>NC_139158.1:25235034-27760034 GCF_964270905.1 Leucopleurus acutus
CCTAAACCGTCCCCGTCCCCATCCCCTAACCCTAGCCCGAACCCTAACCCTAACCCTTCCCAGAAGCCTTACCGTCACCCCTCCCCTAATCCTAACCCGTACGAAACACTAACCCGTGCCCTCACATGTACGCTCACCCTAAACCGTTGTCGTACCCTCACCTGGACCCTAAACCATCCCCGTCCCCTAACCCTAGCCCGATCCCTAACCCTAACCCTTCCCCGAAGCCTTACCCTCACCCGTCCCCTAATCCTAACCCGTATGCTAACACTAACCCGTGCCCTCACACGTAGCTCACCCTAAACCGTTGTCGTACCCTCACCTGGACCGTAAACCGTCCCCGTCCCCTAACCCTAACCCTAGCCCAAACCCTAAACCTAACTCTTCCCCGAAGCCTTACCCTCACCCGTCCCCTAATCCTAACCCGTACGCTAACACTAACCCGTGCTCTCACACGTACGCTCACCCTACACCGTGGCCGAACCCTCACTTGGACCCTAAACCGTCCCCGTCCCCTAACCCTAACCCTAGCCCGAACCCTAACCCTAACCCTTCTCTGAAGCCTTACCCTCACCCGTCCCCTAATCCTAACCCGTACGCTAACCCTAACCCGTGTCCTCACACGTACGCTCACCCTAAACCGTTGTCGTACCCTCATCTGGACCGTAAACCGTCCCCATCCCCTAACCCTAACTCTAGCCCGAACCCTAACCCTAACCCTTCCCCGAAGCCTTACCCTCACGCGTCCCCTAATCCTAACCTGTACGCTAACACTAATCCGTGCCCTCACATGTACGCTCACCGTAAACCGTTGTCGTACCCTTACCCGGACCCTAAACCGTCCCCGTCCCCTAACCCTAACCCTAGCCCGAACCCTAACCGTAACCCTTCCCCGAAACCTTACCCTCACCCGTCCCCTAATCCTAACCCGTACGCTAACACTAACCCGTGCACTCACACGTACGCTCACCCTAAGCCGTTGTCGTACCCCCACCCGGACCCTAAACCGTCCCCGTCCCCTAACCCTAACCCTAGCCCGAACCCTAACCCTAACCCTTCCCCGAAGCCTTACCCTCACCCGTCCCCTAATCCTAACCCGTACGCTAACACTAACCCGTGCCCTCACATGTACGCTCACCCTAAACCGTTCTCATACCCTCATCTGGACCCTAAACCGTCCCAGTCCCCTAAACCTAACCCTAGCCCGAACCCTAACCCTAACCCTTCCCCGAAGCCTTACCCTCACCCGTCCCCTAATCCTAACCCGTACGCTAACACTAATGCGTGCCCTCACACGTACGCTCACCCTAAACCATTGTCGTACCCTCACCTGGACCCTAAACCGTCCCCGTACCCTAACCCTAACCCTAGCCCGAACCCTAACCCTAACCCTTCCCCGAAGCCTTACCCTCACCCGTCCCCTAATCCTAACCCGTACGCTAACACTAACCTGTGCCCTCACACGTACGCTCACCGTAAACCGTTGTCGTACCCTCACCTGGACCCTAAACCGTCCCCGTCCCCTAACCCTAACCCTAGCCCGAACCCTAACCCTAACCCTTCCCCGAAGCCTTACCCTCACTCGTCCCCTAATCCTAACCCGTACTCTAACACTAACCCGTGCCCTCACACGTACGCTCACCCTAAACTGTTGTCGTACCCTCACCTGGACCCTAAACCGTCCCCGTCCCCTAACCCTAACCCTAGCCCGAACCCTAACCCTTCCCCGAAGCCTTACCCTCACCCGTCCCCTAATCCTAACCCGTACGCTAACACTAACCTGTGCCCTCACACGTACGCTCACCCTAAACCGTTGTCTTACCCTCACCTGGACCCTAAACCGTCCCCGTCCCCTAGCCCGAACCCTAATCCTAACCCTTCCCCAAAGCCTTACCCTCACCCGTCCCCTAATCCTAACCCATACGCTAACACTAACCCGTGCCCTCACACGTACGCCCACCCTAAACCGTTGTCGTACCCTCACCTGGACCCTAAACCGTCCCCTTCCCCGTCCCCTAACCCTAGCCCAAACCCTAACCCTAACCCTTCCCCGAAGCCTTACCCTCACCCGTCCCCTAATCCTAACCCGTACGCTAACACTAACCCGTGCCCTCACACGTACGCTCACCCTAAACCGTTGTCGTACCCTCATCTGGACCCTAAACCGTCCCCATCCCCGTCCCCGTCCCCTAACCCTAACCCTAGCCCGAACCTAGCCCACTTCATAGCCTTCATTTCATTTAATTCTCCCAAAGGTTCTATGAAATTGCAATCATCCACCCATTTTGGGGAGTAGGAAACTATAGTTTAAGGAGTAAGGATAACCTCCCCCGAAGCTGATCAGCCAGTCAGTTGGGACGTGTTTGGGATTTGGAACCAGGTCTTTCAGATTCCACTGCTTTGTTTATACTTTACAACCATAGTTGATTGTATTCTGTTTTTATTTACTTTGAGCTTGACTGTCTTTAGGTTGAGAGAGTGAACTTTTTTTCCTCATAAATATAATTGATGACATAAAGGAAAAAAAATCCTGATGTAATTGAACAAGAAGATGTTTACAACCTTCTTCAAGTCATAGAGCTGCTGGCACACAAAATTTATAACAGCTAGGAGAGGGGAAATGAAAAGAAGGGGAGGGGGCTTCCCTGATGGTGCAGTGGTTGGGAATCTGCCTGCCAATGCAGGGGACACGGGTTCAAGCCCTGGTCTGGAAAGATCCCACATCCCGCGGAGCAACTAGGCCTGTGAGCCACAACTACTGAGCCTGCGCGTCTGGAGCCTGTGCTCCGCAACAAGAGAGGCCGCGATAGTGAGA
Organism: Leucopleurus acutus; assembly: GCF_964270905.1. Classification (NCBI taxonomy): domain Eukaryota; kingdom Metazoa; phylum Chordata; class Mammalia; order Artiodactyla; family Delphinidae; genus Leucopleurus; species Leucopleurus acutus. Next base: position 25,237,850 of record NC_139158.1, read on the forward strand.
GGCCCACGCACCGCGATGAGGAGTGGCCCCCGCTTGCCGCAACTAGAGAAGGCCCTCGCGAAGAAACGAAGACCCAACACAGCAAAAATAAATAAATTGATAAAAAGAAAATTGGTGAATTAAAAAAAAAAAGAAAACAAGGGGAAGACCAAGACAGAGGCAGCTATGGAAATATCGTGTTAATATACTGACATCCTAACACTGGCAAACTTAGTTGAGTAACTTTTTGGAGACCATTTAGCTACCTAATGAAGATTTACTTAACAAACTCTCAAGCTTGCCAGAGTTAGACTTCTAAAAACAGCTCTATAAATTACAAAGAATGTGGCGTGTTAAAGAGCCATTGCAGTTATTTAAGGATGGAACGGAATTGCAGGAGTTATAAATGCCATTGTCTGGGAGTCTTGCAGCAGTCACTGGAGGGCTCGGAACCTTTCAGAGGAGCAGCATCCATGTTTGTGCCCAAGCCAGATAAATGCATACAGATGTTCCTTGAACTTGATCAACTCACTTCTCAGCATGAATACAAAATTGATTGGGCCAAATGAGAGCTCGTGCCAGTGAAGTCTGGCTGCATACAGAAATAAAATCAGCCACCTCCCATTTACTTAGAAGTCTCTGGCTTAAAATACACTGGAGGAAAATGTGCGCTTCACTTTAGAGCAAGAGCCAAATTGCACAGCGACAAAATTATTCCCATCATAATGACAGCCTCAGCCATTCCTTCCCTCTTTTAATATGCTGAAAGGAGGCAAGTTGGCATCATTAAAAGTATTTTTTTCCCAAAAATACATCATGAAATGTGGAGAAACTAGAAACAGAAGAAGGGGGGCCCACGCTTAAATCTAATTCTGAGACTGGACTCTTCAGTAACATGTGCTCTGGATATGCTCCAAAGGTCCTAAGGAAAGAGGCTGTATTTACTGCCTCCCCCTTCTCTTGGTGGCCCTAGGTTGGCATGGATATGGATGTTTTTCCTCCAATTCAGCTCCTATTTTTCAAGGAGGGTCCCTTTCACTGAATGATTGTCCCCAGTAACCTTTCATCTTTACTCTTGCTTGATCAACTTCAATTGCATCATATCTTTTGATGTGGTCTTTCTTAAGTACTTAGTCTAGGAGACAACAGATGTTGCATCCTTTCATTTCCTCTTCCCAAATTACCCTAATGTTCCCTTCTTCCTTCCCCCATCCTTTATTACCTGATGAAGTTCCAAAAGCCAACCCAAACCTTTCTATTTAGGTGATTTCTATATCAGAACCTCCTGGATTGGCTAGTGCCCATCCAGTCTCATCAAGGCATCCCAGTTCTTGAACTATGATGTGATGCCTCTTTATACCCATCACTGTCCTTTATCTTCTCTCTCTGGAGAAGGATTTTTACTCAGCCTCAGTGAGTCAGCATGCTCCTCACTCAGTTTCAGCAATTCTGATGTCCAGATGTCTTATGCCCTTTTAATATCTGTTTCAGATTATCACCCTCACCACTAAGAAGTGACAGCATGCATTATTTTTTCTGTGCTGAATCGCATTTTGTTTTTTTTTTTTGAACTTCATCCTTGGAAACTAGATTTTGCTATCTTCAGTTGTTTCTAGTACATGACTAAGATTTTCTTTCCAGCACATTCACTTAATATCCCTTTCCAGAATATTACTTAAGGAGAAAGGGAGTAAATTCTTCATACATACCTGTAAGAATACGTCTGCATTTTGAAAACTTTAGAGGAAAGTGATCACCATTGATTTTAAGGATGAAAGTTGTACAAATACACAAATAAAGGGAAGCTTATTATTCAAATCAAAGCCCAGTTATTCAAAGAAAATAAAAGTTTTCACCATACATGCCAAGTCAAATCAATTGCTAGTGTTGCCTGGCATGCTGTGGTGAGAAAGATTCTGAGGCTGAGCTCAGACTGGATGAGAAAATATGGAGGGATGGATCAATAACATCTTCCATGGGCTTGATATGGAGATATAACAGAACATCTATCCACTTTAAAAAATGCTAACTCTGGCACAAGACAATCCACATTTTTTTCTGATATACCTACCAGATAAATTTACAAAGGAATTTCAAGAAAAAGTAAGAAGTCTAGGGCAAGATATCAAGTGATCTTCCCCCGAAGCTGTCACTTCTGTCAAAAAGTTTTATTACATGTGCCAACTCTGATTAACTAATGATTGCCAGGACTACCGGGTTAAGCTCTAGGATTGATCAGTAATGTCTGCCATGGATGAAGGAATGGACACAGTGCCACATGTACCCTATATTTTGTTCTCCTGGTTTAGTTCAATATGCCATTTACTCTTTCTTGGGATGCCAATAAAGTAGTTAAGTCTTTGAAAGCATCCCACAGTGTCAGGGCATAAGTTAATCTCATATCCTTTAGAGGAGAAGCAGAAATTAGTTGAATACAACAAAATGTTAAGAATCCTATACCCCAGAATTAGAGAATACAGTCTCTCCCAGCCCATATGGAATATTTACAAAAATTGACTATATATTGGTCATAAAACAAATATTGATAGCATTTAGAACACATTCCAAAACCACATAAGAAAACAAAAGTAAAACTGCCAAGCAATTTGACAGCCACATGAAAAACTCACCATACATTTGCAAATTTAAAAACATTCTTGTTAATAATTCAAATGCTACCTGATATAATTTATTTCTGTATATATATTTCTCTTTCCTCATATGAATGCAAGTTCCATGGGGCCAAAGAGCTATGTATACTACTCCTAACACACACATAGAACATTTGTTCGAGTCCTAGTAGGGGCATGCTGAATGAATGGATGAACGAATATTAACACTTATGGGATTCTATTTATAAAATCCTTTAAGGGAAATGAATAGCCTAATACATTTGTTACAAAAGAAGAAAGAATGTGAGCTAAACATTTAGCTTGAATATTAGAAAATAAGCAGTCAATTCAAAGAAATTAGGGAAAAATAGGGTTTTAAATAACCAGAATGTAATGAAACAGAAAAAAAGGAGTGAGAAGAAGAAAATAAACCAAGTATCTGACCCATATGGTTTATTTTAGGCAAAATCTACAATTCTAAGGAATATATAATCCTTTTCATATAGAACATTTTTTAAAAACTAGAAGAAGAGGAGGATGGCACAGTTAATTTATAAGATTAATACAACCCTTAATACCCAAACCAGGCAAGGAAAATTATGTCCATCTCATTCACAGGTTTAGGTATAAAAATCTTTAAAAAATTAGTAAACAACGTAGTACAAAAAGAAATGAACAGACAGCCATAAACAAGTAGAGTTTGTTCTAGATATGTAAGAATGATGTAACATTAGAAAATCTATTAATATACATTACTGCATACCAGATCAAAGGAGGAAAATAATGACCATCTCATGGAGGAAAAAGAAACATTCAATAAAATTCCACATCCATTCATGTATTTTAAAAAATGTTAGCAAACTAGAAATAATAGGGAAATTCCTTGAAGAAACATTTGCATTTGATATGATTATCTACATAAGAAAATTAAGAGACTATCTAGGCAAGCTATTTGTTTTTTTAGAATTATAGACACAAAGTCAAATAAAATTAGTGTATTTGAACACCACCAATAATAAGTTAGGAAATGTAATTTTAATATCTTACTCCAAGTAGCTAACAAAAAATAGCATTCCATAGAATAAATCTAGCAAAAGATCTGCAAATGCTTTATGAGGACAAACTTAATACTTTATTGAAGGATATAAAGGAAGACCAGTTGGAGAGGTATACCAGGTTCATGGATGGGAAAATGCACTATAATGAAGATGGAAATGTTCAAGATTAATCTATACAATCGATATAATTTCAAAGATTTTTGTTCATAAAACTTGACAAACAGACCCTAATATTCACAAAGAAATGTTGAAGCCCGGAATAGGCCAGACAATTTTGAATAAGAAGAACAGGGATGAAACACTTGTAAGATGTGAAGACTGGTTATAAAACTTAAGTAAATAAAAGAGTGGATTTGGTGAAGAAAGAGATAATTAGGAAAATGTAAAAAATAATTACAAAACCAATCCAGAATATGAGACAATATTCACAATGAATAAAGCAAGAATATATAAAAAGCTCTTAATATTAATAGGAAAAAGACAAAACTGAGTAGAAAAATGGCAACAGCAATTTACACTAGAGGGAATACAAATTAACTATAAATATTTTGAAAATGTGCTTAGGGAACTGCAGGTTTTGGTTTTTTTTAAGCCATATCATCAAACTCTCTAAGTTTTTGTAGGGATGCGGAAATTTTGAATTTTTATATTGCTCGTGGGAGGGAAAGGTTTCACAATCACTTGGCAAAGGAATTTGGAGGTATCTGCTGCACTGCATTGATTCTAAGATGTTTCTCCCTGATCTCCATCCCCTACCCTCCCACACACACATTTTAGCATTTCTGAAATGCAGATCCATCTTACAATTGTTGGTGTCTTAAGAGTTTGAATGATAGCATTTTAGGTACAACTTACATTAAATCACCTCTCAGTTTTAATAAAATATGTAATAAAGTTGAAGATGATCCTGCTCTTTGATCCAGCAATTTGATTCCTAGACATAGCTCTGTAGAAACTCACACTTATCAAAGATATATTTAATGTTGCTCATTGCAACGTATTTTACTTTAAAGAGTTTTATTCTAAGAAGCTAGTGAAGTTGATTTCTTTAATTCTTGTATCAATAAGATATTTAAGCCACCAGTAAAGTGGCTTAAATAGAGAAAAATGTAGTACTTCCCATAAGAAGTCTAGGAGAGCTGCTTAATTTTGTGTCTCAGTGATGACCTCAAGAACCAAGATTCTTTCCATTTCTCTGCTGTGCCATAGTTGGCTTTCTTACCTCTTTTTCTATACTTGTTCGCTTCTTGGTTGCAACATCTCTGCCTTAACAATAATGCCTAGGGGCTTCCAATTTTCTCTTTCTTCCTGCTATTTCTTTTTGTCTCAACTTTTTATTTTGAAATAATTACAGATGCACATGAGGTGGCACAGATTGTATAAAGACATGCTGTGTACCCCATCACCCAGTTTCTCCCAAAGTTACATCTTATGCTACTTTGATACAATATTAAAATCAAGAAATTGACACTGGTACAATGTGCCTGTGCATTATTCTATATCATTTTATCATATGTGTAGACATGTGAAACCACCACCACAATCAAGATAGAAAACAATTCCATCACCACAAAGATTTCCCTCATGACACTCTTTCTAGTCACACTCACCTTACTCTTTCCACCCATCTCTAACCCCTGGGAACCACTATTTTGTTCTCTATTCTTAACATTATCTTGAATAGTAAAATACAGCAACTTTTTTTGCAAAGCATCAAAAAATGGATGGATGGACGTAGTGATAAAGCAAGGATAATAAAATATTAATTATAGAATCCATGTGGTGGTATATGGTTGTTCCCTGTAAAACTCTTTAAATTTGTATGTTTGAACGTTTGCATCAATACAATGTTGGAACAAAATCAACCTAAATGTTCACCAATAGGGGAATAGATAAGTAAATTATACTATATTTCTAAAATGGATTATTCTGTAGCATTTTAAATGAAATAACTAAATCTATATGTAAAAATATGGATAAATCTCAAAAACAATACACTGAGTAATAAAAAGGCAAGTTGCAGAGTAAAGCATATGATGCAGTTTAAGCTAGTACTCACACAATATCACAAGGATAACCACCATTTTGAAGTTGTTTTTTCCTACTTGTTTTCATAATTGGTTACGTTGTGACATCTGCATATCACTGAATATATGGGTACATCTTATATTCTTTTTATTTTTCATCTTTTTTTTTTTTTTTTTTTTGCGGTACACGGGCCTCTCACCGTTGTGGCCTCTCCCGTTGCAGAGCACAGGCTCTGGACACGCAGGCTCAGCGGCCATGGCTCACGGGCCTAACCGCTCTGCGGCATGTGGGTTCTTCCTGGACCGGGGCACGAACCTGTGTCCCCTGCATCGGCAGGCGGACTCTCAACCACTGCGCCACCAGGGAAGCCCTATTTTTCATCTTTATAATACCTTATTATTAAAGAAAATTTGAATTTAAAAAATGGCACATAGGTCTGCATACAATGGAAGATATTGGCTTAAAATTATACCTCAGAGAAGCATGAGTCACCTTATACACATGTCAGTTTCAGTTTCTCAAATTATAGGACCCATTTGCCAATTACTACTTTGAAGAACAAGGTATTTCTGGGAGAAAATCCATTATTCTGAAATGACCTCAATCAATGCTAGCTTTGGATGTTTACAGAGGTCCCATGACGGCGTCAGTAAACAAGGAAGCAGGTAAATTTAGCACACATCTAGCAATTACTCCTGGGAGGATGGCTTTACCATTGCAAGTGTTGATTATCATTATAAATAAAACTTGTAAAACCTCTTTAAAGTGAAACAGACTAAGAGCTTGGATTGTGCAGTCAACAGACACACAAGAACAAATCTATATACATATATATTTAAAAACTGCCCTTGCTTTTCTTATCACAAAACCTATGACAGTGTTACCTCCCGTGAGGAGAAATGAATTTTGATCTTTTGAGTACCTGGAAATATTCTATTTCTCCATCTGGGTAGCTTTGACAAAGGTGTTTGATTTATAATTATTCACTGAACCATTCACAAGTTTTATGCATATCTCTGGATTTTGCTATGTTTCACAATAAAAGAAGAGGTGTTCTACATTTGTATAAATTAGGACTGATGGGTTGGATTAAAATTTTTAGCTGCAACATCATATATGAACTCAAACACTGATGTCTCTCAAATACTTTGAATGGAGGTGAAACTGACCTGCTCAGGGAAGCTGTGAAATGACTCAACAGCGATGCCAGTCATGCCGGAGGGAATAACGTAGGAAATGCACATGAAAAGTTTGAATGAAATTGTTTCCTGAAATGCAAGAAAAAGGAAGCCTTGTTTCTAAATTATAATTCTATATATAATTTAAAATATATGTATAATTAAATATGAGACAATTTTATCTCTATCCCACAACTGTAAATTGTAAATGTTAAGTTGGCTAAAAATTTTGGAGAGCTGAGAATCTTCTTATAGAGAAAATGGGGTCACCATGTATCGGTCACATTATTTATGGGTGTATAACATTTTTCATAATTAAAAAAGCTTCCTCTCTTAGATGGTATACTCATCTGTATAAGACTTGTAAGAAATTCTATCTGAAAATATCTCTACAAATCATCCATCCAGTCTTCTCACAGACTTGTAAGAAGTTATATCTGGAAAGATCTTTACAAATCACCCAGTTTTTTCCCATTCTCTCATGTAGAGCATGGGAAAGAGAGAGAATTTGATCTCTCTAAGGAAAGATTACCCCCACAAAGACTTGGAGATAAAGAAAAATAATAGAGTTGTCAAAAAGATTTCACTCTCCCCATGGTCTTGATAGATATTTGTCAACTCTTGGCAGAATGTCTTGTCATTCGAATGCTTTGCTCTTCCCTGAAAAACAAGAAGCTGCTGGTACTACACCACAAAAGCAATGATTAGATAGAAGCTGCACATTCCTAAACCATCAGGCAAGAGGGAGATATGACAGGATAAATCAGGGTTGACCGGGAAAGAGCTACTGTTTGATGAGGAAATATTTATTGTGGGTCACTGTTGAATCATTTCAGGATCCTGATGTGGGGATGAAGAGAGCTGATAAGCAAATTCACTTTACTGAAAAATAAAAGTTTACAAAATACCTATAACTCATGCAGGGACTATAGCCAAATAATTTAAGTCTTGGTACAGTTACAAACCACCTTATTTCACATAATGCCTTTAAAGACCAGTAAGAACCAAAAAAAAAAAAAAAAGAAAAATGCACTGTTGAGTTTACGAAACAATTTTAAAGAGGTGTTGTTTATTTGATAGTACAAAACAAATATAAATTGGGCACCCAGATGGTATATTTACATAACCTATTCTTAGACTGCCCTTCAGTGATAACCAGAGAAAATTTCCTTCAGGTATTGCTTATATGACATTGGCACCTTCCTATGGGACAACGAGTCACAAGGTATGAAAGTGAGGTGAGGTCTACTTCAGGCACCTGGGAGGTTCACTATGGGTGTTGTGGAAGCACATTGTCAAAACTCAGCTTTACATGTTATCAGTATGCTTAGAACTTTCTGAAGACCTTAGTCACATAAGAGATATAAAGAACCGTGTGTGGGTCCAGAGGTTAGGAGGGTTGCTAGACAGTACGTCGTTTGGTGGTTCAAGAAATTAAGACTAGATGTATAGGGAGCAGTGCCTAATATATATATATAGATAGATAGATAGATAGATAGATAGATAGATAGTAGGTGGTCAAAAAATATTGAATGAAGAAGGTGGATTAGATGGAGATCCGAGAGTAAACCACTCAAGTTCAGAAATACACACATGAATCCCAGTTTGCAAGGATTCAGTTGGCTTCTGGGAAATGAGACAATTCAAGGGGTCTGTCTACTTACTCCAGACAAGGGAAGGCAGAAGCCTAGTTCAGTCAAGAAGAATGATGCTAGTACAAAGAGGTGGAGTTTTCAAATCTAAAAATTTCATTCTTGGATTAAACACAGTCAGTGGATTCCCATTTTTCTTAGGAGAAGGTCCCAATCCTTGCTCCTCCCTGACTTCCTTATTTCTCCCTTACTCCTCCTTTTTTGTTCTCTTCAGGCCTCAACAGATTGGATGAGGTCCACCCACATTAGGGAGAACAATCTGCCCTCTTCAGTCTACAGTTTCAAATGTTAATCTCACCCAGAAACATGCTTACAGACACACCTAGAATAATGGTTAGCCAAATATCTGAGCATCCCATAGCTCAGTCAGGTTGACACATAATAGTAACCATCACACTCCCCTGGTCACCACACTCAATATAAATGCATAGATGAAGCTGACCCAAGAGTGAAGAAGGTGATGCTGGCCAGGAGAGGTAAGATGCTGAGCTCTGAAAGTTGTGCTATAGAAAGGCTACAATTACCTCATTCCAAAAAGGAGTTCGTTTATTTTTTTGGTTTTTGGGTTATGTTTTTCCCCGCAATGAATGTTGTCTTTTAAAAGCACCAACTAGCTATTTATTTTACTGAACTCCAGAAGTCAAAGGAAATGACTGAGGCCTATACTCCACAACATGCTATCTCAAAAAAGACTATATCATCTCCAAGGGGGTGAAAATTGGTTCTTTGGGGGAAGGTGCAAAATGATCTTAATGCTTTTTATGTATAAAGAACAGATATAGGGCTTCCCTGGTGGCGCAGTGGTTGAGAGTCCGCCTGCCGATGCAGGGGACACGGGTTCGTGCCCTGGTCTGGGAAGATCCCACATGCCGCGGAGCGGCTGGGCCCGTGAGCCATGGCCGCTGAGCCTGCGCGTCTGGAGCCTGTGCTCCGCAATGGGAGAGGCCACAGCAGTGAGAGGCCCGCGTACCGCAAAAAAAAAAGAACAGATATACATACAGTACGTAAACAGATATACAGTATATCAATGGTGTTAAAATTTCCTGGGGGAATAATTAAGAAAGAAGTGTCTAAAAAACTTGACTGGGGTGGAAGCAAGAAGAAGAGGACAAAGGGGGAGGGGAAGGGGGAGCTGTGAAACACTGCTCTAAAACCATAGATAGCTAAAGTTGCCAGGACACACCCCTCCACCTAACATCTTACGACAGCACCTGAAGGACCCAGATGTTCAGAACTGCCCAAAGGTTACACAGGGGGTTAGTGAAGGAGACTCACATGGGCCACACTCTTGGATCCTAGACCAATGTATGTTCCACTTTATCACGCAAAAATAAATACACCTGTGAGCAGAGCCCAACTCTCCATATCTCCTTAACACACATTCTCCACTAAGGTGACACTTTGGAAAGAAAATAAATGGCCTATGTGACAAAATTATGCAAACGTGGGATCCTTAGGAGGATGCTGTCTGTGTGATGTGAGCAGGGACAGGCAGAGGAGATAAAAAAACCCCAGAGAGGCTGTAATGTCAGGGCAAATGTGTCAGGGAACAGGAGGAGTACAGCGCTCAGAGGAGTGGGGAGAAGAAATATGGTGTAGGAAACAGTCATCCTTTCTGACTCTTGCCCATCCTTCATGTCTAAAGTTGGACTCCATAGCTACTTAAAATCTGTCCAGAAAGCTGAGAAGACAGGATAGACGGAAAAAAAAAAAAATTGAGTGAATGATACTACAGTTTTATTTATCCTCTGATAATTCAGTGACTTTAGATTCACCTACATGACTGTCAGCTTCACAATTTTCCCTAGGGTGCGTTTCATTCATTCATTCATTCACTCACTCACTCAGTCAATGGTTTATTTAGCACCTACTATGTGGCAGGCATTTCCCTAGGCATTGGAACTGGCAGTAGGGAAGCACTGACATGGAGCAATAAAAATCAGATTTTGCCCTTAATCCAGGCAAATTTTAAATTTCACAGCGCAGCTAAGTACCTAAGACAGGTGCACAAACCTGCTGTTTAATAAAGTTGCCCTCCACTCCATGGCTCACGTGATGAGCATATTTTCTGACTATATAGGGGAGAGAAGTGCTGTGTCAGACCCACCAGTCCCACTCTCCTCTGGCGGGATTCCTCATCCATGTTTAAGGGCAGTTGGGACAAAAGGAAATTATGGAAACAATAAAAAAAGGAAAATGCAAAAAATAAATAAATAAAAGTTTTAATTGGCTGATTCTGATTGTATCACTGAGTTGGCAGCTTGTCACTTCCCGTTGCTAGGCAACCCTGTGCAGTAGGGTGGACGTGTCAGCCATGCTTTCCATCTTGTGGTCTGAGTCTCCTGGCGGCTGGGGCTGAAGTCTGGCTCTCCTTCAACCACAACAGGGCACAGGATGCCCCGTGCAGCCCCCAAATAAGCCTATGACCCACTGCTCAAAACTGTCTCGTGGGCCTGTTCTGGATAAAATTTCAGCCCTTATTCAATGACTTAGCACCCTGGCTGTGACTTCGCTGAAAGGACCCCACGACCCTGGCCAGGTCTTCCGAGCCCCTCAGGTACATCAGCAGAGCAGGTGTGAGAGCAGAGACAGGAGAAGCAGAACGCTGGGATTGTCCTTCCCGGGTGTGCTACGTACTGTGGGAGCCTCACTCTGATGTCATCTTTGATATTCTTGTTCATGGAGCCCACAGCGTGTGGGCTTTGCAGACAGATAGAGCTGGGTCTGACTGTCACAATTAAGCTGTGCAACTTTAGCCACCTTGCTCAGCCCCTTTGTGCCTCTATTTCCTCATCACTAAAGTGGAGATAACACTGCTTCTACCCCAGGGTCTTGTTGAACATTTCCTCAGCCACTACCTGTAGAATGTTTGGTATACAGTTAGTGCTCCACAGGTTCAGCAATTGTCTACAAGCTTCCATGAAGAATTTTGAGGCATTCATAGTCCTGGAGCTGGAACGGAAGTTAGTGATCACTGAATGTCCCTCATTCCTCGAGTAAGGAATATGAGACTCAAAGAGTCAGAGTGACATGCCCGAAGCCACATAACTGGGACTGAAACTAGGGGCTCAGTTGCCACCACGAAACTTTACTAGAAGGAGATACAAAAAGGGTCCTCCTGTGTTGAAAACATCTTGCAGGCAAGTAAGTACCAGTTATGTGCTTCAGGCAGGGTCAATGTCTTATAGAAGATATTTGCGTATTTCCTCAGTGGCTGATAAAATAACCTTCAGAAGAAAATCCATTCTCCTTACTATGGCATCCAAGACTTTCCTTGGCCTGGCAACTGCTTCCACTTTAGTCCAATTCTTCCCCTCACTCCACTGATCTTCCTGCTGACCCTCAAACACTCCAGGAAGGCACCTGCCACAGGGCCTTTGCATAAGCCACTACCAGTACTTGGAACACAGATATACATGTGGCTCCCTCCTTCACTTTCTTCAGGTCGTTGCTTGAAGAAGAAGGTCACATCCTCATTGAGGCCTTTCTTAATTCACATATTTAATATTGCAACCCCCCTCCACCAAGCACTCTCTATCCCTCTTCCTTGCTTACAGGACTTGTCACCACCTGACATATTACCTATGTGTTTGTTTGTTTGTTGTCTGTGTCCAGCCCCCACCACTACATGGAAAGAAGCTCCATGAGGGCATGGACTTTTGTCTTTGGTTCACTGCTGTATTCCCAGAGCCTAGAACTGTGTCTGGCCCACATTAGGTGCTCAACAGACACTTACTGACTAAATGTTACCTCTGTCCCTTTACATGGGAGGTTTCCTCTGCCCTTCCCTTCCTCACATTTGCCTTCCTAAATCTTACTCATTTTCATGAGACATCAACAAGCATCACCTCCTTTTAGAAACCAGTCCTCACCTCCTCCAACTAGAACAGGGGCCTTGCCATGTGGGTCCACAGAATCCAGCACTTCTGCCTGCATCACAATTACCTGCTTATGTGGAGTCCCACCAGAAGTGTGTCTAGTTCTACAATCAGAGGAGCAATGAAATAAAAAGGGGGCCTCCTTTGACCAGCTGCTCTGCATGGCTTCCAGGGCCCAAGCCCTCTGTTCCACTTTCCAATCCCAAAGCCTTATACTGTCTTCCCCTCCAGACTGAGCCACTTGAGGGCAGGGCCTGCATGTGATTCATCTTTTCATTCCCAGAATATAGTGCAGTTCCCAGCACAGTGTAAGTACACAAAACTGTTGCTGAAATGAAAACAGCCAAGCCACGAATCTATCTATCAGGTCTACCAGGGTTTCTCAGCCTTGGCACTCTTGACATTTGGGGCCAGATAATTCCTTGTTGGGGGTGGGAAGCTATCTGTGCATTGTAGAATGTTTAGCAGCATCCCTGGCCTCTACTCATAAGGCCAATAGCACACACCCCAGTTGTGACAACCAGCATGCCTGCAGACATTACCAAATGCCCCCTGGGAGGCAAGCATGACCCCAGTTGAGAACCACTGGTCTAAATGTTTACTGTGAATTAATTAATTCAATCCTCACAGCAATGCCATAAGGAGGTACTATTATTAAATCTACTTACAGGTGAACAAAGTAAGGCTCAGAGAGGCTAGGCGACTCACTGAAAGTCACACAGCTAGGAATTAGCAGAATCAGGATACAAACTGGGCAGTCTGGCTCCTAAGCCTAGACAATTAACCCCCTATGAGTTAAGGCTGGAGGGGAGGGGGTTGGGGAGTGGGGATGGAGAGGTGAAGCTAATACGTATTGTTTATTATAACCAGGCACTACTCTAAGCCCTTATATGGATTACCTCATTTAATCCTATCTATCTAGCCTTTGACACAGTCATTGTTATTTTTAACACTGTAAAGAGGAGGAAACTGAGGCGCAGAAAGTATCCAGATAACTGGAGGCAAAGCAACAAGAATTCAGACCCAGGCAGTCTGACTCGGAAGCTCGTCGGGTAGAGGGTGAATTCCTACTCTGCTCCAGGTGTGTGCAAAGTCACACCGCCCTTCACCAGCTTTCCCTGCCAAGCAAGCCTTGGCACAGTTCTCACGTTCCCTCGAAAACAATCTCACTGCTCCTCACTCGATGTGCCTGACTCTCTGGGGCACCAAACCCTGAAGCTTTTGGAGAGTGCTTTCATGTTCCAAAGCGATCCGACATACAGAACCAACTGTGTGGGAAGAGGGCCAGAGGTTTCCCCGGGGCTGGGACCAAAACAGGGGGCAGCCTTTGTCTCCAACCAAACCAGGCTTAACAGAAGAGCGTGAGAAGAGCCTGGTGGAGAGATCTCAGAGCTGTTTCAGAATATCAGAATATTATGAGAGTCTCCTCTTACAAAAAAAAAAAAAAAAGAAAGAAAGAAGCACTATGAGGTCACCTTCTCCAATTCTCTTCCGTAGTTACCAAAGCAGAGATAGTGTGTTTCAGAGGCATCTCCCACTATGATTGCCCTGGTGTTTAAAATAATGATCAGATCATTTTCCCACAGCCATTTCATCCAATGAGCCAAAATAGGATTATTGAGAAATTGCAAGGTCTTGCAAGAAATCTCTCTTCTGACCTTGGACATTGTTACTCAGGCTGACTCAGAGAAAATCAGATCCCCCTTCATTGTTAGAGACGACAGTTCAGCCTCTTCTCCAAGTAGGGTTACCCCAAGGTGGCGGGGAAGAACCACTCTGAATGGATGATAATTGATCACCTGTGCACCCAGACACAGCTGCCCACTAATGCCCATGGGAAGGGGAAGGCATGTGTGAGGGTGCATGTGTGACTGTTTCTGTGATTCTCCACAGTGAAGCAATGTTAGCTTCCTTTAAGCAATACTCAGCTTCACCAAGATGCAGGGGGGAAGATTATAGTAGGCAGAGCACAACTGATTTTTTTTTTCTTAAAAGCCCAGATTGATAAGTAGATGAGAACAGTGAAAACAGACCATGGGAGAAAAGAAGAATGAGGGAAGATGTGCACTGTCAGATACTGAAATGCATGCTAAAGCTAGGATAATTATAATGATAAATATGCATGTGCACAAACTGGCACAAGGATCAATGAATCAAAATACATAGCTCAAAAACAAATAACACACATTCCCTCCTATTCTCTCCCTCCTTCTTTACACACACACACACACACACACACACACAAGCTCGGCATTGCATATCAGTGGGGAGAGGAAGATTTATCAATCAGTGTACACACAGGAAAACAGAAAGCACTCTAGGTATTTCAAGCAGAGAGGGACTTAATAGAGGGAATTGATTACAAATGTATAGAGAACCCAGAAGGACAAAAGAGAGGTCATTTTGCCCAGAGATGAATACTACCTCTTCTAGGGCTGAAGAATTAAAATAGGGAAGGTGGTGTTATCAAGAGCCTAGGAGTCTGCATTCCTGCTGACAGCGTTGCCACAACCAGAAAAATAGCTCTTACATTTTCCCACCTGTTAATTCTACCTGACTGCCTCCTATTTGCAGACACCAGCCAGCAAGGAACTCTGGGAAATGTAGTTTTCAGGCTCTTAGCTGAGGTACAATAGAGACACATATGGGGCTGAGAGTCCTCAGACAGTACATGGCACAGTTATTTGATAATGCTTGGGAAAGGAGTTGGTTAGCAACTGAGCAAAAACAAACATTTCCACTTCATGCTGTACAGCAAAATAAATCCCGAGTGGTGTAAAAAATTAAACATACACCAAATACCAAAATACTCAAAGATGGAAAAGAACAACAAAACAGAAGAACACAATGACAAAAAATTCCATTTAAGGGTGACAGAGAACTTTCTAGATATTGAGCCAATGAAAGGATCACAAAAGAAAACAATTATATACTGGAATAAAAATAATTGTCAGAGAGATGCTACATAAAATTAGGAACCAAATAATTCGAACTGTATAATTAAAACATATATGAAAATGAGCTTAAAACCTAACTTATTACAAAGTAAAGGTGAAGCTTGTACATAACCAGTGACTCACCAATTCCACTATAGAAACATGTGCATATGATGGAATACTATTCAGTAAGGAAAAGGAATGGATTTGAGTGTACACATCAGTGTAGCTGAATATCAGTTAGGGGTGAAATAAGCCACAGAATAATATTTATATCATTTATTCCATTTTTATAAAGTTCAAAAACAGATAAACTTTGTTTTAGGGATGCATGAATACGTAGTAAAACCATAAGGAATATCAAGGAAATAATTACCACAGATGTCAGAATTATGAACATTTGGAAGGAAGGCAGGAGGAAAATACACTTAGGAGGGACACCCAGGAGACTTCTAAGGTATAAAAATGTTCTATTTCATAAGCTGGGTAGTGGATAAATTAGTGTTTATTGTATTATTATGATGATGATTTAAATTATATATACACACACTTGATTTATATCACAATAAAAATAAAAATTGGCCATACAGACCTAAATAAAAATTTTAAAATGAAACAATATGAATAAATATTCAACCACATTTTGGGTCAAAGAATTGTAAATTTAAATAATGAGGTAATATTTTTTAACAATCATATTAACAAGGATTCTAAACCTACAATTCTCACTCTTAGCATGGGTATAGTAAAAAAAAAATTACCTTGGTGGGAGTATAATTTGGTTAAACATTTCTGAAAAGCTATTTGGCAATGTATATCATGATTCTTTAAAAATGTCTTAGGGAAATGACTAGAAATTTGGATAAATTCTGTATGTGAAATTGTGGTCATCTTAGCATTTTGATAATTGTGGAAAATTTAGAAACAGTATGGGAGTAAGTAAATCATGATAGATGAAATGATACATTTAATGATGATAAAAAGAGACTGTCATTATCACAGGAAAATGCGTATGTTATATTATTTAGTTCGAAAAGCAAACGACAAAACTTTATACCCAATATGATTTCATCTACTAAAAAAAAAGCAAGAAGATTGGAAGGAAATACAAATATCGACAGCAGTTGTGTCTGGATGACAAGATTATGGATACTTGTTTTTCTTCATTTTTCCTATAATTTACAATTTCCTAAAATAAGCAGTTATCACTTTTATGATAGGGTGGAAAGGGTAGGGAAATTAATAAAAACTAAAATCCAGTTTGACACATGTTTTCCTCCTACTCTGTCGTATTACATTGCACTTTTAGCTTGGCATTATTCCAAGAACATTCTCTTGTGGCAAGGACATAGGAGGTAAGGTCATTATCAATTACCATTCTTCATTTCTACCTTGACTTACCTAGTGATAGACAAAGGGGAGCTAGCAGTTATTGAGTGTTGTCTTGGGCACCATGTTATTCCTATATATTATTCCTGTGAGATAGAAAATATTATCCCCATTTTTTTTTTTTTTTTGCGGTACGCGGGCCTCTCACTGTTGTGGCCTCTCCCGTCGCGGAGCACAGGCTCCGGACGCGCAGGCTCAGCGGCCATGGTTCACGGGCCCAGCCGCTCTGCGGCACGTGGGATCTTCCCGGACCGGGGCACGAACCCGTGTCACCTGAATCGGCAGGTGGACTCTCAACCACTGCACCACCAGGGAAGTCCTATCCCCATTTTTAATGTTGAAGAAACTGAGACCCAGCGAGTTTAAGGCACTTGTTTGAGACCACACAGCTAGTAAATGGCAAGAAGGTTTGTGTGATTCTTGAGATGTTTCATTAAATTCCTTTCCTTCCCATAAGATGGAGCCACTCATTAAGGCTGTGTGTCCTATCACAGCCTTAATAACTTGCCTCAGGAATCAGTCTGACTGGGTGAGATACTGCCTTCACTATGGGACTTCAGGTAAGTTTTATTTAAGTTTTCTTTGCCTCAGTTTCCTTATCAGACAAACAGGAATATTAATGGTGTCTTCCTCATAAGATTGGTTGTGAGAAATGGACAAGATGATGCATGTAAAGTGCTTCACACAGTTCCTGGCACTCAGTAAAAGTTAGCTAACATGGTTATCTCTAACGGGGTCTAAGCAATGTCATCAGAGATTATTTGGTCCAAGTTATTCTTTCACAGATGGGGACACTGGGGACCAGAAAGATGGAGTAACCCAGACCCTCCAGGGGTAAGTGATTGAAGGTGCTACGATTAGTCCCATAGCCTTTCCATCATTATACACAGCTTTTCCTTGACTCTGGTCCCCTGCAACCAACAGCAGGGATGGCCACTGTAAAACTTGGGGAAAACAATCACCTATTCACGTACACACTATTCCTTGTGTACATATTATCATTTGATCTCTCAACAATACTTGGAGGTGGGCAAGGCAGGTACAGTGAGTGAGGAAATGATCTCGGACAGTTTAGGTTGGTTCTCCTTGGTCCCAGAGCAGAGCTGAGACAGGGCCCCTGGAGCTCTTTTCATACACTGTGGTGCCTCAAAGAATTCTGTGTCTTTGCTGCAACATACAACCAACCTCAGATCTGTGTCTCTTCTAGGCAGATAAGAAATTGGGCTGGCCCAG
Source organism: Leucopleurus acutus (assembly GCF_964270905.1). Taxonomy (NCBI): domain Eukaryota; kingdom Metazoa; phylum Chordata; class Mammalia; order Artiodactyla; family Delphinidae; genus Leucopleurus; species Leucopleurus acutus. The sequence continues at coordinate 25,255,793 of NC_139158.1, forward strand.
GTTCTCACCTTGATTTCTTTCTTAAACTCTGTAGTGCCAGCTATGATTCCCCAGCATTTCATGGTCGGGGAGGCAGCTTCATACAGTCCTTGACCAGTGGGCCTGACCCACAAGTCTCTCTTTCAGAGCCAGGTAGGGAGATTGTGATAGGCTAGGTCAGTGGACAAAAGTGATGTCACCCTTCTTCCCAACCCATCCCCTGCTGCCTGCAGCCTTAGGGTTAAAATACCTGCCTTACTTATGCACTATGTTAACCTTTGATGCCTTAAGAAACCTGACAGCAACCAGAACTCTCAAGAGTTGCTGGTGGGGGTATAAATTGGTATGGGCTCTCTGGAAAAAAGCCAGGCAGCATCTCTTAAAACTAAACATTTACCTACCCTATGACTCAGTAATTCCATTCCTAGGTGTATGCTCAAGAGAAAGAAGTGATTATGTCCATCAAAAGACATCAGTGAAAATGTTTATGACAGCTTTATTAATAAGAAGCAAAATTGCAAACAGCCTAAATATTCATCGATAGGAAAATGGATGTTTTCCAGCAATATTCACTTAATAGAACTTTATATGGCGATAAAAAAAATGAAATACTACTATGTGTAACACTATGAAAAAATCTCACAAATGTAAAGATGAGATAAATAAGACAGACAACAAAGAAAACACACATTATAATAATTCCATTTATATGAAGTTCAAGAACAGGTAAAACTAATCTATGGTGACAGAAGTTGTATAGCGTTTATCATTGCAGGGATTTCAACTCATTAAACGGCATAAGGGAAACTTCTGGGTGACAGAAATGTTCTGTATCTTGATCTTGAGTTGTGCATGCATGGATGTGAACATATGTAAAAATTCATCGAGCTTTACACCCAGGAAATATGTGCTTTGCACTGTGTATATCACAATAAAATATTTTTTTAAAATCCTGTCCACGGGATCACTAAGGATTCATTAAATAGAAACTCAGAATAATCCCTAAGCAAAAGCCCCTAAAATAAGGTTATCTTTTAAGTTAACCTATGGACCCTGAATACCTAGTAGTTTCTTCTTACTCAAAGACCCAATCCCCAGGCTAGGATAAATATCTCTGAGCTGCCACTGGCATTGTACTCACCACACTGATGGCTGTGTTTATCTGTCTCTCCATCAGACTGCATGGTGCAAGGCCAGGGACTGTTTAACATTTATCTTCTTATCTCAGTACCTAGCAGAGTGCCTGGCTTAGAGCAGACACTCAGTTAACTATTGATGGACAGTTTAAGGACTGAGTGAATGAAAGAATGAATGTAGGTAGCACACACAAATATGATCTATGATCACAATCTAGAAAACTGTTGCTGAGCTGTGAGCTGTAGGAGCATTCTTCAGGCAGCATGATGTAGACCAGTGGTTCTCAGCCTGGGGAGATTTTGTCCCCCAGGGGACATTTAACAATGTCTGGAGACATGTTTGGTTATTACAACTGGGGGCGGGTGTGCTACTGCACCTGCGATGATGCAATATATCCTACAATGCACAGCTCAGCCTCTTCTCCCCAACACACATACACACTCACAATCACCCAAAACAAAAGGTCAATAGTGCCAAAGTTGAAAAACACTGGAGCAGAGGAACGGGTTCTAAACACAGGAAGAAAGTCATGAGCTCAAATATCAACGGGCTACTACTCATTAGCAGTATGACTACGGGTAAGCTACAAAATTTCTCAGAGCTTTCTCCCTTGTACAAATAGGGCTGATGCTACCTTAAAGGTAGTGAAGAGGATTACATGAGCTAAGGTATGTGAAGTGTCTGGCTCAAAACAGAAGCCTGGTGGGATTAGTTTCTCTTCCCTTCCTCACTCCCCATTTCTGATCCCCTTCCCCAGAGGCACAGATGGACAATTTTTAAAAAGAGAAACAGCCGTCAAGCATTGCTTATTCTCCCTCTGCTAAAGAAACTACTGAAGAGTGAGGCTGCTTGTGAAGAATGCATTTTATTTGCCAGGTACATCAATAGTCCTTGTTCCTAATGAAATGCATTATTAAAAGATAAAGTCAACATATTCAGAACTCAGGTCCACGTCACATCCGAATGTAATCTGCCATCTCCTGGCATTGCAGGTGTCCTTAAGACTGCCTCTGAAACATGAATTCTGATTTCCCCAACTCTCCCTTGCTTTTCTCTAAGCCCATACAAACATGCTGGGTTCCTGGGAGATAGGGAGCAATGCCTCATACAGTGCCAGAATTATCTGCAAGTGGCAGAGATACCACAAAGAAAGAGCCCAGGCTTGTACTTTGCAAATGCGAAGTGGAATTTCCCGCAGGGCTCAATCTAAGACTTGCTGCGTTTGTCCCCCATTCCCCTTTATGTATTTCTGAGAGGGACTGGGCCCTAGGCAATCCTACACTGGAATCTTGTGTGTGCAGATTAGTACGAAGTTTGCTGTCCTTGGTGCTGAAAAAGTCTCAAATTGCTAAGGGTTTCTGAGTTACTTTTGCATTTCCAATACTCACATTGACCAGGGAATATGATATGACAGGATGTTAATACATATTTTAACAAATTGTTAATATGGAATACTTTGAAACACATAGAATAAATATAATAATAAAAATGACTAATATTTACTGAGAGCATGCTACTTTCTAGGCATTGTTATTTATTTTATATCATGAGGTATGTACCATACATTCACCATTTTTCAGATGAGGAGAACTGAGGCAATAATCATCCCATTAGCCTGACCTTCTGGTGACAAACACATTGACAATGGACAACCCCTCCACTTGGCTCCAGATCCCATCTTCTCTCACCTCCTCAAAGACTCGTCTCATCTTAGGTATTTTGTTTGAATAGATAGTACACATGTTCAAAAAGCAAACCATATCAAAATATGTATACTGCTGTACTTCACTGGCCCATTTCCACCCCTACCCTTCACAGGTAACCAATTTTTAGATTTTTTTGAGGTGTCCTTACAGAGTCTTTATCTAAATATAAGAAATATATACCCCCTCCTTGTTTTTACTTGTTAGCACATGATGCACCCTGTTCTGCTCCTCTCACTTCATCGTACATTTGGAGATATTTCCATATGGATACTTAGAGAGAGCTTCCTCATTCTTTATTCAGTTGCTTAGTATTCCATGATATGGCTGTAACAGAATTTATTTAACCAGTAACCTATCCTTTGAAAACTGGGTTGTTTCCAGTCTTTTGCTCTCTCAAAAAATACTGCACTAACCTTACATATAGTATTTTCATACATGCAATTATATACATATGATAAACTATCAGAGATAGGTTTTGCTGAATCAAAGGGAACATGCAAAGCCACTTACTTAGTTTCTCTATTTTCTCTCCTGACCCCTACATTATATTTCTAAAGGCATCTACATGGCTATTTTAAAACTGTAAATCATATTAGGTCAATTCCTAGCTCAAAGCCCTCCAAAGCTTCTCACTACATATATATGAGATTTAAATGCCTCACTCTGAGAGTGGCCAACATGGTAAGAGTAGAAGGACTCTGAGCTCACCTCCTCCCACAGGCTTACAAAAATTACAACTATTTACAGAGCAATTATTGATGAGAAAGATCTGAAGACAAGCTGTTGTAGAAAAGATCTTCTACAAATGAAATTATAAAGAAGGAACCACCACAAGATGGGTAGGAGGGGTGGAGATGGTACAGACGAGACCCACACCCCTGGGTAGGCAACCCACAAATGGGAGGATTATTACCATGACAGAGGTTCTCCCCAAGGAGTGAGGGGTCTGAGCCCCATATTGGGCCCCTTGGGGGTCCTGCACTAGGAAGATGAGCCCACAGAACATTTGGCTTTGAAGGAAGCAGGGCTTACTTTTGGGAGACCCAAGGACTATAGAAAACAGAGACTCCACTCTTAAAGGGCACACCAAAAAATCTCATGTGCTCTGAAGTCCAGGACATGAATAATAATTTGAAAGGAGCCTTTGTCAGACCCACTTGCTGATCTTGGAGAAGCTCCCCAAAAGTCAGGAGGCAACTGGGACTCAACCTGGGGACACAGACACTGACTGCAGCAATGTGGGGTTGCTAATTCAACCACGAGGGTACTGCTGCTGGCAAGCACCATTTTGGAGTCTTCCCTCTAGCTTACTGGTACCAGGAACCAGGCTGACCCATCAGCCAGGCAACACCAATCTTGGGACCACCCAGGCCAAGGAGCCAGCCATGCATGGACAGAGCCCTATCCACCAGCAGGCTGGAATTAGCCATAGGCCCCCCTGAGCACCCCAGCTGCCCTGGGAACCAGCCCCACCCACCAGAGGGCCTGGGACCCAGTCCTGCCCACCAGCTGGCTGGCACCAGGACTGGAACTCCCCAGGTCACGCAGCCAGCTGCGTGAGGATATATACCACCCATCAATGGCTATCAGCCTCTGCAGTAGGCAAAGCATGGCAACCAACCAGGCCAGGAGCCACCCACAGTAGTCAGCCCTGCTAAAACAGAAGGACCCATGCAGCCCACATAGGGGACATGCCCAGAGAACACAGCTCTGGTGAACAGAGGGGAGTGTACTGCTGGGCCCCATAGGACATCTCCTACACAAGGCCACGTCTCCAAGATAGGGAAATGTAAATGTCCTACCTAATACATGGAAATAAAAATGGAGAATCAGGCAAAATGAGGTGACAGAGGAATATGTTCCAAATGAAGAAACAAGACATAACCTCAGAAAAAGAACTAAGCAAAGTGGAGATAAACAATCTACCTGATAAAGAGTTCAAGGTAATGATCATAAAGATGCTCATCAAACACAGGACAAGAATGGATGAACACAGTGAAAAGTTCCTAAAAGAGTTGGAAAATACAAAGAAGAACCAAACAGCAATGAAGAACACAGTAGCTAAAATAAAAACTACACTGGAAGGAATCAACAGTAGATTAGAAGATACAGAGGAACAGATCAATGAACTGAAAGACAGAGTAGTGGAAATCACTCAAGCTGAACAGAGAAAAAGAAAAAAGAACTTTTAAAAATGAGGACAGTTTAAAAGACCTCTGGGACAACATCATTCATGCTAACATTCACATTATGAGGGTCCCAGAAGGAAAAGAGCAAGAGTAAGGGGCAGAGAACATATTTGAAGACATAATAGCTGAACACTTCCCTAACTGGGAGAAAAAAAAGACATCCAGGTCCAGGAAGCACAGACAGTCCCAAAGAGGTTCATACCAAGGCATGTTGTAATTAAAATGGTAAAAATTAAATACAAAGAGAGAATCTTAAAAGCAGCAAGGAAAACATAAAGGAACTCCCACAAGGCTATCAGCTGGTTGGCAGGGAGCTGCAGGTTGGCAGGGAGTGGTATGACATATTTAAAGAGATAAGAATAATCTACCCAGCAAAGCCATCATTCAAATTTGAAGGAGAAATAAAGAGATTTACAGACAAGCAAAAGCCAAAAGAGATCAGCACCATTAAACCTGATTTACAAGAAATGGTTAAGAGACTTCTCTAAGTGGAAGAGACAAGACCCCAACCAGAAATACAAAAATTACAAAAGGAAAAATCTCATTGGTAAAGGCAAATATACAGCAAAAGTACTAGATCAACCACTTATAAAGCTAGTAGAAAGGTTAAAAGTCAAAGTAGTAAAATCATATACATCCACAATAAATATTTAAGGGATATACAAAATCAAAATATGTAAAATATGATATTAAAAACACTAAAATGTGGGGTAGGGGTGTAAATTGCAGGGTTGTAAAATAAAATGTGTTTGAACTTAAGAGATCATCAACTTACATCATTTTATATATATATATATATATATATATATATCATGGTAACCACAAACCAAAAATCTAAAATAGATACACACAAAAAAAGAGAAAGGAATTCAAACATAACACTAAAGATAGTCATCAAATCACAAGGGAAGAGAGCAAAAGAAGAAAGAAACAGAAAAGAATTATAAAAACAAATAGAAAACAATGAACAAAATGGCAATAACTACATACCTATCAATAATTACTTGAACTATAAATAGACTAAATGCTCCAATCAAAAGGCATAGAGTAGCTGAATGGATACAAAAAAAGACCCATATATGTGGCCTAAAAGCGACTAACTTCAAATCTAAAGACACACACAGACTGCAAATGAGGAGATGGAAAAGGGTATTCCATAAAAATAGAAATGAAAAGAAAATCGGGTTGGGAATACTCATATCAGACAAAATAGATTTTAAAATAAAGATTGTAACAGAAGACAAAAGGCAAAGAAGGACATTACATTATCAAAGGATCAATCCAACAAGAAGATATAACAATTATAAATATATATGCACCAACATAGGAGCACCCAAATACATAAAGTAAATATTAACATAAAGGGAGACATTGACAGTAATACAATAAGAGTATGGGATATTAACACCCTACTTAGATCAGTGGACAGATAAGCCAGACAGAAAATCAATAAGGAAACACTGGCTTTATATGACACATCAGACCAGATGGACTTAATAGATACATAGAGAGAAGATTCCAACCCAAAGCAGCAGAATACACATTCTTTTCAAGTGCACGTCGAACATTCTTCAGGATAGAACCCATGCTAAGCCACAAAACAAGTCTCAATGAACTTAAGAAAACTGAAATCATATCAAGCATCTTTGCCAACTGCAGTGCTATGAGACTAGAAATCAACTACAAAAAAAATAAATAAATAAACACTGCAAAAGACACAAACACGTGGAGGCTAAACAATATTCTACTAAACAACCAATGGGTCACTGAAGAAATCGAAGAGGAAATCAAAAAATGCCTCAAGATAAATGAAAATGAAAACACAATGATCCAAAATCTATAGGACACAGCAAGAGCAATTCTAAGAGGAAAGTTTAGGTGATACAAGCCTACCTCAGGAAACAAGAAAAATCTCAAATAAACAACCTAGCCTTACACCTAAAGGTACTACATGAAGAAGAACAAACAAAACCCAAAGTGAGTAGAAGGGAAAAAAATCATTAAGATCAGAGCAGAAATAAATGAAATAGAGACTAAAAAATAATAGAAAAGGTCAATGAAACTAAGAGCTGGTTCTTTGAAAAGGTAAATAAAATTGATAAGCCTCTAGTCAGATCCATCAAGAAAAAAAGAGAGATCCCAAATAAATAAATTCAGAAATAAAAGAGAAGTCAAACTGACATCACAGAAATACAAAAGATCATAAGAGATTATTACAAACAATTATACACCAATAAAATAGACAGCCTAGAGGAAATGAACAAATTCTTAGAAATGTACAATCTCCCAAGATGGAATCAGGAAGAAATAGAAAACATGAACTGACAAATTATCAGTAATAAAATTGAATCAGTAATTAAAAAACTCCCAACAAACAAAAGTCCAGGACTAGATGGCTTCATAGGTGAATTCCACCAAATATTTAACAAAGAGTTAACACCTATCCTTCTTAAACTATTCCAAAAAATTGTAGAGAAAAGGAAAGCTTCAGAACCCCTTCTATGAGGCCAGCATCACTCTAATACCAAAACCAGACAAAGACAACACAAAAAAAGGAAATTACAGGCCAATATCACTAATTAACATAGATGCAAAAGTTCTCAACAAAATATTAGCAAACCAAACTCAACAATTCATTAACAACTCAATACACCATGATCAAGTGGGATTTATCCCAAGGATCCAAGAATAGTTCAATATCTGCAAATCAAACTATGTGATATACCACATTAAAAAACTGAAGAATAAAAATCAAATGATCATTTCAGTAGATGCAGAAAAAGCTTTCGACAAATTTCAACACCTATTCATGATAAAAACTCTCAACCAAGTGGGTATAAGGGAACATACCTCAACATAATGAAGTCCACAGCTAACATCAAGCCCACAGTTAACATCATACTCAGTGGTGAAAAGCTTAAAGCATTTCCTCTAAGATCAGGAACAAGACAAGAATGCCCTCTCTCATCATTTTCATTCAACATAGTATTGGAAGACTTAGCCACAACAATCAAAAAGAAGAAGAAGTAAAAGGAATCCAAATTGGAAAGGAAGAAGTAAAACTGTTGCTGCTTGCAGATGACATAATACTATATATAGAAAATCCTAAAGACACTACCAGAAAAACTATTAGAACTCATCAATAAATCCAGAAAAGTTGCAGGATACTAAATTAATATACAGAAACCTATTGCATTTCTATACAATACAATTAACAATGAACTATCAGAAAGAGAAATTAATAAATTAATAAATCTCATTAACTGCATCAAAAAGAATAAAATACCTAGAAATAAATCTAACTGAGGTAAAAGACTTGTACTCAGAAAACTGTAACACTGATGAAAGAAACTGAAGATGACATAAACAAATGTAAAGATAAACCATGCTCATGGATTGAAAGCATTAATGTTGTTAAAGCAACCGTACCACCCAAGGCAATCTACAGATTCAATGCAATCTCTATCAAAATACCCATGACATTTTCCAGAGCACTCGAACAAATCATTCTAAAATTTGTATGGAAACACAAAAGACCCCAAACAGCCAAAGCAATCTTGAGAAAGAAAAATGGAGCTGAAGGAATCAGGCTCCCTGATTTCGAACTATACTACAAAGCTACAATAATCAAAAAGTACAGTACTGGCACAAAAACACATACATAGATTAAGAGAACAGAATAGAGAGCTCAGAAATTAAACCCACACTCATACAGTCGATTAATCTATGACAAAGAAGCCAAGAAAATACAATGTGGAAAAGACCGCCTCTTCAATAAATGGGGCTGGGAAAACTGGACAACTGCAGGCAAAAGAAACTTTCTCATGCCATGTACAAAAATAAATTCAAAATGGAGTAAACACTTAAACATAAGACCTGAAACCATTACAGTCCTAGAAGAAAACATAGGTAGCATACTCTTTGACATCGGTCTTAGCAATATTAACATTGATTTGGATCTGTCTCCTCAGGCAAAGGAAACAAAAAGAAAAATAAACAAATGGAACAACATCAAACTAAACAGCTTTTGCACAACAAAGCAAACTATCAACAAAATGAAAAGGCAGCCTACTGAATGACAGAAGATATTTGCAAATGATCTACCTGTTAAGGGGTTAATATCCAAAATATACAAAGAACACATACAACTCAATATCCAAAAAAAAGAACCTGATTAAAAAAATGTGCAGAGAACCTGAATAGACATTTTTCTACAGAAGACATACAAATAGCCTACCGGCAGGTGAAAAGTTGCTCAGCATCACTAATCATCAGAGAAATGGAAATCAAAACCACAATGAGATAACATATCACACCAGTCAAATGAGCTGTTATCAAAAAGACTACAAATAACAAGTGTTGTTGAGGATGTGGAGAAAAGGACCCCTAGTTACGTTCCCTGTTGGTGAGAATGTCAACTGGTGTAGCCACTATGGAGAACACAGTACTATCATATGATCCAGTAATTCCACTCATGGGTATTTATCTGAAGATTTTGAAAACACTAATTTGAAAAGATATTTGCACTTCTATGTTCATTGTAGCATCATTTACAATAGCAAAGACATGGAAGCAAACTGAGTGCTCATCAACAGATGAATGGATAAAGAAGATATGGTATGTATACAATGGAATATTACTTAGCCATAAAAAAGAATAAAATTGTGCCATTTGCAACAACATGGGTGGCCCTAGAAGGTATTATGGTAAATGAAATAAGTCAGACAGAGAAAGACAAATACCGTATGATTTCACTTACATGTGGAATCTAGAAAATAAAAGAACAAACAAAACAAAACCAAAACTGAGTCATGGATACAGAGTACAACAGGTGGTTGTCAGAGGAGAGGGGGTAGAGGGATGAGATAGGTGAGGGAGATTAAGAGGTTGCAGTTGCAAAATAAATGAGTCAGGGGTATGAGATGTACAATGTGGGGAATATAGTCAATAATTATACAATATCATAATTACATAATAATTATGTGACAGATCATAACCAGACTTAGCCTGGTGATCATTATGAAATGTATAGAAATATTGAATCATTATGTTGTATAACAAGAACCAACATAGTGTTGTAAGTCAATTCTACTTCAAAAACAAACAAACTCATAGAGAAAGAGATCAGATTTTTGGCAGGGGGTGGAGTGAGGGAGAATTAGATGAAGGCAGTCAAAAGGTACAAACTTCCACTTACAAGATAAATGAGAACTAAGGATATAATGTACAACATGACAAATACAATTAATGCTGCTCTATGTTGTATATGAAAGTTATTGAGAGAGTAAATCCTGAGTTCTCATCACAAGTTAAAAAATTGTTTTTCTATTTCTTTAATGTTGTATCTAGATGAGATGATGGATGTTCACTAAACTCGTAATCATTTCATATTGTGGGTAAGTCAAATCATGATGCTGTACACAAACTTATACAGCACTGTATAAAAATCATATCTCAATAAAACTGGAAGAAAGATAAATAAATACCTCACTCTGGCCTCCAAGATCTGCTTGCTTTGGACTGTGACCACTCAGCCCTCACTCAGTAAGCTCCAGCAGTTCTTTATATTTCTAGAACACACCCTTGCCTTTGCATGTGTTCATCACATTTCTCACTCCCTATCAGCTTATCACACCTCAGAGAAGCTTCTCTAACACTCCAACTGAAGCCCTCCACCGTGCCCCCTAATGCTAACTTCATCTAGTATACTGTTGTATTTTATTTCTTTATAACTCGTATCACTACCAGATAGTGCCTTAATTTTTTTGCTTGTCTCCTACTAAAATGTAACCTTCATATGGGGCAGGGACTTACCTGGTTCATCACTGTAATCTCTAGTTCTAGAAGAGTACCCAAAAAAGTAATGCCTGACAAGTGTTTATTGAATGACTGTTAACATCCCTGTATATTAACTTCCAGCATCTTTCCCAAAATGCATTTTTTACACAGGTGAGGTGATATGATGCATATAACTTTATATATTTACTTTGTCATATAACATTACATTTACACATTTTCCCAGGAAATTAAAAGTTCTTTGCAAACCCTCTTTTTATGAATCTGGGGTAATTTATCATAGGGAAATTTATAAGTATTTCAATCATTCACTTTGTTAGATGTTTAGGTTGTTTCCACATTTTTTTGTTATTTGAATTAACACAATGGTAAACATATTTAAGCATAAATATTTGCACATAATTCTGAATGTTCCCTAAAACTGGATTTATTAGGTTAAAAGGGTAAGATCATTTTAAGTCATCAGATACTCTTATGAAATAGCTTGTCAGAAAGATGGCAATAATTTATACACCTCTCAGCAGTAAATCACCCACCTTCCACATCTTTAATATTTTTTCAGTATTTACTAGTTTGATCAATTAAATTGTCTTTTATAACTAAGGAAGTTGAATATTCTTAGAGGACATCTTTTACTGATTAATAACACCACTACATCAACGCCCAATTCTACACGTTGAGGAAGAGTTTGGCTTTACTGAAGCTCAGACCATAATGTAATCTGGCTGTGGATTTTCTGCGATGGAAAAGAAAAGTAAACAACTATGTGGCATTACCACATAAGAACTGTTTGCTTTTCATCCACTTTGGGGAAAGATGAGCTACCTTTATAGGGCAATTTCCAGGAAATGCATTACACTCCCTTGGTTTTCCACATAGGTTGTAATTTCCACCATCATTGCTACATCTTACGAGAGTGAGGCAGTTTTGAAACACTGATGGACATTTTGAAGAGTCCATCATAAGGGTTCCCTGCAGGGGCCTTTGTTTTGCATTTTCTCAGACCATGCTTTTATTCATAATCTGCTATTAATTTTGATAATTTAATTTTAGCCCTTTCCCAGGAACAGAATCCATGCAAGTGCATCAGCAAAGCAACATGACATAGCATCTCTCTTCTTTAACTTGAGCTAAACTTTAAGCTAATCTTAAAATTTTCAATAACTGTCTTCCAAAACTAGGCATCTTACCCAATGATTTCAAATTAGCATGTTATAAGGGGTGCTGCACAAATCGCTTACATTGATTCACAGATGACTTTAAAAATTCAGTGAGCCAAGAATCCCACATTATTGATTCATGCTAACAAAATGATGAAGCCCAGCTAATCTTTCCAACACATGCTGGGCAGAATGACATTTACAAATGCAGACAGACAGAAACCAATTGGACATAATTCTTTAAGGATTAAACTGATGGCTGCAATTAGATGTGAAAAGGTGAACAGTCTCACAGCTGGGAATTGAGACTCAGCCTCCGGGGTCCAGGTCTAATTTGGCCTCGTCCTTGGTTAACCATGTTATCCCACCAACCAACTAGTTGAGTGGAGTTTCCCATGACTACTCAGGTTAATTAAACTGATTTGTAAAGTACAGCGTGTTGCTGCTTCGACTTGCCTCTTGGACTTTTATCACAACTGCTCTGAGGGAGGCCATGCTTAGGGTCTTCACGGTTGGATGCTATCACTGTGCAATAACCAGAGGAGCCCACCAAAGGGCTTGCTGGGTGGGAGAGGCTATGCATATATCCCTTCTCATCTGATTCCTTATTGGAATTCAAACCATGAGTCTGAAAGCTGGGGAACTCTCCAAATCTGATTTTTTTCTTTCGTTCTAAAGAAATACTCAGGCCTGACTCATAGCTCAAGACCTAGAGAACAACTCTGTCTGCCATTTCGGAGTAGTTTCAAGGTTAGCCTGATAAACATCACCCAAAAGGACAGAAAATCTACTTGATAACCTTCAAGATAACTCTGATCATCTTAAAATTCATAACAACTCTTTTTATCAGCAAAGCAGAACAGTGATGGAGTGAGAAGGGCTTTGCAGCTGGGAAGTGTAACAGAAAGCCCCTGTGTTTGGAAATCAAATCCCATTCCCGGCACCTTACTTTCACAGTAAGGGTTTAATATGCATTGTTATTATGTCCTAGTTTCTCCATCCCACCTGTTATCTGGCAGTGTTATTTTCAGACTCTACGGGGATGCCTTAGAGATGCTCCTCTAAAGAGTATGAAACACAGTCCACAAACTGTGGTCCACATTTTATTTTTTCTTGGCTCTCTCTTCCTCATCTTTCCAAAGCATTCTATACCTTCCCTACTCTCTGCTATGCACTTACGTCTGGGGAGTCAGCAAGAATGTACCCAAAGAAAAATTCCAAGAGAGGACAATGTTAGAAACATACATTATCATTTCTATAATAGGTAGGGTTCTTTCTGTTGAAAATGAGGAAAAAACAAGCAAATAAAAACCTTGAATTATCCTGAGAAATAGAGGTAAGTGTTGGGTACACAGAACATAAGCATTGCCCAAAGAGCATAAAGTTTCCTTGACAGTCTCAAACGCAGACTTGCTATTTTTTAAATTCATAATTATTCAGTTTCACAGAGGTAGAGGAGACTGATGGTATGTTTACTAGTTGTGGCAGTGTGGAGAGCAGAAATTCCCTAACTTTTGAAATCTGACCTTCATGGAGTCAAATTCAGCCTCTTCTACTGATGGACTGTGGAATTTGGGACAACTAATCTAACCTCACCTAGCCTTGGTTTCCTCATCTGTGAAATAGAGATAACAATGACCATAATCATGACTAAATTAATAATCTAATTCTGACGTCATCAGAATTCTGTTTCTCTCCATCTTTCTACCCTCCCTTTTTCTGTGCAAGCTTCATTCTTGGGATCTGGGGTGGCTCCCAGTTTCTCCAGCCTCCTAGCAGTTTCAAATCTGGGCAAAAGGAGGAATTCTCCCGAAAAGTCCTGATGCTTTCTGATTGCCCTGGAGAACCTGGGTGCTGGCTGAAGTCTAAGAATCCTGTTCCGTCCAGAATCATGGAGTCAATGCCTCCAAAACTGCATGGATAGGAAGACGGAAGTGACGCATTCCCAAACAAAACAGGGGACTGTGGCTGGAGGATGGAGAAATGGATGTGCCAGAGGCAAAACACAAATGCTTGCCATGTTTGCTCAACTGAAGATCAATGGTAACACCCTCTGTGCTAGTTATTCTTAACCTTGGTTGCAGACTGGAATCATCTAGGGAGATTATTTAAAAAAGGAATGTCTAGACTCCAACCCCAGAAAGGTTAAATCAAACACCCTGAGTGAGGACTAGACATTGGTATTTTTTAAAGCACCCCAACCGATTCTAATATTCAGCCAAGGTTAAGACTGTGTCTATGTAGACATCTTCCTACAAACCACACAGCTGGATGGGATGCCTGGTCATGAGACATTTTTTTGAAAGCTATTCTATAGAATCAAAGTCAGAATTCTCATCTAAGAAGTTTAAAAGTCTACAAATTTAGAAGATCTTGTCAATGTCACTGTTTCTCAAGTAATTACATGCCTTCAGAGTTTTGAATGATTTGGGATGTTAATGAGTTGCAGTCTCTGCTCAAAATATGAATCAGCTAGGGCTTCCCTGGTGGCGCAGTGGTTGAGAGTCCACCTGCCGATGCAGGGGACACGGGTTCATGCCCTGGTCCGGGAAGATCCCACATGCCGCGGAGCGGCTGGGCCCGTGAGCCATGGCCGCTGAGCCTGCGCGTCTGGAGCCTGTGCTCTGCGACGGGAGAGGCCACGGCAGTGAGAGGCCCGCGTACCGCAAAAAAAAAAAAAAAATATGAATCAGATAAAGTCTATTCTGATGTTATCCAGGTTTTCTTGCACAGATCTAATGATTGTGAACTCACAACTTTATGGAGGAACAGAGTCCAATTTGGGCATTTTTTTCCTGGTCCTGACTTCCCAACACCTATGTATTATTCAGAATTCTGATCCAGAAACTCTACAAAATCACTCTAAAATCTCTCTCTTCCTCCCTCCCTCCCTCTCTTTCACTCTCTCTCCCCACCCCTCTCTTCATGACAATCAGCTCTTCAACTTTTCCCCCCAGTCGAGTTTCTTCATCTAATCCTCATGTAAGAATATGTTGCAACTTTTACTGAGGCACACTTCTCTGAACACACTCTCGGTAATTTATATGACCTGAAGTGTACTCCTGGACTGTATGCCCACAGCTAGTTAGAGAGCTGGAGATTGATCCAGGTTTATTGTTAACTGTGTCATTATTCTGCCTTCTATAGCAAAAAATGAATGGAGGAACAGTTGATAAAACCGGGGAAACTGGAAAACAAAATGATAGAAGTGAACCCAAACAAAGGTGTTACGGCGATAAATGTACATCTTTTAAGCTCCCCAACTGAAAGTCAGAGACTCTGATATTGGGTCAAA
Organism: Leucopleurus acutus; assembly: GCF_964270905.1. Taxonomy (NCBI): domain Eukaryota; kingdom Metazoa; phylum Chordata; class Mammalia; order Artiodactyla; family Delphinidae; genus Leucopleurus; species Leucopleurus acutus. The sequence continues at coordinate 25,271,055 of NC_139158.1, forward strand.
AATTTAAATGAAACCTTATGCTGTTTACACTGGCCAGTCCTAAAACAAAATTATATATTTGGGTTACATGTAAAGAATGAGGAAAGAGGTGCCAGTCTATTGCAAACAAAAGTTAATCCAGAAGCTGCAAAATGAACGTCAGACACTGTCGAACTCAAGTAAAATATCTTAAAGTAGAACAGCAGAATTATTTTATACTGGTAAATATGCAATTCACAAGGCAGATCAACAGTCATAAATGTTTACTTGCTGAAATCATTAAATACCTAGAGCTAAAATTACCAGAAATACAAGGGACAAATGACAAAGACACATTGGTGCTATGAGATTTTCACACAGAGTCTTTGACAGATTAAGCAGACAAAAGTAAGTAAGGACATAAGGGATCTGCATAATATGATTAATACTGATTGAATGGAGTTTCAAATGTTACATCAAGAAGATAATGCAGGGACTTCCCTGGTGGTGCAGTGTTTAAGAATCCGCCTGCCAATGCAGGGGACACAGGTTCGAGCCCTGGTCCGCGAAGATCCCACATGCCACAGAGCAACTAAGCCCGTGCACCACAACTACTGAGCCTGTGCTCTAGAGCCTGCGAGCCACAACTACTGAAGCCCGCGCACCACAACTACTGAAGCCCGTGCTCTGCAACAAGAGAAGCCACTGCAATGAGAAGCTCACGCACCGCAAGGAAGAGGAGCCCCCACTCTCAGCAACTAGAGAAAGCCCGCACACAGCAACAAAAACCGAACACAGCCAAAAAATAAATAAACTTATTTAAAAAAAAAACAAAAAGAAGATAATCAAACTTCTTTCAAGATATCAATTAACACAATTTCCCAAATTTATATAATATTAGGTCATACACACAATATGAAATGTTAGTTCAGGTCACATTCTCTGGAGATACATAGAAAATACTAATTTAGAAGAGTATATAGAAATATATGGAAAATACTATTTTCTGGGAATATATAATAGAAAATACTCTTTAAAATCTCAATAAACAAATAAAAAAGTAAACTAAAACTAGAGAAACCCAAGCCTTCACAGATTGAAAATATTAGTTTTGGAGTATTTAGAAATTAATCATCTGAGAAAACACAGAATATGAAAATGTGATGGTCCAAGATTTCAGCCTGAAATTTTATTATTAAACAAGAAAGAATGAAAAGAAATTAACTAAGGAAGGTACATTAAGGAGATTATTTTTTTAAGGCAGCAAATGAAAACTAAGAAAAGTGTAAGAAAGAAATGAAGGATATATTTTTAAAACCCCAACAATATAAGAAAAAAAATGAATACCCTGTGTAGTTAATATGTAAATCTGAATGCTACTTTTCTTTGTAAAAACAAATATTTTTTAGAAAATAGAAAATTATCTAATATTATTAGTATGTGCCTGGCAGTGGTTTAGTTATTAACAATGCTACAAAGGAGGGTACTGTTACTGTTCCCATTTTACAAATGAAGAAGTTGAGGAAGACAGGGCAGAACTAAGGAGCCCAAGATCACCCAAGTGGCAAATGGCAGAGGTGGGATTAAAATCGTGCCATTCTGGGGGCTTCCCTGGTGGCGCAGTGGTTGAGAGTCCGCCTGCCGATGCAGGGGACACGGGTTCGTGCCCTGGTCCGGAAAGATCCCACATGCCGCGGAGCGGCTGGGCCCATGAGCCATGGCCGCTGAGCCTGCGCATCCGGAGCCTGTGCTCCGCAACGGGAGAGGCCACAGCAGTGAGAGGCCCGCATACCGCAAAAAAAAAAAAAAAAAAAAAAAATTCTGCCATTCTGTTCCTTGACTGAATTCTAACTGGTGCTTTATATATAGTCTCTCAATACTAAGGAGAAATAATAGAATAAAAACCCACAAATTAATAATGTATAAGATAATGCAATGTAAAATAAATATATAATCATATACAAATAAATTTGAAAATCTTAATGATATTGATGGTTTTCTAAGAAAATATAAATTAAAATTAACTCAGTGGGAATCTGAGTATAACGCTAACTTTGGTAGAAACTGAATAAGGCCTATAAAAATCATCTCTGGGACTTCCCTGGTGGCGCAGTGGTTACGAGTTTGCCTGCCAATGCAGGGGACACGGGTTCGAGCCCTGGCCCGGGAAGATCCCATATGCTGCGTAGCAGCTAAGCCCCTGCACCACAACTGCTGAGCAACCCCCTCTCGTCATACCTAGAGAAAGCCCGCACACAGCAACGAAGACCCAGTGCAGCCAAAAATAAATAAATAAAAATAAATTTATGAAAAAAAAAATCATCTCTGAAGAAGATAGTAGGCCTAAATCATTTTAAATTTAGTTATTTCAAAAAATTGAAAAATAATTAATTCCCATGATATGTAACTATTCAGGAGAAAATTAAAAGATAAAATATGCCCTGATTTCTTTAGTGAGGTTGACATGAGTCTGTTGCTAAGATCTAATAACAATAGCCAAAGAAGGAGAAAAATCTTACTTATTGATATAGATATAAACATGCTAAATAAAATACCAGCAAACCTAATTCAGCTATGCTTTGGAAGAGGAATTCACCATGACTAAAGAAATTTTATTCCAGGAAACCAAGGATGATTTAATATAAGGAATCATTTAGTGTTTAGAAATCTGTTAACGTAAGTTATCCTATCAGTGGGTCAAAGGAGAAAGACCATAATCAAATACCAAAAGGTTTTTGACAAAAGTCAATATTCATCTCCAACTTATTAGAAAAAGGCGGAAATCTTGGAATAGAGGAATACTTAGCTAACCTTGTAAACAATAGCTCTCACATTTCAACAGCCAACTCTTTATCCAACTATAAAACACCAGAAACAGTCCCATTAAAATCCTGGAAAAAAACAAGGGTCCTTGCTTTTCAATAGTTTAGATACTAAAGAAGACAAGTAGAAAAATAAAGTATTAGTTTAAAAATCAAAACCACAATGAACTATCATTTCTTACCTTTGAGATGGGTATTATCAAAAAGGCAAAAGATAACAAGTGTCAGAGAGAATGTGGAGAAATTGGAACACTTGCACACTGTTGACAGGAATACAAAATGGTGCAGCCACTATGGAAAGCTGTATGGAGGTTCCTCAAAAAATTAAAAATAGAACTACCATGTCATCCAGCAACCCTATTTCTGGACATATACCTACAAGAATTAAAATCAGGATTTCAAAGAGGTATAAGCACTCTCATGTTCATTGCAGCACTATTCACAATAGCCAGGATGTAGAAACTACCTAAGTGTCTATCAACTGATGAGTGGATAAAGAAAATGTGGTATGTATATGCGATAGAAAAAGAAAGAAATCCTGCCACATGCAACAACATGGATGAAGTTGAGAACCCTAAGCGAAATAAGCCAGTCAGAGAAGGACAAACACTGCATGATTCCATTTATATGAGGCATCTAAGACAGTCAAACTCATGCAAACAGAGAGTAGAAGGTTTGTTTCCAGGGACTGGGGAGAGGAGGAAAGAGAAGGCAGTTCAATGGGTATAAAATTTCAGTTTTTCAAGATGAATAAGTTCTAGTGATCTGTGCCTACAGATAACAATATGATATTGTACACTTAAAAATCTGTTAGAAAAAAAAATCTGTTAGGAGGGTAGAACTTATGTAAATGTTCTTTCCACAATAAAAAGATAATCCCCAACTTAACAAAAGAAAATAGAAATTCTTTGATGCTTCGACCTTTCAGTACAAGGGTTCAGAATCAAATATAAAAAATAAAGTTAGTTTAATGCCAGGTTGGATGCACACACACTGGCTTTAGACCTGGGTTTGGATACTGGCTGCCTCACTCACTAGCAATTGAGCATCATTTTGGCAAATGACTGAGCTGGTCAGTAACTCCTGTGCACTAAGACAGTTAGCCCACCCCATAAAGGACAGAAGGAGTACACAAGCAGACACAGGCAGAGCCTTTTGCATGGTGCCTGACACACGGCAAAGGCTGACGTCATGACAGCTCTTATGATAGCTGCAAACAACATGAGTGTACATCTGGAAAAGCCAGGGAAGTCAACTGAGAAATAATTAGAAGTACAGAGAGTTCAATAAGATGGCCAGAGGCAAGTGAAGACATACAAAGAGCAGTGAAAATCAGTTAGAAGATAGAAGTTCCCAAAAAGGAATCCTGCTACCTGTTGCAGGTACTTTGCATATATACTGTCATCTTTTTTTTTTTTTTTTTTTTTTTTTGTGGTACGCAGGCCTCTCACTGTTGTGGCCTCTCCCGTTGTGGAGCACAGGCTCCGGACGCGCAGGCTCAGAGGCCATGGCTCACGGGCCCAGCCGCTCCGCGGCATGTGGGATCTTCCCGGACCAGGGCACGAACCCGTGTCCCCTGCATCGGCAGGCGGACTCTCAACCACTGCGCCACCAGGGAAGCCCATATGCTGTCATCTTTGCTGGAGCACCTGCTCATCCCACCTCTGCCCCATCCCTGCCGGGCAACAATGTGTAATTATCATTTAGATTTCAAATCAGTCATTTCAAAGCTTCTTGTAGAAGCTTTCCCTGACCTTCGCGTCAAATCCCCTACCATGTACTCTTAACTGAAGCATTTCCTTTGCAGCATTTCTCATAGCAGAAATTCCATATTTATTTGGAGTATTATTGAATTAATGTCTATTTTCCCCTCGAGGCTTAAGTTCTCAGACTATGAAGCTACATATTAAAAATTATGTTTATATAAAAGGATTTAGTCTCTACATGATATTTATATTATTTTTAAATGCATCCTGTAAATCAGTATATAGCATGATATACGTATAAAGGAATTTAAAAAAATGCAACAACATATTAACATATTACAGTGCTACTAGGTTTTTTATTTTTTAACTTTTTTTGGAATATTCAACAATACTTTGGAATGTTTACTATAAAGTAATATTTTTTTCTCCTTTAGATGACATTCAGGGATTTATTGAATTTCTCAATTTCCAAAAACTTGCAAGAGATACTTTTCTATTTTTTAAGCATGAGCTGACAGATGTTGAGGTGGCCAATCATCGATGCTGACCATGTATAGAGACATATATTATCTCAGAATGTCTTCTTTCAAAAGATTATCTTCCTAGCCAATCAACTATCATTCATAAGGAAGAGAACAAAGGATTGAGTACATAAAGGAAGAATCGACAATGACGATAATAGCTGGAGAAATATTTCAGTCTCTCAAATAAAAGAATAAGCCCGTATTTCAGCCCCCACAGAATCACATGCCTAGCATCCCTTCAGTTACACACACACACACACACAATGCAAATTGCCAATAGGTCATCCAGTTCACACTGAGCATCTATATACCATGTAGCTCAGCCCTGCACTACCTGCTGCCAGGGCTTATTCCCTGATCTCCATAAAGTCATTGGCAACCGAGACCAACACATCAGGAAAAGAGAACCAACAGCACGAAATGGGATGAGAATACTGACAAACAAGTGGTAGACAGTAGCTTTGCACATTTTCAGAGCTAGATCTTCCCACCCATCACGGGCTGCCAGCAAGACTCTCGGCACTGCTGTGAATCAACTCCCTCGCTCTTTCCCATTGCAGCAGCATAAACAGAAATAGGGCTAGAGGATCTCCCCATGCTAAGAAACTGCATTCAAACTCCTTAATCAAGTCCCACTCTGTTGCCACCCTCCTACCTGGCACACTGCCCTCTCGTCTCTGGCCACAGAGCTTGTGCCCACGCAGAGCACTCCTTGAAACTCACTTCTCCTTCCATGGTTGGCATTTGACTGCTTTCTCCCCCTGCAGGATGTCTTCCTGGCCTCCCACATCGGAGTCAAGAGCCCATCCTTTGTTCTCCCATAGTCTCCAGTGGTTCCTTGGTTATTATCCTTGTCACCCTATATATACTTTCTCCTCAACTTCTCTGATGAGCCCACTTGATAAAACTCTTTGAGGTCATGTTTATGTGTCTTACTCTGCCCAGTTCCTAGCTCCATGGCCCAGAACATACTCTGTGCTCAGTAAATATGTCACTTTCAATGAAGGAATGAAGGAAAGAATGAATAAATGAAATTCAGCTTGGGTCACTTTTACAACCTTGAATTGCCTTTGCTCAAGCTCCTCCATGCACCTGAGATGCCCTTCCCTCAACTGATTCCTACTTGTTCTAATCCCCCTCCTTAAAGGTTTAGGACAAATGCCATCTACGCGATGAAGTCTCCCCTGGCCTCTCAGTGAGTAATGACTTCTCCTTCTTCCAATTTCTATGGTTCCTTATCAGGATGTCCCACACCATCCTACCCAGATTCAGTGATATTTGTGAACATATTTTATACACCCCCCCTCATCAATTGACGCACTCCGTGATGACAGAGGCTGTGTCTCTTCTCTATCTTGGGGACCTTCCCAGCAACAGCTACACTGTAGACAATAAATAAACAGAGGATGGGTAAATGGATAGATGCAGGATTAGTAGCTTGGAGATGTTAACCCGGTGTTCATTCCCCCATAGTTGGATTTGGCAACTTTGAGTAAAAGGGAAAGTGGTAGAGACAAGTTCTTGGATCTTATTCAGAGCTCAGCTATTCCCATCACTGCCACCTTTTCTGGGATGAGTTCTAACTCAGCCTAGCAGGAAATGTGTATGGTTTCCTGTATCTGAATGAACTTAAGGTGTTAGAAGAAACGTGAGATTGTCATCTGGGGGAATGTCATTGATGAAATTCTTTCTGGAAATCCATCCTTCCAGGAGGGGGATGCAATGCCATCTGTACACTATCTCGTTGAAACACACCTCTGAAGAGAGAAGAGTGGTTGGACCCAGGTGAGGGTATGGTTGTCTTTGTTTTCCTCTAACTTTGGGGCCTCCCCAGAAACACTGTGTATCTCCTCCTGCCTGGGATGGATCTCGGCGACTCCTGCAGCAGTAAGGGGAGTTATTTTAGGGAGACAGTTGATACTTGGCGAGTCCTCCTACAGATCAGCGATAGCTGCTTGAAATGTTAAATGCTTCCCAGATGGAGATACTTAGCATTTGTAGGAGGAATAACTTGGAGGAGAAAAATGCATTTGTCTTTTTGGCATCCTGTGGATTCCATTTGAGAAGACAGAGAACACTTTGAATCCTGCCGTCCACATGTCAGTGTTTTCTTGGGATTTTGCAAGTCCCAGTGATGGTGCTTCTTCTTCTAGGGCTACCAAGTTTGGGATGTGCCAAGGCTCAGGGGAAAAGTGTATGGAACTGAGTCTCAGGGGTCAGAGAGTTGCCAGAGTTCCCGGAAACCATCAGGGTTCAGCCTCCTGTCTGCCAGTGGCAAACTCTTCAGTCATGTAGACCAGATGGTTTTTACTTTGGGTGTGATCTTTTATGTACAGGGAAGGTTGAAAATGCAGACCAGCAGAGAACGCCAGTGGCCTTGCCTCTGCTACTTTCTTTGTGGTCATGGGCAAAAACTCATCTTGCCTCACAAAGCCTTGGTTTCCCCAAGTGAGATAAAGGAATTGGAGTAGATAATCTTTAAAGTCCCCTCTAACTGAAGAAAATGTTATGGCTCTAACTGTCGTGGCTGTGAAGAACAAAGATGACATTACTCTAAGGGAACATGGAGTCGTCCTTTAATGTAGGCTCCCAAGTGCTAGAAAGGGAAGACGGCATTGAATTGTCCATCATGCCCACTCCTCATGGCAGGGACAGAGTGGTCATTCACAAAAAGACTGAATCAATGGCCCTTTTTCACTTATTCACTTTCTGGCACCCATGGCATCTCCATGGCTCACCAATGAGCCTCACCAGTAAGTAATGCCTTTGAGTTAAGCACCTGCCTTTGGCACCAGAATGAATTAAGGGAGACAGAAAGCTCAGCAATAGCACTTAAAACTTATAGCCGGGTTGCAGATGTGCTCATACTACATACAGGTGTGCAAAGAAATGTGCACCTTACTTACCTTCTATGACTAGCCTTACATTCTTTAGGAATTCTCTCATTTGCTTTGGTGGGTAAATGACAGTTGGGGGGGGGATGCTAAATTTAATGCAAATACACTAAGCGTAGTCCTGTTTAATAATGTAAACAATAACTATAGGAAAATTCTGCTTTTTTGTTTGTTTGTTTTGTAATGTGGTCTTCCCAGTTTCCGTCCTCTCCTCCTGATCATTCCCAAGAGATATTCTGGGCATTGGAAGAGGGGAAGAGGAGGACCTTGGGTGCATATGTACTTCTGGCTCCCCTGTTCTCTGTGGCAATGCACTGTGCCCAACTGGTCACTGGTCAGCATCAGGATCTGGTGGAAAGGCCCGGGGCTGCTGAATTCATGAACTGTGTTCTCATTTTGTCAGGACCCAGATTCTGACTCAACCCCATGCTGGCTGTTGCTAGGGCTGAATACACTTGATTTTAATGTGGCCCCAGCTCTAGGAATCTTATACTGTAGCCCCCAGTAGCAGGATAACTTGCCTCATTCTGGTCAACTCCAGATAATAGACTCAGCTATACCCTTCCTCTCCCATCATCATGCATGGGGAAACTTCTTGGTCCATTCTACAACATGGGACTCTAGGGTCACTTGAGAATGTTTATGTGGTCTCCCCCCTGCCCTCCAATCTTGTTGTGCCACCATCAGTTTGATATGGAAGTCTCCATATTGGTATAGGGGCAGCTTGGAAGGTGTCTAGTCTCCAAATCCCAACCTACCTCCTGGCTTGATCCTGAAAAGAGATGATAAGGATCCATGTGTTTCCCAACATCTTTTTTTCCTTAGCTCAATTCATACTGAGCCAGAAAAAAAGACAGGGGTGGGGGGATTCCACTTTTTCCTATTGTGGGAGGATTTCACCTATATTTAACCAGCTCTTTTCTGAGATTATTTGTTTCTCTTGTTTTCCCTGGGGCTCTAATGATACAATGGCTGTCTCGATTCTTGTGGTAGAAGATAAAAACAAACAAGTAATATTATTTTAAAATATCATTCCCATTACCAAATTACTTCCCTAGTTGCTGAAAGAGATTTCCTAGGCTTGGGAGTGGTTCACTTCTCCTCTGTGAGCCTTCCAACTATCAGTAGAGGTGGTTAGACCCAGTACATTAAAACCCCTTCCAGTTTTTATGTCCTAGTCTCACTGCAGTCATGAGGTTGAAGCTCACAATGGTCTGGAAAGCCAGCCTTTCCATTTCTTTGGCATCTCAGCTATGAAAGAGTTAGCTCATCAACCTTTCACCTACCTAAACCTTACCATGAGTCTTATGCTTTAACAATTTACACTTACTGTTATTTTAGGTGAAGGAGGAGGAGGAGGGGGAGAGGGAGGGGGAGGGGGAGGGGAGAGGGAGGGGGAGGGGGAGGGGAGGGGGAGGGGAGGGGAGGGGGAGGGGAGGAGGAGGAGGATGGGGAGAAGAAGAAGAGAGAAAAAAGAAGAAGATGGCAGCCAACAAGAGAAATTAAATTTGCTTCTCACCGGCTGAAGCCTGAGGCTGGTGGCTTCCCAAAAGAAGCAAAGGAAGAGGACTGCAGACATACCAGCACAGAGGTCCTGGTACACTCTGCTGTAACAAGGGATCAAGTCAGGCAGGACTTTCCTGACGAACTGTAGTATTTGGAAAGCTGGAAGACTGAATATAGCGATACACAAAATCCACTCAGAAAAAGGGTTCAGTGGCCATGGTTGAGGGAGTGATGGTTGTTCTACAGGCTGAGATTGCCTCGTTATTCTAACAGATGTGTGTTATCCCCACTTTATGCACAATCCATACACATTGTCTAGGATTGTTTCAACAACAATGGCAACAACAACAAAAGGTTTGTGATGATATCAGTTTTATGTGAAATCAAAATATGACACAAATGAACTTATCTATGAGACAGAAACAGACTCACAGACATGGAGAATGGACTTGTGGTTCCCAAGGGGGAAGGGATTGGAGGAGGCATGGATTGGGAGTTTGGAATTAGCAGATGCAAACTATTATATATAATGGATAAAAAAGGTGCTGCTGTGTAGCACAGGGAACTCCATTCAGTATCCTGTGACACACCATAATAGAAAAGAATATGAAAAAGAATATATATATATATATGTGTGTGTGTGTGTGTATGTGTATAATTGAGTTACCTTGCCTTATACCAGAAACTAACACAACATTGTAAATCAACTATACTTCAATATAATTTTTTTTTAAAGATTGTGGTGAGCATGAATGTCACATTTCAGCTATTCTAAGTAAGGATGGGAAGGTGGACCCTACCTCTCAGAAAAACAAAGAAACATCTTCTTGGGAGGATGTACTGTTGAGTTATGGCATTACACTCTTGGCCTATCAGGAAATATTTCTTAAGGCTGCTGTGCCAGGTAGTCTGCCAGGTGATGAGATACTGTACTGCACAAGTGTAGTCCATAACCTTGCAAGGCTTACTATCAGGTAGGGAAGGTGGAAAACAAACCTAACGATTCCACGTAAGCATAGTTAGTGCTAACATAGGGATTGTAGTGGGGGCTTCCATAGGAGCCAAAAGCTGGACACCTAACCTATCCCATGGTGGTAACTGTGGGCAGTCAGAGGAGGCCTCTGAGAGGAAATGGCCTTTGATAAGCAGAACTAGTATTTCAAATTGACCTGGATAAGGGTGCTTTCCTCCAAAAAGAGACAACAAAAGCCTCCCATCTTTGGATTCCTCAATCTCAGCTCCACCTGCCTTTGAGTTGTCAGACCCAAAGAAGTAGGACATAGGATGTCCTCCTCAACCTCTTTCATCCTCCTAATTGATCAGTCTCTATCTATAAACATCTAGATTAAACTTCTAGCAGCCCTGCACTGCTGCCTTTAATGGCAGCACACAAAACAAGAGGTTGGCATTCTTCCGGGCTGCCCAAACTGTGAAAAATCCTGCTAACACTTGAAACAACAACTCTTGCAAAGACTGGGATTTCTGGCATTGAGCCCATTTTATTTATTTATTTATTTATTTATTTAAGGGAAGGAGATTTTTCAAAATCTCTAAAAGAATGCCTCAAAACTCTCCAGTTCCCAATGTAGTTAGACATCAATAATGTTAAAATGGGCTGCATTTTTTCCATTCCTTGCTGTCTTCCGTTAGTCCTCCGGGGCCGCCATATTGAGTTTCAACAGTCGCAGCCAATGTGGAGATGATGCCTAGAATCACGCAATGATTAGCCAGTTGTACTCAGGGCCCCCAGCCTCATTCCCTTAATGAGGAACTTGAAGAGTTTACTGCACAGCCAACTCACTCTAAATGACCTCATAGGAGGCTCACAAGGGGAATGTTACCTCTGATTTTCTTAACCAATTTTACATAGCAAGCAAGGAATCACTCATGAGGAATAGGAATGCTCTGAGGTTTTAATACAGACACTTGTGGATTCAAATCTGACTCTATGATTTACTTGCTGTGTGATACTGGGCAAGTCACCTAATCTTTCTGAGCCTCAGTTTACTCACCTATTCAATGGGAAGTGTTCCTTCCTTATAAGAATATTGTTTTAAAATTAAATTTTATATTTGCCAGAGTAATACACACAGATTATTTTTTTAATCAAAGAGTGCTGAAAGTCTTGTAATGAAAATCAACAGTTTCAAGCCTCCTCACTCCTGAATCCTGATCCCTGGGGCAGTTACTCTCCACCCCATAAGCTGATTCTTCTAATATTTACCTGCACATATTTAAATACTGAAGATTTCTCCTGTTCTCTCCTGGTTCCTTGCTTGTTCACGTCGTTCTCTTTCAGATTGGAGACTCCCTGCCCTGCGTGGTGGTCAGATGGAAGAGTAGAACTCTAGGAAGCCCTCTGTGACTTCCATGTGTGGGGCAGGGTGTTGACTGATGGACTTCCCTGCAGGGTAATGAGGTGGTGAGTCAGCCTATTCACTTGGGATCCATAAATATTTCAGCATCTTGATGTCTTTTCTCATGGATCTGTCAGTTTCTCCAGGTAAAACCCCCCAAGCCTGTGGGTGAGGGGAGAAGGGAGCTGAGCTGCTCCAGTGTTTACCCAGCTCTCTTCTCAATTGTCTGCTGTGCCTGTTGACACCTTGAGTCCTGAGGCTTTCTTGTTTATTACCACAGAAATCCCACTTCCCTGTGGTAAGGGTAGAGGGAGGGGAGAGAGGTAGTTGTCTGACTGTGTCAGGCAGGGGGACCCAGAGAGTCAACAGCTCCAGGTAAGTTGTTAAGTGTGACTCATCCCCACCTTCCCTAGCATCCCGTGCCTTAGGATGCCTGTATTACAGCTGTCTCCACTTTGTGATGCCACTCATCACCTCTTCGTCTGCTTCCCACCTTCCGGAATCACCTAAATCTCTCCTGGTCTGCTCTCTCTTCTCCTGTGCTCTGTCTTTGTAAGACAGTACCTCCCTTTCTCCCTCTTTCCCTCCCTTTATCCTTCCCTCCTCCCTTCTTTCTTTCCTTCCTTCTTCTTCTCTCTCTCCATCCCTTCCTTCTTTCCTTTTTGCTACCTCTCCAATGGGGTTTCAGGAGAGAAAAGAGATAAACTCACGTGGCCAATCTGCTTTTTTCCCCTTACTTTACCGACAAGAAGTTCTGTTGGAAGACCTACCTGAGATAAAGAATGTCGAGTCCCTTGTTCAATACCTGGCATATATTTAAATGCTCCAAAGCTGCACCATGCCTTCCAGATTCACCTTGGACAGCCCTTGATATCGCCCTCCAAAAAGGGTCTGTGGCCTGAGAGCTGCAAGATTTTTAGGAGATTCCTGGAATTCATGGTGCATCCCAGGGGACGGTGGGGAGCCTGAAATGCTCTGTTTCTCCAGATCAACTAACTCCATTAACAATTAATTCTCAAGGCAACTTCATTAGGCAGCTCTTACTATTATTATTCCCATTTGATGCCCATGGTCTTAATATCTAGACACTGTAACAGTAGCCTGGAGCAGTCTCTTGTTCGGGAGAAAGGAAAGAAAGAAGAGAAACATCCCTTGACCCTCTGTCAGGGGCCAGACATTAAAGAAATACATCCACCCTGCCCTGTGAAAACCTTTCCACGTCAAAGACAAACACAGCCAGACATTAGTTAAAGCAGTGAAAACAGATTTTATTCAGTAACTACTGACAGCAGGGGAAAAACCTGAACTTTATTCCAATTCGTGCAGAGGTGGTTTGAGCATTTTAAAGGGAGGATGAGGAAGAGGAGGAGCGGGCATTCAGTTGAGTCAGAGGAGAGAAAACACAAAGGGTTGATTAGGGTAAAAGCGATTAAGCCAGCTGTGTCTGCTAGCTGGCAGTTAGGGCACAGCGATTGCGAGACAGAGGCCCTATCTTTTCTGCTGAGTACATTTAAAATGAAAGGCTTTCAGGTCCTTCAGAAAAACACTTGAGATGCATATTCACAATTGTCAGACCTTTTCAGTCAATGGTCTAAGGAAGGGAGGTCATGGGTCTATCGTCAGGTATTGGCTAGAACAGCAATTTCCTAGCAGAACTCAGCTTTCTCAGGCAGACATTTTAATTGTGGGGCTGGGGTCATCCTAGGGATGTGGGCTTTGGCTGCTAGAAGCCATGTTTGGATGGAGTTGTGTTGTTTTGTGGCCAGAGTTCTGCAGTTCTCACCACCAGGTCCCACGAAGGCCTAGAATCGTCCTAGCACGATCACACACACACACACACACACACACACACACACACACACACACACACACACACACACACACCATAACGAGTGGTAACTAATAGGCAAAACTGTTGTTCCTGGGTGTCCTAGTGCCCGAGCTCCCCTGCAGGGCCCCCAATTGATATAAGGTTGGCTGTCTGCAGCTCGGCTGAGTTACTAAGATTACAAATGAAAACCAGCCCCCAGAGGGTGTGCCGTTCCTGGAGCACAGAAGGAAAGCATAATTCTTGCTTACACTCAGCTTTGCGATCAGTTTATCCCCTGGTAGCTACTCTTATAACTTCTTTTTAGGGCTGCCAATCGTACAAAACACACACACAGAAACACACACACACACACAGACCAAAAGTCTGAAGATCGGGCCTTTCTCATCTCACTGTGTTGGTCTCTCCCTCAATAATACAGAATATTCCTTCTCTGTGGCTGACTGCTTCAAATGGAATAGCTCTTTTTATAGTTTAAAAATATATTGAATAAATAGTAGTAGCAATAATAATAACCATTATTATTTTTGTGTTGATTGCTATAATTTCCAGTTCCTGTGTCCCAACTCTATGTCAGATATTGTGTTAGGCACTACATAGTCATTATCTCTAACCTCTTCCAAACCACACTGCTCCTATGTGGATATCATTTTCTGATACATAAGGAAACAGGGCTCAGAGAGGGTAAACAACTTACTCAAGGTCACACAGCCAGATAAGAGGGACTGAAACCCACTTCTATCTATGCAAAGACCTCAGGTTCTTCCATGACAATAAGGTGCTGATAGAAATATACTGAAGGGATAGGAAGATCTGGCTTCTTAACTGAGCTTCATCAGCATCAACAGAGGTTCAAAATTCCATCAGATAAGGATGCTATCATCTGGAAACTCCAGATTTATCTCATAAATAAGACAGATAGACAGATAGATAGAAAATGGATAGATATATAGACAGATAGATAATAGGAGGAAGTAATGACACCAAGCTATCTCCAAAGAACAGAGTGTGAGTAACCTCTTAGAATAACAGCACAACTTCAGAGTATCTGGTGGCGAAGGAGCACCCTGATGATTTAACACAATGCCCTTCCTCTGCTGCCCCTCACAGAAGGACATTCAAAGTGGGAATCTCCTCTACAACACCTCTGGCAGATGGTCATCCTTGGATATTTCAATGTCTGAGGTCTAGGTTGACAGTCTGAAAATATTGTTCTATCATCTTTATGAGCTCTAGTCATTTTTTAAAATGTTTTCTGATCTGATAAGCAAAGTCTGACTTTCTCGTCCTTATACTTGTTAATAATAATAAAAAAAATACAAGCTAAGATTTATTTACAATTTTTCATGTGTCCTAAGTACTTTATGAATTATTTGACTTAATCTTCAAAACAATTCTCTCTTTTTTTTTTTTGCAGTACGCGGGCCTCTCACTGTTGTGGCCTCTCCTGTTGTGGAGCACAGGCTCACAGGCTCCGGACGCACAGGCTCAGCGGCCATGGCTCACGGGCCTAGCCTCTCCGCGGCATGTGGGATCTTCCCGGACCGGGGCACGAACCCGTGTCCCCTGCATCGGCAGGCGGACTCTCAACCACTGCACCACCAGGGAAGCCCCAAAACAATTCTTGAATGTAAGCATCCTTTTTTTAGGAGTTGAGGAAACAGACTGAGTGCAATGTAATGCTCTGCCAGAATCACATGGACAAAAAGTGGCACAGCTGGGGTGAGATCCTGGCTCTATGAAGCCCATGCTAAGAGGATGGAGCAAACACAGTCCTTTCCTCCACCTACTGCCCTTCAGATTTCTTAAGAAAGAGTTCATGTATTCTTTGTTCCCTCCTCCCTTTCCTCTTGGCTCTTTCAACTCTTCATTTTCTGAAAGGATTGGCAATGAGGATAAATTTGAGGTCCACATGCTAAGATGAGGCATGAGAGTGGAAAAGCCAGGCTTATTTTTGAGATGGCAAATGGAGAATATCTGGGCAGCCCATCTGGTCCCATCCGGAGGAAGAACATTTTGCTTTGAGAGCCCTGGGTTTTTTGGATGCTGGGGAGTTGAACAATGCTGTGGTTGTATCCAGCATCTCATCCTGTGAATCTCAAGGACAGGTGAGAGGTGAAGCTCCATCCTCTACTGTGGCTTGGCAGAGCTAGGTGATGGGGGCTTGGATGAGGGTGAGGTAAGGAGGCAAAACTGAGACTTAGAGCAAAGGGCAAATAAGTAGGTCCAAACAGGTTTGCAAAATCAGACACAGGTGAATTAGGTTAGAGCTTAAGCACCTCCCACCCCCACTCACCGAACCGGGTCTCAGTCCCTCACACACTTCCCCGCACCACAGGACTCAGAACATGCTGTTCCCTCAGCGGGGAATGCTCCTTCCTTCCCTTTGCCTCAGTAAATTCCATTTGTCTTTCAGACTCCAGCTCAAGTGCTCCCTGACTTTTCAGACCAGCGGAAAACCCTACACTTTAAGTTTTCCTACTACCATACACCTCTTCTTTCCATGATCATCATATTTACATTTATTTCTGAGTTTATTTAATATTTATCTTCCACATTAGGCATTAGCTTTATAAGAGCGGGCCAGGTCTGCGTGTTTTTCACCCGTTTTCTCAGTCCCTAGGAAAGCGTCTGGAACAGAGTGAGGGCTCAAAAATATTTTCTTGAATTGAAAGATGAATGAATTAATAGAAATGGGGGGAAAGGGTAGGTGCCAGAGAAGCTGGGACGGGCATGAGAGACAAAGTCACCAGGCACTGCTCATGGGGCTGTCACATATGGTCACCTTATGCAATTGGCGGCCCCTGGCTTTGTATACTGCACAACCCAGATGACTGTAATTGGTGGCCCTGTCAGTGTTTCCAAATGATGCAAAGCTCTTTGCACAGATGTGCCAAATCTATTTAAGAGTCAGTGGTGGAACAGGTGCATTTCATCATTTGCTATCCCTTTAAGGCAATTCGTCTCCAACTACCATATTGGTTCTCACTGGCTTAGATAGTTCTACAACCCTCACTCCCAACACTAAGAAAGGATTGTGATGTGAGCAAGGGGTAAATTACACAAAAACCAGGCTGTCTTCATAGATTAAGGTGATGAATCCACCTCAGAGATGATCATATTTATTTATGCCTGCCTTCCACCATGCTGCTTGGTTTCTGAATCCATCATCCTCAAATAAAAAGCCTAATGCTTTCCCTCTGGGAAATTCGCATCTTTTAAAAGGGTGATAAATGTCTCTACATTTTCCATCCATATGAGACATTGTCAGAGTTCTCCTTCATGGGCCCATTCAATGCCCCACTCACCTTGTAGCTCCCGGATATACAATGCCGGGAGGAAGGGAGCCTTGCTTTCTCCTCAAAATTAGATTCATTAAAAGACTCAAAAATAAAACCCTGAGACCAGCTCAGAAGATGAAGACCAGGCTACTTTGTTTCTCGCCTCTACCCACCCCAACTGTAGGACACTCACTAGTGATTTACTTTTAAAAATCAGGCAACATGCTCTTCTAAGTGATAGGTCTTACAAGACATGCCTCAGCAAATCCGTATAATTCATTTGGGGATGCTCTCAGCTACAAGTAATAGAATGGTCAATTATACAGATAGGTCCCTCCTTCACATAACAAGAAGGTTGCTGACATTGGCTCAATGGTCAAGTGTTCTCAGACCAGTATCTCTGCAGTTCTCTAAGCTTTTCCCTCATGGTCTGCTCTATTTCAGGCAACATGTCCAAATGCAGGTAACATCAAGCAGGAAATGTGCATGTATGTGTGTGATCCTGTGTGTGTGTGTGTGTGTGTGTGTGTGTGTGTGTGTGTGTATTTAGTAGTAGTAGTAGTGGTAAGAGTGATGGGTTAACATTCAGTTACAAAATAAATGAGTTACAGGTATGAAATGTACAGTGTGGGGAATACAGTCAATAATTATGGAATAGCTTCATATGGTGGTAGATAACCACTAGATTATCACAGTGATCAATTTGAAATGTATAGAAATATCAAATCACTATGTTGGTGTCAGGAACTAATATAGTGTTTTAGGTCCATCAAACTTCAAAAACAAACAAACTCATAGAAAAAGAGATCAGATTTGTAGTTATCGGGCGGGGGGTAGGGGTGAGGGAACTGGATGAAGGTAGTCAAAAAGTACAAACCTTCAGTTATAAGATAAATAAATACTAGGGATGTAATGTACAACATGATAAATATAATTAACACTGCTGTACAATGTATGTGAAAGTTGTTGAGAGTAAATTCTGAGTTCTCATCACAAAGAAAAACTATATTTTTTCTATTTTTTTAATGTCATATCTATAGGAGATGATGGATATTCACTAAACTTATTGTGGTAATCACTTCATGCTGTACGTAAGTCAAATCATTATGTACACCTTAAACTTATACAGTGCTGTGTGTCAATTATATCTCAGTAAAACTGGGAAGAAGAAAGAGAGTGATGGGTTAAGGAACATCTGTCCCCTTTTATCAAGAAAGCAGAAACTTTCCTGAAAGCTCCATCCAGCAAACTGTTTTCATCTCTTCAGCTATACTTGTGTCATTTGGCTACTCCTAGCTTCAAAGGAATCTGGGAAATCAAGAGTTTTTAGTTCGCTACATTCTATCCTGAACAAAATTGGAGTTCTTTTAATAAGGAGGAAGAGTAAATCAATGTCAGGTTGTTATCTTTCTGAATTCTCAAAGAAAAGCAGTTTGGGTACCCTGAATTACAGTACTCTCCAAGCATCTCAGCACTCTGCAAGGACTTCCTCCTATCAAGGAAAATCCCCACATTCTCCTTGGGAATTTTCAAAGAGCAACAATGGTGGAGGCTAGTGAGATATGCATGAATTGTTAACCAAGGTTCTAACTATGACTTTTCTATAGAAATAGATATACAGTGTACTTTTCTTGGTTACTGAAATCTGATTTGTACATCTGATGGTTTAAATAAATAATTCTGCCTTAGGACATATCCATTACCTAGCATGTAAATGGAGTTCAGCCATGTCTTGGTTGGATTAGAATGGGAGAAACCATCACATTTCAAGGAGACGTTCACATATATGTTGATTCTGATTCAGCATCTGCCTTCCTGGGTTTGTCTGCTTGAGCTCTTATAACAAGTCTGCTAGAAATCCTTCATCTCAAAGATTCTACCCATGTTGAGCCCAGAACTCTGGTTAAAACAAACAAAGATGTGGATGAAAATTTTAAAATCAGCTTGGCATTGAACAAGCTGGGGGTGGAATCCTGGCTTTGTTTGCTTCCTTGCTTTGTGACATCAGGCAACTTATTTGGGCCTGTTTCCTCAAATGGCCACCAGGAAAATTAATATTTACTTCAAAGAGTGATTTCTGTAAATTATGTAAGGTAACATTTGTAAAATATCTAGCACAGTCCCTGGTACCTGACAGATGTTTGGGAAATGTTACTCTTACTAATAACCCTTTAAGAAAGCAGAATTGAAGGAGATTGACATTAAATTCTAATTTTTATCAAAATCTGGCAGAACCAAGACTCAAGTTTCAGAGAAAAGAATGTGGTCTTTGGAGTCCTCTAGAAATCAAGTTCATATCCCTTCTCTTCCACTTGGTAACTGTGTAAACATGGATAATCTACTTCACCTCTTTGAGTTTCAATTTTTTTATCTGTAAAATGGAAGAAAAGAATGCCCACCTTACTTAGTTGATTATTCATTCAACAAACACATGTGTGTGCTTACTATGTGATAGACAATGGGATTAAAAATATTGACAAGACATAGTTCCTTTCCTTTGGAATTTAAAGTCTAGTGGGTGAATGTGCAAGGTGCTTCCATTTATTGAAAATGTACTAGATGGTGGATGCTTTAATCACATAATCTTATTTGAATTCACACAACTTCCCTAGAAGATGTAGAATATCATCCCCATTTTACGGGTGGGGAAACTGAGTTCAGAGAATTTAAGGAAACCACCCAAGAGCACACAGTAAATGACCATATGAAAATCTGCACACAGGTCCATGGGACTGTGGCCCTGGGCATGATACTGAGCACATGGCAAATGCATTCTAGTTCACTGCACTCCAGGGAACTGGGGCTGCATAATCACTGGGGTCCCATAAGCAATGTCAGCCGCAGGCGTAGGTGAAGAGCTGCACACAATCGTAATGACTGCATTCACCTCCACCTGGCTTACAGACAAAAATGAACATGGATTTGCTTTCATCAGCTTTGCAGACGAGTTGCAAAAATGATCATGGAGCAGAGGCAGGCCTTATATGATAGCAGAACAAATACAAATAACCTGTGAGACCAGCAGCCCGGCATAAATTACTGGGTGGAGGGGCTTGGAAAGCACAGCTGTATCTAAAGCATACGATTGCATAGATACACACACAGAGCCTATCAAGAATGCATGATGACTGTCCTTACAGTTCCCTAAATTAGGTACACTAGAAAAATGGGTCTAAATGCCACCAAGAAAATGAAAAATGGTAATGATAACAATTACATTTATTGAGCAATTAATAGATGTCAGGCACATTACTCAGCAATTTACACACATTGTCTTATTTTCCTCGTCAACAGTCCTTTGAGTTGGACACTATAATCATCCAAACTTTACAGCTGGGGGAACTGAGGTTTAGAGAGGTTGAGTCACTTGCCTAAATTGTCCACTTGGTGACTGGCAGAACTGGGATTCAAAATAAGGTCCATGTTAGCGCCACACTCTTTTTTTTTTTTCTTTAACATCTTTATTGGGGTATAATTGCTTTACAGTGGTGTGTTAGTTTCTGCTTTATAACAAAGTGAATCAGTTATACATATACATATGTTCCCGTATCTCTTCCCTCTTGCGTCTCCCTCCCTCCCACCCTCCCTATCCCACCCCTCCAGGCTGTCACAAAGCACCGAGCTGATATCCCTGTGCTATGCGGCTGCTTCCCACTAGCTATCTACCTTACGTTTGGTAGTGTATATATGTCCATGCCTCTCTCTCGCCCTGTCACAGCTCACCCTTCCTCCTCCCCATATCCTCAAGTCCGTTCTCCAGTAGGTCTGTGTCTTTATTCCTGTCTTACCCCTCGGTTCTTCATGACATTTTTTTTCTTAAATTCCATATATATGTGTTAGCATACGGTATTTGTCTTTCTCTTTCTGACTTACTTCACTCTGTATGACAGACTCTAGGTCTATCCACCTCATTACAAATAGCTCAATTTCGTTTCTTTTTATGGCTGAGTAATATTCCATTGTATATATGTGCCACATCTTCTTTATCCATTCATCTGATGATGGGCACTTAGGTTGTTTCCATCTCTGGGCTATTGTAAATAGAGCTGCAATGAACATTTTGGTACATGACTCTTTTTGAATTTTGGTTTTCTCAGGGTATATGCCCAGTAGTGGGATTGCTGGGTCATATGGTAGTTCTATTTGTAGTTTTTTAAGGAACCTCCATACTGTTCTCCATAGTGGCCAAACCAATTCACATTCCCACCAGCAGTGCAAGAGGGTTCCCTTTTCTCCACACCGTCTCCAGCATTTATTGTTTCTAGATTTTTTGATGATGGACATTCTGACTGGTGTGAGATGATATCTCATTGTAGTCTTGATTTGCATTGCTCTAATGATTAATGATGTTGAGCATTCTTTCATGTGTTTGTTGGCAGTCTGTATATCTTCTTTGGAGAAATGTCTATTTAGGTCTTCTGCCCATTTTTGGATTGGGTTGTTTGTTTTTTTGTTATTGAGCTGCATGTAGCTCCACACTCTTAATGTCACATCATTATATTCGTGACCCCACCCATACCTTCACATATGGAGAGACAGGAGAGCCTCAGTACTCCCCACACCTATCGCCGTCTCCATCCCCATCGGTGTTCCATCCCCATTCACCCACTGTGCATCTTCTCTCCAGTTCATTGCTCCATCCCCATCACCAATGGTCACATCCCAAAAGACAGCGACTTTCCTGCAGTTTGACCCCTGGTCATGTGCTCCTAAAACTTGTTGAAAGTGTGCCCAGGTTTTTTCACATCTCTATGTCTTTGCAATCCTTCCCCTCCATAGGAATCGAATCAGAAAATCCTTGGTTCAAATCTAGGCTTCATTCCTCCCTGCTGTGTAAACTTGGGCAAGTCACTTAACCTCTCTGAGCCTCCTTGTCTTCATCTGTAAAATGAAGGCATTAACATCTTTTTCCTAGGGGTCCTCATTAGGAATAATTTAAATGAAAAATTTTACACATGACAATTGGAAAGACGTGGAAGTGCCTAACACATGAGGCAAAATAATTGTTATTTTTTTTTAATTAATTAATTTACTTTTGGCTGCGTTGGGTCTTCGTTGCTGCACGCAGGCTCTCTCTAGTTGCGGTGAGCGGGGGCTACTCTTCGATGCAGTGCGCAGGCTTCTCATTGCGGTGGCTTCTCTGTTGCAGAGCACAGGCTCTAGGCACGTGGGCTTCAGTAGTTGTGTCACGCGGGCTCAGTAGTTGTGGCTCATGGGCTCTAGAGCGCAGGCTCAGTAGTTGTGGTGCACAGGCTTAGTTTCTCCTCAGCATGTGGGATCCTCCCAGACCAGAGCTTGAACCCGTGTCCCCTGCATTAGCAGGCAGATTCTTAACCACTGCACCACCAGGGAAGTCCCAAAATAACTGTTATTCTTTCCTTTACTTCATATGAAGAACATATACTCATCTTTGAAAACCCAAATCAAAGTCTCCTCATTTTGTCACAGGTGGATTTTGTCACTCCATTTCTGTGCTCTGGGAACTCTTTGTATCTCTAGCATTTTTCACATTTTTAAAAATCTGTTTACTAGACTATCTTTTCTATCAGAAAATGAGTTCCTCCAGGGAAATGCCCTTCTCTTATTTCTGTGTGTACCCACAGGGTCTAACACTGTCCCACCACAGGGTAGCACAATCCATTACTTGCCAGTTGAATGCATCAAGTTACACTCACACATCCGCAGGACCAACTGGTAGGAGCACTTCCTGGAGAGCAGACGTGCTGATTTTTTCTTTTGTTTTATGTATTGCCTAACACCCAGCACAGGAGCATCTATACAAATCTAAGAGAAACCAAGAATAGCTGAACAATACAGCTTCCTCCTTCTGAGCCCCTGTCCTACGCCATGCACTAGCTGTTTTACATACATCATCTCTAATTCTCATAGTGTTCTTTCCAAGGTCATTTGGACTAGAACAAGAGAGAGAGATGTTAAATTATGCTTTTAGTCAGTCTCCTCCCCACTCCCTGCCTGTTAAGGGGGGAAAGTCTTGCTCCGGCACATGGGATTTGGTCTATCAGCAGTGTGAGGGTTAATTTTATGTGTCAACTTGACTGAGCCATGGGGTGCCCAGACATTTGGTCAAACATTTGGGTGTGTCTATGAGGGTGTTCTTCAATGAGATTAACATATGAATCCATAGACTGAGTAAAGCAGACTGCACTCCCCAATGTAGGTGGGCCTCATCTAATCAGCTGAAGGCCTAAATAGAAAAAAAAAATGCTCATCCTCTCTCAAATAAGAGGGAGTTCCTCCTACCTGACTGTTCTGAGCTGAGACAATGGTCTTTTTTGGCCTTCAGACTTGTGAAACATTGTATCTTCTTGGGTCTCCAGCCTGCCAACTTTTGAACTGGAACTTACACCATCGGATTTCTTGGGTCTCAGGCCTTTGGACTCAGACTGGAACTATACCGTGAGCTCTCCCCGGTCTCCCACTTGCCTACTACAGATCTTAGGACATCTCAGCCTCCATAATTGTGTGAACTGATTCCTTACAATCCCTCTCTCTCTCCCTCTCTCTCTCTCTGTCTCTCTCTGTCACTCTCTCTCTCTCTCTCTCTATATATATATATATATATACACACACACATACATACTTATATATGTATGTGTGTATTTGCATTATTTGGATTTTTTCCAAATAAACAGAATCATTGGTTATGTATCTCTAGAGAAACCTGACCAACACAGGCAGAATCCAAATTATGCTAAAATAAGGAAGAAAACTAAAGAAATGAGAGGCTTATTTGATATACATTAAAATCACTTTAAAAATACTAGAGCAGGGCTTCCTTGGTGACGCAGTGGTTAGGAATCTGCCTGCCACTGCAGGGGACATGGGTTCGAGTCCTGGTCCAGGAAGATCCCACATGCCACGGAGCAACCAAGCCCATGCGCCACAACTATGGAGCCTGTGCTCTAGAGTCCGTGCTCCGCAACAAGAGAAGCCACTGCAGTGAGAAGCCTGCACACTGCAATGAAGAGGAGCCCCCGCTCTCCTCAACTAGAGAAAACCCGCGCACAGCAACGAAGACCCAATGCAGCCAAAAATAAATAAATAAAATAAATAAATTAAAAAAAAAGAAAAGCATTAAAAAATTTTACTAGAACCGGAAGAGAAGTAGAAAAACAGAAGAGCTTCCTAGGTTACATTGGGGGCAGTAAAGAGAAATGGAAAAGACAGTTTGTAAGGAATCATTCCTAAGTATGAGAGGCTGAGACAGAGAAAAAGAAAAGTTTTAAGAAACAGATAGGAAATTGGAATTTATTCTCTTCCTTGTCATTTTCTCAAGAGTTTGAATGAAGCTCTGATTTGTTTTCAACTATATTTTCTGATGAAAATGAGACATTATGTAAGACAGGGCCACATAGGGCCATGGTTATATGTAGGTTAAAATGTATATTCATATTTCCATGTATAAGTTGAGTACTTGGGGTGGGTTATGGTTTGTGAGACTCTATTTCTCTCTCTCTCTCTCTCTCTCTCTGTATGTATATGTGTGTGTGTATATATATATATATATTTTTTTTTTTTTTCTAACTCTTTCTCCTCCTTTCCCACTTTTTCTTCCTCCATCCTCCTTGATGTAACTAACTTATTTAGCTAAGGATACAGAAACCTATCAAGGTGGCCACACAGAACAGGGGACATTGTAACTTTAGCTTCCGCTAAAGTCTCACTTTAGCTTCCGTTGGCCCCCAGAGTCTCTGAAACTACACATTACATGCACTAGATTTGGAAAGTTCCATTCTTACTTAAAAATTCTTGATTTTTATATACTTAAAATGCACATCAAAATTGCAAAAATAACTTTCACTGACAGACTATAGATTTCCATTTAAGGGCATTTTTATTAAAAAAAAAAAAAAAGTGGGGCTTCCCTGGTGGCGCAGTGGTTGAGAGTCGCCTGCCGATGCAGGGGACACGGGTTCATGCCCCGGTCCGGGAAAATCCCACATGCCGCGGAGCGGCTGGGCCTGTGAGCCATGGCCACTGAGCCTGCACGTCCGGAGCCTGTGCTCCGCAACGGGAGAGGCCACAACAGTGAGAGGCCTGCGTACCGCAAAAAAAAAAAAAAGTTTCCTCTTGGTTCTCAAACTCAAATCAGCACTGGCAAGGCCATGCCCTCATCAGAGGTAATGGGTGAAAAAGCAAAGTCAGTTATTGGATTTCCCTGAAAAAAAAATCTGCCCCCTAGCATTCCAGAACTCCAGAACACTCATTTCCCTGCCACCAAAGATACATTAACATCATCAAGATAACTCAACTTATAAATAGCAGAGACAGGATTTGAATCCGGGTGTACCTGACCCTAAAACTCATGCACTTATGTGCTCATCTCTGCATACCCAGCGCTCAATAAGTAAGTACCAAATTAGGCCAATGTGACTTATAAGCAGAGACAATCCCGCAAGCCAATTCCACTCTGAGAAGGCACCCAGTCAATGGTTCTTCCTAAAGTAAACAGCCACAGATCTCCTCTGAGAACTCAAAATGGAGCAGCTGAGGCACCAGCACGACCAGTTCCTATAGGTCAGTTCCTAACAGATATGGATCCAACCCGAACCCGCTGTGGGGTCAAATACCCGCTCAAATACTCAGTTGGCAACCAGGAGGCATGATATGACCTACTGACGTTTATTACAGAAAAAAGTATCAGGAAATTCAGTCTCTTCCGGGCTTCAGGTCAGAGATTTCCCATCTAAATTTTACTTTATTTTGTTCTCAATAGACATAGGCAATTAAACATCTCTGGTGAAATTTGCTTTTGAGGTAAAAGGGTGCTAAGACTGCATTGGAATGTTCTAAAGCACTCCAAATGTCAGAGAGTAATGGTCATAAAAAGGGAAGTTGAATGTTAAAGATAAATTGCTGCAATTGAAATGCAATAAAATATGATAGCCTCTTTCAGAATTTTAACATTCATGGAGGATCGAAACTGCACAGAGCCCTTGAGATTCTGGCCAACATCTCCTCATCTCCAAATCCCCAAAACTGGTGAAACTGAGGCACAACCCAGTTCACAAACTGGTGAACTTGAACCCCAATTTCTTGACTCTCAAGTCAGTGAACTCACTCACTAATTTGGAATGCAAGCACTAAATATTTATGATGGATGACTTAGTTTCTACCTTTAGGTCAAGTTTCACTGTAACCATTAAATATTTCAGAAATATGCTCATCAGAACACTCCCCAGGACACTCTACAGGGAAAGAATTTGGGGGGGGGGGTCACAGCAGGTGTCTTGGGATATTTTCTAAGTCAATGTTTCACCTAGAATATGTTCCCCAGCTGGACGCATTTGGGTTACATTACATACTATGTTCCTTTCTTGGAGATTCTCAATTCTCTCTAGCTTATTAAAAGTTCTTAGAAGTTCAGCAATAAAGAGCACACGTATTCATTCTGCTTATTAATCTGGTAGTACTTTGCAAATCTATTCAAAGTGACTCCTGAAAATCTCTGAATTCCTAAGCCTAGGTCTGTATCTCTTTTCTGAGAAAAATGGAATTCTTTGGAAACTGGGTTATGACATTATTCCCTCCATCCCAGATAATAGGGTATTTCTGGGGCCAACGGTATAAGTTTAATACAGAAATCTTACAGGAGAACTGATCCTGTAAATGCATGTGAGGTTAGGGAGAGTGTTGCAATGAAAGTGTTTCAACTCTTTCATTGGTCCAAGAGTGCAGAACCACTGAGGGGAAATGAAGAGAAAGCAAATAAAGGAGTTTCTGAACATTTGCTTAACATTCTGAATGATTGACTAGATCTCAAGTATCCACGTGCATCAGAATCTCAGTTTCTGATTCAGAAGGCCTAGACTGAGTCTGAGAAGTTGCATTTCTAACAAGTTCCCAGGTGGTGCTGATGCTGATGACCCAGAGGCCACACTTTAAGAACCACTGGCCCAGACCACTGGTTTGGAATAACTGGCATGAATACTCAGACCAGTGGTCTGGGAGCTTTTTAGCAGAAAATTATTTTGTGCATGACTTCTCTGTTGTTGTTGTTGTTCTGGTGTCGTTGGTCCCCACCAGCATTCATGGTCACATCCTTTGGCCACATCATCTCAACCTTCCTTTAATGAGCCACTCCTCCCACACTGTCTTTGTGGGAATGTCAGTCATGGTATTTCCGCTCACACTTGGGCATAGAGTGGTCCATGCCCTGGTCCAAGCCACAGAGAGGCCTTGCTATAATCTAATACCAGCGATGGGGAGTGGCAGGTAAACCTGAAGGGGTGGGATGAGGAGGGGTGGTAGAGATTAAATTGTTTCTTGCCGAGTGATGAGCACAAAAATATGGTGCCATAGTTTGATCACTTTTCATGCATCTTGAGGTCTTGTTTCATTTAGCAGCTTTCAATTTAGTCTCATCACTGGTGTCAGTATACAGTATTACCTTAATTTTTTCAATGCACCATCTTAAGAATGAGCCTACTTACCCAAAACTGTCACACTTCTAATCTAAACCAATCAGACTCTTGCTCCTGGCAATTGAACACAAATTCCAAAACCGTCTCCCAACACAAAAACCTGAAACCCCTGGAGACCAACACTGGGGCCCTGAAAAGTGGGTCCATTAGTTGCTATGACCTAGTTTCTGAAACTGCCCCAGGTCCCAGCTTCCTGCAGCCTGCTTGTCCAGCTTCCCTTTTACTTCTTGGTGTCCCCTCACTTCTCTTTACCAAAATTCTTTTTTGCCTAAGTAAGCTGTCTGTTTCCATGTCTTAAAGCCTGACATAAGATTCTTCCAAAATAAGATATCTGAAACTCTATGTTTAACACATTAAAAAACAAAAAACTGTATATCTCTGGAAAAAGGGGGAGTCGGGATCCAAGATCCAGGATCCACTTGGCACCCATAACACACACTCCCCTTCATCCAGCAACATCCCCAAAGAATTTCTGAAGAATTTTAGACTTTGGGCACAAGTAGAAGACCTTGGTCTATGATACCTGCTTGGGTTTTGGCTCACTTTGGCAACCAGTAAGAGATAGAGGCTGGGATTGATCTGGTCATTTTAAAAGTCAGTGGATAAAAATATTGCCTGCCTTATTGAGAGTTTTAAATATAGACTCCTATATTGTATTATCCCCAGAGAACCCTCCAAAAGGCCTAGGATATTCGTGTATAACACCATCTCTCTGGCCCACCAGGTTGTAGCTCTCATTTCATCAGCAAATGTGGAATCAGATCTTTGGCTCCCCTATTATAACACACATCCTCCCAAGATATACAAAAGGAAATAACAGCAGCAGTTGAGTCCAAACACATTAATTTCCACATAAATCATGAAAGAACAGACATCAGCAGAGATGTAGCCATTGAGGAGGCCTACGTAACAGAACCACCAGAAAACTTTACCACACAGCACCAAACAGAAGTTGCTTCATGGAAGTTTCAAGGGAGAAAAGAAATACACGTGAATCAGCTTTGTCTTAAAATAAGAGTTTTTCATCCTACAATGTCCTCCGCAGGATAGCTCATCGGAAGTAAGTTACTGTCTTCAGAAAACAAGACCTCTTCACCAAATTTAGGGCAACTTTGCCTCTAGAGATAGATGCTTCACTTTAGAGCATATGGACTCCAGGAAACTTGAATCACACAAGTCGAGAGCTAGACCATTCTATTCAGGAGACTGGAGGTTCAAACTTTTGGAGTGCTAGACAAGTCCATCCTCAGGCATTATTTTGACCAGAACAGTCCACTCAAAGTATGGGAAGGTCTTAGACATTCTGATTACTAACCCAGTGAATCAGGCAGTTGGGGTGTAGACCCTCTGAGGGCTAACTGGTTCATTCGGGGAAGGAGGACTCCAACGTCCATACAAGTCCATCTAGGGGACAGAATCTCAGAGCTAGAGAGCCAGATAAGTCTATTTACAAGATGGGCCCATTCAACAGAGAAAGGAACAGGAAATCCCATGAAGGGAACTCAGATACTCTGAGGGCCACTTAGTCTTTTCAATGAATAGGGGGCTCAGACCCACTGGAGAAGTTCAATCATGTGACAAAGACAAACATTTTCTGCAGAAAATTCCCATCTCAGTACATTAATCTATAAAGGGACATTAAAGCTGAATGGACTTATTAAACAATCCATCTCATACTTACCCTTAGATGGGAAAACCATTCCTAACCCAGGGTAGAGAAAAAAAAAAAGACAATCCTTCAGTAATATTGAGAGAAGAGGTGGAAACATGGGTACCCAGGAGTCTAAACTCTAGAGTCATTGATCCACCAACCCTGTCACCATGGTACCACGGCTTCTTATAACTGTACCCTAGCCTCTGTCCATTTAATTCTCAAATAATCTGTACTCATGTCCTGAGATGCCCCTCACAGTTTCCTACAAACTGCCATTTTGCTTAGACTTGGTTTCTGTTACTTGCAGCCAAAGAACTTTAACAGACGCAATGTCGAGGCCCTAGAAAAGCTGGTCTTCATGATCTCATCCTCCTTCCTGTTGCTGTAAAATGCCTACAACATGAGCTGCTCCATTTGAAGAAACAAAATTCCTCCAATTACGTTTTTGCTCCCAGACATCTGCATGGCATTTCACAGTCCACAAGCATTTCAGAGCTACACTAATTGGGGGTCCTTATACACTTGTGAGGTTAAAAGTAAGGAGGATTGGTCACAGTTTTATAGATAAGAAACAGAAGGTCTGAGAGATTAATTAGCTCCTCCCAAGACCTCATCGCTCATATGTGGTACAACCAGGTATGTCTGAGTTTATTCCTACAATCATAACCGTACCAATCTCTTACTGTGGTGCCCCAAAACTCTGATTTCCCCCCCAACCCTGTGTATTTAGGAATCCAAAAATTGGATTCTGGCCCATGGACCTGTTGTGTGAGCTTGAGTAAGTTACTTAACTGCTCTGAATCAGATTCTGCATTTGTGGAAAAGTCCCACAAAAGAGATTTTTGCGCAGCCTGAATAAAATTATATGCAAGAATGTGTATTGCACAACAAATTAATCCACAAGTGGAAGACCCTGAGGTCATTCATCCATCACCATCCTGAGATTGGACCAAGTGGATTGCATTTTCATAAAGGGACACAACCACTCCTGAAATGTCAACGCTTTGTGTTTTCCCTCCAAAGGTCAAAGTAAAAGGTGTTAATTTTCCTGATGTGCCTGAGATGTCTTAATCTAATTCTCCCACCCAGG
Source organism: Leucopleurus acutus (assembly GCF_964270905.1). NCBI lineage: Eukaryota > Metazoa > Chordata > Mammalia > Artiodactyla > Delphinidae > Leucopleurus > Leucopleurus acutus. The sequence goes on from NC_139158.1 coordinate 25,301,120, forward strand.
TCTGCCATGACCATGCTCCCAGGATCATCTTCCTCCCTGGGTAGGACTGAAACATCAACATTTGGAGTCAACAGGTTTGAGTTATGGGCAAATATCTCTATGAAAATGTTACCTAGGGAAGGAAATTAATTTACTGAATCACTGTCAGCCTATCTGCATGAAATTACCACACCTACCAATTCAAAAAAGACCCCTAAGAGAATGGGACACAGGGTAGATAAGCTTTGATGGAGACAAGGTACAAGAACACTGTCTTACCCCATGTTCAGTACAGAGCAGACAGATAAAGTATTAACATATGACAAAGGAAAGTTATAAAGAGTGATACAGAGACAGTATCAATGGCGTCAGGAATAGAAAAATGTTAGTCATTGAAGTCCAAAATTTTAAATAATGTAAAAAACTTGGAAATCTATATGGCATATACAGTAGGATTTAGAAGGCCTTCCTTATTAAAATTAATTTCAAGTTATTATAAACAACAACAACAACACTGTCTCAGTGTTTTTCTTACTGAGGGAGAATAGAATTCCACACAACAGGAAGGCTGAGCAACCAGGAGGACCCAGAAGGGCATGTAGGGCATGAAAGAAGAGAAGTGGGGAATAAAGAAGGAAACAGGCTCCTGATCTGCAAAGGTGTACTGGGAAGAACACTGGACCATTGATCAGATACACTTGACTCGTAAATCCTGGCAGTCATTAATTACCAGTGTGGTTATGGGCGGGTTTCTTAGTTTCTTATATTCAAAAAAAGGAGGTAAAGATCTTGCCCCACCTGCATCCCAAGGCTTTTGTAGGGACCTAATGAGCTAATGGAAGAAGGAGTGCTTTGAAAGGAATGGTGATGGTTTGGACGTAGGATGCAGGGAACAGGTCACTGGATGACTTCCAGGTCTCTAGTTTGAGAAACCAGGTATATGAGGCAGGATACAATGGAAGAAAAACACATCTGAGGAGAAAGCATTTGGAGTGGGTTGCACTGAGTTTCCTATGCTTATGAGATATCCAAGTGGAGATGTGCAGTAGGCCATTGGATATACAGAACTACTGAGCCAGATATTCTCAGGATTTGGACCAAAAATCAGACATTTCATCCCCCCTCTCGGCTGGAGTTGCTCTGACTCTGACAGCTGGTCCCCCAGGTACTCCATTTATTATTACTAATCCTCCAGGGCCTGAGACCCCTCCATGGGATCCTCTCTCATTCCCTTCCACATAAATCAGCAGAAGAACCATGCTATGTCCCAGGTGATAAATGAAGCCCTTCCCCAAAGAGTTTGGCCCAAGCCCAAAGCAGCAGCTTTCCCATCGATTTATTGTCTATTTAAATCATTCTTTCCTCCTATGACAAAATGTTAATGACAAAATATAGGTGATCCTCCAAGAGAAGGAAAAGCTATATTTTTGCAACTGGAAATTAGAAATGTATTATTAACAGAGAACATTAATTATATATTTTAATGCTCACATGGGAGAGGTGAAGGGGGCATAATTCGCAGAGAGTCACAATGTTAGGGGGACCCTGGAACCTAGCATGATCATTTTATTAAGCACAGATCCTATTTCCTGTACCCATGAATATTTCATTTGGAATATTTACTCCATCCTATTATTCAGCCATTGCTTCTCAGCTAAGCCACAGTTTTAGACAAGTCTTTTCCCTTCACTTGATCTTGTTCTTGAGAGAATGACACTTACCCAGAAATGATGTATACTTCTGAAAAAGAGTATCCTGAAAACCAAATTAAAATACACTTAGTGCCCAGGAAAATCTGTATCAGCAGTGGAGGCCCCACTATCACTTAAGGCTGGGAACTGCTCTATGAGAAAGGGTATGAGGTGTTTTCAGTGTTGCTGTCACTTACCCCAGAAGCCTTTCCCATGATCTCATTCCTGGGTCCTATATTCTCCCACGGTGCCCTGTCCTGACCCCATCAGAGCCCCCACTAAGGTGTCCGAATTGCCTGTCAATAAGACACATGGTCCCCTACAAATGTGCCATATTCTGAATGGAAGGCTGAGCACAGATTTTGAGAAGCTGCACAGCTTGTCAGAACTGAACATTTTAACAAATATGCAGAAATGTAAACACAAACAACTAATACCCCTGCAAATATGGTAAACTCCATCGGGGCAGATGTGCTTGCCTTTTTTACAGTTGTATCCGTAGCACTCACATAAGTCCACTCCTTCTACTTTAATGTACTCTATTAAAGGAGATATCTCTCTTCCTTTTACTTACAGAATATAATATCATTCCATTCTCATAACCTCACAGCAAGAAACTTTTCATTACATACACTCTTAATAGAAGTAAACTGACCTTCAGAGAGGCTAAGAAACAAGCTCTCCAGGGCACATGCTGGTACATGCTAGAACTGGCTTTGAACTGAAAGCTGTTCCTAAAGCTTATGTGTTTAATCACTATATATAACACTACTCAAATGTCTCCATCGGGGGTGAACTTGGGAAGGATCATGATAATCCTAATACTAAACAACAGCAACAAGGACCATTTATTGATGGCATATGAAGAGCTTAGCATACATTATCTCATTTAGCTCTCCCAACAATCTTTTAAAGTAGTATAGCTGTCTTCCCTATTTTATTGATAAGAAAAGTGAGGCTCAGTGAGATCAAACAACTTGTCTAAGCACACACAGTTTGTAAGGGTGGAATCAGAAATAGAGCTCACATCTTTCTGACTCCAAAGCAGGGGACTTTTTGCCTTGGCATCAAAGCAGCAGTCTCTTTATTTAAATATCCAGGAGCAAAATTGCTGGATTCAATCCTTAATTTTTTTGAGGAATCTCCATACTGTTTTCCACAGTGGCCGCACCAACTTACATTCCCAGCAACAATGTATGAGGGGTCCCTTTTCTCCACATCCTCGCCAGCACTCGTTATTTCTTGTCTTTTTAATAATAGCCTTTCTAAAAGGCATGAAGTGAACATTAATTTGAAAAGATATATACACCACTATGTTCATCAGAGCATTATTTACACTAGCCAAGATCTGGAAACAACCTAAGTGCCCATCATGGATGAATGGATAAAGATGTGATATATATATACAATGGCATACTCCTCAGCCATAAAAACAGATGCAATCCTGCCATTTGCGACAACTTGGATGGGTCTAGAGGGTATTATGCTTAGTGAAATAAGTCAGACGGAGAAAGACAAATACCTTATGATTTCACTCATATGTGGAATCTAAAAAACAAACAAAATAAATGAACAAAACAAAACAAACAGAAACAAACACATCGAAACAGAGAACAGAGTAGCAATTACCAGAGGGGAAGGGGTGGGGAGGGTGAAACAGGTAAAGGTGGGGGGTCAACTGTATGTGACAGATGGAAACTAAATTTTTGGTGCTGAGCACACTACAGTGTATACGGAGTAGAAATACCACGTTGCTCACATGAAACTTATATAATGTTATAAAACAATGTTACCTCAATCAATCAATCAATCAATCAATGAAGTCTCAAGGATTTATATTTATTGATTTTCTTACCAGTTGCCCAGGGGCAGCTAACTATCATGCACTGCCTGTCCTAAACTATCTCATTCCTGCTTCTGCCAGGCTGCAGACCCAAAAGGCACAGTCCTGGGTGCTAGTTCTCTGCCTCAGGGTCCCTCTGGGCCTTTGGGTCCAAAGAAGCCACTTCATCTCCAGCCCCCAAACTTCCCTGATTTGGAAATCCAGCTTTGTCTCGGTAAAGAACTCTATTGGAGAAAGGTCTGTTAGAGATTTTGCCCCGGCTGTCTTAAGTGACAAGCTCTTTAATGAATGCTAAAGGTCACCAGTGTGGCTTTTTTTTTTTTTGCGGTACGCGGGCCTCTCACTGTTGTGGCCTCTCCCGTTGCGGAGCACAGGCTCCAGACGCGCAGGCTCAGCGGCCATGGCTCATGGGCCCAGCCACTCCACGGCATGTGGGATCTTCCCAGACCGGGGCACGAACCCGTGTCCCCTGCATCGGCAGGCAGACTCTCAACCACTGCGCCACCAGGGAAGCCCACCAGTGTGGCTTTTAAGCGTTGAGAATTTCCCATAAGTGTATGATAGAAACCCTAAACAAATGATGTTTACTTGTGTGTGCAAATCAAATTATGCAAGACTCCCTAATTAAAGTATGAAGTTAAAAAGACCATTTAGATTTCATGAAGAATTTTTAATGACATGGGAACTTTATCATACAAGCACACGAAGGAAGAAAAGAGGAGGTATGAAACCATACACAGTGTACAATCATAATCTTGTAAGTTATCTAAAAGATGTGTGGGGGTGGAGAGCTTGAAGTAAATACACCAAAACGCTAACAATGGCTGCTGACAGGTGATATTATGGAGAATTTTGATTTTCTTTTTTTTATACTTTGTTGAATTCTCCAAATTCTCCTCAATGAAAATATTTGCCTTGGTCATCAGGGGAAATAAATATTTAAGTAACTACAATACATTAGGTTATAATATTAAATTTTATATGGAGGTGTCATATAGGTTTGAAAGTGAACTTGAAAGGAGAATAAAGCTTTCAGATTTTGCTCCTGTGTCCATTCACCATTAGAGAACATTTTGTTTGTATATTTTCTCTGTGTTCCTTTCCTTCAGAGATAATGGAGTTCGAATACCTGTGTTAAACAAACATATCTGAAGGTCTGGGAGCCAATTAAAGAACTCCTCCCGACCCCAGGAGAGAGACGAAGAAGAGTCTCTTCTTTCTCTCTGTCTGATGCATGTCCTCAGTCTGGGCAAAGTGGACAGCTCTCTGGAAAGAGGATAATATTGCAATCTCTCCTGATTCTGTTCCTGCACCACCATCGTGTTTGTCACAGAGCTAGTTACTGTAGTTTGCTGGAGAGAGGAGGAGGCGTGAGAAGTTTGGTAACTTGAACTCATAATATCTTCATGAAAGCCTTTCTTCAGAATCAAAACCCCCTCCCCTTCCTCCCACCCAGACATTCTGGATATGGGATATGCCATGGGGCCAGGAAAATGTCCTAAGTTTCGGTGGGGTAGGGTGTCTATCTTATTTTACCTTTCCCTAGAACTTTAGAAGCCATAACTTCAATGAAACATAAATAGGTGATTGTAACAAGGTCCATGTAATTTTCCACTGACTTTTTTTTCTGAAAATGGCAAGGAGGAAAGTGCACTTCTTTCAAGCCTATGATAAAGTTTCTGCCCATTTTCTGAGCAGTTCAGCTTTTGAGAGCTACTGTTAATTTTGTACTAATGAAAATTTGATTTAAAAAAATCAGAAAGTTATGTCCTGAGGGCTGTCAGTCCATTTTCTAGTGACCCAGGTTCCCTTCTTCAAGGCCAAAGCCATAACTTTAATATGAAAATATCTGTTCACAGTGGTCCTTACCAATGCCTATTAAGCCAGGGATGAGGCAAAGCAGAAAAGACTGACAGTATATTTTCATTCAGTCTCTCTTAAAATAATGATGCATGCGACTTCGTGCCATTACCTTTTAATGATCTTAGCCTAGTTAATAGCACAGTAATATTCCAAAAAGAGCAGGGAATTATTTCCGCATTTAATTTTCACTGCAAAAGTGAAAGGCGCTCTCTCTCTTTCTTTTCCTGCCAGAGAAGCTGTCTGCTGCCTATGACTGCATTAGCTCTGCTACATTACAGCTGAGCTAATGGATCAAAACCAAGTGATTAGTTAGTTTCCTACTCTCTTGAGTATTTCAAAGTACTGACTGACTGGTCCCAGAAACATGGACATGGGTTTTCAATGTCTACATGAAGTCTGCTTGATTTCCCATTAAGTCAGGGCCTTTTGAACTTCCAACAGACTTGACTTGGGATTCATGATATGTGTTCCTCTGGGGGTCTGGGTTGCATGAAATAATTAGGAAAGAGGCCTTCTGGAGAGTATAATAAAGACCATGCATCTATTCTCAATTTTTCAGGCTTAGTCAAAGGCCCAGAAAATCCAAAGTGGCCTAATGCAAGGACTTACCTTTCATTCATTCATTCATTCATTCATTCACCAGGTACTGTGTGCCAGGCACTATCCTGGGACCTTGGCATACTGAACTGAACACCACAAAGATGGTTCCCTGTGTAGGAGCACATAGCAGCAATCTTTGGACAATGGCATTTCCTCAGTAAAAGATGCTCTTGATTGTAACAAGTACAATGGATTTAATGGGACCTGTTGTTTCACGGAGGGAGGAAGAAGAATAAAAAGCAACAAACCAACTTAAATACTGACATAGACTGTAAGATGCATTCCAAATAATAGTAAATGTGGAAAAACTTAAAGTATATCTTTCAGCCACAACAAGATGCCACCATACACCCAAAAGAATTGCTAAAGTTAAAAAAGACTGCCAACACCACACATTGGTAAGGATGTAGAGCAACTTAACTCTCATACATCGCTGCTGGGAAGGTAAAATGGGTCCATCATTTTGTAAAAAGTTCTGACAGTTTCTTATAAAATTAAACACACAACTATACTATGACCCAGCAGTTCTACTCCTATGTAGTTATCTAAGAGGAATGTCAGTAGCAACTCTATTCATAATAGTCCTAACCTGGCACAGCTGTTTGTCAACAGGAGAATCAATGAACAAACTGTAGTATCTTCATTCAATGGAGTACTGTTCAATAGCAAAGGAAACAAACTACTGACCCATGCAATACTAGAGATAAATATCACAGACATTAAGTGAAATAAGTCAAGCACAAAGGAGTAGGGATCATTTAATTCCATTTATATGAAACTAGAACAGGCAAAAACTAAGCTATGGTGGGAAAAAATCAGAACAGTTATTGCCCCTGGATGAGAAGGGAGTGGGATTGATAGCAGAGATTCCAGGAAACTTTCTGGGATGACAGAAATGTCCTATGTCTTGCTTGATAGGTACTGAGATTACACAGGTGTATTCATTTTTCAAAACTCATTTAATGCTACACTTAAGAATTGTGGGGCTTCCCTGGTGGCGCAGTGGTTAAGAATCCGCCTGCCAATGCAGGGGACACGGGTTTCGAGCCCTGGTCCGGGAAGATCCCACATGCCGTGGAGCAACTAAGCCCGTGCACCACAACTACTGAGCCTGCGCTCTAGAGTCCACGAGCCACAACTGCTGAGCCTGCGTGCCACAACTACTGAAGCCCGTGCACCCTAGAGCCCATGCTCTGCAACAACAGAAGTCACTACGATGAGAAGCCCATGCACCGCAACAAAGAGTAGCCCCCGCTCGCCGCAACTAGAGAAAGCCCACACAGCAACGAAGACCCAATGCAGCCCAAAATAAATAAATAAATTTATAAAAAAAAAAGAATTGTGCATTCCATGGTATGTAAATTTTACAAGAAAAAAAGAACTGTAAACAAATATTGAACTCTAATTAATTACATGCATGCTGATGTCTGCAACCTACTTTGAAATGCATCAAAAATACAAGCTGGGTGGATGGATGGATGGGTGGAAGGGAAGAAGGATGGATGTATAAAGGGATGATAGATGGATATATGATAAAGCAAGCAGAGTTAAATATAATTCTAGAAACTAGGTGGTTGGTATATGGGTTTTCAACGTAAAATTCAACCTTTCAGTATGTTGAAATTATCATAAAAAAGCATTAGGAAAATGTTACTTTGAATGAGTTACTTTGAATCAAGTAACTCAGGTAGATAAAATGTGTCACCAGCATCCTTCCACCTTCCAATTTAGGCCTTTTTAAAGTTTGTTTCCCACTTTGCCTCCCACTTAAAGAACCCATAACCCCCATGTTATGTCTCCTGAAAGCTCTAGGTCCTTCCCTGCATCCTGTCCCATCAAATAAACCAAAAAATCAACACATGTGAGCTTGTTAAGGTTTTAAAATAGGTAAATGTATGTGCCTTCACACTGGGGTATTTATATTTTAACCCAATAATTCATTTAACATTCATTAATGAAGTGTCTTTTAAATGCCCCCATTGCCTCATTTATTTCTCATATTTAAATATAGTAACTGCCATGTTTTGTGAAGCTTCTGGGTGCCAGCTACTATGCTAAGTGCTTTCATAAATTACCATTATTATTGTAAACAACCTTGTGACTTAGAAGTCACTATCACTACTTGACAGATGAGGAAACTAAGGTTCAAGCAGTTGTAGAAATTTTAAGGTTACACAGCCATTACATGGCAAAAACCAGCATTTGAAACCAGGTGCGTCTGATATTGAAGCCCATGCATTTTAAAAGGCAATAGAAGATGATCTTTAAGGTTCTTTTCTGTTCTAGAGGGTGAAAAAACACTATACTAGACATTGTTGAGCAGAGTTGTTATTTTAAGGGTCTTACTGAAATTTTAAATAAATAAAAAACTGAAATACCCCTACTTATTTCAATTATTACATCCAGCAACTCCTGCAGCCTACTTTGTTCCCCATTTCCCAAACACACCTTTGTTTTTAAGCATAACACAATGCAAAAGGAGACATCAGGGATAAATCTGGAAAAAGAGCATACCAGCCATCACCAGGAATCTGAGAGCAAGTGATTGCTATACCTGACGGTTGAATTTGTTGTTTCCTGGAAGCCACAGTGAAGGGGGAAATGTCTCATATTGCATAGAACTTGTTTTCAGATAAAAGCCAGCATGCAAATATATCTGCAGGGGTGAACATTTTTTTTTCCTGGACAAGAATGTACCACATTCCTACCATTTCTGGTAGGAATCTACCATATCCTTTATTCAAGGAATGTTAACAGTGAACAGTATCTTTGGCCTTTTTTTTTTTTCAACAGAAAGATAAGAAAGCATTGTTCAAATGGACAAACCTTCGGGAATATTCCTTAAAGCAGAGTATAACTTTAATAGGAACCCTGCGAATGCTTTGCCATGAGTTGAGAATTAGGTTCACATACTTTTTCAAGAGAATCTTATTAAATATTGATTTAGAACTTGGAAACACAAGATAAATGACTAAGTTAACTGGTCTTTTGTTTGATATTGGGCTGCAATTGATTCATGACTCATTTCTCTAACAGAAATTCATGGGGCAGAAATATGGAGTTTGGGGTTATAATGCACACATTTCTCCCTTTGCCATTAAAGGTTGCAAATGTTTCTTACCTAAATGATCAATTAAGTTGTAACAATATTCCCTCACAGTATATAGCACTATGTGGTTTTCAAAAGCCTTTATCCTCTCTCTCAATCAACACCTCCCTCTCTCTCTCTCTCTCTCTCTCTCTCTCTCTCTCTCTCTCCCCCCAATCTCTCCTCATCTTTCTACGACAGACACAACAGACACTATTATTTCATCTGACAGATGACAAAACAAAAGGAAAAAGGTTTGACAAAGATTACAAATTTGATAGTTGGAGCAGCCAGGATCTGACCTTGCCCTATGGCTCTGAATACTATATTAATAGTAATTGTGATAGTAATTGCAATAGTAACAATTGTAATAGTAGTAATAGTAGCAATAGCAGTAGAAATAGTTAACAGTAATGAAAACATCTCAGCTTCTAGCAAGATGCTTTGCAACCATAGTTCAGCGATTCTCCAGCCCACCAGTCGGATGGAAGACTTCCCAAGCTCAGCAGCTCCCTCTCCTGGAGGATTCAGGAAACCAGAGCCTGTCCCGCGTCTGCTGTCATTTTGACAGTTCCTCACTGCCATCCTGGCAGACCACAGTGAAACAGAAAGACTTCTACCTAGATCAGTTAAATGCTCAGATTTCCTAAAACTTTCCAGAGGTTGGCTGCAATGGGAGACTCCCAGGGGAGGACCTGACCCTATCGTTCTTGGCCAAGTCCTGAGATCAGGTTTATTCAGACTCACCTGCTGTCTGACATCTTTCCCATCTCTCCCAATTCAAGATGCACAGGCGGAGTTTCCAAATGATTTGAGGGACATCCATCATTTATTTACCCTCTTCCTACGCCTTACAACTGAAAGAAGTTTGGAGGGTTGTCAGAATAAGGTATAAAGTGTATGTTCTATGTTAAGAGTTCATGAGCTGTAGATGTGTTCTCATCCAAAAGCAAATGAGAACTGGCTCCTTGAACTCTCACATCCAGCACAAGATGCCACATCCAGGCTCTGGAACTCAGCTTCAGGGTCCCCCCATGGGCTACAAGCTAATCAAAAATGCAGTGACCTTTTATGTAATTTTTAAAATACAACACATCTTTTGTGGAATGGTGCACAATTCCACAGACTCCTATTTTTCCACATATGATTGAAGGCTAATTACCTACAAGCCACCAAATGAGTTATCAGAGATTATAGACACTGGTATTCAGGAAATAAGATCACTTCCTAAAGTTCTCTGAAGACTTCAATTTAGTGTTCTGGAAAGAGTAATCAGACCAGGCAGACTCTCTTATGCCCCTTCTCACATGCAGTAGAGAGGTTATTCGTGTTAAGTGGCACAGGAAAAATCATTTGAGCTGCCACAGAAGAGAAAAAAAAGTTTACTGAAATTGACCAGGAGAATTTCTACTTTGGCCACTATCACATGACCTGTTTCTCTCTTCCCAAGCTCTTCATTTTTCCATTATCACCAACTCACCCTCTTAATTACTCAAGTTAAAATAATGCACCTCCAGTGAGGCTGCAGTCCAGTTCTCTGACTACCTGAGCACTAAAGAGCAGAAGTGAAGATGTGGGGTGGAGGAGGGAGGTGGTCTTGCGGCCTGAAGAGAGAGAGAGAGTAGAAGGAGAGCCTATGGCACATCAATTACCAACCTCAAGGGCTGTTCATTAAGTGAGATGATTTATAGAAAGCACCTAGCACATAATAAATGCTCAATAAACATTAGACCCTTTCACTCCCCCTTCCTGAAGAACACAATCCATTTTCTACCTGCTGATTAATTAGCGAGAGTGCTGCATATCTGAGTGATGTGCCATGCAGAGCGTGGACAGTTGATTCATCATGAATAATGTAATGTCACAATCTGGACTATTTATATTCAGATGAATTGTACATAATATGCCACACATGCTAAAAAGGAACATTAATATTTAGCATTCTGAGCTAAGCTGGGATGATTAATTTGGTTTTAACTTTGTATCATCTTTGCAGAATTTTCAATCTTCTCTCCTTTTAAAGGGACGTGATAAGAAATGTTTTCTAAAACATAGGCAGGACTTGCTTATACATTGCTAAAAGCCTGTAACAGTCACCAGCCATCATTTATTGAGTACCTATTGTATACCTGTCCTGTGCCACTTACCTATATTATTTCTAATCCTTGCAACAACCTTGTCAGTAAAATGTCCCTATCTGCATAGTTCTGATGTGTAAAGTGAGGCACATGGAGAAAAGGAAGGAATTTGCCCAAGTCCTACAGCTGGTAAGAGTGACTGTGTGACTCCAGTGTTCTTACTCTTTTCTGCCAGTACTTACCTGGCTGTTCGGATTATTCTAGTGCATTCCATAAGCAGAGGCTTTCTCAACACAAAGATAACAAACTTCTAACATTTCAATTTCCCATCGCAGATGTTCCTGAGTGATTACTACTCCTCCTGGCTTAATGCACACAACAAGTGTCTGTGTCTATAAAATTAGGCATTTAATGACCCTGGATACTTTTCTCTCACCCACCCTGCTCTCCAGATCCATTCAGATTCCTTCACTGAAGCCCCAGGACTTGGCCTTCCTGAGTCCCTTGGACCCCTGGCAAGGCCAGAGTGGACAGCTGTGCAGTTGGCCGTCTTGGCCACCCTCGCCCACTTCCATAAAGGCAGACACTGATGCTGACTGCAGATTCAGACTGTGATGAACTCTGATGGGCCTTGGGTTTGTTGGTTTTGCAGGTTTAGAATGTGATTACCTTCAAGGAGCCTCCTTTATTCTTTCTGGAAACACTTGTCCTCGCCACTATGCACAGCCTAGTGCTAAGTGCTGGAGTTTAAGGGGGATCCAAACACATGCGATCCATTTCTGTCTGGAGCTCTATCACGGCACATGGCAGTTTAGAATCACACACAGAAGTGCACAGACTGCCACATGCCGTGACAGAGAAGTGCACGGAGGCTATATTAAGAGCATCCTTCCCTGGTCTGAAGGCCACTGAGGAAGTGCCGTTCGTCTGAAACATGAAGGATGGGTAGAGATTAATTCAGCCAAGAGGGCTGGGTAGGGGAAAACAGTGACTAGAGGAAACAGGGCACCTTTGAATTATAAAAACAGTCAGAATTTCCCAGAGCCAGAGGAGCTAGTGAGAGAAGAGACCAGAGAAGAAGGTAGAAGCCTGACCCAGGACTTAAGGGCCATGGTAAGGATGTTTGCACTTACCCCAAGAGCAATGGGACATCATTAAAGTACTACAAGAAGGCTCGAATTGTAGGTTTGTTGTGTTTTTTTTTAATCCCTCTGACTGGTGTGGGAAATGAACTGGAGAGGGCCAAGAGTAGACGCTGCTCCTCCTTTTTCCCCCAGGCACAAAGTAGCATCTCCCAACTCATCAAATACACCTTGGATATCACCCCCATGAAGTCTGCTGTGTACCTGCAGGTCTGTCTTAGGTGCCCGTCATATGCCCTGTTAACACTTCATATGCACTTTCCCCATCTTAGCACATGTCACAATATACTGCAATTTCCCATTTACCTCTCTGTAACATCACCAGTCTGTAAGCTCTATGAAGGCAAGGATCACACTTATCTTGTCCACACTTAGATCCCCAGTGTTCCAACAATGCTGACCCCCAGTAGGCATTCAATAAACATTGACAAGATAGCTAACATTTCATTGAGTACCTACTACATGCCAGGTATCCTTTTAATCCTTTTATATGTATTAACCCTCCAATTCTCCCAATATCCTTATGCACCAGGGTAAACGGAAGCACGGAGAGGCTAGATAACATGTCCAGCATTACGTGGAACCATTGAGTTCCATAGTCTGTGCTCTCAACCACAACTCTATACTGAATAACAAAAGAAAGAAATTCTGATCTGTTACAGCTAGCATTTAATTATCTGTGTTAATGGTTTAAAGCAGTGGCCCGCATAATCCAAAACAGTGAGTAACTGCAGAGTCATCCCCAGTGGACTCCATGATACATATGGGGCTTTTTTCCAGTAGATTGACCTTCGTAAATTACCACTTGAAATAGCCAATGACAAAACCAATTCCTGTTCCCTAAGTAGCAATCAAACTAATGGACAGGAAGTAACTAAGAACTAAACTGGCTAAGCCAAAAAAAAGCACTCAATCAACAAATTTAATTAGCGCTAACTTCATCTGCAAGCTCCCACCATCTTCCTCTGCTCCCCATCATTGCCAGATTTCCCGGAATCATATCCCACACCCATCATCTCTACCTCTTTACCTCCTAGTCACTCAGCCTGAAATCAGGTCTTTGTTCCCACAATTCCACTGAAGCCCAGTCTACAAGAAGTCACCAGTGACCAATGAATTGCCACATGCAATGGTTTTCTGCCATCTCGAGTGTTGTCCATGGCATTTGATCCTATGCAGTATCTTCTTGAAATTCCTGTCCTGGCACCTTGAACACTGCTGCCTGCTCTGAAGAGCAGACTAAAGGATAGGAGTCTGGAGGACCACGTTTTATTTCTCATCTCTCTGTGACTGGGAAAATCACATACTCTCCCTCTGCCCCAAGTTTTAACCCATTGTGTGCTGCTATGAGATGAATGAGTGTGGGACTCGAGGGACATTGTTCCAGCTAATGGTTAAGAACTCTCCAGACAATAGGGGCTTCTTAGACAATGGGTAAATTTCCAGGATGTCCGGCCCCCTTCCGAGAAGGAGGGAGATAAACAAAATGTAAAAAAGGTATCTGTCAAAGAACCAATCAGGAAGCCTGGGACAGTTTCCCTCTCTGGTCCGAACAGAAGCTAAGAACCTATCATTAAAAATCACAATTGAATCCACACTTTGCATAACAGGAAATTGAGACCTATAAAAATGCATGTTCACGCCCTGGGGGGGGTTCCTTCTTCGGCCTCCTGCATGAGGACCAAGGAACCCCGGTGCACCGGCCTTCAATAAACCTCTTGCGTTTTGCATCGGCTTCCGACTCTTGTTGTTTCCTGGGCGAGTCGAAACTCCTAGGAGACCGCGAAGGTCTAACATGAGTACAAGCTGAGACTTTCTCTCTCCTTTTTTCCTCTCCCAATCTTACAGAACAACACAAGGAATTTTGATAAGGCAGTAAGTACTTCAAGTCAATTGGAAAAACATATGACTAAACTAAACCTCCATATAGAGGGTACCATGTTGAATTCTGAGAGTTGCAGTTAGTGTCAGTGCGGTTTAACCTAACCAAGGAAATTAGTTTTGTTTTGTTTATCATTCTAGTGAGGGATTTTCTGTAAGAGAGGTACAGAGTTTCAGAGATGAGGGGCCCCAGTGATGATATAGCCTAGGAGATTCCCATAACTTAAATGTTGTAGTGAGGTGCAAGGGACTTGGGTGTTGACAGACACTTGAGCTAAAAGTTTAGTTCAGCAAATTACTAGTAGTGTAAATTTCTGCCCTCACCTCTCTGAGACTCAAAGTCCTTATGTGAAAAATGAGGATGGAGTAGAGGGGCAGTGAAGAATGAAAGGAATAGTCTATGCACAAAGGTCTGGACATGTAGTAAGTGCTTAATAAGTGCTCCTTTCCTCTCCTTACCCTGTAGCCTCAAAGGGTTCAGATGCTGCCATAGTCCCAATGTCAGAAACATTACTTCCAGCTCACTTCACAGCCATGAGCTTCCCCACATTTGCAGCCCCTTGAAGTTGGACAGGGCCATTGACTGGTACCTTCCAGTGAAATGTGAGTGGGTGTCATCTGTGTCACTTCCTGGCTGAAGCATTTAGGGGCCAGGGCAAGATGCTCCCGCAGAGCAGTCTGGTCCCTTGTGGCAGCAACCTGGAAGCCGTGAGCTCAAAGCAGCTTCTATTTCTGAGTCACCACCAGGAAAGCAGCCCTGGAGGGTTGCCTAACCTACTGTGGCATTTGCATGAGTGACACATAAACCATTGTTGTGTTAAACCACCACATTTCTGGGTTGGTCTGTTGTTAGCCCATCCTGATTAAATACATCACTCCCTAGGGGTTCCTTGCATTGTCAGTGATGGAAGCTGGGATGAATCAACCTCATCCCTTTTTTTACCCACATTCCTCACTATTTGCATCTCCCCTTTCCTTCCTCCTTTCTCCTTTACACACCAGAATCCAACCTGTTAATTTGACTTCTGAAGAACCTGAAGTCCAGAGAGGTGCAACGACTTGTCCAAAGCCAAACAGCACACAAGTGGCATAATCAGGCCAAGAAGCCAGGTCCCCTGCCTTCCCTACAGCTCTCCTTCCCTCCACACTACACTACCACCCTAAAGCTTGCAACTTCAGATACTAATAATGTTCTGAGCTTCCACACCTTTCAATCACTGTAAGCGATACAATCCATGCTACATTAATATACTAATTACCAACAGAGCACATTACCATGCCCTAATCACTAACAAGCAGGATTGTCAATCGGCCATCCTGCTCAGCCAGAACATGTGAAATGGTTCCCGACTTGTTCTCAAGGTTTGGCATGAGGGGAAAAGACATAATACAATGAGCAATCGATTCATTTCATGTCGACAACCAGTCAGGTGGCCCTTCCATTATTATTCTTTGTCAGCTAAGCAGAATCTGACAGGGCCCCAGCAGGAAGGTGGCTGGTAGGACAGGCAGTGCAGATGAGTAGTTCTGCAAAGAAAACTTCTGCCTGGTTTAGATTCCCATTTTTCCTGCCGTGTGTTTTTCAGAGCCTCAGTTTTCCAGTTATAAAATGGCAATAAAAATGGTGCCAACTTCCCGGGGCTTTCCTGGGAATTCAAGAGCAGCATGAACATAAAGTCCTGAGGAAAAAGTGCCAAGAACAGAGTGAAGGTGCTCAGTTGATGTTGGCTGTGATTATGATTGCTGTTTAGGGATAGTTCTCCCTGGGTCTTAATAATTAATTTTTCCCAGAAGCTTAAAGGAAAACTGGTAAAGGAAGTGGGGATAAGAGACCTTAATTTATCATTTGTTAGACACTTGCCTATTCAGTGACGTGATTCTTGGTAGATCCTTTATTAACATTCTATCTTCTAATCCTTATCACAACCCTGTGAATTAGGGATGCGTATCCCTATTGCACAGACAAGGAAACTGAGGCTCGAGAGGTTAAGTAACTTGTCCAAGCCCACAGAGCTGGGAGGCAGTAAGTAGTGAAGTCTGGATTTCAATCCAGGGTGATCTGCATTTTTTTTTTTTATATATTTCACAACAATGTGCTAATTCAATTTCACTTCTCATAGATTTTCTGTCTCCAAATATCTTTGTGGATATGTACTCTGGGAAATCTGAAGGCAATCCTACTTGAGAGCAGACGCATGGGCACATTCCCTGGGGCTGCCATTTGGAACATATTCAGTCCTATGCACTCGCTGAGCATTTACTGTGTGCCCAGCACAATGTGTGGTCCTGGGATCACAGAGATGGGTAAGATGTGGCCCTTGCCTTCAAGACCGTTGGGTGCAATGAGGAAGACTGATGCAAATGTGAGTGAATGACAATAGCCCTAACACAGCAAAATATGAGAGCACAACGAAAACATGAGAATACGGAAGGGAAGGGGTTACTCAAGGGAGAATTCTCAGAGGAAGTAAAACCTAAAGCAAGTTTCGAAAGATCAGTAAATACCTACATGCAGATTTGGGGAGAAAGGGCATTCCAAATGCCAGAACAGCATATGCTGATCAGAGGTGTGAACAGGCGTACAGTTCTCAAAAAGACGGGCAGCCAGTTCTGCTGAAGTAGCTATGTGCGTGAGGGGGAGGGAAGGAATAAGACTCCAGAGCAGGCTAGGGTCCGCTCACTCAGCAGGACCCCATACTGGACTCTGAAGGCACTGCTGGGAAGCAGTCTGGGATGCTAAGCAGGGGATGACACGGTCGGGCGGGCCTTATCATAGATGCCTCTGTTTGCTGTGTGAAGCCGGGTAGGTCTAAAGCAGTGGTTCTGAACCCTGGCTACAGAGGAGCCTTTTAAAAGGCCAATGCCAGGACCCCACACCTGATCAATCAAATCAGACACTCTGGAGTTGTAGTCTGGACACTGGTGTATTTGAAAAGCTCAATGGGTAATTCTAATGAATAGCCAGGGTTCAGGCTACTGGTTTAGAGGCAGGAATAGCATTTGGGGGCTCATGCTAGGGAATCAGAGTCTGGATGAGGAGAAAGGACCAGATTCAAAACAACAATATTTTAGGAGCTAAAGTTGACAATTTTGATTGATGAGGTGTGGAAGCTGAGAAGGTGGGTGGGAGGAGACACTCCATTTTATATGTATATTGATTTTATTTCTCTTTACTCGTGTTATTGCTCTTTGCTTTATTGCACTTCACAGATAGTGTATTTTTTACAATTGAAGGTAAAAAAGTCACCGCCATTTTCCCAACAGGATTTGCTCGCTTCGTGTCTCCATGCCACATTTTGGTAATTCTCACAATATTTCAAACCTTTTCACTATTATTATATTTGTTATGGTGATTTGTGATTCGTGACCTTTGATGTTAATATGATAACTCACTGAAGGCTCAGATGATAACATTTTTAGCAATAAAGTATTTTTTATTGATAATTAAGGTGTGAACATTGTTTTTTAGACCTAATACTATTATATACTTAACAGACTATAGTATAGTGTCAGTGTAACTTTTATATGCACTGGGAAACTAAAAAATTCGTGTGACTCGCTTGATTGTTGTGTTTGCTTTGTTGCTGAGGTCTGGAACGAAACCTGCAATATCTCCGAGGTATGCCTGTGTATATGTATGTGTGTGTGTGTGTATATACACATACAAAATATTGCCAGACATTCTAACAAGCTCATCAGCTATTATAGATGTTTCCCATCCCCGTGGTAGTTATCTATGAGAGTCCAAAAAGATTACAACAATTCAAGAAAGCACACACTGCATGCTGCAAACATCACCTTCAATACTCAGGGGTCCACATTCATTCCAGTCTCCCTGCACGATCAGGAGGGATTTGCACTGAGCCCATCCTTGCCTCTTAAAGGAGAAATGCCTGGGGAATTCCATGGGAGGAATGAAACTGCTGTCTCGTTAGTGCATTATTTACTTTGACACAGAATTCTAGCAGCTGCAGCTCCGGCCCCATTGTTCACATGGTTGGGTAGGGAGTGTAATGGGAATACCATTAATTTGATGGTTTTAAAGTAGGTGATTTCCAATTTGAATTATTCTCAAGTTGTGAAATGAGTCTGAGACGGTTTGTAAAATGGCAAGGAGTCAATGCACCGTATAACCTTGATTTTTTTTTTTTAAGAGTCCCGATGCCATGCAGAAAATATTCTCCTCCAAACCCATTATAAGGGGGTAAAAAAAAAAAGCCACCATCCTCCCACCCCCTAGGCAAATTAGCAAGACAAATGTTAGCAAAAAGCTCTGTGGACGCACCATTATTTACAAAGGGGAGAGGAAAGAAGATGCCATGAAATAAATCATGCTGACAGTTCAATCAAAAAAAATCAGAATATATTATTCATGCTGCTTCTCAGGAGCTGGAAAGAAACTGGACAGGGAGAGCCAAAAATGTACTTGAGTGCTTTATTTACCCATAATAACAATTTGAATTCCTAACGTTCCTCCGTTTAATGAAATCTGCATGCTACACTGACATGACAGGCTCATTCGAAACGTATTTTTTGAATTCCAACCCCAAGCCAGTGCTGTTCTAGGTACTAGGGATACAAAGGTGAACAAGACAGGTGAGATCTCTGCTCCTGTGAAAGTTAAATCCAGATGTGAGTGGGCGGATGGGCCGGCAATAAACAAGCAAACACGTGGACCAGGGTTGATGGTAAGTGCCCTGAAGAAAATTAGACAGGTGGTGCAGTAGAGACCAGCTGAGGGGTTACTTTATAGTGGAGATTGGATAAGACTCTCTCTGTGGAGGTGACATTTAAGCTGAGTGACAGGCAGGAGCCAATCAGGGAGAATCTAGACAAAGAGTGTTCAAAGGAGGAGTCCCCCCCAGTGCCGGGACCTGGAAGTAAGACAAGGGTGAGCATGTCCAGTGAGCACGAAGCAGGTCCACAGGTCGTGATTCAGTGGGAAAGATGGAGCAGGTGGGAGGTGAGCTCTGGGAGGGAGGCAGGAAGTCCTGCCCAGACAGGATTTGGCAGGCTGTGGGAGGGAGTTTGGCTTTTATTCTGAGTGCAACAGCAAGGCTCCTGGGTGGCTTTAAGTGGAGGGGTGACATGATCTGATTTAAACATTCTAAAGACCCCTGTGGTTAGGTCAATAATTCAGCATTGTGCTAGACTCCGTAAAGGATGAGACAGAGAGATGCAGTAACTGTGGGAGGGGTGATGAACATGCAAGGACTTGGGGGAGAAAGAAGCAAATCCTCCAGAAAGATGAGCTATTATTGAAAGACATAGATGGGGAGAGGATGGAGTGACCCATGGGAATAGCTTCCTGAGTGTCGTTAAATCATCAACATTAACGTATCCGAGGAAAGATGATATTGTGCAGGGTGAGGGGTTGTCCTGCCTGGAAGAGCAGGATATGGAAAAACAAATATGGGCAGGTGTATCTCAGGGAGGGATGGGTGCTAAATCCCAGAACCAAGAGAAACCTGTCACTAGAGATGAGAAGGGGTGGGGATGGTACCTTAGCCTCATAGTCTGACCCAGTGGTTCTCAACTGGGGGCAATTCTGTCCCCACAGGGGACATAAGGCAGCATCTGGAGACATCCCTGGTTGTCACAGGATGTGGAGGGGAGGGAGGATGCTACTGGCATCTAGTGAGTAGAGGCCAGGAATGCTGCTAAACAACCTACAGCGTATAGGACAGGCCCACAACACAGAAATATCCTGCCCCAAATGTCTGCAGTGCCGAGTGAGAAACACTGCGTGTACACTGGGTAGCAGAGTCGGACAGTCCTGGATTTCAATCTGCATTGTTCGATCTTGGGAAATCCTTAACCTCACTGTGCCTCAGTGACTCTATCTGTAAAACAGAGGTGACACTAGTCCCCATCTCCACCTGCCATGGGGAGGTGGACACAGAGCTGAAGCCATCGGGGTAATAACCATGCTTGGGGGAAGTGGGGGGTTACTGACGGAAGAAGACAGAGGCTGTGTCACTTGCTTTGGAAAGAGGTCTCAAATACCTGGGTGTGCACAGCAGGTGGAGTAACGCTCTGAATTGGGCATCAGAAGATTGAAGTGTGGACCTGGGTTCCCTCATACACAATGGGTGATTTTGGAAAAGTGGCCCAGCCTTCTTCTGCCCTCCCCATTCTAGTTCACATGTGGATGTAGGAACATAAGAATGTGCCTACATGACCCACACCAGCAGGGACAGTATTTCCCAGGTTCCGTCCTGTAAGGTGGGAAAGGGGAGAGACCAGGGACAATGAACTGTGCGCTCAGCCCGGGAGGAGCACCTTTCCTGCACACAGTGGGTCCACTCACCCCAGGCAGCTCTGCTTAGTAGCTCCTGAAGGCATTTTTACTTAACAATAAACAGATGGTAAAAAAGCATTAGCTGAGAATGTCTCAGCTAACGTGGGGCTTCTCAGCCTCAGCACTCCTGACACTGGGAATGGATAATCCTCTGTGGGGGCTGTCCTGTGCCTTGTAGGATATTTAGCAGCATCTCTGGTCTCTGCCCACTAGATTCAAGTAACCCCCCAATTGAGGACCACTGAACTAGCATGGTGTAATACAACAAAATAATCTGCGTAGTCAGAAAGCAGTTGGGCTCAAATCCCACCTCTCCCTGTTACTAGCTCTGTGGGTTTAAGTAAGCCACTTCCTCTCTTTGGGGCTCTGTTTTCTCAACTGCAATATGGGTGTAGTTCTTTTTTTTTTTTTGCGGTACGCGGTCCTCTCACCGTTGTGGCCTCTCCCGTTGTGGAGCACAGGCTCTGGACGCACAGGCCCAGTGGCCATGGCTCACGGGCCCAGCCGCTCCGCGGCATGTGGGATCTTCCCGGACCGGGGCACGAACCCGTGTCCCCTGCATCGGCAGGAGGACTCTCAACCACTGCGCCACCACGGAAGCCCCTGGGTCTAGTTCTTGTCTATAGTGAGGATGAAATAATATGTAAAGTTCTTAGCACAGTGCCTAGCATATCACGGTTCTCGAAAAGTCCTTATTCTTATTTCTTTCACATGGTGGAAAGTTGGAGTCGAAATAGAATTCAGTGGTGGGGTCCCCAGAACCAAGTCCATCCATAATAATCAGAGCCACAAACAGCAAGTTACGGCCCGGTGCCTCTTTAAACCTGTGCTATGAACGTTTGCTCCTTCATCTGTAGTGGTTATTATTGTTTATTAAGGTCACGATTGCCATCACTAGGACAAGAAGAAATGCTTGGGCTTTTCCTGTATCTGGAAGTTGCTTTGACCCCATCCACACTCAGAGGACCCCTGAACTTTCAAGTCTTCCCCTTTAGAGGGAGGAATGCCATGCAAATGAAGTCTTTACAAGGTCAACAATGCACAAAGAAAACAAGCATTGCAGCAGAGAGGTAGGGCGTGGGTGGTCTCCCTGACAGCTTGTTTTTAAATACTTTCAAATGAAAGGGAGTTCGCCTCCAAGGAACTGTCTGTGTGCTGGCAGCTCCAAAAACGGAAGCGAAGCCCTGGTGGCCGTGCAGGGGCTCGCAGACATGCTGGTGAGGAGTGCTGCTAATTTAAGCCCATTTTGCAAAGGTGCCCACGGCCTCAATGGGAAATCACCACTGTTCCCTGGAGAGGACTGTTAATCACCTTATGTAGTCACAGGAATGGAGGAAACAAAAAAGAGCTGAATGGCCTCTCACAAAGGGAGGTTCCCAAGCGGTGTGTTCACCAGGACATTGTTCTCTAAGCATTTTCTCCCCATCTTGCGTTGAGGTGAACAGAATAGATTATTAAGATGCATTTAAAATGCATTTAAGATGCATTTTGATGCTATTTTGGTGGTAGGGGGCCAATTATGTCCCCATATCTGAGCCACCTTTTATTCTTTCTCTTGGTGGAATTCCTTGCAGGAGACTTAAGCAAGGAACTTTAGCCAAATGACCACTTTGCTATAAATTTTGCTTTGCTATAAGTTGGGCCAGTGCCCAATACTACAAGGCTGGCCTTTCAGAAAAGGCTAGTCCATGCAGCACAGATTTGATAGTCACCTTCTTCTTAACCCAGATCAGAATGTACTGAGGACACTTCTGGGTGTGGGGAGACCAAGGCTGCTGAGAGACCCCCTCCCCACTAATAAGGAGCTCTACTTATATAAGTGATCCTTCCTAGGAATATGAAATAAAAGGTCCTCCCTCCTCCGGTGCCAAATATCAGGAACTGGTATAGAGGAAGGGAGTTCCTGAAGGTACAATGCATGCCTTGGAAAATGTCCTTCATCCATTTGTTTCTTCTTTTATCCAGCGTAGCACAAAATAGCTTCCTCGGCCGCGTGTGAGAGTCAGCTCTTGTCCTGGGACCAGGTACGCGTATGAGCTAAGGTCAGACCTGGGTGGGTAAAATCCATCCCAGCCTCCTTCCTCTCTGCTCTTAGATAATTCTCCAGCCTTTTCTGGGCACACTTCTTCACGTGTTGATCCATCTCCTGTCATCTTCTCCATGCAACTCAGGAAAGCATTCATCCATTCAGCAAATTCTTATTATATTCTGCATCTTAGGTAGGGTCCCTCAAAGCAGAGGCTGAGACAGAGAAGTGGGGGCATTTATTGAGGGAAAACTCTTCAAGAAACATCTCAAAGGGAGCAAGTAAAACAGAATAGGGAAGGAGAAAGACCAGAGCACGACTGTGGCCCCAGGTAGAGTCTAGCCTTTGTCTGACCCATGGGGGTTGGACTCTATAGCAGTGGTTGGCAGACTTTGTCTGTAAAGGGCTAGACTGTAAATATTTGAGGCTTTGCAGGCTATATGATCTCTGCACAACTATCCAATGCTGCTGCTGTAGGAGGAAAGCAGCTGAAAGATACATAAGTGGATAGGCATGGCCATGAGCTCAATGCACCCTGTGCCTGGAACACTGAAGGCAGGAGTAAATGCTGTGCCTGCCCCACCTGCATCCCCTTTACTGTACGGCTGCACCCATGCGCTAGCTGCCAAGAATGCTGGCTGCTAATGGCTTGCCGCTGTCCCCCTTATATGGAAAATTGCCCGAAGCTAATAGAAGCTACCTTGCATTAGCAATTACACTCTCTCACCTCATCTGCCCAGAAGCAGCCCAGCCAATGGCTGATGGATACAGAGGTACAGAAGACCAACCCTCTTGACTCACGGAGGGATAAGTCGGTGGTACCAGAGATGCTCTAAAGTTGGTACCAGCAAATTATAGCTCATGGGCCAAATAAGACCTTTGTCCATTCAACTCAATCCCCTGAGCCTAGCACAGAGGACTGGAAAAGAGCAGACAGTGTAAATGTTGATTGAATAAAATGGAATAAAATGAAACCTTGACGGATTGGTAGATTTGGGCAGGGCTGGGAAGGGAAGGCATTCTTTCGGGTCCTCAGACATACCAAAGGCTTTGATACACACTGTTCCGTCTGCTACCAGCAACAGCCTGCCTACCCAACACTGCTTTGCTTAGCTAACCCACCTGTTTTCTCATCCTCTAAGTCTCAGTGTAAGAACGTCTGCCCCCAGCCTGAGTTCTTTGCCCCCATCTGTGCTCTTAAAGTGCCTTTGCTTGCCACCCGGGGAATAATTCTCCCATAGTGTACAAGGTCCTTAAGTCCACCCCGTCTCTCCCACTAGAATGCTGGCTCCATGGGGACAGGGACCTCCCCTGTCGGTCATATCTGTGATCTTAGCATCCAGCACAGTGCCTGGCACATGGCAAGCCCTCAGTACAATATCTAAGGATTGAAAGTCAAGTCCATTCTATTGCTATTTTGACTCTACATTTCTTTTCATCCAACTTTTATTATAAAATTTTCCTAAACATACAGAAAAGTTGAAAGGTTAGTACAATGCATGCCACTTAGATTCAATAACTGTTAATATTTTACCCCCTATGTTTTTAAAATAATAGTAAACATTCTTTGGGCATTTACTATATTCTAAGCCCCTGCTAGGTGCTTGGCAAATATTTCTCTAATCCTGACAAATAGCATAGAAGAGAGGCACTACTGTTCTTCCCATTTCTCTGATGAGGAAACCGAGGCTTAAAGAAGTTGTTACATCACTTTCCAAATTCAGATACTTAGTATTAGATCAAACCTAGAGCTGGTGTAGTGGCCTGCATTCCTGACTACTAGGTTGTACTTTCTCGTGACCAGTTCCACGTGCTGAAGAAGCCCAGAAATTATCAGATTCTGTTACTTCTGGCGAGTCCAAGGCAGCTCATGGAGAGATGATGCCAGGGAGGGATACAACTGAAGTCTGGTGGCCAATCATCAAAGAGATTAACTGCAACAGGATCTGCCCCAACCCCTTCCTTCCCTGCCATACATCTCTGACACGACCATTATTAGTGACTGGGCTCAGAAGCTTGCCACCTTGTATGATCTGAATTGATCCGGTAAAGAATTCTCTGAAAAGCACCATTAAGATGATTTATAGTCTAATTTTGGTTGCTATAGATTCCAAGTCAGACTTACGACTGGAGAGAGAAGAAAATCCCCCACTCACTTGGAATTCAGGCAAAGGTTCTGGTGTTGATAGAGAAGCATGGCTGGCTGGGAAAAAGTCATATTTTTTAAGTTTACAGCTACCACTGCTGGTTTGGGGTTGCTATAACAACCAAGGGCCTGAGGGGAGGGGGCTCTGCAGATCTCAGGCTACCTAAAGCTGACTGATAGGTCTCCGGAACACTATTAAGACACTTCTGTGCTAAGAGCCAGATAACATTAGCTTATTTATTAAAATACATGTTAAAACACCTGTCGTCTCTCTTGCCCTGGCATTTCACTCTAATCATTGTTGTTAAGGAATTGTTAAGAGGCTCCTGATAGGGATGGAAGGCAAGTCCCATTAGGGAGCTAAATGCCATTTTGCTGGGGTGATTTTGCACAGGGCTCACAGCAGGCCCATGCAGGGTACGTAATTACACTAATTTGGCATGATGGATTGCTCCACTCTTCCCCTACTCGGCCCATCCGGGCTTCCAAAGAGTCTGAGGCACAGCTAATCCCGGTAAAGACCTGTTCCTGGCTGTGAGGGGCTCTGGCTGGGCTTGTGTCCAGCTAAGGTCTCTGAATTCCTGTCCGCTCTGTCACTAGGCTGACAGCCTGGCCTGGCTGAGTGGCAGTTTGCACCCTGAGCAGAGCAAGTGTCATCAGACACGCAGGACCGATGCGTATGGCCTATCAAAGGTGACGCAGCTCAGGAGACAGTCTATAGCTGCAGTGGAGACAGGCTGGGCATGAGTCCCAGTCCTGTACTTGCTAGAGCTGTGACTGAGGGAACCTCTTAAGCCTCTGTTTACCTGTCTGGAAATGGCCATGCTGATATCGCTTTCATTTGTGCAGTGCTTATCACACACGAGACACAGCCCTCTGCATGGACGAGCTCATTCATTCCTCACAAAGCCTGATGAGACAGGTACTTCTTCATTTTGCAGATGAAGAAATTGAGGCTTTGAGAGGCTCAGAAACCGGAGGAGCTGCATAGCTCCTAGGGTTTGGAGAGGATTAAATGAGATGCATGTAGACTGCTGAACACAACACAATGCTTGTACAATACTTGGTACAGCGTTGGTACTCCATTAATATTATTAAATATGTATTATTAATTTTTTAAAAAATTTACAGCTTTACTGAGGTATAATTGACAAAACTGTATATATTTAAAACGTGTAATGTGATGATTTGATATACATACACTTTGCAAAATGATTACCACAATCAGGTTAATTAACACATCCATCATCTCACATAGTTACCAATTATTTTTGCAGTGAGAAGGCTTAAGATCTACTCCCCTAGCAAATTTCAAGGATGTTTGCAACAGTATTATTAACTAGAGTGACCATGCTGTGTATTAGACCCCCAGAATTTAATCATCTTATAGCTTAAGGCTTATGCCCTTTGACCAGCATCATCATTATTGTTGGTGGTGATCTTGGTGGTGGCAAGTAGTATTATTTCCCTATCATCATGGGGAATGATGGGGACGCTCATCATGGGGACGTTTGTCTAAGAGCGTGAATAATCTACAGGCAGGAGTTTGGTGCTTTCCACTCCTCGTGATATCAAGTTAATCCTCACATCAACCCCAGGAGATTAACATCAGCGCAGATTCCCAGACATGAAATCACTGACCTGGGGTCACCCAGCTGGTAAGAGGCGTCATGGGAATTGAATCCTTCTCTTCATGGTTCCTGGCTGTTAGCCCTTATGCTCTACTGTGAGGGTACCCACATAAAACCAAAGACTCAGCATTAGGGCGGGTCTCCCACAGTCTTAAATGTGCACGTGACGCATGAATTCCTCTACAATATCCCTGAGCAAGAAATTCTCCAGGCTTGGCTTGAACACCTTAAGGGAACTCACTGTTCTACAGAGGGCAGCTTCACTGTTAGAAAGTTCTTCCTTACACTAAATCCAAATTGCAGCCATCACTGCCCTACAACATGGGTTCAAATCTCCAGAGCAACATAGGTTACAATACCTTTCCTGTCTACGTGCCAGCCCATCCTATTGCATTTTTTGAGGAGAATCATCACGATGCTCACCTTAAATAGATTCCCTGTATGCTCCTTTATTCATTTTTTCACTCACCTATCCATTCACTTACCTAATCTTTCCACAAGTATTTACTGAGATTCTGCTGTGTGCTAGGCACTGGGCTAGACACTGGCTACAGTGCTGAATGGGACAGGCAGGCACAGTCCTGCCTCCATGTGGTTTACATGTTAGGGAGAAGGGCACTAGAAACTTTTTTTAAAAGTTATTTGATGGTGATTCAAGAATTATAAAGGAGAAACAGAAGGTTCTATGAGGGCACTTAACCAAGACAAATAGGAATTGATTTGACAAAGAAGCTGCTGGAAGGCAAGAGAGGGGAAGTGAGCAGCACGTGCAGTTCCCGTGGTAAGAAAGAACTCAGCGTGTTTGAGGAACTAACGGAACAGTGTGTCTATAGAAAGGAAAAGGAAAAGAGAGTGAGAGGTTCTACTGGAACATGCTGATGTCAAAAAACACCCATTCCTTGCCTCTCCTCCAGTTTCTTGAAGAGAAGATTAGGAGAGTAGGAACAGGGTCCTAAAAGCTGGAAACAAGTCAGGCTGATTAATATTTCATCTGGACCTGGATCCCTGACTATGTCTGTGACTGAATGTGTTTGTGCCATTGTCTCCTTGTGTAAGTTGACAACTATGTTTCAACCATGTTTCCCAGAATCCCCTACCCTGCAGGGTTCTGGTTTAAAATTGTCTGAAAAAAGAATCTGTGGGATTCTGAGGGCAGGGTTTAAGCAGCAGCCATTACCCTGAGAAGGTCATTGGGTCCGACAAGCTGGGGGACAGTCACAGATGTTCTTGGGAGGCTCAGGCTTGTCCTCACTCTCCTCTGTGCCACATTGAGCTTGTCTGCCTGGCCGCTGGCCCTGCTGACCGACCGCCTAGCCAGGTGTCTGGCTGCTGACTCACAGAGATGGAGCCATTGAGCCGACTGGTCCCCCCTCTTCCACTGGATGTGCTTAAAGTCTCCTGTTTGGCTAGTACTTCGGGCAGACTGGTTAGTGACTTTTCAACTTTTTCTGATGCTCCAGCTCCCCTTTCCAGGCCTTCATTTGCCAGCTCCTCATGCAGGTCTGTGAAGTCTGATTCCTATAAGAAATCCTTGTTCCTGTTAAACTCATCATGACTGTTTCCTTATGAAGCCTGACCTACATCAGTCCAAGAGAAGGGACCAGGAGGGAGGGGAAGGGAGGAGGAGGGGAGAAGACAAGGGAAAGTGACCTGAGCCTTAGATGTCATCCAGCTGACCTGGCCTCCGGCAGGAAGGGGACCCAGTTAGGGCCTCCTATTGCGGTCGCCTTTTGTGTTCTTTCCTGATTTGAGCAAGTCACTTTTGTTGGTCTGTTGGCGTTCATTTCATAACTGAGGAAAAACTGGATGCCGTTCTGCCCTCAGGAAAGAGGGCAGTGACTTAAAACGAGCATTCCAGTGCAATGAGAGGTGAGAATGGAATCCTAGTTCCTGCCCTTCTCACTTCTGCATTTCCGTTTCACACAAGTCCACCTTGTTGGGACAGCCCATCCCATGGTCCCACTTCATCACTCAAGGATCAAGACCTTGCAAAGTACCTGGAGTCCAACTGCCTGGGCTCAACTACTGGCTCAACCACTTTCTAAATGTGGACCTTGGTCAAGTTACCTCACCTCTCATTTCCTCATCTGAAAAGGGAAATAATAATAGTGGTACTTAGAAGTGTTCAATGATACAGTGGATAGAGAGTCTTCTATCCACTTGGCATTTAGTAGGTACCATTGTCAGGATAGTTGTTAGAGCAAAGTCCAAATCCCTCTACATAGCTTTTCATCTTTGAATGAAGTGAAATATTCAAAATTTACTCATATTTTGTCCAGCAGTTTTTCATAGCAGCATGTTCTTGCCGTTTATTATGAAAGTTCTACTGCCCTTTTACTTGTGGTCTCCCCTTGTTCCTTAAACTGCCAGTGAGGTAGGTATGGCAGACTCTCTTGTTTGGCTATCCCCAAAGCCATCCCCAACCCTTGTATCTTCAACTCCCACTATAGAGAGAATGAAAACAAACCAGGTAGCTGCTTTCCCATTCTCCCTGCAGCTCAGAGTGGACACGTGACTCAGTTCTGGTTGGTGAGATGTAACGGGGGAAATTCCTAAAGAGTAGTGTCTGGAAGGGCTTTACGTTCCTGACAAAAGGGACAAGTCCTGTGGACACGTCCCTTCCTCCTTCTAACAGCCTTGAATGTGGATGTGATGACTGATGCTGTGGCAGCCATCTTTTGTTCATGCACATGAGGATGGGATGCTTACAGCTGAGAATGGTAAATATAGAGAAAGCCTGGGTCCTTGATAACTGAGTTGCTGAACAAACCTGGAAATGCATATGTGTCCTTATATTTTACCCAATTTCTCATTGTGATTGCCATTTTTCATCAATGCTTCCGTTACTTGCATATGAAAGCTTTTTTAACTCATACCAGTTGTTATGCCTATTTTAAGTATAGGTGTGGAGAGGCTCAAAAGGCAAATTCCAAAAATTCTCACAGCTTTTAAGTAGCAGAGTCGGAATGCAGTCCCAGGCTCTGTCCAAAGTCCAAGCTCTTAATCCCATTTTTATTTCAAGTCTGATCCTAGACCCTCATAAGTCTTTCCATGATTAATCCAGTCCACAGAGAACTCTTGCTGCACTGATTCCTGTTTCTCCATTTCAACAGTGTGGCAGTTAATGATTTTCTAATACATCAAATGCGTTGTACTTTTGACCCACCTTCCTCTCATACGTGCTTCTTTTTTTTTTTTTTTGCGGTACGCAGGCCTCTCACTGTTGTGGCCTATCCCGTTGCGGAGCACAGACTCCGGACGCGCAGGCTCAGCGGCCGCGGCTCACGGGCCCAGCCGCTCCGCGGCACGAACCCGTGTCCCCCGCATCGGCAGGCAGACTCTCAACCACTGCGCCACCAGGGAAGCCCATCTCATACGTGCTTTTTAAGGTCCGAGAAGCCACATACTGTAGAGTGAAGATCAGGAGATTTGGAGATTGGTTCAAATGGCTGAGTGGCTTTGGAGGAAAGTCAGTTCATCTCTCTGGGTCTCAGTCTGATTTATGAAATCAGAAGGTCATAAGGTTGCCTTAAGGTATTAATAAGAAAACTATTTGTAAAGCAATTAGCAGAGTGCCTGACTCATAATAGACACTCAAAATGATAGCTACCACTGTTAGTACCATGTGTTTATTTCTTGTGTACTGTCTTAGTGTGTGGCAAAAGGATGACCAATAGTATGAGTTCAATAAGCAACCACCGTTAATAGAATAGTCCATTGACTATTTCATTAAGAACTTACTGAGATGTCACTTTATTCCAGACATTGTGCTAAGTATATGACTTGAAAGATTTTTTTAAGTCAAATAAAATACCCCTGTCTTAGACACATGAGCAGATAGCTATAATACAATGTGACAAATTCAATAACAAAGAAACTCATAGGGTTTTATGGGGACACAGAGGAAGGGCACTTATCAAATCTAGGAAGGCTTCCAGGAGGAGGATCCAAATTGACTCCTAAAGAATAGAAGAAATTAGACTATGATGTCTGTGATTGTCTTCCAGCCCCCAGAACTTTGTTATCCTTTGTCAGGAGTAAGTTAAAGAAATGGCAGGTGAAAGAGTGGCATTTGCACATCTGTGAATGGGGCCTCAAATTCATGTCTATGGTAATTGCTTTTGCATCTGAACTCCTGTCTAGAGGCTGGGTTAGTTAGAAACAAGCCTCCTTTTCAACTTCACTTTCATTTCAGCCTTTCCTCCTTTGTGGTAAACACACAAGCCATTTTGTAAGCTCTCTCCCATTTCCTTTTAGTCACGATGCATATTCTTAGAAGCAGCCTGCAGAGAAACAAAGGTTAATTCTGCAGGGAATGAATTGCCAAGCCGTGTTATTTGAAATTTTGATTTAGGAAAGCAACGTGAGTTTTTCTTTACTTTGTAAAGTTCCCTCACATCTCCATCTGTGGCAGATCCATAGGCCTGGCTCCATGCATCGGCCAGAGTCCCTGATGAGATTTTGATTCTGCTTTTTAAAAGGTGGGAGACTGGCTTTGCCAGTGCTTACAGGACCTCTGGTAAGGGGTGCTCAGTTAGAAGGCTTCAACCCCCGCAACCTGGCTGCATACAGAACGCTGTAAAGTCAGTGGGCAAGAACAAGGCTGACAGTACTTAGGTAGAGCCCCTGAGGTTGGTGCATTTATGAAATATCAGAAGGTCACAGAGGTCATCCTCAGCTGGTGACAGTGCTATTTAAATACCGCTGTGTTCCAGGTGAGAGCCTCTTATGGGCCCTACCTGATCTGTCAGGGAATCGATCTGGGTCTCAAAAGGCTTCCCTACAAGAATATCGCTGTATAACATGGAGTGTTTGGTAGATCTTGGGGTACTTCATTCATTCACCAAATATTAATGAACACCTACTATTTGCCACAGGTCATCCCAAATGGTAATGGAGAAGCAGAGCTGTCCCCTGTGTTTTAGAAATTCTTGTACTGCACACAGACGGCAAGTGAGGGGTTGGAATCTACTTGTGGAGGTGTGAACTCGTGTGACTGTGTCTGCCAAGACGGTGTGATGTTTTCTCATCCATCTGTTCAGAGAGGGCAATTTTCTCTGACTCACACAAAAGTGCAATCTATGTTAGCCTCTACTCTGTGTACAAGACAATCATAGTGCTTGCTTTTATCCTAGCAGGGGATGAGGAGGGGGCCAGAGGATAGGTATCATAAGCAACTTGAGAACTGGGTACACACATTTTTTTCCATACTCAGGTAGTCTAGATATGAGCTACCTTATCATATCCTCCTAAAGGGTCCTGAAAAGAATTTACACTCATAAATGCATCATTGAATAATGTGAAATGTACTGAAGAATCCATGGGGTAAACAGGCAACCCAGTAATATTCAAGATGACTTCAGATTATGCCAAGTGCTAAGAAGGAAATGAAGAGTGTGACGTTAGTGCAGTGATGGGGGAAGGGTGTTACCTTACTTCAGTAAGTGGTCAATAAAGACTTTCTAAGGATCAGCCTTTGAGTGCAGACTAAGGGTGTAAAATACCTCGCAATTGAAAAGCTGGGGATTCAAGGTACTCAACGAGTCAAAGAGTCTAACTAGAGGATGTTGACATGTATTTTCCAGGGCCTTTATTTGAGGGAAGGAGAGTTCCCCAGTGATAGCAACTGCACTTCCATCTGGGTCCTGACATTGTTCTTATGCTCAGAATCGATCGATTCCTTGCTATTCTTAGTGGGCAGAAACTCTTTGCAAAACTTGACCTTTCCCAAGTGTTATCAATAGCGCTAATAGCTATGCTGTCAGAAATGTCTACTAATCATCACACATCAGGGGGCTTTCTGAGTTCAGTGCTCTTGGTTCAGAATTTCTGCTGCCCTTGGAATGTGTCCATGTTTGTTGAAGAGTCTTCCTTTACAGAAGTTCAATTATGGTATACTGATTCATTTTGTGCCATATTTTTACATGCTCATGTGTCTGTTTTCACCAATAAACTATGAGTCCCTAGGGGGCAAGGGTTTTGTATTTTTCCACTTTGTGCTCCCAACACGAAAACAGTGTATAGTTCAAACAGGTAGTCAACACTTTTGTGTTCTGTTGATCTTAGGATGGTCCCATACCCAAGTGGTGTGATGTTTTGATGCTCTGCTAACTTATAAGATTGACAGTTAACCAGAAAATCCAAAGTCACTCTCCTAGGCTGATGACATTCACCCCATGCATTGTAAACAACTTGAGAACTGGATCCATGCATTTTTCCATAATTTGGTATTCTAGATATGAGCTGTCCTATTATGTCCTCTTAAAGGACCCTGAAAAGAATTTATTCTCATAAAT
The DNA here is from genome assembly GCF_964270905.1 of Leucopleurus acutus. Lineage (NCBI taxonomy): Eukaryota > Metazoa > Chordata > Mammalia > Artiodactyla > Delphinidae > Leucopleurus > Leucopleurus acutus. The sequence continues at coordinate 25,333,685 of NC_139158.1, forward strand.
GCATTAGTGAATAATGTAAAATTTACTGAAGATTCCATTGGGGAAATAAGATTTTACATTGCACTCCAAATTCAGCAACCTAAAATCTCTCTTTTTTTAACCAAAGTCCACTCACCCATATTGTCTGGAGACTGTGTTTCTCTCTCCCTCATTTCCTAAAGAGTCCCCAACTTCATTGACATCTCCTCTTTTCTATTTCCTGGAGCATCTACTGTTGCCCAAATCACTTATCAAAGTTTTCTTCTAAACAATTACTATATTCTGTTCAAGTGAGGTTTTCATAACAGCTTCTAAGAGAATATGATAGTCTCCATATTGTTCACCCTATAGTCCTTGCAGTGTTTTGAACATAATAGATGCTCAATTAATAACCAACTGAATTCAAAATAGCACAGTGCAATCTATGCTATACTGTGTTATGAACAAAACAAGAGCTTCTAAACAGTCTCAGACTACTTGAGATCTATCCCATTTTTCCACTGCAAGGGGTAGCCATGCTGAGTCCCATCATCAACAAATGGCAAAAAGGAGTTTCCTCAGCCCTGCGCTTGCCAGAATTTGGTCATTCCAAACTGTTACACAGTTAACTTCTAAGTTTGTGCACAAACACGTAGATGAGTATAAACCACTTCTTCCCCGCTAACTTTACGGTTTAGGAGCTAGTCTAATGCTCAAAATCCAGTGGCACAGGGACCCCAGGTAGTGACTGCTCCACCAATTCCTCCTTCCCTACAGTGGCTTTAAAAAAAAATCTACCCTGCCCAAAGCCCATAGTAGCTAACTGATGACCCTGCTCCTGGGCCTCAGCTAATGAGAACAGAGAAGGCACATCACCCTAGTTGAACCAATCACCTCTCTTTCTCCTGGGTATCTGGAATTGAGGCTTGGAGATGCAAGTACAGGCCGAAACAGAAGGTTCTGTAGACCAATATATAAGTAGATGAATGAGAAGAGAAGCTGGACTAAAGACAGAAAAGATGATGTAGTCAGAGAGATAGAATGAGGGTTCATGGTGATTTTACAGTTTCCACGATGCCTCTTGCATCTGTTTCAGTGAGATTCTCTCTGCATCTTTATAATAGCTTCACTTTCCATTTGTCCTCCTTTGAGTGTGTCTCTGGCCCATGAACCAAACTATCCCTATCCAACCACCCCTTTTCACCCAACAAAGACAACCATCACTTCTCTGTGAGCAACCCATGCTCCCTGCACACAGGCTCCTTTTAACACACTGAATTGCAATTCGTCATTTAAAGATTTCTTCCTTACCAGGCGGTGAGCAGACTGAAGTCAAGGTCTATGAGTTCATACCTTATCCCTATTACCTAACTTCATACTAGGGACATAGTAAATGCCCAATTAATGTCTACTGAACCAAATTAAGACAGTGTCATCTGCAGGATAAAATCATGTACATATCTATTTGTTCTAAGCCCTACTGTTTCCATCGGAGACCAGGATTCCACAATCAGCTTACAGCCATGCCTTAACAGTGTACACCAATCACAAGCCACTTTGGAGACGCTTTTCTAAAACTAAGCCCATTCCCTTAATTATATCACTGCCTCTGCAGAAAACAGAGACTTTTTAGAGATATGGATAGGACTTTATACTTTCCTAATATAAAAAATTTAAATTAAATATTTAATCATTATTCAGTATGGCCATGGTAGAGATAAAGAGAAACGTGTACAATCCAATTGGAATAAAGGATCCATATCCCCAGTTGAGAGGTACTTTAAAAGTCAAATGATTCAACTGCTATATTTTATGCTTGGAGGTTCTGAGGCCCGAAGAGGACTAAAACCAAGGTTCATAATTCTGAAGACCACCACTCTTTCTACCTAATCCTGAAAGTCACTTTCCTTGAAATATCAAGGTCTGACATTTTTAAAACACTATTTCCCCATTCCTCTATGGTGGATTAATAATATTTCAGAAAGAACATGGTGGCAGGAGAAGAAGGGGTTTCCTAGTTGAGTTGGGCAGAGCTAAGATTTCAACACTAGTCCCTCAGACAAGCCAAAGATATCCTAGTCTGAACTGCCACCTTAGAAAACTATTAGTTGAATCATCTTGGAAAAGAAAGTTCACCTCTTTGAGCCTCGGTTTCCTCATAAGCAATGCATATACTGAAAAATCGGTCTGACAGAATAGGGTGGGAAGATAAAATGAGATCATCAGAGATCAGCAGACATTTTCTTAAAGGGCCTGATAGTAAATATTTTAGTCTTGGTGTGCCACGTGAGGTCTCTGTTGCATATTCTATTTCTTATCTTTTAAAAATGAAAATAATAAAATAAAATAAACATTCTTAGTACATGGGCCATACAAAAGCAGGCCATCAACTGTAATTTGCCATGGCTGATCAAAAACATATGGTCCAAGAACTAGGCATGTCTTAATGCTGCATATTCAGCACCTAGGACAGTACTAGATGCTTTGGGTATTTGCTCAATAAATATCTGCTGGTGAATAACATATGTAAAGGACCTGGACCTAATTAAACTTAAAAGCTTTTGCACAGTAGAGGAAACCATCAACAAAACAAAAAGACAAACCTACAGAATGGTTGCAAACTATATGACCAACAAGGGGTTAATATCCAAAATATATGAACAGCTCCTACAACTCAATATAAAAAAACAACAACAAACAACCCAATCAAAAAATGGACAGAAGACCTGAATAGACAATTTTCCAAAGAAAATATACAGATGGCTAACAGGCATATGAAAAGATGCTCAACATCGCTAATTATTAGAGAAATGCAAATCGAAACAACGAGATATCACCTCACACCTGTCAGAATGGCTATCATCAAAAAGTCTACAAATAATAAATGTTGGAAAGGATGTGGAGAAAAGAGAACCTTTGTACACTGTTGGTGGGAATGTAAATTGGTACAGCCACTATGGAAAAGAGTATGGAAGTTTCTCAAAAAACTAAAGATAGAACTACCATATGATCCAGCAATTCCACCCCTGAGTATATATCCAGAAAAAAGGAAAACACTAATTCGAAAAGATACATGCACCCCAATGTTGTAGCATCACTATTTATAATAGTCAAGCTATGGAAGCAACTCAAGTGTCCATCAACAAATGAATGGATAAGGTGATGTGATATATATGTACAATGGAAAATTACTCATTAAAAATAATAAAATTCTGCCATTTGAAGCAATGTGAATGGATCTAGAAAATATTATGCTTAGTGAGATAAGTCACACAAAGACAAATACTGTATGATATCACTTCTATGTGGAATCTAAATAAAAAAAAAAACAAATATATGTAGATAAACAGAAAGAGACTCACAGATACAGAAACAAACTAGTGGTTACCAGTGGGGAGAGGGAAGTGGAGAAGAGCAAGGTACAGGTATGGGATTAAGAGATACAAAGTACTATGTATAATATAGATAAGCAACACGGATATATTATATAGCACAGTGCTGCATCTTCAACACCTAGGACAGTACTAGATGTTTGGATATTTGCTCAATAAATATCTGTAATGAATAACATACGTAAAGAGCCTGTCCAAAGTCTAACATGTGAAAATAACTGTCCATTTATTTAATGTTGTTTCTATTGTTAGTGTTGCTTGCTTAGCTCCAGCACTATGAAACAATATGAGAGATACAAAGGTATTGTGCACAGGCAGATTGAAATGGGTGAATTAGCTAACTAAAGAATTCAGAGGAAAAACAGGCAACTGTGATCTCAAGGAGCCAGGAAAATTGTCACAGATGAGGTGGCATTGCTCTGAGCTTCAATGCCAAGATCTCAACAGTCACAGTAGCTGATCTGTATACAGATTGTGGCTGAGCCTGGAAACTTCAGGTGTCCCAGCCCTCTGAGCACTATAGTTATAATATTTTGGATTTTTGGCTGCATGTGCACATAAATTGAAGACCTGTAATTAAGAATCCAGCCTTAGGAAAGCGTGGAGCCACTGTGGTTGAGCATCACATTAGGAAGAGACACTTTCTCCTTCTTCCTCCTCCAACTATGTACACCCTCCAATACACGCTCAGAGGAGCTAGTGCCAAGCCAGCATTGGGGTTGAGGTGATGTTAATCTGATCACTAGAGGCAACGTGACTCAATTTATACCTCCAAACTTGTGGATGGTAATGCACCACCAATGTAAACATTATCACAATTAATTAACCCAGTCTCTTTAACAGACAAGGAAATAGTTTCAAAGGTGAAAAAACTTGCTCAAGTTCATCCAGCTAAACAGAGTTATGTCTCTCTGCCTTTTCACTACATGGTTTACCTAAAGAATAAATTGCAAATGACTAGCATCAACTCATTTCCCAGGAATATATTTTGAATGACAGAAGGCTCTAATGTCTGAACAAGGGTTTGACACTCAGACAAGGGAAGCAGACAGAGTGAAGATAAACTTCAAAGCTGTTTTCCTTGTGTAGAGAAACCCGACTTCATCAATCAAGTAAACGGGTTCTCAGGGTTTTGGTTGAGTACTAGAGCTTCGATGACGATGACACCCAGAGGGTTGTTAGACCATTGCTGCAGTCAAAATGTACACAAAGATCAGGCCCAGGGTTGAAACTCAGGCTTCATAAAGCTGCTGTCATGAGGAGTCAAAAAGAAACAGGCATGGACCAAGGAGACAAAGCATGCCCCACTCCCTCATTCAGAATAATTGGTCATGTCTATAAAATGTAACCTCCAGATTCATCATGCTACACAGGCTGTTTCAAGTGCAGATGCTAGTATTTGGTCTATTTCATTCAACTCTTCAAGATTAATCAATAAAAAGATGTCTACAGTGCCTGTGTGCCTGGCAAAAAAAAGAAATAAAGAAAGAAATGACCTCAGTGGATATAAACACTGCTTAGATTTCTTAGAGCACTTAGGAGGCCCTGAGTAAATCAAGCAGGTTCAAGTATGTGATGGATTTCTGCTGTCCAATTTAATATTTAATATTTTAATATTTAATCCTAAAGCTATGTGCTCCATTTCAAGTTACAGATTATTAAAAAGTCAAGCTATTAAAAACACTAAGTGTTTTAGTTCAGGAAGAGAGCATAGCCTCCCCTAAGTGACAGGTGACTCTAGTTGTCTTGCTTTATTTGTTTTTAAAAACATGGATTTATTTCTTAAATATTTATTATTCATGCAACAATAATGCTATCCAGTATTTATATAGCATCTGTCTTCTGAGGAGCACTCCAGCAGAATAGCATCATCTGTCTTTATGAACTTCATTGTCAGGAAGAAGACTGGACTAACTTTTGCCTTCTTACAGATGAGAAAACAGAGGCTCAGGGAGATTAAATGAGTTTTCCCAAGTCACAGAGTAAACCTATTGGATTTACTCACAGGGAAGCTGCCCAAACCAGTGTTGGTTGGCTATAACAGTAAGGCTCTGCTACAGATTTCCAGAGCAATGTCCTTCCCACAATTTGTTTACTGCTTACTCATAAACCTTTACCTACAGAGGGATGTCTATGGGATAGACACACACTGCATTACAAATGGCTCATTCATTCATTGAAGAAATATTTATTAAGTTCCTACTATGTGTCAGGTACTATCTAAGCCCTAGAGCTGTGTATTAGTTTCCTTTGGCTGCTGTAACAAATTGTCACAAACTTAGTAACTTGAAGCTTACAGTTCGGGAGGTCAGAAGTCCTAAAGTCAAGGTGTCAGAAGGGCTGTGTTTCTCATGCTGGATTTAGGGGAGAGTCCATTGCCTTGCCTTTTCTAGCTTCTAGAGGCCATGGAATCTTCCAACCTCTGCTTTCATCATCATGTCTCCATTTTATGACTCTTGACTCTCCTGCCTTCCTCTTATATGGATGCTGTGATTATACTGGGCCCATCTGGATAATCCAGTAGTCTCTACATTTCAACATTCACAAAATCTCTTTCGCTATGTGAAATAACACACTCACAGGCTGCTGTGATTGGGACACGGACTTCTTTGGGGAAGCGAGATAATATTCAGCCCACCAAGGAACACAACAATGTTTAAGACTTGTTCTAGCCCTTGCAGCAATCTTTGTTTGGTGGGAAAGAGGTACACAAATGAATGATGACAAAATATGATCATAAATGACAAGAGATGATGAGTGAGAAGATGGGCTAATGGGTGTGAAGAAGATGATGACCAAAGCTAGTCTGAAAGGATTAGTGGGAACTAATCAGGCAAAAGATTAAGGTAGTATGCTGGAGGTCAGGAAGTCCAGGGACCAAGGATGCTCTAGGCAAAAGTCACAGCACAAGCAGAGTGCTGTTTCTACTTCATTGACTTTGATGTTTGCTTCCAACTGGTCTGCTTTGTTTCAGAGGTACCCTGAGTGATAGAAAAAGGAAGCGACTGTAGAGCATAGCACTGAAAAGCAAGAGGCCTGGTGTCAGGCAATCTGGGCTTCATCTAAGCCCTGACCCTTCTTAAAAGTTTAGCTTCTCTGAGCTTTACTTTTCACATCTGTCAAATGGGAGTACTAACTGTACTTACAGAGTTGCTCCAAACATAAAATGAGATAATGAATATAAAGTTCTTAGCACATAGTTGGTGCTCAATAAAAGCTAGATTTTTTTTAGTTGCCTCACTTTGGACCTCTTCTGCTCCAAGATTCTGTAATGGGGTGCATGTTTTGACCTGTGACAGGAAACCCCTCTAGAAAGAGCAGGTGACTATTTCCCTAGAGACCCTCATTCCCAGGGATGAGGCCACATGTCACTTCAGGAAGATTATGAGGACTTCTCCAGGATGTTATAGAGGGAGAAAGCAAGACTGTGGCTGGCATACCGGGACTACTGGGTCCTGGAAATTTCCTATTGTGGGAATTTCACTTTCTTCTCTTTTTGAAATAGCCAGGTATGGCTATTCTTGGGGAAAAATAAATAGCTGTGATTTCTGTTCACTGGAGGAGTCCTAATTTCCTCACTTTTTCCCATAATGTTGACAGTATCATATAGATGAAGACAAGTTGTGGAAACTGGGCCAGGTCAGCTGCTAATGACCATGTAAGTGACAGAACTTCAATTTACCCACTGATAAAATGAAATGCTTTGAACAAGATGATTTGTAAGACTCCTTCTAGATTTAAAATTATGTTATTTTATGGTGAGTCTGGAGCATAAATAGGCACCAACTACAAAAAGGCAACCTGGGCTGATGGGAAAAGCATGATTTTGGGGTCAGACAAATGTGTGCTTAACTCTGAGATTTACTCACAGGGTTAATTTCCCTGAGTCTCAGCTCCTGCAAACTGGGGATGAAAGTGCCTACCTGAAAGCGTTGACAGGACGACTACAAGATGTCATATGTAATGGAGAGTCTGGCACAAAATTGGTGTTCAATGAGTGTTGAATGTAAAAACGGAATGGGGTGTGTCTCACCAACATTTCACCCTCAAATACTGGCGACCAGATCCTGTTCTCAGAGGTCTTCTTTTTTAAATTTAATGTTTACTGTTACCAAAGTATCATGTGTTTACAGTTCAAAAAGTCAGAGTATTAGAAGGCTTAAATGAAAAATAACAGTCTCCTTCCTTACTCCTTCTTACCCCCACCCCGGCTAATTACTGCTCCTTAGAGGAAATAACTTTTAATTTTTAGCCATTCCTGGTAGTTTCCTTCCATATTTCTAAAAAAAAAAACATGCTTACACTGTTGTTTCTTAATCTATTAATTTTAACATCCTGTTAATGGTATTGGAAGATGTTTCTCTCTGTCTCTGTCTGTCTCTGTCTCTGTCTCTGTCTCTCTCTCTCTCCCCAGACACACTCACATCCTGCCAATTCAGTGGTGCCACATTTCTGGGTTAAATCCATAATCAGCATGTGCATCATTGTGGTGGTTCAGCCAAAGAGGTACAATGATTCAATTTCTTCCTCATACTGGTGTAGTTTTTTCCAAAGTTATTGCCTTTATTCCTCATTTTCTACACACCCAATATGAATTCTTTTCAAAAACATTCACCAGAACTCCAAAAAATTACTGTGATAAATTCATTAGTAAGCTATCCAACCTTTATCTAGGAGGTACCCCTTCAGGACACCTGTGCCACCTTCTCCAATATGGACTGGGTGTTCTCCAGATCTGCTACATAACCGTCACCCTACATCACCTACCCCCTTCCTATCCTTCACCACCTCTTGGGACTTTCTTTAACTTCTCTGCTCTGTTGAACCCCGTTTTCATGCTTCCATATTTTCCTTTTTCTTGATTTTCTTTCTTTTTTCAGAAAGTCACAATCTCCAAAAGCTTTCTCAGGTAAATGTTTGAGTCCTTGCATGTCTGAAAATAGTTTTCACTGTATCCTCACTCTTGAGTAATAGTTTGAGTAGGTAATAAATTCTAGGTTGTAATTCTGAGAGCGTGGATCTTTTGTCTTCTAGCTTCTACTACTTCTGTTGAGAAGTCCAACGTCAATTCCTTATTCTTTTTTTTTTTTTTTTTTTTTTTTGCAGTACGCGGGCCTCTCACTGCTGTGGCCTCTCCCGTTGCGGAGCACAGGCTCCGGATGCGCAGGCTCAGCGGCCACGGCTCACGGACCCAGCTGCTCCGCGGGATGTGGGATCTTCCCGGACCAGGGCACGAACCCGTGTCCCCTGCATCAGCAGGCGGACTCTCAACCACTGCGCCACCAGGGAAGCCCCAATTCCGTATTCTTAATCCTTTTCATATGACCCTTTATTATTTCCTTGGAGTCTGCAGGATTATCTCTGCATCCTCAGCATTCTGTGATTTAAAAATGATGTGCTTTATAATGAGTTTTAAATTTTATTTTATTGAGTACTCAGTAAATCTCTATAGCCCAGAGCTTCATATCTTTCACTTCTGGGCAATTTTATAGCATTCATTCTCTGATAATCGCCCCCCTGCCATTTTCTCTTTCCTCTCCCTGCAATTTCTGGTAGTTATATATACAGCTTCTGAACTGTTCCTTTAGTTTTCTAAAATCTGCTCTAATTTACATCTCTTTGACTTTTGTTTCTACTTTCTTAGAAATTTCCTGATCTTTCTCTATCAATTATGCTATTTAAAGTTTGTCTCAGCTTTAATATTTTTAATTTCTAAGAGTTGTTTCTTGTTCTCTTATAGCTCATTTCTCATAGCATCCTTCTCTTGTTGCATTGATGATATATTTTCTCTAAGTTCTGTGAGGATCTTAACTATCATTTATTTGAAGTTTTCTTCTGCTTCCTGTATTACTTCTGTTTTTCTCAAGTTCCATTTTACTGTGTGCTTTTTCATTTTTTTCCCATGTTGAAGACTTTTCTCAAGGGGCTGACTACCCTTTACATGCATTAATATTTGAGTGAAAGCGCGTACACACACACACTGATTGGAAGATCTGTGCATGGGATTCATCAACTGAAATTTATGAAAGAATTTCACTCTCATGGATCAAGATATTCTCTTGGGATAATCCTAAATTTAGTATCTGTCATTATTTTTTCCTGGTCCCTCCTGTTTGTTTCTGGAAGATTCTCCTAATCTTCTTCTATCTGGAGGTATAATCCTGGCTGCCAGCATTCCAGGAGCCCAGAGAAAGCGGGCTGGACAATCTCTCCATTCAGTATACTGACTTTCACTTAATCCCTCTCTTTTCATGACTCACATGCCCACTATTCTCTGAGCTCAACATTTCTTGATTCAATTTTTCCAAATCTTCATCACCCCTTCTCTGCCTGGCTCCACAGGATGGGGTTGGTTATCTGGGAGTCTGCACATCCTTTGCCCATACTTTCTGAGGTAGCTGGTACCTCCAATTCCTGACACTTTCTGAGGTTCTGTGACTCACATCACCTTGATTTGTATTCATATTCCTCCTTGACGAATCCTCAGATTTTATTTTTCTTCACTCTGTTACTTCAGTTACCATTCATCGATCCACATTCCACTGCTCAAAACTTGGTTGACATACCATATCGTTATTGTCTCCTCTCTCATTCTAGTTTCTCACTCTATTTTATATCGTTTTATCCCCTTAGTGTCATTTAAGTGGGAGTCTCCAGGGAGGAATGGAGATAAACGGATGCGTTCAATCTGTGATGTTTAACTGGAGTCTATTGGGGGTTTCTTTCAGTGAAAGATTCTGCATGTGGGTGAAACATGAAAAAATACAGAGAATGTGCTTCCCTGATAGTCTCTTTCTGATTTTCTAAATTACAATGGCCTGATATTCTAGAGTAAAAGAAATTATCTAGAGTCACTCTGCCCTACCTAAAGATCTATCTTGAATGCCACCCTCACATCCTGTCCCTCCTAAGATTCCCAACACTCCCAAAGCTTATACTTTTGCTAGGCACTTCTTCTCTGCTCAGATGGACTGGAAATGTTTTTTTCTGATTTTTTTATCTCTCCAGTATCACCTCAAATCTAGGACACAAGACTTTTTGTGTAATTTCAGTGCACCGTCTCCTTTCCTCCCATATACAAAGGAAATTTCTTTCTGAAAAGCATCTACATAGAGTAGACTTTTACTGAAGATTGAAAAGTAATAGTCCCCTCTCTAGAATGACATCTGATACCAGATGTTAAGATTTTAATTTCCCTCGCCCTGCTACGCCATGATCTATGTGTAAATTTATTTCTAAAATGAACACAAAAGTTCAAATTGCATGGAACTTCTATGTATCCTGATAGAAAAGATGAAGAAATCATAGTTTCTAATCCAGCAAGAAGTTTTGCTATTATCAGCCAAGAATCCTCATAAATAATTTTTAACAACACACCCTATATCTGTTTTTCATTTCTATATCCCAAGAAATAAATGAGATATTTAGAACAAGGCCAAGAGGTGACAAAGGACATCAGTGTACATTATTTCATTTAATCTTCTTAACATCCTTGCAAGATATCATTTTACAGACGAGGCAACAGAGACTAAATGACTTTCCTAAGCCACATAGCTAGAAGTTGGCAAAGCCAGGAATTGTAATAATAACTTCAACTGACACCACTGTGCTTTCTATCCACAGAATTTAGATAAAGAGATTCACAGGTAAATGAAAAGAGGGAGATACAGATATATGTGTATACACATATAGGGATTTATGTATATATGCATGTATACGTATAATTTTTCACTCTCATGATTACAAACAGATATTGTTATCCCTCTTTCTAAGATTTAGAAACTAAGACTCAGAAAGAGGGGGACAAATGAGGGGTATTGGATTAACAGATACAAACTACAATTTATAAAATAGGTAAGCAACAAGGATATATTGTATAACAAGGAATTATAGCCATTATCTTGTAATAACCTATGATGGAGTATAATCTGCAAAAATACTGAATCACTATGCTGTACACATTAAACTAAAATATTTTAAATCAACTATACTTCATTTTTTAAAAAAAGAAACTTAGACTCAGAGAGGTTAAGTAACATGTCCAAAGTAACACAGCAGTGATTCAATCAAGATTGAAATCCAGAGTCATCTAACTCTGAAGTTTGTTTTCATCCCATTTCTTCCTGCTGCCCTTGTTAACTAGTCTCCAGAGACAGCCCCCAACAATCCCTCTCCACCCTGAACATAGCTATCACTCCTCACATGAAGAGGGGAAGTGTGTTTCCCCAGTCCTTGAATCTTGGCTGGTTTTGTGGCTTTGACCAAGAGAATGCACAGAAGTGACATTCTGGGGTTCCAAACTCAAGCCTTAAAATAACTGGCAGCTTCTATTTCCTGCTTCATGGAACTCAGACACCACATTGTGGAAACCCGTTAATGGGGAACTGAGACACTCCCAGCTGAGCCCCCAGCTGAAGGTCAGCAGCAGCCACCAGCTACACGACTGAGCCGTCCTCATCGTGCCAGCCCAGTCAAGCCCTCAGATGATTTCAGTCTTAATCAGCGCTACGTGCAGCAGAAGAGCCACTCAACCAATCTCAGCCAACCCACAGAACCACAAGATATACCAGAATGGTTATTGTTTTAAGCCACTAAGCTTTGGGCTGTTGTGTTATGAAGCAAGAGATTACAAAACACTGCCTTTCTTGGAAGAGATGAGCCCAAGCCCTGTGACTTCAAAGCCGTTTCTCTTTTTATTAGAGTGATCACAATGACATCGTTTTTTCCACCAGGGATAGAAATGACATGAATTCTTTGGTATCTAAGAATGATAGTATCTGAAAACAAGATACTCAAGGAGAACTTAGAAATGGCAAATTAAAAATATATATAGTTTTGGTAAGAGTATATAGAAACAAGAAATACTATTCATCTACTGTTAGTGGGAGTATAAAATGCTAAAACATACCTGAGGGCAATTTGGTGACATGTATTAGACGTCTTACGATGCTCATGTTCCTTGATCCAGAGATATCACTTCTAGGCATTTATCCTTGGGAACCATAGTAGGCATGTGCAAAGAATTTTTTTCTATAAGAATGTTCAGCCTAGCACACTTGCAAAAACGAAATAGAGAGAGGAAGAGAGGGAGAGAGGAAGAGAGAGAGATCCTAAATATCCACCAACAGGGGACTTGGATAAATAAATTATGGTATATTCACATAATGGAAAATTATTGCATTGCTACTAAAAGCAACGCAATGACAATCTTTTTCATGGCATGGAAATGCATTCCATGTTAAGAGGGATAAAGTCATATATGAAACAATGTAGTTTCCACTGGTTTTTGTAAGCAACACGAATGAAAACTAACACTGATATAGGGGAGCTTCCTCTATTCCAAGCACTTTTCAAGGACATATCATCAAAATAAATAATGACCTTATCTCAGTGGTATGATTATTTCTTTATACCTTTTAATATTTACTATGTATTTTTAATAAACATATAAGAATATTAATACCAACCCATATTATAAACATATGTATAATTTTTAAATAGGTTGGTAACTTTGGGATTTCTGAGATGATTAATGAAACAGTTCTGCCATTCTGAGATTGTCATGGACACAACCAACACATTCCCATGATGCACTTTTTGAGGTGGTAGCTTGAGCCAAAATCCTGGGCTTAAGGAGCCCCTGGTCTCATGCATCTATTTAGTGCAAAATCTTAGGCCAGTTCCGGGCTACCTCCTGGCCAGTTTCCAATTTTGTTTCTGCCATACACATTAGGCAAGGGATTCCAGTGTGTTCTCTACAGGGGGTGGGCCAAGTGAATGTTTGGTTTTATTGCATCCTGGATGTTATAAGCTCTCTGCGGATTCAGAACACATTGCTTCCTTATGCTCTATAAGCTTGGGAAGCAGGGGTCTTTCTGCATCCTAAACTGACCCTCCTGCAATTAGAAATGAGGTTTCCAGCAGGAGCGCTATCTCCATGTGAACAGCAGACAATAGCCTTTGGCTCTGTTTAACAAGATCAGCGAGCTAGGCTCTTCAATTGGCTAAATTTATATTGCCCACTAGACCCTGTGAATAAATAACAAGGAAATTCTTTTGTTGGCTGGAAAATAATCTAGACAAATTCTATCTTAATAATAGTCTCTCAACAGGCCATACAAGTGCCAGCAGGCAGGAGCCAGATCAGAGATGGGAACAGGATCTCAGAGTCTGGAGGGTCTGTAACGAAACGCTACACCTGCTGCCTCTCAAAGTAGAATTGATTGGATAAAAATTTAGTAAACAAGAATCATCCTGTGCTTGTTTCCCAGCCTTTCAGCATCTGGAGATTAAGGACCTATTTCCCTGGAGCCTGGAAGATGCTTTGAATTTCTAGTGAGATAAGCATTGGCCTGGAACATGGGAGGTGCTCTGTGTTTAAAAATAAACAAACTGGGTGGAACAATCACCATTGGTCACTCTCACTTAATATTCATTTGGTGTGACACTGCCCAAAGAGAATTTATCCACTCACATAACTGAATATTTCAGGGGCTGGACCAACTGCAGGCACGGCTTGATCAGGGCTTAAAATGCTGTCACAGGATCTAATTCCTCTCTCTTTAAATTACAGTTTAATTCACCTCATGGTGGATTCTTTTTTTTGACAAGTTCTTCCATCATGGTCAAAGACAACTGTGAGATGTTTTCAGCACTAACATCCGATCTCTTTCAAATTCCTTGTGGAAAGAGTGAGAATCTCTTTCCCTAGAGGACCAGCAAAAAACTCATTATGCTTCACTGGCTCTGTTTAGGTCACATACTCATCCCTGAACTAGCCACTGCATAGTTCAAATGAGTAGATCTTAGTATGAACCAACTTGCCCTTGTTTACATCTTTTCCCCTGTAGTTATGGAAGATGGGAGGGGGATATCATCCCCATCCAAAAACATGAATTGAAATGTGTGAGAACTAATTGATCCAGAACTAGTTTAGCGTGTACTTAAAAAGAGGAGTGTGCCTGGATCGGGTGACAAAGACCTCAAATCTAACATAGATATTAAAGAAAATGTTAATTGCACCCTTGTTCCTTCCTTACAGAGTGTCATGAGCTATATTCTATTTCTTGAAGCACAATCTGTGGGGTGAAAACCATTTCCCACCTCATCTTGCAACCCCTGCTCTTCATGGCAGGATCCATTCCAGCCTCCTACCATCATTCCTTGCCCTACCTCTATTCTAAGGCATGCCCTGTTGAAGGTAAGGAGTTTCCTCTATATCATAGTAGTAGCTATCACCTACTATTCACTCAGCATACACCACGAATGGTGCAAAATCCTTTATGCAAAAATCTCATTTAATCTTCACAGAAACTCTAGGAAGTCACATCAATTACTTGTATTATGAGGAAAATGAGGTTCAGGAAGACGATAAAGCTTGGGCAAAATCATATAGCTACTAAGTGAAAGAAAGGCAATCTTCTATTATATGATTTCTGAGCCAGTGCTCTTGACTATACAGTGACTCAGTCATCTCCTTCCTCCACCATACAGAATGATTTCTACCTGGCAAGACTTCTGCTTGCTCCCTTCTTAGATCTGATGGTTTCCCTGTTTAGCTTCCACTGCCACACTTCCTGCCTTATCACTCTAAATATGCTTTAAGCTCCAGACCAGTGGCTGAAAGCCAATGACTTCTTTCATTCCAAGCTTGCCTTATAGATATGATTATGTTTTCTGCTTGAAGATTGCCACTTGCTTTGCACCAGGGATCCTTCCCACTGCTTGTGTTCTTCATTCCTCTGCCTCCTTATTGGGAACACCCACTCTGACAGCCTTTTACTTCTTACCTTCCCTGCCAATAAGAAGTTCCTGCCCATAAGATATGTGAACCAAAAATTACAGAAAAAGAAATACAAGTGCCCCATAGCAATATGCAAAGATGTTCATTATCACTGACAATAAGAGAGATGCAAATTAAGATTACATTGAAATAACCATTTAAAGATTGACAAATACCCAAAAGATGGACAACATATTCTGCTGGTGAGGTTGCAGGGAAACAGACTCTTTCATTTATTCTCGTAGTAATGCAGAATGGTACAACACTTAAGGAGAGGAAACTGTCCATGCTTTAAAAAACTGTGTATGCATGTATCATTTGACTAGCAATCCCACTTCAAGGACTCCATTCCAAAAAGAAGTTGTCAAAAATTTAAATGCACAAATACACAATATTCATTGTGGCATTATTTATAATAGAAAAGACTGGAAAGTACAAATGTTCATCAACAGAGAACCAGTTCAGGGCTTCCCTGGTGGCGCAGTGGTTGAGAGTCCGCCTGCCAATGCAGGGGATGCGGGTTCGTGCCCCGGTCCGGGAAGATCCCACATGCCGCGGAGCAGCTGGGCCCGTGAGCCATGGCCGCTGAGCCTGCGCGTCCGGAGCCTGTGCTCCGCAACGGGAGAGGCCACAACAGTGAGAGGCCCGCGTACCGCAAAAAAAAAAAAAAAAAAAAAACACTATGGTACACATCCACACAGTGGAACGCTATGCAACCGTGAAAAAGAAATGAGGACTACAATCACTCCTCATCATGTGTGATTCTGTAGTTGCAAACTAATGTACTCGCTAAAATTTATTTGTAACCCCAAAGTCAATATTGGTGGAACTTTTGTGGTCACTCCCAGTCATGCATATGCAAAAAGCTGAGTTATGATGTGCACAATCCCAGTTGAGGTCAAGCAAGGCAACTCTGCTTTCTTCTTTCAGTTCTCATAGTGTGAACATTAAGTGTGTACATAGTATTTAGTGCCATCATTTTTGCATTTCTGTGCCTTTTGATGGTGATTTCACTGTTTAAAATGGCCCCAAGCATAATACTGAAGTGCTACCAAGAGGTCCTAAGAAAAGGAAAGTTGTGATGTTCTTGACAGAGAAAATATGTGGGTACATATTTACATATATTCTTATGGAAAAAAGTAAGGGGCAGAAGAATGGTTATAGAATGCTACTTTTTAACCTAAGAAAGAGAGCAGGTATGAACAGACATGTATGCACTTATATATTAGAAAAGCAATGGGAGAATAAACAAAAACTTTTTTTAAAGAAAGTTACCTAATAGAAATGGTAAAAAGCCTGATGTAGAGGGGAGAGGAATGGAAACTAGACCTCTCTGAATGTAATCTGTTCTAAGTATTTTACTTTTAAAGTATATAAATATTTTACAAAATTATAAAATAAAGTTAAATCAAAATTTTAAAAAACAATCCCTCAAAATCTAAAACAAAATGAAATAAATGAGCTAAACTGTGCATCAAGTTGGTGACTTAGTGAGGAATTCAGTAAAATACAGTAATTTGCCTGCATATCCCTACTGGGATAGAGCCTAAGGTTAAAAACAACTGCAAAGAAATTGCAAGTTGTTTTCAGAAATTATATTTTTAGCTGTAATA
This sequence comes from Leucopleurus acutus, assembly GCF_964270905.1. Classification (NCBI taxonomy): domain Eukaryota; kingdom Metazoa; phylum Chordata; class Mammalia; order Artiodactyla; family Delphinidae; genus Leucopleurus; species Leucopleurus acutus. Next base: position 25,350,430 of record NC_139158.1, read on the forward strand.
TTGATTTTGTTATTTTGGAACTGTTGTAAGAATGCTGTAAGATAAGCAAGTGAGTAATTCTACTGCTGTAACTAGGGTGTGAATTTTGTCATGGAGAAGCAATACCCAAGTACAGAATCAGAAAACTTGGGTATAAACCTTCTGACCTTAAATGTCAGTTGGTGATATAAATAGGAACGCATGATGTATTTTCTCTTTTAAAAATATTCACTTCCTAGCTCTGTCTACATAAAAATCCTAGAAACAATGACACAGCCCAGACTGCGGTTTCTAAGTACCATTTCCCCCTTAAAGGAACTTGAGTTCTTTGGGTAAGTGGTCAATTCCTCACATAGGTTAGGAAATATTAAAAGTGAGCCCAGAACATTTTATTATACCAGAAGGCAGGAAAGATGTCAAAGTCCACTGGGGTCAGGTCAAAAAGATTCAAGAGGGGTCCCAAGATGCTCTTCCTACTGGCAAAAGGTGGTTCAATTTTAACTTCAAAAAGAATATACAGGGCTTCCCTGGTGGCGCAGTGGTTGAGAGTCCGCCTGCCGATGCAGGGGACACAGGTTCGTGCCCCAGTCCGGGAAGATCCCACATGCCGCGGAACGGCTAGGCCCATGAGCCATGGCCGCTGAGCCTGCGCATCCGGAGCCTGTGCTCCGCAACGGGAGAGGCCAGAACAGTGAGAGGCCCATGTACTGCAAAAGAAAAAAAAAAAAAAGAAACAAAACCCCATTTTCTAGTTTCTGTATTTGATGCTTTGACATCTCAGGGCTCTGCTGACCCTGGAGAGGGTTAGCCAGTTCTTACAGATAGTAAATGACTCACTTGAGACCATGCCTTTCATGTTCAAACCAACCAATCCAAAGCCCATGTCCCTAACTGCCTCTCCACTCTGGTTCACTATCCACCTGCTCTAAGCACCCCAGGGCCAGGTACCAAATAGCTAGGGACAACCCCTACACCCTACAGCCTGCTGAAATGATTAAAACTAGCTAAGCCTGCTTACCCTGATTCACCCATTCCTTCCCAGAGAAATCACAATAAAGGCTCTTGCCCACATTTTCCTCCTATTCCCTCTGCCTCCTGCTCAACCCTGGTGCTTCCCCATGTGGCCCTGCATGGCACCCTGTGCCTCCTGTTTCTAGGGAAGCATGAGTAAAAACTTCTTCCTTCATGACAGTCATTTCCATATCTTTGTGTCTTACCATACAGGATTAAAAGAAACCCCAGGTACCCTTAAAACAAACAGAAACCAGCTCTGACCTAATTAAGTAGAAAACGACAGTGGAAAGTTCACACGTTAAGGATCAAGCTGGCAACCAGACTCAGAAAATAAGCAAAACCCAGAGGGGCTTAGCAGCCCAAAGCCTAACTGAGGTCACTCCACAGGAACAGTCTTTTAAGGACGCTGCTGCTGCTGCATCCACTGCATGCACAGTGGAGTGCCTGCTGGATACCTGATGCTTTCATTATAAGACCCTCAAGATTCAAGGTCGTAGACCTGAACTTCTGATTGACCAAGGCTGCATGATTTAACTATACTCCAGGTGCCAGGAGGTGGGGAAGAGGGAATAGCTGGTCTCTTTGGTTTCTATCATTCCACACAGTATCTCCTACTGGATGCACAGGGAATATTCTAGTAAAAGTAAGAAGAATGTTTACACCCTAAGTAACAAAAAGGTCAAAAGACCATGAGAGAAGCCAAAAGAGACTTGCTAAGGAGATGAGTAAGCTTCACCTTGTCATTGCTGAGCACGTGCTAACTTAGCCAAATATCTTGGCGTAATAAATCATGGAATTTTCAAAGCCAGGAGAGATTGGTGTTAATTGATTCATGGCCCATGAAGGACTAATCAGGGGCTGCACACCTATTTATCACAAAACTTCCAAAGACTTTTCAGAGAAGCTCTTTAACTTCTTCAGTATAGGATTCATTGAAAGGATTACAAGTTTGACTGAATAGAAACTGTAGATGAAAACCCAATATTCTTCAGTTTGACTCAGAATTATATTGGCAATCCTGAGAACATGAAAGAGGTCAAGTAGCATGAGTCACGATAGAAGAGCAGCCCATCAGAAGCACTCTGTGGGAATGTCTGCAGGCCAAAGTCATTCCGAAGAGACTTAGGATTCAGCATGTGAAGAGGTTTGACTCAAAATTGATTGTGATTTTGAAAGAAAAAGAAATCAGATTTTAAAGACAAATTTAAGCTATTTTTGATGAGTAAAATAAAATTGTCTACAATGTAATAGTATTTCTCCTTCCACCCCATACCCTCTCCCCTAAGAGTCGTCATTAAATCAGTGGTAAATTTTAGAATCAATAAGATACTGTAATAAATGTCAAATAAATTTTAGTTTAAAGATACGGCCTTGTGGTGGAATCACCCTGACCCAGCTATATAGCCTTTCTTCTCCTTTGCCTTTCTTTACCATGCTCTTTGCCTGGACTTTCTCATTTCTGTGGAATCCATAGCTCCAGATCTGAGCTGTGTCAGAGCTGAGTGAAGCATACAAACCAGGAGGCATCAAGTCTTTGATTTCTCCTCCATGGGTACTGCAAGGAAGCAGTCTTTGCTGTGACATGAAAGACCACTGGAAAGAAGGGCAGGAAGGTGGTCCTGTGCCTGTGGATTGACTTCTTGGCCTCAGCCCTTGAGCCAGTGACCAGGGCCCCACAGTGCTTGGGAAATTTGTTCTTCCTTCTTGGTAGGCCTATTATGGCTTTGACTGCAGACAAGCACAGAGAAATAGGAGCTGGGCACCAGCAGGAGAATGCAGCTGCTCCCTTGGCCCTGTCACCTGTAACACAGTCAAGGCCAGGAGCCATGTATCACCCAAAACACTCAGCTCTTCAAATCTCATTTCTGAAAATGGTGAGCCTTCCTTTATCTGCCTACATTCAAAATCCTGCTTTGCCTTATTTTTGGAATCCAATATTTTAGTCACTTGTTATATTCCAGGAATTATATACACACTACCTCACTGAATCCTCATGAATGCTCTATCAATATTGATATTATTTCTCTTGCTTCTCATTTTATAGATGATGTAATTGAGCTTTGGAAGTGGAGACAGGATTTGACCCCAAGCTCTGTCTGCAAATCTCATTTGAACGAATCAGCATTGGACTGAACTAGTCAGATTCTCCTCCAAACACTTTTTCAATTTAATTTTTATTTTATGTTGGAGTATAGTTGATTTACAATGGTGTATCAGTTTCAGGTGTACAGAAAAGTGGTTCAGTTATACATATACATATATCCATTCTTTTTCAGATTCTTTTCCCATATGGGTTATTACAGAGTATTGAGTAGAGTTCCCTGTGCTATACAGTAGGTCCTTGTTGATTATCTGTTTTATATTTAGTCAAACACTCTTCTTTAAAATAACAGCTTTATTGAGATATAATTCACATACCATATGACTAACCTTTTTTTTAATACATCTTTATTGAAGCATAATTCCTTCATAATACTGTGTTAGTTTCTCTTGCACAACAAAGCGAATCAGCCACATGCATACACATATCCCCATATACCCTCCCTCTTGTGTCTCCCTCCCATCCTCTCTATCCCACCCCTCTAGGTCATCACAAAGCACCAAGCCGATCTCCCTGTGCTATGCTGCTACTTCCCATCACCCAACTATTTTACATTCGGTAGTGCATATATGTCAATGCTACTCTCACTTCGCCTCAGCTTCGCCCTCCCACCCCAGGTCATCAAGTCCATTCTCTATGTCTACCTCTTTATTCCTGCCGTGCAACTAGGTGATTCACCTTTTTTAAGTGTAAAATTCAATAGGTTTTAGTGTATTCACAGAGTTGTGCAACCATCTCAATACCTAATTCAAGAATATTTTCATCACCCCCAAAAGAAATTCTATGTCTATAGAATAGAAATTTCTATTTCTATAGAATAGTCACTTCTCATTCCCCCCACCCCAACCACTGATACCACTAATCTATTTTCTGTCTCTACCAATTTTCCTATTCTGGATATTTCATATAAATGGAATCGTGCAACATGTGGCCTTTTGTGTCTCCCTTCTTACACTTATGCATAATCTTTTCAAGATTCACCTATTTTGCAGCACAAATCAGTACTTTATTTGTTTTTATGACTGAATAATATTCCATTGTATGGATACACCACATTTTGTTTATTCGTTCATCATCAATGGAGGGACATTGGATTGTTTCCACTTCTTTTTTTTTTTTTTTTTTTTTTTTTGCGGTATGCGGGCCTCTCACTGCTGTGGCCTCTCCCGTTGTGGAACACAGGCTCCAGATGTGCAGGCTCAGCGGCCATGGCTCACGGGCCCAGCCGCTCTGCGGCACGTGGGATCCTCCCGGACCGGGGCATGAACCCGCGTCCCCTGCACCGGCAGGCGGACTCTCAACCACTACGCCACCAGGGAAGCCCTGTTTCCACTTCTTTGATGTCATAAATAATATACCATGCACATTCTTGTATAAGTTTTTGTGCAGACATATGTTTTCAACTTTTGTGGGTATATACCTAGGAGTGAAATTTCTGGGTCATATGGTAAATCTATGTTTAACATTTGAGGAACTGTCAAACTGCTTTCTACAATGAGTATACCATTTTACATTTCCATCAGAAATGTATGAGGGTTCCAATTTCCCTACATCCTAGCCAAAACATTATTCTTGCCTTTTTTATTATAGTCATCCCAACAAGTATGAAATGGTATCTCATTGTAGTTTTGATTTACATTTCTTTAGTGACTAATGATGTTGAGCATCTTTTCATGCGTTTATTGACTATTTGTATATTTTCTTTGGAGAAGTATCTATTCAAATTCTTTGCCCACTTTTAAATTGGTATATTTGTCTTTTTGTTGTTGAGTTGTAAGAGTTCTTTATAAATTTTGGATACAAATCCCTTAGCAGATGTATTATTTGCAAATATGCTATCCCATTTTATGAGCTTTCTTTTTACTTTCTTGATAATGTCCTTTGAAGCACCAAAGTTTTTAACTTTGATGAAGTCCAATCGATTTTTTCTTTTGTTACTTGTGCTCTGGTGTCATATCTAAGAAACTGCTGCCAAATATAAGGTCATGAAATTTTATTCTTATATTTCTTTCTGAGTTTTATAGTTTTAGCTCTTAGATCTATGATCTATTTTCAGTCAATTTTTGTATATGATGTGAGGTAGGAGTCCAAATTTCTTTTTTGGTATGGGGATATCCAGTTGTCCCAGCACCATGTGTTGAAAGACTATTCTTTCCCCCCATTGAATTATAGAAAATTTAAGGATTTATTTCTAGACTCTCAGTTATCTTCCATTGATCTATATGTCTATCCTTATCCTTATGCCATTGTCTTGAATACCATATCCTCGAAGTAAATGAGAAATAAGGGAAGCCTGAGTCTTCCAACTTTATTTTTTTTCCCCAAGAACCTTTTGGGCTATTCTAGGTCCCTTGCATTTCCATACGAATTTTCAGAGCAGCTTGTCAAATTATGCAAAAAACCCAGCTGGGATGCTGATAGGGATTGCACTGAAGCTGTAAGTTAATTTGGGGAATACTGACATATTACAATATTAAGTCTTCCAATTCATGACCATGAGATCTATTTCCATTTATTTAATCTTCTTCAGTTTCTTTCATGATGTTTCTCAGTTTCAATTGTATATCTTATACATCCTCTGTTAAATTTATTCCTAAGTATTTTATTCTTTTTGATGCTTTCGTAAATGGAAATGTTTCCTAATATTTTTTAGATTGTTCACTGATGGCATATATGAATATGATTAATTTTTTTGTATATTGTTCTTATATCCTGCAACCTTGATGAACTCTCTTGTTAGTTCTAATACATTTTTGCATATGAATTCTTTAGGATTTCTAATCTACATTGTCCAAACACTGCTGAATGAATGAAGTCCTCAATCTTTGGATGGTCTCTTCAGATCCAAATTCCACACTGTTTATAATCATAACCCTCTAATGCTCTCTTGGTTCTAATGGACTTTTTGTTTTTGTTGTTTTATTTTTACCACCTAGTGTCTATTCCCTCCTCTTCTGGTATAGTTTCCAGGGGTACACTCCCTCTCCCACTCTCAGTCCATAACCTTTGTGGAGCTCCAATTCCAGGCATGTGATACAAGCCTGATTACCACATCCATTGGACCATCATCATTGATTTGAGCTGGGCATATGGCACAATCAGAATCAATGAGTTGCATTCTCAGGACTTTGAAAAGTCTGCCACAAGATCACACATTTTTCTTTTCTGCCGGTCTTGAGGTCAACACAAAGAAGAGAGATAGAGATTGGTTCTGATTATATTACTTAAACCCAGGATCACATTAAACTGGAGGTCCAGTCAAGCCCTTGACTATTCAGGTTTGTGATCCAATGAATTATCTTTATGGATTAGCAAGTTCAGGGTGACTTGTCTACCACTTATACTGATGCTACCTCAGATCATGTGTGAGGATAAAAGACCACGGTAGTTTTGCATTGCAACTTCTAAGAGTTTTATTTTAAATAAGTGGTTTAGTGATTAAAGGTGTAACAGACACTTTTTAAAAAACACCCTCATGTTTTGCCTTTCCATTCTATGAAGGAGACTCAAATAAAGAAACGTGATTTCCATCAGGGGCACACATATTCAAATTATTTAGTTTTACCTTTGGCAATACACTTTGCTTGAACTCCATGTGCAGCCCCTCTGGTGGTTAATTTAATAGGTAATAGTCCAGGCTTCCTTCTCTCCCAGCAGTTTTGCTCATGGTGACTTTGCTCTCAGAGGGTCTGAGGCCATTTGGATTCGTCGCTATAGTATGTTTTAAACTAATCCCATTAGATGGAAACAAACAGTTTATTTTATTAGGAAGATCTAGAAGGAGTTTTGCATAATATCCAACAGTGTTAAGCAAGAAAAAAAGAAACTCCTTTAAATAACCAATTCCACGAGAGACGCTGTTTGCTTTTACTCCTTTGTACAGCTCATTCCAGAGAAAGAAAGCTATCCTCAACTTATGATTTAACATTTACCAGGAACGGCAGAGGTTTTCAGCTCTGGGCCCTAAAACCTATCCTTGTGGCTCAATTCTTTTAGTTGATCGGGAACAGGAAATTATTCCAGGGAAAGGGGTTCTTTTATCTCCCAGCTATAGATTTATTTAGAAAGAGGAGTTTAAGGAGGTCAGAGACTGGTCCTCCCCTGACTAAATGGAGTTAATTTATTATTTACCACCTTTATAAAGTAAAGGCATACAGTAGTGCTTAAGAGCTTAGACTTGGAATTTGTCAAACATGGATCAAAAATTTGCCTCTCCTGCTCACTAGAATGTGCCCACTGGAAAGTTACTGAACCACTCTGAGCTTTAGACTCCTCTTTTGTAAAGTGGGGTTATTCATAAAACCTACTTGATAGAGTTTTTTGAGGACTGAATGGGATGACACAAAAGGCACTTGGTTCCTGGTGCCTACTAAATGCTCAATAAATATTATTATGTCATTATTGTTACTTTTTAACCTCAGCAGGCATGGTAAATATTGGACAGCCCTGCCTCCCTCTAAGAAGGCATGTTCACAATCCAGTCTCAAAATCCAGGTGGCCAAGATGAGCAAAGTTGCCACATTTGACCCATGCTGAAAAAGCTGGCATTATCTGCACCCAGTGCTCTCCTGGAAGAATTCCAGAACACCATGGCATCACAACCATCTAAGTATCAGGAATTTCAGGTATGAAATCAAGTATTGGTTTCTGCATCTAGATTTTTTTTTTTCTGGTTGCTATTTTTTTCCTTATGCCTCCCTTTCCTATTCCTACGCTTTCCAAGTGTTAGGGGATACTGCCATTAAACTTCTTAGATCTGTCTTTGTTTTTATCCCATCCAATCTACTTAAAGCATCTCAACAGAAATAGCAAAGAATCACAAGTTAATTCCACTGAGAATCCACTCAGAATGATGACTCCCAAGCTAAAGGCATTTCTCAATCAGTGGAGTGAATGGTGTGGACATTAGTGCCGCTACTTACAGTCATTGATGAATCTGCTCTTAACCCCCGGAGCCCCCAAGTGTGACTGCAGCAATGGGGCAGGGGAAGGCTTTACAGGGCGGAATAAATGAGCTCATTGAGCCTATATATTTTGGAAGCCAAAACTATTGCCAGATGATTCAAGAAATGGGATGCAAAAAAAATGACTTTTATCACTGAAAAGGAGGAAAGGATTCAACAAAGGCAAACTCTGGGAAGAAGGAACAGCCAATGTTGCCCTATTTCTAGCTCTTCCAATTATGGCATTGGTCTATTCCATTACACTAGTCAAGGAAAAATGCCTCCTTTATAGGTTTGTTCTGCTGGAGACGATGATTATTAAAGCAATTTGTTAGAGGCAGCTTGCGTGCATAATAAAGCAAGATAATCGTATTGGAGAAGCTGGTCTGAAGCAGAGATTCAGCTGGAAAGGCCACTACCCATAACTTGGTTTTTTAGACCTGGGTAATGATGGTCACCCTTAGTGACCAAGCTGCACGGCATGCTTTAATTGGATTTTCCCCAAAATATCTGGTAATGAGATTAAGTCTGCTTAAAAAGTAGACACTTCTGGAATCCTGCTTTCACTTAAGACAGGAAAGCTTATCGATCAGATCACAGCCCCTTTTGGTGGAGAAAAAAATCAGTCTGCCCCTCCAGTCTATTTATTCACTCAACAAATATTCATCCAAGACCTACTCTGCAAAGGGATGGGAATATATGCAGTGAAGAATTTAAAAAGCATAATGGCTGTCTTTGTCGGATTTCTATCCTTGTGGAAGAGATCAAGCAAGGCACTATGCAATTAGATATTCAATCATAATCATGACAAATGCTTCAAAGGAGAACTATGGGGCACTTTACATACAAATATCAGAAACTCTACCTAAACTGAGTGATCAGAGAAAATTTTCTTGAGGAGGTAGCATTTTGCTGAACACTAACAATGAGAATTAGTTAAGAAGTGGGGTGGGAAGTGGAAATGTGTTCTAGGCATCTGTCAAGGCTCCGAGGATTGGAGCTGGGAGAGTAACAGAGGAGAGGCACAGGAAGGTTCTGGAAAAGTTGCAAGGGCCCTTTGCATATGCTGCCCTCCTTGCCTGGAGCAGAGTGGGCTGCCTCAGCGTGTATGCACGGCCATGGGTAGGATCAGGCTCCACTCTAAGAGCACTGGGGAGCCATTGGAGGATCCTAGGCAGGGGGCATGACAGTAATTTAGCATTTTTGAAAGATCACTCTGGCTTTGATGTGAAGAATGACTTGGAGAGGGCAAGAAGGACTCGAGAGGTATTCAGGAGGAAAAAACAACAATACTTGGAAATTGACTGGATATAGAATGGACAGATGAACCTCTATGAAATATTACTAGGAGGAAAATCTCATATTAGAAAGAATCGTTGACATTGGGGAAATCTCCAATGATTATCCACAACTACCCTCTCTGAGCTTCATTTAGTAAAACAAATAAAACCAGGATAAGAAACACTGAATGAGACAGTATTACTAGGTGCAGTTGTAGTAATACTGGAAAAATAAATGTGGACATACACAGGGTACTTAAGATGTGCTCAAAGTTTTTCAAGGTTTCAACTACCATAAGGAGTATGGGGAGTATGACTTCCCAGAGGCCTGGGAGTCTACTTTGCTGGGAGTGCCTAAAATTGTGTTTTAATAGTGAGCATCACAAAGAGGCAAAATTATGGACTTGTGAAGTCAGGTGTGTGTGAGTTCAGAGTCTCACTTTGTCCTTTATTTCGGGTGGTTCTGACTTTGAAGTAGTTATTTGATTCCTCCAAGCTTCACTTTCCTTACCTGAAAAATTGAACTGAAAGAGGTAGGGACTCACAGTGTTTAGTGTAAAATATTAGTTCCTGTCACCTTTCTCAAATAATAATTATAAAGATCTAGCTAATAATCATATTTGTAATAAAATAGAAATAGTTAGTAGTCATTGAATGCCTACAGTGTGCCAGCAACTATGCAAGGCACTTATATTTATTAATTCATCTAGTCCTATAACAACCCTCTAAAATAGGTACTGTCATCATACCCATTTAACAGATAAGAAAACTGAGACCATAGACTCAGGGCCCCCCAAGTGAGTGGCAGAGTCAGGATTCAAAGACAACTAGTTTGAGTGGGTATTAAAAAAAAAATGTTTCCATACAACTTATGAGGCAACAACAGGCAGAAATAGAGATTGAAATTTATGTTAATCACCATCTGAAATTCTATACTCTCAATAAGTGCAGATGGAAAACCTCAACTTGATGGCACAGAGGCATAGTGCTCTGAAAAATTTAACACTGTGCCACGCTTATGAAGAATGAAACCCGCTGGATGTCTATTTCGCAGCATTCCAAATGTTCTCCCACCCTTCACCTTACGACCAAGGAAGAACTTCAATTTATATGCCAACTCATCACACCGCAGCATGCCAAGTAATTTGCTGGTGATGAAGTGCAGTGGTTTAAGGGGACAGTATGTCACAGCAGGTTAACGACAGAAAGTAGACAGCACCAGCGAGGCCCCCAGCTTGGATTTGAGAGAGGGGGCTCAGTTGGGGATCTGGGCATAGTCCAGCCCAGACTGGGAAAGGCTGAATGTCTGAACCCACCTCCCCTTCTGCTCTACTCTGATGAGGGGCAAAGAAATCCTGCAAACCTGAAAGCTTTAAAGACCTGTGGAAACAAACTAACACAGGACGCTTTCATCACACCCACTGCAAGGATAACCATGGGACTGTATAAGGTGGCACTTTGAGAACTCAACTTTTCGTTCCATATTTTGATACAGAGATCATTGAATACTGATGTGCAATGATGCTGTGTGCTGTTATCTAATGCCCGCTTTTCCAGAGAACTCCATGAGGGCAAAAGTTAGTCTGATTCTCTCCTATATCATAGCACTTAGCATGATGCCTGGAAAAATGATAATAATAATGAGGAGGAGAACGAAGGAAACTAACAGTTTACATGTACTGCATATTTACAATAGGCCCATCATGGTCTAAATACTTTCCATGAACTATTGTTTAATCCTGACAATAATCGTATGTGATAGGTTTTATTACTATCACGTTTTACAAAGAGGAAACTGAGGTGTAGTCAACTGCAGTAACAGACTGACTCAGCGAGGAAATGGTAGAGACGGGACTCAAATCCAGGCCCTGCTTCAGGTTCTGTGCTCCCAACCACTATACCAGGATGCCTCTAGTAAAGACAGGAGATTAGGGAGTCCTTGTGAAATAAATAAGTGTTCCAGAAACTCTCGCAGTAGTGAGGGATGTGACCGGGAGTGAGTGCCTTCTTAAGAGGCATACTGAAATCCCTGGGGAATTTTTTCAAACTACCCATCCCTTTCTTAGTCACTTCCCACATACTTCGGAGTGAAAATCCTCAGTGTGGTCAGTCACTTTTAGTGGTACAAAATGTGTTTTCTCCCTCAAGCATATTCGGAGGAAAAATGAGACTTTAGAAATTATTGCTCTAAAACAGTGGTCCTCAAGCCTGGCTGCACATTCAACTAAACCTGGAAGCTTTTAAGAATACTGATGCTAAAAAAAATAAAAAATAAAAATACTGATTCTGTGCCCACCTTCAATGGACTGAATGATAATTGCTAGGGGTGGAGCCTGGGAATTGGTATTTCTTAAGAGCCACCCAGGCAACTCCAATATGGTGAAGATTGAGAGGCACTGGTCTACTCTCCTCAGCAAAAAGAACCAAGGGACTCTCCAGGCCCACCTCATTCCCTTTCCTTAGGTACTAACACAGAGGTACAGTTCCCTGAACAGATATCAAGGGTGTTAGCTATTTAAAAATTTAATTTAATTCAACAAATATTTCATGAGCATCTCCTACGTAGAAAAGGCAGAGAAGCACAAAACACAACTTTTGTCATTTATGGCCTTAAACCTTAAAGGGATAATATAAGCACAAAGGTGAGTATATAACATAGCTATAACATATAAGAAAATACCATAGAAATAGGAAGGAGTAGGAAGACCGATAGGAAGAGAGGCCCTGATGGAAAGTAGAAGTGACTCTCTAGACAGCTAAGGAAAATGCCATAGAAGCACAGAGGAAATGGATAAGGAAGAGCAGAGAAAGCAAAGATGGTATCTCTTTTCTTTTTTTAACTTTTTATTTTGAGGTAATTATAGATTCACACGCAGTTATAAGAAATAATACAGAGAAATCCCATATACTGTTGTCAATTTTCCCCAATGGTAACATCTTGCATAACTATAGGATTCCACACCTCTTCTTTTTTTGATGGAAGGCTCTGAGAATAAGCAGTAGATTAAAAAAAAAAGTTTATAATAACCTATCAGATAATATAACTATGAGGATAGATCAATATTTTATTACAAACTTGTGGCAAAAAGAGAGACCTTGCTTGACCTTGGAAGGCACATTTGATGTGAAGAGGAAGGTTAGATACATGTAAAAAGAACGTCTGGTTAAGAAGATCATTAGAACCTAGACTGACAGTCAGCCAAGTAGGTGGGTAGGTAGTTTCCCAGAAGAAGTCTTAATCTCATTAAAGTTTAATGTAAAACTGCTTAAGCAGTTTATCACAAATCTTAATTTCCTTCCTAGTAGGAGGTTATGAATTACATCATGAGAAAACATCTGTCTCAAACCAGGTTTGGGACAGTTTTTCATAAACAAAGGAATTAAGTGCAGTGTTGAGGACGCACCTTGAGATTTGGAAAGACTGAACATGATACCTGGACCTGAGTCCCTGGGAAGATGACCCAAGAAGAGACCCAAAGGTAACAGACCAGCAACATGGAAACTTCAGCTTCTGTGTGACATAAATGATTTGACGTTTGCAATATATTATTTCCATGTTAGACTATGATTCCTCTATAATACAACCTATAGAAGGACAGGGATTTTTGTCTGTTATTTACACTGATTTTTTCCTTTGAATATTATTAAGTACCTATTATTAACATGCAATAAATATTGATTGAATAAGTAAATTCCTAAATATTGAGATAACCAGTAGTCTTTCTGGCCCTATATTTGAATCATGTTGGGGGTAGGGATTGTTAATTTAGGATGACGTTTCATGAATTAATATTTGGGGAGCACAGGTATGAGTGTACTGATATACACCAGTGCCTCAACTGTGAGAAAAATTTCAGCCTCATCTTCTATAAGGACCTCTACTGGGACACATTGTTGGGAATCCAGCAATCACTCAAGAAAGCCTTTGTTTTAATTATAATAATAAAGAACAAATCAGTGGTTGCTGGGAACTGGGGTTGGGGCCGTGATTACAATGGGATAGCATGCGAGAGTTTTGGATGCCATTCTATATACTGATTAGAATGTATACATCTAAAAAAAAAAAGAATGTATACATCTAATAAATCTGTACATCTATTAAAATTCATAGAATACTGCAAAACAATTCAACTATTTTAAAAATAAAATATTTACCACTAAATGACTACTGAATGGATATCTTGTAGGGTCAGCCAATGAATCAGTACTCTTGTCTCTTGGACCATCCTCTGCCTCCATACATGGTTAGATTTCCAGGAATGCTACTTATATTGTAATATTCCATCCCCATCCCACCCTTCATGAAGACTGACAATGACTAGGCACTGAGCTGAACCAATCAAGTCTCTCAGATATTTGAGACTGGGATTGTTGCCACAAGTCAATCTCCAAAAGTGGATTGAAAGGTAACAACAAAATCTATGGTTGTGAGGCAGCCATATTCTATTAAACAGATGCAGAAGTTCAGAAAGCTGGTTTGCAGAGCAAAACAGAGAAGGAAGCAAACCCACAAAAGAAGTAGATATGAAGGAAATGAGAAAGAGGAAGAGAATCAGACATGCTGACTGATTGATTTAATGGTTCTTCTTCTGGTTCCTCTTTTTAAAGTTCATCTACTTTCTTATTCTTGATTTCTATGAGCTATTCTATGCTTTTAAGATATATTCCTTTTTATGTTTATATTTAATCAAACTCAAGTAATCCTGTTTCTAAGACCACAGACTCTAAATTAATTTATGTGCCATTAAATACTTGCTCTACTGCCTTCAATCCATGAGAATTTGGGCAATTCAACCTCTCAGGGCCTAAGTTTTCTATCTTTAACAGAAGCATAATAGTACCTTCCAAAAAAGCTGTGAGGAAGCTAGCCGGGAGGGAGTGGGGGAAAAAGTCTGGAGCTGCCGAAGAGGCAAGAGACTTTTTCATCCCTCTTTGTTTCCTGGTGCAGGAGGAGAGGAGATTAACAGTGCCAGTTAAAGGAGCTCCAGAGACAGGCGCGAGCCGCGGCTATCAGCGTGGACCCCAGAGATGGGCATGGGATGCTAAGGCTGCTGCTACCGCCACCAAGAAGCCTGTGTGCAGGCACAAGTCACTATCCACACCTCCCCTCCCGGGAGCCTGTGCAGCCCGCCACTGCCAGGGTCCTGTGATCCAGGGACAACTTCCCCAGGAGAACACACGGCGCACCTCAGGCTATTGCAACGTCACGCTGGCCTCTGCTGCTACAGGCTCGCCCCGCATCCGTAGCCCTCCCTCCCCCTAGACTGAGTGAGCCAGAGCCCGCTAACCAGCTGCTCCTTTAACCCCGTCCTGTCTGAGTGAAGAACAGATGCCCTCAGGTGACCTACATGCAGAGACAGGTCCAAATCCAAAGCTGAACCCCGGGAGCTGTGCGAACAAAGAAGAGAAAGGGAAATTTCTCCCTGCAGCCTCAGGAGCAGAGGATTAAATCTCCACAATCAACTTGATGTACCCTGCATCTGTGGAATACCTGAATAGACAACGAATCATCCCAAACTGAGGAGGTAGACTTTGGTAGCAAAGATATATATATATATTTTTTCCCTTTTTCTCTTTTTCTGAGTGTGTATGTGTATGCTTCTGTGTGTGATTTTGTCTGTATAGCTTTGCTTTTACCATTTGTCCTAGGGTTCTGTCTGTACATTTTCGGGGGTTTTTTATTACTTTAAAAATTTTTTTTCTTAATAATTA
The DNA here is from genome assembly GCF_964270905.1 of Leucopleurus acutus. Classification (NCBI taxonomy): domain Eukaryota; kingdom Metazoa; phylum Chordata; class Mammalia; order Artiodactyla; family Delphinidae; genus Leucopleurus; species Leucopleurus acutus. The sequence goes on from NC_139158.1 coordinate 25,365,459, forward strand.
TTTTTTATTTTAATAACTATTTTATTTTACTTTATATCTTCTTCCTTTCTTTCTTTTCTCCCTTTTATTCTGAGCCATGTAGAGGAAAGGCTCTTGGTGTTCCAGCCAGGCATTCAGGACACTGGTCCACAAGAGATCTCCCAGCTCCACGTAATATCAAACGGCGAAAATCTCCCAGAGATCCCCATCTCAACGCCAAGACCTAGCTCCACACAACAACCAGCAAGCTACAGTGCTGGACACCCTATGCCAAACAACTAGCAAGACAGGAACACAACCCCATCCATTAGCAGAGACGCTGCCTAAAATCATAATAAGGCTACAGACACCCCCAAAACACACCAACAGACGTGGACCTGCCCACCAGAAAGACAAGATCCACCATAACACAGGCACTACTCCCCTCCAGCAGAAAGCCTACACAACCCACTGAACCAACCTTAGGCACTGGGGAGAGACACCAAAAACAATGGGAACGATGAACCTGCAGCCTGCGAAAAGGAGACACCAAACACAGTAAGTTAAGCAAAATGAGAAGACAGAAAAACACACAGCAGATGAAGGAGCAAGGCAAAAACCCATCAGACCTAACAAATGAAGAGGAAATAGGCAGTCTACCTGAAAAAGAATTCAGAGTAATGACAGTAAAGATGATCCAAAATCTTGGAAATAGAATAGAGAAAATACAAGAAATGTTTAACAAGGACCTAGAACTAAAGAGCAAACAAACAGTGATGAACAACACAATAAATGAAATTAAAAATTCTCTAGAAGGGATCAATAGCAGAATAACTGAGGCAGAAGAACATATAAGTGACCTGGAAGATAAAATAGTAGAAATAGCTACTACAGAGCAGAATAAGGAAAAAAGAATGAAAAGAATTGAGGACAGTCTCAGAGACCTCTGGGACAACACTGAACGCAACCAACATTCGAATTATAGGGGTCCCAGAAGAAGAAGAGAAAAAGAAAGTCTCTGAGAAAATATTTGAAGACATTATAGTTGAAAACTTCCCTAATATGGGAAAGGAAATAGTTAATCAAGTCCAGGAAGCACAGAGCGTCCCATACAGGATAAATCCAAGGAGAAACACACCAAGACATATATTAATCAAACAATCAAAAATTAAATACAAAGAAAAAACATTAAAAGCAGCAAAGGAATAACAGCAAATAACACACAAGGGTATCCCCATAAGGTTAACAGCTGATCTTTCAGCAGAAACTCTGCAAACCAGAGGGAGTGGCAGGACATATTTAAAGTGATGAAGGAGAAAAACTACAACCAAGATTACTCGACCAGCAAGGATCTCACTCAGATTCCATGGAGAAATCAAAAGTTTTACAGACAAGCAAAAGCTAAGAGAATTCAGCACCACCAAACCAGCTCTACAACAAATGCTAAAGGAACTTCTCTAAGTGGAAAACACAAGAGAAGAAAAGGACCTACAAAAACAAACCAAAAACAATTAAGAAAATGGTCATAGGAACATACATATCAATAATTACCTTAAACCTGAATGCATTAAATGCTCCAACCAAAAGACAAAGGCTTGCTGAATGGATACAAAAATAAGACCCATCTATATGCTATCTACAAAAGATCCCTTTCAGACCTAGGGACACATACAGAGTGAAAGTGAGGGGATGGAAAAAGATAGTCCATGCAAGTGGAAATCAAAAGAAAGCTGGAGTAGCAATTCTCATATCAGACAAAACAGACTTTAAAATAAAGACTATTACAAGAGACAAAGAAGGACACTACATAATGATCAAGGGATAGATCCAAGAGGAAGCTATAACAATTGTAAATATTTATGCACCCAACATAGGAGCACCTCAATACATAAAGCAAATACTAACAGCTATAAAATGGGAAATCGACATTAACACAATCATTGTAGGGGACATTAACACCCCACTGCACCAATGGACAGATAATCCAAAATGAAAATAAATAAGGAAACACAAGCGTTAAATGGTACATTAAACAAGATGGACTTAATTGATATTTAGAGGACATTCCATCTAAAAACAATATAATACACATTCTTCTCAAGTTCTCATGGAACATTCTCCAGGATAGATCATATCTTGGGTCACAAATCAAGCCTTGGTAAATTTAAGAAAACTGAAATCGTATCAAGTATCTTTTCCGACCATAACACTATGAGACTAGATATCAATTAGAGGAAAAAATCTGTAAAACATACAAACACATGGAGGCTAAACAATACACTACTTAATAACCAAGAGATCACTGAAGAAATCAAAGAGGAAATCAAAAAATACCTAGAAACAAATGACAATGAAAGCATGACAACCCAAAACCTAGGGGATGCAACAAAAGCAGTTCTAAGACGGAAGTTTATAGCAATACAATCCTACCTTAAGAAACAAGAAAAATCTCAAATAAATAACCTAACCATACACCTAAAGCAATTAGAGAAAGAAGAACAAAAAAACCCCAAAGTTAGCAGAAGGAAAGATATCATAAAGATCAGATCAGAAATAAATGAAAAAGAAATGAAGGAAACGATAGCAAAGATCAATAAAACTAAAAGCTGGTTCTTTGAGAAGATAAACAAAATTGATACACCATTAGCCAGACTCATTGAGAAAAAAAGGGAGAAGACTCAAATAAATAGAATTAGAAATGAAAAAGGAGAAGTAACAACTGACACTGCATAAATACAAAGGATCATGAGAGATTACTACAAGCAGCTCTATGCCAATAAAATGGACAACCTGGAAGAAATGGACAAATTCTTGGAAATGCACAACCTTCCAAAACTGAACCAGGAAGAAACAGAAAATATAAACAGACCAATTACAAGCACTGAAATTGAGACTGTGATTAAAAATCTTCCAACAAACAAAAGCCCAGGACCAGATGGCTACACAGGCTAATTCTATCAAACATTTACAGAAGAGATAACACCTATCCTTCTCAAACTCTTCCAAAACATAGCAGAGGGAGTAACATTCCCAAACTCATTCTACGAGGCCACCATCACCCTGATACCAAAACCAGACAAAGATGTCACAAAGAAAGAAAACTACAGGCCAATATCACTGATGAACATAGATGCAAAAATCTTCCACAAAATACTAGGAAACAGAATCCAACAAAACATTGAAAGGACCATACACCATTATCAAGTGGGATTTATCTCAGGAATGCAAGGATTCTTCAATATAAGCAAATCAATCAATGTGATACACCATATTAACAGAGTGAAGGAGAAAAACCATATGATCATCTCAATAGATGCAGAGAAAGCTTTCGACAAAATTCAACACCCATTTATGATAAAAACCCTCCAGAAAGTAGGCATAGAGGGAACTTACCTCAACATAATAAAGACCATATATGACAAACCCACAGCCAACATCGTTCTCAATGGTGAAAAACTGAAACCATTTCCACTAAGATCAGGAATAAGACAAGGTTGCCCACTCTCACCACTAATATTCAACATAGTTTTGGAAGTTTTAGCCAGAGAAGAAAAGGAAATAAAAGGAATCCAAATCGGAAAAGAAGAAGTAAAGCTGTCACTGTTTGCAGATGACATGATACTATACACAGAGAATCCTAAAGATGCTACCAGAAAACTACTAGAGCTAATCAATGAATTTGGTAAAGTAGCAGGATACAAAATTAATGCACAGAAATCTCTTGCATTCCTATACACTAATGATGAAAACTCTGAAAGTGAAATTAAGAAAACACTCCCATTTACCACTGCAACAAAAAGAATAAAATATCTAGGAATAAACCTACCTAAGGAGACAAAAGACCTGTATGCAGAAAATTATAAGACACTGATGAAAGAAATTAAAGATGATACAAATAGATGGAGAGATATACCATGTTCTTGGATTGGAAGAATCAACACTGTGAAAATGACTCTACTACCCAAAGCAATCTACAGATTCAATGCAATCCCTATCAAACTACCACTGGCATTTTTCACAGAACTAGAACAAAAAATTTCACAATTTGTATGTAAACACAAAAGACCCTGAATAGCCAAAGCAATCTTGCAAAAGAAAAACAGAGCTGGAGGAATCAGGCTCCCTGACTTCAGACTATACTACGAAGCTACAGTAATCAAGACAGTATGGTACTGGCACAAAAGCAGAAATATATATCCATGGAACAGGATAGAAAGCCCAGAGATAAACCCACGCACTTATGGTCACCTTATCTTTGATAAAGGAGGCAAGAATATAGAGTGGAGAAAAGACAGCCTCTTCAATAAGTGGTGCTGGGAAAACTGGACAAGTACATGTAAAAGTATTAAATCAGAACACTCCCTAACACCATACACAAAAAAAAACTCAAAATGCATTAAAGACCTAAATGTAAGGCCAGACACTCTAAAACTCTAAAGAGGAAAACATAGGCAGAACACTATATGACATAAATCACAGCAAGATCCTTTTTGACCCACCTCCTAGAGAAATGGAAGTAAAAACAAAAGTAAACAAATGGGACCTAATGAAACTTAAAACCTTTTGCACAGCGAAGGAAACCATAAACAAGACCAAAAGACAACCCTCAGAATGGGAGAAAATATTTGCAAATGAAGCAACTGACAAAGGATTAATCTCCAAAATTTACAAACAGCTCATGCAGCTCAATATCAAAAAAAAAGCAAACAACCCAATTCAAAAATGGGCAGAAGACCTAAATAGACATTTCTCCAAAGATGATATACAGATTGCCAGGAAACACATGAAAGAATGCTCAGTAATCATTAGAGAAATGCAAATCAAAACTGCAATGAGATATCATCTCACACTGGTCACAATGGCCATCATCAAAAAATCTACAAACAATAAATGCTGGAGAGGGTATGGAGAAAAGGGAACCCTCTTGTACTGTTGGTGGCAATGTAAATTGATACAGCCACTATGGAGAACAGTATGGAGGTTCCTTAAAAAACTAAAAATAGAACTACCATACGACCCAGCAATCCCACTACTGGGCATATATCCTGAGAAAACCATAATTCAATAAGAGTCATGTACCAAAATGTTCATTGCAGCTCTATTTACAATAGCCAGGACGTGGAAGCAACCTGAGTGTCCATCAACAGATGAATGGATAAAGAAGATGTGGCACATATATACAATGGAATATTACTCAGCCATAAAAAGAAACGAAATTGAGTTATTTGTAGTGAGGCAGATGGACCTAGAGTCTGTCATACAGAGTGAAGTAAGTCAGAAAGAGAAAAACAAATACTGTATGCTAACACATATATATGGAATCTAAAAAAGGGGAAAAAAATGGTCTGAAGAACCTCAGGGCAGGACAGGAATAAAGACGCAGACGTAGAGAATGGACTTGAGGACACGGGGAGGGGTAACAGTAAGCTGAGACAAGGTAAGAGAGTGGCATGGACATATATACACTACCGAATGTAAAATAGATAGCTAGTGGGAAGCAGCCACATAGCACAGGGAGATCAGCTCGGTGCTTTGTGACCACCTAGAGGGGTGTGATAGGGAGGGTGGGAGAGAGACACAAAAGGGAGGAGATATGGGGATATACGTATATGTATAGCTGATTCACTCTGTCATAAAGCAGAAACTAACACACCATTGTAAAGCAATTATACTCCAATAAAGATGTTAAAAAAAAAAAAGACCTAAAGTAAATAAATAAATAAAAATATAGTAACTCATATTGGTAATTCAGTAGTGATTTTAACAGAAGATAAAACAGAGCAAGGAAGAGTAATGAAATGAAAGGTAAATAATTAGAATATACCCAAGTTGAGAGGCACAGACAGGGAAAATATGGAAAACAGATAAATGACCCACGGGATATGGTGAAATTGGTTAACAAATGTGTAATTACAGTCTCAGAAGGAGAGACTAGAAAAGATATAAAATAAATATTTGAAGATATAAGGATTAGGAATTTTCCAAAATGATGGAAGATCATTGTACAGATTCCAGAAGCTCTACAGTGAAAGGAAATGAATACAAAACAAAATATCTAGACACATAGTTGCAAATCAAAGACAAAAGCCTGCAAAAAGCAGCTACATTAGAGAAAAGCCACTATTACTTTCCAAGGAGTATCAATAAGACTAACAGCAGATTTCTCAGTTGAAGTGACAGAAACTAAAAGATAATGATGTGGCATCTTTAAAACAACTGCCAACCTACAGTTCTATACTCAACCAAAAACAATCCCTTTAAAGTAAATGTAGAAAAAAATACATTTTCAGACATACAGACACACATACACGCGCGCGCACACACACACACACACACATACACACACACACAAAAGAACTGAGAGATTAAATTACAGCAGACTGGTACTACAGGAAGTACTAAAGGGAGTTTTTCAGGTAGAAAAAATGACTGTGGAGGAACTTATGGCAACAGGAAGTAATAAACATTGCTGGAAAAGACATACATGTGAGTAAATCTAAATGAATATTGACTGCGAAAACATTTATAGTATGTCATGTAGTATAAGATATTTTTAGAATTAAAATACATGGCAACAATGGAATGGGAGGTAGGAGAAGTAAATAGAAGTAAAAACATAAATTCAAAAGAAAACAAGAAATCATAAACAAATGAAACAAAAATATGATGGTATATTTAAATGTAAATATTTCAGTAATTAATATTAAAAGTAAATGGATATATACATATACCACATCTTCCTTACCCATCTGTCTGGTGATGGACATTTGGATTGCTTCCATATCTTGGCTATTGTAAATAATGTCATGCTATGAACACTGGGGTGTTTGCTTATTCCTAGCATCTTGTGCCAATCAACTTGGCAATCACCTAAAAGGTCTGTTTTCTTAATATCTAAAATGATATCCACACCATCCTGTTATCAGCTTCCCTGAATCACCCATTCTTTGAAATTCAAATGAAATTAGCTCAAGCCACATGCCATGTGCTGTGGAAAAGCTCAATGCTGATCCCCATCTCTGTGGAGATTCTTGAGATATTGAGACAGGGTTGTCATAATCACTTAATCATTTCTAGCTCAGAGTCCCCCAATTCGGGTGAGACCATTCAGTTTGTTGATAAACACACTGCCTGCCCATTTCTGCACTGTTACCAGACACTGATCTCCATCCCGGAACCCCAGGCTGTAAGTGTGGCAGACTTTTACTGAAAGTTTGGGACAATGAAGAAGATTTTACACCACAGCCAAAACTGTAGCAGTAAATCACCTCACTGTCTTAAAATTCCTTCAGTCTCCCTATCTGCCAACAGGATTCCCATGGACCACCCACCTCAGCCCCATTTTCTCTCTCCTTCCTCCTCCTACCAAGCCTTTCCTTTGTTCCATGCAAGCCAGTAACTCCCAAGTTACTGTTAATCTCTTATGAAAGTCAGTTTTCACAATCTCTTTATTTCACTGTCTCTTTTCTAACTATGCCTTCCAAACCCAAGTCATCTATATGAAGCTATTTTCCTAAATAGCAGTAGGTCTCTCCCTAAAAGAAACTCAACTGCCAGATTTAAAATTATTAATTTTTACTCTTTCAATCAAATGATATAAGTTCCCTTCTACTTATAAATTGAACCGGTAGATGGTACTCCATCTGTGCCAGGCACTAATGTACTTGTGATATAGTGGGTGAACGGAACAAATTCCTAATTTTATCAAGCTCCCAAGAGGGGCTCAATAAATCCTTATTTGTTTGGAAAAATACAGTAAAGTCTTCTGCATTAATGAATGAAGGAGGGGCATCATTTCCACATCTGTGATTCAGAACTCAGACTTTTATATATAATAATGATTCCTTCTCTTCTTAGATATCCATCTAGGCCCTCTCTTTCCATAAATAGGGGAGCCACAAGCTACAGAAAGTATGTTCCTAACCAACCTCCACTAAATCTACTTTATCAAAATAAGCAACATTCTCTGTTTCCTCTATAAAACATACTGACTGCTCCCCACAGAAAGCTGAAAGCTCATGACTAATAGGCAATTCTAATTCTTCTGCTAGATTAACCAGCCAACTACCAGTTCTAATTGTATCAGATAAGAAGGCTTCTACCGTATTTTTGCAAATAAAAACAATTTCTTCCCAAGTGGAACTCTCAGGCAGGCTGTTGAAAAAAGTAATTCTGTTTTCTTCCTATCCCATGCAGATGACTGGATCCTTCAGCAAGACTGCCAGGACTACACAGAATTCACCTCCTTATTGCAGAGTATATTCCAATCTTCACTTGAATGAAGGAAATTTAAGTAGCTGTATCACCTGTACTGATGGTTTAAAACAGCAAGCATTTATTATTGCTGAGGAGTCTGTTGATAAACAGGGAAGTTTTATTGATTTGAGCAATGCTTGGGTGATTTGACCTTGTGTCTGCAGTCAGCTGGCAAAGTCACCAGGAGTTACCTGGTCAAGGATAGCATTATATGGCTTATGGTTGGTTGGCTGCTGGCAGGAGGGGAGGGAGTGACTGAGTCCTGTGAATCTCTACATCCATCAGGCTAGCCCATGTTAGCTAGACGGAGTTCCAAGGGAAGAAGTAGAAGGTACAAAGCCTACTGAGGTCTACTCTCAGTACTGACACACTGTCACTTCTATCACTTTCTATAGGCCAAAGTAAGTTACAAGGTGAGCCCAGATTTAAGGGGAAGGGAAACAAGTTCCACCTATTTATGAAAGGAGCTACAATGTCATATTGCAAAGGTTGTAGACATAGGGAGGGATGGAGAATCAAAGACATTATTGTAGTCAAGGTACTGCATTGGTTGAGGCAGCATTATCAACATTTGTTGTACTGTATCTCAAGTTTATCTGGAAATTTTAGTACTCAGAATAAAGTCAGTGGGTTCCCTTCCATTTCAGACATAGAAAGTCATGAGTGACAGTTGCTCTCACCCAAAGAATCAAAACAACTCACTCAAGCTATACCAAAGAAAATATCGTAATACTCAATCATATTAAAAATTACATTAAACTACAAAACCATCCAGTTAGAAGGCAGAGATTGTCAGACTGCTGAGGGGAAAATATCTAATAACTAACTGTTACAAACAACTACAACAATACACTTTAATTACAAAGAAAAATACAGGTTGATGTACAATGGGTACCATATAAATACTAAGCATAAGGAAGCTGGTATGTCAATATTAATACCAAACAAAGTAAAATTAAATAAAATAGTACTACTATAGATAAGAAGGAACATTTCATAATGATAAAAGTATGAAGTCATCAAATAGACATAACAATCCTAACTGTTACAGGGCCTAACAACAGAGCTTCAAACATATAAAGTAAATTGACATGGAACATTCTCCAAAAACTTAATAAATATAAAAAATGTTAAATCAAACAGAAGATATTCTCTAACCACAACAGCACTAAATTATAATTCAATAAAAAATAAAATATCTAGAAAATCCCCAATTTGTAAATTAAAAAACACATTTATAAGTAACTCGTTAATCAAAGGAGAAATGATGAGGGAAATTAGAAAACATTCTGGACTGAATATAATGAAAATAGAGCATATAGAAATTTATGAGATGTAGCTAAAGAAGTGCTTAGAGGAAAATTTAGGGTGGGTATCAAATGCTTATTATTTGAAAGGGATACAGTTTTAAAATCAATAATCTAAGGCAGGAGTCAGTAAACTATAGCCATGGGCTAAATCCAGTTTGCTGCCTGTTTTTATAAATAACCTTTTTTGGAACAACAGGTACACCCACTGATTTACATTTTGTCTATGGCTGCTTTCATGCAGCAATGGAAAAGTAGGATAGTTGTAACTGAGACTGCATGGCCCACAAAATATTTACTTCCACCTACTCTTCTATTTTCCAATCCTTTATGTAAGGTTTTACCTTAACAAACTAGAAAAATAACAAAGTCCGCAGAAAGAAGAGAGCATGAAGAGCAAAAATTAGGAAAGTAAAAAACAGGGAAACAATAGAGAAAATAAATAAAGTCACAAGCTGGTTCTTAAACAGACTAATGAAATTCATAAATGCCTACCAAGACTGAAATAAAAAGAGATAAAAATAAAAAATTATCCAGAAGAGGAATAAAAAGAGGAACATGATTACAGATAACACAAACATTAAAAGGATGGTCAGGGAGTATTTTGAACAATTTTATGTCAAATTCAAAAACTTTAATGAAATGGACAGATTCGTGAAAAAAACAAATTATTAAAACTGACATAAGAAAAAATCTAAATATCCTCATATGTATTAAAGAAATTGAGTTCACAGTTAAAAAGAAAGAAAGCTTTAGCCTAGATGGTGTCAGCAGGAAATTCTACAAAACTTTTAAAGAAGAAATTATATCAATTCTACTCAACCCTCTTGGAAAATAGAAGATGAAACACTTTCTAAGTCATCTTAGCAGGCCCACATAACCCTGATATTAACAGTTGACAAAGATTACTACAGAGAAGAAAATTGCAGACCAAAATACCTCACGAAGAAATGCAAAAATCGTTATGAAAATCTTAGCAAAAAGAATTCCGCAATATTTTTTAAAGTTAATACATCATGACCAGGTAAGATTTATCCTAGGAATATAAGATTGATTTAACATTCAAAAAAATCAATGTAATATATAACATTAGTGAAAGAAAAGAGAAAAATCATATAATCATCCCAAGAGATACAGAAATTCAATACCTTTTTGTAATTTAAAAAAACTCAGCAAACTAGGAATAAGAAAAAAAAAACATTTTCTCAAGCTAAAAAGCAAATCTGTGAAAAACTTACAGCTACCACCATATCTCTTACCATACTTAATGTTAATCCTTTCCCCCAGATAAAAGCAAGGCAATAATGTTGCTCTCATCACTTGTATTCAGCATTATCCTGGCAATCATATGTAGTACAATAAAAAATAAAAGAAAAATAAATAAATGTATAAGATTAGAAAAAAGATAGAATTCTAATTACTTGCAAACTACATTATTGCGTATGTAGAATGTCCAAAGAAATCTTCCAACCTCTAAAACTAATTAGTAAATTTAACAAAGTGATAGGACATAAGCTTGATATAAAAAATTAATTGTATAACCACATATAAACAATAAGCAATTTAAAACTGAAATTTAAAAACATACTAGCTCTTTCCTCTTCCTTTCTCCTTTCCTTCCTGGATAATTCAGTCCAAAAGTCACTAGGTGGGGCTGAACATGATTAGGCATCCCTTAAGGGAAGTGGGGCAAAGCTGCAATGGGACAGTACATAGTGCTGAAGCCCAAGCATAATGAAGAGGACATTTACATGACAGTCTGGCCCACTGCAAGGTGTCCGAACCTAAGCAGAGTGAAAGGGTTATCTGCACATGGGAGAGTGGCCAGGTGTCGGGCACCAAAGCCAATGCAGGTTGAATAAGGCATCGATGTGGGAGGGGAGCCTAGCACAAGGTGTTGGAGTCTGAGTAGGGTGTGCAGGGGTGGCAGCAATGATGGGTATTCGTACTTATAGGTGGATGGGTCAAATAAGTAAATACATTGAGGGTAACAGAAGTTAAGTTTCTCACTGTCAGTAAAGGGATTTACAAATATGGAAAGGGAGAAAATTAGAATGAGCTCTGTGTTGCTGGATGGAATTGAATGTATTGGTGTAAACCAGTGATTTTCAGTAAATATAGACAGATACCCATACAAGCAATATATACAGTAATGAGCATATCTAAGGCCCAGATGTTGTTTTCTAAACACCATTCTGAAATAAAAGGATTAAGAGCTTCTTGGATAAATGGCTGATTCCAGGTGTAAAGCAAGAAAAGTAAAAGATGAGCCTGGAACATTTTTTGTCAGAAAGTAAGGATGTAGTCAAAGAATAGCATGGGTATGTCAAAAAGACATGAGCACTAGCTTGAAGGTGCTCCTATCATCTAAATCTGGGGCAATTTGAGCATCAAAATGAAGAGTGATATTAATGGATTCAAGCTTATTAAATAAAATAAGAATGCATGCACCTATACTGATAGAAATGAATAAATTCAATGTTTGATGAAGATTAAGACAGTCTCAAAATACCAGCTTAATACTTAATTAAGTATTAAGTATTAATACAAAATACTTATTGCAAAGCAATAAAAATTTACAGTGGAGAAGTCTAATAGACACTGTTTTAGTGAAATCATCAGTAATAGAACAAATCAAAGCTATGTAACCCTTGTAGGATGCAATAAGAATAGAGCCTTACTTCTGTGATATTTATGCCAAAGATGAATAACCTGAATCTAAGCAAAAGGAAAGACCAGACCAACTCAAGCTCTTTAAAATAAAATTTGTTAAGGTCATGAAAATGAAAGAAAGACTGAGGAACTGTTTCAGAATAGTACAGCTAAATACTGAAAGGATCAGACCATTTTCCTATAAAGAGCATTTGGGGAACAACTGACAAAACTTGAACACAGTCTGACGATTATATGTTAATAAAGTATTCATGTTTATTTCCTTATTTTGATGATTGTGTTGTGGTTATTTAGGGTAACATCCTTGTTTTTAGGAAATATATATAAAGTATTAGGGGTTAATAGAATATAGTGTTGGCAATTTATTCTCAAATGCTCCTGAAGAAAAGTTTCTTTGTTCTGTACCTTTAACTTTTTGAAAAGTTTGAAGTTGTCTCAAAATACAAAGAAACAATATAATCTTCAATAACATCAAAAGTATAAACATATAGGAAAAACATCTAATGAAATATGTGCAAGAAGCCTACTAAAAAACACAAAATACTTTGTTGTACAGCAGAAACTAACACAACATTGTAAAGCAGTTATATTCCAATAAAGATGTATTAAAAAAACCCATAAAATATTACTGAGAAAAAGTAAAACCCTGAATAAGTGGAGAGTTAGTTATACAATGTTCATAGATTGGAAGACTCAATATTGTTAAGATATTCACTGTCCCTAAACCGGTACACAAATCCAACATGATTCCTATCAAAATTCCAGCAGGCTACTCATTATAAATACACAAGATAATTCTAAAATTTATATGGCAATACTACAGATATAGAATAACCAAAACAATATTGAAAAGACGAACAAAGCTGGAGAACTAACACTATCTCATTTCAAGTCTTATTCTAAAGCTACAGTAATAAAGACAGGTTGATAATAGGATAGTAGTATAGAAATCTAGATCAGTGGAAAAGAACACAGTATGTAGAAGCAGACCGACACTTATATGGTCAGTTGATATTTTCATAAAAATGCCAAGTCAGTTCTATGGAGTAAAGTGCATCTTTGTAACAAATGTTGCTAAAACAAGTGAATTCTATATAGAAAGAAAAAACCTTGACCTCTTTGTCCACATAAACAAAAATTAGTTCAAGATTAATCATGAATTTAGACATAAAACTCAGGACCTTAACACTTATAGAAAAAAAAAGAGAGAAAATGCTCATGACCTTGGTTGGACAAAGGTTTTATTGAACAGGGCACAAAAACACAACCCTAAAAAGTAAATTTTGAAAAATTAGACTTCATCAAAATTAAAATTTTCTGCCCACCAAAAGACATTATTAAGACAATGAATAAACAAGGCACAGATTACGAAATATATTTACAACATCACTATGGGACAATGGACTTGTAACCAGGATATACAAAAAACCATAAATCAACAATTTAAAAAACAAGCAACAAAATGTCTTAAAATTCACAAAATACTTGAATAGATGCTTCACAAAAGAAGATACACAAATAGCCAACAAGTGTTTCTAAAAGGACTCAACGTCATTAAGTCCTCAGAGAATGTAAATTAAAGACCATAATCAGATAACACTTGCCACCCACTAGAATGGCTAAAGTAAAAGACTGACAACCCCAAATGTTGACAAAGATGTGAAACAACTGGAACTCTCATACGTCGCTGGTGTGAGTGTACAAATGTTAGTGTCACTTTTAGAGATACATGGTAGTTTCTTGCAAAAGTTAAGCAGATTATGCAACAGATATGTACAGGTTTGTACTTCTGTTCTTCTAGATATTTACCTAGAAGAAATGAAAAAATGATTTCCCAAAATCTTGTACAAGAATGTTCTTAGCCATATTGATAATTGCCAAAAAGTGGAAACAATGTAAATCCCCATCAACAAGAGAATGTTGAATTCAAAGCCCAAACCATGAGAATAACTACATACATGGAATCCATATACAGATGAAGCAAATCTATGGTGACAAAAATCAGGCAGTGGGAGAAAAGGAAGAAATTCACTAAAGTGGAGCCAAAGGGATTCTGGGATGGTGCAGATCTATTTGAATGGTGGTTACGCTGGTGTATACAATTGTCAAAATTCATTGAACTGAACACTCTAGATAGGTGCATTTTCTTGTATGTTAATTATATCTCAGTGAATACAAGAAGGTCTTTTACTTCAAATGTCTACTTCAGGACTTATTTCAGATTAATAAAATGTTCATTGTTTAGATTTCTCCCTTCCAGAAGAGTGCAGTGCTTTAAAAATTAAAAATTGAGGACATATATATGTATGCACACTCACAATGCAATTCTTAGAAATAGTTGCTACTCCACAAAACAAAGCATCGAGAGAGTGTCATCACAATTCATGTGTAACTGGCCATCTGTCATCACAATTCATGTGTAACTGACCATGACAACAATGATGTCATGGGTCGCATCTAACCACGAGCACCACTCCACCCGTGATTTGGTGACCAAGTAGTCACAACTACATCATTGAGGTTGACAATGCCAGCTTGGAGGTCAGAATTCTGTCCTACTATAGCGTCACACTCTTCTTTTAATAGTTCTGTGAACCATAAGTCTAGTGGTAAACAGGGAGACAGTTCTTCTGATTTCAACCTATTGAATGGCCCTACTTGGAACCTCCTCATTTTAGGTCTATCCTAATGGTCATAAGATTTAGCATCATTTCCAGTGGCACAGGCCACCCCAAAATTATAAATGGATACTTTACTCAGTTCCTCACACCTTCAGCCATCCCTTTCCTCTCTTTGGGAAACAGAAAACAAATAACAAGATGCCACACTAAGTGGTGTGGATATTGGAAAGTGCAGCCAGAATGTAAAACACTTTTCTTGAACACGACTGTAAATGGGCAAATAGACATTTACTTATTTGGGGGTTATGCATGGTTGAGGATGCCACTCAGCAGATCCAGATTCTCATTTAATGCCCCTCAGGCATGCAATTGTTCGACAGGCTTAAAACACATGAATCTGCTTCCAGAGGTGGAGACATATAGCAAGGCCCTCCTGTCCAAATGTGTGGAAGAAAGAGCAAACAGCAAAAGAAGCTAGCCATGGAGGATGAGCACATTGCCAGATGCTGCTCCATTGGTTTCAGAGTGGAAGCAAGGGAAATGCTCCTTTGACATTTGAAAACTTTCTATCTTTTCCCCAGTAACTGCCAAGCTACCCCAGACTCCCTCACCAAAGCCCCAGATGTCCATATCTTTCCTTATTTCTGGATATAAATATGACCCTCTTCTCTTATTATAAGGCAAGGAAAGACCTCCAGAGTTAGTCACCAGTGCTACTAGGACCCCCAGATGGTTTGCTGCACCAGGGAGAATACCAAGCAGTGGCAGGTGACAAGAAGTTCCTTCAGATGGAGACACATGCTCATAATTCATTCACACACTTTCCTCTGAGCAAGGCAACAATTTAAAATCATCCAATATGGGTCTTCCTGGAGGTATAAAAATAGGAGTGCATCCAGAATTGAGGATTGGTTGCCCCCTGTTCCCCAGTGCCACCCCAGCTGGAAGACAGCCAGGAACTGGGTTACACAGTTTTTCTGACAGAAATGGAGATTAGCAGGTTTTAAAGACAGATTAGCTACTAAATGAGTTTCTCACTGGCATAATCGGTATTCCAAAAGGAAGGGTTTTAGAGAGAAGTTGGGCAGCTGCTGGGAGCCTTCTCTGACAAGAAGAAATTTTCCTGCATTTACCAGTCCTGTACAAACTCAAGAAACCAAAGTGGAAATGTAGTCCATAATTGAAATCTGTAGCAGGCAGGCACTCAGATAGAATGTGCAACCGAGGTAAGATGGGGTCACAGCAGGTTTTGTTTTTATTTTCAGGACACTTCCTGGGGATTGGAGGGAGGAAGTTCCATTTTTGTACTTTCCTTTTTCTCTGGACCAAGGTTCTGACTCTAATTCCAATATTCCTGTGGTTGGTGTGGTACCTTTTTCCTGCACTCTAAGGTTTGGCCTCTGGGCTGGAGGGCAAAGGGAAGAGTTTGAACAGTCTCAGATGAAACAAAACCATCTTAGTCAGAGTGGGCTGCTATAACAAAAACACCATAGACTGGGTGGCTTCAACATCAAGCATTTATTTACTAACAGTTCTGAAGCCTGGGACATCAAAAATCAAAGCACCAGTAGATCTGGTGCCTGGTGGAACCCCTTTTCCTGGTTTGCAGGTGCCATCTTTCCTTGTTTCCTCACGTGGCTGAGAGAGAGATAGGTCATCTCTCTCATGTCTCATCTTAAAAGGGCACTAATCTCATCCATGTGGGCTCCACCCTTATGACCTAATTACCTCCCAAGAACCCTACATCCTAATACCATCACATTGGGGGTTAGCCTTCAACATACGATTTTTTTTGGAGGGGGTGGGTTGGAACAAACATTCAATCCATAGCAAACACCAAATACATAGTCAACTCGGTTTTTAGAGAGAAAGGAAGGAAAAACTATTTATTAAGCACCTACTATGCACCATGTATTTTACTAGGCCCTTTCATCATTTTATAACAACCCAAAGGACAGATTAACCCAGAAGAACTGGTCCACATTAGAAGATCTGGCATAAGGGAAACTAAAGACAGATTGAGTCCCCCATTTCTTTCCTTCCCATGTTTTTGTGTTTCCTTCCTAATGTTATTTTGAATTTGTTTGGGCTCAAATTATATTATACCCTTGTCATCTCCATTAGCTAAAATGTATTTATGGCTGATTATGCATGCAGAAAATAAATTAAATATCTGAATAACATTACCAGTAATTGGTGAAATTGCCTTATGTTTTCAAATCCTTACAACAAAAAAGGCATCAACAAATGACCAGGAAAACAAAAGGATAATCCATTATAATTGCCCATATTACCATAGAGATAGGACAGACACAATTATGGGCAATTACAGTGTCTAAAAATCAAGTATGATGAAAATTATATTGAATTTAACCAAAAAGAAAATCTTTAACTGTGGTTCTAAAACAACTGCTAGTCAGGATCAAAGGAAATAGCCCCTGCTCTGAAAAATCAGCCGCTGACTTGGAAGTTCACACCGAATCTCTTGAGTTTCTACAAAATAAAAAGCCACCGCTGAAGTACTCATTTAGATCTGCTTGAGTGATTCTCCATGATATGGTTTCTCTTCAGAAAACTCTGGTTTATTGGTGAAATATTTATGCTGATTAGAGAGAGAGTCTAGAATGTTTTAGTTTCTAAACACATAAGTACCACCTCCAGCATAACCTGACATATATATACTGGATCAGGTTGGCATAATCTTTCCTTAGATTACACATTTGGGTTTTCTGAAGATGATAAAAATTTTAAATATTTAATAACCATAGTAACTATTATGGTATAGGAACTGATCAACTGGGAAGGAAGCCAACTGTTGCAATAGCACAGGGTCCTGGGACCCCTTTTGTGCAGGCAGGGGGGCCAAGTTACTGGGGTGCAGAGAAGCTGCTGTATACCAACAAATATGGAAGTCTTTTAACATTTTAACAGTGGAGCAACTGTACTGGTATGTCCTGCTAAACATCAGCACTGCACAGACACACAGATAGAAGACCAAGGTCTGGCCTCTCACTTTGCTTCTATTTATCCAGGTGGCTTCTCTCAGCGTCTTGCCAAATGGACACCCCAGGAAATTACATCCCTGCAGGGCTCTGGCAGGTAACACGGCAGCCCAAGCCAAAGGCCATTTTTATAAGGACACACCTTCCCTTTCAGCACTGACACCTTGAAAAACACAGTCCTACCCACAGGGCACAGCCAGTGGGGCCCAACCACAGTTGGCACATTTTGACTTTTAAAGTCAAAGATGTGTGGGATTTAAGACAGAGAGGAAGGCTCCAAATACACCCAAGGGAATCTAAAGAAGAAGGTAAATCAACAGAGAGATATGTGGCAGAGCCCGTATCTCAAGAGAACATTTTCATTTACACTGTCAGAGTGAACTTTATAAAGTGCAGATCCACGCACGCCATTCCTCAACATTCTTCTATCACCAACCACTTAGTATGGCACACAGGGACTTGCCCCATCTTGTTTCTTGCTGCCTGCACCCTATATCCAGGTGGTATTGAACCAACTGTGGTATCAGAGCACATCATGTTGTTTCATAACCCCAATTCCACTCCATTACAACCCATGTATTGAGTCTTGGAATTGTTTGCTAAAAAATGACATAGTTGCCTGCATCTAAGTATCCTGAATAACCTGAGGCTTGGTACATATCAGATCACAATAATTTTTGTTGAACAGGTAATTCAATATAGTCAGACAGTTTAAAACCATAGAAAATGGTGGCCAGCCTGTCACAGCTCTTTGGGGAAGTAAAGTTCTGTCCAGTGTATTCTAGGATCACAGGATGAAAATGAGCAGAGCTTAAAAATAAAAAGGCTAACCATATCCAGGTGGAGTAGTGAAGATGAGGAGGAATTGGAACTCTCATACATTGCTAATGGGAATGTAAAATGGTACAACTGCTTGGAAAACAATTGGACAGCTTCTTACAAAGTTAAACATAAACCTACTGTATGACCCAGTCATTCTAGTCCTTGGTATTTATCCAAGAGAAATGAAAGCGTATGTTCATACAGACTTTTTACACAAACGTTCATAGAAGCTTTATTTGTAACAGCCAACAACTGGAAACAACCAGATGTCCTTAAACAAGTGAATGGATAAACAAGTTGTGGTACATCTGTTCATTAGAATATTACTCAGCAATAAAAAGTGATGAACTACTGATTAACACAAAAACATGGATGAGTCTCAAAGAAATGATGTTCAGTGAAAGTAACCAGGCAAGAAAAGAGTACATACTGTATAATTCCATCTTTATAAAATTATAGAAAATACAAGTCATCTATAGTAACAAAAAGTAGATTAAGGCTTCCTTTGGGGATGCAGAGGGGAGGGGTAGAGAGGAGACACTATAAAGAGGCAAGAGGAAATTGGGGGTGGGTGATGGATATATTCCTTACTTTTAATGTGATGATAGTTTCACAGGTGTATAAATAGGTCAAGACTCATCAAATTCTACACTTTAAATATGTACTGTTTATTGTATGTCAATTATACCTCGACAAAGCTATAAAAAATGTAAAACTGAGCAAAGGCCTTATGGGAAAACAGTCATTGTGGTTTTAGAAAATTACAATTAGATATTAAAAAGTAAAATGGGAATACTCTGATTTTAGAAGCACAAGTTAGAGGTTGAGAAGAGTGACCCTTTAGAAGAAGGCAAAATATAAGAAAAAAGTCTAATAATCAAGACTGTCTGATGATAAAATAAAATGGTCTCAGAGGTAGTAAGTTCCCAGTCCCAAAAGTATTAATCTGATGACCATTTGAACAATCCTAAAAATAGATGCTTGCCTTGGTCAGGCAATCATCTTATACGACTCCTCAGATTCTTTTAAACTCTAAAGTCACCCATTCACTGAGACAACACTGGCAGGATATACTTGCTGGTAGCAAACCCCCTGTTACTGATGCTCATGAAAACAACCATGAGGAATTTTCCAGGAGAATAAAAGAAGTGAAAATAATTCAAAGCACTAGGACTTCAAAGAAGTAAAGTTGAAAGGAAATCAGTTCTTCAGATATAGAAATCAAAAGTGAGTACAAAGAGAACAGTGAGTGATGGACTTTGGGGAGGGAGTGGTTGGGTGGCAGACAGTCTGGGTGTGAGAATATGTGGGAGGAGGGGGTCAGCAGTGGGGGGGTCTAGAAAACCTAAGGTGTTGGTATAAGAAACTGAGAACCGGTGGTCTCAGCAGGGATTGGAAGACTGGGGTCTAGGGATGTTTTATCACAGGTGCTGTTGGACTTAATCTGGAATAATCTTCTGAAGAACAAAATATACCACCATGTTCAAAAACTTCCAATAGCTTCCTTTTGTGCTTAGAATACCATTAAAATTCTTTAGCAGGGTTACATAGGTACTGCTAAGTGAAAACAGCAAGATGCAGGGAAATGTACAACAAAAACGGAATAACATTAAAAACAAAAACAATATAAACTTCTTGTATGTACGTGTATTCTATATGAGCCTTTTACACAAGGGCATCACTCTCAATGATGGCACTAAATTAAAACTTCTCCTAAAGCCTGTCCCCGGTCCCCGACAAGCCCCAATCTGGCATATGGTGCTGCTACGAGGGGAGACAGGGATAATTGCTGGAAGCAGAGGGGGTCCAGTGAGGAGCAGTTGTGATCCCCACCAGCCACCTGGATGAAGCAATTAAATGATCCAGTGAATGAATAGTAACAAGATGCCAAAGGGATGAAAATTGACTTGGGTAAAGGGAAAATGAGGTCTATTTCCTCACTCCTGAAAACCAAGGTGAATGTTCAGGGCAGACCCTTCTCCTTACCCCACATTTCCTCCTTGGCTCATAGCAGAGAGGACAACTCTCTGCTCTTGTGGGAGGGAAACTGTCAAACTCTCTCCACTCCTCAGTTCTCCCCAAGAAAGGAGGAAAGGACTAACACAACTGATCAGAGCGCAACACCCACTGGATCATGATTTACGGAAGGGCAGGGCCTCAGAGGTAGGACCCACCGTTCACCACTTCCTCTTTGATCACACCCCAGACATGCCTCTCCTTCTGCCTTCTGTGTCCCATAGACCTATGGGCCTCATCCCTGCAGCTGGATGGGTAACTCAACTATCTTCAGTTCCAAGGAGGAAGAGGAGGAGGCTCTGCTCAGCCTAGGGCATGTTCTTATTCGAGGTTTAACTGGACACTCTGCTTTGGATGTGTTTAGGGGAATATGAATACAATGGAATCATGTGCTTTGTCAGGGAGCCCATCAGTCAGAATCCTGGAAGGGAAGAGAAGGGATTGGTAGGATTTGGCCACCATCAGAGTCTTACATAGTGAGGAAAACCAATGGGTTACACAAAGCAAGTAGCAAAGTAGTCTATGTACACACGTGAGCCTTAGGCACCCCTCTATTCCCTGCCAATACCACCAGCAGCACTGTGAGGCACTTACTTTTATCCCCATTTCATATATGATTAGTGCATACCCAGACAGCTATGGACTGAATGTTTGTCTCCTCAAAATTCTTACGTTAAAACCTAATCCCCAATGTGATGGTATTAGGAGGCGGGGCCTTTGGAGGTGAATAGGTCATGGTGGTGGAGCCTTCACGAATGTGGTTAGTGCCTTTATAAAAGAGACCCCACAGAGCTCCCTAGCCCCTTCCACCATGTGAAGACACAGTGAGAAGATGGAAGTTTATGAATCAGGAAGGGGGATATCACCAAACACCAAATCTGCCAGCACCGTGAGCTTGGACTTCCCAGACTCCAGAACTGTGAGAAATAAATTTCTGTTGTTAATAAGTCACTCAGTCTATGATACTTTGTTATAGCAGCCCAGACAGATAGAAACATAGAGAGTCAAAATAACAGGGAACTGTATTCAATATCTTGTGATAAACCATAATGGAAAAGAATATTAAAAAAAGAATGTATATATGTGTATAACTGAGTCACTTTGCTATCACACAACATTGTAAATCAACTACACTTCAATAAAAAAATTTTTTTTCAAATAACTATTAGTGGTGCCTGGCTGGCTCCAGAGGGCTCTTAATCACTGAATTATTCCACCTCTATAAATGTATGAAGAAATACTGTAATTATTATCTTATTAATATAATCTGAAAGAGAAAATCACCAAACCAAGAATGCTCAGCAGCTCCTCTAAGCCAAAGATAGGCAGGAAATCATAGAGAAGGCAGTGTGTGGGAGTGGGCAGAGTTCAGCACTTAATCCCAGAAGACCTGGGTTCAAGTCCCAATTCTACCATGAAACTGCATCCCCTTCATCTGGGGGAAACTCTGTGTCCTGGCAAGGCTCAGACAGATCATACACATGAGAGCATTTTGTACATACAACACTATGTTAGAACAAGCATTTACTTTATATGGTGGTAGTTTCAGTTGTCACAAGTCACCAACTTTGAGTTGACCCGGTGATTCTCCACGCAGGGTGATTCTGTCTCCCAGCAGACACTGGGCAATGTCTGGAGACATTTTTGGTTGTCACACCTTGGGGGAGGGGACTCTACTGACATCTAATGGGTAAAGGCCAGGGATGCTAATGATAAATATCCTACAACACACAAGACAGCACCCTAAACAAAGCCCAAAATGTCAATAGTGCCAAGGCTGAGAAACACTGGTTTGGAATGAATTCATGTGTCATAGAAATTCAGGAACAGAGTTGATGCTCAATATACATTTGTTGAATATATGTATAGAGAAACAAAGGATAATAAAGCCCTACAATGTGGTTAATCTGAGCAAGCAATGTCAGGATAAGTAAACAGGATGTAAATAAGCCAGGAAGACTGAGGGATAAGCTACCTCCTTGGGACTCAAAGTGTGGTTCATGGACCAACCTCACCCTCACCTGGGCACCTGTTAGAAAGACAGAATCCCAGCCTCTACCTCAATCTACTGAATCAAACTCCGCATTTTAACAAGATCCCCAGGTGATCCAAAGGCATGTTAAAATTTGAAAAATGCTCTCCTAGAGTCTACACTTAATGGCAGGTTAATTTCCAATAGCAGTCCTAGGTTCCAACTGACATGTGCAGAAACTAAGGTGTCTTTAAGATGAGCCCAGCTGAAGCATCCCTCTTGACTATAACCCAGCTCTATCCACAGGTGGCCTTTCTATCTGGATACTCTCCATTTGGATAACAGACAGTGCATCCCCCAGGCGCATTAACAGAGCCTTCTCTCTCTTTGTTCACAAAGTACAGTGCTGAATATAATGAAATGTGGCACATCATCAATACCCCCTATGCAGAAACTGCACAGAATGCCACAGCTGAAAGATTCTTTGAAGAGGAAAAGAAAATTCTATTGCAACTTTTATTTGGAGTTTGTTTCATTGCTCCTTGCCCTCCAGGTGAAGGGGCAGCCAAGAAAAAAGCATTCTGTGTGACACTGTGAGCTTGGGTAGTATTCTGAATGCTGCTCTGTCTGTGACCTGTTACACCGAGAAGGGAAAAGAAGGCTCTGCATCAGCTCCAAAGCCAAGCATTTCCTGCAATCAGGATTATCATATCCCTTCTTCAAAGAACAACAGGTTGTAAGAACTCAGTATTTATCCAGCACTGACTAAGTATCATGGCACTATTCTAAGTATTTTACCTATATTAACTCATTTAATACTTACATATCCTTTTAGGGAGTAACTATCAGTATCCCTATTTCATAGATGAGGAAAATTAAGCCCTGAGAAGTTAAGTAACTTTCCCAAGTTAAGATATCTAGGAAGTGGTGAAGCCAAGATTTGAACCTACAATGTCTGGCTTCTAAGCCACTGCTCTTAACCCCTCCAGCATATTGTTTACACTTGACTGTATATTAAGGACTCTGAGAGGATTTTATAAGAATCAATAGGATGACATTTCTGCCCTGATGGAATATCCAGTCTGGTGAAGGGAGATAGCTAAACAGGTAAAACACACCATATTAGGCCCTTAGAGCAAAAATGTACTGTTTTTCCTGTTTAGCACCATCACATCCCTCCTTATTTTCTGTCCTTATTCTAATTTGACTCAATGTTTTGGAATCACAAAACAGGTTGCAACATATCAGTCACCTTCTAGATGGTGATCAAATAATGGTTGAATGAATGAATGAATAAAGTAATTCACAAGTGAATGTGGTCCTATAGTGAGATTTTGAGAAAGTAAGGCACTGAATGTTACTATGCTCTTAGAGCCAATATCTGTGGGTTTATTTTTCCTTTCCAGCACTATTCCCTAAGCCCCATCCTTACTCGTGGAATCGCCCCTCCCCCCCACTCCATCCATATGGTTTCCACTGGAGCTGCCATGACCTTGCATTTCAGGACCCCTGGCCTTAGTTGACGGGCCAGTGGTGAGCTCCTATAATGAGCTGAGCCAACGGGTTCCCTTCCTTGGAAACTTTGAAATCAGGAGAAAGGAAATCAGAATGCCCTCTCTAGGTAGTTAAAACTGTGTGAGGAAAAAAAAAGAGGGATCTGTTGGCATCTACATTTTCAACACCAAGGAGAAGGCTTGTCTGCAATTAGAGAGCTGCATAAAGCTTTATGCTAATATGCAGCCCAGAGCCAAAGATGAGAGATGGACGGAAATTACTTCTGACATCGTTCAAGTCTCTGTTCCCAGACACTTAACCTTTCTGAGCTTTCATTTTCTCTTTTGTAAAATAAAGAGAGGGAAATTACATTCTAACAGGCTACAGTCCCACCACTGTTCAAAGAAAAAGGGGTTCCAACCAGACCATGTCTGAGCAGTGCTGACCCTCCTTCATATAATCATACTCACCGCCCTGACCACCAGAAAGCAATGCCAGTTGAGAGAATCCAATTCCTTTAGTTCCTGAGTTCTACCAAACACCTTCTGATTATTGACCACAGGTAATACACAGAAAGCATTGCCCTGATGGGCAGCATGAATAGGTAGGTGTCTGTTTCAGGTGAGTTTCATGTTTCTCAAGAATAAAATGGTGTTTTAAATGTGCCCAACTGGTCTCCTGTGTCTTTGGATGCCATAAACCATGTCTCAGGGTCTGCTCACCTGGATGAGCTCAGCATTCAAACTCTGCTCCTGTAGGGCTGAAAGACCATGCCCCCCCCTTGGCTCTCACCAAACATCTGGCCTAAACAAGGTGGTTTTCCACCCCCATGACATTTCTTCAATGAAACAGCACAGTAGTATCACTGAGTTCCAACCACAGTACTGTGGATAGAAACAGCCCCTAAAATTCCCTAGACCCATGGTTTTCACATTTTTCTCTGAGGATCCTCAAAGGTCACCTGGGGAGAAGGGGGGAAGTTAAATGGGATGATCCTTGTACTGTTGCAGCTCTACTCTTATGTGCTATAAATATGTGGGTTTTGCATATATTAGAGTTCTCTAGAGAAACAGAACCAATAGGAGATGATAGATAGATTAGATAGACAGATAGATAATAAGGAGATTTATTACAAGAATTGACTCAAGTGGTTGTGGAGACCAAGAAGTCCTACAATGTGCCATCTGGAAGCTGGAAAACCAGGAAATCCAGTGGTGTATTTCAGTCCAAATCCGAAGGTTTGCAAATCAGAGGAGCTGATGGTATAAATGCCTGTCTAAGCCTGAACGTCTGAGAACCGGAAGGGCCAATGTCTGAGGGCAGGGGAAGACAGCTGCCTTAGCTGAAACAGAGAGAGTGAATTTGCCCTTCCTCTGCCTTTTCGTCCTCTTCGGGCCCACAGTGGATTGAATGATGTCCACCATGTTGGTGAGGATGATCTTCTTTATTCTGTCCACTGATTCAGATGCTAATCTCTTCCAGAGAAATCCTCACAGACACACCCAGAAATAATGTTTTACCAGCTCTCTGGGGATCCCTTAGCCCAGTCAAGTTGACAACATAAAACTAACCATCAACATAACATGCGATACATTCTGACACTTTCTACTTTATTTAAAATTAAAAAGGCAACCATGCCTCACTAAATTAATGTCATGATCTCCTAATGGGTCCTGAACTGAAGTTTGAAAACATTACTCTGACATGTCCACAAAGCACCTTCTAATTTGGATTTGCCTGAGTTCACTACTACATTGAAGTTCTCAAACGGGTTCCTACCAGTTGGCAAGGGACAAGTTTAATTTGATCTCCATGTGGTTGGCTAGCATAAAACGAAAACTAGGGCTTCCCTGGTGGTGCAGTGGTTGAGAATCCGCCTGCCGATGCAGGGGACACAGGTTCGTGCCCCGGTCTGGGAAGATCCCACATGCCAAGGAGTGGCTGGGCCCGTGAGCCATGGCCACTGAGCCTGCGCGTCCAGAGCCTGTGCTCCACAACGGGAGAGGCCACAACAGTGAAAGGCCCGCGTACCGCAAAAAAAAAAAACAAAAAAACGGAAACTAATTTCCAGAAGTTTCAAATGGAGACATGTACACGCTACGATCCTAGGCTTTCATGGGGTGGAGGGTGGAGGGGGACTGGGAATAAACAGAAGGTTGTGCAACATGGTGTCTATATGCCCTCACAGCTACAATTGGCTGGAGCTGAGTGGCAGCCACTAAGTTAAATGGAACATTCCCCTTCCTGTTGACCAAGGTTCTTTTTGTTTATGACAACTCCACTAATATGGAAAAAGATGTCTGAGTTTGCTCCCTCCACAACAGGCCTTTCCCAAAATATAAGTCTGAACAGGAAGCCATTCCAAGAGCTCACCCCAAGGTCACCAAACCCTTCCACATGTCAAACCTCCTGCTGTAAATACCTTCTCACCATGGATTCTGAAAGACAGTCGGCTCTCCTTTTGATAAATACCCTTTGCTAAGATGCGGGTCAGTGTAATTTTCCAAAAGGTTAGGCGGAGTGACTGCTCAGAGAGGGCTCGCTTATGATTTCAAATGCCACCCATCCCATTCTCTAACATTTACTGAGTTATTTACAGCTTGGCTCCTGCCACATCTGCCAGAGTGTCTGACTTGTCCCCTCTTCCCCCTCCCATCATTGTCTCTCCAGTCCTGAAATGGAAGCTGGTGGCTACAGGGCAGTACCTCCAGGATCCAGGGTGGCCTCTAACCTAAGATAGAGAGGCCCACCATAATGGGTAATTTTTTCACCAAGTCGTGCTTAGAAGTCATAAGTAAAATTCTCCTACTTTGAGGCATGTGGGGCTGTCGACTGTATCCGTGTGGTTGCTAATGTTTACTCCATTTTCAGTTTGCTCAGCCAGATTAAAAACTCAGAACTAATGTTCTAAACTAACAAGGGTCAAAAACCAATTTATTCTTTAGATATGTGGGGTATTTGTCTGGGTCAGTAATTTCAGTTAAAGAAACTCTGAGGGGACAAATATTCATCCCATAAGCCTGCTGAAGTTATAATAAAAATGAAAATAAGGGTAACATTAAGATCTATCATTTCTTCATTATCTATATGCCAAGCAGATCCAAGGTGTTTAGCTCTTTGCTAAGTACATAGACAGATAGATAGATAGAGTTGTCTAACTCATAACATCTCTGCAAGTTAGATATCAAAGAGCTATTTCTTTTTTACAAATAAGGAAGCCAAGGCTCAGAGAGCCTCAGTGATTTCCCCATGACCACTCAGTCCTTCTCGGAGCCAGGAATGGATTTCAGGACTGTCTGAACTTTCTACCCCACCCAGTGCTTCTCATCATAATTATACCAAGAAGCATCTCCTTGCAGCCAGCCTCTATGCCCATATATACATCAAAGCCCCATGATTACTCAGTAAGAGAACTCTGAAAATACTCTCTCATCATGGACTTTCTTCTGGTCTGGAGTGTGAATTTCTGGAGCTAGAGTGGACAAAGCCTCGTTTCTCCCACAGGGGATCTTGGTCTCACAGCCTAGAGTGGTTGAACACTTTGACACTGGGGTCAGATTAACGGAGACTGAAATCCTGCCTCCCTCATGTACTAGCTATTGGACCTTGGGCAAGTCATTTAATCTCTCTGAGCCTCAGTTTCCTCATCTTAAAAGAAAGGGGACACTAATAAAATACACACCTCATAGGGTTATGGTGGAAGAAAAACGTGGTTTGTATATAAAGCATATAACCCTGTGGCTCGAGCTGTGATAAACATTAGATACTGTCATAATTAGCCATCTGAAGTCTGCTTCCTGAGCAGCTATTAGAACGATGAACAAGAATCTATCAGAACAGAACATCACACTTTACTATTGGGACAAAATGACCAACCTTCATTCCATCCCATATACTCTCTTACCCATCCACCACCCACAATACCTCTACCACCTCTTCCTCCTCTGCAAAGAGAAGAAATCAGCCAGGTTTTGAAAAGCAGGCAACTGAAAGGCAGCCCAAGGCAGCCCCAGGCTGTGTGTGCCCCAGGCTTGTTCTCAGACATGCCACCTTCTCCACTGGGCATCAACTCTGGGCCCCTCTGTTTCTCAGTCTATATGACTAAGCACCTCCAACCTGGACTAGACTTACTCTTGGGTCCTAAGGATAGGTTGACTGATCTTCTATCTCTTCTTCCTTCCCACTTCC
This sequence comes from Leucopleurus acutus, assembly GCF_964270905.1. NCBI lineage: Eukaryota > Metazoa > Chordata > Mammalia > Artiodactyla > Delphinidae > Leucopleurus > Leucopleurus acutus. The sequence continues at coordinate 25,393,768 of NC_139158.1, forward strand.
TCTTTCTGCTCCTGCCTCTACCCCTTCCCTTTATGCCCCTCCCTCACTTTTTTTCTCCAGGATAATTAGGCTGCATTTTGACCTATGAGCTCTCAGATCTGTCCACTGTAACCTGCTTTTCCATCCTGGTTCAGTACCCACTGAAGGCTGGAAGAAAGGGCTTGAACTCTCCCATCCCATTAAACATCTTCTTGTCATAACGCTCCTTGTGCTTAAGGTCTGTGTTAGTTTCCTAGGGCTGCCATAACAAATGACCACAAGCTTGGAGGTTAAAATAACAGAAATGCATTCTCACACAGTTCTGGAGGCCAGAAGTCCAAAATCAAGATGTCCCCAGGCCACACTCCTTCTAAAGTTTCTAAGGAAAAATGCTTCCTTGCCTCTTCCAGCTTCTGGTGAGTCCAAGCATTCTTTGGCTTGTGGCAGCATAACTGCCTCAATCTTTGCCTCCATCTTCTCTTCTTTCTGTGTCCTTTTCTCTTCTATCTCTTAAAAGGACACAAGTCATTGGATTTAGAGACTGTCTTAATTCAGGATGATCCCATCTCAAGATCCTTAACTTGATTACACTGCAAAGACCCTTTTTCCAAATAAAGTCATATTCACAGGTTCCAGGTGGACATATTTGGGGGAGGACCACCAGTTTAAGCCATTCCCTGATACTAATGAGCCCAATGAAAGCTGTGACATACTTTCCTTTCATCATCCAGCTCACCTCACTCCTTTACCAAAACACCGCCAAGACCTGGAGAAAACCTTCCATTTTATTACACAAGCCAGATCTTTCCACTCCCTTCCCCTAAGTGCACATTGCACAGAACTCTAACCCTGGTGGAGGAGGTTGTGTGGGTGTTGTAAGGAAATGAGACAGAACTCCAGGAAGATAAAGGGGGTCCTGGTCTCCTCCCTGGGTTGGTCAGCTCCCTGCAGGACAAGGATCACTGTACGGATGACACTGGTCAGCCCACTGTCCACTCTCTCCAATGAGACAGAGTCTGAGGAATGGGCAGACATCAGCACTTCCCAAAACCATGGTTTCAAAATTTCTATTTTCAAACAAACCTAGGAAGTGGCGAGTTCAATAAATTCAGACAGGTTTCTCCATTACAGAACTTGCCAGAGCTCTCAGTACAGTAAACTATGAATAGAGGTAGAAATAATTTGTGGTATTTCCCAAACTTATGGCCCAGAGAACCCGTTTACTTGTGAGGCATCTCATAGCCCTGGTGTTCTTCCAAATATGCAGTGGGAGATACTGGTATAAATCATTCTATTCAATTAAGTTGTTATCAAGTCATTAGGGAAATGCAAATTCAAACCACAGTAAGATACCACTTTATACCCACTTGGATGACTATGACCAAAAGAAAGACAATAACAAGTGTTGGTGAGAACCTGGAGCAGTGGGAACCCTCATACTTTTCTGATGGGAATGTAAAATGGTGCAGCTACTCTGGGAAAAGGTTTAGCAGTTTGTTTAAAAGGTCAAATTTACCGTAAACCCAATAATTTCACCTTTAGAAAACATACAGCCACACGTGAATGTTCATAGCAGCATTATTCATAATAGCCAAAACCTGGAAACAACCCAAAAAGTCATCAACAAATGAATGGATAAATAAAATGTTGTATAGCTATACAATGAATTATTGTCCAGCAATTTTAAAAAACGAAATACTGATACATGCTACAACACGGATGAACACATTTTGCTCAGTGAAAGAAACCAGACACAAAAGACCACACACTGTATAATTCCACTTATAAGAAATGACATATATAAATATATAGGGACAGAGAGTATATTTAGTGGTTGCCAGGATTTGGGGTTAGGATTAGGGGTTAACTGTAAATGGGTATGAGAGTTTTTCCTGAAGTGATGAAGATGTTCTAAAATTGAATTGTAGTGATGGTTGCACACAACTCAGTAAATTTGCTAAAAAATCATTAAATTGTGCACTTAATATATTAAGTGCACCATATATACTGTGCACCATATATATTTATGGTATGTAAATTATGCCTCAATAAAGTTGTTTTTAAAAGTGCTGTCACTGATTAATGAAATAAAATTTTATTAAGCTAAAAAAAATGCCTGTCAAGCTATATGCACAGCCCTATGCTTGCTCAAACGAAGGTGCTGAGCAAAAGTTTTTACAGTAAAGAAGGGTAAAGTTTCAGGTGTAAAGTTTGTCATCGCATTTGGGAAAGTTGAGCAATTTGCATATGGTACCTACCTTTTGGGTTGTGTTTGGAAGGATGCACTGAAGTCTTTTTTATCGAAGGATGTGCCCCATATAGAAGTACTTGCAAACTGGAAACACTTGTGATGAATCCCTACCTGCAAACTGTACACTCAACAAAATAAGACCCAGCCCACAGAATTTATTAAAATGGTAGAATTGATTAGAATTCCAGGACCAGTGTGATAGAAGTTCTAAGAGAGAGGGACTGGGCTCTTTGATCTGCCTGGTTCCACCCCGACTTCTTTCTAATTAGCAAAGCTTTTGAGGCTGACTGATAAGCATTCTGGGCACTGCACACGTCTGGCCACTGACTAATTAATTAATTTTTGACTTTGAGCAGTGACACTTAATTTGAAAACTTTCTACCATCCACAGATGAATGTGGAAAAGTAGGGCAAAAGATTTAAAAATATGCTAAAGGTGCCATTTCAAATCCAGTTGATTTACAAGAGGGCAGAATGGGTCAGTGAGTTAAATAAAGAGATGGATTCTGGGAGGAAGGGCTGGGGGAGGGTGTGCTAGGCCAGCTCTGCATCCACTTTGCTGTGGAGGTTTGGCAATTTACCCTCTCTGTTTATTTGAAAATTAGGGGTCTCCTCAGCATCCTCATTTATTAAGTGACTGTGTGTACTGTCCATAGAGAGATAAGGGACAGAGAACAAAAATGACTCACCAAAAGGGGAACAGGAGAGTGGACAAAGCTTATGAATCAAAACAGAGGCTTTGAGATGAACACTGCCCAGGTCAAGGGTCTGCAAACTATAGCCCAAGGGCCAAATCCAGCCCATCACTTGTTTTGTAAATAAAGTTTGACTGGGACACAGCCACACCCATTTGTGTATGCACTGTCTTTGGTTGTCTTCCTGTTACCATGGCAGAGCTGAGTGGGTTCAACAGAGACTGTGTGACCAGCAAAGAAGAAAATATCAATATTTACTCTTTGATGCTTTACAGAAAAAGCTGTCCAATCCCTGGTCTAGGTGGAGTCAGCATTATGCCTTTTCAGAGTGACTGAAGAAATACTGGGAACTCTTCCTTTTTTTCTTAAAAGACCTCTTTTTTCTTACAAGAAGGGAGCTAATATTTTTTTGAGCACCTCTGTGTGCCTGACACTAGGCTCCTTTCTTAAAGATTAGACTCACCCCAAACCTTTGAGGTGGGGATTAACATGGTCATGTTTCAGGGGAGGAAATTTGAGGCTCAGAAAGTTAATCATTTGCCTATAAGTTACAGAACTGGTGTTTGAAACCAGACCAACTTGTCTCCAACATCATAGCATGACGTCTCTCTAGTATATTAACATTAAAGCGAACATTTTGGCAAGAGGCTCCCTCAGTCATTCCCTTTGTAAAGGGTCAAAGAGCTTTGGGAACACATTTTAGAGGAATGCATTTGATCAGATTTATTCAATCATCTCTGTGCCAACTTTATTTTCCAACCTTGAAGAGAAGCCCCTCTGTTAATGCCCCCCATCCAAGCAGAACCAAGACTAGGTCATAAAATTTTAATAAATCTTTACTAAATTGTTGGGGACTTCAAAATTTTTCACAGAGAGGAACTCACTGCTGTCACTAGAATCACTGCCTCTCCAGTGAGAACCCTACAGATGTAGGTCCCTACTCTTCCCAGCCCCAGACGCAAAAGAGCCCTCTTCCCAACCCGAGGCCACCTCAATTTCCATGCCAGGATGTTGACTGTCGAACAGACCCTTCCTTCAGGAGAAATCCCCACTCCAACCACACAGCGGGCTCCACCCTGAAAGGTCCCAACAAGGCATTAAAAATCTTTACAGTGCACTTCTAAAAGTCTGGGGTGTTCACTATGCTGGAAGGGGTATATATACCAAGGTCAGTCTAGCTTATGTTCAAAGTCCTTTCTCCAGCTTGAGGGAAAGAGATCAGGCCTGACCAAATTGCCCTCCAGGAAGGATTCTGCAGCCCTGATCACCTGTAAACAAATGTCTAGGAAAAGAAACACATATTTCCCAGGAGCAAATAAAAAGTTTTTAGGGGGCTTCCCTGGTGGCACCAGTGCTGATGAATCCGCCTGCCAATGCAGGGGTCACGGGTTCGAGCCCTGGCCCGGGAAGATCCCACGCGCCGCGGAGCAACTAAGCCTGTGCTCCACAACTACTGAGCCTGTGCTCAAGAGCCCGCGAGCCACAACTACTGAGCCCACGTGCCACAACTACTGAAGCCCGCGCGCCTAGAGCCCGTGCTCTGCAACAGGAGAAGCCACTGCAATGAGAAGCCTGCGCACTGCAACAAAGAGTAGCACCCGCTCACCGCAACTAGAGAAAGCCCACACACAGCAACCAAGACCCAACACAGCCAAAAGTAAATAAAAACAAACAAATAAATTTATTTAAAAAAAAGTTTTTAGTATCATTCAACCTAAATCCATTTTTAGAGAGGAGCAAGTCTCCTCTAACCCTACAAAGGCAGAGCCCTGATGAACATAATCTTAATTTCCATCACTAAATAGAAGTCTGAGCATTTTGGGCCATAGCCTCAGCATTTAATAATGACCAAGGTCACTAAGCGCTCATATGGCATCTTTGTGCAAATTAGAAAATGGCAGCCTCCTCCCTGCAGATAAAGTGGCGTACCACTTGACAGGTGCACCGTGTCTAAGTGGGTTAGAGCCGAGCTGTGCCCTCCTCTGGGTGGACATACCTCACCTTAGCGCTCAAGGCTGGATAAGGAGATCATGGGCTGGACTTCAATGTTACCATTGTGCAGTAAGCAACCTGCACAGACATCCATGACTCTACTTGGGTTTTCTTGAGGAATACTTGGCCATTTTCCTTTATATCTGTTTCACTACTGAGCCCATTCATAAAAAATCATTTATGAATGATTTTTTCATAAACAGAGGTCATCTGCAAAAAGTTAGATTGATAGCCACCCCTAGAAAAAAAAATGGTGGGATTTTCAATAAAATAATTCAGAAGATCTGAGTTGAGTTCAAAACTCAGCCAATTGCCAGCTATGTGATCTTAAACAAGTCCCTTGGCCTCCCTGAGGTTTTCCCCTTTAAAATGGAGGCATTAATAACAGCACTACCGGGCTTCCCTGGTGGCGCAGTGGTTGAGAGTCCGCCTGCCGATGCAGGGGACACGGGTTCGTGTCCCGGTCCGGGAAGATCCCACATGATGCAGAGCGGCTGGGCCCGTGAGCTATGGCCGCTGAGCCTCTGTGTCCGGAGCCTGTGCTCCGCAACGGGAGAGGCCACAACAGTGAGAGGCCCGCGTACCGCAAAAAAATAAAAAATAAAAAAATAACAGCACTACCAAGATCTCAAAGACATTAGAAAATGTAGAATGACTCAGTAAACATAAAATGATCTATGGATACTAAGTAGCAACTGCATAAAAAGACAGAAACAACAAATGAAATCATTCCTGCTTCCATCCAAAGCCATTTTTCCTGTTCCTGCTGTTTCTGGCTATAGTATTCTTCCAGCAAGATCTGAAAGGGCCATTAGCTGACCCTGGTTTTCCAGAAAGGTCATCCAAGCAATAAAGTGTTTCCAATGTGGCAGGTAATTAGCTCTCAAAGCCTTTCCATCCCACCTGATCAATTAGACTAAGCACTAAACACTCCCATCCCTAAAATGCATAAAATTGAATTGTATGTATGCCTTACTATTATGGAATGGTAATGTGCTGCTTTCAGAAATGGTCACACAAGCTGGGGGGTAATCAAAGTTTTTAAAATCACTACCCTGAAAATGAGAAGATGTTTGACTAGGATTTTTAATTTCTTGAGAAAATAACAGAAAATTAAAGTCTGATACAGGCTTTTGCATGGCCCATCAGGGTTAAAGTCTTCCGCAGAATCCAGCCCCAATGGCACCTGGGCTGCTTTAACCATGCCTTTCCACCGCTGTAATCTGCAGTCCAGCCTCAGTGACTGGGCCAGATGTAAGTCCCAAATGCAAGCCCGTTTTTCTTTGTCAGAGGCTGCCTGTGCTGGGAGATGTTAGGCATCTCAGCAACCCACCCAAGCAAAGACGTGCACCCCTTTGCTCTTCTGGAAGACAAGTGATTAAAAAGATGTATTTTTGAAAGCAGCTTTCTCTGCATGTAATGTCAACGTCAACAAATAAAGGGGGAGGGATGAAAAGGCGATTGTAGGGCCGTCCAAGGAGAGGGGGAGATGCCTCCCAGAACACAGTTTAAGGAATGATCGATGCCTGTGTCAGAGGCAGCGATAAGACACGCTGAGCTTATCAAAACCTGAAGCTCTGATGACAGAGTTCACATGTGGCAGGAAGATAAGAGAGGCTGCGTTCGTCTCTCCCTCTTTTCTCTCCCCAAAGACCCTGTTTTAATTTCCCACTCGGCATGTTACGGTTTCCGTCCCAATGGAGACCATTGAGCCTAGTTCAATTCCTTTTCTAATCTCACTGTGAATGTTTCCAGGAGACTGTGATTAGCAGACTTCAACCTCAATGCTATTTGGGGAAGTATTGTGCAAGTGGTGTTGGAGATCCGAAATGTGGCTGAAGGTTCTGGAAATACTCTGAGCACCAGAGAAAGGAGGGGAAAGGGCTTTGAGCTGGATGCTGAGAACCCGTATACTTCTGGGCTCTCCCACAAACATGCTTTGTGACCTTGCACAGGTCACGTCATCTCCCCAGAAAGGAATTTCTTCTTCTATTAAAATGGGAGGAGATGGACTGTGTTCTCAAGAATCTTTTCATCTAGAACAATCCCATCTTCACCCCTGCTCTCTGGGAACAAGACTCGGAGGCCACAAAGCAGCAAACTTGAGGCCACAGTCTTCACCCCTCTGCTCTATCACTAATGGTACTGTGTTAGCTCATAACAAAATGCTACAGCCTGGGTGGCTTTAACAAAAGAGATTTAATTCTCACAGTTCTGGAGGTTGGGAAGTCCAAGATCAAAGTGCCAGCAGATTCAATCCTTGGTGAGGGTCCAATCCCTGGCTTGCAGACATCCCCACCTTTCTCTCTGTGTCCTCACATGGTGGAGAGAAAGAGGAAGCTCTGGTGACTCTTCTTTTTCTTCTAAGGGCACTAATCTTATCATGGGGGCTCCACCCTCATGACCTCATGTAAGCCTCATTACCTCCCAAAGGCTCCACCTCCTAATACCATCCCATTTTGGGTGAGGGCTTCAACATATGAATTCGGGGAGGACACAATATTCAGTCCATAACTGGTATGAAAGTTCTTGCAAGAGGACCAGAAGCTATATGAAAGCAGAAGGTCATTTGTGTATCTCTACCTCTCCTCCCTCCAGTTCAGCAGGTACTTTCACAGCTACCTACCCACCCCCAGCAAGGCTGTGCTGGCCTACTTTGGTCATCTCCAAGCCATGAAGATGTCCTTGGACCCTTATCCTAACTTCAGTCTGTTTTATTTTTCCTTGACCCACAACCAAAACCCATTTCTGTCTCCTTTCTCCAAAACTGAGATGAAACTAAACCATTCCAAGAGAATGGATTTCTCTCAGTTTCCCTACTGAAGGCTCCCTGGCATTCTGCCCTGATTAACTGGAAGTGGCTGCCTGGCATTGAGAAGGATCCAGAGGCTGTGTTTGGGCTGAGATGAAGAGAACTGTGATTGATTAATGATGTCTGCCCTGGATGCCATGTGGGAGAGCGATGATAGACACATCGCAGGCTTGTCATCCCTGATGCCCGGAGGCTAAAGCAGCAGTTTCCAACAGGATAATCTAGAGTGCTGATTTAAGTACAGGTTCCCAGACTCACCACCAGAAATTGTGATGTAGTGAGTCTATGGGGAAGCCTGTGAACCTAGCTGATTTTGGTGTACACCGAAGTGTGCATGGCAAAGACTGGGAACTAGGTGAAGAGATAGAAACATGAATTAGCTTCACTACAGTAATCATGTCACTTATGTGTATGTGTACATATACAAAACATCATGCTGTACACCTTAAATATATACAATTGTATTAAATAATTAAATAGAGTTCATTCAGGCATGAACTTTGTGAAGGACCATAACAATGTCAATGTTAGAAGCATAGCGGAAATAATTTTTCTTTAAACTCCCTTCCCTCAAAACGCGCAGCTCCAACCCTTTCTCCCATCCTATTCCACGTTCTGCTCATAACACGCATGATTCTGCATATCTGTAGAGCAGCTTTAACTTTTCAAAGCATTTATGCATTTAGACATCCTTTTGGAATTTACAAGAGATCTACCAGGGAGGAGAGAGAGGCGATAGCACTCTTCTCTTTTGGTAAACGAGATCAGCACCTTGGAGACATAAGCCCAGAGAAGCGAGTCAAATCGCACCAGGGTACAGTCGGACTGTCCTCCAGCCTGCCACCAGCATCGCTTCGTCTCCAGGATGGCATCACCTGTTGTGGATTATACAGCCCCAGGAGCAGGGGCCGCCAGCGCTGATGACCGTGTGCAGCTCAGGGCACTGCAGCCCACCAGAATAGGGGCTTGCTATGAGAACACCTTGTGATAACAGTGCAGGGGAGCAAAATTTGCCACACCAAATTGTATCTGTTTGGACTGAGAATTAATTTAGGCTGATTATTTTTAAAGCCCAAAAGACTCAGGAAGAACCTTTGACCTTCCCCTGACTGTCTAAAAGAATTTAGATAGAGGATCTGTTCCAGGAAGGGATCTATCACCATATGAACCAAGTGTGTGGGCAGGGAAGAACCTAGCAAAGTCTGTTTGTTAAAATTCCTCTCCGTGTCCCACTGTCTCTGCACAGCCCAGCAAACATTTGTTTACCAAAATTTGCCTTTCCATCCCCGTATAAATTGCCTTCCTCCCCTCCGAAGTCGAAAACTATTACCCCAACATCCTCTTTTTTTTTTTAACATCTTTATTGGAGTATAATTGCTTTACAATGGTGTGTTAGTTTCTGCTTTATAACGATGTGAATCAGTTATACATATACATATGTCCTCACATCTCTTCCCTCTTGCATCTCCCTCCCTCCCACCCTCCCTATCCCACCCCTCTAGGTGGTCACAAAGCACCGAGCTGATCTCCCTGTGCTATGCGGCTGCTTCCCACTAGCTATCTATTTTACGTTTGGTAGTGTATATATGTCCATGCCACTCTCTCACTTTGTCAGAGCTTACCCTTCCCCCTCCCCATATCCTCAAGTCCATTCTCAAAGACACAGACCAACACCCTCTTTTGTCTTTAGCTAAAGATGCTATTTAAGGTGATGATTTCGGCCCCTTTGGCAAGTTACCCAGTTCTCCTGGGTCTCTCCCATGTATACATGTTATTAAACTTTTGTTTGGTTTTCTCCTGTTAATCTGTCTCATGTCAATTTAATCCTTAGACCATCCAGAAGAACCTGGAAGGGCAGAAGAAATGTCTACTTCCCCGACAGCAGTCATTGTCTGTTTTCACCCTGGAGCAAGGAGATTTCTCTGAGAAAACTGCTGTTTGGATACTATCCTTGATGGAAAAGACAAACTAATTGAGTTTGCTGGGCTACAGCCTGTCAATGCTACTCAATTCTCGTCTCCTATTCATGGAGTCCCAACACTTTCAGGGGCAGATGGGTATGAGCTTTTTGATACAGTAATTCAAAGGTCAGGCCAGTGGATTCACAGGTTAAAATGTCTGACACAGCCTAGCACATCTAAAGAGAAATCAGCTTAAAAAAACCCACAAAACTCTAATTCAACGGTTCTCAGATTTGAGTGTGCGCCAGAATCCCCTGGAGGGCTTGTTAAAATCCAGATTGCTGGCCCTACTCCAGAGTTTCTGATTCAATAGGCCTGAGAATTTGCATTTCTAACAACTCCCTGGGTGAAAACAAAGATGCAACTCTGGTTCTGAGGACCACTACTTCAAGAGAGTGCTTTTCAAGTGTAATGTGCCTTCGAGTAACCCAGAGCTGTAGTTAAAATGCAGATCTGGTCTCCGGAGTTCCCAGTTGTCTTTCTTTCTTTCCTTTTTCTTTTTCTTTTAATATCTTTATTGGAGTCTCTTGAAAACAGCAAGTTGCAGAAACCCTCTTTAAAGGGAGAGAGAAAGAGCCAGCGAACCTATTTGACTTGGGAGGGACACAGTCTGTGTGCTGGAGAAGAGCTGCAACCCCTAGCTGAGCCAAAGGACTGTTGAGTCATCATCAGCTGGACAACATCCCCGAGGATATCAAGACAGCCCCTCTCACCTCCAGCGAAAAGAAAAAGAAGGAGAGAGGGAAGGAAGGACGGGGGGAGACAAAAAGAGGAAATCATGCTCTCATTACAAGATGGCATTTGGAATAAGGTAGAAATTCAAAACAAATATTGAACAACTTGCAAATTGCATTTTCCTGGGACTTTTCTCTTGGCTTTTTTCGTTTGTTTGCTTTAATTGAAAGCCGTGTGTGTCAATGCGCTCACATGACAGGCCATGATCAGCTATTCCAAATGACTGGAACCACATGATGCTCTATTTCTCATCGGTTGCAGAACAATTTATGTTTCAGAAACTAAAGTACAATCACTTCCTAACTATCATATTGCACAGAAATGGCTTTGGCACTCAGGTGCAATGGCACTTCCTGAGTGATGGGGGGGTCGTCCCTGGGTCAAAGAAGAGCAGAGATCATGAAAGGCAGATGGTTCCCTGTGTACCTGCTGGGAAAGGGCAGAAAACTGCAGTGGGAAAAACAGCTACAGAAAAATGGAACACGGCACCTAGGCACCCCCGACCCTAGAGTCAGAAAAGCATAAAAAAGCCCAAGAATGTGGCTGGAGAATTGGAGGAATTGGGACAAGGTTGTCGGGTGTGGGGGCGGCGGGGGGGCGGTGGGGACATGAACTCATCCACTTTGTTTCCAGAGAGATTTCAACCAGCCCAACATGTTTTACGTTCTCAAGACCGGAAGCTTGTACCAAATCACTCCCCCTAATGGGGCAAGTTGTACTAATTTATTGAATCCAAATATTAACGTTTTTTTTTTCTACTTTACAGGTAAAATAATTTTTCAAAACCAACCAACCAACCAACACACAGAAGATTTACTCCTAGTGATAAGAGCTAATGCAAAAATTGCTATATGATAGACACTGGGCCAGTAGTCTAATTTAGTCCTCTCAACCACAATACAAAGCAGAGATTATGATTTCCATTTTAAAAGCAGAAAACTGAGGCTGAAATAGCTTATTCAAAGCCATGCAAGTCATAAATAGTAGAGCAGAGCCTTGATCAGGGTACCATGAAACCAGAGTTGGGTTTTTTCACTACTGTTCTACCTTTGGTAATAAGATGCAATCAGAAATGGAAATCCCCATACACTGCTGTATGTGAAATGTATAATGATGCAGCTGCTTTAGAAAACAGTAGCAGTTTCTTAAAATGTTAAACAGAAATTTACCACATGTAGAAGGGACCCGGCAATATCACTCCTAAGTATCTACCCAAGAAAAATGAAAACATGCCCACAAAAGACTTTTAGATGAATGCTCATAGCAGCATTATTCAAAATAGCCAAAAACTGGAAACCACCCCAAATGTCCATCAAACGGTGAAGAAATAAACAAAATGTGGTGTGCCCAAATGATGGACTACAATGCAGCAATAAAAAGGAATGAGAGGGGCTTCCGTGGTGGCGCAGTGGTTGAGAGTCTGCCTGCCGATGCAGGGGACACGGGTTCGTGCCCTGGTCCGGGAAGATCCCACATGCCGCGGAGCGGCTGGGCCCGTGAGCCATGGCCACTGAGCCTGCGCGTCCGGAGCCTGTGCTCTGCAACCAGAGAGGCCACAACAGTGAGAGGCCCGCATACCGCAAAAAAAAAAAAAAAAAAAAAAAAAGGAATGAGACACTAAAATATGCCACAACATGAATGAACCTCAAAAACATTATGCTAAGTGAAAGATGCTAGATGCAGAAGAGCACATGTTGTATAATTTCCTATGAAATATCAGAAAAGCTAAATCCATGAGACAGAACAAAGATTATGATTACTTGGAGCTGGGGATAGGAATGGTAGTGACCACAAAAGAGCAGAAGGGATCTCTTTAGGGAGATAAAAATGTTCTAAAGTTGGGTTATAGTGATGGTTGCACAACTCTATAAATTTACAATTTATTAAATTGTGCACTTAAAATAGGATAATTTTATGATGTGTAAATTATACCTTTAAAAAGCTTTTTTAAAAATGTAAAAAGCTTAAAAATCTAAAAAAAAAAATTAGAAAAAAGAAGTGGCCATTGAGTGATCTGGCAAATGATGACATGATAAGCATGTGCTAAGCACTGACCAAGGTGACCTCATTTAATCCTTGCAACAAGGCCTCCCTCCCTCACCCCTGGTGGTACTACGTCACTTCAAGCACAGGAATTCTCATGTTCCTCATCCCTAACAGAGGGCCTGACATGCAGAAGCCTCTCAGTAAATGCTTGCAAAATAGAGCAATATTGTGTCATGATCAAAAGGTCAGGCTCTGGGCAATAGACAGACAGAGAGTCAAAGCCTGACTTACTAGTATATGCTGTCTTGCCACTTTCTACTATCACAGCAGAGAAAAGTTAAATACTCAACTTTCCTGGATCCCCTTGCACCTTGGTGAGACCCTAGTAATGAGGGAAGAGACAGGTTCTGAGAAATGTTTTTGTTCTCCTGATAAAAGCAACAGTTGAGCTGGTGCCATCCCTGCCTCCTCCTTCCTGACTTGAACATAGATGAGACGTTATGAGCACAGCAGCTATTTTGTGGCCATAGGGTGGAGGGAATCACAAAATTCTGGCCTCTTATTGTTGAACCACTGAAACAACGCTAGTGGCCACATGCCACTAGACTTTCTGACACATGAATAGAAACCTCATTTAAGTCTTGTTTGAATTTTTCTATTACTTATACCTAAGAGCATTTCTAATTAGTATTATTAGAAGCAGAACTATAGTAGTAGTTTTTTATTTAACAGAATGCCTGCTTAGGTTTCTCTCTGTTTCCATCTATCTCTTCCAAACCATACCTAAGTTCTTTGTTGTCTGACTAGAAGACTGAGAGGCACGTCTAGCTGTCCCTACTTTAGCTCTAGTTTTAAATATGCATTTGGAATTCCTCTTTCCTGATGCTGGATTTATTGGAAATGTCCCAAAGCAGCAGCCCAATGGAAATAAATGAGTCTAATTTCAGAAAAGACAAGCCCATCTTCTCTTCTCACTAGCAGTCTCATAATACAATGGTAATTACCAGTAACGATAATAGGTAGTTAATATACATTCTCCATAATCGATGCCTCTCACACGAGCATCCTTCATTTTCCCCATCTCCAATCTTTGTGGAAGAGGGAAATTTCACTGTAGCATGTTCCAGAAACATGCAACGGGCCCTTCGACTGGCCACCTTGATGTCAATTCCCTCAGTTTTTTCAGAATAGGAAGTCAGAATACCGAGTGATCACCAATAGCACCACACTACCCTGCCCCTCTCTGCAGCGGGACATACACTATTCTGATCTCTAGCAGGTTTGATTTAAACTGACAAGAAGGAGACAGCTTCTCTTTAGGCTCCAGGGAGGATCATGATGGAGAAGCTCCTGAAATCTGACAATAATATTCAATGAGTGATCAGATGCAGTGGTATCTAGGTGCAGTAAGATGTATTCTTAGAAGACAGCTGGGATTAAGGGATGGGACACAGGAGAAAACATTAGGGGACTGTAGTGGGAAGCTTCAAAACAGCCCCCTAATGATCTCCTCCCCTTATGTGTGAGCCAGACCAGGAGATTCACTTCTAACCGATAGAATATGGCAAAAGTGATGGGATGCACTTCTGTTGTTAGGTTACAAAAGACTGCGATTTCCCTCTTGCTCGTATTCTCACCAGCTCTTCTCACATACTTGCTCTGGTGGAGGGAGTCACACTGCCGAGAAGGGAAGATGGCCTCTGGCAAAAAGCCAGCAAAGAACTTATACTCCCCGCCTGACAGCCCATGAGGAGCCAAATCCTACCAAAAAACACCAAGTGGCCTTGGGAGCAGATTCTGCTCCAGTTAAACTTGAGATGTTAAGGCTCCAGCCAACACTTTGACTGCAGCCTGTGAGAGACCCTGAAGCATAGGATTCAGCTAAGCCATTCTTGGATTCCTTGCCCACAGAAACTGTGTTGTTTATAACTGCTTATTTGGGGGTCATTTGTTATGCAGCAATACAGGGAATCATTATGATAGTTTTAAAGTGAAAACACACACAGTGTTTAGAATTCAAAGCCTTTCTCTGCTCCACGTTATAAGGGTTTTTGATTGTTGCTGTTCTGTTTGAGGATTTCTCTTCTGTTTTTTTGTTTGATTTTGTTTTGGAGGTTTTGCTGTTTGTTTCTTTTTTGCTCAAGCAGCTGCTGATTGAATCTGGGCATTTCTTGTGTTAATCAGGACAGTACTGATCATTATTATAACTGCTACTATTTAATCTGCGTTTGTAATATGTCAAGCACTGTGGTGAACTTTATAAGTATTATCTCACTTAATCCTTACAACACAGTGAAAGAGGTACTAGGATCAATTGCCCCCTTTCCACATGTGAGGACACAGACGTTTAGAGAGTTACAGTTCCTGCCCGAGTCACGTAACTAGCTAGCTGTGGAGCCAGGATGCAGACCCAGGGGTTCTGACTCTCAGCCTATTCTCCTAATCACTCAGCAAAACTGAAGAGAAAGGAGGCTAGAATGACTCATATGGGAAAGGGCACAAATCCAGAATGTTGGGGGCTAGGGGACATGGAGGAGGAGAAGAGCTGAGAAAGACTATGTTTTGGAAGAGAAAGATTGGGGAGGATTGGAAGGAATGATGAGGAATTGGGGTCACTGCCATGCAAGCTGATAAGAGTGAGGAAGGGAGAGGGGAATTAAAAGAAAAAGGGGGAAAGGAAGGAGGGGGAGAAGAAGAGAGATTGACTGATGATTTTGTTGTATAATATATACCTAATTCCTTTTTAGCGTTTTCCAGAGATGCAGTAAAGATAGATTTAAACTACTTTCAACGTAAGAGATGGACAGTACACAAGATCATAAAAGAGATGGGCACTGCATCCAGATTACTCTGTCTCTTCTCATTCTATTCGCTTTTCCATTTACAATTTCTGTGATGCCTACTGTTTCTTCGACCCCTTCTTTGTCTTACATGGATCTGAGCTTATTCCTACTATCCCCCAAATCTCTCCCCTCTTTGTTAATGCCACCGTCACTACCCCAGTTCCCACCCTCACCTTCTCTCTCCTGGATTATGCCAACAGCCTCCTAAAAGACCTTCCAGACTCCAGTTTCTGCAGGCCAACCTCATTTCTCGATTAGTGACTAGGCAACCTGTTTAATTATACAAGCCTTACCAGCACAATGCTCGGCTCACACCCTTCACATATAGAATCAATTCCAAGCTTCAAACCATGGTATAAAAGACTACCACCACCTCTTGTTTGGACTACAGTGATCATTTCTAAGTGGAATAAAAAAGAAGTAAACAATAAGTACTCTCTCACCTCCTGACCCACAGGATCCACTTCCTGGAGACAAGCGTATTTCTTACTTATACTTCCAGAAGTGTGGGATGTGTATATAAGCATTTTATGTAGGAGAATCAAACTTCATCCACTATAACTCACAAGTGAAAAAACACAGCAAATATAGTCAATGGATCTTTGACAAAACAGGAGCTAAGACAAAACAGTGGCAAAAAGTCAGTTCTTCAATAATTGGTTCTGGAACAACTGGACAGGCAAAAAAATGAATCTAGACACGGACTTCACACCCTTCACAAAAATTAACTCAAAATGGATCATAGATCTAAATGGAAAATGCAAAACTATAAAACTCCTGGAAGATAACATAGGAGAAAACCTAAATGACCTTGGGTATGATGATGCCTTTTTAGATGCAACACCAAAGACACAATCCATGAAAGAAATAATTGATAAGCTGAACCTCATTAAAATTAAAAACTTCAGCTCTGTGAAAAGACAAGAGAATTAGAAGACAAGCTACAGATTGGAGGAAAATATTTATAAAATACACATCTGGTTAAGCACTGTAATCCAAAATATACAAAGAACTCCTAAAACTCAACAATAAGAAAGCAAACAACCCGATTTTAAAAATGGGCCAAAGACCTTAACAGACACCTCACCAAAGAAGATATACAGGTGGTAAATAAGCATACGAAACGATCCACATCTTATGTCATCAGGGAACTGCAAACTAAAGCAGCAACGAGACACTGTTACATACCTGTTAGAATGACCAAAATCTAGAACACTGACAACACCAAATGTTGGTAAGGATGTGGAGCAACAGGAACTCTAATTCACTGTTGGTGGGAATGCAAAATGGTACAATTCTTTGCAAGACAGTTTGGCAGTTTTTTATAAAAATAAATATACTCTTACTATATGATCCAGCAATATCACTCCTTGGTACTTATCCAAAGGAGTTGAAAACTTACGTTTGCACATAAACCTGCACACGGATGTTTATGGCACCTTTATTGATAATTGCCAAAACTTAGAATCAACCAGCATGCCTTCATAGGTGAATAAATCAATAACCTGTAGTACATCCACACAATGAAATATTATCCAGCACTAAAAAGCAATGGACTATTGAATATTAAGCCATGAAAAGACACGGAGGAATCTTAAATGCATACTACAGAATGAAAGAAGCCAATCTGAAAAGGCTTCATACTGTGTGCTTCCAACTATATGACATTCTGGAAAAGGCAAAGTATGGAAATGACAAAAAGATCTGTGGCTGCCAGGGGTCGAGTTGGTGGGTGAGATGAATAGGCAGAGCACAGAGGATTTTTAGGGCCGTGATAATACTCTGTATGATACTATAAAGGTGGATACATGTAGTTATACTTTTGTCAAAACCCATAGAACATACAACACCAAGAGCGAACCCTAATGTAAACTACGAGCTTTGGGTGACTTTGATGTCAGTATAGGTTCAACCTTAGTAAAAAATGTACCACTCTAGTGAGTGGTGCTGATGGTGGGGGAGGCTGTGCGTTGGGGGTGTAGGAGGTGTACAGGAAATCTCTGTATCTGCCTCTCAACTTTGCTGTGAACCTAAACGGCTTCATAGAATAAAATAAAGTCTTTTGGGTTTTTTTTAACATCTTTATTGGAGTATAATTGCTTTACAATGGTGTGTTAGTTTCTGCTTTATAAAAAAGTGAATCAGCTATACATACACATATAT
The DNA here is from genome assembly GCF_964270905.1 of Leucopleurus acutus. NCBI lineage: Eukaryota > Metazoa > Chordata > Mammalia > Artiodactyla > Delphinidae > Leucopleurus > Leucopleurus acutus. The sequence continues at coordinate 25,411,185 of NC_139158.1, forward strand.
CCCCATATCCCCTCCCTCTTGCGTATCCCTCCCACCCTCCCTAACCCACCCCTCTAGGTGGACACAAAGCACCAAGCTGATCTCCCTGTGCTATGCGGCTGCTTCCCACTAGATATCTATTTTACATTTGGTAGTGTATATAAGTCCATGCCACTCTCTCACTTCGTCCCAGCTTACCCTTCCCCCTCGCCGTGTCCTCAAGTCCATTCTCTACGTCTGCGTCTTTATTCCTGTTCTGCCCCAGGTTCTTCATAACCATTTTTTTAAATCTTTTTTTAGATTCCATATATATGTGTTAGCATACGGTATTTGTTTTTCTCTTTCTGACTTACCTCACTCTGTATGACAGACTCTAGGTCCATCCACCTCACTACAAATAACTCAATTTCGTTTCTTTAAAAATAAAGCCTGTTTTTAAATTAGCAAACTTTATATTCCCTGATTTCATCTTTATCAGAGACCCATTCCACTAGGTAGTATGAAAAACAGTAAATGTGCCAGTTTTTTACATCCTCAGGATGTTTACATCCATCTCAGGAAGTTTAATACAGTCTTGAGTTGGTTCAGACTCTTTAGGATAAATATTCAATCAAATCTGAGTTTCAAACTCCATACCAAGACTGTTGCTCTCTTCCACAAGACATTACATGGGTGCAGAAGACTGTAGGTGTCCTCACAGCAGTAGAAGGAAGCCTCAGGTCCACCAGACATCCTTCAGGACTTTTCTGGCACCTGCAACAGTATGGCTGGGGCTGGTCTGTCTCTGGTGTCTCTAGAAGGGATGGCAGGTCTCTTGATGTTTGGACTATCATACTGGGACCAACTTCTGGTTCTGGCCAATTGCCTCTTGTTGCAAATTCCGTGTCCTCTGAGCCCTCCTGGCTCTGATCCCAGGTGATCCTTAGGTTCTCCCGGCATCTCCACATCCCCCTGAAGGGACTTTGTGGGGACCTCTGGGCACAGGCTGCAGGGAATCCATTCCCCCACATTCCTCTGTGGCATTTTCTCTACCAAACTAAAAGTGGAACTTCTAAATGCCATGGGTGTGAAAATATTTACTCTGCACTACAGGAAATCAGGAATGTGCCCCATCAAGCTCTGAAAGGCCCCCACATTTATCTTCCTGATTCTTATGCTACTTCTGGTGTATCCATCAGGAAGAAGGCATTTGACACACATGTCTTTCTCCTTCCCACCTGGTCTACTGCTCCTTCCAGGGCCAGAGAGGCTTCCTCCAGCACCTCCACCAAGTAGGACACAATGGCTTGTCACGAAACTCTATGGTCTAAGTTGGCCAGGCTTGCACCTTGGTGTGTAAAAAGGCTTTTGGAATTTAGAAAGAAAGAGCAAACAAAAAATGCACAAAATTTCATCTCAATGAAGTTTGGCTTCAAAGGTTATTTTCTTGCCCTTTATTAGGGAAAAAAGAAATAAGTCATCTGAGACTCAAGACTGAACCTCTGTTCTACTCCATGTGGCTCTCTCCTTCTCTGGGACAGTAGCCTCGTGGCTTAGCTTTCATAACCCAAGGGGTGCCATGAAGAAAGAAACTGGCTTCTGAGGGAATAATTAATCACCAAGAGGTATTTCAATCGCTATTTTATTTATTTCCTCTCTGATATTTATTATTTCTTTTCTATTGCTGACTTTAGGTTTGTTTATTCTTCTTTTTTTAATTCTTTTAGGTGGTATGTTAGGTTGTGTATTTGAGATTTTTCTTGTTTTTTTTGAGGAAGGCCTGTGTCACTATGAAATTCCCTCTAAGGACTGATTTGCTGCATCCCATAGATTTTGTATGGTTGTGTTTTCATTGTCATTTGTCTCAAGGTATTTTTTAATTTCCTCTTTGATTTCATCACTGACCCATTGGTATTTTAGTAGCATGTTGTTTAGTCTCCATGTAATCATTTTTTCTCATTTCTCTCTCTGTGCTTGATTTCTAGTTTCATGCCATTGTGGTCAGAAAAGATGCTTGAAATAATTTCTATCCTCTTAAATTTGTTGAGGTTTGTTCAAGAGGTATTTCAAAAATATTACATCTATCATATTTGGTGTGTGTAGGTATAAATGTGTTTGTGGTGTGTGAGTGTATTTATACACAAGTGACGACCAGGGGTCTGCAAACTATGGTTTGGGGTCAAATCCAGCCTGCCTCCTGTTTTTGATATGGCCAGCAAGCCCAGAATGATTTTTATAATTTTTAACGACTGGGGGAAAAAAGAGCAATATTTTGTGATGTATGAAAAATTTTTGAAATTCAAATTTTAGTATGCAAAAAGTTTTATTGAAACACATGCCTAGCCCTTTATATATTGTCTGTTGGTTTTCACATGGGGAGGGCAGAGACCATAACAGAGAATAAAATAGTTACTATCTGGCCTTTTAAGAAAAAGTTTGCCAATCCCTTTTTAATACTGTTTAGTTACTTTGCTTTTTCATGTTAAACGTATCTGGGAGGACATTGCATATCATACATTGAAACTACGTCATTCTTTTTTTTTTTTTAATCAAGCTGTCACGAGTTTTTTTCTTAGCAATTTGACTTATGTTTAGCAGCCATTCCCCAAGATAGCATATTCCTCCGTGACAAGACTTCATTAAACTTCCAGCAAAATAATTAGCAAGGCTATCTCAAAAGGCTATTTTAAAATACAAGACTGATACCAAGGAGCAAATAGAGTTAACACTGTCATGAGAGATCAAAGCCATCCGAAGACGTGACTAAAACTTTAACCTCCAGCAGCCGACTAATGAAGAAGTATACACAGGAACACTTGTGATATCTTCCCTCTTAGGCCCCATCAACAAATTCATTTGACATGGAAAATTTCCCAGAGGAAGCTTAAAAATAGTAAATTTCCATTAATTACAGAGCAAAGAATGTTCTCTTCCTAATTTATTATCTATTAGGAAACTTTTGGGGATGCTGTAACCACCTCTTATTGCATAGACACTTCTTTATTCAGGGAGGATGATGGGATTAACAAACAGCCTCTCAACTGACGTGAGAGCTCATTTGGTAAAAATACCTTGACTGTGATGGTGGTGGTGGCAGTCTTGGCAATGGGTTCTGTGGTGATGGGGATGATGGGGATGGGGATAGAACAGTGACAATTCCAAGTCCAGCTCCCAATTTAGGACCCACTTCCCTCCCCCAGGATTCTTGGGAAGAATGGGAAAAGTTCAGGAGATCCAAAGTGAGAAGATTTTAGGTTTGAGCCTCTACCCTTTGGTCACTCTGTGGTCATAAGAAAGTCCTTTGTCCTCTTTAAGCCTCATTGTTCACCTATACAATGGATATCATACTCTTTACCTATTTTGCACAGTTGTGGGGATGATGGGAGATGCTGTCAACACTTCGAGTGATGGAAAGACTGATTCTGCACAGCAACCCCATTCTTACTTGTCTTTTTCACTGTCTTCCATGAACAAATCTATCCCCAGGCATCCCCAAGAGATCTAAAAGTGGAAGAATAAAGGTCAGATTCCGGTTATTTTGTAATTAACACTGGGATATGGTGACTCTCATTCCTTTCTTGTGGGCCCGTGGTTGACTATTATGTCAATTTTTTTTCCTGTGCTGGGAATATATTTATAAAGGTTTATTTACTCTTTGAAGATGTAGGTTAATCAACTTTCCAAATGGTAGTGAACAATTACTGCGCTTTCACATTTCCTAAGTATTCAGAAAATCCCAATTATTATCCCCTATGAGCAATATTAATACCCAATATTTAAGCATTTATGTGTCAAGAACGGCGCTAAGTACCTTTGAAGCTGGTGCAATTATCAACCCCATTTTATGAATGAGGAAGCTAAGGGCTATGGGTATTTTTCTAGGTCTACAACTTTTTTACATTTTCTCTGCCTCTCCCACCCAATATGCCTTCCCACTCTCATTTAAATCACCAACACCCTTCTCAGCAACACCAACTTCACCACTAATCAGATATCCACAGATCCTGCTCCTCTGTTCCTTGCCTTCCAAATTGTAGCGACACACATCTTAACAAACATTTCAACGGTTAAATGTACCGGTGCATGTAATGGACCCAAAACACAGTGACTGTTAAGTAAGTGGCGGCTGTAATATAGCCTGGTGGTCCAAGGCAGGAGCTCAGGGTTCTAAGGTCTTGGTTCAAATTATGGCTCATCCACTTGTAAAAAGAGAGATCTTAGCCAACATGCTTCAATTCTCCAAGACTCAGCTTCTTCATGGGGATAATAATACCTCCCCTCATTGCATTCTCGTGAGGATTAAATGAATTGGATACACGCAACGTGCTTAGGACCCTGCCTGGCACTGTCAACAGTCATACGTGCAACTCCCACTACTATTGTTATTGCCCAACAATGCAAAGCTTCTATTAAGTGAGTTATTTTTCCCAATGCTGTGCTCATGCCAGATAAAACAAATTAACCTTAGGAAGCTTATTACCTTTAAATCTTGATTGCAAACGTGCCCTCCTCCTCCCAGCAAGACTCTCATCCTCTCAATTCCTCTGTTAATACTTCTGCTGATTATTTTTCTTAAAAGAGGGTTAGCTTGTTTTCACCCCAACAAGCTCAGTAGAGAAAATAGAGATGAGGGGAATATCTGTTTTAGACATTAGCTATGTCTCTCATGCTGCTAGTGACCTCACTGGGGCCCTGGCCAACCCTCCTCACCTCCCATCTGCATTCAGGTTTCCTTTAGTTTTAACAGAAACTGCAGTAGGTCACCCCACCACAGCCTGTGACCCCGCCAGCAAAACAGGTCCCCCAACACAGGACTCACAGTTCAGGGAGCTTCCAAGTGCAATTCAAAATAAATATTCACGTAGGTGCTACGGTCAGCCTTCAGAATTTGTCTCAAAGTGACTTGCATATTCAGGACTATATTCTCCAGTGCTTTGGCCCATTGGGGAGTGATTTGCATTCAGGGAGGAAAGACGAATATTCCAGTCTTAGCAATTATTGAAATATATCCAGTCAGTACTCTAATAAATTATCTTAACCCAATTACTAAAAACATTGCAAAACATTACTATGCATCGAAGACCGTTCTGCCCAGGAATCTTTATTGGCAGGGTAATTAAAAACGTACTAGCTATGGCTTCTACTCAAATATTTGGGGATGTTTTGCGCCATTTGAATTGGTTCTCTTGGACTCTGGAGAGACATCTGCCTGGATCTTCTCCATCCTTCCCCTCCCCAACTCCTAGTTTTTGGGGACACTTGTCACTGGGGTCTCCTTCCCCCATCAATGCTGCCCACAAATTCCTTCCCACCCTAATCCTTCTTACAGAAAGAAATACTTATACAGGCTCAGTCCCCTCTCCTTCATCCCTTCCCTCTCTGTTCAAAGTAAAAGACTTTTGTTAACCATCATGTATTAGGTGCCTACTATGTGCCAGAAACTTCCACATTATCAGAATAAATCCTCCAGTAACATTTCAAGGAATGATACTCCCATTCCAAGGATAAGAAAATTTAAGGATTACAAAGGTTAAGTGAACTGCTAAAGTTCGCAGAGCTGATGAGTGACAAAACCAGGATCAAACTTAGGCCTGGTGGTTCCAAGGCTTTTCTTTCATTCTTCAACAAGTTTTTATCAACTGCTTATATGTGCCAGGAACTATGCTAGGCCCTGAGATGAGGACAGTGAACAAAATCTGGCAGAGTCCCCCGTCTTGTGGGTCTTGTACACATCCATCAAGTGTGTGAGTCGGGGTACATCAGTAATGCTGGAGTAACAAGCAAACGCCAAATGTCAGTGGGATATAACAAACACTGATTTCTTATTCGTGCCATCCGTTCATGGAGGTTCACTGGGACCACAGCAGGTCTCATGTCCACATCTAACTTTAAAGCAGCTGATGAAATATAATCCTAGCCGAAGACTGAAAACTATGAACATGTCCTGCCAGACAGAGGGGAGGGAGCGAGGGAAGTCATTTTCAGAACAGCAACTAGGAGCTCTGCAGTGAATTTACAATCGGGCTGTAATACTGGCCAAGGTCCCCGGCACTCTCCTCACAAACCCGATATCCATCTCCAAATACCACCATCAGACCACGGCGATCCCAGGCATCAAACCCTGCTCTGATCACAGGGACATGTGACACTCACTCCTTCACTATTAGGCTCATCTTCACAGCCTGCACTGTGCACCAGATAGCTGGGCTCAAGAGCCAAGATCCAAGGGTGCAAATGGATCCAGCCTGGAGCCATCGAATGGAAGTGCCCAGGGCAGCTCTGCCTGTTGAAGTAACTTTTTAGAATCACTAAAAAGTCCTGAGTATTTTCATCTACCAGCCTCAAGGATGGTGTTCTTCCTTGAGATCATTAATGACATCATTAGGCACTGGTTTTCCTTTCACTGTTCAGATCCTGGACTGAACTGCATTATCTAGTTTAATCTGTACAAGAATGTTGAGAAGAACATAATGGTTCCATTTTACAGATGAAGACAGAGGATCCGAAAGATTAAGTGAACAACTCACAAAGTGGAAGAGCAAGGCTTTGACCCAAGTCTTTCTGACACCTGAGTACACAGCGGCCTGCAGTGGCCAGAGCCTTGATCAGAAGCACCACAGCAGAGACCTTGATTCCAGGGCTCCAAAATCTAAAGGGCCCAAAGCTGTGGCTAACTGAGACCAAAGATCAGCAAAATGTTCCACAGTCCAAGACAGAAGTGGCTGAACTCACTCCAAATCCAAATCCACCAGCATTAATGTGAGAAGAGAAACCGATTGTCAAGCATCTACAATGTGCCAGAACACCAGACAAGCCCAGACCGTGCATTTCCACAGTGCATGTGACCTAGGCTCAGGCATCATCTCGTTTAATCTTCACAACGTCACTGCTAGTTGGGTATTTTATGGATAAGAAATCTGTGTCTCAGAGACGACAAGTGACTTCAGAGTACCCACAGGAATCCTGTGCTGCCTGACTGTATTTTCTCTCCACCATGGTGCCTGTTGAGGGGTCACAGGGGAAGACCAGGGATCCCCCAACACATACAAACGTGGATTTTTTACTGAGATATAGTTGATTTACAATATTATGTAAGTTTCAGGTGTACAATATAGTGATTCACAACTTTTAAAGACTATACTCCATTTATAGTTATTATAATATATTGCCTATATTTCCTGTGCTGTACAATATACCCTTGTAGCTTATTTTACACATAGTAGTTTGTACTCCTTAATCCTCTACACTTATCTTGCCCCTCCCCACTTCCCTCTACTCACTGGTAACCACTAGTTTGTTCTCTATATCTGTAAGTCTGTTTCTTTTTGTTATATTTACTAGTTTGTTTTATTTTTTAGTCTCTACATATAAGTGATAATATACAGTATTTGTCTTTCTCTGTCTGAATTATTTCACTAAGCATAATACCCTCCAAGTCCAACCATGTTTGCCATGCTTCAAATGGCAAAATTTCATTCTTTTTTATGGCTAAGTAGTATTCCATTCTATATATATACCACATCTTCTTTATACACTCATCTGTTGATGGGCACTTAGGTTGCTTCCATACCTTGGCTATTATAAATAATGCTGCTATGAGCACTGGTGTGCATGTATCTTTTCAAATTAGTGTTTTCATTTTCTTCGGATATATACCAAGTAGTGGAATTGCTGGATCATATGGTAGGTTTTTTTTTGAAGAACCTCCATACTGTTTTCCACAGTGGCTGCACCAATTTACATTCCCACCAACAATGCATGAGGGTTCCCTTTTCTCCACGTCCTCACCAACATTTGCTATTTGTGTTGTTTTTGATGATAGCCATTCTGACAGGTATGAGGTGATATCTCATTGTGGTTTTGATTTGCATTTCTCTGATGATTAGCGATGTTGAGCATCTTTTCATGTGCCTCTTGGCAAATGTGAATTTTTATGATTATCTCAGAAATATCACAGCATCACCTGGGAATGAGTCTTGGTTCCTTCCCTAAATTGAACTGTGCCTCACTCCAAACCAAGCCCATTACCTTGCCAGGGGAGGGCAACACCACGACCTCTGCCAACAACAACAGCAAAAATAGTAGAAAGAAGGAGAGACAGGAAGAGGGAAGAGGAAGAGAAGGAAGGACCACCAGCATTAACTAAGAATTTCCTAAGTGCCAGGCATGTTCTGAGTACTTTACATGCACCATCTCATTAAATCTTCACAGAAAGGCCCAAAAGGTAGGAAGTACTATTATTCCCATTTTATAGGCAAGGACACTGGGACTCAGAATTTTCATGTATCTTTCCGAAGGTCGACTGCTAGTGGGCAGAAGAACCAAGATTAAAACCCACACCTACGTGCAAAGTCCATCATCTTAAACAGCTACTACGTCTGCCTCGGAGGAAAAGCAGAAAGGGCTTTATATGGATCAGGGCTTGGGGAGTGAGAGACAAAATTCAGCTTCCTGTCGGGGGAAAAAAAGAAGCAGAGAACAGGGGGAAAAAAAAGAAGCAGAGGACAGGCTTGTTTTCTTTCCAAAGGGGATTCTTTTTCAAGGGTCTACCTTGTAGCCTCCTCTTGGTACCCAACCCAGGTTTCCTTTCTGGTGGGTGCATCCCTCCCCCAGCTGCTGCAAGAACCCTTTGATAGCAACTCATAGATGCCCACCCCCCTCTCCAGAGAATTGCATCACCCCTCACACTGAGGTAGGACCAACTCTGTACTGGGATTCAAGCTCCAGAGCTCCCCAGGGACCAGTGTGACACTAGCCTACATCCTGCTCAGGCCCTCTGCTCCATCCTGCTTCCCTCACTCCCCTTTCAGCTCCCCCCAAAAAAACAATTGCACAAGAATCCCTGCCTCAGGCTCTGCATCTAGAAAACCAAACGTAAGATACCCCCATCTCCTGTTCCCATCACTTGGGGTTCCTGGACACGAGCTTCTGCTTCTTCACCTCAGAGGTAGGAGAAACAGCAGAAGGCAAACTGAAGGACCTGGGGACCCAGTGTTGCTGGGAGGCACGAGGCCAGGCAGCTGAGAGAGGGCAGCCAACTGGACCAGGCTGGCAGTGCCCTGCTGCCCCCAGCCAGCCTGCCCTCGGCCTTGTGCACTTCGGGTAATTAAGAACAGATGGCTCATCACCTCAGCCAAGCCCCATTAACTCCTTAATGCTGCTCTTCTGGAGGCCAGATAGTCGGCTGGAAAAGCCATCTTCGGAGGTCATCTAATTAAATGATGCCCAGCACACAGAGCTGGCTGGTCTCTCTTCTAAGGCTGGCAGCTGCCCCTGCTGCTTCATCAGAGCTGCCATCGGTGACCAGATGGGCTGGGAAAGGGGCCTGGGTGTGCTTAATGGGGGAAACGTGCTGAGTGCAAAGAGCACTGGCTTGGGAGTCAGGGGACTGGCACTGCCCTGTGGTCTTGGACAAGTCACTTAATCTGGGTCTCAGTTTCACCACCTGCCAAACGGCAAGAGTAATAATAACCATAATAACAACAACAGCAGTAATTTAACATTGTTCTAATGGCAATTATTATTCCTTTAATGATAATAATAATCATTCTAGTGGTAACAAATTCTGTGGCAAACACTTTACATGTAATCTCTTCTTTAACCTTCATAACTGCTCTTTGAAATGGTACTTCTTATCTCCATTTGACAGATAGAAAAACAGAGTCTGGGAGAGGTTCCGTAAACAGCTAAGTCCACACACCTGGCAAGAGTCAGTGACAAGATTTGAACCTCGGTCTGACTGACTAGAGGGCCCCTGCTCTTCACCACCGTGTGCCAGCATTCCATGCCACCTGCCTTGTAGGATATTCAAATCTCAGAGGAAAAGAATAAACCACAAAAGCATTTCCATGGCACACCAAAGAAACTTTGATTCCCCTCCCTCCAAAAACAACAAATTAAAAGACCTCATTCTTCATTCAGTTCATTCTTCACACAGATTATCTTCTCAGACCTAAAAGCAAAGCCTTGTACTGAAAATTCCAGGTTCTTCGTAACGCTTCTAGCTACCCTGAACAAGGGAAAGGTAAAATATATACATCTACACATTTTGGATAAAGTTGATTAAGGAGGAGGCTCTGTGAAGGGGGCTATGTCCTTGGTCAATGAAAGAACCCAAGAAATTGAAATGCTCGTGTCTCATTTGAGAAATCTGGGCAAGTCAGGTGAACCGCAGGTCAACCAAACCTGAGTAAGGGATGTGGGATTCAGGGAGATTCACGGGGCAGACCCCGAGGGCATAGAGAATCCACCTTCTGCACATACAACACTGAGGTTGGCTGACTGAAGTGGGGTTTGGTGCCTGATTTGGGGCACTGACGGGACAGACCTCGAAGAAATAGTTCATTCTAGTATCTGGTCTTGAAATTTAAAAATGCTTTGAGAGAAAATGTTTTAATTCTTGATCTGGGTGATTGTTACATGGGCGTATTCAGTTTGTGAAAATTCATTGAGCCACTCATTCATGTAAATGTGCTTTTCTGAATGTATATTATACTTCAATAAAGAGTTTTTTAAATAGAGGGAAAATAACCCTAGTGAAAAACAGAAAGTGCTTTGGAAAGCCCAAATTGCTACCCAGGTTTACTGTTTTGATGTTCTTATCATGTTGTAAACAACTCCCCTCCCTCACCCAGAAAGCCTGTTCTCCATATCAAAACAATTGGGTGCTCAACTCACTAGACAGATATCTGCTTACTTGAGTCTCCACATCTGTGTGGGAATGGTCCCCAGCCCATCTCTGGAAGGGCTCATAAGCATCTTCCAGGCAAGATTTTATTGCTGTCTAGTCTCCAAAGGCCTTAAACTGACAGGTGTCCTTCCCTATCACACCCACTCCTTGAAGATGGAGACCACGACGTGGTTTAAGCAGCTCAGTGGAGTCCCCCACCCCGGCAAAAATAAGCTCCATTCCCCAAAAATGCCAGATGCCGAGAGCATGGGTCAGCATGGCCGTGGCGGGCCACCTCTTTAACATCCTTCAACCCACTCAGCTCCGCTGTCTCTGCCTTGCTCTCTCTATGTACCTTGGATCCTCCATCTTGCCTTCTAATTCCATCTGGGGCTCCCGATTCTTCCTTTTACTGTTCTCTGCCTACCCAGTTTTATACCACTTTCTCCTCCAGTCCTCCCCAGTCACCATCACCATCCACCCAGTTGTTCAAATCAAAAACTTAGAATCACCTCTGCTTCCTCCCTTCCCCCTCCCCACACTTCTTGAGCCATCAGCATCTCCCTAACCTCCCCTGACACATCACTCCACCCCAGGCCCCCTGTATGACTGTATTAGCTCCCATTTACCCTCCCTCCAAACTACCTCACACCCAACAGCCAGAGTCAGCTTTATAAAATATAAATCAGATTAAGGCAGTGCCCTGCTCTGAACCACCACTGGTCTTCCCATCCCACGTAGAGCAAATTCCAAACCTACGGTCATGCTTACGAGGCCTGTTCAGGTTGACACCTGCTTGCTCATGGCCAGCCTTTCTCACTCAGCCCCAAACACGGGGGCCAATCTCCATTCCTCAGTCACTCTAAACTCATCCCTGACACAGACCTTTCACACATACTGTTCCCTCTGAACACCTTTTCCTTGGCTTTTGCCATAGTTGTTGCCTTCTCATTCTCCAGGTCTCAAAGAAAGGTCACCTCTGCAGAGAGGTCCTCCTTGACCACCATCTAAATTGTCCCCTGATTTTCCTCCATCACACCATCCTGTTTTATCTCATTTATATCACTTAATCAGAAATTTTCATCATCCTTCTGTGCCTACTGTATTTGTGTGTCTTCCACCCAAACAGTCAGGATCGTGATTGCAGAGACCTTCTGTCCTGTTCCGGGATGAGCCCCCAGCTCCTGGCACACAGTCAGGACTCGATGAATGAATACACTCAGTGCTATCCCTAGGTTACTCACCTGGGCTGCCCACAGTAGAAGTGTCTGCCTCTGGCGCATTGCCTGCCTGGCATCCCAATTCGTGAAACAGTGGTTCTTGATCTTTCCTGAGATGTTTTCTGCTTCTGTAACCTGACCCCTTGCGCTCAAATTTCCAAAACCAACAGAAAAAGCAAGGTCCTTCTTGATTCAGGCCTGCAACACTCCTTTCTAAGCACCAGTGGTCACTTAGGCTGACCCATGTAACTGGAAACTGAGAGGCAGCCAAATAAAACAATAGATCAAAGAGTCTAGATGCTGGAGTTGGGAGGACCTGAGCTCAAATTCTGGCTTCATCATATTTATTAGCGATTTGCCCTAATACTAATCCTCCTCAGCCTCAGTGTCTCCTTCTGTAAAATAACAATAAGTCTGTCTGCCTCAAAACAGTCTTGGGCATTATGGAATTAAGGGATAAGTAATCACCACGGGTGTTACATGAGGTCGGTCTAGAAGGTATTTAGCAGAATGGATGACACACTTTATCTATAATTAATACTGATTTCTCTGGGAAGCCTACAGATCTCAGTTTATATTTTCCTTCCTCTAAGACTGACTTAGAGGCTCCACCCACATGCAGCTCTCAAACTAATACTCAATGGGTTCAATGGATCCCCATCTCATTCAGAGTAAAAGCCAGTTCTTATACTGAGATTCTGCATAACTGAGTCCCATCATTTCTTTAAGCCTTTTTGTACCACTCTCCCCATCACTCCCCTCTCCTCCAGCCACACCGTCCCCTGTGCTGTTCCTCAAACTTTCCAGTCACTCTCCAAACTCACCTGCTATTTCCTCTTCTTATAACATGCTTTCCCCCAGCAATCTGCTTGATTCTCACCCTCATCTCCTTCAGGACCTTGTTCAAATAGCTCCTTCATGAGATTTTTCTTGTCCACTGTGGTTGGCTGATAATGGTCCCCCAAAGATGTCCATGTCCTACCCCAGGACCCTGTGAATATGTTACATTATATGGCAAAGGGGACTTTGCATATGTGATTAAGTTAAATCTCAAGATGAGGAGAGTGTTCTGAATTATCCAGGTGGGCCCAATGTAATCACAAGGGTCCTTATAAGATGAAGGCAAGAAAGTCAAGTCGGAGAGAGAGAGATTGGAAGATGCTAGCTTCGAAGTGGAGGATGGGGCCACGAGCTAAGGAATGCAGGTGGCCTTCAGAAGTTAGAAAAGGCAAGAAAATGGATTCTCACCAAGAGCTTCCAGAAGGGATGCAGGCCTGCTGACCCATTTCAAATTTTTGACCTCCAGAATTGTATTATAATACAGTTATGTTATTTTAAGCCATTGAATTTATGGTAACTTATTACAGCAGCAATAGAAAATGAATTCAGCTACTAATCTAAAATTATATGCTTCACCAAATGTACACATGTGAATGTATTTGCACAAAACACTCACACATGCATGAGTGCATGTGGGCACACAAAACACACACACTCTTTATCCACCCCCCTCCTTGATTTTGTGTTCTCCACACCACTCACCATTGGACAATCCAAATAAATAAGAAAAATATGGCACGCACCTCCCACACAGACACATACACATCCGGAAATAAATGTTCTATGAAGACAGCGATTTTCGTCTATTTTGGTGACTGCTAGAAACAGGCCTGGCATTATTGAGTAGACAGACACTCAATTTTTTGACTACATGCTTTCTTCATCTTAGCTCTTATATATGCTATTTCTTATTATTTATATAAAATCTATGTCCCCCTCAACTTTTAGCCCTTGAACACAGTGGCCTGTCTCTCTCAGTCACTGTTACATCATTCCATCACTAACACAGCACCTTGCACCCCCCCGTAAGATCTCCACAAGCACGTGTGGAACAGTTGGGTCAACACCATCACATTATTCCTATACATCTGAGCCCCGGAGCTGTCAGAATTCCAACCTATCAAGAGCCCTCATATTTTATTTGATTGCAAATAAGTTTAATTCCTGTTTCACTGAAGCAGCAGGAAGAAAAAAAAAAGCCACTCGAGTCTGTAATTTACAAAGCAAATCTGCCCAGCAGAAATATTCATCTACAGCAGACAGTGGGATTCAATCATTTTTTAAAAGGGAAAGAAACCCACCCCGTTCTTCATACTTTCTAGTCGTACTGTTTGCAAACCTTTTGAAAGCAGTTTGAGGCCAAGGCTAATCACTTTCCTTCAAGGGGCTCATTTCCTGGGACTGGTGGTAATTTTGTCTCTGAGGAAGGAACACAGCAGGCAGAAAAACTGAGATTGTGGCTGAAGTCCTTCTTGGGGAAAGGATGTATGAAAACCCAGTCCATTCCACTTGGCTTGCTAATTACAAATCCAGGAGTACAGGGTGGTGTGGCCCTTTGAAATCCTCGGATCAATCAGATGAACAGGATATCCCTAAGAGGGAGTATGCAAGGCCATATTTAAATTGCACTATATTCACTTTAAATAACCACAAAGAAAGAATTGGTGACTACAAGATAAATTAGGTGAGTTTGGGGCAATCAGTATGTATTAGTTGCCTTTGCTTTCTTATTTCCTCTGTCGTAGATCTATCTCATCCTGCCAAGTCCGAAAGGACTCTTCACTGTTGCTTTCCAAATCCTTCTGTGGGCCCCTAAAGGGCAGGGATTAAGTGTCATCTTTCTTTGCATTCCTGGAGCCATTATAGTGCCTGATACACACTAGTCGTTGTATTGAATGATTTAATAGGCGAGCAGGTGACTGATGGATGGATGGATGTTTTAAACCAGGAATGAGTACTCCTGTATCAAATGCCTGTGTCTCCACTCACCTGATACTCATCCAGGGCACTTGTTCAATCTATAGCTTCTCAGGCCCCCACCCTAGAGTATTAAATTCTGTCTATCTCAAAGCTCTGACCATCAGGCAGGCTTGAAAAACATGTGTTAAATCCAACTGTCTAATGCATCCTTACCTGAAATGTCCATGAGTTATGTTTCCCATCACAGGGCAATTTTCAGCAGCTGAAGCTTCTCACATTCTAAATGAGAGGCAGGCCCTTTCCACTTCTAGCCACTGTGTATTCCCTCCCTATTGACATTCAACCCTTCCAAATGCAGCCTTATACAGTTGGCCCTGAGTATCCATAGGTTCCACATCCGAGGATTCAACCAACCACGGATCAATTTTTTTTTAATTCCAAAAAGTTCTAAAAAGCAAAACTTTAATTTGCCACATGCCAGCAACTATTTATATAGCATTGACATCGTATTGGGTATTATAAGTAATCTAGAGATGATTTAAAAGATACAGGAGGATGTGCATAGGTTATATATATGCAAATACTTTACGCAAGGAACTTGCGCATCCTGGAACTGATCCCCCTACGGATGCCGAGAAACAACTTTCCATTCTCACTCTCTTTACCAGAGCATTCGAAGGCAGCAGAACCCAGAGGTGTGCATTCTGCCTGACACCCATGCAGTGACCAGACTTGACTCCCTAGAAGTTCTTGCATCTGAAAGCAGGGCCTCCTGGCTTTCAGATTCCCTGACACAGCTTCCTTCCTGCCTGTTCAGCGTATGTACAAGCTTGCTACGAGAGGTGATCAAAGTGTATGCTTATTTTATCTCACTACCCGTTTCTCCCCTGAGGAATAAGGTCTAGGCAGTGGCTTTAGACCTGTGCTCTGGGAGCCTTTAGGAACAAAGCAGCCCCAGGACTCCACCTTCCTCCCACTGGGACAGCATCTTATTTTCCTGGGTTCCTCGTGGACCTCCTCCAGCAACATTTGATTCAAACAAAGGGTTCCATGGATCAAAAAGGTTTAAAAACAACTAGTGTAAAGCATCATTTTTGAACTGTACCATAACAACATTATTTTGACTTTCCTCTCTCATGGTATCACTAGAACAAAAAGGAATTGCCTTTTAGAATATTAAGCCAGACCTAAGGACTATAGTTTCCATTTATACTGTGGTGACTGACCAAAACACTCCCTATGCCTGGACATCAACTATTATCAATTCCTGGAAGTAGAAGAAACCTCAGAAGAAATTAATACTTTCTGTATTAGTTAGTGATCTACTGCGGTAGATCGCAGTAGAAATTACCCCAACGCTTAGTGCCTAAAAACAACGTTTATCATCTCTCAGTTTTCGTGGGCCAGGAATCCAGGCACAACTTAGCTGGGTTGTTTGACTCAGGTTCTGACAAGGCTGCTGGCAAGATACCGGCCAGGACTGCAGTCAACTCCAGCTCAACCAGAGAAGGCTCCACTCCCTAGATCACCCATATGGCTGTTGGCAAGATTCCGTTTCTCAGAGGTGTTGGATTGAGGACCTCAGCTCCTCTCTAGCTGTTGGCCAGAGCTGTTGCTAGGGGCCCTCTCCATCCTCCACCTGACAGTTCACAGCATTGCAACTGGCTTCCATCAGAGCCAGCAAGTGAGGAAGAGAGTGCAGACCAGATGGAAACAACCTAACCTTTACGTAACCTAACCTTGGAAGTGCCATTCCATCCCTTTCGCTGTGTTCTGCTCATCAGAAGCCAGACACTAGGACCAGATCACACACAGGGGAGAGGACCTCCAGAAGAGTATGAATACCAGGAGGTAGGGATCATTGGGAGCCATTGTAGAAGCTGCCAACCAATCCTTCTAAAGCATCCCCATCAGGTAATCTACTCAGAAGCAATGGGAAATGATTTGATCAGACAGACTTAGGTTGTCTTGGGTCTTCTTCTTACTACTACTACTATTCCTGATAATAATAACAACCATCACTCCTGCTACTAATTATTAGGCACTTTGCAGGTCTTCACAAGCATCGATCTTATTTGATGGTCACAAGAGTAAAAGAAAATATTTTTACTGAACCCATTTTACAGATGAGGAAACTGAGGCTAAGGGGAGTTTGGCCACTTGCCCGAGATCTCAGAGCTAGTGAGCACAAGAAGCCAAATTCCAACCACAGTGCTTCCTGCGCCATGATCCCAAGGCTATGCTCTGACTGCTAGCTTAACTCCTATGAACTCTTCTGTGAAAGAGTGATACTGAGACCTTCAAGATGGCGGAGGAGTAAGACGTGGAGATCACCTTCCTTCCCATGAATAGATCAGAAATACATCTACATGTGGAACACCTCCTACAGAACACGTACTGAATTCTGGCAGAAGACCTCAGACTTCCCAAAAGGCAAGAAACTCCCCCATGTACCTGGGTAGGGCAAAAGAAAAGAGAAAAAAGAGAGACAAAAGAATAGGAATGGGACCTGCACCACTGGGAGGGAGCTGTGAAGGAGGAAAAGTTTCCACACACTAGGAAGCCCCTTCACTGGCAGAGACAGGGGTGGGCAGGGGGAAAGCTTCGGAGCCACGGAGGAGAGCGCAGCAACAGGGGTGCAGAAGGCAAAGCGGAGAGATTCCAGCACAGAGGATCGGTGCCGACCAGCACTCACCATTTCGAGAGGCTTGTCTGCTCACCAGCCGGGGTGGGCGGGGCAGGGAGTTGAGGCTTGGGCCTTGGAGATCAGATCCCAGGGAGAGGACTGGGGCTGGCTGCGTGAACACAGCCTGAAGGGGCTAGTGTGCCACAGCTAGACGGGAGGGACTCCGGGAAAACGTCTGGACCTGCCTAAGAGGCAACAGACCATTGTTTCGGGGTGCGCGAGGAGAGGGGATTCAGAGCACCGCCTAAACGAGCTCCAGAGACAGGCGTGAGCCGCAGCTATCAGCGTGGACACGAGAGACGGGCATGAGACGCTAAGGGTGCTGCTGTAGCCACCAAGAAGCCTGTGTGCAAGCACAGGTCACTATCCACATCTCCCCTCCTGGGAGCCTGTGCAGCCCGCCACTGCCAGGGTCCCGTGATCCAGGGACAACTTCCCCAGGAGAACACATGGTGCGCCTCAGGCTGTGCAACATCACGCCCGCCTCTGCCCCTCAGGCTCGCCCCACATTCCGTACCCCTCTCTCCCCCGCGCCTGAGTGACCCAGAGCCGCCGCATCAGCTGTTACGTTAACCCTGTTCTGTCCGAGCAAAGAAGCATACACATACACACTCACAAAAAGGGAAAAAGGAAAAAAATATATATATTCTTGCTCCCAAATTCCACAGCCTCAATTCCACCTCGCAGGAGACCTACGCGCAGAGGGCGGGTCCAAATCCAAAGCTGAACCCCGGGAGTTGTGCAAACAAAGAAGAGAAAGGGAAATCTCTCCCAGCAGCCTCAGGAGCAGCAGATTAAATCTCCACAATCAACTTGATGTACCCTGCGTCTCTGGAATACCTGAATAGATAACTAATCATCCCAAAATTGAGGCGGTGGAATTTGGGAGCAACGATATATATATTTATTTACTTTTTCCCTTTTTGTGAGTGTGTATGTGTATGCTTCTTTGTGTGATTTTGTCTGTATAGCTTCGCTTTTACAATTTCTCCTAGAGTCCTATCTGTCTGTTTTTTTGGTTTTTTTTGTTTCGTTTTTTGTATAGTTTCTAGCGCTTGTTATCATTGGTGGATTTGTTTTTTGGTTTGGGTGCTCTCTACTTTCTTTCTTTCTTTTTTTTCTTTTATTTATTACTTTTCAATTTTTTTAATTTTTAATAATTATTTCTTATTTTAATAACTTTATTTTATTCTTTCTTTTTTTCTCCCTTTTCTTCTGAGCTGTGTGGCTGACAGGTTCTTGGTGCTCCCACCGGGTGTCACGCCTGTGCCTCTGAGGTGGGAGAGCCGAGTTCAAGACATTGGTCCACCAGAGACTTCCTGGCTCCACATAATATCAAATGGCGAAAGCTCTCCCAGAGATCTCCATCTCAATGCTAAGACCCAGCAAGCTACAGTGCTGGACACCCTATGCCAAACAACGAGCAAGAGGGGAACACAATCCCACCCATTAGCAGAGACGCTGCCTAAAATCATAATAAGGTCACAGACACCCCATAACACACCACCGGACGCGGTCTTGCCCACCAGAAAGACAGGACCTACCCTCATCCACCAGAAAACAGGCACTAGTCCCCACCACCAGGAATCCTACACAACCCACTGAACCAACCTTAGCCACTGGGGGCAGACACCAAAAACAAAGGGAACTATGAACCTGCAGCCTGCAAAAAGGAGACCCCAAACACAGTAAGTTAAGCAAAACGAGAAGACAAGAAACACACAGCAGATGAAGGAACAAGATAAAAACCCATCGGACCAAGCAAATGAAGAGGAAATAGGCAGTGTACCTGAAAAAGAATTCAGAGTAATGATAGTAAAGATGATCCAAAATCTTGGAAATAGAATGGAGAAAATATTAGAAACATGAAACAAGGACCCGGAAGAACTAAAGAGCAAACAAACGATAATGAACAACACAATAAATGAAATTAAAAATTCTCTAAAAGGAATCAATAGCAGAAAAACTGAGGCAGAAAAACGGATAAGTGACCTGGAAGATAAAAAAGTGGAAATAACTAACAAGACCAGAATAAATAAAAAAGCATGAAAAGAATTGAGGACAGTCTCAGAGACCTCTGGGACAACATTAAACACGCCAACATTCAAATTATGGGGGTCCCAGAAGAAGAAAAGAAAAAGAAAGTGTCTGACAAAATATTTGAAGAGATTATAGATGAAAACTTCCCTAATATGGGAAAGGAAATAGTCAATCAAGTCCAGGAAGCACAGAGAGTCCCATACAGTATAAATCCAAGGAGAAACAAGTCAAGACACATATTAATCAAACTATCAAAAATTGAATACAAAGAAAAAATATTAAAAGCAGCAAGGGAAAAACAACAAATAACACACAAGGGAATCCCCATAAGGTTAACAGCTGATCTTTCAGCAGAAACTCTGCAAGCCAGAAGGGAGTGGCAGGACATACTTAAAGTGATGAAAAGGAAGAACCTAAAACCAATATTACTCTACCCAGCAAGGATCTCATTCAGATTTGATGGGAAATTAAAACCTTTACACACAAGCAAAAGCTAAGAGAATTCAGCACCACCAAACCAGCTTTACAACAAATGTTAAAGGAACTTCTCTAGGCAGAAAACACAAGAGAAGGAAAAGACCTACAATAACAAACCCAAAACAATTAAGAAAATGGTAATAGGAACATACATATCAATAATTACCTTAAATGTGAATGGATTAAATGCTCTAACCAAAAGACACAGACTGGCTGAATGGATACAAAAACAAGACCTGTATATATGCTGTCTACAAGAGACCCACTTCAGGCCTAGGGACACATACACTGAAAGTGAGGGGATGGAAAAAGTTATTCCACGCAAATGGAAATAAAAAAAAGCTGGAGTAGCAATTCTCATATCAGACAAATAAATACTATTACAAGAGACAAAGAAGGACACTATATAATGATCAAGGGATCAATCCAAGAAGATATAGCAATTGTAAACCTTTATGCACCCAACATAGGAGCACCTCAATACATAAGGCAAATGCTAACAGCCATAAAAGGGGAAATTGACAGTAACACAAATCATAGTAGGGGACTGTAACACCCCACTTTCACCAATGGACAGATCATTCAAAATGAAAATAAATAAGGAAACACAAGCTTTAAATGATACATTAAACAAGATAGACTTCATTGATATTTATAGGACATCCCATCCAAAAATAACAGAATACACTTTCTTCTCAAGTGATCATGGAACATTCTCCAGGACAGAGCATATCTTGGGTCACAAATCAAGCCTTGGTTAATTTAAGAAAATTGAAATCATAGCAAGTATCTTTTCCGACCACAACGCCGTGAGACTAGATATCAATTACAGGAAAAGCATCTGTCACAAATACAAACACATGGAAGCTAAACAATACACTACTTAATAACCAAGAGATCACTGAAGAAATCAAAAAATACCTAGAAACAAACGACAATGAAAACACAATGACCCAAAACCTATGGGATGCAACAAAAGCAGTTCTAAGAGGGAAGTTTATAGCAATACAATCCGACCTCAAGAAACAAGAAACATTTCAAATAAACAACCTAACCATACACCTAAAGCAATTAAAGAAAGAAGAATGAAAAAACCCCAAAGTTAGCAGAAGGAAAGAAATCATAAAGATCACATCAGATATAAATGAAGAAGAAATGAAGGAAACAATAGCAAAGATCAATAAAACTAAAAGCTGGTTCTTTGAGAAGATAAACAAAATTGATAAACGATTAGCCAGACTCATCAAGAAAAAAAGGGAGAAGACTCAAATAAATAGAATATGAAATGAAAAAGGAGAAGTAACAACTGAAATACAAAGGATCATGAGAAATACAAAGGATCATGAGAGATTACTGCAAGCAACTATATACCAATAAAATGGACAACCTAGAAAAAATTGGACAAATTCTTAGAAAAGCATAACCTTCCAAGACTGAACCAGGAAGAAATACAAAATATAAACAGACCAATCACAAGCACTGAAATTGAGACTGTGAATAAAAATTTTCCAACAAACAAAAGCCCAGGATCAGATGGCTTCACAGGTGAATTATATCAAACATTTAGAGACGAGCTAACACCTATCCTTCTCAAACTCTTCCAAAATATAGCAGAGGGAAATTCTACGAGACCACCATCACCCTGATACCAAAACCAAGATGTCACAAAGAAAGAAAACTACAGGCCAATATCACTGATGAACATAGATGCAAAAATCCTCAACAAAATACTAGGAAACAGAATCCAACAGCACATTAAAAGGATCATACATCATGATCAAGTGGGGTTTATCCCAGGAATGCAAGGATTTCAATATATGCAAATCAATCAATGTGATATACCATATTAACAAACTGAAGAAGAAAAATCATATGATAATCTCAATAGATGCAGAAAAAGCTTTCAACAAAATTCAACACCCATTTATGATAAAAACCATCCAGAAAGTAGGCATAGAGGGAACTTACCTCAACATAATAAAGGCCATATATGACAAACCCACAGCCAACATCATTCTCAATGGTGAAAAACTGAAACCATTTCCACTAGGATCAGGAATAAGACAAGGTTGCCCACTCTCACCACTAGTATTCAACATAGTTTTGGAAGTTTTAGCCACAGCAACCAGAGAAGAAAAGGAAATAAAAGGAATCCAAATCGGAAAAGAAGAAGTAAAGCTGTCACTGTTTGTAGATGACATGATACTATACATAGAGAATCCTAAAGACTCTATCAGAAAACTACTAGAGCTAATCAATGAATTTGGTAAAGCAGCAGGATACAAAATTAATGCACAGAAATCTCTTTCATTCCTATACACTAATGATGAAAAATCGGAAGGAGAAATTAAGGAAACACTCCCATTTACCACTGCAACAAAAAGAATAAAATACCTAGGAATAAAACTACCTAAGGAAACAAAAGATCTGTATGCAGAAAACTATAAGCCACTGATGAAAGAAATTAAAGATGATACAAACAGATGGAGAGATATACCATGTTCTTGGATGGGAAGAATCAACATGGTGAAAATGACTATACTACCCAAAGCAATCTACAGATTCAATGCAATCCCTATCAAACTATCAACGGCATTTCTAACAGAACTAGAACAAAAAATTTCACAATCTGTATGGAAACACAAAAGACCCTGAACAGCCAAATCAATCTTGAGAAAGAAAAACGGAGCTGCAGGAATCAGACTCCCTGCCTTCTGACTATACTACAAAGCTACAGTAATCAAGACAGTATGGTACTGGCACAAAAGCAGAAATATAGATCAACGGAACAGGATAGAAAGCCCAGAGATAAACCCATGCACATATGGTCACCTTATTTTTGATAAAGGAGGCAAGCATATACAATGGAGAAAAGACAGCCTCTTCAATAAGTGGTGCTGGGAAAACTGGACAGCTACATGTAAAAGAATGAAATTAGAACACTCCCTAACACCATACACAAAAATAAACTCAAAATGGCTTAAAGACCTAAATGTAAGGCCAGACACTATCAAACTCTCAGAGAAAAACATAGGCAGAACACTCTACGACATAAATCACAGCAAGATCCTTTTTGACCCACATCCTAGAGAAACGGAAATAAAAACAAAAATAAATAATGGAACCTAATGAAACTTCAAACCTTTTGCACAGCAAAGGAAACCATAAACAATACAAAAAGACAACACTCAGAATGGGAGAAAATATTTGCAAACGAAGCAACTGAAAAAGGATTAATCTCCAAAATATACAAGGAGCTCAATATCAAAAAAACAAACAATCCAATCCAAAAATGGGCAGAAAACCTAAATAGACATTTCTCTAAAGAAGATATAAAGATTGCCAACAAACACATGAAAGGATGCTCAACATCACTAATCATTAGAGAAATGCAAATCAAAACTACAATGAGGTATCACCTCACACCAGTCAGAATGGCCACCATCAAGAAATCTACAAACAATAAATGCTGGAGAGGGTGTGGAGAAAAGGGAACCCTCTTGCACTGTTGGTGGGAATGTAAATTGTTACAGACACTATGGAGAACAGTATGGAGGTTCCTTAAAAAACTAAAAATAGAACTACCATATGACCCAGCAATCCCACTACTGGGCATATGCCCTGAGAACACCATAATTCAAAAAGAGTCATCTACCACAATGTTCGTTGCAGCTCTATTTACAATAGCCAGGACATGGAAGCAACCTAAGTGTCCATCAACAGATGAATGGATAAGAAAGATGTGACATATATATACAATGCAATATTACTCAGCCATAAAAAGAAATGAAATTGAGTTATTTGTAGTGAGGCAGATGGACCTAGAGTCTGTCATACAGAGTGAAGTAAGTCAGAAACAGAAAAACAAATACCGTATGCTAACACATATATATGGAATTAAAAAAAAAAAAAGGTTCTGAAGAACCTCGGGGCAGGACAGGAATAAAGATGCAGACGTAGAGAACGGTCTTGAGGACACGGGGAAGGGGAAGCTGGACGAAGTGAGAGAGTGGCATGGACTTATATATACTACCAAATGTAAAATAGATAGCTCATGGGAAGCAGCTGCATAGCACAGGGAGATCAGCTCAGTGCTTTGTGACCACCTAGAGGGGTGGGATAGGGAGGGTGGGAGGGAGACACAAGAGGGAGGAGATATAGTGATATATTTATAAGTATAGCTGATTCACTTTGTTATAAAGCAGAAACTAACACACCATTGTAAAACAATTATACTCCAATAAAGATGTTAAGAAAAAGAAAAAGAGTGATACACTCACCTTCAAGGGCTATTTGAGAGGATTGAAGAAGCTAATAAAATAATGGCACACAGGGTAGGTATTTTGTTTAACAAACATTTGCTGAGCACTTTGTGCCAGGCACTGTGCTGTTTCAGGCTTTACTTACCCAGCCTTGTTCAGTGCTCACTCCAGCCCCATGAAGTAGGTGATAGTAAACACTTACACTGGCTTATTAAAGCTAGGCTCATTGAGTCTGCAAAATGACCTGAAGAGGTAGGTGCTTGGAGCAGGTGCCATGGGTGCCGACACTCATCACTGCAAGGCATGTAAGCCCAACCCCCAGCTTCTAGCCCCTGGTTTCTTTGCCAGGGCTTCTTGGGCTGCTGAAGTCTGCTTATCCTCCCGTGTGCCATGCACTGCTGCCCCTCCCCTGGGAACATCCTTCAACAGCTGACTAATACCCCAGCTCACTCATCCCTCCGGAGGGATAACTCTGAGCTGCATGTTATGCAATGTCCATCACAGTCACCCAGAGTAATTTCCTCTGTGTGACTCACTGGCAGCTGCCTTAGCAATACCACCTTTTGGGCTGCCCTCTCTTCCCTGTCTCACTTCCCCACTCACGTACCCATGTTCTCTCTGAACCTTCCAGATAAATTACTTGCACCCAAATCTTTGTCTGAGGGTCTGCTTCTAAGGAAGCTAAAACGGAGACAATACTATTATTATTATTATCCTATTTTTCAGATGAGAACACTGAGGCACAGAGAGGTTAAGTAACTTGCCCAAATTCACACAGCTGGGAAGCAGTAGAGTCAGAATTCAAACCCAGGCAGTCTGGCTCTTAACATGATGCATGATTATGTTTTTCTTTCTGACTAAGCTGGGTAAACAGAGTAAGATCAGTTGCCTTATGGTGCCAAGATGTGCTTCCACACCAAAGCACAGTGTCACCAGTGGCTGCGTGTGCAAAAACTTTCATGTACTACTGCAAAGACCAGCTCCATTCTCTAATGAAAATGTCAGCTCCCCAACACAGCCAGCCATGATCCCACTGAAAGATGTGATTGTGGAATCCATGCTATTATCGTGTAGCAAGGATTTCTGGTGTGCTTGTAAACCTAAAACTGTAATTGCCAAAGAGAACTCATCCCCCACAAATCAAGCCTCTCTGTATTGACAATTACATCCGGTGCTGCATGGAATTTAATGCCTAAATAATGAAGTCAAAGAACAATGCTGGAGATCGAGCATTTGAATATACTTTGTTGATTCATTTCTCGCTCCCATTTAATAACCCACTTAGTCAGTGACGGTTAAGTGCAGCAGACTTAGAAAGAACATAACACACTAGAGAGAAAACATTTCACAGATGAATAACTGGATGTGGGTACAAGCTGGCACTCCCCTAATAGCAGCACAAAAATAGGTTATCGTCAAAAATCTGGATTTAATGTTCCAAAATGGTGATTCATGCTTTTCCTTTACACGGTTCCATACTTACCACCACAGGCTAACGAAACATACATCAGAAATCAGGAGCTAATAAATGCAGTTCTGGGGGAGTATTTTTTTTTAATTTAGTACCTTCCAAGATTGTGATCTTTGTTCCAAGATCGCAATCTTTGTTCAAGATCTTTAATGTTGAAATTACGCTGTCTGAATATTAAGCATATTCGATTGTGACTGGACTCTCCAAAAGGCTAATTTATGAACCCTGCAGCCTAACACATGTGCATCATATAAAGGAGGATTTGCCCCCAGTTCATTTATACCAATTTCTCCAGTAAAGAGATAAAAACTCTTCCGCTGCCTATATGAATACAGTCGTTCATGTACGTATCTGGCTGGTTTGTTTGATCTGTGCAGAGAAATGTACAATGAAATGATACTGACTCAGTGTTTAAAGCAATTTGGGCAGGAATTTTCCTTTGGGGAATATTCTCTTAAGTTTCTTCCCTGCTGTTCGGGTGAAGGAAAGAAGTAGTTAGTCCAGGGAGGGCGCTCTCTCAGGTGGAACAGAGACGGAATGGGCTTCCTCTCCTGTCATCATTCTCTTTTTGAAATAATTTCATGGTGTCTGTGGGAAAATATTTTCCCCCAATGAATTCAATTTTAATGTGAGTTTAACAACATCCTCATCCCGTTAATTTGCTGTGAGATTTACACTCTTCTGTCCTGTTTATCGTAGAATGGCCACACCGTAAGGCAGAATGAGAACTGCTTTGTGACTTTCCTGGTGTCCAGCCAGCTTGGAGGCACAGATCACTAAAGCTGCAGGGAACTAGCAGAAGAGTGAAGGCATTTCCTGTGTGCTTGAAACAGCCTTTTCTGAAAAGAACCTGATCCATTCATTCTGCAGGTTACTGACTTTCGCCACAGCATCATTTTTTTAAAATTTATTGCCAAACAGTATATAGGATACCAATCCGGTAAAATTGAAATGCAAAATTAGAACTCAGATGCTAGGATAAGACTGGGTAAAATATAATGCAGAGACTTACATCTCAACGCTGCATATTTATGCCAGTGAAGCCAATTGATTCTGAGCCCCCTGGCAGTCAAGACATCAAGGGAACCTCATCCCTTATATGGTTCCATAGGGAGAGCAGACATTTTCCTGGGCAAGGACCACCACTAACCTATAAAGTGTCTCGGGAGAGCTAGGAACACCACCACTCACTACCCCTCAACACCCTCTCCTCCACACACACCCCTTCCATGGGCAGGCTCCTCTTGTTGAGTACAGAGTGTCTGCATGCAATTTAGCAATAAAATAAGCTGCCCTGTGACTGGAAGCAGGCAAGCTGACTGCGCCTTAATGCAAGGAAGAAGGCTCTCTTCCTCCAAGAGGACACAGCTGAGGAAAACAGCATGGCAAGCAAATGCTGGCTTGATATAAGCTTCCACGTATTCCTTTGGCAGCACTGTGCATGAGGACCTGGATTTAATTCTAAAACTTTTTCATGCAGGGACCATGGAGAGGTAGAACGGGCAAAACTCTCAACGATGGGAATAACATTGGGTTCCCTGAAGCAATGTTTCAGCCTTTGGTGAAAGCCAAGAACATGTGTCTAAGGGAAATTTAAAGGAAAACAATTCTACAGGGGCCAAGATAATGTGGTCCTAAAATCCCCAGGGGTCTTTTTCAAGACTATCTTGGGGTGGATGGACCGAATGTGCTTCAGCCAGTCCTCCCGAGTCCTACCTCTCTCAACAAGCTCAGGATACCTCAGGAGAAGTTGTAAACCATTCGGCTAAGTAATGGAGCCATTAATAGAGCAACTTCCAGACCAGGGATAGACCTGCCAAGACCTGTGAGGGTCTTCCGCCCTGGGGCAGGAATGGCAGAATGGAGGCAAGGCTGAGATATTGGGACAAGTTCTACCTTCTCTCCTGTATTTCAATAAATAAGCCCCCTTTTTCTTCTTTAAAGTCCCTCTCTTGAAGGGCTTGATTTAATGAGCCATTCACGTGGGCTCACAAGCATAGAAACAGGCTATAAATTATGAAGACAGCCCAGAAATCATTTGGTAGCCGGAGTAAAGGATAACGTGGGCGGTAGTAGCTTAAAGAGGAATGCCAGTGTTGAGTCTCTTTGGCACTGGAGATGAAAAAGAAGGGAACAGGGAAAGGACTGAAGCTCTGGGACTTGCTACTTTGAAACAATCCTCTGTAATCCTCCGATATTGAAAAGCCAACCAAAGGCACCAAGTTAGTATACTGGGCTATTGTATTTTCCATAAACATGGTACCACTCAGTGGGAGGGCTCCACTGTCCTATAAATGTTCCTCAAAAGAGATCCTCCCTCTGTAAAATTCATTAGGAACACCCCAATCATGAGGAAAGGAGCCTGTTATTGATATGATTGATGCTGGCAAACCAGGGAGCAGTATGCAAATTTCACTGTTTTCTGATTGGAAAGAGCCTGAGACAATGCCAACAACGCCCATGCAATAGGGTTTAACCCTTCCATTCCTGTTTTCACTGTCCGTATGGGACAAAGAATAGCTTCACCCTCAGACTCTCAACTCATTAAGCTGGCAGAAAAGTTTTCATGGGCTAGTGCTGCTTGAGCTACAGAAAGCTAGCTAGTACAATGGAAGACCAGGCAGAAATTCCTCCCCCTGTTCCCAGAATTTTCTTCATGACCTCTCATATTATGGTCAACATCTGGAATGAACAACTAATACTTGCAGAAATGCCTTGAGGGATTTCACCTATTTACATATAGTTCTGACCAGAGCTGGCCACCACCAACAGTTAATTTAATTTACTGTCCCTTGGCAAAAGAACAGTCATTCGTTTTCCAGCACTTTTAACCTTGGTAGACCCTTGGGAAATAAAAATTACATTGAGAGAAAATTGCCAGTGGTAGAGAACAGTATAGAAGTGACAGTAACATATATAAACCTCCGGCAGGAGTGGAATAAAGTGGCATATTATTGTTCGCTGGCCCCCAAAGTTCAATATTTCTTGTGTGGTTTACACTTCGCCATTGTCTCACCCCCTGGAGTAATTCTAGCCACTTCGGGCAGTCTCTGCCAAGATGCACATCCTTGTTACTGTCAGAGAAAGGCCAGATTACCTGGCTAAGCAGGGAGAGATCTTTGGACAAAGAGCCATGAGGAAATGGAACTCAACAAATAAAAGTTTAAAGAGATGCCTGGAAGGAAGCAGGGGAGTGTCTGGGGTGATGGAACCTGTCCTGCTTCCTCTATAGAATTCGATGATTATCCTCTATGTGGAGCTCAGCTCTGATGGGAGGTGCTGGCTGATGCGGCCCTTTTAGCCTCACTGCTCACCACTGATGCTCCCATTATGTGAAACTTCCTGTATACATACATACATACATACACACACACACACACACACACACACACACACACACACACACACACACACACACACACACACACACACCGCTATAACACAGTGTGTCTCTTCCCTGAACCTGTACTCACATGATACCCTCTACCTGGACCACCCTTCCTCCCCTTCCCTGTTTTACCTGTCTAGCCCTCCTAATTGCCTTTCAAAACTTAGCCGAGGCATCATCTCTTCTAGGAAGTTTTCCCTGATCACCTCTAGGCCAGATGAGTACCTTCTTTAGTCTCAGCCTCTTGAACTTGCCTCTTATATTATTTGTATCCATCTATTCATGTGCCTTTCATCATCCCACCTCCAGAACACATAATGAGTCTGTTCTGACCTCCTAAAGAACTGAAAATTTAAGTCCAGAGAGAGGTCAGGGTTCAAAACAGGAAACGGAGGCAAGAAGGTTAGGCAGCTCCTAACTGACATTTCCAACTGGACAGGTGTCCTCATACGGGCTTTTTTTCCTTTACACATACCACAATTTTCTCCTTATTTTATTTGTGTAATTATTTGATTAATGTACACACACACACACAAACATAAGACTGTAAAGCCCCCTATTTCTATTATCTAATACAGTTCCTAGCACATAGGTGGTGCCCTATAAATTATGCATGTAATTAATGGTTTAATTAATGAATGAGCATACATGAACAGATCAGAGAGATAAAAGCAGAAATAAGGTCATAAATGGGGCTAAATTCCAAAGTTCATTCGTATGTGTCTACATGGCACAAAAACAGGAACGGACACTATATAGAAATAATGGATATTGAGCTCTAATTCTAATGAAATTACATCTAAGCCTGGGAGGGTCTGACTCTGAAACTTATGTTTAAACAAATATTGAAACCACCATGAGATTTCTCTTCCCCAAAAGGGCCCAAAACCCATAATTTACTGAGTATAAACAGACTTAAACAATGAAGCTGTCTGGAATCCACCAGCACCCTCATTTCACATGTAATGAGGTGAAGCAAGATTTTATACACTTACCCACTGTCATGATAACTTCTGATGGAGAAAGCACTGTATGTGTTTAGGAGACACTGATTTAACAACAGCTTGAAGTAGAGCACGAGGCCATAAAGTTATGCACAAGTCACAAAAGAAGAACAACAAAGTGCCTTGGATAAATGGTGACCACAGTTTACCTTGGGTTCTTTTATTTTGTCAGGTACTGTTATGAGTGGAATTTCCAAGTTAGGGGCAGAGAAGAATTGCTCTGATAACTGTTGAGGATCCAGAACACTGCACTGGGTGTCAGGGAAGAAAAATACAGACATAATGTAATAGTAAGACACTTGGGAATTTTTCAATTTGCTTGTGATGTGGTATAAACTTATTGCTCTGTCTCCCCTACAACCTCTTCAGTAAATTCTGCTTGGCTCTTGTGTGAGTGGATTTCATTTGAGAAGAGGTGGATGGGACTCAAAGAACAGGATAAGTGAACAGCTGACATCTGGATGTTAAAGGAATAGGGAAAATAATTCTTAGCCAAGCTAGCTGACTTGCCAAAGGACCCTCTGCTAGCCACAGACTGAACCATTTCAGGTCTATCAGGTTTATCTCTTCCTCTCATATATTAAGGATTTCAACTAGCCATTTAGCACAGTACTGCAGGGAAAAAGAAGGAAGGATGAGTTCATTTTGATGAGTTAATGTCAACATTTATTGACATCTAATACATGTCAAACAGTTTACATGGACTCTCATTTAAATTTCACAGCTATGAAGTAGTTGGTGTTATTTCTCTTTTATAGATGAAGAATAAATTCAGTATCATGGAAGTAAATTATTTCAAGTCAGGCAACCAGTAGTGTTAGAACATGGACTTGACTCCCCATCCGTCTTCCCACAATATTACACTATCTCCTAAAAGGGCTGGATGATGACTAAGGAAGGGAAAAGGAGTTTGGGAAATGATACCATCCATTCAGGTAGGGCTTCCTGGAGTTAACTGTTGCCATAGAGTACTTTAATGCTCCAGGGAGCCAAACAAGGTGTGCTAGTGAGATAGATAACCATGGGCCTGGGAATCACAGGACTTACATTTGGCATAATCACCAAGGGAAGTCAGATAGCATGGTGCTTTGGAATCAGGCAAAACCTGGTTTGAATCATGGCTCTGATTTATTATCTGAAACAGTTCAACTCTAAATGTCCCTTTAGAAATAATAATCATAAACATAAATTTAACAATTAATCAAAAGAAGAACAGCTCTTCTGAATCAGGGAACAACTGTCACCAGAGAATAAAAACCCCAAATCTCCTTCATTGTATTCATAGCAGCCCCAGTTAACACAGAATAAGAGCTCAGCCTTGTAATTTCCTTAATTCCTAAAAATAAACTGAAACCTCTGGTGCCTACAGAACAAATCAATTTTATAGAAGAAACAATGTTGATAGTGGTGATTGTTCTGGGACCTTGGGACAATTACTTCACTTCTTTGAGACTCAGGGTTGTCATCTGTAAAATGGGGATAATCAAGCACAAAAGTTAGCTTTGTAAATGATCTGAGATACTGTGTATAAAGTGCTGAGCATAGTGCCTGGCACATTAAAGGGAGTGATGACGGTGGCAATGATGACGATAATTACAGTGATGATAACGCCAAAAGCAATGATGCAAAGACAAGACCATGATGAGACAATGATGTGTTGAGGTTGATGTGGTGGAAGATGTTGATGTGGTGGAAGATGTTGCTGCTGCTGATGATCATGTTAATGATGACGATGACGACGTTGATGATGATGATGATGAAGACTGATGTGGTAGAAGATGCAATTCAATGGTAAGACCATGATGAACAGTGATTGTGATATCGATGTGTTTGTTGGTGGTGATGATGCTGGTATAGGTGAACAAGATGAAGGCAGAAGAAACAAAATGGAAAAAGGAAGGAAAACAGAAAAATGGAAGAAGGAATTAAAAGAAGAAAGAAGAGGATTTCCCGAAAGCAGCCACTACAACTCACAGATGACCAGGTCTCACAAACCCAAACTTAAGGTGCTCTGTTCCTCCACCCAGAACAGATATCTTCTTTCTGATTGGAGGGACAACACCAAGCACAACAATGGAGATGGACTCAGGGCTCCCCTGACCCATCTCATCATCTAGCACGCTCCTCATCCAAGAACGAGAAAAGAACCTTATTCTTTCAGTTCTCTGTGTGAAGAGAGTCATGTAGCCATGTGCTCACCACAACCCTCATAGCCAGATGCTTTCTGGGCAGTGGAGCCAAAACCATGGAGACTAATGAAATATAAGATCAATCCTCAAGAGCCTAGTTTCCAGGTAGACTGAGACCTCACTTGGGAGGACCTGGCCAAATCACTTCCTCGGTGTCATTATAGTCTTAAGTCTTTCCAAGAGTTCTAAGAATATCAAGTGGATAAATAAGATCATGTAAGTAAATGTACTCTGAGTTCTCTCAAGTGGTGACTATGAATATCTCAATTTTTGATAATTATGAAGTGCAGAATTATTCTAATGGTTAGAAGCATGACTTCTAACAAGTTAGTTAATCTCTCTGATACATGATGAAATAATAATCTTATACAGCAATATCTATCTTATGAGATAGTAGCAAGCCTTAACTGAGATAATCTATATAAAGGGTTCAACATAATAGCTTTCTTGTGGTATCCTCCAGTAACATTAACTGAGATTATTAGTATAAGAGAAAATAAGAAAAGAAATATAGCTAAAGTACAGATGTGATTATGTGAATCTCCTGCTTAAAACTTTCAGTGGTTTCCCTGCAATTCTAAGGATGGAGTCCAAATATTCAATATGGCTGGCGAAGCCCTTTATGACCTGGCTCCTGCCTAACTCTCTCCACAGACTAAATCTTCCTAAACTGCTTTCACGCCTTCGAAGTTTCAAGCTTTTTCTGTGTTCACACTCTTTCATCACACTGCTGGCCCTCCTGGAGCGCTCAGTCCCAGGCTTGGAGGAGCTGCCTTCCTCCAGGAGCCTACAGCCCTTTGAATCTCCCATACCACAGTGTGGTTGGGTAATTTCCTGGTGGTTTATCTGTTTCCACAACTACTTGGGACTGAGATGGTATACTGACTGCTAATCTTCACCATCTAGCATAGCACCTGGCACAGAGGAGAGCCCAACAAACGCTTGCTGAATGAAGGAAAGAGTCCTGTGATCCATGTGAGCCTGAGGCACAGAGGAGGAGCACGGAGGGGGGTCAGGGAAGCCTGATGGAGGATCTATCCAGACAGCTAAAAAGAGTAAGCACATCCCAGAAAGAGAGAACAGCATGGACAAACACAGAAGTATGACAGCATGGTACATTGGGGAAACTTCATAAAAACACAGCACTGAAATACAGGAATCCAGAGTAGGGTGGTACAAGACACTGTCGCACTGTGTGTGCTGCCAAGGAACCTGGCCTTTATCCTGTAGACACTGGGCAGCCCTTGAAGAATTTAAAGCAGAGGACTGATCTGACCAGACTGCAGCATGAGATTAGTGACTGGGACCTAGTATCTCTCTTTGATTATTTCCCATCCTTTCTTCCCACCGACCCATCCTTTTCTCTCCTTTCTTCTACCTTCTCAAATATATTCTTTCCCTCCCTATAGTTTCCATTTACATGGATTTTGTTGACCCTGGATGTTAGAGAATCATGAATTTAGCCAGGTAGTCCTACCAGCATAAATTCGGATTCAGAGAAATAACCTTCCATTCCAGCATGACCCCAAACACAAACAGACACTTCTCCCCAACATGAGGGCTTTACAGACAGTCTGAAAACGAGGCAGAAATGATATCTTCATCTTGATATAAAGGGAACATGTTTGTCACTTGCTTAAAATAATTATTTACCTGAGAGTGTCTGTGGCAACAGTAAGCTTTTCCAATGATCAATGCACTTCCTTTTAAATTGTAAATATAACTCTTCTCATCCCTCCTTTTTGATGGAGCTTCTGACTGACTTCTTTCAGTGCAAAATTACCAGGAAATCCCACTGAATAGCATGGCTAATGAAGTTTTTCTAAGACAATGGCTATCAAACTCAAAGTCCTAGATTTCTTCGAGGATGAAGGTTAAGGTTAAGATTTAGGTTTAGGGTTAAGGTTTAGGGCTAAGGTTAGGTTCGATTTGGGTAATGTTAGGATTGGGGTTAAGAGTAGGGTTAGGTTAGAGTTAAGGTTGAGTTTAGGTTTAAGGTTAGAGTTCTAGTTAAGGTTAGGATTAAGGTTAACTTAATCCTAACCTTAGGGGTAGGACTGCAGGACTTCTGGGGGAAAGGGGAATGAGATTGAAAGGCAGTTAAGATTCCACCAGATACTTCTACACACACACTTCAAACACTTATTTTATCTATTTTTGCTGTTGAACTTCACTCAAAATAAATTTACAAAAGGAATCTACTCTTGTCTGATTCATGAATGGGGTCTGAAAATCACTGATCTAAGAAACCTCCAAAGCCACGTATCAGATTCAAAGACTTACACCAAAGGCCATTTTTCAGGAACTCAACAACCTCATGAATAAAAAGCATTTAGACTCCTGCAGGCATGCTGCCTTCACAGCT
The DNA here is from genome assembly GCF_964270905.1 of Leucopleurus acutus. NCBI lineage: Eukaryota > Metazoa > Chordata > Mammalia > Artiodactyla > Delphinidae > Leucopleurus > Leucopleurus acutus. The sequence goes on from NC_139158.1 coordinate 25,445,674, forward strand.
GAAGCTGCCCCATAACACGGGAAAGGACAACTGGGGACCCCTGGGGCGGGCAGACAGTCTAGATGACCTTTCCTCCTGACCGGCAGGAGCTGGGAAGTATGACTGGGAGTGGGAACCAGACCACACATACCCCCTCTTGCAGCAGGTGGAACTAAGGAAAATAGTTCAGAATGATTATAGTCCAAGCCAGTTAGAAGTTCCAAAGAACAGGTCCCTGGATTCAAGAGGTTAGGTAAAAACTGTAGTATGAAACCAAGAATGAGGGGATAGCTGGAGAGCTAATAATTGATCAAGCATGGAGAAATTTCTGAGACTGCGGATTAGTACCTTTTTACCAGAGCAGGTATCAGCAAAAATTTTCTGTAAAGGGCCAGATAGTAAATATTTTAGGCTCTGAAGGCTACAAATAGTCTCTGTCATCGTTACTGAACTCTCTGCTGCTCTAGAACAAAAGCATCCAGAAACCATACATATATGGATAAGCATGCTGTGTCCTAATAAGATTTTGTTTAAAAAATTAGACAGCAGGCCAGATTTGGCTCATTGGTCATTATTTATTGACTCTTGTACTAGGGTATTTGAGAGCACATCTTGTGATCCTCTATAAGAGGACAGTCTTCTGAGAATTGAACCAGTATAGAGACATGCAGAACGTAGAGACTGGAGAGCAAAATCAAAGCTGTAGCGTTATTAGAAACCCTGGATCCAGCCATATCTGAAACTAATTTCCCTGATATCTTCATTTATATGAAACAATAAACGATCCTTTTTAAGTAGTGGGAGTTAAGTTTCTGTCCATTGAAACCAAAAAAAATCCCTGACTGGTAGTTAGGGCACACAGGATGTCACCAAAAAATGTCAGGTATAAACCCAAATCTTCTGACTCCCATTCCAGTGCTCATCCATTTCAACAAGCATCAGGCAGAAATGAATGCCCTAGTTGAGATACCTTTTGTCCTAGCCAAAGACCCACGTTGCCGATGTGGGCTGGATTTTGCTCCAAGAAACCCCTGCTTCTTGGGATATCATTAAAGGAAAGTACGTGCCTAAGAAATGCTGCCCTTGGATGTGGAAAGTTGACAGAACAGCCCTGGAGGGCCAGATGGATTCCAAACAGCTGTGACTTGACGGAGGCGCTCCATTTAGCAGGACCAGGGAAAGCCCAGCAGAAACAGCATCAATTAGCAACCTCTTTTGAGAGAGGACGATTACAGCACATGACTGCAATCAAGCTTCATGCGGCCACTACAAGTAATGGTTATAAAGTCTCTGTAGCAACATGCAGACATGTTTGATGTGATTTTGAAAGAGAATAGCAAAATAACTGGAATTCTCATTCCTTGATGAAGGGATTATAAATTGATACAAACTCTCTAGAAAGCAATTTTGCAATGTGGATTGAAAACCCTTAAGATCAAAAACCTCATAACTTTTGATTCAGTATCCTCCTCTCCTGTAAGAATCTACCCTAAGCAAATAACCAGAAATGTAAACACAGATCTCTGCACAAGCATGTTCATCACAGCCTTATTTACAATAGCAATAAAAGAAAATAGCACCCAAATGCCAAAGGTAAGAAATTGATGAAACATATTGTTGTATACAGCCACAGGATGGACAATTATGATAGCCAGCGAAAATATGATAGCCAGCAAGAATTTTTAATAACGTGAGAACATATTCACACTATGATAGGTTAAAAAGCAGGACACAAACTGCGTATGTAATATGATAACCACTAAATAATACATGATGCAAGTTTTAATTTTTACTTACCTGAATATGGTGATGAAATGCTTGTGTTGGCAGGCTAGGGGCTCCTCTTATGGGTTTATTTGCATTGGGATACTTTTCTGGGGCTAAAGAGCAAGCAAGGAGGTGGTAGGAGTTGTCCTAGAAAGAGAAGAAAGCAAGGTCAATTAAAGGGATGTACAATGAAACAGCACCTGATCCCTCACATTGATATAAGGGGGGCCCCCACTGAGGAGAAGTTCTAGGCACAATTGAAAGATCTCAAACCTCACTTCTCCAGGGAAGCCTTCCCCTTTCCCCACATGAGGTCCCATGCCTCTGATATAAGCTCTCCATTTCTCTTTCAAAGCACCTAATAAATGTCATCATCATATATTTAGATGATATGCCATTCTCACCCACCGGTCCTGCTTTGTTGAATATGGTAGCCACTTTATTTTTTTTTATATTTTTGTTGGACTATAGTTGATTTACAATGTTGTGTTAGTTTCAGGTGTACAGCAAAGTGAATCAGTTATACATATACATATATCCACTCTTTTTAAGATTATTTTCCCATACAGGCCATTACAGAGTATTGAGTAGAGTTCTCTGTGCTATACAGTAGGTCCTCATTATTTACCAGCCATTTTAAACAGCATGTGGCTATTGAAATTTAAGTATAAATTAATTCAGATAAGACAAAAGTCTATTTCTTGGTCACACCAGCCACATTTCAAGTGCCCAAGTGCTGCATGTGACTAGTGGCCATCACCATGGACAGCGGACAGTGCAGATACAAAACGCCTTCATCATCACAGTCTTACTGGACAGTGCTGTCCTGCCTACACGCTTTCCCTGTCTCCTAGAGCCTGGCACATTACAACACTCAAGAATATTTGCTGAATGAATACAGTAAGGAGACATTCTCATTAAAAAGAGGCCCTTGGTATAGCATCTCCTCCTTAGACTTGCCCCTTTTTCTAACATCCAGCACCATCAAGATCTAGTTTTGAATACATTTGGTAAGGAATAAACAGAATAAATAATGACAAAAGAGCTCTGAGCTCTAACTAGGTGTCCAAGCGCGAGGCATGAGCCCTGACAGCAAGGGTGTCATGATGACACAAATCATGTCCAACTCCTCAGGAGTAAATCTGAACTGGAAGTAGCATATCCCTGTCACTGGAGCCAGGGTGCTTGGGACGACAGGGCTGAGTTGCTGATGGTGGCTGGTCCATTCTCTCTTCATCACTGATTTGTTTTTCCTGGCATCTAAAGGATTAAAAAGTTTAAAATCTTGGTCACGTACATGGACATGAATGTTCTGAACTCTGGAACTTTAGAAGACAGACCCACGCTATTCAACCTCTGGACGCCCCTCACCAAAAAAGCCAGCAGGCCGTGGACCTCAATATGGAGCTGCAAGAAACTACTCTTAACACCTCCTTACCTACAGGAGGTGCTCAGATCAATGTTGAATTATCAGATAATTCTTAGTCTTGGAGAGCTGCTCCCTGGTGAGTAACACCATTCATTCAGCAAATGTTTATTGGACATTGATTGGGAGACAGGCAATTCTTAGGCACTTGGAGATACACCAGTGAACAAAAGAAGACGTAGACAGAAACATCCACCTTCATGAAGCTTACGTGCTGGGCTGGTTTTCAGCCCTGGCTGAGTATTAGAGTCACCTGGGGACTTCTGAAACCTCCCATTACTTGGGACACACACATGCACATGTGCACACAGATTCTTATTACAGTAGTCCAAGATAAGGACTAGAAAAAAAAATTGTTTTAAACTTCTCAGCTGGCTCCAATGAGCAGGGGAAACGTGAGAGCCAGTGGTTCTCCAAGTGTGGTCCCCCCACACCGGCAGTACCTGGGAACATGTTAGAAATGCAAGCTCTCAGGCATCTCTCCAGATTCTGTATATCTGGGGAGAAATTCTGGAACAGGGGCCTAGCAAGCTGTGTTTTAACATGCTCTCCAGGTGACTCTGATGCATTCAGAAGTTTGAGAACCACTGCTCTAAGCAAAATTACCTGGAGAAATGAGTTTTTAAAGAAAGAAGAATCCTGCTGTCCATCTTTTCCCAATGCCCTCCTGCCAAGTCATTAAATCAGGACAGGAGTCATAAGAACAGCCTCCCCACGTTGGTACCTGACTGCCACACTGCTGGGTTTTCAGAGGCTCTCACCAGCTGATCAAGGCATGCCTTGCTAACTGGGGCTCCTCCCCACACCCAGCTCCCCAGTTAACAAAGTCTCCCTCACTGCCAAAGAGCCTGGCATAGACACCCTCTGCTGACTTCCCCACAATCACCTGCAGTTGCAATTGGCCCCCAAGGCCATCTGATGTCCTGTTCTCCCACAGGGCTGCACAGACAGGGCCCACACTCATACACAGAGGCATGGCCCACCGTGGCACACACACATACAGCCTCATGTTACACAATACACATAAACACACTCCTACTGTCACGCATACGATATCACAAACACATGAGCAGCATACATTCGCATCCTCTTACACTGTTCTAGACACACATGCACCCGCACACACAAATCACACTTTACCAGTGACTCTCAAATTTGTCTGCACATTGGCCTCACCTGGGAATTTAAAATTCTGATGCCCAGGCCACAGCCCACACCAATTAAACAAGGATCTCTGGAGTTGGGAACCAGGTATCTGTGTTTTCAAAAACTACCCAAGTGGTTTCAATGTGCAGCCAAGGTTGAGAAATCTCCACCCTGGCCCCATGACTAACAGAAAGAAGAAGTAAGAGGTCCCAGGTTTTTCAGAAAGGAAGAGATAAGATCAATGGGGGAAACTGGAATTCAAACACTTCCCAAGGTCTCCTGTGGCATCCTTTGATTCACAGTTATCTGGACCACTCATGTGGTGTTTCTTGAGCACATCCTACCAAGTCTTATCCCCTTCGTTGGTGCCCATTCATCGAAGACCATCAGGAACACACTTTCATTAGACAAAACTAGGTTTACTGACCCACTGCAATGAGGGGGACGGCACAGCAGGGAAAACATGGGGCATCTCAGTAAGAGACTATTAGCAAGAATTCACTGTGGGATTGGGGCTGGTGTTGTGTGATGTGAGGGAGGTTTCAAGGAAGCAGGGCTTTGCTCTGGATTGGATGTGTCAGGAAGTTGGATGAGACAATTCTATGATTAGGTGTCTTAATGAATCTTATACAAAGATCAGAGGAACAAAGTAGGGCTAACGCTGTAATTGATAAAGAAGCAGCAGTCATTCCTATAAGGCAGGAAATAAGGATACTTAGCCATTTTTAAGGTTTTGACAATGGTCTTGCTTTGTGCTCGGACCTGATTGTGGAATGGTCTCATGTTTGTCTTGCTCCATTACAGCCACAGAGTGGCCTTGTTTCATGTTGATCATTAGTGAAATTGTTCAACAGGAGAGCACCAAGGGCTAGCTGTGGGTGCCAGGCCAGCCCCTGACCATCAGGTACTACTCTTCCCCTTCTTCTGTCTCCTCTATTCTCCGTGTTGACCTTGCATTTTAAATGTGTCTGTTTGTTCCTCTAAGAAATGAACCTCACCTTCTTAACCTCCTTTATAATACTTAGCACTATATGCTGGGCATATAGACAAGGGAGTCTTCTCATTCTGAAAAGTATGTTAGGTTTAGATTTGGAATCAGAAAACCCAACTTTGAATCCCACTTTCTACTTCCTAAATGCACAGCCTGGGCAAACGGCTCAACCTCTCATCTCAGCTCAGATAGGGATGACAATCCTTGTCTACCCCACTGGGTTTCTGGTGAGAATAAAAGGAGACAACTCTCCAGCCACGAGGAGTTGGTAAAGCCGCAGATTCTCAAGAAATCAACATGGGGTAGGTAAATGGAGTGGAGAGGTGACTGATTTGACCAACACCTTGGTTGGGGTAGCAAAGGAAAGTTAGCTTAAGGGACCCTCTGAAGACTCCAGAGTGGGTACAGGAAGTGGAATCAACAGGTGGAACTCCAGTCACCTAGGTGACCCTTGAACTCCTAGAAACAAGCTTCAAAGCATAAACGACTAGAGGTTGAATTTGTTTAGAATGCCACCCTGCAACATTTTCTGAGTGCTTATTATGTGCCAGGCATTGTGATACAGAAGTAGAAAAAAACACACAGCTTCTTCCCAAAGATGCTCCTGGTCTAGTGGAAGAAAGAGAGACACAAATAAAAATAATTGCAATTCAGCATAGAAAAAGGAGCACTTACAAGGTACAGCATAGCATAGAGCAGGGAGGAGTTAATTCTATCAAGGGCTGGGGAAGAGTGACAAGGAGATGTTAGGGAAAACTACACAAAAAGGGATAATGTTTCAACTAGCGTTTCAAAGGATGAGTAGGAGTTTGCCAGGCAAATGGAGGAAGTGTCAGCAGAAAGTGATCCCTAGCAGAGGGGGCAACAGGTGCAAAGATATAAGAGCATGAAATACTCTGATGTGTTCTGGGATCTTGAAACCCAATCATAAGTCAGTCATTTCAATGGGGTATAAAGACTGCCATGTCAACTATTTTATCCCCAGGCCATAACAAATTGCCTAGGGCATAGTGTTTACTTGTAAGAGGAGGGAGCAATTAATGAACACAATAGCTATTATTATCAGAGGTTTTAGCCCTGTGATAGAATTCCAGCCATTTACAAAAGTATGTATCTGTCTAGTGTAGCTTTGCTTTATGGTTACTGTTACATTATACTCACAGTCTTCTGGCCCCCTATTTACAACTCTCTGAAATTAACTACATGGTTAACTGATTTCAATGCCCCAAACCAGATTTTCTAAACAAAGATTATACAAATATTAAGATTTTTTTAAAAAAATTCAATCCTTGGGCTTCCCTGGTGACGCAGTGGTTGAGAGTCTGCCTGCCGATGCGGGGGACACGGGTTCGTGCCCCGGTCCGGGAAGATCCCACATGCCGCGGAGCGGCTAGGCCCGTGAGCCATGGCCACTGAGCCTGCACGTCCAGAGCCTGTGCTCCACAACGGGAGAGGCCACAACAGTGAGAGGCCCGCATACCGCAAAAAACAAACAAACAAAACAAATTCAATCCTTAGTGGCTGTCTGCCTTCAAATAACTTATTCAGAAAGGGTGTGACACAAAGGCACAAGACTCCATCCACAGCCTCTTCTGAGTTTGGCTTCCAGAAACTCAGAAGTTAGTTAGTTAGTTAGTTAGTTAGTTAGTTGTAAGATAACAAGATAACAGGCCACCAGACAGTCCTGGGCTCTTCCCATGGCCCTGGCTTTTTTAGGGGAGACTCAGAAACTAATTCTAGGAGTAGCTGCCAAGATAGCTTCAGGCTTCACAGACCATGTGTGAAATTCCCCCTGTGTGGCCAAAACTGAAAGTGATCTATCTGGCCAATTTTTCTGGGTTATAATTAACATACAATATTATATTAGTTTCAGGTGTACAACATAGTGATTCAATATTTTTTTACATTATGAAATGACCACCACAATAAATCCAGCTACTACCTGTCACCATACAAAGTTGTAACAATATTATTGACTCTATTCCCTATGTGTACATTATATCCCCATGACTTATTTAGTTCATAGCTGAAAGGTTCTACCTCTTAATCCCCTTCAACTATTTTATCCATCCCCCTACCTTCCTCCCCTCTGGCGACCACCTGTTTGGCCAAATTTACTGGCCAGAGAGGACTTTCTTGAAGGATTCTTTGAGGATATGCTACATACACTTCAAGGGAGTGCATACCCTTCTACTAGGGTGGGTAGACTCTCCAGCCCCCCTGTTCTGAATCTGCCGTGTGGCCAAATGGCTAACTCACCCCCACCTGTCAGCCATGTCCAGGGCTGGCCAGCCTTGAGACAAATGGGTCCCTACTAGGGTGAGCATAAGGCAGTGCTCACTAGTAGAATAACTCTTCTGGGTGACTGAGGGAATGATGGAGACACAGACGCCACGCACAGATAGAGTACAAATGAAATTGTTTCATGAACAGGGAGTGTAAGAAAAAAGCCATGTTCTAAAATAACCTATTCTTTTATATACAAATTGAAACTGGCATATAAACTAAATGAATTAAATGTAAGTAGCCATTTGACTTTCTATCTGTATTTCTAGTTTATATTTTTAAGTTGGCCATAAAAAAGCATTTAACCATCTTTTTTTTTTTTTGCGGTACGCAGGCCTCTCACTGTTGTGGCCTCTCCCGTTGCGGAGCACAGGCTCCAGACACGCAGGCTCAGCGGCCATGGCTCATGGACCCAGCCGCTCCGCGGCACGTGGGATCCTCCCAGACTGGGGCACGAACCCGTGTCCCCTGAATCGGCAGGCGGACTCAACCACTGCGCCACCAGGGAAGCCCTTAACCATCTTATTAAGAAAATGAGAGTCACGGTATATTCAGGGACACAGACTAATTTAATATTGAGTGCTGTGAGAGAGGATGGTGGGGAGACTTGGTTAGGAGTAGGAAGGAGTACTAGGGATGCCAGGCCTGTAAGCCACTGGGGCCTCAGTGCCCTTGGAGGGGTTCACATTCCTGGTCTGAACTTCTCCCCATGTCCCCTGCTCTACCTCTTTCCATCCTGCCTTTGACTTTCCCAGGTACTGACCTCCCTTCCTGCTCTCCTGTTGTCATCCCCTCTCCTCTCTTTAAAACTTAGGCTTAAAATTACTTTCCTGACTCTGTCTTTATTTACTTTACTTTTCTTCTTACATCAGCATCATGAAGGTATAATTTATGTACAACAAAACGTATCCATTATAAGTTTTGACAAACGTATATACCCATATAACCACCAACCCAATCAAATATAAAACACTAAAGAGTGTCCTCGTGCCCCTTTGTGGTCAGTCCTGTCACTAGTGATTAGTTTTTCTGCTCTAGGATTTACTGTGAATGGAATCATACAGTACGTGTTTCTTTGTGTCTGGCTTCTCTTACTCAGAGTGACGTGGAGATTCACAGTGTTGTTGCATGTAATGGTAATTAATTCTTTTTTGTGGCTGAGGAGTATTCCATTGTATGAATCCACCACTGCTTATTTATCCATTCACACGTGGAAAGACATCTGGGTTTTCCCAGCTTTTGAGTATTATACATAAAGTGTCTATGAATATTCAAAGGCCAGTGTTGGAAAACAGTTATTTCATATATCTTGTCCATTTGTTTAACTGCTTCCAGTGGCTCCGTGGTGGCCAGGAGGAGAATGGAATCATCTTGGTTCTCATCAAATTTGTCTCCTTGCCCCAGATCTGCTGTCCCCCTCCTCTTCAAGAATGTGCTGTTTGACTCAACTCTAAGATCCTCCTGCCCTAAAAGAGCATCCCCACCCGCCATATCCCTGCCCTGAAAATGGAAAACAGATATTTAAAAATCAGACTCCAGTGACCAGGTTAACTTCACCAGTGACAAGTCATGTTGATGGCATGTACCCCCAACATGACAAAATGAGAAGGACATTCCAGTTCTGTCGTGTCCTTCTCCAAACCCTCCACATCAGTCTAATCCAGAGAAGCCCTAATCAAGGACAGACCACTACTCTTCAAAACTCTCAAGGTCATGGAAAAAACAAAGAAAGACTACTGGACAAACTGGTGACACCTAAATAAAGTCTGGAGTTTGGCTAATAGTAATACACTTACGCTGGTTTCTTAGATTTGACAAAGGTACCAGGATAGTGTCAGATGTCAACCACAGAGGAATCTGGGGAAGGGGTATCCAGGAATGATCTGTGCCATCTTTGCAAATTTCCAGAACATATAAAATTATTCCAAAAGTTGAAAAATTACACTTTTAAAATGTTAGACTTCAACATTCTGAGCACATGAGCCAATAAAGTAATAAAACTGAGCTGTAGCCATCCCCCTAAACCTGCTGTGCCACCTCCACTACCCCTGCATCTCCTGGGAAAGGTCAAATAACCTCTTGTCGATTTGCACTCTTTATTTCCCCTTTGGGTAGATCTACCTGGGATTTCTGATTATTAAATTGCTGCCCTGTTGCTATAGCCAGAAATCCTTATTGAGGCCTTTCTGCACAGATTGGCCAATAAACCATCCCAAATCAAGGAAAGAGAGGCATGTCTGAGCATAGAAGGGATGTGTTCTAATGCACAGCAAACCCAACCAGCTCTGGAAAGAGGAAGATAAAGCCGGAGGGGACACGTACCATCCAAAGCTCTTTGAGCAGCAATCCAGTGCCCTGTTTTTTCCATCATTTTCTCTTTTCCACTGGGAAGCAAAGCACCCCAGTGTGGGCAAGGCAGCCGTTTTACAAACCCCACACTGGGCTCTAGTTTTAGAGCCCAAGGTTAACGATCTAAATAAATCTGCCCAGCCTTACCTCTGCTAAGCTTCTTGAGAAATGATGCTTTCTGGTCAACACAGATCAGATCGGTACTTTCTCCCTTTGAAAGTTGCCATCAGTAAAAGTTCTCACTCTGCCTAATGAACTAATATTAGTTTAACTACGTGTTGTTAAACTAGGCCTCTAAACTAGGCCTAAACTAGGCCTCTCTTAATGGATATGGTGAAATATCTTCTAAGGGTAGTCTACCTTTAGGGATCTCATTCTCCTTCCAAGCAAGATCTGACCACAAATAACTCTCTATAACCCAGGCCATTTAGCTTTCATGCTGGGAGAAAACCTTTCATCCTGGGTTCTCAATCTCTTTTTCATCCCAAACCATGTACTTAATGAGTCAGCATGAACTGTGTGCCCAGGAAAACAAAAGCCACATCTCCTGGTGGATTGAGACAAAGATTTAGGGAAGTGTCTTCATTTGGGTTCCTCCTGAAGTAAGGATTCGAGTGCAAGTAATTTATTAGGAGGTGATCCAAGGACACATGAGTAGGGGGAAGAGAAGTGAGACAGGGAAGGGAAGGAAACCAATACAAAGGGTATGGTAGCAGATAAGTTACCACTGTGGACAACTGGGGCTTAGCCACGCTGGCCCACCTGGGACCAGGGCAGAAGATGCACTTCAGAGTCATCCCACAGAGACACCCGAGAGCTGTGTATTGTTCACCAACTTTCAGTCAACATTGGTTGGGGGCTCCTCCTGAGGAATTAACCTCCCAGTCCTAGCCTCCTGTGAGCAGGGACAAAGTGGGCTCTGGTGACCACAGAGAGCCTTCAGGCAAAGAGACACTGGTGCCAGCCGTTGAAAGTTAAACCAACATCCACGGAAGTGATAAGAGCCGGATGGATGTGGGCAGGGGATGAGCCGCACCTGCAGATACAGTGGGTCAGAGCAGAGATGCAGATGGAGCCCGGCCCTCCAGTCCTCTAGTCGTGTTGGGTAAATCCCATTTCTGCCTTTGGCAGCAAGAGAAGAAAGTCTGCCACACCTTCAAATACGTGGTGGTTAGTGGGGCTCCCAGAACCTGCTGGGCGGAACTCGGTGTGGGGTGTCATGGCTTCCCTTTCTCCTCTTGTGTGGTCCTTGGCACCATAGAAAGATGACTGAACCAGTGGGTCTGGTTCTGTCACTAATGGTGACCTTGGGAAAACCACCACCTCTCTAAAACTCAGTTTCCTCCATTTGTAAATTAGGGATAATAAGAAGCATCTCGTTAACTACTTATCTTGATTGAAAGTTCATATTATCTCATCTATAATAGAGAAAACTGGGGCATCCGGTGTTGCTAAGAGAATCAAATGAGATAACAAACTCATCAGGTAAATAGCACCCTACAAAGATAAGGTAGCTTTAATAAGAACTCCGTGAGTGAAGGGTTTTCAAGACAGTCTTTTGGAGCACCATTGCCAAAAACATAGCCATCCCAAGGCTGTCCTTGTGTTATCAGGGATATTGTAATCAACGTATGAACTTGGACACTAGCTCTAAAGGGCTGTACGAAACATAAAAACCAAATGCAACCCATTATTCTTGTTTGATTTTTAAAAATAATAATTATAAAATACAATTTGAGGGCTTCCCTGGTGGCGCAGTGGTTGAAAGTCCACCTGCCGATGCAGGGGACACGGGTTCGTGCCCCGGTCGAGGAAGATCCCACATGCCGCAGAGCGGCTAGGCCTGTGAGCCATGGCCGCTGAGCCTGCGCGTCCAGAGCCTGTGCTCCGCAACGGGAGAGGCCACGACAGTGAGAGGCCCACGTACCACAAAAATAAATAAATACAATTTGAGAAAACTGGAGAAATTTGAATATGGACCAACATTATACGATATTAAGGAATTAATGTTGTTAGGTATGATAATGGTATTGTGGTAATACAGGAAAATGATCTTATATTTTGGAGATCCAGATTCACATATTTAGGGGTGCAGTGTTTCTGTGTTTACTTTAAAATGATCTAGAAAAATATGACAAAATGCTAACAAATGCTATGTGAGAGATAAATGGGTATTCATTATACTGTCTTTTCTACTTTGTGTGTTTGAAAAGTTTCATAATAAAAATATCACAGTGTTTTTAAGGAATTTTTAAATAAATATTCCAAACACGAGAAAAGTAAACAGCATCATTGGGACTTACCAATGTTGTTATAGTGAACTTCAGTTCATTTATCTTTTAATTGAAATTTTATTGAGATAGTTGTAGCTGTGCAGTTGTAAGAAGTGATACAGTGTGTGCACTTTGCTCAGTTTTCCCCAGTAGTAACATTTTGCAAAACTATAGTATAATATCATAACCAGGATATTGATAGTGATAAAATCTACTGGTCTTATTCAGATTTCCACATTGTTATCTATACCCATTTGTGGGATGGGGGGTGTATTTAGTGGTATACAATTTTAGCACATGTATAGGTACATGTATCCACTATCACATAAAGATACAGAACATTTTCATCACCCCAAGGATCCCTCAGGTTGGCCTTCTATAACTACCCCCACCTCACTCCCAACCCATACCCCTCCCCATCTTTAAACCTTGGTTCCCCCTTCTAAAATTAGGTAATTTCACAAATGTTACATAAATGGAGTCATATGGGATGTAACCTAAAAAGTCAACATGCAGTGAGAGGTAAGACTGGACTAGGAACCAGAAGACCTGGGTTTGAGCCCAAGTTCTACCACTAGATCAATCTATTTCTTACGTATATCACCAAATTATCTTGGCCTCTGTTTCTTCATCTGTAAAACCAAGTGGTCACTTGCCTTCTAGGGTACAAGGCTTTGTCCAGGAGACAAAAGTATGCCCTTGGAAAGAACCCCAATATAAATGGTACCCCCTGGAATTATGCAGGACACTTTCTGTGCAACTAAACACAGAGACCCTGCCTTCAGGCTGTCATATTTCCTCCTTTTAAATGAATATGTTGGCAATTGGGTGTTTTCTCCATGTCTGCAAGCTTGATTGAATCAAGCTCTCTCCCTGAGAGAGAATATTCTGCTCTCCTGTGCTGATACAGAGAGCTTCTGAGCCTGGGAGGTCCTGGACAATAATAAACCTCTCCCCAAAATAAAGGCCACCTTGTGAAACCCCTCATCAGACAGTTAGAACCCTCCTGGTGACACCCTGACTTTGCTGCCAACTTCTTTTACATTTCAGCAGATGGTCTGACCTTTACAGGGTCTGCATTTCACCTACAAAAAGAGGATATGCGACAACAAGAACCCCATGCCTCCAGAAGAGGATGGACAACTGCCGGGAAAGGATGCTTTGCCCTCTCAAGAGTTTAAATGCATGACACGTGCACGTCTCCTCAGCCAAGTGCGACTCCAACGTCGTTTAATATATGTTCAATTATTTATTCTGCTGTAATGTCTTCTCCAATTACTAATAGATCATTGCATAAGAGGAAATGAAACCCAACATGCTGGACTAATGTGAGATCATTTTTATAGGCAAATTACTGGCTTGGAAACACTGGCTGAAATGGGGCACAGGTGATTTAGTACAATGAAAGCAGGGAGACAGGGCCCCCCTTTAATTAGTTCCTTAACTTATATAATGATGCACCGTTATGGATCCTGAAGGATGTTATTGTTTGAATTTAATGTGCCATACAATTCAGGGAAAGGAGCCTGCGAAGGAAAAAGGCAAAATGCTGACTTGCGACCCACATCCTTGGTGTGGTCTGCTCAGCACCACAAGCAAGCCTGGTGATGGTTATTCTGCTTTCTTTCTCCCTTCTCTATGCATCAGGTATTCATGGGAAGACCCTTTCAGTAAATTCATGCAGCCCTCAGCCTCAAAAGTTTACTTGACAACCTTGCAACTGTGTGTATTTCTACTTCCTGCCTCAGCACATTTGTGATCAACGACAAGGAACTAAATTTTCCCTCTGAAGTTATTCTTTGTCTTGGGTAAAAGTCAGAGTCCAAAAGAGATAAGCAAGAAATGTCACAATTTTTTTAAACTGAACTTACTTTTGATTTTCAGAGCTCATTGCACAGGGAAGGTAGAAACTTTGTCTCAGTAACTTTGAGGTCTCCTCATCCTGGGGTTACCTGGTTACCTTCCAGCATATATGGCTTCACCTATCCATGCACACCAACCAGTTTCTAGTCCCTGCTTCCCAGATGAGAGCACAGGGATAAAATGCAGCCCTTCCATCAAAACAGGCATATATTCTAGGTGAACAGCGCCTGGATTCAGTCATTCTTTTTCCCCTCCTTTCTGAGGCCACCTCTGTTCCAGTTCAATGTATTCTCCTGTCTAAGTTCAGCTTCTTCTTGTATTTCTCCTCTCATTCCAGTGATGCACCTTTTGTGACCTTGTCCACATGAACCAAACACCGGGGATCATAGGTCAGAGAGTCTGAAATGTGGGAGAGAACTCAGAAATAACTTAACTCCCTCCCCCTTACACTGAGGTGACTCAAGAGTAGGGGTAGAGCATGACTATAAGAGGAATTTCCTGGAATGGAAACTGTTCTGTATCCTGATCGTGGTGATGGTTATAGGTATACATACTTGTGTTAGAGTTCATAGAACTAAATACCAAAAAATCACTTTTACTATATGATAGCTTAAAAAACAAACTCAGCTTAAAAATATAGAACTAGCAACTTTGAGGGCTGGGATCAAAATCTTGGTCTCTTGAACCTTATAAAACTACTCCCTAAGACAACTATAACTTAGTTGACAAAGCAGGTCAAGATGGCAGGGACACATATATTTCTTTCCCAAGAGCTTAGCACAGTGTCCAGTACATAGTAGGTGCTCAAGAAATATTTGTTGAATGAAAACATTGGTAATCTGCATACAGGAAACACCATGAAAGAACACGAGTGAGATGCTATATACATAAGTGGGGGTAGCTTGAAGTCGAGGCCTTCAACGGTCTAGTTTTTTACTTGCTCAGTGCCCCTGCCAGGTGGGGGCTCAGCTAATCATCTGTAATAATAAAGCAGTGCTAACGGAAGCTGTCAGTTTCCTGTCCTTCAGCTGCGAGCCTTTCAGTTCACCCGTAAGGGTTTTCACTCTGCCCCTTGAGCTCCAGGATCATTTATGACCTGCAGGCTCAGCAGCCCAATTTCAGTGTCTTCTAGTCACCTCAAATTTAACAAGGCCAAAACAGAACTGTTGAGTTCCTATCCCCTAGATAAAACCCCAAGCAAAAACAAATTGTCTCTTTGCCATTTCAGTAAATGGCACCACCAGGCACCCAGCTGCTCCAGCCAAAAACTGAAATGTCACTCTTGATTCCTTCCACTCCCTCCAATCCATCATCTTCTCTCCATCCTCTCTTCACCCCTCTTATCCTGGTCATCATCTCTCACCTGAAAAGCTGCTAGAGTCTTCTCACTGACCTCCCAGCTTCCACGCTTGTCCTGCTACAGGTCATTCTCTGCAGAATGAACTGGACTTTAAAATTAAAATTACACCATGTCGTTAAAACCTACAGGGCTCCCTTTCATGCTTAGGATACTGCCCATCGCCAGCCCTCTAGGATTTGACCTTGCCCTTCTCTCTAATCTCATCTCTTTGCACTGTGCCTCTTACTCGTACTTCAGCCACATTTGCCTTTTTACTGTGTATCAAATATGCCAACCTCATTCTTTAGGGCCCCTGATTTTACCTTGGCCTCTATCACCCTTCCCCTGGATTGTGTCTGGCTGCTTCTTTTCCTTCAGGTCTCAGATTTGAACTCTTCAGATAAGACTTCTTTAACCACCCAACCCAAAAGAGCCTGATATTTTTATTCATAAAAATAAGTTGTCTGTTGTTCTCCTCTGGAATATAAGCCCCATAAGTGTAGGGATCTTTTCTTACTCTCTGCTATAGCTGCATGCCAAGAACAGTGCACATAGTAAGTATGCAGCATGGGTTTGATGGGTGAATTAATTGGAAAGGAAATGCATGCAAAGAAAAAATAATTGGGATTTCCTTAGAGAAACTCTCAAAGACTGCATAAGCTGACTGACATATTCCAGAGGACACATTTAAAGGAACAATCCCTAAGGTACAGAAGATTTCAGTGAAAAACTACAGCCCAGGGGCAAGAATGTCCTTCTCTCTGTGTGTTGAAATTTCAACACTCAACACTTAGGAGCTTCTTCCCTCAGCCAGGAGAGTACTTTATCAGAGGGTGAAGAGCATGGCAGGTAGGTAGGTATTCAGGGAGTGAATTAGTATGTTTATTGGGCCACATCTCCAGAGACAGGCCACTTGTCTTATCAAAGTTACAGCTGTCTCCAAAGCATTTTCCTCTCCAACCGGCAATTTGCATGGGCAAACTTATATCGTACGATGTTGATTTATGGTGACAATTAAGAACATATTACCAAAGTCTATTTCACCATTAACATCCCTGGGGACAGGATAAATTTTAAATCTTCTGGCTGCTTCCTCCCTAAAGGCTTGGATCTTGGCTAAGGATTTAGAGATTATAAATTTAACAAAGGATGAAAACTGCAAGAGGAGAGTCTTGAACAGTAAATAATGAGTTTAACCAGCATTTCAAGTTCTCAGCAAGATTTATAATGCCTCCCTGCCAGAGGCCAAGGAATCTTTTATTTTGAAGTTTATAAGCCTCTATGGCTGACTGTTTTAGCTCCGGTATGTGAGAGTCTGGCCCTTGATGAGATTCTTTATGGAAGCCAGTGGTCATTGCTTCAGCGACACTTTCCTTCTGAGGACCTTTTTGGAGAAGAGTATAATGACAGGAGGCATTAACTATCATTTCCAAAGGCCAAAAGAAGCACTGTGCTATGGCCTGAACAAGTTGCTTGATGTACAGATCATTGACTACACACTTATCTGACCAGAAAGCCTAATGGCTAGACCTCCAACACTCTGGCTTGGAAGAACCCTAGGGCTAATTCGTTCTCTGATTACAGAAGTTAGATTCTCTGGTGGGACTACAAATCACCTTTGGGATCATCAATCACAAAAAAGGGACACTGGCAAAAGCCAATCACTGTCTACTTATGGTTGAACTCACAGAGTTTGAAAGTCACCTAGGTTAAACTTTCTCAAAGTGCAGTCCAGAGACCACTTCCATCAGAATCACCTGGGGTGCTCTTAAAGGAAGAAAAAGCCACCACACCAGAGCTGTAGAACCAGAATCCCTGGGGTTGAGATCTAGGAATCTTCACTCTTCACATGTTCTACAGATTACTGTTAGACACACTAAAGTCTGAGAAACTCTGATGAAGTTTTGTTGGGATGGATGAGAGCTGAACTGGGAGAATAAGTCTCTTACTCTCAGTTGCCAGTAGTAAGACTTCTCTCTGCCTTTGGTCACTTTCCTCTGAAAATGCAACCATCATCAGGGCCTCACGGAGAGAAAAAGAGGTGAGATTCCTGAGGAATATTCATCACTTCTGAGACATTTACGCTTCATTGGACCACCCACTAGCATGACAATCCTGCTCAGTTTCATGTATCTACAATATCCTTGGCGCTCCACTAGGTGCTAGAATATTTCTAAAGACTAAAATAACTTGAGAGCTCAAGTAATGAATATCCAATAGAAGAATTTCAGGTACTATGAAGGCTGGTAGAAAACATTTTAACTCTGATTATTCATAGGCAATACTACCTTATTGTCTTCTTCACTGGCTCCCAGGAGAGAGTCATATGAATGCTGGCTCCCAGGACAAGATATTGTAGATGAGAACCTGGTCCCACATATAAGTCCAAATTTCCAACGTTGTCTTGTCATGAAGCTTTCAAAGCAGGGCATTTCACCAAAGGAAGAATCATCCTCCAAATGCAATATGTATTACACACACACACACACACACACACACACACACAAATAAGCCTGGGAAAGGTATTGTTCTGTCTGGCAGGGACTGGCAGAAGATGGTAGTTCAGTGGGTACGAAGGTCATTTGTACCAGAATCTTAACTAAAATAATCTGGTCACCAGAATCTTAAATAATCAAAAAGTATCCAGAAACACCAGATAGCCATCTAAAATAGCACAACTATTTCTCCTACAGAATAAAATTTCATAACATGAATTGGATATTCTACGGCATAGTAATTATGAAAACTGACATTGATCAGAAGCTTCCTTTGTGCATGAGAATGATTCTCACCACTGTGTTAAGAGCTAGGTAATTGTCTCCATTTTGAGAAAACAAAAAAATGTAACTGATATTCAAGATTATACACCAGATGGGACTTCCGTGATGGCGCAGTGGCTAAGAATCTGCCTGCCGATGCAGGGGACACGGGTTCGAGCCCTGGTCCGGGAAGATCCCACATGCCGCAGAGCAACTAAGCCTGTGCGCCACAACTACTGAAGCCCGCGCGCCTAGAGCCTGTGCTCCGCGACAACAGAAGCTACCGCAACGAGAAGCCCGCGTATTGCAATGAAGAGTAGCCCCCACTCGCCGCAACTAGAGAAAAGCCCACGCGCAGCAACAAAGGCCCAAAGCAGCCCAAAAAATTAATTAATTTTAAAAAAAGGATTATACAGCAGAGAAATAAGCTGGGATTGGAATCCATACAGACTGACTCCAGAGGCAACTTCTTCTGTAAAGTACTAGATAGCAAACACTGTAAGCTGTCCAGGCCATGTGGTTTTTGTTAACGACCACTCAACGGCCACTGTGGTGTAAAAGCAGCCACTAGACAGCAGGTAAACAAATTGGCAGGGCCGTGTGCCAATAAAACTTTATTTATTGGACACTGAAATTTGAACTTCCTACAATTTTCAAACATTGTAAAATATTATTTTTTGGTTTTTCCAACTATTTACAAATGTAAAAACTATTGTTATCACATGGTTGTTACAAAAATGGGTGACAGACTAGATTTGGCCAGTGGGCTAAAGCTTGCAGATCCCCGATCTATACCACTTTCTAGTATGTTACTGCCCTGGGTTCTTGGACTCTTTAATTAACAGAAATTGATTACAGGCCAGACAAGAAATTCAGGCAAGACTTTACTGGGACTCATGCTGCAGCACTAGGGAGAAAAACAAGGAACAGGTTCCATTGCTGGCCCTCTTGCTCTCTGGGGGGGTGAGCTGGTTTCTTAAATGGGGTGAGGGTGGGGACCAAGCGGTGGGTGGGGCCGGAGGGATGGTGTTAGGTGGTCTGCCCAGGTCCCAAGTCCCAGCCTGTCCATAGTCATATCTTAGGCATGTTGCTTAATGTCTCAGCTTTCTTACCCTTAATCACTAGGCTGTGACACCCTTATTAGCCATGTCCATCAGTCAGTTATTTGCTCATTCACATGTTCATATTTTCATTTAACAAATATTTATAGAACCATGCACTGGGCTAGATGCTGAAGATGCCAAATTCAGTCCCTGCCCTCACTAGCTTATATTTCAGTGGCAGTAACAAATAAATAAGCAAGTGTTCTACATGAGACAAGAGTATGATAGCAAAATACCGAGTGCTATGGGACAACTAACTAGGATAAGGAGCTCAGAATGTCTCAGAAGCATCATGGGAAAACTAGAGAGACTATTTGGACTAAGATAGTTCCATATAAGGAAGGGGCCTCAACTCTTACGTTTTACTTGTCCTACTTTGGTTTGGCCCTCTTGGGAGACTGATTATCTGAATCATAGAACCTAGTCGATCACTCTAATTCCTTGACAAAAGATGTACTTTTTTTTTTATTACTGTGCAACAAATTACCATACATTTAGCAGCTTAAAACAGCATACATTTATTATCTCACAGTGTCCATGGGTCAGGAGTCTCGACATGACTTAGCTGGCCCTTTTGCTCAGTGTCTCACTAGGCTACAGTCTCACCTAGAGGTTTGACTGGAGGAGGATCAGCTCCCAAGCTCATTCATATTGCTGGTAGAATTCACTTCCTTGTGGCTGTAGAACTCTTGGTGGCCTGCTTCTTTAAAGCTAACAGGAAAGTGAGAATGACTCTTCTCAGAGTCACATAAGTATAAATATAACTCTCTACCCATCAATATCTATATAGCTAGATACAGATATAGATATATAAAATAACATAATGAAGGGAGTGGCATGCCATCACCCTTGCCACAGAACATAGCTTAATCAAGGAAGTAATACCTCATCCATGACCTTAGCCATATTCTATTGACTAGAAGCAAGTCACAGGTCCTTCTACACTAATGCGGAAAGGACTGGCCAGGGCATTATACCCAGGGGCAGAGATCATGAGGGTCATCTTAGGATTCTGCTGCCACAAAAGATTTCATCTGAAATACAGGATGTATAGTGGTACCTGGGTCGTGGGGTTGTCTATATACTTGAAGAGCTTAGAACACTGCCTGGCACAAAGAAATGACTTCATTATCATTATCATTATCATTTGCCACTATCATTATTAAGAAGGTTCAGCCATATTTCATGCAGCTCAAACTGTCATTCAGTCTCTTCAAGGTGGTTTGGGATATTGCTACACAGAGAGCAACTTCTCTCCTGTGTCTCCAGGGACTTCCATGCATCACACTGAGTCCACACCCCCTCTGATATCTTGGAATCTTTGAGCTGGACCTGATGGCTCTGTGCCACCTCATTTTCTAGGCGGAAATGTTTCTGTCAGAGACGGGTCATGTCAACTTTTGCCCATAACCTCTGAGCTCCCAAATTCCAAATGCTAGTTTGCTGTGATTCAACAAATTTATCTCACAATATTTTACTGCATACCGACAGCATGCCAAGGCTTATGCTTCTCCCTCTCAGTAGGCTTGCTCCATCCCAGATCCCCAGAATTCTCTCTTGTTTTGCCTGTTTTAATTTGGGCTTGGCATCACATTAATCCCATTTTATTTGAGATTGAGTCCATTTCTTAAAAACAATATCTACAGCTTTGAAGTGTTGGAGAAATAGTGCACCTCACTGACCCTCTCTGTATTGCATAGGAGCGAATGTAACTAAGCTTCTCCCTCTCTCTTTATTTTCCACTACCTTTTCCAGCCATTAAGACTCAAAATTGCTCCCTGCTTCCTCCATCTTAGAACCAATTCTACAAAGAAACACACAAACAAACAAAAACCTCTGGTACTTTAGTTGACTTTCTTTCTTTCTTTCTTTCTTTCTTTCTCTCTCACTCTCTCTCGCTCTCTTTCTTTCTTTCTTTTGTTTTTTATTTTTGGTCTCTGATTTCCTAGAAATCCTTTCTGAAAGATTTCACTCATACTAAAATTTCAAGTGATTGTTACTATATCATTAATAATAATAATATTAATGATGGTATTAATAACTAATATTGCTAGAGCTTTAACTACATTCCAGAATCTGTTCTATGATCTTTGTAAATATTAACCCATTTAACCCACATTTTAGAAATCAGGAAACTAAAGCACAGAGAACTTAAGTAACTTGCTGAAGGTCACACAGCTCGTAACTGGCATGCCCAAGCTGTCTAATTCCAAAGCCTACACTTTTTTTTTTTTAACATTTTCATTGGAGTATAATTGCTTTACAATGGTGTGTTACTTTCTGCTTTAGAACAAAGTGAATCAGCTATACATATACATATATTCCCCGTATCTCCTCCCTCTTGTGTCTGCCTTCCACTCTCCCTATCGCACCCCTCTAGGTGGTCACAAAGCACCGAGCTGATCTCCCTGTGCTCTGCGGCAAAGCCTACACTTTTAACCATTATGCTAGTCTGCCTCTCTGCACAGACTATGAGAAAAAAAAAATTGTGGAAATGGAATTCCATTTCTAGAAATAAACTTTGGATCCAAACAACAGGGTGCAGAGTGAGGTAATAGGAAAATAAGGGGAGAGAGAGGGAAAAATTCAACTCTGCAATCCTGTGAAATGAAAGTAAGGGTCAGTGAGGTGGGCTCTTTCCCTAACACCCCACAGCCCTAGATATTGCTTTAAAAAAAATCAGCCCATCTGAAATAGAATAGAGGAAAAGGCAATACTGAATTCAAATTAAAACAGGCACCATGGGAGAAGGCAAATATACAGGGGAAAATGATGTGGGTATGGATTCCAGCAGAATTGGTTTGAATCTTGGCTTGAGACTTAATATCCAGTTGAGGGCTTCCCTGCTGGCACGGTGGTTAAGAATCCGCCTGCCAATGAAGGGGACATGGGTTCGAGCCCTGGTCCAGGAAGATCCCACATGCCGCGGAGCAACTAAGCCCATGCGCCACAACTACTGAGCCTGCACTCTAGAGCCCGCGTGCCGCAACTACTGAGCCTGCGCACCTAGAGCCCGTGCTCTGCAACAAGAGAAGCCACCGCAATGAGAAGCCCGCGCACCGCAACAAGGAGTAGCCCCTGCCCGCCGCAACTAGAGAAAGCCCGCGCGCAGCAACAAAGACCCAACGCAGCCAAAAAAAAAAAAAAAATCCAGTTGAATGCTGGGGAACAAGAAGGTCAGCCCCAATCTTGTTTGATGAAATGAATGTTTATTCCTTAAAGCAAGCTAGTAATCACAGGTGGACTCTTATCCATTCCTTAAAACATTCATTCCTACATAGTCTAGAAAGTGATATTTTATTTCTATTACTTTATACTATTCAAGACAACAAAATCAGGATAGATGAGAGATAACTAATATTTGACCATTAAATGTCATGACATTAGTACTGAACATCAGACATATCACTCTATTTCTTTTTAAAAGAATTAAGGCTTTTCATCTTTTAATTTGTGATATCTGATGGGAACATCCATTCCATTTCTTCGGTAAATAGTTACTTACGTTTATGAGGATAATAATTTGCTAAGCGCCGACATTATGGCAGCTCTGTGCTAAGCCCCACATGTAGGATGAGTTATCAAAACCAGACACAGCCTTTACCTGCCAGTGCTTACTCTGTTGAGTACTGAACCACATGAGACTGCCAATAATCAACCACGGTTTACTGACAAGGGTGGCAATTTCATACGGTTCAACCTAATAATAGGGATATGTACTAAATGATTACACAAACAGAAATACAATTATGATCTAAGAACCCCTCAAGAAATATACAGGGTTCTATGTAAAAATAAAACAGGGAAAACTGATTAAATCCTGGTTTCAGGATGGTGTTGGGGAGATGCTTCTTCGCCAGCCCTATGTTGCTTCTCAGGTGGAGAGAATTCCGTTAATGAAACAGTCCTGCCCTCCATCCCCCTCCTCCACTGGTGAGTTAGGAAGAGAATTTTTGCTGAGCCTGTTGTTGCCTTCTCCTTCCTCTTAGGAGGCAGCCACGGCAGAAACATCTGCTTAGCTTGCTCTTCCATGCTTAAGTTTTTCTTTTTGGCAAAATATGCATAATATAAAATTTACCATTCTGACCATTTTAAGTGTACAATTCAGTGGCATTAAGTACCTTCACATTCTCGTGCGACCATCATCATCATCTGTCTCCAGAAATTTTTTCATCTTCCCAAACTGAAACTCTGTCCCCATTAAATAACTTCCCATTCTCCCCTCTCCCCCAGACCCTGGCAACCAACATCCCACTTCCTGTCTTTATGAGTTTGACTTCTTTAGATGCCTCATATAAGTGGAATCATACAGTATCTGTCTTTTTGTGACTAGCTTATTTTACTTAGCATAATGTCCTCAAGGTTCATCCATGTTGTAGGTGTCAGAATTTCCTTCCTTTTTATGGCTGAAAAACATGCCATTGTATATATATGTATATATATATGTATATACACACACACACACACACACACCACATTTTTGTTATCCATTCAGCCATCGATGGACACTTGGGCTGCTTTCGCCTTTCAGCTATGGTAGATAATGCTGCTCTGAATGTGGGTATGCAAATATCTGTTTGCGTTCCTGCTTTCAATTTTTAGGGGGTATATACGCAGAAGTGGAATTGCTGGACCATGTGGCAATTCCATTTTCAATTTTTTGAGGAACTATCAAGGTGTTTTCCACAGTAGCTGTACCATTTTACATGACCACCAGTAAAACACAAGTGTTCCAATTTCCCCACAAATTCACCAACACTTAATTTCTCTTTTTGATAACAGCCATCCTAATGGGAATGAAGTGTTATCTCATTGCAGTTTTGATTTGCATTTCCCTATTAGTGATGCTGAGCATCTTTTCATACGCTTATTGACCAGCCGTATATCTTCTTTGGAGAAATGTCTATTCAAGTCCTTTGCCCATTTTTTAATCAGGTTATCTGTTTGTTGTTGAGTTGTAGGAATTCTCTATATATTCTGGATATTAACTCCTTATCAGATATATGATTTGCAAATAATTTCTCCATTCCATGGGTTGCCCTTCACTCTGTTGCTAGTGCCCTTTGATGCACAAAAGTTTTTGATTTTGATGTAGTCCAACTTATCTATGTTTTCTGTGTTGCTTGTGCTTTTGATGTTATGCTTTAAGTTTTACAGAGGCAGGCTTACCACTGCGGATCCTGTGTGGTCGGTCCAGTGCTGCCTGTGAGCTTAGTTAATTCCGGGTTTAGTATTAAGAATCTCACTCAACCACAGAAATAAGCCATATTTTCCAACATTAGCTTGTCCAGTTTAACAAAGGTGATATTTTGATCTTCATCAGAATTAATCTTTGCCCTTTTCTTAATTTGTTTGTTTAATTTATGCCCTTCTCACAATACCAAAATGATGCTTGGGAGAACATGATTGGAGGATGATATCTGAAGGATGCAGATAAGTCAACTAATGAGGAGAGAAAAGAAGGGTAAATCACTCAAGGCAAAGGGAAGAGAATATGTAAATGCCCTGTAGTAGGAGAAATATAATGTCATTCAGCAAATGGAAAAAAAAGCATAAGAGGGGCTGGAAAAAGTAAAGAGAAGAAAGTAGAGAGAATGGAGTGAAATGAAGCTCCGGCCAGGAGCACAGCCAGAGCCCCATATCATTAGGATCGTGTAGGATGTTGTGTCTACCCTTGACCAGAAAGTGTTAAGCCTGTTTTCCGGGATTCCTAAAGGCTTTTTTTCATTGCCTACTCTCACTCCTAGGTATGAATAATGGAATCATCAGATTTCCCCCTGAAGTTGAGGATTCCTATTGAATAATATAGATAAGCATGTCACTTTGCTGCCACCAAAGGTTGAGGTCAGAAATGTTTTAACTGGATAAGAAAACTCCCTTAAGTCAAAAATGGGGGAGGGGGAATCACAGAAAAGAGCCAACACAAATAAAACTAACGAAGTGCTTGCTTGGAGTGGGAAGAGAGAAGGCATCAAAATCCTTGTCTCTCCAAAATTGTTCAAAAAAATAGAAAATGAACTCCCCAAGATGCATCTTGGGGAAATATAAACACTTTCCCCATGTCCTTGGAAAGGGGTGAGAGAGAAGGAAGACATTAATAACAACACTTCCCTCTGAGTGCCTCAATCAATCCACAGTACCAGGACTACACAGAGCTGCATCATTGCATTTAATGCTCATCACTTCCCTAGAAGGGTGGGTACCACCATTACCCCTATTTTGCATATGAGAACGCCAAGGCATTAAAGACGTGAAATGAATTCCCAACAGTCACCACACTAGGGTGTAGTAGAAAGATTAAAAACCAAGTTTGTCTGATGCCAGAATTCATGTTTCTAATCATTCTGACAATAGCCTCATTTGCATAAATTCTATTCCAGAGAATAGACTAGGCAGCTTTGGCCGGTTTAGGAAAAAGACTCTTCCCTAAATATGAGATTTTCATCTTGGTTTGTCCTTTTATCCAGCTACCTCCAGACCCTTATGACAGACCTCCAGAGTAAGCACCAAGTCCTGCTGGGTGACTGGAATACAGAGGGAGAAAGGGAAGATGGACTGACGGCAAAGAAAGTGAATCTCGAGAGAGAAGGCAAGGGATGGAAGGAAGGAGAAGAAGAGCTGTCCCCATCCCCAGGGAGTGTCTGTTTTAATTAAAGCTAATTAGCCTGAATTCCCTTTTTCATCCAGACATTAGCTTCTCCCACCCAAAAATCCAAAAGCAGAGTTAAAGAGCGAGATTTAAAAATAAGACTAGTCCGGTCTCATTCACTCATTCTTTCACATGACTTTATGGAGCAGCTGCTCTTTGCCAGGCACTTTCTAGGCATTTGGGGTAGATCAGTGGGTCAGACAAAGATCTCTTCCCACGTAAAGTCCTACTGAAAGGAAACAGACAATAACAAATAAACAAAATAAAAGTGGGCACAGAGCATCTGAAATTAATCTTTCTTGTCCCTCTACAATTCCAAATCTGGTCATTGGAATAGGTAGCCTGCTCTATGACAAACTCAATTTTAGATGTTTATCTCATTTACATCACTGATGTCACTTTTCTGACATGGACACTGTTATAATCCCCATCTTATAGATGGGTAAGCAGAAGCTTAAAAAGGCATCTGCCTAACAGCCCACAACTAGTCAGTGGCAGATCCTGGATTTGAACCCACATAGCCTGATTCCAGAATCTGTGCTGTAAACGCTACATAGACCACCTCCTGGTATTAGGTTCCAAGTTATCAACAACAGAACTGGACTCTAAGTTAAATAGGAGAGGGATTATCAGAAGTACCCAGCTGCTCATATAGACAAAGAGGAAACAGAACATTAGACTTTGAAAATGGGAAAGAATCAAGGGAAAGTAGATGACCAAAATTACAGCTAACATCTCACCCTGGGAAAAGTCCAGTGAGAGTGTCTCTACATCCCCCATGGCCCATGTCTTTGTGTCAGTAGCTCTAGATTCAAGGTCCTAGGAAGGAGCTTGTTATTGGCTGAACTTAGGTTTAGGGCTCACACTGTATCCTTCAGGGATCATGGAAAGCAAAGAACTGGCTTTTTAGCTTCTATAGCAGAAGCAGGGGCCAGGCATGTCTCCAAGACAGTCAGCAGCCAATTCCCTAAACACAGAAAGGAGGACGTACGGCCTTCACAATTTTCTGCTGTATTGGTATATCGGCCGCCCTTTTATTTGCTTAATATTTCTCTTCAAATAGACTCTACATTTTAATTTAATTTAATTTAAAAGGAAAAGTTATATTATTGCTGAGAACAAAAGTTCAATGTGCCAGCTATACTTTGTCTCCTAATAGTCATTAAAATAAACATAAAACTCTGAAAGTTTTTGAAGTTCACCCAGGAACCAAACAAGAGCATCCAGGAGATGCTGCTCTAATGTAAGTAACCACCTTCTCGTTTCCCGTGGGGTTGGCTGAACAAATGATGATGTCCAGAGAGACTAGAGGAGGCTCGACACTTGTCACTAGAATTCAGAGTCAGGGACCTCTGGGAAATCTACCTGTGCAGTCTCTCTTCTTCCTTGTTTGGCCGTCAATAGAGCCCAAGAGCTTCTCTGTTTCTTGGTAATGCAGGCACAGCCCCTCCTTGGGCTGTGGATACAAATGCCCTTCTCTGTATTTCCCAAAATGCTCTGTAGGCTTAACGTTTATTTCCTTTTAAGAAGCAGAATTCAAAGCCTCTTACACGCTCTCTAGTTCCTTTACCCCAGACTAACAGACTGACAGATTTACCAAATAAACAGATAAGCAAACAAATGTAAGCCTTACCCTCAAAAAAGGGAGGGGGAATGGGAGATAGAGGCAATTTGGTCCAGGAAATATATTCCTTCGCTTGCAGTTAAAGTAATGAGCAAATTTATTTACACAACTTATATCCTCCTAGGACCACTCTCACACCACAAGGATATAAATGCTGCTTAAAATCTATCTTCTCTCTGCACAGAAAGTCCTGTAAACAGACCTGCTGTGAATGCAAAGCAGGACACCCAACTGGAAGGACAAAGGGCTTTGGAGGAAGCTGAGGAGGAGATGCTATACATCCCTGTCCTGCACACATCCACCCACCCTCCCCCTTCTCCTCCCCCTACCCTTTCCCCTTCATTCTCCCCCTCCCCCTCCCTTTCCTCCTCCCTTTCCTCCTCCCCCCCTTCTTCTCCTTCTTCTCCTTCTCCTCCTTCTTCTCCTTCTCCTCCTTCTTCTTTTCCTCTCTGTATCTCTCTCTCTCTATCTCTGTCTCAGTTTCTCCCCTCCTCCTCCCTTTTCCTCCTTCCTAATGCTCCTAGGGGAGGTGGATGAGCAGGCAGCCAAAATTCACAGCCTGGGGAATCCTGGATAGAGTTTCACAGGTGCTGCACTGAAACATAAAAGCCGCTGCACTGGTTCCCCTAAGCTGAGGAGCTGCTCTCAGCACCTCTGATTTTCCACCCGAGAACTGGGCAGGCCACAGGACATTATCTCAGAGCATTTAGTCATAAATCCTCCTGCTTCATACAGTCGGCCAAATTAGATAATCAATTAATTAATAAGTGGCGCTGCTTAGACTAATACATATGCCAACACAGCAAGAAACTGGAAAAGCACAAGGGAAACACAGAAAGCAAAGAGGTTTCCTCTGCAATACAAGAGTATTTACTCTGAGCGCGGTGTAAATTCAGCAAACAGCTGCTTATTCAGAATACGAGCAACCAGGGAACTCGAAATAAGCAGAAAGGTTCCTTGGAATTTTTAAAAGAACAGCGATGCTCTCAGCCAAAAGATGCTCAGGCCTTATAAGAACTTGAAGTGCTCTCTGAATCAAAAGATTTTTTCCCCTATAGAGTTTTAGAATAAAGAGGGTTCCAACTTTCTGGTATGACCTCTGGAGCAGTTCTCAGTTAATGTGGATATTCTGTCCATCAAATAATCCACTTCTCAACAATTGCAGGGCATGAGGGGATGGGGAGAGAGGGTGGGAGAAACAGGATGTAACCCATTGCACTGGGTTTGTGCCAGGAAGGCTGTGTTACAATTTAAACACTGCGCTTGGAGTCTAGAAAAGTGGGTGGGAACCCTGGCTCTTCATTAACCAGAGGCACGTTTGGGCTAAGGCTCTTAGAGCCTTAGCTTCCCAACCTGGCTAATGGGAAAATGTCATTTTCACAAAGTGGCTGTGAGGATGAAATAAGAAAGGCTGTGTGTTATTATTATATAATACATTATATATGTTAATATGTTATATATCAGATATTATAGAGTATTCAAATGCAAGAAATAATTACCATCATTTATAAAAACATGTTCTAAGGTTTAAGTTATTCTCTCATTCTCCCTCTCCTCTCTCCTTCCCTCCCTCTCTCCCTCCTAGGGAGCATGATAATATTCGTGATAACTATTACTCATGGAAATTACATCTCTCCACTAGATCTTACAGAATAAATTTCACTGAACTCCATTAAAATATTTCAGACAATATGCCTCCTATAAAAATATTATTAATCACTGTTTTATTTCAAGATGTGGGTCTAAGGGAAAAAAAGCTATACTTTAACATTTTGTGAGGTAGTTTCATAGCAAGGTGGATTTCATTAGACTTCGCCCACTCCTTTCAAACTATCAACAAACAAAGACCCGGGAAAAAAGTTGGACAACCATGAAACATCCAGCAATTAAGCCAAGACCAAGATCTCTACTGTGCTTATAAAGATTGTAGTAAGTTAAGAAGAGAATGTCTTGCCCACAAACTCCATATCCACTCAAATGGCAAGCTTACACTCTGCTCAGTCTCAAGGAACAGAAATGTTTTGAAATTTTTTTCCTCTTAGTCTTTATGGAATGTGCATCTGATATCAATAGATGATAGATAATATTATAGATAGGTAGATGATCGATAGATAGATAGATAGATGCAGAGATGGATTCCATTCAGATGGATTCTTTCTCCTGTCCATGGGGGACACAGACAAAGGGACTTGAGAAGAAAAATATGCAAAATGGCTGATTTAGAAGGAAACTAAAAATAATCTTACCCACTTTCTCATTTTTAAAAAGTAAGCCACTTAAAAAAACGAATTCACCCTAGGTCACAAAGCCAGTTCTGCAACTGTTTATAATAAAAGCAAACGTTCACTAGGCACCTACCGGGTCTCGCACTAAGCTCTCTACGTGTGATACCTCATTTAATCTTCTCAGAACAATCAGAACGCCCATCTTACTGATAAGAAAACTGAGGCTCAGACAGGTGAAGCAACTCACCCGAGGTCACTCAGCTGGTAAGATGCAGAGACACGACTGGAATCTGAAAAGTACACTGAGCTGCATGGAAGCCAAGACTCTTGGTTTCCAATCTAGTACAAGCTCTCTCTAGATTTGAATCTGAAATTTTAATTTAAAAAGTTTCTTTCATTCCAGTGGTAATTGGAAAATCCCTTCTTTTTAATGAATACGTGAAAAAATAATTACCTCCCCAAATTGCACATTCCCTTTCTTCTAGTGCAATCTACCGCAAGCACCGAAGACTAGCTCAGCTGAGGTCGGGCTGCCCCATAAATAAGTCATGTCCAGGCCGAGCCTGTGCGGCTGTCACTGTATATATAATAGAAACGACAGTGTCAAAAAGCAGCCAACGCTGTCCTCCATGAGCACATGTTTCCAAATTGCCCTTGATAGGTTATGAACAAAGCATTTCAAAGGGAAGCCATAAATATCAGCACAAGTGCTTTGAGAGTCTGCCTTTCCACTTCCTGGCACTTTGATTTCTTCCAATTCCATTTGGTTTTGCCTTGACCACCATAAGGAAGGAAACCAAGAGCAACTCCTGGGGCAGCTGGTCTGATTACAGGGTTACTCTCCTGGCCTCTTAATATGAGCAGAACAGAACTATGAGTTGATGAGGTACATGGTCTCTGAGTCTGAGATGTGGGTTCAAATCTTGGCTCTACTATTTCCCAGCCATGTGGCCCTAGGCAACTTCCTTAGCCTCGCAGTTTTTCAACTATGGAATAAGGATAAGAATGCTCTCCTCCAGAGACTGCAGTGAGGGTTAAATAAGTGTGTTAATAATGGCTAATGATGGTTCAGTACTCATTATATATGAGACTCTCCAGTGAGCACTGAACATCTATGTACTACAGTTGGCCCTCTGTATCTGTGGCTCCTGCATTTGCACATTCAACCAACTGATGGATCAAAAATATTTTTTTTAATTCCAGAAAGTTCCAAAAAAGCAAAACTTGAATTTGCTGTACACGGCAACTATTTATATAGCATTTATATTGTATTAGGTATTATAAGTTATCTAGAGGTGATTTAAAGTATAAGCAGGGTGTATGTATAGGTTATATGCAAATACTACACCATTTTATATCAAGCACTTGGGCATCTGCAGATTTTAACACCCAATCCCCCCAAGGGTTACCAAGGGATGACTGTACTCACATAATGCTCACAAAAAAATAGGCAGTTTTATGATCCCCACATCACAGATGAGGCAACTGAGGCATAGAGAGGTTATGTAACCAGCCCATTGTCTCCTAGCAGACTTTGCACCAAGCAGTCTGGCTCCAGGCTAAAATCCTTTAGCAAACATAGTAGTGAGCCTGGCACACAGAAAATGCTCAATAGATTTTGGTTATATTTTGCCATTGAACTGCCTCCTAATTGCTCACCTATTCAGAAAGGAAAACCCTCAGTGTCTTGGGGTAAGAACAACAGAACAAATATTGAACCTTGGGTTTGTCCCAGATTCTTTACTTATACTCTCTTCATCTTCATAGTAATACTGCATGCTATTGTCATGCTAAATCCTATTATCCCCATTGAATGTATGGGGACGCTGGGGCTCTGCATGGCCAAGGGACTCTCCCAAGGCACATAGGGCACCGGGACAGAAGTGCAAATCTTCCAACTCTCAAGTCCATGGCACACTGACAAACTGGGCAAGCCCCTGTAACATACACTGTTGAAATCAGACAGATCCTTTCCACCTCCTCCACTTCATCCCGTCTTGTAAGACAGGGCTTCTCAAACTTTACTGTGCACACGAATCATCTGGAGATCTTGTGAAATGCAGATTTTGATCCAGCAGGTCTGTGGTGAGAACTGAGATCCTGCATTCCTAACAAGAACCTGGGTGACACCATTTCTGCTGCTGTGAGGACAACAGTTTGAACAGCAAGGATGTAAGAAAGAGTCCTTCAGTTCCTCCACAGTTTTTCACTCTGCCTCTTGAGACTCAAGAGGCTTCTAAGGTTGTAGCATTGAGACTGGGAATTATTTCCACCTTTTTTCAGCTCTATGGAGTGAGATTTTCCAAACCATCCCTGCCTCCCACCAATTCCAGCCTCACCACCAACATCACCATCAAACACATACGTGCACGTGCGCACACACACACACACACACACACACACACACACTCCATCTCTCTCTCTCTCTCAACCTCTTTTAAATTGTTATGCCTTTCTAGCATGCGGTTATTATGTACATTGCATACTGGATCATTCCAATGTCATATGAAAACTCAAATTGTTATTAGGCATCTTTAATTCCAAGAGGAGAATTTACCATAAGGCAAAATGCAGCAGCACCAGCAATTTACAGTAAATAATGACTTAAGTAAAGATAATGGGCCTGATGGTATTTGGTTATACATGGCTAAATCATTTGCAAAATAGTCCCTTTCCCACTCTCAAATTCAGACCTAGGAACAGTTATTTAAGGGGTTCTCTATAAAGAGCCCCTCTCTTGTTAGCCCATGATTTCATAGGTGTGGTCCTTCCTGTCCAGCCAAGACCCACTTTGCCCAGCTGTGGTTGACTGTCCCTGCCCTTTTTATCCTACATAATCACTCATAGCAAACTCTGAAGGCATGTGGGGCAAAGAAACACCACCAATTCAGCCCCAGAGCCTCAACCCACAATGATTCCTTTAACGGGTCTTGTTCGGGCAGCCTTGTAAAGCTGCAGAATATGGCTCCTCTTTCTTTTATACTGGAAGCGTCAGGAGCCTCTCTGGCCATTTATTTGATAGAGAGGTTGCTAAATGTTACGGCAAACGGCCACATCAATCTGGATAGTAGCTGAGCATCGGTGTCTGCTGAAACCCTAAGACCCCACCAACGTGCAAGGAAAAGTTTTTCCTGACCTCCACGCCGTGCTCCACAGGAATACAAACAGGAAGGTCCGGTGGTGCAGTGGACTCTGACCTCGAGGTGAGAGGTGTTCCCTCTTAGCCCTGATTCTGCTGCTAACTTATGTGACCTTGAGGAAATCAATTCTTCTCTCTGGGGAAGTTTTTACTAGAAGGGAAAAGAAGCTAATATCAATAGCCCCAAACATGTGCACCCAGACTTTAGAGGCAAGTGCATCCTTTCAGAATTGGGAGGTGCCAATGAATTCCTTCACTCTTCTATCAGCTAACTATGGCTACAATGCTGCTTTCTGCTGTGTAACAACTGCAAAATCCCAGTGTCATGCAACAATAAGAATTTATGTAACTCCTGCATCTGCGGTTCAGCTGATGTAGGGCTCAGCTGGGCTGGCTGATTTGATCTGGGCTTGGCTGGGACAGCTGGCTCTGCTCCACGTGTGTCTCATCCTCCTCTGGCTCTGGCAGCAGACTAACCAAGGTATATGCATCTCATGGTGACGGCAGAGACACAGAGAGCACGTAGAAACGGGTGAGGCCTCTTAGGGCTTGGGCCCAGAACTGACATGCGGTAACTCTCGCCTTACTCTGTGGGCCGAAGCAGTCCACATGGCCAAACCCAAAGTTCAGGAGCAGGGAAATAAACTACATTCTTTTTTTTTTGCGGTATGCAGGCCTCTCACTGTTGTGGCCTCTCCCGTTGCGGAGCACAGGCTCCGGACGCGCAGGCTCAGCAGCCATGGCTCACGGGCCCAGCCGCTCCACGGCATGCGGGATCTTCCCGGACCGGGGCACGAACCCGCGTCCCCTGCATCGGCAGGCGGACTCTCAACCACTGCGCCAACAGGGAAGCCCTAAACTACATTCTTTTGGTGCAAGGAGCTACAGAGTAACATGGGACAGGCCATGCATAGAGGGAGGAACCACCTGTCCACCTCAACAGGAAATCTGGACCTCCACTGGGCCAGTTTCCTCACTGTTCCCCCCAAATGTCTTTGCTTACGTTGCACCCCGACCTGGAATGATCCTCCACCCACCCCTCTAAACTCCACCTTCTCTACAAGTCCCGGACCAACAGCCCACCTCCTCCCCTGCCCCAGGATGGACCACTTCAGCTGTTCCAATCATCTGGATGTAGGCTTGTGATTCCTATCTCTCTGGCCAGCTCCTGACTGCCTGCTAGAAACACATATGGAAAGTGTCTCTTTCAGGGCCCCGCCACTGGGGCTCACTCAGCAGGGGCTGGCTGGTGGACTTGCTGTCTGTGAAAGGGAGGTGGTGTTAGTGCTTAGCTTTCCTCCCAGGAAGAGGAGGAAATGTTGATTATCTCTGACATACCTGCCAGACCTAAAATCCCTGGGGAGCTAAATGGTGTGATTCCCCTTCTGGGGTCATTGAGTCGGAACCAACCTGTGGTTCACCAGTAGAGGGCGCTGTACTTTGTCAGGTTGTCAGGTTGATGCACAGCCCCACTGCTTGTGCATCAATTCTCACAAAGCTCCCTTCAGCTTGTACAAAGGACCTCCATTCTCCTGAGAGCCCAGACCTAGCCTATGGAGTGGGGCTGGGAAGCAGATCACAGCACCACAGGGTCCATCGGAGGATCTCTCATGCAGCCATGATACCCAAAATTTCCTCGTTGAAGAACCCTTCCTTCTACAAAATCAACCCAGGCACAGACAACTGTGGTTGCAGACCCACACCCCCAGACCTCAATTTAGATTTATCCAATCCACCTCCAATGACAAATACAATATTTCAAAAGTGAGAAATTAAGGAGAAGAGAAAACAAAGGTAGGAAACAAGATGAAGCCAAGAGCATGTAACACTTGAAATTAATTACATTGCATCCCTAATAATCCCTGGCTTTGGGGTGCTAGCAGGAGTCGATGATAAACATGTGTGAATGAGCCCAGTCTGTTTTCCGCCACAGAGCCCAATGCATGAGCCTCCTTCCTCCCCCTTTGGACCTTCCTCATCAGTCTCCTGGATTGTCAAGGTCTTGCTCATCTCTGAGTACAGGACCAGACCTGCTGGGTCTCAAAATAAATACAGTCTGATCCCCACAGATTCCTCCAGGGCCAATCTCCTCTCACAAAGTCCTGTACTGCCACTTCCTTCAAAGTCAGAGGCAGCCCAGCCCCCTGCACACCAGGCCATATGTATATCCTTTCCTCCTCTCCCTGTTAAGTGCCTGGGGACCGTTCTGCACACACCTCTCAGCAGCGGCTGCAGAAACGTAAGAGCAGAATTCATTAGCTCTGCAACAGGTCCTTCGCTCGCCCTCCCCAGCATTCCTGCTTCTGTGGGGCATCTGTGGGCTATGGCAGAGAAAACAGAGAGTCCAGCAGCTCCCGATGCCCTGCGGTGGCCCCAGTGGCCACCTGGAGCACATCAAAGTGGCCTCCTGGTTTGGCAGGCATGCACCAGAGCCTGGCGGGTGCATTTCAGGCCAGGCCAGGCCACCTCTGCTCAGAAAACAATTTATCACATTTTTCCCACTGTTCTGGAAAGTGGCGACCTACAGAGATTTGGTAATTGGCATCCCAAGTCCTAGCCTGTCCTGATCCCTGCAGAGCTCCTTGTTACTCTAATTATTTGGAGACCCATTTTCGTATCCCAAGACCAGGGGCCAGAGACTCTGTAATAACCTAAAGGCAACAGACACGAAACTTGCTCATGGCCTAAGTGCTGGACAGAATGAAGTTTTCCATTTTTAGCTGGAGCAGCAGGGCAGGACAATTCTGTGATCTAAAGAGTTCCTTCTAATAGGTTAGGGTCCACAGGAAAAAAGGACTCATCAGGGTCACCCCAAAGTGGAATGGGCTGGCTTGGGAAGTCGTGGACACTGGAAATTGTAGGGGAGCAAAATTTGCCACCCCAAAATGTCTTCGGCGTGTGGATTATTTGGGGCTGAAAACAATCAAGGCCCAAAAGACTCAGGAAGAAATTTGACCTTCCCCCTAACTGCCTAAAGAATGTAGACAGAGGACCCTTCCAGGAAGGGAACATCACCATAGATCACCGGAGTATGAACTAGATGTGTGGAACCTAGCAAACAAAGTGTTTGTTAAAATTCCTCTCTGTGTCCCACTGTCTCTGCAGACCCAGCAAACATTTGTTTACTAAACATTTGTGTTTCCTTTTCCATGGCAATTGCCTTCCTCCCCTTGGAGGTCCCAAACCCCTATCCCAACATCCTCTTTTGTCTTTAGCAGCAGATGGTATTTAAGGTGAGGGTTTCAGCCATTTTGGTGAGTTTTCCTGAGTCTCTCCCATGTATACATGTTATTAAACTTTTGTTTGATTTTCTCCTGTTAATTTGTCTCATGTCTATTTAATCCTTAGACCAGCCAGAAGAACCTAGAAGGGTAGAGGGAAATGTCTCCCTCTCTGACAAGGGGTTCAAACTGAGCCCCTCAGTCCAGCCAGAACCCTGGGCATTATCTGTTGTTCTTTTCTCTCCCTCACAGGCTCATCAATCAGCGAGTCTTGACAATGTTACCTGCTCAATAGCTCTTGGATCTCTCCTATCTTCCCCATTCCATTACCACCACAGCCTCAGCTCATCTCTTACCTAGACTATTCTCCAAACTCATCCTCACCCCCATCCCCCGGACCCCACTCCCACCAAGCCCCCGTTCAGGTCGCCAGCCCTCTGAACCCAGGATCAGCAAACAAGCTCATGGACCGCATCTGGCCCACCATCTGTTTCTGTAAATGAAGTGTTTTGGCATGCAGCCAGGCCCATTTGCTTACATGTTGTCTACAACTGTTTTTATGCTACAATGTCAGAGTGGGGTAGTTGCAAGAGACCCTGCAGCCCACAAAGTAAAAAATATTTACTATCTGGCCCTTTAAGAAAAAGCCTGCCTAGCTCTGCCCTAAACCACCACCACCAGTGTGAGTTCAAGTCACTTATCTCACTCAAAATTCACCAACTGTTCCCCCTGCCAAATAGGAGATTTAAAATTCCTCGTCACACATCCTTTATGACCTTCGTTTGTTCAGGGATTACAAATGGGCATCCCATAGACTTCATCTAGCATATATATATACATACACGTATACACCTATAAATATATCTTTTCGTGGCCCACACAGAGTTTAAAACATTAACAGCAAACTTTTAAAAATCGTAAGATTATACATAAAAATTCATATTCCTGACCTGTCTTGAAAACAGGGAATTTTAGCAACACTTGGCCCCCATTCCCACATGGCATCAATCAGCCACAGAATCACCACGCATCTGCCCCTCAAGATGGTGCCTGTGCTCCCCAGATCAGCACAGACTCCACCCCTCCCTACTGTCGTACACTAGGCCTGCTTCATTCATGTAGGCATGAGCCTGACACCCCATACCCTTCCTTCTTTCTTTACCAGACAGCCCTCTTCCTAAAACTATGTACTATGGTTCTACCAAAAGACCCAGAGTCCCCAAAGAAGCTATGCCCGCTCCCACCTCCACCCTTTACGCATGCTATCCCCCTTGTATTAGTCTGCTAGGGCCGCCATAACAAAGTACCACAGACTGGGTTGTTTAAACAATAGAAATTTATTTTCTCATAGTCTGGAGGCTGGAAGTCCAAGATCAAAGTAACATGAAGTTGGTTCCTTCTGAGGCCTCTCTCCTTGGCTTGTACATGGCCATCTTCTCCCTGTGTCCTCACATGTCTTCCCTCTGTTGTGTCTGTCTGCGTCTGAGTTTCCTCTTCTAATAAGGACACCAGTCGCACTGGATTGGAGCTCACTCTGGTGACCTCATTTAACCTTAATTACCTTTAAGGACCCTATCTCCCAATATATGCTGAGGTACTGGGGATTTAGGCTTTAGTATGTGAGTTTGGAGGAGATACAATTCAGCCCATAACACTTGTCTTCTGGGAATGCCCTCCCGTACTTTATTCAACTGACAGATATTCATACTTTTTAAAAAGGATCAAATCAAGCACCACCTCCTTGGTGAAGCCTCAGAAATCCCCTGCAAAATTTCTTTGCAACTTGTGCACACTTTCACTAGAAAACAATCACCTTGCACTGTAATCATTTATATTCCCCCTTTTTTCCCTGTTGAACTGTGAACTTCTGGGGGTAGGAACTATTTTTTTCATCTCTATTCACCCAGTACATATTCACTGGGGGCCTGAATATGCCAGGCACTGTCAGTATCACTGAAGTTCCGGCAGTGGACAAGTTTCCATCTACATTCTAGTGAGGGAAAAGGACAGTAAATTAGTAAATAAACAAAAGTGGTAAACTGCACAGCACCATGGTTAACCTGTTGTAGGTGTTCAAAAAAAATTGAAAGAATGCTATGGGGGAAACATGTACAAAATGGGTCTAGACATCTTAGAACATCTTCAGAGTCAGAATTCTGTGATTTTTTTTTTTTTTTTTTTTTGACTCTGAGTTGCTGAGGCCATTATTATGTAGAATGTCAGGCAGCCTTCCCTAAAGATTGGGTCACTACCTTGGGTCACTGCATCCCTATATCCCTCCTTAAATCTTGGGACCCAACATCATCCCTAGGAAGAGATTCATGAGGACTAAAACAAAGCCAAAGCCCACCATTTTCCCCCACGGCCCCTGCCACAAAATCCCCAGAGCCAAGCTGGTTACCAGTGGCCAGACACAGAGATGGGCTATATTTTCCTCTGTGCAATTTTCGGGTAACTTTGTGCAGGATGATGGGGGTGAGGCAGGTGACCAAGCCTAAGAGGACCCCCTCTGTGTAAACGATGCCCATTTCAGGAGCATCACAGCCTATATCCACCTGTAAGAAAGTGATGGATAATTTCTGGAAATTCTCTAGTAATACATGAGAAGTGGTACCAGTCACACTGGGACCCTCACTCTGCTAAAAGCACAAAGCCAGCAGAAACTCAGCATGGCCACCCACAATGTCCACTCCCTTCCTATTTACCATGATTTTTTTTTAAATATGCGCTATTTGGGTATCACTGAATAAAAATTGCCTGTTGTAGAAAATGTAGATTAGAATTTAGGCACAAAATCCACCCATGGAACTGCATGTCCTCACTTATTTATTCATACAAATGAAATTTAAGATAATTTCTGTCACAAAAATGTAAGTTAAATTTATAGATTAATGTTAAATTTGTAGATTAATGGGACTTGGTTAGAAATCCTGGGCGTCGCATTCTAGAGCACATCTAGTAGTCTTTTACAATATTTAAAGTAATTTTACAAATTTATTTCAGTATGTCCTACATATCATC
Organism: Leucopleurus acutus; assembly: GCF_964270905.1. Classification (NCBI taxonomy): domain Eukaryota; kingdom Metazoa; phylum Chordata; class Mammalia; order Artiodactyla; family Delphinidae; genus Leucopleurus; species Leucopleurus acutus. Next base: position 25,484,834 of record NC_139158.1, read on the forward strand.
TTTTGCTAGGTGGCTTATATACTTGGTGACCACTATCAATGAAATCTTTTTAAATGATGATATTTTCTACCCGGTTATCGTTGGTAAAGAAACGGTAAAGTTCAAACTACTGAATTCTCCTATTACTTTTAATAGTTTTTAGTTGACTTTATGAAATTTTCTGTGTAGATATTCCTATCATTTTAAGTAATGATTACTTTGCCATGTTCTTTCTGGTATATATCCTTAGTTCATTTTCTTCCATTACTGCATTGGCAAGCAATCCCAGGGCACTTGTAAATAATGACAGAGAGAGTAATTTATCCTTATACTCAGTGGAAATGCCTTTAGTATCTCTTTGCATCTACAGGCATAATATTGGTTGACTACTGACTTGGTATAAATTTGGGGTTATGTCTAAAAAGCACATTTTCAGATTCCATTTGTCCTATTATCAGTCATTGATATCAGATTTTATCAAATGTTTTTAGGGATATACCAAGATGACCTTAAGATTTATATAATACTTCTTCTGTGATATAGATCTCCATAATCCTTTATTTTTCCATGTTACAGGCCCAGCAGTGGAATTACTAGATCAAAGATACAAACCTTTCAAAGTTCATACATTTTGCCAAACTGCATCCCCAAAGGATTGGGCCAACTGACACCTCCTCCAGCAATGGATGAAAACAAACTCTCTCCAGCATTGTGTTTTAACAACTAAAATCACAGTTAACTAGACTATTGAATGTTGGCCATAAAATATACAAGATATACCACCTCTTTCCCACTCTCCTGCTGCAATTCTTAAAAAATAATTATTGGTCCTCAGGTTTACAGTACCTGCTGACATTTCACAAAGATTTTAACACAACTCCTCCAGAAGAGACCTTAAGGAATATCTAGGGTGATGACTGATAAACATTTTGAGGTCACAGAACTACAGTAATCTGAAAAAGTTATAAATCCTTTCCCCAGGAAAAAGAAAGGTACACACATGTAACTTCTTCGATAAATTTCCAACGATTCCCAGATCTCCAAAAGCTCATCAATGGGGTGTCACAGAGCCACAATGAAGACCTCTGACCTATTCCAACACCTCTATTTTACAGGTAAGGAAAACTGAGGCCAGAAAATTCTGCTTTGATTAAAAACTGCAAAGAAATCTATTTTTAAAACTTGTTTTCAGGGCCTTTTCCAAAAATATTTAAGAAGAAAAGTATATATTGGTTTTCTTTTTTTTTTTTTAAGCATATATTGGTTTTCTACTTTAAAAAGATATTTTCATTTTGAAAAAGGAGAACACTTTGAGGATCAGCAGCATTACTGAACTAGCCATGAACTTCCCAAGGTGAGCACTGTAAGGGGGTCCATGCCTGTTCTCACAGGGTGAATGGGAAATGTGCCTGAGCAGGAATGAGAAGATCTGGGGTCTGGTCCCAACAGGATGGAAAGTGAGTAACTCATAACCCTGGGAGTCTCACTTTCCACATCTGTAAAAAGGGCAATAATAGGGTTGTATGTTGTGGGGGGTTGTGTGTGTGTGTGTGTTGTGTATAACTGTGTATTATGGGTTGTGAGTTGTATGGTGGATTGACAGTTGTATGTGTGGCTTATAGATTGTGTGTGTGTGTGTGTTGTAGGCCGTGTATGTGTGTGTTGGGTCATGTAGGTGGGTTGTGTGGGAGGGAGTTGTGGATTGTGTGGGGGGTTGTGTGTGTGTGTGTTGTGTATGACTGTGTATTATGGGTTGTGAGTTTACGGTGGATTGACAGTTGTATGTGTGTCTCATAGATTGTGTGTGTGTTGTAGGCCGTGTTATGTGTGTGTTGGGTCATGTAGATGGGTTGTGTGGGTGGGAGTTGTGGATTGTGTGGGGGGGTTGTGTGTGGTGTGTATAAGGGGTGGGCTGAACCAGACTGTGGATGTCACAGTAGATGCTGTTGGAGGCCCACTCATGTCCCTTCTTCAATGCAAGGCAGCTGGCCTCCAAATGCCAACACAGGCACCACTTTGCCCTGAGCGCCTTCTCTGAGTCTAGGTCCCACTTTGGTCCTGCCATCAGCAGGACAGAAGTTTCAATGAATTCATGCTCCCCTCTGCCCCACCCCAGGGGCCCCCAATCAGTGACTGACAAGAGTTGGAGGATAAATACCCCAGCTCCCTCACCTCTGGAGACAGAAAACTCTGAAGTCATGTTCTATACCCTTCCCTGGAATTCCCCAGGAAGACCACCCTCCAATTGCCCACCATCACTCCAGTTGATAGTTTATTTTAACCAATAAAACCAATAGTTTTATTGGTTGCTTTCCCTTCAGTGTTTCAATTCTATGCTTTATCTGGGTGTTTCCTGAGATCCTTCCCAAATGAATGACTGGATCTCACATCCATTATCTCATTGATCCACTTCCGGGCAAACCTAAGCTAAGAAAACCGTGTAAGCCATGCTGAACTTGACCCTGAGGGCAACAGGCAGCCAGGACGGTTACTAGTAGGGGCACCACACAGTCTGTTGTGTGTTTAAAAAATTAAATAAATGGGACATAAGGCAACCTTCTATGACCCACAATTCACACCCCAAGGAAGGTGCCTATATAGTCCATGCCCAAAGCCTCCCAATCAAGGAAGGGTATTTGCCAACTTGCCAGGCAGGGTGATCCCACCCTCCAGGGACATCTTGAGATTCCAGAGCATATAGGCAACTCATCTGAGCCTTCATAGCCCCATTCTCACTGGGATGCTTTCCAGTAACACCTTCAAAAGCATTCTGTCCAAACCAGTCAAGAACGGGACCCTCAACCAACTCAAAACCTGTTGGTCAGAGCTGTCATTTCTGGTGGACACTGTCACTTCCACTCAGCCTCCACTTGGGAAAGAAAGACTGAAGCCACATCCTGCCCTCGGACAGGAGCCAGGGCTGTTTTCTTTGAAAGTCGGGCAGCTGCTGGTGAACCTGCTTTTAAAAGTGGGATTCTAGGCTGTTAAGAGATTCTGGTCCTGCCGCACGGCTCTCCTGGGAAGCATCATCACTGTCACTCTCTAAGCATGATGGACAGCTTGGCCTTCTGGGCTGAGGCGCCTTTGAAATGTTCCCATGTCAGCTCACCCTTCAATGTGAGTGAGAAAGGACAGAGCTGCAGCCTCAGGTCAGCTGGAGGAGGGGCCTCTAGCCTTACGAGATAGACAGAACCCACTCCTGTCGTGGTTAGACTGTCAGTCTCTCTGAGGAGCCTGCTTCCTGGAAATGCTGGGAGGCCTGGCAGCACCAAAATAGTAATAGACTATGACACTACACAGACTCAATGCCAACCCTGGATATTATTACTATTGATAAATATGTATTTTTGGAGAAATTACTTAACCATTCTGTGCCTCGGTTTCCTCCCTTATAAAAGGGGGCTAATAATACCTGTTTCATAGCATTGCTGGGAGGCTTAAACGAGACAATGTGTGTGAAAACCTCTAACAGGATGCCTAACACATACTGTTAAATATTCCTCTTCTTCCCCATTATAATAAATAACATTTGGGGATTGCTTACTACATGCCAGGCACTGTTGAAAGGAAACTATTAATGTTACCTCCTTTAGTTCTCAACGACCCTGTGAAGCAGATCCTACAATTCATCCCACTGTATAGATTAGCAAGCTGAGTCAGAGAGGCTACATAAGTTACCTAAGTTCTGACACTTGCAGGGGGTGGCAGCAGGGTTGGAAACCATCAGGTCTGACTCCAGAACCCAAGCTCTTCGCCCTTCCACTTTCTTCCCCACTTATAAGAAAGACAGGAAGCCCAATTTTCCCAGGAAGAATGCTTACATATCATCAGGCATCGAATATGTTAATCACTTGTTTATGCTAAGTTTTCAAGGCATAAGGCTATAGTCATGTCATCAGTGGTATATTTTATAGCTCTGGCTTAAAAACCAAACAAACCAAAATAATGATGCTGTGCAGCAGTGGCTCACAAGGTGTGGTCCACGGACACTAAAATCTGAGCACCACTGCCATAGTAGAAGTGTGTATTTTCACTCTGCAGTAACTACAAAGCATGAAGGTGTTATTGTTTTTTTTCCATTTGGGATTGGTAGGAGATGGGGGTAGTAGACATGGCCATTGAGGACAAATTCATTCATTTGTTCATTCATTTACTCAAAAATCTATTTTTTGAGCACCGACTATGTGCTAGCTAATATGCAGGGAACGCAGCATTAGGTAAAAAGACAGATGTACAAGATTTTACCTACTTTTACAATCTAACAATCTAGTAGGGGAGGCAGTTGTGTACCACATAACTACACAATTATTAACTTGTGTTTGTAATAGGTACATTAAAGAGAAAGGGAAAGCATAAGGGGAGGGGAGGGCTCTGATCTAATCTGGGAGGACTGGGACAGCCTTTCCAAGAAAGTGACATTTGAGTCAAGACCCTGTCCAGTGAAGCAGGCAGGGAGGGGACGACCCAAAGGAGGACTGGGAGCAACTATTCCAGGTTGGGGAGCAGCCTGTACAAAAGCTCCGAGGGGGAAGGTCCTCCATGGGTTGGTCTTAGAGCCCCCACCAGAGCCCTTTGGACCAGTTTTTACATTAATTCCCTCCATTCAGGGTTCCCACGCTGTGTGATGGGGCAAGGTCAGAACCTGCACCCACGCACAAGGCCCCGTGTGACTCCAGCTTCTCTCAGGGGATTCTTTTCCCACCCACAGCCCCAGACAGAAGCCCAGCCTGCTTGCTGCAGCCCTAAGCCTGCAGGTGGAGAGTTCGAGTTCCCATTTCCCATGATGGGTGAGTTCTGCCTGAAGCCAGCAGCTCCACACACAGAGGAGACACCTGGGGCGGTCCAGATGCAGCTCCTGCCCACCACTCTAGCTTTTAGTTTCCTCTTTATTTCTGCTATGGAAGTTCTCCTTCCTTTTTTCCAAGCTCAGTTACATTTCTTTTTTCTTGTCATACTTGCCCAGAATTTCTCTGGAGTTAAAGAGAAACAGGAAGAGTAGACTTGCCACAGCAACTCAATCCATTATATTTATTTTTAAATCCCCACATCCACATTAGGTGTCATTGCCACACACTTCCAGAACATCTTCCCCATCTGAAACTGACCCACAGTGGATTATAATATCTACTTTAAGTACCTCCTACTAAACTACAAATTCCACACAGGCATGAGCTTTCTGGCTTGCTCCCCAATATTCCCAGTACCTAACACAGTCTGTGGCATATAACAGGCGCTCAATAAATATTTTTAAATGGATAAACGAGTTCATTGTTAACTTTTATACAACCCTAAAAGGCAGACCACATTGTTCCCCTTTTAAATATGAAGAAACTGAGGCTTGGAGTGTTAGGTAATTCACCAAAAGTCAATCATAAAGTAAGTTGCAAATCTTGGATTCAAAATCAAAGCTGCTACATCCCAAAGACCTCTTTTCTCCATGCATGGTATTGCCTCTTCAACAGCCCTGAAACTCCAGAAGGGCTAGGTTTGTAGGTGAGTGCAACTGGATGGAAAATAGGGCTGATTCTTTCTGCCCTGAGTCAGGACGGTGTTTGTGTGATTGGAAATGAAGGGTGTGAGCCCTGGGGCATGGAAGAGTCACTGGGTTGCTGACAGAATGGGGTGAATGCAGACATCCCTGCACTGTCGCAACCGACAGGAGATGTTCTCATCCTAGTAATAATAAAGTTTAATCCCTCATAAAGATAGCACCAGATCTGCCCTATAATGTAAAGAGCAGCAGGATCTTCCACATGAAAAGTCAGCTCAGACTGGTGCACATGCCCTCAGGGTCGCTCCCTGGACATAGCGCTCTGGAGCGCGCAAAGAGCGCAGCAGGGAGACTGACTGTCACCAAGAAAATCACAAGAGAGGCTGACAATTCTCCATGACTCTCAATACGAGAGACCCACCTTAGCTTTGTGAGACATTCAGAATTCTGAACCCTTAGCAGATTTAGTGAAACAGCGGTTATTACCTCATAAAAGTTGAATGAATAAAAGCGGGGTATAGACTGTATTTCACAATGATTTCAACCTAGGTTAAAAGCTAAATAAAAAGATGTGCAATATGAAGGAGACAAGAACTAAAGGCAATACATGAAAAGTTGCTGGAGTAGGACTCAAAGTGGGTTTTTCCCCTCATTTTCTGTATTGTCCTAGCTTTCATTAATGAACCTAACTCTGCTGAATAAATGAAATTCTGTTTTAAAGGAAAATAAATGCTTACTGAGTGCCTGTTATCTGGCCATTTCATTCCATTTTACATAACGCAAGGAAATGCATAATATTATCTTCATTTTACACATGAGGGCGTTAGCCTCTGACGGGCTTAGTAAATTAACCAAGCTGGATCTGGTAAGTGCAAAGCCAAAGTTTAAAAATAAATTTTGACCTAGTCTAAAGCGGCAATTTCCAGTTTTGACTACATGTCAGAATCATATAGGAAGCATTTAAAAATCCTGATGTCCAGGCTACACCCCAAACCAAATAAATCTGAACCCTTGGACACAGGACCCAGGCACCAGAACTTTCTAAATGTCCCCATCAGTTACAACGTGCAGCCAAGACTGAGAACTCTTGCTCTAAAGCCTGTGTGCCCAACTACCGTGCTATGTTGCTTCTCAATATATAGGGACCTCTGTCTCGAATAAATGAAAAATAAATATAAACCATTTTTTTTAAACCTTCAATATCAACAAACACTGGCTGAGAACCCACTGAGCACCCTGTGGACTCCAGGGCCTTGTCCATGTGTCCATGTCAGCGTGTGGAAGAGAGCTAGCCATCCTGCAGAAGCAGGGCACGCCCAACCGAGTGGGGAACAGAATAAGAATGCTGAGAAGAGACTCCTGAAGGCTGGAGCCATTTCAACAGGTTTACTGGTTGACCAGATCCTGGAAAGAAGGGAAGAATTTAAGATAAGCAGCAAAGAGAGTCAGAGACTAACGGGAAAGTTTCAATGAACCAAGACCAGAGTGAATTCAAGTCAGCTGCACCTACCATACAAAAAGCCTAGCATGCAGTGCTGTTGGGCAGTGACAGAGGGTGAGCTGTTTATTTACACAACTAATAATTTGGCACAGAAGAGGAAACTGAGGTCCCCTGGGATGGCCAGATGAACAGATCTGAGACAGGTTCACAGGCAAGAGGTTGAAGCTAATGCACACATGGATCAACTAGAGGTCAGAGCACCAAGCTGGTGAAGGACTGAGACTGAGCTAGCACAGAGTAATGACTCAGACTATTATATTAAGGTCCTCGCCACAGAGGAGTGATGGTTTGGGTTATCATCCCTCTCTCCTTCTTACTGTGGGTAGGGTATACTTCTCAGCCCCATTAATTTCAGGTTTGGCCATGTGACTTGCTTTGGCCAGTGGGATAGAAGCAGATGTTGATATAAGCAAAAGCCTGAAATGTACTTGTATGGTTGGGCTTGCCCTCTTGTGCTCCTGCTTCTCACCCTATAAAGAAACATATCTTGGGTAACTGCTGGTCCAGGGAGAATGAGAGACGTGGAATGGACCTGGCCCAACCCACAGTGTTGCAGGCAAGCCCAGTCCAGATCAGCCAAATTACAGCCAACCTGCAGGTGCATGGGCAGGAGGAAGATGCGGTATTAATAAGGGTTCTCCAGAGACACAGAACCAATACCAGGAGAGCCAGTGGTGCAAGTTCCAGTACAAGGCAGGAGAATACCGGTGTCCCAAGTCATGCAGTCATTCAGGCAAAGTTCCCTCTTGTTCAGCCTTTATGTTCTACTCAGGCCTTCAACTGAATAGAAGAGACCCACCCGCACTGGGGAGGGCAATCTGCTTTACTCAGTCTACTCATTTAAATGTTAATCTCATCCAGAAACACCCTCACAGATACACCCAGAATAGTGTTTGACTTAATATCTGGGCACCCCATCCATGGTCCAGTCAGGCTGATACATAAAATTAATCCTCACAGATGCTTGTTGTGGTATGCCACTGAACAACACTTGTTGTTACACAGAGTTACTGCAGCAAGAGCCAACTGAGACACATGATTGTCTCATTCCATCCTCTCCACAACTCAGAGACAGAAGCATTGTCATTGACTCCATTTTATAGGGGACAAAGCAGAGTTTTAGGGAGGCGAAATAACTTGCCTCAGAAGAGTAGGTGGAAGATCTAGGTTTCTAATCAAGGTCTCCCTTTAAAGACCATGCCTAAAACCACTACACTATGCCACCTCCTTGAACCTCCTTCTCAGGCCAAGAGAAGAGCCAAGGACTGGCCCAGCAGTGACACTTTTCCTGGGCTTTTATCAAGGTCTGAGTCACAGGTAGGGCAGGTGAAGTTTAAAAGCCAGAGAACAGATGTGATCAAGTGGTCACAGGGACATTGCTCTGGAAACTTCCCTCTCTGAAATGACAACATGAGCATAGGGGGTTATGTTTCAAATGGCCAAGACTTAAAGAGGGACTGGCATCTCCAAAGTTCTTACATGCTATTCTATCTTAACGGGAGTGCAACACCTCTGGAGAGAATGCTGCTGTAGGATCTCAGGAAAAATGAGCACCCTTTAGTACAGATACTCTCAACCTTAGCTCTGTTGACATACAGAGCTGATGATTCTTTGTTGAAAGGGACTGTCCTACGCACTGTAGGATGTCCAGAAGCATCCCTGGTCTCTATGCATTGAGTGCCAGTAGCAGCCCTTAGATGTGACAACCAAAAATATCCCCAGGTGTTGCCAAATGTTCCCTGGGGGGGCAAAATCGCCCCCAGTGGAGACCTGTAGCTTTAATATATTAAGTATTTCCTTGGAATTAGCAAAAAATGTCACTGAGAATGTCACTGACTCTTGAACCTGGCCTACACATCAGAATCATGTGAAGAGCTCTGACAAATGTATGCTCCCAGGCCTTGCTCTGACTCACTGAATCAGAACCTCTGGAGAAGAGGCCTGGCACTCTGTATTTTTGACAGACTTCCTGAGTGATTCTCTTCAGCCAGCCAAGCCTCACACCATAGACCATTACTTAGGAGCCATGGTCTTGGGCCAGAGTGACACAGCACTGGTCACCAGCTCCACATTTACTAATGTTGTAGAAAATTGTCATGTTTTCCAGCTGCCCAGCATTTTGGGGACAACAGCTTTCCTATGTTAGGGGCATTTCTACCTTACGAGTCCTTTCTCCCCAAGAGAGAAGCCAGAAGATTTGCTTGCCCAGTATCCTGAGAATCAGGTGTACTCAAGAGAAACATCAATTCAGAAGACAGCACTATGAGGAAGCAGGCATCTGGCAGAATCCATCTTTCCGGCAATGGTGGCATGGCAGCAGCAGGCTCTTGAGGCATCAGGGCAATGTTCAGACTCAGTAATATGAGCATGGTGCCCATACCCATGAACAGCAAGAGTGTGGTCTTTAAAGACCAGCCCTGCACTGGAGCTCCTGGCAAGCTCAACCTCCAGCCCTTTGGTAGAGTCTGTGTGCACCCTCGTTGCTTTTTTTTTTTTTTTTTTTTGTGGTACGCGGGCCTCTCACTGCTGTGGCCTCTCCCGTTGCGGAGCATAGTCTCCGGACGTGCAGACTCAGCGGCCATGGCTCACGGGCCCAGCCGCTCCGCGGCATGTGGGATCTTCCCGGACCGGGGCACGAACCCGTGTCCCCTGCATCGGCAGGTGGACTCTCAACCACTGCGCTACCAGGGAAGCCCCACCCTCGTTGCTTTTAAACAAATTCCTTTCTGTTTAAACTAGCTTGAATCAATCAAGAAAAGATAACTTAACCCCTCTGACCCTTTGACGGAAGAATGATTAGCAGTATTAGGAATATAACATAGATGTCTGGAGCTTGGAGGTTGAGATTGGACTGCCTGGGTTCAAATCCCAGCTCTGTCACTTACACTGCTGCTTTAGGCAAGTTACGTCAGCCTTCTGAGCCTCAGTTTCCACTAAGTACCATGAGGATAGTACATACTTCACCTAGTGTTTTGAAGATCAAATGGGAGAGTTTAAACGGTGCTTTTCACATATAAAACACTTCAACATTAGCTTTGTTATTGTGGAGTGTTGTGTCAAACAATAATCAGTATAGAGGTCGAAAAGAACAAATAGCTTTATTTGGGGTCTTAAGAACTGCAATTCAGAAGAAACAGATTTGGGTAAAACTGAGCGAGTGTTCCAGGAAAAAGAGTCAGGGCAAAACCCACAGAACTTCAAGGGTTATGACTGACCCTGACACAAGAAAGGAAATATTTGTCCTTAAGGGATAGGCTGTCATGAGTTATTTAGGGTAAGGGTCCGACAAGTAGATGGGCTGTCACGAGTTATTTTAAGGCAAGGGTCCGATAAGTATCTTGAGTTTCTGGCAGATGTTCTGGATGCCTGCGTTAAGACAATAAGTGGTCAAAAGGTCAGATTCCATCTGGGCTGAGGCGTGCCTAAGTCCACTTCCTCAACAGCCTCCCAGTTTCATCTAAGCTCTCTTAGCAATACCAACTCCATTTTGATTTCCCTTTCACAGTCGGTTCTGAAAGCTTTTCACCTTCCCTAAGACTCCAGGGGACCTAGTCTCCTCCATGTTTTACAGAGGTCAAGCCATTCCCACCACCATCCCTTTGCCCTTGCGAGGCTCCTGCCTGGAATAATGTTCCTTTTTACTTCCACCTATCCAAATCTTTCAAAACCTAGCTTATCTCCCTCCTTCACAAAAGCCATGCTACTGTTTCCCTACTCTGAACCTCTGTAGCAGCTGGCAATCCCTACTGCAAAAATTTAACACTTAATTTAGCATTGCTGTGATAATCTCAGTATTTCATCCTGGGTATGTCCTGTCTCAACAGCTAGACTACAGACTTGGTCTATAGTCTATCTTGGTCAACCAAGTATATATCTTGGGCACTTAGGAGGAAAGAAAAGAAAAATATATCATATTGAACTGAGCAATTCAACAGATGCTAAAATGTCTCAGGTCACAGGAGCAGAGGAAGGTCAGCAATGAAACCAGGAGTGGGTCTCCAAGCAGCCTTAAATCCCACACAGCAGAAGGACTAGGAGGCTGTTTGGTAATTTGCATACAGATGACATTCTACAAAATGCAGGTGTCTGCCTTTTTACCACAGAGGCCAATTAAATGCTTTACATTTTAAAAGCAGACTCTTTAAGAAATGTCTGTGAGAACAATTAAGAACACAACACAAAGTAAATGAAACTGGAAGTTATCAAAAGCTACTGAAAGAAGTTGAGGAAAAAGGCCAAATGGGAGGAAACAGAGTCCAGTGGATCAGATTATGAGCTTTGGAAGCCAACAGTCACAGGTCCCAGTCCCAGCAGAGCTTCTCACTGGCCAGCTGTAAAATGGAGGTAATAATAGTACTCGCCTTACAGGGTAGTTGTTAAGATTAATGGATTAATATATGTAAAGTAATTAAAACAGTGCCTAGTACTTAGGTGCTCAATGACTGTCAGTTACTATGATTATAATGATTATTAATACAGTATTACATATGCTCCAAAATAGCAGGGACCTTTTCTGCCTTGTTTTCTCAGCACCCCAGCACTTCTGGGCACACAGGAGGAAATTCAATAAATGTTTGTTGAATGAGAGAATTAAATGGCAAGCTTTGCTGGTGATAAATTATGATCCTGAGCAGCCTGCAGACCTGCTGCCCAGGTGCCTTCAGCTGTTCCTTCCTTCCCACGGCCAAGTCTCAGGAACCCTCTTGTAAGTTTCAGCCCTGGTTTGATAGCCGCAGGACCCCCTCCAGGCTGATCCCCTCAGTCTCTCCTGGTCCGGCTCTCCATCCCATCCCCTCCACAACAGAGCCACTTCTTGTATCTTGCCCAGCCCCCGTGGACCTGCACATTCTAAGCTGAGACCCTGGAATCTTACAGACCTGAGTTTAAATCCTGACATTCAGTCTTTGGGTCATTTGCTTCATTTCCCTAACCTCAGTTTCCTGACCTGAAAAGTGAAATAACAATACCTGCTTATGGATGTAAATTACTGCTACTGTGCCCAGCACAGCATCTGCACATAAAAGGGGGGGGGGCACTGTTCATTCCTTCCTGTCCTGCAACTTCCACAATCGGGTAGAATCACCAGAGCCCCATAAAAACAGCAGATGAGCCATTTGGCCAGCAAGAGCCTGGTGACTGAAATCATGAGCATCAAGTCTATTTCTCCAAAAGAGAGCAGAAGTTTGTAATAAAACTGAGTTGTAGTAGAATGCTAGGAAAAGCTATTTGCTGCAGCCTTAACAGGCAAGATATAAAGAGCACATCCTCAGAGGCCAGGGGACAGGTTTATTAATAGGATTAAAGTCAGGGGGAGCTGCTGGAGAGTCAGGGTGGCTTATCAGCATAAAATAGTGTATACTCACAGATAAGATCACCCACAGAGTAGCCAAGAGGCCACTTCAGAAATAAAAAATTATAATGGGCTACTGGGATAGGAAATGCCAATGGTCCCCCAAGCACTGGTCCATGATCTTTTCTGTAAGGATGGTGATATCAGAATCACCAGGAGAGGTTTTTCAAGCACAGAATTCAGACCCATCCCTAGAGTTTCTAGTCCAGTGACAGTAAGTGGTCCCTGGGAAGCTGTTAGCAATTTTTAAAAGAATCACAGGTTATGATGCTGAAGAGACAGCCAACTTTTGGATTGTTTGAATTACAGGCACCTAGATTTATCCATCTGTTTATCTAACAAATATCCATTACATGTTTTGATAAGAAAGAAATAAGAAGAAAAGATGGCCACCTTCCTAATTGAGCTTACAGTTGACTACTGGAGATGTTAATCAAAGAGCCTAACAATCGGGCTTCCCTGGTGGTGCAGCGGTTGAGAGTCCTCCTGCCGATGCAGGGGACACGGGTTCGTGCCCCGGTCCGGGAAGATCCCACATGCCGCGGAGCAGCTGGGCCCGTGAGCCATGGCTGCTGAGCCTGCGCGTCCGGAGCCTGTGCTCCGCAACGGGAGAGGCCACAACAGTGAGAGGCCCGCGTACCGAAAATAAAAAAAGAGCCTAACAATCAATCAACCGTTCATTCATTCAAAAATGAAGTGCCCACTATGTGTCAGGCTCTGTGCTCGGGATTTTGATTGGGCCCCAAAAATGGGAAGCAACAAGAGACTTGGGAGAAAGTCATATTTTAGATTTTAACCTATCCAAGGGAGGAGGCATCACTTTTTCCTTTTTTTCTCTTTTCAGAATTATGGCCCATATTATTCCCTGAGATGGGAGAGGAATGTTTCCTAAAGTTCAGAGAAAAGATTATGTTTGCAAGATCACAGTCTGCAGGCTTGGGGAAGAGGTTTGCACAACTGAAATACTGACAACATGTTCTCAAATTATACAAATGAGTTAGAAAAGAGTAAGGAGAGTAAAAGGGAAAAATAGCAGTAATCATATCTAACATATTAAGCACTTACTATATGCCAGGCACTGATCTCAGTGCCAAACAAACAAAAATATATATACATAGCTCTTTCATTGCTACTGGATGGAGCAGCAAATGCAGTAGTCCTTGGCAAGGGTAATTTCACAGTGGCCTCAGTGGCCTTAAAAAGCATTCCTGCTGTTTGATCATGTTCTTTCTTTACAGAGAGTGCATCCTTTGGCTTCATGCACATATCACTAAGGCTTCATGCACAAAGATGTGCAGCACTGGCTTCTGATGGCATAAACCTGGAAACAAAATGCCTGAAAGTAAGGGTTTGCTTAACTTATCTCAGGTACATCCACATAACCAAAGAATGAGACACCTTTCTTTGTACGGATACCCTTTCCAAGATTAACCATGAAGTGAAAAAATGCAAGGTACAGAAGGATGTGTAGTATCTTTGAAATGTTATGTCATAAGCATACATTAACTTTGCAAAAGCAATTTAGAGCAATATATCAAATTATTAATTGAGTGTAATCCAATAATCTATGCAGGGACAAGAAAAATTGGGAAAGAAGTTTGGGAAAATGTTAGCTGGTTTTGTTTGTGTAATAGATCACTGGATTTTTTTCTCCCATTTTTCTATATTTCTAAATTTAGATGTATGGTAAAATTTTAGTAAGAGAAATCATGAGTCCAGGCTAGGGATTTGCTTAGATTTTTAAAAACTTACAACACGTATAAGGGATCCATGATCAAGAAGCAAACACCAAAGAATGGCAGAAAAGGTCGAAGATATGGTTAGAAAGGCATAAATCTTAGAATAACTTGCCAAAAAACAAAATGCCAAGGGCCTCTCAAAATTGAGTTTTAAAGCATTGTTCAGTGGTTGTTCTCTGGGTTTTTTGTTTTTTTTTTTTTAAGTGTACTGGTTAGGACTTTTCTGTTGCAATTGACAGGAAACCCAACTCAAACTGGATTAAGCAAAAGAGGAGATTATTGGCTTATAGAATTGAAAAGCCCAGGGTAAGGGTTTATTCAGGAATAGCTTGCTTCTAAAGCTCACCCACAGAAAGGCTTGCTTTCTCTCTTGGTGCAGCCCTCCACTGTGTGTCTTCAGAAAAATCAGACCCAGGTAGTGGTTCCTGAAAGCCTAGGCTCACTTCACTGTTATTACTAGCAGTTCTAGAAGAAAAGAGCCTCTGCCTCATCTTCCCACAGACGCAAAAGCATCTAATTCACACCAATTGGGTCACATGCTCATCTCTGAACCAATCACTGGGGTCAAGATGTTGCAATGTTCTGATCGGCCAGCCTGGGACACACAGCAAAACCTGGAGTCCAGGGTGGTTTCGACAACATCTGAAGCATGTTGTTCCAGAAGGAAAGCAGGTACCAGAAGAAGAGACTGGGCAGCAAAACAACAGCTGTCACCTCAGATAAAAGAGAAAATTGCAAATTCATACATGACCATCTCTTCAATTAAAAAAAAAAAATTAAGAGCAAAAATGAAGGAACATGTACTGTTAAGAATAACTTGAAATCTGACATAAATAAGCAGCTGGTAAGAGAACATTGCTTTAAATGAGTTCAAAGGTGGGAGGAGCAAAGTGTCACAATTCATGGCTCTGTCCATGGAGCTGCCATTAAAGACCTGGGCTTTGACACCTTTGGGAGAAACCAAAAAATCAGAGAGACCACAAAGGAAACAGGGATGAGTTGGAAAGCAATAATCCAAGAACTAGACTCAGCCACTGATTTCTGAAGAAATGATTGAACAGATTGTAAAACAGCAGATTTAAAAGGGTTTAGAGAAGAGTTGATCAATAGGACCCACCATAAGTTCACCAAGAGTATGTTCACCAAATGCACTGCACAGGATTACCAGGTTGGAACCTCTCGAGAAGACCATTTTAAAAATAGCACATGTCCTTTTCAGAAAAGCATTTGAGAACTTGAAAGCAATATCTCATGATAAACCTTTGGAAACGTAGGAGATGTGGGTGTGACTTAGTAGCCGACTGGCTATCTATACCAACAAATACCATCATCATCATCATAAGAATGGCTATCTGGGCTTCCCTGGTGGCGCAGTGGTTGAGAGTCCGCCTGCCAATGCAGGGGACATGGGTTCATGCCCCGGTCTGGGAAGATCCCACATGCCGCGGAGCGGCTGGGCCCGTGAGCCATGGCCGCTGAGCCTGTGCGTCTGGAGCCTGTGCTCCGCAATGGGAGAGGCCACAACAGTGAGAGGCCCGCGTACCGCAAAAAAAAAAGTCATGAAGAACCTAGGGGTAAGACAGGAATAAAGACACAGACCTACTAGAGAATGGACTTGAGGATATAGGGAGGGGGAAGGGTAAGCTGTGACAAAGCGAGAGAGAGGCATGGACATATATACACTACCAAACGTAAGGTAGATAGCTAGTGGGAAGCAGGCGCATAGCACAGGGAGAACAGCTCGGTGCTTTGTGATCGCCTGGAGGGGTGGGATAGGGAGGGTGGGAGGGAGGGAGACGCAAGAGGGAAGAGATATGGGAACATATGTATATATATAACTGATTCATTTTGTTGTAAAGCAGAAACTAACACACCATTGTAAAGCAATTATACTCCAATAAAGATGTTAAAAAAAATGGCTATCGAGTGTTTTTCACTATGTGCCAAGAATCAGCCTGTATCGAAACACCCTCTCACTAAACCCCCGAAGCAATACAGGAAATAGGTATTTATTAGTCCCCTTTTACAGATGAGAATGCTCAGTCTCAAGAGGCAAAATAACGTTTCAAACTAGCAAATGATAGCGCTGGCATTCTGACCCAAATTTGACCAATTGCAAAATTTTTCCTAATTACACTATTCTATATACAGAGAGTGTTCATAATTGGTAGCTGCTCTCATGAACGGTTAGCATTATCCCAAACAAAACACTGCCCTTTAAGTGTGAAAATGTGCCTCATTCACTCCTTTTCCATAGGACCTAGACATTTAAAGGTGTACCAAGAAAGGACAGCACCCCTTCAGGGCAGGAGGATAAGGTCTGCGGTTTGGGAGTGACAAAATGCTTGGCCAAAGGTGGTTGTACCAGTGTCTGACATTTTTCTTTCTAAAAAACCCACTCGTTCTGTTCTTCCTTCTTCTTCCTCATCTTCAACCTCTCCTTCTTCAATTATCTTAGCAATTCAACATTTTATTTCTTTATCTTATTTGATGTTTTAGCTACCAAAGTACTGTGCACTTACCCTCCAAATATCAAGCAACAGATAAATGCACAGTAAAAAATGAGTGCTCCCACTCCCTAGAAAACTTCTGGTGACAGTTTAGTACATAATCTTCCACAATATTTACTGTGTACATATAAGTAACTCATTTAATTTAATATAATCTTGCATATTTATACAGAAGTGGTGAAATATCCACCAGAGTGGCCGGCAGCCTTGCCTGGTCTCTGGAGCATGCATGTGGCCTTTCGGTGGACACCTCTCAGAAACCCTGTTTACTGCTCCTTTCATTCATTCCTCTACCAGTCAACAAATGTTTAAGTGCCTGCTATGTGCCAGCTGCCGCGTGAGGTGCTCAGAATACAGCTGTGAACCAAATAGACTCAGTGCCAATCCTGGAGACGAAATCTGGGCTACATGAATGGTGGGTCTAACTCAGTTCAAGAAATGCATTCACCAAGTACCTTCTCCACATCAGCCCTTGTAGAGGGTGCAGGATCTCACAGGTAAATCAGACACAACCCCTGCCCTGAAGTGCTCACAGAATAGTAGAGGAAGTACATGAGAAAATGAGATATATTCTTTTTATTTTTAATTATTTTCATTATATTATTATTATTAACTAACTTTATTGAGCACTTACTATGTGTCAGGCACTACACTAAGCACTTTACATGCACTAACTCACCCAATCCTCACAAGGACCCTTTGGGGTAGGTATGATGACTATTCCCATTTCACAGGTGTGGACACTGAAGCTCGGAGAGGACCAAGTGACTTACTTGAGGTCTCGTAACTGGTGAGTGACTGGGCTGTGACTCAAGCCCAGATCTATCTGTCTCCAAGACTCCTTTTCTTTGACCCACCAGCTATTCCATTCCACAATGTTTTCTTTTGCTCCCTCATCAGCAGATCCCTACAGACCCCACATGACTCTGCCTCAATCAATTTGTGCCTGAGTCTCCAAACTTTAGAGAAAAGCCTTGCTTGAACTATACTGATAGCTACATTGACTGAAAATTGTGCCATGTACAACAAAGAATATCTGTTCCCAGGGCACCCAGCGATACAGAAGTAGGTCTGTTACCAGTTCTGTATTCCGCATTCCACTCGGAAGGTTAACATTCCAGGTCTCATTCCTCCTGAGCTTAAAACCAGGGGCATCAAAGTAATGAGGGGCGCGAGCATTCCATGAGGTTTGGACTAATGACCACTGAGCTGTGGTTCAGTACTGAGACCCCGTCATTTTGAGTTCAGCATGGTGAGAAAACCTGACAGGAACTTGGGCAAAAGAAGTCTTGATCATTTCATGAAAAAGGCTAACTGGCCAACATCCCACTAACATTTATTTTTAGACCAACCTAAGCCATAATTCTATCTATTATCTTACCCCATCACCTTCCTGACCCTGCCCTGCACCCAATCACTGTCAGCCAGCTCTGGGATGCAAACATTCTGTGAATGTCTCCCTGCCCTCTAGATTTCCCTGAACACTGTGCCTTGACTGCAGATGTGTCATTATTTCCATAAAAAGGTGTTTCTGCTGACTGAGCTGACTGTAGGGCTGTTCCATCAGGATCCCTCCTTCACTGTACCATTCCCTCCTCAAGCTCCTATTCTCCAATCAGACCCTTCAATCCATCTCAAACAGTGTTCTACTGAGCTTCTATCTTGGCTGGGGATAGGAAGATGAATGAGGCCCAGGACTTAGAAGATCCATGGCACCCATACTCAGAAGAAAAGGGTGGAAAACTTACACCAAAATAAAAAGAGTAATGTGTTTCCCATGCAGTAATATGAGGAAAAACAAGATACAGAGAAAGGGGTTATTTATTCTCTCTGGAGAGCATAGGAGAGGACAAAAAGAAGTTTTCATAGATGAGGGTTTTAAAGGATGAATAGGAGTTTTCCAGGAAGAAAAAGAGGAAACAAAGATAGGAAATTGTGCAAGGGCATGTTTGGTGGGTGGAGGGGTGGGAAGAATAAAAAAGGAAGCCACAGGGCTTCCCTGGTGGCGCAGTGGTTGAGAGTCCGCCTGCTGATGCAGGGGACACGGGCTTGTGCCCCGGTCCGGGAAGATCCCACATGCCGCGGAGCGGCTGGGCCCGTGAGCCATGGCCGCTAACCCTGCGCGTCCGGAGCCTGTGCTCCGCAACGGGAGAGGCCACAGCAGCGAGAGGCCCGCGTACCGCAAAAAAAAAAAAAAAAGCGTTGCACAGAAGATAGTAAACCTATAGTGTCCAACAAGGGCAAGCAGAGGGGTAGGAGATGAGCAGTGGGGATTGTGATGCCCCCTCCCCCCCTCACCACCTGGCTTGCTTAGTTCTGTAAATTTTTTTAGATTTGCAAATAATTTTACACTAACAGGAAAACTGTAAGATTTGTATAAAGAACTCTCATATAACCTTTCACCTAGTTCCCCCCAAATAGTCAACATTTTACCACACTAGCTCTATCATCTTCTCTCTGTGTACACATATTTGTATTTTTTTCTGAACTATTAGACAGTGAGTTGCAGACACAATATTCCTTTACCCCTAAACACTTCAGCGTGTACTTCCTAAGACCAAAGTCATATAATTACTACATAAAGTCAGGAAATTTATGTTGACTTAATACTATTACCCAATGCACAGACTTTGTTCATATATTACCAATTTTCCCAATAATTTTCTTTATAACAAAAAAAATTGACCACCCTATTTTAAATTGGAACCCCACCACTCCCAACATGCCCTGGCCCTGTTTTATTTTTCTTCCAAGCATTTACCACAATATAACATATAATTTTAAAAAATTTCTTTGTCTCTCCCTTCCTATCAGCCCACTAGAATGTAAATCCTATAAAGTCAAGATTTTTGTCTACTTTGTCCACTGCCATGTCCCCAACACCCAGAATAGTGCCTGACATGTTCCATAAATATCCTTTGAATGACTAAATGGCCAAGCCTGGAGGTATCTCTTCCCAACCTCCTATTCCTTTTTTTTAAACAACAACAAAAAAACCCCAATGGATATTCATGTCAGGAACACTGAGCTCCATGTTACTGTTTTCCCTCTTTGAAAATTCTTGTTTGGGGGTTCTTTTGTTCCCCTGTAGGTATACAGTGTATATTGCAAGGGAGAGGGCTAGCCCAAAACAATTAGGACTTCTTCTAAGCCTAGTCCAAGTCAACTGAATACCCTTTGGGCCATCTGCATTGATGCAAAAGTCCTTGATGTGCAACGGTACCTATCCCTCTGCAAACAGAGTTAGCATCTTTAGATCTAATTGAAAGATTAAAAGAAAATCCCCAACCGGAAGGTCAATTTATAGATTCAACAGTTAAATCAAGTCATATCCTTAAGCACAAGGGACACGAACCTTGTATTAAATCAAAGACTTAATCTAAGTTAAGCCACCCTGCCTGGGAACATGAGCTGAAGACATGTAATTAACACCAGCCAGTCAGCACCAGCCGCTCCAGCTGACAGTCCAATGCCTAGACAACCTTGTTACAATTTCCAGGAGGCTCGGGATGCTCACCTTCAAGTTGCAGAGATGGTGGGCTTGGCCTCTTTCTGTCTGACCTCATCTCCTAAGACTCAGCTCTGGGCTCATGACACTGCAGCCCCACAGGCCTCTTCGTGCTTCTCAGACATGTCAAAGATGCCTCAAGGTCATGTGTACCTGCTCTCCAACCAAATTCCCTTTGGACTTTTCTCAAATGTCAGCTTCTCAGTGAGAACTTCTCTCTGGCCCTATTTAATTCTGTAAGCCCCTCTCCTCCCTGTCACGTGCTATGCCCCTGCCCTCTTTATCCTTTCCCATAGCACATACCACCAGACATACTGCACATTTTACAAAATCACTTACTCTCTTCCCCACAGCAGTATTCATGACCTAGGAAGGCAGGGGGTTTGCTTTCTCATTCAATGCTGCCTCCCCAATCACCTAGAACAGTGTCTGGTATATATTACACACTCAATATCTAATTGTTTAATTAATTAACTGGTTAGTTGTTTGATTAAGTGACTAGTTAATTAAATCCACTCCTGTGGCTAGCCCAATGTGGCCACCGGGCTGATAAACTCTATCAAAGCCTGTGCTGGGTACTTGGGTTACCAAGTCAAATAAGATCCACCTAGAAAAACCCTAAGCCCAGATGTCTCCAATATCCCACCTGAGTCACTGACGCAGATTGGTGCCCTTAGGATAAAGTTCAAATGTACTGCTTCTAGAGTTCTTATCTCCTGGACCCCTACCCTCCACCACCCCCAACAGTTCCTCTCCCCTCCAGTGACCCAGAACTTCTTTCAGCTCCCTGGAGTCACCAAGTTCTTCTCACCTGCAACACCTCTCTTCCTAGAACAGTCCTCTCCATCATCCCCTACTCTTGAAGCCTGGCCAGCTCCTACTCACCAGGTGATCTCCTGTCACAGCACCCTTCACACTCTATGGAAGCTGTCTTCTTGCAGGTCAATCAATCCCACTAAACTGTGGGTTTAGTGACACCAGAGCCCTTTCCTTCTTCTTCACCACTGTACCCCAGCATCTACGGCATTGCCAGACCCCTAGTTGAATATTTGCTAATTTGGACAAGAGTTATCATCCCATTTCACAGATGGAGGTCAAGTATAGTATAATGATAAGACCATGGCTTTGACACAGCTCTGAATTCAAATCCCAGCTTTTCCACTTAATAGCTGTGTGACCTTAAGAAAGTTTCTTAAGCTCTCTGAAATTTTTTCTCATCTATAAAATGATGAACACAGTAAATTTTTGATCTATTCAATATTGTTCTCAGAACTGGGAAGATGGCAATAAACAATAGGGTGGTTCGTAGTGATACCTGAGCCAAGTCCTAAGTGATAAGAAGGAGGTGGCTACCTAGAGCACAAAAGGAAGAACATCTGGGACAGAAGGAACATCATGCACGGCAGTGTTGAGGCGGGAAGAACCTTGTAGTGTTCAGGGAAGAGAAAAGAAGACGAGTGGTGTGTCTGATATTCTTAACAGCAAGCCTCCCATACTCTTATGATGCACAGAGCCATTTTCCTGGCCCTATTTCAAGCTCCTTGACCAATCTGCTCAGCTTCAGACTCCAAGATCCATCTCAGCTCCAATAAAGGGCACTGCATCTCCAACCACAGCCTTTTCATTTATCCTCAACCACAACTGGAATGTCCCTCTGGTTGGCCACCATGGGTATTTCCCACCAACCTGGGCTTCTCAGTCCCGTTTCCCCTTGGGTGTCACTGTAAACCAGGTTTACCTGACTCTCAAGATGAAAATCTCTAAGACAAAAATCTGTGGGTAATGGGGAGATAAGCAAAATGTGAGAGACTGCAACTCCAGATCTTGATGCCACTTGGAGCTAGTTAGGTCTGAAAATATAACAATTCTACATCCCAGTCACCCAAATTCCTATCCTCCTCTAACTCCACCATTCCTAAGTGCCCGTACTATTGGATATTTTATCTTTAATTAGTGTCTGCTTCACTCTGGTCCCTTTATAGCACTGATTCTCAACTGGGTGTAGTTTTGCCCCCCAAAGGACATTTGGCAACATCTAGAGACATTTTCGGTTGTCACAACTAGGGGCAGGATGCCACTGGCATCTAGTAGGCAGAGGCCCAGTATGGTGTTAAACATTCTACGACGCACAGGCAGCCCCCTCCACCCCCGGCAACAAATTATCCTTCCCAAAAATTCAACAGTGCTTGAGAAACCCTGCTTTAAGGGAACTCGCTTTACCCACATAAACATTAAACATACAAAAAGAGATGTTAAAATGTATTTGTATGCAGAGAAATACAAATTAAAATATTAATGAGATACTTCAGACTTAGTATGCTGACACTTCAAAAAGGACAAGAATTGGGGCTTCCCCGGTGGCGCAGTGGTTGAGAGTCCGCCTGCCGATGCAGGGGACACGGGTTCGTGCCCTGGTCCGGGAAGAGCCCACATGCCGCGGAGCGGCTGGGCCCTGAGCCATGGCCGCTGAGCCTGCGCTCCGGCAACGGGAGAGGCCACAACAGTGAGAGGCCCACGTACCGCAAAAAAAAAAAAAAAAAAAAAAAGGACAAGAATTGGCAGGAATGTGGGGATGTAGGAATCCTCATCACGGCTGAGGGGATTGGACACTGGTATGACCCAAGCAACCTGTTACTTTTTAGTCAAAGTAAGATTCACAGACTCAATGACCAGCAGTTTTACAAGAAATTCTTACAAGGCCCCTTAGAAGGACACATATGAAGGTGATCACTGCAATGTTAGTTGTTGTTTCAGGAAGTTGGAGGCCACAGGGTGTCCATTACTAGAGAGGCAGACAAGTAAAAGCAGATGAGTAAACACCATGGAGTACTGGAAGTGACTTTTTTTTTTTTGGCTGAGTTGGGTCTTCATTGCTGTGCTCAGGCTTTCTCTAGTTAGGGAGAGCAGCAGGATACTCTTTTTTTTTTTTTTTTTTTGAGGTACACGGGCCTCTCACCGTTGTGGCCTCTTCCACTGCGGAGCACAGGCTCCGGACGTGCAGGCCCAGCGGCCATGGCTCACGGGCCCAGCCACTCTGCGGCATGTGGGATCCTCCCAGACCGGGGCACGAACCCGTGTCCCCTGCATTGGCAGGCGGACTCTCAACCACTGCGCCACCAGGGAAGCCGCAGCAGGATACTCTTCGTTGCGGGGTGCAGGCTTCTCATTGCAGTGGTTTCTCTTGTTGCGGATCACAGGCTGTAGGCCCGCAGGCTTCAGTAGTTGTGGCTCTTGGGCTCTAGAGCACAGGCTCAGTAGTTGTGGCGCACGGGCTTAGTTGCTCCGAGGCATGTGGGATCTTCCTGGACCAGGGCTCGAACCCATGCCCCTGCATTGGCAGGCAGATTCTTAACCACTGGGCCACCAGGGAAGCCCAGAAGTGACACTTTAGATGTACACAAAGCAGTAAAGATAAACCTTACAACTACAATGAGAGGGAGGAGGAGGAATAAGAAACCTCATGAGGTCATTAGTACAATTCCACATACATCAACCTCTTTTAAGTGCACACATTAGGAGCGTACACTGATACAAGTACTTTGGAAAATTGTTTGGTTTAGTATTTCCTAAAGCCAAATATAAATACTATGACCCAGCAATTCTACTTCTGGAAGTATACCCAAGAGAAATGAGCACTTGTGTCCACCGAAAGACAGGTACAAATATATGCAGAGAATTTTAATTCATAATAGCCCCAAACTGAAAACAATTAGTTGTTAATAAATTAAGGTATCCCCATATGATGATATACTATACGGCAATGAAAATGGACAAAGTACAACTACATGAAACATGGATGAACCTCATAGACATAAGGTTTAGCAAAGAAGCCAGACACAAAAGAGTACAGTGTATGATTCCTTTAATGAAGTTCAAAATCAGGCAAAACTAATCAATATTGTTCGAGGTCATTACAGCACTTCCCTCTGGAGGGAATTTAAGTGTTCACAAGGGAGACCTGCAGTGCTAAATCTAGGTGGTGATCATGTGGGCATCTATACATATGCAAAGAAAATCAAGCTAGGCATGTAAGATTTGTGCTCTTTATGTTAATTATACCTTAACTAAAAATAAAACTTAGAGGGGGCACTTTCAGAAGATACAGATCCAACTGACAGTACAAAGTACTGGCAAACATAAGAGCAACTGGGAATTTTCATGTATTACTGAGGGGAGTACAAGACGGCACAGCCACTCTGTAAAACAGTGCAGCAGTTTCTTGTGAAGTTAAACATACACTTACAATATGGCCCAGCGACCCCACTCCTGAGTATGCTGAAGAAATGAAAACCTAGGTTCATACGAAAACCCATTCACAGATGCACAAATGTTTATAGCAACTCCATTTATAATGACCAAAAACTGGAGACAATCCAAATGTCCTTCAGTGAGTGAACGGATAAAGGGACATCCACACCATGGAATATTGTTCAGCAATGAAAAGAAACAAAGCACTGATATAGGCAACAACGTGGATGAATCTCAAAGGCACTATCCTAAGCAACAGAAGCTTACATTACATGCTGGATGATCCCCTATGTATGACTTTCTTGGCAACACAAGATTAGAGTGATGGAGACAGATCACTGGTTGCCAGGGGTTACAGGTGGGGAGAAGGTGGGACTGTAAAGGAATAATATCCTGATTGCGGAGGCAGTAGTTACATAAATCTATGCATGTGTTCAAATTCACAGAACTATACACCAAAAAGGGGAGGGGGCACCTGTACTGTATAATTTAAAATATAAAATAAATAAGATATTGATTCAGAGCCCTATTACACAATTAATATAAAGCTATGTTAGAAATAAAACAAATAATTTCTGGGTATTTAATGTACAACATGGTGATTATAGTTAATAATACTGTATTATACACTTGAAAGTTGCTAATAGAGTAGATTATAAATGTTCTCACAACAAAAAAGAAATGGTAATTATGTGAAATGATGGAGGTGTTGGCTAATGCTATGGTGGGAATCATTTTGGAATATGTAAGTGTATCAAATCAATGTGTGGTATGCCTTAAATTTACACAATGTTATATCTCAATTATATCTCAATAAAGCTGGACAAAACATAAATACACACACAAAGTACACATGCTGCAAGAACATAAACAAAATGTACGTTAAGCACAAAACGGTGGCCTCTTAAGAGTAGTGAATATAAATGAATGCAAGTGAAGTGTGGGGATAAAAGGAAATGAGCCTGCAGACAAATAAATAAAATAAGAGGCATAGTCAGTGATGCACTAAAAGACTAGCAGTTAGGACTGAGGCAACTGTACTCTCGGCTGTGGTTTATTACAGGGATCAGCAAGGGGGGAAATCTGTATCAGGCGGGGTCTGGAGGAATCTGTGCACAAGCTCCCAACATCTCCCCATTTCTCCCCGTCCCCCAGGGATCACACTGAACATACTCCTCCCTCTGGCAAAATTCAGCAACATGTGTGCAGTGTTTCTGCCTGGGGAAGCCCACTTAAGACTCAAAGTTCAGGGGGCTGACTGGGGGCTGATCACATACGGAAATTCCAGACTCCTAAAAGGGAAGCAAGGATTCGGCGCCCCAGGTGGGCAAAACAGCCTTATTACTGAAAAGAGAGAACAATCCAAAAGCCAAGTTCCCTGATGCCAGTCAAGGGTCAAACCCCAAAGCACACCCTTCTAAAGAGACAACCTCAGGTCCACTACGTGAGCTCCTCCTTGCACTGGAGCTTTGCACAGACCAATGTCGATGTGTCCTGAGCCTGTAGTCCAAAAGAAAAAAATCAAATCAAATCAACACTGTATGAGTCAAACAAAACAATGGTTTGACCAGATATAGCCATGGCCATTCTCTTGTGACTCTGCTCTCAGGGCTGCAACCACAGGGAAAAGGAACCCCGTGAATGTTCCCACCTCAGCTCATGAGGCAGATTAGAGCCACCGGTGACAGGGAGACAGAGTGAATGTCCCTCCCCTTTCCTCATATTAAACCAGCACTGCCCCCGGCAAACTGACCTGAATGGATTTTTCTCCCACTTTTGCCTCACTGTGTAACAACCAAAGAACCCCTCAGCAAATGTTTAAAAACAGAGAAGTACAGAGGGGCAGAGAACAACTCACAAATCTCCTCAAGGATAATCTAAAGATGGAAGGATTCTCACCTGCCTACAAGCACCCTCCCAGCCCCCCAGCTCCAAAGCTTCTCAGATTAAAAGGATAAATTCTCTAATGTTTGCAGTTTCAGTTTTTGAAAGTTTCAGGCATGACAGAGTTTTCACTCCCTAATGAAACCTCTTAGATCTAACAGGACCTGGGCTCTGTTTAGCTGAAGAATTGCCTTTATGTTCACCACAGACTTCCCTCACCTTAAAGATAGATGCTCAGCAAGAACAAGGAGACTGCAAAGCCTCAGAAACTCTCTGATATTAATTGATCTGCTCCTAGTCGTCAGTTCTGAGTATAATTTCAGCCATGCTCATGTGTTAATCAGGCAGCCTCACTGGATGGATGGATGGATGGATGGATGGATGGATGGGTGGGTGGATGAATGGAGATGGACAGATATAGAAAGAACTAGATACAATTAGAGATACAGATAAATAAAGAGAGATGGAGAGAGGTGATTTACCCATTCACACAATAAATATTTGTTGAGTATCTACTATGGGTCAGGCACTGTTCTAGGTGCTGAGGATATAACAGTAACCAGAACAGGGAAACATCACCTACCTTCATGGAGCTTACATCCTAGAATAAGAGAGACAGACTATAAACAAGTAAGTATAACATATAGAATGGTTGCTGGTGTTAAGTGCTATGGAGTGAAAAAATAAAAATGGAGGAGATTGGGACTGGCGGGGAGGAGTTTCAATTTTAAATGGTAAAGTCAGAGAAGAACTCACTAGAAAGCGATCTTTGAATAAAGATCTAAAGGAGATCAAGGTGTTCAGGTTCAGGAGTACTTTTTAAGTAGACCTAACACCTGAGGAAAACAGGCTCACACCAAAAATACCAGGACAACAGAAAGTCATTGAAGTTGTTTTAACACTGACAGGTATTTAGAGGAGATCATGGAATAGAAATGTTTAGTTGTTTGCAAGATTTAGATTGGAGAAGTATCATATGGCTAAACACACTTGAAAGAAACCAATGGGCTATCACCAAGAAGGGGCTGCCCAGCCCCAAGGTAACCAGGAGACCTAACCACTCCTTGTTTCATGATAATGCGGTAACACAAAGAGATGGGGGGACATGCCTAATTTTGGCATAGAAATAGGTAGAAATATAGGACCAACCAGGGCCTACAGGGTCAACAAGGACAACGGAAAGGCTGAAGTTCTTTATAAATATGGAAATGCAAGTTCTAGGCACTTGAGAATCTCTGGGATTTTGCAGGTCTGTTGCTTCTCCCACTGACCCATTAGTCATGCAAATAAGTCCATATTGGCAGAGGCACATCCTTCACACTTCTACCTGTTATGAATTGCTGCGAGGACTGCTGTGTGGATTAGGAGATGGTGATGATCAGTTCTGATAGTGCTTGTGCGTCAAATCGGAATTATAGTGATTACTAAAGTAGTAATATCCCTACATGCACACCCCTTTGCTGTTCTTCCCTTTAAAGTGTGGAGCCTATTTGTCCACCTTCTTGAATCTGAGCTGGCCACATGATTTGCTTTTACCAATAAAATCTCACAGAAGGGATGATCTAGGAGTTTGAGCCTCAATAGGCCTACAGCTCCTGCCTTCTTCCTTTTGAAAGGCTACCCTGCAGGGTGAGCACAACTTGCATTTTGCATCTGAGGTGCCTTGCTTGCCTCACCATTGCCTGGCCTTGCACATTCCCTTCCTCAGCACTGTGGGACAGTGAAACTCCTAAGGATGGGATGGCCCGGTGCTCTGGGCTGGTGTTGTGACTGGTGCCTCCCCTTTCCTGTGCAGGTGGGGCTGATGAATGGCGCTGTTACAGAGAACCAGCTGCTGCTTTCACTTCCCCTTCCTGCAGAGATCCATAATTACTGGGCTTCACCTGTTGAGTCTCCTTAAGCGACA
Source organism: Leucopleurus acutus (assembly GCF_964270905.1). NCBI lineage: Eukaryota > Metazoa > Chordata > Mammalia > Artiodactyla > Delphinidae > Leucopleurus > Leucopleurus acutus. The sequence continues at coordinate 25,512,950 of NC_139158.1, forward strand.
TAAGTGTGTATTTTTAAGTGGGAAAACAACTCATTAGGAAGTGCCAACATCTTAGAGGATGGGAGTGTCCCCAATTAATTTCAGAATCACATTGCTTCAGCCAGGTAAGCACCTGTTGAGGAGATGCTGCTTTGATCTGAACACCATGAAGCCAGGGGAAAAACAGCTTCAGCGGATGGTGGGGACTTGGAGCCCACAGGAAGGGGCCGTGAGGTCAGACCGCCCCCTTCTTAGTCTCCCTCCACCCTTTAGCATCCCTCTGGTACCCCGCTTCAGCTCAGCAGCCTTGGAATGACAGCAGGTACAGGCATTCAGGGACCACCTCCCTAGGTCAATACTACTTTAGAGATTTTTACTTAGCTCTAGCATTTTGTTAAATAAATGCAAGCTTTGAAAAGCCTAGCCTAGAGTTATCAGTAGATATTTTGGCCCAGGATAACATGTCCTAAGGTACTAGAATTCAGGTCCTAAGACATCTCATATCAGGGGAGATTTTTAAAATTCAGGTGCCCAGACCCTGGGTTCAGATTTAATTGGTTTGGGGTGTGGATCTGCACGTCAGGATTTTTTTAAAGCTCCTGCAGAGACTTTAATGTGCAGCTAGGATTAAAAAAATCACTCTAGTTTGCATTGCACTTTGATACATTTATAAAGTACTTTCTAAAGGATGGATCCTGGGTCTTATCACTCTATCACCTATGCCAAGCACAGTGCCCAGCATATGTTATGTGATTACATGTTATGTGAATAAAAATAATGTCACTTGACTCCTTTATCATTTTTTAAATTATTTTGCCTTACATATATATCCACAGATGTGTATGTATGTGAAAGACAGAGAGAGCACTTTTTTTTCCTTATTTTTGCTTTCTTGCCCTGCCCCATCCCCCTCCCACCCCTGCCCCATGACCTGTCCTGACTGAAATCCCTATATAAAGAGCCCTGTGTTCTATATATTCTCCATCCTCATTTCACTCTAGACAAACATACAGACATAAATGAGCATGCGTGATCATTGTCTGTTTTGTAGAAATGGGATCATATTATACACACCAATCCCTCACAGAAAGCCCTCCAAGTCAACTGTTAGAGCACTACCTCATTCTCCATGACGGGCACGAACAAGTCCATGGGCAGATGCAACATAACTTACTTGGTCATTCCTCTGTGGAGAGGCACTCAGTTTGCTTCCCATTTCTCCCCCATCAGAAACCACACAGCAACAAACACAAGGTCATGTGATGCTCACAACCACCCCGTAAAGCACAAATATCCATGTGGATCTTTCTTCCCATCGCCAGACATGTAGCCAATTGTCTGGCAAGCCTGCCTTGATACCCTAAAACTCCATCTCTAACCAAGGAGGACTAGAACAAATTACATGAAATCATGCATACAGAAAGCACTTTACAATCTGCAGAAGGCTTTGTGTCAAAGTCGGGCGTTCACACAGTGTGGCCAGGTCCTCTGTGGCCAGCCCCATCCACAACACGGCTCTGGCAGAAAGCTACTCAATAGCATCATTAACAGCCCATTGATCCAATTACGTTTCTTTCTGTTCCACTTCAGAATTACAATCTCTTGTTACCCTCGCAAGAGCCCATATAGATTCCTGACGATCAGCAGAAGAGATAGCTGCGTCAGGACTTGCTTGATGGACCCAAACACTCATCTAATTGTGGCCCAGGATGAATTAATCTGGTTGACACATCAGACTTCTCTCCTCCATGAGAATGTACCATTTCCTCCAGCCTCTTAGTTTTTCTGGAGATATTCAGAGATGTACCCAAACTTGGGTCAACCCAGTGACATCACTGCGCTGCCCTCATCATGAATTCTTGGCATGTAGCAGGCACTCAATAAATAACTGTTTAATTGAAAACAATGTCCAAGGGATCAGATATTGGGGCTCCAAGAAGAGGAGATTGGCTGAATAAATAGTATTTGTCCAAATTGTGTCTTTGCCAGATGAGCCAATATGGAAGCTAGAATCTGAGTCCAAAGGTAATGCATAAAATGAAAATATACTCTAGAATAAGGCAAAGTAAAGACCTTGAGTGACAGCAAAGTAGAGGGAGCCAAATACACATTCTAAGTCCAATGGGCAGGATATGAAGGAAAGAAATAGACAGTAATAAGACCAGAATAGGAAGCATTCACTCACTTGACACTATATATTGAACACCTACCATAGCCAGTCACTGTGCTAGGTATTGGTGACATGGTGGAATAGAAGTCATGATTCCAGCCCTAGACTGCTCTGGTCTTATGGAGGAGACCAAGACATAAACACACAATCATAACACAGCCATGACAAGATAGGACAGAATTGAGGCCTAAGACAGAGGTAAACCCACCATGATTTGGGAGTACATAGAGAGGTACTTAGGCCAACAACTGGAAGTATAGAAGGTTTCCTGGAGGAGGAGATGGATGGGGAAGAATCAGTAAAGCTGAAGAAGAAGTGAGGGAATATTGGCAGTTAAACAGTCTATACCATGAACGCCTGTGGCCTCAGTCCCCTTGCAGTGACCTCAACCTCTGACTTCTTCATCTAGATTCCTGGACAAAGAGAATCTAAACCCATAATCATTTCCCTGGAAGTCATTGACCCTGTGCTCCCCCACCTCCATGCCTTTGTCCACGCTGTTCCATCTGCCTGGATAGCATGATCCCATCAACTCTTCCCAGTTTGCAAAATCATTATGTCCACCTCCCATCAAGGCACAGCCCAAATGCTACCGCCTGACTGAAGCTCTTCCAAATTCCTCTACCTGGAATTAATCTCTGTCTCTCTCCCTGAATTCCAATAACACTTTGCTTGTTCCTCTCTTATAATACACAGCACTCTTGACATTGTATTATAATTATAATTATTTGTGTATTTGTCTTATCTCCTCTACTAAACTATAAACTCTGCTGGTGCAGAAAACCTTGTCTTAACCACTTTATATTCCCCACAGTGCCTTGTCCAAGGGAAGTGCTCAATACACGTTGAATAAAGATTGTGTTTACCAGATTCCAGGTGAATGGAAGAAGTTAACAGACAGCACAGCTAGAATCAGTGGACAGAACCAACTCTCTTAACGACTAGAACCGGCTGCTTGCTGAAGCAGTGAATTTCCCATGACTGGATAGAAAGATTCTTTTTTTAATTTTTATTTTATATTGGAGTATAGTTGATTAACAATGCTGTGTTAGTTTCAGGTGTAGAGCAAAGTGATTGACATGTACACATTGCTATATTTAAAATAGATAACCAGAGGAGTTCCGGGAAGATGGCGGAAGAGTAAGACGCGGAGATCACCTTCCTCTCCACAGATACACCAGAAATACATCTACGCGTGGAACAACTCCTACGGAGCACCTACTGAACGCTGGCAGAAGACCTCAGACCTCCCAAAAGGCAAGGAACCCCCCACGTACCTGGTTAGGGCAAAAGAAAAAACTAAACAGAGACAAAAGAATAGGGACGGGTCCTGCACCAGCGGGAGAGAGCTGTGAAGGAGGAAAAGTGTCCACACACTAGGAGCCCCTTCGCGGGTGGAGACTTCGGGAGGCGGAGTGGGGGAGCTTGGGAGCCGCGGAGGAGAGCACAGCAACAGGGGTGCGGAGGGCAAAGCGGAGAGATTCCAGCGCAGAGGATCGGGCCGACCGGCACTCACCAGCCGAGAGGCTTGTCTGCTCGCCCGCCGGGGCGGGCGGGACTGGGAGCTGAGGCTCCGGCTTTTGTCGGAGCGCCGGGAGAGAACTGAGGTTGGTGGCGTGAACACAGCCTGCAGGGCGTTGGTGCGCCGCGGCTGGCCGGGAGAGAGTCTGGGGAGGGGTCTGGACCTGCCGAAGAGGCAAGAGACTTTTACGTCCCTCTTTGTTTCCTGGTGCACGAGGAGGGGGGATTGGGAACGCTGCTTGGGAGAGCTCCGGAGACGGGCGCGAGCCGCGGCTAAGAGTGCGGAGCCCAGAGACGGACATGGGACGCTAAGGCCGCTGCTGCCGCCGCCAGGAGGCCTGTGTGCGAGCGCAGGTCACTAGCCACACGCCCTTCCGGGGAGCCTGTGCAGCCCGCCGCTGCCGGGGTCCCGGGATCCGGGGACGGCTCCCCCGGGAGAGCGCACGGCGCGCCTCAGGCTGCAGCGTCACGCCGGCCTCTGCCGCTGCAGGCCCGCCCTGCACTCTGTGACCCTCCCTACCCCCCGGCCTGGGTGAGCCAGAGCCTCCGAATCAGCGGCTCCTTTAACCCCGTCCTGTCTGAGCAAAGAACAGACGCCCTCCGGCGACCTACACGCAGAGGCGGGGCCAAATCCACAGCTTAGCCCTGGGAGCTGTGAGAACAAAGAAGAGAAAGGGAAATCTCTTCCAGCAGCCTCAGAAGCAGCGGATTAAAGCTCCACAATCAACTTGATATACCCTGCATCTGTGGAATACCTGAATAGACAACGAATCATCCCAAATTAAGGAGCCCTGTGGATGAAAGGCTCTTGGTGCTGCAGCCAGGACTCAGTGCTGTGCCTCTGAGGTGGGAGAGCCAACTTCAGGACACTGGTCCACAAGAGGCCTCCCAGCTGCACATAATATCAAACAGCAAAAATCTCCAAGAGATCTCCATCTCAACGCCAGCACCCAGCTTCACTCAACGACCAGCAAGCTACAGTGCTGGACATCCTATGCCAAACAACTAGCAAGACAGGAACACAACCCCACCCATTAGCAGAGAGGCTGCCCAAAATCATAATAAGTCTACAGACACCCCAAAACACACCACCAGACGTGGACCTGCCCACCAGAAAGACAAGATCCAGCCTCATACACCAGAACACAGGCACTAGTACCCTCCACCAGGAAGCCTACACAACCCACTGAACCAACCTTAGCCACTGGGGACAGACTCAAAAAACAACAGGAACTACGAACCTTCAGCCTGCAAAAAAAAAAAAAAAAGGAGACCCCAAACACAGTAAGATAAGCAAAATGAAAAGACAGAAAAACACACAGCAGATGAAGGAGCAAGATAAAAACCCACCAGACCTAACAAATGAAGAGGAAATAGGCAGTCTACCTGAAAAAGAATTCAGAATAATGATAGTAAGGTTGATCCGAAATCTTGGAGATAGAATGGACAATAGAATGGACAAATTGCAAGAATCAGTTAACAAGGACCTAGAAGAACTAAAGATGAAACAAGCAACGATGAACAACACAATAAATGAAATTAAAAGTACTCTAGATGGGATCAATAGCAGAATAACTGAGGCAGAAGAACGGATAAGTGACCTGGAAGATAAAATAGTGGAAATAACTACTGCAGAGCAGAATAAAGAAAAAAGAATGAAAAGAACTGAGGACAGTCTCAGAGACCTCTGGGACAACATTAAACGCACCAACATTCGAATTATAGGGGTTCCAGAAGAAGAAGAGAAAAAGAAAGGGACTGAGAAAATATTTGAAGAGATTATAGTTGAAAACTTCCCTAATATGGGAAAGGAAATAGTTAATCAAGTCCAGGAAGCACAGAGAGTCCCATACAGGATAAATCCAAGGAGAAATACGCCAAGACACATATTAATCAAACTGTCAAAAATTAAATACAAAGAAAACATATTAAAAGCAGCAAGGGAAAAACAACAAATAACACACAAGGGAATCCCCATAAGGTTAACAGCTGATCTTTCAGCAGAAACTCTGCAAGCCAGAAGGGAGTGGCAGGACATATTGAAAGTGTTGAAGGAGAAAAACCTGCAACCAAGATTACTCTACCCAGCAAGGATCTCATTCAGATTTGATGGAGAAATTAAAACCTTTACAGACAAGCAAAAGCTGAGAGAGTTCAGCACCACCAAACCAGCTCTACAACAACTGCTAAAGGAACTTCTCTAGGCAAGAAACACAAAAGAAGGAAAGGACCTACAATAACAAACCCAAAACAATGAAGAAAATGGGAATAGGAACACACATATCGATAATTACCTTAAATGTAAATGGACTAAATGCTCCCACCAAAAGACACAGATTGGCTGAATGGATACAAAAACAAGACCCATATATTTGCTGTCTACAAGAGACCCACTTCAGACCTAGAGACACATACAGACTGAAAGTAAGGGGATGGAAAAAGGTATTTCATGCAAGTGGAAACCAAAAGAAAGCTGGAGTAGCAATTCTCATATCAGACAAAATAGACTTTAAAACAAAGACTATTAGAAGAGACAAAGAAGGACACTACATAATGATCAAGGGATCAATCCAAGAGGAAGATATAACAATTGTAAATATTTATGCACCCAACATAGGTGCACCTCAATACATAAGGCAAATACTGACAACCATAAAAGGGGAAATCGACAGTAACACATTCATAGTAGGGGACTTTAACACCCCACTTTCACCAATGGACAGATCATCCAAAATGAAAATAAATAAGGAAACACAAGCTTTAAATGATACATTAAACGAGATGGAGTTAATTGATATTTATAGGACATTCCATCCAAAAACAACAGAATACACATTTTTCTCAAGTGCTCATGGAACATTCTCCAGGATAGATCATATCTTGGGTCACAAATCAAGCCTTGGTAAATTTAAGAAAATTGAAATTGTATCAAGTATCTTTTCTGACCACAACGCCATGAGACTAGATATCAATTACAGGAAAAGATCTGTAAAAAATACAAACACATGGAGGCTAAACAATACACTACTTAATAATGAAGATATCACTGAAGAAATCAAAGAGGAAATCAAAAAATACCTAGAAACAAATGACAATGGAGACACAACGACCCAAAACCTGTGGGATGCAGCAAAAGCAGTTCTAAGGGGGAAGTTTATAGCAATACAAGCCCACCTTAAGAAGCAGGAAGCATCTCGAATAAACAACCTAACCTTGCACCTCAAGCAATTAGAGAAAGAAGAACAAAAAAACCCCAAAGCTAGCAGAAGGAAAGAAATCATAAAAATCAGATCAGAAATAAATGAAAAAGAAATGAAGGAAACAATAGCAAAGATCAATAAAACTAAAAGCTGGTTCTTTGAGAAGATAAACAAAATAGATAAACCACTAGCCAGACTCATCAAGAAAAAAAGGGAGAAGACCCAAATCAATAGAATTAGAAATGAAAAAGGAGAGGTAACAACTGACACTGCAGAAATAAAAGAGATCATGAGAGATTACTACAAGCAACTCTATGCCAATAAAATGGACAATCTGGAAGAAATGGACAAATTCTTAGAAAGGCACAACCTGCCAAGACTGAATCAGGAAGAAATAGAAAATATGAACAGACCAATCACAAGCACTGAAATTGAAACTGTGATTAAAAATCTTCCAACAAAGAAAAGCCCAGGACCAGATGGCTTCACAGGCGAATTCTATCAAACATTTAGAGAAGAGCTAACACCTATCCTTCTCAAACTCTTCCAAAATATAGCAGAGGGAGGAACACTCCCAAACTCCTTCTACGAGGCCACCATCACCCTGATACCAAAACCAGACAAGGATGTCACAAAGAAAGAAAACTACAGGCCAATATCACTGATGAACATAGATGCAAAAATCCTCAACAAAATACTAGCAAACAGAATCCAACACCACATTAAAAAGATCATACACCATGATCAAGTGGGGTTTATTCCAGGAATGCAAGGATTCTTCAATATACGCAAATCTATCAATGTGATAAACCATATTAACAAACTGAAGGAGAAAAACCATATGATCATCTCAATAGATGCAGAGAAAGCTTTTGACAAAATTCAACACCCATTTATGATAAAAACCCTGCAGAAAGTAGGCATAGAGGGAACTTTCCTCAACATAATAAAGGCCATATATGACAAGCCCACAGCAAACATCATCCTCAATGGTGAAAAACTGAAAGCATTTCCACTAAGATCAGGAACAAGACAAGGTTGCCCACTCTCACCACTCTTATTCAACATAGTTTTGGAAGTTTTAGCCACAGCAACCAGAGAAGAAAAGGAAATAAAAGGAATCCAAATCGGAAAAGAAGAAGTAAAGCTGTCACTGTTTGCAGATGACATGATCCTATACATAGAGAACCCTAAAGATGCTACCAGAAAACTACTAGAGCTAATCAATGAATTTGGTAAAGTGGCAGGATACAAAATTAATGCACAGAAATCTCTGGCATTCCTATATACTAATGATGAAAAATCTGAAAGTGAAATCAAGAAAACACTCCCATTTACCATTGCAACAAAAAGAATAAAATATCTAGGAATAAACCTACCTAAGGAGACAAAAGATCTGTATGCAGAAAATTATAAGACACTGATGAAAGAAATTAAAGATGATACAAATAGATGGAGAGATATACCATGTTCTTGGATTGGAAGAATCAACATTGTGAAAATGACTCTACTACCGAAAGCAATCTATAGATTCAATGCAATCCCTATCAAACTACCACTGGCATTTTTCACAGAACTAGAACAAAAAATTTTGCAATTTGTATGGAAACACAAAAGACCCCGAATAGCCAAAGCAATCTTGAGAACGAAAGAAGGAACTGGAGGAATCAGGCTCCCAGACTTCAGACTATACTATAAAGCTACAGTTATCAAGACGGTATGGTACTGGCACAAAAACAGAAAGATAGATCAATGGAACAGGATAGAAAGCCCAGAGATAAACCCACGCACATATGGTCACCTTATCTTTGACAAAGGAGGCAGAAATGTACAGTGGAGAAAGGACAGCCTATTCAATAAGTGGTGCTGGGAAAACTGGACAGCTACATGTAAAAGTATGAAATTAGATCACTCCCTAACACCGTACACAAAAATAAGCTCAAAATGGATTAAAGACCTAAATGTAAGGCCAGAAACTATCAAACTCTTAGAGGAAAACATAGGCAGAACACTCTATGACATAAATCACAGCAAGGTCCTTTTTGACCCACCTCCTAGAGAAATGGAAATAAAAACAAGAGTAAACAAATGGGACCTAATGAAACTTAAAAGCTTTTGCGCAGCAAAGGAAACCATAAAGAAGACCAAAAGACAACCCTCAGAATGGGAGAAAATATTTGCAAATGAAGCAACTGACAAAGGATTGATCTCCAAAATTTATAAGCAGCTCATGCAGCTTAATAACAAAAAAACAAACAACCCAATCCAAAAATGGGCAGAAGACCTAAATAGACATTTCTCCAAAGAAGATATACAGAGTGCCAACAAACACATGAAAGAATGCTCAACATCACTAATCATGAGAGAAATGCAAATCAAAACTACAATGAGATATCATCTCACACCAGTCAGAATGGCCATCATCAAAAAATCTACAAACAATAAATGCTGGAGAGGGTGTGGAGAAAAGGGAACCCTCTTACACTGTTGGTGGGAATGTAAATTGATACAGCCACTGTGGAGAACAGTATGGAGGTTCCTTAAAAAGCTACAAATAGAACTACCATATGACCCAGCAATCCCACTACTGGGCATATACCCTGAGAAAACCATAATTCAAAAAGAGTCATGTTCCAAAATGTTCATTGCAGCTCTATTTACAATAGCCCAGAGATGGAAACAACCTAAGTGTCCATCATCGGATGAATGGATAAAGAAGATGTGGCACATATATACAATGGAATATTACTCAGCCATAAAAAGAGACAAAATTGAGCTATTTGTAATGAGGTGGATAGACCTAGAGTCTGTCATACAGAGTGAAGTAAGTCAGAAAGAGAGAGACAAATACCGTATGCTAACACATATATATGGAATTTAAAAAAAAAAATGTCATGAAAAACCTAGGGGTGAAACAGGAATAAAGACACAGACTTACTAGAGAATGGACTTGAGGCTATGGGGAGGGGGAAGGGTAAACGGTGACAAAGCGATAAAGAGGCATGGACATATATACACTACCAAACGTAAGGTAGATAGCTAGTGGGAAGCAGCCGCATAGCACAGGGAGATCAGCTCGGTGCTTTGTGACCGCCTGGAGGGGTGGGATAGGGAGGGTGGGAGGGAGGGAGACGCAAGCGGGAAGATATATGGGAATATATGTATATATATAACTGATTCATTTTGTTGTGAAGCTGAAACTAACATACCATTGTAAAGCAATTATACTCCAATAAAGATGTTAAAAAAAAAAAAAAAAATAGATAACCAACAAGGACCTACTGTAAAAAAAAAAAAAAACAAGGACCTACTGTATAGCACAGGGAACTCTGCTCAATATTCTGTAATAATCTAAATGGGAAAATAATTTGAAAAAGAATAGATACATGTATATGTATAACAGAAAGATTCTTTAAAAACAGATGGACTAGGTGACGTCTAAGTTCATCTAACCTTTACCAGGTTACTATGATGGGGAATGGTTGATGAACAAGCAAAGAGAACAGAATCCACTAACAGGTGAGATGAAAACGGTCGGAAACTATTGTCAATGTTACAGCATGTGGACTGGATGATAATTACAAGGGCATTTATTAGATTATTAAATACTTAATCAATTAAAGTAAAATAAAAGAGGTTCATTCTTAGAGAAATGATGACAGTGTGTCATGAACAAGGATTATAATTAACCTAATTCTGAACATCTGAGACCCATTTTACAAGTTTAATCTAGGTAATAGCTGATTCCCAGACCTGATTTTGTGTGTCAGTGGGGTCAAGTGGTTAGGGCTTTCTAGAGCACAAATCTCACCATGTCATCCTGATACTTAAAACCTTCAATGGCTCCCCACTGCCCCCAGGACCTCCTCCTCAGTCCTTAGGATGATATTTGAGGGCCTGAACTATGTAGCTCTTGCCAATCTCATCTTCCACCACTCACTTGACACACTCAGACCAGAGGTCCCAATCTCAAAGGCCTACAGGGATGCAGCAGAGGGTGCTGGGCCCAGAGAAAACCACAAGTGCATGCCCCAACTCAAAAACTCAGCAATTTCACTGGTCCAGCCCCTTTTCCCAGCAGGAATACAGAGTCAGTATTGCGAGCTCTTCCTCATTTTCAAAAGAATAAGGAAATCCAGATATTTTTATAGGCTCTGCCATTTTTCAATACTGGCTCAAAAGTTTTAAACAATGTGTAGGCCGACAAACGCCATCTGCGGCCCATGGATCCCTACCCTATGCTTTACTTAGAATCTCTTTTTGTAAACTACTTAGTGTAATGTGCTATGCTCACTCACCTCCACAATCCTCTGCCTACATCTCTCCTCCCCACCTCCTTTTCCTGGAATCATTTCTACTCAACTTTTAAGATTCATTTCCAGTAGCAGTTATTCCTACAGAACTATCCATTTCTTTATACTTTCCTATTTCACAAATTTTTATAATGAACATGAGTAGCAGATGCTGTCACTGCCCTCCCACACCCCTAGGATCCCTTGGACATCTTCATGCACACCATGTTCTTTCACTCTCAACAGCTTCCGGCTATTGGAACCCACTTTCTCTTAATGTTTGGAGAGCCACAAGTTCCTGGGAATTTATGTCCCCCGAAAAGCAGCCCTTAGCCAACGAGTGGCAGGTGCAGGATATAAATACTCCAACTCCCTTGCCCCCAATGGGGATAACTCCAAAATAGACTGTCTCCAGTCACCCTTGCAGATTGAGCCAAAGTTCTCCTCTGCAGGACTTTGCTTGGTATCACATACTTCCTTGTGGTTTTGCTGGAAACACTTCCTGACAGATCAGTTTAAAATGAGTCCTATTCCAGGGTCTGCTTCTGGGATCTGTGACAGATAGCTTCTGACATGGCCTCCAATGATCTCCATCTCCTTATGTTCATGCCCTTGTGAAATCTCCTCCCTTGAGTGTGACTTTCTTCTAAGTCTAAAGATGATGGGTGTCACCTCCATAATTAGGTTAGAAAAGATTATGACATATCTTGCTGGACGACTCTCTGTATTGTCCTTCCATTTTGCATGCTTTGATAATGCAAGCTGCCACGTGGGAGAGACCCAAGCAGCAAGGAACTGACAGTGGGCTCTGGCCAACAGCCAGCAAAGAACTCAGTGCTGCCAACAACCACTGAGTGAGCTTGGAAATAGATACATCCCCAAATGAGTCTTCGGATGAGACCATGTGCCAACACTTGATTGTAGCCTTGTGCAAAACCATGAAGCAGAGGACCCCGCTAACTCACAGCCAGACTCTTTTTTTTTTTTTTTTTTTTACAGCCAGACTCTTGATCCACAAAAACTATGAGATAATAAATTTGTGTTGTTTTAAGCCTCTGGGTTTTGGGGTGATTTGTTATGTGGCAATAGGTAACATATAGGATCTCAGCATAAAAAAACAGGTAATATAGTTACCCTTGAACAACATGGGTTTGAACTGCATGGGTCCACTTATTTTTTTCACTAAATATGTAATATAGTACTACATGATGGGCAGTTGGTTGAATCCCCAGATGCAGAACCAGACAGGAAGGGCCAACTGTAAAGTTATATGTAGATTTTCAACTGTGCGGGGGTCAGCACCCCAAATCCCTGCATTGTTCAAGGGTCAACAGTAATTCTATAATTAGAAAATATTCCAAATCAGACATCTTTTCCAAAAAGCCATTTCTGAATCCCCAGGCCAGAGCCCTTGTGTCCCCTCTGTCATGGTTCTCATAACCCTGAATTTAATCATCAATATCCCTTGGCTCTCCCATGTCTCCCCAACTTATCACCTCAGGGCAGACATATGGGAGAGAAAAGGGCTGATATATTTCTTTAACTTATCACCTAAGCATAGTACCTGGTATAGAGTGGATGCTTACTGAATGTTGATTAAAGTAATTAATTTATTTGTTAATTGTTTTCACTATGAGATTTTGGCCAAATGTCTCCCTCTACTCCATCATTCTCCACATGCCAAATCAAGGGTACAGCAGGCCTTTAGTACTCAGCAACATCTCCACTCTATGCATCCTCTATGTCACTTTCTAAGCAGTTTCTTCTTTTCCATCATCAGGGTGCTTATCAATTTCACATTGACACTTCATCCCATCTGTTTGATTCATCTGTTGGATGGTCACTTGCTGCCACTTCAGAGCAACAGGGAGTTCACTCTTCCTTTCATACCCCTCTGGGAAGCCCAGAGAAATTATCTCTGATTGATGTGATTTCTTCTTTTGGTCCTAATGAAAAGTTACAGAAAAATCCAGCCCTACTTTGCACCACACTTGGAAGAAATCTGCTCAGCTTTTGTCTGCCAACCACAGCAAAAACTTGATTAACCAGGACTCAGCAAACAGTCATTTTTTGTTGTTGTTGTTGTTTGTTTGTTTGTTTAGGGTTCTTTTTTCCTGGTTAGCTGAGGGATAAAACTGAAAATGCCATTAATTTCCTCCCTTACTACTTGGAAAAAGAATCAATATGTTAGCCCACAATGCTGTTCACTGTAAATAAATCCCCCCAAAGAGATTGTGTCTCTCTGAAAGAGATGAGCATTCTGCAGGCCAGAGGAGTAAAGATGGTGTTAGAAACTAGGCTGGGGCTTCCCTGGTGGCGCAGTGGCTGAGAGTCCGCCTGCCGATGCAGGGGACACGGGTTCGTGCCCCGGTCCGGGAAGATCCCACATGCCGCGGAGCGGCTGGGCCCGTGAGCCATGGCTGCTGAGCCTGCGCATCCGGAGCCTGTGCTCTGCAGCGGGAGAGGCCACGGCAGTGAGAGGCCCGCGTACCGCAAAAAAAAAAAAAAAAAAAAAGAAACTAGGCTGAATCAGCAGAGGGCTTTGAAGGGTGGAATTTTTTATTTAAAAAATTATTGCTATCATCATATTCCTTGTCTTTGCCCTTCTCCTCAAAGCAAAGAATAGTCTGTATTCTGGTTATTTGAGGGTTCCAGATTCTTAAAGTCCAGCTCATATAAGTTGTATTCTAATTAATATTGTCTAAATCCAAGCTTGTTAATGTCTCATATTCTACCTACTCAATGGGTAATCATAGCCTCCTGAGCATCTTAGATCCTACTCCCCCTCCCTCTGAAACACATGGAACTCTTACTCAGTTCCTTCCCATGGTCTGTGGCATTGTGAGAAATGGGAATCCTTCCTTGTTCCTAAACTAACAGATCTTTTCAACTCTAAGGGGGGAAGAAGAAGCCAGGATGGGTATTTCATACCCTGACCAAAATTCAACACCATTTCAAGGAAAAGGAATTATAAAGAAAGGAAACAGATTATTGAGCACTGACTCTATGCCAGGCACTAGACTGAGATTGCATTTTTATGCACTTTTTATGATCATCGCTTCTGAGGCCCTATATGATCCAGCCCCTGCCTACCCTTTGGACTACATCTCTTCCCAGGCCCCCACATCACTTCCCATGCTATGGCCTTGCTGGCCCCTTCCTTTCTAGAGCATGTCTAGCTCTTCCTACCTCAGAACCTTTGCACTTGCTGTTCCCTCTGCCAACAATGCTCTTCTCCTGATCTTCGTGTGGCTCACTCCTTGTCAGCCCTCATTTCCCAATTCAGTGTCATCTCAGAGAGGCCCTCCCTAGCTAAGATGCCCACCTTCCATGCCCAGCCATTCTCTATCATGTTCCTTAATTGCATTTTCTCCATAGTCCATCATCATTTTTAATTAACTCAATTATTGTCTGCCTCCTCATGAGAATATAAACTCCATAATGACAAGGAACTTTCCTGTCTTACTACTGAGAGACCCACATGCCAGTACCTGCCTGCCATGTCACAGAAGCTCAATAAATATTTGTGGGGCTTCCCTCGTGGTGCAGTGGTTAAGAATCTGCCTGCCATTGCAGGATACACGGGTTCGAGCCCTGGTCGGGGAAGATCCCACGTGACGTGGAGCAACTAAACCCATGTGCCACAACTACTGAGCCTGCACTCCAGAGCCCACAAGCCACAACTACTGAAGCCCGTGCACCTAGAGCCCATGCTCCGCAACGAGAGAAGCCACCTTAATGAGAGGTCTGTGCACCGCAACGAAGAGTAGTCTCCGCTCGCTGCAACTAAAAAGAAAGCCCACATGCAGCAACGAAGACCCAATGCAGCCAAAAATAAATAAATAAATTTTTTTAAAAATAAAAATAAATAAATATTTGTGCAATGAATGAATAAATAACTTTCTCTCTAATCCTCCCAAGATAAATATTTTTATGATCCCCATTTACAGAGGAGGAAGTTGAGGTTCTGAGCAGATAAGGAAACTACAAGTTTACACTACACAGCTAGTGGGTGAGAGCCAGACTTCTGACCACAGACCTAACTCCAGAGCCTGAATTCTCCATCACTACTAGCTACTGTGTGGGAAGACAAGAGATTATGCTTTAATCAATTGTTTTCCAAATTCTGTTAATGAAAAATGTCTGAGCAGCTGTGATGAGAAAATAAAGTCTTTTATCAGCCCACAATCACGAGTATGTCATACAAGGGATGTGTCTCCAAATCAAACACTGCTATTTTCTCAAATATCTGAATTGAATGGAATTTCAAGAAACCATTGTGTCTGTGCTTCTCAGATGCACCCCCTTTCTGAAAGATCCTCTCAACAGGCAGATAAGGTGCAAGCAGTAGAATGGGTGATGCAGGCATCTGTCTAGGATGGTTGGAGTGGATGGATTTGATGAACCTGTGTTTGATGTGGGCTGTCTGACCTCACCGCAAACCTTCTCACCAAAGCGGCCACCCAACCAGCATGGAAGCAACTGTGCAAAATCGTGGGAACTGGGTCCTGCAGCCCTAACGGTGGTCATTTTCTGCGACCCTCTCCTTTCATTAACACCAATGCTTATACTCCCATCTTCACTTCAGTTTAATATTCACCCAACATCCCGTCTTTTGCTTTCCCTCTTGTTTCCAGCTCAAAGCTCAAAAGCCTCATAAGAAAGGACTGAATTTTACTTCCTGGATCTTGAACCTTGGGTCATCTTAAAGAAGCGCCTGCACGCCACACCCTCATCTGCCAGTCCTTCCTGAGCGGGACTGATTTAGGAATTGCTCCAACCCAGCTTCGGAGCCCCAAACAACAAACCCAGCTAGATATCCCTACCCTCGTTCCACTTACAAGAAAAAAAAATAGCTACGTCATCACACTTACTGTACTGAAAATTTCTGACCCAAAGAGAGAACTTCATGGAGGTGACCTGACAATAGGCAGATGCTTACTGCCCTGTAACTGGCTACAGAATCAGAGACAGGAATTACAGTTCAAAGGCAAAACTTGCACTGTCTTTTCATTCCTATTTTTTCTCACTTCAAGTCTTTTTTATTAAGAAAATCATAATGTTCTCTAACTACATGACACTTTCCATCTTTAAACATTAACTAATTAATTGACTGAAATGGTATCTTGGGAGCATTTATCATCTATCCCATTAGCCAGAGAGGCAGACAACTGTCTATAAAAGCTGTTGAACACTCAGTGGAGGCTTTGTTTTTCTGCTTGTCTTCCCAGGAATGTTTCTGTGTGTGTGTGTCTGTCTGAAGGCGTAATGGAAAAAATCAAGAGAGGATTTTGCTTCCACCAACCACTATAAAAATCGACCTCTGGGAGACATGGAATTTCAATTGTGAAATAATCAGTCTTGGAAATTGTCCTGTCCTCCAGGAAAAGAAAAAATAAGTAGTTTAACAGCAATTGCCCTTCAAAACAATTACTAGTTATAATGTCTATAAAGGAAAATACCCTGGAGACCATTACTCCTAATAAAGCCGGACAAATCTATAGAAAGGAATTAGCTGGCATGTCTAAAATCTCACAGGAGAGCTCTTGGGAGTGGGTCAAAAGGGGGGGCATGCTCCGTTCCAACAGGCTTATAAACCCAAATCCAAAGCTTTAGGAAGCTTACCACCTGGGGCAAGCCCCCTTCCGCAAATTGGGAAGATTAACACATGTCTCAAGGAAATCAGGCCAGGACAATTAAGAGATGAGAACCCAAGTTATTCTTCCTGACCTTCCTTCCACTCTCTCCCGTCCCAGCTTTCTTCCCTCAACTTCGCCTCAAGTGGTTGCCATGGTGTCTGGGATTCCACTTGTGAGTCATGCCCTGCCATAGGGTTCAGCATCGCCCTGTCCCCATGGTCCTCTGAAAGAGGTAGAGATGCCTGGGAAGAGTTACATCACATCCCTAAGGCCTTGGAATGAATATGACTGTCAGATCCCATCTGTTTGGAACGAAATGTTCTGTGGTAGAAGGATATTGGAAGAAAGAGAGAGAGAAAAGCAGCCCAGAGAAAAGAAGTGGGCGGCAGCAGTGAAGACAGACAAACGGAAAGAGTCAGTCTGGTTTCAAGTTCTCAGCCACTTAACCTGCCATGAAACCTAAGTCAGGTCATTTGAACCCTGATCCTCAGACCTCAGATCTTCATCTGTAAAATGTGGGGAGAGGACAGGGTACAAGAAACCTGGTGTTTTAGGTATTTCTCAGTTGCAGACTACAGAAATCACTTCAGCTACTTTAAGCAGAAAGGAACACATCACTAGCTGTAAACTGACTTAGAAGCACTCAAAGAGTTGGAGCTTCCAGGAACAACTCCCTGCCCCAAAATCTCCCTACCTCTATGATGATCGGGAAAACTGCCACCATTGCTACAAGAAGTCACCAACTCAGGGAGCTAATGGCTATAGAACCACTTTGACTCTGCAGTGATCCACCCGCAAGGTGGATTGCATTATCCCCTTCTCCCCTCTAACTCAGTTCTAAATTCAAGACTCGCAGGGTGCATTTGATTTGTAAAACCTGAATGATATCCAGGATCCTAGCTGCAAGGGAGTCTTGGAAACGTACCTTTTAGGTTTCCAGCCTCTGCAGTACAGATAGCATAGTTGACAGATGCTGGAACAGAAGTTGAAGGAGACTGTCTATAAGGTGTATCCCCCACATTACTGGGTTGTCAAGAGAACTGAATGAGATGGTGTTTATAAAGTGCCATTAATAGCTTCCCAATAAATGTTAGTTTCCCTTCTCTTTGCCAAAATTTTGGTACAAGTTGGCCCTGTGAATCATCCTAAAATAACAGAAGGAAGAAATCTGGGAGCAGAGACTGGATCTTCCTAACTCACATGTGAAGTTTATTTGGGCATCTTCTATTTAGCATCCATATCAAATATCAGAGTTGTCCCTACTTAAGTTGTTCTCCTACCATCAAGTAAAGATGCAACCATCTTAAAAAGAAGGTTTTACCCTTTGTAAACAAAATTTTCAAAGGGACCTCCCTCTGGATAATTACATTTACTTTACCAATTTAACCAGTGTTTATTGGACACCTACTAGATGCCAGGCAGATGTGATTCCTTCTCTTCAAGGAGTTAAAAGTCTCGGAAGAATAATTGTACAAAACTTATAAAATTGCAAATTCTGATAAAAACTAAGAGAAAAGAACAGGGTTCCATGAACCAGAAAGGGCAAAACCGATTCTATTCAGGGAGTCAGGAAGGACCTCATTGAGAAAATGATGTCTAAGCTAAGACCTAAAGGATAATAAAGATTAACCAAGTAAAGAGCAGGAGAGAAGAGCATCTCTGGGAGAGGAAACAGCATGTGCAAAGGCTGTATGTTTAAGAAACCAGAATACCAGCATGGCTGGAGTATTCTGAGTGAGAAGGAGAGAGAATGGGGTAAGAATTACCCTATGTACCCAAGACTATTATCTGGGGGTGATATTTTCCATGAGGTTGGAATCCAGACATGTTAGGTTACTAACATTTCACAAAAGTAACATCTGAAGCAATGTTTGCCCAACTTTCTGCATCTTAATTGTTTCCACCTCCCATCACATGGGCCTATCAGATTCTTACACTTGGAAATTTAAAACGGAGATACAGGCTGATTTGGTCAGAGGGTGTTAGAAGCAGGAAAAATAAGGTCATAAAGAGGAAGAGCCAGAGCCCTGGGCAAGTGGAAAGTGATCAAGAGCAGAACCTAAGATCTCGATGGCAGATGCCAGTCTGCAGAGAGGAGACTGGAGCAGATGTGCAAAGATGAGCCCCCCAGAGAGCAAGACACAGAGAACGTCTGGCTAACAACATTCCAGGTCCCACGAGGTCCAGCTGTTATGGTGGGTCCCCTGAGAACCTTGTGTCCTGACAATAAAACTTCCTATTCACTTTAATTTTTTTGAATGTGTTTCTGTTCCTTGAAATTAAACAATCACTGCCTAAGAGATTCATCAAAGTGGAGAACTGAGGCCACCCTTCCTTAAATCAGATCTGAAATGCTACCCTGTCTTGAAAACAGGTCATAATAACCATGACCGTGTGCCCCACCACCTTCTCAAGGCCTTTGCACAGGCTGTTCCCTCTGCACAGAAAGCTCTTCCACCCACATCTTGCAAAACTAGCTCTCACTCAACATTCCAGGCTGCCCCCTTCAAGTATCATTTCCCCAGAGTCCCACTCTAAGGTGGACCCATGCTCTCGGAACTTCCCCTTTGCATCATGCAACCCACTTGATTACTTGTCCAATGGCTGCCACCTCCCCAGATGCTATACTCGACATGTGCCTGCCCTGTTACCTGCTATGTCTCCAGGGCTTGGTGTGTCGGGCACATAGTAGCTGCTCAATAAACATCTGATTAATGGCTAATCAATAGTCTAATAAGACCAAACTGACTTTTTAGCTCTCCTTTACTCTATAGAAAAAAAAAGTTTTATTGTAGCCTACTGGGTGTTCTACCCTGAGCAAGGTGTTGGAAACGTGAAGATGAATTAGATGTAATCCCCATGTTTAGAAGCTCATGGTTTAGGAAAACAGATGGATATGTAAATAAATAAGTTTATTATAATGTAATTATAACATAACATGAGTACTAGGAGAGATAGAGAAAGGGAGACTATCACAGGAATGTTAAAAATAACTTACTTTGGATGACAGGAAAAAAAGAAGGATGGAGGAGGGGGTCCTGGTATCCCCTGTACCACCACCACTCTGAATTTCCTCAGAAAATAAACATAGTGGACGTCTGTTACTTGGCTGTTCAGCATCTCTTCTCCCTTATTGCAGAAACAGCACCCCATTTTTCCTTTCGGAGAAACACCTCACCACTCTCTCAGTCCAAGTGGTTTAGATGGACCAAGCCAACACCCCCACCCCAGAGTCAGGGGTGGGTACGTGTCCCAGGGCTCAGTCAGTATATCCAGACCCACAGCAGTGGTTCAGAAAAGATATAACAAAGGTTAGCCAACAAGAGCCAATCTCAGGATTCTTGGAGGGAATCAAATCAATGAGAAAGACAAGCTCTTTTTCATTGAGCTGCTGGGTCCCATATTGTGATTCTGAGGGAGAAAACCTCCTAAGAAAGAAGCTCACAGGGAAAGTAGCAGGTTGGAGAGAAAAAGATGCTTCTGATGACATTGTTGGAACATCTGTGTCCAACTACATCTATCCTGGATTTTTCAGTGATGGGTCAATAAATTCTACTTTTTTTAAATATTAAACCAGAATTTCCCAACCTTAGAACTACTGACTTTTTTGGCTGGATGGGGGCTGTCCTGTGCTTTGTAGGATGTTTAGCAGCACCTCTGGCTTCTACTCACTAGAAATCAATAGCCATCCTCACCCCACAGCTGTGACAACCAAAAATGTCTCCGGTCATTTCCAAATGCTCCCTAGGGGGCAAAACCACTTCCAATTGAGGACCACTGGTTTAAACCAGTTTGGATCAGGTTTCTACTGCCTGTAACCAAAAAGAGTTATGATGTCATATGAACCCACCAACTAATTCCTTACCTAATTTCCATGAATAATTTTTATTCCTACATTTCTTTCCTTTCCATGGTACCTGAAACATACAAAGCAAAGCCAAACAGTCTATTTTGTATTTAAATACTGTAGTAAATGAAGCAAGTCAATCAGATCAAGAACAACTTAGAACTCAGTTTCAGCAGTACGTTTTATAAGTGGCAGATTTGGGTACATTGATTACACCTTTTTCTTCCTTTTAAAAATTTAAACATCTTCCCTAATTTACTTTCTTTATTTTAGAATTTTCAGCAGTCAATTTTCTTTTATCCACAGGCCTTGCCTTCGACGGGAAACTAATCAATAAGAAATTATATCTTTGCCAGGCTATTTTAAAGTAATGTAACTAACATATTTCTCTCTCATTCATGGCTCTTGATTGTGAAATAAAAACAAAGTCAGTGGAGATTCCACACTACATTCCTGAAACTCCCATTTCATCGCACTCCATCACGGCCAGCTTCAGCTATCAGAGCCATTTCTCCTGATGGCCCTACTTTAAGTGAAGCTTGTGTTTGATCATCAACCTCATATTGTAAACTGAAGCTCAGCTGAAAATGAGCTAGCCCTTCAGAATGAGGCATGGCAGGGTGGTAATTATTAGCAAAACACTCAAAGCAGACAGCCTGCATTCACTAATTCTATCTGAAATTCTTTTTATGCCAGTTATTACTCTTATCATTATGATACTGACCCACATTTTGGCTCCTAAACTTGAATATCCCTTTCAAGAAAATGTCACGTTGTGTTGAATAAGAAAATCAAAATGAAGTTTCAAGATTCACTTTGTTATACAGCAGAAACTAAAACACCACTGTAAAGCAATTATACTCCAATAAAGATGTAAAAAAAAAAAATGAAGTTTCAAGGTGAGTACAGCTACCATCTTTTCAATTGTCTTTGAAAACAGCAGCCAGGAGAGTTTTCAAGACACAGGCACAGCTAGACATATGATTACACTTCATACACGTACTTGTGTATCTGAAGACCACTGATGCCAGGGAAAGATGGAGAGGGAAAGAGAGTGGACAGTGAGTGCCCTTCCCCCAGTGCACACGGGACATGCTTGGTGACTGCTGACCTGACCTGGTTTCTCGGGGTGGGAAGAGGGGAGAAATTCTGCTGCCGGAACCATCAATAATATTAATTGGAAAGTTATACGATCTTTTATTGGATGGAGAGAAATCATCCTTTTGGGGTAGCAGCTTGAGAGTCTGCCAAGTTACTGACTCAAAGGCTCACGCATGGGTGAACAGGTCATTGGGAGCACGCTGACCAAACACCTCAGAGCATGTACATTCTTGAGCCACAAGACCAACATCAGCCAAGAACTCGTGTCTAAGTTTGACCGAATGAGGCAGGCAGGAAATGAGACTTCCCAGGATGACTGGATGTCACAGAACTCCACTCCTGGTTGCTCCATGCTAATGATATTATAGCAAAGCAGGCACATGCCATGAAGAAAGTAGTAACAGGATGGGACAGGACGTGATCTAGCCAACTCCATCTTGAAGGCAAATAAGGGAAGGAGTTTGGGAGGCAGTTGTGCATTTATTCTTTCAGCAAAATGACTGAGCCCCTACTCTGCACCTGGCACTGTCCAAGGCTCTCGGGATACAAACTAAACAAAGATCCTTACACTTGTGGAGCAAACACTGTAGTAGGCAAAGGGTGAAGTTTTGAGGGGATGGTCAAGGGCTGCAGATAAAGGGATTGTATTAAGCCTGAACTCTTCCTATGTCCTACAAGCCTATTTAACCCCCACGACTTTGACAGAGGTGAGTCTAAGTAAACAGAATGCTTCCCACATCCACGTGTCCTCCTCCATCTTATCTGCCATGGAAGCATACTCCCGTCTCCAGAACAGGGAGATGGCAAAGCAGCATCTCCTGGGTGGAAGCTGCAGTGAGCTAACTTGAGCTGTGGCCAACACTGGCAAGTTTCTGCTTAGATGAATCACCCATCCCTAGCTGCCAACAACAAAGTTTCAACCTCCATGAGCCCTGAGAATTAATTCACAGGAGAGTCAGCAAAACAACAAGAACTAACACATACTGCACCTGCTCTGTCCACCCCTTCACAGATATCATATCTCATTTCATTTTCACAGCAATCCTATGAGGCATGTACACGTTGCCCCCATCTCATAGGTGAAGAAACTGAGGCTCAGAGATAATAAGTGACTTCCATAAGGTCTGTCTGACTCCAAAGTCTATGGCCTTTCTGCATTGCTAAGCTGCCCACTTCTTCCAGTAAAACCCAACTCATTAGCATGTGACTATTAAAAAATCAGTGACCTGAGTCTCTCCTGGGGCTGGCTCTGTGCCCACCCCCAGAGAGGGCACTGTGAGGGGCATGGAATTAAGATGCAGTCTCTCCTCTCCTGGGACTAACAGTCTAGCTGAGGAAACAAGGTGGAAAAATACTCATCCAATTTTTAACAATACTGACATTCCACCCTCACCCATTATCTTGTACAAATACTCGTGGGTCTCAGAACATGCCATGCCCCTGCACAAGCCTGCAATCCCTCTCGCCCCTCCTCTCTCCTCTTACCCAAATCCTCGTCATCCCCCAAGAGTCAGCTTCTCTAGGAATCTCCACTAAACCCCCAGTCTGGTCAGTTGCCTCTCTTCTATGTACCCCAAAAACCTCCACCAGGAAACTTATATCTCGAAGAAGGAATTTCAGTAAGAACTTCAGGAGTCAGGGAACCCTGTGGGGAGGAAACAAAAGCCAGAGGTGGGAAGGTGGGAAAAGATAAAGGGGATGAGAGATGTGTATTGTGGTCCATGGGGGAACCATCTCTGACAGCAAACTAACAGCCAGGTATGGAACAGGATGGAGCTAGGGAGGGTATAACCATAAGACATATTAGTCAGTGTACTCAGAACCCAATTAATTACAATGTTTCACTTATTTTCACTAGGTGCCTCCTCCTCAGGAAGTATACCTGATCCTCACAACTAAGAAGTAGGTAGTAGTACTGTCATCCCTGTCTGATGGAAGAAGAAACTCAGATGTTCAGAGAGGTTAGTAAGTTACCAAAGGTCACACAGCATAAAGACCCCCAGGCAGCAGAGCCAAGTGGTTAAGATCACACACTCCAGTGTCAGGCAAAAAACAGCCCTCAACTTCTGGCCCTGTGACCTTGAATAAGACTTCTCTTCTCTAAGACTCAGTTTCCACATCTGTAAAAGGGGACTAGAAGTCTCTACTTTCTAGAGTTGTTGGAACCATCAAATGATTATATAAGACTTCAGTCAGCCCTTGACATCTGTGACCACCTTTATCCCACCCATCAGCACTGCTTTTGTTTTGCCTCAGTCAGCTGCAAAACCATTTGCATGAAACCCTGGCCCCAGCTGTTCTCCAGGAACATCAGGGCTTCCTTTTGAAATGGGGTGGACAAGTTTCTGAACTCCTGTCTGACTGCACATCCTCTTCCTTAAAAAGCCACCAGTTTCGCATTTCCTTTCTAAGCTGCCAGGAAACAAATGCCAGTGGCTTGCTCTACAGAATCGTTTGAGAAATAATTAGTTTGCCTTCCTCAAAGGCCAGAGTTCAGTCCTGAGATATTTAAAACTCTACTGATGGCTTAAAAAAAATATCACAATGGAGATGTCAAAACAGCAATGTGTTCTAACACATGACGTTTGGGGGTGGGGGGAGTAAAAAATGTAAATGGATTTACCAAAATAATCTCAAGGTAAGACCTTTGAGGTTTGATACAACAGAAATGTCATATTGTTTCAAGTTTCTTTTTTTTTGCAAATTTGTTTTCCTCCTTTGAGGGCCCTGAGAGGTTTGTCATGAAAAAGAACTAATAACTTTTCTCAAAAGGAAAAAAAAAAGCATAATTGTATTTTTTAAAGCAGTCTTAACAATTTTCAGCTGTTTCTTTATGAGCTTAATGCAATTCCCAAACACAAGTAACTGATTTCTCCAACTGGGAGATGTACTGAGTACCCAATGGACACCAAGTTCTGTACTGAGTACTTTAAATATTTCTTTCATTTTAGTCCTCACAGATGCTCAGTGAGGCAGGCATGATTTCCCCCCCTCTGCAGAGGAGGTAATAGAGACCTCAGGCACAGGAACATGGGGTTAATAAAACACATTGTCAGATTTGAGCCCAAGTCCGCCTTTATCCTGACTCCATGTTCTTTTCTGCACATTTCAAGAGCCCTCTGCTCCATCCAGACCCATGAGGGCTAACCACCCAACATTATCAGACAAGGCAACAAATACAATCTTATTAACTGAAGGGCACGGCTAGCAAAAAGCAATAAAGAGTAAACCTCGAAGAGAAGCAGGTCTAATAAATGCCCATATACTCAAGAATGTGTCCTCTCCCCACTGGCCTGCCTGGCAAAACCTTCTACCTCACCTCCTACCACTTCCCACTTTGCCCTTTATGCTCTGTTAAACACCAAATCTCATATATTGCCCAGAACTATTCACATCTCATGTCACTGTGCCTTTGCAAATGCTGTTTCTCTTTCCCAAATGTTCTTCCTTCATAATCTGCTTGGTGCACTCCTATTCACCCATCAAAACCCTAATGAAACAGAATCTTTTGGAAAAGACTTCATCCCTCTCCCACTCCTAGACCCAAAGGAATTCATCAGTTCTTCCCTAGTCCTTTCTCTGTATCATGTACATGCTTATGTGTTTGTAGTCATCACAGTATTTGGGGTTGTCCTCTTGGTTGGTTGGTTGGTTGGTTGGTTGGTGGTTGGTGGGTGGGTGGGTTTGTCTACCTTATCTGTTCCCCTCACCAGAGTGACTTTCTAGCAGGCAGGAGCTACGCCTTAATCCACCTCTGTATCCCCCACGCCCAGCTCAGAGCCGGAGTCAAAACAAGCATCTAATTGAATTGGATAAAAATTGAAAATGAAAACAAATATCATGGAGAACTAGAAGAAAGGGAAGCAACTGCTAATGTTGTGAAAGTCTGTTACAGAGCAATCAAGCAGACCATGTTTTCCTAATACAGATTAGAGAACTGGCACAGAGGCAGGACGGAGCAGCAGTGGGGACTCAGACTCTCTGGACATCTGCTGGGTGTCTCATCTGATCAACCTTCGCCTTGCCTTGCTGACGATTTCATCTTTCAGAAGTCAGAGGAAGCAACAAGGGAGATGGTTACTTGGCACTAAATCCTGACAACAAGGAAACACTGGTTAATGAAAAAGTGGCGAAATCCTTGGGAGAAAAAAAAATAAAATGGGCACGTAATCTTCGAGTTTATGATGGTGCAGGAAAAGGAGAACGAAAACAAGCATTCATTAAACGTCTACTGTATACCACCTACATTACACGTGTTACTACGTTTAATTCTCACAACAACCCTAGAAGGTGGGTATAAGTCTCTTCGATCTACAGAAAAGAAAACCAGAAAATGCAGAAAGGTAAAGTCATTCGCCCAAGGTCATACAACGCAAGTCTGTCTCCCGCAAAACCTCAAATTCTAACCTCACACTGAGTAAAAATCAGGGTATTGCCTGACACTCAACCTGGTCTTGCAGAAAAAGAGGTGTCAATCAGTATAAGCTAGGTGATGCTACAGGAACAACACACACACACACACAGACCAAAATCGCATCTGTGACACAACAAAAGTGATTCTTCGAGCCTTGGCAGCTTTCTAGGACGGCAGCCACTGTTCTTTGTGTGGTGGCTCAGTGTTCATGGAGCTCATGGACCCTCCAGCTCAACAGATGCCTCAGGGTTTGCCTCAATCAGGGAAAAAAGCCCCAAAGATCTCACGCCAGGAACTGAATGCCTCTGCCCAGAAGTAGCAGCATCGCTTCCACTCACGGGACCTAACCTAACGCCAAGGGGCAGAGAAATGCAATTCTCTACCAGAAGGAGAAAGAACCAGAAGTGGCTGAGTGCCAAAAGTCCCAACCATAGCAGTTTTTGTAAAATTGAGAAAGTCTGCTCACTGGGCAGCAAGGAACACCTGGCAGATCCTGCCTCTGCAAACTGGCAAAAGAGAGAGGAGAAAACACAAAAACAAAAATTAATAATTAGATAGCAATTCTCAAAGAAAGAGATGGGGACAAAGGAGAATTTTGTTATGGAAGATGGTGGTTCACATCCAAGTACCAACAAGCATGTGGGGAAGGTCCGTGCTTATGAACAAGGCCCCGCACCACAACTCAAAAAGGAAATGTTGTGCAAAACAAACAAGAGCATCTCAGCCCACTTGGGCTGTTATAACAAAAATACATGGATGGGGTGGCTTAGACAACAGGAATTTATTTCTCACAGTTCTGAGGCTAGAAGTCCAAGAGCAGGGTGCCAACTTGGTCAGGTTTGACGAAGGCCCTCTTCCTGGTCTGCAGACAGACACTTTGCTATATCCTCACAAGATGGTGTGAGAAAGCTCTGGTCTCCTCCTCTTCTCATAAGGGCACTAATCCCATCTTGGAGGCTCTACCCTCATGACCTCAACTAAACGTAATTATCTCCCCAAGGCCCCACCTCTTTGTATCATCCCTTCAGGGACTGGGACTTCAACATATAAATTTAAGGGAGACGCAAACATGCAGTCCATAACAGGGAGGCCCAGAGAAACTGTCTGCCTGTTCCATTTGTACCACTGCCAGTGAGAAGGAAGATGAGGCATCAAAAGCAATTGACAGAATAAGCAAAAGGGAAAAAATGTCGAACATCACTAATCATTAGGAAAATGAAAATTAAAACCACCATGTAATACTACCACACACCTATTAGATTGGTTAAAGTAAAGAATACCGGGCTTCCCTGGTGGCGCAGTGGTTGAGAGTCCGCCTGCCGATGCGGGGGACGCGGGTTCGTGCCCCGGTCCGGGAGGATCCCACATGCTGTGGAGCAGCTGGGCCCGTGAGCCATGGCCGCTGAGCCTGCGCGTCCGGAGCCTGTGCTCCGCAACGGGAGAGGCCACAACAGTGAGAGGCCCACGTACCGCAAAAAAAATAAAAAAATAAAATAAAATAAAATAAAGAATACCAATAACACCAAATGCTGATGAGCATCCAGAGAAAACAGAAGTTTCATACATTGCTGATGGGAATGGAAAATGATGCATCTGCTTGGGAAAACAGTTTTGAAGTTTCTTAAAATTTTTAAATATATATACCAATAAAAATTAAAAAATAAAATAAAATATATATACCATATGCCTCCGAATTTTACTTCTGAGTATTTTATCCAAGTGAACTGAAAAGCTGCACATGAATATTTACAGCAGCTTTATTTGTAAAACCCAACACTGAAACAACCCAAATATCCTTCAACAGGTAAATGGATAAACAAGCTGTGGTACATCCATACCATGGAATATTACTCAGCAACAAAAAGGAACAAGCTATTATAACACAAAATAACTGAAATAATCGCAGACAATGTTCTGAGTCAAAAAAGCCAATCTCAAAAGGCATGTTTTTACCATGAGATCCCATGGTTGATTAGAAAGAAGCAGTGTGGTGTTAAGTGCCTGACAATTAGCTTTTTTCATTGTAATATAAGTGCATGCCTGACATTAAGCTTTTGATTGCTGAGGTATACATTTCAAAGAAATTCATCTCAAATAAACCCACTGCCAGCTATACAACTATATAAAGAGCCAGGCCACCCCACCCATGAAGTTTCCCTTTTAGAAAGCCCTGGTTGACCTAGATAACTGATCATTTGAGTGACCCTGCTTTTCCCTTCCTGTGCTTTAATTCCCGCTCTCATGTTTTAAACTCACCAATAAAGAGTGAAGCTGCGAAACCCTATGCACGCCACCCACAACCAGAATGAAGGCAGAACCCCAGGTCTGCTAGTGTGCGCTCTTGCTCTCTAGCGTGTACTCCTGTTTCTCACCTCCTGACCAAACCTCTTGCTATGTGGCCCCGCACCATGTGTACCCCCCAGGACCTGTGAATAATAAACCTTGTTTTTTCAAAATTAAAAAAAAAAAAAAAACAGCAGTTGACAGGTATACACAAGAGTTTCTTGGATGCTCTTATGTGAAAAGCTATGAGCCAAAGCTGGAAGGTGTGACGCAAATAAACAGTGCTTTGGAAATGGAGGCGGGATAGCATGAGAGAAAAAGTGCTGAGCCTTTGCCACGGAGCTTGTGACCTTCCAGACCTTGATTTCTTGTATGTGCAATAAGAATGATAAACGATCTGCCTCAAAGGGTTGTTATGAGGGTTGAGTAGACCCTCCAGGTCATCTGCTTGTCAAAGTGCCTAGAAAATGTTAGAGCAAGGAAAAGATGGAGAAGAATAAAAAGATGATGATGACAATATGCCCTTTGATGGGATAAGTATCAACCTGGTCGTCCCAAGAACCTTCAGTCTTGTTAGCTCTCTGACTTCATTCCCATCACCTTGTTCTTACCTGAACTTTGCTCCATTCCAGGTACATCAGCCTTTTTGCTTTGATTTGAATGTGCCAGGAAAGTTCATGCCTCAGTGTCTGGACACTTTGGGGTTCCCTCTTCCTGCAATGCTCTTCTCGGGTCATGAGACTGTGTCTTGCTGAATGTTATTTAGTTGTTGAAACCCTCCACAACTACCAACTTGAAATTACAACACCCGCTCCCTGCCCCACACTCTCTATCTGCTTTATTTTTCATATTGGCACTTACTATCTCCTAATATACAAAATAATGTACATATTTATTTTGTTTACTGTCCATTTCCCACCCCATTAGAATGTCTTCCCAAACTTATATGAACCCCCAGCCTAGAATAAACCAGGCACATAGTACACACTTATTATGTGTGACTTCTACTGTTGTTGCTACGGTGAGTTTGCCTTTCTCACCTCTGATCCAATACTTATTAATTTTATGTTTTAGCAACAGGGTTCGCCTTATTTCCAAATTCTGGGCCTCCTGCACCTTCTACCCCTTTTACCCTGACAGTCTGAGCTTCAATGACAAAACATTCTGAAGGGTTCTTGAAAGTGTGACCCAGTCCTCCACGTCGTCCTGCAAAGACCTGTGTCACATCGGCCCCACAGCTGCCCATCACATCACTCCTCTTGAGCTTTGGAGCTGCTTGGACATCAACTTGTGGGAGGTGACCTGCATCCACAGTGTTTGAGACTCGTAGAATAGTCAGCATAAGTTCCAGGAGGTATCGTGCCTCCTCACCACAGGTCAGCATGAGCCTGTGAATATCAGTCTAGCTTTACCCATTTTGCATCAACTATATCTTTTTTTCAGGGGAAAGGGGTGTTCTTCATTTAACCTGGAATCCAGCTCATGTGATTCTGTACTGTGAATAATATGGAATACTTGTACTGGGCTCCATCAAGGGTTCTCACACTCAGTTAAAAGCAATGGTTTGCAAGTAGTTGTGACATCTGAATTTCTTGGACAATTTCTGATTACTTTTACAACACAATGACAACATGGGGGCCATTTTAATACCAGATCTTATTTGGATGAAAATACAAAAATTCTTGGTAGGCAATGGAATAAGTACCCAGCTACAGATTATCTAGGGGGTATACACCTCCATTCCCTTCAGAAAAAGGGCCTCACATATACTGAGCATGTTCACAGTACCAGGTCCCATTATGAGCACTTCAATGCGCTATGCCATGTCCACAAGAAGGGTAAGCTAAGCTCTACTGGTCCTATTTTTCAGATAAGAAAAGTGAGTTTTGTTATGGTTACCAGGGGGGGAAGGATGGAGAGAAGGGATAGTTAGGGCATTTGGGATTGACATGTACACACTGCTGTATTTAAAATGGATAACCAACAAGGTCCTACTGTATGGCACAGGGAACTCTGCTCAATGTTATGTGGCAGCCTGGGTGGGACAGGAGTTTGGGGGAGAATGGATACATGGATATGCATGGCTGAGTCCCTTTGCTGTGTACCTGAAACTATCACAACATTGCTAATCGGCTATACTCCAATGTAAAATAAAAAGTTAAAAAATATATATGTATAACTCAAAAAAAAAAGTGAGGTTCAGAGAAGTTAAGATCATTCCCCAATTCTATGCATCTAGCAAGAAGCAGGGCTAAAGTCAAAGTTATGCCTGCCTGGCTCTAAAGATTGTGGTATTGCCACTATGATGGATGGGAACTGAGGCAAACAAGCTGCTCAAAAAGTAAATGAATGGAAGTACTGGTAGACCTTCTTCTTGTGATACTTGAAGGAGCTGCTCTGAATCTACCAAAGCCAGGGCAAGGTAATGTGTTCAGACCCAATAGGTCCCTCACCTCATTTGGGAATTTATCACTACCCCCAGTAGACCCAGATCGGTGAAGGCATTTAATCGAATCCATTCATCCACCATTACTAATTGGTCTCCACAAGCCAACAAAAGAAAGATTCTGTTAATCCAATTGACCTTGGGACTGGCTTATCCTTTATCTCAATGCTCACTCAGATGGAGAAAAGTCCTCCAGGCCATGATCAGGAAAATGAGCAACCTCCACTAAAGATGGCAGCTTCTCAAAAGCCATCAACTTAATATCATAGGAGATGAGGAGAGACAGATGGCAGATAAAGTACCTGGAAAAACCCAAAGATATACAAGGCCAGTGTAACAACTTATACATCCCACATTCCTCACAAATAGTACCATTCTCTCGATCTGATTGTCTTAAGAGACAAAGCACCTTTTGCACAGCCTGATATGCTCAGCCTTGATTTTTTATTTAAATGACTGGATATTTACGAGACAAAAGAGTGATGAAGATTCTTGGCTGAGTCAGCCAGACCTGGGTTTGAATCCCAAGTCCACTGAAGATAAGCTACGGGACTTGAGCAATTACTTAGTGTCTCCAAGACTCCAAATTTCTTTATCTCTAGAAAAGGAAAAAACATAGCATCTCCCTGTCACTGAGTTGTGAGTTAAGTAAAGAAATACAGGTAAATCCCTGACACAAGGCCCAGCGCATAGGCAGTACTCAGTGAATGTTGGCTATTATCTCTAAGAAAGAAAATGGTTAGCTCGTCGATAAGTTGTAGAGGTCAACGTCAGTGCTGAAAATGCCTCTTTGCCATACCCTGAATCTTCTTCTCTTGACTGATATGCTTATGATTTCTGAATTTCAAGCTTCTCTTAATTCATTATTTTGGGTGTCAGTGGGGTGATTAATGTTCCCCCAGGACTCTTTCCTCTTCACCCTGCTGGACTTATGTTTCTACTGGACAATCTCATCCACATTATGGTTTTAGCCATCTACTCATTCCCTCAACAAATGTTAATCATCTGTCGATCACCAATTACTGTGCTCTACACACAGAGGACCGCAGAGTATATCCACTCATCTCCACCTGGATGCCCTATATACCTAAAACTTGAAGTGTCTGAAACTTGACCTTCCATCTTTCTCTTAAAACATGCTTCTCCTGCTGCCTCCTTTCTTGCTCAAAGGTTCCACCAACCAACCAAACGAAAATCATCTTAGACTTCCTCTCCCTCCCTCACTCTCTACATCCAACTGGTCTCCAATTCTTATGGATCCCAGGTCTGGATGGCTCTCCCATCCCGTGTCTCTCCATTCACAGCTATTGTGTTCATATTCAAGGCTTGGAGGTCACTACGGCAGCCTCTGATGCGGCCTCACTACTTCTAGTCTTCTCCAGGGGAGCCCCCATGCACAGCACAAAGTCATCCTCTGAAACATGATTCTGAATCTGACACTTTCCTGTTTAAAAACTTTCAAGGATTCACAAAGCCTCCTAAATGAAACCTCTTCTCTTTAGCCAGGAAGGCCCACCATGATCCAGCCCTGCCCACCTGCCCAGCCCAATCTCTGGCCATCTCTCAGCCACCCCCTTCACAACAAGCTGCAGCCCGCGCGCCTTTCACAGCTCTGCACCGCAGCATATGCTGCTCCCTCTTGCTCACAATTCCCTTCCTACTCCTCGGTTACTCAGCTAACACCTAATCATCATCTTTCATGAGTTCAAATCCCCCTACAGGCCTTTTCTGATGTCTCCTCTCCAGGTTATATAAGGTGACCTTCCTCTGTGTTCCTTCTAGCATGTTCCTTCTATAATAAGTATGACACAGAATTGTTACTTGTTTTTTTTTTTCTTTTTCCTCTATTCTCTCAAAATCAGACTGTCATCTCTTTGAGGGTAGAGATTCTGTCTTTATTTTCAATGTCAAACATATTTTAAGAATAAAAATAACATGTCTCCAAAGAAGACATACAGATGGGCAAGAAGCACATGAAAAGCTGCTCAACATCACGAATTATTAGAGAAATGCAGATCAAAACTACAATAAGGTATCACCTCACACCAGTTAGAATGGGCATCATCAGAAAATCTACCAACAACAAATGCTGGAGAGGGTGTGGAGAAAAGGGAACCCTCTTGCACTGTTGGTGGGAATGTAAATTGATACAGCCACTATGGAGAACAGTATGGAGGTTCCTTAAAAAACTAAAAATAGAATTACCATATGACCCAGCAATCCCACTACTGGGCATATACCCAGAGAAAACCATAATTCAAAAAGACACATGCACCCCAATGTTCATTGCAGCACTATTTACAATAGCCAGGTCATGGAAGCAATCTAAATGCCCATTGACAGACGAATGGATAAAGAAGTTGTGGTACATATATACAATGGAATATTACTCAGCCACAAAAAGGAACAAAATTGGGTTATTTGTAGAGACACGGATGGACCTAGAAACTGTCATACAGAGTGAAGTAAGTCAGAAAGAGAAAAACAAATATCGTATATTAACGCATATATGTGGGATCTAAAAAAATGGTACAGATGAACCAGTTTGCAGGGCAGAAATAGAGACACAGATGTAGAGGACAAATGTATGAACACCAAGGGGGGAAAGCGGGGATGGGGGGTGGTGGGATGAATTGGGAGATTGGGATTGACATATATACACCAATATGTATAAAATCAATAACTAATAAGAACCAGCTGTATAAAAAAATAAAAATTAAATTCAAATATTAAAAAAAGAATAAAAATTAAATTTTTTTAAATAAAAATAAATTTTTTGCAAATGTACTGATACCAGAAATTTTCTAAAAGCAAATATTATATGTGTATCAGGAGAATAATTATAATGATGATAACAATACCAGCTATTTCTAAGTGCTTAATACAACTAAACACTTTACAGGCATAGTTCATGCAACCCTTTTAGCCACTCTACGAGGAGGTACTATTGTGTTCTCATCCCTGGGGGGATGAGGCAAGTCCAGAAAGGCACGGTTCCTGATACGGTTCTGGCATTTTCCTTCTCTGTGACCTGAAGGCAATTCACTTAGTCCCTGTTTGTTTCCTCATCTCTGCAACTGGGAAAGATTCACTGTGATCATATTTACAAAGTTACTGGCGCAAAGCTGGCACTAAAGGTTAACACCTCTTCCCCCAAAGGATGACCTCTCACAATCTGTCCAAACCAGTTCTGCAGGAATATTATTAACTTCTTAAATTGGAGATGTCAACCTCTGGTTGGCTGGTTTGGCTCTGGCTTTTTCCAATAAACCAGCTCTGAGTCTCTCCCCCTCCGTGCCCCCCACCCCCTCCAAAACCCCATCAATACCAACTTCATGGAAAAGGTGGGGCTCAGGACAAGTGATCTGGGATGGAGTGAGTGTGATCACCACTCCCATACCGTTTACTTGATAACTTTAAAAAAGTGGAAAGCTTAGCAGTTTGTTTTTAAGGTTGTGAAGCAAAACTGAAAATGTTGGTTAATATTTCAATCAACTACACCTGAAAGGCCGCACCCCACGCTACGTACCCAGGTGTGGAAGCCCAGAGATTTGACACAAGCTGGGATTTGCCATGATGGGATTTAAAGGCAACCTGCTGGCCTGGAGATGCTGAAGCTGTCTTCCCATCAGCTCCCACCTCCTTCCGCTCCTCCCCCAGCCCTTCCCAGCTCTTCACCCAGGAATACACTGACATTTCAAAATGTATTGATTACAGGGGAAGACTAGGTTTGGGCGGGGGAAGGGGGAGAAATTGATTGATTTTATTATTTGTGGGAGGAAAAAAGAAGACTAAAACAAGGGTGCTTTTGTTTGGAGGACAAAACCAAAATTTTCGGTTGAATGAGGCTGAATTAAGCACTTAAAGTTCAATCTTTTCAGGGTGCTGACAATGCGGGTGGAGATCAATACAGAAACAATTTGCACCATGGAGAAGCCAGGCTCTGGTTATTAATGACTAATTATACCAAGTTTTCTGCAGGATGGGGTTAGTTCTCTTAAAGGGTGTGATACAGCAGGACTCATGGCAATGTTGGATCCAGGGCAGGGATTCAGTTCCCAGAGCAGCGAGTCCACAGCTTAGGATCAAGCAACTCCCGGAGGACTCTGCTCTGTGAGACCCACTTCACAGTCTGCCACTCACAAATCAGGGTACAGGAAGCTCATTTCGTTTTTATCAGAATTTTTAAAATATGACCACCAATGAATGGCAAGGCTGATATTTAACCAAGAGCATTAGTATGGCCATACTGGTTATTAACATACAGAAATTCTTCCATAGTAGTCAGTCAACAATCACCCTTGGAATCTCCCAGACCTCCACCCCCACATAATCCAAGAACTAAAGAGTTAACACCTGGCACAGCAAGGGGTCTCCAGATTCTGCCCCAGCATCCACTCAGATGAGTCAGTGCTCATGCCCTACAGGTGGTCAAATATTTTTAGTATGATCCCAAGCACAGATAATGACTTTCTACGATCATTAGTCATCACAGCCAGTCTACAAACCCAGATGCCTTCCTTTGGGGGAGGGGGTATTTATTGTATATATAAAGTACACATTATATATGTGTACACACATACATATGTATACATATATATAGTTATATATATGTAATGATGTAGATATCATATATAGTTTTATATATACAGATAGTTAATTTAAACTTGGTGTGTTTGGGAGATTTCCATGTTAGCACATATAAGTGTATCTCACCTTTGTAACAGCCATATAACACTCAATAGTACTGGTGTACCATAATTAGCCACTCCCTTATTGATGAACATTTAGGTTACCCCTACTTTTTCACTATTACAACAATACTGTAATGAACATCTTGAACATATGGTATTCCACACACCCCTAGACATTTCCATAAGATAGATTCCAAGAAAGAGAACTGCTGGATTAATGGGGATGTGTATTTCTAATATTGATAGGTCCTGACAAATTAGTCATACTTTCTTTTATATACAAATGATGAGGGCATGTACACCATTTACCTGGATGGTTTGCAGACATTAGCCCCCCTCCAGTCAGTCTCCAGTTGACTTGAAGAGCCTCTGTGATGTGTCCATCTGCCTTTAACCACCAGAGTCCCCCAAGCACTTTCACGTCTGTTCCGGCCCACAGTTGCCCACAAAGAGACTGAGCAAAGCTTCGTTGCTGTTTCTGGTCAACAGATTATTCCAGATGCCTGAAAGCTTCCAGTCTGTTGAGTTGCCTGAGTATAGCAAACAGTGAAGTTCCCTGCAGAGCCTGGGAGAATGGCCTTCTGGCCAACCCTGTGCCATCGGTTGTCACTCAGTCCCTGAAGCTGCTTTGCTTGTTGCCTGCACAGGCACATAAAGTCCCTCTGAGAGCTCTGCCAACTTCTGGCCGCCACACCTTGCCTAGGACATCAGCAGTCCTCTTATGAAAAGTAGCTCTCTGTCTCCGTCCCTCTAATCATAGGACCTCAGGCCACGCAGAGGGGTAAAGGGAGAACAGATGCTCTCCCGTCCCCTCTGTGTTCCTCCTTCCCACGATAAAAGCTCGAGGGCCTGGGAGGGGACAGAGGAGAGGGAAGCAGTGCCCACAGTAGAAGCATCTAGACCCCCAGCTCAGTCAGCCAAAATGCCCCACTACAAAAGCATTTTTATTTATTCCATGAAGGACTTGAGGCAGCTCCAGAGAAGGTACACAACATAATAAAATTGGAAAATGTAATTAAGAAACAAAGCTGGGGAAAATATACTTGAGACAGGAAATGAAGACCAAGGGGAAATGCATCTATGCAATTCACTAGGTTCTTCACAGTTTCAGGCATTTGGACTCCAACTGGATGCCAAGCTCCCTGGTGGCCAAGCCAAAGCAAAAAAAAAAAAAAAAAAAATGGGGGATGAGGCGGCGGATTTCAAGTTAGTATCCAAATCCACAATGTGTATGAAGAAAGTTCCCACATTCAGACTTTGAGAATAATCATGAAGTGAAAACAGGAAATAAATACGACACAATTCAATTTCTCAGAACAGTCCTGTTATTTCTTTGAACGTGGGTCCCAGGAGCTGAAAACCCAGCCAAGCTGCCCCTCCAAGCCAGGCAAGACCTTTCTGAGCTGACCTGATGCTTCGTTTCCCATTTGAGCCCCACCCCAGGACTTCCACTCCACCCAGGTTCCCCCCTGTCCTGCCCCTCCTCGAGGTGCTGCCCAAATCAGGGGAAAAAAAGGCAATTTTTTTTTAAACAAAGAGAAAAGTTGAATGGGGTGAGTAAAATTGCACCAGAAGACCTAAATTCAGACCCGTGATTTAGCCATCCATCTTCTAGATCCACAAAATGAGGGGTCAGAGATCAAAAGAGAAACTCTTTCCACCTCTGACAATATTATGTCTTCTGACTGGCAGAGGCCCTGCTTTCCAGGGTGGGGGAATTCGCTGACATCTACAAACCATGGCAACTTTGATGAGAGGGTCAGGAGAGGGGCCCTCTATGATGGGGCCGTTTCACTTCATTTTTTGCTTGAAATGTCTCACCCTGCCTGTGCCCTCACCACCCCACCCTCAGGGTTTTGCCGGCATGTTAGGCTGACGGAGCTACAAAGATGAACTGCAGGCTTAGAGGCGGTAGATTCGTTTTGCAAACAGAAACAAAAACAAAACAGAGGCAAGACAAATTTTTCAGCCTCTTCCTTTCCTTACCATAAATTGTTGCATAAAACCAGCAGCCTGTTTTCCAGAGGTAGGCTGGAGCCCCAGGTGCGTCCTGGAAGCCGTGCCTTGAGCGCCATCTAGGTGCCTAGGGAGGCACTGCAGGCCTCGCCTCCCTGTTCTTGCAGACCCTCCCCCTCTATACCCCCTTTTCCCATTGCTGGGAGGTCTCGGGAGAGGGGAGGTGGGGAGGTGCGGAGCTGTGGATTTTGCAGTCTGACCCTTCCACTTCCCTAACTGTGGAGTCTTGCTCAGTTCGTTCACTTATCTGCAAAGTGGGGACAATCATGCCCATTTCACCGAGTGATTGGAAGATTAAGTAAGAAAATCTATATAGTCTGGCATATAACATAGGATCAATAATTTATTATTCCCTTCCCCCCCTGCAACATAAATAGGCTCAGCCCACAGACAAGTTTCTCGGGAGGGTTTCCTTTACTCATCTGCAAACCAGGGATGGGAACCTTGAAGGGATGCTGGAAGCAGAGGGAAGGTAACCGATTATACAACTCCTGGCACACAGTGAGTGATCAACTGTTATTAAGGGGAAGGAAAGGAAACTGTAAATCTGAGGCACTGGGTTTATACAAACATATGAGACAGTTATAAACATAAATAAGACAGTCTCATAGGAGAGAACCAAATGTAAATAATAATACAAGGTAATAAATTAGATGAACGAACAAAGTGCATGTCAATATAGCTTTCCAGCCTATATCAATTACCTCACTTAACTCCCAGAAACACCCTGCAACAAAGGATTGTCACCCCCAATTTAGAGACGAGCCAGGGGAGGCTCAGCGAGGGTAAGGGGACACACCTCAGACTTAAGACTGTTCGTGTCCCCATTTCTTCTCGGCTACTATTCCAGGTCTGACCCACCCTCTGTAGCCTTCCCAAAATGGATTCCCCATTTCTGCCCCTGAAGTAGAAGAAGTTCAAAATCTGACCCTTCCTTCCCACCTCTCCCCTCTCCTCTGCCCCCCGTACTCCATCAGCCCAAAGCCCAGTCTATTCCAATTCGCCACATCCCTTCTGTCCAGCCCCTCTTTACATTTCCACTATCCTCTTCCCAGTTAGACCCCCTGCACTCCACCCCTGCAGGAGCCTCTGATCTGGACTCCGCTTGCCAGCTCTTTTCCCTGAAATCCCTCCTGTAGGGGCTCCCAGGGGGACCTCACACCTTTCAGTAGGTCCTTTCAGCGGGTCCCACTACAATTCTAACCTCTCTAGGCTGCTCGCCTTCCTCCAGGAAGCTCTTTCCAGCTACACTCCCCACAAGCACCTCTGCTTTCCCTCAACACAGACAGGTTGTTCACACCTCTGACCACACCTTAAAATAAACTGGGGAAGGTTTACAACACACTGTTTGCCAACAAGCACATGAGAAGATGCTCAAGGTCACTAGCGATCAGGGAAGCCACAATGAGATACCACTTCATACCCACTAGAATGGATATGATAAAAAATACAGACAACAATAAGTGCTGGTGAATATATGCAGAAATCTGAAGCCTCACACACTACTTGTGGGAATGTAAGTGGTGCAGTTGCTTTGGAAAACAGAGCTGGCAGTTCCTCAAAAGGTTAAGCACAAAGTTAACCACATGACCCAGCAATTCCACTATTTTGTATATATCCAGGAAAATTCAAAACATGTATCTATGTAAAAACTTATACACAAATGTTCATAATTGCACTATTCATAATATCCAATTATCCTGGATTAAAATCCCTGGGGTGGGGACCAGGAATCTGCATGGATAACAAGTGTCCCTTCTCAGACATTCTGAAAGTTGAGAAACACTGACCTACAGAATCAAATTCATCCAAGATCTGTGTCACAGCCAAGACCATGCCTTTAGGGCCTGGCTCTGCTTGCACCTCTGACTTCATCAGTCACTGTTCCTGCCCGGCTCCATACAGCTCCACCAACACCTGCTGCCCCATGTCACAGAAATGACCTCTCCCTTCCCCTGCACTTGGCTCCTGCAATTGGCCTCCAGGCCCCCTCTCCAGTATCACCTCCTTTGGCAAACCTTCCCTGAGCCCATATATATATATATTTATCTCCCAGGGATTTTCAACCAGGGGTGACTATGCTCTCTAGGGGACACTTGGCAAATCGCTAGATATTTTTAATTGTCACGACTTGGGGTGGGGAAGTACTACCATCATTTGATGAGTTGACTTCAGGGATGCTGCTAAACATCCTACAGTACAACAGGACACACACACACACACACACACACACACACACACACACACACACACACACACACACACACATTCACCTCAAAGAATTATCCAGCCCACCCAAAATGTCAATAGTGCTGATATTGAGAAATCCTGCTACAGCCTATTGTCATGTGAGTTCCTCAAGGACATGGAATATATAAGATTCAACACATAACCTCAGTACCAGGTACAGAGCCTGGCACACCACAGAGGAATGGATTATCTGTTCCCCTCATCTGGCATTTGGCTGTGTTCATTCATACCCACCATATTCAAAAAAAAAATTGTAGCTGCTAACAAAAACCTACGCAATACAACAGGATAAAATAAATGAGAGTGTCTTAGGAGAAAATAAGACGAAGCCATATGTGGGTTGGGATCAGGTAAGCATCAGGAATGGTGATTATAGCCATAAGGTAGAGATGAGCTGAAATTTGACTCTAGGCTTCCTGTTGGCCATAGCAAAGAAAGAAACATGAGATTCATCCACTCAGTAAAGATACCCCCGTTGCTCAAGGGAAACACAGCTTTCTCTGATGCTGAGACATGACAGGCACTGGGAGTGAAATAGGCAACCTCAGCAGCATCAACACCCCAGGAGTCTTTCATGACTATTTTTTACAACTTCCTCTGAGTTCTCCTTTCCTCCCTAACCTCATTCTCTTTGCCATGTAACCTGGTAGTTTCTCCCCACTCCTTGAGTTTGGGCTTGGCCATGTGACTTTCTTTGGTCAAAGGGATGAAGACAGACATGGTGCAAGCAAGAGCTTAGATGGTCTTGTGAGGCTGGATGTGCCTTCTTGCATCTCTGCCATCATCATAAGAAGGACATGCCCTAGCCAGCCCCCTGGTCCAAAGAGTCAATCTGACTCAGGTTAACCCACAGTCCTGCAACATGCAGCGGAACCACCCAGCTGAGACCAGCCTAGCTCAGCAAATCCCGATGGCCTACAGTTGCATGAGCAAGCCCAGCTAAGTTCAGCAGACCCTCCCCAGCCATCCCTCCAGATGCAAGAGCTAAGTACATGTTTATTGTTACATGTCACAGCATAGGGAAGGTTTGTTATGTGGCATTATCCTGGCACTAGCTAACTAAAACATCTCCCAAATGCGAAGTGAAGGCATAACTCCAAAGCATGGCAAACATAAATTAGTAAATATAAGCAATCTTTTGCAGGGCTAAGACAGAGCAAATTGTCCCATGTTAAGTTTTCCCCCAAGTAGGTAGTAATTCCTTGACGACAGACCACATGTCCCCCTAAGTGACCACCACAGAGCTGGGCACTTAAGGACACTTGATGCGAATGTGTCAGTCAGTATTTGATTGGGAACATAAGCAACTGGGAGCATTTCAGCCAAATGCTGGAATGAACCAAAGTCAAAATGCATGCAAAACTAGACAATAATTGATTAAATTGGACAGTCTATAGATTCAGATGATCTAAATGCCCTCCAGCATATCAGATCTGCCAGAGGACCTAAAACAGAAAATGCATGGCAGGTTTCCTAGTCTTAGCTCCCATGTGGCATCCACCCTTCCACAGGTTGAGTTCTTTCCAACCACCTCAGACCCCTCAGCAATGGGTCCAAGAGTTCTCTTGATCTCTCATTCTTGCACAAGGCTCCACTTTCAACTCAGAGAGACAATTCCTATCCTCCTCTCCATTGGGTAACAGGCCTGAGATCTGTGGCCTGACTGCGCAGAAGTTAAATGGTCTGGCTGCCACCTCTACTTATGTTCTCCCAATTCCTCATGCAACAGAATGGTTAAAGGTATGGACTGTGGAGTCAGGCAGTCCCAGGTTTCTACTGCAGCTCTGTCACTTATGTGCTGTGTGACCTTGGGGAGGCACTTAACCTCTTTGGGCCTCAGTTGTCTTAACTGTACAATAGACATCATAATACTTACCTACCTTAGAGTTGTTGTTAGGATGGAAAAAGATAAGGCATATAAGGTACTTAGCACAGCCCCTGGCACATAGTGTTTAATGAGTGTGAGCTATTATCATTTGGCTTTGAATTCAGAGTGGACTGGTCAGATGGATCTTCCATGGGGTGGAATGGGGAGCAGAGGTGAGAGGACCTACTATGAGTACCTACCTACTGTGTGCTGGCAACTGTGCTAAGTTCTCTCACTTAATCCTCACCACCACCACCTACTTTGTTACCATGGCATGGCAGTGGGAATTCCCACATCAAGTGGGAATTTTCCTATTGTTCTGGAATTGACAACTATGGCAGACAGCTGGTTTCTAGATCAGGGTAGGAGATCTCCAAGAGAAATTGCTCCCAGGGAGGACAATCACACAAACCCAGGTTTGCCTGGGATGGTCCCAACTTATACCTGATGTCTTAGCACAACTATTTATAACTCCCCACTCCCTTTCATACTCAGAAGTGTCCAAGTTTGAACAATAAATTATATGGTCACCTACCCTGGAGCCAGGGATGAGGTGACTTATAAGAAGGTGAGCTAATGTCCCCATCCTTGAGGTGCAGAACCACAAGACCCCTCCAGTGCTGTCATCAGACCAAAGTCAAAGTGAGGATTCTTGGGAAAGTTTACTCTAAGCAAAGTAAGCACCTCTCACTCCCTGCATCCTCAGAGCCCTTCAGGGATGCCCGTGACTCTCTGTACAGGAGAAGCCAAAGGGAGCTGAGAGGCCTCCAGCCTCTGCGTTTGGGGGCTTGAGGCCAAGGATGATTGAAAGGAAACAAAGGGAGGCAGGGCTGGCCCTCTATTAGGGGGCTCAGTGACAGACAGGACACAGGTGAAGTTGGGACCAAGCCCACCACCAATGACAGGGCCACCGCATTTGCACAAGTTTGAGCCACAGACAGACCTGGTGTCACTCTGGCTGATGCCAGGTCAGAAGTGCCACCCCACAGCTACAGCCTTGCCAAGTTAAGTAACACCCTTTCCCTATCCCTCCCCCCACCTCTTTAGGCCCCTGCCATTGGGAAGGGAGAGAAATTTCCATTGGATCTGAAATTGGAAGTTTAACCTGGACCTGACTGAGATTTTTAATAGCTGAAAGTAATCAGAAAGTTAAGGGAGCTGCCAAGCAGTGGGGTAGAGATTTACCACACAGTTGATAATATAATTGAAAAAATGGTTCCATGTTTCTATCCCATGGAGTTGAAACTTCTTCCCAGACTAATTACCTGTCATTTACTGTGTACATTGTGCTAAATGCTTTACATATTTTAGCTCACTTAAACCTCACAACCCTTACCCCATCTAACAGATGGGAAAACTGAGGCTCAAAGAGGTAAAGGACCTTGCCCAAAGGACTCCAGCTAAACAATGAGCAAAGATTCGAACTCAGGTCTATCCACCTGCACGGCACTTTCCCCTGCATCACGCTGTTTCTTCCATCCCATCTTCACCCACCTCCATTCACAGATGTCCCCTGGGCCTCATCAATTCCACGTTGCAGGCCATAGCCCCAGCCTGTTAAATGGCATGTGGCCACTGTGGGAGAAGGTTCTAATTGTGTCTGACCACAAGGTCTGCTGGGAGTTAATAAATTATTCCAAGAGAATATCTGCACTGAAGGCATTATTGACTAGCGTCCATTTCCTGAGCTGGCATAATTTTTTTGCTGGCAACTGTTACAAAGCAAGTGCAAGTGCAAATCTTGATGCTTCATCTATGGGATCCCTTGCTTATCACCAAGGCTACATCTTCAAAGCCTGCCTCCAT
Source organism: Leucopleurus acutus (assembly GCF_964270905.1). Taxonomy (NCBI): domain Eukaryota; kingdom Metazoa; phylum Chordata; class Mammalia; order Artiodactyla; family Delphinidae; genus Leucopleurus; species Leucopleurus acutus. The sequence goes on from NC_139158.1 coordinate 25,556,475, forward strand.
AGTCAAGGCCATTAAAGAGGGACAACCCCTTAGGAAAGAGGAAAGATAAGTTTTAGGGGTCCCCAGGTTTCCACAGAAGAGGAAATTCAGTTCTATTCTTTATGGGTTTTCAAATGAATATCATTTTCTCCATCCCAGTCTCACTGTTTTCCTTCCTTGCAGTATTGTATACCCAATAAATAGAAACAACCCAAATGTCCATCATTAGGGAAATGGTTGACTAAATCATGGTACATCCACACAATAGAGTGCCATGAAATCATACTAAAAGAATGAGGAAGATCTCTATGTCCAATATGGAGTGGTCTATAATTTATAACTTTTAAATGAAATCAGCAAGGTTCAGAAAATAGTATATAGTTTTGTATAGGAAAGATATGAGCATATATCTTTGTTTATATTAGCAAAATAAAACATGGAAGAATAGATCATCAGAAAGTGGTTCCCATCAGTGGGGAGATAAGGATAGAGGTAATCAGAATGGAAGTGGGACTGCACTGAGGCTGAGAGTGGGAGGAGGTACCAAGAAAGGAGGAGTGTGGGAGTGGTCTGCCCCACCAGATGCAGTCAATCAGATGTACTATCTGCAGAGAGTTTAAAAAACAGTAATAAACCTAACTATGTGCTAAAAGCAATGTGGTGTCCTGGACTGGATCCTGGGTCCAAAATAAAGGTCATTGGTGGAAAAACTGGTGAAACCTGAATAAAGTCTGTCATTTAGTTAACAGTATTATATTGATATTAATTTCTTAGTTTTGACAAATGTATCATGGTTGTATAAGATGCTACTATTAGGGGAAACTGGATGAAGGATAAATACGGGAATTCTCTGTGCTATCTTTACAACTTTTCTGTACATCTAAAATTATTCCAAAATACAAGGTTTATTTTTTTTAATATATGAGACATGTTGAAGGGCATATGAATGAATAAGCAATATGAAATGAGGAGAAGGAAGCAACTAAAAGTCATCTGCTTTTTCTTATCACTGTGTACTGGCACCACTAAACAATATCAGTGATAGAACACCTACCTTGTGCCCCCAAGGCAACCACTCACCAGCAACCCCTCTTTGTACCCCCAATGTTTTGAGGATAACTTTTTAATACCCTCCTTAGTTTAGAATGATGTAAATGTTTTATGTATACAAAAAATAAAACAAAATTTGAAAATAAAAAAGCAAGAGCCATAAAACTGGGCATAAATAATCCAAATCTGAGAACCATCACCACAGACCCCTGTCTAGTTCAGGTTTTGGCAACTCCTCACCAAAATCCCACAGCCATAAACATCATGGCGGAATTCAAATCCAAGTCCAAATGAGCCCAGATGGACCTTCGGGGGGGGGGCGGTGACGTTACACAAAAAAATATCAGAATGGGAGCTTGCAGTTCTTCTTCTGTCCCCTTAGAAGTGTCAACAGGGACATGAAAATGTCATCATCATCAGGACTGCACTTTGTCCTTGTAACAGGACTCTGCTCTTCCAGGGAAAGCACACTGGCAGAGCCTCGAGTGCTAAATCTAATGCCAAGAGGCCATGGGCAGAGCAGAAGGAAAGCTGAGGACAGGCCCTGGCCATTCAGCCAACAAACAGTCCCTTTGAACAACGTATCTCAGAGTTCTTCCCTAAAAGGAAGCCCCCTCCTCATGGAAACCCCACAAAGAGCTCATCACAGCCTCAGCTGCGTGACTTTCATATTTAACTACGAGCTTCTACTGAAACATGTTTTATGGTTATAGTCACAATTTCCAAGCCCTACAGCTCTCTGCCCACCTTGGAGCCTTTGAATCGGCTCTTTCCTCTGCCCTGCTTGCCCCCAGATATCTGCAGGACTCATTATTCAGGTCTTTGCTCAAAGCTACCTCCTCAGAAAGGGCTTCCCTCACGCCCCCCCCCATCACTCTCCATCCCTTTACCCCACTTTATTTACTCTCAGAATGCTCACTCACTGTCTCTTGACATTTACCCATGTGTTGACTTGTCTGCTGTCATCCATCTCTGAAAGCTCCATAAGAGCAAGGTCTATCCATGATGCATCCCCAGAGCCTGACACTTTTCAGAGTAAACTGCAGGTGCAAAGGCCAGGAGATGCAAATGGCCATGGTGTGCTAAAAGAGCAGGAAGAAGGCTAGCATGGCAAGAGGGAGAGCGCTGGGGAATGAGCTAAGAGAGACAGGCAAGGGTTGGATCACAAAGGCCACTGTGGACCAGCGTGAGTGGTTTGGGTTTTGTTCTGGGTACAATGGGTAGCCTCTGGGGAGTTGTAAGCTGAGGAGTGACATCATCTGATTATGTTTAGTCTAAAGATCACTTTCATTGCTATATGGAGAACAGACAGAACAGGGCAAGAGGTAAAGCAGGAGGACCAGTTATAAAGGCTACTGGAACAGGCCAAGGGAGATGGGATGGTGGCTTGGTTTAGGGGTAGCATTGAAGATGGACAGAAGTAGACAGAAGGCTTGTGGATGTATCTTGGCCATTTGCTATGAACTGGATGTGGAATGTAGGAGAAAGAAAAAGGCAAAGATGGCTACAGGCTTAAGGAGCTGAGCAAATGAATGGATGGTGGTGGTATTTACCAAGATGAAAGTCTACACCTTCGGCGGGGGTAGGGGTAGAGAATGAAAAATTGTCACGTTTGTGAACTCCATGAACATCAAGGAGCCAGAGAAGCTTAATATGAGCTTTTGGGAACCACTAACCACTCCTTTCTTCAGAGCACAAGCCCCTTCCCTTCTGGCAAAGACATCTTCCTTGCTTAGCCAAGCCCAGATTCCTTGCAAAGAGAAGAAAGGAAAGGCGTTGTTTTGATTCACAAAAGGACCACAACAAAGATGGGTCTATATTAGACTTTGCACCAGAATCCGGTGGGTTACTAATTTCCACAGATGGCCCCCAACATGCACACCATTCTTCACATGAAGGAGGGTGCTATTTCCCCTCTCCTTCAGGCTGGGCTGGCTGCACCAGCTATGAGCAATGGAATGTGATGGAAGTGACATGCCAAGTCTTCTGAGCCTTAAGAGGACTGGTGACTTTTACTTCCTGCCCATTAAAACCAGCTGCTATGCTGGGAGAAGCCCAACCCACCCAAAGAGAACACACAGAGGATAAGTGAGGCTCCCTGGTCGAGCTCCCAGCCAATAGCTGTGTGAGTGAGCCACGTGGGCGCTCCAGCTGAGTCACAGTCCCACGTGACTGCAGTTCTAGCTAACGACACGTGGACCAGAAGTTTTGCCAGTTGAGCCAAGCCAACCTCTGGAATCATAGCAATAATAAGTTTATTAACCCACTAAGTAGTTAATATGCAGCAATTGGTAATTGAAGTACTCAATCTAATAACTACCTTGATTCTAGGATTCCTTTGATGAAGTAATAATCCTACATTCAACGCACGTATCAAATGAAAAGTGCATCATGATTTTAGAATCCTTAAAAATCTGCTCAGTGCATGTCTTAGGATCAAGAATATGGCCACTAGATGACATACACAGGTACTTCAAGCTCCGTATCCTCCAGATTCCCACATTTACTTCAATTACATGCAGATAACAGAACGAATCTTTAGACAACTCAGATTGCATCTGGCTTATCACCTGGTTTGTCCCTAAATTTATTGCTTCTTCAGAGTGAGCAGACATGTTCCTCTCTCTCCCCCTCTCAGGGCATATTTCAATAACACTCCTTTTTGATGAAGTAATACAAGACACAGACGCAGTCCTAAAACTCAATTTATGGAAGTCAGTGGAGACCAGAGTTTGGATTGAAACTCTCAACCTTGCCTAATTAATGACACACATTATTGCCCCTGTTCCCCTAACTGAAAGCAGCCTCCAAACCTTGATGTGTTTTCCCAACAATAAAATGCAGTAAATAAATTAGTGTCCTGAGGGACCACGGCGCGAATAAAGGGAAAGCCACAAAAGATAGATGATGTCTCAACTAATGTTATGATTTATCGATCTCCACTTTGCTCATTTTGCAACGTGGGAGAGCTCATTTTTCTGCCAGGCCCACAGTGGTGTCACCCTTGCTAATAGATATGATTACCATTCCCAAAACCATGTTTGTGAAAATAAGAAGTGTAGCTACTCTCCGCTGCTGACCTCAGCAGTTTTCTTTTATTATGTGTGCTGGACCTGCCAAGAACCGAAATTGATGCCCTTATCTGGGGACTCTGTTGGATGGTCACAAGCCTTTTTCTCATTTTTCTTCCAAACAAGTTCATCTTTAAGCAACTACAGGTCCATGGTTTAAATTACTGAGTTGACACATCATCTGTTTTCAGTATGTGTAACCTCACAAGGAGGATCTTTCGTGCGGTGGGAGAGCAGGAAAGGAGAGAGAAGCGTCACCACTAACCATTTTTGGCCCATGTGCCAACTTGAGTTTAAAGATATATTTGTTGGGACACAACACAAACTAATTTGGATAGTTCGATGATTCCATTCGGGAAACACTGATGGGTACAAGTATTATGCTAAGCATCCTGGGGTCGCCAGTTATTCAATAAGTATTTATTTGGCATCTACTGTATGCTAAGTGCTGGTGTTGCAGAGTGAGCAAAAATGGACATTGTCTCTTTTCCCATGGAAACTGTGCCCCAATGAGAAAAGACAGAATTTCAAAAGCAAGAGAATAGCATGCATTGATGTACTACACCACAGCTGTGCTGTGTAGCACACACCAGTGGTTTCCAATGACAAGCATTAAATCTTGCTTGTGCATCTATGGTTCAGCCTGGGTCTGGCTGATACATGCAAGGCTTGGCTCCAGGCCATCGGTTCAGTTCAGGTCCGTTCCAGGCATTTCTCATTCTTCCAGGACCAGCAGGTTACCCAAGGCAGTTTACTCTCATGGCCATGGCAGAAGTGAAGAGTGCAAGCCCAACAACTCTGTGATATTCCAACCTCTGCTCATGTCACACCTACTAATATCTGGTTGGCCAAAATGAGTCATATGGCCAAGTCCAGAATCATGGGATAAGAAAATAAACTCCACCCACAATTGGAGAATGAAGGAAGTAAACATTTGCTGGGCAATAATCCAAACTATCACACAGAATGATGTGATTTTTAAAAAGTAATTTGGGAGGGATCAGAGAGAACAGAACCCAGTAAGTAAAGGGGAAACAGAGAATAGAATGCTGGTTTCCAGTGGCTGGGGCGGGGGGAGGGAAATGGGGAGATGTTGGTCAAAGGGTACAAATTTCCAGCTGTAAGATGAGTGAGTTCTGGGGATCTAATATTCAGCATGGCGACTATAGTTGACAGTACTGTCTTATAAGTTGCTAAGATGGTCTCACCACCACCAAAACAACAATAAAAAAGGTAACTATGCAAGGTGATGGAGGTGTTTACTAAACTTATAGCTGTAATCACTTCACAATATATACATGTATCAAATCATCACATTGTACACCTCAAACTTACACAATGTTATACGTCAATTATGGTTAATAAAGTTCCAGGGGGCAGAGGCAGGAGGAGATCTGTGACTGAGTACACCCAAAGTAACTCTCCTGATTTGCCACCATTCTGGAAAAGGAAGACCAGATGTTTGGCGGAGGTGGTCTGGTAAAGATAAAGCCTCAGAATTGAAAGACCTGGATGCACAGACCCACCTCTACCCTCAACTAGCTCAGTGATTTCTTTGCTCTTCAGTTTCCTCATATGTAAAATGATGGGCATTAAGTAACATGAGCAGATATGTGCACTACAATATATGGTGCATCACAGACTCTTGAATATGTGTTGAACAAATAAATGAATATTTAATGCAGCATTATTTATAATTATAAAAATGTAGGAATTACCTGAAGGTCCTCAATAGGGCAGTAACAAAATAAATAATGGTAAGTCCATACCTTGGAATATTATGTAGCTATGCAAAATGTTCTCATCATAAAAATTCATTATTGAAAATGTAGAAAATACAGAAAGATGCCAAGAAGAAAATAAAACTCCCCCCCCGCCAAAGACAGCCTCTATTAACATTTTGAAGGATGCCCTTCCATTCTATACGGTATTTTTTTATGTGTGGGCCTTCATGCGAGAGTGTGTATCTAACACAATTGAAAGCATATCAAATGTATGAATTTGGATACTGCTTTTCCCCCCTTAATATTATTTTGAGGTGTTTTCCCATATCTATACATTTTTACAAAGAGATTTAATGAAAGCATATCAAACTTATGAATTTGGATCCTGCTTTTCCCCCTTAACCTTATTTCAAGGTATTTTCCTATATCTATACATGTTTACAAAGAGGCTTAATGATGTTGAGAAATCGGTGCAAATTTTATGAGGGTAGAAAACTGGAATGCAACATTATATATTCAAAGAGATTTCAATTACATAAACACCTCATAAAGACAGACGTGTGTGTTATGTATGTCTGTATGAATGACTGTGAAGAAAAACACTCAATGTTAGTAATGGTTGTCTTTGGGTAGTGGGATTATGGTTGCCTGTCTCCAGCAATTGGCCTCATTTCCCCAATCTTCACTTTCACACACACACACACACACACACACACACACACACACACACACACATGCACGCACACACACACACCCTATTGTCCACACCGGCCAGGCCTTTGCTTATGCTGTTCGCTATGCCTGGAATGCCTTTCCCTCATTTCTACTTATTTAAATTCTTCACATCTCCAAAATCCTCTTCCAAAAAACCTTTTGAAAAACTTGAGTTGATAAGGCAAGAGCTTTGTTCAGACAGGTTCTGTCTCAATCCAGGCCCCTCTCCTTATTGGTTGTGCAAACTTGGGCAAGTCAAATCATCCTTCTCATCCCAATTTTCCCATCAGTAACATTGGATTATAATAATAATAGCTGTCTCAAAGGGTTGCTATAAGGATTAAAGGAGAGAATGTCTTTCAAATACCTGTCAAAAAATAGTCAAGTTTATTTTAGTGAATGTCAACAAATGTGAGGTCCATATCCTCTTTCCTACCACAGTTCTCCACCCCATGTTCTGGGCAGTATTTTGCCTATATATTCACCATCTTCTGTCAAAGTTTACTTTTAAGTCTCCTGCAGTCAAAATTAGTGCAACTGCTAAGAACATCACCCCCCAATTTAGACAGAGTTGGGTGGTGTCCCAGCTCTGACATCTACTAGCCGTGGGATCTTGAACAAATCATTTTATCTCTCAGAGCCTCTGTTTTCCCATGTGAGAAATGGTTTTAAGGCTTAGTGTGGGGTTTTTAAGTGGATTAATATACATAAAGCTCTTAGAACAGTGCCTGGCACACAGGAAGTGCTAGAAGGGTCTGTTATTATTGCCTCAAGGGGTTATGGTGAAGATGGGACAGCACTGCTCCTGCAAAGCTCATATGCAGAGTCCTGGCTGACACTCAGCGAGCCCTCCATAAACATGAGTAGTATAATCCGGTGTTTGGTAAACAAGTTCAATGCTCCCCTCTGTGCCCCCTGAGCAATGGTACAGATGTCAATCAATCCCTGTTCAGACCAAAAAGGCCTGTTTTCTCCAGTTCGCTGGAGTGCCCTTGGACTAATTTAGCCATTCCCCTGTCCCTCCCATCCTAAACAGGAGGACTTCTGGAGCCAAGTGGGATTACCCTCCTGCACTATTAGGGCCCAGGGTCCAGGTATCATAACGTCTGGCTAACTGGGGACCAAGCAGAAACTGGCACTGGAGGACATCCACCAGGTTTATTGCATTTCCTTCCCCCATAAAGGAACCCTACAGTCCAGCCCAGCCAGCTCCTCTCATCGACCAGCTAATAGGGTTACAAGATTCCACTCCCCAGGAAGCTGACTTCAATAATGGGATGCCAAGGAAAGAATGGTGCTAGCAGGGAAATGGAGAGAGGGCAGGTGAGGGTATGAATCTGTAGCTGAGTGACACATCCTATATGAAGTTGATTCATGTCAGAGAAAATCTGGGCAGGGACCAGCTGATTCTGGCGGTGAAGTTATTGCTCTGCCAGTTTAATATTTCGCCATCTGCTAACTGAAGGCTCCACTGCCTGCTGGGCCCTATAAAGACTTTTATTTATTATATTACACATGGCAACATCTGCTACCGGATGAGGCTGTACTCGGTGCCCTAATTAAACAAACACATGATCCTGCGGCGGCAGAGGGCCCCGGGTCTCGCTGTGAATGAGCAGAAGTGTTGCAGATACTAGTCAAAACTTGGAGTGTCCCAGGGGCTTCCCTGGTGGCACAGTGGTTGAGAGTCCGCCTGCCAATGCAGGAGACACGGGTTCGTGCTCCGGTCCGGGAGGATCCCACATGCCGCGGAGCGGCTGGGCCCATGAGCCATGGCCGCTGAGCCTGTGCGTCTGGAGCCTGTGCTCCGCAGCGGGAGAGGCCGCGACGGTGAGAGGCCCACGCAACAAAAAAATAAATAAATAAAAATAAAAAAACTTGGAGTGTCCCAGACTGAGTTTTCCTGAGAAAAGGCAGCACGTGGGACATTCAGATCCCCTCCTGATGGTCACTAAAGATTTACAGCTGATTAAAAGTAGGCTGGAAAAGTGCTTTAAATATAGTCTGGGTTTAATCTCCTCCATTCTGCCTCACCCTTAAAACAGAACTGGAATATTAGGACTTGGTTCGGCCAGCAGTCAGACTTCCGAGTCTGCTTTTCCTGCCACTCTGTCACATGGTCCCCCTCCATAGTCACCTTCAATCTCCTTGTTCACTTTCAGAAATGCTAACTATCCTTCCTGAAAGAAGAAGCCCTACAGATGAGGAAAATGCATTTTTTTGTTCATGCATTCATTCAACAAATATTGAATCTACTGGGTGATCTGGTGAATGAGATCAACTACATTTCTATCTTCATAAAACACACGTTTGACTGGAGTCTTCCAATGGACAGCTAAACAAGATGATTACAGACTGTGATGAGTACTAGGCCAGAAATAAAATGGGTGATGTGTTAGAGGGCTACGGCTGGGCTAGGATATGGCAGTTTTAGTTTTCTATACTGCTGTAACAAGTTACCATAAATTTAGTGGCTTAAAACAACACAAATTTATTATCTTATAGTTCTGTATTTCAGAAATCTAACATGGGCCACACAGGGTTAAAACCAAGGTTTTGGCAGGACTGTGCTCCTTCTGGAGACTCTAGGAGAGAATTCATTTCCCTGCCTTTTTCAGCTGCTGGAGGCCCCTGTCATTCCTTGGCTCATGGCCCCTTCCTCTGTCTTCAAAGGCAGCAACAACATATCTCTGCTTCCATTGTCATGCTTTTTTCTCTCTCTTCCTCTGTCTTCCTCTTCTGCTCTTAAGGTCTCTTGTGACCACATTCAGCCCACCCAGACATTACAAAACAATCTCCCTAGTTTAGGGAGATTAATAACCTTGATTCTATCTGCAACATTAATTCCCCTTTGCCATGTAGCCTAACATAGTCACAGGTTCCAGGGACTTGGATGGGGTATCTTTGCGGGGGTGTGTTGTCACCCTGCCTGCCACAATGGGCAATGGGCTATTTTAGATACAATGGCCTTAGGAGGAGGATTCTCTAATATGTGACAGTGAGAAGAGGTTGCAAGTGGAAGGAAAAAGGAAGTGCAAAGACTCAGGGGCAGGAAAGAACTGGAGTCGTCACAGTACTGAAGGGAAGGTAGTCATGGGCTTGGGAGAGTCATACAGAGTCGTGGGCAAGGGAAAAGTGGCCCAAGATGAAGCTGAAGAGGTAAAAATGCGTCAGTTCATTAAGAGTCTTACAGACGCAGCCTGGTGCGATGATTAAAAGGACAGAAGGGAACTTACTTTCATTTAGCACCTAATTTTTAACAGACCTTGTGCCAAGATCTTTAAACATATTATCTTGTTTAATTCCTACAAGTACGTAATATATGCTCTGCAAGTCCCATCTTACATATTATGAAGTAGTGACTTGTACAAGTGGTAGAGACAGGATGTGAACCCTGAAATCTCTGGCTACAAACACATACTCTCCCCACCACACAAGGCTGCTCTCCAAATGGTTTTGCCTTCTGTGCATTTGTGATTATGATGCCAGGACACTCGATCTCCCTCTTCCTCCTTTCATCTGATAGACAGGCTTCAGAGCCCAAAATAACATGCAGTCAAGTGTCCCACTTGGGTTTTGCTTATTGCTGCTTTACCAAGAGACGTATGTGAAATTCCTATTGTTTGCCCTAAAGAGGTTGGCTCATTGGAGAGTTAGAGATGATATGTTCTCCAATCCCACTGACTATGGAAGATGTATATTAGTTGGGACACTGGCTGAGGTGATGGAATAACAGACCCGCAAACAAAGTGCCTCAAATAGGGTAGGGATCTCTTTCTCTTTCACATATGGATCCAGAGGTAAATAGTCTGGGCTGCCACGGTTCTTCTGCCCTTTGCAATTATCCACAGACCCAGGTTTCTTAAATCGTATTGTTCTTCTTTCTTCTGGAGAATTGTTCTCAACAACATGGTTGAATGAAGCAGGCTTACCAGAAACCCATCAAATTCTAGCCTGTAGAAAGACGGGCGAGAGGATGGACTGCAAACATTTTCCTTTCAAATGATTTAACTGGAAGTTGTACACATCACTTCTGCTCACATTCCACTAGCCATAACTTAGTCACATGCCCACATGTAATTTCAAGAAAACTTGGGAAATGTAACCTCCACCTGGATGGTCATGTACTCAGCTAAGGCTTGGGAGGTTCTATCACTGACAGGAATAAGGAGAAAGTAAAATGCCAGGGTGTAATTAGTACTCACTGCCACAAAGCATGACTGCCCTTCTTGTTGATGTAAGGTCTTGTCTTTCCTTTCCCATTGCATGTTGCTAAAAGCTTTTAGAGGCAGTAAATCTCTATTGTCCAGGAAAGGGAACCAAATTAAGTTCTTTTTCTCTTTCAAAGACTTAAATAAAAATGGTCTGGCCCTGAGTTGATTTTTCCTAACCTCCTGTCCTTGTGAAAAGCACAGGAGTTATGGGACCCATGGTGAATGTATACATAAACCTGCTCTGGAACAGGACCTCTTGAGGGGAGAGTCCTTGGAAATGAAGGCTCAGTGTATGAAAGAAAGAATTTTGTTCCAAGGGCTGTAGCTGGGGGAGCCCAGTGAGTCAAATGTGGACCTAAGGAGAGGGGTTACTCTAAGAGTTATCAGGCTGCAGGGCAATGCAGCCCAGTGGTGCCGGATCAGTGTTCAACAGTGCCGTCTGTGGCAGTGAGGAACAGTAACAGGCTGACAAATACCAGAGCTGCTCCCTACTTGGGAGTACAAGTTGTGAGGACCTTTTTTTCTTAACTATAGAAAACCCTGGTCCTAGAGGAAAGGCTTTCAGTTTTTCACCATTGAGTAAGATGTTAGGGTCGTAAAAACCCTGTGATTCTTGCATGATCCATGGTAAAGGAAAGCCCCAATAATGTAATATAGGACTTCTGGCCAACTCAGATGGTGGCAACTCAAGCAATTTTTATTTAATTTGGAAAACAATAAATAAGTAAATAGGTGACAGTACTTGTTCTTGAGGTATTGTGGGAAAGCTTATTTCTATCAACATGTAAAAGAGGTAAAAATAAACAAATTCCCTGGAGACCTCTTTAAACATGATGCAGAAAGAACATAGGTCAATAAAATACCAAAGATGTGGCTTATAAAGGTGCAAAGAAACTTATGAAGAGCCATGGTGGCCCACTAAAAACACTCCAAGTGCAATCTCTGAACAAAATCCCACTTAAAAGACTGTTTACCTGAGGTAACTGGAGGACAGGGCAACCCAATGAGGAAGAGACTTTCAGTGGGTCTTTGGGGCACATATTGACAATAGGAATTCCCTGACACTCACATAAGCTTATGGCTTGTTCTCCACAAATACCCACAAATGACCTCAAATGCTTCATCTGTGAAATGGGTTGAGTGCTCTAACAGCAGGGCCAAATTGTTATGAGAACACATGGGAGTAAGAACCTAAGCTCAGCTCTGTGTCTAAAGGATGTATCCCTGAGGAGGTAGCACTTGAGGTACATGTGGAAGGAGGGGAGGGATTCTGATGAGCAGAGATGACATGCAAGTGCACAACAAAGGGAGTATTCCCAAACGTGCTGAGCCGCCATCTCCTCCATCAGTGACGTGGGTGACAGCATTACTGGGAAGGTTAGGAATAATGTTTGTAGAACACCCAGGACAGTGTGTGGCTTTAAAAATAAGAAATGATTATTATTAAAATGACAACCAATCAGTGACTGTGGCAAGGCATACGAACCTGAGAATGACACATTAGGCCAGTTTCTTAAAGGGAGACAAGGTACTCTCCGGGCTCCAGCAGAGGCAAATACAAATCCTCTCCACTGGAAAGACTTTCTTACTTAGGCCTTCGGTATTTTAATAAAGATCAAACCTCTATGAGTTCACAATCAAAAACTACCAAACTCACTAGGAAATAAGCCACCATGAGTGAGGATCAGCAAAAAGAATACACAACGTACTTCTATCATCACTGACTTTGGATACAGATACAGGAAACAGAGAAACAACCAGATATGCAATACACGATAATCGTGTGTAAAAGAAATAAAATATAGAATTAGAAAAAATGAGAAAGTAATCAAAGACTATCAAAAGTGACCAGGTAGGGCTTCCCTGGTGGTGCAGTGGTTGGGGGTCCACCTGCCGATGCGGGGGACACGGGTTCATGTCCCGGTCCGGGGGGCTCCCGCATGCCACGGAGCGGCTGGGCCCATGGGCCGTGGCCACTGGGCCTGTGCGTCCGGAGCGTGTGCTCCGCGGCAGGGGAGGCCACAGCGGTGAGAGGCCCGCGTACCGCAAAAAAAAAAAAGTGACCAGGTAGGGCTTCCCTGGCGGTACAGTGGTTGAGAGTCCGTCTGCCAATGCAGGGGGCGCGGGTTCATGCCCCGGTCTGGGAAGATCCCACGTGCCACGGAGCGGCTGGGCCCGTGAGCCATGGCTGCTGGGCCTGCGGGTCCGGAGCCTGTGCTCCACAACGGGAGAGGCCACGGCAGTAAGAGGCCCGCGTACCAAAACAACAACAACAAAAAGGGACCAGGTATAGGTGAAAAGGAACCAAATAAAAACTTTACAAATAGATAATTGTTGAAAGCAAAGAGAATTAAAACTTGAAGATGTACCTGAAGAAATTATCCAGCATGCAACACAAATAAACAAGGAGATAAAAACTCTTAGAGAGGAGGAGGGCCTTCAAGATGGCGGAGGAGTAGGATGTGGAGATCACCTTCCTCCCCACAAATACATCAAAAATACATCTCCATGTGGAACAACTCCTACAGAACACCTACCGAATGCCGGCTGAAGACCTCAGAATTCCCAAAAGACAAAAAATGCGCCATGTACCTGGGTAGGGCAAAAGTAAAAGAACAAAAACAGACAAAAGAATAGGGATGGGACCTGCACCAGTGGGAGGGAGCTGTGAAGGAGGAAAACTTTCCACACACTAGGAAGGCCCTTCACTGGCAGCAGCAAGGGTGGGGGGGGGGGGGCGGGGCAGGGGTGAAGCTTCAGAGCCACGGAGGAGAGCACAGCAACAGGGGTGCAGAGGGCAAAGCAGAGAGATTCCCGCCCAGAGGATCAGTGCCGACCAGCACTCACTAGCCCCAAAGGCTTGTCTGCTCACCCACCAGGGCAGGCGGGGCTGGGAGCTGAGGGCTCCGGCTTCACAGATCATATCCCAGGGAGAGGTCTGGGGTTGGCTGTGTGAACACAGCCTGAAGGGGCTACTGCACCACAGCTAGCCGGGAGGGAGTCCAGGAAAACGTCTGGAACTATCTAAGAGGCAAGAGACGATTGTTTTGGGGTGCGTGAGGAGAGGGGATTCAGAGCACCACCAAAACGAGCTCCAGAGATGGGCATGAGCTGCAGCTAACAGCGCAGACACCAGACACAGGCATGAAATGCTAATGCTGCTGCTGCAGCCACCAAGAATCCTGTATGCAAGCAAAGGTCACTCTCCACATCTCCCTTTCTGGAAGCCTGTGCAACCTGCCACTGCCACGGTCCCGTGATCCAGGGACGACTTCCCCAGGAGAACACACAGTGCACCTCAGGCTACTGCAATGTCACGCTGGCCTCTGCCGCCACAGGCTCACCCCACAATCTGTACCCCTGCTCCCCCTGGCCTGAGTGAGCCAGAGCCCCCGAATCAGCACTCCTTTAACCTCCTCTTGTCTGGGCAAAGAACAGAAGCCCTCAGGCGACCTACAGGCACAGGCGGGGCCAAATCCAAAGCTGAAGCCAGGAGCTGTGAGAACAAAGCAGAGAAAGGGAAATCTCTCCATGCAGCCTAAGAAGCAGCGGATTAAATCTCCACAATCAACTTGATGTACCCTGCATCTGTGGAATATCTGAATAGAAAACCAATCATCCCAAAATTCAGGTGGTGGACTTCGGGAGCAACTGTAGACTTGGGGTTTGCTGTATACGACTGACATGTTCCTGATTTCTATGTTTATCTTAGTTTAGTTTTTAGCGCTTTTTATCATTGCTGGATTTGTTTATCAGTTTGGTTGCTCTCTTTTTTATTTTTATTTATTTTATTACTTTTTTAATTTCATTATTTTAATAATATTAGTTTAAATTTTCATTTTAATAACTTTATTTTCTTTTTTTTTCTTTCTTTTTTTCCTCCCTTTTCTTCTGAGTAATGTGGCTGAGAGGGTCTTGGTGATCCAGCCGGGTGTCAGGCCTGAGCCTCTGTGGTAGGAGAGCCAAGTTCAGGTCATTGGACCACCAGAGACCTCCCAGCCCCACGTAACATCAATCAGCGGGAGCTCACCCAGAGATCTCGGTCTGAATGCTAAGGCCCAGCTCCACTCTACGATCAGCAAGCTACAGTGCTGGACACCCCATGCCAAACAACTAGCAAGACAGGAACACAACCCTACCCATTAGCAGAGAGGCTGCCTAAAATCATACTAAATTCACAGACACCCCAAAACATAGCACCGGAAGTGGCCTTGCCCACCAGAAAGACAAGATCCAGTCTCAACCAACAGAACACAGTCACCAGTCCCCTCCACCAGGAAGCCTACAACACCTACTGACCAACCTTACCCACTGGGGGCAGACACCGAAAACAACTGGAACTACGAACCTGCAGCCTGGAAAAAGGAGACCCCAAACACAGTAAGTTAAGCAAAATGGGAAGACAGAGAAATACACAGCAGGTGAAGGAGCAAGGTAAAAACCCACCAGACCAAACAAATGAAGAGGAAATATGCAGTCTACCTGAAAAAGAATTCAGGATAATGATAGTAAAAATTATCCAAAATCTTGGAAGTAGACTGGAGAAAATACAAGAAACGTTTAACAAGGATCTAGAAGAACTAAAGAACAAAGAAACAATCATGAACAACACAATAAATGAAATTAAAAATTCTCTAGAAGGAATCAATAGCAGAATAACTGAGGCAGAAGAATGGATAAGTGACCTGGAAGAGAAAAAAGTGGAAATAACTAACGAGAGCATAATAAAGAAAAAAGAATGAAAAGAATTGAGGACAGTCTCAGAAACCTCTGGGACAACGTTAAATGCATGAACATTCGAATTATAGGGGTCTCAGAAAAAGAAGAGAAAAAGAAATTGTCTGAGAAAATATTTGAAGAGATTAAAGTTCAAAACTTCCCTAATATAGGAAAGGAAATAGTCAATCAAACCCAGGAAGTGCAGAGAGTCCGATACAGGATAAATCCAAGGAGAAATATGCCAAGACACATATTAATCAAACTATCAAAAATTAAATACAGAGAAAATATATTAAGAGCAGAAAACAACAAATAATATACACAAGGGAATCCCCAAAAGGGTAACAGCTGATCTTTCAGCAGAAACTCTGCAAGCCAGAAGGGAGTGGCAGGACATATTTAAAGGGATGAAAGGGGAAAACCTACAACCTAGATTACTCTACCCAGCAAGGATCTCATTCAGATTTGACGGAGAAATTAAAACCTTTACAGACAAGCAAAAGCAAAGAGAATTCAGCACCACCAAACCAGCCTTACAACAAATGCTAAAGGAACTTCTCTAGGCAGGAAACACAAGAGAAGGACTGGTGGTTGCCAAGGGGGAGAGGGCTGGGAGAGGGATGAAGTTGGAGGTTGGGGTGAGCAGATGTAAAGTTTTATATATAGAATGGATAAACAACAAGGTCCTACTGTACAGCACAGAGAACTATATTCAATATCCTATGATAAACCATAATGGAAAAGAATATTTAAAAAAACAATGTGTGTGTGTATGTATATATATATATATATATACACACACACATAACTGAATAACTTTGCTGTACAGCAATAATTAACACAACACTGTAAATCAACTATACTTCAATTTTAAAAAGTTAAATAAAGAAGTATGAAAGAAAAGTATGAAATTGATTATCTACTCTTCCATCTTAAGTAAGTAGAAGAACCTAAAGTAAACAGAAGAAAATACTAAAAGTAAAGTGTAAATACAAAGTCTCAACAATAATCAAGGAAAAAGGAGAGAAAACACAAATTATCAACATCAAGAATGAAAACAGAACATCACTACAGGTCCTACAGATATTTAAAAACATAAATATTAAAAGAATATTATGACAATAATACAAAAATATCAATTAAATGAAACTACAAATTACCAACCCTGAAGACAAAGAAAATAAATAACCCTCTATCTATTGAAGAAACTGAATTTGTAACAAAAACCTTTCCATAAAAACAAAAACGAACTTCAAGTACATGTGGTTCACTAGTGAACTCTACAAAGTATTCAAGGGAGAAATAACATCAATTCTGCACAGACTCAGAAAATGAAGGAGGAGGTACCACCTCTCAACTTAATCTACAAGGCCAGCATAACCCTGATAACAAAGATATTACAAGAAAAAAATAAATAACAGGCCAATATCTCTCATGGACATAGACAAAAAATTTTAAACAAAGTATTAACAACATATAGAAATGATAATACCTCATGACCAAGCAGGTTTTATTCCAAGAAAGCAAGGTTAGTTTAACATGAAAATCAAAGTAATTCCTCATACTAACAGAATAAAATAGAAATTATTTGATTATCTCAAAATACGCAGAAAAAGCATTCGACAAAAATCATGAATCTTTTACAACGAAAACACTTAGTAACTAGGAATAGACAGCAATGTCTTC
Organism: Leucopleurus acutus; assembly: GCF_964270905.1. NCBI lineage: Eukaryota > Metazoa > Chordata > Mammalia > Artiodactyla > Delphinidae > Leucopleurus > Leucopleurus acutus. The sequence goes on from NC_139158.1 coordinate 25,573,632, forward strand.
AATATGATAAATTACACCTATTAGTGTAACTAAAAAAGTACAGTTTATATAATAATTAATGGAAAACATTAAACCTTTTTCTCCTAATATCAGAAACAAGGCAAGGATGACCACTCTCAACACTGTTTGATGTTCACTAAATATTTCAGTATTTATGTTCAATATTTACTAAAGTTCCTAGCCAGGACATAAGGCAAGTAAAATAAATAAATAAATAAAAGGCATGAAGTTTGAAAAGAAGTAAACTATTGTTGTTTACATAAATATTTCCTTAAAACATGGAAGCAAAACTAATGCCCCCAAATAGTGGATCCTTTGAATGAATTTTGGTGAATACAGTCAATAGACTATTTTATAGTCATTTGGAATGATATTCTATAAAGAGTGCTAATAAAATGAGAAAATGTTATAACCAGCTGTGAAAGACATTCTAGGGGAATTCTGGGGAAATATGGACTCATGATTAGATGATTTTAAGGAATTATGTTTAACTTTGTTAGAAGTGATGGTGATATGTGGTTATGTGGAAATTTACATTTTAGAAAATACATTCTGGGCTTCCCTGGTGGCACAGTGGTTAAGAGTCCACCTGCCAATGCAGGGGACACAGGTTCAAGCCCTGGTCTGGGAAGATCCCACATGCCGTGCAGCAACTAGGCCCGTGTGCCACAACTACTGAGCCTGCACTCTAGAGCCCACAAGCCAAAACTACTGATCCCGCATGTCACAACTACTGAAGCCCACGCGCCTAGAGCCCATGCTCTGCAAAAAGAGAAGCCACCGCAATGAGAAGCCTGCGCACCGCAACGAAGAGTAGCCCCTGCTGGCCACAACTAGAGAAAGCCCATGCACAGGAACAAAGACCCAACGCAGCCAAAAATAAATAAATAAAATAAATTTATAAAAAAGAAAATGCATATGTATGACTGATTCACTTTGTTATAAAGCAGAAACACACCATTGTAAAGCAATTATACCCCAATAAAGATGTTAAAAAGTAAAAAAAAAAAAAAAAGAAAAAAAAGAAAATGCATTCTCAGTAATTTAGGGCAAAGTTCTTCAACCTCAGCACTAACTGCAGAAAAGATGGTTCTCTGTTGGGGCGGGGGTGGGGGGACTGTCCTGTGCATTGTAGGATGTTCAGGGGTAACCCTGGGCTCTACCCATTACATGAGCATTCCCCTTGTGACAACCAAAAATATCTCCAGACGTTGCCAAATATCCCCTGAGGGGGTCAAAATCGCTCTCAGTTGAGAACCACTAATTTAAGGTTCAATAGCATGAAGTGTGTTATTTAATTTAAAACATTTTAGAAAAAACACACATAAGTAAACAAAAGAAACATAGCAAATATTTAGTGCTAATTCTAAATGATGAATATGTGGTGGTTTATTATACTATTCTATTCTTCTTTTCTATGTGTTTGAAAGTTTCATAATAGAAGTCAAAATAATTGTAACATGCCATAGGTGGAAAACGCAATACTCACTACATATGTGCACTAGGATTATAAATATGTAAAACTATGTATAGAAAAATACTCAAAGAAATGTATCAAAGAGTTTGTGGATGAGTTAGAGTGTGGCTCATGTTTGATCTCCTTCCCAGTTTTTAAAATAATCTGTAATTATATGCTTTTAGACTGAAAAAATTGACAAATCTAAGAGTGTTGAAATGCAATATTATTAATCATTCACAGTCTAATATTAGAAGAGAATTAGCAGTAAGCACAACAGGGACGGAAAACTTTCAGACTTGGAATCTCTCCTCCCTCACTGCAAAGAAAGCATCTTAAAGGCAGAATGGCTTTGAATGGGCATACATCTGCATAATGACTTTCCTTTGTTCTTTCCTTGCCGGCTAATTGAGTAACTTGTTAAACAAACATGCCTTCAGACGCACACCAGATTAGAGCCCTTTGTAAATAAAATTATAGTTGGGAATATGCTTCCCCTAACTGGTAAATAAATTTAGGAATTTAGAGATTTGGCATTGCATGCCAAGATGTCTAAGTAAATCTCAAATTCGTCCACGCTTATGAATAAATGCCAAGGATCGTCAAATGACAAGAGCTCTCAAGGCAAAACAAGCCCACCTCACTCTCTGAATCAGAGACCCCCTCCAATCAAAATGCCCCACCTGAAAAGCAGTTCCTTTCTCTCCTACCACATTATGTATAAATGGGTGGTCACTGACGTCATGCTTGGTGGGATATCTGCATGGTTTCTATGGCAACAAGGACAATAAAATCTCTTAGGATTCTGTGGCAAAGAGTCTTTTTCTCTTGAGTTCATGCATTTATCCATGCCTCCATTTAGCATGAGTGCTTCCTATGGTGCCAGGCATTTTTTAATCACTGGCGTTACAATAGAGAACAAAACAAAAATCCCTGTCCTCAGAGAGCTTCCTTTTTAGTGTCTTCTTATTTCAATTTTCCCAAGATCCTAGGAAAACACACAACTTTCAGGGGATGAATCTTGGGTATCTTTAATCAAGAGTGAAGTTGTTTGGGCAGTGTATTCATTCTTCGCATAAGGATAAAAATCTTTATCTGATTTGGTATTCATCACACAGCATAAGTCTTGGACCGTTTTAGGAGAAGCTGACAGGGAAGTGTTCTTGAATCTTTCAGATCAGAATGATGTCTGCCTAGGAGATAAGGAAGCTGAACATGGTCACATTGAGATGGGAAAGGGACTGACAGCTCTGAGGGATAAATGTTCCCCCCATGATGTCCTCTTCTCTCTGGACAGCCAGCTCCTTCCCCACAAAGTAAGGTCAAGAGAACAGGAAATGGGATCAAAGGAGCCTTCACAGACAGGCTGCCTCAGTTCCAATAAAAGCTCTAGCACTTACTAGCTGTGTTTCACTGAACAAGGTACTCAGCTTTCTTACCTCCATTTCCCCATCCATAAAGTGAGGATAACAAGAGTACTTCACAGAATTGTCCTAAGGTGTAAGTGGAATGTTTCATGAGAAGCAGTAAAGCACAGTGTCTGTCACATAGTAAACACTCAATAAATGTTAGCTATTCCCCACTAATATAGTATAGTTTATATAATACATAACATAATGCTGGTTAATTATGAGTCATTTTGATCTTAGGCCCAGTTACATACTGAGCACCCACTATGTGTCAGGCATCATGCTAACTACTTTCTATATGCTCTCCTTTAATCCTTCCAGCAGCCTGTGATGGAAGTATTATCATCTCCGTTTTACAGGCGAGGATACTGAGCTCAGAGAGGTGAAGCAACCTACCTGAGGCCACAAAGCCATGAGTAGCATAGTCAAGATTCAAGCCCAGGCCCATCTTACTTGACATTCTATGCTCTCTTTGCAACATAATCCAGCTTCCCCATCTTCTGTCTTTCCAGTGATATCATTATCTCCGAGCCTTCATCTTGCCACATGTTCTTTAAACAACATGTCATTCAGATATAGATACAGACAAATAATGTGTGTATACACACACACACACACACACACACACACACACACACACACACACACATATACTGGCAATCAGGTGTCTTACTCCATTCAGGCTGCTAAAACAAAATACCACAGGTTGGGTGGCTTATAAGCAACAGAAATTTATTGCTCACAGTTCTGGACGCTGGGAAGTCCAAGATCAAGGTGCTGGCCAATTTGGTGTCTGGTGAGAGCTTGCTTCCTGGCTCATAGATGGCCATCTTCTCTCTGTATCCTCACAAGGTGGAAGAGGGAGGGGAGTTCTTTGAGGCCCCCATTTCACAAGGGCACTAATCCCATTCATGAGGACTCCACCTTCATGACTTAATCATCTCCCAAAGGCACCACCTTCAAATACCACATTGGAGATTAGGTTTCAACATATGAATGGACGTGGGGGATACAAGAACAGGGAAACATTCAGTCAATAGCACCTGGGAAATGGGCTTCCTCACAGGTGGAAGCTCATGCTAATGGCTAAATCACCACCCCAAGCACCTCTGGATCTTTGAACACTATCAGAGGTACAAATGTACTCACCCTTTGACTTAGCAGTTCTACTTTTGGAAATTTATCCTACAGGTATACACACACCTGTGCAAGATGACATACGCACAATGTTATTCACTGCAATGTGGTTTATAATAGCAAAAGACAGGAGCTAGCCTAACTGTCCATCAAGAGGGCAATAATTAAATAAATCATGATACATCCATATAATAGAAAAATATAAAATTATGAATAAGAATGAAAGAACTATTACTAACCTGATACAGAAAGATAAGCAGATACATTGTAAGTTAAAAAGGCAGGATACAGAACTGTCTGTGTAATTTTTTAAAAAGGAATGTATTTATATTTACTTGTATATGCCTGAAATTCTACAAAGATAAAGAAGAAACTGCTAACAATGGCTGCCTATGAAAAGGTGGTGTCAGAAGTAGGAGGAATACTTTTTGCTGGATACACTGACATGTGCTTATTTTTAAATTTTTGAATCATGTGAATAAATTGTCTATTTGAAAATTAAATAATAAAAAACTATGTTTTAAGAGCATTATATTGGGAATCAGGAATCTGAGTAACAGATCAGTAATCTGTCCAAGGGTGAACTTGGACAACTTACCTTACCCTTATCAGCCTCAGTTTCCTCAACAGCAAAATCTCCTAGTCCTAAGATACTGTTACCTAATAATAGCAACATCATCTCGTCATTGCTACCACTTATTAAAAGCTTACAATGTGCCTCATGAAACGATGCTCAACATCACTAATTATCAGAGAAATGCAAATCAAAACTACAATGAGGTATAACCTCACACCAGTCAGAATGGCCATCATCGAGAAATCTACAAATAGTAAATGTCAAATAATAAATGCTGGAGAGGGTATGGAGAAAGGCAACCCTCTTACACTGCTGGTGGGAAGGTAAATTGGTGCAGCCACTATGGAAAACAGTATGGAGGTTCCTTAAAAAACTAAAAATAGAGCTACCATATGATTCTGCAATCCCACTCCTAGGCATATATCCAGAAAAGACAAAAGCTCTAATTCAAAAAGATACATGCACCCCAATGTTCATAGCAGCACTATGTACAATAGCCAAGTCATGGAAGCAACCTAAATGTCCATCAACAGATGAATGGATAAAGAAGATGTGATATGTGTGTGTGTGTCTATATATATATATATATATATATATATATATATATATATATAGACACACACAATGGAGTATTACTCAGCTACAAAAATGAATGCCATTTGCAGCAACATGACAGACCTAGAGACTGTCATACTAAGTGAAATAAGTCAGACAAAGACAAGTATCATATAATATTACCTATAGTGAAATCTAAAATATGATACAAATGAATTTATTTACAAAACTGAAACAGAATCACAGACAGAAAACATACTTATGGTTACCAAAGGAGAAGGGGGAAGGGAATAAATTAGGAGTTTGGAATTAGCAGATACACACTACTATATATAAAATAGATAAACAACAAGGACCTACTGTATAGCACAGGGAACTATATTCAATATCTTGTAATAAACTATAATGGAAAAGAATATGAAAAAGAATATATATATAAAACTGAGTCACTTTGCTACATACCTGAAACTAACACAACACTGTAAATCAACTACACTTCAATTTTTTTAAAAAAAGCTTACTATGTGCCAGGACCTAAACTAAACCCTGTAAACAACTACCTCATTGAATCATCACAAGCAATTCTATGAGGTACGGACTATTATTATCCCCATTTCACAGATAAGGAAAATGAAGCTCAGAGAAAGGATGTAACATGCTAGTATGCGGCAGACCCAGAATTTGAACCTGGGTGTCTCTGGATCTAAGGCCTGTATTTTGACTCTATGGTTTGCCGCCTCCATCCAAATTAGCAGTTTTCCTCCTGCGCTCCCTGCCCCTTCCACAAATCCCATCCAGAAGTCCCCTTCTGAGCACTGTCAACTTCCACCAGGCCTGGCCCTCACTCATTTCCAATCACTCTTTCTCCAATATAGCTTTAGAAATGAACTGTTACTAATGGCTAGTCATATGTCAGCCTAATGAATGGGATGCAGACTTCCATTAAAATAATGAAATTAGTGAGTTTCGAATTTGGTTACATCGCAGCATGGCACACAACCTCAAGTAATTACCACCCCATGTTCTTTCCCTCGAATTAAAGTCAGTTTATTTATTTAGGGTCTTTGTCTGGGCTATCTCTATTAAGCTCACATCATCTATTTGGGGATGAATTTTTTTTTTTCTTTTCTTTTGGCTTGTTTGTTTAAATGATGTTTGGGCTGTTCCCATGATTAATAAAGTTGTAAATACAGCCAGAAACAGCTTCTGAACCATGTGCAAAAGTAAAGAATATAAGTCAAAGAATAATTCTTTGGGGGTTTGGGTTTTGTTTGTTTGGTATTTTTTTTTTCTCCAAAGGATGGAAACAATGAGAAAGAAGCTCTTTGAGCTCCAGGAACTCCAATTATGCTGACACTTCTGCTGCAGAAATATACCAAGATCCGTTTTGCAGGAACCCAGTGAACTAGCTAATCAGATTTCCTTGGATAATTTGCTCCAAAGGTCAGCTGCCTTAAAAAGCACCCAGTGCCTCATTATTTGGTGGTGCGCAGGCTGCACGCACAAGCTAGGATTTGGAACTCAGCTTCCCACGGCAAGGAAATAAATCTTAAATTTTTTAGCACATCTGTTACCCTGGCCTTCAAAGTCTCATCCAACTTTGTGATGAGCCTACAGACAAAATCCCCTCCAGAGAAAACACCTGAATTTGAGAGATCTCTGTCTCCCAGATGGGTCTCTCCTGTGTTCCAGGGGCACCACAGATGGCAGGCTCATCTGAAATGTTCATGCCCTTGCTAAATTTCAGGAGAGGCTTCTATTGATGTGATGAGTGAGGGGGGCCGAACCTTGGTTAAAATCACCAAGTCCAATTCTACAAAATACCTGTCTAGCACTCCTCAAAACTATCGAGATTCTGAAAAACAAGGAAAGACTGAGAAACCATCAAAGAACAGAGGAGATTAAGGAGGCATGAGACTAGATGCAACGTGGGACTCTGGATTGAATCCTGGACAGAAAAAAAGACATTAGTAGAAGAACTGGTGAAATCCAAATAAAATCTGGAATTTAGTTAATAGTTAAGTTGCAATGTTGGTGTCTTAGATGTGACAAATGGACCACAGAAACATAAGATGATAACGTTACGGGAACTCTCTGTACTATCATTGCAACTTCTCTACAAATCTAAAATTATTTCAAAATTAGAAAAATATTTTTAAAACTTTATATGCCCTAAAAACTCCACTGTGAGAACAAACTAGTGGTTACCAGTGGGGAGACGGAAGAAGAGAGGGGTAACATAGGGGTAGGAGAGTAAGAGGTACAAACTATTAGGTGTAAAATAAACTACAAGGATATATTGTATGACATGAGGAATATAGCCAATATTTTATATCAACTATAAATGGAGTATAGCCTTTACAAATTGTGAATCACTATATTGTATACCTATAACTTATGTAATACTGTACAGAAACTATACTTCAATAAAAAAAATTTAATATTCTAAATTTTTTCAAATTCCATTGTGTTTTATGCATAGTTTGATAAAAATAATTAAGTTTATTCTATAATAAATCTGACACAGTGATCTGAAAACAAAATAAAACACCAAGTCCAGAGAGGAGGTCAAAGCCTGTCCTATGACTACCTTTTTTAAAAATCTTGTTTAAAACCCCAGCAAAGACATAAAGAAACAATAAAAGTAAACTAAAATTAAATTAAAATGCAATGGATGTTCACCCTCTGCCAACTGGGACAGGAACAACCTTGCCAAAGAAGCTGGGCTCCTCAGTGTTTGCTTACCATTCCCCGCAAGCCTCATCGCCCTGAGGGATTCCTATGTGACAAGAAGAGGCCACAGTAGTGAATATTGCTGGTTGAATGCCCACCCTCACAGATTTATAAGAAACCCAACTCCAACTCTCACCCTGTGACCCCTCATCTCCCCTGAGAGCTACTTCATGGAAAGAAATGTATGGAGGCGGCTGTTGTGCCCCATCAAGTCACCTGAGACCAGATGCTGGTCTTGTGTCATGGAAACCTTGTAGGAGGGGTGTCTGAGTTGAGCCTTGAAGGAAGAAGGGGAGGGGGTTGGACAAAGAAAGGGAAGAGGGTTCCAGGGAGAGCACAGTGCATGCCAAGGCACCAAATTGCAAGACTTAGATGCACACAAACAAGTGGACAAAATTGAGGTGGGAGGAGTTAGAAAGGGTCCCCTCTCAAAAGTGTCTCAGTCAGTTTGGGCTGTATAACAAATATACCATACACTGGGTGACTTAAACAGCAAACATTTATTGCTCAGGTTCTGAAGGTTGGCAAGTCCAAGATCATGATGCCAACAGATTTGGTGTCTGGTGGGGATCCCCTTCCTGATTCACAGACAGCCATCTTCTCATTGTGTCCCCACATGGAGAAAGGGGAAAGGGAGCTCTCTGAGCCCTCTTTTATAAGGGCACTAATCCCATTCATGAGGGCTCCTCCCTCATGACTTAAACACCTCATCACACTGGGGATTAGGCTTAAACACATGAATTTTAGGGGGATACAAATATTCAGTCCATACCAAAGGTTTTGTGTGCTAAGGAATTTAACTTTGTCCTGAAGGTGATGGGGACTTTTAACCAGAGGAGTGAAATGGCAACATTAGCATTTTAGAAACAGTCAACAGATGGAACTGGGAAGGTGGATGGAAGGTGAGGTAGCCAGCAGTGAGGCCATGATCTGGCCAGAAGTGTGACTAAACCTGCCCAGAGACAGGGGCATAGGAAGATTTCTCCCAGGCTGGTACAGGGATGCTGCAGGGAATGAGGGCCCTTGCCATAATAAGAACTGAGGTTACTGTTTCTCCAGTAGCTTTGTAGCTCAGCAGCCATCCTTTCTCAAACTGGAAGATATCCTCTGCTATCCCTAAATTCCATACTCCAAGACTCTGCCCTACATCATGAACTTTTTGCAGCCTACCCTCTGCCTCTGTGTTACACTGTATCTTAAATCATCAACCTAAAGATCACAGTTTCTCATAAAAAATGAAGGACTCGGAGATAGCTTCAGGATGGCGGAGGAGTAAGAAATGGAGATCACTTTCCTCCCCACAAATACATCAAAAATACATCTACATGAGGAACAGCTCCTACAGAACACCTACTGAACGCTGGCAGAAGACCTCAGACTTCCCAAAAGGCAAGAAACTCCCCATGTACCTTGGTACGGAAAAAGAAAAAACAGAAAACAGAGACAAAAGAATAGGGATTGGACCTGCACATCAGGGAGGGACCTGTGAAGGAGGAAAAGTTTCAACACACTAGGAAGCCCCTTCACTAGCGGAGACGGTGGGTGGGCGGGGGGGAAGCTACAGAGCCACGGAGGAGAGCACAGCAACAGGGGTGCAGAGGGTAAAGTGGAGAGATTCCTGCACAGAGAATCGGTGCCGACCAGCACTCACCAGCCCGAGAGGCTTGTCTGCTCACCTGCCGGGGCAGGTGGGGGCTGGGAACTGAGGCTAGGGCTTCAGAGATCAGATCCGAAGGAGAGGGCTGGGGTTGGCTGCGTGAACACAGCCTGAAGGGGGCTAGTGCACCACAGCTAGGCAGAAGGGAGTCTGGGAAAAAGTTTGGAACTACCTAAGAGGCAAGAGACCATTGTTTCAGGGTGCGTGAGAAGAGGAGATTCAGACCAACACCTAAACGAGCTCCAGAGACGGGCGCGAGATGCGGCTATCAGCACGGACACCAGAGACGGGCATGAGACGCTAAGGCTGCTGCTACAGCCACCAAGAAGCCTGTGTGCAAACAAAGGTCACTATCCACACCTCCCCTCCCAGGAGCCTGTGCAGCCCGCCACTGCCACGGTCCCATGATCCAGGGACAACTTCCCCAGGAGTACAAGGTGCACCTCAGGCTGTTGCAACGTCACACTGGCCTCTGCCGCCGCAGGCTCGCCCCACATTCTGTACCCCTCCTTCTCCCCAGCCTGAGTGAGACTGAGACCCCTAATCAGCTGCTAGTTTAACCTCATCATGTCTGGGTGGCAACAGATGCCCTCAGGAGACCTACATGCAGAGGCAGGGCCAAACCCAAGCTGAACCCCAGGAGCTGTGCAAACAAAGAAGAGAAAGGGAAATCTCTCCATGCAGCCTCAGGAGCAGTGGATTAAATCTCCACAATCAAACTGATGTACCTGCATCTGTGGAATATCTGAACAGACAATGAATCATTCTCAAATTGAGGCAGTGGACTTTGGGAGCAACTGCAGACTTGGGGTCTGCTTTCTGCATCTAATTTGTTTCTGGTTTTATGTTTATCTTAGTTTAGTATTTAGAGCTTACTATCATTGGTAGATTTGTTTATTGATTTGCTTGCTCTTTTGCTTTTTTATATATATATATATTTTTTTTTCCTTTTACTCCCTTTGTGAGTGTGTATGTGAATGCTTCTTTGTGTGATTTTGTCTGTACACCTTTGCTTTTACCATTTGTCCTAGGGATCTCTCTGTCTGTTTTTTTGTTAGTTTGTTTTAGTATAGTTTTTAGCACTTGTTATCACTCGTGGATATGTCTTTTGGTTTGGTTGCTCTCTTCTTTCTTTCTTTCTTTTTTTATTACCTTTTTATTTTTTTACTTTTAATAATTTATTTTTTATTTTAATAACTTTATTTTATTTTATTTTTCTTTCTTTCATTCTTTCTTTTTCTCCCTTTTCTTCTGAGCCATGTAGCTGACAGGGTCTTGGTGCTCTGGCCAGGTGTCAGGCCTGAGCCACTGAGGTGGGAGAGCCAAGTTCAGGACATTGGTCCACCAGAGACCTCCCGGCCCCACGTAATATCAAACAGTGAAAACTCTCTCAGAGATCTCCATCTCAGTGTGAAGACCCAACTCCACTCAACGACCAGCAAGCTAGAGCGCTGGATACCCTATGCCAAACAACTAGCAAGACAGTAACACAACCCCACTCGTTAGTAGAGAGGCTGCCTAAAATCATAATAAGTTCACAGACATCCCAAAACACACCCCCGGACACGGTCCTGCCCACCAGAAAGACAAGATCCAGCCTCATCCACCAGAACACAGGCACCAGTCCCCTCCACCAGGAAGCCTACACCACCCACTGAAACAACCTTACACACTGGGAGCAGACACCAAAAACAACAGGAACTACGAACCTGCAGCCTGCAAAAAGCAGACCCTAAACACAGTAAGTTAAGCAAAATGAGAACACAGAGAAATACATAGCAGATGAAGGAGCAAGGTAAAAACCCATCAGCCCAAACAAACAATGATGAACAACACAATAAATGAAATTTAAAATTCTCTAGAAGGGGGCTTCCCTGGTGGCGCAGTGGTTGAGAGTCCACCTTCCGATGCAGGGGACACCGGTTCGTTCCCCGGTCCGGGAAGATCCCATATGCCGCAGAGCAGCTGGGCCTGTGAGCCATGGCTGCTGAGCCTGCGCGTCCGGAGCCTGTGCTCTGCAACGGGAGAGGCCACAACAGTACCGCAAAAAAAAAAAAAAAAAAAAAAAAAAAATTCTATAAAAGGAATCAATAGCAGAATAACTGAGGCAGAAGAACAGATAAGTGACCTGGAAGATAAAATAGTGGAAATAACTACCACAGAGCAGAATAAAGAAAAAAGAATGAAAAGAACTGAGGACAGTCTCAGAGACCTCTGGGACAACATTAAACGCACCAACATTCGAATTATAGGGGTTCCAGAAGAAGAAGAGGAAAAGAAAGGGACTGAGAAAATATTTGAAGAGATTATAGTTTAAAACTTCCCTAATATGGGAAAGGAAATAGTCAATCAAGTCCAGGAAACACAGAGAGTCCCATAAAGGATAAATCCAAGGAAAAACACATATTAATCAAACTATCATATTAATGATAGACACATATTAATCAAACTATCAAAAATTAAATACAAAGAAAAAATATTAAAAGGGAAAAGCAACAAATAACATACAAGGGAATACCCATAAGGTTAACAGCTGATATTTCAGCAGAGACTCTGCAGGCCAGAAGGGAGTGGCAGGACATATTTAAAGTGGTGAAAGAGAAAAACAACCAAGATTACTCTACCCAGCAAGGATTTCATTCAGATTCAATGGAGAAATTAAAAACTTTATGGACAAGCAAAAGCTAAGAGAATTCAACACCACCAAACCAGCTTTTACAACAAATGCTAATGGAACTTCTCTAGGCAGGAAACACAAGAGAAGAAAAAGACCTACAATAACAAATCCAAAACAATTAAGAAAACGGTAATAGGAACACACATATCGATAACTACCTTAAATGTAAATGGATTAAATACTTCAACCAAAAGACATAGATTGGCTGAATGGATACAAAAACAAGACCTGTATATATTCTGTCTACAACAGACCCACTTCAGACCTAGGGACACATACAGACTCAAAGTGAGGGGATGAAAAAATATATTCCATTCTTTTGAGCTGGAGTAGCAATTCTTATATCAGACAAAATATACTTTAAAATAAAGACTATTGCAAGAGACAAAGAAGGACACTACATAATGATCAAGGGATCAATCCAAGAAGAAGATCTAACAATTGTAAATATTTATGCACTCAACATAAGAGCACCTCAATACAAAGGCAAATGCTAACAGCCATAAAAGGGGAAATCGACAGTAACACAATCATAGTAGGGGACTTAAACACCCCACTTTCACCAATGGACAGATCATCCAAAATGAAAATAAATAAGGAAACACAAGCTTTAAATGATACATTAAACAAGATGGACTTCATTAATATTTATAGGATATTCCATCCAAAAAAACCAGAATAAACTTTCTTCTCAAGTGGTCATGGAACATTCTCCAGGACAGATCATATCTTGGGTCACAAATCAAGTCTTGGTAAATTTAAGACAATTGAAATCGTATCAAGTATCTTTTCCGACCACAATGCTATGAGACTAGATATCAATTACAGGAAAAAAATCTGTGAAAAATACAAACACATGGAGGCTAAACAATACACTACTAAATAACCAAGAGATCACTGTAGAAATCAAAGAGGAAATCAAAAAAAACCTAGAAACAAATGACAATGAAAACACGACGACCCAAAACCTATGGGATGCAGAAAAAGCAGTTTTAAGAGGGAAGTTTATAGCAATACAATCCTACCTCAAGAAACAAGAAACATCTCAAATAAACAACCTAACCTTACACTTAAAGCAATTAGAAACAGAAGAACAAAAAACCCCCAAAGTTAGCAGAAGAAATCATAAAGATCAGATCAGAAATAAATGAAAAAGGAATTAAGGAAACAATAGCAAAGATCAATGAAACTAAAAGCTGTTTTTTTTGAGAAGCTAAACAAAATTGATAAACCACTAGCCAGACTCATCAAGAAAAAAAGGGAAAACACTCAAATCAATAGAATTAGAAAAGAAAAAGTAGAAGTAACAACTGACACTGCAGAAATACAAAGGATCATGAGAGATTACTACAAGCAACTATATGCCAATAAAATGGACAACCTGGAAGAAATGGACAAATTCTTAGAAAAGCACAACCTCCCAAGACTGAACCAGGAAGAAATAAAAAATATAAACAGAGCAATCACAAGCACTGAAATTGAGACTGTGATTAAAAATCTTCCAACAAACAAAAGCACAGGACCAGATGGCTTCACAGGCGAATTCTATCAAATATTTAGAGAAGAGCTAACACCTATCCTTCCCAAACTCTTCCAAAATATAGCAGAGGGAGGAACACTCCCAAACTCATTCTACGAGGCCACAATCACCCTGATACCAAAACCAGAAAAAGATGTCACAAAGGAAGGAAACTACAGAACAATATCACTGATGAACATAGATGCAAAAATCCTCAACAAAATACTAGCAAACAGAATCCAACAGCACATTAAAAGGATCATACACCATGATCAAGTGAGGTTTACCCCAGGAATGCAAGGAGTCTTCAATATAGGCAATCAATCAGTGTGATAAACCATATTAACAAATTGAAGGAGAAAAACCATATGATCATCTCCATAGATGCAGAAAACACTTTTGACAAAATTCAACACCCATTTTAGATAGAAACCCTCCAGAAAGTAGGCATAGAGGGAACTTACCTCAACATAATAAAGGCCATATATGACAAACCCACATACATATGGTCACCTTATCTTTGATAAAGGAGGCAAGAATATACAATGGAGAAAAGACATCCTCTTCAATAAGCGGTGCTGGGAAAACTGGACAGCTACATGTAAAAGAATGAAATTAGAACACTCCCTAACACCATACACAAAACTAAATATAAAGCCAGACACTATAAAACTCTAGAGGAAAACATAGGCAGAACACTATATGACATAAATCACAGCAAGATCCTTTTTGACCCACCTCCTAGAGAAATGGAAATAAAAACAAAAATAAACAAATGGGACCTAATGAAACTTAAAGGCTTTTGCATAGCAAAGGAAACCATAAACAAGACAAAAAGACAACACTCAGAATGGGAGAGAGTATTTGCAAACGAAGCAACTGACAAAGGATTAATCTCCAAAATATACAGGCAGATCATACAGCTCAATATTGAAAAAGCAAACAACCCAATCCAAAAATGGGCAGAAGACCTAAATAGACATTTCTCCAAAGAAGATATAAAGATTGTCAACAAACACATGAAAGGATGCTCAACATTACTAATCATTAGAGAAATGCAAATCAAAACTACAGTGAGGTATCAACTCACACCGGTCAGAATGGCCATCATCAAAAAATCTACAAACAATAAATGCTGGAAAGTATGTGGAGAAAAGAGAACCCTCTTGCACTGTTGGTGGGAATGTAAATTGATACAGACACTATGGAGAACAGTATGGAGGTTCCTTAAAAAACTAAAAATAGAACTACCATACAACCCACCAATCCCACTACTGGACATATACCTTGAGAAAACCATAATTCCAAAAGGGTCATGTACTACAATGTTCATTGCAGCTCTATTCACAATAGCCAGGACATGGAAGCAACCTAAGTGTCCATCGATAGATGAATTGATAAAGAAGATGTGGCACATACATACAATGGACTATTATTCAGTCATAAAAAGAAACGAAATTGAGTTATTTGTAGTGAGGTGGATGGACCTAGAGTCTGTCATACTGAGTGAAGTAAATCAGAAAGAGAAAAACAAATACCGTATGCTAACACATATGTATGGAATCTAAAAAATAACAAAATGGTTCTGAAGAGCCTAGGGGGCAGGACAGGAATAAAGACGCAGATGTAGAGAATGGACTTGAGGACACAGGGAAGGGGAAGCTGGGACGAGTGAGAGAGTGGCACAGACATATATACACTACCAAATGTAAAATGGATAGCTAGTGGGAAGCAGCCACGTAGCACAGGGAGATCAGCTCGGTGCTTTGCGTCCACCTAGAGGGGTGGGGTAGGGAGGGTGGGAGGAAGACGCAAGAGGGAGGAGATATGGGGATATATGTTTATGTATAGCTGATTCACTTTGTTATACAGTGGAAACTAACACACCATTGTAAAGCAATTATACTCCAATAAAGATGTTAAAAAAAAAGAAGGACTCACATGTGCTTAATAATGTTGATAGCAGAATCATGATATGAGCACTGACTATATCTAGGAATTATGCTAGCCTTCAACCTGCAAAGGAGGATATAGTAATCCCCACTTCACAGATAGCAAAATTGAGACTCCAAGATGTTAAATAACCTCATCCTACAGCTCTTAATGAGGGCTGAATCCAAGAATGCCTGATTCCAATCACCCTCTCCATGGCACCTCACTCTCTCACTTTTAATTTCTCTTTATTCATTTATTGCAAGTGTCCCTCTCCCTCAGAATCAAACACAAAACCATATGGCTGGACCAGAATAAAATCTGAATAGCTGCATGTAGCTGTTTTAAAATGCCCAGTCTTCCCTGGCAGATCTCTGACTTTCCAACACTACAGCCTTCGTGTGGAAGGTTAAACAGCAAGGACAGTGGCTCCAAATCTCTTTTCCACTGGATCAGTGGAACAAGGTAGTCTTCCATCTAAAATCAAATAATAGCTGACTTTTCCTCATTCTTGAAAAAAGTGTGTATAGATGGATCAACAGATGGATGGATGGTTGGATGGATGGATAGATGGATGGATAAATGGATGGATGGACGGGTGCATAGATGGATGGATAAATGGATGGATGGACGGGTGCATAGATGGATGGATAAATGGATGGATGGATGGATAAACAGCTGGATGGATGGACAGATGGATGACGGTCAAACAGATGCATGGATGTGCATTTCCAAGTGAAGACTATTTCTAAAAGGTAACATAGGAAACTATCAACAGTGGTAGTCATTTCTGGGAGGGAACAGTGTATGAGACAACGGTGAAAGTGGGAACTACTTTTTACTCTACAGTCTCTTATATCTTTCAAATTTTGAGCTGTGTGTAATGCTTACATTAAAATAAGTAGCAATATAAAAGTAATTTTAAAACACCTTGTTAAATAGATATATGCATGAATGAGAGGCTGGAAGAATGAATAAATCCTAAAGATAAAAATGTTTTAAATAGATGAATAAATTTTAACAGTTAAAAAAATTTATGTTTCCCATTGATTTTTCTTTAAATCTTGGCACCAACTTCTACTTGTCTGTATTAGAATCTAGCATAATGTGGTTTCCAACTTGGAACACAATCGATTACAAAATTTGGTTATTTTAAGTCAAACAGGTCAATAACAGTGTGGTGTTTTGCACAGAGCATCTTGACTTTAAGGTTTGCCCACACAAATCTGCTCAAGGACTGCTCTGCAGTTACAGGGAGCGACAATAGGGCTGAGGCCTGGACACGTGATCCCACCCAAGTTTCCTTATTTAAGCTCTAATTCTCCTCTCATGCATCAAATCCCACCTGCATGCTGGGCCTCTGAATACTGCCCCTGCATTGCTGGGGGCTCTGAGTAATCGGACCCTGCCAAGGGAAAAATAAGAAGACAAATGACTTCCCCAACCACCATCAATACCATTTCCAGGAAGAAATGAAGAGAGCTGACTCTTGGCCATAAATGATTTGCTGCTTTCCTCTCCATCAGTATGGAAATGGAGCAGGGTTGTTTCAAAGCTGGGTTTTTTAGCTTTCCAGGCAGCTGTGTGGATTCCATACACTAGGGAGGTTGACAACATTCAACAAGACTTTATGGAACTTTTGCTGGGTTAGCACGGACCCCACGCCCTGCCCTCAAGGCATTTACACTCTAATCCAAGATATAAAATATAATCCAAAAAAGAGGAGGCAGTATTTGGATGTCAATTGTCCACAGCAAGTGCCAAGTTATTTGATGGATGGAGGATGGTGACAAGTCTGTGATGCCTGGCAATGCGACAGGACTACCAGAGGTACGTGAAATCACCTCTGTTTAACTATGGGACACCAGTCACAGTTCTATTCCTTCTGGGACAGTTTGGAAATCATAAAATTCTCTTCAAGGAAGAAAATGAGAACAAAGAAAAACCACGTTGGCATTACAGTGCCCCAAATGACAGAGATGGCTCAGTAGGGCCATCTTGTGCTGATCCCTGCCGCCATTCCATGAGCGGGGTACTGCCCTTCCCCCGCCCTTGCCCAAACGTTTTGGTCTCCCTGTGTCTATGAGTCCCAGCAAGCAGTGCAGCGGGGAGCCCGACAAGACAGAGCATCCTATAGGTTGGAACAGTAACAAAAGGCAACTTAAGGAGAAGAAATTTTAGTTCGGTCCTAAAGATTAGATATCCAGCTGTCAAGGAACAGGAAAGACACTTCTGATGAGGGATATGGCCCGCAAAGATTTGTGGCTGGAAAATGTCAGGTCCTATGATGCTGGAAAGTCAGTGTGGGCTGCTGAGCACTCGCTCTTCAGTCACTGTGGGTAGGAGGCCTCCCTAGGATTTTCTGGGATAAGTAAGGTATCTGCTGCTCCTCCAGGCATCACTGTGTGTATGAGGATAGGGAGGACATTTGTTTCCCTGCAGCAGCTCCACCCTCTCTGTGGCGCCCTTTGGGATCTCCCATTCCATCTCTATCATTGTCCCTATGGACTGGCACTCAGCTAAGCCACGTACATGCATTAGCTCCTTTAACCCTTCACCACTCTTGAGGAGGGATCTACTGCATCCATTTTACAGATCAAGAAAGAGAGGCTCAGAGACGTTAAGTCACTCACCCAAAGTGACTCAGCTAATAAAATAGCAGAGCCAGGACTTGAACCAACTTCTCTGCCTAACTCCAAAGTATGCTCTTGTTCTTCTTAAGGATGGGTCTTTCCTATTGCTTGAGACAAAGACAATCATCGCATGTGAAACTGCTCAATCCAAAGCACTTCTGCTTTCAACATAAGTGGTTGCCAAACAGTCTTCCATGTAAAACTGAAGTTTCTCTACAGCCCTGCAGGCTTGTGCCCTGGACCCTCTTGACACCTGGCCAACAGAGATGACAAAATGGGAAGAGTTGGGAAGACTGGGGTCCAAATCCCAGTTCTGCTCCCTGAGTGGTTCAAGCATCACATGTTCAAAACTGAGCTCCTGCTCTTTTCCCCAAACCTGCTCCTCCTGTGCCGACCTCACCATCAACTCTCCTCCTCACTCACATCCCTCCAGCCACAAAGTCCTCCTTGTTCTTCCTTAAACACGAGTCTCCCAACTCAGAACCTTTGCAGTGGCCATTCCCCCTGCCTGGAAATGCTTTTCCCTCAGATACACATATGGTTCACTCCCTCACCCTCTTTCAATTCTTCACATAAATGTTGCCATCTCGATGTGGCCAAGGCTGGCCACCCCCATCCCCACCTGCATGCGCCAAATCCCTTTACTTGCTCCATAGTTTCCACAGCAGTTATCACTTTCTACAATGTTATGTAATTTATTTATTTTGTTTATTGTTTATTATCTGTCTTCCTCCACTAAAATAAAAGTGCCCCAAGAAATGGTAGAATCTAGGTAGTAAGTGTATGCTTGTTCCTTGGGAAACTGGTTCAACTTTTCTATATGTTTGTAGTTGTTCATAATAAAATGTTAGAGTAATGGACCTAAAAGGTAATGAATTTGTCTGCTTTGTTCATTGATGTATCCCAAGTGTCAGGAACATAGTAGGTACACAATAAACATATAGTAGGTACCCAGTAAACATTACTGAATGAAGGAATTAATGAAGTGTAACACTATTTAAGTGTTACTTTGGGCAAGTTATTTCATCTCTCTAAAGCTCAGTGTGTCACCTGTAATGTGAGCAAAATAGCGGCTACTTCCATTTATTCAACAAGTATTCATTGTGAATCACTACATATCAAGAACTATGTTAGGTACCAGGGTACCAAATTAGGTAATTGTGAACAAAGTAGACCAGGTCCCCCTTCTCATGGAGCTTCCAATTCAGTAAGGAAGACAGATCAGCATAATCACAATTTCATGTAACTTCAATGCTTTCCATGAGATCACCCAATACCTATACATTCCACAGTCAGTCTTGGGGGTTCAGGAAGGACTTCCCAGCTGAATATGAGCACTAATGGGTATATAGGAACTGCCTCCTGATTTCTATTTCATCCTTCTTCCTTATTAATAAAATACTTTTGTTTTGTTTTTCTTCTTGGGGGGGTAACAACGTATCCAACAGAAAAACCTTCTTTCACTAGCATCTCTTGCAGCTGAGGCTGGCCACCTGACATAGTTCTGATCACTGAAAGCAAGGCACAATGTACCCTGAGCCTTTTGGATCTTTGTCCTTCATTGGCTTCCATGCCTGCTATGTGATGCCTGGAGGTGAAGCAGCCATTTTGCAACCATGAGGATGGAAGCTGCATGGCAGAGCAGGAAGTCAAGGAAGCTGGAGTCCCTACTAGTATCTCTGACTCACTCTACCAGCCATAGCCTGTCTACCACTGAGCTTATTATTTTTCAGGCCAAATAAAAGCTTGCATTCAAGCAATTTTAGTAGAGTTTTCTAATATTTACAGGCACGGGCAATGCTGTGGTCCCATGCAAGATATTGGTGAGGGTGAGTGAATGAAAGTGAAATGTTCTAAACCCAGAGCAAAGCATGTGCAAAGGCCCAAAGGTGCAGAGAGCAAAGTCGATTCAAGCAACAGAAAGAAGTTCAGTGTGGCTGGAATGAACTGGATAAAAAGAAGGTGGTGAGGGATGAGGTTGCAAATGTAAACAGGGATCCCATCAAGTAGGGTTTTAGAAATCAGACTAAAGAAGCACTGAGGAGCCATCACAAGCTGCTAAGAAAAATCAGAGTTAATTTATGTAATTTGTCCAATATACGGTAGTTGCCCCCAAAATGAGAAGCATTGTGAGTATTGTTTTCTGTCAAACCATTTTACTGAGGTATAATTGAAATGCAAAAAGGCATACATATTTAATGTACAACTTGATGACTTTGGGGATAGGTATATACTTATGAAACCATCACCACCATCAAGGCCAAAAACATATCCATCTCCCCCCAAAGTTTCCTCCCATCCCCTTTATTATAACCATTGTTATTTCGTGTGGTAAAAACACTTAAAATAAGATCTATCCTTTTAGCAAATTTTAAGTATACAATACAGTTGTTAGCTATAGACACTATGTGGTATATTAGATCTCCAACTTATTCATCTTGCATAACTGAAACTTTGTACCCTTTGACCAACACATCCTCTTCTTCACAGCAAAGAGAACCATCAACAAAATGACAAGACAATCTGGAGAATGAGAGGGAATATTTGCAAACCATCTATCTGATAAGGAGTTACTATCTAAAATATATAAGGAACCCATATAGCTCAGTAGCAAAAATGCAAATAACCTGATTTTAAAATGGGCAAAGGACCTGGGCAGACATTTCTCCAAGGAAGACATACAAATGGCCAAAAAACATATGAAAATGTGCTCAACATCATTAATCATCAGAGAAATGTAAATCAAAACCACAGTGAGATATCACCTCACGCTTATGTTAGAATTGCTACTATTTAAAAAAATAAATTAAAAAATTTTTAAAAGATAACAAGTGTTGGTGAGAATATAGAGAAAAGGGAACCCTTATGTACTGTGGGTGGGATTGTAAATTGGTTCAGCCAGTATGAGAAACAACATGGAGTTTCCTCAAAAAGTTAAAAATCGCACTGCCCTATGATCTATTTCTAAGTATTTACCCAAAGGAATTGAAATCATGATCTCAAAGAGATATCTGCCTTATTCATAATAGCCAAGACATGGAAGCAACCTAAAAGTCCATCAATGGGTGTATGGATAACGAAAATGAAATATAGATAGACAGATACATAGATACCTGTAGAACATTATGCTAAGTAAAATAAGCCACACAGAAAGACAAATACAGTATGACCTCACTTATACGTGAGTATTGTTTTACCTCCGAGTACACACAAACTCCTCAATGAAATGGAGATGCATCGCTTGTATTTGCAAACCCACCAGAGATCACAGACACAAGCCAAGGGAATCCAGTGTGGGAAACAAAAAAGAAAAACAATTCAGCCAGGACAGTTCAACCACTGCTTTACTCGTCTTTGCCACTGTCAGGTTTATTCCCACAGTGACTCACCCACAGCACCACCTCCAGGCCGCTCTCTAAGTGACCGTGCTGACCAGTGACGTGCAAGATCATCTCAGAAAACAGTGGAAACTCCAAGGCAAGGAGGCCACCTGAAGGGGCCCTTTCCCTTCCCTCCTCGTCTCTGGGCTGTTTCCAGCAAACGCAGCGAGTGCCTAAATGAGGGTTTGATCAATGGAGGCCAGGTTGATATTGATAAAGCGGCTGCAGTTTCTGCAAATCACGCGGCACTCATAGATACTGAAGATTAATCTTTACAAATACGGGGCAAAGGGGGAGAAAAGAACCAAGTCAATTTAGCTTCCGATTATTACTTTCTCCAGAAAGCACTGAAGAGTCAAAAGTTTAACTGATGTACATTAGACAGGGAGACAAATCCAGAAATATCACCCAATTACCTGGCAGCTTCTAGAAGGTATTTTTCATGACAGCAGGTGGGTTTGCCTTTTCTAAATCAGGAAGGAGACAAGACACCACTAAACGGATGTTGACTTGGCCCAGTGCACAAGTGCTAACCTCACCGGACAAACTGAAGGCTGAATATTTGTCCTGAGTCTACAGAGTGTCCTTGAAAACACATCTCCACTGATTTCCTAGTTATTTTTATGTTATAGTGTATGTATCTTTAGAAATTATACTGACTGCTCCTTCCTGAAACAAGAAGGATTTATTTTTTCCTACAAAGAAATAATAAATAACAGTGCTTAGCCTCCTTGGGCCTCTGATTTCATATCTCGAGAGCGGGTACGAGCCCAGTATGTAACGTATAGCACAGTTCCTCAACCTTGGCACTACTGACATCTGGGGCCAGATAATTCTCTATTGGAGGGCTGTCCTGTGCACTGTAGGAGTTTAGTGGTACCCCTGGGCTCTACCCACTAGATGCCAGTAGCAGCTATCCCCCCCACCCCCAGTTATGACAACAAAAATTGTCTCCAGATATTGCCAAATGTCCCCTGTGAGGCAAAACTACTTGTGTATAGTAATATGCAAATACACAACATATGTAAGAGTCGGGGAAATGCCATTCAAAAAATCTCCCATGTTGTATTCACACAAAGCAACAAAACCAAATTCTACACTTAATGCCAGCTATAACCTCTTTATTCACAACCGTGTCATAGCCAGACAACCTGAGGCAGAGGTTTTCAAAACCTGGATCACAGAGCAATTTCCTGAGATCAGGGCCAGCTCATTTACAGGGCCAGCAATTACACACAGCCCCTGCTCAGAGGGCCTCACGCTGCTGCTGGCATCTGGAAATTCCTAATAATTTTTAACAAGGACCCCCCCATGTTTTCATTTTGCTCAAGGCCCTGCAAGTTTTGTAGCCAGTGCTACCTGAGGTGCTTATTTTATTTTTTATTTTTTTATTTGGGTGCACTGGGTCTTAGTTGTGGCATGCAGGATCTTTAGTTGCAGTATGCAGGATCTTGGGTTTTTTTCAGTAGCAGCATGTAGGATCTAGTTCCTTGACCAGGAATCGAACCAGGGCGCCCTGCATTGGGAGCACGGATTCTTAACTGCAGGGAAGTTCCTGGGGTGCTTATTTTATTCATTTTTTATTTATTTATTTTTGGCTGCGTTGGGTCTTTGTTGCTGCACGAGGGGTTTCTCTAGTTGCAGCGAGCAGGGGCTACTCTTCGTTGTGGTGCGTGGGCTTCTCATTGCAGTGGCTTCTCTTGTGGATCACGGGCTTTAGGCGTGCAGCCTTCAGTAGTTGTGGCACATGGGCTTCGTTGCTCTGCGGCATGTGGGATCTTCCCAGGCCAGGGCTTGAACCCGTGTCCCTGGCACTGGCAGGCGAATTCTTGACCACTACGCCACCAGGGAAGTCCCAATGCTTATTTTAAATTCAGGCTCTTGAATGAAATGAAAACAAGGCCATGTTCACTGCAGCATTATTTACAAAGCCAAGAAATGGAAACAACTTAAGTGTCCACTAGGAATGAATGGATAAAGAATATATCTATATGTGATGAAATACTATTCAGCCATTAAAAAGAAGGAAATCCTGCCAACTGCACCAACATGGATGGACCTTGAAGACGTTAGACTAAATGAAGTAAGTCAGACAGAGAAGGACAAATACTGTATGATGTCACTTATATGTGGAATATAAAAAATTCAAACTCATGAAACAGACACTGTCTGTTGGTTACCAGACTGGTGGTTACCAGGGGCTGGGGGATGGGGAAACTAGGGAGATGTTGATCAAAGGGTACAAATTTCCAGTTACGAGATGAATAACCTCTGGGGATCTAATGTACAGCATGGTGATTAGAGTTAACAGTACTGTACTGTATAGTTGAAAGCTGCTAAGAGAATAGATTGTAAATGTTCATACCACACACACACATACACACACAAATGGTAACTATGTGAAGTAATGGATATGTTAACTAATCTTACTGTAATAATCATTTCACAAGATATCAGTATATCAAATCATCACATTGTATACCTTAAACGTATACAATGTTATTTGTCAGTGATATTTCAATAAAGCTGGAACAAATAAAAATAAAATAAACTCAGGCTCCTGAACCCCACTGTTTTTCAGTAATTCAGCTTGATGTCAAAGCCTGCAAGTGACATTCTTTGATTCTGTGACTTAAAAATAAAAGAGAGAAAGAGAGAGATTTCTCTCTAAAACGTAGGAAATTCCAATTAAAAGTAATCTTTCATTTTAAATGCACAGCAGAAACACGAGATAAGTTAGAAGACAAAACTCTGACACCAGTCTGGGAGGGTTAAGAGACTTCATGGAAATGAATACAAAAATATTTTAAATATTTAAATTGTCTAACCTTTCCATTTTTACTTCTAAGTGAGCCAAGAAAAAAAGTCAGATCATTTGAGAGGAATGAAAAATAACAATTTTTATAAAATCAAAATCACATTCCTGAACTTTCCACTTGCATATAGAGGATGAAACTGCACAGAATTTTCCTTGTGGGAAATGGAGAACCAAGTGCCCCTTGTGGATAGTGTGCTGGTGGGATTTTCCAAGCACAATTCACACTGCAGAATTTTCTGAACCTGGTTCACTTTTCTCAGTATTAATCACTTTTCACTTATATTCCAACTACTATCCCCCCCCGAAAAAAATAAAGCAAAGACCTAAACTCTGGGGAACTTTCATATGAAAGAACTTTCTAGACTGCCTTTAGATGCCCTACTTAATTAGCTATCATGAAAGCAAGACAGAGAGTTCTTCCAAGGAGTTGACCCAGTGTATTGACATGATGCTCTACAGATCTAACATCATACGGGGTCTCTATTCTAGAAAACAAAACAGAAGCAGAGCATACCAAATATGTGTTCCAGCCACTTGACTGTGTGAGTCCGGAAACTAACCTGGCAAAGGAAGAGATGAAACTTAGAGGATTTGTCAGAATCACAGGGTGCAGGAAAATGTTTCCAAAGGGGGCCCTCACCTGATGCTACCAATAAGATGCATGTTTTGGTCTGAAGGAAAAACATAAAAAATAGTTTCATTTGTTTCTTTGGGTCCTTTGTTGCTGTTAGCTTGATCAAAGATCAAGCTACTCCACTTCTCCGGCCTTGCTCTGCAGAGGCCCTGCAAGCATTTAGGAAAGGAAATTTGGGAGTGGAAACTGGAGAGAAATGACCTGCGTAATAAAAGGGAAGGTTTTGGAGCCCTTTGGGAAAGGGGGGAGGGGCAGAGTTGGAGAGAGAAAAGAAGGATCTAGAAGCCTGTGTGTGCCAGAAAATCATCCTGTCCTGAGGCCCCAGTCTTTAATAGAGTCCCCTGAACTCACAACATGAGTAGGTTTCCAGTAGGCATTGTGGAAGAGGCCAAGTTCTGCGTTTGGGCTCATGGGGGATGAAACTGAGAGAGTGCACGGAGCACCAGAGCCAGAGGCAGGTGGGACCCTGAGAAGACCCCCATCCCTGAGTAAGCAGGAATTAGCAAGAGTAAATTTTACCTAGATCTTTTGACATCCAGGTTACACTCCTTTGTTATAAAAATGTTTGGCAGTTTCCAACCTTGCCTTGGGACCATGAGGTGCTGGATCAGGAGCATTTCTCAGCCACCTCTGGATGCACGTGCGTTGGCGGAGCAGTCCCTGTCAGTGCACAGTCCATCCTGGATCCTACCATTAGGGGCCACGCCTGCCCAATTGCCAACAGCAAGTATCTACATCTCTTTGCTTGATGCAGAACCCACTGATGGTGGCCAGGGCCCACTCTGCCTGTGCAAGTGGCAGGTCAGAAGTACTGGGGAATTAATACACCCCTGGGGGGGGAGGACTCAACCAGCGACTGATTGGAGGGGTGTGTAAATACCCCAGCTCCTCCACTTCTCAGGTGAGGTAAATCCAGAGTGCATGTTTTACCCTGGGGTCAGCACACTTCTCATGCAAAGGGCCAGATGGTAAATATTTCAAGCTTTGTGGGCCATACAGTCTCTCACAGCTACTCAACTCTGCTGTTGTAGTGCACAAGGAGCCATGGACAATACATAAATGAACTGGTGTGAATGTATTCCAACAAAACTTTATTTACAAAAACAGGTGGCAAGCCAGATTTGCCATGGACTGTAACCTACAAATCCCTGTTCTTTGCTATTTTCCAGAGTTAACCAGAGAGATTAAACTCTGTGACCCCCACAGTGGTAACTAACTTGATAATGAACTCTTTATCATCTCCCTTCCCTTCCTGGCCTGTCTCCTTTCCCCCCACCTTGCCTAGCTTAATAGACTATTTCCACCCAAATCCTTGCCTCAGAGGCTGCTTCAGTGAGAACTCAAACTAAAAGTTAGTTGATTAGGGTACTTTGGCTGCATGTAACAGAGAATTGAACTAAAAATGATTTAAATGACACTGACATAGGTTTATTTTATCTTCCACAGAAAGCCCAGGCATAGGTGGTCCAGGAAGGTTAACTCAATGTCAGAGCATTGGGGGTTTTCTGATGCTTACAGCTCATTGCTAAGAACAGAGCACATAACAATGCTAAGCCAGTCACTGCTAAAAAGAAAGAGATGAGTATGCCTAGCTTAGGCCAATTGAGGCCCATGCCCTGAGGCCAGGGGAAGGAAGGACCCTGTCTTCTCTGGGTGTATGGCCAACTGGCATAAACAAAATGACAGTACTCTCAGCAATGAAGAAGGGGGAATGGCTGTTGGGTAGACAACCAACACATCCCCAATAGTACATGCTCAATAAATGAGTGCATGGGTCCCTGGATTTAAATAATGGATGGCAACTTTCTGAAAGAAAGATAAAGTAGAAAAGGCCATCCTTTTCTAAGGATGCACAAGAGTCATGCAGAATAGGCCCAGAGTGACTTGGATATTCAGGGGAGATCGTAGAGCCTTTAGATAGTTTGATAGCTTGATTACACAATTCAGAGCCATCAGAGAAAGTGAAAGGGGGACGTGGGGAGCCCTTATTTAAGTCAAATACAAATATGTTCTTCCCCTGGTTAATAATGAGCAAAGCATTTTACAGTTCATAAAGCTCATGTCCATCCATTAATCTTTCCATTTAATCAAAAAACAAACTAATGTAATAGCCAGGTCAGGTACTGTGAAGTTCAAATACTTTTGCAAGAAATTAAAGAAGACTGAAATTAATGGCTACAAGTAACAGAGAACTCATTAACTGGAAAACTCAATATTGTTTAGACAGAAATTCTTCCCAGTTATCTATAGAATCAGTGCCATCCCACTCAAAATCCCAGCAGGTTGTTTTGTTTTTGTTTTTGTTTTTAATTAATTTATTTTTTATTTTTGGCTGTGTTGGGTCTTCGTTTCTGTGCGAGGGTTTTCTCTAGTTGCAGCAAGCGGGGGCCATTCTTCATCGCGGTGCGTGGGTCTCTCACTATCGTGGCCTCTCTTGTTGCAGAGCACAGGCTCCAGACGTGCAGGCTCAGTCGTGGCTCACGGGCCTAGTTGCTCTGCGGCATGTGGGATCTTCCCAGACCAGGGCTCGAACCCATGTCCCCTGCATTGGCAGGCAGATTCTCAACCACTGTGCCACCAGGGAAGCCCTTTTTTTTTTTGAGAAATTAACAAAATGACTCTAAAAATTATATGAAGATGTATTATAACAGCCAAAAATAGCCAAGGCCATCTTGAAGGAAAACAAAGCTACAGACATACCACCAAATATCAATATTTATTATAAAGCTAAAATAATTAAGACAGTAAAATGGCACAAGGGTAGACAAATGGAACAGAAGAGGAGGTCCAGAAAATGTGTGACAAAAACACCTCTGTGATTCAGTGAGAAAAGATGGTCTTTTCAATAAGTGGTGCTGGGTCAGTTGGATATCAATATCAAGTGTCAGCAATGATGTAGGGCATCATGGCTGGTGAGTGTAGATTGGTATAAGCACCTTGGAAAACTGGCTACATCTACGAAAGCTGAATATATTCCCTGTAACCCAGCAATTTCACTTCTGGGTATATACATAACAAAATTAGTGCATACATGCATCATAAGGTTTAACATAAGAATGTAGCAGCTTTATTTGTAATTACCATAAAGTGAAAACAGTCCAAATGTCCATCAACTGTGGTTTGTTTATACAGTGGAATGATACACAACTGAGAATGAAGTATGGCCATGTGCAGCAACATGAATGAATCTCAGAAATATGTTGCAACAAAAGATGCCAAACACACATCCAAAAAGTGCATAAAGTATGATTCCATCTATATGCAGTTCAGAAACAGGCAAATTCATTAAGTGAAAGAAGTTAGAATAGCAGTTCTCTTTGAGAGATATTGACTGGAAAGGGGCTCAAGTGAGCTTTGGGGTGCTTAAGATGTTCTAGATCAGGATGGTGGTTACACAGTTTTATACATGTGCAAAAAACTTATCAAGCTATCCACTTATGATTTTTATACTTATTATTACTGTACATATGTCACACTTCATTACAAGAGATAAATCAAGGGAATATTGTTAGGATGATTTCCTGAAGGTGTGGTGCCTAGATTCCTGAGGATTTGACTCACTGCAGAGATAAAGCCTAGGCTACTAGGAAAATAGATGAGGAGCATTTCCTAAGCCTTGGGCCCTTGGGTGACAATTGTTTGGTTCTCCTTGACAGTGGCAGAACACCTTGGCAATGAACTGGCAGTGTAATTACCTGGAAAGGGAAATAACCCGAAAACATAGCCAGCAGCAGACATAAATCATGGCTAAAATAGGAGCCAAGTTCTACCGCAGAAGAACAATATCTTTCACCAAATCCCAAAGGAAATAATGACAATAATTAACAACTAACATTTTTTAACTGCTGGCTATGTGCCAAGAATTTACAAGTTTCAATTTACTTATTGAAACCTTGCCACAAACTAAAAACACATCTAATGTGTGGCAGAGTTGAGATGCCAACAGAAAAGTATGGCTCCAGCCCTCATCACCCCGTCCTGTGCCACACATATTTCCTAGGGATTCAGACTCAGGTCTTAACTGTTTCCTGCCCACTTCTCTCCCCACTGGACTGGGTGTTAGGTCTCTCCCTAGGTGTTTCTCTCTTTTATAACCCTCTTCACACTCTCTTGTCACTGTGTGGTTATGTATTAGTTTCCTGAGGCTGCTGTAACAAATTACCTCAAACTCAGTGTCTTAAAACAAAAGAAATTTATTCTCTCCCAGTTCTGGAGGTCAGAAGGCTGAAATCAGTTTCACTGAGCTGAAATTGAGGCATCAGCTGGGCTATGCTCCCACCACAGGCCCTAGGGGAGAACCTGATTCTTACCTCTTCCAGCTTCTGGTGGCTGTGAGCATTCCTTGGCTTGTGGCTACATTACTCCCGTCTCTGTCTCTGTCTTCATAGTGCCTTATCCTCTTCTCTGTGTGCAATCTCTCTCTGCCTTCCTCTTATAAGGACACTGTGATTGGATTTAGGGCCCACTTAGATAATTTGAAATAATCTCCCCCCATTACAATATCCTTAACTTAATCACATCTGCAAAGACTCTTCCTTCGCAGAAGGTAACATTTACAGGTTCTAGGGATTACAACCTGATATCGTTGGGTGGCCATTGTTCAGCCTACTGTCTCTATATTAACTCTATCACTGTATTCATTATCTCTGTATTAACTCCTTAACAGTACAGACCATCTATGGTCATTTTCAAGTGGCTACACATTTTGACATTCCTCTTATTAAAAGATGGGATCTACCTCTTCTCCCTTGATCATATGAATTCTGTGATTGCTTTGACCTATAGAATAGAGTGGGAATCACCCTGTTCCAGTTTCTGATCCAGGTTTTAAAAAATGGTCAGTTGCTACTTCCTATCTCTTGGAACACTCACTCTTGGAACCCAGCCACTTTGCTCTGAGAAACCCAAACTGCATGGAGAGGCCACATGAAGGTGCCCCAGGCAACACCACCAACTGAGAGCTCCTAGCCAACAGCCAACATCAACTGCCAGGCATGTGTTTGAGCCATCTTGTATGGTCCACACAGTCAAGACTTAGATGACTCTAGCCCCAGCCACTATCTGACCGCAACTACATGAGATATGTGAAGTGAGAAGCACCTACTTCTCAGTCAGTACAGTCGTGAGTGATAAGATCAAATATTTATTTCCAGCTACCATGTGAGCGGGTCATTTTTTATGCAGCAGTAGATGATCTGAACATTGTCTTATTCAGAGTTGCACACCAAATGCCTGGAACTATGCTTGGAGATCTTGAAATCCAGTGAAGGTGGAATAAATGAAAAACAACCAAACTCTAGAAGTTATGGCCAAGCAGGTGGGCTGGAGATCAAGAATTGTTGATATTAGATCCCAAAGAAAATGACAAGGTGATAGGTTACCAGAGGAAAGCCATGATGAAATAAATTCTCTAGAGCCCTGTATTAGTCAGGTTAGAACCAATAATATACATATATTACAATTATACAATCCCTCATAATAAATCTCCCAAGAGAGGGAGATTGAGATTTATTATGAAGAATTGGCTCACATGATTATGGAGGCTAAGAAGTCCCACAATCTGCTATCTGCGAGCTGGACAGCCAGAGAAGTGGATGGTGTAATTCAGTCCAAGTCCAAAGGCCTGAGACCCAGGGGAGTTGATAGCATAGATCCTAGTCAAGTACAGGAGATAAGATGAGATGTCCCAGCTCAAGCAGTGAAGCAGGAAGGGGAGGATCCCTCCTTCCTCTGCCTTTTTTTCTATTCAGGTTCTCAGTGGATTGGATGCTGTCCACCCACATGGGGAAGGTGATTTACTTTATTTGAGTCCACCGATTCAAATGTAATCTCATCAGAAACACCCTCATAGACACACTAGAGTAATGTTTAATCTGGTCACCCCGTGGCCCAGTCAAGTCAACACATAAAATTAAACATCACAAGCCTTTTGAGAGGTAATAGGTGGGCAGGTACACTGCTGATCAGGACCAAGTTCAACAAACCTTCAGCCAATGCTTGCTGACTTACAGATGCACAGATTCTACATATCATTTGTTTTCTTTTTAACCATTCCTTTAATTTAATAAGCAACGTACTGAGTACTTACTGAGAGCCAGGCATTGGTTTAGGTAATGGATATTCAGTTGTCAGCAAGTCCCTTCCTTCGTGGAGCTTTGAACCATAGAGTATTTAGGAGGACCTCAAAACCACAGGTAGGGGGTTCAAGGTCCCTTTCTGACCTTAATTACCTTTCTCTGCAGCCTTGCTCACCAAAAATCACTTCCTAAGAACATTAGACCATTAATACTACTAAGTGTGTCTTTCAAAATGGATATGGTGCAGGCAGTAAATCAGGAAAGATTAACTTGGCAAAGTCCTTCCATTCATTTTGGGGCAGCTGTGACAATTTCCTGTCATGGGAGATGGATAGACAGACCCCTTCTGTCCAATGACTCAGCACACCTTCGCTGGGCACAAGAAAGGAAAGTACAGGTGCTAACGAGATGAGCCTGTATTTGGTAGGGAGAGTCAGCCCAAAGCCTTAATCTTCTCAAGACCACCATTATGTGCCTTCACCAAATGCTTCTGCTATAATAATGCACCAGCAGCTGCAGCCATGGAGGTTCCCTGCTCAGATCTTCCCTCACAGGAACCGACTCTCGAGAGCAGAGCTGACCAGCAGTCTCCAGCCACTGCACTTCTGGACCACTGAGGTGTTCATGCCAAGCCACTCTTCCCAGGGCTTTTCCCAGCCAATGGCTGAGCATGGCAGGAGTACTAGAACCAGACTATTCTATTCCAGTGCTGGATTTGTCCAACAGGCAACTTTTGTCTCAAGAACTCCCTATTAGCCTGGCTGAAACTTTCTCAGAGGAGGCTAAACTTCCCTTCCTTCTCCTTCTCCTTTCATAGGTGTCAGACCGGCATCATGACCTGAAGGTCCTCCCTGCCTACCCCTGCGCCCTCCCCATTTTCCTCCCCAGGCATTTCTCCAATAAATTTCTTGCATGATTAATCCCTGTTTTGCCTTCTGCTTCTTAGAGGACCTGAACCGACATACTATCTACAGACAACTGTTATTTTGTGCATGCTTCCTTCTTTTTTTGTTAGTGCATTTAATGTACATCGTTGTCATTTTGCTTTCTTTCCCTATTTTATACTACGATATATGTGCCATCTTATGTTTTTGTGCTTCCTGCATATTATTTATAATCCTTAATATTCCACTGTATGAAAGGATCATAAGTGTCATCTGTTCCTCTTTAGTTGGACATTCAGGGTCTTTCCAATTTTTTCCTAATTAAACGATGCTGCAATAAATGCATTCTGTGGGAGGTTTGGTAACGTTTACTCAGAACAGATCAGTGTACGGAGAACTTCCCCACCAGGGGAGATGGATTCCAGGGGCTGCCTGGGACTGAAGAAAAAGTACTTCATGAGGAACCAGGAGACCTAAGTTCTGGTTCTGATTCTGCCCTATCCTAGCTGCATGACCCTGAGCAAGTCACTTCATTTGTCTGGGCTTCTGTTTCCCCACCCAACAAAAGGGGCTAATATCAGAGGAGGATACTTTGTGAATATCAAATTTAATTTATGTCATCCTTTTCAAAAGATTTTGGATACTAGGGGCCAGAGAGGCAAGGAAAATGGGGAGATGTTGGTCAAGAGGTACAAAGTTGTGGTTATGTAGGATGAATAAATCTAGAGATCTATGGTACAGGCATGATGACTATAGTTAATAGTACTGTAATGAACACAGGAAATTTTCTAAGAGGTCAGATTTCAGGTGCTCTCACTACACACACACACACACACACACCCAAAAAAGAAAAAAAATAGTAGTTATGTTAGGAGATGGTTAATTACCTTGGTTATATTAATTACTTCACTATGTATATATATCAAATCCTGTTGCACACCTTAAACATATATAATTTTATTGAAATATATACATAAATAAATGAAAAACCTGACCCCAGAGAACTCTCTCACCCTCTTTCCACCATGTGAGGACACAGCGAGAAGTCAGCTGTCTAGAACCCAGAAGAGGGTCCTCACCAGAACTCAGCTATGTTGGCGCCCTGGTCTGGGACTTCCAGCCTCTAGAACAGTTGAGAAATAAATTTCTGTTGCTTATAAGCTACCCAGTCTATGGTAATTTGTTATAGCAGCCTGAACAAAGACAGTGTAGGTCCAGGCAGGGAAATCATTGGGGCATATTTTGCAATCAACCCACCACAACAGGCTCTGAATTATCTACTCCTGGAAATGGTGGCAGGGCAGACTGTGAGGGGGAAGAGACATCACGAGGAGGCAGGACTGTGGTGCTTGGGGTGGAAGTTGCTGATGAGAAACCTGTCTCTTAAAAGCATCTCCCAGAATGAGACCTACAGGTGCAACATCAAGGTGCCCCTGAAGAAGCGCTGGCAGTGCCTTCCAGAGCCCAGGACTGCTCTCCACGCTGGCCCGACACAACCCTCAGAGGGGCTGGTACTGAAGCCCCCTTGGTCTATAATCACATTCAGGAGGCTGTGCCCTGGGCTCAGAGGGCTTCCTGCCACTACAATCCAGAATGAGTGTGTCCCCAACTCGACTTCCTCGCCTGACTCCCACGTCCGTTTTTTAAGGAGTTATTTGGGAAAAGTTGAAGCATTTGCTTTAAAAAATAAAAAGCAAAAGAACTAGTATATTTTTTTAATCAGCCTGAGACACAACAAACAACCCAGCCAAAAGCAAAGGGGGAAATGCTGAAAATGCTCATGTCCCTTCAACCACTCCAACCAAGACTTCAGAGGAGGCTCCGAGGGGGAAATACGCCCAGGGCTCTGGCATCCAGAGTCATGGAACACTCTAAGCTTATCTTTCCGGGGAGCAACTTCACATTCACTTCCTCTGGACCCTTCCCCTACCACCCCAGGACCCCACTCCCATTTAGCAACAAAAATACAGCCTTTGGAAGGAGAAGGGGAATAACTATTTAAATAAAAATAACACATCCCAAGTATTCAATCACCTCGTCCCCCGCCCCCCAAAACTCTCATTTATCACGTTGATTTTCTCATCTCTTCTGCACACAACACAATTGGGTACATAAGCTCTGTGTTCAATCTTTTAATGGGGGTTATTCAATTTACTCAAGCCAATGTGAATATTTCCCCTAGTTTCCATGACAACCTCTCTGCACATTCAGTCGTAGTATAAATGAGTTATTGCTTTTATGTTCTCATACCCTAAGACAATGGGGAAATTAACATAATGTGGTCATACCAAAAAAACCAATCAAAATCCTCATATCCTCCCCTGAAATTCACAGACAGCGTTCTGTGAAAAAGAACCAAAGACAAATGAGGCTTTTGCATCTGACAACACTATTAACATTAGAGATTTTATTTCAGATGCATTTAAATGAAGCCAGACCATAGTGACATTCACAAAAGTATACAAAGAACTAAAATGAAGCGGAAAGAGATGTAAAGGCAGGGACCCAACTTCACCTTTCAGACACAGATCATCCCCACGTGGCTGCCGCACTGTGCCTCCCTCTCTGCACTCTGGCCATGCTAGCATTCCTGCCCCAGGACCTTCACACATGCTATTCCCTAGGCCTGGAACATTCTCCCGCTATTCTCCCCATGCCTGCTAATTTGCTTAGCTAATTCCTGCTCATCCTTCAGGTCTCACCTTAGAAGACATTGCTCAGGGAAGTCTCGCTTCACCGCTCATCAACACTAGGTAGGATTCCCCTGTGTTATATATATAAATATATCCTCATGGCTCCTGGTATTCTTCATTGCCTTAGGTGGGTTTCCCCAGAAGCAGATCCTAAGAGAAGGGTTGAAGGCACGTGGTTTATCTGGAAGCAATTCCAGAAAACACTGGTAAGATAGTGGAGAAGTGAGACAGGGGAGGGGAAGAGGCCAATCCGTGTGCATTGAGCAAGTTAATATAGATAAGTGGAGCTCAGTCCCACGGGGGACTTCTGGGAGCCAGCACAGAGCAGCCCTCATCTTAAAGGTGAGGAAGATGGGACAACCACCCTCCCCTGAGTGTGCATTTCTCTGCACTTCCTTGCCCAAGGAAGCCCCAGGCATTGTTGCAGGTGCTTGCGGTAGGAACAGCGAGTACCGGTGGGTGTGGGCAAGGTACCAACAGCATCTGCCACATCCTCCAATGCAAATAACATAATTATTACTGGAAACTGGAGATCAATGGAATAGGAGACAAGAATTCAAAACCAACAGGCAAAAAGTAACAGAAGCCCAAATGAAGAACAAGGCACTGGAACAGAGGGGAAAATATAGACTCAAGAGATATTTAAGACCTTGACCCTAGTCTGGGTGACTGATTAGATATTGGGCTACAGGTGTAGTCAAAGAGCTGGAGACTGTAGAAGGGGGTGTGTAAGGTCCTTCCTGCCATCTTAAAATCCCCCATCATCTCTTTTGCTGGCCAGGGGCACACCAGGTAGGACCATCCAATCCACGGCAATTCCAGTTCACAGGACAAGGGAGATCAATCTTTAGTTCCAAGTATAGGAGTGGCTGCTCCCCAATGGACTTCAGAATGAACTCTCAACTTCTGTTTGTTGAACTTTGAAGCTTAAGCCTCTGAGCTTCTAGATGGTTCCAACTGGAGAAAGTAATTTGATTAACCACCAATAGGGAAATGCATCATTAAACAGTGATAAAACCATTCAATCAAATATGAAACCACTAAAAATGACAGCTGTTTGGGGTAGGTATTCATAAAGATTCGAATGTAACAATAATATTAGCAAACATGAATTATGCTTATTGTTTCCTGATTGTCTTCCCACACTAATACGAAAGTTCAGCAAAGGCAGGGATCTTTGTTTTGTTCAATGCTGCATCCTCAGAATCGAGGCACAAAATTAGTCAGCAGCCAACACAGGTAAAATTCACAAAGTCTGGCATCCAATCAAAAATTACTCAGTCTACCCAGAGTGGGGGCAAGAGCTGGCCTCGATCACGCCCACCAGTTCCCAGAGGTTCTGGACTCCCCAGTAGCTGCTAGGAGGGGCTGGGGGATAAAACAGGGTGAGGCAAACTTTCACTAATAAAAGACAGGAGGCAGGAGGGAGCTGGCAGATAAAGGACTCGCCCTTCCTACCTCACTACAGACAGTCCTGAGATGCAGTGATTCTACAGAACGTCTCCAGAGGTGGCCCATGGGACAGGCTGTGTTTCTGTAAAGCCGTGGCCAGTCCATGATACACACCACCTGGCATTTGCTTTCTCTCCTTTCCTGCCTCACTTCCATTTTTCCTCATTCCTCCTTCCTTAGCCCACTGATTACTTAGCCCAATAAATCAATAGTGTATACACTTTCTATTGGGCTCTGTTGATAGGTGGAGAGAACACCTCCCAAAATCTGTGACTCATGGACTATCTCTGGAAGGATGCTGCTCTGCTTAATCTCAAAACTTACTGGCTTAAAACAACAACCATGGTTGTTACAGCGCACAATTTTGAGGGTCGGGAATTCAAGCAGCTTGGCAATTATGCTCCACGTGGTACCCACTGGGGTCCCTCATTGGCTTCAGCTGACTTCTGGGCTGCTCTGAAGGCTCCAAACAGCTTCAGTGACATGCCGGGTGCTGTGCTGGGGACAGCTGGAAGCTGGTCTCAGGGGACCCCTCTGCCTCTCCATGTCATCTCAGGGTCTCCCCACGTGTCACTCCAGCAGGGTCATCGACTGGACTCCTTACACAGTGACTCAGGACTTTAAGACCAAGAGTTCCAAGAGACTGGAAGCAGAAACTACCCAACCACTTAAAGGTGAGGACCAGAACCAATATGGCACCATTTCTACGGTGTTCTATTGGTCAAAGCAGTCACAGGCCAGCAGAGGTTCACAGGGAGGGGAGATAGAGCCCGCTTCTCCATGGTAGAATGTCAGAAAGTTTGCAGCCATCTTCTGATCTCCAGACACAAACACATAAGAAACTGGGAACAGGGGGAGGTAAAGACTGAAGCATTGCAGGAGGGTTCCTTTCACCCTGTTGGCATGATTTGCCATGTGCATTGTATTATACTACTTTTTTCAAGTAAAAAAACGTGGAGGGAGAGACGAGGAGGGTAGGGACAATGTCAGTAAGCCGAATCCTCATCTTCTATGGCAGAGAGTCAATAGAAAATGTCTTAAATTGATAAATCAAGAAACAGCTGCATAAGCATCTTATTTGGAGTTATAGAGATAAATACCAGAAGATCTAAAAATGGAAACAACATTTCAAGGAGTTGCCTCTTGGAAATAGGATTTGGGGAGGGGAGAGAGGAGAGAAGGGGTCATGAACTGCTGCTTTCATTAGAGGCCCTTCTGTTCTTTCACTTTTTACTATGTGCACATATTACTTTGATAAAAAATTTAAAAGGGGAAAAAGTAGGCAAAAAGATGGTTATTTTTAAAACTATGTAATTAAACTTGGAAAAATCTCATTTTGCTAAGTGAAAAAAAAAAAAGTAACAGAACAGGATGGAAAACTATATTCCTAGTATGGTTGTAAGTACGTTTAATTAAAAAAGAAACCGGGCTTCCCTGGTGGCGCAGTGGTTGAGAGTCCACCTGCCAATGCAGGGGACATGGGTTTGTGCCCCGGTCTGGCTGGGCCCATGAGCCATGGCTACTGAGCCTGCATGTCCGGAGCCTGTGTTCTGCAATGGGAGAGGCCACAACATTGAGAGGCCCGCATACCACAAAAAAAAAAAAAAAAAAAAAGAAAGAAAGAAAGAAAAGAATAAAAATAAAAGAAAGAAAGAAAGAAAACATATATATGGGGAATGGGAAGACTCCCAAGAAATGTACATACCAAATGATAATGGGTGGGTTTCTTTTCTGTTTCCCAAATTTGCAGCAATGTGATTCTCTTATATTCATAATGAAAAGAAAATAATTCATTACTTTAAATAAATGAATTGAGCAGTGATTAAATAAAAATGTCAGAAGAGTCTCTGAAGAACTCTTGGCTACTACACCAGAACCTTATTTTAATTCCTGGAACTTCCCAGGGAAGGGGGTTGGTTCTATGGATGGGGAGCTCTGTCCATAGACTTAACAGGCTCTAGCCAGGCAGGCCTGTAGACTTGGTTATAAAACCTTCCCAGAAAGCATTTAGTCCATGCAGGTTGGTTTGTGTGTGTGTGTGTTTTGTTTGTTTTGTTTTGTTTTGTTTTTTTGGCTGAGTGGTGCAGCATGTGGGATCTAAGCACAGAGTCTTAACCACTGGACTGCCAGGGAAGTCCCTAGTCCATGTAGTTTTAATTCAACAGAACAATAACTCCTGTAAGCCTCCAATGTACTCAGTTCTGAGTCTAGAGTGCTCCTTTAATCAAGTGAGTATTTATCAAGTACTCCTATGTGCCAGACAAAATGCTAGGGTCTGGGGTTATAATGATAAATAAGACAGGTAAAATCTCCACCCCTTTGGACCCACAGTCTAGTGAGAGAGACAGATGAGTGGCCAGGTGATTCCAATATATCCTAATAGATGCTTTGATTGGGGAAAGTACAAGTGGGAGGAGATCACCTGGAGGACTTCCTGGAAGAGGCCAAACCTAAGCTCAGACTCAAAGGATGAACCAGAGGAGATCAGGCAAAAGGGGGGAGAAGTATTTCCAGCACAGAAAATACAATTTGCAAAAGCTAAGAGACGAGAGAGAAGATGGCAAATTCAAGAAATCGGGAGTGACAAAAAACAGATGTCCCATGATCAAAACAGTCAGTCTGCAAGGACAGCTCACTTGGGGGCTCTAGGGCTTGACAGACTGAATTGGAATCCTAGCCCTGCCACTTATAAGCTGTGTGACCTCGGTCAAGATATGTCATTTCACTGTGTCTCAGTCTCCGTATCCAGTGTCTTCGTCTGTTCAGGCTGCTATAACAGGATATCATAGACTGGGTGGCTTATAAACAACAGAAATTTATTGCTCACAGTTCTGGAGGCTGGGAAGTCCAAGATCCAAGAGCCAGCAGACTCAGTGTCTGGTGAGAGCCGGCTCTCTGTGTTAGGGGACCGAAACCGCCAGCCTTGGCCAGGCACGATGATGATAACTGCGTGCCTGAGGTGTCTCACAAGAGGAGGTCCCGATAAAGAATGTGGCGCTCCCATCGAAAACTAGCCAGGAGAATTCAGGAGGGTCCGAAAGGAGGAGGGAGGGAGGAGATGACCAACCTCCCAGAAACCCTCACGCTGGAATGCATCTTGGCTGAGTGATATGCATGCCACCAGGAAGGACCCTGAGTCAGACCAACTACTGGCCAAGAAAGATGA
Source organism: Leucopleurus acutus (assembly GCF_964270905.1). Lineage (NCBI taxonomy): Eukaryota > Metazoa > Chordata > Mammalia > Artiodactyla > Delphinidae > Leucopleurus > Leucopleurus acutus. The sequence continues at coordinate 25,613,021 of NC_139158.1, forward strand.
TCGGCCAGAGACAACCTGGAAACTAACCCCATCACCATAAAACCTGAGACTGTGAGCCACGTGACAGAGCAGTTCTCCTGGGTTCCCTTACCTGCTACTCTCCGCTCGGGCGCCCCTTCCCAATAAAGTCTCTTGCTTTGTCAGCCCATGTGTCTCCTCAGACAATTCATTTCCGAGTGTTAGACAAGAGTCCACTCTTGGGTCCTGGAAGGGGTCCCCCTTCCTGCAACATCTGGTTCATAGATGGCCGTCTTCTAGCTGTGTCCTCACACAGAGGAAGGGACAAAGGAGATCTCTGGGGTCTCTTCTATTAGAGCACTAATCCCAATATGAGGGCTCCATCCTCATGACTGAATCACCTCCCAAATGCCCCACACCTCCTAATACCACCTTGGGGGTAGAATTCCACATACGAATTTGGGAGCGACACAAATATTCAGGCCATAGCCCTGGGCTCTTTCTCCTTCCCCATCCTCCTTCCCTCACCTCCCTTCCCCAAGAGCCCTCCCACAGTAAACCACACCCACCCAAATCCCTGTTTCAGGCTTCAGAGGAGCCCAACCTGTCACACACCTCACAAGGATTCAGATCTGGGTGTACCCACTCCAAAGGCCACGTGTGAAACCACCAGCCTGCACCAGGTCACTTCTATAGGACTGCATGGTGGGATCAAGGAACAGTTGTGATACCAGCCCCATGCCCGGCACGGAGCCCCCACCAGGGTGACAGGCCTAGAGGGGCTGATCCAAAGAAGAAGGCAACAGAAGGGGAGGCAGCAGATCCCAGTGCACCTGCTGTATTCTGATGGGTGCTGTACACTAATGAAGGCAGAACTTGAGCTTTGGAATCAGATCCAGTCCCAGCCCTGCCGGCCAGTAGCCTCAGTTTCTTCATCTGTATCCTAGAGATCATCAGGTTCACCTCACAAGGTAGATTAAACAACTAGCACATGTAAAGTGCCCAGCAAGATGTCTGGCATATCGAGGTACCCAGTACATGTCCACTCCTCTCTTGTTTGATGTCACCACATCCATGAATGTAGAGCTGGGAAAGAATATCTACAAAAGAGATACAGACCCATACCCACTCCTGCTTCTGCCTTAATAGTTTCCAAGTTATTCAGTGCAAGAGACTTAGCCCAGCTAAAATTATTCAAAATTGACCCTGAGATCAGGAACAAATTGGCTACAGCAGTCAGCAATTGGCAAATGCAATCTAAATGCCCCAGGCGGCATTAGAGCCTTCCACGCTGACAGGAAGAGTCAATGTGCATCTTGGAAAATTCTGAAAAAAAAATTAAAGGTCACCACATTTGTAGGCAGAATGGATTTTCTTGAGACCATTACAAACAGACTGCCTAAACTGCAAAGACTGGAAGCTTGACAACTCCCGGAGAACTTCAGGTAAAAAGAATCCCACACTCCAGCTCACAAACATCTGAGCTGCTGCCTATGGGCATCTGAAGGTTCCCCCATAACCCATTCTCTCATTGAAATTTCACAATCAGCCTGTGATGCTCCAATGAACTTGGAGTACCAGACTGGGGCCAGCCCTGTGCTCAAAGTGTCTGACCAGGCAGAGAAGGCACAAATCGGTAAGATAAGTCTGAACATTTCTGTAGGGAAGGAGTCTTAAGCCAAGCAGGAAGACCAAACCCCAAGGCCAAGTCTAGAAGGAAAGAGTGTGCTCATAATTGGGAAAGGCACTGGGTCAGAGGAACATTAGTTCTGGAAACCAGCAGGGGACAAGGTGAGATAATAGCCTTGAGCAGCAATAGAATACTGTGCTGTTTTTGTTGCAAGAACAGTATTAATATTAATAACAACAGCTAATATTTATTGGGTGCCTTCCAGAGCCAGGCACTGTGCTAAGATTTTACATGCATCCTCTTACTTAATCCTCCCAGTGCTCTGTGCAGTAGGTGCTTGTTCCAACACCATTTCACAGAAAAGAAACCCGAGGCTCAGAGAGGCTTCTCCAAGGTCACCCAGGTCATCACGAAAAGCCAGGAAATATGGCCACAGAGCTCAAGACCCTGTCCACGTCGCTTTATTACACATGGGAGCTTGAGTGTGTGTTAGCTTAGCTCAGATAAATAGCAAAAGTTAATTCTGAACAGAAGCTAGTCATTTGTATCCCATTTTTCAAACAAGGAAATTAATTCCCAGGAAAAGGGAAGAGCATAATAGAGCTCTTCACATAAGCTGGCTTCATGGGAGCAAAAAATCCAGACATATCCATATATAATGAAAATACAATATGTTGGTGTGTGTTATTGTTCAGCAAATATTTACTCCTCCCCATTCCCTCTACCATGGGAGGAATATAATTCCCTGCTCCATTAATGTTAGACTTGCTTTGGCCAGTGGAGTGTGGGCAGAAGTGACAAAGGACCAGTTTTCAGCTTAGGCCTTAAAAAGCATCAATTACTTCTGCTCACCCATCGGAAGTTGCCAACTTTCACCAGGAAACCACTGCCTCTCCAGCTTGGGCCTCAGAAGAAAATGTAGGGATCAGACTTGAATGCAACCTACAGCCTAAAGCAGAGTCTCCCAGCCAAACCACAGACCTATGCACAAGAAATAAATGCTTATTTTTATTACCTACTGTTTTTGTGGTGCTTGTTACACAGCTATAGATGACTGATACACTGATCAGTCATCTGATACACTTACACATGTTTATGTGTACATATTACACATGTACATATTATATAGGATACGTATCTGTGGATGTGTGGCATGGAAATATAAGTGTATAAATACTAAAAATATACCTCCACATATGGGCGCTAGTATTGGACAATGGTGTAGGATTTGGAGAAAGAATTAGGTTTGCATTCTTGCTCTGACACTTATTGGCTGTGTGTTTGAGGGGAAACTACTTGACCTCTCTGAGAACAGTTTCTTTTTTGTAACATGGGGACAAAAATCATGACTATCTCATAGAATTATCATGAGATTTAAGTGAAATAATGCACACAATGGGCTTAACATAGAGCCTAGCACTCACTCATTTATTCATTCAACAGATATTGAGTAATGACATTTGTCAGACCCTTTTCTAGGTTTTTGGAATACAGTTCCTAGCTCTGGAAAGGAAAAGTAAAGCAGCGTAAGGAGAACCAGCAGCCCGGGAAGAGGAGGGAAGCATTCCGTGGGAAATTATCTGCATGACATCTGGCACAGAATAAGTGCTCGCAAAAACAGCAACCACCACTATTCTCGGAATGATTAGCATGTAAGAATGTGGCACTCGGCTGCAAACAAGAAGGAACTCAGCTTGTCGACTCCCCAGCAGACCCCTGGCCTTGGAAGCCTCAGCAAACCACAGCAACACATCAAGGACCTTCACCGTGTGGACACAGCCTCAGGCACTTTTGAAGCTGACACACAAATCCTGCAGCTCAAGCCAGACTCATACAGTAGGGTCGAGAACAGACAGGCCAGCTGCTGCTGAGAGACTGGAGCTCTGCTTCCCCATGAAACAAGAAGGCTCCTGGGGCCTGAGCCATACTTCGAATCCACTGATCACATCAAACACACACTGTTGTGGGCAGCAAGCAAGAGAGGTGTTCAGGTGCTGGAGGGTGAGGTCAGCTGACAGGGACCCTTTCTGTAGGTGCTGGGGAGCCAGGGATGCTGCAGGGGTCTTAGGCAGTTGAGAAACACACATGCCTTTGCAAACACACTGAATGCGCGTGCCCTTGAGGCCACCTCCTGTTTTCCACTCTAACTGGCATGTTTTCCCATCTCCTCAGAACCAGCCCCGGGAGGTGTTACATAGCTGTAAAAGTGTGGTCTTTGGAGTGAGATAATCTGGGTTTGCGTCCTGACTCCATCACTCACTGGCTGCCTCCTTGGGCTCACCACTTAACCCAAGGAGCTACCCACTCCCAGCGCTGAAGATTAAATGAGATAACCTTATAACACCTTACGTGCAAACACCTTGAAAGCACAGTACCTGGTACAGGTAATACTCATAACTGTGGCTCCTGTTATCGACTCAATTTGCAAATGAGGACACTGAGTCCCAGACAGGTTAGGCAATGGGAACTCTGACCTTGCCATCAAACCGTGGGAATTTTTCCTCTACCACACTATCCCCAACTGATCTGCTTCTCCAACAAACCTTAAAAATCCTCCAAGGATAAATTTTGATCTACCTGGAGGCTTGCTGACTTAACTCAAGGACCTAACAGATGAATATTTTCAGTACATGAAGAAAGTTGGCCTTGAGACTATGTGAACCTGGGACTGAGGTTGGGTCCCTATATCAATAGTGATTACCACATGGTATGAATGCAACAGATTAATTATGGTGACCAAGCCTCAAGCTCAGATGCTTACAGAGTCTGGGTTGTACTAGGGTGACCATCCATCCCAGCTTGAGCACCAAAAGTCTCACATCCTGGGAACCTGCTCAGTGCTAGGCAAACTGGGACAGCTGGTCACCCTTTGTTGTAGCATAACTGAGTGAAGGAGTAAAAAGCTGTTGCATCTCTGTTTGGGTTTTCCATTTCTGAGAAGCAGTCATGTACAGTGTGGTATGAGCAAGGGCTCTGGGGCCAGCCTCACTTGGTCTACATCCTAGCTCATTGTTCACCAGCTACGGGACCTTGGGATGACTTACCCAACCTCTCCACATCTCCTCTCCTGTGAAAATGGAGCTAGTAGAGCCCCTGGCCTATAGGGCAGAAGTCCTCGACACTGTTGATATTTTGGACCCTATCATTCTCTGCTGTAGGGGCGTCCTGTGCATTGTAGGATGTTTAGAAGCATCCTTGACCTCTACACACTAGACACCAGGAGCACTACCCCCACCAAGTCATGGCAATCAAAAGTGTCTCCAGGCATTGCCAAATGTCTCCTGGGGGGCAAAATTGTCCCCAGTTGAGAATCACTGGTCCAGGCAGTGTTGTGAGGATAAGTGAGGTGATGCACACATCAGGTTCTTTGGAGAGTCTGTTTCTATAGGAACAAACAGACTAAAGCCTTAGTGATAAAGCAGGAAGATGGCAAGCCAAGAGATGAGCAGATGGGACATGGGATGGGCCAGAGGCTGACAGCCAAGTGACTGCTGGGTGGGACAAACCCTGCAAATGGAGCCCAGCCTGGCCAGCATCCTTCTCACATGAGCCTGAGCTTCTATTCCACCCCAGAGACAAAAGGTTGAAGGGATTACTCCTTAGTTGCTGGCATAGCGCCATCATAGAGAACAAAATCCTCTCTCACTGTATGTATTTCTTTTCCCTTGAATGTGTTCATATACTTGTAAAGTGCACCTGTTCATCAAATGTTGAGTGCGTATTACTGTATGCCAGGTATACAGTGGTGAAAAAAAGGACAAAAGTCTCTGCCCTCATGGAGCTTTAAACATATTGTGCTGGTTTTTATGTAATGCATTTTTAACCAATAAATGTGTCATGCTGTAGAACTGATTCCATTCCTTATGTTTTTCTCTCAGTACTTTCTTTTTAAGATCTATACATATTGCTGTGCATAAATCAGACATATTCTTCTATCTGCTACCTGGTAGTATTCCACAGAGCTCATCCACCATGTCATACTTATCTATTCCCCCTCTGGTGGGTACCTCCATTGCTTCCAAGTCCCCACTGCCACAAACCCACTTCCTTGAACATTCAGGGGTGAAACTTTCTCTGGGGTATAAATCCAGAAGCAGAATTGCTCTGTCTTGGGTCAGTGCCACTCAGACTTTACCATGCACATGACTCACCCAGGGATCTTGTTAAAAGGCAGATTCTGACTCAGAGGGTCTGGAATGAGACAAGAGAACTTACATTTCTAATAAGCTCCTAAGTGATGCTGATGCTGCTGGTCCAGGACCACAGAGGATATGCAGATGTCATTTGTTTTAGTGCCAGATCTCTCTCCAGGACCACTGCACCTGTCAACATTCCAAGGACTTGCCTTTAAAAGAGGCCAAACCCCACTGAACTCACTGACATGGTGTAGACAAGTGGCTCTGTCAACAGCCACCATTACCCAAAAGCACTGTGTCCCACCATCCGCTGATGTGCACACGACCACTTTGCCATAAGTTATCCTTGATTTCTAAGTACATCAGAAAATGAGAGCCCCTAAATTCTGGAGTGAAGTGACCTAGGAGGGCACCCAGCCCAAGCCCTGGCTTTCAAAGGGAGAGGCTGAGGCTCAGAGCTGTGCAAGCAATCGCAGACATTTTTGGCAGAGCCAGGTTTCGACATTCCTGTCTCTTGTCATTTTGTTCCTCTACCGAGCCCTGTTCCAGAGATCAGAAACTCGTCCATAATTTACAGGAGTTAGTTCACTTTGCTGATTTTTCTCCATCTCTCCCTCCCCATCTCATCCCCCTCACCCCACACCCTGCTTTTTAATTCTTGCCAGAACCATCCATTTTGCAACCAAGTGTTGACTTCAATTGATATATGAGACGACTGACATTTCAAATATTCCAGGCAGAGGAGAGAATTCTGATCACAACCCAGTCTGAAACATCTCCTCCAAGTCTCCTTCCTTACTCCTTCTGGGCAATAATTGTCCCCCACACCAGCCCACCTCCTCCCCCTTTGCCCCAACATTAATTTCCCCTGATTCATTTTTCACGCCTTTGAATTCTGCCTTTTCAAACCAGAATATGTTTCTGTAGCTGTTTCTCATACCTCCCTTCCCCTCATGAATATTTCAAATGCAATAGTGATATGATCGCTCAACCTTAGAGGCACACCAGCTTTATCTTATTTATCTTACCGAGCTGCTTCTGATCCTGGGATTAAGTCCAAAACAACCTTTGAGAGTTTGTTTGGGTTATTTTCCCCCAGGCTGTTGCTGTCGTGTATGTAAATTATAAAGTGAAGCAGCCTCCCTGCTCCAACCAGGCCCCAGTCCTGGGCACAGGCCCTTGGCCCCAGATACCAGCTTTGCCAGTGCCAATTCTGCTCCAGCGAGGTGTGAGATGTGAGACACGCTCTTCTCAAAGCCAACTGTCAGGCCTCCTAATGGGTCCCTGCCGTGGCATAAATCTCCCCTAACTTCCAGTCCACTGGTCCCTTCAAAGCACAAAATTAACTCATGGTGTGACCTTGGGTAGGTCGTTTCGCCACTCTGGGGCCAAGGTTCCCTGTCTACAAACAAAGGTAGACCCTAAAGTCTTTTCAGCTCTAAGGCTCCACATGATGTAGTGTAACAAACAGAGCACAGGGTTCAGAATCGGGAAGTGCCTCGTTCAAATCCAAGCTCTACCACTAAATTAGTATTATGCCCTTTAACTCTGTCTACCACTAACTAGCAGTATGACTCTTAATTGTGTCCACGACTAACTAGTAGTATGACTCTTAACTGTGTCTACCACAAACCAGCTGTGTGACCCTTAACTAACTGTGTCTACTACCAACTAGCTGTGTGATCATTATGCAAGTTACAGAAGCTCTTGGAGCATCAGTTTCCCCCTCAAGTAAAACACACTTGGCTTTTGGGGTTGTAGTGGGGTGACTGGCCATCCCATTGGGCTTGCCTGGACCTGGGGAGGTTCCAGGGACATGGTACTTTCAGTGCTAAAGACAGGAAAGTCCTGAGCAAGCCAAGACTTGGGTCACCCTAGGTTGTTGTGAGAATTAGAAGTGAATTCGGTGACATGTAAAGAACCTTGTACATTGATAGAAATTAGTATATAGCATTAAAAATTATTGTCAATTGTTATGTCCATAGCTGTAGAGGAATTATTTTCACTTCTGGTTTTTTCAAGAATTTTTAAAAAATTTTTTTTGAAAGCATACAATCATGTGATAAAAAAGATTTGAGGGCTTCCCTGGTGGCGCAGTGGTTGAGAGTCTGCCTGCCGATGCAGGGGACACGAGTTCGTGCCCTGGTCCGGGAAGATCCCACATGCCGCAGAGCGGCTGGGCCCGTGAGCCATGGCTGCTGAGCCTGCGCGTCCGGAGCCTGTGCTCCGCAATGGGAGAGGTCACAACAGTGAGAGGCCCGCGTACCGGGGGGAAAAAAAAAAGATTTGAAATGAAAAGCAAAGCTCTCTTGCTCCAGCTCTCCTCCCAATCCAGCCCCCACCCCTGAAAGGCAAGCACCTATAGCCCTTCTTAGTTTCGGATCTGTCGAGGCTGACCTTGCCGTACTCACCCTCCATCTGCTCCTGTGTCCCCGGTACTTCTGGCTTTAAGGATCAGCTTCTGGGGCAGGGTGGTATCTCACATGTAACAATGCTGTGGCAGGGGTGCTGAGGATCGCAATTAGGAGTGGGAGCAGGCCCTGGAGCCCCCTCTGCTGGAACAGGCATTAACTCTTTAGATGCTGGACCATGAGGAGGTGGGAGGCATGGCTGGCAGAAAGAGAAGCAGCTATATACTGTGGTATGGAAATGTTTCGACCCTGGTGAATGTCAGCGAGCATCAGCTCTGCTTATGAGGGCCCCACCGAATTCAGAGGTGAGGACATCTCCCAAGTGGAGAGACTAGGATACGAGTCGGACATCTGGACCTCCAGGCAGAGTTATAGCCAAGGCATCCTGGACACCTGTTTTGCATCTGCGTCTCCCTGGCAACGCTGTCTCAAGGAGATCACGGTCAGCTGGTCTGGGTCAAAGCAAGTCCATTTGGAGTGGGAGAATATTAGCTCCACGAGGTAGATGTAATCAGCTCAGGGAACCGTCACCTCCTGGAGAAGCCCAAGTGGCTGTGTGTCATGCCACAGACAGGAAGAAGACACTATACCGGCTGCTGATCACCCTGCCTGGGACAGACCATCAGTTTTCATATCACCACCTGACAGGTGTGCAGGCGGTTCATACTCCTGTCAGCTGGTGTTCCTTGTCAACACTGGTGAAGCTCTCACCCACAGAATCCAGACCTAGCACTGAGAAAAGAGCAAAGCAGTCCTAGAGAGAAGCAGTCTCTCCACCCCGCCAGGTGGGTCTTGAAGGGGACAGAGAGAAGAGGAGACATTTTATATCCCTATGGCACTATCCCAACCAAATCAAAACCCCACCCCAGAGAAGCTGGTAGTGTTGCAGAAAGATCTGCAAATTGAAAGGCCAGAGAAAATGAATACTAGCCTTGAGTCTGCTTCTTATTTCTGGGGCTCTATCAGTTAAGCTTCTTTGGTTGCAAGGAACAGAAGTAAAATCAAACAAAAATTTAAAGGGGGAACTCACAGCATCAAAGAAAGAATACGGTACCCACACCTAAGGAGGTCCCAGGGCTCTCCCTGCCAGAAACACCAGGACCATCTCTCTACAGCGGTGGTTCTCAATCCTTGCTGCAGGTAGGAATCAACTAGAGACTTTTTAAAACCACTGACACAGACACCTCACCCTCAGAAACTGGGATTTAATTGTTATGGGTGGGGCTATCTTCTCACTTCAAAGATGTCCCAATGATTCTAATGTGAGGCTAAAAATGAGAACCACTGTTCTTGGGATGCTACTCCAAGTGTGGTCCACAAACCGGCAATACCCACATCACCATCACCAGGAAGCTTGTTAGAAATGCAGATTCTCAGAAACCCCTGGACCTTCTGAATCAGAATTTGCACTTTAATAGGATCTTTGGGTAAGTTTTGAGCAGATTAAAAGTTGAGAAGCACAGGGCTGGAGTGTCATGGAATGACTAGGGTTTAACCCCTGATCTAGCCACTCCCTGAGGCTCTGCTTAAGAGCAAAATCCCCAGACAACAAGCATTGGACTGTGCATGCTTTGGTCACACCATGACAGTGGGTGGGTGAGTAGGAAATGATGCTTGGAGCCCCACCAAACCCACAGGCAGGAGACAGGCTGCCCTGAAAGCAGTGTGATGCCGGACAGATAAAGACTACACAGGCCCTGCACAGTGATCCTGGACAAGTTCAGAGATGATGATGTCAGCTACCACTTATTAAATGCTTACTTTATGCCATTCACTGTGCCAAAGACTCAAATTAGCTCATGTAATCCCCCCTATAATCCACAAGGCAGATGTTAATTACTATCACTACTACTATTTCATAAAGGAGGAAAGTACAGTTTAGAGCAGTAGATCTCAAACTGTAATGTGCATCAGAATTACCCAGAAGGTTTCTTAAATCACAGATATCTGGGGCCCACCCTCAGAGTTTCTGACTCAACGAGTCTGGGATAAAGCTCAACGAGTTGTATTTCCAACAAGCTCCCAGATGACACTGACACTGCTAGCCTAGTCACACAATTTGGAAGCTAGGCATTAGCCCTTCAAGAGGGAAAAGCAGTAAAAACCAAGTTAGTGACTCTTCAAAAAGCACTAATGCCTCAAAAAAAAGGTAATGCCAAATATTAGGCAAATCCCCATCTTCACAGTGAGAAATGACCCACTTTGGTTTAGAGAGAAGCTTTTCCCAAGAGACACGTGCAGCTGGCATTTTGCAGAGAGAGCACAGTGGAGGGAAACAGACCTGCTTAGAACTACAGTTAATGGGAATTCTTTGGAATTCACAGAATCATGAGAGTCGTTTCCTTCAGCCACACACCTGGCTGGGAGGGTAACAATTTTCTTAGGAAGAGGATACACGAATAATGTTAATACCAGAGCCCTGACTTTTATTTGCAACGTGTGCCAATGCTTTTCCTCAAGATAGACCTTTAGGGAGCTGTGCACAGTGCAGCTAACCATTGGGTAGAGTTACCATCAACTGGTCATTTCTATCTTGCAAAACAAGTAGAGAATAACACTCATAGAAGTCAGACTGCCCAGATTCATATCTGGGATCCACCATTTACTGGCTGTGGTCATTATGCAAGTTGCTTAACCTCACTAGGTATTCTATCCTCATCTGTAAATGGGGAAATTTTTATGATTCTCTAACCTGTAAGTTACTGGAAGGACTAAATGAGATAACACATGGAAAATTCTTAGTAAAATAATTGGAATATTATGAGCTCCCAATGAGCCTTTATTTAATTATTATTATTGGTGGGAGTGCTGGTGGTGCTAAAATATTGTTGGCAATACCTAGCTCAGGATCCTTATCAACAACTGCAATCATGATTCTGACATCTGACCGTCCCATGCTGCTAGTGGGAATGCAAACAGGTACAATTTTTCTAGAAAGCCACTTGGTGATATATATCAAGAGCCTCACAAATATTCCCTTTGATTGAGAAAGTCTGCTACTAGGAATTTATTCTAGGGAAGTGGTCCAGTAAAGCGATAAAGATTCATGCCCAAGGATGCTATCACATTATTGCCAATAGTAAAATATAAAGTGTCTAACAATTGGAAAACATTTTTAAAATTATGCTATGGTCATACAATGGAATCCTCTACAATAATTAAAAATAATGTTCACGGGGCTTCCCTGGTGGCGCCGTAGTTGAGAGTCCGCCTGCCGATGCAGGGGACGCGGGTTCGTGCCCCGGTCCACGAAGATCCCACATGCCGCGGAACAGCTGGGCCCGTGAGCCATGGCCGCTGAGCCTGCGCGTCTGGAGCCTGTGCTCCACAACGGGAGAGGCCACAACAGTGAGGGGCCCGCGTACCGCAAAAAAAAATAATAATAATAAATAATGTTCACAACTTTTAATTGGGCATAATCTAAGTCATGTTATATTTTTGAAAATACATATGTAAAATTTCATATAGACTATGAACTCAATTATGTAGACATATGAAAGGCAAAAGAGAATAATCCAAAACTTATCTACTCTGGCTCTTGAAATGGGGCTTCTCATAGTTTTGTATTTTTACCGATTTTCCTCAGTAGTCATCCTTAAATCAGAGGGCTTGGATAGAATCTGTTACAAGAGATTTCAGCAGACTAGATAATAGCTTAAAGAGATTATTTCTGTCCAGGTGTGCCGTAAGTTATAGGAACTGCTTGTAAATGTGGGTGTAATTAAAATAGGGATCTAGTGTTGGAAAGAGAAATGGGAGGTAGAAAGGAATGAGGAGCAGGAGTAGATGCTGTTTCCGTGCATTCTTGAGACATTCAGATGGATGAGGCGAAAGAGCAGCAGGAGGGCTGAGGGAGCAAGATCAGAGGGTTCTGGGACCCTCCCATGTGGTGTCCCAAAACTGACCAATAACCAAACTAAAGTTACATAATCTACAGATTGGGAAAGGGAATGGAGAGATAGCCCATGGAAACACAGGGCATTTTTGAGCTGCGAATTGACAGAAACTGTCTGTCATACAGAGTGAAGTAAGTCAGAAAGAGAAAGACAAATACCGTATGCTAACACATATATATATGGAATCTAAAAAAAAAAAAATGCTTCTGATGAACCTGGGGCAGGACAGGAATAAAGATGCAGACATAGAGAATGGACTTGAGGACACGGAGAGGGGGAAGGGTAAGCTGGGACAAAGTGAGAGAGTGGCATGGACATATATACACTACCAAATGTAAAATAGATAGCTAGTGGGAAGTAGCCACATAGCACAGGGAGATCAGCTCGGTGCTTTGTGTCCACCTAGAGGGGTGGGATAGGGAAGGTGGGAGGGAGGCACAAGAGGGAGGGGATATGGGGATATATGTATATGTATAGCTGATTCACTTTGTTATACAGCAGAAACTAACACAACAAAGTAAAGCAATTATATTCCAATAAAAATGTTAAAAAAAAAACAAAACTGGCTTAACAAAGAAATTAACTCTAGGTGAGATCTGTCTTTACGTTCAACGAAATATCTGTTCTTAAACAGTGTGGATCAGCCTGCTTCCTCCTCTTCCAGTTCTGCCTTCCTGTGGCTTCATCCTCAGGCAGGCTCCGCCCTCAAGCGGATGAAGATGACAGCCAACAGCTCCAGGTTTCCATCCTACCAGCTGTGCAACCTCAGCAAAGAGAGAACATGTCTTTCTCTACGGAGCTAACAAAAGTCCTGCAACTGATTCACTGTCCCAAATAAAAGGCCTGTTCCTGAACCGGTCAATGGGGGAATGACATTCTCTAATCAGCCCAACCTGGATGGGTGATGCCCCCTTTCCCTTGAGCCATTCACATAGACTGAGAATAAAGAAGGGGAGGTTCCCCAAAAGAAATGTGGGACGCTGGTCTAAGAAAAAGAGGCATGGAGACTGAGCAGACAAAATCAACAAAGAACCACTATGTAGAGCTTTTCCCCCAGAATATGAATCAAAGACTCAACTTACCCCCAGATGATATCAGGAGGAAGGATTCAACAGTGCGCTCCAGCCAGGGCCAAGGCTCTCAACTAGCAGGGATTCCTCCCTCCCTCCAGGGAACATTTGGCAACACTGGGAGGAAGGGTGCTCCTGGCATCTGGAGGGTAGAGGCCAGGGATGCCGATAAACATCGTACAATGCACAGGACAACCCCCTTACAACAAATAATCATCTAACCCAAAATGTCAACAGTGCAGAGGTGGAGAAACCCTGAACTAGGGGGATCATCTAGTTTATCATCCAAACCAGAGCACTTTTGAGACAGGCAAAACCAGGAAATCATGCATAGCAGAGACTGTCCCAGCAAACCAGGACACACGGTCACCCTGCCCCCAACACACGGTACAACTAAGAGGTGATACCATCATCACTGGAGGCTGAGACTCAGGGGTCACTCACATTTGGCAGTTTCAGGACCAAAGAGGCTCACCTCCCACAGAGGGCTTATTTCTGCCCTATCCCACTCCAGGTACTGCTTACAGTCCCTGACATCTACGAAGTCACAAAATCTACCAAGGTACAAGCACCACCTCAATGGAGTTGCCCCAAGGGCGGCCTACAGCTGCTACTTCGAGAAATTGTCTCTGGCCTGGCCCATGCTGCAGTGAGAGAGGCCAACTGCCTTGCTTGGTGGAAGGAATCCCACCCCAGTTAAATTGCAGGAGCCCTGACAGAAAGGAGGCAGAGGGAGAGGGGAGTTGGGAGCCTTGCGAGCTGCTCCTGACTTTCCCTTTTCATCTTGGAAGAGCCAATTTCAAACTTGCCTCGAGTCATAAAAGAAATTGATTTGATTCTCTCACCCTTGCTCGGAATGGACACATGTCCCCCACTGGAGCATCTGCTGCTGGTAGATCCAGGGCAAGGGATCCATGCCCTTGAAATGATTTTGGCTTCAGGACGGGTCAAAATCATTTGCCTGAAGCCTGAGAAGCAGCTGCCTCAGAATTCTCTAGGCTCTAATTTTTTGCTAGCAAGTTCCAAAAATGATTCTCATAGCTAAGGTGAGTCCCAAGTCAAAGGAGGTTTACCCAGAGGGTTGTGCATGGGAAGGACTGGTCCTTGACAAATACCTGAACAGAATTTAGCTTTGGCATCTGTCTACTCCCTCTACATATTAATAAGCATGATCATATTGAGTCCCTGTATGTGCCAGGCATGGTCCCTGGGCTTCAATTCCTGATTGTGACACCCATTTGTGACGGACACATCTAAGAGGACTCTCTTGTACAGTCCCCTCCCCTTGAGTGTGGGTGGAACCTGTGACTTGCTTCTAACCAAGAGAATATGGCAAAGGTGCTGGATGTCATTCCCCTGATTATGTTTTATTATGTAAGATGCCATCTTAGCAGACTAAAAGAGAGAACTCCCTTGCTGGCTGTGAGGAAATAGTCACCACGTTGTGAGACCACATGGCAAGGAATGTAGGCAGCCTCTAGGAGCTGACAGAGGCCCCAGCTAGAAGTCAGGAAGAAAACAAGGACTCAGTCCTGCAACCACAGAAAATGAATTCTGCCAATAGCCTAAGTGATCTTGGAATCAGGTCTTTCCCCAGTCTAGCCACTGATGAGGCTGCAACCCCAGCTGATACATGGATTGCAGCCTGGGGAGTGCCGGAGCAGAGGACCCAGCTAATCTGTGCACAGACTCCTGATCCACAGAAACTGAGCTAATAAATAGGAGGAACGGGGAGTATTATTTCAAGCTGTTAAGTGTGTGGTAATTTTTACACAGCAATAGGAAAGTAATACACAATTTTTCAGATGAGGAAAACGAGGCTCAAAAATAACTGTAGAAAGCTGCAGCTAGAATACAGGTACTTGAGTTTGAGGTCACCTAACTCCATCTGCCACCACACACTTTCATTATAGAAAAGTAGAAAAAGCCATTTACATCAGGTTAGTTAGAGATCGATTCAGCCGGTGAACCCAGAAGCTTAGTATTCTGGTCTTGGCCCTGCCCAGTGTTCACTGAGCAAATCACTGCACTGCTCTCAGACTGTGTTTTCTCATCTGTGAAATGGGTACAGAGCACCAAACCCATGGAACTGATGGTGATGATGATAATGATGATGGTGATGATGGTGATGATGGTAATGCTATATAATGCTTATCCTCCACTTCTTCAGTCCAGCCTTCCTATTTGGACTTCAGACTCTGAGTCTCTCACTCTCTTCATTCAAACACTACTCTGAGTGGTATAATACATGTGACCAATATTTGTACTAAGCACAGTACATAGGCTAAGGAAATTCAGGGGAAGCAGACACTCTCCGTAGGCTCAAAGCCTCAAAGTCTCATAATCAAGGGCAGCAGAAGGGAAAACAAATATGTTTGTTTTCAAACAACTTGCATGTCCATTGAAGTCTCCTGTTGGTCTAAATCAGAGAGGGTCAAAGCCCACTAGGCATCCATCCTGGTGGGTCCAAAACCCTCCTGGAAGTTTGTATGAATTGCTTGGGGAGTTGACACTCTCATTTATTTATTTCCAAGATGGGCCTAGCTGCTCCACAGTGTCAGCAAGACCCAGAGGCTCCTGTCCTGCTCTGTCATCCTCCCTGTGTGGCAAGGTCTCCTATCACTGTCACAGATGGCAGCTGCGCTGTCTCCCGTTACACATCTCAGGCAGGAAGGAAGGGTGGGGCTCTTTCTCCTTGCGCAGCTCTCTTTCTATCAGGGAGCCCTTTATAGCTGTCAGACAGTTACCCCCCTCATTCATCAGCCAGAACCAGATCACATGCCCATCCCTAGACCAACCACTGGCACAGGGGAATGGCCTTCACAAGTCACCCCTGGGGCTGAGGACAAGCCCCACCTTCCCTAGGTATATGGTTGCCTGATACCTGAAAAAACAGGGTTGTGTCAACAAGGACCAAGGTATGATGGCTTCTGGATTAGTTCAGTTAATGGTTCAACTTGACACCCAACACATAACCAGCTTGGCAGTTGTAAAACATCTCTCTGGCTACAGGGACCAGAGTCCTGGGATGGACAGAACCAGAATGAGCCAGAGACCAGCTAGGAGGCTATCCTACTAGTTTAGCCAGAGGTAAACATGGATAGAGCAGTGGGCAACTCAGCAGCTGTCAGGGGGATCCACTGTCTAAACCTGTTCAAATGGAAAATAAAACACTGAAAACCACACAAAACAAATTGGTGGCTTACTGAATTATTACAAGGCAAAATCTCTGCAGCTACCTCTCATCAGTAAAGAATGAGAAGTTTGCCAGCTCCAACCCCACCAGAAGCCCCACCGTGCCCTTCATCCTGATCACAGACCTTCCCCATTTAATGCTGTCCCAACTTATACAGTCATCCCTTCCTTATATGTTTTTATTGTTCTATCACCCACATGTGCATCCTTGGACACTATAGTTTAATCTGACCCAAGTTGTAACTTGATATGCCTTTTCTCTTTTATAGATAAACTTTATTTTGTAATAATTTTAGATTTACACAATATCTGCAAAGATAGTACAGAGACCTCTCATTTACTCCCTCACTTACTATCAGTTTCCCCTAATGTTATCATCTTGCATTACTGTGGTACATTAGTCAAAACCAAAGAACCAACATTACTAGTAACTAAAACCTAGACTGTGTTTGGATTTCACCAGTTTTTTCATTAATGGTTGCTACTGTTGTTTTTCTGTCTCAGGATTCCATTCAGAATACCACATTATTATTTTCTTTTATTTTACCAGCTTTACTGAGGTATAATTAACAAATAAAATTGTAGCTACTTAGAGTGTACAACATGCTAATTTAATATACATATACATTATGAAATGATTAGAACAATTAATTAACACATCCATCACCTCATAAAGTTACCATCTGTGTGTGTAATGAGAACATGTAATATCTACTCTTCTAGCAAATTTCAAGTATAAAATACAGTATTATTAATTATAACAACATGCTGTGCTTTATGCATCTTATAACTGGAACTTATAAGAACTTATTCATCTTATAATTGGAACTTATAAGAACTTATTCATCTTATAACTGGAAGTTTGTACCCTTTGATCAGCATTGCCCCATTTCTCCCACCCCCCAGCCTCTGTTCTTCTCTCTGTTTCTATGAGTTCAACTATTTCAGATTCCACATATAAGTGAAATATAAAAATAAGATTTTTTTTTCTTCTTAGATTCTACTTTATTTGGTAAAACGCAGGAACACAACTAGTTCACATTTCCCCATAACCCCCTGACCTCCTTTTCTCTGAAGAAGGCAGCTCCCCTGACACAAAAAGGCTGAGGCTTAGGTATTGTCCACCATTTCTATGTAGATTTGTCTTTGTCTGGCTTATTTCACTGAGCGTAATGTCCTCCAGGTTCACCCATGTTGTTGCAAAAGGCAAAATTTCCTTCTTTTTATGGCTGAATAATATACCTCTGTGTGTGTGTGTGTGTGTGTGTGTGTGTGTGTGTGTGTGTGTGTGTGCGTGTGTGTATCACATTTCCTTTATCGATTCATCCATCAATGGACACTTAAGTTATTTCCATATATTGGCTATTGTGAATTGACATTGGTTTTGGCAATGATATTTTGGATAAGACACAAAAAGCAGACAACAAAACCCCGTTACATTTATTCATCGGGTCTCTTTAGGCTCCTCTGGTCTTTGATGGTTTATCAGTCTTTCCTTGTTTTTCATAACCTTGGCAGTTTGGGGGAGTATTGGTCAGGGATTTTGTAGAACGTCCCTCAATTTCAGTTTAATGCTTTTCTCATGATTAGACGGGAGCTGTGGATTTTGGGAAAGAATACCACCAAGGTGAAGGGCTCTTCTCTTCATGATGCATCTTTTTAAGTTTCTTTTAATCTACAGGTTTCTCTTCTATCCTTTTCTTTACCTTACAATTGATCTGTGGAAGGACCCAGGACATCTGGCTTATAGTTATCCAGTCTGGATTTTGCTGACTGCTCACTCATGGGTTCAATATATTCCTCTGTCCTGTGATGTTACTGCAAGTTGGCAGCTGGACCTAGATTCTTAGGTTGAGATAATCTCATTATAAGGCACAGAACTCACTCAAGAAGGGTACAGAGTACATTCATTTCCTAGGGCTGACACAACACAAACTGGGTAGCTTAAAACAACAGAAATTTATTCTCTCACAGTTCTGGAGGGCAGAGGCATGAAATTAAGGTGTTGGCAGGGCGATGCCCTCTCAGAAGCCTTTAGGGGAGAAGGCTTCCTTGTCTCTTCCAGCTCCTGGCAGCCTCAGACGTCCCTTGGCTTGTGGCAGCATCACTCTAAGCTCTGCCTCGTCATCACATGCTGGTCTTTCCTCTATGTCTGTGTCTAAATTACCCTCTTCTTATAAGGACATGAGTCATATTGGATTAGAAGCCCACCCTACCCCAGTACGGCCTCATGTTAACTAACTACATCTGCAATGACCTTGTTTCCAAATAAGGTCACATTCTGAGTACTGGGGGGGTTAGAGCTTCAACATATCTTTGATGGAATACAATTTAACCCATAACACAGGGTACCCCACAAAACCCAAAGAAATACAGCAAGGCTTCATGGTAGAAAGCCAGCAGGAGCCAACACAGCTTGTCCATGTCTTTCTAAGACTGCCTGACCTGTCCTTCCTATGTCTCTGTTTATGTGTTTTATTCCCTCTCTCCTTCTCTGTCTCTCCATACCCATTGTACTCATTTTCTCTGCTCCAGGCGCCCATAAGTCAGACATGCCTGTACTGGCATCAATTTTCCATCCCCTCTAGGTTCAAACACCCACCAGTGATGAGCTCAGATTCTAAATTCCAAATTCCTGGAAGAGAGTCCACAGGGCTTAGCTTTGATCCCATATTTGCCCTTTGGTAGATACAACTGGCCATGACCAGAGCCAAAAGAATCACATATGCAGGGTTCTGAATTTTCCAGGGCTCTGGGAAGGGCAAGTTTCTGAAGAAAAGGAATGGAGGTGAAGAATAAACAATAGGCTGAGAAAACAGCTGGTGGATAAAATATTATTTCTGGTAGAATATGTAAGAGGCTGCTGTGTTCTAAAACACAAAGAAAACTCCCTCAGGATTCTCAGGGCTGTCTGAAAGGAATTTGAAAGCAGCTGAATTCTCACAGAAAAGGCAAAGTGGAATCAGAAAAATTGTGACACTTGGTTCAAGTCTATATCCCCTATTTAGGGGAGCATAATTTACAACCCTCTACATACTGTCCCCTCCCATTTTCCTCATCCCCCTGGACTAAAGTTCTAGGGTGTGGAGTCCAACCTCATCATGTCTGAAATGCAGGGTCAAGAACACACTCCTACCTTGGCTGTTATAACGGAACACCACAGACTGGGCGGCTTCAACAACAGACATTAATTTCTCACAGTTCTAGAGGCTGGGAAGTCCAAGATCAAGGTGCCAGCATGGCTGGGTTCTGGCGAGAGCTCTCCTCCTGTCTTTCAGAAGCAGCCTTCTAGCTGTGTCCCCACAGAGCAGAGAGACTATATCTTTCATGTCTCTTCTTACAAGGGAACTAACACCATTCATGAGTGCTCCACCCTCATGACCTAAAGACCTCACCTCCCAATACCATCACACTTGGGTTTAAGCTTCAACTTATGAACTGGGGGGGGACACAAACATTCAGTCCATAGCAGACAGTGAGGGAGGAGGAGGAACAGTGAGATTCAACCTGGGAAGGGCTGGTGTTGAACTCTCTCTCTCTGTGATGGATGAAGCCCCATTGGTCCTCTGGGCCCTGGTAACTCCTCTCAAGGACTCCCACACCCATTTTCTCCCTGCAGCAGTGAGCCCAGCCCTGCATTTCATAAGAAACTGTCATCAGGAGCCAAAAGATATAGGAAGAGCTGCAGTGAAGGCTTCGAGGGTGCTGGAGGTGCCAAGCAACTCAACAAGAACTTCCCTTCAGCTTCCCCTGAACTCATTACTTCCCAGCTGGTGGGGTGGCTCACCCAAGACACAGAGCTGGTTCATCAGTTCTTGCATCAAGGCTGAGAGCAACAGGACTGGATTGTTGTCTTCCTTTGTAGAGCCGGCAAGGTGCACCAGGAAGAAGTGATTGCCAAGGTGTTCTCCACCCCTCTCCACATGTGACAGATAGAATTATATTTAACTGTGTGCTAGTATGTTACCACTGTGACATTAACTTATTTACCCCCCACACTGGTGTGTTATTCCCATTTTAAAGATGAGAAAACAGAGGATCACTCAACTGGTAAATGAAATATCTATTTGCCTCTAAATCCCTTGTGCTTCCACACCAAGCCAAATTGACTCTTGGATAGATCTGAAGAACAGAAGAAAATGGCAGATACTTCCAGTAGATGTCTCAGAAAGAGTTTGTTGAAATTTTCACTGTGAACATCTCAGACTTAAGAATAAATGCAGTTGACTGCATAGTGATTTGCAACAGTCAGGATTTTTTCGGATGCAAATGAAACCCAAACCAAACTTGCGTAAGCAAATGGCATATTAACTTACACCCAGGGGTACATTCAGGCATAGCTAGATCCAGGAGTTCTGATGATCCAACAGGAATCTGAACTTCATCTCCGAACTCTTTATTTCCTTTGTGTTGGCTTCATTCCCAGCCTGTTCCATACACTAGCTCTTCCTAACAACTTTCAGCTTATATTCTACCAACTTAGCAACTCCAGTAGACTGACAGTCCCAACAAAAGTCTCAGGGACAGTGCTCATTGGCTTGGCTTGTGTCACACCAACTGGTCCATAACTGAATGAATCACTGGTTAGGATGTTGGTCCAGAACTGAATCACATGCTTACCCCTAAAAGGGTGGGTGAGAAACAGTCCCTAACAAACATCATAGTCTGGAAATATAGGGGAAAGAGGCATGATGTTCAAAACAGTTAACAACTAGTATGGCACAGAAACCCACTAGTCAGAATGGATGCTGGCTATAAATAACCAGTGTGGCCATACATGTGTGTGTTGGCTAAATATCAACTCTGTAGAGCAGTGATTGCCCAAAGTGAATTTTGCTCTTACTGGAAGAGAAGCAGATGGATGCTGAACAAGCAAAAGTACAGACTTCCTCTATAGGGTCGCCTGATATGCCCTTCTCCCATCCCTGTTCAGGTGGCAAACTCCTACTCACCCTGCAAGACCCAGCCGAAGAATCTCCTCCTCTGTAAGCTTTTACTTCCCCAGCTCAACCTACTCCAAGTGGTTCATTCCCACACTGGGGCCACTGCCAGGCCTTACTGCTGCCTTTACAATATCACCTTTCACACACTCTCCCAAGTTTTGGTATATATTTGAATTCCTAGGGCTAGGCCTATCTTTTTCATTACTGTATCTCTAGCATTTAGGATTGGGCCTTTCACATGGAAAACATACAATAAATATGTGACGAATGAATGAATACACATATAAGTTACCCCCAAAGAACCACAGGGCAAAAGGAAAGGAAAGAAAATTACAAGAAAAAGAAAGCTTTCCTAGAAGAAAAAGATAGAGTAAATCAGACAAATAAAAAAATACCATCCAGTACAAAATTAAAGTTCAAAAAGATGAAGGGTTTTTCCCAGTTTCGCAAACCTACTAAATGTTGGAGTTGACTTTTTCCCAAACACCATGTAGTGAAAGGAAGAAAGGAATTTCTGCAAAAACATCAGGTAAATCAAAAATTCATCTTCAAGGGATGGGGCTGGAGTTAGATCCTGGAAGCAAGCAGGAAAATTTAAGGAGGGGGCTGGTATATCCATGAGGGACCCCAAATATATTCCTGTCACCCCAACAGGAAGCAGAGAACCCAAGCAAAGAGAAGACCCTTGGGACTCAAAAACCTTGGAAAGCCTGGGAACACCCAATGCAACCCCTCACATGTCTTGGTGCCTCAAAGAAGGACACACCAGCCTCATGTTACCTAAATCAATGAGAAATAAAAGACCAGTCCCTTAATATAAGCCCCAACAGCCTTAATTCCTTGTGCTCAAAAGGCACATGAAAAGATGCTCAACATTGCTAATTATTAGAAATGCAAATCAAAATGACAATGAGGTATCACCTCACACCAGTCAGAATGGCCATCATCAAAAAGTCTACAAATAACAAATGCTGGAGAGGGTGTGGAGAAAAAGGAAACCTCCTACACTGTTGGTGGGAATGTAAATTGGTACAGCTACTACAGAGAACAGTATGGAGGTTCCTTAAAACACTAAAACTAGAGCTACCATATGATCCTACAATCTCACTCCTGGGTATATATCCAGAGAAATTCATAATTCAAACACATACATGCACCTCAGTGTGCATTGCAGCATTAATTACAATAGCCAAGACATGGAAGCAACCTAAACGTCCATCGACAGAGGTATGGATAAAGAAGATGTGGTATATATAAATACAATGGAATATATTATTCAGCCATAAAAAGGAATGAAATAATGCCATTTGCAGCAACATGGATGGACCTAGAGATCATTATACTAAGTGAAGTAAACCAGACAGAAAAAGACAAATACCATGTGATATCACTTATATGTGGAATCTAAAAAAATGATACAAATGAACTTATTTACAAAAGAGAAAGAGACTCACAGACATAGAAAGAGAATTTCTGGTTACCAAAGGGGAGAGGGGGCTGCGGGGAGAGATAAATTAGGAAGTTGGGATTAACAATGTACACACTGCAATATATAAAATAGATAATCGGGGAGACCTTCAAGATGGCAGAGGAGTAAAATGTGGAGATCACCTTCTTCCCAAAAATACATCAGGAATACATCTACACATGGAACAACTCCTACAGAACACCTACTGAATGCTAGCAGAAGACCTAAGACTTCCCAAAGGGCAAGAAAGTCCCCACGTACCTGGGTAGAGCAAAAGAAAAAAGGAAAAACAGAGACAAAAGAATAGGGATAGGACCTGCACCTCTGAGAGGGTGCTGTGAAGGAGGAAAAGTTTCCACACACTAGGAAGCCCCTACACTGGCAGAGACGGGGTGGGGGGGGTGCATTGGAGCCACGGAGGAGAGTGCAGCAACAAGGGTGCGGAGGGCAAAGTGAAGAGATCCCCGCACAGAGGATCAGTGCCGACCAGCACTCACCAGCCCGAGAGGCTTGTCTGCTCACCCGCCGGGGCAGGTGGGGTCTGGGAGCTGAGGCTCGGGCTTCGGAGGTCAGATGCCAGGGAGAGGACTGGGGTTGGCTGTGTGAACACAGCCTGAAGGGGGCTAGTGCGCCACAGCTAGCCGGGAGGGAGTCTGGGAAAAAGTCTGGACCTGCTGAAGAGGCAAGAGACTATTGCTGCCGGGTGCACGAGGAGAGGGGATTCAGAGCACCGCCTAAACGAGCTGCAGAGACGGGCGCGAGCCGTGGCTATCAGCGCGGACACCAGAGACGGGCATGAGATGCTAAGGCTGCTGCCGCAGCCACCAAGAAGCCTCTGTGCAAGCACAGGTCACTATCCACACCTCCCCTCCTGAGAGCCTGTGCAGCCCGCCACTGCCAGGGTCCCCTGATCCAGGGACAACTTCTCCAGGAGAACACATGGCACGCCTCAGGCTGTTGCAATAACACGCTGGTCTCTGCCCCGCAGGCTCACCGGGCATTCCATACCCCTCCCTAGCCCCGGGCCTGAGTGAGCCAGAGCCCCCTAATCAGCTGCTACTTTAACCCTGTCCTGTCTGAGCGAAGAACAGACGCCCGCAGGCGACCTACACACAGAGGGGGGTCCAAATCCAAAGCTGAACCCCAGGAGCTGTGCGAACAAGGAAGAGAAAGGGAAATCTCTCCATGCAGCCTCAGGAGCAGCGGATTAAATCTCCACAATCAACTTGATGTATGTACTCTGCACCTCTGGAATACCTGAATAGACAACGAATCATCCCAAAATTGAGGCCCTGGACTTTGGGAGCAACTGCAGACTTCGGGTTTGCTTTCTGCATCTAATTTGTTTCTGGTTTTATGTTTATCTTAGTTTACTATTTAGAGTTTATCATTGGTAGATTTGTTTATTGATTTGGTTGCTCTCTTCCTTATATATATATATATATTTTTTCCTTTTTCTCTTTTTGTGAGTGCGCATCTGTATGCTTCTTTGTGTGCTTTTGTCTGTATAGCTTTGCTTTTACCATTTGTCCTAGGATTCTGTCTGTCCATTTCTTTTTTCTTTTTTTATTACTTTTTAATTTTTTTTTAATAATTTTTTTTAGCTTTTATTTTAATAACTTTATTTTATTTTTCTTTCTTTTTTTCTCCCTTTCTTCTGAGTAGTGTGGCTGACAGGGTCTTGGTGCTCCAGCTGGGTGTCACGCCTGTGCCTCTGAGGTGGGACAGCCGAGTTCAGGACATTGGTCCACCAGAGAACTCCCAGCTCCATGTCATATCACACAGCAAAAGCTCCCCCAGAGATCTCCATCTCAACACTAACACCCCAGCTCCACTCAACAAACTGCAAGCTACAGTGCTGGACACCCTATACCAAAGAACTAGCAAGACAGGAACACAACCCCACCTTATCAGCAGAGAGGCTGCCTAAAATCATAATAAGGTCACAGACACCCCAAAACACACCACCGGACGCGGTCCTGCCCACCAGAAAGACAAGATCCAGCCTCATCCACCTGACCACAGGCACCAGTCCTCTCTACCAGGAAGCCTACACCACCCACTGAACCAACCTTAGCCACTGGGGGCAGACACCAAAAACAAGGGGAACTATGAACGTGCAGCCTGTGAAAAAGAGACCCCAAACAAAGTAAGCTAAGCAAAATGAGAAGACAGAGAAACACACAGCAGATGAAGGAGCAAGGTAAAAACCCATCAGACCAAACAAATGAAGAGGAAATAGGCAGTGTACCTGAAAAAGAATTCAGAGTAATGATAGCAAAGATAATCCAAAATCTTGGAAATAGAATGGAGAAAATACTAGAAACGTTTAAAAAGGACCTAGAAGAACTAAAGAGCAAACAAACAATGATGAACGACATAATAAATGAAATCAAAAATTTGATTTTTGATTTTCTCTAGAAGAAATCAGTAGCAGAAAAACTGAGGCAGAAGAATGGATAAGTGATCTGGAAGATAAAATAGTGGAAATAACTACCACAGAGCAGAAAAAAGAAAAAAGAATGAAAAGAATTGAGGACAGTCTAAGAGACCTCTGGGACAACATTAA
The DNA here is from genome assembly GCF_964270905.1 of Leucopleurus acutus. Taxonomy (NCBI): domain Eukaryota; kingdom Metazoa; phylum Chordata; class Mammalia; order Artiodactyla; family Delphinidae; genus Leucopleurus; species Leucopleurus acutus. The sequence goes on from NC_139158.1 coordinate 25,638,297, forward strand.
ATGCACCAACATTCGAATTATAGGGATCCCAGAAGAAAAAGAGAAAAAGAAAAGGACGGAGAAAATATTTGAAGAGATTATAGTTGAAAAATCCCTTAAAACGGTAAAGGAAATAGTCAATCAAGTCCAGGAAGCACAGAGAGTCCCATACAGGATAAATCCAAGGAGAAACATGCCAAGGCACATACTAATCAAACTATCAAAAATTAAATACAAAGAAAAAATATTAAAAGCAGCAAGGGAAAAACAACAAATAACATACAAGGAAATTCCCATAAAGGTAACAGCTATCTTTCAGCAGAAACTCTGCAAGCCAGAAGGGAGTGGTAGGACATACTTAAAGTGATGAAAGAGAAAAACCTACAACCAAGATTACTCTATGCAGCAAGGATCTCACTCAGATTCAACAGAGAAATTAAAACCTTTACAGACAAGCAAAAGCTAAGAGAATTCAGCACCACGAAACAAGCTTTACAACAAATGCTAAAGGAACTTCTCTAGGCAGGAAACACAAGAGAAGGAAAAGACCTACAATAACAAATCCAAAACAATTAAGAAAATGGTAATAGGAACATACGTATCAATAATTGCCTTAAATGTAAATGGATTAAATGCTCCAACCAAAAGACATAGACTGGCTGAATGGATACAAGAACAAGACCCGTATATATGCTGTCTACAACAGACCCACTTCAGACCTAGGGACACATACAGACTCAAAGTGAGGGGATGGAAAAAGATATTCCATGCAAATGGAAATCAAAAGAAAGCTGGAGTAGCAATTCCCGTATCACACAAAATAGATTTTAAAATAAAGACTATTACAAAAGACAAAGAAGGACACTACATAATGATCAAGGGATCAATCCAAGAAGAAGTTACAACAATTGTAAATATTTATGCACCCAACATAGGAGCACCTCAATACATAAGGCAAATGCTAACAGCTATAAAAGGAGAAATCGACAGTTACACAATCATAGTAGGGGACTTTAACACCCCACTTTCACCAATGGACAGATCATCCAAAATGAAAATAAATAAGGAAACACAAGCTTTAAATGATACATTAAACAAGATGGATTTCATTTATATTTATAGGACAGTCCATCCAAAAATAACAGAATATACTTTCTTCTCAAATGCTCATGGAACATTCTCCAAGACAGATCATATCTTGGGTCACAAATCAACCCGTAGTAAATTTAATAAAATTGAAACCATATCAAGTATATTTTCTGACCACAACATTATGAGACTAGATATCAGTTACAGGAAAAACACCTGTGAAAAATACAAACACATGGAGGCTAAATAATATACTACTAAATAACCAAGATATCACTGAAGAAATAATAGAGGAAATCAAAAAATACCTAGAAACGAAGGACAATGAAAACACGGTGGCCCAAAACCTATGGGATGCAGCAAAAGCAGTTCTAAGAGAGAACTTTATAGCAATACAATCCTACTTCAAGAAACAAGAAACATCTCAAATAAACAACCTAACCTTAAAGCTAAAGCAATTAGAGAAAGAATAACAAAAAAACCCCAAAATTAGCAGAAGGAAAGAAATCATAAAGATCACATCAGATATAAATGAAAAAGAAATGAAGGAAACAATAGCAAAGATCAATAAAACTAAAAGCTGGTTCTTTGAGAAGATAAACAAAATTGATAAACCATTAGCCAGACTCATCAAGAACAAAAGTGAGAAGACTCAAGTCAACAGAATTAGAAATGAAAAAGAAGAAGTAACAACTGACACTGCAGAAATACAAAGGATCAAGAGAGACTATTACAAGCAACTATATGATAATAAAATGGACAACCTGGAAGAAATGGACAAATTCTTAGAAAAGAACAAACTTCCAAGACTGAACCAGGAAGAAAAAGAAAATATAAACAGACCAATCACAAGCACTGAAATTGAGACTGTGATTAAAAATCTTCCAACAAACAAAAGCACAGGACCAGATGGCTTCACAGGCGAATTCTATCAAATATTTAGAGAAGAGCTAACACCTATCCTTCCCAAACTCTTCCAAAATATAGCAGAGGGAGGAACACTCCCAAACTCATTCTACGAGGCCACAATCACCCTGATACCAAAACCAGACAAAGATGTCACAAAGAAAGGAAACTACAGAACAATATCAGTGATGAACATAGATGCAAAAATCCTCAACAAAATACTAGCAAACAGAATCCAACAGCACATTAAAAGGATCATACACCATGATCAAGTGGGGTTTATCCCAGGAATGCAAGGAGTCTTCAATATAGGCAAATCAATCAGTGTGATAAACCATATTAACAATTTGAAGGAGAAAAACCATATGATCATCTCAATAGATGCAGAAAAAGCTTTCAACAAAGTTCAACACCCATTTATGATAAAAACCCTCCAGAAAGTAGGCACTGAGGGAACTTACCTCAACATAATAAAGGCCATATATGACAAAACGACAGCCAACACTGTCCTCAATGGTGAAAAACTGAAACCATTTCCTCTAAGATCAGGAACAAGACAAGGTTGTCCACTCTCACCACTATTATTCAATATAGTTTTGGAAGTTTTAGCCACAGCAATCAGAGAAGAAAAATAAATAAAAGGAATCCAAATCTGAAAAGAATAAGTAAGCTGTCACTGTTTGCAAATGACATGATACTATACAAAGATAATCCTAAAGATGCTACCAGAAAACTACTAGAGCTAATCAATGGATTTGGTAAAGCAGCAGGATACAAAATTAATGCACAGAAATCTCTTGCATTCCTATACACTAATGATGAAAAATCTGAAAGAGAAACTAAGGAAACACTCCCATTTACCATTGCAACAAAAAGAATAAAACACCTAGGAATAAACCTACCTAAGGAAACAAAAGACCTGTATGCAGAAAACAATGACACAGATGAAAGAAATTGAAGTGGATACAAACAGATAGAGAGATATACCATGTTCTTGAATTGGAAGAGTCAACATTGTGAAAATGACTGTACTACCCAAAGCAATCTACAGATTCAATGCAATCCCTATCAAACTACCAAGGGCATTTTTCACAGAACTAGAAAAAAAAATTTCACAATTTGTATGGAAACACAAAAGACCCTGAATAGCCAAAGCAACCTTGAGAAAGAAAAACAGAGCTGGAGGAATCACGCTCCCTGCTTTCAGACTATACTACAAAGCTACAGTAATCAAGACAGTATGCTACTGTCACAAAAACCAAAATATAGGTCAATGGAACAGGATAGAAAGCCCAGAGATAAACCCATCCACATATGGTCACCTTATTTTTGATAAAGGAGCCAAGAATATACAATAGAGAAAAGACAGCCTCTTCAATAAGTGGTGCTGGGAAAACTGGACAGCTACATGTAAAAGAATGAAATTAGAACCCTCCCTAACACCATACACAAAAATAAACTCAAAATGGATTAAAGAACTAAATGTAAGGCCAGACACTATAAAACTCTTAGAGGAAAATGTAGGCAGAACACTCTATGACATAAATCATAGGAAAATCCTTTTTGACCCTCCTCCTAGAGAAATGGAAATAAAAACAAAAATAAACAAATGGGACCTAATGAAACTTAAAGGCTTTTTGCACAGCAAAGGAAACCATAAACAAGACGAAAAGACAACCCACCGAATGGGAGAAAATATTTGCAAATGAAGCAACTGACAAAGGATTAATCCTCAAAATATACAAGCAGCTCATACAGCTCAATATCAAAAGAACAAATAATCCAATCCAAAAATGGGCAGAAGACCTAAATAGACATTTCTCCAAAGAAGATATACAGATTGCCAACAAACACATGAAAGGATGCTCAACATCACTAATCATTTGAGAAATACAAATCAAAACTACAGTGAGGTATCACCTCACACCGGTCAGAATGGCCATCATCAAAAAATCTACCAACAATAAATGCTGGAGAGGGTGTGGAGAAAAGGGAACCCTCTTGCACTGCTGGTGGGAATGTAAATTGATACAGCCACTATGGAGAACAGTATGGAAGTTCCTTAAAAAACCAAAAATTTAACTACCATACGCCCCAGCAATCCCACTACTGGGCATATACCCTGAGAAAACCATAATTCAGACAGAGTCATGTACCACAATGTTCACTGCAGCTCTATTTACAATAGGCAGGACATGGAAGCAACCTAAGTGTCCATCGATAGATGAATGGATAAAGAAGATGTGGCACATAAATACAATGGAATATTACTCAGCCATAAAAAGAAATGAAACTGAGTTATTTGTAGTGCAGTGGATGGACCTACAGTCTGTCATACAGAGTAAAGTAAGTCAGAAAGATAAAAACAAATACCATATGCTAACACATATATATGGAATCTAAATTTTTTAAAATGGTTCTGAAGAACATAGGGGCAGGACAGGAATAAATCACAGATGTAGAGAATGGACTTGAGGACACAGGGAGTGGGAAGGGTAAGCTGGGACAAAGTGAGAGTGACATGGACATATACACACTACCAAATGTAAAATAGATAGCTAGTGGGAAGCAGCCACATAGCACAGGGAGATCAGCTTGGTGCTTTGTGACCAACTAAAGGGGTGGGATAGGGAGGGTGGGAGGGAGGGAGATGCAAGAGGGAAGAGATATGGGGATATATGTATATGTATAGCTGATTCACTTTGTTATAAAGCAGAAACTAACACACCATTGTAAAGCAATTATACTCCAATAAAGATGTAAAAAATAAAAAAGATAATCAACAAGGACCTACTGTATAGCACAGGGAACTATCCTCAACACTTTGTAATAAACTATAAGGGAAAAGAATCTGAAAAGATATATATATATATATATCTGTATATATATATAAAACTAAATCACTGTGCTGTACACCTAAAACTAACACAATATTGTAAATCAACTATACTTCAATAAAAATAAAACTTCTTTAAAAATGAAACGACAACTTACATAATGGGAGAAAGTATTTGCAAACCATGTAGCTGGTAAGGGGTTAATATACAAATATCTAAAATATAGAATTATATATAATAAAATTAATATCCCAAAATATACAAGGAACTCATAAAACTCAATAACAACAACAACAAAAAATCTGATTTAAAAATGGGCAGAGTACCTGAATAGACATTTCTCCAAAGAAGACATACAAGTGGCCAACAAATACATGACATGGTGTTCAATATCACTAATCATCAGGGAAATGCAAATCAAAACCACAATATCATCTCTCACCTGTCAGAATGGCTATCATCAAAAAGACAATAAATAATAAATGTTGGCAAGGATGTGGAGAAAAGAGAACCCTTGTGCACTGTTGGTGAGAATGTAAATTGTTGGAGCCAATATGGAAAACAGTATGGAGTTTCCTCAAAACAATTAAGAATAGAACTACTATATGATCCAGCAATCCCACTTCTGAGTATATGGGTATATATGTGAAGGAAATGAAATCAGAATCGCAAAGAGATATCTGTACGTGCATGTTCACTGCAGCATAATTCACAATAACCAAGACATAGAAACAACCTAAATGTCCACTGAAGAAAATGTGAGCTAGAGAGAGAGATAGAGATAGATACAAAGAGAGAGAGAGAGAGATTATTCAGCCATAAAAAAGGAATGAAACCCTGCCATTTGCAACAACATGGATGGATCTTGAGGGCATTATGCTAAGTGAAATAAATGTACAGAGAAAGACAAATACTTCATGATATCACTTGTATATGGAATCTAAAAAAGCCAAACTCATAGAAACAGAGAGTAGAATGGTGGTCCAGGGGCTGCGATGGGGAAATGAGGAGATGTTAGTCAAATGTTATACTTCCAGTTGTAAGATGAATAATTTCTTGGGATCTACTGTACAGCATGGTGACTATAGTTAACAATACTGTACTATATACCTTAAAGTCGCTAACAGAATAGATCATGTGTTCTCACCACAAAAAAAAAAAAAAAAGTAATTATGTGAGGTGACTGAAGTGTTAACTAACCTTATTTGGTAATCATTTCACAATATTTGAGCAACAAATCATCACAATTGTACACCTTAAACTACACAATGATATATACCATTTGTACCTCAATGAAGCTGGAGAAAAAAATGTTTCTAAGTGCATATGGTCAAGTCCAGGAGGGACCAGGCACAAGCTCCCAGTTGTCCTCTCCCAGGGGCACTGTATGGACAGCAACTGATTCTCCAAGAAAGAATGTATGACAACACGTACAAAGTATTACCAACCAAAGAAGTTCATCCAAGCCCTGTTGTCCAGGGTTTTTATTGAGGGTCACATAGGCATGGAGCACCCGCCCTCACGGCTGATCTTAGCTACTCAGTTTCCAACCCCTCCAGAGGGCAAAGCCTATGAGATGTACAAAAACAGGCATTCCCCATAAATCACATTGTTGGCATAGATTATCTGGCACGTCCCAAGGTCCCACTAAACAAAGACATTCTTAGCAGGCAGAATATTCCAAGGACTTAGAGGTTATCTCCCAGCAGCCAGTCAAGGGCCAGACCTTCCTTTGGAAAGTGCAGGATTCAAACACCGCAGACCTGCTGAGTCAACCAACCCTTTACAGCAAAAGGACAATATTCAGGTGAGAACGACACCACACTCTCTAGCTACTGGGCAGGAAAGCAAACAAGTGGCTGAAAGGAGACACATTCAGGCAGAACCAGGGCCACCTCCACCCCCACACTACATAGAACCCCCCACGTGGGCAAGAGGAACACTGCCCCTCCCCGGAGGCACTTGTACGCAAGTTCCGTTCCTCCGCAGGCCAGAGGGTGGCCCTTTTGCTGAACACTCACGCCCCACTGTGATGTTTTTTTGTTTTTTTGTGTGTTTTTTGCGGTACGCGGGCCTCTCACTGATGTGGTCTCTCCCGTTGCGGAGCACAGGCTCCGGACGCGCAGGCTCAGCGGCCACGGCTCACGGGCCCAGCCGCTCCGCTGCATGTGGGATCTTCCCGGACCGGGGCACGAACCTGTATCCCCTGCATCGGCAGGTGGACTCTCAACCACTGTGCCACCAGGGAAGCCCGCCCCACTGTGATGTTTAAAAGCCCATCACGGGTTGGGTTTTCAGGGAGACAAAGGCAAGGATGGAGATCTGTGTGCAGGAGGTTTACCAGGGAGCATCAGTCGTAAGGAAGGAAAGAGCAGCAGGCAGGAGGTGGAGCAGTTGCTATGGACACCAGAGGCAATCCCATGGGGAACCTTGAAACTGGGGCATTCCTTCAGAGATGTCCCAAATCAAGGCAAGGGACATGGCCTTTGGAGCCCTTAAAAATCAATCATTGGTTGTGGATGCCATAGGCAGAGGGAGGATTTCCTGGAACTGGGTAGTTTCCTTCAGCCAGAGGCACAACTCAGCTGTGAGCTGTCAGCAGCCAAGTCTCCTGAGAGCTGGGCAGGCACGCCTCCACGGTCCTACATAGAAGGCTGGGGGCACGGCACCCAGCACAAAGCCTGTCACCAAAGAGGGAAGAGAAAGATGGGAGAAACTTTGAATTGATTAAGATTTAAAACCCAGGATGGCTTAAGAATCCTGAATTGATTGTATACCCAGGAGACTAGGTTTTCAACCAGAAGAGTCTTGGTGAACCTTGACTTGACAAGACTGAGTCTAGCACTGGAGTAAAAAGGGGCTGATGTGGATCTAGGAAAAAGAAGGAAACTAGGATTCAGAAACACAGCAGACCTCGTGGACTGGGGTAACTCTAAATATGTGGTAGTTTATCTCTGAGCCCAGCAACTCAAGATGTAGCAAACAGACAGCATTCCATCTCTCTGGCCTGAAGAAGAGCTGGGGAGGAGCAAGGCGGCCACAGCAACTGTGAGTGGTCACTAAGCTCCATCAATCTGATCTCCTTGAGGAAGGTGATGCTCCCTCCAATATAAAGAATAAAACTTTCCTTTTAAACTAGAAGACATAATATTATAAGCGCATAACCTCTTTGCCCAGCAATTCCACTTCTAAACACTTATCCTACAGATGAACACATACATATGCACCAATGTACATACAAGCATAGGTTGTAGTGGAAAATGACAGAAAACATCCTGAATGTTTAGCTTCAGAGAACTGGTTAACTAATTTATACATATCTATATGCTGGAACACTTCACAGCCACTAGAAAAAAGGAGGCACCTCTGGATGTACTGATATGCAACAAAGATACATAACAAAGACACCTTATTAAGTGAAAAAAATCAAGATGCAGAATAATGTGTACACTGTGCTATCATTTATAGCTTTTAAATTGGAAAGGGACCATACATCCATACATTATTCTATACAAAGAGTGTATCTGCTGGAAGATTTCAAGAGAAGCCAGTGACATTTGTTACCTTTGGGGAGGAAGAACTGGTGGTTGGGATAAGAAGGAGACTTCCTTTGCGCTGTACGCTTTGTTTTTACTGTTAAAATTTTTTTGCCATATGCACATTCCCTATTCAGAAAAGACTTTTTTTTAGCTAGGAACAATGAAAAATCCCATAGGCATGCAAACTAAATTAAGTAGCCATTCCTATAGCTACAACATGCCTTTAAATTTGCAAGCACCCTGGCCTCCAAGATTGATTGGTTGTGAATTGAGAATCTCAGCGATTTCCTTTCACAGGGACAGATGTTGACATTGTTCCTCTGATTTTTCACAGATGTTTGCCTTCCAGAATCTTTGTGGGTTTTTTTGCGGTACGCGGGCCTCTCACTGTTGTGGCCTCTCCCGTTGCGGTGCACAGGCTCCGGACGCGCAGGCTCAGCGGCCATGGCTCACGGGCTTAGCCGCTCCGCGGCATGTGGGATCTTCCCGGACGGGGGCACGAACCTGTGTCCCCTGCATTGGCAGGCGGACTCTCAACCACTGCGCCACCAGGGAAGCCCCAGAATCTTTAAAATCGGATTTCTCTGTCAATTTGGAAATCCCAAATTTCTCATACCAAATGAAGATAACAGGGAAGTTCGAAACCATTACCACAGTTTGAAAGAGTTTATAGATGGCAACTGGTGATGGGAAGGGGGAGATATATAAGGAGGAGGCAGGACATCTCTTCCGTAAGCCCCCTTGTCACTGTGTGCCTCAGTTTACCTGACTGAGCTAGCTGGACGGGAAGTTTGTGTCAATATATAGGACATGGGCTTTGGAGTCTGAACAGCCATGGGTTCTAATTTCGGCTCCACCCCTCTCGGGCTGTGCTACTTTGAACCATTTCTTTAACTCGGCTGGTCCCTTTTCTCTCATCTGTAAAATGGGGCTAATATCACCCACCTTGCAGTGTGATTTTGCAATTAGGTGATGCAACGAATGGAAAATTCTTGGCACTGCTGAGCACTCCACGAATCCTTTTTCCCCACCCCCTCCTTGACCACTCCTCTGAGTTTTTCCTCCTTCGTCATGTCCATTTTTTGCTTTAAGACATCAGGGGCTTTCACGGGATGCCCAGGTTTTCCCATTTTGAAACATTAGACGGAAATGTTCACCAACCCCCAAGACTCTCCTGACCTGTGAATTATCCCCTTAGGACTCTGCTCTCCCTAAATGACAGGAGACAGGAATGTTATCCACTAATAAAAACCAAACCACTGCTGCTTGTGCATCTTAGCTAATAATGCCCAATGTGCATTGAACACTTACTCTATCAGGATCTTGATAGGCATTTCACCTGCATTATGCCATAAAATCCTCTCAACGATAAAAAGGCACTATTATTACTCCCATTTATAGATGTGGAAAATGAGCACCAGAGGTGATGGAACTTGTTGAACATCTGAGTGGTAGATCTGGGAATCAAACGAACCTGAAGCCCAACCACAGAAAAATCTCAAGGTCAAGCTGGGTCTCCCCACTTATTATTAATAAGGCTTTATGCACCTTGGATGGATATGATGTGGGGGTGAATTCTGTTCTCACACCAAATGCAGTCCTTTGGGGAGCTGGCACTTATAAGTTGTGCAGCCATGGATGACTCAAAGCATGTCTTAGAGTCTTAATGTCCTCATCCAGCAAATGAGGACAGCAAGGATGACAGAGAGGGCTTAAAAAGGGGTTTTGGAAAAGGAAATGTTATGGACTGAATGTTTGTGTTTCCCCAAAATTCACATATTGAAGCCCTAATCCTGAATATTATTGTATTTGGAGGTGGGGCCTTTGGGAGGTAATTAAGTGTAGATGATGTCATGAGGGTGGAGCCCCCATGATGCCATTAGTGCATTTATAAGAAAAGGAAGAGACCAGAGCTCTCTCTTTCTCTGCCATGTGAGGATATAATGAGAAGATGGCCATGTGCAAACCAGGAGGAATCTCACCAGACCCCAAATCTCCCAGCACTTTGATCTTACACTTCCCAGACTTTAGAACTCTGAGAAATAACATGCCTATTGTTTAAGCCACCCAGTGTACGGTATTTTGTTAGCAGCCCAAACTGACTAAGACAGTAAAGGATGGTTGGTCCTCCCTCCAACATTTCTACTTTCCAATGCCCAGCTTGGGAAAGGCAATCAGGACAGTGAAAGAAAGCATGCATCACAGACATGGGTGTTCCTGTGCTATTGGTATTGGAAAGGTCAAACAGGATTATAACCCTGAGAACATACAAAACTTGGAAAAATTTATTAAGGGATATTAGGTTTACACATACACAAAAAAATGAGTTCTTTGCCTGAATAATTTAGAGAACATTTAAGAGAACATGAGTTTGAAATCTTAGAGCTTTATTTTGTATACTGATAAACAGTAATTGACATTATAAAGCTGATGTTTACTGGGTGGGTAATTTATGCCAGGTACTGGTTGCTAAGCATATTCTATGCATTGTATCATTTAATTCTCACAGTACTATCACTACCCTTATTCCTGAACCAATCTTGGGTCCATTTACCCATGCACAGTAAAGCCAATCTACTGACACCAGGCTGTGGTGAAGGGAAGCACAGCATTCACTGCAGCCGTCGAACAAGGAATTCAGGCAGCTAATACTCAAAAGACCTGAATTCTTTGTTTGGCACCTGCAATAAATGCTGTGCTTTCCTTCACCACAGTCTGGTGTCAGGAGATTGGCTTTACTGTGCATGGGTGAATGGACCCAAGTTTGATTCAGTAACAATTTTGGCACCCAAGATGGGATGGCAGTCCCAAGGGGGCATTTCACCTGCGGCACATGGGCCTCTGGCCAGTGGTGGCTTCCAGATCCTGTCCAGCAGCTGCCTGAGCACCTTTGTCTCAGAGACAGCCCTGAGTGCTTACCAATAAGCAGGCATCATTATCCCAGGGCGCTTTTGATTTTTGTGGTAAAGGAAACAAGAGGCAGGCAAAGGACATGGCGGGGCAGGGGCGGGGGTGGGGGGAGTTCTGTCCCAGGAAGGCCCCATAGGGTCCTGCTCGGTTACACCCTTTTCAGATAAGAAAAGTGACATTCAGAGAGGTTAACTCGCTTGCCCAAAGTCACACAGCTTCTAGTAAGGGGTAGAGGCAGAGTTTGATCCCAGGTAGTCTGATTCAAGGATTCACCCACCACACTCTACTGTAATAATAGAAAATCCTCATGGAATTTTCCATCAGAACAAAACGTCTGCCCCGCCCCAGCCAACCTTTTCATTTACTATATCTCTGGGCACATGGAGAATAAAAATCAACCATAAAAGGAAGGGCCGGAGATGCCAGTTTTATCAAGGTCCTACTGGGTAAAGGGAAGGATGGCTCAAGCTGCCTAAAGGAGAACATTGACAACAGTCACTTTCCAGGGAGGGAGAAAGCACCTTAGTACCCGAGAGCGGGTGGGCTGGGCACAGCCTGAACTGATGGTCATCTCCAACCGTAATTAGACTGGGAAGAAAAAGTGCTCTTCTAACTGAGCTGAAGGAAAGTTAGAAGCACTTTAAAAGTTCTGGCCAGAGCATGCAGCACTGATGTGGGAGGTGAAGGAGTCTGGCTTTACCCCGCAAACAAAAGGAAAACAGGAGGTAAGAAAGCAGTCGCTCCCGAAGGAAGCATCCGTTTATTTCACTCTGCCAGGTGCCCACAGTTGATGTTTTTGTGTCCCTAATATAATCAGGGGCCCAATCTCTGCATTCAAGGAACATATTCCAGCAACTTGAAAGTAATTTAACAGCAGGTCCCCATGTACCAATCCAAAGAATATCACGGGGCACAGGTTCTCAGCTCCATCAGGTCCAATGCCCTGATGTTCTTGCTGATATTTTGAAATGGAGATGAGATTGGGAGATCCAATTCCTAATAATGCTCCTAAAGTCCCCTTTCCTGCCTCACCAGTTCTCCTGCCTTTCTCAGTTCCCACACAGGAACCCCCATAGAGCTCTTTTGACCCCCAAACACCTGATAGTTTATTGCCCTACCCTCAACATTGTGTCTCTCAACCCGTCAAGTAGATTAACTTAACCCTTTTGTCTCCACTTTTTAGCCATCTCTGCTCTCTTCCTCCCCAGATTTTACATGAGAAAAGTCCCAGGAACCAGCCAGGACAAGGTCTGGGCTCTCCTTAAAATGCAGAGAAGGCTATGAACCCCCTCAAAATAAATCTTTCCCCCATGGAGAAAGAACATTTGTGCCAGGCACCAAACTAGACCTTTGAGATACAATATTTCTTGGCACCTACTAAGTAGGGAATGATTAAAGTAATTATTATGTAAACCAGGGGTCAGCAAACTACTGTCTGCGTATCAAATCCATGTCATCTGTTTTCCTACGGGCTGCAAACTAAGAATGGTTTTTACATTTTAAATGACCGGAAAATAAAACAAAAGAGGGGTACTATTTCATGATGTGAAAATTACATAAAATTCAGAGTTAATAAATAAATTTTATTGGAATTCAGCCACTCTCATTTGCTTCTGTATTGTTTATGCCAACCTTCAAGCTACAAAAAAGAATTGGGTAGTTGCTACAGAGACTTTATGGCCTGAAAAGCAGAAAATATTTACCATCTGGGTCTTTCCAGTAAAAGTTTGCTGACTCCTGGTTTAGACACGGAACAAGTGCCCTTGAGCACCTACAGTGTGCCAGGCGCTAAGGTTACAGAGAGAGAGGGCAATCAACAAGGATATTCCTTCTCAAAATTTCTAAAAGCGTGTTATTCTGAATCATGTAGACTTGGGATCCCATCTCAGCTCTACTGACCTTTTGCACACGTTTCTTGACCTCAGTTTCCTCATATATAAAGCTGGGTTGTGGATGACCTACTCACAGGGATATGTGGATATAAAATGACACAATCTGTGCAAAACTCCTCAAACAGAGAAAAGAGACCACCGGTTCACATTTCCTTCCTGGTTCTCCCTCCCACCCCACGTGTGCCGAGAAAGCAGATGAGAATGAGTAAGCGGGGTCACAGCCTCCTTGTCTAAATGTTTCTTGTTAGAAAACATCTTTCCTCTTAACATCCCTTCCTATGTGAAAAATCTCCGTCAGAGGAATATGAAAAGGCCCTAACCTACAGTCAGATGGAAGGCAAGCGTGTGATCTCACAGCTAAATCATTTTCGTCTGCCTCTATACTGATCTGATGCTGCCCCCCTTTAAAAAAATAATAATAATATGAAAATTGGGAAGTGGAAAATTTCATCCTCTGAATTTTTCAAAGATTAATTCAGTTGTAATCACAGAAGATTGAAACGAGGATTCAGGACACATATCTCTTCCTCCTGGGCAGATGAATCTATGACTTGCATTTGATTTTAAATGTCATTCTCCTGCATCGTCAGTGGGTTTGATTGATAGAGCACATGAGGCCACTCAGTAAAATGATACAGTGGAGATCAAAGCATGAAAGATAATTTTCGTCGAAATGTCTGTAGCCGATGGTGAGTTATAAGCCGTTGTCTCGCACTTTATGGAACACAATTTCATTTAAAGCCGAAATCTGTCACTTCAGCATTGTTTATTGAAATGCGTCCCACACCACGGTCTCCGGAAGAACAGTGTCAAGTCAAAAGGTAGAAAATCAAATGGATACAAAGATCTCAGGACAAAATAAAGTAAGGGGAATGGCTTCTGATTTGCATAAATATTATCCACCGGTGATGCATGTGGAACAAGAAATGAAGTCACTCATCTGCAAGGTAAATACGCGGCATTGTCAGAGGGGCCTGACAGAGCCCCACAAACCCAGGGAGTGCTGCTCGGCGGCTCATAGGTCTCCGTTTCATAACTCTGCTTTATTCATGGGTCCACAAGGAGAGTCACAACTGGGTTTTTATATTTGCACAACTTTTTTTAACCTTTTCTTTTGCATTCATTAATATTGTCAATATATCATGATTGAGGATCTACCTGAGGACCATCGGGAGTTATCTAGAAGGCAGGAGGGTGGAACACAAGAAACTTCAGTTAAAAGCTATGGGCTTGAGTCCAGGTGTTCCCACTTTCCAGCTCTGGGAACTTGAGCAAGTCCCTTCACCGTTCTGAACCTCAGTTTCCCCATTACCGAGTTGAGGGGAAATGAGTCCAGACTTGGAAATGCTTCGTACATTGCTGAGTGCTTCACAGATGCAAGGCCCAAGGATAGCACCATTCTAGGCACTGTCACTGATGCAGGATGCCTTGGTTGTCACTGATTCAATGAAGGTGTCTCTACAGCTAAGGGTCATCGGTCTCAGCAGAAAGGTTTTATGGAGAAAATGACTCCATTGAGGCATCTTGATTCCTCTGACACCAATGGACTCTATGACGTTGTGACAGTCACTTTGGAGATTCCTGGATTGCCTAGTTCACCAGGATGCTATATTCTGGAACCTTCCCAGTCTCCTGCCTCATCACTCACCACACCCCACAAGCTTTTCCTACACTTTGGTAGATGCTACTATTGCTTATCTAAGAAAGAACCCCTTCTTCTTTGCTAAGGGAACCCCAATTTTTTAGGTACTGAACAGTCACATGATTCAGGAGAAGCTATAGCCCTCCTGAGCCATGAAGAGTAAACCTTGATTGATCTAAACCAATCATAGTAATACTGACCCCCTTTCTAGTGATTGCTTTAAGAACAGGCACGTGACCAATTGTGACCAAAGAGGATTGATGGGAACTTTACTGGGTGCCTTTAGAAGTATCTCCTGTTATCAAAAAGTGATACAGGAAGACAAATTTTCTCTTCTGGTCTTTGGACATTGTTGTGTGAGGATGTGATTTTGGAGCTATGGCAGCCATCTTGTGGCCAATAGAGGAAAAGACTGGGACAAAGGCCACACTCCATAAGTCAGAGCAGAAACATGGCAAGAGCCCAGGTCTTTGATGATGTGACTGAAATACTGAATAAGCCAATTCTAGAGTTATCCTACCTCCAAACTCCTTTTTATGCAAGATAATAATTCTCCAAATGAGTTGTTTAAACCATTTGAGTTTTCTGTTACTTGCTAACAAATACATGTGGATTCCAAGTTGTTGTTTCTTTGTACGGAATTCACTCCTGATACAATTCACCCTCGCTGGCCTCACTGGCAGGTGGTGGTTGGACTGCGGGGCTGGGGGGGGGGGGGTGGTCTAGGAGGACTTTTCAGGACAGGGTTGTAAAGAGCTGCCTTATCTCTGATCCCTGTTACTAGGCCTCAGGCTTTCTGTACCCCTCCTCCAACCACCCACCCACACCCCACTGTTTGGCTAATTCCTCTTCATATTTCAGGTTTCAACTTAACAGTCACTTCCTCAGCCAGACCATCTCTGGCCAGCACCCATCCAAGGTCAAAATACCCTACGATTTATACATTCTCGTAGCTCCAATATGTTCTTCATAGTGTTTATCATTATTTGTAATTATACATTTATTTGTTTCACTATGATTAATGTCCAACTCTGTAAGCTCCATGAGGGCAGGGACCACATTGTGTTTATCACTTTATACCCAGCCCCTACAACAGAGACAGATACATAATAGTTGCCTCAGTAAATATTTATTGAATACATGAATTAACTGGTTGATCAACGCCCCTACATTCCAGTCATACTTGGTTCCTGAAAATACCCAAATTCTGGCCTGAAATGTCCTTCAAACCTCCATTGTGTGCAGTCTTGAGAAACAGAAGCCAGGGGGGACAGAGTCTCCTTCCCACAATCAGGGGGCTGGGAGGTTTTGTGGAATGAAGAATTTTCAATGCTAAAATTATTATAGTCCCAGGAAAATCAGGACAGTTGGTCACCCTACATGTGACTGAGCATGGGTCTGGGCACAGCCAATCAGATGATTTCTCCTGCGATTTGCCTCCTGATGCAAGAGCATGGGGCCTATTGGATTTCCATGGATTCTCTGCAGGGACAGCTGTGGTCTGCAGACCAGCCCATCCCCAACACATGCTGTTGGTGGAGTTGCCGCCATATAGCCCTCTACGGCAACCTTGGTTTGGGGCCCTTTTCCTAGGCTGGTCCTTCAGGACTCTCCTCAAAATATTCTCTTTTTCTTTAGAGTCATTTTGTGGGGTGAACAACTGAGAACTCAGAGACGCAGATAAAAAATCATATCTTATTGTTTAAGTCCCCAGCACAAGCCCTGGCACAGAGTAAGTGTTAGTGAGAGGTTTACTGAATGAATAAATGAGCTGACCCCCTCTCTGGGATATGGTATCAATCAGGATCATGGCAGGAAACACATGGCTTGCTCAAGTGGTATAATCAAGAAGAGTTTAATAAAGGGCTATGTACAGAGCTTTGAGCGAGATTTAGGAAAACCCAAAAGAAATGCTGCAGTACCCCACAACTAGCAAGAGTGAGGAGCCAGTACAACCCCAGAAGAGGAAGAAGATGAAACAGTTATGGAACCCAAGGAGGGTAGCTATAGCTGTTGGAGAGAGCTGCCTGGCAGGAGCTGCGACCTTCAGTAGAGAGAGGCAGCCAACCCATGGCAACTCAGCGGGGAAGAGCCAGAGGAATAAATCCCCCAACCTCTCTCTCCCCCCACCCTCTACTATCCTATGGGGGTCCTCTATTGGCCAAACCCAACCAGCCACAAGAGGGTAAGGGAGCTCGGGTGATGCAGTCCACAAAGGTCAGCCTCCTGGGGTACAGAGCAGGAGAAGGATGGGTGGAGAGTAGGTCTGGAGGGGAAATGCTAAATATCCAGCACAGAGAGAGGACAGACTAAGAAAATCTCCTTCACCCGGAACCTCCAGCCCCAGAAGGGCCAAAGCTCTTTGGAGAGTCAATCCCACCCCACTGACACCAACATCATCAACCAGCAGCAGGTTTACCCCAAACTCTGGTGTATCTCCTTCATCTGTATAAATTTCCACCATAATTTTGCTAGTAAGAGAAACTATCCTCCAAAACCCAGAGTAACTAGAGAGCCCAGAAGTCTTGGGGCTTTCCAACTTTGAAGCAGATCCAGGGCTCAAGAGAGCCAAGAAGTCATATCGATGCCAGAAATCTGGACCCAGGCAGGCAGTGTGGGTGAGCCGCCCCAGCAGATGTGCAGGCTCTCTTCCCGTCACCCAAAAAGCAACAAAAGCATTTCTTATTCACTGTGGCCCCTTTGCTTCCAACTGGGGGTGCAATAACTTCTAAAAGTTTAGTGTCATCCAACATCAACAGTCTCTCCTTCATGCACAGAAAACAGAAACTCACTCATCTCCAGGCAGGAAACATGGACTCAAGCTTCCTTCTTCTCATTTGATGTCTGCCACCCTCAGAGAGTCAGTTATGGTTAGTGGATTTTTAAATGGCACTGGGGATGGGGGTGGAGGAGAAGGATTTCCTAGTGATAAGGAATAAAAATGCAAAAGTTTTATTGATGAGATATGCATGTAAAGGGCTTGATATAGTGCCTGACGTGCAAAAAACACTCAATAAATGTTTGCCAACCAGTATCTACTATCTTCATTCTTATTAATATTAGCCATTTATTGAGCATCTACTATGGGCTAGGTGTATTATGGAGATTTGATCCTCATAGCAACTCTGCTTGAATAGTTATGGTATTTTCTGCCCCATAATCTTTTTCTAAGAACACCCCCACCCCACCCCCACCTCCTGTGATCAGAGTTGACCCAGGGACAGCCACATCACCCAAGCAGGACCAGACGGTTCTTTCCTTGAAATTTTGGACACTGGGACCAAGAGAACCTCTTTGGTCTCATTCCTGTCACTGGACCAACGAGATGTAAAACTTCACATTTATTTCATGCTCTACACAAGAGATGCAAAAACAATTCTGTAGATGCATCAATCCTAGAGCCAGTTTTCCAAAGCCCAATGGCCATGCTGCTTTTCCGTGGCCTCTTGTTCAATGAACTAACCCAGTATCCTCTCAGTAAATTCCTTTGCATTTCAGATACCTTGAGTTGGGCTTCCGGCACTTGTAACCATAAGCATCCCTTGAGACAGGTATTAATATCTCTACTTGAGAGATGAGAGCATCAAGGCTCAAAAAACAGTGAAATAAGTAATCTTCCTAAGATCTCCCAGGTCCTAAGTTGTAAAAGCCAGCATTCAAACCCAGGATTGTCTGATTCCAGGACAGGCTCACTCTGCCCCATTGTACCAGTTCTCCTCAGATCTGGATTGACTTAATTACTCCCTTTCAGTGTGAAATTTAAAAAAAGAGAGAGAGAGAGAGAAGTAAGGGAGAGGCACCCAATACAGGTTTGGGTTTAACCAAATAGAATTGAATTGAGTGACTGCGTTTCCATGAATCTAAGCTACATGTTTTTTAACATTTCATCATTTTTAAAACACACTCATCTTACAATCAATGTAAGTATTTAATATAGGGTTTCTTTTTCCCCCAAAGAGCTGTTATCAAATCAATGATCTAACTTACAATCAACAGTACCTTATAAATAAGGAAATACGGTAAAATATTGTCACCTTGGGAAGGTACCTACTTACTCCAATGATGCTGCCATTGTTGAAAATACTTCTGGAGTTCTCCAGAACTCCATTTCTTGAATGGAGTTCAAGCTGCCACATTGGGGCAGCTCATTTTTTCAGGGAAAGAGACTCCAATGACCATGTGCCCTTCTTGTTCCCACTTTCTACCTGGGCAGTTGCTGACACTACATGGCAGCCAGTCATAAAAGAAAACTGAATTTGTATCCTCTGCAAACTCAGAGAACACACTGGTCTCATTTATAAATACCAAATTTTGAAAACACTTAAAATTTGGAAGGTTGCCTTAGTCCTAAGTAAAATAAAGTCTTTGGAGGGACACTTCATCAGCTCGTTGGAACTGAAGGATTTCACATTTGCATCAGTTCAAATCCAACCAGCTCTCCCTTCCCTTCTGGGGAAACAGGACTCTCAGACATTCCTGGGTTGGATGGGCAGAAAGGGTGACTTGGTACAATCCCTATGGAAGAGAATTTAACAATATCAAAATTACAAAATTACCCTTTTAACCCAGCAATTTTACCTCCAGAAATTGATGCTACAAATGCACTTGCATTCATATGCATAAGATTACACACAAAAACATAATAATATCAAAACATTGGAAATGCCATCAATAGGAAACTGGCTAAACAAATTATAGTATGGCCATTTGATAGAACACTATTCAGCTGCTACAAAAAAAAAGAGAGGTTCCTCTATACTCTTTCTATGCACTAATATCTCCCCAAAATACTGTACTAAGAAAAGCAAGGTATAGAACAGTATGTGTAACAGATTATATTTTGAATAAAGAGGGAAAGGAGAATTTGTATTTATATTTGCTTGTATTCATGTATATAAATTCTAGAAACAATGTAAGAAACTCTTTAAGGTGGGATTTATGAGGTGTCTTTTGCTGTATAAAAAATTACCCAAAATAGTGCAGCTTAAAACAACAAGCGTTTATTATCTCCCAGTGTCTGTGGCTCTGGAATCCACAAGCAGCATAGCTGCGGAGGTTCTGGCCCAGGGTCTCTCATGGCTATAAGGGAGACGTCAGCCAGGACTGCAGTCATCGGAGGGTTGTCTGGGGCTGAAAGATAAGCTTCCAGCCTCACTCATGTGGATGCTGGCAGGCCACAGGTCCTCACTGGCTGTTAGCTGGAGACCTCAATTCCTCACCTCTCCCTAGGGTGCCTGAGTGATCTCACAACACAGCGGCTGGCTTCCTCCAAAGCAACTGATGAGAGACAGACACAGACAGAGAAAGAGAGATGGACAGACAGAAAGAGCCCAAGAACAAAGCTGGAGTCTTTTATAACCTAACCTCAGAAGTGACATACCATCACTTCTGCAGCATTCTGTTGGTCACAAAGACCAACCCTGTTACAATGTGGGAGGGGACCACAAAAGGGTGTGAATGCCAAGAGGCAGGGATCACTGGGGAACCTCCTGGAAGCTGGCTACCTCAGGGGAGTACTGAGATGCTGGGGGATGGGGATAGGAGAGAGACATTTTACTATATTTTTTACATTATTTCTCTTTTGAAATTTAAACTATTCAAAACATTGGAATTTAAAAGAGTGAGGGGAAAAGAGCATGCCCTGAGGGACAACCAGCAGCCCCAGGATCAGAGTTTGAGACTCCCTGTAATAGAACCATGGTTCTCAAACTGGGGCACAGGTACCCCAGGGGAACCCTACTGTATCCCTGAAACATTCAAAGCTACAGAACAAACATGACTGTCTTCCTTGTAGCATCAATAGACTTTACTCTGTGAGTAACTTAAAATAGATACAGCACGACGTAGAACACAGAATTCACAAATATCTAAGATAAAACATGAAACTTCAAAGAAATGTTCACCCTTGGAGAGACTGTTTTGGGCTACACTTGCAGAGTTTGAAGTCATTCTCCTTTCCTTTTAGGGGTATTTTTTTAAAAGTTTGAAAACCACAAATGACTTCCAAATGTTTTTTAAAAATCCAATCCACCCTCAGAGGACCAATATGCTGTTAATTCTAAAGATTACAGGCAAAATAGGTTGCCCATGTTCTTAGTCTTGAGGGCAGCATCAGGAGAAGGTGCATACTCCAATAGTGGCTATTTGGAAGGGGCAACACACAAGTGAAACCCTCAGCTTTGCTCTATTTTTTTAATATAGGCCATGACCAACAAATGGAGTTTGGTTTCCCTGCTCTGTTTCTCCATTTGGTACTTTTCCTTCCCTCCCATGCATTCTCCTGAAAACCAAAAGTGAATCATGTTGTCCCTTGAACAACACATGGATGGTAAAGTGATAAAGACCCTGGACTCTAGAGTCTGACTGTTTGAACCCAAACTCCAGCACCCCTACTCAGTTACTGTGTGACCTTGGGCAAGTTCTTAATCTCTCTGAACCTGTTTCTTCACCTGGAAAACAGTGAAAATAAAAGTATTCATGAGATCAGATTATATAAAACTCTTAGCCCAGACTCCACATAGAGTAACCATTCAATAAATATTAGCATTATCACCATCAAGGAAAAGGCTTCTGATAAAATAATTCTATTGAGCAATGAATGGCTATAACAGTAATGAATTCTTGGTCGACCAACCAGCCCAATGGCTGACAAGAGACAGATAAAACTTAGCGTTTTCTTCTTTATAATTTCCCTAGATTCCAAATTCCCTATAATGAACATGTATGACTTTTGTAATCAGACATAAAGCTGGCATTAGCTCTCTGGTGGCTCATCCTGAACCCCAGCAATTGGCCACTGATTTCTGCTTTAGCTGACCCATCTTTAGAGCATGGCTAATTACTCCAATTAAAGACAGAATCTCACCTTGTTTTTTGTAAAAACTAAAAATAAAATAAAATGGATATACACCCTCCAGGCAACACAGAACTTCCCAAGCTAGAGAGAACAAGAGGAAATTAAAAATGTCTTTCTCCAGCTCAAATCCCTCCTCTCCCCACCCCCCATTCTCTCCCATCACCCAGCCTGGGCTCCAACACCCTGGAGAAAAATTGAGAGCAGCTAACTTTGTGCTTTCACTCTGGAAAATAATGAGCACAAAGCAGGGGGTGAGGTGGCCCTGC
Source organism: Leucopleurus acutus (assembly GCF_964270905.1). Lineage (NCBI taxonomy): Eukaryota > Metazoa > Chordata > Mammalia > Artiodactyla > Delphinidae > Leucopleurus > Leucopleurus acutus. The sequence goes on from NC_139158.1 coordinate 25,660,213, forward strand.
TAATACGGAATGGTAGGAGAAATCAGGATGAATTAGGGAAGCGTAAATTCTGGAGCATGTTTTACAACCCCATTAGTTCTAAGCACACAGGATTTCAAGTCAAAGAGCATCCACACACATACCCTTGGATTATTTAAGAGATAAGACGTATACAAAATTAGCATACAGATCAGAGGAATGCAACTGAGTACTGCTAAAGTGGGCTATAAATGCCTGAAAAATGGTTGTTTCTCTGAAGAGAACTTTACACCACTCCAAAATCTTGTTCAGGAAGTGTGAACTGTAAATCAGACGAACCCCACTCACATCCTGGTTTTGACACCTAACTCTTGTATCTCCTTGGGGCAAGTTACCCAACCTCTCCAAAGCTTCATTTCCCTACCAGTAAAATGGGTATCCTAGTACCTCTCCTTCTCACCTCACAGGGCTATGGGAGGATCTAAAGGGACACGGTAAGCAAATGCTTTCTAAACTGTAAAGTACTGTGCAAATACAAGATAGTGTTAATCTCTTCTCATAGACTTATTTACACTCTGCTTTGTTACAAAAGAGGATTTATGGTAGATATTAGCAAGGTTCTTTATTTTATTTTGAATTTCAAGAAAGAAAGAAAGAAGAATCCTTGTTTTCTATAGGGACACAAATACAATTTCCATGATGACACAAATATAATTATTTACCTAACAAATTCTTTGATCAAACACAGTGGAAAGATAAATTCCCCCTTGGTCTCGAGGCTTCAGTTACCCACACACTCTAAATCCAAACAAAAGTGCTATTGAGTGCCTACTATGTGCAGTACCCAACACAATGTCTAGCACTGAAACACACATCACATACACCACCCCCATACACAGCACATGCAAAACACACCCTTTACAAGTGGGAAGAACACAGATTTTTGGAGTTCAAAGGGTCTTAATGCAAACTGGCTCCCAGCTCTATCTTTTCTCTCTTTGAGACTTTGGTGAAGTCTTCTCTGAGGCACCATTTCTTCATATGGCAATTGGAGATCAAGCATCCTCAAAGCCTCATGGGATGATTGGTGATATTAAATGTTAAGGACCTAGCACAGTACTAATAGAATTTTAACAAATGGCAACTACTGTTATTTTCTATCATTGCACATTTTAGAGTGCCTATTCTTAGAGTACTTCAGACAAATAATTTTTTTTTTAGGCAACTAAACAACAGCATTAAATTTATTTTTTAATTAATATGAGTTCTCGTAGTGTTTAGAACACAGATCACAATGGATAAAAGCTTGCTTCTTTCCCTCTTCAAAAAATTTACAGTTCTTACACGTGACATTTAATGGAGTACTATGTGTCACCCTACAAAAAATAAATTTAAATTGAAGAAGCAGAAACATGGGAGAGTCCTTGTTTGGCCTTAATTTGTACTTGAGTACAATAAAATCTTATCCTATAAGCTAGAGTCATAAAATTAAAAGTCAGGAAGGAAAAGAATGGCTAATTAGGCGCTGAAAGTAAAAATTCTTTCTTTATTGCTGTTTCGTTAAGACCTAACAATTGGTCAGACACAGGGGCTTAGATGTGCCATTCTAGTTAATGGTCAGTTACAGATTTCCACCACAAACTCATCTTCCTTCCAGCATCTTAAATCTCAGGCACTGGGAGCTAATAAGTAGAGAAAGCTCTGAGGCCCAGGGCAATCTCTCTCTCAATCCAATCTCTCTCTCACTCTGCCCCCTCCAGCCTGCCATAACTGGTTGTAAGGCTCCTGATTTCATGCCCAGAAACCCAACTCTAACTCAATTCATCACAAAAGGAATACATTGGTTTATCCAACTGGCATAGTTTACGGAAAGAACCAGAGCCCCAGGGACTAGAGAAAGGACTCACTGCCACTGAGGCATGCACCCTCACCTCCCCCATTTCTCTCCTCCATTTGTCTTTGCTCAGCCTTATTCTCCATCTCTCCCTGTGCGCGAGGAAAAGCAGATGCTGACAGCTCCATATTCACATCCTACCTGTTTAGGAGCCATGATAAATTAATCCCAGGGGAGATCCTGATGGACCCTGTTCAGGCCAGGCACTGCCCTATGGTCAACATTGCTAGATAGAAGGGGCACTGTGGTTGACCAGGCATGTGCCATTTGCCCAGCACAGCAGACAATGGCAATGCCCACCCGTGTCCCTTGAACCCCCGTCACCCCGAGACAAGACGAGCCAGAAGTTCCAGGAAGTAACCCCCCACCAGGAGCATCCCTCAGACATGTCAGATGAGAAATGGAAGATGAATATCTCAGTTTCCTCACCACTCAGATGGGAACCTCTGAGGTGTGTTCCACACTGTCAACCAGAGCTCACCAAAAGGACTGAGCCCCAGTGCCTGTAGAAGTAGCTTTCTCATTACTGCACTCTTTATTGACTTAAATTCCATTGTCTCATTTCTCCCTGTGAAGGTTAATTTTATTTATCACCTTGACTGGGCCATGGGGTACCCAGATAGCTGGTAAGACATTATTCTGATGTGTCTGTGAAGATGTTTTTGGGTGAGATTAACATTTAAATCAGTAGACTTAGTAAAGCATGTTGCCCTCCCTAACGTGTGTGGGCCTCAGGTAAGGGACTGAATAGAAATGAATAGGGTGACCCTCCCCCAAGCAAGAGAGAATTCCTCCTGCGTGACTGCCTTTGAGCGGGGACATCAGGATTTTCTTGCCTTCAGACTCAAACTGAGACATTGGCTCTCCTGGGTCTCCAGCTGGCTGACTCATCCTACAGATCTCAGGACTTGTCAGCCTCCATAATTGTGTGAGCAATTCCTTTTAATTAATTAATTAATCTCCTAATGGTCGTGCTGCTCTGGAGCCCCCTGACTAACACACATCCATGACTTCCTGGAGTCATCCTACAAATAACCACTTACATGCAAATCCTTATCTCAGAGGCCTTCTCCTGGAGAAACCCAGCCTCAGATACGCCTGACTTTTTTAGGAGAAGAAAGATGCCTAGGAACTGGCAGCCTTGCTGAACCACACAGAAGGAGGAAGAAGTGCTTCCTAAACAAGAGGGTGCTGGGCAAATAAAAACAACCTAAACCCATCATGGTTCAAGTTGCTGAGCAGGTAGGATGGGGTGAAACACAGCTCCCACCGAGTGTGAGCCTGTGGAGGGTGGTTCCTGGATTGACCTGACACAACGGCAGAGTGCTTAGCTGCTCAAACATCCATCTCAACCAAGCTTTCTCCATGAGGATCGGTTACTCTGCTATGGGCCCGGGCCGCCCGTGGCTTCTCCAGCAGGCGTATCGGCTCTGTGGTGCTGACGCCCTGCTCTATTGCTGTTTGGTCAGCCTCTAGCCTTGACTCCCAAATTTGCTCTGACCCATGTGATTCCATGCCTGAACTTGACTTTCAAATTTCAGTTTCTCAGGTATCTTTAAGGCACAGGTTGCAAACTTAAAGGCCCACAGGGGGCAGATATGTAACACGAATGAAGAAGGCTGGAGATGGGAAAACAGGGCTGGGTGGCGAGTGAGGCAAACTGGAGAGCACACGCCTCATCGAAGCAAGGATTCCATCCTGGGTGACTTGTGAAAATGGAAGTTGAATGTTGCCAGGCTGCCACTACTTTTTAAAGAGAAGCAGAAAGTACAGGTTTTTTTAATGTGAAATATACAGATTACTGAATGCTAGCAACTTACTTTTTTAATGTAAGTAGTGAGCCAAATCAACGTTCCCGCCAGCCCTATGCTGCACGGGCCATCACATGGTGGCCCTAGGAATGAGTCTCACAGACCTCCCACTATAGGGAATGAAACTGACCAGGGGCTACTGTGATCTGAAATCCGTATGCTTCCACAGGCTGCCACCTGGGGTGACTGAGTAGGGCAGGGACACTCCTTCCTGAGAGACAGAAGACTCCTGTCCCCAAAGCTGGCTTGAGTACTCCCCTATAGTGATGCCACCCTGACTTCCCTCCTTTCTCTCCTTCACTGGAGGTCGGACTTGCTGTGCTGTCTAGGGGCTCTCCCTGCCTCTTCTGGCTCTCTCCCCATTTTCTGTCACAGGTGGTTCTCCTAATAAAAATCGTGCATGTCTGATCACATACTAGAGCCTGTTTCTCGGAGGAACTAACACAACATCTTGTAAATTCTGCTTTCAACACTCAGCACACAATCACTTATATACTCCACATTCTGGCTATTCGGGTCTAACTCTAACCCAGCTCCCACCCCTGGATCCTCCCCGCTGCAGGGACTCCCACATTGATTGCCCACGAGGGGGACACTTCAGCCTAAAGAACTCAAATTTCAGAGGGCTCCAGACAGTGTAGTGAACTTGACTCCTTTCATGATTGAATGAGGGCCATGCACATGGCCCTGGAATAACTCTAGTGCCTACAGAAAAGAACATTCTCCCAAAAGAGATGATCTGAACTTTCCTACCAACACTCCTTGAGTACAAGAAAGCCTCTGCGATGGCCTGTTTCTGTTTATTTCCCGAATCCCGTCTTCCCAGCATCCTACCTCTTGTGCAGACACAGAGGGGAATCTGTTTTGGGAGGAACTCATGCAAACTCTGCAGCTAAATCTTTCATCTCCAGCCTTGATGGTGTCTGGTTGTGCCCCATGAGGCAGAGAAAGGACATAGGATGCAATTTTGTCGGGAATCAACTGGTTAATAATCTACCATGATCAGAAATCAGCAACATAGTAGTTGGCTGTTGACAAGAAAGCACTAAAATTTGAAGTCAGGAGGCCTAAACTAGGTTTAAGTCCTGGATTCTCAGCCACTTGCTGTGTGATCTCGGGCAGGTTACTTAAGCCCTCTGCACAACCACCCAATACCTGTAAAATGGAGCTAGTGATATTCACCTCTTAGAGTGGTCGTAATATCCAAATTGAATGCAGTGAAAATACTTTGCAACTGAAGTGCTTGGACTGACCCTTCCATTTTCAACCAAATGATTTTTTCAGCACATCAAAAGAATTTGTTCTTAGAATGAATGAATATGTAAGCAACATGGCTGAATATATAAGTGCATCAAATCATCATGTTGTATACCTTAAACTTATACAATGTTGTATGTCAATTACATCTCATTAAAACTTGAAAAAAAATTTATTCTTTGATTCTAATAATTAGCTTGGGTATGTAAAGGCTAAACATAAGCACAATTGAAGGAATAATGATGGCGATGGAAATGTTCTAAAACTGGATTTTGGTGATAGTTGCACAACTCTAAATATCAACAACTAAAAATCACTGAATTGTACATTTACAGTAGATGAAGGTTACAATGTGTACATTATACCTCAAAAATCTATGTTTAAAAAAAAAACAATGAAAAAATAACGATGACCTTCTCTTAACCACCCCTTACCCTGGCCTCCCAAAGCTGTGTGATTTGGCCCCTGTCTGAGTCTCCCAACAACATCGCTTACCATCCTTTGTCACTTAGCTCTCCTCCAGCCACAGTGCCCTTTTTCCTGTCCGAAGCTTATTTCTGTCTCAGGGCCTTCGTACTTGCTCTACCCGCTGCCTGGACATCTTTCCCCAGGCCATCACCCCACTGCTTGCCTCTCATAATTTAAATCTCAGCTCAAAATCTCCCAGATGCCCTCCCCGATCGCCCCATCTAATGGCACTCCTCACTTCAGACATTCTCCACCACAGTGTTGCCAGTGTTGATTTATTCAGAATACTTCCTACTCTTGAAAATCTTTATATACTGACTTATTTATTGTTTGTCTCCCCAGCTGTTATGTGAGCTCTATAAGTGCAGGGAGCATGTCTCTCTTGGCACTACTGTGTTGTCAGCATTTAGAATACTACCTGGCACATAGTGGGAGCTCTGTAGACACTTGCTGAATGATTGTCAAAAAAGGACATGAATTTAATGTGCTAACAGCCCAATATCTCTTAAGGTCAGTTTCCTCACCTGTAACATGAAGATACTGTCACCTGGGGTGATAGTAAAAATGAAAGCAGTTATTAAGGGACTCCATAAATGCTAGCTGTCCTTCCTCCCAAACTTTTTCCCTTCCTTCCTTCCTCCCAATGACTAAAACAGTCATAACTAAACAAATTATCCTTTAGATGGAGACCAGAAGCAAAAATTCCAACATTATCAGCCAACTGCCACTTAACATCTGCAGATTAAATTTGCTATTGTAGATGCTGTGTCTTCTCCCCAGGAGCAGTTGAGACATCATGACCAAAACAGTCAAAGCAGGCACACCCCGATCTCAAACCTCAAGTAATGAACCTAACAAAATCCTTGCAAGTGCTGATTTCAACTACCCATGTACACACCTGGTTTAATAAATGACTTTTCCTCACATTGAGAACAATCATCTTTGACATGTAACAGAAACTGAAATTCTAAAGGAGAGCTTAAGGCAGCAATGAGAACATCTTGTCTGTTGACTGCCTGCTACCTGCAAATCAAATTAACACCAGATCTCTGGGCTAGCCCCTTTTACAGGTTGGGAACCTGAGGCCCAGAGAGGGAGAGTAACTGATGACAGTCATTCAGCCAGTTTGTGGCAGAGCCAGGAATAGACACCAGCTCTTCTTATTCCCTATAAGTTTCTTTCTGGTATTTTAGGCTGGCTGCAGACACAACTGTTATTTTTGCCAATCAGCATCCATTCTCCTTTGTTGGTTATAGCATTTCTGTTTTCTTTTTGGGGAACAATCCTTCTTTCACTGTTCATGCATGTAGTTTAGGTAGGACTGACACCATCCCCTGGGACAAAGGGTGAGCACATGACTCAGACTGACCAATCACCATCCTCTAGTTTCACAGTCAGAATAATTGGTTCAGAGATAGGCACATGACCATTATGGTCCAATGAGAATCAGCCCCAGGGCTTCTGTCAAGTCTCTTGGCAATAATAAGTTCCTTTCCCCCTGGGATTACTAGGCCAGTAAGAGGTAAGTCAAGAGCTGCTGATGACACAGAAAAAAGCCTGTCTGAGAATGAAGCCAACATAGATGAAAATGGAACCGAGAGCTAGAGATCAGAGAGATTCCAAAGTACATCATTTAAGCACCTTGATCCAGCCATACCTGAAATCTAAGTCTGTTTGTGGGTTTTGACATTGCAGGGAACAACAGCATATAACTGAAAGAGTTTGGCTAATACACCACTTCACCTCTCATCCAATTTCATGGAATATAAAAGATATTATCAATTTAAATTTACAAAGAGTATAGATATAAAACCCCTGCTATCTTAAAAAAGAAATTTTCCTACTCTTTCACTATGTGCCTAGGGCAGTCCTGTCCATTCTGTGTTTCAGCTTTTTTCTCTCTCAAATTGAGCAAATTCAACATACCCTACTTGCTTTAAAAGGAAAGTCAGGTAAGAACACAGCAAGGAGGCAGCTGTCTGCAAGCTAGGAAGGGTGCTCTCCCTAGAGACCAATCAGCCGGCATCTTGACCTTGGACTTCCCAGCCTTCAGAACTAACTTTGCTACTCTTCCATCAAGAAGCAGACTCTATTTCTCCTGCAACTGAAACTGACGTGGCCTTTCTGATGCATGATTCCCAACTGGCCCAGAAAGCTGTTTTCTCGGTTTTCTGCCAGCTCATCAGCCACAGGATCCAATCCATTGCCAGCACAGGCTGTTAAAACTCCAACCTGGGTCCAGAGATGGACTTTGGACTGTGCAGGCACAAAGGATAATAGACAGAAGATACTGAAGCTCAGAAGTTTAATGTCAACAAAAAAAAAAATCTTGAGACGGCAAACAGCAGAAGCAAGAAGAACTACAATTCTGCAGCCTGTGGAACAAAAACCACGTTCACAGAAAGATAGACAAGATGAAAAGGCAGAGTGCTATGTACCAGATGAAGGAACAAGATAAAACCCCAGAAAAACAACTAAATGAAGTGGAGACAGGCAACCTTACAGAAAAAGAATTCAGAATAATGATAGTGAAGATGATCCAGGACCTCAGAAAAAGAATGGAGGCAAAGATCGAGAAGATGCAAGAAATATTTAACAGAGACCTAGAAAAACTAAAGAACAAACAGAGATAAACAATACAATAAACTGAAATGAAAACTACACTAGAAGGAATCAATAGCAGAATAACTGAGGCAGAAGAACGGATAAGTGACCTGGAAGACAGAATGGTGGAATTCACTGCTGCGGAACAGAATAAAGAAAAAAGAATGAAAAGAAATGAAGACAGCCTAAGAGACCTCTGGGACAACATTAAACTCAACAACATTCACATTATAGGGGTCCCAGAAGGAGAAGAGAGAGAGAAAGGACCCGAGAAAATATCTGAAGAGATTATAGTCGAAAACTTCCCTAACAAGGGAAAGGAAATAGCCACCCAAGTCCAGGAAGCACAGAGAGTCCCATACAGGATAAACCCAAGGAGAAACACGCTGAGACACATAGTAATCAAACTGGCAAAAATTAAAGACAAAGAAAAATTATTAAAAGCAGCAAGGGAAAAATGACAAATAACATACAAGGGAACGAGTCAACGGACAAAGGTTAATCTCCAAAATATATAAACAGCTCATGCAGCTCAATATTAAAAAAACAAAGAAGCCAATCCAAAAATGGGCAGAAGACCTAAAGAGACATTTCTCCAAAGAAGACATACAGATGGCCAAGAAGCACATGAAAAGCTGCTCAACATCATGAATTATTAGAGAAATGCAAATCAAAACTACAATGAGGTATCACCTCACACCAGTTAGAATAGAATGGGCATCATCAGAAAATCTACAAACAACAAATGCTGGAGAGGGTGTGGAGAAAAGGGAACCCTTTTGCACTGTTGGTGGGAATGTAAATTGATACAGCCACTATGGAGAACAGTATGGAGGCTCCTTAAAAAACTAAAAATAGAATTATCATATGATCCAGCAATCCCACTACTGGGCATATACCCAGAGAAAACCATAATTCAAAAAGACACATGTACCCCAATGTTCATTGCAGCACTATTTACAATAGCCAGGTCATGGAAGCAACCTAAATGCCCATCAACAGACGAATGGATAAAGAAGTTGTGGTACATATATACAATGGAATATTACTCAGCCATAAAAAGGAATGAAATTGGGTCATTTGTTGAGACGTGGATGGATCTAGAAATTGTCATACAGAGTGAAGTAAGTCAGAAAGAGAAAAACAAATATCGTATATTAACACATATATGTGGAACCTAGAAAAATGGTACAGATGAACCAGTTTACAGGGCAGAAATTGAGACACAGATGTAGAGAACTAACGTATGGACACCAAGCGGGGAAAGCAGCGGGGGGTGGGGGTGGGGGTGTGATGAATCAGGCGATTGGAATTGACATGTATACACTGATGTGTATAAAATTGATGACTAACAAGAACCTGCTGTATAAAAATTAAATTAAATTAAAAAAAAATTTTTTAATCTTTTTTCTTACCTTTTCCAAGGATCTTTTTGTCAAATTTTGTAACAGGAAAAGAAATGTCAGACACATGAGTGGATGAAACTTAGAAGCACTTTAGAATGATTTGCCTTCAAATTGTCTGATTGTTATTTGATTATATATAGATTACTTTGACATGTTCTGATATTCATTTTTAAATATTATTTCTTATTTATAAAGAACTTCATGAAACCATCACAATTAACTGCAATGCTTAGATTTCTAAAACCTTTACCTCATATTAAGTATTTACATAAAACTTTTGTCTCCATACATTTCTGTCCATGTACTGAACCAAGTTTAAATAAAAGAACAGTATATTTTAAACATCAAAAAAAAAAAAAGAGGAAAGTCAGATTGCCTTATCCAGGAAAGTACAGAGAAAAGTATAAAATATTATTATTTTCCAAGAAATCCCAGCACATACGTCCAGGAGCTTATGAACAAGGGCTTAAGGGTCAGACTGACTGGATTCAGATTCTAGCAACATAACTTACTGGCTGTATGACCTTGGACAAGTCACCTAACCTCTCTGGCCCTCAGTTTCCCATCCGTAATAGGGAAACCCCAATCATATCTATTGCACAGGACAGTTGGAGAAATTAACAAATATACAGAGTGCTTATTGTAATATCTGGCACAGTATAAACACTCAAAATATGCATTGTGTAATTGTTGTTGATACTATTTATATGGTTGATACTATAATAAATGCTGTTAGCATTGATCCTTATAGTCTGATCCCAACACAACTTCCTATAACCAATGGAAAATTCTGCCCTACAATCCACCAGCCTCCTTAGCATACCCAGCTAGATGGCTTGTCAAGGAAATGACTCAAACTTCTCCAGTCAAGACAACTTCCAGAAAGAAAAATAAAGTACAGTGAGCCCAGCTTCAAATGCCATTTGGGAAAGTTTCCCAATTACCACAACACTTCTGCACATCAAATATGAATTACTTTAATTGCCTCATAAGAACATACTGTTGAAACATTTGACTTGCCCAGAACTAATTGTCTGTCAAAAAGATATTTTGCAGACAAGCAAATCACTTAATTGGACATCTAATTTAACTGAAACCTTTTTTTCCGCACTTATTTCATGCTTTCTTCCCTTGTTTTTGTCAAATTGTGAATGCTGGGCACTGCTTTCAAAAATAATTTACCTTGGTTTTTTTTCCCTCTATTATGAAAGTAATTCATGTTCATTATAGAAAAGTGAAAAAAAAATTTTTAATTCAAAATGAAAAAACAACAGTTACCCCTAGACTCACTGACCAGAGAAAGACTAACAAGACTTTAGCAAATCTCCCTCCCAATTGTTTTCTATAATAGATTGTTCTACATAGTTAACAAAAACATATACTCAATTTTGCAGCCTGAACTTTTCACTTTATATTTTAGGTTGAACATTTCCACTTGCCATTCCAAAAGCTTCAGAATATTTTCAGAAACAGCAGAATATTTCCAACAAAAGTCTGCCTAACCTCCCACCTAATGTTGGACCTTTGAGTGCTTTATGAATAAATATTTCCTTATGTTTCAGATATATTTTTCTTAGGAAAGATTCTGTTTATTGGGAGACAATTATCCATGCATCTCTCACATTTCTGCACATCTTGTACCAGCCTTTGTTCCCACCTATCTTTACAAGGATGTCTGTATAGCCAACGGCATTGGAAGAGAGAGATAATGGGGCCGAAAGCAGATTCACTGGCTGACCAGGACTGTAAAGATAATGCCTCCCTCCAGAGCAAAGGTTGGGCAGCCCCTTTATGAAGAGACTGGGATGCCTCAGCTGTGATGCAAACCCACTACATGCACGGCAGCCACCAGGGTCCACCTCCATGTCACCCTTGAGGAACTCTGGGGTCCAGGGGAATGGGCACAAACATGAAGCACATGCTTCCTGCTGTGCCATGAACAATGAAGTCTTTTGCCTCTGACCGAGCAGTCTCATGTCTTCTGCCCACATCCATGAAACAAGCTAACAGGATAACTTGTTAGCCTGCACACAGAGCAATAGCTCAGACCCTTCACAGTTCCTGACACCATAAAAGCAAACTTGATGGGTCAAAGGGCATGAACAATTGCCAAGGCTCTTAACACCTATTTCCAATTAGCTCTCCAAACGTAAATGTGAATCGTTGCCTAAAATTTGTCTTGTCTTCAGGAAGGAATATATCTGCCTGACTTGAGTTTCAGGTAGATTTCATATGGAGCCCACACCAGCCCAGGCCATCATTCTTACCTCACGTCCTGTAAGACGCAGTTTTCCTCACTATTCAGGTCCTTCAGTTGAGCTAACTTTCTTTTCTGGATTACTCTTTTGTATAATAGAAGTTGGGCATGAAGGTCAGAATGAAAGGGGAAAGGGGGAATTTGTTTAATTTCTACCACTTGCCAGACACAGTACAGAGAAACTTGAGATGACATGGGAAGAACCCATTATTTTAATCTACCAAGCAGCCCCTGCTCTAAGAAGCTTTAATGGGACCTGTAATTTATTTTTTTAATACATCTTTATTTTTTTAATACATCTTAATTGCTTTACAATACTCTGTTAGTTTCTGTTGTACAACAAAGTGAATCAGCTATATGCATACATATATCCCCATATCCCCTCCCTCTTGAGTCTCCCTCCCACCCCTCTAGGTGGTTGCAAAGCACCGAGCTGATCTTCCTGTGCTATGTGGTTGCTTCCCACTAGCTATCTATTTTACATTTGGTAGTGTACATATGTCAATGCTACTGTCACTTCGCCCCAGCTTCCCTCTCCCCGTCCGTATCCTCAAGTCCATTCTCTATGTCTATGTCTTTATTCTTGCCCTGCCACTAGGCTCATCGGCACCATTTCTTTTTTTTTTTTTTAGATTCCATATATATGCATTAGCATACGGTATTTGTTTTTCGCTTTCTGAGTTACTTCACTCTGTATGATAGACTCTAGGTCCATCCACCTCACTACAAATAACTCAATTTCGTCTCTTTTTATGGCTAAGTAATATTCCATTGTATATATGTGCCACATCTTTATTCATTCATCTGTTGATGGACATTTAGGTTGCCTCCATGTCCTGGCTACTATAAATAGTGCTGCAGTGAACATTGTAGTACGTCTTTGGATTATGGTTTTCTCAGGGTATATGCCCAGTAGTGGGATTGCTGCATCATATGGTAGTTCTATTTTTAGTTTCGTAAGGAACCTCCATACTGTTTCATAGTGGTTGTATCAATTTACATTCCCACCAACAGTGCAGGAGGGTTCCCTTTTCACCACACCCTTTCCAGCATTTATTGTTTCTAGATTTTTTGATAATGGCCATTCTGACCAGTATGAGGTGATACCTCATTGTAGTTTTGATTTGCATTTCTCTAATAATTAGTGATGTTGAGCACCTTTTCGTGTGCCTCTTGGCCATCCATATGTCTTCTTTGGTGAAATGTCTATTTAGGTCTTCTGCTCATTTTTTAATTGGGTTGTTTGTTTTTTTGATATTGAGCTCCATGAGCTGTTTGTATATTTTGGAAATTAGTCCTTTGTCCATTCTTTCATTTGCAAATATTTTCTCCCATTCTGAGAGTTGTCTTTTCATCTTGTTTATGGTTTCCTTTGCTCTGCAAAAGCTTTTAAGTTAATTAGGTCCCATTTGTTTATTTTTGTTTTTACTTTCATTACTCTAGGAGGTGAGTCAAAAAAGATCTTGCTGTGGTTTATGTCAAAGAGTGTTTTTCCTATGTTTTCCTCTAAGAATTTTATAGTGTCTGGTATTACATTTAGGTCTTTAATCCATTTTGAGTTTATTTTTGTGTATGTTGTTAGGTAGTGTTCTAATTTCATTCTTTTACGTGTAGCTGTCCAGTTTTCCCAGCACCACTTACTGAAGAGGCTGTCTTTTCTCCATTATGTATGTTCTTGCCTCCTTTGTCATAAATTAGGTGCCTTTATGTGTGTGGGTTTATCTCTGGGCTTTCTATCCTGTACCATTGATCTATATTTCTGGTTTTCTTCCAGTACCATACTGTCTTGATTACTGTAGCTTTGTAGTATAGTTTGAAGTCAGGGAGCCTGATTCCTCCAGCTCTGTTTTCCTTTCTCAAGATTGCTTTGGCTATTCAGGGTTTTTTGTGTTTCCACACAAAATGTAAAATCTTTTGTTCTAATTCTGTGAAGAATGCCATTGGTAGTTTGATAGGGACTGCACTGAATATGTAGCTTGCTTTGGGTAGTATAGTCATTTTCACAATATTGATTCTTCCAATCCAAGAACATGGTATATTTCTCCGTCTGTTTATGTCATCTTTGATTTCTTTCATCAGTGTCTTATAGTTTTCTGAGTCCAAGTCTTTTGCCTCTTAGGCAGGTTTATTCCTAGGTATTTTATTCTTTTTGTTCGGATGGTAAATGGGATTGTTTCTTTGATTTCTCTTTCTGATTTTTCGTTGTTAGTATATTGGAGTGCCAGAGATTTCTGTGCATTAATTTTGTATCCTGCAACCTTACCAAATTCATTGATTGGTTCTAGTAGTTTTCTGGTGGCATCTTTAGGATTTTCTATGTATAGTATCATGTCATCTGCAAACAGTAACATGTTTACTTCTTCTTTCCAATTTGTATTCCTTTTATTTCTTCTTCTTCTCTGATTGCCATGGCTAGGACTTCCAAAACTATGTTGAATAAGAGTGGCGAGAGTGGACATCCTTGTCTTGTTCCTGATCTTAGTGGAAATGCTTTGTTTTTCACCATTGAGTATGAATGTTTGCTGTGGGTTTGTCATATATGGCCTTTATTATGTTGAGGTAGGTTCCCTCTATGCCCATTTTCTGGACAGTTTTTATCATAAATGGGTGTTGAATATTGTCAAAAGCTTTTTCTGGGGCTTCCCTGGTGGCGCAGTGGTTGAGAGTCCGCCTGCCGATGCAGGGGACACGGGTTCGTGCCCCGGTCCAGGAAGATCCCACATGCCGCGGAGCGGCTGGGCCCGTGAGCCATGGCCGCTGAGCCTGCGCGTCCGGAGCCTGTGCTCCGCAGCGGGAGAGGCCACAACAGTGAGAGGCCCGCGTACCACAAAAAAAAAAAAAAAAAGCTTTTTCTGCATCTATTGAGATGATCATATGGTTTTTATTCCTTAATTTGGTAATACAGTGTATCACATTGATTTATTTGCATATATTGAAGAATCCTTGCATCCCTGGGATAAATCCCACTTGATCTTGGTGTATGATCCTTTTAATATGTTGTTGGATTTTGTCTGCTAGTATTTTGTTCAGGATTTTTGCATCTATGTTCATCAGTGATATTGGTCTATAATTTTTTGTGTGTGTGATATCTTTGTCTGGTTTTGGTATCAGGGTGATGGTGGTATCGTAGAATGAATCTGGAAGTGTTCCTACCTCTGCAATTTTCTGAAAGAATTTGAGAAGGATCAGTGTTAGCTCTTCTCTAAATGTTTGATAGAATTCACCTGTGAAGCCAACTGGTCCTGGACTTTTGTTTGTTGGAAGATTTTTAATTACAGTTTCAATTTCATTATTTGTGATAGGTCTGGTTATATTTTCTAATTCTTCCTGGTTCAGTCTTGCAAAATTGTACCTTTCCGAGAATTTGTCCATTTCTTCATGGTTGTCCATTTTATTGGCATATAGTTGTTTGTAGTAGTCTCTTACAATCCTTTGTATTTCTGTGGTGTTAGTTGTGATTCTCCTTTTTCATTCCAAATTCTATTGATTTGTGTTCTCTCCCTTTTTTTCTTGATGAGTCTGGCTAAGGGTTTATCAATTTTGTTTATCTTCTCCAAGAACCAGCTTTTAGTCTTATTGATCTCTGCTATTGTTTTCTTCATTTCCATTTCATTTATTTCTGCTCTGATCTTTATGATTTCTTTCTTTCTACTGATTTTGGGTTGTCTTTGTTCTTCTTTCTCTAGTTGCTTTAGGTGTAGGGTTAGATTGTTTATTTGAGATTTTTCTTGTTTCTTGAGGTGAGATTGAATTGCTATAAACTTCCCTCTTTGAATTGCTTTTGCTGTGTCCCATAGGTTTTGTGTCATCGTGTTTTCACTGTCATTTGTTTCTATGTATTTTTTTATTTCTCCTTTGATTTCTTCAGTGATCTCTTGGTTATTTAATAGCACACTGTTTAGCCTCCATGTATTTGTGATTTTTACAGTCTTTTTCCTGTAACTGATTTCCAATCTCATAGTGTGGTGTGAAAAGATGCTTGATACCATTTCAATTTCTTAAATTTTCTGAGGCTTGATTTGTGCCCCAAGATGTTATCTATCCTGGAGAATGTTCCATGTGCACTTGAGTAGAAAGTGTATTCTGCCACTTTCAGGTGGAATGTTCTATAAATATCAATTAAATCTATCTGGTCTGTTGTGTCAGCTAAAGCTTGTGTTTCCTTATTTATTTTCTGTTTGGATGATCTGTCCATTAGTGTAAGTGGGGGTGTTAAAGTCCCCTACTATCATTGTGTTACTATCGATTTCCCCTTTCATGGTTGTTAGCATTTGCCTTATGTATTGAGGTGCTCCTATGTTAGGTGCATAAACATTTGTAACTGTTATATCTTCTTCTTGGATTAATCCCTTGATCATTATGTAGTACCCTTCCTTATCTCTTGTAACAATCTTTTTTTTTTTTTTTTTTTTTTTGCGGTACATGAGCCACTCACTGCTGTGGCCTCTCCCATTGCAGAGCACAGGCTCTGGACGCGCAGGCACAGCGGCCATGGTTCACGGGCCTAGCCGCTCCGCAGCATGTGGGATCTTCCCAGACTGGGGCACGAATCCGTGTCCCTTGCATCTGCAGGCGGACTCTCAACCACTGCGCCACCAGGGAAGCCCAACAATCTTTATTTTAAAGTCTATTTTATCTGATGTGAGTACTGCTACTCCAGCTTTCTTTTGATTTCCATTTGCATGGAATATCTTTTTCCACCCCTTCACTTTCAGTCTGTATGTGTCCCTAGGTCTGAAGTGGGTCTCTTGTAGACAGCATATATATAGGACTTGTTTTTGTATCCATTCAGCCAGTCTGTGTCTTTTGGTTGGGGCACTTAATTCATTTACATTTAAGGTTATTATAGATATGTATGTTCCTATTACTGTTTTCTTAATTGTTCTGGGTTTGTTCTTGTGGGTCTTTTTCTTCTCTTGTGTTTCCCACCTACAGAAGTTTCTTTAGCATTTGTTGTAAAGCTGGTTTGGTGGTGCTGAATTCTCTTAGCTTTTGCTTGTCTGAAAAGCTTTTGATTTCTCCATCGAATCTGAATGAGATCCTTGCTGGGTAGAGTAATCTTGGTTGTAGGTTTTTCTCTTTCATCACTTTTAGTATATCCTGCCACTCCCTTCTGGCCTGCACGGTTTCTGCTGAAAAATCAGCTGATAACTTTAAGGGGATTCCTTTGTATGTTATTTTTTGTTTTACCCTTGCTGCTTTTAATACTTTTTCTTTTAATTTAATTTTTGTTAGTTTGATTAATATGTGTCTTGGTGAGTTTCTCCTAGGGTTTACCCTGTATGGGACTCTCTGTGCTTCCTGGACTTGGGTGACTATTTCTTTTCCCATGTTAGGGAAGTTTTCTACTATAATCTCTTCAAATATTTTCTCAGACCCTTTCTTTTTCTCCTCTTCTTCTGGGACCCCTATAACTCGAATGTTGGTGCATTTAGTGTTGTCCCAGAGGTCTTTGAGATTGTCTTCAATTCTTTTCATTCTTTCTTCTTTATTCTGCTCCTTGGCAGTTATTTCCACCATTTTGTCTTCCAGCTCACTTATTTATTTTTCTGCCTCAGTTATTCTGTTATTGACTCCTTCTAGTGTATTTTTCATTTAAGTTATTGTGTTGTTCATCTCTGTTTGTTCTTTAGTTCTTCTAGATCTTTGTTAAACATTTCTTGTATTTTCTCAATCTGTGCCTCCATTCTATTTTCAAGATTCTGGAACATCTTTGCTATCATTACTCTGAATTCTTTTTTGGGTAGATTAACTATTTCCTCTTCATTTATTTGTTCATTTATGTTTTTACCTTGCTCCTTCATTGTGACATATTTTTTTGCTGTCTCTTTTTTTAATGGGTGGGATTGTGTTCCTGTCTTTCTGGTTGTTTGGCCTAAGGCTTCCAACACTAGAGTTTGTAGGCTGTTGGGTAGAGCTGGGTCTTGGTGACAAGATGAGGACCTCTGGGAGACCTCACGCCAATGAATATTCCCTGGGGTCTGAGGTGCTCTGTTAGTCCAGTGGTTCAGCCTCAGAGCTCCCACCGCAGGAGCTTCAGCCTGACCCCTGGCTCGTGAACCCAGATCCCACAAGCCATGTAGGGTGGCAGAAAAAAAAGGGGGGGGGGAACAATAACAAAGAGTAAAAAAATAAAATTAGGCTAGGAAACCAACAGATATGTTAGAAAGAATATAAAAATAAAAATATAGATGAAACAACACCAGAAGGTAAAACAGAACCACAATAGTAATAAAGAAGAGAAGGAAAAAAAAAAAGAAAGGTGGAAAAGGCCTTGGCTGTTGAGGGTAGTGACTAAGCAGGAGTGGGGTTTGGGCAGTGGGCGGGGCCTATGCTCAGGACCCACAGGGCTTGAAAAGACTCTGGGGGCTGTGGGGGGTGGGGCTTAGGCTCAAGGAACGGAAGGGGCCCAGGCATACCTCGATGCCTCTGGTCTCAGAGAGTGGGGGACCCCACCTGGGAGCCCAGCAGGCTTCCCAGGTTGGAGTGAGCGGGGCAAACGCCCTCCACCCTCCAGTCCTGGAGGGCCCCTCCCGACTGTCTCTCCTGTTCTCCCCTGGCCTCCCTCCTACGTCTCCAGGACCAACGCAGCCCAGAGGGGGTTTCTGAGGATGTAGGACCCAGACCAAGAGCTGGGAAGACTTCCCCAGGCAATTGGGCAGGGGAAACTCTGGGCACAATGCCCCCTGATCTGAGCCCACAAAGGTCCCTCCAAGTGTGGGAACCCCTCCCCCCTCTTAGCCACCCCTCAGGGGCGCTGGTCCTGTCCCCAGCCTCCACTTCTCCTCACCCCTCAGTCCCCCCACGTCCTACCTGTTCACCTGGGGGTTCCTCCCATCTCTTTGGGCACTGAGGTCCCCCACCAGCATCTAGTAGATGCCCTAGTTGTGGAGAGATGCAAACTCCACGTCTTTCCACACCGCCATCTTGACTCCACCCTGGGACCTGTACTTTAGCCCCTGACCTGGCCATATGGGTGCATGACCATGTGACCTAAGCTGAGCCAATCAGAGTCCTTCTCCAGGATTTTTCACATGGTAAACATGTAAGAAGGTCTCTTTCATCCTGAAATAGAGAAGGTTGTTGGAGCCATGGTTCTAGCCAAGTATGGAAAGGCAATCTGAATAAACAAAACCACCACAGTGAAAACAGATCTGAGATCTGGGGATGGTTTACTGCAGGTTCCAGTGGCCCTCATGCTCAACTGTACCCCTGCCTTTCCCAGATTTGGTTACTGGAGTCAATAAATTCCCCTTTTATTGCCTAAATTACTTCCAATGAGTTTCTGTCCTTCACAACCAAAATAACCCTATTAATAGTAGCTAGCACTCAGTGAGTGTTTAATGTGCTATGTCCATTAATCCACCTAAGCCCTTCTACAATGTGGGTAGTAAGTGCTTATATTAACCCCCAATTTACAGAAAGGGAAAATGGGATTAGCAGAAGTGAAATGACTTGCCCAGGGTCACTCAGCTAATAAGAGGCAGAGTCTAAATTTAAACCCATAACCCACACTCTTCACCACTGCCTTATAACACAGATATATTATCCTTTTGTGGTGCTGGGGAAGTTGGAGAATCAGGGACTGAAGGACGAGGAGCTCAGGTGAGCACTAATCAGGTCACCGTTCACAAGGTCAAAGGCATGGGGGGCAGCGGCCCTGTCCAAGTCCAGCCAGTTCTCAGCATGGTCAGCGGCAGGGTGGGCCCTCTCCAGCCATCCATGGTGTCATGGACTGAACATGACACAGGTTCCTCCAAAATTCATATGTTGAAGCCCAATCCTCACTACCTCAGAATGTGACTGTATTTGGAGATGGGGCCTTTAAAGAAGCAATTAAGTTAAAGTGAGGCCTTTAGGGTGGAATCCTAATCCAATCTGCCTGGTGTCCTTCTAGGAAGATGAGGTTTGGACACACAGAGAGATACCAGGGGCTCGCATGCACAAAGGAAAGACCATGTGAGGACACAGCAAGAAGAAGGCCACCTGCAAGCCCAGAGTGAGGCCTCAGAAGAAACCAAACCTCCTGAACCCTTGGTCTTGGTCCTGGACTTCCAGCCTCCAGAACTGTGAAGAAAATAAGCCCTAGAAAACTAATGTATATGCTAACTCGTCACCACTGTATCAGTCCCTGCCACACAGTAGGTGCACACACACACGCACACAAGGATTTTTAGAATACAGAATCAGTGGATGCTGCTTCCATGTTGATAGATGCTCATGAGTAATTGATGTCCACTCTGGGGACCTGGTTTGTTTTGGGTTCCCATCCCATCAGGCCCTTCACACCTGCCGAGGAAACACTTTGCATGAATCTCTTGCCGCTATAACAGTGCACATCTGAAGTCAGAAGAAGCTTCCAAATCAAATATAGACATGATGTTTGACACCTGGCACCCTATCCGTACTTTGGTAGGGAAAAAAGATTCTACATCACATTTTAATTAGTCTTGGCAAAGAGAAAAACAATCAAAAATAAAAGGACACCAGCCTAGAAATGGAAAGATTTCAGATAATGAACAGAATTGTACTAAGACACTGGCAGAGGATTTGCCAGGGGTTGGTCCCTGGGGAGCTGATCGCTTTCTGTTGGCAGGGCTGCTGGCTCTGTGTGTGTGTGTGTGAAGCACGAGATGACAAACCCTGGGGTCAGGCAAGATGACGGAGGAAAAGGTTAGGACAGAATATTATACAACAACCTTGGGAAATGGCTTCATATTGTCTGAGAGGGAGCAACCCAAAGCTTCAAGCTCCCCTCAAAGGAAACTGAAACTAGGCTCCCGTGTACTCAACTTGGATCTCATGCATATGGACACGCACATGCCCTTCTCCTCAATATTCAGAGAAGACTCTATTGTCCACTTCTCCAGAGAGAGGGGTGAATTTACTATACAGCTAGTGAAGCTGAGGCTTCAGGCCCTTTCTTTCCCCAGGTCCCTGTGCGTGCTGGGCTTGTGGAGGGCGCTAGGAGGGAGGGGAAGCCAGGTTGCAAGCATAAAGCCCCTCCAGGTCCATACTTTTGATTCATTACCTACAGAGAACTCAGAAGAATGGAATTTAAATATCCAAAGGCTCCAGACTTGTCTTTTGATTAATTTTCTTATTCCAAACAAATATTCCCTTTTGTGTCTAATTTTATACTCATAATTTTATATTCTTTTTCCTACAGAGAGATCCCCAAATTGTGTAAGCTTCAGGTCCCACAAAACCTGGATCCAGTTCTGCCAAAGTGATAAATTCTTTATGACATCTACAGAGAAATCCTGGTTATTTCTGAGCATCTCAAATTTTCTGTTACAAAGACAGGTTCGATTTTGAATATCCTATTGTCTAACTTTAAAGACCCCAGGGGAAGGACTTTCCTGGTGGTCCAGTGGCTAAGACTCCATGCTCCCAATGCAGGGGGCCTGGGTTCGATCCCTGGTCAGGGAACTAGATCCCACATGCTGCAACTAAGAGTTCGCATGCCGCAACTAAAAGATCCTGCATGCCACAACTAAAGATCCCTCACATGGCAACAAAGATCCCACGTGCTGCAACTAAGACCTGACACGGCCAAATAAATAAATAAATATTAAAAAAAAAAAAAAGACCCCAGGGGAAGCTACGTCTTGATCAAGGCCATAAAATCTCCAGGCTAGATGAATTTGCAGGAGTGGGTTAGTGGATTCTGAGGGTTGTTCTCAGTTTCCCATGTAGAATAATGAGGAACATCATTAATGCTTATCTACTTTATTGGGTTGAGAGGATTAAATGAGTTGGTATGTGTAGACCACTTTGAATATTGCTATCTCCTTACAAAGTGCTACGTAAATATCTGTTGTTGTTATTACTCTGTGCCAGGCACTGTCCTAAATGATGGAGAATACAGCAACAAATAGAACAGAGAAGGTATCTGTCCTTATGAAGCTTATATTCTAGTGAAGGAGACAGACTTCTTTAGCAAGCAACCCCTGATTCAGCCATGCCTGAAGCTAAACCTACATCCTTGAACTTTCCAACCCCTGAAGCGTGAAGTTCTTTTTCTTTCCCAATTTCCTGAAGCATTAGGGCCCATTTGAGCTGGATTTCTCTCACTTGTGAACAAAAATGCTGTGACTAATACAAGGTCCCAAAGCCTAAGCTCTTCCTACTCTCCTTTGGCCTCTTTTCAGCTGAGGGTCTACTAGTTAGCTCCTAACATGTCTCTGAGGGCCCCTTTAGTTTGTAACTAACACCATCAGTGTGTCAAATCTGTTAAACCACCTGGTGAGGCCCTTGAATATTCAGACCAGTCTTTCAGCAGAGTTAGAAACCATAAACAGTCACTTATAACAAGCATGAAGTGGAAGCATGATGTGGATCATTACACAGGACAGCAATAAAATCCATCTTGGTGCCTACAAGTTTTATGGAAACCATGACTATGTTTTAAAATCATTTTTTTATATAAAGAATGATTTACTAAGTAAATTAGATTTCCTCATGTTTTATCTTATTAATCCAACCTTTAATATAAGAAGGATAACTTCTTAATTGCCAGTTAACTGCATCAATATAATGCATTTGTCTCACTCCTTAGAGGCGCCTCCACAACCAGAGGATATTCGCCACCCTGAAAGAATGAGGAAGACACAAGAGGTGGTGGGTGTTAGTGAAACACGCAGGGATTTGGAGTCTGACAGGCCTGGTTTTAAATCCTACCTTAGTTTGGACTTCCCCAGAAACAGACCCTGAGGTCCAGGTGCAAGTAGTCTATTCAGGAGGTAAATGAAACAGGAGGGGGAAATGAGACAGGGGAGAGAAAGCTCCCGAGAGGGTAAATTATCAAGCAAGTGACCGCTTTGGACGACTGGAGCTTAATCCTGATGGGAAAGTCTGGGAGGCAGCGTGGAACACATCCAGTCGTGTGCTGATGAGCGTTTAATGACTGACTTTCTGGAAAAAAGTGAAAAGCCCTGATGTGTAGTGTTTACCCATCGCCATGGTGTAAATCCTCCCACCGTGGCTGATTTCAAACCACCCGCATGACGTCACTGAACACGAAGCTGGGGAAAGATGCCCACAGCCAGCTCTTGCACACATGAGCACGTCTCATAGCAGTCTCACCCAGGGGCCAGGATTTTTCCTGGTGGGGAGACAGGGCTGCTGTAGTTATCCACCTACTCCCACCCATCCCTGTTGGAGGGATGCTTCCGGGGAGGGTGGTGTAAAATCCCCAGCTCTTCCATGTTGTTACTCAAGTGAGTAAAGAAGGTTACAACCAGAGAAAGTCTTCAGGCAGAGAAACACAAATGCATTTGGTTAGCCAGTGCACACGTAACAGGTAAGAGTTGGGAGATACGGGTGGAGTGCTAAGAGTATCCACTACCTGTGTAACTGTGAAAGAGCTGTTTCATCTCTCTGTGCCCCCAACACGTCATCTGTAAAATAAGGAGTCATGAATTCTTTCAACAAATATTTGTGGAGCACTTACTATGTAGCAGGCAATATGGAGGCCAGTGAGGATATGATCTTGAGCAACACTTAGAAAGTTATTGTTATGGAGCTTACATTCCAGCCCAGAAGGTGGGGGGCCGGGGTGGGGGGTGGAGGGAACAGCCTCTAACTCTACAAACCATGAAGTAACAAAAATCATCTCAGAAAAAAAAAAAAAATCATCTCAGAGTTAGAGTGATGTGATAGAAATTAATGTGGAGGAAGGGGTGTGGATGGGAACACCTTCTGAAAGGGTAACATTTGGGGTGAGGCCCAACAGATGAGAATGTGTCATGTGAAGATCTAGGGAACAGCATTCCAGGCAGAGGGAAGAGAGAATGCTAAAGTCTGGAGGGGGGAAAGAGCTTGGCTTGTTCACAGAAGAGAATGGAGACCAGTGTGGCTGGATCAGAGCAAATAAGTCAGCAGGTACTAGGGGAAGAGATAAGAGCTGTAGGCAGGAATCAGTGTACGCAGCGCCTGGTCAGCCTTCATCAGGGATTTGGATAATGACACAATCTTGCAGATCTGTTATGAGGGTGAAATGAGTTCCCATGTGTTTAACAGACATGACCATTTTATTAACCCAGGAAACAGCCACACCTCTTACTTTTCCAATTAATTTCATGCCTTCTTACCATGCTCATAGGAATAAGAAGGCCAGGATCTCCCTCTAGATTTCCGTTCTTACGGTCCAAAATCCAAAGATTTAGTTAATCCAAGGGTCACTTTGAAACTCCAGGCAAAGAGAAACCTGAGGTTTGATCCATTCATTGCAGCCCCATTTTCATCTCCCCTCATCCCCAAGGCTTCCACAAGGTGTCACTGTTGAAACCCGGTTCAGTACAGCTGGGGTGTCTGTGCTGTGACAATCGACACCCACATAGTCCAATCCCTATATAGGACCCAATAATCCACCTCCACACTTCAGCTTCCGGGTTCCAGCTCTTTGAACTTATATGCAAACACTTAAACCTTTCATCATATGCTCCTCTCTAAGGCCTTCAGGGTCCTACACTTAAGATCTGACTTGGGACCATCCTAATCTATTCTTAGTCTAGTGTTAAACTGGGTCAGCAGCCAGGACATCTTCCTCCTTCAGGGTAATTTTATTTCCAGAATTTCGTTTCCCTTCTCTGCCATTAGGCATTAGCTGCCATTAGGCATTCACATCCATCCAAATAGATTTCCAAATCTCATAAAGAAGGGACTGGGAGAGGAGTGAGTAACTGATTATAATCACTGTATTTATTAAGCTCTTATTCCATGCCTGGCCCTACGTTGAGATAAATAGCTAGATACAAATAGACAGATAGACAGATAGATATTTATAATATATATTTATATATTTACAGTATAATTAAATAATTATATATGTATGTTATTTTCTTTTAATCATCACCATATCATCCCATTTTACACATGAGAACACTAAGACTAGGAGGTTTGTTGCCCGAGATCACATGCAAATAAGTAACAGAAGCAGGATTTGGAACTAAGCAGTCTGATAAGAGAGCCCAAGCTTTTAACACTATGCTATATAGCCTCTCTGACCCGCATCCTACTAGAAAATTATCTGAGTTATTTATGCAAATTGATGAACCTTCTCGCCAGAAATCCCTTTTGGCACCAGAGATCTTGGAATGGCAGGACTGCTCATATCAGAAAAGCTTTTGTTGCACCCTATTCCCAGAACCACCTGCAGAACAAAGAGGGTCAGCACAAGTGACTGACCAGGAAATAATGACAATCTCCAGCATGTTTTCACCAAACATGCAGTTCCAATTAATAAAGATCAGTTACTTGCAGTTTTTCTGCTTTTTAAAGTCCTGGCTGAGGTTGTCTATTATGACACTGAATCCTTGCACAATCCAGAGAAGACAGGCAACAGTCAGCTTTCTTGGTGTCAGTAGGACCCTGTCCCAAAGAGCCAGCCATTTTAATTAATACAGTTGGAACTCTTTGCAATATCCTTGTGAATTTGAAGTTACAAAGACTGGCTCAATCTGTTGTAAGAACCACGGTGGAATGCCTTTGTAATTCCTTCCATTTTTTACTTTCTTCCTGATAATTCCCAGTTTGGGGGAATGTCTGGGTTTACATTGTTCCCTGCTTGGGGGGATTCGATTATTGGACCCTCCTCTGCCCCAACTAGCCAGCTGTGAAGTGGTTCACTGCACACAGAGTCACTGCCACTGCTGAGTTATGGATCAGCAACACCACAGCCACGGGGAGTGGTTATCTGGTGTCTAACCAGATAACCAAGGCCAATTCTCTTATCTACTGAGCCTCCACTTCCCATCTGTGAAACTGTATTCATCATGTTTTTTGTCTTTCTATATTTTACGATGCTTTGACATCTGGGGGCCTTCCAGACTCAGGGAAGGACTGCCCCTCCCAGGGCTAGCTAATTCCTAGAGACAGCAGACAACTTGACTTTGAACATGCCTTTGACATGCAAAACAGCCAATCTCCAGTCTACACCCCCATCTACCTCCTTTTATCAGACTCCTACAGTCTGGGGCACTATCCCTCTGCCCTAAATCACACCAGGGCCAGGTATCAGACAACTAGCAACCATCCCTATAACCCAGAGCCTGCCAAATTACTCAGATTATCCAATCCTGAACTTGCTCAGGATACTTACCCTATCTCACCCACGGAAACCACAATAAATGCTCAGGCCCATGCTTTCCCCTTGCTCCTTCTGCCTCCTGACTGACACTGGGACTTCCCCATGTGGCCCTGCATGGCATAGCACACCCCTTCCTCTTGGGAACTGTAAGTAACAAAATATCTTTTCAATGGCAATCATCTCCTGATCTGCTGGCCTCACCAAACAGGAATAAAACCAAAATCCTGGGTACATTCTAAAAAAGTAATGAGTATTAGGATGTCAGCTTATGGTATTATGTGCTTCTGAGACGCTAAAAGTGCCTAAATAAAGGTCATACCTTTTTCAAAGATACTAATAAAGAGAAGTAAGAATGGTACTGTGGGAAAAGTGCTCTGTAGGGCACTAGAAGATCAAAAGTTGTATGCAACTCTGCCATTCATTGGCAGGTCACCTTGGGCATGTCCTTTAATCTTTCCAGTCCTTAGTACCTTCATCTCCAATTGGGGGTTAACAATACTTGCCTCACCTGCTCTACAGAGCTGTTGTGAGGACCAAATCATATCAAGATGTGAAAGCACTTTGTAAGCTTTGAACCACCACCAGGAGTAAAAATTCACTAGGCCTGAGCTGCTAGGAGGCAGTATAGCATGGAGGTTAAGAACTGACGCTCTTTAAGTTAGACTACTTGGGTTCCAATGTAATCTCAAACAATTTGACGCTCTAAGCCTGGGTATAATAATACAACAGGATCTTCCTCACAGGCTTGGTTTGTAGTTAGGATAAGGTGAGGTATATTCACCAGAAAAGGAGACAGCAGGGTTGGGGAAAGAAATCTAGACTTCTCCTCACAGAAGGGGTAAACTAGCTAAAGATCTGGAGGAAGGATTTGCCCCCAATGCTCCCTTCTAAAATGAGGAATCCAGTGATTTGTACCAGTGTTCCAAGCCATTGTCAGCCCTGGGACCCAGTCTCCAGAGTATATGACACATGGTCAGTGCTCAGGAAACAGGAAGCATGGCCAGCATAGAGAATAAATAGATGCTCAAGGTCTCCCCTCTAGCCTCCCTTCCCACCAATGAATAGAATCATGATTTGATCCCTCTGTCTACCATACTGGTATTGAAATCTGTTTCCAGTGTCTCTGACCTTAAAGAGCTCTATCACATGTCTCTTAGACACATACCTCAAACTCAACTTGTCCAAAAATGAATTTATCCTGCCTCTCAAATAATTTCACTCCCATTTCTGGGCTCCCTTTCTCAGTGTATATCATCACCATTCATGCACTTCCCCAAGCCAAGTGCTGAACATCATCTTTGAGTCTTTCTCCCTTATGCCTCATATTTAACCAACTGCCACATTCTCCTTAATTTGCCTTCTTAAGCCATGGGCTTAATTTGGGAACCATTACTTCTCATTTGGACTTGTCTTCATGGTCATATATGGTACCTGGAGATCCAGCCATTGCATCCCAATCCCAGACCAACAGGACTAGGCAAAGAAAGGAATACCCCTCCCTCTGAGAAAATTCCCATATTACCCTTCTTT
Organism: Leucopleurus acutus; assembly: GCF_964270905.1. Lineage (NCBI taxonomy): Eukaryota > Metazoa > Chordata > Mammalia > Artiodactyla > Delphinidae > Leucopleurus > Leucopleurus acutus. The sequence goes on from NC_139158.1 coordinate 25,687,490, forward strand.
TTGCATTTCATTGGCCAGAACTAAATCACATGGCCACAGCTAGTTTCAGGAGAGATTAGAAAATGCGGGGTTTTTCAGCTGAGTTCATGTCACCCTGATTAAAATCAGAATTTTGACTTCCTTCCTTCCTCAAAAATTCAGTCTTAAAGTCATTAGATGGAACCAAACAAGGTAAGCATCCATGACGGGACAGAGGTCTGCCTGGCATGAGGTGTTGAAGCCTGAGGGGTGTATAACCTGAATCTAATCATGAGAAAACATCAGAAGAATCAAAAATGAGAGACCTTATACAAAATAAATGGCCTGTACTCTTCAAAAGTATCAAGGTCAAGAAAGTAACAAGGAGACTGAGGAACCCTTCCAGAATAAGATATGACAACTAAATGCTATGCAGGATCCTGGATTGGATCCTTTACAAAATACATTATTGGGATAGTTAGTGAAACTTGAATGGGGTCTATAGATCAGATGGTAGTAATGTATCAATGTTAATTTTCTGATTTTGATGGTTGTATTATGATTATGTAGGAGAAGGTCCTTTACTGTAAGAAATGCACACTAAAGTATTGGAAGATGAGGGGCATCATGTCAGAAATTTATTCACAAATGATGTGGGGAGTGGGAAGGGGGTTATTTGTACTATAGTTGCAACTTTTCTCTAAGTTTGAGATTTTTTCCAAAAGAAGAAAAAAATTCAAGGCTTTATTTCAGAAAAGAAAAGGGAATATGGATGTTTGAATATGAAATTGCAGGCTCCACCACAGATGGAACTTAAATAATTTATCAGAGGAGGTCATTCCAAGGAAATAATATTTAAAGCCAGAGACAAAGATGAAAAAAAGAGCCATCTACGTGAAGAGCAGGGAGACAAACTTTTCAGGCAGAGGGAACACATGTGCAAAGTAGCTGAACTTTAAATTTTTAGAGTTATGACCCTTGTAACATGGTTGAAAATAACAAGTAACTAGCAATATAGTTGAAAATAACAAACCATTATTGTGTCAGAAACATGAGTGTGCCTCTGTGTATAGGAGCTTGTATCAGTCAGCTATGGCCACAATTATGCTGTGAAACAAACAACTGCAAATTCTTGGCAAGCATTTACTTCTCATTCATTATTTTGTGGGTTGGCTAGGGCAACTCTACTTGAGGCTGCAGGTCTACAGTTATGCTGGGGTAACTCTGCTCCATGTGTCTCTCATTTTTCTGGGACCAGTGACTAATTAAGGCATGCAGTTCTCGTGGAGAAGGCAGGAGCACAAGAGGGCAAGCCTTATCACACAAGCACATTTTAGGCATCTGCTAGAGCTAGGTCCTCTCACATCCCATTTGCCAAAGAATATCACATGGCCAATTCAACAAAGGGTGAAGTACCCTACAGCCCTCATCAAGGCAAAGTCACATGACCTCGCTGAACATCAGTGAGGTAAAGGAGAGGATGAATATTTACTGAACGATAATCTAGTCTACCATAAAGGTCAAACACTTCACAAAAGAGCCACCATTAAAAATATCTTCTGTCGGGCTTCCCTGGTGGCGCAGTGGTTGAGAGTCCGCCTGCTAGTGCAGAGGACACGGGTTCGTGCCCCGGTCCGGGAAGATCCCACATGCCGCGGAGCGGCTGGGCCCGTGAGCCATGGCCGCTGGGCCTGCGCATCCGGAGCCTGTGCTCCGCAACAGGAAAGGCCACAACAGTGAGAGGCCCACGTACAGCAAAAAAAAAAAAAAAAATCTTCTGTCTAATCTATTTTTTTGTTTGTTTGTTTTTGTTTTTTTTTTTTTTGCAGTACGCGGGCCTCTCACTGTTGTGGCCTTTCCTGTTGCGGAGCACAGGCTCCCGACGCGCATGGCTCACGGGCCCAGCCGCTCCGCGGCATGTGGGATCTTCCCGGACCGGGGCACGAACCTGTGTCCCCTGCATCGGCAGGCGGACTCTCAACCACTGAGCCACCAGGGAAGCCCTGTCTAATCTATTTTATAGGTGGGAGAGGAGGGAGGATGAATGCCAAGGCCTTTTTAAGAGTTTCATAGACCCTAAACACACTTACTTTGGGAGGCCTCACTAGACAGCATTTCAATCATATTACAAATTTGCCTATATCTTATGTTAAATGGATTTTTTGCTATAAAACATTTTTGAGCAAATTTTTAAATTTTGCTTCTGAAATTATTTGGCAATAAGTGGCTTATTTAATTTCTGATTGCATGTGATTTCTTGGCAATCTGCATACTCAGAGGCTCTTGAAAATGGGAAATTCTAATCTACCAGCATTTTCAGATGTAATGAAATCTCTATGAACACTAAATTTAACAATTAGCAATATTGACAAAGTAGCACAGTTTGTGGGAGGTTTTTTTTTAATATTCATTAATTTCAACATTGCTGCTTTCTCTTTACATTTTGGAGCCAATAATTTTTTTTCAAGTCTTAAACATTTTTGTACAACCGTGAAAAACTTGTAGATCCTAGAAAGACTCTGTACCTAATGGATTAAAAACACATTTTTCCTGGAATCAAATCTAATTGGAATTGGCCATGACATGCGTACCTTCCAACTCCAAACCCCAGACTCCTTGCCACAGAAAACTGAGAGCTGCTAAGTGCAACAGAACCCAACCCATTTAGAAGGCTCTCTGTCCGGCAGAAGGGAGAATGGTTTGGGTTTGCTGATCAGCAGAGGCCTTCATCTCATTCCACTTCCTTTGTAAGGTAAATAAAAGTGTCATCTTCCAAGCTTGGCTCACTTCATCTTGTATGAAAAGTCTCCCTTCCCAATGCCTTGTTATCATTTCCCTGTGGTGATTAAAAAAACAAAAGGTAATAAAAGTTGGCTTATCAGTTGCTCCTTAAGGACCAGGATGTGACTGAAGGAGCAATAAGGTATCCCAAAGCCCCAAGGAAAGTTTTCTTGATAATGTAACAGAGCTAGAGCTAATGGTGTCAGAGCCAGTCTTATTGATACTGCGCACCCATAAACTGCTTGCTTTCAACTAGTTACATACGTATTAAAGGGAGTCAACATATCTTTGCAACAATCATCTGTATGGACACAAAGTATCACAAACATTTAGCTCTCTGCCCCTTCCAGTGATTTGGCAACATGGGAATAATCACCAACCATAGAATCTGGAAAAGGGATGAATGCTAATCTCTCTGGTTGCCCTCTATTGGGCTCCTTCTGTGCCAAACATTTTACATGTGTAAGTGGGATGATGTAAGTTTCAAATGTAGCCATGTTTATGTTCCTTTCAATCCCCAGCACCTGACACATGTAAGCCACCCAAGATATACTTGCTGAGTGAATAAATGAAAATGTCAATGGTTCCAAGACCCTACCTTCCAGATTATCAGCAGGATGACCCTGCTTTTGAGGTCCTTACACATATTCTCTACCCAAAATCTCTTGGTGAGTGTCTGGGAGATGTGTCACATCAAGTGCTCCATGAGTCTATGCCTCTGTTTGCACCATTGCCTGTCTCCTCACCTCACCATCCTTCCCAAAGCCCCTGTTCACACCTTAATCAGATACTCTGCAGTTCAGGGACTCCCAACCTCCTGGAACAAGGCTGATACTGTCACATCAAGCCTCACAGGAGGAAGGAGACACTTGCTTTCCTGGGCATTTTCTATTCATGATACATTTGCTAATTGAAAAAAAGCAGATTATAATGCTGTATAGATAAAACACAGGGAGAAAGACATTTTTAAAAAAAATTAGAAACATGTGCACAAAACGTTAATACGATTATCTCTGGGTGGTAGAATGCTGGTTAATTTTTTTTTCTATTCATTTTTTTCTGTATTTTCCAAATCTGTTTATCAAGAACAGGTTTGCAGGGGATAATAAATGTTTGGCTTGTTTGAGAAGTGTTTGTGATAGCAAGTCAAGAACTCAGGAGGCAAGGGCTGTGCTCCTTAAACCCTGTAAGACCCTAAGGTGGGTCAGTCCACCCAACCATCAACACCCTATTTACAAGGGATGAAAACCACCTCACCAGCAGCAGCCCTACTCTCAAATAAAACTTAGCCCCCGAGTTACAAGCCAGTTTAACCATGAGCACTAATCACGCTCACTTCCTTCTCAAATCCTCCCGAACAGTCCATTTCCCAGATGTCAGAAGCAACCCAGTTCCATCATGCTATTTTCTGTCTTCCAATGATTTATCTCTTGGTCCTTCTTTCTTCAAGATTACGACTTTGAGGTTCCAAGCAAACATCTTGGCTGCACACATTCTTAAAACAACAGTCATTTATTCACCTGTACATTCAACAAATTATTTAGTGAACGCCCATTACGGCCACTGCTTAACATAAGTGCTATGGGGATGCTGCAGTGAGCAACACACAGATTTGGTCCCTGCCCTCATGGAGCTCATGATCCAGTGGAAGAATCAGACATTAATCAAATAAACACAAAAATGAATGTGAAATGGATCAGAAGTCAGAGTAAGTGTTCTGTAGGAAGGGATATGGTTTGATACATAAGGAGTTGTGGACAGCTTCCAGGAGAAGTACCTGGGCTCTGAAGAGTGAATAGGAGTTAATGGGTAGGTAATGTGGATTAAGGTGGGTCAGCAGAAGACTGCAGCTTGTGCAAAGGCCCTGTGGCAGTGTGCCCTTCCAGGGAGTGAGAAGAAGTGGGATATGAGGCTAAAGAGATGAGCAAGGCCCCTCTCCATGTGAGACCCTGTAAACCACATTGAGGATTTCGGTCTTTATCCCAAAATTAACACAAAGCCATAGGAGGGTAACAAGCCCTCGAGTAACCAAAAAACTTCAATCGGCTAGATCCTTCTCTGCACTTGCCTTTTAGGGAAAGGGAGCCTAGAAGTCAAAAGATGGGATTTCAGTTTAAAAGGTTTCCAGCGTCTGCCTGGGGTCAATCCATCTCAAAAGCTAGATTAATTGCTCCTATTAATCATTCATTATGTGCCAGGCACTGTGATGATGGTACACTTTATACAGTATCACATTTAATCCTCACAAGATTTAGGTCCTATCACTATCCCTATTTTACAGATGAGGAAACTGAGGTTCAGAGAAGTCAGTAACTTGCCCCCTAATGCATAGCTAGTAATTGGCAGAGCCACGACTCAAACGCACATGATCCTCTCTCCAAAGGCTATTCTTCTTCCCCTAAGCCATACTGTTGCATCTGGGGTGGTGGGAACTAGGAGATGATTTTCAGAATTATAAGACTCAGGTGCTGAAGCTCCTTAATCATCAAAGAAAGTCTGGAAAGATAAGGTGTTTGCAGGAAGTCACAGCAGGAGAGGACATTTTGGACAAAAGGGCAGCACGGAAGCGTGAGCTCACACGGCACGCTCATAAATATGGCAGGGATGGGGTCACAGAGTGGGAAGGGACCAGGGGGAGGTGGACTAGATTACAGCGGTCCTGGGCATGCATGAAGTAACGCCACAGTGACTCTGGCATCAGCAGTTGTGAGGCAGCCACAGACATGAACAGTTATATAAAACCATCATGTTTTCAAAGTACAGCCCACTTACGGATCGCAGCAAGATGCTTCATCAAACCTCTGCCTGCACTTTGAGCTTGAAAAGGATGCAATGTAGTCAATCAACTTCAATGTGGAGAGGAGACAGGCACAAAGGGAGAGACACTTCACCCCTTTTTAATAAATGTGTCCAGGGGAGGGAGTTGGCCAGCAGTGTACGGTCTCCAAGGTCTAAAACATCACATCAGCAGTGACAGGGGGGACAGTGGGACACACAGGATATCAGTTGGAATAACAAGTAACACCTTCAATAAGCCAGAGGGGTTCTTTCTTTTCTTCCTTGTTGATCTGAGCCCTGGAGAAATGCCACAACAATTTATGGAAAGAAAAGTTAAAGGTAGACAGCGCCTAGATATTATTTCTGCCAGCTCATTTTAGTTCGTTTGGTTAACATTTTGCATTTGCAAGTTGACATAGTTTAATAATAACTGTCAATGTCAATGATAAATGCCATCATGATGGCACAAATACCCTTCTGGGCTTGGGGGGTGGTGGTGGAGTGGGGGCTGACTTCCCTGTCTCCTGTCCTTTCAGTTGTTATTAATAATGATGATAATTCTCACTTCTATAGCTCTGTGATTTCAGAGAACTTTAGGCTTTCTGAGAGCTCTCACCTACTTTACTTCATTTGTTCCCTCCACAATGTGTGGTACCTTTTTTGTCTCCCTCTAGGAATCTGAAGTTTGACAGGGTCAGAGAAGGCCACACAATTCAGGGAGTCCATATACAAAGAGGAACTACACACTAAAATGCCTGCAGAATACATGCAGGTCACATAAATGAAGAAAGAGGGAGGGATGGAAAGCAATAGAGAATGGTGGGGTCTCTGGAGCTCATGCCCCATTAAGAAAGGTGGGGGCAGCTGCTGCATATCTTGTACCGACCACCTGCTTCCATGTGGAAATATGGGCCCAATGCTGCCCAACCTTCTAATACACTAAGAGAAGATAAAAGGCCAGATGCTATATAAAGCTCCCAATTATTAGATGATTCCAACTGGATTTTATTTTTTTACTTGTTTATTGGAGTATAATTGCTTTACAATGGTGTGTTGGTTTCTGCTTTATGACAAAGTGAATCAGTTATACATATACATATGTTCCCATATCTCTTCCCTCTTGCGTCTCCCTCCCTCCCACGCTCCCTATCCCACTCCAACTGGATTTTTTAAACACCATACTTATCGAACAAAATACATTTGAGGACTGGAAGTAGTCCTTGGGCCCCCCAGCCTATCTCTAGAGCCACACCTAGAGGGATTTGTTAAGTTGGAACTTTATGGAGCTGACAAAAGGGTTCATTATGATCAACTAAACCACATTCAAAAGAACAACTCCTTACAATTTTACATGTACTGGGAGTCACTGTTTCCAGTGACTCAAACTGACTTAAACAAAAGGAGTAACTTATTAAAATGATAGTTTTTAAAAAAAAAAAAGGCTAAACAACCAAACCTTGGGAAAGGTACAAAAGAATGTAGGCTTCAGGAATAGCTGGAACCAGGCTGCTGGAGTTCATCAGGGCTCACATGTCCCTGTCTTTCACCTCTGTTTCCCCCTGCACAGAGAGATTCATCTCTCCCACTGCAGACTGGCCTCCCTTCCAACCACCAAAGTTCCCAAGTTTCACACTGTGGGCCTCCCATCCTCAGGAAAGTACTGATTAACAACAGAAACCTCTTCCCACCCCACTCCCAGGGAAGAATTCTGACCACACCAGGCTAGTGCAAGTGCCTATAACTGGACCAGTCACCAGTGGCGATAAAGACAGGTATCTTAGTGGGCCAGCTTCAGTGAGGTGCCCTCCTCTGAGCCAGTCCATTTTGGCCAGGGGATCAACATGGAAGAACATAGCAGCCGCTACCACAGCCATGTGGAGGGTGGGGCCGTTGTAGGAGAGGTGAGGGGTTCTGGATACACGTGGGTTCAGTCTCCATGATGGACAGTGATTTTGAAGGGGAGGAGCTGTAGTGGCCACCCCATGGTGCTGCACAGACCACTCCCAGCTGCCAGGGTGTTGGCTCTCAATGTCTCACCACTGAGCCCTCCCCAGAAATCTCCCTTGGCAAAAGACAGCTGCCTCGACCAAGGTCACACCCCCAGGGAGCAGTCCTCATCTCATGATGGGTCAGTGTCAGGCATCAGGTGGAAAGCCTTTCTCAGCTTCAGAGCTCTGAGAAGGATTAGCTGAGGCCTCCATTGCCACCTCCCCACAGTCCAACTGCTCCCTTTACCTAATCCTGCTTCCCTTCTTCACGGGTGTGACTCCCCTGTCCACTTTCCGCAGGCAAGTCCCCATCCCAGAGTCTGTTTCCAAGGAACACGACCTAGGAGAGTGGATACCAAGAGTGGACCCTGGAATCAGACTCTAACCCGTGCTTTGGAGCTGGCTCACCCGTTGGCTGCCTGGCAGTCAGAGCTCCATGGTGGGAGGAAGGTGGAATAGTAATTTCTCTTGGAAGGCTGTAGCAGCACAATTGTTAACCTTCCCACCAGAGGTGATCTGGGGTGGGGTACTGGTGGAGGGGTGTGTGTGATAGCCTGGGAGTTTGGGAGGTTCAGAAGAAATCATATCAGAACCAGGCCCAATACACATGGAGACAGAGACAAGTCTGATTCAACTCAATCCCCAGCACAGGACCCACCCAGGGAATGTGGCTCAGACATTTATGCTAAGAAGTACTCCCCTTTTCAGGCTCAGTCTCCTTACTTGCAAAAACGGAATCCCTTCCAAACCTGAAATTCCCTAAGTCTAAGGATGAAGAGATGGATGAGATAGACAGATGGATTTGATGGACTGAGAATAATAACCCTGAGGTGAGGTGGGCACTGCTCACTCCTGCCCAGGGCAGACTAGTGGCAGAGGAGGCCTGGGCTCCAGCCATGAGCCCACCAGCCCATTCTGTCCAGCACCCACCGAAAACTCTTCTGCTGCAGACTCCCAGCAGTTGGTACTGGGGCCAGCACATAACAGATGCTCAGGGGATGTGGCTAAATGTCTTCACTGATTACAAGGCACGTTCTCATCCATCATCATCACCCAAGACTCTCAAGAGCACCATGCAATGCATGAAGACTATTTCCCCCATTTTACAAATGAGGAGCCTGAGGCTCTGGCAGCTCAGTGGCTTGTCCCAGGTCATGTGGCTAAAAGAGAGACAGAGCCAGGATTCAAACCCTGGCTTTCATGCCTTTGCTCCTGACCACACCTGAGGCCCACCTAGATGGAGAAGAGGTGTGTGGACATTGCTGCGTTCTCCAGGGGAGACAAGCCAAGGAAGCATCTGTGCATCTGTCCCTGCCCAGTGGGTCTCTATTTGGCTCACTGTGTCCTCACCCAAACCACCTTCTACACCCCTGCCCCCACCACCATCCAGGCCTTTCCTGGGCTCTTCCTGCCCACAGTGCCCCTCCTCATACACCCAACCCCTCTCACTCCAGGTTCCACTGGAGTCTGGCCTCTCCACTGACTGCCTCCTAGATTCCTGCCTCCTTCCCTAACCTTGGCCTCTAGCTTCTGACAGGCTGGGGTCTCGGGCCTGGATGAAATGACCTCTGCAGGGCCCATACTCCCTGGGTGTATATTTTGGGGAGCTCTTCTCATATTTCATCAAGGCATTAGGCCTCCAGGAAAGACTGGTAGCTTCTTGCACATAGAGCGGGATTGAGATTGAGGAGGTATGCTGTGAACTGAATGTGCCCCCTTCCCAAAATTGGAATGTTAAAGCCCTAACCCCCAATGTGATGCTATTCAGAGATGAGGCTGTTGGAGATCAGGGTTAGACAAGGTCATGAGGGTGGAGCCTCATGGTGGGGTTAATGGAGATCTCTCTCTCTCTCTCTCTCTCTCTCTCTCTCTCTCTGTGTGTGTGTGTGTGTGTGTGTGTGTGTGTGTATGTCTCTCTCTGACTCTCTCTGCCATGTGAGGACAAAGCGAGAAGGTGGCCATCTGCAAGCCAGGAAGAGAGCTCTCACCAGGAACCAAATTAGCCAGCACCTTGACCTTGGATTTCTAGCCTCCAGAACTGTGAGAAATAAACGTCTGTTGTTTAAGCTGCCCAGTCTATGGTACTTCGTTATGGCAGCCCAAGCAGAATAACACAAGCTGCCTTTCATTCTCCAATGAGGCCTAACCCAGTACTGTGCACACAGCTGATCTAGACTTTGTTCAACACCACGTCCCTGCACCAGCCTGGTGGGAAGTCTCAGGACAGGGAGGTGCAGTGAGGGGATGGTGGGTGAAGAGGAGGTGGGATCAGACAGAGGCTGCCTAGACACAGCCTCCTGGCAGACTCACCGAGAGCCCTGGGAACAGCTGGCCGTGCCTCCCCAGCACACCCTGCACCTGCCCCTGTCTGGCCACCTCCCAGGCTGACAGGCGCCCAGCCCGACAGCCAGCTCTTCCCTCAGACACTTGACAAGGTGGGGACCACTTCCCTTGCCCTCCCAGGACAGCCTGATGGCAACTGCCAGCGCCCAGGGAGCCAGAACGCTACCCACCTGGACCCCAAAGGCTCAGTCTGATCTCAGCCTCCTCCAAAATCAGAGCCTCAGCAGAGTCAGAGGAAAACTGAGTTTCCCTGCCAGCTGGGCACATGACAGCAGACGACCCAAAACCTAGCAAAGGGGTGTGATTGGGCCGTGAGGAACCACAGATCAGCTCTCTCTCTTCCATCCACATCTCCCATAAGCAAACTGGAGAAAGGCCCATGCAGGTCCATGGGAAGAGACCAAGGAAAGACATGAATGAGACAGGGATGAGGAGAACAATGTGAAAAAATATGTTCATTGTCACTCATATGTTGTGTGCTTTGGTAGCCTTGTTCCAAGAAAATCAATTTTTTGGCTTGCCCCTCATCTTTCTAGATTTGCATGGGGTCTTTTAAAGAGAAGTTCACATGGAAAGAAAAGTCAGCTTTGCAGCCATGAAGCTGTGACCACTTTTATTTAGCTGATGGAGATTTACATGGTGAGGAAGACAGGGCAGTTTCCCAGTGGAACCCCAAATTTGGCTTCACAAATGTAATCTTATTTAACTTTTTTCCTAGTCTAATGTAGTTTTTTTAATTGAGATATAATTAATGTATAACATTGTGTAAGTTTAGGGCGTGTGACCAGGCGACAATGCACGTCAGTACTATAATGCAATCACCACCAGTGTTGCGAACACCTTCACACGCTAATTAACTCGAATTTGCTTGGCCTTTCTCAGGATATGGGCTTCTAGACTAGCCCTCATTTTTAAATTTTTTTCTTTGAGCAAATACCATGCCAGTACTTCTGTCAGACAAAAGTTCACATGAAGATGGGAGGGTTAGTGGCTGAAAGATAAAGATAACACAGGAGGTGGGGGAGTCCAATCCTCTCCCAACCAGGATTCGTTACACATCTTAAGTTGAGACGCGTTCTTCCAGAATTCTTTGCTTTGACGTGGGTGTTTAAACCAATTCCACTCTCGTGACCTACTCCCCTCCCAAAGGCCGCACTGCCGAACACCACTGTATTGGGGGTTAGGGATTCAACATATGAGTTTTGGGGTGACACAAACATCCAGCCTCTGGCAGTAGCCAAGACTCTGAAGAAGGGGTGCAGGTCACCACAACAGCAAGGCCGAGGGAGTACAGTGTGGCCTTTTGAGCCAGACTGTCCTGAGACTTGGAGACTGCCGGGTAGTGGCAGGTGGACAGACAGTCCTGGGTTCAAATCCCCACTCTACACCTATTGTCCATGGGATCTGGACAAGCCACATAATCTCTCTGAGCCTCGGTTTCCTCAGTTGAAGAATGGAGTGTTTGTGAGGATAAGATGACTATTCTGCTTGCGGTGCCAAGCCAGGGACACGTTTCGAGTCAATTCAAGGCTCCCTCCTTGCTGCAAAAACTGACCTCTAGGGAAAAAAAAAATTCTGTCTTGTCTAGCCATTACAGAATATTGCCTTCTCTCATAACCTGATGTGATACGGAAACATCCAATGAAGAAGCCAACAGGTATTGAAATATCAATTACAAGATAATTGTTGGGCTTCCCTGGTGGCGCAGTGGTTGAGGGTCCACCTGCCGATGCAGGGGACGCGGGTTCGTGCCCCGGTCCGGGAGGATCCCACATGCCGCGGAGCAGCTGGGCCCGTGAGCCATGGCCGCTGAGCCTGCGCGTCCGGAGCCTGTGCTCTGCAACGGGAGAGGCCACAGCCGTGAGAGGCCCGCGTACCGCAAAAAAAAAAAAAAAAAAAGATAATTGTTAATCACTGCAAGTCCAGCCTATTTCCAGGGAAGCATGGGCACGGACACCCTGGACCTCCGAGCCAGGCTCCCAGAGCCCAGGCCTTCTGTTTAGGCTGATGCCAGGGCTCTGTCTCCCAGGGAAAGGAGTTTGATACAAGGAAGAACTTTCATTATCTTTGCCCTGAAGCACCAGCAACTGCCTACAAAGAGCAGAGTGTGGAACGAAGGGCAGTGAGAAATAAATCATTGTTTCCTCCTCAGTGTCTAGTCCATTTAGAAATGGGTAGATTCAGAGAAGTGTTTCTTTGTTCGGTCCCACTGTTTCTGTGATATCAGAGAGGAACAGGTGACCAAGCTTGACCATCTATCGGTCAGCCCCCCTTCACACTTGGTGGGCAGAGGCTGTGCTGGACCAAGTTCAGAGGCAGGACCACATCTCTACCAGGCCTCCTGCAACCAGGGGAAGCTGGAGGCTTGGGTGAGTCCACTGTGGGGACTGTCACTCTCCACCTCCCACAACCCTGCAGTTCCCCAAGTCTAAGACGCTTTGACTCTGGAATTCGGTAAAGCTCACTTGTTCGTTTACTCAGTCAGTGCTTACTGAGCGCTTACAGTGTGCCAGGATCAAGCTGAGTGGAGAGGATTCAGAAATGGCAAAGATAGCATGATCCTTGCCCTCCCAAAACTTGTTCTACTACAGGGGTTCTCAGCCTTGGCACGATGGACATTTTGGGTCAGATCCTTCTCTGTTGTGGGGGCGTCTTGTGCACTCTAGGTTGGTCAGCAGCATCCCTGGCCTCTACCCACTGGATGACAATAACATCCCCAGTTGTGACAACTAAAAAAGTCTCCAAACATTGCCAAATGTCCCCCAGGGGTCAAAATTCCCCCTCCCCCCCAACAGTTGCAAAACACTGTTGTGATGGGAGAGGCAGCACAGTGGAAAGAGTACAAGCTTTGGAGCTAGATGAGCCTGGGTTCTCCCACCTTATTTGCTGTATGACCTTAGGGGAATTACCTACTTCTCTGAACCATAGTTTCCTTATTAGCAAATCATGGGTAGTAATCATACTTTTGTAAGGTTATTAGGAGAACTAAAGATCAAACGTGTGAAGTACTATGGCAGACATTGTTGACAGCCACCCAAAAGCCATCCTCTCCACTCCAGTTCTTCTTGCTAAAAGAACCCCAGTACTACTTAGGGGTTCTTATCTCAGGAAAGTTGGCTCAGTCCTGTCCTTTCTGGGGAGTGGTCATGTGACCCAGGACTAGCCAATGAAATATAAGGGGCATCTGAGGGAGGAGGTCCTCTGGGACAGACCCCTCTCTGATAAGAAAGAGGTTGATAAAGAGTGTGGTGATTTTAAAATATGTGCACAAATTCTTTGATACTCCTCCCTTCAAAAGGTAGAAACTAACTGCCTTCCTTTTGAAGGGAAGGCTAAATTTACTGACTCACTTCTAATGAATAGAAAGTAAGAGAAGTGACAATGTGTGACTTCCCAAATTAGAACATGAAAGGCATTGCTGCTTCCTCTTTGGGCTCAGTCTCAGATGGCCCTGGGGGACACAGCAGCCATGTTGTGAGAACACTCAAGCAACCCCATGGAGAGTCCCAAATGGAGACAAGTGAAGGCCTCCAACTGACAGCCAACCCAACTTGCCAGCCATGTGTGGAAGCCATGTTGGAATGGATCCTCCAGCCCTGGTCAAGCCTTCAGAACACTGCAGTCCCAGCCAACATCTTGACTGAAACCTCACAAGACACCCTGAAGTAGAACCACCCAGGTGAAGTACTCCTGAATTCCTGGACATTGATGATAAATGTTTATTGTTTTAAGCTTCAAAATTTTGGAGTAATTTGTTATGCAGCAATGGATAACTAATACAAGGAGAAATTACGTGAACACTCACATGCTCCATCACCTCCCTATCCTGCCTTTGGATCTGGTCAGATGAGGACATGAGGTTAGAGCCATGGCAGCCATCTTGGAACCAGGAGAGGGAGGCCAGGAGAGTCCCCAGGATGCTAACCAGAGCCAAAAACCATCCCCAAAGCCCCAATTCCAGACATCTTGTTACAGGAGAAAAATATCCCCTATTCACTTAAATCAGGGTTTCCTGGTACCTATAGTTTCATGCCTTGAATACAGCAAGTTATCTATGATGCTATGTTTACTGTAACTTCTCAAGTCTCCTCCCATGAATTCCAACCCCTCTCAACTCCACACCAGGTGCACGCACATCCTGAACAGGAGGGACTGGTGATGACGAGAGGTGGAGGGCAGGGAAGTAAGAAGCTTTGAAGCTGTCACCTTTCACGCTTTATTCTGAGATCTGATATTCCTGACAGGCCAGGATAGACTCCCCTGCTCTTGGTCATCTTGGACTGCCATAACAAAATATCATAGACTTGGTGGCTTAACCAACAGATATTTATTTTCTCACAGTTCTGGAGGCTGGAAGTCTGAGATCAGGGTGCCAGCATGGTCAGGTTCTGGTAAGAGTTCTATTCCTGGCTTGCAGACATCTGCCTTTTTGCTGTGTTTTCACATGGTGGACAGAAAGAAAGCTCTGGTGTCTCTTTCTCTTCTTATAAGGGCACTAATCCCATCATGAGGGTCCCACCCTCATGACCTCATCTAAACCTAACCACCTCCCAAAAGCCCCATCTCCAAATACCTTCACATTGGTAGTTAGGGCTTTGGGGGGACATGACAAATCACAGAAACCTCAATTTTCTCTTCTCTATACTAGAAAGGAAAAAAACAATGCAATTCCCTTTCCTATCCATCATCGTATTTACGGAGGGCTATAGCAGTTCTAAAATTTAGAGGCATACTTGTTTAACAGGAGTACTGGACCTCAATTATCCAGGTAGAAAGCAACAAAAGCAAAGCAAAACCATTATGTTCATGTTTAAAAGATTTCAGGCAAGGGATGGGGGAAGAATGGCAGAGTTAAAGTTTTCTGTATATTTATTTTGATTCTATTTTAATATCTGGTCTCCTTCTAGTAATTAATCAAGCTTGAGCTCTGGGGCCCAACAGTCTGGGTTCAAAACTGGGTCAGCGCCCCACTCACTGGTGGTGACCCTGAGTTACTTCACCTACAATACTGATATAGGTTCAAGGAGGTAACATATATAAAGTGCTTAGGATGGTGTTTGGAAGACTGTAAACATTCAATCTCATGGTAGCTATTTATTATTGTTGTTGTTACTACCAGCATTTTTATTATTACTAAGGAAAGAGGGAGGCCAGCAGCCAGACCATGGATTGCGGACCCTCCAGGGAGTAGCCCAGAGAACTGGCAGAAAATTCACAGAACTGGGAAGCTGTGAAGTAGCTCTAGATGCTGGGCCTGTAACCTTTTGAAACTCAGTTATCAGTTGCCTCATCTATAAAATGCGAGTAGGGATTTGCATCTTAGAGGATCACAAAGAAGGTGCAGGAAGCTTGAAACAGTGTCCTGGACACACACACAATTACCTTCCCAGGCTCTGACACCACTGGGATTATGAGCTGGAGTTTCAGGTATGAGAACACATGTCCAGGCTTTTCAGGACAATGAAGACTGTCTTCAGTGGAAAGATGAAAAAGCTGGCTAAGAAATATTCCTAATACATAAAAATTATATGAAATATATGATGTGTGTGTGTGTGATGATACTTCAGTATCAGAGACGGCCTCAAAGGATATGTCAGCTGAGGCGTGGGGGTGTGAAGGAGTCAACCAAGCAAAGACCAGGAGGGACAAGAATTCCCAGTACAGAGAGAGCAGCACGTGCGAAGTCAGAAAGACTGGGCTTGTACTGGGGGCACGGAGGGGGGATGGGGGAGGGGAAAGGCCGAGGATGGGTGACGGAAGGCCAGTTCAGCTGAAGGAAGCAAGGAAGAGAGAGGCAGTTATAGAAGTCAGCCAGGATCAGGCTGTGCATCATCCATCTCTAAGTTATTCTGAAATCAAAGAGGAGGCACTCAAGCTAACACAGCACATTGGCTGGCACAGAATAAGCTCCAAAAATATGAGTTCCCTTCCCTACCCCGGAACAGCCAAGATAAATAAAAATGGCTCCTGTTTTGAATTTCTGGACTTGATTTTGTCTCGCAACTGTTTCTTTTAAAAATGTCCATAGGCTTCTCTGGTGGCGCAGTGGTTGAGAGTCCGTCTGCCGACGCAGGGGACACGGGTTCGTGCCCCGGTCCGGGAAGATCCCACATGCCGCGGAGCGGCTGGGCCCGTGAGCCGTGGCCGCTGAGACTGCGCGTCAGGAGCCTGTGCTCCGCTACCGGAGAGGCCACAACAGTGAGAGGCCCGCGTACCGCAAACAAACAAACAAAAAAAAATGTCCATGGACCAACAGGGTGAGGTGGGGAAAGGGATGTGAGGGAACAAGTTCAAAATCAAACAAGCCAAAAACTCCTGGCTGGAAACCTTCTCTCTAGATCGTTGCAGGAATGGCCACACTGGTGGGACCATGGGAGATAGAAAAGAAGTTGGCAGAGCCTGGAATTCTTTCTCCAACCAAGACCCAGATGCCAGGCAGGTAGTGAAGCTGCCCCTACCCCATCTCCACCCCCATGGCCTGTCTGAGGACAGAGTCTGCCAACCCCCTCCTAACACCAGACCGACCCCTCACAGGCACTCTAAGCTGAAGGCATTGGCCTGGGCCACTGTGATGCCAGGAAAGCAAAATGTATTGTTGGCAAAGAGCTCAAGACAGACAAACAAACAAAAACTGGCAGTTGGTCACGACAGAGCCACAGTCTGAGTCTATGACAAGTCATCCAGCTTCAAGTTTG
This sequence comes from Leucopleurus acutus, assembly GCF_964270905.1. NCBI lineage: Eukaryota > Metazoa > Chordata > Mammalia > Artiodactyla > Delphinidae > Leucopleurus > Leucopleurus acutus. The sequence goes on from NC_139158.1 coordinate 25,704,033, forward strand.
GTGTGATGCAGGCCCTTCTTGGACTTTTAAAATTCATGACATTTTGTTTATTCATTCACCACCCACATCGAACTTATAGTAGACTCCAAGAAATATATATGACAAAATTATAGAATATAAATTTAAACTTGGGACTAGAGAAAAATAATTTAGAATAAGAGAGAAAGACAGGAATAGAGCAGGATGGAAGGTAAAGATACACAGGCCAGAAGGTCAGTTCCTAAACTGGATCTGAAAATGTGGCTCTGAGTTCCCCAGTGGCCAAGTCAGAAAGGGCAGTAGAAGCTGTTCCTGTGGTACACAAGAAGAAAGACGCTGGACTTTCCAGGACCAGCACTGTCCTGCCATGTGACCCCAGATAAGTGATTTAACTTCTACTTGGACTCAGTTTCCCCATCTCCAAAAATGGATGAGAAACTATTGAATCTATGTGAGTCCTTCTTTAGATGATTAAAAAAAAAAAACATGCTGTAATAAAAACCAAGAATTGCTGATCTTCCAGCCTAGACTCACAAATAAGAATCACAAACTCAAACATCTATAAGGACCAGTTAGCAGCAGAAATGAGGGAGAGGCAGTCTGGGCATAATACAATAGGGAGTAGAGGAACTGTTGTGAACTGGGCAGCCCATACTCTTCTAAAGGAGGCAGCTGCTTCTCACCTCCAGCTGATCATTGCCCTGCAAGAGCGTGGGTCCATCTTCTAATTTTTTTTTTTTTTTTTTTGCAGTACGCGGGCCTCTCACTGCTGTGGCCTCTCCCGTTGCAGAGCACAGGCTCCAGACGAGCAGGCTCAGAGGCCATGGCTCATGGGCCCAGCCGCTCCGCGGCATGTGGGATCTTCCCGGACCGGGGCACGAACCCGTGTCCCCTGCATTGGCAGGCGGACTCTCAACCACTGTGCCACCAGGGAAGCCCCATCTTCTGATTTTTAAGAGGAGCTCAAAATTGGGATTTTTAACGTAAACTCTTCTAACTTCTAAATGTTTGCTTTTAATTCAAGTTTACTTAAAACAAAGCACAGGTCAAACATAGCCCCACCTGAAGGCCAATTCCAGAAAGAAATGGTAAATCCCTTTTGTGTTACAAATGGCTTTTTCTATCTTCAGGGTAAGTTGCAATCCCCAGCCCTTACCTTCCCCCAGCTGAGCATCTCAAAGAAGCATTTCCCAACAAAAGTGTGATTCTTTTTGAATCCCATCCTACACACACTGTTGAATCCCTACTGTATTTTAGGAACAGGGAAGGATACACCAGTGATAAACAAGTCTCCACTACATAGCCAGATGGGCCTGGCTGTGTACTCCATCAAGACACTAGACAGCTCCCAGAAAAGTTGTCAGGTTTGGTGATGGCTACAGAAATCAGCCGTTTCACCATCAACTTCAAAACGTACTGCTAGATTTTTCTACTAGAAACCAGAAAACACCCATTCCTCTAAGTGCATTTTCCTCTGTCCAGCCCCCTGGATGAGGTTTTCTTCATGGAGCCCTGGCACTCTGTTCAGTCCCAATTCAGTTCAACAAGCACTTGCCCATTGGATACAGGTACCTTGCTAAGAACTGGAGGCATCAGTATGAACAATATGACTCCACTGGTCCACATTCCAAGTAAGTCTGAGATATGAGAAGCAACTAAACTTATCCTAGAGAGCATTTTAACTCACAGAGAGCTAAGTGATACAATGGAAAGTAAGTTACCTTGACCTGGGTTTGAGTTAGAATTCTCCCACCCACAAGCTATGTTATCTTGGGCAACACACCTACCCCTTCTGTGGCTAGTGCCTCAACTATTTTTTTTTAAAAAACGGAGATATAACACCAACTAGCTTACAGTTTGTTGGAAACAGGACTGGCCCATACTGCTGCAAAGGTTATGCACTGCAAAATTCCAAGGACTGCTGTTCACCCAGGAGTTGTGCAGTACCGGATATGAAGAGCTGTATACAGCTGTATACGAGCCTGGTTGGAATGAGTAAATACTACATATGAAAGAAACAAGCAGAGTGTCCAGCACATTGTAGGGGCTCAACAAATGAAACTGTGGCTAGTACAAAAACCAACTGGAGGGACTTCCCTGGTGGCGCAGTGGTTAGGAGTCCGTCTGCCAATGCAGGGAACACAGGTTCAACCCCTGGTCTGGGAAAATCCCACATGCCGCGGAGCAACTAAGCCTGTGAGCCACAACTACTGAGCCTGCGCTCTAGAGCCCGCGCGCCACAACTACTGAGCCTGCGCTCTAGAGCCCGCGCACCACAACTACTGAGCCTGCGCTCTAGAGCCCGCGCACCACAACTACTGAGCCTGCGCTCTAGAGCCCGTGCACCACAACTACTGAGCCGGCGCGCCTAGAGCCCGCCCTCCACAACAAGAAAAGCCACTGAAATGAGAAGCCCACGCACCGCCAACAAAGAGTAGCCCCCGCTCGCCGCAACTAGAGAATGCCCGTGCACAGCAACGAAGAACCAACACAGCCAAAAATACACCAAATTAAAAAATAAAAACTGGAAAATAAACCCTACTTTTCTTAACTTCTCTTTTCCACCATCTTTTCAACAACAACCTCACTGCATAAATGGAAGCACTCCTGAACAATCAGGGTCCCTCAGACTCAGGCTGAGCCCTTCTCATCCATCAGGCAACGACTGCGCTGTGCTTCCTCCTCCAAGGAAATATACATACCAGTCCTGGAGCCTTGATTTATGCTGCTGCCGTTCCTGTCCGTCTGCCGTCCTTCCTTCCCCTCCTGGCCCAGCCTGCATTCAGGCTGCTAACTGCAGCTCAGGGCCCACATTCTTGCTTGGTTCAGAGTGATTCTCCAGGACATGTGCTCAGAGTCCTCACCCCTGGGATTTTCTTTTCCTTTTAAGCTTTGAATTGATTGTCTCAAATGTTTAAAAATAGCTGGCATCTCACTCTCACCTGCTGATTTTGGAGGTGGTATTGGCCAGGTCGCTTTCCATTGCAAAGCAACAGAAAAGCAGCTGGAATCAGTTCAGCGAACAGTGAATTCATTGTTTGACACGTCTGAAGAGTCCAGGGGTTCAGGTACAGTAGGACTCAGGGGTCCAAAACGATACTATGGGATCAACGTCTCCATCTCTTGATTCTTTTCTCCTCTCTGGTGGAGCCATGTGGCGGCTTCTGGGGACTCTGGGTGTTAAAAGCTGAAGAGAAACTTCCAGCCAGAATAAGAAGCAAAAGACAGTACGGGTAAGTGATGCAGGCCGAGTAAAGACTCCAGGAGTGCAAACTTCAGTTCCTGCCCCCATTTCGCTTCATTCAGCCACCTCAGCCCTGCAGGCAGATTGTTTCTTCTGCTCAGCGTCCAGCGTGTTGGAGGAGGTCATAGAGAGGATGTGACCTCTGGGTGACCCGCGAGCTGGCCCCGGGCAATAGAGGCTCCTCACCGCACTCCTGTCCTTGGAATGTGCTGTTCCTGCACTAGGAGCCATTTCAAGGACGTAGCCTTGAGAAAGGCGTCGTGGAGACCATCTGGCCGGGATACGTGACTGAACCCCGTCAAGGCCTCTCTAAACTTTGAAGATTCTGTCAGACGCGTACAGAGACCACCTCATCTTGCGGCATCCGAGACAAGCCTCGTTTGTATAATAAATTCTCTTGCTTGTGAAAACCGCCACCTACCACCTACCAATGCGGAGCGGCTGCCGCTTTCCGCAGTCTCTCCTGGCCCTGCGTGTCCCGGGCCAGTTCCGAATTTCACCCAGGAAGCTCCAAAGTTTGGGGCCTACACAGCGGAAGCCTACACAGCGGAAACCGAATGTCTACCTCCCTCCCCGAGCTGAGACAGAAGTCCCGCCTCTTCCTGTTCCCAAGGCCCTCCCACCTAGCCCTAGACCGGAAGCTGCAAGCCCTCCGGTCATTGGTGGAGCTTATTTGACTGTCAGAACCTGCAACCAGTGAAGGATCAAGTTGGTTCCAGCATCAGCCCTACCAACTTCTGAAGGACTATTTCATCTCTCAAGTGTCTCTCACTGCTTCTTATTGTAGGTGTAAGAAGCCCAACTTATTGGTAAGATGCTGAACAGTCTCTAATTATTACTATTATTATTAAATACAATAATATTATTATTAGATATTAGATATAATACTAATAGTAAATTATTAGATTATTATTAGACATAATGGCATATTATTGTTAATACTATTATTAGATATAATAATAATATTATTGTGGTTACCAGGGGCTGGGAGGTTGTGGAAATGGGGAGAAGTTGGTCAAGGAGGTAAGTTATAAGATGAATATATTCTGGGGATCTAATTTACAGCATGGTGATTAGAGTTAATAATACTGTATTATATACTGGAAAGTTGCTAAGAGAGTAGATCTTAAACAGCCTTACCACAAAAAAGAAATGGTAATTATGTGATGTGATAGAGGTGTTAGCTAACAATATGGTGGTAATCATTTTGCAGTATACAAAAATATTAAATTACCTTGCTGTATACCTTAAACTTACACAATGTTATAGGTCAATTATATCTCAATAAAAATTATTAGTAGTTGTAGATATAATAATAACATTATTGTTGTTGCTATTATTATTAGAAGGAGGATGAGGAGGTGGGGAGGAAAAGGGAAGAGGAGAAAGAAGGAGAAGTGACATTTATGTAGCATTTAATACCTCCCAGGCGTTATTCCAAGCACTTTGCATGTATCTCTTATTCCTTACAACCACCCTATGAGGCAGGTATTCTCATTTATCTCATTTTACAGTCTGGCTGTCTCACACCTAAGCCATGAGCCAGGATTTGAACCTGGGTGGTCTGGCTCCAGAGGCCGCACCCAACACCATTAGACTATAATCAAAGGAAGAGCGGCATGTACAAGCGTAACTGAAAACAAGCACTTGAATTTCAACATACTCACTCTTCGTCTCTGCCTCTGTCAGTTTATTCCTTCTCCCAGCAGATGAGCTTCCCTCCTGCTGGCAGAGATGAGGCTCCCGACAGACCCCAGCCTCATGTCTCACAGCCTCCCCCCGATAGAAGGACAGACTGACACTCTCTCCCTTTCCAAGTTCAAAATCCCAGGGAAGGGCCCCAACTGGCCCAGCTTGGGTCATGTGCCAAACTCTGGGCCAGTCACCTGTGGCCAGGGGACACTTGTGTCAAATCAGTCAATGGTAGGTGGAGTCAGGACCCCACTAGGGTTTCAAAATGTCAGGGATGGGAAAGAAGGTAAAAGTCGTCCTCATGAGAAGGGAGGTGTGCTGGGGACATTAGCATTTATTTCATCCTGAGAGCAAGGGAAGTTTGCCCAGAAGCCTCACTGGGAAGAAGCCAGTTGGCCAAGGATTGAGGGCCCTCCCAGCTGTGGCCCTTCTGACATCTGGTCCAGATGCTGGCCATCATTCCCTCGAAGTGCACATGCAGCTTTAATGAGGGACTAAAGAGAGCAGTCCTCCCAGACTTCCTTGAAGGGGCATTATCATGCATTACCATCCTGCTCTGCCTGCCTGCATGAAGTATGAAGGGGGTCTTTGAAGACACATCCAGAATGTTTAGCAAATGCTCCAGAATGGCTCATCTGAAAATATTCCAAGTGCCGGACTCATTGTGTAATCTGTTACATTACACAGTTGAAGTTATGGCAGGAGGTGGGCTGTACTGACATTCACTTCCATGTCATCCTGTTCGTCAGTTCTGCTACCTTCCTCCTCCCCCACCTCCTCAATCCTGAGTTACACCTTAAGACTCCCGGGTTGGCGGGGCAAGAAAGCAAGCTCTACAACCAGTCAGAGCTGGGTTTGAATCTTGGATTTACCACTTACCAGCTGGGTGATATTGGGAGAGCTTTTCCACCTCCCTGAACCTCAGTTTTCTCACCTGATGAGTGAAGATACGAATATCTGCTTTGTAAGACAGTTGAGAAATTATAAACAATGTACGGAAAGTTCTATATTAGGCTAGAATGAATGTACTGCAGTGTCAAATAAATCCCCAAATATCAGTAGCTTAGTGCCACAAAGATTCTTTCTCACTCACTCCAAGTTCCCTGCCACATTAGAGGAGCTTTTCTGTGGTGGGACAAAATAAGGCCAAGTCACCAAGGATGCTAACACCAGCAGAGGTGACAGATGGACAGCATCTAGTCCCTGGTCCACGAAGCAACCCCTTTCATTCAACCCCTAAAATTACAGAAGGGATGAATTAGGCCAGATACACACAAACACTTTCTCTCCTAAAGGACTGAAGACCTGAAAAAGGTCATCATAATAAACCAGATAACAACAACCAAATTAGAAAAAGCTATAGCACTCAGTGTTGGTAAGATGATGAGTTTCCTTGTGGATGGCGACAAACCCTTTAAAAAGCAATGAGATGATAAAGGTCAAAAGCTGTAAAAATGCTCACTTATTACCCTTGGAATTCCCACTCCTAAAAATTTAAAGAAATAATTCACCAGTAGCAAAGATTTTTTTGCATAAATATGTTTACTGTTTTTATTATCTGAAAAAACCTGGAGCAGCTTAACTGTCCAACAGTTGGAGTACACAGCCTATAATCATGATTGTTATGAAAACTCAGTGGAGCCACACAGAAAAAGGATTATGATAAATGAAAGAAATCAGGTAAGAACTAGAATATATATTCTGGCTCGAGTAGGAAAACTACTTAGGGACAAGGACTAGAAGAGAGCAAGAAATAATGGCAATACTTACGCGGTGTGGGCAAGACTGCAGGCTGCCCATCAGATTTGGTCCTTCCCTTCCTGCAGGACACACAGCTAACCAGATCTCCCAGCAGCCCTTGCACCTAGGTGGACCCACATGACTGAGTTCAAGTCAGTGGAATGGGAACAGAAGTGAGGTGCCGCTTCCTGTTCTGGCCCATAAAATCCTACCATGCATGCTCCACTGTGCTGTGTCTCCAAGAGGACCTTACAAGCCACATGTTGGAGAGACGGCAGAGACTCTGTGAGCCCCAAACAATTGTGCATAACATAAACCAACCCCTCCCCATTCACCCGAGACCACCCTTCACAGTAACATGAATCAGAAATAAACTTCCATTGTGTATGTGCCATTCGGCTTAGGTCTATTTGTTATAACAGTTTAGCCAACTCTGGTGAATACACTGATAACAATGCCTGGTGGCTAAGAGCTCAGGCTTTGGCGTCAATGATACGCTTTATGATCTGTGTGACTTGGGGAGGTCGCTTAACTGCACTGAGCCTCAGTTTCCTCATCAGTGTGTTTTGAGTATCAAATGAGAAAAATACTATAAAGTCCTTAGTTCTGTGCCTAAGGTGAAGCAGGGGCTCAGCCAATGGTTCCAAGTGTTCTGGAAGCCCAGCACATCCTGCGCTTCCTTGGATTCTGGAGACATTTGCCTAAACTAGAACAAGCTGTGTTTCCAACCCTTGCAAACGAGAGTACTAATACAACCCTGCTCCAAACATTAATGTCTTTCTCCCAACTCGTCACTCAGGCAGGGGTGGTCCAGCCTGGGCAAACCCAGGGAGAGACTAGCTCTCCCCTAGGCTTAGGATGGAGCCAGGGGCAGTAACTGACTTAATGTCCTCTGCACCTTAGTGGCAGAACCAGGTCCAGAAACCAGGTTCACCCAAAGCATCCTTTCCCAATATGTGGCCCCATCCCTGGTGCCCACTCAGGTCAGGCTGGGCTGTTTTCTTGGACAGAGAAGTCACAGACCAGCAGTGGGCTGTGCCCAGGCTGAGAACATTTCCCAGACCAGATGGTGTGTCTCTGGCAGGCCTTCAAAGCCAGCAGAGGCCAAGTCATGCCCCAGAGGCCAAAAGGCCCAATATGGTGTGGCCTGGTCCAGAGTCCCAGTGAGCAAGGCATCCCAGTGCCCTCCTTGTTTGCTAGCTAGTCACCACCTGAGGGGCCCAGAGCAACAGGTGGACAAGGCAAGCCCAGGCAGGGGCACTGAGCCGGAAGGGGCTCGTAACCTCAGCTCACATACACACACACACAACCCCATATATAAATGCATGCACACACATCACACACACACACACACACACACACACACACGTCTCCCAAGTGCAACACCTGCTGACAGCACAGCGGACCATAGGGGCCCAGTGTGGCGTGGGGGAAACCCTGGAGTATGAGCCCACATTTTTTTGCATTGTCAGGGGGATAAAAGAAATTTGACAAAACCCTTGAGTCACGTCCCCCATGGGGTCCTGCCTGCCTGCAGACCCCACCAAACCAGCTCCATGCACACGGCCCCTCAGACCCTTCCTCACCGGGCCGCCAAGGATTGACCACTATTCCAGCAATTGCAGAAAGATCTGGATCTGTAGCAGCAGGTCACTGATGGCCATAGGCCAGGTGTCCTAGAAGCAGAGCCAAAAGCAGGGACTTGGGCAGATATGAGTTTTTAAGGGGAGGCTTTCAGGAGAAGGGAAGTGAGGGCCCCAGGAAGCAGAGGGGAAAGAGCCGAGCAAGAATGTAATATCTTCCCTCAGCCTGATCCCACAGGGAGCTCTGAAGCACAGATTGCACCACCGTGAGGCAGGGGCCAGCCAGCCCTACTGCTGTGTCAGTTACTCACTGGGGCAAGGCATCCCCTCCCGGGTAAGGCATCTCGCATCTGGAGAGGGCAGTTCTCCAGAGAAGAGACAGCTGTGAACTCTTAGCAGCCAGCACTCACAGCAGCTGGGGAAAGGTGCCCTGGCCAGGTAAACAGGATCTGGGTAAGACTCCTACAGTGTCTGCACCAGTGTGGACCAATGTAATTGTCTGAAGCTCTAAAAGGAAGCGGTGAATTCATCTCTACTCAGGGATGCTTTTCAGAATATTGAACATCTGTCATGGCATGGGCACTGACCAATCAGAACACTGTGACCAACCCCAATGGCTGGCTGTAAAACATGGGCACAGCTACACCAGTGGGTATCAGCTGAATGTCAGCCCCGCCTCTGAGAAGGGATTATACCAGGAAGCAAGCCCTGCAGCCGGTGCTCTGTGAGCACCACTTTCCTGAATCCTCACAACCGCCCTGTAATGCCCCCTTTTCCTCATTTTACTGTGGAACAGCCACAGGCTCAGGGAAGTTAGGCAGCTCGTCCAAAGTCACACAGCCCAGTAAATAACAGGGCCACGACTCGCACTCAGACCTGTCTGCCTCCAGAGCCAGCGAACATTTTCCACTCTGCCTCACTGGCTTGAAAGAGATTTAAAAAGAAGGCAAGCAAAAGGAGCCCTTCTTCAAAGAGACACGAGGGTCCCTCGGTGATGCTGGGATCATGATTTTATCATGTTCAGAGGGGAATGAAAGGGACAGGAAACAAGCGGTGTGTGATCTCCTGTCATGTAGGGAGACACTCTTTTCAGAGAAATGTGCATTCTGCAGAATCAATATGCTCTGAAGCCTCAGAGAGCCAAGGAAGACAAACAGCCCTGACCCCTGCACGTGAGAGCCCTGTTGCGAGGGATAATAGAAATTAAATGGAGTCATCTGGAGCAAGTAGGATATTAAACATTCAATATTAATGATCCGTTTCAGTCCCAAGGAAGTGAGCCTTGGGCTTTGCCCAGCTGTATGTTCTGTTGTTAAAAAGACAGACTTGTCCTGAGATGGGGAATCCTTGCCCTTCCTGCTAAAGGATGATGACAGAACTGTGTCCCCTATCCTGGAGTCAGCAAAATTTTTCCTTAAAGGGCCAGATAGGTAGTAGATATTTCGTGGACTGTGTGATCTGTGTTGCAACTATCCACTCTGCTGTTGTCGCTCAAAAGTAGCCATAGACGATATGCAAACAAGTGGGCGTGGCTATGTTCCAATAAAACTTTATTGACAAAAATGGGCAGCCAGCTGGATGTGACCCACGGGCTATAGTTTGCCAACACCTGCCTATACTATTCCTTGGCTTTTCCAGGTAACTAATGCATGCAGTCTGGATGCTGGGCCATTTCCTGGCCCCAAGACATATCCCTAACTTGGGCTTTTTGTCTCTTGGGGTCATGGCTATGCTGAAGGTCAGGCAACAGAGGTTAAATGGCACAATATGAATTCATGCCCACAAACTAAACCAGGAAAAACACTACTAGGTTGAGCATACGACACTGCTGCATTTGACCTTTTTTTAAAATAAATGTTTCAACTTTCTATTTTAGAATAGTTCCAGAAAAATGGTAAAGATAGTTAAGTTCCCATATGCCCACATATTGATGCATTATTATTAACTGAAGTCCAAATTTATTTAGATTTCCTTAGTTTTTAGTGTCCTTTTTCTGGGCCGTTTATTCAGTCATTGGTTTATATCAGTATGGAACCATGGATATTTATTCTATACTTTGAGTTATAATCCAGTACTACTTTATTTTGTTGGTCAGATTGTTCCAGCTTTGACTATGGGAGCTCTTTCAGCTGGCCCCTGTGTCCCTTTGAGATCCACCCCCATCAATGGGGTGATTTGTCTTGTTTTGCTTAGTGCTTCTGAGACAGGCTGGCACCCTTTGCTGCAGTGCTTGTACCTGGACAATCCTCCAGCAACAAAATACAAAGAAACTATGAGGGACTAAAAATAGATGTGTGCACGCACAGTTGGGGCAAATTATGGACAAGATACAAAAAGACCAAAAACCCAACTGCCACTTCTGAAGAGCCAGAGGCAAAAACAGGGTGTCGGGAGCAAAAGCAGGGTACTGCACATGCCCCCTGCACACAACACCAAAGGGGTGGGCAAAACACCTAAGCCAGCCCTCCTGCCCAATCCCTGGACACACCCCCACCCTCACCCCATATAAGGAACCAGCTCCCCCCACCTCAGAGAGCAAGTAAGGGAAACTGTTACTTGTTTTCGCTCTCCAGCTGCTGCAGCAGGGGCCCCAGTAAAGCCCCGCCTGAATTTCTTGTCTGGGCTTTTATCAATTTCTATTGATTAAGGAAGGCCAAGAACCCTGGTCGGTATCACTTCCTTACTTTCTGACACTATACGATGTTCCCAGCTCATCTTTTATACTTCCCACCCGAGTCCTAGAATCAGACATTTCTCCACCGAGCCCGGGTGCCTTTTATTGGAGAGGGGTGTTATTAGAGAATGGAGATCTAGGCACTGGGTGTTTGTTGCTACTAAGCTCTCATTGCTTCTAGCCCTTCTCCGCTGGCAGAGCAAGGAAGCATATGTGTGTTACTAGCCTGTGTGTATGCACATATGTATAAATATTTCCATATGCAGCCATCTGTGTCTATATGAAATGTGAGTTCATACTGATGTCTCCAACTCTAATCCATCACCACAGGGATCATTCTAGTCTTCCCTCCTTTGCTTACTTGTATCCTTCCACTCCAACAATGAGAAACCCGGCTCCCATATCCACTATCCATTTACTTGTTTAATTTCAGTACGCATGTGAAATGGTTGGTTAGTCAATCATTTTGACCTATAAAAATGGCAGTTTCATACGGTTCATCCTAAACAGAAGACAAGTGTGAATTGGTGATGTGGTCTCCATATGAGTCATGGGATGGATCATGACCAACATTATTTCTAATGACCATTCATTCATTCATCCATCAATGAATGGGTGGAGCGTTGACAACTGTTTACCCAACCACCCTATCCTGGGTTCCCCCACCTCACTGGCCATTTCCGCTCAGTCTCTCTGGCAGCTACCCCACACCGTCCAGGGCTTGACCTCCTGGCTCTTCCTCAGACCCGTGAAGCTCATTTCCTCCTCAGGGTCTTTCTAATTATTGTCCCCTCCACCCGGGCAGCTCTGCCTCCCGACCTCTGCCGAACAGGGCCCTTCTCTAATTCGGGTCTCAGCTCAAACGGCACCTCCTCAGAGTGGCCCTCCCTGACACCAATCACCCTCTACCCCGTCGCCCTCTTCCCCTCTTTTTTTTACAACACGTTCTCATCCAGGAAGTTCTCACTCACCCCTTTCATGTCCCTCTCCTCCGTCAGCATTTTGCTTCCGGAGAGTTGAGGCCCGGCCGCATGTTCTCACCACTAACCCCCAGTACACAGAGCAGGGCCTGGCACAGCACAGATGCTCAACTAATGCTTGTTGAATGAACTAATGACTCTCCCCAAAATCAAACTTTACAAAGTACCCAGTAGACTAGAGGTCAGCAGACCTTTTCTATAAAGGGGCAGATAGTAAATAGTTTAGGCTTTGTGGGGCATTGCAGTCTTTGCCACAGCTACTCATCTCCACTGTTGTAGGATGAAAATAGCCACAGACAATTTGTAGATGAATGGGTGTGGCTGTGTTTCCATAACGCTTTATATACAAACACAATGGCAGACCAGATTTGGCAGGGGTGGGGGAGGCATAGTTTTGGGGGTTTTTTTTTTTGGCAATTTGTAATTTTTTTTTAATTGAAGTATAGTTGATTTACAACGTTGTGTTAGTTTCAGGTGTACAGCAAAGTGATTCAGTTTTATATATATATTTTTTCACTATAGGTTATTACAAGATATGGAATATGGTTCCCTGTGCTATATAGTAGGTCCCTGTTTATCTGTTTTTTATATAGTAGTGTGTACCTGTTAATCCCAAACTTCTAATTTATCCTTCCCCCACCCCCCCTTCCCCTTTGGTAACCATAAGTTTGTTTTCCATGTCTGTGAGCAGCTACTATGGAGAACAGTATGGAGGTTCGTTAAAAAACTAAAAATAGAGCTACTGTATGATCCAGCAATCCCAATCCTGGGAATATATCCAGAAAAGATGAAAACTTTTCAAAAAGATACATGCAACCCAGTGTTCATAGTAGCACTGTTTACAATAACCAGGACATGGAAGCAACCTGAGGGTCCATCAACAGATGAATGGATAAAGAAGACATGGTATATATGCACAATGGAATATTACTCAGCCATAAAAAAGAATGAGATAATGCCATTTGCAGCAACATGGATGGACATAAGAGATTATCATACTAAATGAAGTCAGACAGAGAAAGGCAAATATTATATGACATCACTTATATGTGGAATCTAAAAAAAAATGATACAAGTGAACTTATTTACAAAACAGAAATAGACTCTGGGGGCCAGAGTTTGCTGACCCCTGCCATCAACCAGTGTCAGTCTTAGACCTCATCTTCATATGTGATCAGTTCTTTGCCATCATTAACTGAGTATCAGTCATCACTTAGGTGAGGCATTCTCGAAACTGTACAAGGGAAGAAGCATTTTTAGTAGGCAACAAAATGTTCTTTCTCTGTATTCCCGCCCACCCCAGCCCATGAAAAGGAAGCGAGAGAGGCCCATCTCGAGTTTGATCACTCAGCGGCGGTTAGCCATCTCTTCCTCTCGGCTCTAAGAGCAGTAACAGGATAAAAATGCAGCAGCTGTCAGCTTCCCACCTCTTGCCAGCCGCCTCCCCTGCAGAGACTAGGCAGGGAGGGGTAGCCATCAGTCCTCAGAGGAATGGATTCCACACAGACTTGGGGACCACTTGTTCCAATGCATTCATCTATTTTACAGAATCTTCAAATTCCAAAAAGCAAATGCAAGATGGGCTGCTGTTTCATCCACAGGGTGGAACAGTGAAACAGTCACTCATCCGAAAGGGTATGTAAGCGGGCAGCATCGTAAACAACCCCAGGTGTGGGGACAGCAGGGCTGTAGTGACAATGGTCGTTATCCATCCAAAATCCTACCACTGTATCATGAAGCATAAACGCTCCCACTGAGAAGGGGGGAGGGAGGGGGTCCCCTCACACCTTCCCCCACTCCACACAGTAGGCCCACAAGAAGATGAGTTTCTCCCCTCCCCTAGGCATGTCATGATAAGGTCACAGTTATTTGCTAATGAAAAAATAAAGCCAAAAATGGTGGGTGACTTCGACCAGGCCCTGTCATCAAGTTTTGAAGGGAGTGGAGCTGACTTCTATTGGTTTTGCCCACCCGGGCTCCCTTGTTTCTCTGGGAAACACAGCGACCCCCTGCAGGAGCTTCATATGGCATGGACGGAGGTGTGGCTCAGGGCTGGCCAGGGCCCCATGAGCAGTTTGCCCATCACTCCTTCACCTTCCCCAGATGGACACAGGGTCTGTGAGATGGCAGTTCTCTTTCTGTTCGGTCTGCAAATTGGGATGACACAGGCCCAACGCTGCTGGGTGACCATCTTCCACAGAAGCAGAAAAATCAGAAGTCAAAAGTCAGTTTTCCCAAATTCTACTCACAGTGGAGTCCATTCCACATCTGCCCCTGCCACTGCCTCAGGCAGAGCAGTGACTGAACAAATAGAAAAGGACCGGGTTTCAATGTCTGTCAGTTTCCAGCAAAGGGGTCTTTAAGAGGTAATCACTGAGAGGTAGCGTAGAGCCTTGATGGGCGGAAGAGCATAGTCAACACACAAAGGGAAGCAGAGCCGGGAGGCTAAGACATGCCCTAGATCCAGCCATGCACGGAGCCAGACACTCCTGGGTTTCTCAACTACATGGGCAGTGAAATGCCCCATTTTGCTTAAGCTAGTTGGAGTTGGGTTCCTGTCACTTGAACCAAAAGAGCCTTGACTAATACAAGTAGAAATGCATCGATTTACTGGGAGTCTCTCAGTCACTGTCCATTCATGACAGACCTTTAGTGAGTACTGTTCCTGTTACCTAATGTCGCATACCTAATGTTACCTAATGTTGCATAACCCCAAAACTTAGAGGCCTAATACAGTCATATATCATGTTCCCAGATTCTGTGAGTCAGGAATTTGGGGAGAGCTCAGCCAGGCAGTGTCACCTGGGGGGTCTCTGAAGCAGCTGCAGTTAGACGTCAGCTGGGGCTGCAGTCAACCAAAGGCTTGACTGGGGCTGGAGGATCCACATCCAGGGCTCCTGAAGCGCATGGCTCGCAAGCTGGACTGGCTGCTGTCCAGGGACCTCAGCTCTCCGAAGGCTGTCTGCGTACCCTCACGCAAGGCGGCTGGCTTCCCCCAGGGCCAAAGTGGGAAGTGCAGTGCCCTTGAATTTTTTTTTATTGAAGTAGAGTTGATTTACAATGCTGTGCCAATCTCTGCTGTACAGCAAAGTGACTCAGTTATACACATACACTACATACATTCTTTTTTTTATATGCTTTTCCATTATGGTTTACCACAGGATATTGAGTATAGCTCCCTATGCTACACAGTAGGATCTTGTTGTTCATCCATTCTAAATGGAATAGTTTGCATCTACCAACCCCAAACTCCCAGTGCATCTGTCTCCCTCCCCCCCTCCCCCATGGCAACCACCAGTCTGTTCTCTACGTCCGTGATTCTGTTTGTTTCATAGATAGGTTCATTTGTGTCATATTTTAGATTCCACACATAGTGATATCATATGGTATTTGTCTTTCTCTTTCTGACTTACTTAGTATGATAATCTCTACTTGCAGCCGTGTTGCTACAAATGGCATAATTTTGTTCTTTTTTATGGCTGAGTGGTATTCCATTGTATATATACACCACATCTTCTCTATGATCTGTTGATGGACATTTAGGTTGTTTTCATGTTTGTGCAATGCCCTTTATGACCCCGCCTGAGAAGGCACACATCATCACTCACATCTGAGTGCCAGCCCTGACTCAGCACGCGAGGGGACCACACACAAAGGCAGTGGGGATCATCAGGGGGATGATCTTGAGGCTGGCTCCCTACCTCAGGCACCCGCCACGTGTGAGGGACTGGAAATGCAGATGATTGAGACACAGTCCTCACTCCCAGTGAACACTCAGCCTAGACAGAACGGAATGCAACTATGCAAACTTTGTCCGAAAAATCCTTCCCAACTCTCCTCATCAGGTTGCTCCAGCTTTTGAGGAAAGGGGAATCTCACCCACTGGATATGGATTTGTGTTTAGGGAATTGGATTTAAGCATTTAGTCACATAACTCTGGCTCTGGAAACAATGCTGACGGAACAGTTAAAAGGTCCTATGGCCCGATGCTCCATTGCACACATGGCTGCATGTCACTGTGCCTTGACTAAATTTATCACAGCTTATGCCCACATCTCTGGCAGATGACATTCACTTTGTAAACCCCTGAATTATTCCCAGACAACCTGGCACACAAATGCACCGACTCATTTTGTGCAGCAGGAGTTAGCAGGGCACAGTGGTCAAGAACTCTTGCACCTGGGTTCAAATCCCACCTCTGCTACTTGGTAGCTGCCAGATCTTTAAGTCTCAGTTTCCTCCTCTGTAAAGTAGGGTTGAAAACATACCTGTGTCATAAGGTCATGTGGACAAAGCAGTTCATGCATGAAACGACTCAGCATGGCACCTGGCACATGGTCACCACTTGAGAAAGGCTAGTCTTTCCGCGAGTGCTCTTAACTCAGGGAGGTAGTCATTCACTTTTCCCTACTTTCACGAATCTTCTTTCCTTACAGACCACTGAGAGTTGGGCACAAGGACCGCCTCTTCCCTCCACCTCTCTTGCAGCCACCAGCTCCTCCCCACTACACATTCTTCACACCCACCCCTTCCCACCCCCTACTCCAACCATCCTTGCTGGTTGGTTGATAACATTCCAAACAAGTAAACCAGGAAAGACTGAGGTGAAGCCAGCACCTTGGAAGGGCACTTCCCTGTCGGTCTTTGGGGTGTCCTCACTGAGGTTGGGGCTACTTTAATAAGCAAAAAAATGTGCAAGCAATGGAGGTCTTCAGGGACCCGCCATTTTAGACATTTTTCTCAGGGAAAAAAAAATCTGTCTCATATAACTTTTGCCCCGTTCAAAAGCCTCTAACTATTCATACTTACACCTCACAGGGGAATCAGGGGAGCTGTCCTGAGATTGCCAGCAAATGAAGACAACTACAGGCAACAGAGTAGGCCCAACTTCCAAATGGACCGAGAAAGACAGCAGCCTTTTCCAGGAACGGAGCCCTTTAGAAGACCCACCACCACCAAGGGTGACATGTAGCAGTGACAGGGGTAGACTGCCACTTAATGGCAGCGCCTGGAACTGGATGGAACATATTGACATTTAGTCGTATCTTTCACGAGCTCTTAACCTTTACACTGTGTCAATAAAAAGCCCCATTAACATTTAAAAGGGATGTTTCTGGGTGTCCATTTGGAATAAGAGTTAGAACACACTCCAAGAAATGGATTATGTATCTCAACTGTCCCAGATCTCTAAGAGTTTATTTCCTTTCATGGTGAAAAAGTAACACCCGTGAAATGGCCAACAGCTCAACAGCCGCTGGCTGGAAACACAGCAGCTCTTCGGGTGGCCACCAAGGGGCCAGGAACCCTCCAGCTGACTGTCTGCACTGGTCGTGGCACCCAACAAGACCTTCTGCCTTATTTTTCCTCTTTCCGTTCTGGGTCCTTCCAGAGTTGGCCTAAACATCATGCCTGGGAAGCTTCCCTAAGCTCTCAGGTGGGATCGGACCTCTGCTCTGTGACCCCTCGGCCATGTGAGCCTCCTCCACCAGGAGGCCTTCAGCTCTCCACATGGCCCTCGTCCACCTGCTGGCTTGTCTTCCACCCAACGATGGCTGGGTCGTGCGCTTGGGGGGGCGGGGCCCCGTGCCCTGTGCTTGTTCATTCCTGCAAGCACGCATGCATTCACTCATTCATTCCTTCTAGAATGCCTACTCCACACCAAGCGCTGGGGACACGATGAGGAACAAAGCAGAGGGGCCCTGTCCTCGTCCAGCTCCGTTTATACCGTCGTCTACTCTGCTCATCGCATACCCCGGTGCCTGTCACACATAGGACTCAATAAACATTGGATGGATGGATGTCCCCGCTTCCAATATAACTTATTAACTTAATTACTTCCTATAAGAATTAAACTAATGCTGTTCAAATGGTGAGCATTCCTGTGGATCCCTTATGCAAACCCGCAGCCTTCAAGCTTCACACATCCTACGTATGCATTTTGTTTGTCTCTAACATTTAAAACGTGGAAGAGTTCACATAAAACTGTCTTCCTGGCTTCTCTAGAAAAATGAACGCATGTTCCCGCAGGGCACCGGGGAGCCAGAGCCCCTAAGAACCTCAGGCTCCTTTAGATCAGGTGGGGGTGGGGCTCTTCGCTGTGCCACAACCCCTCCTCCCCTGTCTTCCTACCACCGCTGAGGCCAAAAGCCAGCTGCCGTGTGTCCTCTCGCCTTCACTCAGGACTCACGTGCCCCTCCAGGCGGCTTAGTCGGTGACCCCAGCATTAGCCCATGTCATCCAAGGACTACACCTGAGATGACCTACAACACAAACAAACGGGCAACTTTATTGAGTTTTACCTCCTAACACACCCTCCCAGTAGTAGACACGGGCTGTGTGGTTTCTAGCAGGGACCTCAACTGCACAGGGAAGTTAAGGGGAAGGTCAATCCAACAGGTGCTTGATTAGGGGGCCAGAGCCCCCATTTACTAGAACTCTTCTTGAAAATGAAGCAGAAGACTGAGGATTACATTCGCACACCACCGGCACAGCTTAAATACTTCTTTGACAAAAATAATAATAATAAATTATCTTCAACTCAGAAAATCAATTGTGCTCAGCAGAGTGACAGGAGGGTCCATTCACGGTATGGCACCGGGGCTGGGCGAGGGGCGGGTGGGGACAGGCAGCATGTCCTCCACGCCAGGGGCCTGTCCCAAGGGAGACTTCCTGGCCTCTTCCCCTCACGTCCGCCTCGTCTTCTGTTTCTTGGCTTGTCTCTTAGCGTCTTCCGGGCCACTACTGTCAGAGGCTGCCTGGCCGAGAGCTCGGACTCCCTGCAGGCGACTTGTCAGCTGCAACAGCAAGGGAATGAGCTGGAAAGAGAGAGAGTATGAGAGAGGGGGACGCCAGGAGAAGACTTCCGTCCAGTGGGACATCAGAGACCCTCCCCCATGCCGCTCCCTCCCAGGCCCCGTCACCACCTGCTCTGTGCTCTCAGGCAGATCTCAGTTCAGACCAGGGAAGGTCTTTGTACTAGAGACAGCCACCAGAGACCCAGAGGTACTCCAGGTTTAAAGGTTAGGAGAGCTGTTACAAGAGGGTTATGGCCTTGCAAGGAGGCCTTAGGAATTGGACATGACCTAAAATGCTGTAACCTCTGTAACAGTGGACGTTCTTCCACTGCCACGTCCCAGTCATGAAGGATCCCTCCCCCCGACACATCTGCTGCCCATGAGGTCTCGGGACCCCCTACCTTGTCGTGGTTGTAGCCAGCCAGCAGGATGAGCAGCGTCAGAGGCAGGGCGATGTAGGATCCCTGCGCGATGTCCTGCTCGGGCAGCTTCCTCTGCAAACATCGAGAGCACCGTCACCCCCAGACACCAGTGCTCCATCCACAGCCCTGATGTGCCCGGCTTCTGAGCCGGCCCCCCCCTGGGACCCCCGGCACACTCAGTACCCAAAGTAAGGAACCGAAGCGACGCAGATAAATCTCAAGTGAATCCTCTGCTGCACAAACCCTCCTCACTTGCTCTCTGAAGCTCCGGAATAACCAGATTCCGATAAAAAGGTGCTACTCAGCCCCGCACCCTTCACTGTCTAAACTGACAGGACAAACAGCTGCGGGCCGCAGGGGACCCCTGTGGTTGAAAAGTAGAAGGGTCTCATTGTGTTGGGTCCCAGCCGCACACATGGACTCTTTCCTACAAGGAGGCATTGAGAACCCACTGTTCCAGGCTTAGGGACACAGTGAGCAGCAAGCTGGTCCCAGAGGTCATACCCATTGAGGAGGAGAGGCAGCGCTTGGGTCCCAGGGGCCATTCACGCTTCCTTCCAGTGGAAGGACTGACTTTCATCTGGGCCAGTCAGAACAGACCACATTCCCCAGCCTCCCTCGCAGCCAGGTGGGGCCCTGGAACCAGTTCTGGCCAACGGTACAGGAAGAGAAGTGACGGTGCAACACCCAGGCTGTACTCTCGGAGAGAAATGGTGGGCCCTCCCTCCTTGCTGGCCAGACAGCCTCCAGCCAAGTGCGCCATTTCGGAAGGTTGGAGACGTGCTGGAGGATGGCAGAGCCACGGGAGAGAAGGAGCTGCAGGCCCCGGCACCTTGGAGCTGCCATATGACCCCTGGACTGCTCACTCCTGGTGCTGACATAAGACAGAAACTTCCCTCTTGCTAAAGCCCCTGAAATGCTGGGTCTCTGTAACAGCAAATGAACCTATATCCTAACTAGCCCACTCCACCCTGACAACAGAAACAAATAAATTAAAAGATAACTTTCGGTTGACAATGAAACAGGTTAACGGGCCAGAGCACTGGTTCTCAAGATACAGCCCAGGGGCCTCCCTTTCAGGAGATCTGCACGGTCCAAACTATTCTCATAATAATACTAAGATATTACGTGCCATTTTCATGCTCTTACAAGTGTACAGTGGACTTCCCCAGAGGCTGCAAATGTGATGATGTCATGACTGTAACAGGTAATGGGACGTGTGACTTATGGATTCTTGTGTTTTCAGCATTTCTCAGTTTTAATTTCTAATATGATAAATATATATATAACCCATATAAATCACAGCTCTTTGAGATTTGCAACAATTTTTAACAGTGTAAAGGGGTCCCAAGACCAAAATATCTGAGAACACGTAGGCTGGAGAATGACTGAGGGGCCTTTTGACCTGAGATGAGTGAGGCAGAGTGACATGGTCCCTTAATAAACAGAAGGGCAGGAACAGATTTCCATCCCTAACTGCCTACTCCAACATTTTTTGACATGTCTTAGATCCCAAACCATTTTCCATTAAAGTAAATCCTTAAGGAGAAGTTGAAGTCAGTGGGAAGTTACAGAGCGATTATGAGAAGAAGCCTTGAGGACCGCGGTCCAGGCTCCAGGCCAGGTCTTCCCGTGTAATCTCGGGCAGTCACTTTAAGACTAAGTTGATTCAACTATAAAATGGGGATAATACAGACAACACCTACTGCAGGCGAATGTTGTGAAAGTTCAACAAGATGAGGTGTGTGGGGCGGTCAGCAGTGCGTGAAATACTGGGTCAAGCATCAACAACGTGGCTGTCGGTACTGACATTCAACACGGGATAAAGCAAAGCGCCCTTACGGCCCTCATAAGTGTATAGCAATGAGCTGTCCAGCAGACGGCTGGAACGTGGTAAAACCCGGATCTGCTGACCACTCCCAGGTAAGTCACTCAGCCTCTCTGAGCCTCCATAAAAAATGGAAGAATGGCACCTCCCCATGGAAGGATTGTCGTGAGGACCAGCAGGACACCCCGCCAGGCCATCCCTTCCCTGGCACATGGCCCTACTCTCACCGTCTCAGATGTGGGACCACACTCCTGGCAGCAGCTACGAGGCCTGGCTGCTCAGCCCCCACCAAGTGGCACCTCTGTTCTGCCCAGGCCGCCTACGTGGCTCCCTGCACCGAGGGAGTGTCCTGGCGAGCCCTGGTAGGTGTCCCAGGCTGCAGCCCTAGCGCCGTCCACAGAGGCTCTCTCCCTCCCCTAGGGTCACCATGCACCTCCACTCGGAGACAAATAGTTCCCCTACGTGCTCATCTATTTGGCACTTTGTGACCGAGTCTCCGCTGAGCGGAACTGGGAGGAACCCTCTATTCAGGTAAGATCATGGGCCAGGTCATCGAGCACGAGCCAGAAACCAGCAGAGGAGCCACGTTCGAGTCCGGGATCTGCCACGCACGAGCCCCCAGCCTTCTCTCTACATCAGGGATGATGACTCCCACCAACTTCCTACACGGGATGGGCTCTGAAAAGCACTCAGTGGTACCTGGAACCATTCTTCACACCCTACACCCAGAAACTCCTTCCTCCTTACCGTGGGATTAAAGATCAAGGTGATGTGTTTATGATAGCCCACTGCCGTGAAGGACACTTGCGGCAGGACGTAGTCATACTGGGACCTGGGCAGCGTGGAGTCCAGAAGCACCACGTAATTCTGTGCACAGGGAAGAAGTTGTTGTTTTCATAAAGGACAGCTGGGGCAAAGCAAAAGAAAACTAACTCCTAACGTATGACTGTGATGTAAAGGACTTTATGTTTCTAAAGAAATCCCCAAGTTTACACTTCCAAGCCTAGGTTGCTAACTCCCAAGGGGTGGCCTCAGCAGGCTATTCCAGCACTGACAGCCGTGCGTCCCTGACATCTCTGAAGAGGCGCTCAGAGCTTGTTTTTACAAGCGTATCCAACCACTGCACCTACGGTGGTCCTTGGAGAATCTGACTTTATGAAACACATACAGTTCTGATGAGTCAGTTCTGATGAGGGGGGCACATGATCAAACTGAGGAAGACTGTTTTTAATCTAAAACGAGGTTGACTTTCAAGGGACGATACTTAAGTGGCTCATTAGCTGGCGAGTTCTAAGACGCAGCGTCTCTGCAGTGGTTCCAGTGACGGTCATGGTCCTGGTGTGCTGAGCCCCGACCAGGGGACCGGTGCCATGAGCACATTAGGCAAATGCCTATTCTGCTCTCAACCACTGACAAGATCAGGATTATTGCCCCCGTTTCACAGATGGGGAGAGCGAGGCCTGAAGAAGTGAAGCATGACGTGCCCAGGGTCTCTCAGCTGTAGGGTACCGAGCAGGCTGTGAGCCCAGGGGAGTCTGTGTCCATGGTGTTGTGCTGCCGAAAGTGGCTTGATTACAAAGGGCACCTGGAGAAGTGGGGAGGAGGCCCCAAACTCCATCACAACCTGCTTCGTTATTTCACAGCCATTTCATGCTGAAAAAGGCCATAGAGTATCATCCCCGTGGCAAATGGTAAGAAGCCGGGGGAGGGACCACACACACACAGGCTTGCTACTCACACCCTCAGGCTAAGTCCCCCGGAAAGGGACCAAGTTCTTTGCAAAGTTTGCTGCCACCGCGCCAGCCACGATAGCTTGCTCTGCCCAATTAAAATGGATAGGAAACATCCTATAATCAGTAAGTGATGAACATTAAGGCCTCGGTTAAATAGATTATGGTATTTCCTCTATCATGGACTACTGTGCAACCGTTAAATATCATGCTATGGAAGATTTAACGATGGGGAAATTATTTGTGATATAGTTTTCATTGAAAAGCAAAGACTACAAAACAATGTACAAGCAAAGACTACAAAACAATGTACGAAAAAGTCCCAGCTTTCCATTATCAAAATAAATATATATGTGTATTTATATTTATACACACATGTGCACATGAATCAAAAAAAGACCAAAAGGAAACCTATCAGCACATTAACAGTGGTTACTTCTGGATGACGGGATTATGTCTGATTTCCACCCCCCTCCCCAATCTCCTGCCATGAATGTGTATTATTTTTGTAAATAGAAAAAGAGCTAATTCCAAAAAAATAATCCTTAGAGAGCCCCACCTCCTCTGATTCAGAAAGCACGACATCAACTGTGCCAGCAAGGTGGTATGAGGGGGAAATGGGAGAACTGTGTTTCCTTAGCTGAAAAGTGCAACCACTATGACAAAGACGGAAAGCAGAGTGGAGCGGGCATCACCTGGCCGTCTCTGAGCAGGGGCGGGAAGTGGAAGAAGAGGGATTGGCCCAGGGAGACCGTCTGGATCGGGTTGTCCAGGTTGTCACTTTTGTAAAGCTTTACCTGGAGAGCAGAGACAAAGAGGGCGTGCTTTTAAAACTGAAAACACGATAAACATTGCATTTCAGACACCCTCGGGTCAGCTTATCTCTTGTGGGGAGAGGATCTCTGGAAACACGGATCTTTGAAAGAGCAACCGTCCACCCCTGACAGGCCATTCCTAACGCATCTGAGATGCCAGTGATGTGACACGTGTCGAAATGTTAAGATTTTAAAATAGATTCTGATAACTTATGTTAACACTCAAAATAGTGTAGTGATACTATTGAAGAGAATAGCTTCTAACATGTCTATAACATGCCAGGCCTGCTACAGGCACTTCACATACATCGTCACCAACCTTGGCTATTAAACAGGCATGGTAGTCATCCCCATGGAGACTCAGAGAGCCTGCATCACCTAAGGTCGCACAGTTATCGCCTGGTAGAGCCTGGGACCCAGCCCTCCTCACTGCTGGTCTCGCCCACCTGGCGTGGCCTCCCACATGCTGTATCCTCAACCCCACAGGTATTCCTTAAACTTGAAATGCATTCCCATTTTGCGTTTGGTTCTCTGGCTGCTTCCAGAAGCAATTCAGTGCTTTGTTGGTGGCCCTTCTTTCTCTCCAGCCCAGGTTCGCTGCCTGTTCCCACTACCATCTGCAATGGGGCGTGAGACACGGGAGGTACAGCCCTGGTACCATACCCTCCCTCCAGTTTCCCCATCCCTGCCCAGGCCTCTTCATACTTGGGCATCACCCACCAGGCCCACAGACAACATGCCCGCAGCCCCTGAAGGGCAGCTGAGGTGAGTTAACCTAAGCACATGTTCTCACTCAAGTCAAATGCTTCATTGTATATATTACATGTGCCTCTGAAAAATACTTCCCCATGGCGATTCATTAACATCGTTCCAGGCATCACAGGGCACTGTACAGACACTTCTTCCTTAACTGCAGACATGCGGGTTCTGTTAGAGCTCCAGCAGGCCTTAAGAGGCCACTGAGGGCTTCCCTGGTGGCGCAGTGGTTGAGAGTCCGCCTGCTGATGCAGGGAACACGGGTTCGTGCCCCGGTCCGGGAAGATCCCACATGCCGTGGAGTGGCTGAGCCCGTGAGCCATGGCCGCTGAGCCTGCGCGTCCGGAGCCTGTGCTCCGCAACGGGAGAGGCCACAGCAGTGAGAGGCCCGCGTACCGCAAAAAAAAAAAAAAAAAAAAAAAAAAAAAAGAGGCCACTGAGTCCAACTCCGTGGTATCACAGAGCAGGGGACAGAATCTAGAAAGTGACGAGGTGCTTTGCCCTAAAACCATCTTTCCGTTTTAGACTCCAGATTGTATTGCTCGTTCATCAGGTTTCTACTGTGATGCTTCCAAAGACACACACGGCTGGCAAAACAGTGATCTGAAACTGGACCACATGTCTCTCCAGCAATCAGGAATCATTCCCCCAGAGGCATGCTGGGATTGAAGATTCTTAAATCTCAACCTCAACCCTCAGCTAAAGCAAGCGCTAGACAGGCCCGGATATCCTGCTCCCTTCTCATCTTGAAGCCGGAAAGAACAGAGCACTTGAACCTTAAAAATCTGGCCTTACCCATAATGTAGGAAGATACTCGGATGAAGTGATCACATTTCCACTCAAGTCAAACTGATTTATCTGCCGGAAAACTATGATGTTCACATCATCAATGTCGTTATTCCCAACCTGAGAAGTGAGAAGGAAGACTGGGGTTGAGGACGCTGGAAGGGGTACCTCTACTCCAGCCGGGGGATCTCCTAGGAGCTATTTCCTAGCTGACTTCACTTTGTATTCAGGGAGCAAAGCTTGCCGTTCCAGCAGCCTGAGTCTATGGTCCCAAACTGACAGGAGATGGGCGACACCTGGCCCATGGGCACGCTTTGTTTGACAAGCACAGTTTTTTTCTTTTTCTAACTTTTAATGACTTGTCAACATTCAAAAAAAGCAATTTCATTTAAAAAAAGCCAGATTTCCCAGCTTTTCTTGAAAAAAGGGAAAGATGTTCTTGCCTGGCAGGGATTGGCAGGAGCCAAGCTCCAGCTGCCCCCCCCCCGGTGGGTGGGTGCCCCCGTTTGTGACCTTTTCATATGTGGGACCAAGGTCCACATGGCTGCCTGTGATCCTGGTCTGAGTCCCCATGGCAGGGAAATACAAAATTATAAGACATAGCCATCACAACCATTTAAAATGCCAGATGCCATAAAGACATGAAGAAAACTCACTTTCTAGGCCAAAAAGTCCTAAATGGCCCACCGGCCTCCTAACCCCTCATAATCTTTATGCTTAATGCCACCTAATGAAGCCAGCAAGAGGCAGGCCCTCTCGTCCACCCAAGCCCTCTACTCTAGCGAACAAGACTTATTCTATGGAAGAAAACCTCACTGAAAATGATTCCAAGGCCACTTCCTGTGACCTGGAGGGCTGCCTCTTTAGGGATCAATTAGCTAAGTTGTGATCCTAAAGATCAAGAGGCTCTCCTTGGTGGGAAAACAAGGTCATCTAAATATAAGAAAAGTGGGCAGCCCCATCACCAATTAAGCCCATGTTCTCTTTATTACCCTCCCTTGATTTGAAATGCTACTTAGCCCTTAAGATCCTTAACTTGCAGAATAATGATGGGAACTTGCAGGGGAAGTGGGGAAACAACAGCTGGGATTTCTTCTCTGTACGCACGACAGCGATGCTATTCATTAAAAGCCCAAGAAAATGCTGCTTGAGAAAATGACACTATTCCAAGAGGGCCCTTAATTAGGATTTAAAGCGCCCCCCGCACCCCGCCCCAGCCGAAACAGATGAAAGGCAGACAGCCACAGGAGTGCTGAAGGATTTTTGATCAGGGAAGCAATCATGCCACGATTCCACTGAAGAATTTCATGTCATACCGCAATGACCCGGTGGTGAGGCAGGGCCCGTTCAATGTGGTCGTTGCCTTCTGCCTTGAGCTGAACGTGGTATACACATCCCGGCTGCAAACAAAAGCAGGAGTCACTTCTTTGGAAAGGGGCTTGTCACGAGACCTGATCTGAGCCTGCTCTGCCTGCAGGCCCCCATCAGAAGGGTGCCTTCCTGTTCCACCTCAGTTCCTAAGATGTGGCCTGTTAACCTTCTTAAGAGTTCCTTGAAAAAGCACCCTGATGCAGAAACATTTTCCTGAAGTTCTACAATTCCTTCAAACCCCATTCAGTTTCTCCTACCCAACGGAAATTAAATGTGGTTTCTGATTCCAAAACTGCAAGCATGATATGCTTATTCTGATAAAATTATTCTTCCCTTGCTGCCCAGCCCGCCCCTCTAGCTGTGTATGTGCACTGAATGGTATCTGGAATGACATTCCCAAAGGGGTATTATTTCTGGGGAGTGGGATTTGAGGTTTTCCCTTTTTTAAAACAAATTTCTTCTTTATACATTTTATTCTATTCCTCAAATGTATAGGCATATATGATGTTTACCAAAAAAAAAAAAAACCCACACTTTTCTAAAAAAACTTTTTTTGTTGACACTGCACACATGAAGGATGTATATTATTTACTTAGATAATTTTTTGGCAGATAGCAGTAAAGTACTTTGTTCTAATAAAGCCAGCAGATTATGACAATTTTCCAATAGAGGGAAGTAAACTGCCTTAAAGAAATGAAGTTTTTTGTTTGTTTCTCACATTGCTGTATGGGCTAGTTGCAACTCTTAATAAAGAAAGATATGAGTTCAAGATATGAGCCTTCTCGGAAGGCTGCAAATCAGACAAAATTAGCTTTACGCAAGGCTTTAAGAGTATAAAAGAACCCACTGTTTGTCAACTTCTGAACTACTTTTTTTCTTACACACTTATTAAAAGAAAAGATCTGCAAAGGATGACAGATCACTTATACTAGCGGGGTTTTAAAAACTTTTAAAACAACCAATTGCTGATCATCAACTGCACACTGGACCCGATGACACATTAGGATCTAGAGCCGGGGCCAAGTTCAAAGTTGACCGTGTGCATCCAAGAGGGGACAACCCTGAGATCGTAACTGTTGATCTATACGTTAGCGAGGATAACACGGCCCTGGTCTCCTAAAATCGTGTGCACTGTTACCTTCTTCTCTGTGTGCGGGCAGAGCAGTGTCCGAAACGGCATTCGCTCTACATTAACCAGGGGCCCTTCCAGGTGGTAGCTTAAGGGTGATTTTTTTTTTCCCTTTCAAAATTTTATCCTTTTTGATATGTTGCTTGAACTATTTTATAATGAGCACACGGGTACCTTTACAGAGACAATAAAGCTATTATTAAAAAAACAAGAACAAAAAAAAAAAACAAGAACAATCAAATTTATGATCACCAATGGTGATTGCATTAATTCACTTTATAGCTCAGTGAGGACTAGCAGCATTGGGTCTGGTTCAAAATATCTACCTGCACCTCAGAAAGGAAAGACATGCATAGCGATTTGTAAAGAAAAGAAGGGACGGGCACTGCTGAAGATGGGAACAATGGGCACTGCCCTCTCATGCCCATGCCCAGCCGGGCAGGAGCCCATTGGGCAGCTGCTCCCATCCTAACCGGCCCGACTCCTCGCTCCTGGCCGGCTGACTCTGGGATTCACCTTCAGCCTCTGGCAGCAACACCTAGGGATGCAGCCTCTCACCCAAGATGCCTTGACAAGTACACTGACCGGAAAGATCAACTGGGGAAATGAATTCTAACGGGGGTTGAAATCTTTGGGAAATGTTCAACAAGGGCTCTCCAGCCCGGCATCCTCTGGGAGACTGGAAAACTCAAATCTAAACCCTAGATGGGAAACGTCTAGCCTTAGGCTATTCCTCCAGAATCTGAGGCCTGGCACGTGAAAAAGGCGTGGGCTGCCACAAGGGGGCGACTCTAAACAACACTGAAACCACTAATGAATTAACACCTATTACGAGGAGGGTGTGGGGCAGCATCATTTAAAACGGAAATCTATTGTCGTGGAGAAGAAAACGATATTCGGTTTAGTTAAATAAAATGTGTTAAGTTGGTGAGTTTAGAGAAACATGTCTGGGCCACTAAGACCCTCGGAAGAACCAACCCGGTGATGTGGAATCTGCATTCCTACAACCATAAGAGGGAGGTGAGCCTGAAACACTGAGTCCCCCCAGCCCCGGCCAGGGGAAGGCAGACTGAAGTGCACAGGCTCCTGCGAGGCCATCCACCTGCTGCTAACTTAGACCAAGAAAAGCTGCAAGCAAACACCTAAGCTGGCAGTTCTGGTGAGGACCACCTCAGGGGAAGGTGCTGTCTGTTCTTGCTTTTACCACTTACGGAGTCAGTGTATCACACACTGCTCCATGCGTTTTACGTGTATTAACTCACTTAATACTCACAGCCATCTGGAAGGTAGACATTATTCTCATCCTCACTTTACAGATGATGAAACACATAAAAAGCATGAGACACTTGCCTGAACTTACACAGCTAAGAAATGACGGAGGCAGGGAGAAAGGCATTAGTGCAGCCCACGAAGGACTAAATTTCAAAGGCTGGGCCTGCACTGAAGGCAGGAGACAGAGAAGCTGGCTCTAAGGACCCGTCGCCCCTCCCGGGGCCCTGGCTACAGCCGGCCTGGGGGGCGGGGGACATCCATGCTGCCGCCACCACTCTGTGCTCTCTGGAACCACTGCTGCGAGGAAGGAAAGCAGGCCTGGGGGACAGCAGGGAGCAGTGTCCCAGTGGCAGCATGCTCCACAGAGGGTGGGCCTCTCCAAGGGCAGAGGAGAGCGAGAAGGGAGCGTCGCGGTCAGGCCATCCAGACTCCTGCGGGAGCAAAAGCGCCGCTGTCTTGCCGAGTCTGAGGAGAAGATACTGAAGACGGGGAGTGGTGGGCAGAGGGCACAGGGAGCCCACCTGTGGGTGTGCATCCGGCTGGGCCATCAGAGCATACGCTCTCCAGTCCTCCCCAAGCCCATCTTCCTCCTTCAGCTTTTTGAACCCTCCTCACTCACCAAGCAACCTCCTGACCTGACTTCCCCATATCTGTGGGTGGGGATGGGCGGACAATGGACATGGATGTTCTTACCTTTGGGAAAGGACAGCATCGCCCCAACATACCTAAGTAAACTGGCAAACGGATTTGCACCTCAGCTCACGCGATTCAGGCAAACATCAGTCAGTTGCCAAGAGGTGTACGACTATCCCTGGGGTCAACTAAGAACATCCAGTTTGTGAATCTGAAAGGCTGAGGACCAAACCCTGGATCCAAGTGGCCCTGTCCAGTGGGTGCCATCAACCCACATTCTGGTTTGGTGACTCCTACTTAGTGTCTGCTGAACGAGCAAATGAATGCATGGATGTGCAAGTAAAAGTGAGGAAAAAGGCACCATAAATTCTGAACCACATGCTGCAATTGAGCAGCCAAAAGGACAAATAAGTCGGTTATTAGGCCTGCACAGAGTTGTGGGTTGTTTTTTTTTTTAATTGGTTGTTAACCTTCTAAAAATCAGAAGTTTTCACATTTTTACAAACTCAAAACGATCTGGCAACCCTGAGTCTGTCTTCCCACACAGCTGTGTAGAGCTGGAGTTGAGTGGCAGCTGCCCCCTTCTTGTGGGCCAGGCCCTCTCCAGGGCCCCGCAGTCCACACCACTCCCTACCAGGCACCCAGCATCCTCCAGCCTTTCACACTTGTCTTCTGGCACCACAGGCATCTGGTTTGAGAGCCCTGGCCTGAGCCACACTACCCATGCTAGGCAAAAGGTGCACCAAACCCATGGTTTTCCACCTTTATTTCACTACAAAACCCTCAACCCAGTACATCAGCTACATAAAAGGTAAGTATGTCAGCTACAATAGGGATTGGGAAGAGTTCCAAAACCTACGCTGCCCTGGCAATGCTCTCGACCCCATTCCTAGTAGTCTTGGGGGTACCACAAGGCACTGCTGAACCCGGTATGCAAAAATCCACTAATGAAACACGTCCAAAGGCTCACCAGCAATCCACGTAACCTGAACTTCCCTTCTTCGTCTGTCACGGTGTCTTCTCCATAAATACTGCAGTCGTTCTGGCCCACTGCTTCCACGGCAACACCCTGTTCTGGTTCTCCATTTAAGGAAGAAACTGTACCATAGCAACTAGAGGGACGAGAGAAGAAACAGAACATGACATTCTTGGGGTCTTCTGAAGCACACAAAAGATTTCAGGGAAAGTGTCCTGCATTTACTAACAATTTACAGTGCAAAATAGCTCAGTGGAGAACTGCCCCAAATGACCCAGACAACTCAGTTCTAGCTGTGTCACTTGCAAATCGAGCCTTCCTGCCGGAGGGCTCAGGCCAGCCAGAAGGCTGTCATCAATTTCTCTTCTTGTACATTCTAAAGGATGCTCCAGAAAATTGTAATTAAAAAAGGATAAGCTTTATTTTATTCCACTTTATTGTATTTTGTTAAGCTTTAATTTAAATAATGAAGCATCCAATAAAATGAAAAGAAGTCACTTCCCCTTTCATTCCATTTTTATATTTGATTGAAAATGGTCCGTTTTTCTAAACCCACTCTTTCTGATTAATCGATCTTTGCCTCGAGTGCTTTTGTAAATGTGTATAAATATATTTATTAATATTTGTGTAAACTGTCTCTGAAAGTATTCAGAAACACTGGAAAACCTAGGTAGCTCAGAGACCAGGATAGGAGGGAAACTTCACATTGTACAGACTCTTTCCAGCATTTCCAAGTTTCACTCAAGTGAATGCATTTCCTCCTTTTCAAAATGTAACTCCCTCAAGTTTCAAACTTTTTTAAAAAATGAAAATTTTTAGGAACTAAATAGGGTCTTTCAGGCCAATTTCAAAATAGGAACTTTGTGACTGAATCATTCGTTTGAAGGGAGTTCCCTGTTGGCCTAGTTGTTAGGATTCAGCACTGTCACTGCTGTGGCCTGGGCTCGATCCCTAGTCAGGGAACTGAGATCCTGCAAGCTGCCCGGCATGGCCAAAATTAAAATTAAGAAAAAAAAAGGGGGGATGTACACTTGTTGGAGATATTAGAAGAAAACGGCAGCAGTCAGGAGCCTGTGGACCTCATATCCTATATCCCTTGTCTTCCAAATAAAATCAGTATGAAGACTGGGATGAGTTTCTAGAGAATAGAAGCGTGAGTGTGATCCCACAGCCCGGGCTTGGGAGAGGGGGGTGCAGGTGGGGCTGCCTACCTGTAGGCCGTGCGGTAGCCGGTGATGGTGATCTTCAAGTTCTGCCCCTCCTGCACCTCGATCATCTGCGAGGATGGCTCAAACCGGAATTCTTTCATCATGGGCTTGAAGTAATACTGGCCGGGGCTCTGCCGAGAGACAACCACAAACTGAGCCTCTGCTGCAAATCTAGGTATGGCTTCAAAGGGGGCGGCTGAAGTCATGATGGACCAGAATTAGGCCCAAGAGCTCCAT
Organism: Leucopleurus acutus; assembly: GCF_964270905.1. Lineage (NCBI taxonomy): Eukaryota > Metazoa > Chordata > Mammalia > Artiodactyla > Delphinidae > Leucopleurus > Leucopleurus acutus. The sequence continues at coordinate 25,735,882 of NC_139158.1, forward strand.
GGCTTCCTAGACACCTAGAAATGGTAACTCTAACTCTACAATAAATCATTACAGTGACAGCAATTACAAGTCTAACAGCAGCTGTCATCATGGTGTGCCTACAAGAACGCTGTGGGGTAGAAATCATATGTGAATTTTATGAAGGAAGCAATTGAGGCTCAGAGAGGTCAAGTAACTTGCCTGAGATGACCCAGCAAGTAAGTAGCAGATGGAAGATTTGAAGCTGGGTGCGCATCACTGCACAGCATGTGATCTTTCGGATACACCTCACTGCCTGTTTGCCACATCCCTGTAACAGTCACTTTATTCCCAGGACTGACAAGATGGCCAATTGACGTGCACTCCTGAGTGCCCACCACTCAGGGCCTCATTCTACATTCCCAGTGAAAAATGGGTACTATCCTCCCACCATGGGGAGTGTGCTTTGCAGAAGAAACACAAGCTCAACCCCCGAACGAGACTCGGCATTATAAACAGCACGATCCTGTGGTAAAACAAAGGGATGCCTGAGACAGGAGCCGCTGTGGCCGGGGTAATTAATTACACTGTCTCAGTGACAAGGGGGTGACCAGAAAACAAGAAGTCTGTGCAGAAGGGAACACGAATCAGCAGCATTAAGTTCTAGTGAGAGCAATCCTCTAATTACGTCTGGTCCCCGAAGAAACGTAAAACACTCCAGGCTGGTTTTCTGTTCTCACGTTGTCAAGCAACACACAAGTCACGGCCGCCGTGTCCCGGCACTCTCACGGGGGAGTCAGGCAGGCAGTAAACTACCAGACACCTTACCAGGTTTGAGAAGGTCAGAATGCCGTTGTCCTGAGTCAAGAGGTTGGAACGAAACACACCACCGCTGAGGGATAAGAGGACCCCAGGGAGGGGCTGGTCGTCTTCAGCTTTTATCTGGGGGTGGAAAAAGGAACCCCAGAGCAAGGTTAATTCATATTAACCATGAACAAGTCAAGAGGTAATCCTTAATGGGTTGTTTTTCTTTTACCGTTATTCACTGGGGGAGACAAAAGGTCTCCTCTTCATCCCCAGGGTAACCAATGTTAATAGTTTGGTGTGCAGCCTTCCAGAACTCTCTGTGCCCACACAAATCTTATCAGCATTATGGCTGCTGTTGACGGACTTCATAAGTGATCTGGTGGGGCTGGGGGAGGCCCCCTAAAATGTACGGTTCTGTAACTGCAAGTTGCTTTCTCTGCCCTCAGCCACTTTCCCGGCTGCCCTCGTCCACCAGTCCCCACCGATCAGCCTCGCTGCTTCGGAACAGCTGCATATCGTTCTAAAGCAGAGGTCAGCCAACAATGGCACACAGGCTAGCCATCGAGTTTAGTGATGGAAAAGGAGAGACGATCTGAATGTCCCTGAGCGTGTGTATCCTTGTGCACTTAAGTTTTTCTTTTTCCGAACAGTCAATTCCTAGGAGTAGAATTGTCGGAAGTGTGCACTCGAAATTCAGAAAGAAACCCCCAAACTGCCCTCCATGGTGGCTGTAACCATTTCCAGCTCCAACAAATTACCTATGTGTGGGAAAATGCGTGCTCGCCAAGAAGATGGATATTGTCTTGATTACTGCAAATCTCACCCCAGACCCAGTGTTCCTTTGCATTTCCCCAGTGACTACCGAAGTCGAGTGTTTCCTGTATGTTTATGAGTGACTTGGATGATTTCCGTGAACTGCCTTTCATATCCTTGGTTCATCTTTTCTCTGTTGGGTTGTCTTTTTTTTTTAAATTTAATTATTTATTTATTTTTGGCTGCATTGGGTCTTTGTTTCTATGCACGGGCTTTCTCTAGTTGCGGCGAGCATGGGCTTTCTCTTGTTGAAGAGCACAGGCTCTAGGCACACAGGGTTCATTACCTGTGGCACACGGGCTCTAGAACGCAGGCTCAGTAGTTGTGGAGCACGGGCTTAGTTGCTCCACAGCGTGTGGGATCTTCCTGGACCAGGGCTCAAACCCGTGTCCCCTGCATTGGCAGGCAGATTCTGAACCCACTGCGCCACCAGGGGAGCCCCATGTTGGGCTGTCTTTTTCTTATAGATTTTAGGAGACCCTGGTAAACAGGGAATGTTATTTATGGTACAGATATTTCTTCCCAGTTTGACTATCTTTCAGTTTGGTTTAAAATGCATTCTGCAATATAGAATTTTAATTTATTTGGCCTCTATGTTGAAAATATTCAGCCTCAAGATCTCCAGACTCACTCTGTCCATTACACAGCATGCTTCTTCCCAAGAAGGACTGAGGCAAGAGAGAAAGACATTCTGCATCCTTCAACAGAGAACAGAGTCAAGGATGAAAGCTTAAAATACTTCCCAAAAGGTATGCACACAAGCTTAAGTCAACAGATCTCCTAATTACAAGTGAAAGAAGCCAGACCAAAAAAAGAGTACATCCTGAATGATTCCATTTATATAAAACTCTAGGAAATGCGAAATGATCCAAAGTGAAAGAAGGCAGATCAGAGCAGTGGGGAGGGGCAGGAGAGACGGGTTGCCAAGGGTATGAGGAAATTTTGGAGGGTGACGGATGTGGCCACCATTTTGACTGTGGTAGTGTTTTCATGGGGGTCATCATATGTCAAAACTGTCAAATTATACACTTTATGTGCAGCTTACTGTATGTCTATTATACCCCATAAAGCTGCTTTTTAAAAGCACACAGTGTTACCTCAAAGCTCACGCCTGCCAAGGCATAAGCCTTAAAGTCTCCTATGGTTCCTTCCACCGCAGTCAAAACGTAGCCCTCCTTCTGCGAAGACACGGTATACTCCAGGTCACTGTGCAGTGGCCCAACACTGAGTAAAAAAGAAACACTGGAGATGGCTTTGCTTCAAATCCTGGAAGAAGCATCACCTGCCCCAAGGAAACCTGGCTCCCCAGTTTCTTTCTAGGCTCCCCGACTGATCCCAAGCAAATGTTTCTTAGTCACGGCCTTACCTATAGGCACCTTTGTCGTCAGTAAAGACTGTGATCAGGGGTGAACTCGCCCCCTTTTCACTGATGACAATCTCCACTCCTTCCAACTCTGGGTGGATCTGGCCTTCCAGAAATAAGCCTGCTTTCCCTTGTATCTCAATCAACTTCCCTGGGCAGCTTTCTAAAAAGGGAAGAGATAAACAGAAGACTAGGTTGGGGCTTCCCATTAAAGAAGGGCCTAAAACGGAGATATTGGAAGCCAGCTCCAATGAGGCTGCTGTCTGTACCAGAATCCTCAGTGACTGCAAGTGGCCCAAGCCTCTCACCATTGACGAATGGCCTTGTTCAACTGCCAGGAATGTTAGCAGGTACAGCCTACAAAGCTGGCTTTCCCCTGCTCCTCTCCCTTGGCTCTCACAGGCCACAGGTGAGGAGAGAAGCCGTTACTGCAGGTCAGAGCCTGTGCGGCTGGACCTCAGAGGACCGGTATGGAAGGCTGCCCCGGACAGGCTGCCTGCTGGACAGCCACGCCCTTCAATACTCTCCTTCCAAACACAGAAACGTCCAGGGTTTAATGAACCCACGATGCTGGGAAAAGCTATTGGTAGCCTAAATATTCCACCAGCGATCACTTCTAGTTATCCAGTCCCCAAAAGACCCTCCCATAACCCCGACCAAAAAACATAAACATCACAAACAGTTCGGACACACGAAGACATTTCAGACGTTTCAACAACTGATGCTTTTGCTTTTTATCTCCCTTCTGGTGTCAACCTGATAACATCAAGGAAAACTGAGTCCTTTTCCAAAAAGATCCCCCAATTCTAATAGTGAAAGTTACGTTTACTGATTTAGACCTTTCGTTCATCCACTCACTCATCAAGTAGTAAGATCTATGTGGCAAAGGGGACTGAAGTGCCTTACAAAGATGGTTTCACTATAACAGCAGCACAGAATAAAATTTTAATTGCAGGGAAAGAAACACTTGCAAAGGTGTGTCATCGGCTCGCTGAGCTGACATTTACCTCCACTGACGGTGGCTTCCATGGAAGGAGGATAAAAGAGCAGCTCTTTAGACGAGGGTGTGACAGTGATTTTCTCCCCAGACCTAAAATAAGTAAGATACTTCAATGTGGCTGGTCTGTCCCCCCATGAGGAAGGACATCAGAACAGACGACCCTGCAGGGAAAGCCAGAGAGCGCTTACCGTGCCCAGTAGGAGAAGTCGTAGGAGAAGGGGCCCTGTAACTCGTCCACCATCTCCTGCACAGGGGGCTTGGTCCTTCCCTCAACCCCCTCCTCTCCACCGGTCTTCTCCCTCTCCTGCCTGCGGCTCTCGATCTCGGCCAGCTGCTGCTCCCTCCGCAGCTCCTGCATGGACCTCAGAGGGCCGAGGACCAGGGCAGGTTCGCTGTCGATGGAAGATCTGGAAGAAAGGAAGGAGCGGTCCAGAAGACGAAGTCACGTATCCCTGTAGTCAGTGGGAATCAGACATTTCTGCAAGCAGAGATCCAGCAGTAAAAAAAACCCAAGCACCTCATAAAGCCACCAACACATTCTTCTCCTGTTTTGAATAAACTAATAGCTTTTTAAAAACAAAAAACTGAACTTCTTTGCCATGGTGGACGTATCTGATAGATCTGGGCTGGGATGAAATACCACTGACTTTATGACTTGAAGGAAACATCAGATTTCCCGTAGGACATGGAGTCCTTCCCACACCACACCACCATCTTCTGTCTCTCTTTCAACCTTTATTGAGAACATACTCTGCAAGAGAACCAGGCACTGGGGAGACTGTACACAGGACAGACAACATTCCCCAACCTCGTGGAATCCACATTCTAGTGGGAAGAGGCAGACAATCAACAGAAAAACGTTGTCAGGTGATAAGTACAATAAGGAAAAATAAAGCAGCATGGAAAGATAAAAGAGCTGGTGGGAGGCAAGGGGCACTACTTTTTATTAGGGGCTGAGCCAAGTCCCTTCTGATAAGGTGACACCACTGCCACCTGAAGGAAGGGCGACAGAGAGCAAACCACTTGGCTCTGGGTGAGGCCTCAGGCAAGAAGGTGTCGAGTGCAAAGTCTCTCGAAGCCTTGGAGGCAGCTCCCTGCCATGCTCAAGGGACAGCAAGGAGGAGAACAGGGAGGCCTGGGCAGAGGGACCCAGGCAGAGCCAGATCAGGTAGAGCCAGATCAGGTGTCAGACTAGGGCTTGGAAAACCTTGGTGTGGACCCTGAGGGGATGGAGTTTTAAACAGAGGAATGACAGGGTCTCCACTTTTAAAGATCACTTGGACTTCCCCATGAACAACACACTGTTATAAAGCAACAGCCAAAACTCGGACGCCAGACAGGAAGCTGCGGCAACAATCCCAGCAAGAGACAAGGGTGGGTGGAACCAAAGTATAGAGGCCAGGTGCTAAGAAAGGACTGGATGACGGATATACAGTTGGCCCTCCATTTCCGCAGGTTCCGCATCCGAGGATTCAACCAACCGCAGATGGAAAATATTTGGGGGAAAAGATATTCCAGAAAGTTCCATAAAGTAAACCTTGATTTTGCCACATGCTGGCAACTATTTACATAGCATTTACATTGTATTTACAACTATTTACATTGCATTTACATCGCGTTGGATATTATAAGTAATCTAGAGATGACTTAAAGTATATTTAAACTATACAGGAGAATGTGCATAGATTATATGCAAATACGACTTCATTTTATAAGGGACTTGAGCATCTGTGGATTTTGGTAACCACGGGGGGTCCTGGAACCAAACCCCATGGATAACAAGGATTGTACAGTTGAGGATTTGCAGATGGATCGGTTGGGTATGGGATGCAAGAGAAAGAAGAATCAAGGACCAACGAGAAAGATGGAGCTGCCATTTCTGAAACAGGGAAGGCTACGGAGGAGGTCTGTGGAGGGCGACCACCAGGAATCTGGTTTTGGATCCGGGAAGTACAAGATCCCCATTAGGGACCCCACCCCCGGCCATGTCCAGCTGGAAGATGCATTTCACATAATTTTCAGCAAAACCAAACCAAACAAAAACTCTTCTGAGGTTACAAAAATAAAGTTAATAAAGACTGAAAACAACGTAACACGGAGTCACTACTGGTAAAAATATGACTTTCTAGTCATACCAGTAATTCATACTTTCCAAGCAGGAAAATACTAAAAGACATTGCTCCAGCACCAGGCAAAGTGCCAGGCCCACAAGACAAACGCAGCAAGTCCTTCTCCTAGAAACCATGTCACCCTGGTGAATAGGTATCCCATCAATTCAGTCAGAGACCACGGGCTGCCCCTGACACTCCTCCCTCCCTGACCCCACGTGGTCAGACTGCTGCCGCGTCCCTTCAACTCAATCTCCCTGACAACTCTCCAACCCGTCCGCTTCTCTCCATCCCCACCGCCATCCACCTGGCTGAAGCCCCATCCTCCCTCACCTGGACTCCTACAAGAGCCTCTGCCCCCACCTCGATCGACTTCCACTCTTGCGCCTCTTCTATCTGTTCTCCACTCAGCAGCCAGGGGGACCTTCTTGAAACAAAGAGAAAGTGATCCCTCTACTTGAAATATGTCAGAGTGTCCACGGGACACAGCTAAGACCCTTAACGTGGCTGGCCCCCAGAAGCCCACCTCTCCTGCATGGACCTCAACCCCCTGACAAGGTCAAAGTCAAAGCACTTATGACAGCTTTTATTTTACAGTTCTGTATGTGACTCTTGGACTACTGTCCGCTGCCCCCATGAGACTCTAAGTTCCACGAGGGCAGGGGCTATCACCTACGCCCAGTGCCTAACCACTGAGGATTCTCCATCCATATTTTCTTCACGGAAGGACGGGTGGACAGAAAGATGGAGACACTGCTGGAAAGGCAACTTCAAATAAGGTTTTTGACAAAGATGGTTGTCAAATAAGGTTTGACAAATAAGGTTGACAAATAAGGTTTTTGACAAAGGTATTTGACAAAGATGGTCATATTGTCAAAATTCTTTCCTTTCTTGAGAAAATTAGGGTATCAGATGCACCCACCACACAGCAAAAATTCCTCTCAAAGGTGACATTCACACAAACCTGACCCTCAGTGAGGGACTGCCTTTCATACACTTTCTCTCATGACCCTTCTCATATAAGGTGTCATCTCTATTTCCCAAGCCTTCGAGAAAGGCTCTAAAGAAAAATAGGCAATTTTTTTTGAATTTGCTAAAACGCTTGAAATACAGTGGACAAACCAGAGATTCTTTTTTTCCTTAGCAAAGACAGGAAGTGTAACGAGTTCAAACAGAAATTTAAGACGCTGAAACGAGCTGTCAGGAGACTCTTCCTCATCCACAGTTAATTCCTGAGTCATAAAAGGAAAGGAACAGGCTGTTGTGAATTTACAGCTATGTCACATAAGTATAAGAGCGAAGACTGTTTGTACTACGCCTAGAGATAAGAAATCAAGAATAATTTTCAGAGCGTCCATTAGAGAAGGTCTGGTCCACCACCCTCCCGTGCTCAGCCCACCATGGAACACTAGCCTTACTTGATAGTCACGGTAACATCCATCATTTTGTCAGTGGTGATAGTTCCAAGGACGTGGTGGCGAATGGCTGTCAACGTCAAGATACTGGGTGAAGACCTATAAATTAGAGAAGTGGAAAGAAAACACCACATCACCTCATGGTTCTCAAAGGATCACAAACAACATCACTTATGGGCGACCTTCCTGACCCTGAAATATACTATGTGACACTGCTCTTAGCACTTCAGAACTCCTGAAATACATACAAGTGTCTTTAAGAGTAAACTGATTCTCCACACCAAAACTTTACACCTCCAATTCCCTGTGAAACCCACAAGCATTTGTAAAAATAGAAAAATGGTAGACTTGAGCTTGAGAAATTCTCATCAGTGGGGCTGGAAGATTCAACAAACATTGTATTTAAGCCACTTCCAAACCACAGCCTTCCGTCCTGGGTTTACAGAATTCTTGGGAAAGAGAGCTTTACCTTCATTTCCTCAGTAATTTACCCAACTGTCTTAAAATCCTTGTCTAGAAATTCTTTTCCATGCCTAACCTTACCGCTTCCAGAAAAAATACAAAAAACGCCCGTGTTCTCAGCAATGAGTGAAGAAGAGAGTCACGCTCACTCTCCTCCACAGGAGACACACAGACACCCCGGAGCAGTCGGCGCCCGGCTTACGTGTCATAGGTGTAGAACGCTTGCTCGAACCGGTGGCAGGAGCGAGGGGTCACCTTGTACACGCCTGCAGCCAGGAAATCAAAAGTAATTTTCAGAGAAGAGCGTCTATTATGCTGAGCAATTCCAACATCCGAAATCCAAAGGCGGTGCCTCTCACTTACAACCTATCATGGATGTGCAACACGGGATCAGAAATGCCTTTTCCGCTGCCTACGATGGCTTCTTACCAATGACCTGATCCACTTAAAGGCCCACTCACAAAGCAAGGATTTTCATTTTGCATAATTTAACAAGTCACAGCACTTGAGTCTACACAGACCAAGCTAACAGACACGTGCACGAGGAGGAACAGGAAGTACATTTCTACTGCGAATCAGACTGAGAATCTTCTACCTAATAGATTCTGTTAAAGATCCAAAAGACAGCCACAGCCTGGACTCCTTCCTATAAATATTCCTAAGAGGGGGCATGGGGCAGGGGAAGGCCCAGAAAATTATGCAACAACTGCAAAAACACTTTCATGCCATGAGCTCATGTGGGGTACACTCAGATTAGGGGCATATGATGTCATTTGCCAGAAGAATAGTTTCAGGAAGGAGCAAAGTGTAACAGTGGATTCTCCCAAATGGTCTTTAACCAACATTTTGGCCATATGACCGACCAAAACATGAAATTAGTTCAAATCACCTCTGCTGTTTCTGTCACACTGATCAAGCCTCAATGCAGTTACGAGTAGAAAAAAAATTACTAGGTTTCTTCATTCATTTTGTTTGTTCTTTCATTTGACGAACACTGACAGGGCAACACTCGGGCCGGGTATTGTGCCAGGTGTTGGTACACGGTGGGGACAGATAACGGTCCCTGCCTTCGCGGGGCTTGCCATCTACAGAGAGAGCATTCGACAGCCACGTGCACACCAGGTGTGACGGGTATGGGCAGGGGAGGAACTGGGCACTGTGGACACGAGCACAGCAGGGAGCTCTCAACGACACTGTGGGGCCAGTCTCCCTGGGGAGTAACATTGGAACCAAGAAGTGATGGGCAGGCAGGCAGAGCTGGGTGAAGAGGGGGTGGGGCAGGGAAAGCACTGAGGTAGAGCACAGCATCTGAACCACAGGCTTGCTGGCTGTCTCCCTAACAGCTGTCCTTACTGCTTACGTTTAGGGTGAAAATGCGCCCAGCCTCAGGCAGCAAATCCAACCTCCCCAGGCTCCCTTTCAGCTAAAAGTGGCCTTGTGACACGGTTCTTGCCGGTAAGACATGAAGTTTCCTGGAGGATGCGGCACGGAAAATGTTTGCCCGCCCCTCTCCTCATCTTCCTGCCTTAAACATAAGTTTTCTGGGGCAACAGTAGGCACTTTGAAAACACAAGGTAAGAAATACCAGGGAAAGAGCTAAAAGAATCACAAAGACACCAACCCTAACATCTACCAGCTGCTGAACCCATGCCTGGTGCTGCCAGACTTTGCTACTGAGCCAAATTAACTCCGCTTGTTGGGGGCTGTCGTATAGATTTTGTTACCTGCAGCCAATGGCATCCTGATTAAGACACAGGACAGAGTGGCTGGAGCAGAGTGTGACAGGTAGAGCCAGATTATACAGGAGCTCAAGGGCTGATGAAGGGTTTTGTACAAGAGTACCCCCTATCTGTGGGGTATACGTTCTAAGACCCCAGTGGATGCCTGAAACCACAGGTAGTAGCAAACCCTGTACATATTATGTTTTCACGTACACTAATAGGTGGGTAATGTATACAGCGTGGACGTGCCAGACAAAGGGACGATTCACATCTCCGGGCTGGACGGGAGCAGGATGGTGAGAGATTTCATCACGCTACTCAGAATGGCATGCAATTTAAAACTTATGAACTGTTTATTTCTGGAATTTCCCATTTAATATTTTTGGACCACAGTTGACCACAGGTACCTGACACTGTGGAAACTGAAACCATGGGTGAGTGGGGATTACTGTATCTTATCTTGAGAACCAAGAGAAGTCACTGAATTGTTCATTAGGAAAATGCAAAATAAAACCACAATGAGATACTACTTTACACCCACCAGGATGGCTAAAAATCAAAAAGAGAGCAACAAATATTGGTAAAGATGTGGAAAAACATGAACCCTCAGGCATGGCCGGGAGGAATAGCAAATGGCAAATACAGCCTTTTCAGAAAACAATTTGGCAGCTTCTCTAAAAATTAAACATAAATTTATTATATGATTCCATTCCTAAGGATCTACCCAACAAATGTCCAAACCAAGACTCGTACACAAATGTTCACAGCAACGTTATTCATAATAGCCCCAAGCTGGAAACAGCTCACATACCCACCGACCAGTGAACAGATACACAAACTGTAACATAGCCATGCAATGGGATACTATTCACCAATAAAAAGGAACCAATTATTAATACCTGCTACAACCTGGGTGAACTTCAAAAACATTACGTTAAGTGAAAGAAGCCTAAAAAATAACAGTATTGTATGATTTCATTATACGAAATGTCCAAAAAAAGGCAAATCCATAGAGACAGAAAATAAATTAGTGGCTGCCTAGAGCTGGGAATAGAGATCAAATGTAAACATGCGGGAAGGATATTACTGGGGTGATGCAAATGTTCTGAACTGGATTATAATGATGGTTGATATAGGTATAGTAACTCAACATCACTGTACTGAACACATTTTAAATGGGTGAATTTTATGGTCTGCAAATTGCATCTCAATAAAGTCATTGACAGAGAAGCCACTGAAGGACTTTAAGCAAGGCGGGAGATGATCCAATCTTTATCTTAAAAAGATCACTCATCAGGAGAGGTCATGGGCTGATGGTGCAATCCTTTTAGAAGTGAAAAGGGCCCAGTGGTCTGGCCCCAACTCCAACCCGAGAGCCTGTGAACACATGCCAGCCCCCACCTCTATTTCTTTGGGTAAAAACGCTGCTCCCTCCAGAGGAGCTAACCGCGGCCAAAGTTGACAGCTTGATGCAAACTGAACCGAGATAGGGAAAAATGCCTTTAAAACCACCCTCTGGTGCCTTTCCATTTCTCTCACTCGTAGCACATCAATCCTTCCAGACTCACCGGGCTTGGACAGGCAGAATCGGTTGACGCCTTTGGAGAGGTTATAAATCCCCACGTTCTCAGGTCCATTTCCATCCTGATAAAATTCCTAAGGGACAAAAGCCAATACAATGACTTACTAGGGGAGATGGAGACACAGCGATGATTAATAATATTTCTGTTTCTGAACCAGTCATCTGTTTTGCCCATTAATCATGTGAGCAGCTGGGTGCCACAGGAAAATCAAAAAGCTTCCAAAACTTCCAACAAAAACTGATCTTTTTCATTCAATCAACTTATATTTATTGAGCACCTGCTATGCGGCAGGCTCAAGGCTGGGCCTTGGTTGCTGCCGTGGCTCTTATTTTCAGGGAGACTTACATTCTAATATAGGAAGAGAGAAAACCCAGGTAGTCAACAAAGAAGTCAGTAGATTTCAGCTAGGAAGTAACAGAGCTTACAGAGAAATAAACAGGGAGCAGGATAGAGAGGGACCACCACAGAGGCCTGTTCAGCCTGGCCTCAGAACAGACCCCTCCTGAGCAGGTAACATTGGGGCTGCAGCCTGAGTAATGAGAAAAAGCAAATACACTCAGCTGTGCAGAAGACACGTCATTCCAGGCAGGGAAGAGTATGTGCAAAGGCCCAGAGAAGGGACCGAGCTTGGTGTGGAACTGGCCGAGGCGGCCAGTATGCCACGGCCCAGTGAGTGAAGGGGAGAGGGGTAAGGGGTAAGGTACGAGTTAACGAAGGGCTGGCCACTGTTAAGGAAGATGGATCTCCGTCTAAGGGAAATGGAAATCCACTGGTGGGTTTAAGGGAAGGAATGGTTTCCTAAATGTCTATTACTTATTCTCAACTGGATATTAATCAACCCATCTCTCGTAACAAAGCTGTTTGTTGAGCACTTGTAGTTAAGCGGTTAGAGCATTCAACTGGTGTTGGAGACACCAGTCTCACTGCCTCTGGTGTCTAATATAAGTGGCCACTTAATTGCCATTTGCCTCCGTTTCTCCACTGGGACCTTACAGTGACATCTGCCATTGCTGGAAGTCAAAAATTATATAAAGTTCATGACTGGGTCTACATAGGTGTACACAGGTGCTCCCTTTCCTGAAATCCACTGTGTACACTGCCAATCCAGCTTCAGTGACTACAAGAGAATAACCAACTCTGTCCTCAGCTGCACCTGTTCATAAACAATAGCAGTGTATGGCCAGGAAAACTTCAAATACGTAAGAGGGTTACTTAAACCTTACCATGCCCCTGGGGAGTGAGTATTATGATCTCAATTTTAGAGGAGAAAACTGAGGCTCACAAACACTAAATGAACTTGCCCGATGCTACAGAGCCCACGTGCTTTGCACTACGGCAACAGCTTCCCCAAATCACTAGTCAAAGTTAAAATTTAATGTGGAGCCAGGATAAGGAAATCTCCCAAACAAAGGCATCTTTCCACTAAGGGACTTAAAATGCTTCCTCATGGTGCTTTCCATAATAGGTGGGTGAGTCGAGGGGCAGAAAAGGGAATCCGCCTTGACTATCTATGCTGATAATACTCGTAGCATGCTAGTTCTTCTCGCTCTCCAAAAGGCAAGTGTCATTCCACATAAGAGAATCCTCAGAAGCTCCGCTTACCAGAGTGATGGCGTGAGACAGGGAGCATCTCAGCATATAGCCCGTCTGCCTGAACTCAATCGCTGACACATCGTCCTCCAGAACCTCCACCTCTAGACTCTTGTTCTTCCAGCACCAATCTTCATGCAGGATGCTGACTGCAAAGGACACAACACACACCCACGTGGGAACAGAGCACACCGCCTCCCTGGATGCCCCCAGAAAAACAGTGCTAATGAATCCTATGTGTGAGCCTCTATACACATACATACCAACAAATATGTATGTGTGTGTGTGTGTGTGTGTGTGTGTGTGTGTGTGTGTCAGTATACACATAGAGCTAATCACACTGGGAATAAGTAACTGCTAAAGAAAAACTGAAACCAATGGCCATTAAAATCACCAAGAAAGAAATTCAACTGGGCCTAAGAGCAGACTACAAGTAAGACATTCAGGGATTGGCAAACTTTTTCTGTAAGGTGCGAAAGAGTAAATATTTTCACCTTTGTGGGCCACATGGTCTCAACTATTCAACTCTGCATCTGCAGCACACAAGCAGCCACAGACGGTAAACAAACAAGTGGGCGTGGCTGTGTCCCAATAAAACTTTATTCATAAGAACAGGCAGTCGCCCTCGGCTCATAGTTTGCCAACACCTGACATAATAGAAAATATAATTCCCCAGAAAAATCAGCCTACTTTATAAGCCATTCACTGCCAGGAGCTCCCAGCTAAACTCTGACAGAGCAAAGATACAAGCAATGGGAGCTTCTCAAGAAAGGCGGAGAAAAGAGAAACAACATTCGCCAGCACCTTCTGCTTCCCAGGCCCTGTGCAAGGGGCTTCATATACTGGATTTCATGAGTCCTACATTCTGCAGAAAGGTTCTATGACTCCTATTTCAAAAGGGGAAACTGAGTCTCAGGGAGATCAAGTAAGCTGCCTCACTCACACAGCTGCTAAGTGGTAGAACACGTCCGTGTAATTATTTCACACTCTTTTCCAGCATTTAGATATAAAATGGCATGAGAAGAAGTGTGTGGGTCATCCTGATGAGGCGGTAGTTAGCTCATAAAGCCTCAACTTCTGCATTACTGCCCAAGGCTAAATAATGCACATTCAAGGTCAAGGGGTAAAGAAGAGTTAAACAAGTACAACTGTACAGCTGGGATGCAACTTGAGAGCAGGTTTCTAGAAAGTTTAGAAAGACAGGAAGTGCTGCCTTCGGTTCTTACTTTTGTATTTTCCGGGCAGCACGTTGTCAAACGTGAAAGTCATTGAGTTGACCTTGCCGGAGAGCTGGAGGCTCCGCTTCTCGCCCTGGCGGCTCAGGGACTGCAGGGTCACCAGCAGGTCACCGCAGGTGTCTGCAGAGAAAAGATGCGGGGGCCTCACTTGACTGCCTTGTGAACCATAGCAGCCGTTCGAACCCTCAATCTCTGTGTGCTGCTTCCCACCCCTTAGCTCCTGAAGGACAGTGCCAGGAGGTTCCTTCAAAGCTAACATGCATCTACTTGATTCTAGGAGGTCTCCCCCTATGCTTGTCATCGGTACCAAACAATGAAGGCACCCAGCAATTATTGCATTAAGGGAAGTAATATCTATGGAGCATCAACAGGAGCAAGAGAAAAATAGACAGAGGTGATGAAACTTTATTGAAAATCCACTTCATACCAGGTATAGAACTGGGCCCTTTATCATCATCATAATAATATTACTAATAATGGCAAAGATTTATATGGCTCTTGCTGTGTTCCAGGTACTTCCAACGGCTATACATACAGTAACTCATTTGATCCTCACAACTACCCTGTGAGGTAGGTACCATTAACATCTCTACATTACAGATGAGGGACTCAAAGCACAGAGAGGTTAAGTAACTTACCCCAGGTCACACAGCGAATGTTCAAGCCCATGCGGTCTGGTTCCAGAGTCTAAGATCTTAACCACTGTGCTACACTGCCTCTTGACATGACCGCATTTAAGCCTCATTAAAACCCCGAGAGCAGGAGTATTCCCATTTTACAGAAGAAAAACCTAGGCTGGGCAAGTACATGCTTACAGTCTCACAGTGGTAAGTGACAGAGCTGGGATGGAAACCTGGGCCCAACTACCATCTTCCTTTCAGAGTCAGAGGGCAATAAAAAGAAACCCACATGTTCTTCTGGGAGCCAAGGCAGCATTACTCAAAGAGAAATGTTATGGTGTTTGTGGCAATTATTCAGAAAGAACTGCACACGACACAGACTCTCAGACAGACACCACTCCCCTGGAGCAGCTTCTGCTTTTACCTTCAATGCCGCCCAGTGAGGAAAAGCTCACCAAAATCCCACCTCTCCCCACTTACTTCTTTGAACCTATCTGTTCTTGCTTTCAGTTGACATCTTACCCAAACAAGAGACTTTCCCCGAAACCGATGCCAAAAACTGCACGAAGGCCACGTCCATCACAGGCCTGTCAGTCACAGCCAGAAGCAGCACCTGAGGCTTCAACATTAGCCCCGCTCTGGTCTCCGCCTCAGGAACCATCACCTGCGGGACACATAGAACAAGGTCAGCGGCTGCATCAGGGCCGCTGCTCCCTGGCCGACGTGGCACCAGAACATCCACCTGGGCCTAAGGCTAAACGGATTCTGTAGGACGAAGGTTCATTCCTAGGCCTAGTTTTATAATCACAACAAATCTGCATACAGCCGGTGTGAAGAAAACATATTTCTAGGCAGACATAAAGCACTAGCCTTCAGCAGCGCCAGGTGTACACAGAAGCGTATCAGGGCATGCAAAGCTGTCATTGATCATGTGCACCCAGGTGGAAACCATACGAAATCCCAGAACCTGATCCTGGCTTGAGGTCACTCGTGACACAAGCTGTGAACTTGTGGAGGCCACGTGGATGACCAACAGTGGAACTGGGCCATTTCTTCTTCCCTCATTTCTGTGTGCCTTTGTCAAGCTCAAAAGAGGGACTGGGAGAGGAGGCGGTGCTCCCCTTCTTCATCCCTGGTAGAGATCACATTCTGGAATTGCCCTTCCCTGGAAAAGGGCCTGATTATGCCTCTGAAAGGGCCTCTAAAGGCTTGTCCGTGTGGCCAACGTCACAAGACACTGGCTGGCTGGTAAAGGAGCTGCCCACCCACACAGTATGCTGTTCGTGGAAGCAAGGGCAAGGCTGTGCGCCCACCCCATCTCCTTGCGGGGGGGGGGGGGATCCCACTGGCCCTACAGGAGAACAAAGTCTTAGAAGGACCCTTCCCAGTCCCCTCCCCTGCTCATCCCCAGGGAGCAGCTGACTTGACGGGTGAGAGCCTGAGACCCCACGGGGCCGGTGGCCTGACCTCCGCTTCTGTCTCATCTCTTGCCCACTGCCCCCACCAGTGCTCAGGCTTTCACCCTGGCGGTGAGACTACAAGCCAGGGTCTCCCCTGCTTCTCCACCTGCCTGGATGGAGAAATTAGGTGGTGCCTGCCCAGCGTCTTCAATTTACAGCAAGGCAGGAAAAGGGAAGCTCTGTTTGGCCTCAGGGTCCAGAAGCCATGCTCTGTGGATGTTACTCAGCTGCCATGAATGAAGAGTTCACTGCGATCTCCTTTGGGGACCCGTGGATGTTCAACAGCAGCCAGAAGCCTGAGAAGGTGGAGGCATGACTGGCAGCCTGATACTAACCCCTAATAAACATCAGGACTGGAAAAGAGAAAGGCCTGTTGCATCACCAATCAGCTGGTTGCATCGACCAGCTGCCTGTCTGCCCTACTAACTGTGACATGCAGGAATGTAAAGACTTCAAAATAAGAAGTTGGGAATGGAAATGCTCCTTCTCTAACCCCATTTTAAAATAACCCTTTTTAAATCATTGGTGTTTTTTTCAAATATCTTAAATAGAACAAAACTCGTCATACCTGGACTTTGTAGGTCCCTGGTTTTGCTTTAAAACAGAATGATCCCTGAGCATCCATCTCCACGGTGACCAAAGACTTGTCCTTGTCTTGAGAGGACAGGACAACTTTGTATTTACTCATCTGCTTGATAGTGTCGGGGAAGCGAATGATTGATATCTGGCCACAGACACTGAACCTGCAACAAGGGGACCGTTCATTCCAGCATGAGAACTCAATTATCACAGGAAAGGTGCTTAGCAACCCAAACTATGCATCCCTCTTTCAGCCCTCGTCCCTAAGACTAGTATGATCTTAATGAAGAGACAGGAATGTAGCCAAAATGACTCCAGTTTTAAAAGCAACCTTTAGAAAGAAGATTGGACCTCTTTCTGCATAAGGAAAAGGCAGAGCGAGGGCCCGGGGCAGGGCTGTTTGTATGTCTGGGTGACATCTGGCCATCTGCCACTGCAGAGGCAATTTTCAAACAATCTGTGGATGATAAAAATGCTTCAGATAATTGGGTCATGGGTGGTGGAGCAGCCTCGAACTGAGAATGTGGACTAGTCCTTAAAAGCAAGAGCCGGGCTTCCCTGGTGGTGCAGTGGTTGAGAGTCCGCCTGCCGATGCAGGGGACACGGGTTCGTGCCCTGGTCCGGGAAGATCCCACATGCCACGGAGCTGCTAGGCCCGTGAGCCTGGCCGCTGAGCCTGTGCGTCTGGAGCCTGTGCTCTGCAATGGGAGAGGCCACAACAGTGAGAGGCCCGCGTACGGCAAAAAAAAAAAAAAAAAAAAAGGAAGAGCTGTAAGCCGCCTAGGAAAGTGTGGTATTACCCAGGGGATAAAACAAGGCAGGGTTATCAAAGACGCCTTCCTTGCCTGTGATTATAAATAATGCACAGATAAAAGCAATCTGAGAGATCTGAATAGTAAAGGTAATTAAGTTAAACAAAAATGCAGAGCTAAAACTGAACTCTAGGCGCTAGGAGCCACAGAAGCAACTTATAAGTGAAAAGCCCTATTAAGGTAATGGCTCAGACTGGAGACTGCAATGAGCAGTGTGTAAAGTGCTACAAGGCACACCTGCAGAAGCACATGAAAGGCACATCTGCTCACTAATAAACACCAATGAAGCCCGGCGTCCGTGGAGTGACCGTCTTCATTTTTAGACAGTTGGTGCGTTTAAGTGTAATAATGTCCCACAGCTGGAGGCCACAATCCCTTCTTCAACTGCCTAAAGATAATATTTTCTAATCTTAAAGAGAATCACTTTAGATAAAAAATCAGTTGTGCCTTTTGACAGAAGGAGAATAAAAAATGCCGGATTTAGCGCTGGATAATTATGGGGTGCACTAAATGCTGGTACACCCACTATGCTGCAAAGAAAAAACAGCAGAAGGAACAAGAAGGCGGTGGAACGCTGTGTGTGTGAAGTCTGGGAGCGAAGAAGAGCACAGCCGTCTCCCTAAAGGGATGTGACCAGCCTGGCCATGGGGGCTCAGGCTGGACAGTGAGGGGCAAGACGCCACAGCCCACGGGCCAAGTCACACCAGCCACCTGTTTCGGGAGAGACCGTGAGCTAAGATGGTTTTCACACTTTTAAAGGGGAAAAAAAAAAATCAAAAGATTATTTCATGACATAATAAACGACATGCTACTATGACGTCAGTGTCCACACATAAAGTTTTCCTGGAACACAGCCAAGCCCGTTCATTTATGAACTGTCCGTAGCGGGTTTCGTCACAGAGACCTTATCAGCCCATGAAGTCTGAAATATTTATTCTCTGGTCCTTGACAAAGTGTGCCAGCCCCTGATCTAGATTCAAAGGTTTGCCTTTTGGTTCCCTACTGTGTACTATCAGAGAAAATGGATAGGAAGGGACTACTGATGGAATTGTTCTCAAGGACCTTCCATATTCCCTTCATTTGTGCCCATGTCGGCGGGCAAATCCCCTTATTCATTCCAAGTTGAACCTCTTTGCCTAAGTTTTAAATATTTTAACCATACAATCTGTTTTAGCTCGTACTCTCAATTAAAGATAAGTGTCCAATTACCCTAAACCTCAAATATATATTGTTTTAGTTTAGAAAAAGAACTAAAAAGCCAGTAAGACAGTGTTTTGTTATACTGAAGCTCTTAAAAATTGATGTGTCAATAAATTATTTCATCAGGATTTAATACATTAATGAAGAGAAATCAGTAATTTGGGTGCATCATAAGACAACTATATTCTCATTGCCATTTAGACAGAAGCCAGAGTTTGATTTTCAAATAAATTAGCAAATAATTTTTTTAAAAGGGAAAAACAGAAAGAGTAAGAAATATCAATGAATTAAAAGGCAAACGGACCAAAAGGAAAATGATGAATTTTTCCAGTTATGCTCAACAAATGTTGTTTCTCTTTCTTTGACCCAAATATTCCACTTTAAGGAAGAAAATAAATATAAAATTAAATTACGTTTCCTCATCTCCATGAATGGCACCCTCCTCAATCTACCCGGATGCTCAAATAGGAAACCTGGGCTCTGATGCACATCACTCATCAAATCCACCGACGCCTCCTCCCTCCCCCACCAGCAGGGTCCCAGGTCCCACCGGTCACCAGCTCCTCCAGACAACTGCCACACCTCCCATCTATGCCCTCCACTTATACTCGGGCTTTCCTCCAATCCACTCTTCACACAGCAGTCGGGAGAAAAAAAAGACAAAAAAACCCCAAAACTTTCCAAAATGCCCTGATCCACGCGGCTCCCTTGATGAAAACTCATCAATGGTTTCCCACTTCACTTGGGGAGAAGCCCATCCCCACAAGATGGCTACAAGGCCACGTGGCCCTCCAGCCTCACCATCGCCCCCAGCCACGCTGGCTGTCCCCACCCCGACCCCAGAGCTCCTCTGTCCCCTCCAGGCCCTGGCACACGCTGTCCCCTCTGCCTGCCAAGCCCTCCACTCGGCTACCTTTCGGTCCTCCCAAAGGTCTCGGCTTCCACAGCGCCCCACCTAAACGAAGTCCCCTCGGAGTCCCCGAGCTCTTCCTGCACACCCACCCCAACTTACCGTCACTGACTCCTCGTCTTCAGTCTGTCTCCTGGACCCCTGCCTTTGTGACGTTAGCCTGGTTCCCTGTACACACCCAGCACTTATCATGGTGGCTCACCTGGAGTCGCTGCTCAGAACTGTTTATGAGGGAAGCAGGGAGAACTGCAGCCCAGGAGTCACTTCCTGAGGCTCCACCACGGCACACATGGCAGCAGGCTCCACGGGTGCTCTGCTTCCTCACCTGCCTTTCAACACTGAACCCCGGACCTGGACCCCCTGCCTACAGACAACGGTCACCTCCTCAGCGACCAAGCCAATAAAGCATGCCTTCAGGGCTCAGCTCCTGGACATCCGGGACCGTCAGGAGGTCACACCTAAACCCCCGCCCCAGGTTCTCCTAAGGCCACCCCTCGAAGGCTGACATTCTATTTCCGGTCCACTGATCCACTTCTACCTGCTCTTACACATTCGAGGTTCTGGCTGCCACCTGTGGCCGAGTCTTCCCGATTTACAATCTATCCAAGCACGTGGTGGAGAGCGCCACCTAGTGGGCCTATGGACCGCCGCGGCCAAAACTGAAGCTTCATCCCCGACAGGCTCCTCTCTCCGTCCACAGCCATCCTGCCTCTCAGGCTGGGAACCCTGAGACATCTTCCCGATCTGTCCCTGACTTCCCCATAAGACAGGCCCTCGTCAACTCTGCTTTCAGGCCTCCCGCACCCTCTCCTGTTCCCTTCGAGGCCTTCCCCGCAGCCGTGGCACCACACTGTCTCACTGAAGACAAAAATCTAACCACGTTACCTCCGTGCTCACACCGTTCACCAGCCCCTTGACTTTTCTCCCTGGTGGAGAAAATCTCCGTCTTCCAACAGGGAGTGAGGAGGCCCTCTGACATCTGCCCCCTTCATCCACCCAGCACTTTACACTCCAGCAACACCAAGTGCTATGCCCCCATCTGCACTGCGCTGCTCTGAGAGGCCTCTCTCCACGCAGACCCTGCTCACCAATCCCCACCCCATTAAGTTACTGTTTAGTAAGCACCTATTGCCAAGGAGGGATGGCAGCCTCCCCATTCTATAGGTGACACACGGATAAGAGAAAGACCCAAACTCTGACTCCAAGGCCAGGGTTCTCTGCACTAGGCACTGTGACTACTTGGTAAAACTACAGGAATTCAACCACGGGATATCCCCTCACAACTCACAATAAGTACAAAGTGGGAAGAACTGTGACAACAACCCGAAGCATCTTACAGCAAACGTTCTTAACCAACTACATTATCTTCCAGTGAAGCCAAGGCAGGCCTCACAGATGTGAAGTCAGGCGTAACAGATCTTCTCCTAACTTGAACCCATTTTAACTTTGGAGCAAGATGACTTTCTTGAAGCAGCTAACAGTTAAGCACCTTCAGTTTATAACACTTAGCTCTGATCTTTCTAAAGAAGCCAGCCTGAGTTTCTCCATAGGTGTCTGAGACTGGATGTGGACCCTTGGCAGAAACGCACGGTCAGATAGAAGGTGGTCTTGTCCTCCGCTGGCCGCCAACGTAAGCACCGGCGCTTCCAGGCCCCGCACGCCCGCCTTACCCTGTGGCGATGATGTCAGCCAGCTGAGGCGTGTTGGGTGCGATTTTGATTGAGACGGTTTCAAAGTAGAGGTGCTCCTTCTGGGCGTGGATGGTGTACGTCCCGGTTGTTATGTTCTCCAGACGGAACGAGCCATCGGCTTTTGTTTTGACTGTAAAACAAAAACAGGCCAACAAAGGATGAGACAAAAACAACTGTGTAGCCCTCATCTACACAGGGATACTCGAGACCAAAAGCTGGCATGTTTTCATAGAGTCGTTAAGATTTTCTTTCCTTTCCATTCCTCTCTGTGAGCAAAACCCAGCCCAGACAAACAGGCCAGGGCCCAACGTGTCTGCCCACCTTTGATCTGGTTGTTCAGGGTGACCACCGCGTCCGGGACACCCTCTCCTTCAGGTCCGTTCAAGACCCTCCCAGTGACAGAGAATCCCATGACGTGGAACACAGGCTAGAAGATGAAGAACAGGGAGGAGGCTGTCATGTGCTTGAGCCGCAGAAGCCCCCCTCATGCCCCTCACGCCGCCGCTCAGCACTCCTGCCTACGCTGCCTTCTCCTGGTGCCCCATGCCAGCCAGCTCCCTCCCAGCTCACCCACCCGCAGCCCCTTCCCACGTCTTGTCTTCCGCTTGGTTTATGTGTCTGGGCCCTCCTCACTTGTGAGGGCCAGGGCTTGGCTCTCTGCACTCAGCTGGGCTCCAGCCACCCTGATCTTGGGTTCCTGCATGCTTTCCCCACAAGGGGCTTTCACACCAGCTGCTCCCTCAGCCTGGATCTCCTCCCACACCTGCAGAGGACTGGGGAGAGGCCGCCCCTTCTCATCCTTCAGGTTTAGCTCAAACTGTCACCACCTCTGAGATGCTCTAACTACCCTCTCTCGGGAGCCCCTGCCTCACGCCCCAGCCAGTTACTGTCCATCACACTAACCTACTTTCTAGGCTTCAGCAAAAACCTCCCCAATATCTGGTATGTCCTTGTTTGATTTCTTCTAGTTTGTCTACCTCCCACTAGAATGTAAGCTTCATGAAGATAGGGACCTTTTCTGACTCAGTCACCTGCTACACAGTAGGCACTCAATAAATGACTCCTGAATGAATGGATGGATGCATGCATGCACGCATATATGCAAGAGCATTTGAGCTCTAAGAAAATAAAATGGCTTCCTCTTTAGTCAGGTAGCTCTTCTTCTTCTTTTTTTTTTTTTTTTTTTTGCGGTACACAGGCCTCTCACCGCTGTGGCCTCTCCCGCTGTGGAGCACAGGCTCCGGACACGCAGGCTCAGCGGCCAAGGCTCATGGGCCCAGCCACTCCGCGGCATGTGGGATCCTCCCGGACGGGGGCACAAACCCATGTTCCCTGCATCGGCAGGCGGACTCTCAACGACTGCGCCACCAGGGAAGTCCAGGTAGCTCTTCTTGATCCTTCTAAAAAGGCGTGGTTAACCCACCTATTAAATTATATATTCACTCAACAATCACTTTTATTAGGCACCTACCACGTACCTGGCACTAAATCACGTGTTAGGAATACAGTAAGGAATAACAGTAAGGAATAAGACTCAACGGTCCCGACCTCATACAGCTTACAAGCCACTCCCTGAAATTCCATTCATGTCTGTTTAAAACCTTGCATTTGGTTGTGATCTGGGAAATGTCTTTCCCCACTCACCTGCCCCCATCCTTCTGTGCAAGCCCCTTGAAGCACGAAGGACTTGACCTTCACCCTTCCATCCCCCCTCCAGGGCACAGCGCTACAGTCAAATGCTTTACTGAATCTTAAAAGGCAGAGTGAAAACCCCACTGAGAATGTGACCTAAAAGCTAGCTCCCACCAGTTTAAGCTACTTTAACACAGTACTTTCTAATGTAACATTAAAATAAAACGATTAAATTTAATTTTTTCAATAACTGTAACACTGGGTGGTCCACTTATGAAAGACTGCTGTTTTCTTTGGGGATCTGCTCTATCTAGCAAATTTTCTACAGTACCCATTTTCTACGTCTGTAATTAAAGATAGAACTATGATGAAAAACACATTTACCATCTATTTTAGGGCCTGTATCACCCCATCCATCACCCCACCTGTCATTCCACTGCGGGCTCTGTCAGCTCTCACCTATTCAACTGGTCCCTCACTTCCACCTTGCCCCCTGCAGACTCTTCTCAACATGGCAGCTGGAGGGGACACACCTCTTCTTCTGCTCAGAACCTTTCAGTGGTGCCAACTGTTACAGAGAATGGCCCACCAGGACCTGCACAACCTACCCGACCATCTCTCTGACACTCTCTCCTCTTCCTCCCTTCTTCACTTGCTCCATTCCAGCCACCCTGGCCTTTCTGGGGTTCCCTAAACCTTCTGGCCACACTCCTGCCTCAGGACCTTTGCACCTGCCATTCCCTGTCTTAAACACTCTTCCCACAGATGTAAGTACAGTTCGTTGCCTCTTCCCCTTCAGGTTGTTACTCCAAAGTCACCTTCACCCTAAGGCCTTCCCAAGAACAACCTATGAGACCTCAACCCTATCTTAACCTTGAAACTATATAATCTCCTTTCTTGCTTTATGTTTCTAAAGAACAAAGACTTTCTCATATACTTTCTTATTTACTTATTTGTAAGTATATTGTCTCTTTCTGCCATTAGAACATGAATTCCACAAAAACAGGAACTTTTGCCTCTTTGGGTCACTGCTAATGCCCATCGCTAGAATAGTACCTAAAATATATGTCATTGACACTTGGTAAATATATTTCATTGAATGAAGTAGATGTAAATAGGGCTCTGATTCTCTAAGATAAAGACATTATGTGAGAGAGGTGAAGGATCTAGTGGATCCCAGAATGAAGTGGAAGAGAGTACAACATTCTGTTTTTTCCAACAGTACTTCTAGATAAACTGATTTTTTTTTAACACATTTGCAACACCTGTGCCCAGGGATGGGAACTCCAACAGAGAGGCCTTACCTCAATTTTCAGGCTGTCATGTTCCACTGTAAAGTCAAGTCTAGAAGGAGCAACGTCAAAGGTAATCCTCTCCCCTCTATAGAATGGAATCTGGAAGAAAAAGTCGGTTAATTAACAAGAACCAATAACATGATTCAACCATCAATATTAACACTCAATCCAGCAGCCCACAAATAACTAGGGGTTCAAAGCAGGCAAAGAGACACTATTAATCATAACTGTTTCAGATTTGTGCAAGAGAAAGACTTGCACTATTCCCAGTTGTTACTAAGGGGACAGTTACATCTTCAGTAACTGCTAAATAAAATGTTTATGGAACTGCAGGCCAACCATTCAGTCCTTTGATATCCAAATGGCACTGACTTTTCCTGTTGATATGTGTCCCAAACATAAACAGAACGGAAGTCGGCTTCACTCACCACAGTATAGCCTCCACTCGGCAACGAAGAGAAGGAGAAGGAGCCTTCTTCTTTGGAGACCGTGTGGCACAAATACACCAGACTCTCGTCTTGGGGTTGGAACCCAGGCACTGGGGAGATGTTGCACCCCAGGACATCCTAGGCCAGGAGAAAAAACCCAAAATGACTTCTTTTTCCACTTACATGTTCTGATTATTATCAAATAGCCATGCTTTAAAAATACTTGTAGGGGCTTCCCTGGTGGCGCAGTGGTTGAGAACCTGCCTGCCAATGCAGGGGACACGGGTTTGAGCCCTGGTCTGGGAAGATCCCACATGCCACGGAGCAACTGGGCCCGTGAGCCACAATTACTGAGCCTGCGCATCTGGAGCCTGTGCTCCGCAACAAGAGAGGCCGCGATAGTGAGAGGCCCGCGCACCGCGATGAAGAGTGGCCCCCACTTGCCACAACTAGAGAAAGCCCTCGCACAGAAACGAAGACCCAACACAGCCATAAATAAATTAATTAATTAAAAAAAATACTTGTATAAGTTTTATTTCACAAAATATATATTTCTGAAACCTAGGACAGAGCAGAGGACATAGTAGATTATAAAATCTTTACATTCAAGTTTGAAAAGTTAAAAATGGTCACCATCCTCCAGGTAAGAAACCGGAGTGGCCCAAGTTCACACAGCTGGTCAGAGGCAGAGCTGGGATTTGTCTGAACTTGGGTCTGTTTGATTTCAAAGCCAGTGCACTTTCCACTGAATTCCACTGCCTCCCAGTGCAGACATTCAATTTCTTGTGAGTCAACAGAGAAACACAAGGTTCTTAAATGCTGAAACTATAAATCAACCTTGACCTGCATTTTATTTTTTATCTAATTTTTTTTAAATTGAAGTATAGTTGGTTTACAATGTTGAGTTAGTTTCTGGTATACAGCAAAGTGATTCAGTTACACATATATATATATTCTTTTTCAGATTCTTTCACCATTATAGCTTATTACAAGATATTGAATATAGTGCCCTGTGCTACATAGTAGAACCTTGCTGTTTATCTATTTTATATGTAGTGGTGTGTTTATCTGTTAATCCCAAGCTCCTAATTTATCCCTCCCCACCTCCCGCTTTCCCCTTTGGTAACCGTACTTTTGTCTTCTAGTCTGAAACTGACCTGCATTTGAAACCATGTATTCTTAGTCTGTGATCCCCCGTGCCCCCAGCCCTGCCCACAATCTCTCTTGTTCTTCACTCTTCTTTGCTTACCTCTTTGGTTACTAAAGAAGAGAAGAGAAGAAACTTCACCCCTTTCATGGGTTCCCCGTCACTGCGGACAGAGCCAGACACGTTGTAGCCAGCCACTATGAGGGGGCCCGCAGCATTGGCGTTGGAGGTCGTTACTCGTACAGTGGTGCTCGCCTACAAGAGAAGATGTCAACTTCCAAAAGAATAAACACAAAGCGTTTAACAACACGAGGACATGCTGACACTAAAATATTAACTGGGGGGAAGCAACATACAAAATTGCACGTGTAGTACCATAACAACTGTTTTTTAATTCGCAAAATGAAGTGAAGGGAACTGTGGCAAAATGGAGATGATGGTGATTTCGTCTAGATGGTAACAATTTACCTCTTTTACAGTTTTCCACCTTCCAGATTTTCCACTTCCACTCCTTTATGCTCTTCTGTATGTTCCAATTTTTTTAATGAACATGCTTTATTTTTTTCCATGTTTAATGGTATGTATGTCTGTATTTTTAAACTCTTTGTCAAAGTATAATTCACATGGGGAACACTGCACACAGTCTCAGCGTCCAGCACAGTGATTTTCCCAAACTCACCATGCATCCAACACCCAGACACAGAACAGAACCAGCACCCTAGAAGCTCCCCTCATGCTCATTTCCAGTCACTACTCCCCCAAAGGGCAGCCATTATCCTGACTTTTAACAGCCTGCTTTACTTTAAAACACAATTTTACATGAATAAACTCAAATTCCTTTATGTATAAAATTAACAGACAATGCAAACCTTAAAATGTATTCTATTTATAATGTGTAAGCTATGGAGTTTCAAATGAAACATTTTTCAATGTTGCCCAGAAGAGAAAAATCCTGAAAACAAAGTCATAAAAAGAATACAGACATATCTAGGTGTGAAACTGTATCATCAATTATAAATGCGTAAAACTTACAAGGTAAAAACTGAAATATTGATGCTTCTTTAGCAAAAAAATGAGACGCAGCCTCAAAACTAATATAAAAACTAAGCCTGTCAAAATGTTCTTTAAGTCTTAACTTCAATTTGTTTCTTCACAGTTATTACAGAACCTCGCTTAGTATTTTTCTTCCTTTTTTGATCTTTTGTTATAAACTATTTCAGTCAAACAAAAAATAGATATAGGGATCTATACCAAAGAACACCTATATAAGTTCCAACCAGCTAAAGAATAAAAGAGAAGAAACACAATTCTAGACCCTTGCAGATGCCCACGTCCCCTTCCTCCCTCCCTCTACAAACATCAGTACCATAATGAATATACTGTTTGCCATTCCCACTCACGTCTTTACAATTTTCTACATGTGAATGTATCCATAAGTGGTATTATCATAAGTGTTTTTAATGACTATATAAACGGTATCATATTTCCTTATCCTTCAGCAATTTGCCTTTTCCCTTCAACTTTATGCTTTTAAGCAGTCATATTGATATGCATAGCTCTGGTTCATTCATTATTGCTGACATACAGAATTCTACTGTGTGATGAAACCACAATCCATTCTCCTCTTAATGGACATTTAGGTTGTTTATAGTATTCTGTTACTACAAACAAAGCTGCAATAAACATTCTTATACATTCTCCTTGGGCACACCTACAAGAGTTTCTAAATTGTTAAGTATATTTATAGATTGCTGTTACAGACTAAAAAAAGAACAATAAAATAATCTCATCGGGTCCTTCTGGTGTTGACTTGGCTTAAAATAGCTACAGTTAATAACAGACCAATTTCACAGCAGGATGACAATGTTGTTACCTAAAACTGAAACCAATATAAGCAACATCTGCTACATGGAGGGAGTTTTCCTGTATAAGTACCACCAAACTAATCAGCAGCACCATTGTTTTTTTCCATCGACTTCTAGAAAAACCATAAAATCATTTCATACCTGGAATTGAAAACCTCTACATTTGTCCCCAAACCAGCACACCGTTGGCATGGCCATCGACATAACTGAAATAAATGCTCACCTCTTTCAATGGCCAGGTTGGATGAGTTGCAAGGATTTCGTAATCTCCAGGAAGAACTTTAAAAAACGCAAACCTGAGAAATACAAAATACCACTTCACTTTCTGCCAACAACTCGAGCACTTATAATTTTAGGACAACTACTGGAAGCATAAGAAAATAATGTTTGAGTTATCACGAACTTGCCCTTAGCCGGTTAAATGAGCATAAATGAAATTCAATCCTTCACTGTACAAATCCTCATCAGACAACACTTATTGGGCACTGGCTGTGTGCAAGGAGAGGGGTTCGTGTGCTAATGGGAAGGAAGGCTCATGTTTCCCTTAACCCCAGAAATTTCTGGCCTAAAAACCAGTCCCTGTGGTTCAGCAAGGATCAGTCACAGAACATTCAAGTGTGTGTTGACAGAGTGAGAGGCATGAACAGGAGAGAAGGGAAGCATCCAAAGCAGAAGAAGTGGGAATGGACGAGAGGTGGATAAAGAACAGAGGACAGACCCAATAAGCTGAGACGGACGCTTACACAAGATGACACTAAGCGTTAGGGGAGGGCAGGTGACAATGAGCTTGACTCCTACCCCAGAGTTTATTAAGACCTGTTATCAGACACGAATAGAAGCCAATCTGGGTTCTTGCACAAAGCAACTGTGATGAAACGAGAAGCTGACAAAGATTATTCTAGCAGCTGTGAACAAACCAAGACCAGAGTGGGATGAGCTGAGGATGGAAGCACCACTACCAGGATTCTGACACATTTAGCCCTTTAGATTTGCAAAGCATCGGACCATGAAAGGGCTAATTCCAGCAATATGAACTCCAAAAATTTCATGCAATTTCTTCTTCTGTGGTGGTATTTTATTACATCCAGTGTTGCCTGTAATAACTGGATAGAGCTTGGAAATCAATTTGCTACAAAAGAGTTGACACTGCCACTGGATTTTGGCCTGGGTAAGATTCAGCCTCTACCTCACGTTCATAGCATCCCGGTTCTGCACGTTACTGTCAGTTTAGTTAGCGCACAGGAAAGAGATTTGGAAAGTGATTCGGAAAGTTCAAGTCACTTTTCCCAGCACGGTCAGCAGCAAATTACTGAAACTAGAGAAAATGCAAGTTCCACATTCAACCCCCTCCTCTGATCCTCTACAGATCAGGGGAGGGGGTTGGAGAGGCATCAATAAGTATTTTTCAAAACTGAAATATAATTTCAACAATCATCATTTAAAAATTGGATGATGTACTTGACAGACTCATTACAAACTTCTATTCTGCAGTTTAGTCATATTTGTGTATTGAAGTAGTCAGTGGTGATTTGCATGCTTCCAACATTATCAGGTGGAACTATTCTGATATTAATCTTGGCATATCTATTAACATTTACAACTCAACGATATAAATCCATTACATAAATGCTTTAAATATGACTCAGCAAGGTTAATTAAATAGTCATTAGTTCCAACTACAAAATGACTGTGATGTAATAGTGATAAAATGATTTTTTTTTTTTGCGGTACGTGGGCCTCTCACTGCTGCGGCCTCTCCCGTCGCGGAGCACAGGCTCTGGACGCGCTCTGGACGCGCAGGCTCAGCAGCCATGGCTCACGGGCCCAGCCGCTCCGCAGCATGTGGGATCTTCCCAGACCAGGGTACAAACCCGTGTCCCCTGCATCGGCAGGCGGACTCTCAACCACTGCGCCACCAGGGAAGCCCGATAAAATGATTTTTAAAAATTGTAATTGAGCTAATCTGTATTGAGCTAAGTTCTTAAGCACATATTCTATGCCAGACAGTTTGAAACGATAATATCGTAATTTAATCTTCTCAATAACCTTGAGAGGTAGGTTCCATGATTAGCCTCATTTATAAATGAGGAAACCAAGGCACAGAGGCGTTAAGTAACTTGCTCAGGGGCAGACAGCTAGCAAATGGGGGAACCAGGATTCAAACCCAGGCTGTCGGGCTCCAGAGCCAGTCCCAACCAGTAAATGAAGGGCTACCATGTGCCAGGCCCTGCAGCAGGTGCTTTATTTATCTCATATTTAATCATTGCATCAACGCTAGATGTAATGGGTCAAATGACTTCCATTTTACAGATGAGGAACTTGAGGCCCTGAGGGGCAGGAACCCGACTGAAGTTAAGAGGCTGAAACAGGATTTGAACGCAGGTCTCCCTAAATCCAAAGCTCCCCCCACATCAGGGCCCGGCTCTAGCCTCGGGGCAGGGCGTAACATGCATGACTCACTTTCCGCCAGGCTGTGTGACTGTGGACTGGATCTTTGCTTCTGTGCCTGTGTTTCTCAGAGACACCTGAACTCCTGCGGGCCCCAGGGGCTGCCCTTTGCTGAGAACCTGCCGTGGAGACGGATGAGTTAGGAGCCACCCAGCAGCAACGTCCTCCTCCCAGCCGCACGGTCCATCCTGCTCCCCACACAAAGCCCATGACCTTCTTTGGGTCAAGTTTCCTTGGAAAAGATGGTAGAGATTGTGGATACCCTTCCCAGGGAGGCTTGGGGACAGGGAGAGGGAACAGCAACAGTAAAATGACACTTTGTTTCAATGGCTCTAAGACACCTTCAATTAAAGATGCACAATTATTTTACAAACCACTGCGAAAGAATAAATACCCAGGGTCCCCATCTCTAACAAGAAACCCACACAAAAAGCCGGGACCAAAGGCCCTCACTCTCAGGGTCAAGGGAAAGGAGAATAAACCCACCATGAAGAAAAGGAAGGCAATAAATATGCGCATCTCAACCAGGGTGCTGGGTGCAGGGAGGGGGAACTCTCCCCCGAGAACCTGTCCCTCTAAAAAGCCATCCTGGTATCTATACTCGGACAGGGGAGTGACCAGCAACCTAGACCCGGCCCCTAAAAACACCCGCTACGTTTTACATGCAATTTCATTGAGCTCCCAGGCCCTCTTGAAGCTTATCTGTGGGTCCCTTGTGGGCTCAAAGCCCCCAGTTTAAAAACATCTTGCTTTTTTAAAGGTAAGAGAAGACCCAGTATGTACCACAGAGCAAATGTGACAAATGCCAAACCTTTCCATTCACGGAGAAGCCCGTGAACACGAAGTTGACGTCCCCGCCCTTCGTGCAGATGTCGTTCACACCATCCACGTAGAGCTCCACGGTGGTTGGCTCTGCCCAATGACAGGGGGAGGGGGGAACAGGGTACAGGACACAAGAGCAGGCTGAGTTCTGGGACAGGATGAAACTGTCTGCGTAAAACACACTGAACTGCTTAACTTGCACTGTATTCACTTTTGAGCCACTCACATGGCTTGAAATCCGAAGGCACAAGGAGGTACACAGGGAAAAGTCTCCTTCCCACCCCTACATCCTGACACCCACTCCCCCACCCCAAAGGGAACCAGAGTTTACAGTGTAATATACTTTTGTAACAGTCTTGCAGCTGAGCTGTATCTCAGAGTCCCATGGAAAATCCAGTGAGTGCCAAAGAGTTTTATTACTGAACGCCCACCAGAGACCAGGCACTGAGCTAAGTACACTTAATCCTGACAACTATCTTAGAGGTAGGTAGTAACATCTGCAGCCGATTGAGGGGTAAAGTGGGGCACAGGAAGGTTAAAGAATCTCCTAAAATCACAGAGCTTGTGAGGGACAGAGCCCAAATTCAACCCCAAAAGTCTGGCTCCGCATCTGTCTCCTGACCAAGTACAGGAGTTCGGCCACATTATACCAGGACTGTAAACTTCAATGTCCATAGTAACCCGGTGGATTAGAAGTCAGCAGACTGGCCAAGTGCAGACTGCAGCAAATGGAAAAAGGGGGACAGCTTCTACCAACTACTGCCACGTGACCCAGCGCTGCCCAAGCTTCCACCTTCTCAAGAACAACTGGAAATCTGGATTTTATGTGCCGTGTCCTGATTTTTCAATATTAGCAACTAAGTCAAATTAAAAAAAAAACTGAAGAGTTCATTATAATAGGGGTTAAAGTTGAGTTTTTAAAAGGTTCGGAAGACAGTGAAGTGAGAAGCAGAGGAAAAAATGAACCAGTCAAGAGAATTTCTGGTAAAATGAAGAATGACGCACATGCACAGGGGAAAGCACCAGTGAAAAATGGACAAAACCTTTAACAGGCAGCTCACAAAAAGAGGATATCCAAATCGCCAGGAAACATATGAAAAAGTGCTCAATCTCATGGACCATCAGGAAATGCAAATCAAAAGCACAGTGCGAGGCCACCACTCCACCACCAGGACAGCTAAGATGAAAGAGACTGACAGCCAGAGGATGTGGAGGTCTGAACTCTTACACACGGCTGGTAGAGCAAAGTTCTGCGACATCAACCTTGGCTGTCCGGCAATCTCTACTAGGGCTGAACATGTAAAAAGTCTATCGCCCAGCAATTCCACCCGGGTATATACTCAACAGAAATGTAGACATGTGTGCACCACAAGATATGTACAAGGATGTTCGCAGGAGCACTGCTCCTAGTGGCCAAAACTGGGGCGCAACCCAAATGTCCACCAACAGTAGAGGGGGTAAATCATTTGATATTCACACAGCAGTAGAATGAACTAATATATTAACACATAATAACACATAATAAGGACGAATTCTGTGAAAATTGTCAAGAGAGAGAAACCAGGCACAAAAATGTACCCTGTGCGATTCTATTTACATGAAGTTCAAAACAGACAAAATAATCTATAATTTTAGGTCGGGTGGCGCGATTAGCAAGTGCCTGGGATGGGGCACTTCTGGGTGCTGGTTAGGTTCTGTCTTGTCATCTAAGTGGTGGTTACCTGAGTGTGTTCGTTTTGTGAAAATTCATCGCCTGATATCCCTGTGATGAGTACAATTTTCGGAAAGTATGCTATAATTTAATTTAAAAACTTATTAAAGAAAAAGAACTGACAAGAAGGGAGGGGATTCAAACAAAACACTCATGCAAACCACCGATCTGTGACCTCTCTGGCCAATTTGTCGTCTCTCTGGCCATGGGTTGGCTTTGACTCCCCTCCGATTTTCTGGACCGCACCAGCCAGGCACCCCTGGCCGTGAACTGAGAAAGAGCTTGTCGCCCAGATGCGAGTTGGCTATCGCTGCCACTGTGACAGCAGGGACTCAGTTCTTCCCCCTCTAACTCACAGGCAGGCCTGGTAGGAACAACTGGGCCCTCCACGTCTCCCCGCAAGCTACAGAACTGGGGTCACACACCCTCTACCGAAAACGTCAAGGCTCTGCTCTCCAAAAACACCAGCCACGTCACAGCAGGACCCCTTCTTCTGATCCAGCCCACTCCCACTCCTCTGACTTTGCTAAAAGACAGTCACCTCAGGAAAGTCTGGAGCTTTTGTTTGTATGTGTGCGGAAAGACTGCTTTTAAGTGTTTACTGATTAATTGCCAATTATGTGCCAGCGATTCTGAACACATAACTACACTGGTCCATTAATCCTCCAGTAGCCTGTGAGGCGGGTACTACTACTCTCCTGACCCCTAGTGAGAAGACGGACGCCGACCCAGCGGAAGTAACTCGTCCAAGGTCGTCACAGAGCTGGTAAGGCCCAAGGTTGTCAGATCTTCTGATCTCTTAAGAGAAGTAAATCTGGATTTTTATGTCAAGTCTCACAATGTTTAATGTTGCCATTAATTCACTGAAAAAATTTTTTTAAAAACACTGAGGGGAAAAAAAAAAACAAAAAAAACCAAAACAAAACACTGAGGGGGCTAAGAAAGAAGCCGTCCTGGAAGAGGAACCAAGTCCCCACTCCTGACCTCTATATTCATCAAGTTCTACTGACACTTAATGAACGAAGCTGCTAGGAGTTCTCTGAGGGGTACAAGAAAAGATGCCAACTGTAAGAAACGTGACAGAAAATCTTAAAGTAGGTCTAAAGTAAATCCAATCTACTCTAAAGTAATAGGGGCAAGGCGGTTAAAAAAAACACAAAAAAACCCTCTTCCACACTAGAAAGGAATCCTTAATATTTTAACAATCTATGCACTCTGTCAATTTAAATTAATATTCAGCATATAACCTAATCCTTTACAGAGTATACCTGGTTATTTGTTAACTTACCAAAACTCCACCCTAGAGGAGGCTCAATCTTCAGAATGAAATCTCCCTACAAGGAGAAAAAAAAAAATCACTGCAAAGGACTAAGAACTGATGACTATTCAACTAGTTTAATTTAGTTTAGTGCTAGCCTATTATCTAGAATTTTCACACCTGAAATGGAATTCCAAGCATAAACTTTGTACTTGTAAATGGTAGTGAGCTCTTGATTCCCTTCATGTGCTGCAATCTCAACCCCCGAACCTCCCATTTAACCCATCAAAGAGTTACAAAGACTCTGTACTCAGTGCTCTTGGTCTTCTGATTCCAAACATTCTATTAATCCAGTCTCCTGTTAACCCCTCATATGACTAAGGTTGCCAGGGTCAGCCAGATCTTCAGGAACTAAAGTCATTTCTTAAAACTAGATTTTACATACACCCTTGAGTGAAGGGTTCCTTGAGAATGTTTTAATACTTTAAAAAGAAAAACAAAAACAGATTTCAAGACCCAACTAGTCTACCTCTAGAAATCAATCTTATGTATTGTGCGTAAAGATGCAAGTTCAAGAATATTTATTGCTGTGTGGTTAGTAATAATTTTAAAAACTGGGAAAAAGCCTCTGTGTCTATAGAGAAATTGGGAATAAATCAGTTTGGCCTGCCTCTGACATGCGTGCAGCCGTTAAAAGGAAGGTCCAGGGCTTCCCTGGTGGCGCAGTGGCTGAGAGTCTGCCTGCCAATGCCAGGGACATGGGTTCGTGCCCTCGTCTGGAAAGATCCCACATGCCGCAGAGCAGCTGGGCCCGTGAGCCATGGCCGCTGAGCCTGCGCATCCGGAGCCTGTGCTCCGCAACGGGAGAGGCCACAACAGTGAGGGGCCTGCGTACTGCAAAAGAAAAGGAAGGTCCATACATGCTGATGTCCAAAGTGTGCCAAAACATCACCACAGGGAAAAAAAACCACATTGCAGAACAGTGCCTAGTGTTTGAGTCCATTTGTATTTTTTTTTAATCAAAAGCAAAACTACACAGTATATTAACTACTTTTGCAACTTCCTGTGAATCTATGTTTCCAAATAAAAAGTTGAAATGTGGGGAGAATGAGGGGTGGGAGAACGGGTATGCATGGATACCCATCTATGTGCACATGTGTTTGTGTATCTGCATATATGTCCATGCATGTATATTCGTGGATATCTGTATAACTCTAAATACAGAGAAAGCCGTCTGCTAGGATACACACTGAAACTTTTATCAGAGGTTATCACTACAGAGGGAGGGGGGTTTGGGGGATAAAAGATAAAATTAACTTCATATACTTCTAAACACCTTGATTTTTTTCACAAAGCTCATGAATTCACATATTACTTATATAATTCTTTTTAACGATATTTTAAGCTGCTTGCAAGTAAAGGGTTCTATTAGATCAGGGTTTCTCAGCCTTGGCACTGGTGACATTTGGTCTGTCAGGTATAGCATGGCAGGATATTTAGCTCCATTCCTGGCCTCCACTGACGAGATAACTGTACCATTCTCCCTCCCTTACAGTTGTAACGACCAAAAATGTCTCCAGACGTTGCCAAATGTCCCTGGAGACATTGAGAATCACTGCATTCAATCAAACCAGTTCATAAGTTTGGCCAGAATTTGGCCAGAATTACCATACTCCACTTACAACTTACAAAACATGAGTATTTGCACATGTAGGAAAGCCACTCTCCTAGTTAGCGCAGCCCTGTGGGTCACACTGACAACTTCCCATCATAAAAGACTAAAGTACTCTCCCCTCTTACCTTATCATACAAGGGGATCATAAAGTAACCATTGTTAGGGGCACAGTCTGTCTGGTATTTCAAAGTCCCATGCTTGGTGTACAACTTTATCTAGAAAGGAAGGAAAGAAAAGAGAAGTCATAATATCACTGTTGAGAATTAGCTACATATAATGCACCTGAATGCATTCAGTCAAAATGCATTTGCTGAGGACCCACCATATGAAGCTACTAACACTAGGCATTAGGACAGAGGGAAATAAGACAAGTATCCCCAAAATAATGTGATTTGATATTTTTCAGGTTAGAAACTATCTCCCAAAGTCATATTTTTTCAATGTTTTTCAGTTTATTTTAGTGTCTGTCTCTACGTTGTTTCTGGGTCTAAAACAAATTTTCAAAGTTTGCTGTTAGTAAGGGGCTTGTTAAAATGCAATTCCTGGGGCGGGTTGGATTGGAAGTTTGGGGCTAGCAGATGCAAGCTATTATATATAGAATGGATAAAAAACAGGTCCTACTGTATAGCACAGGGATCTAGTTTCAATATCCTGTAATAAACCTTAATGGAAAAGAATATGAAAAAGAATATATATATATGTATAACTGAATCACTTTGTTGTACACCAGGAACTAAACACAACACTGTAAATCAACTATACTTCAATTTTTTGTAAAGTACCTTAAAAAAAATGCAATTTCTGAGCCCCACGTCTGTTTCTAAACTGGAAGGTCTGAGGTGAGGGCCAGGGATCTGTATTATTTACCCCAAAGAGTCCCAATGCTTGGAGTAACATCCATCTGGAAACTTTTAATGTTAATAATCTGTAACTATGATAACAGAATTGGGGCACACCAGCTAAGAAGATGTATAAAGCAGCAGACTCAGAACGCGCGTACTTAGGAAAGGAACACAGTGAAATTACGTACAGACTGCAAGCTCCGCGTGGGCGGTGACCACGGCTTACATTCCATGGCGCCTGGGTCAGTGTCTTATTTAGTGTAAGTACTCAATAAATACTCAAACTTGTTCACAGGCCATAAAGAAATTCAGATGCATGCACTGAAAGCAGGGACTGAAAATCCAGCTGTCCAGAGGGGCCATGGAAGTCCTATCAAGGGGCATTCACCTAAAGAGAGACAGATCGCTACTTAACCCAAGCCAAGTTTTGCAGCCCAAAGATCAGCTGGTTTTCCAGAGAAATCGGGAATGCAGTTTTTAATGTGAAATCTCCTGATTGTTAAAGAATTAGCAACCAATTTAGTTTTTCTTTTTTAGGGATTTCTGTCTGCTCTGTTCACTGAACTGAATATCCCCACCAGACACAAGGCTTCTGCACATGCCGGGGCTCACTCAACAGTTACTGACTGAATGAATATGATGGAAAAACACCCAGAAGGGAAGAGAGCTGGAGAAGAGTGAAGGTAGTTTTACTGGGACACAGAAAACACAATCAAGAAATGATTGTGAAATATCTTACTTACATTTCTTTCATAAAGCACAGGTCAGGGTACAGAATGGCAATATACATTACACGTATGAAACACCTCATTTCACAATCAGAAATTAAGAAAGAATGAGTGTCTCAGACCACCTGGACAGGCAGCCCTAGGGCTCAGGGAACACATTTCATACCAGGTTACAAAACCTGCCCTCTGCTCTCAAGGTCACTATTAGTGTGTGGGGTGGGAGTGCCCCTTACTGCCTTCACTTCCCACCTGGAACCCCAGGAAACTACAAGTTGCAAAGCCTTTCCAGGCGGCTTCTGGAATGTCCTGTGCCCACAACCCAGGAGGTGGCATGGGCACCCAGAGATCCTAGGAGCCCTGCCACTGTCAGTGGGTAGATTCATTAAACGCCTGACTTCTTAAGACCAATCGTCTTGAAGGTGACGATTGATTAACTTCTTTAGAAAATACATGATGCTGGGTTCTGCTGCCTCTCACCCAACACCATCTTACAGGAATAAAAATTGGGACTTGGAGCAAGGCCAGGTCAAAGAGCTAGTGGGATGGGAATCTACTTCCTACCCCTCTCCCAATCCTCAGTAACCTACTTTGTAGAACACAATGGTCCAACCCTTGCAGCCATCCAGCTACCAGCACAGAAGCAGCTCAATGTGCTTTCAGACAGACAGCCTTTGGGGTCTTAGTCCCCTCTCCCTTCTCTTTTTCAGCCACTTCCTTTTTTCTCTCTCAAATTCTCTTTTCTGCCCCATCATCAGTAACCTCCTGAAACAGAGGCCAGCCCTCCCTCGGGTCCCTTCCCATCTGTCCTGCAAGTGACTTTCTATCCCTACCTCTATCTATCTCCCTTCTTCTCACAAGCTTTCTGGGTCATAATTCCACTAGGCTAATAATCATCTAACTGAACAGGGCTTTGCAACTTAATAAAAAGACTTCTGCACAAATCTCTAGCGTAATTCCAATAACTACCCAGTACAGGCAGCTGACAACTCTCCATTTTCAGAGGAAAAGGGGCCCCATGGGAGAAACCAGGGAAATTAAAAATACAGTTTCCCAGCCCCAGAGATGCCAAGAGAGATCTACTGGGTCAGGATCTCTGGGATGGGAATCCATGCTCTTTAAAAGCTCCCCAGGGTGGTTGGAGGAGCAGTGGATTAGAACTTTGCAGGGACTCTCTGTTGTGTGGGTAAGACTTGCTGTCTCTAGGTTCTGCAATATAGGTTTCAGAAATCTGAGTTTCAGGAAGTCTGGGCTCCTGGGAGTTTGAGCATCTGGGGTATCAGTCCTAAGGGGTCTGGGTCCTGCTGAGACTCGGTTTTAAGAGATCTGGGGCCTGGATTCTGCGGATCTGGAGTTTAGGTTTTGAAGAATCTGGGGTCTTGATTTGCAGGATCCTTAGTTTTGCGTGACCTAATAAAAGTTTTAGACCACCATCATCGTCACCAAAAATGTCCCTCACACCCATGTGCACATACCTTCGGGGCCCCGACCCCGACCCCGCCCCCACTCCGTAGCTGACCCCAAGATAAGAACCCCCACTCCAGCGCGACTGGGGAGGAGATAGTGGAGACCCGCGGAGAGCGGCGCCTTTAAAAAGGAAAGGACTC
Organism: Leucopleurus acutus; assembly: GCF_964270905.1. Lineage (NCBI taxonomy): Eukaryota > Metazoa > Chordata > Mammalia > Artiodactyla > Delphinidae > Leucopleurus > Leucopleurus acutus. The sequence goes on from NC_139158.1 coordinate 25,774,667, forward strand.
CCAGAGTGGGGGGCTGGTGGCAACTGCCAGGTGTCAGAGGCGAGGCCACCGCGGCTCAGAGAGGTTGAGCGATTGGCCCGGGGTCACACAGCGAGCTCCGGGCCGCGGGGCGGGCGCTCACCTCGATGAGCGAGTAGTTGATCTCCACGTCCGACTTGACGAAGCCCCCGCAGCCCACCACGATGTCCTCGGAGCCGCGCGCCGGCCCCACGCCGCTCAGCAGCAGCACCACGGTGGCGACCACCACCACCGACCCCGGCGGCCCCACGCGCCGGCGCTCCCGCATGGCCCTGCCTCTGCTGCCAGACCCTCCGCAGGCCTCCAGGTCCCGCCCCTCAAACCGCACGCGGACCGCGGCTTCCTCCTCCGCTGGCGGCTGACAGCCCAGTCCCCGCCCCGACTCGGCCGCGCGTGCGCGATCCGGCCCCACGCCCACTCCCCCAGGCAAAAGAATTATGGCGCATGCTCAGCAACAAAACGAGACCATTTGTGCCCTCTGGAGGCATGGAGGACTCCGCGCACCGTTTGGCAGGTGCAGTTGCAAGGTGTGTGTATACAGTCATAAACTACAAAGCTAAACCCTACTTTGGAATTCAGTAGCACTGAAACTGGAAAGGACGAGAGACTGTTGATGGAAGTATCCAACAACTTTCCCAAATCTTTTTGACGGTAAATTTCACAAGTATAATCTCAAACCCCTTTTAGGGATTTGTGTCAACTGATGTATTTTTCCGTGATAAATGATGAATTAGATTTTTTTTTAAAGAAAAACATGTCATTTAAGTTCAGCATAATAGTTAAAAGGTATTTAAATTTTATTTAATCCCAGCTCTAATTACATTTGTATAGAAACAAACTTTGAGTGTTTTACCCCAGTAAGCAAGAGATGCATGCAGTTTGATTTACTTTGAACTAGCTCCGTGAAACGATGCATGATTTGTCTGCAAATAAGTTCAAAAATCAGCACGTTATATTTTGTCCTACGACTGAGTGTATAACATAGTGTAGATGAACTACAAGTCACCACATCAAAATAGACAAAAATTGCTTTTCTGACCTGATATTTGAAAGTCTTCCACTTTACTCCTGAAAACATCAAGTGCTTTATTTTGATAGTTTTTAATACTTTGTTTCTAAATGATGAGGTAAGAGAGAAGATTTCCCACTGAAATTTGCCATTGTGGCTAAAACTCAAGCAATATAATACAATTATGAATCACAATGATTTTAAACTACACAATCGTCAAAACCTTCACATTGGCTACAATGCAACGATACACCCACTGAGGATTTCAATCATGAGCGCATCAGATTTCTGCTTCTCACTCTGCATTCTCACTACAAATACAGTGAGATTCTCAACTGTTCAATTATAAAGAGAAACTATTTAAATAATGGTTTTATTTTCTGAGGTTCATTATTTATCATTACAATGGAAACAGATGCCCTTTACTGTCCCTAACATAAATCCCTGGTTTGTCTTAGCAAATCACCAGGCGGGTGAAAGCCATCGATTAGGAAATGCTGGCCTATGGAATCCTCTTATCTTACAGAATGGTAAACCAAGGCCCAGAGAGGGAAAGGGACTTATCTAGGGCTCGGCACACAGCCATGTGTTGTTCAGAGAGCTGGAAAGCAGGCTTTGGGATGCCCGAGTTCTGTTCTTGGCTCACCTACTGATTTCCTCTGTGTTCTTCCTGCCTTCCTAACCATTCTCCCTCAAACTTTCGCCATTCCCCTCAAATTCATCTTCAGGTATACAAAGAAATAAAGCACTAGGACTATGGCAATGCCAACTGCAGCGGGGGTTTCAGGGAGAGGGGGCTCAAGCCTCCCCATAATTTCCATCAGCCTCCACCAAAACCACCTCAAATAAACAGACGTGATCTGAATGTAAACAGCAGACCATCCACACTCAGCCTCAAGACAGATCCTTGAGTGTCTGTGTCCCTGCTCTTCCAGAACTCCCAGGCAGGAGGACAGCTGAAGGCATACTGCCTAGGCCCCAGGCCAGGGCTGGAGAAACTCAGAAAAGGAAAGGGGAAAAGGCCAGGGAACCCATGTTGTGGAAGCCCTGCCGGAGGCACGAAAAAGAAGACAAGAAGTAACAGGGCAGCATGGAGAGCGCAAAGGATTTGAATTCTTCACTCAAACTGAGCACCTGTGCTTGTCGGTCTGAAAAAGCTGAGTCTTTCCTTCCTATCTTGAAAGGAATACATGCTCATTGCAGAAGGAAAGAAATTAGAAAAGGGAAAGCAAGGAAAAAGGAAAATTAGGATTCCCATGACCACTGCTTTAGAGCATTTCCATCTTTTCATCTATGCATATATGTTACATAGAGTCATCTCCCAAAAGAACTCGTGGCTGGGGACACACCTTGCTTTAAGACCCAGAAGAAGAAGGTAAATGACTTGACTTCCTTCCCCACTTTCCCCAACTTAAGCATATACTTTTTTCCTTTGGAAACATATCACAGGCTATTTTGTATTATAATCTCTTTTTTTCACTTAGCATTCAGCAACCATATTTCCGTATTAAATATATTTCTGCAATGGCGCTTTGAACCACAGCTTAGTAACCTAGGAATGAAATAATACTACTAATGCTAATAAGAGCTAACTCCGCTTGCGCGTTTACTGTGTGCCTGGCACTGTGCTAGACGCTTTGTTAGTCATCTTAAAATCTTCCCCCCACCGTAGAGGCAGACAATGTCCATCCCACAGGTGAGGAGACTGCGGCTCTAACTAACCAGACAGTGCCCCCATCCCCCGTGCCGGTTGTTGGACATGTGCACACCTGTTGGGTTCACTTATCAGGATAAATTCCTGGAATTGTTGGTCCACAGTATTCGGGAAGCTTGCGATGACATTTGTTCCAGGGGGAAGGGGGGTCATATGGGGATGCCGCTGCACTTTCTGGGGCTCCGGGAACCCCTCTCCCGGTGCCTGCTGGGGCCTCCCTTAGCGCCCCTCCACCTCGCCTCCTTTCACCCCTTCGCGCCCCACCCCCGCCGCGCGGCCGGACCTTGCCCGGGGCCTCGCAATCCCGGCGCTCGAATCCCCGCCCCTTGCACGGCGGAGCGCGGCCAAGGAAGCTGTCCAGGGACCCACCGACAGTCTGACAGACGGACTGACGGACGCACGGCGCCCGATGGCCGCGCCTGGCGAGCCCTGCGCGGGCCCGGAGGTGAGTGTCTCCATCCCGCCCCACTCTCCTTTTCGGGCTCGAGAGATCTCTTGGGCAGGGGAGGGGAGAGACCTCCAAACTCCCGGCCGGGAGGGGAAGAGACCTGCCAGTCTAACCGCAGGTTGGGGCGACCTCCTTAACCAAGCTGGTCCCCCGAAGAACCCAGCCCTGTTAAAGGGGCCTACAAGACCCCACCCCCCACCCCTCTCTGGTTCCTGTCTCATCAAAGGGTTTTAGTGGGAGGGTGGCAGTGATGCAGTAGGGGGAGAATTAAAGCAGCGTCTTCTAAACTCACATTCACACTTCTCAGATAAGGAAAGGCCAGCAGAAGGTCTGAGTTAAGAATTACAGATGGCGATCTCCAGTAGAACAAGCTGCGGGCTCAGACAGGCCAGCATGGACTCAGCTCTGCCACTTCTATTTGTGTGAGCCTGAAGGAGTCTGTTCCCCTACCCCCCAAGCCCGTGCCTCAGTTTCTGGTCTATGAAATGGGGACAGTAATACCCACCTCCTACAGTGGTTATGAGTCTGTGCCCAACACTCATCAGAGAGCCCAGGTCTCCCAGATTCTAGGACCGGACTGCCTTGGTTCAGATCCCAGCACCACCACTGTCCAACTGGGTGACATCAGCCAACTTACTCAGCCTCTCTGGGCCTCAGCTGCCTCATCTGCAAAATCAGTATGACTGCATCTACTTCATAAGATTGGGGTTAGGGCTAAAGAAGTTGAGAATTATGAAGTACTCTAAAGAGTGCTTAGCACATTTTCATGTAAATGTTAGGGGTCCAAAGAGTTGCCTGGCCCCCTAAGCAGGTGAGTTCGGGATCCCTGCGTTGTACCATCATAAGAGTCACCCTGGTGTTCCCTCAGGTCTGGAACCAGACGGAGCCCCAGCCCGCCGCTGACCGCCTGCTGAGCCTGTGCTTCCTGAAAACGGCAGGGGTCTGGGTGCCCCCCATGTACCTCTGGGTCCTTGGCCCCATCTACCTCCTCTACATCCACCGCCATGACAAGGGCTACCTCCAGATGTCCCGCCTCTTCAAGGCCAAAATGGTAGCCACTTCCCCTGGGAGCCTGTAACCAGACAATGGTAGGGGGTCGGGGGAAACAGGCTGGAACCTGGCAGAGACCCCAAAGTAGACACTTCTTCTATCAAGGAGCACACAGTGTGGGGACAAGAAGGGACCCTGTTAATCAAACAGAGCAATACCCCAGAGGCTACAGAGGGAAACTCAGTGGAATAGATTCTCCCAAACAGATCTGGTAATAATAAAAACCATATATCCACAAACACAGCCCCGGACACCCACACATCCAGTTTATGGCCATCACAGCCCAGCATTCCCCAAAGTGTGCAGTGTACACTCCTGGGATACACAAGGTGATTCTAGGGCCATGCTAGGATGAACCTTTTAAATGTTTAACAGCTATGCATTGATTTTTGTGTTTCCCCACTGGCGGTACTAAAGAACAGTTCTTAAAATTGTTATGTATTTATTTGACAGTGTTAGAAAAACACTGGCATTGCAAGTGTGAGCTTTTCTGCTCATCCTCCCGTTTTTCAGACTTCTACAAGAATGCCCTCCAAGGTTCATTTATTCCCATACCACCTTGTAAATTTTTGACCTGTTGCCCACCACCTATCCAGGGTTGGCACACTCTTCCTTAAAGGGCCAGATAGTACATGTCTGAGGCTTTGAGGATCATGTGGTCTCTGCCCCACCACTCAATTCTGTTCTTGCAGCAGGAAAGCAGCCACAGACAACGGTAAACAAATAGATGTGACCGTGTTTCAATAAAAGTTTATTTATAGTCACTAAAATTTGCATTTCATATAATTTTCACAGATCATGACATATTAGACTTTTTAAAGTCTTGTTCAATGATTGAAAAATGTCAAAACCATTCTTAGCTCAGAGGTGATACAAAAACAGGCAGGAGGCCAAACTCAGCCTGCAGGTGGTAGTTTGACCCCTGCTTGAGACTAACTGAAATGTTCAATAGTTTCTCCAGTGTGCCCAGGTCTGCCCACTTTCTTGATTTCTCTTGTTCAAAGGAGAGACCAATGTGTCTTAGAGCAGGCCTGGAGACATACCAGTCCCAACAGGGTTCCTCCTTGATTTAATAGTAGGGAGGGAAAGAGACTTAAAGAGGGTATAACTTTTTCACCTAGAGAGTAAATTTCATTTCATGCTGTTCCTTCATCCCTAAAGCATCCTCCCGTGCATTATGGGAGCGCAGCTGGCATTTTGGAAACCACCGAGTTGGCTTGGGCCCTTGTGGTGCATTATTTATATGACAGTTACAGGTCAAGATTGAACTGCATCACCCCTTACAACTTTTTCTTTCACGTCAGCACTGTTTAATGATCACATTGGTACGTTACAGTGCCCCATCCAGAGCCACTGTCCAATTGGATGTGGGGACACTGTCCAGTTGGCTGCCATCTTTCTTCCCAGCCTCCCACCAGCCTTATCCAAATTTGTTTCCCCAGGTGCTTGGCTTCGCCCTCATAATCCTGTGCACCTCCAGCGTGTCTGTGACTCTTTGGAGAATCCAGCAGGGAACACCCCAGGCCCTAGAGTTCCTCATACACCCCACCGTGTGGCTCACCACAATGGTAAATGACATCCCCAGACCTGCTGGCTTGTCCCTAGCTACTGCTTTTCGTGCCCTGGTGGAGGGCATGGGGCAGAGCGGGGCTCCTTCTCTACCCTCTCTTCCCCCACCCTTCCCTGCCTCTGTCCACCTCCCACCTGACTCTCTGGTCCAGAGCTTCGCCGTGTTCCTGATCCACGCTGAGAGGAAGAAGGGGGTCCAGGCGTCCGGGGTGCTCTTTGGGTACTGGCTGCTCTGCTTTCTCTTCCCAGCCACCAGCACCGCCCAGCAGGCCTCACAAGGGGTAAGTGGGGGCCTGGGCCACCTGGGAACCAGTAGGGCAGTTTCAGGCCTTGGGTCCCATCCTTCTTCCTCGCCTTTCCACCCATGGCTTACTCTCTACACAGAGACACACACACCACAAGTGCTTAAACTCAAGTGACACACAAACACATTTCACATCGAAGTTCCCATCATCCCATACCTTTTTAGCAACACAAATTCCCATTGTCTTACACACTCAAGTCACACACTTCACTTGCACACATTTGTATGAACCCATTCATGCATCACACAACCACAGACTCTGAAACATCACACACAAACGCACAGACAGACACACACTCGCCTGCACACGTCCACTCACACTTACTGCCACCTAGGTGTGGCTATGCCTTCAAGCTCCTACAGGACTCAGGCACAAATGTCCCACATGCACACACTCACACACACTGCGTAGGCATTGAAACACTGTTGGTTTGAAACCTCAGGGGTTCCCGGGTGAAATTAGAAGCCGGCCCCATATACGGAGGGCCAGGAGAGACCAAAGAAAGAGGCAGCCACTGCAGATCAGTAGGTGACGATTTTAACGAGCAAGGGAACTTACCTACGAGGCTTGTCTTGGGTGATGCAAGAGAAGTTGATCTCTGCACCCACCCGCCAGAATCTTAACAGTTTTTAGAAGATTTAACAGGGTTCAGTCACATGTACTGTCCAGAGGGTCTCATCAACACATTGCTCTTGCAAGGAAAGGCTGCATCCTTGAAGTAGTTCCTAGTGCAGGAACAGTGTGGCCACAATGCACATTTCAAGGACAGGGGAGGGGGGAGGAGCCTCCAATTGCTGGGTCCAGCTCACAGGTCGGCCAGCAGTCACGACCTCTGGATGGCCTTCTCCAGCACACACCTGCACTCACTCTGACTCCATGTACCTGCACGTTTCCCCTCATTCTCACCCTCGCCCGTGCTCCCATGCACCCATATTTACACACTCATTTTGCACACTCACCCATATTTGTTTCCCTACCTGGGAGGCAGCGTTTCCATGTTAGGGGGCATGATCTGCACAGAGAAAAATATATAACCTCAACAAGGGTTTCTCAACCGCAGCACCCTTTACGTAATTCTCTTTTGGGTGGGGGCGGAGGGGAGGTGTCCTGTGCACTGTAGGATGTTGCACAGCATCCCTGGCCTCCACCCACTAGATGCCAGTAGTACCACCCCATTATGGTAACCTGTGTCTACAGACAATGGCAAATGTCCCCTGGGGGCAAAATCTCCCCAGTTGACAACCACTTGCATAGCTGGCGCACTCACCCAGGACGTCGGATAAGGAAGCCAATCAGAGGCTGCTGGTCATCATTTCAAGAGCCAAATGGTTACTCTGTCCTGCTCGTCAAAGTAGAAGGCAGAGGGCTTCCCTGGTGGCGCAGTAGTTGAGAGTCTGCCTGCCGATGCAGGGGACACGGGTTCGTGCCCCGGTCTGGGAAGATCCCACATGCCGCGGAGCGGCTGGGCCCGTGAGCCATGGCTGTTGAGCCTGTGCGTCCGGAGCCTGTGCTCCGCAACAGGAGAGGCCACAACAGTGAGAGCCCCATGTACCGCAAAAAAAAAAAAAAAAAAAGTAGAAGGCAGAGAAACACCTTCTGTCCTTAAGGACAGATTTCTTTACAAAGCAATTTTTGTAACTAATGGGAAAATTCCACAGGCCATCCACTGATTTATGAAAGGATAGGTTTCCACAGTTGACTTATCAGTTAGCTGTTTGGAACACAGCATAGAAATAATACTATTGGGACCACCTATGCTCTGGAGCTCCATGTGCCAGGCCCTGTGGCAAGCACTTGACATCAGGAATCCAGTGAAGACTCTAATCGTCCTGTTTTAAAGATGAGGAGACTAAGGCTGAGAGAAGTGAGTGAATTCCTCAAGGTCATGCAGCTCAGGTCTGCAGAGCCAAGTCCATCTCACCCAAATTCAGAACAAACTTTCCAATAGAAATGATGGTAAAAATGACACTATGGGGAATAATGTAGTTGGAATATCAAACTGTCTACTATCTGCCCCCAAAAAACAAAAATAAAAACAAAGAAGTATAAAAAATTTAGTAGAAAAATTGTGATTTGAAGCTAGGGCTCTTGTTTTAAGCCACAAAAACTCAACTCACACTAGCTTAAGCAAAAAAGTCCAAGGGAATCTATTACCTCATAGACGTGGGACCTGCCAGGCATAGAGGGTCCAGACCTTTAGATAACACCACCAGATCTCCATTTCTCTCTGTCCCTTGGTTCTGCTTCATTTTCCACTGGGATGGCAAGAAGAGCCCCAATTGCTCCAGACTTATGTTCCATCGGTAGCCAGGGGACTAGATGGTACTCATTAGTCAGGCCTCCATCATCTGCCCACCCCCTGGGATGGAATCAGTTCTGCATAAACCCCATACCTGAGCATGGGAAAAAAAATTAAGGTCCTCTGGCCAGAAGGGGCAAGGGATGCGAAAGCAATCATGGCACGGCAGCAAAAGCTCATGATCTAGATCAGATCATCTGTGTGACCTTGATCAAGGTGCTATCACTCCCCTGAGCTTTGGTTTCCCAACGAGTAACACAGAGCAGGTAAACCCCAGCTGGGGTCAGGGTCGGGAGGAACTTGATGAGACAGTGCATGTAAAGACTCCAGCATGTGCCCGAGGCAGAGTAAATGCTCCATGAAACCAGCTCCCTTCTTAAACCAGAGAACACCAGCCACAAGGGAGTGGGACCGGAGATTGTGGGGGGAGGGGAAGGGGGTCCTTTATTGCACAAGGAGAAAGTCAAAGTGTCCCTTCAACTCATGTCCGGGTGCCTAAAGCCAGCTGTCACCTGGCTAAGGGCAAACACCCCACCTGCCATTTGTATGGACAGAATATGCATAAGCCAGGTGTTTTCGAAAAGGCCAGGAATGCTGGGGGTTCTGACTGGCCCTCTGCCTGGGCACTGCTCCCAGCATCAGAAACCCTGTTCAGCCTCCACCCCTTCTCCCCTTCCCCACACCCTCCCCAATCTCTGTTCCTCAAGAGCTCAGACTCAGTGGGTCTTCTGCTTTCTCTCCCACAGGATTTCCAGAGTGACCCCTTCCGCCACCTGTCAACCTACCTGTACTTATCTCTGGTGGTGGCAGAGTTTGTGCTGTCTTGCTTCGCCGATCAACCCCCCTTCTTCCCTAAAAGGCCCCCGCAGCCTGTAAGTCACCACACCTCCAACCCAGTGCCTTGCTTGTCCCTGTTCCTCTTCTGTTCCATCTCAGCCCCCCTCCAAGTGATAGAAGGAAGTTAAACTAGAGCACAGGCCTTTAATTTTTTTATTCATTCAGCCAAAAGCATATTACATGTCTACCCTATTCCATGGGTTGGCCAACTCTTTCTGTCCAAGATAGAGAATATTTTAGGCTTTGTGGGCCATATAGTGTCTGTATGGCAACTACTCAAGCCTGCTTTCATAGCACAAAAGCAGACACAGACACTATGTCAACAAAGGAGCATGGCTGTGTTCCAATAAAATGTTATTCACAGAGACAGGCAGTGGGCCGGATTTGGCCTGGGCGCTGCAGTTTGCCAACATGCTCTATGCCCCAGCTCGGTACTGAGGATCTATGGTGAACAAGCGATGTCTCTGTCCTCATGCAGCTAACACCCAAGTAGGGGAACTAGACATTAATCACACAATTACACAAATGTGTGGAAAACTGCAACTGGGACTGGTTGTAAAGATTCAAGATTAAAGTGACTTGCCCAATAGAAATGCTCTGCAGGAGAAGTCCATGGTCTATGAGAGTTTACAACAGGTAACACTGAATAAGTCTGTGAAATCAGGAAAGAATTCTCTGAGAAAAAGACAGCTGAGCTGAGAAATCATCTAAAAGGATGCTCAACGATTTGAATAATTAAGTTAAAACTGTAATAGGACTTTTTCCAATGAGAGTAGCAGGAAAAAAAATTAAAAATTGATAACAAGCTGCGACGGCAAAGATGTGGTAAAGTGGGCACTCTCATGCCCTACTGGTGAAGAGTGTAATCTGTGCAGTCTTCCTGGAGCTGCTGGTAAAATCTCACTTCCTCTTCACCTCCTTTCCACATTCACTGAAGGATATTGCTGAGGACATTCTTGTCTGTGTCATGCATGGTCCTTGCTTTGAGAACTTCTTGGTCTCAGTATTATTAAAGTTATTCTGAGCAACTGTTCGTTCTTACCTTGTAGGCACTTTCAGTCCTGTGGCCGAATCCCTTTTTTGCCTTGCCTGCTAGGAAGCACCATGCCCTTGGTATCTACTGTAGATAAGTAGGCAGGACATCTCAGTCTGTGCTTTCAGTATTAAGCTCATGGTCAGTTCATCCTGTCTTCCTGCCCTTGGTTCTCCTTACCACATACTGGCCATGGATTATGAGACCAAGTCCTCTCCCTTCTAAATCATTTGTCTTTGCAGAATCCATGTCCAAAGGCTGGGGCCTCCTTCCCCTCCAAGGCCATGTTCTGGTGGGTTTCTGGGTAAGTAAAGTAGGGAAGTAAAAGCAGGGAAGGGGCTGGGGTGGTGCTCCCACCCACCTGCATTTGCTCCTCTTATTTGTCATCACAGCTTTTCCCTCAGGAGGTTTCCTCCGAGGCCTACCAAGGTCAGCCTGGCTTTCTCCATCCCAGACTCCATGCTTCCTTCTCAGATTTTAGTGTGTCCACCATCCACATCCCATTCCCACTCACTCACTGGGGTGAGATCTGAGTTTGAATCCTGGCTCTGTCTCTTAGATGGCCATATCACAAGCATTTGGAGTCTCAGTTTTCCCCTCTGTAAAATGGGAACATCACTGCCTTCATTAAATGTAAAGTGCTTAGTGCCTGCACATGGAAGGCACTCAATAAAATCATATCTCTATCTATCTAGTCATTCCACCAACATTTAATAAGCACCTATTATGTGCTAAGCACCGAGGATGAGGATGTAAAACACCAATTCTTTATTCACTAGAGGCTTCCAGGCTGGTGGAGAAGACAGATGTTTCCCCAGGGTCAGCACACCAGGTACTGAGGATGCACCCACCTACTGGGCCCTCTCCTGACCACACCACAGTCAGATCACAGTCGCACCCAGATTTGAATCCCAGCCCCACCACTTCCTGGCTGTGTGACCTTGGGCAAGCTACTTAACCTCTCTGTGCCTCAGTCTCTGCACTAGTAGAATGAGGATCATAATAGCATCTACCTCATAGGGTTTTGAGGATTAAATGAGATAAGGTTTGTGAAACACTTAGAACAGGATGTGGCCCATAATGAGTATTATATAAAGTGGTTGTTAAATAAATGACGAATAGGATACTCTGAGGGTGTGGAATTGGTGAAAAGAGCATAGAAATCTGCTAAACATCTCTAGAGAGAATCTAGCCCTCTGTTTCCCAAATGTAGGCACTTATGGACCATTCTTCAAGCTTTTTGTCTTATTGGGGTATCGCTCAAACTCTATTTACTTAATGAATTTTCTTTGAATCAACTCACTTTTTCTACTTTAATAACCTTTTAAAAAGGAAACTTTCTATCGCTACCAAAATCAGAAAAATCTAGAATCCCTTGCCATGTAGAACACCAAAAATAATTTTAGTGAAAACCAAGTATTGTGAATAATTTCTGGATCCAAACTGTTGCTTGCCTGAGTTTGCTCTGCATTAGAAAAGGGAACTGGAAAGTCTCAAAGAGGAGCTCAAGACCAGCTCCAAACAAGACCTTCTCCTTGGTGTCATGAGAAAGATGAAAGAGACCTAAAAAGATAAGAACACTCCTGCTGTGGAAGTCTGCAGTCGTTAATTTCTTGTGTGTGCGTGTCGGTTTGAAAACTGGCCCCAATAGACGGTAGGCTTGGAGAGACGGAAGAAAGAGGCAGCTACTCCAGACTGGTAGGAGGCAGGGTTAACAAGCAAGAGAACTTACATATGAGGCTTGTCTTGAGTGCCACAATATAAGTAGATCTCCACACCTGCCCACCGGAATCTCAACAGTTTACAGAGAGGTCTTAACAGGGTTCAGACACATACACCGTCCAGATGGTATAACACTTAACTACTGCATCCTTGAAGTAGCTCCTAGTGTGAGAACAGTGGGCGGAATGTACATTTCAAGGACAGGGGAGGGAGGAGCCTCAGATTGCCTGGGTCCAGGTCACAGGTCCACAAGTGGTCACATCCTCTCGATGACCTCCTCCAACAATGCACCAACTACAGTCATCTCATACACCAGTCCCAAGTGATGGGAAACACTCTTATTTTAAGGTGAGAAAATTGAGGTCCATTGCTGGGCAGTGACTTGCCCAAGGTCACAGGGCTGAAAAGTAGTGATTTTTATTTGACAAATCTTGTGCCCTGAGCCAGGATGTGAGGATACAGAAGAGGGAGAATCAAGGCAAGTACTGTCTTTGCCCCTATGGAGCTTACTGTCCAGTGGAGGAGAAAGACTAAATAAATAATCAGACTGAAAAATTAAATAATGATAATTGTAGCACGCATTATAAAAAAAAAGCTCAGGAAACTAGAGGATCTTGCAATGGGAGAATCTACCTGGACTTGGGTGTCGGGGGTCATCAAGTGGGCTTTTAAGGAAATAACGTCTAGGCCAGAGGTGAAGGGCAAGTAAGAAGTGGCAGGGAAAAAGTTTTAAGCAGAGTGACGTGCATGTGCAAAAGTCCTGAGGCCAGGTGGCTGGAGCAGTGACCAAGGAGGAGAATGGGTACATTTAAAGCTGAGGGAGGAGTTCAGGTTTCCTCCACAGTAATAGTTTTCAACTCTGGACTTCTGGCTCCTAGGGAGGTTTATTTCCCCTGTCACCTGTCAACCTTTGGTTAAGTCACTTAATCTCCCTGAGCCTCTGTTTTCTTTCTTTTCTGTAAAATGGATCAATAGTAATCTACTGTATAGGCTCACGTGAGAATTAAATGAGATGTTCTTTGTAGACCGAGAAGTGCCCCCCAGTGTTAGTGCAGTTAGGTAAATTGCTTTCCTTGTACCGAGGGGCCAGCAGAGGTGCAGAGAGGTGAAGTGACTTACCTAGGGTCACACAGCTACCAAGCCAGGACCCTTCAGGGGCAGACACAGGAGGAGCTTGCTCTGGTGATCCTCTTTTACAGGTTAGTTTGGAGGGGCTACTGGAGGCCGCTGGGACCAAAAGACCTCTGGTCGCTTGCGAGAGAAAACTCCTCAAAAGAACTTGTTTCCCAGCTTGCAAAGGAATGGACAAGGAACTGCAGTGCAGCCCAGCGGTGAGTGTGTGGAAGATGGGAGCTCAGCCCAAAGCTCGGTCAGCAAATCACTCGACCCCAAATACAACCACGCCCCTACTCCAGGCTCCAACCACCACGGTCCCCTCCCTGTCAGCTGACCTCACTAAGCATTAGCAGGCCGGGCTCAAGATGCTTTTCCTCCCAGAGTGCTTTGCAGGTTCCAAAAGGATATTGACAGAGGGGGAACCTCTCCAGGCTCCCAGAAGGAAGCTCGGATGGTGGGATGGAGGCAGGGAACAGAAGGACTATTTTAAGACTGGGGGTGGAGAGGTAGGTATGGTCCATAACATGCAGGCAACTACTCACTTATTACTTAACCTGAGTGATTAGTTTCCTGGCCTTTAGTTTTCTTATCTGTTCAAGGGGGATGCCATTAGCCCTAGCTCATAGCTTGTGGGAGATGAAAAAAAAATGATTCATAGAAAAGAACTTAGCGTATTTCTTAAAAATGGTAAAAGGTCCAGCAATATCAGTTATCCAGAGGATTTCAATCTTTTTCTAGTCCTGCCCACTCTGCCTCACTCTTGCCCTCTCTGGCATCTCTGGAAACTTCTGAGAAGTGCTCAGAGCCTGAGGAACCTGGTTTGTGAAACTTTGGACTAGAGAAATAAGCTCTCCAATAGGATTAATTAAACCCGGGTTAAATGTAGCCCTGCCATCGAGTGGTGGATGACCTTGGACAAGTCGCTTGACCTCCCTGGAGCCAGGTATTTCAGGGCACAGACAAAAGTAGCTCTGTGGGAAGAGTTACAGGGTCCCCCTGCATACTCTATGATTTTGTGGTGGTTCTTATAGGTGGCTAAATCCCACAAATTAGAAGGAGCCAGAGAGAGACAGAGTCTGCTGGCTCACATAGCTGAGAAGGTAGGTCTGGCCTCAGGTGTGGCTGGATCCAGGACTTGAATGATGTCCAAATTCTTTCCCTCCATCTCTCAGCTCAGCTGTTGTCTGGGCACTGGTCTCTCCATAACGCCTGTCCTGTATCATGCCAACTCAGCAACCCCTACTACCATCCACATAGAAAATCCCAAGGAAGGCCTTTTATTGGCTGGCTTGAATCCTGTGCCTCTCAGGGGCCAATCCCAGGGCTGAAGAGCAGGCCCCATAATTGGCAGTCCCTTCAGAGCCACACAGGGAGGAGCTGCTCCCCAAAGGAAGGGAGTATGTTTTCCAAAAGGGGTAAGTAATATGAGCAACTCAAAACAGCAGCTCTCACTCTCATCCCAGGCATATCTTGCTGTATTGTGAGTTTAAGTACAGCTTAAGTGAGTTTTGAGTGGCAGAATTAATTCAAAAGGACCCTGGAGGTCTTGTCCACCCTCTCCCAGCTCTCGCCTCCCCTGCCAGCCTGGGAATGATAGTCACCCAGTGTTAGAGCTATAGCACACAGAAACATTCTCCAGAAGAGTTGGAGGATCCGTGAACAACTGACAGAAAGAGAGGAGGATGGCAGATCTGGTTCAGGCATTTTCTAAGCTGACTGATTACACACCAAGAGAACTTTGGTTTTATTTCTAAAATATTTTGCAACCTTTGGGGGAAGGGAGAGGACGTCATCTTAAGAGGTCACAGACCAATCTGTCTGCTGGCCAAGTCAGGGTCACAGGTGTGTTTGGCCAGCACGGTGTCTTGTTGTTTAAGGATTTTTCTTTGTTTTGCTTTCTAATAAGTCATCAACATTTAAAATGTTGGAGATGTCACATGAAAATCTGGAATTTTGGCCTCTCTTAAAGTAGAATGGCCACATCCCTGCATGGCAACAGGAGAGTGGATCTGGGTAACAGCTTCCCCACTGAACAGGGCATATGAGCTGCAGTCGCCACCACTCCCTTTTATATCCCCCAGCTTACACCTGGCCACTCACTCACACCTCCTGCCTTGGCCTGTGGTCATTATTGGGTCCTGCACTAAATGGCTTTGGGGCCACAGACCAAAGACCAGCCACCAGTCTAGAGACCTTCCCTGATGGAAAGTGAGACCAGCTAGAAAGGAAGAAGTTTTTTCCCAAGCCTGCAGGCTGAACACAGTGACTCAGAATTTTGAGGTGAGCAGCTAGAACAGAACAGAGCAAAACATCCAGCTGGAGAGAGGCTTTCACAGTGGTCTCTTCACCCACCCCATTTTATGGATGAGAACACTGAGGCTCAGAGGGAAGGGCAATTGGACCTCAGTTTTCCTGCTCAAAGGCCAGGTTCTATCAACCAAACCAAATCATTTCCTTCCTCCCTCCCTCCCTCCTTCCCTTCCTTCCTTCCTTCCACAAATCTTTATTAATATCAAGCAGTAGGCCCTTTGCACACATCAATCCATCTGTTTTTTCCCATTCACTGGACAAGTATTTATTGAGCACCTATGCATTCAGGTGCTGAACTAGGTGCTGGGGGAAATACAAGTAAAAAGAAAATACAAGCAAAAAGTCTACCCACCTGGGTCCCAGTTTGGGCGGGGCCGGAGGTGGGGGTGGCCCTGCTTGGCACTTGCCCAGTGGTCGTCCAGCCCAGTGGGTGTGCAGCGCCAGCCGAGTCAGGACAAGACCCAACATCTGGCATCGAGGTGCGCGGCCCGGACGCCACGCTGGCCTTGCCTCTGACCCTGCCCGACCCCAGGCAAATTGTGGGCGCCAAGGAGAGCACATTTCAGGGCTACAGAGGTGACAAGGGAGAGAGGTGAGCGCAGGGTTAGAAAAATGGCTGAATTGCAAATACCGGAAGGGGAGGCTGGGGGGTGGGGGTAGGCTTCAAGACAGGGGTAGAAGATTAACATTTGCTTATTTCTTAGCAAACCGGGTGGTAAAGACTGGTTCCTTATAACCTCTTGTGCTGAAAATACCACTTTTCCTTTGGACTGCCTGCTGAGATTTGTCCCTCCCCTCCATCCTGAGGAGATGCTGAGAGTATTCTTGAGGGGGAGGGAGGGAGGGACTGGACGACCGGCTTGTGGTGGAGGGGTATTCACACTGCTGGCTGGGCCTTGGGGGTAAAAAGGCTGACTTCTGGGATCTCAACCCACCTCTCTGAAAAATGAGACCCAGGCACACCACTGATCCTTCAGCTCGTTCAGGTGGAGTGGGGCTAGGCGGTTTGCTTTGTTGGACAACAGGAAACTCATATCTGTTAAAATTGGGCCAAGAGACTAGTTGCACCCGGTTCTAGTAAAAGCAACCAACAGGGCTTCCCTAGTGGCACAGTGGTTGAGAGTCCACCTGCCGATGCAGGGAACACGGGTTCATGCCCCGGCCCGGGAAGATCCCACATGCTGCGGAGCGGCTGGGCCCGTGAGCCATGGCCGCTGAGCCTGCGCTTCCGGAGCCTGTGCTCCGCGACGGGAGAGGCCACAACAGTGAGAAGCCCGCATACCACAAGAAAAAAAAAAAAAAGTGCTGGGCTCCGAAGGTTGGGATCGAATCCCAGTTCTTACACTTCTCAGCTGTGTGCCCTTGGACAAGTTTACCTTCTGAACCTCAGTTTCCTCATGTATGAAATGGGGTTACACCTGAGGGCACTCTCTAGGTTTTTTCTTACAAGGGCACTAATCCCATTCATGAGGGCTGCACCTGCATAACCTAATCACCTCCCAAAGGTCTCACCTCCTAATACCATCACACTGGGGATTAGTTTCAACATGAATTTGGGTGGTGGTGAGGGGGTGGGGGTGGGGGAGACCCAAACATTCAGTCTATTACAAGGACCCAGAGCTGATTTCTCCTCTCCCCTAAGGAACACCAAGGCGACAGCATTTAAAAGGAAAGGAAACCGTGGTGCGGAGACCCCAGAGACGGAGACCCTCCTACAGCAACAAGGGGGCAAGAGGGGCCCACTGCTGAGGGCCATCTGGCAGGTGGGCCGCTCCACCTTCCTCCTGGGGACCCTCAGCCTCATCATCAGTGATGTCTTCAGGTTCACGGTGCCCAAGCTCCTCAGGTGGGTCCAGGCCTTGGGTGCCTCGCTGAGGCTGGTGGTCCCTTTAATGGTGTCCGTCCAGGGCCAGGGGACCTTCAGCCCTCCTTCTGCCTCCGCCGAGACCTCTGGTGCTCAGGGCACTGAGGGTGGGTGAAAAGGTTACTCAGGAAGGACCAATTGAACGAGAAAGTGAGTGACCTTGGGGAGGAGGGAAAACGAGTGAATTCTAGCCTGACTGTATCAGTTTGCTTTTGCTATACAACAAAGCCCCTCAAAAGTGAGGGGCTTAAAGCCACTTCTTTAGCTCATGATCCTGTGGGTCAGCAAATTCAAGCTGGGTTCAGCTGGGCGATTCTTCTTTTCTTGTCTGGGTTCACTCATCTGTCTGCAGTCACCTGTGGGGCTGGCTGGGGACTGGCTGGTCCAAGACAGTCCCAGCTGGGACATCTTGTCTCTGCTCTGGTGGTCTCTCATCCTCAAAAGGTTGATTCCAGCCTGTTCACAGGGCCATTTGGCAGGGTTCCAAGACAAAGTAAACGTTGCATTTTCTCGTGAGGCCAAAGCTGGTTGCACAGCCAGCCCAGATTCAAGAGGCGGCGTATTAGTTTGTTAGGGCTGCCATAACAAAGTACTACAAACTGGGTGACTTAAACAACAGAAATTTTTTTCTGGTGCTTATCTTTTCTACTGTTCTTTCTTTCTTTTCTTTTTCTTATTGACGTACAGTTGATTTACAATGTTGTGTTAGTTTCAGGTGTACAGCAAAACGATTCAGTTATATTGTAAATATATTCTTTTTCAGGTTCTTTTCCCTTACAGCTTATTACAAAATATTGAGTATAGTTCCCTGTGCTATACAGTAGGTCTTGTTGGTTATCTATTTTATAATAGTAGTGTATATATGTTAATCCCAAACTCCTAATTTATCCCCACCCCTTTTCCCTTTGGTAACCATGAGCTTCTCTTCTATGTCTATGGGTCTATTTCTGTTTTGTATATAAGTTCATTTGTATCATTTTTTTTAGATTCCACGTATAAGTGACATCATATGATATTTGTCTTTCTCTGACTTACTTCACTTAGTATGATAATCTCTAGGTCCATCCATGTTGCTGCAAATGGCACTATTTCATTCTTTTTATGGCTGAGTAATATTCCATTGTATATCTATACCACATCTTCTTTACCCATTCAGTGGACATTTAGGTTGCTTCCATGTCTTGGCTATTATTGTAAATAGAGCTGCAGTAAACACTGGGATGCACGTTTCCTTTCAAATTAGAGTTTTCTCCAGATATATGCCCAGGAGTGGGATTGCTGGATCATAGGTCAACTCTAATTTTAGTTGTTTAAGGAACCTCTGTATACTGTTTGCCATAGTGGCTGCACCAATTTACATTCCCACCAACAGTGTAGGCGGGTTCCCTTTTCTCCACACCCTCTCCAGCATTTATTATTTGTAGACTTTCTGATGATGGCTATTCTGACCGGTGTGAGGTGATACCTCATTATAGTTTTGATTTGCATTTCTCTAATAATTAGCGATATTGAGCATCTTTTCATGTGCATTTTGGCCATCTGTATGTCTTCTTTGAAGAAATGTCTATTTAGATCTTCTACTCATTTTTCGATTGGGTTTTTTTTTTGATATTGAGCCGTATGAGCTGTCTGTATGTTTTGGAGATTAATCCCTTCTCGGTCACATCGTTTGCAAATATCTTCTCCCATTCTGTAGGTTGTCTTTTCGTTTTGTTTATGGTTTCCTTTGATGTGCAAAAGCTTTTAAGTTTAATTAGGTCCCATTTAAACAACAGAAGTTTTTGTCCTCACATTACTGGAGGCTAGATGTCCAAGATCAATGTTGTTTCTTCTGAGGCTTCTCTCCTTGCCCTGTAGACGGTGCCTTCTCGCTGTGTCCTCACGTGGTCTTTCCTGAGCACATGCACCCCTGGTGTCTCCTTATGTGTCCAAATTTCCTCTTCTTACAGGGACACCAGTTGTATTGGATTAAGGCCCATCCTAACGGCCTCATTTTAACTAAATCACCTCTTTAAAGGTCCTATTTTCAAATACACAGTCATACTCTAAGGTACTGGGGGTTAGGACTTTAACATATACATTTTGTGAGGACACCGTTCAGCCCATAACAGGTGGGAGTAAAAACTTCACCTGTTGATTGGAGGAGATGCATTCACGCTGAAAATGAGCATGGACAGTGGGGGAAATGATTGCAACCATTTTTGTAGAAAACGAAAAAGAACCCCATACTGTCTCTGGTCCTCCAGACCTGGCCAGGCTTAGGCAGAGGCAATAGCCATGGGTGCCCTTTCTCACCAGCCTCTTCCTGGAGTTTATTGGTGACCCCAAGACCCCGGCCTGGAAGGGCTATCTTCTCGCCGTGCTGATGTTCCTCTCCGCCTGCCTGCAAACACTGTTCGAGCAGCAGCACATGTACAGACTCAAGGTGCTACAGATGAGGCTGCGAATGGCCATCACGGGCCTGGTGTACAGAAAGGTGAGCCCCAGGGGAGTGGTGTGGCCTTTCCTCTCTCTCCATCCTGTCCCAATTTACAGACAAGTGTTCCAGCCAAGAAGAGGAATGTTCCTGAACCGTTACTGTCATCAGTGCCTAAAACCACACTCATTCATCACGTTACTCATAGTTGCTCACACTACACCCTCACCTTCTTGGCTATTTCTATAAGGCCTTGCATGATCTGACCCTGGGACCTCTTCTATCTGATTACATCACACACTTCCTTCACACTTCTTTCACTTTCCTCCAGCCCCACAGGTCTTCTTTCAGTTCCTCAAGCATGCCAAACAATCTCCCACCTCAGGGCCTTTGCACTTGCTGTTCCCACTGCCTGGGCACCCTTTCCACAACTCTTCATGTAGTGAACACTCACCCCCCTGAGGATAAAGGGCTAACCTACGGGCTGTATGGAAACTGGATAAAGGTGGACTGTCAGCTATTTTACCAGGTAACGCTGCTTACAGTGAAAATGACCCCTGACCCACTGGTAAATTGCATCTGGGCTGGAAGTTCTGCCAATGAACTATGATACCCGGAGGTAAGCCATAGCATTGGGCTTCTCTCTGTGCAGTGATTCTTGTCCCCTTGGGGGACCTTGGGACCGAAACCCATGAGGCTGCTGCTCTAAGAGACGTTGGCCCCTGTGGGGTCTGGAGCATCTGAGCAAGGGCAACCTAGTCCTGTGTAAGCCCCTTTCTCTCACACCTGAGCTGTCACTTGGGAAAGAAGGCACTTGGGAAAGAAGGGGGCAAAGGGATCAGCTCCTGGATGGCCATGTGAGTGGCTCCTGAGTTTCAGGCCACATCCCCCTGAGCACACTGGAGCTGGTATGGCCTGTCCAGTCTTGGGAGTCCACACATGGAGCTGAGGCTGCAGGAAGATGACTTGAAGCCTTTGCTCTTCCCGTCCCCACCCTTGGGGCAGCCGCCTTCATCACCTGATGAGGCCATACCCCTCCACTCTGCCCTCTGGGCTGCTTCTGTTTTAACTGTGTCTTCCTATTTTCTGTATCTGGTGCTTTGACATCTGGGGTCTTGCTGACCCTGGAGGGACTGCCCCTCTGTCCCTCCCAGGGTCAGCCAGTTCCCAGAGATGCTAAGTGACTCATCTGAAAGCATCTCTTTCACATGCAAGCCAACCAATCCAGAGCTCACACCCCAACTGCCTCCTTTTTGGGCCCTAACACTCTAGGCCACTATCCCCTGCCCTAATCGCCCCAGGGCAGGGTACCAGACAATGAGGCCCAGCTCCTATGCCCAGAGCCTGGTGGAATTATTCAAACTAGCCAATCCTAAGCCTGCTTACCCTGCCTGACCTTCCCATGAAAACCACAACAAGCTCTTGCCTGTGGTCCCCCCAACCCTGCAGCATCCTGATGCTTCCCCAAGTGGCCCCCTCATAGCGTGGGGTGCCCCCTCCTCCTGAGATCTGTGAGTATAATAAACCCTCTTGTCAAGGGCAGTCTTCTCTGATCTGTGGGCTTGCCATGCCTGAATAATGATAAAACCTATATTTTACAACACTTCTTCATGGCACTCATCATAATTACTATTAAAGGATGAACTATGTAAATCTTTATTTAATTTTGTTCCCCAGCTCAAACTCCACTCCGAAGAGAGCAAGTGCCCTGCCTCTGTTGATCACAGTACTCACCTCAGAGTGAGGCCCTACAGAGCAGGTGCTCAGTAAAGATTTGAAGATTTTTTTTTCAGAATTTCTACACTCAATCATTTCCAGCTCACCACTTCACCCCCTCACTTCTTCCCTGACACACTCAGCAGAGAGAGGATTGCAAGTAGCACGTAGCATTCAACAGGCTGGAAGGGGTCCACTGTGACCCCAGAGTTAGGGCAAATTTGGGGCTGCCAGAAAACCAGCTTGGTGTCTGAGAGGCACACTGAATGCTAGACAGGGGTCAGTCTAACACCCTGTCTAGCCCATGTCGTGCCTCTGTCATCCTGGATTCCAATCCTGGCCCAGCCACTTAGGAGCCCTCTGGCTTTGGGCAAATTGGTCAATTTCTTTGTGCCTCAGTTTCCTTAGCTGTGAAATGGGGTTAATAATTCTGCATCTCACTGATTCTAGTCTCACTTTTTTTTCTCTTTTCAACTTCTGAAATCAAGATGTTTTAATTTAGTTGGCATTGATTTTTTTCCCATAGTGATACAAAAATAGAGAGTACTTTATCCACAGTGTTTTGGATTGAATGAAATATGGCAGTACCTGCTCCATACTGTTGTCTGATGTGCCCCATCATGGAAAACGGTGAAACTGTTAGTTTATTTAGCACAGTGCCTAGGATATAGTGCTCAGCAGATGACCACCATTATCAGCATGAATCCAAGGTTTTTATGTAGTATGTTATTAATTGTTATTAGTCCAGTGCTTTAGGGGTTTCAGGGTATTTTCATTTTTGTCTTCTCCCCGGAGTTTCACAATGGGAAGTTAGCTGAGGAGATTTTATTAGCCCACTTTACAGATGAGTGAACTGAGGCTCAGATGGTAAAGAAATCTGCCTCAGCCAGCAGGGGCAGCACAGCTTAGACCCCGGCCTGCTGGGTGGCTGTTCTCTTGCTCAGTCCAAGCGTGGGCCTCCCTCCCTCCTGGGCCCTTCCTCCCTCCGTGGGTCTCCCTGCCTCCATGGGCCTCCCTAACTGCCCCTCACCCACTCCTTCCCTCCTTCCTGACTCAGGTCTCCATCTTCTGCCCCTCCCAGGTCCTGGCTCTGTCTAGCAGCTCCAGAAAGGCCAGCGCAGTGGGGGACGTGGTCAACCTGGTGTCTGTGGACGTGCAGCGGCTGACGGAGAGCATCACCTACCTCAACGGGCTGTGGCTGCCGCTCATCTGGATCATCATCTGCTTTCTCTACCTCTGGCAGGTGTGCTGGGGCAGAGGGAACTGGGATTTAAGTTGAATCCTCCCCCACCCTTCCTCTCCTCCTTCTTAATCCTATCTCCACCTGCACCCTGCGGGCTGACGTAATGGGCAAAGTCTTAGACGAGGATGACCTTCACTTCACCTTGGGCAGGATGCTCACCTCTTGGGGCCTCAGTTTCCTTGTCTATATGATGATGATGGTGATGACATTGGCACTTTTTGGGTGTGATATCGGGGTACCAAGTGGGCAGATTAGGCATGTTTTGAAGCTACCAGTAATGCTAGGGCACCATCACCACTACCACTACCAATAACAAAAAAAAATGGAAAGAAAATTTAGGGGAAAGAATTTACTACTTGGTTTTCAAAGAGCATAAAGTAGCCAACCAGGCAAAAAAAAAAAAAAAACCAAAACTTTTTCTAACTTTCTTACGTCTGTTTTGTGGTGCAGGATTTTCTTTTTTCTTTTTAATTAAAATCACAGACTTTGTAGTGGGACTGCCTGGGTTCGAATCCTGCTTTCACCACTTGCTAGTTGTAAAACCTCCCGGTAAGTAACGTAGCCTCTCGGTGCCTCATTTCCTCATCGGCAAAGTGAGGATTATAATTAACCGAAGTGCCCCAGCCCTTGAGTTGCTGAGGAATTAAATGAGCTAATACCTGTGAAGCACTTAGATAGCATCTGGGACACAGCTATACCCTATAGGTGTTTAATTGTCTTGTTGGTTATGCATGGGGTTGGGGCAGTTCATTTGAAGATCTTCTTCAGCTCTGCTCCATGTGGGCTGGTTCCAGGCTCACAGACTTTTCTGTAAAGGAGAAGATTGTAGATATTTTAGACGTTAGGGGCCATAGGGTCTCTCTCAAAACTATTTAACTCTGCCCTTCTAGTGCGCAAGCAGCCACAGACAATACTAATCAAACAGGCCTGGTGGTGTTCCAATAAAATTACTTATGGACACTGAAGTTTGAATTTCATGTAATTAACACATATCATGAAATCATCGTCATTTGATTTACTTCAATCACTTTAAAATGTAAGAACGATTACCAATCTTTGTACGGCTTGAGGTCGGCATATAAACAGGAGAGATCTGGCCCATGTGCTGTGTTTCACAGGCCCCTGGGTGGGTGTATCAACAGCATATTGATTGTGAGTGAGTGTGGAATGCTCCAGAATATCAGCTGTGTGTTATCATCATTATTGTACCTCTGCTACTGCTCCAGTGCCCCCACCATAAGGGCTTGGGGCCTGGATACTTTTTTGACTTGCTACCTTGCAGTCTAGGACCTAGCATACAGAGGGTGCTCAGCAAGTGCATAAATGTTAGCTGTTATTATTAGAGAGAAAGGGAGGAAGGACACTGGGGAAAATGCAGGGCAGTTAAGCAGGCCGACGGGTGACTCAAGTGAAACTGCAGACAACACACCCATCACTTTCCCTGACCCTTGGCAGGTGGTCCTAACATCAGAAAGTAACCATGAGGCCCTGGTAAAGGGGGAGGGGTAGGAATTGGGGTTGCTACAGTTAGCATTTGTAGCATTTTTGCCAGAGAGAGTTTATTTAACCTTCTGTTCACATTCCTTTGAATATTCTCCCAGCCCTGGCTGTAGGCAGGTGTTTGTCTTCTGGGCATCTCTCCATTTGGCCATTGGGAGGCGCAATTGCTGCATAAATGAAACACTGGCTTGCTAGGGCATCAAGATTAGAAAGTAAACATTCTTAGGGGCTGAGAGGGGAAAATGAGGCCCACAGACTGAAGAGGGGGGTGGGGCTTGTCTAGAGAATGGACCCAAATGACCTCAGGAGGAATCTCACATCATAGCCACTTAAAAATCATTTACCCTACTCGCCACCTCCACATTTTCCAGATAGAGAAACAAACGAGGGAGGGAAGATAACTGTCCCAAGTCACAAAGCTGGGGGGTAGGGCTGCCAGACAAAATACAGGACGTCCAGTTAAAGATGAATTTCAGATAAACAGAAGAATTTCTTATCATAAATATATCCCAAACATGACATGGGATATACTTATACTAAAAACTTACTTGCTGTTTATCTGAAATTCAAATTTCACTGGGCAGGCCGTTAAATATATTTATTTGCTAAATCTGGAAAACCTTGTCAGGGGATAATCATTGATTGTATGACACCAGCATTCACTACTGGCAGTGGGAACAGCTCCATTTCCATTTAATGTGAGAAACTGCAGCTTAGGGAGGGTCAGTAACTTGCCCAAGGCCACACCAGTATGTGTAAAGTCAGGATTTGAACCCAGATCCCGATTCCAGAGTCTGTCTTCACCGTTCTAGCCAGGCGCCACCCTTGCCCTGCCCATCTAGGTGCATGACTCGTCTTGACTATGACCCCGTCCCCACTCCATTGTGTGAGGTGCATCATTTCCCCCTCTCTCCCCTCCCTAATGAAAATGGACTCCATCTTCCACAGGTATTTCCTTCTAAGGAGCCCATGAGTCCTGGTCTCTAAGACCTGGTGGCTGCACTCATTGGACTCTCTGACACCTCCCTGCCTTAGGGCCCAAGTCTGAGCCTCCCTCCACCCCTGTACTGACAGCTGGGCTTCTGGAATTGTCTCGTGACATCCTGTCCTTTGTCTCCAGCTTCTAGGACCCTCTGCCCTCACCGCCATCGCTGTCTTCCTGAGCCTTCTCCCTCTGAATTTCTTCATCACCAAGAAGAGGAACCACCATCAGGTTTGGCATTTGGAAGAAGGGACACTCCAGGCAGGAAGGGGGCAGGAAGCCTGCAGGTCCTGGGTCCTGCACTGGTGCATGGCAGTGGGGAGGACAGAGGTGTGGGGTGGGCGTGGTGGCGGCTTGCGGCGGTTGCAGAGAAGGAAAATCCCGGACTTGTCCCTGTCCCCTCTTCTCTTCTTCCCTCTGGTCCCAGGAAGAGCAAATGAGGCAGAAGGACTCTCGGGCGCGGCTCACCAGCTGCATCCTCAGGAACGTGAGGACGGTCAAGTACCACGGCTGGGAGGGAGCCTTTCTGGACAGAGTCCTGAGCATCCGGGCCCAGGAGCTGGGCGCCTTGAGGACCTCCAGCCTCCTCTTCTCTGTGTCTCTGGTGTCCTTCCAAGTGTCCACGTTTCTGGTGATGTCACTCTGGTCTCCCTGCAGAGCATGGACTGGGGGAGGGAGTGCTGGGGGTGGGGATAAGGGCTCCCCATATAGGATCACAGGGTCACCATCACACCGACTGACCTGCTGGTCATCATATCATCATCATCATATCGACGACACCTGGAACCAAAACACCACCAAACCCTGGAACAGAACCACCCCCTAGTGACATCCGGAACTACAAATGCCACCCGGACCTAGAGCCCTCCGTGGCTGTTGATACCTGCAACTTCAGAGTCATCTTCCCAGAGAGTCTAGAGTCACAAGTTCCACCCATGTCTAGAACCACACAAATGCCACCAAGATGGAAAACTGTGGTGTCCCCCAAAGCCTGGAACCAAGAGTTTCTGATTCTTAGAACAGGGGTCACATGCACGCAACTCCTTTCATCAGTAGAAGAATTGGGGGGGAGATCTGGGTGGAGGGGAACCCATTCCCACATGGCAGGTGTGGCCACAAGGACCCCTTGAGATGCCACAGCTGGCCTGCCTTTCCTGGCCACGTTTAGCAGCTCAATGTCACCTCCTGTGTCTCCCACCCAGGTGGCACTGGTTGTGTTTGCTGTCCATACTCTGGTGGCCGAGGAGAATGCCATGGACGCTGAGAAGGCCTTCGTGACACTCACGGTTCTCAACATTCTCAACAAGGCCCAGGCTTTCCTGCCCTTCTCCATCCACTCTGTTGTCCAGGTGAGGTGGCAGGGAGGGGAGGCCGTCTTGGAGGAGCCGTGTAGGGGTGTAGCAGGCTGTGCCGGGGCAAGGAAACAAAGCAGGGAAAGAGACGGGAGGGCACAGGGAACAGCGGGAAGATGCCAGCAAACATCCTCAAGACAGGCAGCCTCACCTTTCCAGCAATTCCACATGCAAGAATTCAGTCCGGTTCCCTTTTTATACAAAGCAATTTCACTTCATTTCTCTTCCTCTACTGTCTGCACTCACACCATGTGATGAAAATGAGAAAATTGGTCCAGCTGAGCCATCCCTATTTAACTATCCTTTCATCACGGAAGATGGGGTTGGGGCTGGGAGTGGAGAGGGTGCCTCCAGGTGGACAAAGTTTGCAATCATTCCTGATGACGGCCAACTGGAAAAGCCACCATCCTCTTCCCGGGTCTGGTCTGCAGAACGGAAGCCAGGAGGTGGGAGGTCACCACTACCTCATTGTGCCAACCTCACGTGCATCGTGAGCTTTGTGTTGATGCCTTGCAAATGTGTAGGACTCGGTAGTCCGGAAGCTTTCCCACCATCTTGAGGCACCCAACGCCCGAGTTCTTTTTTTGCCCTTATGGCACAGTTGACCTAGGGCTTTGGTTTTTCCAGGCCCGGGTGTCCTTTGACCGTCTGGCTGCCTTCCTCTGCCTGGAAGAAATTGACCCTGAGGCCGTGGACTCAAGGTCCTGCAGATGTGGTGAGAGCTGAGTTCAGCAGGAAGGGGGTGGGAGGGATGAGGGAACCAGCAGGGCTCCCCCTTCCCACAGATGGAATGCCAGGCCCAGCTGAGGGGCTGCTGGCGTGTGCTGGCATGTGCAGACCAGGCCATCGGCCGTGTGACTAGGAAACAGATGCCATGTAAGGGCTCTCCCCTTGTACCTAAGAAAGCATCAAGCTGCTTACCTAGAAATCACCCACATGGTGATTAGAAGTATATCCTGTGACATTGTGCCTGAATCCAAACTCTGGCTCCAGCCCTGACCCCAACATGGGAGACCTTGGCCAGTTATTAATCTCTCTGAGCCTCAGTGTTCCCATCTGCAAAATGGACATGATGATCATCACAGCACCTCTGCATAGGATTGTTGTGAGGGTTAAATGAGTCCTTTGAAGCATCGCAGTTAGAGCAGGGCCCTGCACAAAGTCAGCATTCAGTGCATTTTAGTTAGAATTATTATTAGGAGAAAACCCCACAGAAGTCAGCAAAAAGGTCTCTAAATAACCCAAAATTGCCGTCTCTGAGGCTCCTCACGGCTCTGGGCACGTTTTCAGCTGGGCAAAGCTTTGTTCAGCCAAATCAGTGTGATGTGGGCATTCAGAGGTGGGCTGTGCATTCAAACCCCAGGTCTGCCTCGCACAGCTGTGTGGCCCTGGGCAGTAACTGCCCCACTGCTGGCTCCGTTCCCCACTGTGTCACCCCACCTCCACCAGGATCACCCTGAGGGCCACCAAAAGATAGCAGGTCCCCAGTCTCAGGAGCTGCCCAATAAATAGCTTAGGGTCCGTGATGTCGTGCCTTTATCCCCACAGGAGGGCCCCACGGACCCTGGACCAGAGACCCCTAAGGGTTATTTGAGTCATGACTTTGACACACCTGGCCACCTGCCTGCGGCCAGAGCCTCATACCGCCCCCCACAGTCTCAGTCCCTGCTGTTCCCCCAAAGGTGTGTGACAGTGAGATGAACACAGACACCGGCAGCTAATGTTGACCAAGTGTTTACCAGGAGCCAGCACATTCAAAGTGCTTTACTTAGTGGAGACCCCCTCGCTCCTCACCCAGCACTATGGGGTGGGTACCTCTACGACCCACCCATTTTACAGATGGGGAAATGGAGAAGCATCCCCACACCCCAGACCATTAAGAAAAGACAAGACCCCAGAGTAGGGTAGCCAGATTCACAAAGAAAAACATAGGACTCCCGGTTAAATTTGAATTTCGCATACTCAGAAAATAGGTTTTTTTAGTCTTAGTAGCTCCCATGCAATATGTGGCAGCATAATTATCCTAAAAAAGTACTCATTGTTTATTCAAAATTCACATGTAACTGGACGTCCTGCATTTTGTCTGCAACCCTCCTCTAGAGACCATCCAGTCCAGGGGGTGTCAACGGGTGTCAACTGCTCATTAGATGTAAGATTCTCAGGCCCCACCCCCATGGAGATTCTCATTTATTGGTTTGGGCTGAGCCATGGAGAGCTTTGTGTTTTAAAAAATCTTTCCAGGTGATTCTAAATGTGTATTCAGTGTCCAAAACCACTAAATCTGGCTCCTCCCTCATTATATAGATAAAACATCTGAGACCCAGGGACATAGGGAGACCATATGTCCCTGGTTACATCTGTGGCCCCAGTGAAATTAATAACACTCCCTTCACTCTCCAGAGTCCCGGATCAGGTGATAAATAGTATCAGAAGCCCACTAACCTTTTCTATGAAGGACCCAATTGTACATATTTTAGGCTTTCCAAGGCCCTTTGTTCTCTGTTGTAACTGCTCACCTTTGCCTTTGTAGTGTGAAAGCAGCCATAGCACTACATAAATGAATGATCATGGCTGTGTTCCAATAAAACTTTATAAAAATAGGCAGCAGACAGGATCTGGCCCCTGGGCCATGGTTTGCCGACCCGAGTTGTAAAACCATCCGGCAGGGAGAGAATATGACCACCACAGGGTCACACACAAGCCAGTGAGTGGAGGGACAGTTTGTTTAGTGGAAGAGATTTCCTGTTGCCTGGGGGTCTCTTAGAGGAGGGGCCAGCCGGGAGCATCTCTTATAACTGGTCTTTAATGCCCTGCAGCCACTGGAGAGGATTACATCAGAATACAGGAAGGCACCTTCGCTTGGTCCCAGGAAAGCCCTCCCTGCCTGCACAGGTACAGGTGGTTTCCCTGGTAACAACCTTCCTGTTGCCGTTGACGAAGTGGGGGAGGATGGGAAAGCTGGGAAAGGGAGAGCTCCTGCCCACGGAGGGGGAACAGGGCATCTGAGCCTTGCCCAACAGGGAGGAGATGGCTCTCTGGTCCCCAGGCTAGTCACGATGATGCCAAGGGAGGCCTGGCCAAGAACAGCCCCAAGGCCCGGCCCAGTCAGCTGTGGGCGCTTCTGTGCCTCCTGTGTCAGACTGGTCATTGTCACCTCCAGCCCCCAACTATTTGGCTGGGTCTCTGTGGCAGAAAACCCCCGCCAACCCCAAAACTCCCTGTGAAGGGAAAGAAAACACCCAGGGCCGTATTTGTGTTTCTTGTCATTTGCTCATTTCATTGTATTTATTGAGCACTTGCTATGTGCCAGGCCTTGTTCTAGGAACTGGGAATAGAGTGAAGAAAACAGATAAGAACCCTGTGCTCTTGGGGCTGATGTTCCGATCGGGGGTGGGGGGGTGCACAAATGAGAAATCAGGGTCGGGAGGCAGAGCACGATGTCAAAGGAGGGGTGTGTGCGGTGAGGGAAGGCTTGGCGTTTAAACAGAGGTCAAATGAGGGGAAGGAATGAGCCTTGCACGTGTCTGGGAGAGGAGCTTTCTAAGCAGTGGGAACAGCAAGTGCAAAGGTCCTGAGGCAGGAGTATGCCTGGACCCAGGATTCTCCAGCTCAGCACTGCTGATGTGCAGGGCTGGATAGTTCTTTGTCATGGGGGCTGTCCTGTGCACTGTAGCATGATTAGCAGAACCCCAGTATCTACCCACTAGATTCCAGCAGCAGCCACACCAGGTATAACAACTGAAAGTGTCTCTAGACATTGCTATGTGACACCTGCAGGGCACAATCCCCCCAGGTGTGTTTGGGAAGCAGGAAGTCAGCATGGCTGCAGCAATGGGATGCTGGGTGGCCTTCATGATTGTTAGGACCACAGCTTTTACCCTGAGTGAAACAGGAACCGCCGGGGGCTCCAGCGGGGAAGTCATGAGCCGGCTTGGGTTTGAACAGGTCCCTTGGGCCCCTGCATGGAGGACAGACTGCATGACACAGAAAGGGGCGGGGAGGGAGGGCAGAAGCAGGAAGAGTGGTGAGGAGCTTGTGGCAATGACCTGGACAAGAGGAGATGCTGGTTAAACCTCCTGCCCAATAAACCCTGTGTGAGTGCGGGTACATGTTTACACACGGGTGTACATGCGTGCGTGCAGATGTGTGTATGCACGGGCGTGTGTGAGAGCATGTTTGTGTGTGTGCATGCACTTGTGTGTGTATGGATTGTGTATATGTTGTGTGCATATGTCTGTGTGTACACACATATGGTGTGCATATGTGCACTCGCGTGAGGGTGTGTATCTGTGTGTGCAGTCTGTGTATGTAGTATATGTGTGCACAGACACACGTGCCCTATGTGTGCTTGCATGCGTCATCTGTGTACATGCATGCAAGCATGTGTGGTGTAGTGAGTGTGCACATACACATGTGCGTGCATGTATGTGGGCACATGTATGATCACATGCAGAATGGCTGCTCGCATAGCCAGACAGGGATCGGGAGAGGGAAGGATGGCCCCCAGACATCCTCTCAGTGGCCCCCCCACCCCAGGTGTGTCATCAGCAGCCGAGGCTGGCTCTGTCTGGGGTTCACTAATTCTGTGCAGACTCGGGCTGAATCCTACCCAGGGACACGTCACCCCTTCTGTGTTGCCAGGATCAACCTTACGGTGCCCCAGGGCTGCCTGCTGGCTGTCGTTGGTCCAGTGGGGGCAGGAAAGTCCTCCCTGCTCTCCGCCCTCCTTGGGGAGCTGTCAAAGGTGGAGGGGTCCGTGAGCATCAAGGTGAGGCTGCACCCCTGCCTGTCTGCTGGAATGTCCCCGTCTCTGCTCCTCCGTTCCCCATCTCACAGCTAAGCTCCCTGCCGCCTTCCACCACCATCAAGAGCCTAGCTCCCACCATTCCTCCTCCGTCCCCATCAGCCTCCTTGTGTTTTAGGGTCCAGTGGCTTACGTGCCGCAGGAGGCCTGGGTCCAGAACATGTCCGTGGTAGACAACGTGTGCTTCGGGCAGGAGCTGGACCTGCCGTGGCTGGAGAGGGTCCTAGAGGCCTGTGCCCTGTGGCCAGACGTGGGTAGCTTCCCTGCAGGAGTCCACACCCAAACTGGGGAGCAGGTGAGGGTCTCAGGGCCTTCTTGGGCCAGGGAGGCATGGCGGCTGAGGGTCATTTGCCACCCTGACCTGTGGGTTGGTGTGGTGGGAGGGTCACTGGGGTAGGAGCAGGGAGGTAGGGGAGAAAAGGGGCCCAGCTCAGAGCCAAGCACATAGCACGTACTCAATAAATAGTTATTAATGAGTGAATGGTTGAAAATAGAGACCGAGGAGAGGCTGGGAGACATGGCAGGGCTTGGTGGTGAGGGGCTCTCCAACAACTGGGAATGAGGTGATCCAGGCTCCTGCCTTGCCTCTCTGGGTGACACTGGTCAAACTGCTTCTCCTCTCTGGACCTCACCAAAGGGTCTGGGCAGAGATGTCCAATAAACAGGATGTATGCATCCAGAGCTGTGGGTTGGGCAGGGATTGGCAACTTATGACCCACAGGTCGAATCTGGCCCACCGTCTGGGTTTGTAAATAAAGTTTTATTGGGACCCAGCCATGCACATTCATTTACCTGTGGTCCATGGCTGCTCTTGCACGATAAGGGCAGAGATGAGCCGTTGTGACAGAGACCAGGGCAGTGGGGGTGGGGTGGGGTGCCCACAGAGCTTTAAGTAGTTACTTTCTGGTCCTTTACAGAAACACTTCCTGACCCCCAGATTAGGGAATTGAGAGTGGAATAGTGGAAGTTTAAGTCAAGTAAATGGGTGAGGTTTCCTCTAGGGAAGAGGAGAGGGCCCTGGAAAGGGTCTGGAGGAGCCAGAGAGATCAGCTGAGAAGGAACATCTAGGGAGGAGGATGAGGCATCGTGCAGCCAAGGGAAAGGGGTATCAGAAGGAGGGGGTGCCTGCTGCCGGCTACGTCTGTCCAGCTGTGTCACATCCTAAACCAAACGTGATTTCCCGTTACCTCCTCCCCCGAAGCTGGCCCCATCCTGGGTGGTGGAAGTTCCATCCTTTCAGAGCTCAGATCCAAAACCTTGGTGTCCTCCTCGATTCCTCTCTTTTTCTTACACCCACATCTAATTCATCAGCAAATCCTGTTGGATCCACCTTTGAGGCAGATCCAGAATGTTCCAGTCCCCACATCAGCTCTCCCACATTGCTGCAGGAGCCCCTGGCTGCCCTCCTTGTTTCTGTCCTCACCCCTAACAGGCTAATCCCAGTGCAGCAGCCAAAGGGATTCTTTTCAGATCTGTCAGTTCATGTCCTTTGTCTGCTCAGAACCCTCCAGGTCTCCCCATCCCCTCAGAGTCATAGCCACAGTGCTGGCCATCACTGACAAGGCGCACCCCCACGATCTGACCCCAGTTATCTCTGACTTCATCTCCCATCATGCTCCCTCTTTCCTGCTTCTCTCCAGCCACATGGATCTCCACGATGTTCCTGGAACACCCAAAGTATGCTCCTACCTCAGGGCCTTTGCACCTGCTGTTCTCTCTGCTTGTAAAGCTGTTTCTCAGGAGTTCACATGGTTCATCCCATCAAGTCTCTTAGTGGAGAGTAGCTTTCCCTGACCACCTTACCCAGCACAGCAACCCTGCTCACGCCAGTACACCCTACACCCTTCCCCTGCTCTATTATTCTTCATGGTGTATAACACCATCTGATAGGTGATAACATTTTATGTGTTTATTGATTATCTCTATCCCACCCCACCCTCATTAGAGTGAAGGATCCATGAAAGCAGGGATGAGGTTTTGTTCATTGCTGTGTCCCCAGAGCCTAGAACACTGCTGGGTACATAATAGCCATGCAGTAAATATGAGTGGAATGAATGAATAAGTGAAAGAACAAAAGGAAGGAAGAGAGGAAGGCAGGAAGGGAATGGAAGAAAAAAGAAAAGAAAAGAAGGAAGGAAGGAAATAAGAACATAAGGACTGAAAAGCTACCACTGGATTAGGCAACAGGGGAGTGACCAGTGTCCTTGAGGAAGGCTGCATCAGTGGAGAAATGGGAACAGAAGCCAGACTCAAGTGGAGGGAGCAGTGGGTGCAGGAAGCTTGTCTGGAAAGGGGAGAAGCCAGGCAGGGTGGAAGCTGGGGGGGATGTTGGCTTGAGAGCAAGTGTTTCAAGCTGGAGGTGGCCCTAGAGGACAGGCACCATGAGCCACAGCTCACTTTGATGAGCAGACCTGGCCCCTGTCACACCAGCTTCACCCAGCAGGCGTAGACGCAGGTCCCTGTCTCTCTCTTATGGCCACAGGGCATGAATCTCTCTGGGGGCCAGAAGCAGCGGCTGAGCCTGGCCCGGGCTGTGTACAGGAAGGCTGCTGTGTACCTGCTGGACGACCCCCTGGCAGCCCTGGACGCCCATGTTGGCCAGCATGTCTTCAAACAGGTCATTGGGCCTAATGGGCTGCTCCAGGGAACGGTAAGTTTGGGAAAATGTCTCAGAGGGCATAGAGCAAAGGTAGAGAAAGTCCTAACCCAAGTCTGCTTACCACCATTCTCCATGAATCCAGTGTTCCTCTTTGTAATGGTCAGCTTTTGCTGTGACAGTGCTGCATAACAAACAACCCCCAAATGTCAGTGGCTCACAGCAGCAGTCATTTCTTTTGTTGGCTGTGCTGGGTCTTCACTGCTGCGCGGGCTTTCTCTAGTTGCAGTGAGCGGGGGCTACTCTTTGTTGTGGTGCACGGGCTTCTCATTGTGGTGGCTTCTCTTGTTGCAGAGCACAGGCTCTAGGTGCACAGGCTTCAGTAGTTATGGCACATGAGTCCTAGAGCACAGGCTCAGTAGTTGTGGCACATGGGCTTTGTTGCTCCGTGGCATGTGGGATCTTCCCAGACCAGGGATCAAACCCGTGTCTCCTGCATTGGCAGGCATATTCTTAACCACTGCGCCACCAGGGAAGTCCGAGCAGTCATTTCTTGCTTCTGGGTCTGTGGTTAAACTACCACAGCTCTGCCTCAGGTCACTGGCCACGTTCAGTTGAACTCCGTGTCTTCTGGTTTCGAGACAGGTTGAAGGAGTCCCTGTATTTCACTGTTGGGACATGCTATTTTTGAGAAAAAGGGCAGGAGCACAAGAAGGAGAGCTTTCCCCACTCTGAGCCCCAGGACACTCCTGGCCCATTCCCCCAGCTCTGGAACAGTGGTCAGGCGCACGAGTGTAAATTCCATCCCTTCCTGCCCAGACACGGATTCTCGTCACCCACGCGCTCCACGTCCTGCCCCAGGCTGATTGGATCGTGGTGCTGGAAGATGGGGCCATTGCAGAGATGGGTTCCTTCCAGGAGCTTCTGCACAGGAAGGGGACCCTGGCGGGCCTTCTGGATGGAGCCAGACAGCCAGGAGATGAAGGAGAAGGAGGTACTGGCTGGGCTACTCTGTGCCTGGCTTCTGTCACCCTTGGGGAGAAGGTTCCACAGATCCCACTGGCTGGTGGAGCACTCTGGCCACACCCTCCCTGCAGGCCCAGGCCTGGAGGCAGACGCCTCTCCCACAAGGCCACCCAGCCCCCAGTAAGAGCCCGTGGCACCTTCTGTGAGCCAGGGGCTGTGCTAAGTGCTTCTATAAACATGCATTGTCTCATGTGGTCTCCACAACACCCCTGGGGGACCCCTGCAATTATGGCTGCCACTTTTCAGATGAGCAACTCAGGCCAAAGAGCGTTAAATAATTTGCCCAAGGCCACATTAGAATCTGGGTGTGTTCAACTCCAGGGTCTGCGCTTGAGACCGCTACAGAGGCTGAGCAAAGAGGTCATTTGGTGCCTTGAGGCCAGAGGCCCCCAGCATGCCAGCTAGGGCTTCTACTAATCCAGAGAACACAGTGCCCACTGGAAAAATGACAGTGTCCTGGAAGTGAAGTCAGTGATCCAAGCGCAGCCCCAGTGAGTGATAAAGAACAGCCAGGGGCCCCTCCATTCACTCCTTTAATCACCACTTAGCCCCTATGAGGTCAGTACTGTACTTAGCTCCATTTTACAGATGAGGACTGAGGCCCAGAAGTTAAGGAACTCGTCCAAGTTTACCCGGCTCATAAGTGGCAGTGTTGGGCTTTGAACCTCCAACTGCAGGCTGTGTGCTGCCCCTGCATGACAAGAGGGGGTTTCACAGCCAGGTCCCCCGTCCCAGGCTCTGCCTCCTCTGTTGAGCCCTGGCTCACCCCGGTAAAAACCCTAAGTGTTGGTTCACGGTGTCAACCTCCTGGAGCTTGAAGATGGAACCCTCCCGGCTTGGGGGATGGTGGGCAGGAGGGTCCTTCCCTGGGGGAGATGACACCTGAGGCTGGGTGAGAGCTACCTGGAAAAGAACATTGCAGACACAATGAATTGCTTATGCAAGGGTATTGGGGAGACCCGAGCTCTTGGACTATGTGCAGTGTTTCCTGCTGTTTCCCAACCCCAAGTTCATAGCAGATGCTTGATTATATTTGCCAAGTGAATAAGTGAATGAATGAATAATGTTCCTGGAAGAACCCAGGGAGGATGGAGAGAGGGGGGAGGAGGCAGATCAGAGAAAATGGACGCTCAGCGAGCGGAGGCTGCACAGCCCATGGGTGTCAAAGCTGGACTCCGAGGTACCGACCCCCATAGAGTGACACGGCTCCCCTGACCTTGCAGAAACAGAACCCCCGGCCAGTGCCAAGGACCGCAGAGGCTCTGCTGGAGGTGGGAGGCCTGAGGGTGGACCAGAGAGGTGAGTTTGCTCTGGTGCAGAGCTTGGGGAGGGCACAAAAGCTGAGGCTGAAGCAAGGCGGCTGTGTCACCACCTGCATCTCAACCATTCTGGACTGAACATCTGCTTAAGACCCACCATGGGGCTCAGCCGTGGGATAATTCACCAGAGACTATTTGACAGTCAATTAGCCACAATGATTACGTCCCCACATGTTCTGTTCACAGGATGACCAGTTTGCCCTCAGATGTGATGAATCCCTTAAAGTTTATCAGAGTTGTCATGGCTGGAGTGGGGCAGGGCCAGCTCCAAAGAAGGATCCACACCATAGTTGTTAATGTCCGTGCCAGGCCCTGTCATTCATGCTCTGAAGGACATCAGCATCGCTTGGTGCTGGTGGGGGCCACCAGGAGGAGGCCTGCTGCCCCCTTTAGCCAGGCCATAGCTGGACTCCTGTGCTCTCCCTTTTTATGGAAAGTGACCTTGTGAAACAGAACAACAGACCACTGGGAACCAGAGAGTGTGAGCTTAAGTGCCAGCTGTTAGGGAACTGCAGGGGGAACCGGAGGGCCTCGGTTCCTGAGGTTGGGCCCCAGTTCCTCCCATCCCAGCTAGCCAGCCAGAGTACTCCTGGGCCACACACTGGACCGGCCCGCCGTCTTCACAGTGCACAGTATCCTAAGTAAGACCAGATAGGTAGATAATATGTAGAGAGATAAGTAGGTAGGTAGACAAATAGGGTGACAGATAGACAAACAGATAGATGATGAATGGATGAATAGACAGATAGATGATAGGTAGAGTTCATAGACAGATGGATGTAGGTAGATAAATATTGTATTGGAAAAACCTGCTAGTCTTCCCTCTTTCTCTCCATTACTCTCACACAACTACAACGTTCACTCTGACACCAGATGGGTGCCCCCTGCCCCTCCGCAAACCTTCACACCAAGCAATTCTCCACAACTCAGTTCTGACACTGTCTATCTGGAGATGTCAGATCCCACAGGTTAAGGGCTCAGTCCCTTAAGTCTGCTCCCCCCACTTCAGATGCCAATTGCAAGTAGTAGGTCTCCAGGGTTCCCACAACTTCTGTCCTACTTGGGGACAAAATGGGGGTTTGCATCACCCCCTCCTCGAGTTCAAGTAATTTGCCAGAACAGCTCACAGAACTCAGGGAAACACGTACATTTGGCAGTCTATTAAAGGATGTGACAAAGGAGACAGAACAGCCAGCTGAGGAGATTCACAGGACGAGGTCTGGGAGGGTCCCACATGCAGGAGCTTCTGTCCCCGTGGAGCTTGGTGTATCAATCTCTGGGTATGTGGATGTGTCCACTAACCTGGAAGCACCCCGAATCCCATACTGTTGGGGTTTTATGGAGGCTTCCTCGTGTGGGCATGATCCATTATTAACTCCATTTCTAGCCCCTCTTCCCTCTCTGGAGAATGCGGGTGGGGCTGAAAATTCCAAGCTTCTAGTCATGGCTTAGTCTTTCTGGTGACCAGCCCCCAACCAGGAGCCATCCAGGAGCCCACCCAGAGTCACCTCAGTAGAACAAAAGATGCTCCTAGGGCTCTTATCACTTAGGCATTTGCAAGGGTTTTAGGAACTCTGTGCCAGGGATGGGGTCAAAGACCAAGTATGTATTTCTTAACATAAATCACAATATCACAAAGATGGATAGGTGAATAAATAGATTGATTGATAGACAGATAGGCAGCCAGAGAGACATAGATTATCCCCATTTTACACCTGAGGAAACTGAGGCACAGAGAGATTGTCAGCTGCCCATGGTTCCACAGTTAGCAGATGGTAATTCACATTTAAGGTTGGCAGCCTACTCAGCCACAGATAAAAGGAACACTCAAGAAACCTTCAGCATCTGAATTGTGCAAAGCTGACTTCCTGCAAACCTGGACTGACAAATCTGAGAATAAACAGCAGGTGCAAAATGATTGCAGCAAAGCTTAGACCAAACTGAAAACCAGGTTCCAAAGTTGGCAAATAAGTTCATTCAATGAGATGGCATCGGAAGAACAGGCTTGCCTGACTCTGGGGTGATAGGTGGCATCTAGCTGGGCACCACAGAGGGAGGACTGGGGCATGGCACCTAGTTGGTGCTCAGTACGTTAGTTGAATGAATGAATGAGAGAGTGGCTCAGTGGCTTCCAGTGGCCATGAGGGTTGGGCATACACACCCCACGAAGAGAGACACTGATTTGTCCTCATTTCCTCTAAATGACAGGTCCATGAAGTTAGTCCCTGAGAAGGACAGCGCCACTTCAGAGGCCCAGACAGGGGTTCCCCTAGATGATCCTGAGGGGACAGGACAGCCAAAAGGAGAGGACAGCATGCAATATGGCAGGGTAACCACCCGCTGCTCCCTCCCCCCCCTCCACATCCACTGCCACTGCTGCCCCCGGGGACTCAGGACCTCCCAAGAGATACAGCACTTGGGGGGGATGGGGCTGGGGGACGACTCACCTTTATTGAACACCTACTATGTGCCACATAAGATTCTAGATACTTCATACTTCTTAATGCCCACAACCACCCTAAAATCAGATGGTGATAGCTCCATTTTAGAGATGAAGAAACTGGGTTCTTAAAGAGTTTAGACATTTGTTTGTGTTCTCACAGCTAGCAAGTGACCAACTTGGGACTCAAACCTAGGACAGTCTGAATCTGAAACTTGTACTACTTCTTCTCTCCTATGCTGCTTTGTCCACCCATCCCCCACCCATTCACCCACCTACCTACTCATTCATCCATCCATCCATTTACCTTTCCACCTATTCACCCATCCATCCCACTCACCCATCCATCCACCTACCCATCTACTCACTCTTCTATCCATCTCACACAACCATCTACCCATCTGCCACCCTGCCATCCATCCATCCATCCATCCATCTGCTCATTTATCCACCCACCCTCCTACAGACCCACTCATTTATTCATCCACCCACCCACCTACCCATTTACTCACCCATTAGCCCACTCAACCATCCACCTACTCATCCATCCAGAAGACATTTGCAGAACCCCCACTGTGTGCCAGACAAAGAAAACAATTATGCTAATAAGCAAGGTGATATCAAGTAGTGATAAATGCTATAAACAAAATAAAGAAAGTGATGAGACAGGGACCGACCAAGGATCAGGGACCTGCTTGGATAGGATGCTCTGAGGAGTGACATTTGACATCCCTGAAGGATGCGAAGGAAGTAGCCATGGA
Source organism: Leucopleurus acutus (assembly GCF_964270905.1). Taxonomy (NCBI): domain Eukaryota; kingdom Metazoa; phylum Chordata; class Mammalia; order Artiodactyla; family Delphinidae; genus Leucopleurus; species Leucopleurus acutus. Next base: position 25,814,116 of record NC_139158.1, read on the forward strand.
AAGAGCAGGGGGAGGAGCATTCCAGGCAGAGGGAACAGCAGGGGCAGAGACTCTGAGGTGAGAAGGAGCTTAGGGTGCCAGAGAAAAGAAAGGGATCCCATGAAACCAGTGGATAGTGCGTAGACGGTAAGGTGAAAGAGTGTATAAGAGGTTTAGAATTTCTTCTCAGAGCAAGAGAAAGTCCAGGGCAGGTTAGCAACAGCAAGATGTTTTCAACAGCAAGTGGATGTTTTCAAAAGTTCATTCTGGCTGCAGCTGCATGGAACATTTCAGATTTGTAGGAACCAGACTTTAAACAAGTGGCTTAACCTCTCTGTGCCTCAGTTTCCCTATCTGTCAGGTGGGAATTATGATGAGGATGGAGACACATGCTTGTCCCATAGTAGGTGTTCAATAAATAACTCCAAACTCAGAAAGTGCCACAGTCTGTCCCCTTTAAGGCTCCCACTGCCATCTGGGAGCCATAGAGGAAGGGGGTCCTGAGGCTGGGCGGGCCTGGAGGGGAGAGGATGCTCCAGGTGGGAGGTACTGCATGGTGGTTCCATCTGCCCCACTGGCAAGTTTTGGGAGCCCCACCTGGCCTTTCCTCTCTCCCCCCTGGGGTGTCTCTCTGCCCCCATCTCTCCTACGTGTGCTACAGGTGAAGGCTACCATGTACCTGACCTACCTACGAGCTGTGGGCACCCCGCTCTGCCTCCATGCACTTTTCCTCTTCCTATGCCAGCAAGTGGCCTCCTTCTGCCGTGGCTACTGGCTGAGCCTGTGGGCAGATGACCCCACCGTGGACGGACGGCAGACTCACGCAGCCCTGCGGGGCTGGGTCTTTGGGCTCCTGGGCTGCCTCCAAGGTACCCCTGCCAGCCTTCCTCACTCTCCATCCTCCAGCTCCACCCGAGGGTTTCTCAGGGCTCCTTCGCCCACACCTCCCTGGCTCACCCTGTCCTTCCTGAACATCTGTGCAAATGTCCTGAGTCCAAACACAGACCTGCATCCTTAAGATGGGGCTGGGGAAGTGGGGGACAGGGCACATCCCTACTTTTACAGAAGCCTCAGAGTCTCTTCCAGCCTCATCAGCAAAGGCAGAATCTTGGCCTCCAGATGATGGGGCAGCTGAGCACTTAGGTGGGGCAGCAGGTCCACTGGACTCTGCCCCTCTCCCAAGCTGAGGACAGCCCCAAGTCTGACTGCTGGTGACTTCCAGCACCCCACCCCAATCCCATGCTTCTGCCACTGCCCCACCCCCATTCCCCAGAGGAGGTAGAGCCCTGCATCACATCCCCACCATCATCTCCTCCCATCTTCTCTTCCTTTTTAAAAAATAGATTTATTTTTTTAGAGCAGTTTTACATTCACAGCAAAATTGAGCAGAAGGTACAGAGATTTCCCCACTCATCTATAACTTCCATCATTACCAACATCCCCCCCACCAGAGTGGTACATTTGTTACAAATGAACCTATATCCACACATCCTAGTTAGCCAAAGTCTGCAGTTTTCATCAGGTTTCACTCTTGGTGTTGTACATTCCATGGGATGGACAAATGTATAATGACATATATCCACTGTTACAGTATCATACAGAATAGTTTCACTGCCCTAAAATTCTCTGTACTCCACCTATTCCGTGGATGTTCTCCGTTTCACTGATCTAGTTGTCTATTCTTTCACCAATACCACAGAGTCTTTTTTTCCTAAGTTGTATACCATAATATTTTATCCCAGTTTTGTTGATATAGTTGACTTACAGCACTGTGTAAGTTTAAGATGTAGAGCATAATGATTTGGCTTACATACATCATGAAATGATGACGACAGTGAGTTTAGTGAACATCCGTCATCTCATATAAATATGAAATTAAAGAAATAGAAAAAACATTTCCTTGTGATGAGAACTCTTAGGATTTACTCTCTTAACAACTTTCATACATAGCACACAGCAGTGTTTATTATGGTTATCATGTTATACATTACATTCCTAGTGCTTAGTTATCTTATAACTGCAAGTTTGTACCTTTTGACGGCCTTCATCCAGTTCCCCCTCCCCGCATTCCCCCGTCTCTGGTAATCACAAATCTGATCTATGAGTTTGTTTGTTTTTGAAGTATAATTGACATACAACACAATGTTAGTTCCTTGTTACACACATAGCAATTCGATATTTCTCTACATTTCAAGATGATGACCACCTAAGTCTAGTTACGATCTGTCACCATGAAAAGATATTATGTAATTATTCACTATATTCCCCCACACTATATATTTCATACATCTGACCCATTTATTTTGCAAATGGAAATTTGTACCTTTTAGTCTCCCTCACCTATTTTGTTCCTCCCCTCTGGCAACCACATGTTTTTTCTCTGTATCTATGACTCTGTTTCTGTTTAGTTATGCTTGTTCATTTGTTTTTTAGATTCTACATATAAGTGAAATTATACAGTATTTGTGTTTCTCTGACTTATTTCACTTAGCATAATATCTTCTAGGTCCATCCATGTTGTCACAAATGGCAATATTTCATTTCTTTTTTATGGCTGAGGAATATTCCATTGTATATGTACCACCTCTTCTATATCCATTCATCTGTCAGTGGGTACTTATGTTTCTTCCATATCTTGGCTATTGTAAATACTGCTGCAATGAACATACGGGTGCATATATCTTTTCAAATTAGTGTTTTCATTTTCTTTGGATAAATATCCAGAACTGGAATTGCTGGATTGCATGGTAGTTCTATTTTTAATTTTTTGAGGAATCCCCATACAGCTTTCCATAGTGGCTGCCCTAGTTTACATTCCCACCAATAGTGCATGAGGGTTTTCTTTTCTCCACATCCTCACCAACACTTGTTATTTGTTGTCTTTTTGATAATAGCCATTCTGACAGGTGTGAAATGATATCTCATTGTGGTTTGATTTACATTTCCCTGATGACTAGTGATGTTGAGTATCTTTTCATGTACCTGTTGACCATCTGTATGTCATCTTTGAAAAAATGTCCATTCAGATCCTCTGCCCTTTTTTTTTTTTTTTTTTTTTTTTTTTTTGCGGTACGCAGGCCTCTCACTGTTGTGGCCTCTCCCGTTGCGGAGCACAGGCTCCGGACGCGCAGGCTCAGCAGCCATGGCTCACGGGCCCAGCCGCTCTGCGGCATGTGGGATCTTCCCGGACCGGGGCATGAACCCGTGTCCACTGCATCGGCAGGCGGACTCTCAACCACCGCGCCACCAGGGAAGCCCTGCCCATTTTTTAATTGGGTTGATTTTTTGATGTTGAGTTGTATGAGTTATTTGTATATTTTGGATATTAACCCCTTATCAGATATATCATTTGCAAATAACTTCTCCCATTCAGTAGGCTGATTTTTTTCATTTTCTTGATAGTTTACATCACTGTGCAAAAGCCTTTTAGTTTAATGTAGTCCCATGTATTTATTTTTGCTTTTGTTTTCTTGCCTGAGGGAACATATCCAAAAAAAATATTACTAAGGCCAATGTCAAAGAGCATACTGCCTGTTTTCTTCTAAAAGTTTTATGGTTTCAGGTCTTATGTTTAAGCCTTTAATCCATTTTGAATTTATTTTTGTATATGGTATGAGAAAGTAGTCCAGTTTGATTCTTTTGCATGTCGTGTCCATGTTTCCCAGTACCATTTATTGAAGAGGCTGTCTTTTTTTTTTTAATCCAATCCAACCTTATGTCTTTTTTTTTTAAATTGGGGTATAGTTGTTTTACAATGTTGTGTTAGTTTCTCCTGTACAGTGAAGTAGAGTTCCCTGTGCTATACAGCAAGTTCTTATTAGTTATCTATTTTATACATATTAGTGTATATATGTCAATCCCAATCTCCCAATTCATCCCACCCCCACCCCCACCCCCGCTTTCCCCTCTTGGTGTCCATACGTTTGTTCTCTACATCTGTGTCTCTATTTCTGCCTTGCAAACACCAGTTCATCTGTACCATTTTTCTAGACTCCACATATATGTGTTAATATACGATATTTGTTTTTCTCTTTCTGACTTACTTCACTCTGTATGACAGTCTCTAGGTCCATCCATGTCTCTACAAATGACCCAGTTTCCTTCCTTTTTATGGCTGAGTAATATTGAAGAGGCTGTCTTTTCCCCATTGTATATTCTTGCATATTTTTTTGTAGATTAATTGCCCATATAATGTGGGTTTATTTCTGGGCTCTCTATTCTGTTCCATTGATCTGTGTGTCTGTTTTTGTGCCAGTACCATACGGTTTTGATGACTGTAACTTCATAATATAGTTTAAAATCAGGGAGTGTGATACCTCCAGCTTTATTCTTCGTTCTCAAAATTGTTTTGGCCATTCAGGATCTTCTGTGTTTCCATACAAATTTTAGAATTATTCTTTTCTAACTCTGTGAAAAATGCCATTGGTATTTTGATAGGGATTGCATTGAACCTGTTGATTACCTTGGGTAGTATGAGGATTTTAACAATATTAATTCTTCCAATCCATGAGTATGGTATATCTTTCCATCTGTGTCATCTTCAATTTCTTTCAACAGTGTCTTACAGTTTTCCAAGTAAAGGTCTTTTCTCTCCTTAGCTAGATTTATTCTGAGATATTTTATTCTTTTTGATGCAACTGTAAATGGGATTGTTAAGTTCCTTTCTAATAGTTCACTGTTAGTGTATAGAAATGCAACATATTTCTGTATATTAAATTTGTATTCTGCAACTTTACTGAATTCATTGTTGGGTTCTAGTAGTTTTTTGGTGGCATCTTTAGGATTTTCTATGTATAGTATCATGTCATCTCTAAATGGTGAGTTTTACTTCTTCCTTTCCAATTTGGACTCCTTTTATTTCTTTTTCTTGTCTAATTGCTGTGGTTAAGACTTCCAATATTATGTTGAATAAAAATGGTGATAATGGGCATCCTTGTCTTGTTCCTGACCCTAGAGTAAATGCTTTGAGCTTTTCAACACAGTGTATGATGTTAGCTGTGGGCTTGTTGTGTATGGCCTTTATTATGTTGAGGTGTATTCCCTCTGCTTTGTTGAGAATTTTTATCATAAATGGATGTTGTAGTTTGTCAAATGGTTTTTCCATACCTATTGAGATGATCGTGTGATTTTTACTCTTCAGTTTGTTAATGTGGTGTATCACATTGCTTGCTTTGTGGATATTAAACCATCTTTGCATCCCTGGGATAAATCCCACTTGATCATGGTGTATGGTCCTTTTAATGTATTGTTGAATTTGGTTTGCGAATATTTTGTTGAGAATTTTTGCATTTATGTTCACCAGTGATGTTGGCCTGTAATTTTCTTTTTTTGTTCTATCTTTGTCTGATTTTGGTATCTGGATGATGCTGGCCTTGTAGAATGATTTTGGAAGTGTTCGTTCCTCTGCAATTTTTTGAATAGTTTGATAAGGATATGTGTTAACTTGTCTCTAAAGAGTCTGGACCATCTGGTTATGGACTTTTTTTTTTTTATTACTTATTCAATTTCATTCCTGGTAATTGGTCTGTTCATATTTTCTATTTCTTCCTGTTCAGTCTTGGGAGGTTGTACATTTCCAGGAATTTGTCCATTTCTTCTAGGTTGTCCATTTTATTGGCATATAATTGTTCATAGTCATCTATTATAATCATTTCCATTTGCACGGAATAGCTTTTTCCATCCCCTCACTTTCAATCTCTGTGTGTCTTTAGGTCTAAAATGAGTCTCTTGTAGGCAGCATACATGTGGGTCTTTTTTATATCCACTCAGCCACTCTATGTCTTTTGATTGGAGCATTTAGTCCATTACATTTAATGTACTTACTGCCATTTTGTTCATTATTTTGGGGTTATTTTTATAGTTCTTTTCTGTTCCTTTCTTCTTCTTTTGTTCTCTTCCCATGTGATTTGATGACTATCTTTGGTGTTATTTTTGAATTTCTTTCTCTTTTTTTTTGTGTGTGTCTATTACAGGTTTTTGGTTTGTGGTTAGCATGTGGTTTAAATATAGCAATCCATATATGTGTGGGTTTTTTAAGTTGTTGATCTCTTAAGTTCGAAAGCATTTAACAACCTTGCTTTTTTTCCCCTCTCCCTGCCACATTTACTGTTTTTGACATCATATTTTACATCTTTTTGTTTTGTATATCCCTTAACTACTTATTGTGGATATAGATGATTTTATGACTTTCATCTTTTAATCTTCCTATTAGTGTTATATGTGGTTGGTTTAGCACTTTTACTGTATATTTGCTTTTACCAATGAGATTTTTCCTTTCGTACTGTTTGTATTTCTAGTTGTGGGCTTTCCTTTTTTTGCTGGCATATAGGAAAGTGATTGAATTTTTCATACTAACCTTGCATCCTGGAATGTTGCTATAATTGCTTATTAGTTTCAGGAGCTTTTGGTCAGTTCTTTTAGATTTTCTACATAGATGATCATGTGATCTGCAAACAAATACAGCTTTATTTCTTCCTTGGAAATCTGCATACCTTTTATTTCCTTATCTTATTGCATTAACTAGGACTTCTAGCAGGGTGTTGAAGAAGAGTGGTAAGAGGGGACATTCTTGCCTTGTTCCAGATCTTACTGGGAAAGCACCAAGCTTCTCACCATTAGGTTAGCTTCTCACCATTAGGTTTTTAATAGATATTCTTTATCAAGTTGAGGAAGTTCTCTATTCCTCTTTTACTGAGAGAGGTTTTGGGTTTTGTTTTGGGGGGGTTGTTTTTGTTTATTTGTTTTATCAATAGGTACTGGATGTTGTCTAATCTTTTTCTGCATCAATTGATATGGTCAGGTGATTTTTCTTTTTTAGCCTATTGATGTGATAGATTACATTAATTGATTTTTCAGATTTTTAAAATATTTATTTATTTATTTGGCTGCACTGGGTCTTAGTTGTCACACGCAGGATCTTCATTGCCATGTGCAAGATCTTCATTGTCACAGGCAGGATCTTTAGTTGTGGCATGCAGGATCTAGTTCCCTGACCAGGGATCAAACCCGGGCCCCCTGCATTGGGAGCACGGAGTCTTAACAATTGGACCACCAGGGAAGTCCCAATTTTTCAAATGTTGAAGCAGCCTTGCATATCTGGGGTAAATTCCACTTGTTCATGATGTATGATTCTTTTCATACATTGTTGGATTTAATTTGCTAATATTTTGTTGAAGATTTTTACATGTACGTTCTTGAGAGATATTGGTCTATACAGTTTTCTTGTACTGTCTGTCAGATTTTGGTATTAGGAAATGTTGCCCTCATAGAATAAGTTAGAAAGTATTCCCTCAGCTTCAACCCTCTGAAAGAGAGTGTAGGGAATTGGTATAATTTCTCCTTAAATATTTGTTAGTGAACTCATCTGGGACTGGCAGTTCCTGTTTTGGAAAGTTATTAATTGTCAGTTCAATTTCTTTAATAGTTATAGGCCTATTCAGATTGTCTATTTCTTCTTGCATAAGTTTTAGTAGATTGCGTCTATCAAGGAACTGGTCCATTTCTCCTAGGTTTTCAAATTTATGGGCAGAGAGTTGTTTGTGGTATTTCTTTTTTATACTTTTAATATCCATGGGATCTGTAGTGATGTCCCTTTTAAAATTTTTTCAGATATTAGTAATTTGTGTCTTCTCTCTTTCTTCTTAGCCTGGCTAGAAGCTTATCAATTTTCTGATCTTTTCAAAGAACTAGGCTTTGGTTTCATTGATTTCCTGTTTTCAATTTCGCTGATTTCTACTGTAATTTTTATTGTTTCTTTTCTTCTGCTCACTTTGGATTTAATTTTCTCTTCTTTTTCTAGTTTCCTAAAGTAGAAGCTTAGACGATGGATTTTAGAGGTTTCTTTTTTCTAATATATATTTATTCAGTGCTAAACATTTCCCTCTAAGTACTGCTTTTATTACATGCCCAAAATTTGATAAGTTGTGTTTTTATTTTCATTTAGTTCAAAATATTTTAAAATTGCTCATGAGGTTTCTTCTTTGACCCACGTGTTACTTAGAAATGTGTTAATATTCAAGTATTGGGGATTTTCCAGGTATTTGTTATTTGTAGTATAATTCCACTGTGGTCTGAGAACAGACACTGTATAATTTCTCTTCTTTTAAATTTGTTAAGGTGTATTCTATAGTCCAGAATTGTGGTCTATCTTAGTGAATGTTTCATATGAGCTTAGGAATTTGTGTTCTGCTGCTGTTAGATGAAGTGGTCTGTTTATGTCCATTATATCCAGTTGATTGATGGTGTTGTTGAGTTCATCTCTGTCCTTACTGATTTTCTCCCTGCTGGATTTTCTGCCTTTTCTGATAGAGGGGTGTTGAAATCTCCAGCTATGATAATGGATTCATTTATTTCTCCTTGCAGTTCTATCAGTTTTTACCTCACATATTTTGATGCCCTTTTGTTAGGCAATACACATTAAGGATTGTTAAGTCTTCTTGAGTAACTGACGCCTTTATCATTATGTAATGCCCCTCTTTATCCCTGATAACTTTTCTTACTCTAAAGTCTGCTCTATTTGAGGTTAATATAGCTACAAACTATACAGGTATAATATACTATTTAAAACTATATGTCTCAAACTAGCTTAAGCAACAAGAGAATTTATTGGCTTGTGGGACTGGAATCCATAGGTAACTAGCTTGAGGTATGGCTGGATCCATGGGTCCAGCAAATACTGGAAGATTAGCTTCATTTTCTTCCTCTATGATAGCTTCCTGTCCAGGCAGGCTACTCCCCCTGGTGCTAACATAGTATCCCACAAAGTGAGTACCTCTTCCCAGAAGTCCCAGCAGAGTCCCAGGTCTCATTGGCCTGACTTGGGTCATGTGTTCACCCCTGAGCCAACTGCAGTGGTTCGGATTGGCTAGGGATGAAATTTTCCCCACCCCATAAACAGAGAGTGAAGTTAGCTCCATTCCAAGCACACAGATTGGCATTGGGAGGAAGGAGGTGTATTAGTTTCCTAGGGCTGCCATAAAACGGATTACCACAAACTTGGTAGCTTAGAACAACAGAAATTTTTGTTCTCTCACAGTTCTGAAGCCAGAAGTCCAAAATCAAGGTGTCAGCAAAAATTGGTCCCTCTTGGAGGCTCTGAAGGAGAAACTGTCCCATGCCTTTCTCCTAGCTTCTGCTGGTTGCCAGCCATCCTTGGCATTCCTGGGCTTGTGGTGTATCACTCCAGTCTCTGTCTCCGTCTTCACATCATCTTCTTCTCTGTGTCTCTGTGTGTCCTCTCCTCTTCTTATAAGGACACTAGTCATCGGATTTAGAAGCTGCCCTAAATCCAGGATTTCACCTCAAGCTCTTTCACTAATAACATCTTCAAACGCCCTCTTTTTTTTTTTTTTTTTTTTGTGGTATGCGTGGCCTCTCCCGTTGCGGAGCACAGGCTCCGGACGCGCAGGCTCAGAGGCCATGGCTCACGGGCCCAGCCGCTCCGCGGCATGTGGGATCTTCCCAGACCAGGGCACGAACCCGTGTCCCCTGCATCGGCAGGCGGACTCTCAACCACTGTGCCATCAGGGAAGCCCCAAAAGCCCTCTTTCCAAATAAGTTCACATTCTGAGGTTCCTGGTGGACATGAATTTGGGGGGAGACACTATTTAACCCACTGCATGGTGGTCCCATCAAAGGATAAATCAGGGTGGCCAGTTCATAACATAACCACCACAGGGTGATGGGGGTCTCCAGCCCTTATGCCTTGACCCCTTCTCTCTCCCCAGCAATCGGGCTCTTTGCCTCCATGGCCACAGTGCTCCTAGGAGGGATCCGGGCGTCCAGCCTGCTCTTCCGGGGGCTCCTGTGGGACGTAGCACAGTCTCCTATTGGCTTCTTTGAGCGGACGCCCATTGGGAACCTGCTGAACCGCTTCTCCAAAGAGACAGACATAGTAGACGTGGACATCCCAGACAAGTTCCGGTCTCTACTGATGTATGCCTTCGGACTCCTGGAGGTTGGCCTGGTGGTGACAGTGACCACCCCGCTGGCTGTTGTGGCCATCCTGCCTCTGCTGCTCTTCTATGCTGGGTTTCAGGTAAGGGGAGGTTGGAGAGGCTCCTGGGGCCAGCCGAGGTCACCTCCACCAGTCCCCTGTCTCTGGGCAGGACTCAGTGTAAGAGGTTCTGCCCAGCTGGACATCTAGGAGCTGCCCCTAGAAGAATTCTCAGAGACAGAGACACCACAGTCTGTTTCTAACACTTACTCTCATCTCTGTCTCCCAAATGTTCACATCAAAGTTCTTAACGTCTAACAGTTTATCCTGCTGCTGTTGCTGAAATCAGCTAGCTCTTCCTCAGTGATCTGGAAACCAAGAAGGCATTGCAAGCTCTCAAAGACCATTGTATTAGGCTCGACTCTTTCAGTTGCCAGAACCAGAGACCAACTTAAATTAGCTTAAACACAGGAACAGAATTAATGGCTTATGCTCCCAGGGTGCAGGGGGTCAGCTCTTACTAGGACGCTGTCACTCTTTCCATATCTTCCCTCAGTGGTTCTTGAAGTGTGGTATCAGACCAGCAGCATCAGTTTCACCTGGGAACTAGTTAGAAATGCACATTCTCAGGCCCCATTCAAGACCTACTGACTCAGATACTATGGAGCTGTGGCCCAGAAATCTGGGTTTTAATGAACCTTCCAGGTAATTCTGATCCATGCTAATATTTAAGAATCACTGGCTCAGCTCTGCTTGGCCTAATTTTGCACACACTCCTTTTCCAGGGGGCAGGTCTGATGGCCCCCTTGCAACCCTATACTCACAGCCTCCCACCTCAGCAACCCCCAACACAAAGCAACTTTTCTCCAGCTCAGCATCCATCCCAGGGAAGATTCTGATTGGCCTTTCATGAGGCATGTGTCATCCCTGAGCTCATCACTGTGACCAAAGGAATAGTTTACTCTGCCTAGCAGGGCTGTGTCATGTGACTACCTCCATGATCAGGTCTCATGATTGACCGCCAACCCCCCATCCCCACCAAGGAAATCAGAAGTAGAAGAAACCATGGTAGCCAGACAAAAATCAGAAGTAGAAAAAATAAAACAAAACATGGTAGCCAGACAAAAACCATGGCCATCGCTGCCCTCCACAACTATCCCAAGTCTTTTCTATAGCCTCTTGACCTGGGGGAGGAACTGCTTCTCTAGAGCTTTGGAGTCGGACAGAGATGTGTTTGAATCCAGGTCCTGCCACTTGCTTGCTATAGAGGCTTAGACCAGCTGCTTAATCCCTCTGAGCCTCTGGTGTTCTTACCTATAAACTGTGAACGACACAAATGCCCACCTCACAATGACTGAATACTGCAGTTGACCCTTGAACGACGTGGGGATTAGGGGCACTGACCCTCCTTGCAATTAAAAATCTGCTTAGAAGTTATAGCTGGCCCTCTGTATACACAGTTCTTCCATAGCCACAGATTCAACCAAGTGCAGAACGTAGCACTGTAGTATTTACTATTGAAAAGTATCCACAAATAAGTGGACCTGTGCAGTTCAAGCCCATGTTGTTCGAGGGTCAACTGTATTTGGAAAGAGCCTGGCATGCAGCCTGGGTGATCAGCAAATGCAGATTCCTTTCTGCCTGCCAGCCGCACACAACTTCCAACCTCAAACCAAATAACGATATATATTGTTTGTGCGTCATTGTGTTCCCAGCACCTGGCATGTAACCTTCGAGTTAAGTGAATGAATTTGACTTGTCAAGCTGCCTTCCTTGCCCTTTGTGGCTTTGTTCCCACAATGACTGGCCCTAAGTGAAGCAGTTGGCCTTAGAGCTGAGAATGAGATATTTACTATAGACTAGGGGTTTCTCCATCCTGGCCGTACATGAGAATCACCCGAAGGCTTTTTAAAAATTCCAAGGCCAAGGTGATGCCACCAGAGATTCTGATTCAATAGTTCGGGGGTGAGGCATTGGGAGCTTTTGAAGATTCTCAGGTGATTTTTAAAAAGACCCATGGAACTCTGATTCTACAAGGAAATTGGAGCCCAGAGAAGAGAAGCCACTGACCCAAGGTCACACAGCAAGCTGGTAACAGAGCTCCCTATGCTTCTCAAACTGTCTCTCTGTGTTTCTGACCTTTCTGCTCCCCACTGTCCCACTTCAGAGCCTGTATGTGGCCAGCTCATGCCAGCTCAGACGCCTGGAATCAGCCAGGTACTCATCCGTGTGTTCCCATGTGGCCGAGACGTTCCAGGGCGGAGCAGTGGTCAGGGCCTTCCGTGTCCAGAGCTGCTTTGTGGCTCAGAACGATGCACACATGGATGAAAGCCAGAGAGTCAGTTTCCCGCGGCTGGTGGCTGACAGGTAGGAAGGGGGCAGAGAAGAACCTATAATCCTTCTGTGTCCCCAGAGGATGAGACCTAAGGTCATACTGTGTGGTCAGAGAGGTCAAGTGGCCTGCTCAAGGTCACACAGCGAGTCGAGGGTAAAGCAGAGCCTAGACCCCATGGGTGCACATGGCTCACAGTGTGAGCAGATGGACCTTGGCCTGAGGGATCCCCAACCGCAGATGGGCAGGAAGTACAGGTGTCAGCAAAAAGGAAGAAGCCTCTGTTGCCAGGCCACTAGACCAGCCTCTGTTGCCTTGGTGACAAAGGAGCTACATAAGCATCCTCGGCCTCCTTTCGGTACTAAGCAAGAATAAGAACACAAGCTTTGAGCACAGACAGACACAGGTGCAAATCCCAGCTCTGCAACTTACTAGCTGGATGATCTTGGGCAAGTCACATAACCTCTCTGAGCCTCATTTGTCAAAGTGAGTTTGCACTCATGGAGTGGCTACTGAGATTAAACAAATACACTCATAGCTAATTCTTGTAATGTGCTTACCACATGCCCAGCACAGACCTCAGCATCCTCTGTGGATTAATTTATTTAATCCTATTAACAACTCCACCAGGCAGAGACCCTTTTATAGATGATGAATCTTAGGCACAGAGAGATTTAGGAACTTGCCCAGGGCCACACTGCAAATACATGGTGGAGTGAGGATTTGAATCCAGTCAGTCTGGTGCCAGAGTGTGGAGAGGGTCAAGCACACAGTGGGTGTGAATTCAATAAATGTCAGTTCCTTCCTTCTTTCTGCCCAGATCTCCAGCCAGCTGGGGCTATGAGGCCGTGCAGCTGTGGGCAGTGTCTCAATGCCATATGCCTTCTGGGTGACCTGCCCTGCCCCTTCCTGGGGTCCTAGCCTAGGGAGGAGGGACCTTACAAACATTTACGAAGCACCTACTTTGTGGAAGGGTCAATGATTTCTGCGCCATATACGATGGGTGTGTCTCATTTAATCCTCACAACTATAATGAGCCAGACGTTACTTCATCCCACAGATGGGTAAACTGGGGTTCGGAGAAGTGAAGGGACTCCCCCAAGGTCAGCCATCTAGGAAGTGGCAGACCCTCAGTCAGGCAGATGTGGCTTCAAATCCCGGTGTTTGTTATGTTTGTGGACTTGGGCAAGTACCTAACCCTTCTGGTGTCCTCATCTGTCCAATGGGGACAACAGTCCTCCCATTGTGGGGTTGTTAAGAGGACTAGGTGTTATATGCAGTGAAGCCCAGAGTTCCCTGAAGACAGGGATTTTTATCTGTTTGGTTTGCGGCTGTGTCCCCAGCATCTCCAGCATGCATGGCACACAGTAGGTGCTGAATACATATCTGCTGAATGAATGCATGAATGAATGGTCAAGTAGGAAGTCAATAAAAGGAAAAAGAAGTAGGAATTCAATTTCCTCATCCATTCAATATGTATTTGTTGAGAACGTACTACGTGTTCAGTCCTGTGCTGGGTTCTGGGGACAGAGCCATGAACAAGACAAAGTTGATGGACTTCCCTGGTGGTGCAGTAGTTAAGAATCCACATGCCAGTGCAGGTGACACAGGTTCGAGCCCTGATCCGGGAAGATCCCACATGACGCGGACCAACTAAGCCCATGCGCCACAACTACTGAGTCTGCACTCTACAGTCCACAAGCCACAACTACTGAAGCCCACGTGCCACAACTACTGAAGCCCGTGCGCCTACAGCCCATGCTCCGCGACAAGAGAAGCCACCGCAATAAGCCCGCGCATCTCAACGAGGAGTGGCCCCCACACGCTGCAACTAGAGGAAGCCCACGCACAGCAACGAAGACCCAATGCAGCCAAAAATGAAATATTAATTAATTAGTTAATTAAAAAAAAAGACAAAGTTGCTGCCCTCATGAGCCTGCTGATGGAGGCCGACAGTCAAGGACTGATTAACTAGTTTAGTTATACAGAGTGATAAAAGGGAGGAGTCGTCCTGAGGGCTCTCTGAGGAGGTGAGGCTTGAGCTGGCTGTGTGAGGGTAAGATGGTGGCCATGTGAAGAAGGAGGTCGGATTCAGGCAGGGGGAACACAGGGGACATGGCTTGGCATAGCCTGGGGACAGAAAAGTGGCAGCACAGCAGAGCTTACTTGAGCACCTACTGTGGGGCCTGGGTGTGGAGGAGACCGTTGCCGGGACCCCATGGGCACTCGAGCCGGCACGCTGTCCAGGCCTTGTGCCCAGGGAGGCAGGTAGTGCAGAGAGGCCCCACTGACCCCACTCTTACCTGTCCCCTCGCAGGTGGCTCGCTTCCAACCTGGAGCTCGTGGGGAATGGGCTGGTGTTTGCGGCCGCCCTGTGTGCAGTCCTGAGCAAGGCCCACCTCAGCCCCGGCCTCGTGGGCTTCTCTGTCTCAGCCGCCCTGCAGGTACTTCCGACACCCCAACCTGGGCTCTGGGGTGCAGGCAGAATGGACACAGACCTCTGCCAGTGGGACCTTCAAGGACCTGAGTCCAAACTACCAACCAGTGAGGAAGACACGGCTCTGCAAGAGCCTAGGCTGGACCTTGGAGCCTCGCTGTGCTCCTCTGAAAAATGGGCAGTAATCCCTTCACTTCAGACACTATAAAGACTCATTGAGATAAAGTAGACAGAGTCCATTTCCAGTGCATTGTTAGCATTTTGTTAACTATTAATAACAATATTTAATGTCAGGTTATGACATCTGTAAAGGAAAAAAATACATATATATATACATATATGTAAGTAGCATTCATTATGAATGAGACATTGTTCTAAGAGCTTTATAAATATTAGCTCATTTAATCCTGCCCACAAGCCCACCAGGGGTACTATTACTGTCCTCATTTTACAGTTGAGGCAACTAAGCTTAAGCCTAAAGCAAGTAACAGGATGGAACATGACTGGGGGGAGGGTGCTTTTCTTTTGCATGGCCCAGAAGACCTCTCTGAGAAGGGGGCTTGAGATCTGTGGCCTAAAGGAAGTGGGGGAATAGGGGAAGAGCAGTCCTGGTGGAGGGAACAGCAGGAGAAAAGGCCCTGGGATGGCGGGAGGGGTGCGACTGGTGTGTTAGAGGAACAACAAGAAAGCGGTGTGGCTGGAGAGAGTGTGAGGACAAAACTGGAGGGAAATGAGGTTGGGAAGGGGTGGGGGCAGGGCGAGCAGACTCTGGGGAGGAGCTTGGCGTGGTTCCAAGTGGGAAATCAGTGTTAATGGAAGGAAACCTCTCTGAATGGAAGTCTTTGGGCTGGATCCTGCTGAGTGTCCTTGAGAGGGCCACACACCTTCTCTGGTCCTGTCTCCCTACCTGTTTCAAGAAGGGTTGGATAAGCTGATGTCCGAGGGCTCCTTTCTGGTCCACATACTCCAGTTCAACTAAAGGAAAAGAGGGATCCTTGTGGCTACAGCCAAATTCTGCCCCCTTGTCTGCCCCGGGTCCCGCCTCCCAGCCCCTGCCTCACCTGTGGGGTGGCCTTGCTGAAGCTGTCCTGAGGTGTCTTCTCGAACCAGGTGACCCAGACGCTGCAGTGGGCTGTTCGCAGCTGGACAGACCTGGAGAGCAGCATCGTGTCAGTGGAACGATTGAAGGACTACGCCCAGACGCCCAAGGAGGTGATGGGCAAGAGATGGAGGGGGAGCGGGCACCATCCAGGACTTACAGCAGAGGACGGTGGACCCATGTTGACATCTGCCACCGGCTTTAGAGCCCCCACCACTGCAGACTGCAGTCACAGCCAAGGTGGCAGGAATGGTTAAGAGGGTAGGGTCTGAGATGAGGTCAAATCCTGGTTCCTCTGAATGGCAAGGCAGGGCACTCTGACTGACAGGGGACCAGGAGTAACAGCAACATGACAGTAACATAACAGCAGCTTGGTAGCAACATTATAGAAACATGACAGCAGCGCAACAGTAACATGATAGCACTACTGAAACATAATAGCAGGAACAGTAGAGAAACATAGCAGCAACATAACGGTGCTGGGTGTACTAGGAGGTCATCCCACAATAAAGGACTTCATACAGTGTCTGGCACACCGCAAACACTCAATACATGTCCACACTCTAATTAGCCCCATTTCACAGATGGGGAAACCAAGGCTCAAGGGAGTGGAGTGACCTGTTCAAGGTCACAGGAATAGCAAATGGCAGCACTGGTCTCCCCACTGCACAGACTTGCCCTTTTCCCTAAAAGGAGAGTGTCTACCTCTACTAGCGAAAGAGAGAATATTTGAAAATTAATAATGGCTAATAACAAAAATAGATAAAGAGTAGCCAACACCATTATTTTTTTATTTTCACTATACCAAATATTATTTGTTTTTAGCCTTGCTGCATTCCATGCCCCATAACAACCCTGTAAAGTAGCAGTAAATAAGCCCACTTTACAGAAGAGGAAACTGAGGGTCAGAGAGGCAGGCCCTTTTGTGAGAAGCCTGGAGAAAGGCTCCTCTGACCCAATGTCCCCTTCTGCCCTAGGCACCCTGGAGGCCGGCCACCTGTGCGGCCCGGCCCCCCTGGCCTCGTGGGGGGCAGATCGAGTTCCGGGACTTTGGGCTGAGATACCGACCCGAGCTCCCGCTGGCCGTGCGGGGAGTGTCCTTCAAGATCCACGCAGGAGAGAAGGTGAGCGGCTCACCTACAACTTCCTCCTCGTGGCGGCCAGGCCACAGGGCGGCTGGAGAGGCCTCAGGGCTGTGGCCAGGCTGGGCATCACCCAGAGTCCAGGTCCTGAGCACCGGCTGCCTGCTCCACGTCCGCACCTCAGGTTCCCCAGTCTTCAGACCCACCACGCCCTAAAGGGAACTTATCATCTTCCCCAAACCTGCTTCCATCTTGGTGAAACCCACCCACCTTGGTGTCCCAGATGAGGAGGCATCACCCCAACTTCTTTCTTCTTTCTCTATCATTAGTTGAACACCTACTATGTGCTGGGTGAGGTGCTGAATGTTCCACATACTTATCCAGTTTGCATGGGCTCAGTTCCTTGCTTTGCCGTGCCTGACCTTGGACAAGTCACTGCATGCCTTGGTCTCAGTTTCCCATCTGTAAAGTGGGAATAATAATGTCAACCTCATAGAGTTGTTGAGAAGTTTACCTGGGTTAATACATAGAAACTGCCTGGAACAGTGCCTGGCACATAGCAAATGCTACAGAAGTGCTCACCAATGCTTTTATTCATTATTATTTGCATTTTCACTCTGACAACACACCTAATATCACCTCATTTACAGATGATTAGTCAGGCTGCTTCATTGAATCCTTCTCTGCCCTCCCCACCTGGTGACACTTCCTCCCTGCCCTCCCCTCCACTGCTCCAGGCCCTCAGCTTCCTGTTTCACCCCCTCCAATCTATTCTCCTGTGATCTTGATTTGAGCATGTCATTTCCCTGCTCCAGACCTTCCTCTCTCTCCCAGCTTCCTTCTGGTAAAGCCCAAACTCCTGAGCTTGGCATTCAAGGCCCTTTCTCCACTTCATTCATTGCCCTGCCAGGGCTTAGCCAACATTTGTGGAGCAGCAGCCTCTGGGCCAGGTGGGTACATGGTGCTGCCCTCGAGGAGCTTACAGGCTAGCAGTTGGTGTGGTTCACCCGGCATCTTCCCCCTCCCTGAACTCCTAGTCATCCTTCAAGATTCCACTCAAGTATCTTCTCCTCCATGAAGCCTTCTCTGATTACCCCATCAACCTCCATCCCAGGCAACATGAACAGCAGCACCTCCATGCTTACCTCCATTGCTGCAGGCCAGAGCCTCGTTATAGAGAGTGCTTGTTCATCACACTGTATTCAAGTTTACTCAGGTGCACTGTTTCCAAGACCAGATGGTGAGCCCTTTGGAGCAAGGACTCCTTAATTTCTGTATTCCTGGTGCCTAAAAGAGTGCCTGTCATACAGTGGGCGACACACATGCTTCGTTCACTTATTAAACAAAGAGTGTTGAACCCCCACCAAGTGTCAAGGAAGGATGGGGGATGGATAGAAAGATGGGCAGATAGATGGAAGGATGAAGGATGGATGGCTGGGATTGGGGGCTGGATGGAAAGAAGAAAGAGGCATGGATGGAAGGATGAATGGATGGATAGGATGGAGTGGAAGAAAGGATGAGAGATGGAAGGCAGGATAGGAATATGGATGGAAGGATGGTGTGTGGAAGGAAGGATGAAGGACAGAGGGAAGGATGAGGGTATGGATGGAAGGAAGGGGAAGGATGAAGGAATAGGAGGAAGGGTGGGGAAGTGGATGAAAAGATGGGAGAGGTATCAGGATGAGGGGAAGATAGAGAAGAATGCACAGACAGAAGGTTGGATGGATTGATGAATGGATATATGGACAGGTGGACAGATGGACAGATGGAAGGATGGATGCTCAAAGGATGATGGATAGATGGATGGGTCTTGGGTGCAGGGGAAACATCTAGCAAAGACATGCCCAGGAACCCTGTGGGCTATGGCCTGCCTTCTGGCCGGGCCTGGTCAGAATGGGCGTTACTCCCCCATCCCCCGGCAGGTGGGCATCGTCGGCAGGACAGGGGCAGGAAAGTCCTCCCTGGCTGGGGGCCTGCTGCGGCTCCTAGAGGCGGCTGAGGGCGGGATCTGGATCGACGGGGTCCCCATCGCCCAAGTGGGGCTGCACACACTTCGGTCCAGGATCACCATCATCCCCCAGGTGAGGCCTGGGGAGGGGTGGGCAGAGGTGGGGGGAGGGGGATAGGTGGGAGGCATGGCTGGCCCAGCTCTGACCCACTGTCCCTTCCGGCCAGGACCCCATCCTGTTCCCCGGCTCTCTGCGAATGAACCTCGACATGCTACACGAGCACTCAGACGAAGCCATCTGGGCGGCCCTGGAGACGGTGCAGCTCAGAGCCGCGGTGGCCAGCCTGCCCGGCCAGCTGCACTATGAGTGTGCCGACCAAGGCGACAACCTGAGGTAGGGTCGCCGCACCCCAGCCAAACCCTGTGAGATGCTGGGGGAGAGGCAGGTGTGGCCAAGGTCCCCCCCAGGGTAATATGCCCTGGAAGTCACCTCCCCACATAGGATGATCAACCCCATTCTATTCCTAATCACAGTACAAATCCCATCCCTCATCAGCCGTTCCAAACTCCAACACAATCTCTGAATATCAAGAGATATTTTTTCTTTTTCCTAAATTTGTTTCTAAGTTTATTTGGTGGCAAAACTCAACCTCTACTGACACGAGGCTACTTCTGGTCTGTATTTATCTCACTCAGCATTTATTTTGCTGCAAAGATACTGTGTTTGATATTGGGTGCTAACCCCACGCTCACTGGGGTCATCAAGTAACATAGGGTGTACGCCTTTAAAAGCTTTAAGAAATCGTAGTAAAATACACATAGCATCTTAACCATTTTTTAGTGTCCAATTCCATAGTGTTAAGTACATTCACATCATTGTGCAATAAACCTCCAGAACTTTTTCATTTTGTGAAACCGAAATTCTGTAGCCATTAAACAACAATTCTTTATTCTTCCCTCCCACCAGCCCCCATTTCACTTTGTTTCTCTAGGTACTTCATTTAGGTGGAATATTATAGTATTTGTCTTTTTGTGACTGGCTTATCTCACACAGCATAATGTCCTCCGTGTTCATCCATGATGTAACAGGTGCCAGAATTTCCTCCAGTTTTAAGGCTGAGTAATATTCCATTGTATGGATAGACCACATTTTTCTTATCCGTTCATCCATTGATGGACGCTTGGGTTGTTTCTACCTTTTGGCTATTGTGAATAGTGCTGCTGTGAACACAGATGTACAGGTGTGTGCCTTTTTAAAAGTCAAGACATTCTGGATTCTAAAACCCACCTGACCCAGAAGATGTTAGGGTGAGGGACCGTGGGTGGTAATGGCACTAGAAGGGCAGCAGGGCTTGGTAGCCAGGAGCATAGACATAGTTGTAAGATCTTGGGCAGGTTGCTTAATCTTCAGTGCCTCAGTTTCCTTATCTGTAAAATGGGAATAATAGTTAGAACCTGCCTATCTATGCAAGGATTAAATGAGTGCTCTGTGTAAAGTTGTTGCAACAGTGCCTGGCATGTAAGAAATATTCATTTCAATGTTCATTTTAATCCTCAAAGCTGCACTTTCACTAATCCCATTTCACAGAATTGGAATCTGAGGCTTGAGAGTTGCCAACTCACCTACCCCATAAGTGGTGAGTCTGGAGCAAAGCCCAGGCACCTGACACCCACATGGCCGTAGTAGGTCCTGGTTCCCTAAAGGGTTTACTCTGAGGAAGCTGAACATGGCAGGAAACAGCCCCAAACACCCTTGAGTCTCCAGGCTCTGGGGGCTCACTGACTGTGTGACCTTGACTCTCAACTTTCTCATCTGTAACTGGAGTAAAAGAAGGGTTTACTCTGTGACACGCATGGCTTTTATATGATTTGTCTTATCCTCACAACCCAGTGTGGAAGGACTCATTGACACAATACCTACCTTTGTGGTCTTTATGAGTTAATATACATAAGCATATAGGATGTGTCTGGCACATAGTGAAGACCACAGAATAGAAACAGAGATAGCCATTGCACAGATGGGGAAACTGAGGCCCAGAGGGTTTCAATGACTTGCCTAATGTCACTCTGCTCAAGAATGGCAGGATGGGGATTCCTACCAGCTCTGTAGACTAGGGACCCACGTCTGGGGACACACAGGCACACATCCCCCACTCCCGCAGCTGCCCTGAGGACACATTTGTGGGCACCCCCTGCAGGTCAGTCCTGATGTGCAAACATCTGGCCTGTCCCACTCATTCCCAGCCTAGGCCAGAAGCAGCTCCTGTGTCTGGCACGTGCCCTTCTCCGGAAAACCCAGATCCTCATCCTGGATGAGGCCACGGCTGCTGTGGACCCGGGGACGGAGCGCCAGATGCAGGCCGCCCTGGGGAGCTGGTTTGCGCAGTGCACGGTACTACTCATCGCCCACCGCCTGCGCTCCGTGCTGGACTGTGCCAGGTAAGCCCCCACACCCCACCCCTCGCAGATGGCCCCCAGGGCACCCCTGCAGGCAGAGGAAGGCATCAGGGTTTAGAGCTGGAAGGGCACTGGAATAGATTATGAAGTGCCCGCTGTACAGGTGGCAAGACTGATGCCCACAGGGGAAGGATAAGCCCAAAGACACATGCCCAGCAGATGCTTCCAACTGGGCTGTTGGGGTCAGTAAGCCGCGTGGAAGGCCAGACTTGCTTAGAGCAGACACACTGGGCATTCAGAGCGGCCAAGGCCCTGGGCTGGGGTCCAAAGAGCTGGCTGTGTCCCTCTCCCTTGCAGGGTGCTGGTCATGGACGAGGGGCAGGTGGCAGAGAGTGGCAGCCCAGCCCAGCTGCTGGCCCAGAGGGGCCTGTTTTACAGGCTGGCGCAGGAGTCAGGCCTGGTCTGAGCCCAGCCCCTGGATCCTCCTCCCGCCCCACCAACCCGGAGAGTCTGCCAGGCCCTGGAGACACAGTGACCTGGGGTCATCAGTGGCCCCATGGAATTGAGTCTAGACCCCTCTCTGCTCTCTGGGAGGAGAAAATGCCCGATCACCCCAGACCCAAGAGGACACAGCAACCCACAGGTCGGCCTGATCAGGGCTCATCCAGCCCCATCTACCCTGGAGCCAAAGTCGACAGCAGCTCTCTGCCCTGGCTGCCCACTGGACTCACCTGGGGACCCCAAAAAACTGCCTGTGCCCAGGCTCCACCATAGACCAATGAAATGAGAATCCCTGGGGCTGGAACAATGGTGTGTGTACCTTTTACAGAGTAACCTTTTATTTTGAGATGATTGTAGATTGACAAGCAGTAAAAAATAATCCAGAAAACTACTTGTGTACCCTCTACTACTTTTCCCCAATAAGAACATCGTTTTTATTTTTGAAGTATAGTTGATTGACAATGTGATAATTACTGCTGTACAGCAAAGTGATTCAGTCATACATATATATATATATACATTCTTTTTAAAAATATTCTTTTCCACTATGGTTTATCATAGGATATGGAATATAGTTCCCTGTGCTCTACAGCAGGACCTTGTTGTTTATCCATTCCATATATAAAAGCTTACATCTGCTCACCCCAACCTCCCGCTCCATCCCTCCCCCTTGGCAGAGTCTGTTCTCTATGTCCATGATGCTGTTTCATAGATGGCTTCATGTGTGTCATACTTTAGATTCCACATATAAGTGATACCATATGGTATCTTTCTCTTCTGACTTACTTCACTTAGTATGATAATCTCTAGTTGCATCCATGTTGACGCAAATGGCATTATTTCATTCTTTGTTATGGCTGAGTAATATTCCATTGTATATATGTACCACATCTTTTTTTATCCATTTATCTGTCGATGGACATTTAGGTTGTTTCCATGTCTTGGCTATTGTGAATAGTGCTGCTATGAACATAGGGGTACATGTATCTTTTTGAATTATAGTTTTGTCCAGATATATACTCAGGAGTGGGACTGCTGGATCATATGGTAATTTTATTTTTAGTTTTCTGAGGAACCTCCATACTGTTTCCACAGCGGCTGCACCAACTTACATTCCCACCAACAGTGTAGGAAGGTTCCCTTTTCTCCACATCCTCTCCAGCATTTGTTATTTGTAGACTTTTTAATGATGGCCATTCTGACTGGTGTGAGGTGGTACCGCATTTTGATTTGCATTTCTCTAATATTTAGCAATGTTGAGCATCTTTTCATGTGCCTATTGGCCATTTGTATTACTTCTCTGGAGAAATGTCTATTTAGGTCTTCTGCCCATATTTGGATTGGGTTGTTTTGGGGTTTTTTTGTTGTTGAGTTGAATGAGCTGTTTGTTTATTTTGGAAATTAAGCCCTTGTTGGCTGCAGCATTTGCAAATGTTTTCTTCATTCTGTAGGTTGTCTTCTCCTTTTGCTTATGGTTTCCTTTGCTGTGCAAAAGCTTGCAAATTGATTAGGTCCCATTTGTTCATTTTTGTTTTCATTTCTATTGCCTTGGGAGACTGACCTAAGAAGACATAGGTACGATTTATGTCAGAGAATGTTTCGCCTGTGTTCTCTTCTAGAAGTTTTATGGTGTCATGTCTTAATGTTTAAGTCTTTAAGCCATTTTATTTTTGTACATGGTGAGAGGATGTGTTCTAACTTCATTGACTTACATGCAACTATCCAACTTTCCCAATACCACTTGCTGAAGACACTCTTTTTCCCATTGTATACTCCTACCTCCTTTGTTGAAGATTAATTGGCTGTAGGTGTGTGGGTTTATTTCTGGGCTCTCTATTCTGTTCCATTGATCCATATGCCTGTTTTTGTGCCAGTACCATATTATTTTGATTACTGTAGCCTTGTAGTATTGTCTGATGTCTGGGACAATTATGCTTTCTGCTTTTTTCTTTTTCTTCAGGGTTGCTTTGGCAATTCTGGGTCTTTTATGGTTTCATATGAATTTGAGGATGATTTTTTTCTAGTTCTGTGAAAAATGTCATGGGTAATTTGATAGGGATCGCATTAAATCTACAGATTGCTTTGGGTGGTATGGCCATTTGAACAATAGTAATTCTTCTAATCCAAGAGCATGGGATATCTTTCCATTTCTTTGAATCATCTTTAATTTCCTTTAATGTTTTATAGTTCTAGGCATATAAGTCTTTCACCTCCTTGGTGAGCTTTATTTCTAAGTATTTTATTTTTGGGGTTGTGATTTTAGAAGTTTTTTTTTTAACATTCCCTTTCTAATACTTCATTTTGGTGTAAAGAAATGCAACTGATTTCTGTATGTGAATCTTGTATCCTACTACCTTGCTGAATTTATCAACTCTAGCAGTTTTGTGTGCAGTCTTTAGGGTTTTCTATATACCATATCATCTGCATATAATGAGTTTTACCTCCTCCCTTCCAATGTAGGTACCTTTTCTTTTTCTTGTCTGATTGCTGTGGATAGGACTTCCAATACTATGTTGAAGAGGTGAGAGTGGGCATCCTTGTCTTGTTCCAGATTTTAGCAGGAAGGCTTTCAGCTTTTCATCATTGAGTATTATATTGGCTGTGGGTTTGTCATAAATGGCTTTTATTATCTTGAGACATGTTCCCTCTATATGCACTTTGGTAAGAGTTTTTCTCATGAATGGATGTTGAATTTTGTCAAATGCTTTTTCTGCATCTATTGAGATGACCATGTGGTTTTTGCCTTTTCTTTTGTTTACATGGCCTATCACATTGATTTACATATGTTGAACCGTCCTTGTGAACTTGGGTGAATCCCACTTTGTCGAATCCCACTTTGTCGAATCCCACTTGGTTGTGATGTATGATCTTTTTTATGTGTTGCTGGATTTGGTTTGCTAATGTTTTGTTGAGAATTTTTGCATCTATATGCATCAAAGATATTGGCCTGTAATTTTCCTTTTTGGTGGTCTTTTTGTCTGGTTTTGGTATCAGGGTGATGGTGGTTTCATTGAATATCTTTGGGAGTGTTCCCTCCTCTTCAAATTTTTGCAAGAGTTTGAGAAGGATGGGTGTGAGTCTTCTTTGTATGTTTGGTAGAATTCACCTGAGAAACCAACAGTAACATCTTAAAAGACGACAGCTCAATATCACAATCAGGAAATTGACATTGGTACAATCCACCGATCCTGTTCAGATTCCCCAGTTTTACTTGTACTCACTGGGTGTGTGTGTGTTTACTTCTATGTAATTGCATCATACGTACAGGTTCCTGCATCCACCACCACAGTCGGGATGCTGACTGCTTCCGTCTCCATGTGGACCCCTCAAATTGCCATTTTGTAACCACACGCACCTCCCCCTGCCCTCACAACCACTGGTGTGGTCTCCAGCCCAAATGATTCCAACGTGCAGCCAGGACTGAGAACTGCTACTTCACCCTCATGCATGAGCTCCAGGGAGCATCATGTCTGAACAGATGCACAAGCCACAGCCCACACCAGGGAAGGGCCTCTCCGGGCACAAGCCCTCGCCCAGCACACAGTTCAATTCCAAAAGGGAGATGAGAAGAGCCAGGTCTCCTGGGCCCTACCGGGAGAATTTGCTCAGGATTTGGTGCATTTCATCCATTTGTTTATTCAGGACTAAATCTGCCCCAGCAGCTGTTGGAACACCTCGGGCGTTTCTGGTCACACTTCCACCCGCCAGGCACCGTGGGGGAGACGCTGTTGGAAGGCCGAGGTCAGGGGTGGGTCAAGGTCCAGCGCTTGCTTCAATGAAGGGCAGTACACAGTGCACAAGGCTCGGGCCGTTTGTGACAGCGATCAGCATTCTAATAAAAATGGCTTCAGGCACCAGGAAAGAGGTGAGAGCCTGAAGTAGCCAAGCCCGAGGTCACAGGGACACAGCTGAAAAGCACAGCATGAGAAATGAGACAAATCCCCGGATCATAACTATGGCTGCCCAGGGGTCTGCACTGACGCCCGGCACTGCAGCTGGGAGACAGCAAGTTAATACTCAGAGAGGGTCGGAGCCGAGCAGGGTACAAAGTAAGTGCTCAATAACCGTTCGCTATTGTTCTTGATACTGTTGTGTTTACGGGCCTCTGAGGGGCAGCAGAGGAGGGTAGATACAACAGGATTTCTTTTTAACCTCTTCACTATTGATAGGCGGGGCGGGTAATTCCATGTGGAGGCATCCTGCGCACTGTTCAGCAGCGTCCCTGGCCTCCACCCACTCGAAGCCAGGAGCACCTTCTCCTCTAGTTGTGACAAAAATGTCTCCAGACACTGCCAGTTAAGTCATGGGTCTCCGCCATCAATAATGCACTGATACCTGGGCAACGGCTGTGTTGGTGTGTCAGGAGAGGCCTGTGGACACACACCTACTTGCCCGGACACAAGGCCTGCCCTGTCCCAGACAGCTCATGGGGACATTTTTTTTTTTTCTATATTCCTTTGAATAGTTTAAGGCTTGAGTTGTCATCTTTGTTCTGTATACACTTTTTCATTGTGCCTATTGACCTCCTAACCTCATGGGGACTTTCTGATTGTCCATCCTGACTTAGGGTTTTTGGCCCAGAGGAATCTAAATCCAGGTCCAGTCATGGCTGCCTCCCCTTTTCAAGATGTGACCATAGTTCATTTTGATACCTTCAAAATGGGGTAGGGGCCTGCATCCCTTGCCCACCCCCTGTCATGCCAACAAAATGCCATCATTACTAGTGATTTTGCTCCATCTTGCAGATGAGAAAACTGAGGCTCGGTGAGCGGATGTGACCTGGCAAGGCCACCTGGCTAGTAAGTGGCAGAGTGGGGATCTCCCCTTGGGCCTAACACCAAAGTCCAAGTCATCTTGTGTGGGTGTCTGTCCTACTGCAAGGCGCGGGAAGAGGCCAGACACAGCACTTCTCATGTCTCCTCCTGGAGCCGAGTCAGCTGATGCCCTGGCAGAGCGACTGCAGGCAAAGGTGGCAGCTGTGTGCTTGGCATGGTCACGTGGTGTTGTTCCAGGGCCACAAGAGCCTCCTTCGTGGAGGGAGGTGTTTTGCCAGGAAGCAGAGTGTGGGCCGTGGAACCAGCGCCGGCAAGAGCCCACTAACAAGGCTGATGTTGGGCCCACCCCATGGCTCCTTGGACATCAGCCCGCGGGCCACCCGGGCCATTAATCCCCTGGCTGTGGCTCCTGCCAGCAGTGCCTGGCTGGCGAGTGAGCACAGCTAAGAGGCAGGAAAGCTGTGTACAGACCTTCCTTGGTCAGTGCCTCTCTCGGTAAGTCCTTAAACCTCACCCGAGTCCCACTGGTCACAGCAAACACAAAGCCCTGCTCTAAATGCCTGTCACCCAGTTAATCCTCACAATCGGAGGGTGACTAGCTTCCAGTAGTCACCCCACACCTTACTAGGATGCTGTGCTGAGGAAGGTACTATCATTAGGCCCCTTTTACAGGTGACAAAACTGAGACAGAGTGTAAGCAAGTAGGGATCTGAACCCAGGAAGGCTGGTGCCAGAGCTGCCCACGTCCTAACCACTGTACCACACTCCCTCTCGCACATTCCTTTAGCTCTAGCACATCGCTCATGGATAAGAGCTGAATTCCACTCTAGAATCCCACCAGAAGGGAAGGAAAGGGCTCCTTTCCTTCTTGAACTGAGACGAGAGATCTGTGCATTTGTATTGGCTGTGCTTTCCCTCACACCCAGCGTGGTACACAGCACGTAGGAGGGGTCAATAGATACTGACTGTATGACTGGATGGATGGATGGAGGGAATGAATAGGTGGATGGATGAACAGACAAATGAATGCATGGATGGCATCACCACGTATGAAGGCATCCTAAGGGCGAGGCATGGCTGTCTTCATCCTCACAGCCACCTGGCCAGGTGGCTACAAAGATCCCAGTTGTACCAGCAAGGAAGCTGCAACTCCGGAAGGGCAAGTTCTAGGGCCCGAGTGACTTCACTCTGGGTTCCGGCCCGGCACAGGGACAGCACAGTCCCAGATTGGAGAATGCAGTCACTAAGCACGTGCCACGTGCCCTGCTCTAGAGATGAGCCTTCAGCAAGAAATAAAGAGATTACAGCCCTGCTTGCACAGAGCTGCCCCTGTCAAATAGGGAAAGGAGCAGGTGACGCAGACGTCTGGGAAGAGAGAGAGGACCCTGAGGTTGGAAGAAGAGCAGCGAGGTGAGCAGGCAAGCGTGGCTGGGGATGCTCTCTGGCCCGGGGCTCCTTTCCCACGAGGAGAGCTGTGCAAAGCGCTGAGCCCCGGGCCTGGCACGCAGCAGGTGCACAACAAGGCTTGCTTCTCCCCTTCTCCTTCCACGGCGCTGGGGCACTCACCTGGAAGAGCAGGTGTGCAGGCCCCCTCCCACCCCCCTCCACACCCTGGCTCACACTCTTCAGGGTTAATGCTGCACCCGCCCCTCTTCCTGACGTGGAAGGCACACGCCGATCGCACACTCATTTAGCATCTGACCCAGGATTTTAATACTCGGGGCCAGGCCCTGAGACAGAAACACACCCACATCTAAAGTCGACTCCCCACAAGGCACATCCAAGTGCTTCTCAGATAAGGGTGGCAACCTCGCAGCTGCCTTTCATTGAGCACCTTCACCTCCCAGCTCCTCAGACAAGGCAGCCCAGAGGCGGGGGGCGGGTAGGGGGCACGCAGCCAGCGCTGGCCGCTCCACCTGCATGTGCCTTGGAGCATGGTCCTGGGGTGTGTGCTCCCCAAATCCTGGCATTCCTCACTGTCCAGACTCACCAATACGAACTCAGATCCCAACACCCCGGTCTTCCTCCCCCACTATCCAAAACTGAGAAATGACATCAGTTACCACAGGAAGGGGCTTCCTTCCTTATGTGTCCCTGCATTTCCTGCCTCCTTTGTGGCCTGGTGGGGCCATGTGACTAATTCTGGCCAACAGGCTGTGAGTGGAACTGACTTGTGTCACTTCTGGTTTGAGATACGTAACAGTGGGTGTGAGTCGTCCACAACTTCCCTTCCCCAGCTGTGGTGACCCAGAAGCCAGCCCCCGAGAGGCGATGTCATAAAACCAGAACGGTCTGGATCTGTCAGTCATCGTACCAAAGGAGAGGCGCCTGATTCTCATCAAGAAATATATGAGAAATACACCCTTGTATTCATGTCCCAAGAGTTTATGGCCAATTTGTTACTGCAGCATAGCCTAGCCTGGCCTAACACCACAAAGGGATTTCCAAGGCTAATTCTTGCCATGTGTGATGTTTGCCTCGCCTGTGTCTTAGAACCCAACCTGGGCCATGCACGTAACACACACATCAGTGCTCATCTTCACAACAAGCCCAGGAGGCAGGGATCAGCCCCATTTTACAGACGAAGCAACTGAGGCACGAAGACTAAGTGACCTGCCTAGGGTCACACAGCCTGCAGATGACAAGGGCAGGACCCTGTCCACTGTGCTACGCCCATTCCCCACCAAACCCCACCTGATTCTTAATCTCTAGGTTCCCAATTCCAAGAGCTCCCGCTAGAAACAACATGCTCGCCAAGGAGAAAGAACAGCAGCAGATGAGAGGGTGCCCCATCCCGACTCCTGGAGAGACGGCAGGAACCTTCGCTAGAAAGAAAATGGAACAGTCGTTTAGAAAGAAATAAAATATTTTTTTTAACTGCAAATTATTTGCAAATGTTCACGTTTCCAGTGTAAGTCATTACAAAAAGATCCCCAAGAAACACTTGGTTTATCTAATGTGAAATAATGGTTTAACTTACAAAAAATAAATATGTATTTCCACCCAAAAGAAGAAAGATGCTTCTCTGGCTTGAAGTCAGCAACGTAATTCACATAGCGAGCATGAATCCTGGGGCAGCCGTGACCTCTCTTTGCTTTTTGGGTCTCCCTTTGGTCTCCAATCAAGGGACCTACAGGGCTTTGAAGAAAGGACCCCACTTGCCCGTTTCCTTCCAGGAACACAGGGACCAACCACCAGATGCTGAGCCAACCTGGCCTTTCCCTGGGATGCTGCTCCTCGGCCCAGTACTTCCTCCCAAGAAATTAAAGTCTTGAGACTGTTTTTCTCCCTAGAGCAGTACTTAAAAAAAAAGAAAAAGAAAAAGAAAATCACTGACACTCATGAATGGGTTCTTTTCTTGTCCCAGAAGAGACTCAGTAACCGTAAGTCAAGTTCTCCACCCCGCCGCCCCTGACAGCCAACCAGAGGCCCCGGGTGAGAAACTGAACTCTAAGAACAAGGAGGAGACTCAACGGGGCTCTTTTCAGTACCAACTGCTCACACCTGGAGGCACCAGCGCTCTTGGCTTTGAATGCTGAATAACCATGACCAGGTCTTCTCTTTCGGGCACCTGGAGGCGTAAACCCATTCTAGCTACAGGTAGAAAGAGGGAGGAAGGAAGGCAAGGCAAAGACGGGAGCGGGTGACGAGGTGAGCAGTCAAGCGGGGAAGTCGGCGTTGAGAGAGCTCTCCCGGCCTGGAGCTCCAGGGCCAGGTCACCCGGAGGCCAGCCCAGTCCCGTCAACGAGAAGCACTGGGAGACATGCGGCCTCTGGTCCATGAAGCAAGTCCCGGTGGAGGCAGCGCTGTGACACTGGTTCCCACGTCTGAGCACCCAGAAGACCAGATGGCTGGTGAGAAGCGCGTCCATGCCCCTCAGGACACTGCCTGAGAGTGAAAATGACCTTCACCAGGCCCCTCACCTCCAAACTGCAGCCTTGGGGAAACAAGCATCTGGGTAGAGCCAGGCAAGGACAGAGAGGTGCCGGGGACCAGGGAGCTTCTCGAAAGCTTGGAACCTGCAGACTTCGGCTGGAGAGATCTGAGGCAGTTGGCTGGATTTGGTCACTAGCATGTTTTATGCAACCGATTTCTCTGGAAGTCTGGTGGCCCAAACCTCCCCACAGAGCACGGAGAGCACATGTGCCCTCCCAGGGGCGTGAGAACATGTGTGCATCTGTGGGGGTAACAGAGGCAAGGATGTGCGTGTTTTGGGGGCACTGCATCCCTGTGTCTCTCCTGTTTCTTCACAGCCAATTCCAGGCAGAGGGCCAGAGGGTGGCTGCTTTCTGTGTGTTTTGGTTTGGGGTTGTTCTTTTTTTTTTTTTTTTGGTTTCAGTCTACGCGAGGCTTGGGTTCCCAAGGATGCCGACTGATCCCTGGCTGCTGGCATGTCGGCCCTGCAGTTCTGAGCAGCTGCACCAGCTCTGGGCTCACACCAAGCCAGCGTCTTTGGCCATGCTGTAGAAGAGACCTCTCTGTTGCAGGAGGCCGGAGGGAGGACCACACTCGCGGATCTCCCCTTTGTCCAGGACAATCACCCTGCAAGGAGGGGACGCAGACATGAGGGGTGGGGAAGGGGTTGGCACCTCGTGCCCCAAGAGCCCACCTGGGCAAGTCCCTGCTTTGGGTCAGGCCCCTAACACCCTATGCCAGGACTGTTACAGTAGCCTTCCACCTGGCTGCCCATCCTCAACCCCAGTTCTAGTCAATGTCAATGTCCTGTGATGCTACCTCCAGTACTCTCTATCACCTTTTATATTTCCTTCCCAGCACAATTCCCTTTTATTTGTTGCTGTGTTTATTGTCTGTCTCTGCACCCAGCCCCCAACTAATCTGTAAGGTCTCTTAGGCAGGCTCCCTGTCTGACAGATCCCTGCTCAGTCCCCAGTGCCTGGAACGGAGCCAGGAATGTGGCAGGCACTCCACACATGTATTGACTGAATAAATGATTGGGTGATGTCAAAAAATGCCTGGTACTAACCAGGACAAAGAGACGTTCCACCAGCTCAGGCTGTCACTAGGCATAATGACAGTGTTGAATGAATGAATGAATGAATGAATGAACGGGTGACTGGGGTGGACCGCAAGGTCCAGAGGCCTTCTGTGCCAGGGCATCACCTCGTGTAGTCCATGATGGTGTTGAGCCGGTGAGCAATGGTGAGGACGGTACAGTCGTCAAACTGCGTCCGGATGGTGGACTGAATGAGGTCATCCGTTTCCAGGTCCACAGCCGCCGTGGCCTCATCCAACACAAGGATCTTCGTCTTCCTCAGCAGGGCCCGGGCCAGGCAGACAAGCTGGCGCTGCCCGACGCTTGACCGGGAGAGAAGGACCAGGAAACAGTGTCAAAACCACCCTGACCCTGAGCCTAGGCCTGAATTGAGAGAAGGGAGAAGAGACACTGGGTGCTGCTTAGACCAGGAGAGCACTTCCACTCTCCACATCTGTGCCCATGGCAGACATCACTAATCAATCAGAATGGTCTTCCCGTTGAGCTAGAAGCAGGCTCAGAATCATTCTCAACACAGGGCTCAGAGGTGATATCCAAAATAACAGGTAGCAAAAATGATCCCATAGCCATGCCTTCTGTGGGGCCCCTCACTGCGGACTTTGGACTCAGTCACGTGCCTGGCTTTGGCCAATGGGATGCTGGCAAACATAAGGCCGGTAGAGGCTTGAAATAGGAATGCACACCAGGCTTTGCTCACTCTTGCACCTCTGCCATCACCATGACAATATGCCTGGGCTGGTCTGCTGGAGGATGAGGGACACACAGGGCAGAATCTAACTGCCCCCAGTGGAGGCCGAATAGATCTGCCTACAGCCAGCGGCCACCACCCATGTGCGTGAGCCAAGACTAGCAGAGCTGCCTGGCTGACCGCCCCAGTGTGTGAGCGGTCACAGCTCTTGTTGAACACACCTGAGGTTTGGTGCTTGGTTGTCATGGTGATGGATGAGTGAACGAGGCACAGGATCCCTGCTGCGCCAGGCATTAACACTTCAGTTGCTGGATCATGGGTGGATCCTGGGGAGCCTGGGAGACGGACCACGGCAGCTGGGGCAGTGGGTGGGGACAGGGAGGGCTCAGAGCAGTGCTATTTACTGACTGGAAGAGAATCTTTCCAAAGTTTAACGACTGATAGCCACTCTCCATTGAATGGACCTGGTGTAAGCAAGGAAGCGTTTTGGCCATCCTGGTTACACCTCATGGTAAAATGAGCCTAGACTGAAACCCATTTTAGATACTGAAACTGAGGCCCCAAGAGGTTAAGAGACAAACAGCTCACGCGGCAGAGCTGGGACTCAAACCCAGGTCTGAACCAGATGGAAATGGACAAAACCTACAAACGCCCTGACGGAGGGAGAGCTGAAGCCGAGGAGACCCGGTTGGGGCCTCACCCCCGCCTACCTGAGGTTCTCCCCGCCTTCTGCGCACTCGTGGTTCAGCTTATGGGGAAGGGCCGACACGAAGCCCTTCAGGTGGGCCAGCTCCAGAGACGTCCAGACCTCTTCATCTGAATACTGGCTGAATGGGTCCAGGTTCATGCGGAGGGAACCCGAAAACAAAACGGGGTCCTGTTCGAAGGGAAGATGGCAGATGACGTGTGAGGCTCACGTCACGGTGGACACGGGTGGGGCAAAGAGGTGCAATGTAGAAAGTTCTTGCCAGAATTGTTCAAAATGGGGTTTCACAGTCCCTTGGAATCACCACTTCCGAAGATGTCAATAATGGGGGAAAAAAGCCTGGAAAACTCTGGATTAAGTGAAATAAAATAGATTTCTTTCTTGCAAGATTTCCCAGAGCATTCAATATGCAAATGTGTTGGGAACTTTCGGGAAGGGAGATGCAGCATGGGCAATTCCTAATTGCAAGGTACCTGGATTCCTCCCCATCCCACCTCCAAATAAGAACCTTAGGAGAAATATAAGGCAAAACAACACTAAAAGGCAACGTATTAAGGAATCACCACCTACTGGCATCCGTCTAGAAAATTCATCATTCTCGCCTAGCTCTTGGGAGGGTCAGAGATCCCTGTGCTGACCGACAGCCGGCAGA
This sequence comes from Leucopleurus acutus, assembly GCF_964270905.1. Classification (NCBI taxonomy): domain Eukaryota; kingdom Metazoa; phylum Chordata; class Mammalia; order Artiodactyla; family Delphinidae; genus Leucopleurus; species Leucopleurus acutus. The sequence goes on from NC_139158.1 coordinate 25,847,660, forward strand.
GAAGCCGGTATCTTAACTGTAGCCTGTGAGATGCTCAGGAAGCTGCCTACTGGGTGGCAGGAGTGAAGGAATGAATGAAACCTGCTTAAGGCTCACGGTTATTTATGTGCTAAGAGGAGACTCCGTGAAGAAACACAGCATAATTTCAGTAAAAAAAAAAAAAAAAAAAAAAATCATGAAAGTAGGAATAAAGGTAGGTTTGTCCTGAAAATACACACATGTCGCTTTCAGCGTGACCCAGCCCAGCCCATCGGCCCCACCTGGGGGATGATGGTGATCTTGAAGCGGAGGTCGTGCAGGCCAATCTTGGCAATGTTGACATCGTCAATGATGATCTCTCCCTCGGCAGACTCGTTGATACGAAACAAGCCCAGGGTCAGGGATGACTTCCCAGCTCCTGTCCGCCCCACGATGCCAACCTGTGGGACAGGAAGGGCCCAGGGTGAGGTGGGAATGCTGCTATCTGGGGTTACCTCCTGCCCCATGGTGCCCTCATTTTAAGTACCAGCCCCAGAGCAATTCAGTCATCTGGTCAACCCACCTCTCACCGTAGCCCCCACCCTCAGCAGCTTCCCAGAGACATTCCTTTAGGGGCTGTTTTGGCCAAAGGTCAAGAAGGACTCCCTTCTCTTTGCCAGCTCTTTTTAGAAATTAAAATTAGGTTTTTTTAACATCTTTATTGGAGTATAATTGCTTTACAGTAGTGTGTTAGTTTCTGCTTTATAACAAAGTGAATCAGTTATACATATACATATGTTCCCATACCTCTTCCCTCTTGCATCTCCCTCCCTCCCACCCTCCCTATCCCACCCCTCTAGGTGGTCACAAAGCACCAAGTTGATCTCCCTGTGCTATGCGGCTGCTTCCCACGAGCTATCTATTTTACTTTTGGTAGTGTATGTATGTCCATGCCACTCTCTCACTTTGTCACAGCTTACCCTTCCCCCTCCCCATATCCTCAAGTCCATTCTCTAGTAGGTCTGTGTCTTTATTCCTGTCTTACCCCTAGGCTCTTCATAACATTTTTTTTCTTAAATTCCATACATATGTGTTAGCATATGGTATTTGTCTTTCTCTTTCTGACTTACTTCACTCTGTATGACAGACTCTAGGTCCATCCACCTCATTACAAATAGCTAATCAGCTGTTTTTTATAAATTAGTTATTTTCAACTCAAGATAATATTAAGTAACAATCAGATTGTTCTGGTGAAATATCTGAGCTGTTGAAATATCTCCAAGGTTCAAGCAGATCCCCCTGCATCCCAGCTGAGGAAGCAGAAAGAGGTTAGGGATACAACCTGGCCTCTACTTATCCTCTCTTGAGGGAACTGGGCTCCCCATTTAATGGCCAATGATCGATGTTCCAGTTAGAACTCTCCCTTCTCATCTGGGCTCCAAAGAGGCCAGCTCCTCCACCCTCTGACAGCAACTCACGGAGCAGAGTCTCATGATGTAACATAAGCCATAAAGCGTCAGTGAGAACACCGCCCACTCTGTTCCTCCCCTTGTTATAAGTTGGAGAAATTCTCTCATGGGAACGGTACATTCTGAGCCTTGGGGTAGGAAGTTTAACAAATTCGTATGTTCAGAGATGAAACACTGTCTTCTGGCAAACGGCCAGGAGGACCCTGGGTCTCAGAGCAAGGATGTCTTCCAGGAACAGCAATACGTTCCAAGATTCTGTCCATTTCACATGTCCCTTGAGCCATCCCTAGTAGTGACGATGACGTCTTTCTGTTCTAGAGACTGCCAACTCAAATGCCTAAGGGGCTGAGTGGGCACATGAATGGAGCAGGAAGGGACCAGTCGGTGAACTGGGAGGCTCGTGTCTTGTCTAGAAAGAGTCAGGCAAGGAGGATGGGCCCAGTGTTGCCACGTGTTCTGATCTTTCAAGAAAAGCAGGAAATGGATTTTTATATAAAACATTCCAGATTTTTCAACATTTGCAATTTAGATTTCTTTCAAAACGTATCTGTGGGCTTCCTTTGGCCCTCGGGCTACCAGTCTGCAACCCTGCTGGGACACTCTGAGCAGCTTTTACTTCCATAAGCCCCTCCCCGAAAGGCCACTCCACCCTGTGGTTTGGGACAGGGACAGACTGGGAAAATGAGGAAGCTCATTTCATCTGCCTGGTGGCAACCTACGCCCGACCGTGAACTGGTGGGGGTCAAAGTGCGCCCACCTTCTCCCCTCCATCGATGGTGACGTTGATGTGCTTGAGAACCAGGTCCAGGTCCTCTCGGTAACGCAGGCCGTAGTCTCGGAACTCCACTCGGCCCACCTGGGGCCAGTTGCTGGGGGGTGCCATCTCCTGGATTCGCCAGGGAGCCTGCAATCACAGTGGGTGGTGGGGTGGGGTTCAGGAGTCTGAAGTCCACCTCATGTGCCCTAAGGCTCTGTGTGAGTGGCCTCCATGACCCCTCTGACCACATGGCTCTCTCTCTCACTCACTACGCTCCCCACACTGAATTCTGGACTGTTCCATGAACACCCACACCTGTTGCTTCAGGGCCTTTGCACTTGCGGCTTCTTTTGCCTGGAGTGCTCTTCCCCAAACTACCCTCTGGACCTGCTCACCTGCTGCAGATCTCAGGCCAATGAGACCACCCTCCTAGCCCTGGGCCCATCTCTCCCCTCCCCCCTTCCATTTTCCTTCAGAGCACTTACCCACCTCCTAGCATTTTAAGTACATATTTGCTTGTTCTGTCACCCACGCCCACTGGAAATCCCCTCTATGAGGACAGGTTCTTTTATTCGTTCACTGCTATATCCCAGGGCCCAGAGCACATAGTAGGTGTTCAATAAACACTCATGGACTGAATCAATGAATGAGTGGTCTTCTCTCGACAGACACAAGGGTAAAGGTGAGATACTCCAATGGCTTCTAAGGTCTGGTAAAAGCAGCAACTAACACTTGAAGGTCACTCTATCACATTACCTCGTTTAATCCTCAGTACAATCCCACGAGTGGGTTCTTTCCTATCCCCAGTTTACACATGAGGAAACTGAAACACAGAGAGAGAAAGCAACTTGCCTGGGGTCACACAGCCCCTGTTTCTGAAAAGCTGCTTAGTTCATTTCAGCATTTCCTGAGGTCTACCTCTGGATGTGCTCTGGGCCAGGCTCAGGGCTATCTTCAGGGAAGGAGAGGAATGGTGAGGGCAATAAAAGAGAAAGTCCATCCTTTCTCGCCCATAAACTTCTTACGTTAATTTTTTTACACCCTTTATATAAATAAGGGGACATGCTATAAGAACACAAAGGGGACTGGAGAGAAGTGGGTGGAGCTTTCTATCTATAAATAAATATCATACATAATATAAATAAACACATAAGTAAATACATATATTTTAATAGTGGTAGGACTGGTGATCTTTCTCTTTTTCAAACATGCTCTTATTCTAAAAGTATAAAAATAAATAATTAAAAGTAGTAAAATAAGTAAAATATTTTAAAAGTAAATTAAGTTGAATTTCACACTTTAAACGGGTGAACTGAGTGGCATAAGAATTACATCTCGAAAGCTTTTATAAAAATAAATTAAAAATAAATAAATAGATAAATTCAGTGTAGGATGGGAAACTCCTGGTGTAATGTGCTCTTATTTCCACAGGGGACGCTCAAACCATTCTGACAGATGCTCTCTGAGGAAGTGGGCCCTGGTTCACCGAGTCAGAGCATTAAAGGACCTGGCGTAGTTCACCTCTGTAAATCCTCAAGACAGAGTCTAACCAGGGTCACTTTGGTCTCATTCCCAAGGGGCACTTTCTTGGAATAAAGTGCGGCATAAAGGCACACACCCAAATCCTGGGTCTGTCATTTACCGGCCATGTGATCTTAGGCAAGCAACTTAACCTCTCTCTGTCCATTTCCTCACCTGCAAAATGGGGATAACAGTAGAATGTGAGTTATAAGGCTGTGTAAAGAATAAATGAATTATTCTATGTAAAATGTTTAGTACAGGCCCTGACACCCCACAAGAGCACAATATGTGTGTCCCTATTACTATTATTATTGGTAGTAGTGGGGATGGTGGTATCTCCAAGCATCACTGCTATTACCATTATTAACACTACTACTGCTATTCGGAGGTGGTGTGTGGGCAGAATAAGGCAGTTATTAGGGGAAACATGGCACCAAAGCCTGGAGACTTGGGTCCTACTCCCAGCTGTCCCACGGACCATGCGTGACCTCGGACCAGCCATCGTCCCTCCCTACCTGCCTTTTTATTCCACCTATAAAATGAGGACTTGGGTTAAATAAATGCAGGGTTTCCCAAACTTTGGTCAATTCCTTACCAATAACATGATTTTTGCAATATCCATGTACTGATTCTCTTTTTCCTGACTTTTAATATTTTTAAACGACTCATTTGTATTTAATGTTTAAACTTATTTAAAGAGAAAATTAGTATGATTCACTTTCCATAATGTAAGTCCTCCCCGCAAAAAACATAACAAATAACAGAAGATTATTTTTGTCATTTAGAGGTTGCCTATTGAAGGCCCACGTGGTAGGGCTCAAAGGATTCTTTTGGGTAAAGCCACACTGAAGATCATGGCCAAGACGTCAGGCCGGAGGCTTGCTTTACCTCCTTCTCAGTCTCTGAATACTCCTTGAGTCTCTCCACGGCCACAATGTTGGTCTCCATCTCGGACGACATCCGAACAAGCCAGTTCAAGTATGTGGTGACCTGTGAGTGGAAGAGTCACATGGAGCTTCTAGAGTGAGCGAGAGTTGCTTTATTTCCATGAAGTCATTATTCATTATGAAATGTTTCAGATAACCAAGGTACACAAAACAGCAACCCCAAATACTGTGGCCAGACTTCCTACATTGTGTCTCTTAAGCAAGCACCACATGTCAAAATAACCCAGGGGCCACACAAGTAATCAGAAAGGAAATGAAGAGATATTTTGAACCAGATGATAAGAAGAAAACACAATGTATCAAAATTTGGGAGATGCAGCTAAAGCAGTGCTTCAAGGGAAATTTATAGGATTAAGTACATTTCTCTTGTAGCTGGGGGCATCCTCTCATGCCATCAAGGACTCTCCTTGGCTGATGGGGGAATCAGGGCCGCACATCTAATTTCTCTCCTGCACCAGTCGGTCACTGGGCTCTAGACCTGCTCGTCAAACTCTACTTGGTCCCCTTTCCTCTCCCCCACTCCCACAGAGATCCAAAGCAAAGGCCCGAAAACCTGACAATTGGCTCCCCATTAAGAGAACTGGAAAATCCACCTGAGAGCACCCGCCTTACCTGCAGTGAGTAAGACACCGAGAGGCCCACCAAGCCAGCACTGAGACTGTGCCGGGAGATCACTGCAAACAGGGCGGCAAACAGGACAATGCAGTTGCCTACACACTCCAGCCGCACAGCCAGCCACCTACGTGGAGACACAGGCAGAGGGACGGATGGACACATGGACACATGGACACACATACACACACACACACACACACACACGCCCGGAGTCAGCTTTTCAGGGACTTGATTTATAGCTGGGGGGCAGGGTGGTGGTGGTGGCCACTTTGCTAACTGAAATAATTCCCCAATAGTTCCTGAGAGAGGCCTCATTTGCCCTGTTCATGGGACATGGGGAAGGAGGGCCGAAGGGACACGATTTCAGGAATTCCTCACTAATCTGGCAAGCCCAGGAACTAAAATAGAGTTCTCCAAAAGTGACCTTTCCAGGAAACTGAAGCTTGCCTTTTTAAGAACCAACTTTCTCTCACTGAAACCTTTAAAATATACCCATGTGTGCTTTTAAAAATATGTCCCAGAAAATTCCTAAATACTAAGAAATCATCAACTATAAGAGGCACCCTCTGATTTAAAATAATTTTCTTCTTGGCAGGAGACGAGGAGGTGGGAGTGAGAAATAAACCACCATTTTCAACACAGCCAAAGGGTCCCCAGACCCAGATCACCCTCATTTCAAAAACATTAAAATGTATTGCCTTACCTTTAAAATATAAACAGGTTTACTGGTTTAAAGCTAACTTTTATAAGATATCACATAGGAACATTATTTTAATGTTTTAAAATGTAAAGCATTCTAGAAAACACAGTATTATCAACATTTTTTCCACTACAGCGTTAAGATCCATGTGACTGGTCCTCAGGGTGTGAGCTATTCCTACACACACCCAGATTTTGACAAACTCCCTAAAAATTCTTCAAGGGAAGGCAAGGTTCTCTCCAGTAATTCACAATCTCCCTGCCCAGTCTTACACGATGGGATTACATTGTGCACAGTGGGTCACTTCCAGGGTGCTATTACCCCTCCCCAGAGTTTTCCATCCCACATCTCAAAAAATACATCAGGAGGTAAGCAAGTGAGAAGGATACTTTTCCAGATTCGTCAATAATTAGCAAACTTCTACCCCCTTTTTTTGACTGATGGTATTTAATCATTCTTGATCCCCCAAATGGCAATTTCACATGGTTCAACCTAATAGAAGTAAACTGCTTCCAATACTCATCACACAGGGGTGGTGTGATGAGAAGCATGGCGCAAAAACACTCAATAGCTGAGGCTGCCGTCACTGATGATCCTGTAGCACCAGGACAACAGCTAAATGATGGATCCTGCAGTATCTTCTGACCCCAGAAGAACTCTTTGTCCCTGCACTCCAATGCCCCTGGAGCTGCGTGCTGACCGTGCTCCTTTCTGCTTTTAATGGTTATAATGTCCTCTCCTCGCACCAAGTCTATGACTCCACACCCTCATCCAGGAACCAAGGGGCTCCCCCTGCCCCCTCCCACGGCCCCACGCCCACCTGTTGGCCACGATGCTGGGGTAATAGGCCTTCTGGTTCTCGTCCACCTTCAGGTCGCTCTGGCGGATGAAGCGCTCCTGTTCCTCGAAGGCGCGGATGACGCTGACCCCCAGCAAGGTCTCGTTGAAGTGGGAATAAACCGGGGAGCGGCTGACTGACTCGAGGCGCTTCAGCTGCCGGGAAGAGGCCACGTAGAACCTCTGTGGGAGAGAAGAGACGGGGAGTGGGGGAGGGTCCCTCATCCCAGCCTCCCAGGGCTGCGCTGGAGAACGTCTGGATCCTTCCAGGGGCGAAATGTTGGAGCTGGGCTGCTCTCAGAGGGTGTCCCGACTCAGCTGGCGAACGGCAGGCACAGCGCCCACAATACTGCCGGTGGTGGTGATGATGATAATAACTAACGTTTACGTGGAGTCCAGCATCCTAGGATTGTTTTAAGTTCTTTCACATATATCAGCTCATGCAATCCTCACCAAAAACCTACGAGGTGCTCATTCCAGTTTCACAATGAGTAAACTAAAGACAACCTCTTCCCTAAGGTCACGTGGTTAGGAAGCGGCAGAGCTAGGATCTGAACCCCATCAAAGTGCTAACCTCAGCACTGCATGGCCCCTCTGATACCACTGACCTCTGGGGTTTATGGACCCTGCAGTGTGGCTTTATGACAACCAGACCTCAGCGCAAACCCTGCCTCCACCCGTCCCCATGGACAGTGACCACATCCGCTCTGCTCCTGCCCTAATGCCGGGCATTCAGCTCGTTAGAGATGTAACAAGATGGAGTCGCTCACTGGAAATGCTGAGGAGCTGTGACACAGGCTGGACTGGTCATCTGAAGACACCTCTATTCTCCTGGACGTGCTGCAGATGTAACACTGCTTCATCAACAGCGGAGGCGGGCAAGCAGACACAGGGTGCTCAGGGACATGGCCTCCTGCCTCCTGGCCTGCGTCGGGTGCCCTGGGCCATTTTGGGGGCAGAGACCTTCCACGGAGAGCACTGAACAGAACAGGTGGCTCTGACAGGGCCTCCAAGGTCAGCCACTTCTTTCTGGATGGCAGCTCACGTGGTCATTTGAACCGCAAGCTGGGCAGCCTTCTGGGGCTCCAGAAACTCTGAAAACTCACCCAGGGACCACACCAACCAGGGCCATCTCAGAACAGTGGTTCTGACAATCCCTGCACACGGTCAGATGCTATCTCTTCCTCTGGCGGCAAAATGAAATCCAGACCTCCTGTCTGGCTCAAGGCCCCCTGGCATCTGTCCCCATTACCCTCTCCTGGAATCACCTCCTCTCCCTGGCTTTCTTTCATCCTGGGTGGAAACGGTTCTAAAACATTTTACCTGCTCAATTTATTCCACTTGTCATGTCCTCAGAATTTTATTTCCTCTAAAATGCTAACCTGAGATTTATTTTTGTTAAGGAATAGCCTGGTTTTTAAAAAATAATTATTAGCTTTCCTTTTAAGCTCTGTTCCAGGAGACATAATCCACCTCGTGGACTCACCTTACTCTTTCAGAGACCAAGACAGTGCCTGGTCTCCTGAGTGAAAATAACTGCCCGACACACACCTGCCTTGTGCCAGGAAGCGGGCTGAGATCCGAGACACTAAGACGTGTGCCGGGTAATTTTCATGGATGCCAAACAGTTCCACAGGCAGAAATGCCTTATTCTAGCAATGCGGAAGCCCAAACAGAATTCCACATCATCTTACCTCTTACATTCCTTTTTCTAAAAATGACTTGCTTTTAAGTTAAAACGGTAATGTATATCCATTTTTTAAAATCTTGGAGTGATATAGACAGAAAGATTAAACATTACATTAAGTCCACAATCCAGAGATAAGCACTATTCAGATTTCAGTATATAACCTTTTAGATCTTTTCCCGAGAAAGAGAGTGAGAGAGAATACATACCCTTACACACATACACCCTTAAAAGCCTTTTTTTTTTTTTTTTTTGGCGGTACGCGGGCCTCTCACTGCCGTGGCCTCTCCCGTTGCGGAGCACAGGCTCTGGACGCGCAGGCTCAGCGGCCATGGCTCACGGGCCCAGCCGCTCCGTGGCATGTGGGATCCTCCCGGACCGGGGCACGAACCCGTGTCCCCTGCATCGGCAGGCGGACTCCCAACCACTGCGCCACCAGGGAAGCCCAAAAGCCACTTTTTGAGATGCAACTTACATCCACTGGAAAGTGCACTAAATCTTTACAGCTTTATGGATTTTATGTTTATCTACACCTGCATAGCCACTACCTGATCAAAATCTAGAAAATTCTCTCGTGTCCTCTCACAGTCAACACTCCTTATAGCCACTACTCTGACTTTTACCACATCGTACTTGCCTGTTCTTCAACTTCATAAAAACACAATCACACAAATGTACTCTTTTGTGTTTGGCTTCTTTCGATCAACATAGTATCTCTGAGATTCATCCTCCTTGTGTGTATTTCACTGCTTTTCACTGCTGAGTCATTGTATAAATATACCACAATGTACGTATCCATCCTCCTGTGATGGACATTTGGGGCTATTATGAATCAAGATGCTAAGAACATTCTAGCTTTTTTTTGTTTTTGCTTGATAGATTCTCTTCTTTTGCATATACACTGAGGATTGAGACTGCTGGGTTACAGGACAAGCATATATTCAGTTAAAAGCCATTAAAAAACTAAATTCTCCCATAATCTCAGCCCTTAGAAAGGCAATGTTTTCATTTTTGTGCCTCTCCTTCCAGTCCTGCCCACACACATTATGCACGTGGTCTTAGTTATAATGATAGTGTGCTGACAACATGGTCCTTCGCTAACTTCATTCCCTTTGTTGTTTAAAAATAAAATTGTCAGTGTCGCAACAGTGTCTTCCTAATTCTCCCATTAAAGGCACATAACATTCCATTACCCAGTTGTTCCATGGTGTGCTCAAGGCCCTGCTACTGGCAGATATCTGAGCCGCCTCAAACGCCGCATTTGGCCCATTTTGTTCTCTTGAATTGGGTCCTTCAGGAAATTGTCCAGCCAGGGTGTGAACTCCGATAGCATCTGGGTAAATGCAGCTGGATGACTTTCCAGAAAAGCTGGCACCAATTTAAAGAGAACACAGCGAGGGTCCGGGACCTGCTCTGATTCCACCTTTGTTCACACTCACCAGTCACTGGGCCACAGTGTGGGAGGGTTTGGGCGCTGGCTGACTGGGCCAAGGCCTCCCAGGACCCACACGAACAGGCCACACAGAGTGCAGTTTGAGGTATGGAGCACCTCGTGGTTTCTTACTCTTACTTTGTGCAGCAGTCATTACGCTCCCATCTAAACAGCAGTCCCCCACTAGCAACTGTGCTGCAGCTAACCTCTCAGAGGCAGGAAAGCACAACGCAGCACTGCAGTTACCAGCAAGAGCTTTCGAATCGGGCACGAGTTCACATTCCCAGCTCCCCCACTTGGGCCTCAACATGCTCATCTGTCAACTGGAAGCACCACAGCTGATGTTGACTCAGCTGTCAAATGCTCCCTTGCCCTGTTCCCCTTCCTCAAGCTTATTTTCTGAAATAGAAATGTGATGGCTGGAGCTCCAGTAGCCAACTTGGACCATGAGACCAACTTAAGAACGGAAGGCAAAGACGATAGAACAACACCCCCTCCCCACCCCGAAAAAAAACAACCCACAGTGAAGGAGTCTGGGATATTAACAAACTCATGGAGCTGCCACACCAGCCCTGAAGAGTCTACCTCAAGATTTCTATTACAAGGGAAAAAAATATTTAAGTTGCTGTTATTCATGTCTTCATTATCTGCAGGGGACTTAGGACCTAAAGAATTTCATACTTAAAGGAATTTTAATAATAAAGATGCCTTTATGGCTATAGCTTATTTTCTTTTATAACTTACAGCTTAAAAAAACCCTTATTGCTAGGAAAAAAGGATATTTGGTTATTGCAAGCTAAAAACAATCAACTTAGGTATTCAAAACTGACAAAAATAAATCTAACCCTCCTCCAGCATGTCCTCCACAGCCCCACACTGAGGAAACACAAAACAAAGGGAGCCCTGTGCTCACGTGGAGAGTGATACAGAGCTGGGCTCGTCCTGGACCCTAAGACCCCACCTCTTACCTGGACAAAGAAGTAGATGAGGCCCAGGGGCGGGATGATGACGGCCACCATGGGAGTGGCCAGCAGGATGATGATACAGGCGCCAATGACATTGAACAGGGAGCCCATGAACATCTTGATGACCTGTGGGATCATCGAGTCCACTGTGTCCAGCTCCTTGGAGAAGCGGTTCACCAGGTTCCCGCTGGGGGTCCGCTCGAAGAAGCTCATGGGCGACCTGAGGACGTTATGCAGCAGGTCCAGGTGCAGGCGGCGCGAGGCGAAGATGCCCCCGATGGACACCACCATGGAGTAGCCGAACACTGTGATACCTACAAACACTCTCGCGTTAAATTCCACGATGGGAGAGGGACCGGGCTGAGGGCAGGGACGAGTGGCCATGTGACCATGTGGACCAAGCAGCCTGGACTCCCAGCTTCTAATAACAATAATAATGGTGGCAATTATGAATCGAGCACTTAGTATGTACAAACCTCACTGTGTGAGTTTTACATGCATCTAATCCTTATGAGGACCCTGTATAAGTTCTATTAGTACTCATGCCACAGAGATAAGGAAATTGAAGCTCAGGTAGGTGAATTCCTTTGCCCTCAATAGACCCAGCCAATCAGAAGCAGAGCTGGGGTTCCCACGGCAGCAGCCTGCTCCAGCGTCATGCTCTTATCTGTACGCCTCATCCTCTAGACCAGCGCTGTACAGCAGAACTTTCTGTGATAATGGAAATGGTATGCAACTATGCTGTCCCATGTGGTAGCCACTAGCGACATGCGACTATTAAGCATTTGTCATATGGCTAGTGTAATTCTATAACTGATATTTTAATTTTATTTTATTTTTATGAACTGAAATTCAAATAGCCACATGAGGCCAGCGGCTACCATACTGGACAGCACAGCTCTGGAACAGACATTGCTGCTATGGGTCCAGGTCAACATCACACCCTCTCTGTGCTCTCTCTTCTCTTAATTATAATCTGAAGGCCACAGACCCTAGCCCTTTGAGGGAGTTTTAGGGATTAGGAAATTGCCTGCTCTTCTGGTTTTTTCAAAGCCATCTCTTGGAGATCATGAGACATTTATGGTCCCTCCAAACAAGCCACAGTAGGGCACCCTTTCTGTTCAGAGAGGTGATTTCACAGGGATAGAGAAGCTTCGATCTTGGTCTCCTTGATCAAAGAAGGAAGCCATGAGGCAGGGGCTAGGACAACAGACTCTGGAGCCAAATCCTCTCGCTGCCACTCACCAGCCATGGGACCTTCCTTAAGTCACTTAACCTCTCTGCACCTCAGTTTCTTCAACTGTAAAATGGGGGACAATGACACATCTTGTAACACTGCTGAACGTAAAGGGCCCACCTGGCAATGTGCCTGGTACACAAGAAGTGCTCCAAATGCAGAATGTATACACTATTTATCATAAATACATCATTTTTATGAGCACATAAACACATAGCTCAGGGACCATGTAGCGTGGTGGTGAAGAGGATGGGCTCTGAGCCACACTGCCTTGCTCAATGCAAGCTGTGCCATGGATTAGCTTCATGACTTTGGGCAACTTACTTAACCCCTCTGGGCCTCAGTTTCTGCATCTCTAAAATGGGGGAAACATTAGCTCCTACCTCATGTGATTGCTGCAAAAGTAAAATAAATTAAAACACCTTAAAGTGTTTAAAACAGAACCAGGCACCAAGTAAGTGCTCAGTAAACATTAGCTATGACTATGAACGCTGCTGTGTCTAGGTACCTTCATGGGACCACAGGAAGGGTATATGCAGGATTTCTCAACTTCCTCACTATTAACATCTGGGGCTGGAACATCCTCTGCTGTGGAGGCTGTGCTGTGTACTGCAGGACGTTTAGCAACATTCTTGGCCTCTAGATGCCAGTAGTATCCACCCCTACTCTGAAGCTGTGACAACTCTAAGTATCGCTAGATATTGCTAAATGTCCTCTGAGGACAACACTGCCTGCATTATGAACCACTAGTATAAACTAATTCCCACCTTTAGGCAGCAGGCAAAAGTCCACAAATAAGACTTTACAGAAACACCATTACCCTGCCAGAACCATGAGGGGCAAGGGCCCTTGGTCGCCTTCTATTTCTCAACTTTCCTCATCTGTAAAATGGGCACATTGGAGCTCCCCTCCCCTCTGTCTCCTAGGGCCACATGAAACAGAGCGTTCGAGAAACATTCATTCTACAAATACCTCAGTGTCTATTATGCGATAGTTACTATTCATGTGTGTTTGGTTTGTGGGTCTGCAAAACCCTGACAAGCTGGGGGACCCAATCCTGTAACAAGACATGGAAGTGGCTCCAAGTGCCAACAGCAGGGAGGCCCACCTTGAGAAATGCCCAGGGCTCCATAGACGCTCAGCCGGACTTTCGTGTGCTCCTGGGTCCCATTGACGATGGGGTCATCAGTCCAGAGACTGAGCCAATAGTTAGAGGCCAGAGAAGCAACGTGGTTACACAGGAAAAGGAAGATGCTCAGAAAGGAGATGAAAAGTCCTATCGCCTTCATGTAGTCCCAGTACACGGAGAGCTTGACCTGAGACCAGGGAGAGAAGGCATCTTACAGAATGCACCCACCAGCCATGCCCACCCAAGGCCAGGAACTTCAACAGCTTCTGTGGTCCAGCCCCCTAACCTGTGCTCATGCCTACGACCCCCTCCCCCTTAGTTCCTCGGCAAACAAGTCAGCAGCAGCAAAGTCAAGGTTTCTGCCCTCACGGAGCTTCCAGTCAAGTGGCAAGACAGGCTTTCAACAAATCATTGCCCAGATAAATGCATAATCCCAGAGAAGGGCTGGAAGTGGCACATGATTTCATATGAGTATAAAACTGGGCATCCTGACCTAACCCAGGGTGGGGAGGTATCAGAGGAGGTTCTCCCTAAGGAAGGGACATCAAAGAATTAACCAGGTGAAAATGGAAAAAAGGCACTCCAGGCAGAGGGACCAGCATGTGCAAAGGCCTTGACGTGGGAGGGAACCTGAAAGGAGGAAAGGATGGCTGGAGCAACATGAGGCTGAGGAACAGGAACCGGCCAGACCACACAGGGCCTGAGAGATCCTGTCCCGGATTCCGATTTTTACTCCAGGACCATCAGGAAGCCATCAAAGAGTCTGAAGAAAACGGGAAGATGGGACGTGTTGCCTAGCACCCACGACCAAGTGTCACATCCCCCCCACCCCCAGTCCTCTGAACACCCAACACCAATTCCTCCCAATCGCAACTGGCCTCCCATTGCTCAGCCCGTTCCCCAACTCCACCAGGTGACAGCTGGGGGCTTCTTTCACTCCTATATCCCTATGGAGCCCAGCATGGGGGCTACGTAATTATGTGTAGCCACTCAAAGGGTGGCTGAACACCACAGACAGGGACAATGTGCTTTGGGCCAGCCTCACACCCAACCCGCTTGGTGTGGTTTCAACAAACTCCAGGTATCTTTCCCTGTGTGTGTGCTCATTGTCACGTCAGGCTTTTCATGCTGAATTTTGGGTCATAAGATAAGCATCATCTGTTTGAGGTGCAATCTGGTTAAAAGGAAGCAGGTGAGGGCTTCCCTGGTGGTGCAGTGGTTGAGAGTCTGCCTGCCGATACAGGGGACACAGGTTCGTGCCCAGGTCTGGGAAGATCCCACATGCCGCGGAGCGGCTGGGCCCGTGAGCCATGGCCGCTGAGCCTGTGCGTTCAGAGCCTGTGCTCCGCAACGGGAGAGGCCACAACAGTGAGACGCCTGCGTACCACACACACACACACACACACACACACACACACAAAACAACTAAAAAACAAAAACAAAACAAACAAAAATGAAGCAGGTGGAAAAACAGAGGTCCAAGGTATAACTGAGTGCTTCCTTTTTACTTTCCAAGTCTCTGTGCTATAGATGGAATGTTCGTGTCTCCTCCCGAATTTGTAAGTTGAAATCCTAATCCCCCACCCTCCATGTGACAGTATTAGGAGGTGGGGCCTTTGAGAGGCGATTAGGCCATGAGGGTGGAGTCCTCATAAATGGGATTAGTGCCCTTATAAAAGGGGCCCCAGAGAGCTCCCTCATCCCTTCTGTCATGTGAGGGCACAGCAAGAAGATGGCCATTTATGAACAGGAAGATCTCATTAGACACTGCATCTGCTGGTGCCATGATTTTTGACTTGCCAGCATCCAGAATTATGAGTGACAAATGTATGTCATTTGTTTTTCTTTTTGGATGTGGAACATTTTTAAAGTCTTTACTGAATTTGTTACAATATTGCTTCTGTTTTACGTTTTGGTTTTTTGGCCCCGAGGCTTGTGGGATCTTAGCTCCCTGACCAGAGGTTGAACCCACATCCCCTGCATTGGAACATGAAGTCTTAACCACTGGACTGCCAGGGAAGTCCCCAACGTACGTCATTTCTAAGCCACCTCTACCATGGTCTTCTGTTACAGCAGCCCAAAGGGACTAAGACAGGTATTAAAGACAAAGCCCCGGCTGAGACTTTCTCACTGACATACAGGCACACCTCAGAGACATTATGGGTTTGGTTCCAGACCACTGCAATAAAGCAAACATCGCAATAAAGTGAGTCACACGAATTTTCCAGTTTCCTAGTGCATATAAAAGTTATGTTTACACTATACTGTAGTCTATTAAGTGTGCAATACCATTATGTCTAAAAAAACAACGTACACACCTTAATTTAAAAAAATACTTGATTGCTAAAAAATGCTAACCATCATCTGGGCCTTCAGTGAGTTGTAGTAGTAACATCCAAGATCACAGATGACAAATATCATAATATAATGTTAATATAATAATAACCAATATAATATTTTATATAGTAATAATAACAACAAATTATAATACTAACGAAAAAGTTTGAAATATTCCAAGAACTACCAAATGTGGCAAAGAGACACAAAGTGAGCAAATGCTGCTGGAAAAATGGCACCAGTGTCCCACGCAGGATTGCCGTAAACCTCCAATTTGTAAAAAATGCAGTCTTTGTTAAGTGCAATAAAGCAAAGCACAATAAAACAGGATCTGCCTGTAACCATAAGGGCAAAAATAGAAATTAAAAAGTGAAAAACAATTTTTTCTGACTACATAATTAATGTTCTATAGGGCTGAGTCTGTGATGACCTGAAACCAAGGCACACACAACTGAACCCTGTGAGGTGGGAAGCCCTGATTTAAGGCATCCGGGTCACCTACGGCTTACAAGGGCCCCAGCTGCTCGAAGGAGGCGGTGGTCAGGACGGCAGAGACTACAGATACCAACCCTGGAGTCTGAGTTCCGGGTTCAAATCCCAGCTCTGTCACGCACCAGCTGTGACCTGGGGCAAGTCACCTAGGCCCTCCGGTATGGTTTCCGGCCCTTAAAACAGTACCTTTCGAGGCTCCTTGTGAGGAAGACATGAATTAAGACGACCCCAGCACTCTGCACAGGGTCCAGCCCCCAGGGACACACAGCGACGCGGGCCGTCGCCCTCACCTGCCCAGTCTGAGCCTTGTCTGCCTCCATCAGCTTCCAGGTGTCCTCCTCCACGGGCCTGGGCTTCTGCAGCTCCGCGGTGCTGGTGTGGTGCCGGCTGACATCCCCGCCGTACGAGGAGCTGCTGAGCTGTCTGGGGAAGCAAGGCACACAGGCGTCAACCGCATGGAGGCCCCGGGCAGAGGTGGGGCCCCAAAGCACCAAACTAGTTCCCCCTTGTGATTTTACACAGGTGACCCCGAGAGGGGAAGGGTCTGGCCCCAGGGCCCCATGGAAGAACTGCTCCTTTATGCAGACTTTATTCAGAAAGCATTTCCTGCCCACCAGTACTCACCAGCTTTATGCAGATCATGACAGATCATCATTCAGAGCGCTTTCCTCCCTGGGGCAGTCTCTTTCCCTGAGGAGGTGTATGCTTGGGGAATGACATGGGTGTGTGTGCGTGTGCGTGCGTGTGCGTACACGGCTCAGACCCACACAAGCAGAGGGATGGGGTACGATTTCCACCTTGGTCATCAACCCTACTGCCTTCTTGGTTTGCCTGCCTTGATGAAACGTGTGTGGAGGTCGGAGAAGCCCACGGAGCTGGGAACGGAGGGATGCTCCAGGCTGTGGCCAGTTAGGAACTGAGGAACTGAGTCCTGCCAACGGCTACGTGAGCTTGGAGGCCGACCCTTCCCCAGCCCAGCCTTTAGCTGAGACCCCAGCCTGGCCAATGCCTTGGTTACAGCTTGTGAGAGACCCTGAGCAGAGGAGCCAGCTAAGCTGTGCCTGGACGCCTCGACCCACAGAAACTGAGATGACAAACCACTAAGCTTGTGATCCTTTGCTATGCAGCAATGGAAAACGAATACCCAGTGTTCTGTGTGTTTCTGCTCAGTCCACCCGTGGCTCTCTCTCGCAGTCACCTGCCCCTACGTCCCAGGACAGCCTGCAGGAGCCTGCCTCATCTCAGCTAATTCTTAGACTAATTATGCTGGCCACCTGCACAGACCGGGGCAGTGTCCCCTCACCCCCCGGCTGACTCCGGGCAAGGCACTGTTCTAAGTGCTTTACACACACACACACACACACACACACACACACACACACACACCGAGCTCATCACCGGTACTGGTGCACCAGCAGAGAAGGAAGGAAGTATGTCCACCTCTTGTGTATGATACAAAGCCAGGCCCAGGAGGGGACCGTGGGCAGGGTTCTGGGGGGCACAGATGCTTGTGCCAATTTCCTTCCCAGCCCATTTCTGTGAAATCCCCCCACCCCAAAAGAAGTAACCCCAGGCGGTCCCAGCTCACCCAGATAACTGAGTGGCATTTACTGAGTGCTGATGGCTTCACAGGCAGCGTATCACACAAGCCTTCCTACAACCCTACAAGGTGAGTGCACCAAAGACCCTATTTGACAACTGAGGAAACTGAGGCACAGGGAGGTTAATGCCGCTCCTCCAAATACCCAATGATCTAACCAAAAGCAACCTTCTTTAAAGCACCGAAGTGTAGAACTTAGGAGCATTGACTCAGAAGCCGAACTCGGGTTCAAATTCAAGCTCAGCTTCTCTGCAGCTGCGTGACCTATGGACAGCTCTCAGTTTGCTCACCCGTAAAATGGGAAGATGACAGTAACTACCTCCAGGTCCACAGACCTTACAGGGCTTGACACTGTGCCTGGCTCCTAACAGGACATAAAACGCAGCCGTCAATATTACTTCTATTTTGAATCAGCTGCTGGTTCTTAAAGCCTGAACGTTCCAGGCCCCTCTGCGTGACTTGAGCAGAGAGCCACAGACACCATGTAGGGAGCTTGAGTGTCAGAAGCGCAGAGGGATGGGTAAATCGTGAGGCCTGTGTGAGCCATGCCGTCTCGCAGGAACAGAACCAGGCTTCCCCTTTGGGCCTCTGTTCCCTGGAAAGTGAAGTCCCCCTGCAAGGATTTGGGAGGGAGGCAGAAGCTGAAGGCCTTTTTTGGTAGGTGAGCCTCGCCGCGGGCACCCGTCTCCCTCCTCTCCCCCCTCCCCAGGCAGGGGGCAGAAAGTGGTGCCGGGAGAATCCCCAGGGTGTCCCCATCCCCACCCCCCGCCTTACCTCTGCAGTTGCTTCCCCACAGCGTCCGTTACCAGCATGCCGTTCTCCACCTGCTTCATCTCCTTCCCTGGCCTGCCAACACCTGCTAAGCCTGGCAGAAGCGGGGAGGGGGAATCATGGCTTTAAGAGCTGGACACCAAAACCTGTCACTGTGCAGGGAGATGGCAGATAACCTGGCCTCCCGGAAGCTCAGAAAGACCTGCTTTGCTGCAGCCACGGACAGGCTCCCCAGCTGGGCTGCAGGAGATACTGGAACCAGCTTCCTTGGGGCGGGGATGGTGCTTTGCAACCGTCTCAAGGGCCCTGGGCCTGAGCAAGTGCCCTGTGCCAGCAGCGACCAGTAAAATCCAGTTCTGGTGATGGCATCTGTGCTGTGTGAAGCTCGGATAATGGAGCCAGGACACAGTGAACCACATGGGGGAAAGGGCACAGTCCTCTGGTCCCCAAGCATCCCAAGCAGGGGTGAAACCCAAAATAAATGACAACCAGTTTTGACAAGGGCATCAGACACTAGAGTCCCAGATGCCCCCAGCCAAGAGTTAATCCTCTGTTTGCCGGATCAAGGGGAGGGCCTGAAGATCGGGGTAAGGGGTACCTGGGACTGCTATAGGGCAGTGGCTGCTTTTCCAGTAATAAGGAACTATTTCAACACTTCAACAACTGATACAGCCACCACGGGGCACCATACCAGCCGGATATCTGCCCCAATCCCAGGAAGTATCTGCCCAGCATCAACAACGATCACCGTCACCTTAAGAACGGTGGCTAACATTTATCGTCAGCCACTGTGCTGTGTTGAAATACAGTCTCTCCTTTAATCTTCCAGCAACTCAGTGATACGTTTATTACCGCCCACTTTGCACTGATTTCCTCACTCTTTGATGCCAGGACAGAGAAAGCAGGAGAGAGAAGCATAAAGTAGGGCTCCAAAGGACTGACCCTGGAAGAGGAGGGGATGCAGCACAGACGTTATATGAGGGGATAAATACGCAGCCAGCAGTGACCCTGAGAACATGCTGATGTGACATGAATTAAAGCAGAATCCAGAAAGGCAGGCTCTCTCAGGCATCAGCCACAGGAAGAAACAGAAGATGGAAGGGAACCAGGGCTGGGGGTCATTCCTGGGTTGATGGGAGGAGCTCTGAGCTGGTGATTCTCAATCTTGGCTGTGAATGAATCACCCAGGATGCCCTGGGCCAGCCAGGTCCCTGCACTGACTCTGCCAGGGAGGCCAACCTCCATGCTGAGAGCACAGTCAGGTAGCTGGGACGTGTGAGAAGTGTCCTCTCACTTCCCAGCTGTGGGTACTGCAGAAGGAATGAACCTCTGAGCCTCAACTTCCACATCTGCAAAATGGGAGCAACAACAGCACCCGCCCTCATTAGCGGGAGGGCGAAATGAGGGTGTGCCTGGTGCTCGGGAAATGTAAGATGCTGGTGAGGCGCTTACTGTTATATCTGCATCTTTAAACGTGTCCCACAGGTAATTCTGGGGCACAGCCAGGACCGAGAATCACTGCTTTAAATGTTTCTTTAAATATCAGCATCCTTTTTTTTTTAATTGGAAAAAAACCCCTAAAACAAACAGAAAAGAAGACTGATAACAAGCGGGACTTCCCATGCAGCCGCATGCAGACAGTGCTCATATACATGCACAGCACTGGGGCCCAAGCCGGGCCTTGACTGTCTTGCTCTGTGCAGGGATGGGGATGCTTTAAAACACTCCCAGAGACACCTGTCCTGCGGCGGGTGCTTCAGAGAGCCCTCTGTCCTGCACGGCTGCCCAGGGGCCCTCTGGGAGCCTCAACTTTCCCTCCCCCTCCCGTTTTCTCACACAGTAGAGGCCCCCACATTGGCCTCCATGGCTGCCTCCCCGTCTTCTCCACCCAGTTAGCCCACAGGTGATATGCCAGCTGGAAAATACTCGTCTGCAAGGGAGGGACCGAGAGTCCTAGGAGGACGCCAGCTGGAAAATACTCGTCTGCAAGGGAGGGACCGAGAGTCCTAGGAGGGAACCGAATGTGTGTGCCGCAACACCCCATAATTTTCAGGGGCTTAGTCCCCTTCCTCCCGAGTCTCCCAGGCCTGTCTGCCAGGATGCCCAGGCTCCCCGCCAAGGGGGAACCTGCCCAAAGCCAGCCTATCAGAACCCCTCCCCCCGGCACTTTCAGCCAGGGACCAAAGATCTGTACAACTGCTCTGTCTTAAAGGAGTCTCATGCCCAGAGTTCCCACTGCCTGAGTCCTGCTTGTTCAGTTTTGCCTTTGATTTCTGAGCTGGCTGTAAACACCCTTGTTTAACTGGCTGGAGTTGGCTCCTGTGGCTTCCAAAAGGGGCCTCTGTCTGGACCCTCAGCCACACGTACCGGTTACGGAAGACAGGATGGAGGGATCTGCTCTGGTGGCGGGTTCACACTTTTCTGTCACTAGAGAGAGCCAGGGCAGCCTTCTCTGCTGAAGTTCTTCTAGAAACATCCCACCTCCAGTGCCCCAGCCACCTTCAGCTACTCCACCAGGAACCCATCACCCCGGTGCTGTGTTGGCCTGCCTGGGTCTTGATCATGCCCAGGAGGTACGGGTGGGGTCATTATAATCAAACTGTTACATTCATTGTCCACCTACTGTGTGCCAGGCATTTCGCAACCAGGATCTCCTTCAAGGCATGCTGGTCATGGTCATTTGACCTGCAAAGATGGTAAAGCTTAGCTGAGGTCACTCAGCCGACCTGTAAGAAATCTGGAGATTCGAACTGTATCCCCAAGGGCCAACCACAAAGCCGGGCACAGAGCAGGTGCCCAATAAATGCTGGAGGAATGATGGAAAGGGATGGAAAGGCAGACATTCAAGGGTCCCTTCCCAGGCATGCAGCAGCAGGACAAGCCCATCTGCAGCCTCATTCTGCAAGCACAGCCCACTCCACCTCGCTGTCACTGACCTTCCTCATCCATCACACTGGTGCCTGGGAATTCACAAGACCCAAGAAAGCGTTAAGTACCAAGGTAAACCCCCCCAGCCTTGAGTTCCCCCACTTAAATGCCCAGAGGGTTTGGATGAATGTCTTTCCTTAAGGGTGAGGGGCAAGGACAGCTGAGGGACCTGCTGCATTTGTGCCTCAGTTTCCCCATCCCACGTGTTCTGGGCGCATCCCTGACAAGTACACTGCCTGGGCCAGCTCCCTACTCTAAAAGCTGCAAGTGTTCAAACATAAAGAGAGCTAGAAAAATGCAGACAGACCTTCTGTCTTCATGCCTACTTTCCGGGCACCAGAGGGAGAGAGAGAAAGTTATTACAGACCGCAGGGCAGGTGTGCCAGCTGGGAGATGGCACAGGCCTCTCACCAGCCCACAGCCTCTGCTTCTTCAAGGACACGAACACCTTGCTCTGAGCCAGCTCCACGTGGAGAGAAGGGGGAAGAGGAGGTGACTTGGCTTAGATATCACCTTGGACCCTCCAGGCTGGGACAGGGACCCCATCTCAGGGTTCTTCCAGCTCCCCAGGCTCGCCTCCAGCACCGCGTTTAGCACGATGATGTCCCTGATTATTTAGTGTTTGTCTCCCCCCATCATACTGTGAACTCTTGAGACCATTCCTAGGTCTTATCTACCACTCTACTCCCAGCACCTGGTGCATCCGATGGCCATGTGGGGTTGCACAGGATGTGCACTGCACAATCCAAGGGGCACCATTTCATATGGTGGCTCATGTACCAGATGTCCCCATGGCACACAGCAGATAAGCAGATGGACGGATTAACAAACGAGTGGCCAAGGGAACGAGCAGAGCCACCTTCCAATGCCAGAAGGGGCACAGTATGGGCCACAGTGGTGCCACCTCCTAGCCTGAACCCACAAAGATGGTTTCTAAACCAGCCCTGAGAGAAATGGGCAATACCAGCTCATGGCTCTTTCCAATCTGGGATATATACACAGATGTGTTAATGTCCGATGGTTACGCAGGGCATGCCTTAAACAATCAAGATGCAACTCATTCAGTCACATATTTAACACATTTCCTGAGTATCCACTATGTGCCAGGCACTGTTCTCAGCCCTGGGGATACAGAGGTGACCAAGAAAACCTTCATGGAGCTTAAATCCCAAGGGAGAAGAAGAAATGATCAAGTAGTAGATCCAGAACATACCGTCAGGCAGTGTTAAATGCTACAAAGAAAAATAAAGCAGGGGAAGGAGAAAGTATGAATGGTGGGGGGTTGGGAGAGGGAGGGTGCTATAAAATAATTAAGAAGCAAAGACATAAAACTTGCAACCCAATGACTCTTCTTTGAGTACGTCTAAGCACCAGGGACGGGCCTGTGATACTAGTAAGCCAGGCGCCACCCCAGCCCTTGAACCACATACCTAAGCACTGCCCGGGCCGTGTGTTCAGCCAGCCACTGACCCTCAAGGCGGGCACCTCGCAGGCTCGCTGTTTATTCTCAAGAAGGTTCTGGAACTCAGCTTGGGCAAGAGCCAGCAGGCAAGCCTCCCCCTTGAGGGAAGAATTCAAGTCACTGCTTTACAGTCAACGGCTGGTTTTTGACCAAAAACGGAATCGATCGGCTACATCACCCAGCCCTATCCTCCCGCCTCGGCCCTGCAAGTTCTTCAGACTCAAAAGGGGAAGAAACACGGACACTGAGGACAGCAGGGAGGAATGTGCCATCTGTCTGACAGACTCTCCAGCTGCTGTTCGGTGCTTACAACAGACTTCTGCAACACGGGGAGGTGCCTGGGGCCTGACGTTAAGAAACAAAAGAGGGACAGGAGAACTGATGACAAAAGCACGCCCTAGGACCCTGCTCTTCTCAGGGAAAAGGTCCTGGGCTAGAAAGACAGGTGGGAAAGGGGCCAAATGCCAACGCAGTTCCCCTCTGGGCAGTGCAAGAGCAGAAGGATGTTCTTTTTTGCTGGTTCTTGGAGCTTTTCTACACTTTGCCATTGTCTACACGGAGCACATGGTGATTTTATAATCAGGTAAAAAAAAAATTCCCCAAAAAATCTGAAAAAAGGGAAAAAAATGAGTGACAAGGTTGAGAGATGTCTCGAGTAAGGTTCTGAAAAGCAGCCAGGTCGCTGGAATCAAAGTCTTTCTCCCAAGATGACAAGGGAAGAACCTGGGCAGAGAGAAGTCAAAGCAGAGTGGATTTCACACCCTCGGCTCTACTGACATCGTGGGCTGGGTCATTCTCCGTTCCTGGGGGACACAGGGGGTTGCCCCGTGCACTGCAGGTTGTTTAGCAGCATCCCTGCTCTCTCCCGACTAGATGCCAGGAGTGTCCCCCTCCACCCACACTGTGACAACCAAACATGTCTCCAGACATTGCCAAGTGTCCCTGGGAGGCACAAATGTTCTCTACTGAAAACCACCATTCTAGGTTTTAGGTTTCTAATAAAGAAACCAGAGAAAATGAAAATGTTCTATACCTTCCAAGTACAAGGTTAACGAACTACTTTGTAACTCTCTTTGCAACCAAAACCAACAAACAGAAAGTCTCCTAGAAACAGGATCATGCATATCCCTGGGGAGGGGTCAGTCTCCCCCGACCCCAAGCCTAGCTACTATTCCCCGTTCCAGGGAGAAAGAATCCCCTCACAGCAGACACTTGTCCTTCAGCCTGTGTGTTCTAAAAAAGACCTGATTAATCCAATGAGGAAACAAAAGTTTCCCTTTAGAAGGAGCCAAAAATGTGGTTCAAACAAATCCAAGGTCACTGGCACTCAGAGTTGACTACAGCTGAGCAAGTCTGGACCCTGACGCCAAGCCTTATCGCTGGGGCCCCTCCACAGAGGTGGAAAGAAAGGGGGGAGGGCGTTTGATTTTTAGACCCATGGGCAGAAGACCTCTGTGACCTGTCCAGCTTGGGGATGGGTGGCTGAATTGGGGAAATAAACCCACAGTGGAGCTAGGGTGGTGGATGGTATTTTCACCACTAAATTAAGTGCTGACGTGCACACAAAACTATTTTTTTTACTGGCAGCATTCCATGTTCTGCATAACCTGCTTTGGATATGCGGGCGGCTGGGGCGGAAGGGAAGGGAAAAAACTCAACAAGATATAAGGACAGTCCCTGCTCAGCTGGATAGAAAGGGGAGACAGAGACCTCATTCTGGGAAAAAGATTCAGATAAACCCACACACGTCACTTTAGAAAGCATAGAGGGTTATTTTTGCCTACATGCAGCCCACCAAGCAGGCCGGTGAAATACAGTGATCTTGAAGTTGCCACCACCCATCGTGTGACCTTGGCTTGACTTGGGCTAAGAGACAATCTGAGGAAGGAGACTCTGCAGCAAGAGGAAAGCAGCTTAGACTTACAGCAGAACCTTCCAACCACAGGAGCATGAACATGTAGAAACTCATTCCAACCTAGAGTTTAAATGCTGGAGGGAGCGTCAGCTATCTTGCACTGGCAAAAGAAAATACTTTTCTTTTAAAACCCCTAGGGTTTGTAGCAGCACTATTCATAATAGACAAAAAGTGGAAACAGCTCGAATGCTCGTCAGCTGATGAATGAATAAATAAAACGTTGTGTGTCTACAATTCAACAATCAGAAGAAATGAAGTGCTGATGCAAGCTACCACAGACAGACCTTGGAAACATCAGGCTAAGTGAGAGAAGCCAGGCACAAAAGACCACGTTAAAGAATTCTGTTTATATGAAATGTTCAGAGTAAGACAAATCTATACAGAAAGCAGACTTGAGTGGCGGTCGCTTTGTGATGTATAGAAATATCAAATCACTGCACTGTGCACCAGGAACCAGCATAGCGTTGCAGGTAAATTACACTTCAAAAAAAACCAAAAGAGAGGGTTTCCCTGGTGGCGCAGTGGTTGAGAGTCCGCCTGCCGATGCAGGGGACACGGGTTCGTGCCCCGGTCTGGGAAGATCCCACATGCCGCGGAGCGGCTGGGCCCGTGAGCCATGGCCGCTGAGCCTGCGCGCCCGGAGCCTGTGCTCCGCAACGGGAGAGGCCACAATAGTGAGAGGCCTGCGTACCACAAAAACAAAAAACAAAAAAACAAAAAAACTACGAGGACTCCAGCAATCTCTAACACAGAGGAATGAAGGTGTGCACTCTTGCTGTGTGCGCTCCCCTTTCTGACATTCAGTGGCTTCCTGCTGCACTGAGAACAAAACCCAAACTCCTCACTCTGAAGGCCCCGAAGGGTAACCACCCACCCCCCTGCCAGCCTCGTCTCCCACCCTGTCCCTTGCCCACCACGGTGTGGCCACACTGGCCTCTTCTCTGTTCCTTGAACAGACCAAGCTCACGCCGGGCTGAGGCCTGTGCTGTTCCGTGTCAGAACACTGTTCCCCACAAAGGGCTTCCCTGACCACCCTGCCTGAGTTGCCCGAACCCCCATCACTCCCCAGCCCATTACCCTACGTGCTTTCCTTCACAGCACTTAATGCTGCATGACACCATCTTCATCTGCTGATTGCTTACTGCCTTTCTCTCTCACTACATTCTGAGCTCCACGAGGGCAGGATTTGCCTATATTTTGTTCACTTCTGTCTCCTCAAAACCTAGAACGGTACTGTTATGGGCTGAATTATACTCCCCCCGCCCAACTAAATTCATATACTGAAGTCCTAACCTCCAGTATCTTGGAATGTGACTGTACGTGGACATACAGTCTTTGTAGATGTAATAAGTTCAGGTGAGCTCATGAGGATGGACCCTAATCCTATATAACTGGTGTCCTCATAAGAAGGGGAGATTTGGAGATAGACACACCACAAGGAGAAGAACACCATGTGAAGATGAGGGTGGACTGAGGTGATGTTTCTGCAAGGAATGCCAGAGATTGCCAGCAAACCACCAGAAGCTGGGGTACAGGTATGGAACCCTCACAGCCCTCAGAAGGGACCAACCCTGCTGACACCTTGATCTCAGACTTCCAGCCTCCAGATCTGTAAGAAAAGGCATTTCTGTTGTTTAAGCTACTCAGCTGATGGTACTCTGTTACAGTAGCGCTAGGAAAATAATACAAGCACTTAACACGTATTAGGTGCTCAGTAAACACCTACTGAATGACTAAATCAATGAATAGTAAATAGCTTTCTTAGTGATCGGCCCCATTCACAGGGACAGGGACCCGCCTGCCCCAGGCATAGAAGGGACAAGCTTCTTTAAGCCTCAGTTTCCTCACCAGTGAACTGGGAACCACATCCTACCTCTTTCATGAAAAGCTGGTAGGAGGAGTCAACAGGATAACCCCTGTTGAGGACAGAAGCCCCAGTAAGTAGTCAACAACCATTCACTGTTGTGTGTCTTTACATCACAGACACCTCGACGACAACTCTGCCCACAGGAGTTGTGCAACGAGGCAGTCCTGCAGCCCCACCCTGGGGGACAGCCAAGCTGAGACCTGTTTGGGGACTAAGTATGTAACAAACACACCCCAGACACTCAGGGAGTCTGTAATTAGCTCCTGAAAGAGGGAGATCGGAGTAGGACAGGTGACCTCTCTTTAGTTCCACTCTTTTTAGCAACAGCTGAACCCAAAGCAGAAGAGGCATCAGGTGACCTCTTCCCTCTCCGTATTAACTCAGGTCGAGGCTCCGAGGAGGACCGGCAGAGGATCCATTCCAGACGCCAATCTGACATAAACACAGGGGAGCCTGGAAAGGCTACCAACCAATTTCCTGAATTTTAAACCGACGAATAAGAGAGAGAACAGGATTCTCATAAGCCTCACCCCATTTGCTTCAAATAAAGACAGGATGAGCTCCCAGCCCAGAATTCAAAGCGTACCTCTGGGACTATCCCTGCTCTCAGAGTCCTGACCTGGGAGGACAGAGCGGGTGTGGTGGCTGGGAAGCGGGCAGGTCTACCTGGACCTGGTAGATGCCAAGTGCATGGGGACATCAGAGGGGCACGCTTCCCAGGGGAGTAATAACAGCAGCTGTCATTGGTACCGTGCCAAAGGCTCCAGTAATCTAGCACATGCATTCTACACCAAGTGCCAGAAGGTTGGTTCTGTTGTTACACTGCTTTATCAACAACAGCCTGATATCACACAGCTGGAAAGGGCAGCAGCTGGGGTTTGAAGCCAGGTCCTGCCAACTTCCAGCCTGCAGGCTCTGCCACCACGTATGGCCTCATGACCCTCACATCTATCTGTTCTGGATTATGGCACATATGCCATTGGCTTCTCACAGCCTCTTGGGAGCCAGGAGGACTGTAACTATCACTACCTCCATTTTTGCCACTGAGACCCTGAAACTCAATAGGCACAGAGCCTCATCGCAGAAAAGTGTGCGGACTTGCGTCCAGCTCTGCTGACCCGGCTATAAAGCACTGGGGCCCCCTCTCAATTCAGCCCAGAAAGTCCTTCCAGATGGTTCCTCAGGGTGCCTGGCCCAACCCCCCATCTGATGCCCTGATGAGCTGCTAGGGTGGCTGGTGGGAACCTCCAGGGGACAACTGGGGCTGGACAAGGCACCACCCGCGCCGGGGCCCCGCGCGGCCCTACCGTCGTCGGGCTCCCCCTGCTCCTGCTCGGCGCTGGCGTATGTGCGCAGGAACTCGGCAAAGGCCCCGTCCCGGGCCAGCAGCTCCTGGTAGGAGCCCATCTCGGAGATCTTGCCACCACTCATGACGATGATGACATCCACCTGGGGCAGGTAGCTGATGCCGTGCGTGACCAGGATCCGTGTCTGCGGGCAGAGCCACGGCCACATCAGCGCATGCACGCGAGAGGGAAATTCCCTGCCCCCCTCCGCCCACCTGGACACAGATCTCAACTCTGAGGTTGGACACGCGCCTGGGATGCAAGCGTGCAGAAGCATTCCAATCCGCACGTGCTTTCATTCAACACGCATTGGCCGGGAGCTGGGGTCGGTGGGGGGGGGGGGGGCAGCAGGGAGGGAAACAAAGATTCCTGCCCCAGATTCCAGGGTCGGGGGAGAAATGACCAACGTAAGTAAAACACTGTGCTGGATGGTGAGCACACATTAGCAAAGGGGAAGGGATATCGAGGTAGTTAGGGGCGGTGCAATTTTAACAAGGGTTATGGGGGAGGTTATTTTTAAACAAAGATCTGGAGAAGAGGGAAGGAGGGAACCATGCATGTGTAGATGAATAAAAGAATGACACTTCTGCAAAAACTGTGCAGTCAGTAGCTGAATTTTTTTCAAGTTTCTCCCTCCCCGAAAAGAGTACAGAGTTTTGTACATGTGTATACATTTTATCTAACTATCTCAAAGTTTGGGAGGATGTTCATCAAACTGTTTACACAAGTTGGCAAACTTTTTCTTAAATGGTCAAATGGTAAATATTTTCAGCTTTATGGGCCCTCTGGTCGCTGCCAGGTCTGAAGGCAGCCATACACAAGACACAAACAGATGGGCTGGCTGTGATCCAATAACGCTTTATTTATGGAAGCTGATATGTAAGTTTAATGCAATTTTCCTGTCACAAAATATTTTTCTTCAGGTTTTCTCCAAGCAGTTAAAAAACGTAAAGACCATTCTTAGCTAGTGGGCTGCCCAAGAAACAGGCAGCAGGCCAGATTTGCTGGCCCCTGCTTTCCACAGAGGAGCTAGGGCTGCAGGATGAGGGAGAATCATTTTTTTAACTTTACATATGCTCTCGTACTCTCTGGTTTTGTTACTATGGACATATGTTACTTTGACAACAGCAAAAAAAATTTTTTTAATATTTAAAAATTATACAGAATTTTTGTGGTGTGCATGGGAATGCTTACAACACGTTAAGTGGCATGAGGTTTACTATATCTAGGCATGATGTGATAATCCTATTAAAAAGCTTATATACACAGCAAAAAGACTGGAAAGAAATACAAAAATCTCCAAGTGGGGGGATTATGCATAACTGCTTTTGTTTTTCTCCTCCGTGGTTTTCTGAATTTGCTACATTTTTCCCACGGGCATGTCTTACTTTTTTAATGGGGGAGGGGGAAGAAGAGCCAGTTAACCTCCCTCTCCTATAATTCCCCTAAACAAATAAATTAAAAAGTAATAAAAGAGGAAAGGAACCGTTTCCTGTCACGTTAAGGTGTGGTGGCAGTTTTCCTGCTCAAACCTCTGTCCCTCAGCCCATGGCCATCTCAGCAGGGAAGGGAAAGCGGCCTCCCTGCTGACAGGGGATCTTGGGGTGGGATTTCCCTCTGCGAAGCCACCCCCCGTTATTTAATCAGGAAGAGAGGCTTCTTTTGGCCAAGTGGAGGCAATGACTTCCAGTCAGTGCTGAGGACGTCCGCCTATAAAGACAAGAGCAAGAAGGCTGTCCCGGGAAGGCTGCCAAGGGAAGGATTAGAAACATGTTCTCTAGTCCAGTTAAGTTAAGGTATCCCAAAGGGGACACACTGTGACTTGACCAAAGAGCGACGGCCAGACCCAGACCCCGAGCCACACGTGCAGCAGGTACCTTGTTCTTCAGCATCCCCTTGGGGCCAACCACGTTTTCAAATATGTGCTTCCCCACGTGGGCGTCCACTGCCGAGAGGGGATCGTCAAAGAGGTAGATGTCGGAGTCGCAATACACGGCCCGGGCCAGGCTCACGCGTTGCTTCTGGCCGCCAGACAGGTTCACGCCCTGGGGAGAGACACGTTAGAAGGGTGGGCCTCCTGGGAAGCAGAGACAGACAGAGGGGGCCACCTGCTCGGGATGCAGGAGACGGCGGCCGTAGGCCCTTCAGGGCTGCACCCGCCACCCACGGATGGAGCAGGTGGCAACGGCGTGAGATCACACCTGCACCGATGTGGGTTCAAGTGCCGGCAGGGGGTTTGGCCTCAAATGTAAAACAGGCAAAGAGAAAACCTGAGCCTCCGGGCACTGCTGAGCAGGGTACTCGGCACAGGTGGGAAAGGGAGGCCGGTGGCACCAGACAGTGCTGGCTACAGGGAGGGCTCCTGATCTTGGAGTCTGGTTCTCACTCTGGATCACTCACTGGTGAAGCCACACAGTCAAGGCAGGCTGTGCCCTGGGGGTGCTGCAATCCAGCCTGTGTCCCACTCGCTGGCAGGAAGGGCACCATTTTCTAATCTGAACCAGGGGGCACGGCCCACACAGCCCTCCTGCAACAGATAACCCAGCATGACTTCCATACCTGGCTGGAATCAAAGTGGACATGGGCTAACTGCCCAGCCCCTCTCCCAAGAGATGCCCACCCTCTCCATGCTCTGAGGTGGGGTCCTGGTAGCCAGGTTCATTTTGAGGGTCCCTCTGGCCACAGCTTGTTGGCCCAGGGCAGACACCAGACCCAAACTAAGCCAATCACGTCCTCTTCCTCCAGAATTTGGTACTGGGACCTAAACAGCGAAAGTGAGGAGTCTCCAAGTGGCAGAAACAGACACTTGTGAAAAAAAGGGACAAAGCCGTGCAGAAAAGCAGAGACAAAAGACAGAGAAGAAACCAGGTTGCCTGTCCCAGGTTGCCTGTGAGCCCCACCACATTCCAGCCCTTGGATTCCAGGAAATGCATTTGTATCCTTAAACTCAGTTCTCACTGAGTTATTTTCTGCTTATACTAGCAATAACTCAGGCTCCTTTTCTACTTAAAAACCCAGAAAACCCTAGTAATTTGTTTTTTTCTTTCCAAGGAGCTGCAGATTTCCCTCAAATAAAAGAAATCATTCACCAACTAGGAAAGCTGGTGGAGCCACTGGCTTGTAACTAAAAGCAAAGATGGGAAAGCTCTTTGGTGCAGCTGTAGAACATTCACACTCCCCGAGCGCACACCACGTAACCACTAGGGGGCACTCGAGCAAGCCAGCCAGGCAGAGGGGAAAGCACATGCAAAGGCCCTGAGGTGGGAAGGGGCTCAGGCAAGTCTTTTGGCCTCCTTTTCCTCAACCATTACATAGGGTTAACAGTAAATCCCATCTCGTGGCTTGCTGTAAGGGCAAAATACGTATAAAATGTTTAGCACAGTGCCTGGCTCATAGTAATTACTCAGTAAGTGTTAGCTATTGTATTATTTTTACCGTTATCACAGTTTTGAAAGGAACTGTGGACATCTGAATCATTGACACCCCTCTTCTCTGTATAGTGCCCTTGGTCATGTGACAAAGTCACATGACTGCAAAGGTAGAGTGCACTTCCTGGTCCCTTGTCTTTGGGCTCAACCAAGTGATTTGCTTTGTGGGTAGAAAGGACAGTGTGCTTTAAGGGACATCAAATTTTTTTTTTTTGTTCTCTTGGGCTTCTGCTGCCGCCATTAGAAGAGCTTCCCCCCCGTGGAGCTGCTGCTCCCTCACCTAGGCCCTAGCAAGAAGCGAGCCACGTGGGGCAGACCTGAGCCAACCCACAGCCTGGAGCCAGGATCAGCTGGCCGGCAACATGGAGCAGAGCCACCCAGCTGAGCCCAGCCTGGGTCACCAGTCACAGTCGACTCACCCATAAATAGGAGAGTAAGTGTTTAACATCATAAGCCATTCAGATTTTGTAGTTGTTACACAGCAATAGCTGACTGATACAGGGGCCATGCTGAAGCCTACTGACCTTCTCACCAATCTCTGTCCGGTCCCCACTGGGCAGGATTTCCAGGTCTGGGAGGAGGGCACAGGCTTCTATCACAGCTTTATAATACCGTTCCTGTAGCTGGCGTCCAAAAAGGATGTTTTCTCGGAGAGAAACATTCTGAATCCAGGCCTGCTGGGGGACGTAGGCCACTGAACCCTAGGAGGAAAGCGGAGAAGGCAGCAAGACCGACAGACTTGGTGAACAAGACAGCAGCCGGCCTACCCACCCACCAGGAGGGCCCTGCTTCACAAGACATTTTCATCATATCTATGGTTTTAACAAGAGGGAAGCCGAGTCCCAAAGGACTACAGTCACCAGGGCTGGGACCAGAGCCCATACTAGGTCAATCACTAGCCCCAACATTAGGAGTTCGAGAGCTGAAATCCTCGTTGATGAGATTACACTTACATGTTTAGTAACTATTCACTGAGTGCCTACAGCAGCGAACAAAACACTTAGCTCCACTATACTGTACACCTGTAACTTATAAAATATTGTACATCAACTATACTTCAATTTAAAAAATTGAAAAAGAAATTAAAAATAAAATAAATTTTAAAATAAACAAAAACCTCCTAACTCCCAAGAATGGGAAGTACCTGAATGATAAAAGAAAATGGCTTGATTATTGTTGTGGTAAATGCTAAGAGAGAAAAATATGAGAATTTTTAAAAGTCCTTTAAAAAGGGAGACTTAACCTATAATGGAAAAGAATCTGAAAAAGAGTGTATATATACACATACAGCTGAGTCACTTTGCTGTACACCAGAAACTAACACAACATTGTAAATCAACTGTACATCAATTAAAAAATAATACATTTTTTTTAAAAAAGGGAGACTTAGGGACTTCCCTGGTGGCACAGTGGTTAAGAATCCACCTGCCAATGCAGGGGACACGGGTTCGAGCAGTAGTCTGGGAAGATCCCACATGCCGCAGAGCAACTAAGCCCGTGCGCCACAACTACTGAGCCCACGCGCTGCAACTACTGAAGCCCAGGCACTCTAGGGCCTGTGCTCCGCAACAAGAGAAGCCACCACAATGAGAAGCCCGTGCACCGCAATGAAGAGTAGCCCCCGCTCGCTGCAACTAGAGAAAGCCCGCGTGCAGCAAAGAAGACCCAGTGCAGCCAAAAATAAATTAAAAAAAAATTTTAAATAAAATAAAAAGGGAGACTTAGTTTGAGACATCAGTCCTTGAGGAAATTTCCTTGATGAAATTTAACCAAGGATGTCTGTATAAAAATTGTCCATTTCTAAAGTCTTTATTTCCACATAATATCAAGTGTCAAAAGTGGCATAAGAATAAAGGCTAGGGGGAGGGCACTTGTTTTACATATTTTAGTAACTGAAAAAAAATTTTAAACAAGCACTGACAGGTGAAAATAATTTGGTCTGATCAAGAGAAGAGGGAAGAGCATTTCAGTCGGAGGAACAGCACATGCAAAGGCCTGGAGATGAGTGGAACTCGCCAAGTTCAAGGAACAAGAAGCCTGGTGTGACAGGAACACGCTGTGAGGGGAAGACAGGCAGGAATGAGCTGGGAGGCAGGGGAAGGCAGGGGGGCTGGTGGTCCTAGTGAGGAGTATGGGCTTCACTGGAAAGGCAAAGGGGAGCCATCAAAGTTTCTTCAAAAAGGGATTCTAGGAGGACAAGGTTGGGAATGGAACCCAGGTCACCCAACTCTTCTCCTTCATTCTGAGATAAATAACCAAATTGCTGACTCCAGTCTCCTAACTTAAAGGGGCCAAACTATCACAAAGCCTCACTGTACAGCCCACAGATAATTCAGACACAGTATGCACAAGCCCTACCAACTAAAATATTTAGAAAAAAATAAACGTTTTAGACACATTTCTAACACTCCCCTTACCAAGGCAAAATAACCAGTCACAAATAAATCTATAACCTTATCAAACCAAATACTCAAGCACCCTCACTTTTTAGAGCCATCATATCTTTGTATTTAAAGCGTTTTTACTTGAAAACAGTGGTTCTCTCCTGGGGGCAATTTTGTCCCCCAGGGGACATCTGACAATGTCTAGAGACACTTTTGGCTGTCACAACTTGGGGCTGCCACTGGCATCTAGTGGGTAGTGGTCAGGGATACTGCTAAACATCCTACAATGCACATGACAGCCTCCACAGCAGAGATTACCTGGCCTGACATATCAATAGGGCTGCAGTTGTGGAAACCCGGGGTTAGTGAAACAGAACGCAATGTGGATCCCACCGTGATTTGGAATTTTCTTCCATTAACCTAGCTCACATTGCCCATTAATCTTACTTTATAATATATATTTGAAAGTAATGACAGGTCATTTCTTAAAACAAGGGCTAAATGTCATTATTCTGGACCCAACTATTGTAATATACGCTTTCTCTAAGGCACACTAGGCTCAAGGGCATCATATAATCAGCAAAGGATTTTGCTCTGAAATGAAAACAATGGCACAAACCAGCATCCCCAAAAGCAGATTCCAGGAGACAGTAATTTTAGGAATTTAAGGAGTTGCTACACAGACAACCAAAAGATGCAGACAAATGTGTCTGGGACATGCTGGATTAACCAAAGTTAAATAGGTTTTTTCTCCTTGCAGGACTTCTCAGAGCCTTTACTTTATTAATGTTTCTTATAAGTCTCCAGGAGGGAGGGAATCAGAATATGCAGTATTTCCCAAGCTTGTTTGAACCCAGGACTCTTTATTCCCCAAATATCCTGCAAGATGAGTTTGAGTTTGCTGCAGACCACACTCCAAGAAATGCTTATCGAGTGCCCACTACATGCCGGGCACTATTCTGGGCGCTGAGACACAGCAGGAAATAAATGACACCACAATCTTGCCTCCTAGGATGGCACAGAGGAGAGGAGAAAGGATGAAGCTGTTCCCACTTAACAAGGTCGTCATAAAAGAGAACACAATGTTGCCCTTGGCCTCCCCCTTGGCCATTAGTTACCCCACCCCCACCCAGGCCTCCTACCTTGATAGCCACGTGTCCCTCCACCTTGTCCATCTCAGCCAAGAGCGCTGAGAGCAGAGACGACTTCCCACAGCCCACCTGGCCCACCACGGCCACCAGGGAACCTTCCGGAATGGAGAAAGTGATGCTGAAACGACACGACACACCCTGGGGCTCAGCTGGGGGTGCTCGGCCCGCCCAAGCTAGATGGACCCCTGAGTGGAGAGAGAGACAGAAGGCAGGGTTGTCACGAACCTTTGAGGTCTGGAAACTCCTCCCGCCGCGTCTACGATGAGCTTAGCTCAGGGAACTGTCTCAGAGGCCTCTGGGCCTGAGGCCCATGACAGGTGCTGGGATGCACCTGCATCTTAGAAAAGATCCTGCGGGACAGACCTGAGGGGCTAAGCCACTATAAGGGGGCCGAGCAGAGGGGATCAGCTTTGCCTGGGGGCGTGATGCAGGTGCCCAAGGGAGAGGACACCCCAAAACCAACACTGGACGAAGAGTGAGCGTGCCCCAGACCCAGGGGACAGCCTGAGCAAAGGCCCATGGGTGTGAAATCACAGGCGTGATCAGGGGTGGACACGTCGATGACACAAGATGAGGCAGGGAAAGTAAGGCCAATCCTGAAGAGGTGGGTGGGTGGCAGCCAGACCGAAGAGGGCCTCAGAGGACACGCTTCCCAGCTGGGAGCCATGCAGGGGGTGAATCTGAGTTTCAGAAACATGTCTCTACAGAAATTGCCCTATGGCAGATAACAGTAATCGAAGTACAATAAAACAGGCTCAACACTGCCAGAAAGACTGGCCCCTCCAACGTGGACAGCAAAGTCGGAGCTGGGATTCCACCCACCCGGGGAAGAGCGGGTACGTCCAGGGCCTCCTTGGGTTCACCTACATCGGCTATCGCTGCCTTCCAGCCGCTGCTATTATGATTTCAACATATTGGTGGAAAGGCTGATGGATTTTGCTGCCATTGTCTGATTCTTGTGTACCTGTTGCATGGTCACACTGATTGTTTTGTTCTGTGCCGGGAGGGGAATGGATTAAGGGGGCAGAACAGAACAGGAAGCCCAGTGAGGCAGCTCCTGTGATCGTCCAGGCGAGACAGGAATATTTTATAGGCTGAGGAGAAAAAAGGTTTGGATGGAGAAATTTGCAGGGGATTCAAGGGGTGAGGAAGGGTGACTGGAACAAGAAGGTAAGGTCTTTGAGACTGGAAGGATGGAGGCAGGGATGGGGGCACAGGTACAGACTATTTAGTTGTGAAGCAGGACTAGAGAGAAAAGCTAAAATTGAAGCAGGCAGAAGTTAAGTTAGACACAAGAAAGAACTTCCTAAACAACCAGTCCCATCAAGGGAGGTGTTAACACAGATTCTTTTCTCTGGAGAGTTTGACCCTTGCCCCTCCCCACGTCCCCAGATAAAATACAGCAGTAATTTGGCTACCCAGTTAAGGGAGCAATTATTTAGGGGCATGGAGGATAAACCTGGCCCCTAAAAATGTCCCATGTGGCCCTGTGTTTGGGGGACTCCTTAAGGAGGCTTAAAAGAGCCCCTGGGCAAGGCCTCCGGTCAGAAAGAAATCAGAGGCAATTGACAAGTTACCCAGGGAATCAGGTCAATTCCCTGGATCCTGTGATTTGGAAAAATAAGGACCGGGGTGGGCAGGGTCCCAGATGTGGAAATGGTGTGAGAAAGGGTAAGCCAGGCAGCTGGGGGACCTTGGGGAGGATGGAGAACAACCCATCCTGATAGCAAACGTGAGTGGACAAGAATTCTTTTCAGCTGACCCAAGCCTTCCTGCCACCAGTGGTGGCATCACAACCTCAGACCCAGCCTGGCCAATCAGTGCACTCAGTCTCTTCTGGCACAGTGACTGGCTCAGGGAGGGGCATATAACCCAACTTGGGCCAATAAGAGGCAAGTGGGTCTCCTGATGAGGTAGGAGGGACACTTAGAGTCAATGGGGGCCATCTGGATCACGAGGGGGAGAGGACGTCTGAAAAGGAAGCAGCACAGATGGAAGGGGAACAAAGACAAGATGGAGAGAGTCATGATGGCATTGTCTGAGCCCCTGGATCCATGTCCCTGAAAGGGAACCTTCTCAGTTACGTGAACCAGAAATTTCCCTTTGTTGCCTAAACCTATCTGCTATCTGTACAAGGTTTGTCACATACAGTCTGAGGGAACTCTCTGAGCCAGGCACACTCTCAGCTGCTTCTCCCTGAAGGCCAAGCAGGTGTGACTGGATCTATCTGACGGACGAGCCAAACTAAGGCTCAGAAAGGCAGTGACCTATTCACGGTAACAGAGCTGGAGCGCAGCTGGAATTCAAACTTGTGTTTGCCCAGAGCCCCGTGGCTTTCTCCACATCCCACTTACCCATGCAGCGTGGGAGGGTCGCTCCTGGCCCAAGTGAACGTGGCATTCTTCACAGTGATGCTGTTTGTGGCCCCAGCTGGAAAGCACCAGAGACAGTATGTCAGGCGTAGATGAAGCCACGGCCTGAGCGTGAACAGCAGGCTCTTACTGTTTGCTTTTCCTCATCAAGGGGTTCAACTCCAGCTGCTAGCCACTCACGCTAGGCATTATCTGGTTACATCAGTCACCGTTTCTAAAGAACTTCAACCAGCAGCTCTGGAGGCGGCCTCAGACCCAGAGAGCAGCAGGAAACCGCGAGAGGGCTCTGCCTTTGAAAGATAGGACGCTGCACCATCTGGAAAGGTCGGGGGACCCCTGGGGGCCTCCCTCACTCAGTCTTGGGAGGTTCCGGCAGCTCTGGCTGGGTGAGTCGAAAAGAAGCCAAGGTCACGGGGCACAAGCAGTGCCCTCATGCAGATGCCTGTCCATCAGCTCAGGCTGGCCCAGGGCCCTCACTACACCTCTGGGGCCCCTCCTTTATGTTCAAAGCGGGGTCCTTTGCCCTGAAACTCCTGGATTTCAGGGCAGCCTCCTAACTCACCTCCCTGCATCCCCCCCCTCCCCCGCTCCCTCCAGCCACCCTGCTCACATCACAGCAAGCCAGTCTTCCTAAAACACAGGCCACTGTAAACTGTGCAAACTCAGGGATGGAACAGGAAGTCGGGGAATCGTGGCAGAGGAGGGGAGGGAGGGTGCTTGAGACGAAGCCTGCGTTATATGGACCCTCTGTGATTCTAGCACCTCTGCCTTCATCTACTTTCGCTCCCCTTATTTTCTTTTTACTCCACGCCCCTCACTTACAAAAACAACTTTTGACTCAATTATGAGCCAACTTAAAACCATCTAGAGAGAAGATGGGGGTGTTTTCAAGTTGTCCAATGAAGAAATAAATTCCCCCACCCATCAAAGAAACAAAAACTGTGGAGAGAGGAAGTTACTGGTTAACCTAACTTAACCTCCCCCTCCCCCATCACCCCCCTGAAACAGAGAACAAGGAGGAAGCTGGAGGGTGCTATTAAAGGAATTTAAGAAAAGCCACTTGAGTCGGTCAAGCTAGAGGCTGCAAGACGCGGCCCGGAGCTGCAAAGGGTGCTCCGCCTGGCACCCAGAGAATGTGGGTAAACATAAAGTCAAACCGCCCGGGAGACTGCTGTCAGGGCAGGAAGTGGGGCTGAGGCCTGGGCTGAGGCCCAGGGGTTTTCCAGTGTGACTCCTGTAGTGAGCTGTGAACAACGTCAAGAGCTCGAAACCTCCTCGGCTGCCCCAAATTTCAGCCCTGTGTTATGCAGGGAAATTTGACCCTGGTAGATGGCATCATTCCACATCATGTGGGCGTGCGTGCGTGCGTGTGTGTGTTCACATCTGTGTGTGTGTGTGTGTGTGTGTGTGTGTGTGTGTGTGTGTGTGTGTGTGAGAGAAGGGGGGAGTGACTCGGTCCTCACACAGCAGAAACTGGACGACCACGGGCCAGGGACATCGGGAGGGAGATTCCAGCAAGCAGTGGTTCTCAACTCAGGGTGACTTTGACCCCCGAGGGACACGATGTCTGGGGACATTTTTAGTTGCCAAAACTGGGGCGGGTGCTACTGGCATCTAGTGGGTAGAGGCCAGGGGTGCTGCTCAACATCCTATAATGCACAGGACGCCCCCGCAGCAAAGTGATCTTGCCCCAAATGTCGGTGGTACTGAGGCTGAGGAACCCTGCCCCCAGGCCGATCGCCTCTCACACATACTGGTGAAGGAACAACCACCGTGATCTTTGTCTGGCGGGCACTGTGCTGGGTGTTTTCACGTCACTGAGGACATCTGAATGCCTGCTAGGTGCCAGGCACTGCTCACACATTATTACCAACATATACACACATTCATTCTCCTGACCGTATCTACTGGGCTCGGGAGCCAGACTGTGTGGGTTCAAATCCCCGTGCTGCCACTTCCTAGCTGGAGAACCACAGGCAAGTTACTTAACTTCTCTGTGCCTCACTTTCCTCGTCTGTAAAATGGGACTGATAATGGGATCAACCTCACAGGGCTGTGATGAGAACATTATGCAAAACAGAGAACAAAACTTAGAACAATGACTGACACATAGTAGGTGCTCAATAAATCTCAGTGCAGAGATGTTCTACAGTGGGTGAGAGCACAGATTCTGCTGACGGGCTGCAAGTGTGAATCCTGACTCTACTTCTTATTGGCCGTGCAAGTTACCCAGATGAGTCTTCTCATCTGTAGGTGGGGGCCCCTCTCCTTGAGCTGCAGTGACCAACGGACGGGGAGTAGAGTGATGTCCTCAGGACGGGACGTGCGTGGCGGGAGTGTCATTTCAGCAGAAGTGGTCACTACCATTAGTGCTATTAATATTTATTATTAAGTGCCTGGAAATCCCTGCTCAGGGGGGTTGACTAGGAAAGGATAAATTAATAAGCTATGAAATAAACAAACCTACCAATAAAAATCCATGTAACACCCAGCCAAAGAAAGGCACCTGCATTTCCATTGCCCAGGTGGGGAAAGTGAGGCTCAGAGCACTGAAGTGACCTTCCCAAGGCTGCACAGCTAGTGGGGGTAGGGGGTTGGTCAACCTCCAACATCCTTGATTTGCCCATCCATCTGCCCAGTATGGAATCAAAGCCCAGGCCCTGGAACCTGGCCCTCAGGGGTGGACCTCTCCCAGGGAGGCTGCCTCTCAGCAAGAAAGCAAGATAACAGAAGTGCAAGTTCACCCTCCTGGGAAGACTAGGTAAGACCCTGCGCCCGCCCACTCTCCTAGGACACACCGTCTTTGATGGGCCATCGCTGGATGCTGTCGGGTTCCAGCTCCTCGTGGGAGAGGAAGATCCTGAGGCGCTTGAGGGAGACACTCGCCTACACAGAAAGCAACGACAAGGTGTAGTTATTTTGAAAAACGTCTCTGCAAAACAGACCGAGGCTAACTTACAGTGGTTTCCTCTGGGTGCAGAGGGGCCCACATCCTCCCTTATTTCTGAAGGTGCTGCAGTGCCACACCTTAGAATAAAAAACAAAAAGTGTTTTGGTTCTTGTTTGCTTTCCTTTAAAAGCCTACAACCGGTATTAAAAAAGACAGCGGGGGACTATCGTAGCTGACAAGGGACCTAAGAAACAACCGAAGGCAATGGCCCCGTTTAAGACAAACTTGCGACTCGGAGATAAACGTGTCCTGGAGATCGAATGCATGGCATGGTGGTTATGGCCAACAACACTATATAATAAACTTCAAAGCTGCTAAGAGACTAGAACTTAATGGTTCCCCCCCACAAAAAAAAGAAATGATAATTGTGGCACGTGACAGGAGCGTAGCTGACGCTATGGCGATAACTGTATAGCAACATATCCACGGATCCAATCACCACATTGCACACGTTGAACACAATGTGAATTATGGTTCTACAAAAATAAATTTTTTAAAAAAGCAAAGGTTCTGATTCAAACAGCCCAATGGTAAGGACATTTCTGAGATAATCCAAAAAATTTTAATATGAACTGGGTATT
This sequence comes from Leucopleurus acutus, assembly GCF_964270905.1. Classification (NCBI taxonomy): domain Eukaryota; kingdom Metazoa; phylum Chordata; class Mammalia; order Artiodactyla; family Delphinidae; genus Leucopleurus; species Leucopleurus acutus. The sequence continues at coordinate 25,888,498 of NC_139158.1, forward strand.
AAGAGATTACTGTTAATTTTGTTAGGTATGATAATGGTGTTATACTTCTGTAAGAAGAAATTTGTGCTGAAGTATTTATGGGTGAAATGCCAAGAGGTCTGTGATTTGCTTTAAAATTCTTCGGCAAAGAGAGAAAGTAATGAAGGGAAGAAGGAAGACAGAAAAACGATTAGCCAAAGTAACTGTGGCAAAATGTTGATTCTGGGTGACAGGCACACAGCATTCTCATGCTATTCGCTCCACTTCTGTGTATATTTGAAATTGTTTGTAATAAGAAGGGGTTTTACTGGCTTATTTTTTAAAAAAAAACCTTGACCAGGGCTTGTACAACCAAATCTTAATCTTAATTTGTCTATGTGGCTAAGAAAAGGGTTTTCACAGGAAAACGTGCAAGGCTAGGGAGAAGAGTGTGACAAATGCTGTCGGCAGCAAAGTGCAGGAGCTTCAGATGGTGCAAGTGCGACTGAGCGGTTCCCTCTCGTTACAGAACCACTGCAGGGACTGGGGGGATTCTAGGGGGGCCAGCTGGGGTTTTTCAAATGGTGAGCCAAGGCCTGTGAATGGGTTGCAAAACCAATTTAGTGGGTCAAAAGCTGCATTTTTTGAAGAAACAGAACAGGATAAGGTAGGGCACGGTGGAACAGACTCGATCAGAATAGAAGAGGATCAAATGTTTCAGAAAGAATCTTGCAGAGCTTAGGACAGCCTAGCTGCAATAACTTGTTTCATACACTCGAGTGTGCGCCGAGAAGTAAAACGTATGTCTCTCTTTGGGGCAGGACCAAAAAAGCACGAAGGCCACTAGTCTGGGCCTTGATAAGCCCCCCGGCCACAGTGGGATGGGTTGCACAGAGGGAGCTGCATCCAGGGGGATTTTCATGCCCTTTTGCTTTGTTTCCCCCAGAGACCCCCTTCTCTGAAGTTCCCCAGCCTCGTCTGTACCTGCACGATGCTGCTGATGACCATGGGGAGAATATTCAGGGGGAAGCGAAGGATGTTGAACAAGGCCAAGGACACGAAGGCCTTCTGGGCATCCAGGATGTTGTTCTTGTCGATGGTCACGTAGACGGCAAACGTGCACAAGGCCACCTGCAAGCAGAGGCCAAGTCAGAGTCCCAGTCACAGAAGCAGTGACACGCGCCCGGGGAAGTTGCTCCAGCCTCCTGGTGTGAGCTGCAGGGGCTGACGACTGGCCTCTGGAGGCAGCAGAAATGCCAGAACAGTGTCTAGCACACAGCAGGCACTCACTAAACACCCAGAGAACGAACTGGATAAACCAATGACCAGAAGCCAGAAGTCCGGGCCATTCCCACCAACATTCTCCATGGGACACCGGATGGCATTCTCAGGGTCCCTCAACATCACCAAGCATGATCCCACCTCCGGATCTTTGTTCTTGCAGTTCCCTCTGCCTGAAACGACCTTCCTATCCGGACAGTGGCCTGGTTACTCCCTCTTCCCGTTCCAAGAGGCTGCCCTACCCAAAACAGCCCTGCTACTTCCCTCCATCCTTTTATCCTGGTTTATTTTTCTTCATAACACCTATCACTACCTTACATTGTAAGATTATAGGTGTTTATTGTCTGTCTCCTGCAGTGTGAAATGCAAACTCCACAAAGGCAAGGACTTTTGTACACGGCTGTATCCTCAGGGCCTAGAATGACCACGGGCACATAGGAGCACCGAGACCTCACGTAAGTCACCTCCTCTCCCCATGCCTCCGACATCTCATCAGTGAAATGGATGTGGAGGATTCGTGCTACTGTTGAAAGCTCCTCCCAGCTTAGAGTATAGGGTTTTATACCCCCAGGAAAGGAACATAGGTTTTCAAAAAAGAAGAAAGAAAAAAAAGGAAAACAAACAGCCAAAGGGTCCCCCAAAGGCTACTCCCTTCCCCACAAAGTCAGACCTGCCTTAAGCCTTGCAGTGGGGCCTGGGATTTCAATTCCCAGGCAATCGGAATTTGGGTTCGGTTGTTTGAGACAGCAGCACTTCACTTCCCTCGCCAGGAAAAAGGAAGGACCCCTGAATAATCCAAGGCTGGGCTGCGTGGCTTAGGAGGGAAAAGATCAACAGGTGGATCTCCATGCCCCGCCCACCTGTTGGCCCCCGAGCAGTGCCAGGTGTTGCCGGAGGAGGCCAGTAACATCCCCCCTGAGATCACCTGGTATACACCACCAAAGCAATCTGGAAAACCGTGCACCCCAGCAGATGGGCAAAAGTCTCTACCCCATGCTAGTCCCAGGCGCCAAAAGCCATTAAAGGCTTTCCCTAGGGGAAACAAATTGCCTGGGACCTCATTCTTGAGCTCAGGGAAGATGTCTGGCAATCAGGAGATGGCGGAGTGGCCAAGATTCTGGTGTGGATGCGGTCCAGGGTGTTTTCAGGGTCTCAGCTGCCTCATTTCTTTGTTACCTATTAAAAGGTCCTACATCTTAAAAATTAAATCCATAAGCTCTGCCTGTTTATCAGCTGGGTGACCCTGAGCTGTGATGTCACCTCAGCTCTCCAAAGGAGCCTCTGTTTTTCCATCTATAAAATGGGGATCATGATATGTATTCGCAGGGCTTCTGGCAGCAAGGAATCAGGCACTTGTGCAGAGTGCTTAGCCCTGTGCCTGGGGCACAGTAAAATGCAGTAGATGGTGGCTGTTTTATTTCTTGTTTCAGGACTTGGTCCAAACTCCTTGGACTATTTTTCCAAAGAGTCTATTAACTGGTTCCCAAGAACAAGGTACTGGAAAGCAGAGCTGGTTCCTGTTCTGGTTCTGACATTAACGAGCGAGGTGACCCTGAGGGGAGACACAGAAAATTTCCAGGATCCTTGGCCAGGAGGGAAGTTAGATGCTCAAAAAGCCACTGACACCTGATCCCTGGGATGGCTGCACACACAGGTCCCCTCCTCCAGGTAGTGATGAGGTACTTGCCTCTTAGCCAGAGATTCTCCTCACTCAAAACTCTCTAAACACATCCACATAGAGGAACAGTATTCAGCCATAAAAAGGAATGAAGTGCTGACGCCCACTACGACATGGACGAACCCAGAAAACATGATGCTAAGTAAAAGGAGTCAGACACAGAGGCCACACGTGTTACATGATTCCATTTAAATGAAATACCCAGAAAAGGCAAATCTACAGAGACAGAAGGTAGATTAGTGGGTGCCCGGGGATGGGGGTGGGGAACAGGGGGGATGGGAGTGACTGCCAGTAAGTACGGGGCTTCCTTCTGGGGTGATGAAAGTGCTCTGGAATTAGACAGTGGAGATGGTTGCCCAACCTTGTGAATATACTAAACACCACTGAACTGCACACATAAAAGTGGTGAATTATATGTCAATAAAAATAATAAAGTTTTTGGGCTTCCCTGGTGGCGCAGTGGTTGAGAGTCCGCCTGCCGATGCAGGGAACACGGGTTCGTGCCCCGGTCTGGGAAGATCCCACATGCCGCGGAGCGGCTGGGCCCGTGAGCCATGGCTGCTGGGCCTGCGCGTCCGGAGCCTGTGCTCCGCAACGGGAGCGGCCACAACAGTGAGAGGCCCGCGTACCGCAAAAAAAATAATAATAATAAAAAAAATAAATTAAAAAAAAATAATCTATCCAATATCAGTCTATTTTACTCAGTATAGAAGCCAAAGTCTTGACTCAGGCTCAGGGGCCACCTGATTCCTAAATGTCCCTTTTCTGAACTCTTGTGCCCTCCTCTCCTACCACTCTCCCACCTCCTTCCCTCTGTTCCAGCCCCGCTTGCCTCCACGATTATTCCTTTTTGGGGCAGCACGGTCCTGCCTCAGGGCCTCTCACTCTTCCCTCTCCCTGGTCAGGCCCCTGACCACCATTAGGTTAAGACTCAAGTATCACCTTCTCAGTGAAGGCTCTGATCATCTCTTTTGTTGTTGTTGTTTGTTCTTTTGGGGTTTTTTGGCTGCGCTGTGCAGCATGGGGGATCCTAGTTGCCTGACCAGGGATCGAACCCATGCCCCCTGCAGTGGAAGCACAGAGTCTTAACCACTGGACCACCAGGGAAGTCCCGTGATCATCCTATTTAAAAACTGCAAGCCCTCCCTATCACTCTAACCAGAACCTTTTTTTCCCATAGCACTTATGACGGTTTAGCATACTATATATTTATCATACTGGTGTGCATTATCTGTCTCTCCCAGTTAGAACGAATGAACACCCCATGAGCGTGCGGATTATTGTCTTTAGTATTCACTGCTCTATCATCAGTGCCTAGGACAGCACCTGGATCATGGCAGACACCCAGGAAATGTTTGTGGGTGGGTGGATGGATGGGTGGGTAGACAGGTGGATGGAGAGGTAGGCAGATGGATGGGTAGGCAGGTGGATGGATTTGCCCAAGGGCGAGAAAGCACACACTCAAGGGTGTCTCTTCAGCAACAGAGAAAATCAGGCCTCAGGCATCTCACCACCAGAATATCCCAGCTCCACTGGCCCAACTAATAGGGTGGCTGCTGGCAGCACAGGAAGCGCATTAAGAGGGAGAAACATCGCATGGTCCCCGTCAGATCCACATCATCCACTTCTCCAGGAAGCAGAGGTCACTCATTCATCCATCAGTTGTTAATTGGGCACCTACTGTGTGCCAGGCACTGTGTGAGGCAGCCTTGGAGATCCTGAGACGCACGGTCTAGTGGGGAACAGATATGCACCAGGGGTCTCTCTAGCACGAGTGTCTGCGTGTGGAGGTGGACGGGGAGCTGGGGTTTGCTACAGCCTTATAAAGGGTGAGGGTCCAGGATGCGAAAAATCCTTCGCAAACAAGGAAGACTAACGCCCCCCTCTAAGTGCTAAAAGAGCCTCCCCCCCATGCTGAGAAATGGGGCAAATGATGGAACCAACTTCCCCAGCCCAACCCCTAAAAATCTGCCATCTCTCCATGAGGACATCTGTTCCTTCTGCCTGGTCGGCATCCACTCTTGTTGCTGGTAACAACACGTCAGTTTTCCTTTGGGGAGCTGAACCTCCCCCAACCTCAGTCCATGAGCTTCAGCTACAGATGAACTGCCCATACCGGACCCGACCCCAATCTCCAAAGAAGCCACATGACCCAGGCCTGGCCAATCCAAGCATCCCTGCTCCCTGGCCCCAGTGATTCAGGGACAAGCATGCAGCCAACCGCAACCAATGAGACTCAACCCCACAGCTTTGCAGGAACTAATGGGAAAAGGGGAGCTCTCTCCTTGGTTACTGTGGTTACTGAGATGACAGAATCAACTGTAATCACATGGCGAGTTTCCATCTGACAAAGAAACCACCATGGAGAAAGCAGAGCTGGGAGACAGAGGAGGAATTATACCCAACATTATCTCTGGAGCACCTAGGTCCAGCCACACCCAAAACCCCAGTCATGCTTAAAACCAGCACCTTCCTAGACTTTTCAGTTTTGTGACTCAAAAATCTCCCTTTCGTGTTTTTACTCTAGTGGACCTACGTTAGGTTTCTGCCACTTGCAAGATAGTTCCTGACTAATACAGTTTATTCAAATCTTCTGTCCATTCATTTAGTCAGTCATTCCTCTACATACACCTAGTGAGTGGGTACCATTTGCCAAGTCCTCTATGTTCTAGGGATACAAGCAAAAAAAGACAAGGTCCATGTATGTTCTGGTCAGCAGAGAACTGCACAACAGGTAATTAGCATATGGAATGATAATTATTCTAAAGAAGGGACGGACATACAAGGCACAGAGAAGGCAAGAAGCTCACAAATCTTCCAAGAGAGCAAATGTTAAATACTGACAGGGATGCTATTTTAGGAAAGTGCACTAGGTGGACATGAGGACATGATAAATGCCAGGCTCTATATTCCAGAAAAACAGTCCCATCAATCCTGCCACATGGCATCCCTATTCCTGCCTGACCTCCCCAGGCCTCTGTCTTCCATCACACCTACCAGTGGGTAAACACCACATCATCCTTGAAGTGCAGGAATTCACCAGTGGAAAGCACATGCAAACACCTTCCAAGGGAACAGAAGGCCACATATTTTATCCTAATGTAGTCAGAGGCTTCAGTGTCTCGGTCTGGGCCAAGGTCCCCGACTGACCCCTGGGCTCATCTGTTTCATGCCAAACAGCTGAACCAACACCGTCTCTGGAAGCCCATCATCACCCAAAAACTTTATGGCAAATTCAAGGTCAAGAAAAGCCCGTCCCACTCTTAAGCATCTCTTGCTGTGGCCTCCTAACGGAAGCCAGGGCAGGAGATGATATTTGAAGGGTTAGCAGTGAGGGTGACAAGCTGGAAACTGCAGGTTTTGTCAGAGGATCTGATGTACAGAGCAAAGGGTTACAGGGAAAGTGGGAAAGGTCCCCTTCGTCCTAAGTGTAACACAACCCACCGACTAAACCTTATTGCCTGACCCTTCTGACTGCAGATCTTTTCCTATTTAAAAAAAATGCAATCCAAATGCCTTGAATTTCTGTGTGATTTGCTATCACTTGCATAAAATTAAAGTAAATAAAAGAGATGGTTACGTTTGATTACATTTATTGCATATAGTCAATGTTACGCTGGTATACATGCAGGCTTTCTCTGGAAATACACAAAAGAAACTGGTATGGAGAGGGAAGCTAGGTGATGGGGGTCTGCGGAGAGAAAGAGCAGTGCCTTTCACTGCAGACTGGTGGTTCTCAACTGGGGGACATTTGGCAATGTTTGGAGACAATCAAAAATGGACTGTCATAACTGGGGAGGTGGGGGGCAGAGGTACCACTGGGCGTCTAGTGGGTAGAGGCCAGGGACGCTGCTAAGCATCCCACAATGCACAGGACAGCACCACCACAAAGACACAACGAATTACTGGGTCCCAAACGTCAGCAGCGCTGGGGCTGAGAAACGCAGCTGCAGGCCCTCTGTGGAACAGCTTTAACTGTTCTTACCACGCGAATGCATTACTTTCTGTTTTTAAATTAAAATGTATCATATATACAATAAGGACTATTTAGCAGTCGTATTTAATACATAGAGACTATTTAACAGTTTAAAAAAAAAGAACGAGCATCCTCTCTACCATCCAGTCTTATATTTTTACTTTTGAAAAAAACCAAGAGAGTCGCGAAGGACCTGGGGAAAGCTGGAGAGACTGGAGTACGAAAAGAATCAGACAGCAGACCCTTCCAGCCTGGAATGCTGGAGGGGAGCTGGAGGGGATCTTAGGGAACACTGAATCTCAGAACAGCTAAGAGACGTCTCTGCTTGGGCCAACTCCAGTCAATTGGCAGCGGTCACCTGGAGGGTTGCTTGAACGTAACTCAGTGGGAGAGAGCACCATGACAGACCGGGGGTGTCTGCTGTGGTATGGGGGCGGGGGAGGGCAGGGCCCGAATGTCACATCCCTGGGGCCTAACCCCTTCATCTTTCACGCTCAAAAACCCAGAGGCAGGGAGGTGAAATGACCGCTGCAGGTCACACCACGAGCTGGCAGGAGAATTCAGCAGGGGTCCTGACTCTCAGCAAAACATTCCATTCCTCTAAGCCAGGGCTCAGCCAACTATGGCCTGTGGTCTACCCATCTGTGTCTGGGCCCGTGAGCTTAGGATGGATTTTATATTTTTAAAGGATCAAAAAAAAATCAAAATATTTCATGACACATGAAGAGTGTATAAAATTCAGATTTCAGTGTCTATAAAGTAATGTTTACAGGAACACGGCCATACCCATTCATTCCGTGTTATCCACAGCCGCTCCTGCACTACACCGGCAGAGATGAGCAGCTGCAACAGAGATCGCACGGCTCAACACCCAAAATATTTGCTAGCTGGTCCTATACAGGAAATGTTTGCTTACTCCTCCTTTTTCCCAGCGTTTCTCAAACTTTAATGTGCATACAAATCACCCAGGGGGAGATTGCTAATATTCAGGTCTGTCTTAGCCTGGTCTGGGGTGAGGCCCGAGAATCTGCATTTCTAATAAGCAACCCCGTGATGCCGGTGCTGCTGGTCCATGGGCCCCACTGTTGAGGACAAAGTGTGGATCCCAAACCAAGAGCATCAGCAGCACCTGGGAACATGTCAGAAATGCAAATACTCCGGGCCCACCTAGACCGACTGGATCTGAAACTCTGAGTGGGGCCCAGTGAGCTGCATTTTAACAAGCCCTCCGGGTGACTGGGAGGCCCACACAAGTTTGAGCATCACTGATTTCCACCACACTGCCTTGTGTTCGGGTTAAGACTCTGGGAGACATTAAGCTGAGCCTAAAAAAATCCAGTGTCAGAATGGATACACTTTGACAAACACTGAAAAGGCAGGAGTTTCCTTCAACATTCCACCTGCAACTCCGCTGTGATGGAGTGGATGGTAGCCTAACAGAAAATTCTGTTTCTAATTTATGAAAATGTGTGATTTTAGTCATAGGAACTTCCCATAAGAATATATATTTGCCAACATAGCTAAGTAATACTTACTAGCACAACATCTTTTAAAAAGAATGACATAGTTAATAATATAAAGACAGAGAGAAAAAATAAACATGGGTGGGGGCATGATCTGAAGTCCTCCATAACCACGCTCAACTGTCAACTGAGCTTAAAGGGTTTCCACAGTCCATACTGTCTCCTGGTTTGGGGCCAGCTTTGGAAAATAGTTAGCTCACACTATTGTCTTTAAACTTTTCAAAGTTGGCCAGCTAGGGGTAGACCCATTACAGTACCCCAAGACATGCATATGGGAACATTCAGGGCAATGTGGGTCATAACTGCAAAGAAGAGGGACCAGCCTAAAAGGCCAGCAACGAGAGATGGGTTAAGTCAACTACAGCACATCCATGCTCTGGACAAGCACACATCATTAAAATAGACAAAGCAGGGCTTCCCTGGTGGCACAGTGGTTGAGAGTCCGCCTGCCAATGCAAGGGACACGGGTTCGTGCCCCAGTCTGGGAGGATCGCACATGCCATGGAGCGGCTGGGCCCGTGAGCCATGGCCGCTGGGCCTGCGCATCTGGAGCCTGTGCTCCACAACAGGAGAGGCCGCAGCGGTGAGAGGCCCACGTACCGAAAAAAAAAAAAAAAAGACGAAGCAGATCTGAATGCATGAACTGAGAGATTACATATCAAATCCAAAGGTCTAGAACACCATGTGAGTCCATTTGAATATATTACAAATATTTTAAAAATATCTATATGCATAATTTTCCTAAAAAGACATACAAAACTGTCACTTTGGAGGAAAGGGACAGATGGAGGGGAGGACAATATACTTTTCATTTCATAACTTTCTGTACAGTTTGAATTTTTTTCAGTGAATGACAAATATTTGTTGAGCGCCTATTAGGCACCATTTTAGGCATCAAGATACAGCAGTGAACAGAAGAAATCCCTGACATTCTAGTGGAGAGAGGCAGACAATTCATAAAATAATAAGTGACTTTCAGAGTATGTTTGGCATTGCCACTTGAAGTGTGGTCCACAGGTCACTGCCAATCCGCGGTTTGTGACCAGATGACAGTAGATAAGGAGCTGATACCATAATGTAGCTCAACTATGGCAACAAGCACACATGTAGTTCAGCTGACATTTTTTTTTCTTAGCAAGACTTTCTCGGGACTTCCCTGGTGGCGCAGTGGTTAAGAATCCATCTGCCAGTGCAGGGAACATGGGTTCAAGCCCTGGTCCAGGAAGATCCTGCATGCCGCAGAGCAACTAAGCTTGTGAGCCACAACTACTGAGCCTGCACTCTAGAGCCTGCGAGCCACAACTACTGAAGCCCACGCGCCTAGAGCCTGTGCTCCACCACAAGAGAAGCCACCGCGATGAGAAGCCCGCGCACCACAACAAAGAGTATCCCCCGCTCGCCGCAACTAGAGAAAGCCTGTGTGCAGCAACGAAGACCCAACGCAGCCAAAAATAAAATTAACTAATTAAAAAAAAAAAAAAAGACTTTCTCAATGAAGGAAGCAGACAGCAGAAGTTTACATTCCACCACAAACTTCTCATCTTATCGTGAACCTGTAACAAACAGTTCCTGAACTAGCTACTTTGAGTATCCCTGGGCTGGAAGCTGTAAATGCTGTGAATAAAACAAAAGGTGGGAGTAGCACTATTAAAAAGGAGTGGTTGGAGAAGGCCTTGCTGACTTGCTGAAACAGTGACTTCTGAAAAATATTTAGGCATGACAACACAATAAAACATCAAACAATGTGGGCCAGGATAAACTTGGCTTCACTCACCAGGAAAGGTGTGCAGACCCAGGTGAAGGTCCCCACGGCGGCCAGGTAGGCAGACTTCTTCAGCACCTTCAGCTCCTCCTGCCTGATGGCCAGTACCTTATCTTTGAATGCCAGCTCCCAGGCGTAAAGCTTTAGCACTTTGATCCCATTCAGAATTTCATTCATCAGCTTAATCCGATTGTCTTTGCTCTTCATGTGGGCCACCTTCAAAGAGAGGAGCAGTCAATACCACACCTGGGGGCTGGCTGCTCACTTCTGGCCCTGGCATCAGACCAACACTCAACAACCCCACCTATTCAAAATGGGCCTTCCTAACCCTAACTCTTGACCCTGAGAGCACTCCAAGGGATTCTTTTTTCAAGGGAAAAAAAACTGCTTCGAATCACATTAAATTTGACATCAGAGAAACCTCTTAAATTCAGAAGGGAGGAAGAGAGGCAAGAAAAACCTTTCAGGTATCCAGGGAGGAAGGGGCACATGCCCTACTCTGCTGATCTAAACCGAGAGATGGTATTTTTTTTTCTTCCATTTTCTTATTTTCTTTATTGCTTTTCAGGCAGTACACGGTTGTTAAAATGCTGAAGTGTTTCTGTACCAGCTAGCACTGGTTCTGACCATTTGGGTGCCCATGCTGCAGAGTTGTTAAATATTTTTAATGCCACCTGGCATTTTCCTTACGCCAGGCACTTTTCTAAGATTTTCAAGTGCATTTAGTTCTGCTCACGAGAACCCTATCATTAAGTGTTATGTCATTCCTGGGTCACAGAAGAGGACAGTTTAAGCAACATGAGGTCAAAGCCAGAGACTGAAGCCATTTCAGAGGTGGGCCGTTCAGGGAAGAGGCTAAGAGTCGACACAGCCCCATGCCCCTCCCACGCCTCTCCTCCCTTCTCCCCAAACCTCATTCCAACAGCCCCACGTCCTGCAACTCTTCTCTCCTTCGGCATCACCAGCGCGGCCAAGCTCTCTCATTTGAAATTCCACAGGCACATCATAAATAGCCATCAGTGGGGCAGCAGAGGAATGAACTCTGGCCTGTCTCTGCTATGGACCATCAGGCACAAGTTCAAGACAATGAAGTCAGACCACATGGCATGCTGCAGAAAGATCCCCCAGGCATGGTGTCGGACGATAAAATCACTCTGCCAAACAGGCCCGTTTGTGTTAAAATATATATGGTGATAACACCACGACACACACACACATATACACACCAAGCCTAACTATAGAGTTAGTCCGATCTCTACATAAACACAACAAAAGTTCTAGAAGGATTTGCTTCAATGTGTTAAGAGGACAGGGAAAAGGGGCTTCCCTGGTGGCGCAGTGGTTAAGAACCCACCTGCCAATGCAGGGGATACGGGTTTGAGCCCTGGTCCAGGAAGATCCCACATGCCGCGGAGCAACTAAGTGCGTGTGCCGCAACTACTGAGCCTGTGCTCTAGAGCCCGCAAGCCACGACTACTGAGCCCACGTGCCACAACTACTGAGCCCGTGTTTCACAACTACTGAAGCCCGCATGCCTAGAGCCCGTCCTCCGCAACAAGAGAGACCACCGCAATGAGAAGCCCGCGCACCACAAGGAAGAGTAGCCCCCGCTTGCCGCAACTAGAGAAAGCCTGCGTGCAGCAACGAAGACCCAACACAGCCAAAAATAAATAAATAAATAAATAAAATTAAAAAAAAAAAAAGAGGACAGAGAAGGGGACATGCCCTTTTAATCTATATACTTTTGTATTATTTGAACTTCCTTTTATAATGAAAAGGCATTCACTCTGTTACCTGAGTATTTAAAAACTTTAAAAATACGAAGTATCTCTGAAAATAAAGAGTTTAACCCTGCGACCAGCATAAGGAAATGGGGAGAAAAGCAAGGGGTGATTTTTGCTCAGCTCTTGAAAATGCACACACACAGAAAGGAATGCACCCGTGGGAAATCAGGAATCTCTTGGAGGCTCACAGATGGGACTTCAGTCACTGGCCCATGAGGTCTAACTATTTCGGGAGCTCTCAACCTCAGTGACCCAATGTAATAACCTGGGAAGCTTTAAAAACTCCCAATGCCCAGGCCTCACCCACATTAGATGAATCAGAATCCCCGGAACTGGGCCTAGGCATCAGCATTTGTTAAAGCTCCCCAGGGGGTCCCCACAGGCAGACAAGGCTGAGACCCCCAAGGCCTGTGCAGAAGGAACTCAACTAACACCCAAGTGGAAAGGCCTTAGGCAGGGGTGCAGCTTGGAGCCCTGTGCAGACACACCCCCTACCTGGTAGGTCTTGGTCTTCATGGCCATCACTGCATTGAGGGGAACCATGAAGATCATCACAGCCACTCCAGCCAGAACGGAGGGGCCCAGGTTCTATGGAAGGAACAAGAACAAAGGCCTTAGCACGGGGCTTCCACGGGCTGAGCCACCCAGTGTAGCCACATTACTTTTCAGATTTATCCGGGAGCATCCCTTGGTGTCCCACAAACCCTGTAAGAACGTTCAAGGCCACAATCCTTCATCCGAAACCCTTGGGACCAGGTTGAGTTTTGCAAATGAGAGCTTAAGGATTTCAGAAAGGTAACAGGATGTGGAGCAGAAAACAGTGAACATGGCCCACCTGACGGCTTATCTTGTTCAAAGGTCCTTGGCTGGCACCTGGGTGCTTGGATTTTGGGAGGGTTCCCACCATTCTCAGAACTGATAAGAGTGACTCACTGCGCCTAAACTGTTTGCACGAACAATATAGTTTCTGCTGATTAACCCCTTTTCCCTCTGGAAGTCTGGTCTGTGCCAGGCAGAGGCTGCCGGTGTGACCAGCCCCCAATAAAAATCCCGGGGCACAGGGTCTCTCCTGAGCTTCCCTGGCTGGTACCATTTCACACGTGCTGTCACAATTGTCACAACTCGTTGCTGGGGAATTAAGTGCATCCTGTGTGACTCCAGGGGGAGAGGACTCCTGGAAGCTTGTCCTTGGTTCCCTCCGAACTTTGCTAATCTTGCTGTAATAAATGATAGCGATGAGTCCTCCTAGCAAATCACGAACCTGGTGGGGTCTCGGGGACCCCTGACACAGGTAGATATGCCTGTATATCGCACCTCCACAGGGCCCTGGCACAGTGCTCCAGAAGCAAATGCAATGATTTTTTTCAGTAGCAAAATAGGAATAGTCCCATGAGAGGGATAATCAAAATTATAAATCACACATCAGTTCAAGTCAAATCTTGCCACCAAATAAGTTAAGAAAAACTTTCAATTTTCAGAGCTCTTTAATTTGAGGACTTGTAGATAAGATGCTGTAGACTGTTCTATTATCGCATTTGCAGATAAGGAAACTGCATCTAAGAAAGGTTAAGTGGTCATGACTGAGACAAGATACAGATCAACATTTTTCAACTTCCAAGTTACACAAATAAAAAGAGACAGCCTACGAAGTCCGTCCAGTGCACACTTGCTTAGCTGGGATGGATGGAACTAGAGGGTAAGCGTGTTAGTCCCTTCCAAGGAGTCACCCTCGGGGTCTCCAGTCCTAGTTACCAAAAATATGCTGCCACCGCTTGTTTCTGTGACGGATCTCTGCCCAGTGAAGATTAATCCACCTCTAAGCACGAAGGTGATTTCTACCAACAATCTAAAGCATTGGGAATCAATTCTGAGAGCAAATCATAGTAACTAAAAGATACCAAGCACGTTGCTGTACCATGTACTGTTCAGGGAACACTACCTGCGCTAATTTATTCAATTATCCCAACATCACTATGATGAGGTTCCCTTATTATTACCAGTCTACAGATGAGAACACCAAGGCTTAGAGATGTTAAGTAATAAGGTCTGGAAGAGGCAGGATCTGAACCCAGGCAGCCTGATTTCAGAGCCACGCTGTCCCCCATTATCTTATGTCATGTTCTTGATTGTCAAATAGAGAAACCCTGGTTTTGGTCTAAAGCAGCGGTTCCCAACCAGGGAGGACTATTCCCCCAGGGGACATGTGGCAACATCTGGAGACTGTCACAAGCAGTGGTGGGAGTGTGGGAGAAGGGAGGTGGGGTGTTATTGGGATCTAATGGAGAGAGGCCAGGGATGCGGCTAAACATCCTACAATGCACAGGACAGCCCTCAACAAGGAAGAATTATCCGGCCCCAGATATCAGTAACACATTCAGCAACTCTCATCTAAAAAAAAGCAATTTTGTAGTGGATCACAAATCAACCCTGAAGGCAATTCTAAAAGAAGTGTTCTATAGCAGCACTTTCTGGGGAAGCAGATGCCCCAAGACATCTGCTAGATGGAAGAAGTCCACCTAACTGAGAGGGAAAAAGAATCAGTGGAAGTTGCATTTGTCACAGCCTTGAAGTTTGGGTGGGATTCCATCGGTAGGGAGGAAACAGGAAAGGGAATTCCTGGTGGAAGGAAAGACACGTGCAAAGCCCCAAGAGTAGAACAGAATAAGGCACATATTAGGCTATAAGCATCTTTGCTTGTCATCTTTATATTTTGGGAACTGCCCTTCCCCGTGTGGAAGGGCTGTCAATCACACCTCCACCCCTTCCACAATGAGAGAGAGCATGTGACCCAGGGTGGCCCATCAGAGAACTCTGCCTATTTCACAGTGATTGGCTCAGGGATGTGAATAGGACTGTGCCGAGCCAATCACAGTGCCCCCTGGGACCCGGCTGAGACAAAGAGGAATGCAAAAAGGAATCTCTTTTCTCTGGCACCACTATCTGTGAAGATGATATAAGCCCAACACTATGGAAGCCATTTGAAGAAATCCCACTGAGAATAAGGTCAACTCAGAGAAACACAAGGCTAAGAAATGATAAGAGTATGAGACTGAATTCTTACAGCACTGCTTGAACTCCTGGATCCATCCCTACCTGAAGCCAGACCCTGGACTTTTCAGTTACATGCACCCATAAAATTCCCTTTATTTGCTTATATTACTCTAAGATGCATTTCTATCCCCTGCAACCAAGAGACTCTTAACCAACATAACCTGGGACTTGTGAATAAATGAGTTTGGTTAGCATTTGGGAGGATACAGAGGGAGAAATACAATGTGTATGTTATAGGGTTGTTAACTACATACACTGTCAAGAAGAGACAAATGCAAATGAATACCATGCCACCCTAGAGAACATAACCCAACAACTGAAGAAAGGAATAAAATATCCAGGAACTGGCTGACAGGCCAGAAAATAAAATGTGAATGACGGCAAGAAATGCCAGTGAGCTACAGAGGTTCTTATCACTGACACCCACTCACTCGCCCCCAATGCCCACACATGGAGGCCCCTCCCCACGCGCCACGGGAATGACATCAAACACACACCAGCCACAGGAGGTAGAGGGCAAGGATGACTTGCAGAGGAGCTGACCAGATCATGTTAATGTACGTGGCCAGGTCCATGAACCTCTGGGCATCCACAGACATGAGGTTGACGATCTCCCCGACGGTGGACGATTTTCTGGCTGAATTGGTGATCACCAGGGCCTGGAGACAAAGGAGAGGGAAAGGGTGAGTGTGACAGGCGACAGCCCAGCGCCCTCCCTCCGGGCCCACGTGGAGGAAGGAGACAGCTCAACAGTCGAGAGGCCACTGCTCTTTTCTCCTCTCCTGGCGGCTTATCTGCCTTCCCAGCCCATGTGCCTCATCACAAAGTCCACTCTCTTATTGACAGCACTCACTGCCTCCCCATCCTGAGCTCTTCAGTATGGAAGGGACCTCAGAGGTCGCCTAAACCAGGGCTTCACACACTTGAGTGTGTACGCACCCCCAGGGAGTTTGTTATCGTAGGACTGGAATAGGGACTCTGCATTTCTAACAAGCCCCCAGGAGATGCTGACGCTGCTGGTCCCCAGATCACCCTGAAGGACCAAGGTCTCAGCCAGCGTTTCTCATCCTTGGCATCACTGACATTTGAGGCTAATTCTTTGAGGGCCCGTCCTGTGCCTTTTAGGATGTTCTGCAGCATCCCTGGCCTCCACCCACTAGATGCCCCCACCCCCAGCTATGACAATCAAAAATGTCTCCACACGTTGCCAAACATCCCCTGGAGGGACACACATTCATCCTGGCTCTCGACGGCTTCACGCTGTCACCTGGGGAGTTTTAGAAATACTGATGCCTGGGTCCCACCCTCAGAGATCAGGACTTAGTTGGCTGGGGTGTAGCCTGGTCCTTGGAAGTTTCTGAGGCTCTCCGGGTGAGTCTAACTTGCAGGCAGGGCTGAGAGCCCACGATCAAGTCCATCCTTCCTGACTACCTGCTGAACAGTCTCTTCTTAACCCACGTGGCCCAGAGGCTAAGAAATGAAGGGACCGAGGAGGTAATCCAGGTCCTGTAAGGCTGTCCGTGCCCAGATACCTGCTGAGTATCTGTCACCCAAGGAACATACCACCTGCTCAGTTCAGATGGAGAGTTAGAACACGCTCACACACAGACTGTTGGCAGCACAGCACGGATTCAAACCTGGATCTCCCCAAATCAAGCGCCATCTAAGAAATTCAATTACCCGCAGCTGACCCCAGGGCCCCGGACATGCTGACCCCAGGGCCCCGGACACGCCGCAGGCTCGCCCTCGGGATCAGCTTTGCTAAGCCCTCAGGCCTGACGGTCACTCCCTGCCGCCCGCGACCACTCAGGCCACCATCATGCCACTGCTCCAGAAGCTGGGCCTGAGAGGCGACCCGGCCAAGCCCCCAGGGGTTCCGCGGCGGCAGCGGGAGCCGCGGGCCCACCTTCCGGTACACAGCCCCGATGACGGCGGTCTTGATCCGCATGCCGCTGACAAAGCAGATGTGGAAGTACTGGTGCAGCACGAGGGTCTGCAGGCAGGCGCTGACGAACAGCAGCGCTGTGTAGAAGTAGCCCTGCCAGTCTGGGGCCTTCCTGTCGTTCACGAAGCTGATGAGCAACCTGTGGGGCAGCAGGGACAGAGCCCCACATCAAAGACCACGAAATGCGTGCGCGTGGGGACAAGTCCTCTGGCTTCCGCGGGTGACCTCCTCCTGAGCCAGGCAAGGCAGGCACTCTCAACGCCAGTGTTATGGACGGGAAGCCCAACCCACGTGGCGATGCCCATGCCGGGGTGGGGGTGGGGGGTAGTAATCACGGCAGGGCGCGCAGCCCCGGGCTTCTCGCATTGATTGCTCTGCCTCATCACCCAAAAGTGACCAAGTAGAGAGCACAAGGGGCGGAGGGAGGGAAAGAGAACGAACATGTGGCACCAAAGAGACAGACAGGAGCAGGGAGGGAGGGAGGTAAACAGAGATGACGTCCTTTCCGGGTTAAGGCTGCAGCTTTCATGCAATCTGACATTTCCCTGCTTTTGGTTTCCCAAGATAATCCTCTATCTTCCCCCCTTTTGGCTTCAGGGGAGCCTGGTAAGGTTTCTGTTACTTGCAACCAACGTGGCCTTAATTAAGATGGTTGTATTAAAGCAAAGCATCAGGCAAAGCAGGTAAGGAGGTAGAGGCTTGGCCCCGTGCCCTCGGGAGCATGCCACGTGACCCTAAGGGAGGGTGAAGGGTGTCGCAAGTGGAAGGTCAAGGACGTGAAGAGCTGCCCGGCTGAGAGGGGAGAGGCCTTACTTTAAGATCTCTGGGCCGGTAAACATCATCAGGTCGTGCACAGCCTTGAACAAGAAGCTCATGAGGAAGTAGGGCCCAAAGGTCTTGTATAACACCTTGAACAGGGACGGGTTCCAATCCTTCTGGGGGGACTTGATGATCAAAGCCTCGGCCTCCTCGTTCACATCCACCTTGGAACTCCCTTTCGGCTTGGCGGGATCCTTGGAGGAGTACACGATCTTCACCGGCTGTCTGGAACACGAGGAGCAAGGAGCAGTTGTGGGGTCTGCCAGACACTCAGCCCACCGGCCAGGAGAGGGTAGGAGAAGGCCCCCCCAACAGGGAGGCCTAGCCAAAGAAAACCAGTCGCTGCAGAGAAGCAGCTTAGCACGGTGACTCTGACCACAGACTCAGGATCCTGGCCAGCTGTGTGACTTTAGGCAAGTGCCTTAACCTCTCTAGGCCTTAGTTTCCTCATCTGTACAATGGGGAAATAGTAGGACCTACCTCACCTATACATGACTTAATATAGCTAAAAGGCAGAGAAAAGTGCCAACCCCAAAATGACCTACAGATTCAGTGCAACCTCTATCAGAATCCCAGCTGGCTCTTTATAGAAATGGAGAAGCTAATCTTAAAATTCATATGGAAACTCAAGGGATCCAAAAGAGCCAAAACAATCTTGAAAAAGAAAAGCAAAGTTGGAGGATTCACATTTCCCGACTTCAGAACTTACTATGAAACAACCATAATCAAGACAGGCATGAGGTTGAGCATATACAGAGATCAGTGCAACAGAATTAAAAATCCAGAAATAAATCTGATTTATTTTGACGAGGTTGTCAAGGCTGTTCAATGGGAAAAGAATAGTTTTTCAACAAATGGTGTTGGGAAACTAGATAGCTGCAGGCAAAAGAGTGAGTTGGACCCTTACTTCACACCATATACAAAAATTAACTCGAAATGGATGAAGGACCTAACATAGAGCTAAAATTATAAAATTCTTGGAAGGCAACAGAGGGGGCAAAACTTTAGGATCTTGGATTTAGCAATGCATTCTTAAATATGACCCCAAAAGCACAAGCAACAAAAGAAAAAATAAACTGAACTTCATCAAAAACTTTTGTGCTTCAAAAGATACCACCACCAAAGTGAAAAGACAACCCACAAAATGGGAGGAAATATTTGCAAATCAAAACTCTGATAAGGGACCTGTAACTAGAGCAAATAAAGAACTCTTACAAATCAATAAGAAAAAGACAACCCAACCATAAAAGGCGCAAAGAAGACATGCGAACGGGGTAAGCACATGTAATGTTGCTTAACATCTTAAGTCATCAGGGAAATGCAAATCAACACCAGGATGAGATACTGCTTCACACCCGCTAGGATGGTTATCATCAAAAAGTCAGATAACAACAAGGTCTGCAAGGATGTTGAGAGATCGGAACCCTCATACATGCCCCCGTGAAGTCCCCTCCCACTTGTAACAGGATATTGCAGAAATGATGGAGACAGAGTGTCATTCCCAAGATTAGGTTGCAGAAAACACTGTGGCTTCTTTCTTGCCCTCTCATGGATCATTCACTCTGGGCAAAGCCAACTGCCGGGTCAAGAGGACACTCCACCAGCCTCCTGGAGAAGCCCCCATGGTGAGACCTTGCCAACAGCCAGCACAGTCTTACCAACCATGTGCAATGTGGAAGCAGATCCACGGCCCCGGTCAAGGCTTCAGAGGACTGCAGCCATGACAGACCCTGAGCCAGAACTACCCAGCTAGACCCATCCCAGACCCCCGACCCAGAGACCCTGTGTGACACAGTAAATGTTCATTCTTATTTAAAGCTGCTACGTTTGGGGGTGACCTGTTATGTAGCAACACATACAGCTTCCCTCTCCCAAAATGCAGTCAAAGCAACCTCCTCAAAAGGCCAAACGTGGGCTCCATCCCTGAAATGTGCACCCAAGCTTCATCCCCATCATCCACCCGACACAATCGTCCACTGCATGAGCTCACTGAACATCGTTTAATCACAGGGGATTCTTGCCTCTCCCATCTAAGCCACATCTGACCATCTGGACCAACCAAAACGCCCTCCTGGAGACCACAGCCTCCCAACCTGCCTTGGAGGGGACGCCCTCCTCCGTCCCCACCCCAAACCGTGGGCACTGGTCTGGGCTCTGTCAAGTCGGTATCCTTCCCCTCGATGCTCCTCACACCAGGAAAGGACCAGAAACATGGGAATCATCCCTGAACCCTTCTCCTCCACGCTCCCAGCTCTAGTCAGGCACGTGTTGTGTCCATCCCACTCCCGGGATGTGTGCAGTCATCCATCCACGCTTTCCATCGCCACAGCCTCTGACCCATGCAAGTGACCATCGCCAGGGCCTCCTCCCCACTCCCCCCGTTTCCTTCCACTCTCGGTCCCTAACAACCAAGTCCCTGCACGGCAGCCAGTGGGATCCTCCCAAAGCGCATCACCCCAACCTCAGCGCCACTGCTGGCCTCCCACTGCATCCAGAATACAATCTAAAGTCTGGGTGAAGCTGTAGAATTCCCTATGGCTGCTGCAACAAATTAACACAAACTCAATGGCTTGAAACAACACAAATTTAACATCTCATAGTTGTGGAGGTCAGAAATCTAAGGTGGCTCTGTGTATCTTTGGGACCTGTCAGCTGTGGAAGTCTCCCTTCCTAGCCATGGAAGAGCACATTCTTGTTTATTGGCAAAGCTGTCACTATTTAACTGGTATCAGATTCTGACTGGCACAAGTAACATTCTTCACTTCAAAAACCTGGAGGGTACTGGGTTATTGGGCAAACATCTAAGTACTGTTCAAATGTTTCTAGGAAGCTGAACTAATTGTTCCAATGGATGATGGAAAATATAACAAAATATCAAGATATCCAAAGCAATATGGACGAAGTCTTATTTAGCATCCTGTAGTACACTGCCAACTGTCATTTTATTTTATTTATTTATTTGCGGTACGCGGGCCTCTCACCGCTGCGGCCTCTCCCATTGCGGAGCACAGGCTCCGGACGCGCAGGCTCAGCGGTCACGGCTCACGGTCCCAGCCGCTCCGCGGCACGTGGGATCCTCCTGGACCGGGGCACGAACCCGCGTCGCCTGCATCGGCAGGCGGACTCTCAACCACTGCGCCACCAGGGGAGCCCCACCAACTGTCATTTTAAATCTCAAGTACGGTATCTAAATGGAGAATAAAGGAGTGCTTCCTTGCTATATAAATAAAATGCTTGATTTGTACAGATTAAAAAAAAAATAGAAAAAAGAAATCTAAGGTGGGCCTGCAGGCTCCATGGGAGAATCTGTTTCCTCCTTTTCCAGCTTCTAGAAGATGCTTACAGGGACTTCCCTGGTAGCGCAATGGTTAAGAATCCGCCTGCCAATGCAGGGGACATGGGTTCAGTCCGTGGTCTGGGAAGAGCTCACATGCCACGGAGCAACTAAGCCCATGCACCACAACTACTGAGCCTGCGCTCTAGAGCCCATGAGCCACAACTACTGAGCCCGCACGCCACAACTACTGAGCCCATGTACTGCAACTACTGAGCCCACATGCTGCAACTACTTAAGCCTGTGCGCCTAGAGCCCATGCTCCACAACAAGAGAATCCACCACAACGAGAAACCCGTGCACTGCAACAAAGAGTAGTTCCCGCTCACCAAAACTAGAGAAAGCCCGCGTAGCAACGAAGACCCAACGCAGCCAAAAAAAAAAACCAGCCCACACCCCTGGGCACGTGGCCCCTGCCTCCACCTTCCAAGCCAGCCGCTCAGCATCTTCTCTCTCTCACCTCCTCCTTATAAGGACCCTTGTGATTATGACATCAGGCCCACCCCAACAACCCAGAAGAGTCTCCCATCTCAAAATCCTGAACTGAATCCCATCTGCAAAGTCCCTTTGCCATGTAACATATTCACAGGTTCTGGGGATCAGGATGTGGCCATCTTTTTTTTGGAGGGGGGTTATTCCACCAACCACAGAGGATTATTTCTATTTTTGGTGTTGTCAGTGTCACTGCGTAAACTCTTTCCCTGCTCACTTTACTGACTTCCCCTGAAGCTGGGATTCTGGCGGGGATTTTTAGTATGATTTCATTCAGCACACACATGCCCTCTTGGAAAGGAGGACAAGAAGGCAGGACCGGGGGCAGGGAGTGGCTGAGTCGTTCCCCCCTCCGCATTCATTTTCTGCACCACGTCCTAAGCTGGGCCCTGGCCCTGGGCCTGCCTGGGCTGCCACTGACCCAGGCTGGTTTCTGTGGCCAGGAGATGGGCGGCCAAAGGGCCAGGGAGAAGGTCTCAGAAGGGCAGAGAGGAGGAACGCTCAGGCCTGGGGGAAAGGGGTCTAGAGAAGTGGAAGGGACCAGCTACGGCCGAGCCAGGAGAGAAAAAATACCCAGTGAACAAGAGCCCTCCAAGGGAAGCTGGCGCTCCTGGAGGGTGAGGAAGCAAGCAGGGCACCTGAATGGTCTGGCTGGGAAAGAAAGGAAAGTTGGAGAGGGAAGGTCTGAGTCAGAAGAAAACTGCTCAGGACAGGGGAACAGGAAGAGGTGGGGAAGCTGGAGGCTGGGAAGAAAAAGGAACTTGCTCACCCAGGGGATTTCGATATGGGCAAAGGTGCCCATTGCTCTCTCCTCCATGAATGCCCTGCTCTGGGCCGGGCCCTGGGGAGAGCCCCACCATTGAGCAGCCCCGTGAGAGAAACAGATCAGCCGTGTGAGGGGGGCTATCACGGGGGCTTCCTGGAGAAGGCGACATCAAAGCTGAGACCTGCATGATGAGGGATCGAGTCCACTTGGGGAGGGAAAGGGTGCTCTAGGCAGGGGAAACAGGATGAGCAAGGCCTGGAACGAAGGGATTTTGAAAAGAGGTGAGGCAGCCCTTCCAAGAACACCAAGTAACCAGAGCAGGGCTGAGAGAGCAGACTGGGAGGTGCGTGAACCAACCAAAGGGCCATGAGGAGCTACTGCAGGCTTTGTTTGTCACTTGTTAAACAAATAAGATCTCTAATGTTGAGGCAAAGGCAAAAACCTCGAACTTATAAAGATCACAGCTCAATTAAAACCAAAATTTCTGGATGTACTCTGAGCACTGTCTTTGATTCATAATACCCCGTATAACACGGAAGGGCAGATTTGACCTACAATTGCAGAGAATGGACTTTACACCCTTAACGCACATTTTCATTCTCCTCAGAGCTCACAATATACGGGATAACAGTTTTGGAAACCACAGATGGGCAAGGCAGTCACCTCCCCACTCCCGCCCCTCCAGTCCCGCAAGGAAAGTACAGCCCTGGCAGGATTTTGACTGTGCTGAGCACAAATACAAATGACTCGAGATCATTCCTTCCCTTCTTGTTGTTGTCGTAGAGTGCTTTTTGTTTCTCAAAAACAGGCTGTCAAGGAGGTTTCTCACCCTCTGATGTCACAATGACTGGGCCAGAAACCAGACCCTCTTTGAGTACAGGACCATCCCAAAGGAACAAGATCCTACCAGGCATCCATGTAGGTGAAGAGCCTACTAAAATCACCTAAATCTACGGGGGGTTTTGTTTGTTTGTTTTTGCCACCACCGACCAGAGCTCGTGGGATCTTAGTTCCCCCACCCGGGATCGAACCCGCGCCCCCCGCAGTGGAAGCACAGAGTCTTAACAACTGAACAGACAGGGAAGTCCCCAAATCACCTAAATCTACACTCTTAACTCCAGCTTTGGCATAAATCCATACACAGAGTGTTTTTTTTTTTTTTTTTGCAAGTGTAAATATACCTCGATTTTTTTCAGAAATGCAGTCAGTGTGCAAATTAAGTTCTGTTCAGAAATTTGCCAAGCATGAATCACCACTTTGCAAAACCCTGTCCATGAGGGTGATGATGGTTCTGATCTCCACAACCGCAAGACTGGGTCGGTCAGGATTTGCTGCTGCCACAGAGAAGGCTCCACTTATGAGCACTCAGCGATTCTTCATTCTCTATTCTAGCATGTGCCTGAGCGTTTACACACAGACATACGTGGATGACGTTTTATTACAAATCCCTTGCCTTTTAGTTCTCTGTTAAAGTTGAGCAAGAACACTTTGTTGATTTTTAAAGTAAGATACATGAGTGGGTTATTTTTATATATTTCCTTAAAGTACATTTGAGGAGGTGTTAACAATATCTTTATTACTCAAGGGGGTAATGGGTCTGAAAGGCTGGGAACCATAGCTTAACACCTGTATTTTGGAGCATTTTGTTTTCTTTGTTTTTGTTTGTTATTTGCTGCTTGCACTCCTTTATGAAATAGACACAATTAAGTAAAATGGTCGCCCTTTCTTTAAACACTACTGCTTTTTTATATATTGCTTTATTGGAGTATAACTGATGTAAAATCAAGTTCACACATTTCAAGTGTACAATGTGATGAGTTCTGACATATTTACACACCTGTCAGACCATCAGGGAAACCAAGATAATGAACAGGCCCATCACCCCCAAAGAGCTCTCCTCTCTGAAATTTCTTCTCCCATCTCACTACCTCCCCCTACCTCAGGCAACCACTGATCTGATTTCCATCACTACGGACTTGCTTTCATTTTCTGGAATTGTATATAAATGGAATCACCTAGTATGTACTGTTGCCTGGCTTCGTTCCCTCAGCGTAATTATTTAAAGATTTCCATGTGGCTGCGTGTACCAATAGTTCATTCTGTTGTTTTGCTCAGAAGTGTTCCCTTGCATGGATACACTGTGATTTGCACATCTATTCACTTGTTAATGGTTGTCTGGGTTACTTCCAGCCTTGGCCATCACACATAAAGCTGCTATGAACATCCCTGTACAAGTTTATGAACATATGTCTTCAGTTCTCTTGGGTGTACACCTAGGAGTAGAATGGTTGGGTGGTATCATAACTATTTAACTTTTAAAAGAAACTGCCCAGGTCTTTTCCAGAGCCACCAAACCATTTTATAGTCATTCCAGCAGGAACCACAGTCCAAAATGGCCTTAACCTATGCGAGGCCATAAGTCAAGAAATTTCTACTCCATTTTGTTAAACTCAAAATCATCTAATGAAAACCAGTGAGGCACTGGATTTTAAAACCCAAAGGTCAGGGGAGCAGGGGAAGCAGCTCAGACCTGACTCCTGAGAGGAGCCACTCAGGGGTGAGGAGAAGAACTGGGGGCGGGGTTGGGGGCGGTGGTTGAGACCCAAGGCCAAGAAGCCAAGGCAGCCCTGCCCAGGCCGCAGTCACCTGCTCCCCAGGAGCCCTGGGGCACCCAGCAGCCCAGAGCACAGGACTCTCCCCTCCCCACCCATGCCCACAGGAGTCACAGGGCCGGATGTGGCTCACGCCGCCTCTGGGAACAGAGCCACTGACCCATCTGCCCCTACTCTCGCCCCACAAACCACCTTACCCAGCACAGCCTAACTGGTCGATATAAAACAGAACTCCGGGCATGCCGCTGCCCTGTGTAAAACCCAGCGGTCTTCTCACCGCATTTGGGATCAACCCCTAAGCCAGTACCATAGCCTATGAGATCCCTGCAAACACTTCTCCTACTTTATCTCCTCCTGTTCTCCCCACCTCTCACTCCACTCAAGCCATATGGGGCCCCTTGCTGTTCCATAAGAATGCCACACTCACCTCTACCTCAGGACCTTTGCACTAGCTGTTCCCGTGAAACGGAAAGCCCTTTCCCCACATTTGCACGCGGCTTACTCCCTCCTTTGACACGAATCTCTGTTCAGAGAGGCCATCCCTGACCACCAAACCTGCATCACCTCCCACAGTCACTCTCACCCTCATTTCCCTATTTAACCTCATCATCACACTAAGGCTCTTCAAAGTTTCTCAACAGTGTGTGTTTGACTCCCAACTCCCTGTGTCCCACACGGAATGCAAGTAGCACCAAACAAGGAGCCTGTCTATCTTGTTCCACTCTCTGAACCCCCAGGGCCTAAACTGCACTCAGCATATCAGCAGTAATCAACTGCATCTGCTGAACGAACCAACGAAGGGCCAGGCCCACGATGAAGCTTTATGCTGTACGGCCAGTCCTCTTCCCACGAAGCCTCACTGCCAGCCCCTCCTACAACATCTGCAGCAACCGGCTCACTGGGTGAGCCCCACGGGACAGCACGGTGGGCATCCCCTGCCACCCAACGTGGGAAGGAGACGGAGCCAAGCAGTCAGCGAGGCTCGGGTAACTCAAGCTGAGGACGCAGCCTTCTCACCAGGAAGGAGGCTGCAGGCCAGGCCGAAGGAAACCAGAGACCCCACTTCTGCCTGAGAACCTCCAACTGGGTCACAGACATGGGACCCTGCCAGAGCCGTGTGTGCACAGAGCACCGGCCATCTCCTCACAACGCCCAACCACAGAGGCTCAAGCTCAATCCACCTCCCAAGGGACAACTTCTCCTCCGTCCGTGGCCACCCCGAACGGGCCACGGCACAGCCTCTCAAGTCCTCTGCTGATGTCCTGGTGGCCAGCACAGATGTCCCACATTCCCATCCACAGCCTCGGCCTGAGTGAAGACCTGGAACTGCTGCAGTGGGTGAGGAATCAGACCTAGAGCCTGGGCCTCTCTCCTGGGAGGCCAGCTGCTCTGCGGGGCCACACACCAGGCTGGGCTCTCGTCAGCCAGCTCTCCGAGGTGGACAACAGGCCCAACTCCGTAACGACAACAGAAGTAATGACACCGTCCCCTGCCACCAAATCCCTCGTGATCCCTCTTCCGTCTCCTCTGGACGCAGGATGCGTCTTACGTCAACATCATGTCCTGGTTTAATCGGCAGCCGTTTCTCTTTCTCACTGGTGCATAAAATAATGATGCATCGCACAACTGATGACGTCCTAGATTTGATGAAATAAGGTATGTGCTGGGGAGGCCCTGGCCTGATTCCCCAAATAACCCGATGACAGAGGTCGGGGTTGGCATGCAGCTTTCGTTGGCGAGAGTCTGAAATCCTGGACACCGAGAGTGAACCCTGATGTAAACCACAGATTCGGGGTGACAATGCTGCGTCAATGTGGGCTCACGGGTTGTCACTAATGTGCCCCTCTGATGGGGGATGCTGACAGCGAGGGAGGGGTGCACCTGTCTCTGCACCTTCTGCTCAGAACTGCTGTGAACCTAAAACTGCTCCAAAAAATAAAGGCTGTTGGAAAAAAAAAATCCAGTACAGCCCAAATCACCATCAAATGGGGGTTCTTAGGCTGAACACCTCAAGAAGTAGTTGACGTGGCGTGTTGAACCAAAACATTTAAAACAGCAAGAACATTCAGGATGCCAGATGCTCGGAGAGAAGCAGGGAAAATGAGACTGACTCGGGAAGGGCAGCGTCACACAGCCAGGTACACGCGCGCCAAGGTCACGGCAAACAAAATGGTTCTCCCACTTGACATCTTTCTCTCTTCTTTCCTACCCAAATTGTCTTAGCTACACGTCAGACTCTACCCCATTCTGCAGATGAGCAAACCATGGCTCGGAGGAGGGAAGCAGCCCTCCCAGGGCCATGAAGCTAGCAAGAGGTGGAAGGATGGAGCTATGGGGTCGCCCCAGTGAGTGCCCAGCTTCCCCGGGGCAGGATGCCTGGCACTTACTTTCTGGACTTTGCACATTCCTTCTTCCAGTTCTTTACCAAAACGGGCACAACTTGTTCTGACGTGTCCTCCTTATTCAGGGACCAGAGGTCAGTGCTCTCCAGGGGTTGGCGGTAGCCCTGGACCATCATCCTGTGGCCGAAACACAAGGTGCGAGGCGATGAGAGTCAGAAGGAAGAGGATGACGACGACCCTCCCTGCCACCACGGCCATGCGACCGAAGGCGGCCGCAACTCAGGAATATCTCAATAAGGAATAATGGACATGTGGGCACATTAAATCATTATTGCTAATTTTACTGTTAGGTCACCCAGGAAAAATAGCCTCATTTTTAGAGATACATACAGAATATTTAGGAGGAATAGCAGGATGGCTCTAATTTACTTTAAAAAAAATTTTTGAAGGCGAATATGACAAAGCATTAACCATCGTTAAATCAGGTGATGAGTTTATTGAGGTTTATTAAACTAGTCTTTCCGGTTTGAATACTTTCATGATAAAAAGCAAACCTAATATTTTAACTTGTTATTTTGAAACATTTCAAACTCAGAGAAAAATCACAGGAATCTTACAAAGAATTCCTGTCTACCCTTCACCTAGTTCACGACTGTTAACATTTTAAGTGTGCTGTATCTGCCTCTGTCTCTAGATACATACATATGCAAACACATACAGGCAGAGCTCAGAGATGCTATGGGTTCGGTCCCAGACCACCGTGATAAAGTGAATATTGCAATAAAGCAGGTCACAGGAATTTTTTGGTTTCCCATATTAAAGTTATGTTTACACTATCCTATAATCTATTAAATGTGCAATAGCATTATGTCTAAAAAAAACAACATACAGAGCTTAACTTAAAAATACTTTATTGCTAAAAAATGCTAAGCATCATCTGCACCCTCAGCGAATCCTAGTAATAACATCAAAGGTCATGGATCACAGATCACCATAGTAAATATAATAATAATGAAAAAG
Source organism: Leucopleurus acutus (assembly GCF_964270905.1). Lineage (NCBI taxonomy): Eukaryota > Metazoa > Chordata > Mammalia > Artiodactyla > Delphinidae > Leucopleurus > Leucopleurus acutus. Next base: position 25,916,841 of record NC_139158.1, read on the forward strand.
TCTGAAGGATTGTGAGAATTACCAAAATGTGACACAGAGACACAAAGTGAGTGAATGCTGTTCCCAAAATGGCGCCAACAGACTCGCTTGATGCAGGGTTGCCACCAACCTTCAATTTGTAAAAGATACAGTGTCTGCGAAGCGTAATAAAATGAAGTATTTCAGGGCTTCCCTGGTGGCGCAGTGGTTGAGAGTCCGCCTGCCGATGCAGGGGACATGGGTTTGTGCCCCGGTCCGGGAAGGTCCCACATGCCACAGAGCGGCTGGGCCCGTGAGCCATGGCCGCTAAGCCTGCGCGTCCGGAGCCTGTGCTCCGCAGCGGGAGAGGCCACAGCAGTGAGAGGCCCGTGTACCGCAAAAAAAAAAAAAAAAAAAATGAAGTATTTCTTTTTTCTGAACCATTTCATAGTAGGTTGCAGAATCTACACATCTTTACCCCTAAATATTAGTGTGCATCCCCCTAAGAGAAAGGACGTGCTCTGATATAACCAGAGTACAATGACCAAAATCAGAAATACGAGCCTGGCTGGCGTGACCTACAGTCCATATTCAAATTACACTGTCCTAGCGCTGTTCTTTAACAGCAACTGAAAAATAGTTAAGACAAATATTAAATTAAAAAAAAAAACCCACAATGTTTGTAAAAAGTTTATAAAGACAAGGAAAAATGCTCGGGGGTTGGGGGAAGGATTTTAATAATCCCCAGTAGGATGCTGACAATGTAAAGAAAAAAATGTGCAAATAAAAGGAGGGCGAGAAGGGGGTGTATTGAGCTGTGGACGGCGGCTGCCTCTGGTGCTCTGTTGCTATTGGTCCACACTCTTAGCCACTTTTCCTACGGTGCACGGGCATTATTTTTCTCATGGGGGGAAACAATGCCAACAACAATAATTACACCTAATGCAAAAAAACAGCCAAATTCAAAGCTGAGCCAAGAGCGTGCAGCTTCTTGCCCAGGCCAAGCCGTCCACAGAGGTGCAAGCTGTTTAGGTTTATGCATTTATCACATGAACGTGGGGTCAGGGTGAGTGTCTCTGAGACCCCGGCCCAGGGGAGGCACACTCAGGACACAGCCCCATCGGAAAGGGCAAGGGAGGAAGAGCAGGGGCCCTAGTGGCACACTCATGGCCCAGCAGCCGCCCGAGGTTTGGGGACCAGGACTTACCCTGTGATCCACCAGAAGGTGATCCTGGAAAGGAAGGAGGCGCTGGATTCTGGGCAAGGATTCTAGTGGAGAGAAAGCACAGGGTGGGGAGCAAAGGGGAAATGAATGGTTAAACTTCTCATCTACGCCAGCTCTAGGCAGGGAGCAGCCAGCTGACTGCTCTTCCTCCCAGTGGACCAGCGGCCACTCTCACGCCACTGATTTTCACCCTGAAAGGGCTTCCCTCCTGAGCACCAGTGGCCTGGAAAGAAACACCTGGCAGCTCCTCCAGTTTTACCCGGTAACTGTTTCCTGAGTGTCTGCTATGTGTAAAAACGGTACAATGCGTCCCATACCTGCCTTATCTTATATCCCCACAGCAACCCAACAAACACGGCCCTACTGTTGTCCCTGCTTTAGTTCATTCATTTGTCCATTCAACAAATATTTATTGAGCATCTACAATGTGCCAGGCACTCAACGAGGTACTAGCATTATCTCATATCCTCACAGAACCGTAAGTGTGGTATTACTAGTATTCCTATTTCTTTCATTCATTCATTCACTCATTCAACAAATATTTTCTGAGCACCTGCTATGTGCCTGCCACCTGTACACAAATCTGGACAAACAGACATAACCCTAAACCAGGGCAATAACACCACCTGCTAACACTCTGCTAGCTAGCTCTGTTTTAAATGTTTTACACAAATTAACTCATTTAATCTTCATAACCACACTATGAAGTAGGTAAAAGCATCATCCTCATTTTGTAGTTAAAGAAACGGAGGCGCAGAGAAATGAAAAGACTTGCCCGGGGTGCCAACAGCTAGAAGCAGCGGAGACAGAATGTGAGCCCCAAACAGTCAGGGTCCGGAGAGAGACATTAATCAAACGATCACGTGAACAAGTACAAAACCGCAACTGTGACAAGGATCATACCCCGAAGGCAAGTCAATATTACCAGTGAGATCACTGGTATCTCACTGGGCTGATCTAGTTGACAGAGGTCAGGAAAGGCGCCCCTGAGGAAGATGGTCAAGCTGGGGAAGGAACTCTACCATTTTTGTAACTTTTTGCAAGTCAAGTTATTTCAAAATAAAATGTTATTAAAAATTTTTAATTCCTTATCTTTCAGAGATACATATTGAAATGTTTACGTGCGATGCAGGGTAAATAGTCCATGGCGGTCATTATACCATGCTGTCCACATTTGTACACATTTGAAAGTTTCCATCATGAAAATCTTCCCCAGTGAGTCAAACAAGAAGCCTGGGCTGAGAACCACCAGGTTTCACTCTGGGGGCCATGAGGCATGGGGAGGTTCCAGTCCTACCAGCCCGGGAATCATCTGGGGAGCTTTGTAAACACAGGTGCTGAGAGTCCCAGCCCAGACCAACTAGATCACTCTCTCTGGGGCTGGGGCCCTGGCATCAGTATGTCTTTAATCAGATGCAGCTGGCCCACAGACCTACATTCTAAACAAACCTAAAGCCAGATGGCCCTGGGTTCAAATCCCAGCTATGCCATTTTCTAGCTGAATGACTTTGGGCAAGTCCTTTCACCCCAAAGTCTCAGTTTTCGCATCTGGGAATTGGAAGCGGTCAGTCTCACTGCTCAGCCTACCTCATGGGACTGCAAGGAGGGACAAGTGGAATGAGGTCCATGGGACCTCATTTTTCCAACCTAAGGCCGCAGCATTATTCCTGGAGCAGGTGGTGGTATTTGCTTTGTAGGCTGGCTTTTCTTCCGGAAGTGGGTGGGTTGTCACAGAATCGCAAATACACTTCAACTACAGCCCAGTTCCCTAAGGTGCTGGCAGAGAAGGGGATGGGGGCGGGATACAGCTGGCAATGACTCATTTATTTCTTAAGCAAATAATGAGGGAGGATCTGCTTATATGCCAGGAGGTGGCTAAATACATCCAAGACTGAGCTACGCAGGAGAGACAGTGAGGTCCCGGCCCCGTACTGCCTCTCGCCTCGGAAGAGAGGGACAGTAAGCAAACCAAGATGCAAATAAATACACAACTATACACGGTGAGAGCTGTGACAACAACAACAAAACAGGGTCCCGGCGGGGGTGGGAGCCAGGCTGGGGGGTGTCCATGGGTGAAGCAACATGAAGCAAGGTGGTTAGAGGGAGGTTTGAATCCCAGCCCTGCCACTTACTAACTGAGGGGCCTGGGCCAAGTTACTTGGTGATGATGAGATTAAATGAGATAAAACCTGTGAAGTACTTCCGCGACAGTTCCTGGTGCAGAGTAAAAGCTCAAGCAATGACATCAGCAGTATTAACATGAATACTAATGGTAAACACAGTAACAAGTCCGCCATTTCCTGCAGACCGTGACACACCAAGAACTGTACCAGACGCTTCACATCAGGGCTGGCAAAGTCAGGCCCACAGTCCGGCCACTTGCAAAATAGTTTTATTTGGACACGGCGATGTCCACATCTGCTTTTGAGCTACAGTGGCAGAGCTGAGTACTTGCGACCAAGACCATGTGCTCTACGAAGACTAAAATATCTACTATCTGCCTCTTTACAGAAAAAGTTGGCTGACCCCTGCTTACATCAGACCTCACGACACCAAAGATGGCGATTCTTAAGGGGAGGAACTAGAACTCAAACGCGGGCCTTCTGCCTCCAAATCCAGCCTTCTTTCAGTCTTGGCATCAACACAGAGTCAGCCCTGCACAAAGAAGCCCAGCCAAGGGGGCGAGTGGGGGCTGAAGTGCAGCTGGTCCTGGGCCTGGGGGCGGCAGGACTGCATTGGCTGAAAGGACGCAGGGCCTTTCTCAAACTCATCCACCCAGAGCGGGCCAGATGCCTTTTTCTAACCTGCACAGAGGCCCGGTGCAAACTGTCAGGGTGTCAGGCTTATACACACAGGGGCCTCACAAATCCTGGCATTGTTTCAAAATCAGGCAAGCCCAGCCGTGGGTCAAGAACAAAGCAACCTAGACTTATCATGATCATTTTGTAAATGTATAGAAATGGCGGATCACTATGCCTAGAGCATTGTAGGCCAATTATACTTCGATTAAAAAAAAAAAAGGGACATGTAAACACAGAATTCAAACAGGTCTGCAGTGAACAATATTTACAATTGTTATAATGATGCAAACACTAATTACTGATGTAATTTAAAGTATGATAAAATTGGGGGGAGAGGATGAGGAAGGAGAGGTGGAGTTATTCAATCTTCATCTCAACATTTATAAAGTTAAAAACTGCTCTTTTGGGCATTCCCTGGAGGTCCAGTGGTTAGGACTCCACACTTTCACTGCTGAGGGCCAGGGTTCACTCCCTGGTAGGGGAACTGAGATCTCACAAGCCACGCAGCGCAACCAAAAAAAAAAAACAAAACTGCTTTTTTCTTTTCCTTTTATTCGAGAAAACAGATGTTATTAACTAAACCAACTGTGGTAATCGTTTCACAATATATGTAAATGAAACCATCAATGCTGTTATACCTTAAACTTAATCAGTGATGTATGTCGATTATTTCTCAATAAAACTGAAGGAAAAGAACAAAGCAATCTGTCAGCTACATAACTGAAGGTGAATTCATTCCCTTTATACCCAACTGTACCCAAATGGAGTCCTACCCCTAAGACCATAAGAAATGACGGCCCAGCGGGGAGAGACTAATCCTCACTCTGGCTACTAAAATCCCAGCCCCTGCGAGAAAATGCACCCTCCAGATGCAGTAAGGCTGGATCAGCAACATGAACACTTCAGCTTCTAACGTGCACAATCCAGGAGCCTCCTTAAGTTCGTCTCCCCACCTCTCCTCCCTCCTCTGGACCCAGATCCAGATGTTCAGATAATCAGAAGTCACATTGGGCAGACACCGGCCCCTGTCACCAGCACAGATAAAAAATTACATCAGTTTGGGAGCTGGTTTCTGGAAGTCCCTATCTGACATGAGAGGCCTCATGTGATAACAGACAATTAGAGTTCCGAAGTAGTCAAGAACTGATAATTAAAGAAAGAAGGAAAGGGACTTCCCTGGTGGCACAGTGGTTAAGAATCCACCTGCCAATGCAGGGGACATGGGTTCGAGCCCGGGTCTAGGAAGGTCCCACATGCTGTGGAGCAACTAAGCCCACACGTCACAACTGCTGAGCCTGTGCTCTAGAGCCCTCGAGCCACAACTACTGAGCCCACGTGCCGCAACTACTGAAGCCCGCACGCCTTAGAGCCCGTGCTCCACAACAGGCGAAGCCACTGCAATCAGAAGCCCGCTACGAAGAGCAGCCTCCGCTCACCGCAACTAGAGAAAGCCCATGCGCAGCAATGAAGACTCAACGCAGCCAAAAATAAATTAATAAAATAAGAAAGAAGGAAAAAAAAAAAAGGAGGCCACTGGACAAGGATCCAGGCAGCGTTCCATTCAACCAAAACCAAGCAGAACTTCTCGAGGTGGAAAAGACAGGGCTGCTGGCGGGGGGCTTCCCGGCCTCTGAGACTGAAATGGAGTAACTCCTGTCTCAGGAGGAAGGAGGATTGTTAACTGATCCCCCATTTGGTTAGAAACAAGAATAATTCAGGGCTTCCCTGGTGGCGCAGTGGTTGAGAGTCCGCCTGCCGATGCAGGGGACACGGGTTCGTGCCCCGGTCCAGGAAGATCCCACATGCCACGGAGCAGCTGGGCCCATGAGCCATGGCCACTGAGCCTGCGCGTCCGGAGCCTGTGCTCTGCAACGGGAGAGGCCACAACAGTGAGAGGCCCGTGTACCGGGAAAAAAAAAAAAAAAGAAACAAGAATAATTCAGACAGGCCCTGGCTGAAGGCGGAGGAAGAGGAGCAGGGAGGTTCATGCAGAGAGCTGCATTCTCTGGCATCTCTATCTGGTGCAGGTAATTTGGCCTGAAACTACGAGGTTTAAACTAATTTGGTACACAGCCCCCCAGGCACTGGTTCTCTGAGAACTGGTCACCCGTGACCACAAGGCACTCTGAGGACCTTTGTCTGGGCCCTCAGCATTCTGGCCTTTCTGTCAGAAACTCTCTGGGTCCTCACCCACCTTTTCTAGTTTTGATTCTACTTTTAGTTCAGTTTTCTGCCAGTTACTCCAGCAGTAAGGGACGCGTAAGCAGCACTGTAGCTCAGACCAGGGGTTCTGAAACCTGGCCCCATCACCAGCATCCACGGTGCCTGGGGGTTTGTTAAAAACAGAAAGGCTTAGGCCCCACCCAAACCGACTGACTCAGAAGCTCTGGGGGTGGGACCCAGCAATGATCTGTGTTTTAACAAGCCCTCCAGGTGATGCTGATGCAGGCTCTGATGTGAAGGGCTCTCCTGGTGGAAGGGCTCCCAGTCCAGCCCTGTCAACTCAGGCGACATTACACCACCCTGAACCTTGGTGTCCTCATCTATAAAATGGGGGGAGACTCACAGTTCCGCCTCAAAGTTGGGTTGCCGTGAGGATTAAATAAGTTAATTTTATTTATTAACACAAGGCTGCTATTGTTATTATCGGCTGGAACCACCTAAACGTCGGACAATAAGAAATCCGTTGGTACAGCGTGTTACACTGGTGTCCTCTGTTGGCTCTGCCGCTTCTCAGCTGTGTAAAGCTCCTCCGGGCGCAGGACCACAACTTCTTCTACTGCAGCACACACGATGTGTGCTTTGCCCATGAACTTGTCCGATTTCTCTTCCTGGTTTTTGATGCTCTGCTACACACAGGGTCACTGTTCAGGCCAGCCTTCCTCTCAACCTGCCTGGACTCTGGCAATGGCTTTCCTAAAGTGTCACCAGCCTCATGCATCCTCCTTTCAGCAAGAGACCCAACCAAGCAGAAGTCCACACAGTACCCAAACACCCACAAGTTCCATTGTACCGCTGGACCTCTGGACACGCTGCTTCCACCACCAGGAGCACCTTCCCATCCACCCTCCAGCCTTCAACCTTACGGGAGGGGATGGAGGCATCCCCTCATCCGGATGCTGGCTCTGGCCCCCCAGGCTGAGTGCAGGACTGCTCCTCGGGCACCCGCAGCCCCCAGCACTCCCCTGTCTTGGAACCCCACTGTCCATCCCGCAGCAGCAGCTTATTTGCCCGCCGCCTCCTCCATCTTTCCTAAGGGGCGGTCAATGTCGGTTCGTTTCTAGGTGCTCCGAGCCCAGCGGAGCCCCCGGCACAACACCGAATCACTAAATGGCCAAAAGCATAACGGAGAAAGGAATTAAAAATGGAGTTTTCGATGCTCTCATTAACAGTCTAGGCCCAGCAGTTGCCTCTGGGCTGCAAAGGGTAGAGACTGACCATGAAGGGGCAGGAGGTCCGGGACTTTCTGGGGTCCTGGGAATGTTCTGTATCTCAATAGGGGTTTGAGTTACTCATTTGTCAGAACTCATCAAATGGTAACTTAAGATTCAGGAATGTCACTATGTAAATTTACTTAAAAAAAAAAAAAAAACGAACCATAAAGAGATATTGAGCTCTGGCTAATGATTTGCACAGTGAAGTGTGTGAATGAAGGATACTAATGTATTTCAAGGTCACTTTTAAATACCAAAAATCTTAGCCGGCTGGCTGACTAGATAGATTTGTGATAAAGCAAATTTAGCAAAATGTTAACTTGTAAAATACAGTTGGTGGGTAGATGGGGAGTACTCGCTGTGTCTTTCAACTTTTCTGTAGATTTGAAATGTTCACAGTAAAATATGAACAGGATTAAAAATACCTCTTACACCAAATGAGCTGAGCAATTTTTAAGAATTTGCTAAACCAGTGCTTTCCAACCATGAACCACCCAGGGATCTTGTGAAAATGAGACCCTGACTCAACAGGACTTGGCAGGCCTGAAACTCTGCATTTCTAATGAGCACCTGAGGGATGCTGATGCTGCCGGTCTGAAGACCCCACTTTGAGAACTGAGGGTCTACTATCTGCCACATTTGCCCCTGATGCCCCCAACTGCCAACGGCAACCCCGTCCCTGCATCCTAAGCGGTAGCCTCAGGGCCAGCAAGATCAAAGCACTAGAGGCTGGGGACAGGTGACAGCCTCAGAAGGCCTGCGAGGCCCACTCAGCCAGGCCCCACCTGATGCACAGAGGGGAGCAGCCCTGCCAGGAAGCAGGGCCAGGACACAGCTCTGAGTCACACATCAGGCACGGGGCCAGCTGGGGAGGACGACAGCTCGGTGACTCAGCGGGGGGGGAGAAGGTCAGCACTGCCGGCCCCCAGGCTGGCCCCGCCTGACCCTGGGCTTGGCTGACTGCTCTGAGGACAGGTGACATGGGACTGCTGCTCTGAGGGTGGGACAGCGACAGGGACTGGACTCACCCCATCTTCTGGCTCCACTGTGATGTGAGCCCTGAGGGTGACGGGGAGACAGCAGAGGTGACACCTAGCAGCGTCCTCCTCCCCAGGTCACAGGCCTCAGCTCCGGGGCAGGGAGGCGGGCGCAGCCAGCATCAAATCGAGCCTCAACCCATTTTCAAGAACAGGACACTGAGGTCTTGAAAGGAGGAGCGACTTGCCCAAAGTCAGATCCAGAAGTCACATAACCTGATTCCCAGCCTTCATCTCGACTGTAGTCACACAGTCTGCTGACCTGCTTAAAGGGACGATAGCTTCCTGGGGGCATGCAGTAGATGGTACTTTCCAAAGTTGGCCAGGAATCACCTGCCATCTCACATGCTCTTCTTACAATGAGACCTGGCCGCTCCCCCATCTAGAGGTGGGGGCCTGTGTGCGCCCACCCCTTGCACCCAGAAGACCTTCGTGGTTCCCTCAATCAGAAGAGGGTGGCAGGAGTGACTCTATGTGACTCTGGGACTGGGTCCTAAAAGGTGACACAGCTTCCACCTCGTGCGTGCTCACTCTTAGAGACCAGCCGTCACGCTGTGAGGAAGCCCAGGCAGCTCGGGGAGACCAGGTGGGGCTGTCAACCCTGGCTGAGGCTCCAGCCAGAGGCCAACGCGCTAACCACCCGACACGTGAGCAAGGACCCTGAGTGAAAACCACCCAGCTGAGCCCAGCCAACGCCCGGACCTGTGAAACGTAACAAAGTACTGTTGCTGTTTTATGCCACTAAATTCAGGGTGGTTTGTTACGGAGTAACAGATAAGCGTAGCAGGGCATGGACCACACTTTTTCACATACTGCTGTGTCCCCAGAATGAAGCGCAGTATAAAAACGGTGCTTAATAAATATCTATTGGAAGAATAAATGGGACGCAGGTGAAATTAAAGCCCAGGGTCTGCCTGACTCCAAAATGAGGCTCTCCTTCCATTACCATGTTGCCTCCACCATCAGATTCAGGCTGTAAGTCAAGACAACCTCTTTGAGCCTTGAGTCCCACAAGAGAAAAGGAACAGCTGGGAGAAGAGTCGGGGTACCCGGGCAGAGAAGGCCCCACACCCCAGAACTGCAGAAAGCACAATGGGAGGAGGAAGGCAGCTCTTTGAGACACCCCGAGGCACACACACCCAGGAGAGAAGAGACAGGAATTCTATCCAGATCCCAGAGGGGACCAGAAATCAGAAATTCCCCATAAAGCATCAGGGACCGTCCAGTGGGAGAGGCTGCTTCTCAGGCCCCACAGGGAGCCTGACGAGTCAGGAGATCCCCATGTGGGCCTGTCCGCCTCCCCTGGGCTCGGTTTACCCCCAGAGCACCCCTGGGTCTGCAGTCACTCAGGGGGGGTATGACTTGTTCAGTGCGATCCCCTTCTCCACAGAACAGCCTGACACCTAATGACTCCACTGTCACACACCCACACCCGTGCACACAAACACCTATGAACAGCAGACATGAGGGCCGGAGACATCTTAGCTCCTCCTCTGTGCCAGCCGGGGGCTGGATCCCCTGGGTGCTCACGCATGGCTGCTGCCCTTGTGAACTTTATACACATGCAAAACACACTCACAGGAACACACAAAAACACACACATGCACACACTCATACACATCTACATGCAAGACATGTAAACATATGTGCATGCACGTACACACACCACACACACACACACACCTGTGTGCACAAACACACATATATACACACATTCACAGACACACATACACACTTGTCTAACTTCTCCAACCCAGCTCCTCCCAGAGCAGGGAGATGAGAAAATGGGGCCTCTCTGAAAACACTCTAGGGCACGGGTTTCTGAAACTTACACTGGGAGCATCCGTCACCTCCTCCAGGCTGATGCCCCACAGATCCTTTCATCACCCACAAAAGCAGCCTCAGCCTTTTGCTGAGGTTCAGGCCAAACCCAGCAGAACCACAGCTGAAAACTGCTCCCACTGCAATTTCATCCGTTAGCAGCTGACTAACCATGAACAAAGCACCAAATGAACGCTCCAAAGGCTTCCCATCCCTCTCAGAATAAAATCCAAACAGCCCCCCCGGCCCATAGGTGGCTGTCCCAGCTCTCAGAGGCCATCCCTCAGCCCCCTCCTGCCTCTCGCTTCTCTAGCCACACTAGCCTTTCCTGCTGTTCCGGCGACATTCACGGCAGCTCTGCCCCAGGGCCTTTGCACTTGCCACCCCTCTGCCTGGAACCGCTTTCCCTGGGTATCTGCTTGCCTGGCTCCTTCACTCCTTCAGGTCTCTGCTCCAATGAGGTTTCCTGGAAGGGGGGGGGGGGGTGGGCAGGCTTCCCTGATGGCTTTTATCAAAACCACACACAACCCCAAACCATCATCTCTACCTCCTTTCCCCACTATTCTTCCCAGCCTTTACCACCACCTGACTGATAGGATATATACTTGGCTCCTGGGTTACTGTTTGTGCCCCTGTCCATGAAAACATAAACCTCAAGTGGCAATAACTCTGCTTTATTCACTGCTACAGCCCTGTGTCCAGATTGGGGCCTGGCACTCAGCACTAGACAGAAGGAGGGAGGGAAGAAAGGGGAGGAATAAGGAAGGCAAAGAGGATGGACGGAGGCAGAGAGGGAGAAAGAAGACAGGCAAGGTTGGTAAATAACCGTGTTCACTTTCCTGCTACCAGCAGAAAGGCGGCCATCCCCACCCGGCCTACTCAGATCCTTCTACACAAGCAGGATTTCCCTCAAGCGGACGGAAGAGACCCAGGGTCTCAAACTCAAACCCCCCAGGGGCCAGGCACGTACACAGGTGAGGGAAGCAAGACTGTCTAATGAAGCAGGGAGTGGTGAGGACTGCGGAAGGAAACCAGGGCAATGCTCCAACCGCTGCCAACCGCTGCCATGTGGGATAACAGCCCTACTGCTGCCAGAACTTCTCATTTTTCTAGAAAATCTGGACAGTTTGAACTTATATGAAATTTCCTGATTTTTAAAAGTTCACTCGCACTGTCTAAAACCACTACGCCAACCAAATGAGACAACGGGCTGGAAAACACAGCAGTTAACAACTGTGAATCAGATTCCCTCCTTAAATCCCCCGAGCCACGTCTACGGCTCAGTTTTTCCAACGGTAAAGTGGAGAGGATAATGTTACGTATCGCCAGGTGTTCAGGGAAGACAGAAGCAGCTCCTAGATGGACGATACTGGCTCAAATCAACGTTAGCTGGCACAGTGCATTCTCTCTTGCACGCGCACATGCACACACACGTGTCTCTGTGCTCATCTGTGATCACACTTACGGGATCGTGGATGGTTTCGGAGAACAGGGGTGAGCGGTCTGAGAAGCAGGACAACACAAGCTGGATCAGCACGAGGGAGAAGTAAATGTAGAAAGTGACATCGCGAAAGACATCGACTTGGGCATCCTGAACGAGAGGGAGGGAAGGAGGAAGAAAACATCACTTTCTGGAAGCAACCTGCGGAGGCCGGGGGAGCAGACAGCAGGAGGCCCAGTCTCTCAGCCTGCAGGCCTGACGGCAAGCTTTCCCACCCTGACCCCACCTCCTGCAAGATAACAGAAGACAAGCAGTTACGTCACAGCGTGGTCCACACTGCCTGGTGCAGGCAGCCGACACGGCGGAGGAGCCCCAGGCTTGGGAGTAGCACAGACCTACCTTCAAGGCCTGACTCTGCTCATTCTGGCCATGGGACTTAACCTCTCTGTGCCTCAGTTTCCCCATCTACAGACAGACCAGTGGTTCTCAAGTGGGCGTGACTTTGCCTCCCGGGGAACATCTGGTAGTGTCTAGAGACACTTCTGTTCAGGAGTGGGAGGCTACTGGCACTGCCCCGAACATCCGACAAGCACAGGACAGTCCCACAAAACAAAGATGTCTTGGGCCCCAAATGTCAATGAGTGCTGAAGCTGAGAGACCCTGTCAGGGTAATTGTGAGAAGTCAGTAAGATTATTCACGGAAACGACTCAGTCCCCGGCCTGGCACTTTGTAAACACCAACTCAATAAATGTCAGCTGCCGTCACTATTAAAGGCTGCCTGAAAGGTACTCTGCAGGTGCTCAACAAACATTCAGTTACTCTTCCTTCCTTTGCCTGATGCCAGTTCCTGATTAGCCCGAAGGTGACAGGGAACCACGTGACAGTCTGAAAGAGCACGCTCTTCTGAATCCCTAGGAGCGGCAGATGGCAGCCAACGAGAGCCACTTCCCAGCCAGAGCAGCACCAAGGCAAAGTGGGGACGAGTCTAGGGTCCCCAAGCCACCACCCTGCAAACATTGCTCCCTGCTCTACTCTGTTGCAGACAATAGACACTGAGAGCCAATCTGCCTGGCTGTTACCGCTGACAGAGGTTCAGAGGGCGGTGTGCATCTGCCCGTAGCTCCTGCCCGAGAGCTACACAGACACATGGGGCTCTGAGGAAAGAAGGTTCTAGAACAAAGGTTGCACAGGCGAGGGAAATCCTCAGGAAAGAAGCTGGGCCCGTGCAGTAGCCATCCCCTGGTTCCCATGGAAACGCATGGTCTCCACAAAAGCCAGAAGGAACAAGCATCTTCCAGGAGATGCTGACGGAAGACACAAAATGAGGCCACCACTTACCTCTTTTAAGGCAGTCATGATTTTCGTTCTCAGGATGGCCAGGGCACACAGTAGGGCTATAAGCCAGAAAGTGAGCATGATCCCTGAGGACTGAACTCCCCTCCTTCTCTCGATCTGAATTAAAAAGGTAGCAAGCAGCTGGAAGAGAAAAGCATACAACAGGAGTCGTCAGAAGGCCAGGCTCCCAAGGCTCCCACAGTCCAGAGTCTGGCAGATGCAAGGCCTGGAGGAGGGCTGCTGTCGGGCGTGGGAAGCACTGGGAACAGCCTGGGAAGGACCTGGCTGCAGTCCCAGCTCTGCTCTCGCCTTGCTGGGTGACCCTGGACAAGTCACCGAACCTCTCTGAGCCTCTGCTGCCTCGTCTGCAAAATGGGGATGACAACAGTATCCAACGCGAGAGCTGTGGGAATCTAACAGACAAGGTACAGACCCAGGACAGGATGGAAAAGTCAGGGGAAAGCTCAGTTTACGACAGAGATCGGCACACTTTTTCTTAAACAACCGGAGAGTAAATATTTTAGGCTTTGTGGGCCATGGAGTTTCTTTCACAACTACTCAAGTCTGCACTGCAGTGTGAAAGCAGCCTTACACGATACATGAAAGAGTGGACACGGCTGTGTGCCAATAAAACTTTATTTACAAAAACAGGTGGCAGGCCGACCCTCGATTTAGATCAGGAAATCCAGCCCTGATGCTGACGGGTTCTTGTGCCTTGGGCATCAGTGGTTAACTGCTCCCCTTTATTGAGCTTCTCTTATCTCCGCCACACAGGAGGCATTCACACGCACCGACTCGGTGCAGCCTGTTTTCAACTGTTTTCAACCCCAGTTTGCAGATCAGGAAACTTACTTAACCTGCTACTGTCACACGCCTGTCTTCAGGAAACTTCATTAGAACAACCGTGGTGGGCGGATTGGGATTTTATTTCATTCCTGATACCCGGAGCTATGACTTCCGTTTTACACGTGACTTAGAGATCAGGAAGAGAAAATAAACAATGAAACTGTGTTTCCTTGAAAGAAGGAAATGCCACGGCCATTCCCCAGACAGGCGGCCCTCTGGAGGCAGACCCCAACGCCAGTCACAGTCACGAGCCTGACTCCCGTGGAGCTACGGGCACCTCCCCTCATCCCCCAGCTGCTTGAGCCAGAGACACGTCTGTCTGTCCTCATCTGTCCTCCTCGGTGCCCCACCTCCCTCACTCCCTGCATCTATCCATCAGCAACTCACACTGGCTCTGCCACCAAGGCCCGCCCTCAGCTTACCTGCTGCTCACCCTGGTCTCAGCCTCCATCCCCTTATGCCAGATGACCCCCTACTGGCCTCCCAGCTTCCACTCCTGCACCACAATCCATTCTCCACTTGGAGGCCACGGTCAGCTCTTAAATATGCACAGCCTGGCATGCCCTTGCTCAGAACCTTTGCCTTTAGGACTGGGGGGTTTTAACCTGGGGTCCAAGGACAGGCTCTGGATAGAACCCAGGGGTCCATGAACTTAGATGGGAAACAATTACAGTTTCACCTTCCCTTATTAGTACCACCAATGACACGTGAAAGCAACACACCACAATGGCATCAGCAGTGCCTGGGGCTCTGTCATCCTATCTGAAAATAGACAGCTGAAGGCACTTCCCTGGTGGTCCAGTGGTTAAGACTCCGTGCTTCCACTGCAGGGGGCATAGGTTCAATCCCCAGTTGGGGAACTAAGATTCTACATGCTGCACGGCAGCGGCCAAAAAAAAAGAAAGGTACCTGAAGATGTCTCTGACTATCACGTATGGTCAATTGCTACTTGGAAACTAAGGAGGCATCAGTCACAGCTGCTGGTAGGTCTTGATTTGAAATGTATTCATAAAGAAGCACATATATTTTTATTTTGCGTTTTAATCTTTTCATAACTGTGATTAAAGATAACTGGTTTCCCAGCCCAAATGTACTGCACCCGAAGAATGGATAAACAGTGCGTGCGGAATCCATACAATCAAACACGCTGAGTGACTTTAAAAAAAAAATAGATCTTTGGAACCGCAGGGCCTGAGAAGTCAGACTCAAACTGCTCCAGCCTTCATGGTTCCATTCACATGACATTCTGGAAAAGGCAAAGCGATAGGGGCAGAAAACACAGCAGCAGTAGCCGGGCAGGGGGCGGGGTAAAG
Organism: Leucopleurus acutus; assembly: GCF_964270905.1. Taxonomy (NCBI): domain Eukaryota; kingdom Metazoa; phylum Chordata; class Mammalia; order Artiodactyla; family Delphinidae; genus Leucopleurus; species Leucopleurus acutus. Next base: position 25,932,053 of record NC_139158.1, read on the forward strand.
AGGTGGAGAGAAGGGCTGGGGCGGCACCAGGGAACTTTTGGGGGTGATGGAGCTGTTCCGTATCTTGATTGTGGACAATGGTACTCACCTGACAATATCTGTTTATCAAAACTCATGAATTGTTCAAGGAAAAAAGTGAATTTTACCCTATGTAAATTAAACCTCAAGTAAAAATATAAATGTACATCACAAAATCTTCATATGTATACATATGTGTGTATGATTGGTTTCCTTTGTAAGCCTATGTGCTGTTCTATGATTATTCTGAGGAGACCAGATAGGCAAAGAAGAAAGGGGTCCATGGCACAAAAAAGGTTTAGAGCCCACCTTCAGGAATGAAAAACAAGACAAAACCCACTAAGCCTGAAGCTCGAGGTCCTTCGGGGTCAGCCCTCTGCCCTTCCTGCCATTCCTGCTCCCCTGCTCTCCCCTCCTTACTGTCTCTGCCCCAGCCACACAGGCCAACTCTCACTCTCTCTCTCCGACCCCAGGACTTCTGCACATGCTATTTTCTCCAACTGGATCATCCTCTACCCCCAGTCCCTTCAACTTTTTAACATCCTGCTCATCCTTTAGGCCTCAGCCCCATCATCCCTTCCTCCCTACCCCCGGCCCCGCCAAGACCACATCAAATCCACCTAACACAGCTGTATTTCTGGATTTCTACTGTGAGATCATTTCATTTCTAAATGCCAGCCCCTACTTTTGGTCTCCACAGTGCCAGCCCCTACTTACCATGGTGATGCCCAAGAGGGTTGGGCTGACCAGAAACACTGGGGCCAGGAGCTTGCCCAAACTTCTTTCCCAGAAAGAGTAGAAGAGGTCTGCCCAGCAGACGGTCCATAGCAAAAATCCCAAGGCCTGGAAGAGAAGTACATACACATCTTACAACGGACAGTGACGGAACCTCCCCCAGCACCTGTGCAAAAATCTCAGCCTTGGGGGCACCAGCCACCCCCTAAACCATCAGCTGTGGTCTTCAGATACAGCATGTATCCTCTGGAACACAGACAAGCCCTAGGTAGGGTAAGCCAGCACCTGGGCCGTCCCACACTGGTCTGTATCTCTCCTGCACCACAGGCACAACTCTGTGTGGTCACTATTCTCCCCAGCACCTGAAAACGCAAGTCTGGCTTATCTACATCTGTAACCCCGGCAGCCTGCACAGGGCGCCTCTCACGAAGACCATTCATCCAACCAAAACCTACTGGGGTCCTACTGTGGGCCACATACCTGCCAAGGTGCCAAGGGGATAACAGAATAAAACAGACAGAAGTCACTGCCTTCATGGAGCTGCGATTCCAGTGGAAGGAAACAGGCAAGAAACAAACTGAAAAATACATACTATAATGCCAGCAAGAAGTAATATAAGGAGAAATAAAACAGATTAGATAGGGTGGTCAGAGAAGGCCTCTCCCATCAGGTGACATCTGGGTAAAGAGCCAACAGTGACTATTGGAGGGAAAGAACAATTCAGGCAGAGGGCAAGTGCAAAGGTCCTGAGGTAGGAATGCGTTCAGTAAGGTTGCGGCTGCTGTGGCATGAGCCGTGGGTGTGGCAGGAGATGGCTGAAGAGGAGCCTGGAGCCAGACCAAGCGGGGCCACTGTGAGGACGTCCAGGTTTTATTCCCTATAATGAGAAGCCACTAGAGTTTTTTTGAGCAAGGCATGGATAAAATCTGATTTACATTTTAAAGGGAGATGTTGTTCCCCAAGAGAAGTACAAAGCGCTTCCAGAAGTCTAAGAGGAAGACATCAGGTCCAGCTGAGGATAGGGGAGCAGACAGCATGTTGAGATAGGCTCAGATTGTGGTCTGAACGAGACAGGTTTGGACGGCGGTATTATAGGCAAGGGGACAGCTTCAGTAAAATCACTCAAGTTTTCCTGTTTGCCAAGGGCTTATGGAAATAAATTCTGGGAAATGTGGCTTAAAAAAGGACTGAGACACATGCTAAGTCAAGAGGAGAAAGTGGAATGAGGAGCAGGTATATACATGCCCTTCACGTGTCTCCCCCAGAAAGCTCATCCTTATGAGGGGAAATCCAGCACCTGCACAGCAGAGAAACCAGACACGCTGACCAGAGGAACAAAATTAAGCCGATCACCGAGGGGCAGACGGACACCATGCGGCCTTAGATGTAACCAGAGAAGGACCCCACATCCCTTTTGTAGTTTTCCAGCCAGACAGGCATTACCTGAATCTAATCATGAGGGAACATTGTCCCAACGCCCAAGTTGAGGAACTGACTCTAAACTAACTGGCCCACGCACTCCAAATATGCCAATGTCATAAAACACAAAGAAAGGTGAAAAGTTCTTCCAAAATTACAGAAAAATAAAGAGTGTGACTAGATGCAACACAGGACCTTGAAGTGAGGGGAGGGGGGGTGCTAGAAAGGACAGTATTGGGACAAGTGACAAAACTGGAATATACACAGTAGGTTTTTTTTTTAAGTATTGTGTCCATGTTAAATTTCCTGAATTTACTGTACTGTTGTTATATAAGAGAATATCCCTGTTTTGAGAAAAGATACACTGAAGAATCACAGGTAAAGGGGTGTGGTGGATGCTAGCTTTTCCCAAGTGATTCAGAAAAGCATAAATAATACGTGTATATGGAGAGAGCAAAAGAGAAGGATGAGGTTAAAATGTTAAATGTGGCAAAATGTTAAAAATCGGTGACTATGAGTCACGGGTATACGGGGCTGGGGAGTGCTTAGTATCATCCTTGCAACTTTTCTATAGTTTGAAACTATTTCAAGATAAAAACTTTTTCAAAATTAAAAAGACATCCTTGGGACTTCCCTGGTGGTCCAGTGATAAAGAATCCGCCTTATAATGCAGAGGATGCGGGTTCGATCCCTGGTCAGGGAACTAAGATCCCACATGCCACGGGGCAATTAAGCCCATACACCACAACTAGAGCCCAGGTGCCGCAAACTACAGAGCCCACGCACCCTGGGACCCGCACGCCACAACTATGGAGCCTGTGCACCCTGGAGCCCATGCACCACGACAAAGAGCCCGCATGCCTCAACGAAGATCCTGAGTGGCGCAACTAAGACCTGACACAGCCAAAAGTAAATAAAATAAATAAATAATAAATCTTTAAGAAAAAAACAAAAAGACATCCTTGGTCAGGGAGGAAGACCTCCGGATAATCTCGTGAGATAGATCCTATCACCCCCACTATAATCATGGGGGAACTGAGGCTCAGGGAAGTTAAGATATTTGCTCAAAGAAAAAACTTTCTTTCTATTTCTTTGATTTTGTTCCTATAAGAGATGGTGGACGTTCACAAAACTTACTGTGATAATCATTTCATGATGTAAGTCAAATTATTATGCTGTACACTTAAACGTACACAGTGCTGCATGTCTATTTTATCTCAATAAAACTGGAAGGAAAAAAGAAATTTGCTCAAAGCCACACAGCTAGTAAGTGGCAGAGCCGATATCTGAACCCACGTCTGAACTCAGAGCCCCAGCCTTTACCCACCACATTATTATTCTGTCTCCCAGTAAAAGGAACTCAGGGCCAATTAAGCAGAAGGAACATGTCAGTTTTCACAACCACCATTCCCCACCCCAGCACACACACACCCACAACACACACATCATGATAAACTCCCACGTGACTTACAGTTTTGGCTTTGTTGAGATGTGTCATCTGAATGTAGCCCCGGTCATGGCGGGAGAGATAGAGGAAGTAGAAGGGGAAGCAGGCCCAAAGGTAAGAGCAAGGCACCCACACGAGGACGGTGTTCTGAAAGCACTTGGTGAAGTCGGGGCTGCTGGTGTTCCACGTGACATTCCACTCCTGAGGACACAAACAGGCACAGGTCAACAGGACGTCCCCAAGAGCTTGGACAAGGGGCCCATGAAGAGTTCAAAACTAGCTGTCATGGGGTTTAAGAACAACGAGGCCCCACCAGGCAGAACAGGCAAACTGGAAAGATTAGTAGCCAGAAAGCCTCCAAACAAGGAACAACGAACAAACGTATATCTCATCTCACCTAACGGACAAGTTCTGGGACCTGTGGTAAGTTCCATTATTGTACAAAAGATGGCGACTGCCATTTAAAGGAATCCTAAAGGGTATTCTGTAAACTGGCACGTCGTTTAGTCATAGAAATCATTCCTACTTTACAATCTTGGGAATTAAGAGCTTTCTATTATTCTTCTTCATTATCATCACCATGATCCCTGTATCACTGCCATCAGTGTCATCAGCATCACCACTATCGTGATCACTTTCATCAGCACCATCAGCATGGCCATCATGGCCATCGTCATCACCACCTTCAGCAGCAGCAGTAGCAGCATGGATAACATCCAAATTGCAGTTCTATGTTCTAGGCCCTATTCTAAGTCCTTTATATGTATTACCTCCTTTAATTCTATAATTACTTTATCATTCCTTTTTCAGGAGGGAAAACTAAGGCACAGAGAGGTTCAGTGATTTGCCCAGTATCTCACAGTTGGTAAGATCTGGAGCCAAACTCAAACTCAGGGAATTCAGCTCTGGAGTTCCTGCATTTAACCACTAAGCTATCCAGCCTCAGAAACAAATTTGTTTTAATTACTTTTAATTTTTTAACAAGCCACCTGTACTTCATTAGAGACACGCCAAATAGATAAGTAGATAGATACATACATAAATAGACCAGGTATATCTGTATCTGCCCAAGAATAAACTTCAGACTTCCGTAATGGAAAATTGAATTCAAGTCCTGATCTGACCACTGAACCATTACACAACTTTGGGAAAAGTTATTACCCTATCTTGGGGTCTCAATTTCCTATCTCTACCATAATTGGGTGGGATGAAGTTAGAGGTCTGAAACAGGTGGCTCCCAGGCTGATATGGCTCGCAGATTGTTTGCTGTTACTGTTGTTGGTGTTTTAAGCATGCTTTTTTTAAAAAAAAATCTTATGTTAGCTGCCAACATTTAAAAATCAGGATATTTCATGTAAAACTTGGATTTCCAGTGTCTCTTTTAAAAAATCAGAAAATCTGGCAGCACTGGGCCCATATTCCCACCTTACAACCATTGGGAGGAGCTAGAAGTAGCCAGCCTTTGGATAAGGTCCATGCGGTCCAGCTGGCCAGTCCCCATGGAGCCCCCTTCCCCCAGCACTCTCTCCCCACCACTGGATGATGTGCTCTCCAGACACCTCCAGACAGCTCCGGTTCCAACAGCCTTCCCACAATCAGATAAGTGAGACCACCAAGGAACTCCAAGGAACCTGGATTCTTACAACTCCATGCAAGTTTTAAAGCCACATCAAAGAACGTTATAGAAGAGAAAATGATGGGAACAAGGAGACCATTTCACTTAAAGATACATTTGATGATCAATCAAAATATATGTTCCGAGTTTTTCAAAAGAGTTGTGCACAACACTGTGAGTATACTTAACGCTACTGAAGTGTACACTTAAAAATGGTTAAGATGGTTAAAAAAAAGGATTTGACTTGAAAGAGAGGGAGAGAGAAAGACCTAGGTATTAAGTACCCAAACTGGTTCTTCAGAGGTTTAATTATTCTGTGATATAAATGGTTATTTTTCCAGAACAAAGAACAAGGAATCATTGAAAAGTAAACTTTAAAAGGTCAACATACACCAAGGGATTTAGCCAGGAAACTTCTAGACACAAAGAAACCCTTAAAAGGACAAAGGTCATGCCTCTGGTCTTGGGCACTGGAAGACAGCCTTGGAAATAAGAATGAGCATGGAGAGGAGTAGTTTATATCAAAGACTATTTTAATTGGTTTCACTTATAATTCTTAAGGTGATGGTGAAAATGGGGATTAAACTGTTGGTGGTTATTATATACAAAGCAGTTTCTGGGCAGTTGCCAGAAAAAGCTCATTCCAAAGGCATCTGCCTTTCTAGTAAGAAAAGAATGCTGGGACTTAATATACACAGTTAGGTATACAGGAAGCTCGGTTCCTATGTGAATCAGTTCAATAATCTGATCCTTACCCCCAATGATTCCTTGCCTGGACTCCTGCAGTAGTTTTCTAGCCATTCCCTGCTTCCAGCCCCTCTGGGCCCCACTTAGTCCTCCCCACCACAGCCAAATTTATCTTATTTATCTATGCGTCCATACGTGCATCAGATATGAACTCAGCCATGAACCCATCCATCCATCCACCCACCCACCCATCCATCCATCGATCTACCATCTATCCATTCACCCACCCCCACTACCCATGCACCCATCCATCCATCCACCCACCTACCCACCCACTGACTCATCCATCCATCCATCCACCCGCTTACCCACCCACTGACTCATCCATCCATCCACCCAACTACCCATCCACTGACTCATCCATCCATCCATCCACCCACCCATCCACCGAGGTATTCATCCATGTCTCTCTTTGTATTAATTTACTTTTAATGGGTAATACATTTACTTTACGTGCTAAAATTTTCCCAAACTACACAAAATGGTACACTGTGAAAAATAAATCCTCCTTCCTGAACTCACAGCACTCCCCTCCTAAACCACAGGCAAAACTACCATGGCTAACACCTTGTATATTCTTCCAAATATAGCTTACCTACTTTGCTCCCCCAAAAGGTACCATAATACATACCAGTTCCATGCCTTGCTTTTTTTACTTAACATTAGAAATTGATCTCTATCACTGCCACAGATCTACTTTATTCTTGATAGCTTAATTTTATTTCTTTTGAAAAAAGGGTAGAAGTGACAAGCCACCTTCCATTCCTGGTCCTTAACCTCCCAGTTCCTCTCTCTAGAGGTGACAGTATCGGTTTCTTGTGTATCCTTCCAGAAAATATTTTATGCATCTATAACAAAAATAAATACGTATTTTCTGTTATCAAATGGAGAGAAACATACTCCACACATCCTGCGCTGTACCTTCCTTTCATCTCTTAATAACAGATCTGAAAGATCATCCTGCTCTGCACACTTCCTCATTCTTTGTTCCAGCTGCTTTGTATTCCATTGTATGGATGGACTTGACCTTATATCATCAGCCTCCTGCTGACTGGGCACTGGGCTGCTCTTACAAACAATGAAGCCGTGAATAAATAACCTAATAAGTGCCTCATTGCACACAAAGCAAGCATATTTGTAAGATAACTTTCTAGAAGTAAACCTGCTGGATCAAAAGGTGTATGCATTTAAAATTTATACAGACACTGCCTCCAACGGGTACCATCAGTTTATACTGCACCTAACAAGGTACAAGGGTAACTACTTCCCATACCACAGTATATTAAAAGCTTTTGATCTCTGCCAATCTGACAGTGGAACATATCTCCCTGTAGCTTAACTTCCTTTTCTCTTTACGATGAGTGAAACTGAAAATCCTGCCATTTTTTGCGTTTAAAAGCAGTCAGGTTCTCCTCCTTAGGGTAAAAGTTATAGGCTTAAATACTTGTGATATTAAGTGGGACAGATCTGATCACCCCCGCCTGCCAATAGTGGCCCTGACCACAACTGTTGCTATTGGGTAACAATCTCCAATAGCTCTGGATCACCTTTCAGAGCCGATCCTTGCTGCGGTTCATGAGGCCTTCCACATTCAAGCCCCATCTGTTTCTTCTACAATTTCTCCCGCCCTGTTCCCCAATGTGTCAACTCCACTATTCACTCAAAGGAGGATTTATCAAGCCTGTGTCAGGCACTGCTCAAGGCACTGGAGATTCAGGAAGGGTCCCTGGTGCCTTAAGGTGCCTTAAAGGTCCCTGCCTTTAAGGCATTCCCCAATTGCTAGTCAAGTGAATGGTTCTTTGGGAATGTCTTGCTAGAAGCTCTTCTTGCACTGTCTTTCCACAGTAACAAACTCCTATTCATCCTTCAAAACCCAACTCAGATACCTCCTTTAAGAAGCCTTCTTCACTCCCCAAAACATCAGGACATCCCCTGTACATTGCAATGATTTTCTCACGTGTCTGTCAATACCTCTGTCCTGCAAGGACCATGCAAGGACCTCAGTGCCAGGACTGTGTGGTATTTACTTTTGACTCATCTCCTCCTCACCCAGCAGGTACCCAAAGGTTACTGAGTAAACAAATGGCCCAAACCATGTCTCCCCTCCCCAGCATTATTTCCTACTTTTTTTAAAATAATTTTTTAAATTAATTTATTTTTTATTATTTATTTATTTATTTTTGGCTGCATTGGGTCTTTGTTGCTGTGCACGGGCTTTCTCTAGTTGCGGTGAGCAGGGGCTACTCTTTGTTGCGGTGCGCAGCCTTCTCATTGCAGTGGCTTCTCTTGTTGCAGAGCACAGGCTCTAGGCACGTGGGCTCAGTAGTTGTGGCACACGGGCTCAGTAGTTGTGGCTCACGGGCTCTAGAGTGCAGGCTCAGTAGTTGCGGCACATGGGCTTAGCTGCTCTGCGGCATGTGGCATCTTCCCAGGCCAGGGCTCGAACTCGCGTCCCCTGCATTGGCAGGCAGATTCTTAACCACTGCGTCACCAGGAAGTCCCCCTACTTTGTTATTTAAAAGCAATCCAATTGGGAAATTGGGATTGACATATTTACACTAAGACGTATAAAATAGATAACAAGAACCTACTGTATAAAAAAATAAAATAAAATAAAATTCAAAAAAAACAAAACCAAACAATCCCAAGGTAGAACCTGGCTATGACCCTGGCTTTCTGGTCTGATGGATGTGGATTAAAATTCAGGCCACGACCTCATGTGAACCTGGGCAGGTCACTTAACTTCTCCAAGCCTCAATCTCCTTAGCAGTGTGGTCAGGAAAACACACAGGCCTGGAAAAAGTATCAAATGGGCCCATCCTCTGCACCAGCTGGCACGGTCTAGAGTTGGTAAGAGATGGCTATTAGTTGCAGACACCAATAATTAGTAATAATCTCCACCACTAACCGCAGCACCGCCCAGAGTCAGGAAGCTTAAGGGACAAAGACAAGTTCAAGTCAGGAAGTGAGCAAGAGGAGACTGGGGAGCATCTAAGGACACGGAACTCTGGGGAAGGAGAGGTCGGAGAAATGCTTAGCAAAGGAAGGGGTTTATTCTTCAGACAGCGGCTTCCTGCTAAAGCCAGGTGGCCAGCCCTGACGGAGAGGGCAGAGACGGGAGGGAGGCGGAAGGACAGGGGGGCATGAAAAGAGGAAATCCGATTGTGACCGTGAACTTGCACCATCCCTGCTGCCACTACCGCCCGCCAATAGTGGTCCTGACCACAACACTGTCACAGCAGTGACGTAACAGGGTCAAAGGCCTCCTGCATGTCCCTCACTTGCCAGGAATTTGATGAATCCTCTGTGCAATCCCCTTGAGAACCCCTGAAGACAGGCAGTGGGGCCCCCTCTATTCGGGGTTTCTGGGGGAAACAGGGAATGCCGAAAGCCACTCTTAAGGAAAAACAACTCACTGAGACTGCCCCAAACCCAGAGATGACAGCTAACCACAGTCTTCCTCCTCAGGGGCTCTACCTCCAACCGCAGGGAGCTTCGGAAATCAAGCTGGTCGGACCATCGTTCCCTGCTTCTGCTAATGGAGCGTCCATCAGCCCAACTACTGGGAAACAAAATTCAGCTCCAGGAGTCTGGAAAACAGTCACCAGCGCTGGCCCAGGCTCTGCACTTCCGGGAACCCGGCCCATGGAAATCTCAGAGAAAGGGCATCCCCTGATCCCCCCAGTTGAGGCTTTTCTTCTCAGGACACCTTCGTCATCCATTTATGTCCCTCTCCCTCCAGTGCTGACATTCGAGGATCTGGGGAACAAGTACAAGTCTGCTTGGCCCACAAGCTTTGGAAGTTCATACAGTTTCTACTGTGTGGTGTCAGGTCGCACCCTTCTCCCTCAGAGAAATAATGACAAGCAGCACATTCTGAGCACGGATGGGCCAGGCACATCACTCAGCCCTCAGAAGAGGCACTGCTGTTATCCCCATTTCACGGATGAGGAAATCGAGGCACCAGGAGATAAGGCATCTTCCCAAAGGCCATGCTGCAGTGGGTTTATGTTGTCTACGCCCCACACACATTTTCCCTTCTCTGGCAACAGCCGCTGGCTCTTGCTGGCTCTTGTTCATAAGCAAATCCTCTCGTCAGCCACATGCTTGGGGCAAAGCTCCAGGGGTAGGTCCTCTTTAGTATCAGCCAGTCAGCAGAGTCCTTTACCCACGTGCTAGTGATTAGCTCCAGAATGGGCACTTGATCCCAGTCAATCCAATCACTACAAGGACACATACTCTCTTGTCCCCAGTGACACGGAGTGAGGATGTGGGGTTGACAGGTGTCTCAGCCATTTATAAGGGAAGCACCAAGAGTTGGGAGTGGAGAGGAAGGGGTGGCACCACCAGGGCAAGTGTGAGAATGAAGCTGACATTGTGAAAGGCAGAGATGAAAGAAACTGATGCTTGGTGTTTTGTGGGCTGCTGGATCAAGCTTCACCTGCAGCCCACCCTCCCACTGGACTTTTCCAATAAATTCACTTTTACACAAGTCTGAAATAAATTTGCTCTCACTTACAATACAAAGCGCCCTAGTAATACAAGTTCTGATCCACTACGTCAACTTTTTATACAACAACATGATTCAGAACTTGACACGAGTGAATTTAGGGATACAACATTACTAGAAGCATACTGCTGGATAGGTCACTGTTCTTCTCTGAGGCTCAAAAAGCCCACTGGCAAAATGGAGCTACTACCTTCTCCTCCACAGGAGATCCTAAAAGCCCTAATAAATGTTGATTATGACTATTATTTATAACTGCCTCAGTTGACTTTTTGGAACCCACTTCTCTTCCTATTCTCTTTCCCAATCACTCCTCCTCCCCTCCCCAAAAGACTATCTGTCTCCTTGTCCCTTTTCTTACAGGTCCAATTTCCTTCTCTGTTCGCTGTGTGACCTTAGACAAGTTATTTAACCTCTTTGAGCCTTACCTATGACTAACAGCTAATACCTATCTCCTAAAGCTATTCTGCAGTTTAAATAAAATTACATACATACAGCTCAGTGTCATATCTTAACACTCAATAAAGGACTATTGTCACTAATCTTAATTCTTACATCAGTAATAAAAATAAATGAAGTTTATAGCATTATACTCTTAATACGACAATCTTATATTGTTATCGATAATAACAACACCTAGTTTTAACTGAGCACTAACTGTATGCCAGGTATTGCTTCCATGCACTTTATATGAATTAACTCAATCTTCATGATCACCCAGAAAGGAGGTTCTGTTTTGATCCCCATTTGGTAGATGAGGAAACTGAGACACAGAGAAGTCAAATAATTTGCCTAAGATCACACAGCCTGTAAGGGATGAGGCTGGGGCTCAAACCTAGGAAGCCTGACTACTGAGCCACCCCACCCCTGACGCCAACTCCTAGTGTTGGGCAGTATAAGAATTCTAACAGAGCTTTCTGGAGCACATGCCTTCACCCACAGGGAATCTGGGCCAAGAGGAAGATGTGAATCCCCAAAACACCACCAAATTCAGAACCAATTACCTGTATTAGTTTCCTACAGCTGCTGTTACAAATTACCATAGATTTCGTGGTTTGAAATGACACAGACTTTTTCTTATCATATAGTTTCAGAGGTCAGAAATCTGAAATGGGTCTGCCTAGGCTAAAATCAAGGTGCTTGCAGGGCTGCAATCCTTCTGGAGAGGAGCACCCAGGTACCAGGTGTCCCCTAGGCCAGAGCCTAAGGTCTCTGCAGGGCTGCCCCTACAGCCCCGGCCTGCCGACACAGCTTCACTTGGCTGGGGCCTGCGGAGACAATGGAAACGGTCCTGCCTGGACCCAGCTGGCCGACCTCGGGACAGGAGGGAAGCTGCAGAGAGGATGATGGGGAGGCAATTATGAACTTGAACTGCCGCTCAGCATCACCAGCATCCGTGAGCAGAGTTGCTCTGACACTATTGAGTAATGAGGGCCTACTAGTACCAGGCTGTTCCCCCGGGGCCTGAACATCCCTTTTCGCATTCAACTGTCTCAATAACTTACAACCATCAGGTTTCTAAGGCTCAGTGGACAATTTTTTTTAATCAATTTATTTATTTGTTTGTTTGTTTGTTTGTTTTTGGCTGCATTGGGTCTTCGTTGCTGCACACGGGCTTTCTCTAGTTGCAGCGAGCAGGGGCTACTCTTCCTTGCGGTGCACAGGCTTCTCTACGGTGGCTTCTCTTGTTGTGGAGCACGGGCTGTAGGCTCACGGGCTTCAGTAGTTGTGGCTCACGGGCTCAGTAGTTGTGGCTTGCGGGCCCTAGAGCTCAGGCTCAGTAGTTGTGGTGCATGGGCTTAGTTGCTCTGCGGCATGTGGGATTTTCCTGAACCAGGGCTTGAACCACGTCCCCTGCATTGGCAGGCGGATTCTTAACCACTGCATCACCAGGGAAGTTCAATGGACAACTATTAGTCATGAGATTCCTATGTGCCAATACCATTCGGAGGTAAATAAGGCTTCCATTCTCAGTTTCATTCTATCACAAGAGGTAGATACTAAACAAACAACTCTGTGTATGTCTAGGCAACAAACGACCTGACGAAGAATCAAGGGAACAGAGGATCATGGTGGGCACTGGGTGCTACTTTTATATCAGGTGGACAGGAAAGTCCTCTGAGCCAAGATGTCCTCTAAGCGAAGATGTGAAGCAAATGAAGAAATGTGTGCTACCTTCTACTATCTATGGAAAGTGAAAGAGTCAGTAAGGTTCTTAGTATCATGTGCCAGGACTGATCTAAGGGCTTTACATCACAAACAACTCCAGGAGGCAGGGCTATAACTAAACCCATTTTACAGATACAGAAACTGAGGCCGAGTCACACAGCCTGTAAGCAGTATGGACAGCCAAGAATTTGAATCCCAGTGCAGATGCCTCTATATACGTAGCAAATGTATTGTCTGCGATATTTTATCATATGCATGTACTACTGTTCCTACTTAAAATTAGTATAAAAGAGTATATAGATGTTTGCCTAGGCAGGGAAATTTTCTTAGCAGGGGACAAGAACAACAAAAGCTAACATTTTTGTTAACGTGAAGAGTGATTATCTCCAGGGGGTAGGGCTGAAGCTGGTGAGAGGAAGGCGACTACTAGTTTTTGTTTTATTATCTTTTGTACTGTTTGAATTTTTTTACTCCACATGTATTACCTCTAAAAAATAACAAAAACAAAACTAGTTCACACTTTAAATAAATAAATAGCAGCAGCAGGAGTTTAAGAGTAGAAATTTCTAAATGCTGGGCTAGGAATAAAGAGAGAGCACATATTTATTGGGTGCCTATCATAAAAGCACAGTGGCCACACCGGGCCCCATGCTAAGTGTTTTCCAAGCGTGAGTCCATTTAAACCTCCCAACAGCCCTACAAAGTTGGGAAATGTGAAAACTCCCCCTTTTCAGGTGAGGACTCTGAGGCCCAGGGAGTTCACAGAACTGGTTCAGGCTCACAGAGCCAGGAAGAGTCAGGCAACACGGGGATTTGAACCCATAGAGAGTCTGTCTGACACTTGAGTTCTTAATTCCCGGGCTCCACCACCCGTCAGCCAGGTGCTTGGAGCGCTAAGCGTTTTGCGAGGCCAGTGGCCCCACCGTCCCGCCAGAGGCAGCTTGCAAGGCAACACTGTCCTCAGGCCTTGGGGATTCCAAGCTCATGGGCAGAGAATGGAGAAGCAAAGTGCTGACTCAGACACAGAATCTTCTACAACTCCCCCTACCCATCCACCCAATGTGAGCAATGCAGGGTGATGGTTAAGAACGATGATTCAAGGTCTGGGTCCTAATCTCCTCCGGGTCACAGATACGTGCCCCAAAACAAGGATTCTCAAGCTCAGCACCACTTACATTTGGGGCCAGAACATTCTTTGAGGGGCTGGCCTGTGCACTGTAGGACGTTGAACAGCATCCCTGACCTCCACCCAATAGATGCCAACAGCACACATCAGGTTGAATCCTCACAAACCACCTTAGGAGGCAGGTACTATACTTAAACCCATTTTACAGTTTTCTTACAGAGTAAGAAACTGAGGTCACATAACCTTCAAGTGACACACACAGCCAGTTGTGACAGTTAAAATGTCTCCAGAGACTGCTAAATGTGCCCCTGGGGGGCAAAACTGCCCCCACTACCCTAATGCAGTGGCCTTTCCAGGCCCTGGTTTCTTCATCTGTGAAATGAGACTAATTCCAGGACCCACCTATTGTAGAGTGATCGGGAGGGTTAAATGAGATGATCCAAAAGGTTCCAGTTTCAGTTCCTGGCCAAGAGACTAATCAACAAACACAAGTGCAAGCTTTCATTCATTCATTCATTCATTCCATCATGCAATGAGTATGTATTGAGTGCCTACTCCATGCCAAGCTCTGGGCTAATCATGGGGATATGGGAACAAAGCAGGTGCAGACCCTGCCCTCTTAAGACTCACAGTCCATTAAAGACATAAGGTCACAAATCAAAACCTAATTACAAAGGACAACACTTGCTATGAAGGGGAAGAGCGGTGGGACAGAAAGTATCAGGTGAGGATCTGAGAGGATCAGAAGCAGCCAGAGGTCGGAGGAAACGTGTCCAAGGCAGGCGGAAGGGACCCGGGAGCCTGTCCACATGGAGGAGTAAGAGAGGGAGGGAGAGAAAGGAGAAAGGGGATAAAAGGAATACAAACAACAGCAATAGCCACAAAAGAGTGGGGACCCTGGAACCGCTGGGCCTGGGTTTGAATCTAGTGGCTGCTGCTCACTTGGCTCCTGACCTTCAGAAAATTAGCTCCTCTCTCCCACCCTGACCGCTCATCTGCAAAAACAGGATTAAGAACGGCACCAATACTCGGACTGCGGGGGTGAGCGCCCCAGCTTGGCGGCAGGGGCTGGGATTGGGAGGGTAGAAGGTGCAAACCCAGGGGGCTGAAACTCAGACTAACAATCACAGCAATAAGACGGCAGCTCTTACCGAGCCCTGACTGTAACGACAGGCGCCGTGTTCTGGGTTCAGTGTGCATCATTCCATTTCATCATCATCACCACCCTATGAGGTAGCTTCTGTCTCATTCCCACTTTACAGGGAGGGACACAGAGGCAACTGGAGGTGAGAAGACTTGTCGTAAGGTACCCGGGCAGCACCTGGCACAGCCTGGATTCAAGCCCAGAGAGGCTGGTTCCAGAGCCGGGGCCAACACCCCCAGCAAAGGAAAGAAGGAGCTCTGCAGGACACAGCCAACGACTGGGCCCACCGTGGAGGGGCAGGGGCGGACGTGGAGGCAACAGCCCATCTATAAAGTCCATATGCAGAACCATCCCGGGTGCGAGATCCCTGGCAAAGGGGCAGCTCTGGAGCAAAGGGAAGCCGAGAAAAAGAATGCTGGGAGGCCCAAGTTAGGTCAGGGGACCTGCTGGGCTTCTGGACATTAATCCTGTTTACAGAGGCGGCAGGAGGCCTCCACTGCCCCGCACAGTCCTGGAAGAGATCTAGGAGAGGCCTGAGGCCACAGCCCCCACACAGCGGTGGAGAAGGCAGTGGTGCCAGTATCACGCTGCGGGCAGAGCCGTGGCCCTCCTTCCCCCTCTGACTCACCAGAGCTAAGAATAAAGCCCAGAAACCTGGGGGGAGGGACGGGGCAGCATCCAGGTCTTACCCCCAGCGCCCGGGAAGGCCCTGGCCATGCCCAGGCAAGAGTCCCAAATCCTCACTGAACCCTCCTGCCCAAGTTGCAGATTTGGATACTTTGGCGAGACAGGGACAGGAGTGACACGCAAAAGTCTGCCTGAACAGGACTTCGAGCGCCAAGAAGAAAGCAGCCACGGCTGCCCATCATAGGTGTTTTGAATGTCAGCAGCAGGCAGTCTGCTCCGACCTGCCTTGACCCCAGCCCGCCCAGTGAGCACATGGGCAAATTACACACTTGTCCTTGCACTCTCCATCCAGCCCTGACCCCTTTGCCGACTCCTCTCCTCTTATCGGACTCTGGAGCTTCACCAAATCCTCCATTTGGTCACGTTCCAGGGTCCTGTCAGGGGTCAGGCATGTGCCAGGCATGTCTGGGGACACAGCAGTAAACAGGAGGGATAGCATCTATCCATCCACTGAGCACCCTTGTAGGTGCTGAGGACCCAGCAGTGAACAGCAGGACAAAGGGCTGCCCTCCTGGATCTGACAGTCTAGTCTGATGAGAGAAGACAGAGAGTCAACTAGAGGAAATATATATACACGCAAACTACGAATTATATAAAATATAGTGTGTGTGAGTGATGATTAAAAGGACTCAGAGAGGGGGGACTTCCCTGGTGGTCCAGTGGTTAAGACTCCACGCTCCCAATGCAGGGGGCCCGGGTTCGATCCCTGGTCAGGGAACTAGATCCCACATGCCGCAACTAAGAGTTGGCATGCCACAACTAAGGAGCCCACATGCTGCAACTATGACCTGGCACAACCAAATAAATAAATAAATATTTTTTTAAAATAAAAGGATGAGATAATAAAATTAAACAGAATTTATTTTAAAGATTAATAAAAGGACTCAGAGAGGGAATTCCCTGGCGGTCCAGTGGTTAGGACTCTGCGCACCCACTGCAGAGGGCGCAGGTTCGATCTCTGGTCTGGGAACTAACATCCTGCAAGTTGAGCGAGTAGTGCAGGCAAGAAACAAAACAAAACAAAACAAAAAAACAACAACAAAAGGACTCAGAGAAGGGGGAAGGCCTTGCTGAGAAGGCATATGTGTGTAAAGGCTTGAAAGAAACAAGTAAGTAAGCCGACTGGCCATTTGGGAAAAGAATCTGGGAGAAGAGCGCTCCAAGCAGAGGAAACAGCCAGTGCAAAGGCCCTGATGTGGGAACACGTCTGGCGTTTGGGAGCAATAATAGAGAGGCCAATGTGATTCAAGAAAAATGGGAGAGGCAGTCAGGGAGGAAGGTGGGAGCTGGGGAAGGACAGACTGTGCAGGACTCACAGGCCATTGTCGGGATTCTGACTTTCACTCTGAATGGCATGGAGGCTGTGGATCTGACGTGTCATCATCTGCTTTCTGTTTTCAGATAGTGGTTCTCAACCAGAGGCAAGTTTTCCCCCAGGGGACATCTGACAAGGTCTGGAGACATTTTTGGTGTCACTCTTGGAGTGCGGCTGCGGGGTATGCTATGAGCATTTTGCAGGTAGGGGCCGAGGCTGCTGCTAAACGTCCGCAATGCACAGCACAGCTGCCCATCGGAGGATGACTCGGCCCCAAGTGTCAATAATGCTGAGGCTGAGAAACCCCGTTTTAAGAGAATCCCTGCCCTTACCAAGGTTAGGGGCCCTATTCCCCAAACACACCCCTTATCAGGCAGATGGAGTTTCAGCTCCTCACCATGTGACACTGGGCAAGCTACTAAGCCTCACCTGTAAAGTGGAAATACTAATGAGATGATGCAAACATGCACTCAATTAACCATGAGCCAGAGTCCACAGTAGGTGGTCAACAAATGTCACTGCCAGATCCACCTCTTGTTATGTTCCTTCCACATTTCCAGCCTCACCAAATGATTCTTTCACCCAACAGAGATGTCCTGAGCCCTTACAATGTGCCACGAACTGTGCTGGCCAGAGCCCCCCAAAATGTCCACATCCCAATCCCCAGAATGAGTGGGTGTTTTGCCTTACATGACAAAAAGGGACTTTGCAGATGTAATTAAGTTGAGGATCTTGAGATGGGAGAGGATCCTGATTATCCAGGTGGGCCCCATGGACCCACAAGGGAATTACAAGGGAAAAGGGGGGGGGTGTCAGACAAGGAGATGTGATGACCAAAGAAGAGGGGTCAAAGTGAGGCGGTGCCACGACTCAAGGAACGTGGTTAGCCTCTAGAAGCTAGAAAAGGCAAGGAAATGGATTCTCCCCAAGAGCCTCCAGAAGGAACACAGCACCGCACCCTGGCCTTCTGACCTCCAGAACTAGAAGAGAATAAATCTGTGTTGCTTTAAGCCAGAAGTTTACAGTGATTTGTTACAGCAGCCATGGGAAACTCATACAGCACAGAGCCGGCAGGGCACAAGGACCAGCGGTGCCCCCCAGCGAGCAGACGCTCCTGCAGGCCTCCATGCGCTCGGGCAGGCTCTGGTCCCCACCTCATCCTGACCTGGTCCTGCTCTGAATCAAACTCGGCCTCCACAGCACGTGCTCCCTGATGCCCTGGGTTCTGCTGGCCCGGGGGGGGGGGGGGGCACTTCTGACATCTTCCTGAAGGACGGGCTGGCTCATCCTTGCCTCCCCCTACAGGGGAGCTGCTTAGGAAACACTTTTGTATGATTTGGGGAGCAGGGAATGATGGAAAATATTAATCCATCTTTAAATTTCACTTTAACAGGCAACACATGACTCAACTTTAACTACGTATATGTTATGTACATATGTGTGTAAAATACAAGGGCAAAGAGTAGAAAGTTACTCAGTCTCCCTCTTCCCCATAAGCCCATCCCCTCTGCACAGTCCCTACTGCCCGCCACTTGGGTGGCTGCCAAGCTTTTGCTATTCCAAACAATGACACAATGAATTCCCTTAGAAATTACTCCTTAAGCTAAAGAAAACACGGACAGCCTGACCCGAAGACCAACAGGGCTTCACTTAATCGCTCGTAAGCCACGCGGGCGGAAAACAAGGTGGCCCAGGTTAACTGTGATAACCTGGAGATACACAATGAGAGTCACCAAACTAAAGATTAACGCTGACCCAGGGATTCCTGTGGGAATGTAGTCCTTAAAACAGGACGAAATACACCCAAAGGAAATGCAATCACTCACCAAGAGATATCCGTACCCCATGTTCACTGCAGCGTTATTCACAACAGCCAAGATGTGGACACAAGCTAAGTGCCCATCAATGGATGAAAGGGTAAAGAAACTGTGATACACACACACACACATACATATACACAGTGAACTATTATTCAACCATAAATGAAGGAAACCTTGCCATTTGTGACAACACAGATAAACCTTGAGGGCATCATGCTGAGTGAAATGTCAGACACAGAGAGACAAAATAGTGTTATGTTCTCACTCACATGTGGAATCCAAAAAAGCCGAACTCAACTAGAGAGAATGGTGGCTGCCAGGGGCTGGGGGTGGGGGAAGTGGGGAGATGCTGGTCAAAGGGTACAAACTCCCAATTGTAAGATGAGATACTGTACTGTATGCTTGAAAATGGTTAAGAGAGTAGGTCTTAACAATTATCACCACAAAATGAAAACAAAGAAAGTAATTAATGTGAGGGGATGGAGGTGGTAACTAACCATACTGTAGTAATCATTTCACAATATACATGGGTATTAAATGCTTTACAGCCTAAACTTACATATGTTGTACGTCAATAATATCTCAATAAACCTGGGGGGGAAATCAGTAAATAAAGTAGTATGTAATTCCTGGAGGTATATATAGCTTTATAAATATTATAATATTATTATATAATGTTTAATTTTTAACAAAATAAGAGAAAACACCGACACCTTCAGTGTCCAATACAGTAACTCCCAGCTTCCTGGGGCTATTAGGCCCTTAAGATGAGGCTAGTCCAAATTGAGATGTGCTAAAAAAAACACACACACACCGGATTTAAAAGACTTAGGATGGAAAAAAAAGAATACAAAATATCTCATTAATTACATGTTGAAATGATAATATTTTGCATACATTGGGTTAAATAAAATATATTATTACAATCATTTCACCTGTTTTTTTTAAATGTGGCTACCAGACAATTAACATCCTATATGTGGCCTGCGTTATATTTCTATTGGGCAGTGCTCAGCTAGCCACTGAAAGGTAGAGAGATCATCAAGGAAATGAGAGCGTATGGGTTTGCTGGAATAAGACATAGCCATGATTTTAGGGGTTTTTTTGGCCCTGCAGCGTGGCTTGCGGGATCTTAGTTCTCCCACCAGGCCTCAAACCCAGGCCCCGGCAGTGAGAGTGTGGAGTCCTAACCACTGCACCGCCAGGGAAGTCCCTAGCCACGACCTTTTGATAAATAAGAAATCCTTTTGAATCCTAACTTGAAATAATAAAACAAAAAAGTGACGCACCGCTAGAAGGTACGTGATTGCTTCGATTCATCCCACACCTGATAAATGTTTATTCCATCCCAGTCTCCTAACAGGTGGCCTGATCTTCCTCCAGTCCATCCTCCACACAGTAGCCAAGGGGAGAGCTTCAACCTGCAACCCCGATCCCATCACACTCTGCAGCCTCTGGGTCTAGCCCTGGCTTGCTGTTCTTGGACCACCCTATGCCTCAGGGTTTTACACGGCCAGTTCCTTCGGCCCCGACTTCAACTCAGAGGTATCCTTCCATTCTCAGCTGAAACATCCCTTCCTCAGGGGGTCCTGCCCAACCCCCAAGCCCTGCTCAAACAAATCCCTCATTTAACCACCTCATGGAACTCTGTATGCTTCCTTCGGGCACTCACCACACTCTGTCACTACACGTTTCTTTCAGATATTATTTATTTGTCGATGTCATATATTACCTTATTTAATACTTTATATTACATTTGTCATGGAATATGCAATATAGTATGTATTATGTATAATATATGACTAAGATGAACCATATGAATTGCCATTTGTGCAGGACAAGGGTTGGCAAACTACAACACATGTGCCAAATCTGCCCCGCTGCCTGCTTCTGTACAATCCCCAAACTAGGAATGGATTCCCCATTTTTTTTAATTTAAAATGTAAAAAATAACAATTGGCCTCTGCCAACGGCGTGGCTCAATTTTGCCTCTTGGCCTGCAAAGCCTAAAATATTTACAACTTGGTCCTTTACAGAAAAAGTTTGCCAACCCTGGATATAGGTCAAGAATCACTGAATGCCAGCAATTTCCAACGCTGCTAATTTTATACATTATTTCTTCTGCATCCCGCTCTCCCCTCAAAGACGTCGTGGTGTTGGATGTACAGCTCTGTGACTACACTAGAAGCTGCCGAATTGTACATTTTGAATGGGCAAATGACCTGGCACGTGAATTATATCTCAATAAAGCTATTTTAAAAAGATGAATAAGACCCAGCATAATTTTAATTCCATGAAGTTTTCACCTTATATATGCTGTCCTTAGAACCTAACACTCTTCAAAAAAATTAGTAAATATACAAAGACCCCCACTTCATCACCTCAGGAAGAGGATACATCTAGACGGGACTTGTTTGCACTTGTTTAAAAAAAAGAATTGGGCTTCCCTGGTGGCGCAGTGGTTGGGAGTCCGCCTGCCGATGCAGGGGACGCGGGTTCGTGCCCCGGTCTGGGAAGATCCCACATACCGCGGGGCGGCTGGGCCCGTGAGCCATGGCCGCTGAGCCTGCGTGTCCAGAGCCTGTGCTCCGCAATGGGAGAGGCCACAACAGTGAGAGGCCCGCATACCACAAGAAAAAAGAATTAATGCAATGTCTTTTCCCATTGTTATCTTGCTTATAACTAGATTTTACCTGTTCCCCTAACCCAGGTTTCTCACCTTCACACTAGTGACATTTGGGGCCATGTAATTCTCTGCTGTGGGGCTGCCCTGTGCACTGTGGGATGTCTGGCAGCATCCCTGGCCTCTACCCACTAGAAGCCAGTAGCATCCTCTGCCCCGCCCCCAGTCATGACAATAAAAATGTCTCTAGATCTTGTCAATGTCCCCTAGAGGCTAAACTGCCCCAGTTTTGATCCACTGTCTTAACAGCTTTTCCATCTGGCCCCACTCCTGCCAACACCTAGTGACTCTCAAGACCCACCCACCTGCCATCCATTCATTTAACACATTTCCTAAGCCCCACTTTGTAATAGGGGTGAACCAGAAACATCCACATCCTATCCTGCCCTCAAGGAGCTTAGAACTTTGTCCAGAAGGTAGGACGGGTACATAAATGGCTAAAGGATTTTGAAAGCACTAAGTGTCATCGAAGACATACACATAAATGGCAAGACACTTCCAGAAAAGAGAGAAGGGTTAATTCACAAAGCGAATGGGAAGAAAACTCAGCTTCCTCATCCACACGGCAAGGACAATAATACCTGCTTTTCAGAGTCATCATGAAGAGTGAATCCACACATCACATTATTTCATCTTCGCCCCCAACCCTTTGAAGTGGGTACTATTGTTCCCATTTTGCAGAGGAACCAATCAAGGCACAGAGAGGTAAAGGAACTTGCCCAATGTGGCACAGCCTTGTGGCCAAAGCAGACTTCAACGCAGGCAGGCTGGTTCACTGCTACAGGTCCTGCCTCCCTGAGAAAATACACATGTGACAACAGACGGGTACCCGGTGACCACTCTATTAGTGGAAGTTATTGTCATTGTTGTTATTTCCACTTGAGAACTCAGCAGTCTTCTTGAAGTAGGTAAAATCTAAGGGGAGGGGGCCCAGATTTGCCAATATGGAGACAGGAGGGAACGGTGTTCTAAGACGGGGGCATGGCAGGATGGAAGGCAGCTGCTGGACAAGCTTAGGGCATGTGAGTGGAACAAAGAAGTGGAACGAAGTGCCAGGAGGGGACTGGGTGACAGACAGGGCTGGGAGGACAGGCCAGGGCCTGAACAAATTAAGCAAAGCAAAGGGGAGGTTCACTTAGGCTTCCCACCAAGAAAGTGCTGCATCACCTATACGCTGCAAAAGCTCCAAGGAATTGTGAAACCGAGACAGAAAATTCCTGGCTTACTCTTTTCATTCCCTTCTCTTGAATAGGGCCAAGAACAGGAAACTGGGAAAGCCACCTCATCCTCAAAACAATCCCTTGGAGACACCCTGTCACTGTCCCCTGCCCCAGAGCCTTCCAACGCAAAGAGTGTCCCGGCTCGCCCATCTCCATGTCCCAAGGTCTCTACTCCCAACTGAAATCTGAACTCTGTGCTCCGCATCGGTGCCAAGAAGCATCACGGGCACTGTTGAAGAGGACCAGAACTCGATGGCCAAAAGCACAAGCTTTGGAGCCGAAGGCCTTGAATCCTACCACCACCGCTTCCTGGCTGTGTGGCCTTGGGGGAGTCACTCCACCTCTGACTTTGAGCCACTCATCTCTCATTGGACTAAACACTCAACGTTACAGGACTTCCCTGGCGGTCCAGTGGTTAAGACTCTGCACTTCCACTGCAGGGGGCACGGGTTCAATCCCTGGTTGGGGAACTAAGATCCCACATGCTGTGCAGCATGGCCAATAAATAAATAAATAAACAAACAAACAAACCCAGTGTGAGGGGAGGGAGTGGCCACTGGGGGTGGAACGTGCTGCTGCTTACTTCTACTATATTATTACTGCCACTATTATTGTTGTTGTTGTCGTTATCATTGTTTGAGTGAGGATAACAGCTCATAAAGCCATGTGCCGGAATGCTGAAGCCTCCCCAAGGAGACTTTCTTTCATCTGTCTTGCTCCAGGCTTAGTCAAAGTCATTTGACACAGCCTGTCAGAAAAGCCTCCACTCTGGCCCACCTGAGTCCTCCTACCGTGGTCACTGACCTGGAAGCACCCACAATGGCTTCTGTCAAACAGGCCACTATTGTGACAACAAGGGACACTCCCATCACGGTGGAGACGGTGCCACCCCTGAGAGCCTAGACTCTGGGCCAAACAGCTGGGGTCCCATCCCAGCTCTGCTACATATGAGCTGTACTACCTTGGGCAAGTCACATAACCACCCTGGGCCTCAGTTTCCCCATCTGTAAAATGGGGATGATAACAGTCTATTAACCTCATAGGGCTGTTTTTGAGGATTAAATGGAAAGTGTTTTGTCCAGGGCCTGGGACTAACGAGCACTGTGACTGTTAGCTATGATCATCAGTCTTACCGGGTCCTGTAAGGCATGGTCGTGCCCCTACTTTGGCCCATGATACTCTCCCCCTGACCTCTGATGCTCTAGCTGTGATGGCCTCCCCACTGTCCTTCAATTTCACCCAGGTTTTTCCCCACCTCGGGGGCTCCCACCCGCTGTTCTGGCCCTGGAATACCCTTGGCCAGGCCAGCTCCTTCACATCCTTCCAGCGATGCCGGAGGAGAGAGGCCTACCTGTCTAAAGCGCCCCCCTCCCGGGTTCTTCACTAGGACCAAACCCCGTGTATTTCCTTCAGTGCCCCTATGTTTATGGGGCAGCACAGGACAGGGGTTACCAACCAGACTCGAGCCAGACGGCCTGGGTTTGAAACCAGCTCTGCCATCTACTAGCTGGGTGACATCACCTCTCTCTGCCTCCGTTTCCCCATCAGTCTCTACTCCACTACTGTGGGACTGAATCATTAGGACTTACAAAGAGCTTAGCACAGTCCCCAGAGCTCTGCAAATGCCCTGCACGTCTGCACTATCAACTACTTCCCGTTTGAGTTCTAAGTGTCTCTCTTTCCCTCCTACCTGTAATCTCCCCAAAGCAGGATCATGTCCTTTATCACCTGCATACAGGAGGTGCTCATTAAAGACTTGTTCAACAAATGAAAGAAGGGGTGACTAAATCTATCTGAAGAGCAACCCAGAAACGCGCAAAGAAAAGCCAGAGACTGTCCCCGCCTGTGACCCAACAATCATAGTTATGGGCACAAGCCCAAAGGAAATAACTCAAACAGCAAGAAAAGGAACAATTTTCACATGCTGGGCCATTCTCAGTGACAACCAGGAAGCTCCCAGGCACGCAAGAGCTGAGCAAACAGTGTCAGGGGATCCTGCTGAAAATGACCCAGCTGTCACGAACCAAAGCCGGGGCCACCTCCGGCCCTGGAGAGGCCACGAACTGAGAGGGGCAGGCATTGGCCACCCAGGCTCATGCCCTCTGATGAGGGTTTTTAACCTCATCAGATGTGAAAGCAGACCAAGAACAAGAGCTGTGATTAAGGGTTAGGGGAGGATCCCACATCACAGAAATGCTTGGTGCTGAAGGTGGAAGGGAGGTCTTGTTTTTCTGGAGAGGTTTAGGTACCCTCATAGAAAGTCCTTAAACAGCCCCAGGCACAGGCTCAACCTGTCTAATCCCTGAAACAAACCTATGAGGAGACAGGTCCTATCACTAGTCTCCATTTTACGGATGCGGAAACTGAGGCACAGAATGAAAACGCTCCCTGACCTGGGCCAACGAGACCGTGTTACCTGGAAGACCAGAAGTCAACTGTGGCTAACTTAGGGGCCAATCGAGGGGCCTACATCGCTGTCCTGTACTTTTTCCACCTCTGCTTCCTCCCAGATCCTCAGATTACACTTTGGACCAGAGCAGGGACTGCTGTGTAACGATGATGATGATGAAGACGATGGTAATAACAATGATGGAGAGCAATAGTAATAATAACAGCACTTCGCAGTGACAGGACTGGCACCATAACTGTATATTAACTCATTTAATTTTAGCACTCTATGAGGCAGGCGCTACCATTGTGCACACATGAGAAAACACAGGCAGAGAGAGGTAAAGTCACTTTACTGAGGTCACAGTGCTGGCAAGCAGCAGAACCAGGATCTGAGTGGAGGCTACACTGGCTCCCTGTGTTGCTATTTTCCTCTAAACATCTTCCCAACTGGCCTCCATGAGGCAGGGAGGCTGTGGTTTCACTTGTACTTAGCACTGGACCTACAGCAATAACACACAGAAGAGGGAGGGATCAGAAACTATTATCTTGGGACTTCCCTGGCGGTCCAGTGGTTAAGACTCCGCGCTTTCACTGCAGGGGGCACGGGTTCGATTCCTGGTCGGGGAACTAAGATCCCGCATGCTGCGCGGCCAAAAAGAAAATAAAACTATTATCTTATTGTATCAATTCAAAGGCCCATGTTTCATCACGTGACATCTGTCTGCATCTCGAGATCAGTGCATCCTACAATCTCTGCTGGCCACGTTTTCATAGCCTAGCGTCCCTGAAATTGGGATGCATGTCACAACTGCCGGCCTCCTGGATTCGATGAGATGTGGTGTGCCTCTCTCAACACCCCAGCCTCTTCTCTAATCTTACTGCACCATGAAGGATGGCAGGAGGCTTTTTCCTAAGTTTCCAGAATCAAGAAGGAGAAATGAAAACTGCCCTTACTTCTTGGCCAAGCTAACCCTAGGAGAGAGGCAATCACCACGATGACCCACCTCTTCAGCACGGCTCCGTAACAACTCGAGTAACTTTAATGGGGGTGCAGGAGGATGAGTGTAACTGTCAAGCTACCTGACCAGGCCACCTAGGGCAAAACCGCCAGCAGCCTCATCTGATAATCTCCACCTGCCAGCTGCGTTCTTGTCTCCACAGTCCCTTCCCCAGGCCCTTGCCCAGGCCAGGTTGTTTTTGCCAAACCCAGGCAGAGAGGAGGCAATAAAACCTATTCAACAAAGGACGTACAGCCCTTTCCCAAGGGCCATGGTTTCTGCCTGGCCCCATGAGAGAAATCCTCTCTGCCAGCACAGTGTTCTTTCTGAAACACACACTCAGATAGGATCTGCCTCAGAAAAGGGTTTTTATTTCAACCACTTCTGGGTCCATGAGCTCCCTTCTCCTCAATTTCTATAAGATACTTGGGGAGCAGCAACATGCTGAATTCACATCCACATGTATACTTCTCAGGTTTGCTGGAGATCTGATTAGCTGTGGGAAGAGACCTGAAAAGTACAAGCAGGCTGCAGATGTAAAGTGTTACCGATATACCGTCACCCGGGAGAAAACAGAATCACACAGTGATAAGTGACTAGCAAATCATGGCCTTGCCCAAAACATGGCAGCATGTGGACTGAGTCTGGGCAAGGGTTTCTCAATCTTCACACTCTTGACATTTGGGCCCCGATAATTCTTTGTTATTGGGGGGCTTCCCTATGCATTGTACAATGTTAGCAGCATCCCTGGCCTCTACCCACTGGATGCCAGGAGCACCCTCCTTCCAGTTGTGACATCCAAAAATGCTTCCAGATGTTGACAAATGTCTCCTGGGGCCAAAACTGCCTGGAGGAGAGAAGCACTGATCTAGGCAGTTTGCAGAATATCCTATTTTTTCATTTAGTGGTGACATATTTAACAGCTATTAGGTAAATACAAGAATATGACCAACCTGCAACCTCACAGAAATTCAAAAGTGACATGAAACTTCCTTTGGGATAAATTTATTTAGGTTTAAAAAAAAAAGTGAACTTATTTAAAGAAAAGTAGTAAATAAGTAGGTGGCAGACACTATTGGTTAGCTTCCTCAACAGCCTTTCCCAACTCCCTTCTCTCTCGCTGTCTCCCGCTAAAGAAGCGTAAAACCAAATGCTCACTTTCCCTGCCTCCCTACTAGCTGCAGGTG
Organism: Leucopleurus acutus; assembly: GCF_964270905.1. Classification (NCBI taxonomy): domain Eukaryota; kingdom Metazoa; phylum Chordata; class Mammalia; order Artiodactyla; family Delphinidae; genus Leucopleurus; species Leucopleurus acutus. The sequence continues at coordinate 25,959,281 of NC_139158.1, forward strand.
GTCATGTGATCCAGCTCCAGCCAAGGAGACACGAGCAGAAGTCTACAGCACCAGGAGAGGAGCTTTGAGGGAAGATTTTTACTCTCCTGAATAAAAAGAGGTAAATGAGGCTGGTGTGCTCCTTCTCTCTCCCTACCTTGAACCTACATGTGATGGCAGCCATTCTGGGGCCTTGAGGGAAAGACAAAGAAAGTGGTGTCAGCCCTGACACCACTGGGTCACTAATCCAATGCCAGCGACCGCCAGAGGTACTAGACCTCCTGATGTGTAAAAAAGTAAATACTTTTAGGTCTAGGCCACTGGAGTTATGCTTTCTGTTCCTTAGAGCCAAATGCAATCCTAGTAGGTATGAAGTGAGATGTAAATGCCAAAATCATGAAGACTACACACGAGGGACTGAGGGTGAGACAGTGGAGAAGAGGGCAGGCACTGAGGTCACACTGGAAGCTTTGAACACTGTCTACAACCCTTGCCAGCTGTGTGAACATGGGCAAGTTTAACTGTGCCCTCAGTTTCCACATCTAAATAAGGGATCATAAGAGCACATACCCAGCATTACCATGAGCCCCAAACAAAGTATTTACAAAGAAGGCACTACTTGACATAGAATAATCCTCAATGCATGTTATTTACAAAAATAAATCCTCACCAAAGTTACCCAATAAAATAGGACTAAAGACTAAAATTGGGGACTTCGCGGGTTGTCCAGTGGTTAAGAATCCATCTTGCAATGCAGGGGATACCGGTTCGATCCCTGGTCGGGGAACTAAGATCCCACATGCAGTGGGGCAACTAAGCCCATGTGCCACAACTACTGAGCCCACATGAAGCAGCTACAGAGCCCACGTACTCTGGAGCCTGTGTGCCACAACTAGAGAGAAGCCAGAGCTCAGCAACGAAGATCCCATGCACCACAGCCAATAAATAAATAAGACTAGAATTGATTCAGTCATTGGTTCTTTGCAACACCTAGAAAGGAAGCTGCCTGTAAGGATTGTATGTAAAATACCCCTGCCTTGGTGTTAAAGACAGTAAATCAAGCAACCAAGACTTTCTGGAGGATCCAAGTCTAGAGGTCCATGTCTGTCTCCTCACGCCAGCCCCCCTTCTCTCCAATCTCCACACTGGCCTTTCTCGTTAAGCTGGGGCTTTTGTACATGCTTTTTCCACTGCCTAGAACACTCTTATCTTCTGCTTTTGTCTTTGTAGCAAACTACTAGTTGTACTCCAATACCCACTCTTCCTGAACCCCTAGTAATTAATCTTCAGCTGGGCACATGCCTGTCCAGAAAAGAAACTACATTTCCCGGACTCCCTTGTAGCTAGATGTGGTCACATGACTAGGTACTGGCCAGTGGGATGTGAACAGAGTGATGTGGGTGACTTCTGGGTTGCACCCTTCTGCCCCCTTCGCTCTGGCTGGAATGTGGACATGGGGCTGCACATTCCTTTTTTTTTTTTTTTTAATATTTATTTATTTTAGTTTTGGCTGTGTCGGGTCTTAGTTGCAGCATGCGGGCTCCAGAGCGCACAGGCTTAGTAGTTGTGGTGCACCGGCTTAGTTGCCCCGCGACCTGTGGGATCTTAGTTCCCCGACTAGGGATCAAACCCGCATCCCCTGCACTGGAAGGCAGATTCTTAACCACTGGCCCACCAGGGAAGTCACAGCGGTACACATTCTTGGGTCAACAATGTGGGTGGCACCTGGGGACAGCAAAGCAACAAGACAGGAGGGGCCTGGGCCCCTGACACCCTCAGGGACAGAGCTGCCACACCAAACTAGGATTTTTACACCAGATAGAATTTAGCTTCTATCTTAAGCCACTGTGTTTAGGGTCTATGCCACATACAGCCAAACCTATAATATCATATAGGCTCAGGAAGTTTCTCCTTTCCTCCGTTGGATCAGATCAAACCCCCTACTACATCACAGAGCTCCCTTTCGTAGCACTGCACAGCTATGATTTTCCACTCATTTGTTCAATCCCCAGACAAGACTGGCACTCAAAGGTGGCAGGGAGCTCTGCTCTGCACATCTTTGACTCCCAGCATCAAGTTCAGTGCAAGGATAATCAAGAGCACCCAGAGAATGTCGACTGAATGGGCCCAGGCTATGGGACCAAGGGGTGAGAGCTCTGTCTTCTGTGCACAGCTCACAGTCTTGGCGCACTGACCCTCGAAGGCTCTGTCTCCTGCAAGGGGCATCTAAGAGGGTGGAAAACATGCCCCTTTGACACCCACCCAACCTTGCTTCACATCATTCCCAGATCTCCCTTACAGAAGTTAAAAAACAAGGCTATCCGACCGCCTGGAGAGGAAACAATTATTAGCAAATTACTTAATTAGGCTCATGTTGACATTTCACCTTTGAGTAAATATGTTAGTTAAAAATGGGTCGAATCCAAGATGCACAGTTACTGAAACATAAAGAATGTTTTCAGAAAATCCCATTTCTGCTTTTAAAAAAATATCTTATATTTGGGATGTGCGGAGAAAAGAGACTGAAAATTAAAATGCCAATAAGAGGTTATCTCTAGAAGAGCATCATTATGGAGGATTTTCACATTCTACTATACTGGTTCCTGTACTGTTTCATTTTATACTGGACCTCTTATAATGTCAGACAAAGAAGAGCATAAGAGAAAAGAAGTCCCTTTAAGTAACTCAATCGTGACCATCTTTACAGTAACTGAAAACCTGGAACTTCCCAAGTATGCATCTGTCAGCAGTCTCAGCTGTCACAGCCCACCTTCACTCCTGTGCCATGTATTTAAGTACTTAAACAAGTCTTCTTCATCCTCAACTACAAAGAAAATCTGCATAATGAATTTCCCCACCCATCAGCCCAATTTCAGAGCTGACACCCAACACCCTGGCATGCCTCATCCAGACCCGGGCACCCTACAGACACCCCATAACAACTGGGCGAATTAGCCCAAATCCTCAGATGCTGGGGACCGGTAGTCTGAATCCCTGAAATTGCGCTGGGCTCCATCCTGATTTTGTCAAGGCCTGCGTGGGCCCAGAGGTTACAAGGAGGTGATAAACCAGAAGAGAATTGCCACACCAGAAATCCCCACTCCACTCCCCCCAACTGTCCATCACGGTCCCCTCCTGTCCAGCCTCCTGCAGCACCACAGCGAGTGCCTGCCATGCTTAGCTAAGCATCCTCTATATCTTGCCTCTTTTCTTTCCAACTCTGTGAGATACACGGCATGATCATGATCCCCACTTTACAGATGAGGACACTGAGGCTCCCAGAGGTGAAGTGACTGGCCCAAGGTCGCACACCGGGAACTGGCAGGACCGATTTTCGCACCCAGGCCCCTGAAGCTGGCCTCGTGACCCCAGCCGTATGTGTCCCTGGCTTTCTTTGGAGCTACACCTTCTCCTCGCCCAAGTATCCCCATGCCTTCAGCTGCCAATGCTTGGCCGCCCACCACCACCCCCAACTAATATCCTCTTTGGGAATAAAGAGGGTCTGACTGAGGGGGGGGCCATTTCTCCAACCCCTCCCCACCAAATATGCAAATGAGCTGGAAGTAGGCCAGCCCTGACCCCAGCACCAAGTGTGAAGTGGTCCACCTAGACCACAAGGATCTCAGTGGACAAAAGTAAAAGAAGGGAGAGCCCCATTACACTACAACTGCAGTCCTCAGAGCCTAAACTACCACGTGTCTTTGCTCCGCGACCCTGAGTGAGTGAAACTGTTTTTGAGGAAGAAGCCTTATCACAGGGCTCCTGGGTAATCTAAATTATAACTACCAGGTCACCTTCCCCAGCACCCTAAAGCTCCAGCTTTCCCCTGGGCCACTGGTCTCCAGCCTTATAAAGCTGATTAGAGGGACTGCAGAAGGCACTGCCATTAATATGCACCACTCATCTGCTATTAACAATCATAAAAACAACAACAATAATGATGGGCACCCTTAGAGAGACCCTGCTAGAATTGAGCCACCACTTTTTTAAACACAAGCCAGGCTGTAGATAGGACAAAACCTTTCCGATGATTTGAGATATTCACTCCACTCCTAAGAGTATGTTCCAAGAAAGTAAGTCAACAGGCACTACCCATATGATATTCATTACAATGTTCTCTGTGAGAGAAAAAAAAAAAAAGAAGGGGGGAAACAGCAACCTAAATGTCAAACCACAGGCAATAATTATATAAATTACAGTCTACCAATACTAGGAACTACTGCTTGGACATTTAAAGGTATAATTACAAAAGTTGTGCAGGAACATGGGAAAATTCTTACAAGAATAAATGAAAATGTGGGATAGAAAATAGTACACACTTTACAAGCGCAACCTGCAAAACCACATAAAAATCTGGACAAGAATCGGATGTCAACACACCAACAAACAATGGCCAATGGAAAAATATGTGCGACACACATGACAGACAAAGGGGCGAGATTCCCAATATACTGAGAGGCCCCGCAAATTAACAGGAAAAAGCAAACCAGAGTAAAGATGCACAAAAAGGACACTGAAAGAAAGACGTGCACAGAAAAGAACACGCAAATTACCAGGGAATATGTTGTAGGATGCTCAGCTTCTAACTTCTAAGGGAAACGTGGGTGAAAAAAGATATCTTTTTTGTCCATCAAATTAACAGAATTCGGCCATGTCCAGTGCCAGGAAGGATGCAGAGAAATGGGAATTCTCAGTCCCTGTCACTAGGAATGGACTTGCCACAACTTTTCTGGAAAATAACCAGCCAATACCCATTAAAAACTAAAATTTACATAATTTTAACCCATGTACTCTTATGTTCACTGGAGCACTGTTTACAGAAACAAAAAATGGGGAATAACACAAGCGATGTTATTAGCTGGGAAATGGCTGAATTAATTATAGCAAATCTGTATTATACAATTCACTAAGGAATTACTAGTGAGATTCTATGTATTGCCATGTATCATATGTTAAGCAAAAATAAAGTGATGATTATAACATAACCCATTTTATTTTTAAGCATATTATTTATGTTTATAAACATTTCCATGATTACAGAGAAAGGACAGGAAGTATAGCTTGGTTATTGATTAGAGAGAGAGTTAACACTTTATTTAAATATCTCTGTTGTTTTCTCACAAGGAGTATCACTTTGGGAACAAAAGAACTCTACAATGAAACTAGAAAGTTTACATGTAAAAATTAAATCCGAGTTGTATCAGCTTGTATTAGCATGTATTAGTTGTATTAGCATGCATTAGTTGTATTCACATGTATTAGTTGTATTAGCATGTATTAGCATTAGATTATGAGTAAAACTTTTACCTGTTGTTAAATTGTTGATGTAAAAACACTTTTTAAACAACAAAGACGTCAAAGAACGTTTAAACATATCTTTTTAAAATTAGAACAAAACCAATCATTCTCTGGACCAAATCCACTGGAACGTAAGGTTTAACTCCGCTGGGCAAAACCCTCTCATACACAGGGAAGCAACGTGAGCCTGGTCAATTCCCAGCCTGATCAATGCTCTCAAATGCCCCAAACACAGCAGGTGCTTAATAAATGTTGGTGAGTCCATTAGTGGGAGTATAAACTACAGCTCCACCTGACAATTAGAACTGTCAGATTTCAAAATGCACATATCCCCCAACCCAGCAATTTCGGGGTGGGGGCTGGGGGTAGGGATTTATTCTGCTTTGTCGTTTACATCTATTTGCATACAGTACCAAGATGAGTGCTCGGGGCAGCACGGTTCATCACACTGAAAACTGGAACCAAGGACCCTGACAGCAACTGAGGGAGGACTGGGTGAATACACAGCACAGTCCTTAACAGAAGAAAGTGTGGCCTGCAAAGTATTATTCCCTTTTTCTTTCAATTTGCATGGACTTAACATGTAAAGAAAATCAACACTGGTTTCTTAGTGAAAGGAGCCAGATACAGAACATTATTTAGAATATGAAACTATTTGGGGAGGAAAAAAAGATACTCATTTTCAATCTCTCCCCACCCCCTCACCCTTCATACATATTTGCATATGCTTGAAATTTTCTAGGACACCCAAGAAACTACCATGAATGGCGACTTCTGCAAACAGAGCACAGGGAGAGGAAGCACTGAAACTTTTACTTTCTCTTTATATTCTTCTAGAATATAGTTTTATTCTGGGATTTTTATAACTTTTTAAAAAAGTTATAACTTTTTTAAAATGATAATTTTTTGTAAGTAAAAGCACAATCAAAAAAGTTACCGTGCAAGATCTTCCAGGCCAATTCAACATCTAGTTTTGTTTTGTTTTTAACATCTTTATTGCAGTATAATTGCTTTACAATGGTGTGTTAGTTTCTGCTTTATAACAGTGAATCAGCTATATGTATACATATATTCCCCACATCTCTTCCCTCTTGCGTCTCCCTCCCACCCTCCCTATCCCACCCCTCTAGGTGGTCACAAAGCACCCAGCTGGTCTCCCTGTGCTATGCGGCTGCTTCCCACTAGCTATCTGTTTTACATTTGGTAGTGTATATGTGTCTATGCCACTCTCTCACTTCGTCCCAGCTTACCCTTCCCCCTCCCCATATCCTCAAGTCCATTTTCTACGTCTGCATCTTTATTCCTGTCCTGCCCCTAGGTTCTTCAGAACCTTTTTTTTTTTTTTAGATTCCATATATATATGTGTTAGCATACGGTATTTGTTTTTCTCTTTCTGACTTACTTCACGCCAACATCTAGTTTTAAAAGAAGAGTTTTCAAAAAAAAAAAAGAAGAGTTTTCTAGCAATCTATAGAAAGTCATTTTAATCGTGTAAGAAAAGCACCTCATCATCTTAATGGGTCCTGAAAAGGCTTTGAAGGGGAATCAAGTGGGGAATTCCAACTTGATCTGACCCTGAACGGTGCAGCTAAGGTTCTGAAACAGATGAAACTCATTGAAAAATATAAACCTGAGACTCGCTCAAACCTAAATGGATCAAAAGCCCATGACCATCGGGGAGCAAGTAACGCTCCATCTCCTCGCTAAGCTGCAGTGAGCTTCTTCCTTGGAATTTCCAAACCCTTATTATTACCACAAGCCATTTTATTAGTGCTTTATGGATTTTTGCAGAATGTTCCAGGCAAGATTTTCATGAGACGGGCTCTGCACCTCAGGGTCTTTGCATCTGTTGTTCCCTCTGTCTGAGGCTCCCTTCCCCCAGCCCTTGCACAGCCAGCTTTGCCATTCAGGTCAAAGGTCAAATGTCACCTCCTCCAAAAAGCCTTCCCTGGACTTGCCCCTATCATAGCTTGCACCCCAGTTCTTCCCAGTTCACATCTTTGCGGCACTTGCCGCCACCCAAAATCATTTTGGTCATCCCCAGCGTAAGCTCCATGAGAACGTGGACCTCGTCTGCCTTGTTCGTGGCTGTATTCCCAGCGTCTAGAATAGTGTCAGCACCCTGTAGATGCTCAATTAATAATAAAAGACTGAATAAATGAACGAGTGAGAAAAGGTTGCGGGAAGAACAGGAGAACGAATCCAGTGTTGTAAAAACCACTATCAAGCTGTCCGTGCCGGGGAAACGCAGGCACTTGAAAACTGCTCTCCAGAGAGGAAGGCATCCCCAAGCAAGTATCCGTAGTTACCCAAGAGGCCAATAAAAGGTAAACGGAGGTTCTCAGAGAGACAACTCACTGAGAGGGAAGGAAAAAGCCTCAAAAAACCTGAATTATTCCCCGAGGGTACCGGATGCCACCCTCCCCGGGTCACCTAGAACCCATTTTCCAGAACTTGGCAACCTCCTCCAGGAGATGAAACCCCACAATTAAACCAAGGGGAAACTTAAGTAGAGTCTCGACTTTGTAACTGTCCACCTATCCTGGGGCAGTTGAAGATGAACGAGCAGCGCTTCAAAGCTGACCTCTAAGGACCAGGACTTCACGATGGGACTGAGCCGTCAGAAACCCCACTCCCAACCCAAATGGATTCGGGGAGAAAAGCCCTGGGTGGAAAGTGGCAAACAGCATGGAAACGGCTGCAATCGCTTCTCTAGCTAATTGGAGTTTAACCTCCTTAACATCTCATTAAGCTTCTCCACAGCAACCCCAATAAGCCAATTACGGGAGACGTTCAACAGCCTAAAAACTCAAGGAAGGCTTCCCTGGTGGCGCAGTGGTTGAGAGTCCACCTGCCGATGCAGGGGACACGGGTTCGTGCCCCGGTCCGGGAAGATCCCACATGAGAGGCCCGCGTACCGCAAAAAAAAAAAAAACTTAAGGAAATGCAGGAGGGGTGAGGCAAAAGTCTTGCCCCAGATTTCTCCTCCAGATTCCTCCCCACCAACGGCTGTGGGACTTCGCCACCCAGGGGACGTCTGACAACGTCTGAAGACATTTTTGTTGTCACAACAGCGGGGAGGTGCTACTGGTATTTAGTGGGTAGAGGCCAGGGATGCTGCCAAACAGCCCAGAGCGCACAGGGCAGACCCACGACGGAGTTATCTGGCCCAAAAGGTCAAGAGTGCCCAGGATGAGAAACTGCTCCACACCTACCACCCCTCCCCCATGCCGGCTTCCTCACTGCTCAGCCTTCAAGAGGGAAGCAGGGGTTCCACAGCTCCACGGGAAGAGACGCTGTCTCAGTTACCATGCCAGGTTGGGGGAGACACTCGCCTCAGGATGTTCAAGTCCTTGTCATTATCTCAATCCATTTCATTAGCCCTTTATTCCTTTTGGCAAAACGTTCAGGTAAGTTTTTATGGGCTAGAGTTTTACTGACCATTAAGAGCTGATGAAATCTAGACCTTATCCCACCATGAAAATCTGGAGCCGACATCACAAACTAGACGCTTGCTTCAAATTCCCCGGGCATTGATAATTTGTTTATCCATCTCCCTCCTGCCAACATGACCAAGCTAGAGCAGCACCAAACCAGTGAGCCAGAGCGGCCCCAGTCACCTCACCAAAAGGCCGGGCTTCAAAGCAGGAGATGCCGACTCAAATGCCTATGGGTGCCAGGTGGGGTCCATCAGTGAGGGAAGCAGACCAGGTAAGAAAGCACGAAGAAAAAAGGCAACGGACGCCGGGCCTATGAATTAAAGCGCAATAAGGAGGAGCGGGGACTGCGGCAACCTGGGGCCAGCAGGCCTGTTCTGCAGGGGGCAGCCCCAGCTGATCACCACCACGTACAAACATGGGCCCTCATGCAATGATTTTTCAAAAGTCAGAAATGCAGATTTTTCTGTGAATTCTCCCCATCTGTAAATATTAGCAATCATAGTAATTCAACATTAAAATAAAGTCAAAGCAGCACACCAGTGGGCCAGATCTAACTCCCCCCCAAGGAACTCGTACCTCAGACACTCAAATTCAAATGCTAATGGCGCCCACAGTATGCCAGGCTCTGAGTCCTGGAAAAAGGGACGGACCAGACTCAGTTCTGACCTTTGCAAGACAAAATATAAGCAGTTGGATGTGGAAGCTGGAAGGCTTGTTCTACCTGAGAATCTATTCCAAACAGGTAAGGGACTATTTCATCCTTAGAGGGCTTTGGAAAGAGGTTCCAACCCAGCTCACAAGCCACTCCAAAGCTTCATGTCATTCATTCCTTCAGTAAATACTTACTGAGCACCTACTATGTTCCAGGCACTGTTCCAGGTGCTGAGATTACACAGCACAGGCAAAACCCCTGTCCCTGTGAAGTTGACCTTTTGGTGAGAGTTTACAGGGAGTAAACAAAACAAATAAGTAAGAGATTTGGTGTAGGGCTTCCCTGGTGGCGCAGTGGTTGAGAGTCCGCCTGCCGATGCAGGGGACGCGGGTTCGGGCCCCGGTCCGGGAGGATCCCACATGCTGCGGAGCAGCTGGGCCCGTGAGCCATGGCCGCTGGGCCTGTGCGTCCGGAGCCTGTGCTCCGCAACGGGAGAGGCCACAACAGTGAAAGGCCCGCGTACCGCAAAAAAAAAAAAAAAAAAAAAGATTTGGTGTAGATGGCAGTACGTACTGGGTTGGGGAGGGGGGGTTGGGAGGAGCCAGAGGACTGGGAATACAAGGAAGCAGCAGGGAGTCAGGGAAAGGCTGACTGGGGTGACATCTGAACAAGGATTTGAAGGTGCAGGAGCATTCTGGGCAGGGGAAACAGCAACTGCAAAGGTCCTGAGGCAGTGTGAGGGAGACAGAAAGTACCAGGTGATGTGGTCAGAGAGGTGAGGGGACCAGATGCTGTCAGGCCTTGTAAGCCTCTCTAAGCCCTCTGGCTTTTTTCCTGAGGGAAGTGGGGCGTCGCTGCAGGGTCTTGGGCAGAAGGGGGAGAGGATCTGACCTCTGTCTTTAACAGGAGCCCTCTGGCTGCGGGGTTGAGACCAGACTGTAGGGGCCAAGGAGGGCAGCAGGGAACGCACTGAGGCGGAAACACCCAAATGCAGGATTGAGCCCATGGTGGCTCTGGCCAGAGCAGCAGCTGGAGAAGCAGTGAGAAGCAGGCATTCTGAAGGAACAAACAACAGGATTTGCTGAGAGATCAGCTGTGCAACGGGAGGCAAAGGTGGGGAGTCAAGGATGACGCAGGGTTTGGGCCTGAGCCTCTGGGGACAGGGCTGCCATCAGCTGAGATGGGGAGGGCTGGGGTGAGGGGGCTCCAAGTTCCATGTGCGACGCGGTAAACTGGAGCCACCCATGAGACACCCAGGTGGAGACGTTAGTTCCAAAAAGTTGAGAACACAAATGGAAAGAGAGATTTTCCATCCACCACTGGGTTCCAAACGTGAGGCTCCTCCAAGACTATCACAAACAGAGCCGGTCCAGCTGGGAGAAGATCACTGCTCCTTGTTGTTGGGTCGCTGGGGCTTCGTTCTGCAAGGCTGGAGGGGAACCCAGGAACCCTGAGCTAGCCCTTGCCCTGCCCTAGCCTCTCAAATGGCTTTTCTCCTCCCAAAGCCATCCGCCTTGTCACGCTGCCATTCTGGGCCTCAGATTCAACATGCGTGAAGTGGGGTGGACGGAGGGGAAGACCCCATCAGTTCCAGGGCCCCTTTGGCTCTAATCCGCAAGGGAGAGAGGAGACTGGAAGGAGGGGCAGAGAGGAAGGTGGAGGAAGGCACGGTGATGCATCTAAAAACCCATAGAAAATTTGAAGAATGGGGGAAAAATAAATCCTCTCATTCTACATTGTTGTAAAGCCTAAGGGAGCTAATTACACCAGGAATTAGCCTGACCCCAAGGTCAGACCTTACCCCAAGAAGAATTTCAAATGGTTTCTAAAATACTCCTTTTCTCCCACCCTTTAGCAGCTAAATTGAATATTCAGGGGGTTACTCAGGTGGAAGATGGTTCAGGGCAGCTCCGTGGCAAGTATCAGCACCAGGACCAAATATTAGCAGGACTCCATGAACCATGACACAGATCCACCACTTCTGTTCATCCCCAGCAGCAGCAGGTACAGCAGCAAAAATTAACTAGAAAATTCCAGTTGTTGCACCGCTCACATGTACTAAGTGCTAACTGTATACCAAGCAGCAACATTCTAAGCACCTGCCAAGGATTCTCTTGGTACCGTGTTACCATCCTCATTATACACATGGGGAAACTGAGGCATGGAGGGGGAAGTAACTCGCCCAAGCTGCAGAGCCAGGATTTGAACCCCAGGGATGTGAGCACTGCTCAGAGCCGCCATACTCCACTGCTTACTGACTTGTCGCTTACTTTTCGACATTTTCTGATTTTTCTACACTGGACACGCAACACATTAATAAATGAATTTTTAAAAAAAATTAACTCGCAAGGGGAGGCCCGTGCCCATTTTCCAAACCATCATTTAAACATCAGCCACAAAACAGTCCTTCCTACCCGCCCCCCTACAACCACCCTCAAAAAAAAAACAAAGGCAAACCCAGCGCTGGGGAACTCAGCCCCTGTTTTCCATTTAGATAACCAAGTTCCTCTTTTTCCATCCCAGAGCATTTGCCTGGGTGAAGGTGGGAAGTCAGCCAAACACTCACCACAGGCTATTTCCACGTGCAGGTTTTTCTGGCCATTTCCTGGGGCTCAGAGGCCGGCACTGGCCCAGGAACAAAGCTCTGACTAGAGTCTCAGGTGGGCTAGTCACCTTGATTTCTAAACACATGACCTTGGTCAAGGGAGGAGGCAGGCATGACTGGGTGGGTGGCCCAATCCCATGCCCCAGGTGAAGAAAAAGTGGGTCCAAAGGAAGGACAAGCAACTCGAAACACACAACTTCATCTTTGGAAAGAAGCATAATAACCTCTGCTTAACTCTGTGCAGGGCACAGGCTGAGCCACTTGCACAGATGGACTCATTTACTTTTCAAAACCACCGCAGGAGGTTGAGACTTTGGGGGCCCCTACCCCCACTTTACAGATGAGGAAACTGAGGCACAGAGAGGCACACTGGCTTGCCCAAGGTCACAGAGTCTCTCCCGGCCTTGAGTGTGTGCCCTGGAAAACACAGAAGTCACCTGCTTTCAATTACTTTGGTTTCTCCTGCTACCTGGAAGTTCTCATGCCCCAGCTGCCTACTCTCAAACTCTGGTTCCAGGGCACCTCCAGAAATTGGGACATCCAGCAAGTCCAGAAATCCAGAGGGAGGGAGCGCAGAGAAAAGTCTGCAGGGCCAAAGACTGGGGAAAGATGCAGGGCCTGGCAGAAGGGAAAGCCAACCACCTGGCAACTTCTGTAGCAAAAGTCCTTGCAGGAGAAAAAACACAACTGTTTCCCCGGATGAGCTTCTTTAGCTAAATAAACGGAGGACACCCCCAAACCCAGTCGACTTTGGAAAACCTGACTAGACGTCAACTGCCAGTTGCCATCAATGAAATACACCCTGGTGCAGAATCTAATTTACAGCCGCCTATTTTTTCCCCTCTGTAATTTATGAGAAGAAAATAAACAAGGAAATACTCCAGTATTCACAGCCAGCACTAGACCAGATCCCCATCTGATTCTTGCAGAAATCATCTTGCTGTTGTTACACCAGGTACGGGGAGCAAGGACTCCTCAGATTCTCCTCTCTCTGCTAAGTACAACACTACTTTGCAAATAAGTCTGCTCTCCAATTAGTCCTGGACCTTGAGTGCAAAGCTCTGGACTATTTCCAGCCCCAGAGTAAATCTCTGATCCCACTGGCCTGAAAATGTGAGACATACCCAGCAGTGTTTTGTTATTCTACCAAGTGATACCTCCCAAAAATAAAGCCTTTCCCACGGGGCCCCCCAGGATGACTTTTCAACACTCCAAATGCAGCCTGCAAGGAGAGGACCACAAAACAGAACAAGAAGGTATTTTTGGATGCTAATCACTGGCTCCAAAGAACCAAGGGTGTTTCCCTCTCCTGATTCCTAAACACAAGTGGGAAAACTATCCTGTCCAGAACTGCATTCCGTGTTTACCAATAATCAAGATGGTGGGACACAAGAGTGCTTCCTGTAACAAAGAGGCAAATAGCATTACTGGGAAACTAAAGCCCAAGACACTGGGGATTAAACCACAGAGAACGGACTCCGAAGACTCAGCAGGCTCAGCAATGGACATTCAGAAGAAACCTGGAGGTGGGGGTCCCCACAGAGACGAGCCTCACGATTCAGGGGGTGGAATGGCACGCCCACTGGTACCAGGATACTGGGCATCCTCAGCTGCACCCCAAACCTGACCCCAGGGTCAGGCAAGTCAGAGCAGGGGTGAGCAGCCCTACCTTCTTTCCTGGCTGTTCCTCAAACTTCCCTAATTTTCCCCGTTCCCCCAAACTCCCCTCAAAGTATAAGCAAAAGGAAAGTAAAAGATGACCAAAAAAATTGTAACCACAGGAGACTAATATGGATGCAAAACAAGTGGGGAGGGGGAAAACCTCAACCCAGTCGCTGGAAGCCCCTTTCCATAGCCTGAGCCCTTCCCCAGCTCAGCCCTTTGGTAACGGGGTGTTTGCGAAAGGGGGGCTCCAAACCACAAAGGAGATGGGGGAACTTAAGCAGCGAGACACCCCCCACCTCTGGCGCCTCCTTCCCCGGCAGGTTATTTTTAATCGAAAAGGGAACCCCAGAGCGGACAGGGCCCCTCTTTTCAGCCCCCTCCCCCAGGCTCTGGCCCCTCACCTTCCCCCAAAAGCCCCAGAGCCGGGCACAGGCAACCCCTCCCCAACGCCCTGCTTCCCCGGAGCCGAGTCACCCAAGTTTTCCCCCCTCAGCAGCACTCCCGAAGGGGCCGGCCGCGGGCGGGTTGGGGAGCGGAGCCCCCAGACCAGCTGCTGGGTGGGGAGCCCGGCGCTCGGGGCGGCAGGGGTCCCCGGGGCTGCGGGCCCGGCCCGCCCTTCCCGGCGCTTCGCCCTAACCTCCTGCCTCCCCGCCCGCCGGCCTCCCTCCCTCCCGCTCCCCGCCGCCGGCCCCACGCGGCACGGGAGGCCGCCGAGCACTTACCCAGAAGGGGTCTGAGCCATCGACGCTGCAGAAGCCGCGGAGCGCCATGCGGCCGGCTCGGGCACGGCGGGCAGCGGCGGACGGACTAGCCCGGCTGCTGGCGGCGGCGGCGGCGGCGGCGGCGAGGGCGGGAGGCAGCGGCGGAGGGAGCCGGGGCCGCAACGCCGCCTGGTTGGCCGGCGCGTCACGGGGATGCGGCGGCCCCGCCCCGCACGGCCCCGCCCCGCTCACCTCGTCCGGCCCGCTTGGGCCACGGCGGGAGGTTGCACCGTCGCTGGTCCGGCCGGTTGGCCCCGGACCCTCGGGCGCCCGATCTTACCCCCTCATAGGAGGCCCGGGGAAGTCCGCTGTAGATGCGGCCGCGACCTTTGCGTCCAGACCCCGCGACCAGTTTTCAAATCCTGCTGTAACAACAACGACGACGACAGCATTAGTAATAGAAACAACCGGGGGAAATAGAGTGTACTTATCCATCTATGAGCCAGGAGAGTGCCAGACACCGTAGCTGCGTCCTCACTGCACCCTCACTGTTATGACTCCCTTTTCATGAAGGAAGAAAAGAAGAGGCAGAGAGGTTTGAGTGACTTCTCCAGGGTCACCGGGCTTACCCAGCCTGCTGACTCCAGAGCTGACGCAGAAACAGTAGGAGGTGGATACTCTATTTAATCTATGCTTTACAGGTGGAGAAACTGAGGCTCAGAGAGGTGAAGCGACTTGCCCAAGGTCACACAGCTGGCAAGTGGCAAAAGTGGGGCTGGAACCCATGACCAGTCTGACTCCAGAGCACTCGTAGCCTGAAGGCTCCAATCTCTAACCCAAACAGCTGTGTGCAAGCAGCTTTGACATTTTCTCCACCTTCTCTGCAGCACTTAGGAAATAACCAGGTTACTGATCTTTACCTTTGAGGTAAAGAAACTGAGGACTAGAGATACAGTAATAATTAACAAGCATTCACAGTCATGGGGCTTCCCAAGGCTGAGCTGTTAGCAATGAACATGAATTAACATGTGTAATGCTCACAAGAACCCCAAGAGGTAAGTACTATTATTATCCCCATCTTACAGTTGAGGAGACTGAGGCCCACTGAGGCAGAGTACTTTGTCAGGGATTATGTAGACCGTAAGTGGCTGAACCAAACCTTGAATCCAAGCTGACTGATCGGGAAGGGAGGAATCTATAATGCTAACCATCTTGCCATACTGTCTCTTTTTTTTTTTTTTCCTTTTTTTTTGGACCTCAGATTCGATGAGGAGACGGTAGAGTGTTCTCACTCATTTTGTTCAGATTTTCCAAGGAATGCATACTATACTGTCTCTTTTTAATACACAGGCAGCCAGTGACAGAAGCTGGGCCTGGGGCCTGGGAGTCAAAGCTTTCCTCCCTAATCCCCTGCCTGATGTATGGTTTCCATTACACACACACACACACACACACACACACACACACACACACACACACACACACACACACACACACACACACACACACACACACACACACACACACACACCAGCTGCACCAAATAAAACAGGAAGAGTGATTGAACTTGAGACCGCCCCCCCTCCGCCTGCCACTGCCCTGCCATGAACCTAGTGAGGGAGGGAGGGAGATAGCATTGTTTTCTGTGACTTTTTTTTATTGGCCCAGGTTCCCCTCAGGGTGAGTGAGTTTTTATGGGATAATTACTTTCAGGTTATAATGCTCTTTGAGCTGTTGCTTTGACATTTATACATTTAAAAAATACTTACTGAGCATCTACTATACGCCAGGTCTTTCTGGAAACAGGACAAAGTTGCTGCTCTTATGGTGCTTAAAGTGTTGGGGTTTCTTGCGGGGGAGGGGTGTTTAAAGTGTTTTTTTTTAATGGGAGGGGAACAGGTTAATCAAATAATCACACAAAGTATATTTACAGCTGTGATAAAAGCTAGGAAGAAAAAGTGGGAGTAAGAGGGTTTTAAAGGGTCCTCCTGGCCTACTGGCAGTGGAAGTCAGTGAAGGCTTCCTGGAGGAAGGGTCTTTTGAACTGGGATACAAGTGATGAGTCTGGTTTCATGAGGCCTGGGCTGTGTTCTGGGATGAAGAAAACAGCTTATGGAAAACCATGAAGCAGGACAGAGCAAGTCCCTGGAGGAACCTGAAGACAGTCTGGGTGGTAGGAATCAGAGACAGAAGCAGAAGGGACTCATCTGGGGCAGGAGGGATCAGGAGGGGCCAGAGCATGCAAGATCTTGTTGGCTGGAGGAGGGGTTTCAGCCTGGCCCCCCGAGTGATGGGGAGCCATTTCTGGATTTTAAGCAGGGTACGAGATGGTCAGATTTCTTTCCATTTTTATTCAAATTCTTTATTCATCCATTCTTTCAACAAATATTTATTTTTATGAAAAGGTGTTCAACATCATTAGTCATCAGGGAAATGCAAGTAAAACCCAGTGAAATACCATTACCCACCCACCAGAATGACTGAAATGAAAACGCCAAGTCTTGGCAAAGACGCGGAACAACCGAAACTCACCCTCTGTTAGTGGAAGTGAAAATTGGTTCAACCACTTTGGAAAACCGTTTGGCAATTTTTGCTAAAGCTAAACATACAACTACATGGTGACATAGCAATTCCACTCCTTTCCCAGAGAAAGGAGTGCTTTTGTCCATCAAAAGACCAAAATCTGTCATCAAAAGACCAAAAGACCATCTACCAAAAATGTCCAGAACAGCTTTATTCAAATAGCCCAAAACTAGAGACAGCCTGACTGTCCATCAATAGTCAAAAGGATGAATAAATTGTGATGTGACACAGCAAAAACATAAAAAGGATCAAACTACTAACGCATGTAACATTATGGACAAATCTCACGACACATAATAAGGAGCAAAAGAAGCCAAACATGAAAGAGTACATTTTTCATGATCCCATTTAGATGAAGTCCAAGCACAGGCAAAAACTAATAAATGTTGATTGATGTCAGAATAGTGGTTACCTTTAGGGAGTGTGATTAGGGCGAAGTACAAGAGAGCCTGCTGGAGAGCTGGAAATGTTCTATAACTTGATCTGGTGGTCATTAGATGGTTTACACACATACACACATCTTAAAATTTGTTGAGCTGGACACTTAAGTTTGCTATGCTTTGCTTTGTAAAAGTTATACATTAGGGAATTCCCTGGTGGTCCAATGGTTAGGACTCTGTGCTGCCACTGCAGGGGGCACAGGTTCAATCCCTGGTCGGGGAACTAAGATCCCACATGCCACACAGTGCAGCCAAAAAAAAAAAAGTGATAACTTACACGAAAATTTGAAATAGAAAATAAATAAATCAAATAAAAATATGTATTAGGGCCTACCATGTAGGTGCTGTAGACACTTCGGTAAACAAAACAAAGATCTCTGCCTTCGTGAGAAGCAAGCAGACGACAGACCAAATGAATGAGGATACCGTTTTCCAGGAGCAGAAACTGATGGTTAGAGGGATGAGATAATTTGCCCATGATCCCCCAGCTGGGATGTGGCAGAGAGGAGACTCAGCCCTGCTTTAACCACCAAACCCCCTCCGCACTTCTTTTTCAGCCACAGACTCACAAGTCTTCCCCTCCCCTTCTTTCCAAGCCCCTTCCTTCCCACCTGTGGCTCAAGTACAGTAATGAACACCCTCAGACCCAGCAGCTCTGGGCCCTGGGCCAAACCCACTCAATGAAAGCAAACAAAATAAATTGATGGTGAAAATACGGGATCTGGATTTCAAGCATCAGCAGCCCTGGTAGACCATGAGTTGAGTGAATCATATATCAAGAATGCCAGAGAGATCCTTTTTGTTTTTCCCTGAAATCAGAGTACCATGTTCCTGTTCATTTATTTCACAGGACTTTTCACTATTTGTAATCATCTAATTTACTTGCTTCATATAGGCCTCCCCAGCCATACTGGAATCTTCCAGCTACTGCTGTCTCTCACCTGGACTGCTGTAACAGCCTCCTGCCCGGTCTCCCCATCCCTGTCCCTCCCCACTGCAATCAGAGCTCAACACAGCAACCAGAGGAGTCCTATTAAAGCAAGGAAGCAACACCCCTGCATAAAGCCCCCCTGGCCTCCTATCGTGCTTAATACAAAATCCTACTGGATGTGATCCAGCAATTCCATTTCTGGGTAGACCCCCAAAAGAAGTAAAAGCAGGAACTTAAAAAGATATTTCCACACCCATCCCATGTTCATAGCAGCATTGTTCACAATAGCCAGGAAGTGAAAGCAGCCCAGGTGTCCATCAATAGATGCATAGATAAACAAAACGTCATCTATACATGTAATGGAATATTATTCAGCCTTAAAAGGGAAAGAAAATTTGACACATGCTACAAGGGTGAACTTTGAAGACATTATGCCAAGTGAAATAAGACAGTCATAAAAGGAGAAATATTGTATGCATCCACTTACATGAAGTTCCCAGAGTAGTCAAGTTCATAGAGACAGTAGAATGGTGGTTGCCAGGGGTGAGGTGGGAGATGGGGACTTAGTGTTTAATGGGTATAGAGTTTCCATCTGAGAAGAAGAAAAAGTTTTGGAGGCGGATGGTGGGGACAGTTGGACAACAGTATGAGTATAATTAATGCCACAGAACTATACACTTAAAAATGGTCAAGATGGTAAATTTTATGTTGTGTACATTTTATCACAATAAAAAATATATATGAAAAAAGAAAGCAAAATAGAGTGGTTTAAAAAAAAAATCCTACTAGGCCTCTATGATATGGTTCTTGCCCACCCCCAATGTCATCTTGAACCCCTTTGTCTTCAGTCGCTGTGCTGCTGCAGCCACACTGAGAGCTTTCTGTTTCTTGAACACCCCAAGCCCAACCCACCTCCAAATCTTTCCCCCTGCCGATCCCTCTGCCTGGAACCCTCAGCCTCTGAAGCTTCAAGTAGCCTGGGCTCCCTGCTCGCCCAGCCTAAGCTCGAATGCCATCTCCTTAGAGAGGCTTCCCTACTTCATTTACCTCGAGTAGCCACCATCCCCTCATCTCACCCCTGCTCTAACACGATCTGAATTTTTTTTTAAATTGTCTTTTACCCTTCCTTTCCCCAATTATTCCTGCCAGACCCTCAAATTCTTTTTATTTATTTATTTATTTATTTATCTGGCTGCATCGGGTCTTAGCTGCAGCACATGGGATCTTTAGTTGTGGCATGTGGGATATTTAGTTGTGGCCTGCGGGATCTAGTTTCCTGACCAGGGGTCGAACCCCGACCCCTGCATTGAGAGTGCAGAGTCTCAGCCACTGGACCACTAGGGAAGTCCCTGAAATTTTTTAATTGGTTCTTCTTCTTCCTAGAATAAGAGCATGACTTTATCTTCCTTCACAATTCAATCAGCAAATATTTATTGCCAAACTGTGTTCTGGGCAGGAGATGGCAAACTACCACCAGCCACCTGTTTGTATAAATAAAGTTTTATTGGAACACAGTCCCACATGTCCTTTTATGTATTTTATTTTTTAATGCTCTATGGAATTCTTTTTTTTTTTTTGGCTGCGTTGGGTCTTTGTTCCTGTGTGCGGGCTTTCTCTAGTTGTGGCTCACGGGCTCTAGAGCTCAGACTCAGTAGTTGTGGCGCATGGGCTTAGTTGCTCCGAGGCATGTGGGATTTTCCTAGACCAGGGCTCGAACCCGTGTCCCCTGCATTGACAGGTGGATTCTTAACTGCTGCACCACCAGGGAAGTCCCCTTTTATGTATTTTTTTCATGGCTGTTTTCATGCTACAACCTCAGAACTGGGTAGTTGCAACAGAGACCGCGTGACCAAAAAGCCTAAAATGTTTACTGCCTTGCTCTTTACCTGAAAAATTGTACTGACCTCTGGTCTAGGAGTTTGGCCTACATCAGGGAGCAAAACATACCAAAATCCCCTGCCCACACTTCTGGTGGAGCTGAGATTCTAGTGGGAGAGAGAAAGAGATTTACCTGTTTACAAGATAAATAGGACAGAGTTTAATATAGACGACTTAGGATAGTTAAATGCTGAGAAGAAAAATGTACAGTATGGGTCAGGAGGGTGGATATCTAGACTCAGTGATCAGGGAAGACAGGCCAAGGAGGTGGCATTTAAGTAAATGTACGAAGTGAGAGTGGATTTTGGGGGAGTACTAAATCAAAGGCCTGGGCTGAGGCAAGACAGCCAAGCTTGGGGAGGAGCAGAGAACCCAGGGGGGTTGGAACGGAGATGCAGCCAGTTCTCATAGGGCCTTGTAGGCCCCAGCGATGACTTGGTTATCCTTGGAGTGAAGCAGGAGGTCACGGGAGGGAATTGAGCAGAGGAGCTGGTGTGACTTGAGTTTATCAGCATCACTTGGGCTGCTGGGTGAAAAATAGACTGTGATGAAGAATGTCACCTGCCATATCAGTAAACAAAGGATGTTGTGGCCATCAAGCCATCAGCCCCTGCAACCACCTCCAACTGTGCACCCTGAGAGGATTCAGGGTGGAGAAAAGCAGGATACTGGCCCTGGATAGTTAAGGTGCCTATCAAAGGAATGATTCCAGTGAGCTCAGATTCTTGCATCTTCCCATGCATAGAGAAGCACTATATTCATCGACTTGAGATGCCTGGCTTTCTTTGATTAACAGTAACTTTGTGATGATCCAACTACCTGGCTTTTGTTGCAAAAACTCCTGTATATCCTGGCTCCTCCCTTGCCTCTTCGGAGCAGACCCTCAGAGCTATCTGGAGAGGCTGCCTCCCAGGTTTGAGTCCTCAGAAAGTCCATACAATAAAACATAATTTTTTAATAATTTAATAATCTCAGCTTTTAGGCTGTTCATTTTTTGTCAGTCGACAAGAACATGGGCTGGGCAGGGAGGGGCAGAAGCAGGGCTAGCAGCTGGGAAGCAGGGTTTGATATGCTCAAAGAGGTCGAGGAGTAAAAGGGCTAGTATCAGCCTGGACTGCCAAGTGGACCCAGGGTCCTGTTTTTGCGAAACTACAGCGTTCAATAATTGTGGACCACTGTATTCAGAACACCATTATCTGAAGCTCTGTGTCTGGCTTGGAACTCAAGGCAGCTTCTCAGCGTCTGAGTTCCAGGAGAGAGAAAGGCATGTCATTGGTACTCATAGAATTTCAAACTGCAAATTTTCTATAATTTTAGAGAACAAAGTTTCTCAGTGAGTAAGAAAGTAGTGGTCACTCAAAGAGGGGGGGGGGGTACTGTGGCACTTTAAATCTATGAGTGTCCTTGGAAGAAATACTATTTTCTGTTAACTTTGCAGCCAGCTTTATTATGTCTGTTACCCCAGCCTGGCTGAGTTTTGGATCTCTCAGTCCGATCCAATTTTTACTTTCCTACAATTAAGGATCATGTACTACATTTAGTAGTTTTGTCTCTTAAGTGTCTTTTAATCTAGAATACTCCCCACTCTCATATATATATAAAACATTGTCCTGTTGAGGAGAGCAAGACAATCATACTGTAGAATACCCCACATTCTGGATTTCTCCTTTTTTGTTTCTTCATTGGCATGGTTTACTGCGTTCCTCTGTCCCCTGTATTTTCTGTAAACGTTAGATCTAAAGGCTTGATTGGATTCAGGTTAGTATACATTCTTCCCGGAATAGGAGCTACTGGGTGAGGGGGGATTGACTGCAAGGGAACATTGGGGAACTTTCTGGAATGATGGAAATTTTCCATGTCTTGAATGCAGTGGAAATTAGGTGTATACATGTCAGAACCCATCATCAAAATGGATACTTCAAATGGGTGCATTTTATTAAACTATATCTGTATAAAACATACCTTTATGAAATTATATCTCAATAGAGGAGAAAAAGAATCTGTTTAGATCTCAGCTTCTGTGTGTTCTCTCTCCTAGAACTAAGATGCCTGAGAAAGGGCCTGCGTCCAAGGTGTTCCTGCCTTCACAACTGTCCTTCCTCCACTTTGTAAAAGTAAGGCAAATGCTTCTCAGTCATCTTGAAACTTACTTAAGGCATGTTGTGCTGTGGTGTAAAAACCTGGATGCCGAACAAAAGCATAAACATAATAGTGTGTGGCTAGGAAAGGCAATGCCCCTAAGGACTGGGTAACAAATCCTTTTGCAATTCGGATGATTTCCTATTTGCTTCCAACCAACATGAAGGAGGCACTGCAAGACTTGTTGGATAATAGATTATTACAAATAATTTCTGGTAATGAATCATAATGTGATGTGTGGCAAATAGGCATTCAAACATGGGTGACCTTGAGGACTTCCCTGGTGGTGCAGTGGATAAGACTCCATGCTCCCAATGCAGGATGCCCGGGTTCGATCACTGGTCAGGGAACTAGATCCCACATGCCGCAACTAAGAGTTCACATGCCACAACTAAGGAGCCCACCTGCCGCAACTGAGACCCGGTGCAACCAAATAAATAAATAAATATTTTTTTAAAAACATGGGTGACCTTGAATTACTTGGCTGTGACAAAATTTCCATTCCAGTCTCCTGTTTATGTGAAAAACATTTCTCAGTATTTACTTTATAAAAGCAAAAAAAAAAAAAAAAAGGAATAGAGCTTCTTCTAAACTCTATCCCATTCCAACAATAAATAATATTTATCCACAGACAGATGGACAACCCCCAAAAAAACACCAAAAAATAACTAGCCCATCCATCTTATTAAAAGACTCATTTAGATAAAACATACTTTTCAATGTATAACAATTACTGATCATAATGTGGTATATTTATGTTGTTTTGATCAATTATATTCAAATAATAATTGTAATGATAATTTAGAGAAAAATTTTAACACTTAGAGCCTTTTTTAAATTTTATTTATTTTTTTATGCAGCAGGTTGTTATTAATTATCCATTTAATACTTAGAGCCTTATGAACACACGATACTCTTCAAAATTAGAGTCTTAGGGAAACCGGACGTTAATATATATATACACATATATATTAACATAACTTACAAGCATTTTGTTGCAGAGAAGTATGATCTGGTGATTAATTTTAAAACTTTTCACATATTATATCAATATTAGAATAGAAGTCTGTGGGAGAAATAGAATGGAAATACAAGTTCAAGGAGAAAAAAAACGGTAAAATTAAAATTCCAGTTGTTAAAAGCCAGTTCTTTTTTTTTTCCTACAAGATTTTCCATTTATTTCCATGATGGTGTGTGATTATGTCCATGGATTTTTAAAAATAAATGATGATAGGTATATTTAAAAGTATGAAGTAAAATTATATTCTAAAATATCAATATTTATAATAACTAGGAAATTAAGACTGCAACTATTTAAACTTACAATAAACAAATTTTAGGGACTTCCCTGGTTGGGCAGTGGTTAAAAATCCACCTGCCAATGCAGGGGACACGGGTTCAAGCCCTGGTCTGGGAATATCGCACATGCCGCAGAGCAACTAAGCCTGCGGGCCACAACTACTGAGGCTCGTGTGCCTAGAGCCCGTGCTCCGCCACAAGAGAAGCCACCGCAATGAGAAGCCCATGCACCGCAATGAAGAGTAGCCCCCACTCGCCACAACTAGAGAAAGCCCGTGCACAGCAACAAAGACCCCACACAGCCATAAATAAATAAATTTATTAAAAAAAATTTTAGATGTCAAGTTAAAAATATGCAAGGGGTACAGAGTTCTTAGAAATTATTTAAGAAGAAACACAAGTAAAATACTTGAAGATCACTAAACAAGACCTTTTGTCCATCTCCTGAGCAGAAACCATGTGCAGGCAAAATGCTCAAGATCAAGACTGACAGTCCCTGCTCTCATGAGATATCATAGTAATAAACAAATATAAACAAAGGAAGAAAAACAGCCAGTTTCAGGAGTTGATACTTTGAAGAGTACAATAAATATAATAGACTGTTCCTTGGATAAGGATGAGGGTGGGGTGGGGGGAGAGGGGAAGTTGGGTTGGTCAGGGTCTTACAAAGGAAGTGACATTTGAACTGAGACCTGAAGTGAGGATGTCAGCAACCAGAAAACCCAGGAAAGAGAGATTCAGGCTGAGGAAACAGCAAGTGCAAAGGTCCTGTGGCAGAAACAAGCTTGGTGTGTTCCAGGAATAGAAAGAAGATGCTGTGGCTGGAGCATGGTGAGCCAGGGGGAGTGCAGGAAATGTAGGCTGGGGTGTTGTAGGCCGTGCTGTGGAGTCTGAATTTTATCCTGAAGACAATAGGAACCCTTTAGAACAGAGTTTCTCAACTTCTGAGTTTCTCAATGTCCTATTGACATTTGGTCCAGATAATTCTTTGTTGTGGGGGCTGTCCTGAGCATCGTAGGATGTTTGACTGCATCCCTGTCCACTACGCATGAGATGCCAGTAGCCCCCTCATCCCAAAACCCATTGTGACAACCAAAAATGTCTCCAGACATCGCCAAATATCCTTTGTGGGAGGATACGTCCCTATAATGGGAGGCTACACACCCACCAGAAACGGTTATGCTGGTCTATAGCTGATGAACAGGAAAACACTCATGACCCCAGTAAGTCATGACAAATTAAACACATTTTCTCCCTGCTCCCTCCCATAACCTCCCTGAAATGACCACTGAGGAATAAGGAAGGTTAAACTAATGAGGAAAAGGAGAATAGGAGAGGAAACAACATTAGATGAAGAATGTTGACAAAATTTCAGAAGATAGAAAACAGGTGGGAAGTGAATTAGCCAAACACAGAGACGGAGGCCAAGAACTAAGCTAATCCCCAGTGGACAAACCAGAGGAATCTGAGAAACTGAAAATGCCCATCATATATGGAGGCTGGGGTGAGTTGGGACCAAAAGCTGAAGAACTGTGTGGAAGTCAGTATAAGGAGAGGGTGGATTCTTCCACCCTATAGAGCAGGTGACTCTATCTTTCCCAGCCACAGCATAAGACAGGAAGTTTTAGAGAGTCTAGATTTGGGAAGGGGCAGAGTAGAGGATGGAGTGAGTCATGAAACTGAAAACAGGAGGATGAAGTGAGAGGGTATCTAGAAATGGTGAGATTTCCAAGCTCCCAACCCCACTTGGCTCCCACAATGATGACAGTCAGGCTTAGACCTCTGAAATAATCAACACAGGCTCAGTTATGCTGCAGTAACAAAAATCCCTAAATATCAGTAGTTTAAAACAATGTTAGTGTATTGTTTGCTCAAGTTTTATGTCCTTGTGGGTTGTCTTCACTCAGTTTCTTGGAGCAGCCATGATCTGAAGGTGGATAATCACCACACCAAAGGGAAAAAAGAGGTTCAGAGTCCTGCTTAGAGTGATACATCAATTTTTTTTTGGATGAAATTTATATAACATAAAAGTCACCATTTCAAAATGAACAATTCACTGGTATTTAGTACATTCTCAATGTTGTGTAACCACCAACTCTATTTAGCTTCAAGTCATTGTCATCATCCCAAAAGGAAACCCATACACATAAGCAGTTGCTTCCCAGGCCCCTCTCCCCCGTCTCTGCAAGCATCCATCTGAATTCTGTCCCTATGGATTGACCTATTCTGGATTATTCTGTATGCAGGTAATCCTCATTATATGTGGATTCCATATTTCTGAATTTGTCTTACTACATTAACTTTAACTTATTTGTAATTTCAAAATCAAGAGACTTCCCTGGCGGTCCAGTGGGTAAGACTCCGTGCTCCCAATGCAGGGGGCCCAGGTTCCATCCCTGGTTGAAGAACTAGATCCCGCATGCCGCAAATGAGTCTGCATGCCTCAACTAAGAAGTCCGCATGCTGCAACTAAGAAGTCCGCATGCTGCAACAAAGATCCCATGAGCCACAACTAAGACCCGGCACAGCCAAAATAAATAAATACGTAAAAATAAATCCTAAAAAAAAATTGATAGTTGTGGACTTTCCTGGTCATTGGTGGAGCAGCAACAAATTTGACTTGCTCTACATGCATGTTCCCAGCTGAGGTTGAAGGAGGCAACACCCTTCTTATTTCAGCTCTCATACTCTAAACAAGTGTTCATGGTATATTTTGTGCCACATTTTGCATTATCGTGCCTTTTGTTTGTGATTTCGCTGTTTAACATAGTCCCAGGTATAGTGCTGAAGTGCTGGCTAGTGTTCCAAGAAACTACATGTGTTAGGTAAGCTTTGTTCATGCATGAGTTTTAGTGCTGTTGGCCGTGAGTTCAATGTTAATGAACCAACAATATGTATTAAATAAGAATTAAAATTTTTTTTTTTTTATTTTTGGCTGTGCCGCACGGCTTGCAGGATCTTAGTTCCCCGACCAGGGATTGAACCTGAGCTCTCGGCCATGAAAGCACGGAGTCCTAACTTGGACTGCCAGGGAATTCCCTAAATAAGATTTCTTTCAACAGAAGCACATATAAATCAAGATTATGTGTTGATTGGTTCATGAAAATGTTGTGAACAGAGGTTCACAGGAACTGTATTTCCCTAGAAGAAGCAATTCCGTATTCAATAACTGAGTGTTCCCAGAGACGCTGTAGAACATATCTACCATGAATAATGAAAATCGTCAAATGGAATTTGTAAACGGAATCATACATTATGTGACCTTTTGTCTGGCTTCTTTCACTTAGCATAATATTTTTGAGGTTCATCCACATTGTAGCAAGTACCTGCATTTCATTCCTTTCAATGGCTGGGTAATAGTTCATTGTATGGATATACCACACATTGTTTAGCCATTCATCAGTTGAACATTTGGACTGTTTCCATCTTTTGCCTGTTGTGAACAGTGATGCTGTCAATATATATGTACACACATTTTACCAGCCAAAGACTCCAGTCATCTGAGAAAAGCTTTTATTATGAAAGACAACTCCAAAACAAGCAGGAAAATGGGATTTGGAGAAACAGTGACAATGAGAGGAATGAAGTAAACTTCTAAAAACCTGCCATAAACATCTTAGAGAGATAATAGATGATATAGCATTCCTGGAACCGAACAGGCTATCTTTTTTTTTAATTAAAATGTATTTATTTATTTTTCTTTCTAGTGTTAAGATGTAATTGATATACAGCACTGTATAAATTTAAGTTGTAAAGAACAAGATATCTTTTTTTTTTGTTTTTTTTTTTTTTTGGTGGTACGCGGGCCTCTCACTGTTGTGGCCTCTCCTGTTGCGGAGCACAGGCTCTGGACGCGCAGGCTCAGAGGCCATGGCTCACTGGCCTGTGTCCCCTGCATCGGCAGGTGGACTCTCAACCACTGCACCACCAGGGAAGCCCCAAGAACAAGATATCTTTTAAAAGGAATATTCAGGGAACAACAACAACAACAAGCTCTTGGAAATCAAGAAACTAAGAAGTAAAAAATATTCAATGAAACAAGAGGAAGAAAAAAATTGAAGAAGTCTTCCAGAGAGAAGAGGAAATAAAGAACGTTAGAAGACCACAACGGAAGGTCCAATATCCAAATAACAAGAATTTGAGAAAAATAAAACTGGGAAAATAAAGGAGAGAAAATTATAAAGAAAATAATAATTAAAAAAAATTTTTTCTGAACTGACGGAAGTGATAATTTTTTAGAGTGGTATACTGGAGTATTTAAGGTGAAATGTCATGATCTCTGTAACTTACTTTAAAATATTTCAGCAAATCACAATGCGATACCACCTTATACACACCAGAATGACTGTAATAAAAAGGACAACGTCAGAAACAGATATGGGTTGTAGTTTGCCTTCCTTCTTTCCAATTCATGTCTAGCTTCCCCCCACCCCACAACTGCTGGCCTTGCTGATCTCCAGCAACTTTAGGCCCATTGAATTCCCCACCAGCATCCACAGTTTTATTTATAAGACTTAATCTCAATAATAAATCCCTTATTATGAGTTGTAAGGACTCATACTGGTTCTGCTTCCCTGTTCAAACCCTAATTGATGTAAGTATGGCACTAATTATCTGAGGAAAGGTGGCTGCTTATGCATAGATGCTACGGCAAGCACAGTCTCTGAAAGGCCTCACCAGCCATTAGTAACAGGACGTATTTGGAGGGAGGGGTTTGGAGGTCCAGTGGTAGGGAGAATTTTCACTTATTTGCTTTTTTGCAATTTTTTGTTTACCTTGTGATTGTATACATTTTAAAAACACATGCTAATGGTAAAATATAACATGTATCCAGAAAAAGTGCTGTAGGTAGAGTATGTAGTGGTATCTCATTGTGGTTTCAATTTGCATTTCCCTGATTACAAATGAAGCTGAGTACTTTTTTTTTTCATTAGCCATATCGATTTCTTCCTTTCTGCAAGGGCTTCTTAAAGTCTTTTGCCATTTTTCTATCAACTGTCTTTTTCTTAATGATTTCAGGGAGCTCTATTTAGTCTAGGTATAAATGCTTTGCCATTTACATATATTTCAAATATCTTCTACTAGTCCATGGATTTTTTTGACCCTCTTTTGAAGAGGTTTCTTTTGAAGAAATGTGTATTTCCTCTTGGTACAGCCTGAGTGTTTGTGTCCCCCCACCCCCCTCAAATCCATATGTTGAAATTCAAATCCCCAATGTGATGGTATTAGGAGGTGGGGTCTTTGAGAGATGATGAGGTCATGAGGATGGAGCTCTCATGAATGAGATTAATGCCTTTATAAAAGAGACCCCAAAACAAAAACAAAACAAACAAACAAAAAGATTAGCTTTGGGACTTCCCTGGCAGTCCAGTGGCTAAGACTCTGTGCTTCCACTGCAGACGGTGCAGGTTCGATCCCTGGTCGGGGAACTAAGATCCCACATGCCGCATGGCACGGCCAAAACAAAAAACAAAACAAAACAAAAGATTAAAAGAGAACCCAGAGAGCTCCTTTGCCCCCTTCCACCATGTAAGGACGCGGCGAGAAGGCACCAGCTATCAACCAGGAAGAGGACCCTCACCAGAAGGTGACCGTGCTGGCACCTTGATCTTGAACTTCCCAGCCTCCTGCACTGTGAGAAATCAATTTCTGTTGTTTAGCAGACCAGGGATCGAACCCAGTCTGTGGTATTTTGTTATAGCAGTCTGAGCAGATGAGACACCTCTTTTCTCAACATAAATGCCATAGACTCTGGATCTTTTTTACCAACTCTCTCACGAGACTCTTGCGGGCAAGGTGAGAAGGCACAGGCTGTGTTACTTGTGTTCAGAAGCTGGGTCTGCAAAGCCCACAGGCAGCGATAAAGAGGTCTGTGGGGAAACGTTCTCAGTGTCACACTCTGTTCTCTGCACAGTCCTTTTTAAATTTGTGATCATCATTTATTAAGTTACAAAGATCCAGGCCCTGTGGTAAGAACTTTATATACTTGACCTATTTTCTCTTTTTCACTCCCCCAGTTACCAGAGCCCATGTATCCATCAGTTACAGAAGGCACAGTCTAAGGCCACGGTACGTTGAAGTCCCCAGGAAAATGTTTTAATTCTTTTGGAATCAGAAGAAAAATAAATAAATATAACCCTGCCTTTATTATATTTGTCTTTATACCAACACCATCATAAAATATAGTTTTAGATTTGTGTGTGTGTGTGCGTGTGTATGTGTGTGTGTGTAAGAATGTGTCCCAGCCAGCAACCTTATAAGGTGGGCACTATTGTTATATAATTTATTCAAGGGAAGAAACTAAAGTCTGAAAAGTGACTTAGCCAAGGTCAGACAGCTGGAAAGTGTGGGAACAGGGACTTGAACTTAAGCCTGGGGAACCCTAAAGCTTTTACGCTTGGCCACTAACCTAAAGGGTCCCCAGGTCAACACTGTCATATCCAGGGGGTGTATCTGGCTGGAGCTGGGGAGGTTTACCCTGGAAGAAGTCTTAGAGGAGATTTGATACAGTCTTCAAATATTTTAAGAGCTGTCACATGGAAAAAGGATTAGCCCAGTTTTTTGTGGCTCCTGAGAATGGAGCCGGGATAGGTTGGGTGGGGTTATAGGAAAGCAGATTTTGACCCAGTCACCTGTCAGTAGCAATTTATCCTGAAAACCATAGGAGGGACGTTTGACCTCTGTCCCTGACAAGGAAAGAATTAAGAACAAAGCTGTGTTGGAGAGGATTACTGCCTTGGGAAGGGAGTTGGAGGAGAACGAGATGAATTTTTACATCCCTTTAACATTAAGATCCTACACTTGCAGATATTAGAGGTTCAGCAAGTGTAGATGAGTCGGGATCCTCCCCACCCCCACCCCAATTTCACCAATCCTTAGCGAGCCCTCTCATGCACTCTTAGTGGGGGTCTAAATGGAAACAGTCTTTTTGGAAGAGCTATTGGCAGTATCCATTGAGACTTTCCATAACTTTTGACTTAGCACTTCTATATGGAAGAATCTCTACTATGATATAAATACACAAATGTGCAAAGATATTTGCCCAAGGATGTTTACTGCAGTGTGTTTATAATAGCAGAAGGTTTACAACAGCCAAGTGTTCAGCAGAAGGGGACGGGTTAAATGAATGATGAAACTAATACAACATTGTAAATTATTGTCAATCAATTATGGACAATTATTTGACATTGTAATTATTGTCAACTATACTTCAATATAAAACTAAACAATATTTTGAAAAGGAAAATAAATGAACGATGATAAACGATTCATAGATCATACATGGTGTTAACGATCCAGGCTCTGTTGTAGGCCCTAGGGATGCCCAAATGAGCCTAAGTGACAAAGACCCCCCCAGCCCCACCCTGTGGTTGTCCCCCTTGTGGAGTGTGGGAGGAAAATCAGACAATCAACCTGTTTCATAAGTAAATCAAACTGCACATTAGAAGGTGGTGAGGGTCGTACTGAGAACGCAGGGATGCGGAGTGGAGGTGGGGGCGGGTTGCAGTTTTCAGTAGGGTGTACCGGGTAGATCTCACTGAGAAGGGAACGTTAGAGAAAGGCTCGAAGCTGGATGGGACACCCGCCACTCTGGAGAGTCACTGGGAGAACATCTTTGAAGGGCCTGGCATCCAGCAGGCTCTGAAGGACAGTAGCTGTTGTTTATTTCAGTCCCCAGGAATTAGAAAGAGCCCCCAAAATGCTTATCTAAGGAAGATGCCTAAAAGTTTGCTGATGAAGAGTGGGAGGGCTTGGACTCTGGTGACTGTTTTTTACCTGCCTCCCCAGAAAGCAGTTGAAACATCTCATGCAAGGGAAGGTTCTTGCCTGTGTGTCTTGTTTGCCCACCTGCCTTTGTAGCAATCCATCTGCCCATTGTATTTCTTTCTATCAGTTTCACTGGGTGGAGGAGGCTCCCCAGCTCCCTTGTCCTTGATAAAGCCCCGGAGGGCCCCCATTAGGCAATGAGGAAGCTCTTGGTGTGGTAAGGTCTCTCCCTAGACAGGAGGTCACTCAGCAGCAGCCCCTTAAACGGTGGGAGTCAGTCCCTATCAGTGCATTTATTCTGAGTCTTGGCAACAGACAGATGGGAGGTACCAAAGGGATCTATGGGTTTTTTTCCCTGACTCCAAGCAGGTTTTTATCTAGCACCTACTAAAAATGGCTCTGGTCTCTTTAGGGTAACAGGTTATGGGGTCTGCTCTGGTTTAGATGTTACCTGAAGTAGGGAAAGGGGCTCCTTCAAGGGGAGAAGAGACAAGAGATTTCTATACAAAGCTGGAAATAAGTATCCCATGAGATGAATAAAGTCCTAATGGGGGGATAAGGAAAGGCTTCCCTGGCACCAAGGACACTGCTGGTGGGACAGGAGGAGACACAATTGGGGTTTTGACACAGGGAAATGGGGATGGTGTCCCAGGCAGAGAGCACAGCAAACAAAAACACACAGAAGCAGCTAACAATGGAGCATATTCAAGCTGTTCTAAGTAGAACCTTTTGTCAGGAGCATAGTGATAAAGAAAATAATAAATAATAGTAATAACCAACATTCATTGTATACTCACTATGTGCCTGGCAGCATTTGAAACACTACATCCTCTCTCTAACCCCCACAACGCTCCTAG
Organism: Leucopleurus acutus; assembly: GCF_964270905.1. NCBI lineage: Eukaryota > Metazoa > Chordata > Mammalia > Artiodactyla > Delphinidae > Leucopleurus > Leucopleurus acutus. The sequence continues at coordinate 25,991,515 of NC_139158.1, forward strand.
AAGACAATATATTAACAGCCCAACTCTATAGGTGAGGAAACAGAGACAAAGATCGGTTGATAATTTGCCCATTTGTGGCTGAGGGGTTTATAACACAGCACCACCACCAATAATAATAACCACAATTATTAGCTGCCATGGATTGATCGCCAAGCCCTTTCCTGAGTGTTGGCCATACCTCCTCCTCTGATCCGACCCTCACTGTCCAGTGAGGTGCCCAGCTCAAAACCATGGAGCTGGTTAAGGGTAGAGCCAAGATGAAAATCCAGAACTGACTTCCAAGTCCTGGTTCTTAACCACTCCATTGAATGACAATTTCCTTAACTCACAAACAACAGAAGAAGATGTGTTTTGTGTAAATTCATCTAGCAACTGGAATTTGGAGGAGAAGGAGGCAAAAAGCCTTCCTATCAGTGAGAGGAGTAGTTAACCTGTTTGCCCAACAGAATCATTGGGAGAAGTGTATTATATCCTTCAGATTCTGGCTATAAATGCCAGCTCTGTTTCTTACCAGCTGTGCATCCTGGGCAACCTCTCTGTAACCCAGTTTTCTCATGTACAAACTAGAGATGATAATACTTATTATTTAGAGTTACTATGAAGATTAAATGAGTGCATTCATGTGAAATGTTTACATCTGTATACAATACGCATTTACTGTTCGGTAATAATGATGGCAGTAATGGGCAGCCAGGTTTGGGAACCACTGAGTTTAGAGCCTAAAGAAATAATGTAAACTAGCACTTCCCAAATTGTATAGCTGTCCTCCGATGTGGGAGATATGAATTTTCTTATCATATGGATTTATCAATGGACTATTTATGAAACAATGAGATGTTTTTATTCTTAGGAAATACAAAGTGAAGTATTTACGTATGTATGCAACTTATTCTCAAATGTTTCAGCAATAATTATATATAGATACAGATAGATATAATTATATATGTTACTACTGCTGAACCATTTGACAGTATACATAGATAGTATATATATTGAGGATATATGTGTATATATATATATGTACATACATATAAATAATCCTCTCTCTCATAGATAGAGATATAGGCTTAGAGATAGGTATAGATATAGATATGAGAGAGAAAGAGGGAAAGAAAGAGAGAAAGGGAGGAGAGAATGTAAGAAAATGTTAACAATTAATATATCCAGGTAACAAATATTGGGAAGTTCATTGTGCTATTCTTGAGATTTTTTCCATAAATTGAATTATTTTGCAAAATAAAAAGAAAATATCTATTCTTTAAAAATCACATTGGCTCATTCAAGGCTCTGAGAAGTTCTGTGGTAAATAAATTTGTGTCCCCCCAATGCTCCCTGAATGTGTTTAACCTGAAAAGCTGTTTCTTCCTTGTTACTTGTAATTCCAGACACTTTGGGCATAGTCTCGGATGATACATGTGGGAATGAAAGAGAGAAAGGCTATAAAAGACGCGACAGAAGTACAAACCACAGGACTAGGCACACTGAGTGATGAATTTGGGTTTTGGTTTCTGGGGGGGGCGGTGATCGAGCTGTAGATAATTCAGCTCCTCTGCTGGTTGAGTAGGGGCAGGTGGAGAAGGCATTAAGTTTTACTTTAGATGCCCTTAGGACATGCAAGTAGAGGCTCTGAGCAGACAGCTGTAAACATGGTGTGGAAATGGAGAGAGAAGTCAGCTTTCATTCTGAGAATTTGATAGAGTAAACAGTAGAAGTCAAGTGAATGGCTGAGACCACTGAAAGATAGAGGGATAGTGGATATTCGTCATTTTTTCCTACTCAGCATCCATTCCCCCTGCTTCAACGGCATCTTAGTTTTCTTTTGCTGAGCTACCTACTCCTCACTGAGAACATTCTTGATGAGACTGTCAGTCAAAATGCCTTCCCTCTCTGGCCAAGGAGTGGGCATGTGAACCAACCTGGCCAATTAGATTCTTTCTTCTGGAAATTTGAATACTGACCAAAGTGACATCACAACCAAAAATGTTTGGATCCAATTCATTCCAACATCATTGCCCTAGAAAGACTGTACATACACGTTACTTATGTATCATCTTGCCAAAAATGTTTAACCTGGATCCAATTATGAGGGAACAATGAGACAAATATCAAATAGGACATTCTATTAGACATCTGACGTGGGCTCTCCTAAAAAGCCAATATCATTTAAAAAAAAGAAAAAGGTGGAGGAATCATTCTGGACTGAAAGATATTAAAAAGATATAACAATTATGGGCTTCCCTGGTGGTGCAGTGGTTGAGAGTCTGCCTGCCGACGCAGGGGACACGGGTTCGTGCTCCGGTCTGGGAAGATCCCACAGGCCGCGGAGCAGCTGGGCCCGTGAGCCATGGCCGCTGAGCCTGCGCGTCTGAAGCCTGTGCTCCGCAACGGGAGAGGCCACGGCAGTGAGAGGCCCGCGTACCGCAAAAAAAAAAAAAAAAAAATATAACAACTAAATATAGCACATAGTCTTGATTGAATCCTGAACTGAGAAACAAAACAAAAGCCAACTATATACATTTTTTAAAAAAACAGAATATCTAAACAAAGACTTTAAGTCAACTATTTTATTTATTTATTTTATTTTTGGCTGTGTTGGGTCGTTGTTGCTCCACGAGGGCTTTCTCTAGTTGCAGCGAGCAGGGGCTACTCTTCGCTGCGGTGCACGGGCTTCTCATTGTGGTAGCTTCTCTTGTTGTGGAGCACCGGCTCTAGGTGCGTGAGCTTCAGTAGTTGTGGCACGTATGCTCAGTAGTTGTGGCTTGCAGGCTCTAGAGTGCAGGCTCAGTAATTGTGGCACACGGGCTTAGTTGCTCTGCAGCATGTGGGATCTTCCCGGACCAGGGCTCGAACCCATGTGCCCTGCATTGGCAGGCGGATTCCTAACTACTGTGCCACCAGGGAAGTCCCAAGTCAACTATTTTAAATATACTCAAAGGGACTTCAAAAACTGGGAGAGATCATTGCTGGTAGACCTGACACGCAATAAATGCTGCAAGGAGTTCTTCAGGCTGAAATAAAAGGACACTAGACAGTAATTCAAATCTACATGGAAAAATAAATAACATTGGTAAAGGTAACTACATAGATAAATATAAAAGTCAGTATTAATGTATTTTGGGCTTGTTACTCTTCATTTTTGCTATGTGATTTAAAAGACAATAACATAAAACAATAATTACAAATCCATATTCATGGGCACACGGTGAAAAAGATGTAATTTGTGCCAATAACAACATAGAGGGAAGAATGGAGCTATGTAGCAGTAAAAATTTTGTATAATATGAAAGCTAAGTTGGTATTAATTCTAACTAGATTGTTATAAATTAAGCATTAATTATAATTCCCAGGGAACCACTAAGAAAATAACTGAAAAATATGTAGTAAAAGAGAAGTAATACCAATCCCCTTAAACCTTTAAAAAAGTAGGAGAGGGTAATACTTCCTAATTCCTTCTATGAAGCCAGTGTTACCCTGATACCACAGCCAGACAAAGACATCACAAGAAAACTACAGCTCAATGTCTCTTATGGATATAGAGGCAAAAATCCTCATCAAAATACTAGCGACTCCAACAGCATATACATGGATTCTACATAATGATCAAATGAGATTTATCCCAGGAATGCAAAGGTGATTCAACATTTTAAAAAATCAATCAATGTCATACACCAAATTAATAAAACAAAAGGGGGAATGGAAACCACATGAACATCTTAATTGATGGAGAAAAAAAGCATTTGATAAACTCTAACACCCTTTTATGCTAAAAGTACTCCAACAACTGGGACTTTTTCAACATGATAAGGGGCATATATAAGAAACCCAAATCACATACAATGATGAAAGACTTAAAGCTTTCCCCCTAAGGTCAGGAACAAGACAAGGATGTCACTTTTGCTACCTTTATTCAACATTGTATCAATATTTGAATGTTTTTAAATATAGGTTTCATTATTATTCAGGCATGGTGAGGCCAACAGATTAGGAGATGACGGCCTTTGAAAGATAGTTTATTATACCTTCAGATCCCAAGGAAAGGGAGCATGCCACATTGTGGCAGGGGTCACAAAGGGAAACACAAGAACTGGTCAGGCGGTAGAGGCATAAGGAGGAAATGTGGACAAGAGCCTTCATTGGAGTTTCAAAGGGAAGGAATGGGAAAGGTAGAGTAGGCAGTTTAGGATTGGCTAGTTTGAATAATTTCAGTGGGCTCTGGGGGATAGGGGCTGTCACTAGTTGTCTCATTCCTGGCCCTAATAATTACAAAGCATTGCTGAAAGAAATTAAAGAAGACCTAAATAAATAGAAAGACATTGTGTTTCTATGGATTGGAAGACTTAATATTGTTAAGATGGCAATATTGCACAAAAACAATCTATAGATTTAATGCCATCCCCGTAAAAATCCCAAAGTCCTTTTTTGTAGGCATGGAAAAGCCATACCTAAAACTTATATGGTATTGCAAGGGCAAGGGACCATGAAAAGCCAGAATGATCTGGGAAAAGAACAAAGTTGGAAGATGCATGCTTCGTGATTTTAAAACTTACTGGAAATTCCCTGGTGGTCCAGTGGTTAGGACTCAGCACTTTCACTGCCAGGGCTCGGGTTCAATCCCTGGTCGGGGAACTAAGATCTTGCAAGCTGCGTGACATGGCCAAATTTAAAAATATATATATTTTTTTAAATTACTAAAAGCTACGATAACCACAGATTGTGGTACTGGCATAAGGATAGACATATAGATCAATGAAATTGATTGAATCAATGAAATTGAAATTAAATATGAGTTGAGAGTCTGGAAATAAACTCATACATCTATGGTCAGTTGATTAGGGAAACATTTCTTCAACAGCTGGTCCTGGAACAAGTGGATATTCACATGCAAAAGAAGGAAGTTGGACCTTGAAGTTACATCATACACAAAAATTAACTCAAAGTGGACCAACAGTTGGTGGGAATGTAAAGTTAGTGCAGCCACTATGGAAAACTAAAAGTAGAGTTGCCATATGATCCAGCGATTCCCTCTCCTGGGCATATATCTGGAGAAAACCATAATTTGAAAAGAAAATGCACCCCAGTGTTCACTATTTGCAATAGCCAAGATATGGAAACAACCTAAATGTCCACTGACAGATGAATGGATAAAGAAAATGTGGTACGTATGTACAATGGACTACTACTCAGTCATAAAGAGAATGAAATGATGCCGTTTGCAGCAACATGAATGGACCTAGAGATTATCATGCTAAGGGAAGTAAGTCAGAAAAGAAAGACAAATACCATATGATATCATTTATATGTGGAATCTAAAATATGATACAAATGCACTTATTTATAAAACAGAAAGAGGGAATTCCCTGGTGGTCCAGTGGTTGAGACTCAGCATTTCCACTGCTATGGCCAGGGTTTGATCCCTGGTCAGGGAACTAAGATCCCACAAGCCATGTGGCACAGCCAAAAAAAAAAGAAAAAACAGAATCAGACACATAGACATAGAAAACAAATTTATGTTTACCAAAAGGGAAAAGGAGTGGGGGAGGGATAAATTAGGAGTTTGGGATTAGCAGATACAAACTACTGTATATCAAATAGATAAACAAGGTCCTACTGTAAAGCACAGGGAACTACATATTCTGTAATAAACCATAATGGAAAATAATATGAAAAAGAATATATATGTACATATATGTGTGTGTGTGTGTATGTGAAAAAAGTGGATCAACAAACCAAATTAAGAGTGAAAACTATAAAATACTTACAAGAAAACCTAGAGGCAAATCTTAATGATCTTGGATTTGACAATGGTTTCTTAAATATGACACCAAAGGCAGAAGCAGCAACAACAACAAAAATAGGTGAATTAGACTTCATGAAAAGTAAAAACATTTGTACATCAAAGGATACTATCAAAAGAGTGAAAAGACAACCCACAGAATGGGAGAAAATATTTGCAAATCCCATATTTGACAAGGCTCTAGTATCTAGAATATGTAAAAAAAGAACTTTTACAACTCAACAACAAAAAAGCAAAGAACTCAATTCAAAAATGAGCCAAGGTAGAGACACAGATGTAGAGAACAAACGTACGGACACCAAGCGGGGAAAGCGGCCGGTGGTGGGGTGGTGGTGGTGTGATGAATTGGGAGATTGGGATTGACATATACACACTAATATGCATAAAATGGATAACTAATAAGAACCTGCTGTATAAAAAAATAAATAAAATAAAATTCAAAAACCAAAAATGAGCCAAGTGTTTAAATAGACATTTCTCCAAAGAAGATATTCAAATGGCCAACGAGCACATGAAAAGAGGCTTACCATCATTAATCACCAGGAAAATGCAAATAAAAATTGTAATGAAATGTCTCCTCATAGACACTGGGATGACTATAATAAAAAACGAATGGAAAATAACATCCTCTTTGACAAGGATGTGAAATTGGAACACATATACATTGTTGATGGAAATGTATAATGCAGTCTCTATGGAAAACAGTTTGACAGAGAATCCCCTGGAAGTCCAGTGATTAGGACTCTGCGTTCTCACTACCCAGGGCCTGGGTTCAATCCCTGGTCAGGGAACTAGAATTCCACAAGCAGCGCAGCACAGTCAATCAATCAATCAGTCAATCAATAAAACTGTTTAACAGTTCCTCAAAAAGGGAACCAGAGAATTACCATATGGCCCAACAATCCCATGACTCCATATTTGCCTGAGAATTGAAAACAGGTGTTTTAACATTAACTTGTACACAAATGTTCACAGTAGCATTATTCATAATAGTCCAAAAGTGGAAATGACCCAAATGTTTACCAACTGATGACTGGGTAAATCATATTTTGTCTATCCATATAACAGAATATTATTCAGCCATAAAAAGGAATTAAATACTGATACATGCTACAACTTGGATGAACCTTGAAACCAAGCTTTTTGAAAGAACCCAGGTATAAAAGGCCACATATTGTATGAATCCATTTACATACACGAAATGTCCAGAATAAGTAAATCCATGGGGATAGAAAGTAGATTAGTGGTTGTCAGGGCCTGAGGTTCTGGGAGAAGGGGGGAATGGGGAGTGACAGCTTAATGGGTACAATGAAAATTCTCTGGAGTGGATAGTGGTGATGATTGTACAACACTGTGATTGTGCTAAAAGCCACTGATTTGTACACTTTGAAATCGTGATTTTTTAAGTTATGTGAATTTTACCTCAATAAATTAAAAAATGATTAGGAAGTGTGATCCAATTCAGACTAATGGAATATAAGGAGAGCTTTGCTAAGTGTTTCTGGGAAAGTTCTTCCCAGTTTGCTGCGAGACATTCTGGAAGTTGTTCTCTTTTCTCCTCTGACCATTGTAATGCTTGAACGTGATACCCAGAACAGCTTGGGTCATCTCAACAACACTTAAAAAATGATGCCCATCTATGGAGGAGGGGATGTGAAGGTTACTTGCATGCTATTTTGCACTGTGCTCTGACTAAATGCTTCCCACTGGATAGGTAGTTGGGGGCTGAATTTCAGCCTCTGTTCTTCTTGGTATGTGGTTGAGTCTTCCCATGGAAAGAGATAATTTTTTCTAAAAGTTGTTCTTCCATAGGGCCCTTTTCTCTAATTTGCTTAAGGCCTCCATGTATACTAGTGGCAGCCCTGGGGCAATCATGGGAATATAAGGAAAAGGAGCCAGGGCCACAGGCATAGTAGCTTTTAAAACTGCCAAGTGTCTGGATATTCAGTTATGTTTAACATTAAATTTTCTTACCAATAAGACAGCTTGATTTGCATTAAAAAATAGTCTCATCTGTACCCCAATGTTCATTGCAGCAGTATTTACAATAGCCAAGACATGGAAGCAACCTGAATGTCCATCGACAGATGAATGGATAAAGAAGATATGGGATATATACACAATGGAATATTACTCAGCCATAAAAAGAATGAAATAATGCCATTTGTAGCAACATGGATGGACCTAGAGATTATCACACTAAGTGAAGTAAGCCAGACAAAAGACAAATATCATATGATATCGCTTATATGTGGAATCCAAAAAAAAAAAAGATACAAATGAACTTATATACAAAACAGACCCACAGACATAGAAAACAAATTTATGGTTAAAGGGGAAAGTGGGGGAGGAATAAATCAGGAGTTTGGGATTAACATATATACATTACTATATTTAAATCGATAACCAACAAGGACCTACTGTATAGCACAAGGAACTATATGCAACATTTTGTAATAACCTATAAGCGAAAAGAATCTGAAAAAGAATAGATATATTGTATAACAGAATCACTGTGCTGTATACCTGAAACTAACACAACATTGTAAATGAACTATACTTCAATTTTAAAAAGTCTCATCAATCAAGAGGGTTTTTTGTTTTGTTTTAGTGGAGGGGGTAAGGAGGGAGTAAAAATAAATCAGACAGATAGCTGCTGATTTGACATGTTCCTCTAGCATACTCTAAAAAAACCTGCCCAAATATGCCCAAGATCCATCTGTCCCCTGAAAAGGACTGAGGGAGATCTTTAATCTAGACAAATCCTCCAGGGGCATAATATTTGGACATTTTAAACTGTCCCATAAACTGTCATGTATTTTCTATTTGATTAATCATTGACCAACAAGACAATTGGCTTTATTACATATTATTTTTATTCAAGAAGGAAAATTTATAAATGTTATGTACAAATGTTCTTAAATGTTCTATAGAATTTGTTTGAATCTCAAACAAATTTAACTTGACATTTAGACTGAGAAGCAATAAAAAAAATTTATTGATCACAAACACACAAAAAAAATTCAGGAAGAGGCCAAATGAAGTGCTGGAACATTCCAGGAAGGATAAGCATCAGGATAACCAAAATCCTAACGGTGAATTTAAACAGGACTCTTGGTTGCAAATGACGAAAATTAAAATCTGCTTAAACCAAAATTTATTGACTCATGTACCTAAAATGGCAAGTGGTAAATTTCGCTTTAATCATGGTCCAGGAGCTCCACAGTCTCTATCACTCGGTACTGCTTTTCTCTTTGTTCCCGTTGAAAATTAATAAAGGAAACCTCACTAAAGTTAGAGCCAGGAATGGCCGGCAGAGGAAAGTCTCATACATTAACACTCATCATCATTTGCAGGCACTGACCTTCACTTCCACGCCACACAGAAAAAAGGGAAAATTGCACTCCCAAATAGGAAGCGCAACTACCTTACTAGCCCAAAGGAAGAATTTCTCCTCCCTCAGCAACTGCCCAGCCAATGGGAAACATTGCAGCTCAGCCAATGAGAAGCCATCACCACCTACTTTCCTCCAATAAACTTTCACTTAGAACAGCACCGCCCAACTCCCCACCCCTCCTTTTTCCTATAAAAGCAGTCTCCCTTTGTTTTCCGGACGTGCCTGTGGATTGCCGTAGATGGCACGTCTTGATTTGCAGTTCTTTGCTTTTCCCAAATAAACACATTTTGCTGGTAAAACTGGCTGATTTTAGGTTAACAGTGTCATTCTCAGTCAGGTTCTTCTCACTCAGAGTCAAAGATGACACCCAGCACTTCCAACTATATCCTGCCTGGCAACCCCCAGAGAAAGAGTGCATCCCTTGTCCAGTAGCTGCAGGGGTGTCTTGGGTTTGAGGCTCATTGGCCTTGCTTGGGTCATGTGTCCATTCCTGAACCAATCACTGAAGCTGATGGGAGTGTGTGGAATGTCCTAAATGGTGAGAACTGGGTCTATGTCCACTCTTGCAGCCCCACTGAAAGGGGCGGGTGGGGGAGTAACTGTCCCCAAGTGGTACTCTAGGGTGCTGTCTATTCTGGAAGAATGGACAAGAGAACCTGAGCAGAAACAAGACATTTAAAGCACATGACAGAAAAAGTCCTCCACCGTCAGCCCCTTCACATTCGCTTTGTGTCTCTCCTCTCTGCCCGTTACTTGGACCTGCTTTCACTTCCTCAAATGTGCTCATTGCTCCACCTCAGGGCCTTTCTAAATGCTGTTCCACGTTCCTGGAATGCTCTTCCACCACTGTGCCTAGTTAACACCTACTTATCTTTCAGCTTTCAGGTCAAACGTCACACTTCCTCAGGGAAGCTGTGGCAGTTATTATCCAAATATGGCCACAGTTATAGCTCCCATGGTACACTCTTCTTACAAGGTGTTTTGACACTCTGCCCATTGAGAAGTGTGGTCTGTGTTCCTTTCCCTTGAATCCAGGTGAGCTTGAGACAAACATCAAAGTGACACTATGTGGCTTTCAAATCTAGGTCATAAAATGTGAAAAGCTTCTGCCTGATTCTCTTAGGATGTTCACTCTTAGAACCCAGCCACCATGCCATAAGGAAGCCCAAGTAGCCCACAAAAGGGCCCCGATGGAGAGGAGCTAGGATCCCTAACCCAGATCCCTGACTGAATTCCCAGCTGTCAACCAGCACCAACTTACAGGCCAGGTGAGTGAGCCATCTTTGAGAGAAGCCTCCAGAACCTTGATAACATCAAGTGACAGAAGCCGGACACAGAAGGCCACGTTTTGTATGCCTCCACTTATATGAAATGTCCAGATTATAAATATCTACAGAGACAGTAATAAAAGAAATTTTCACATATTGAGATATAGGGAAGTCATTCTGGCTTATACATGAGTTAACTTGAATTTTATGCTAACTAAAATAGCCTGTTTGTGGCCCAGCAAACATACATTGTACATCTGCTTTAATTATCAGAGAAAAGGACACATTGACCAAAAGAAAAAATGTCCATGTTAAAAATAAAGATTAAATGCTTCTCTTCCTGGATGCCAATGCTGGTCCTCCTTTGATGATGACTCCCTTCCCAGGTGCCAAGGTCATGCTGACTTGCGGTATACATGCTGACCTGTGTGTTTTCTTTTTTTCCCTTGAAATGTATCCCTAACTTATTTAATGTTCTTTGTTCTGACAAGATATAAAACTGTGCTGGAAACCATGCTTCTCTGGAGCAGTTTCTCAAATTAACGTAAATTAATTTACTCTCCATTCCCAGTTAAGGTGCCCCAGATGACACCAAGTGGAGCCCAGACTTGCTGTCCAGGTTGAATTCTGCCCAAATTGCAGATTTGTGGGCAACATACATGACTGTTGTTGGTTTAAGTCACTAGGTTTTAGGATAGTTTGTTACAGAGCTTCTGAGCCAGAACCTTTCCCTAACCACCTCTCCATTCCAGGGCAGGTCTCCTGTTGTCTCTGTATTTTTTTTTTTATTGTAGTACCTATTCAGTTTGTAAGTAAATATTTGATTAATTGCTGTCTTCCCCATTGGCCAGTGTGCTCTGTGTGTAGCAAGGACCAGTTCCCAAAGGTGTGTGTACACATGGTGTTTGAAAACTACGTGGCAGATATCGAGGTGGATGGAGAACAGGCAGAATTGGCTTTGTGGAACAGGTGGGCAGGAAGAGATCACCTGAGGCCTCTCGCCTATCTGGATGCTGATGTTATACTGATGTGTTTCTCCACTGAGAGCCCTGATAAAGGGACATTTATCAGGAAACATCAGACATTCATCAGAAAACATCCCAGAAAAATGGACTCCAGTAGTCATTTCTGTCCCATTATCCTGCTTGGGAGAAAAAGGATCTTTGGAAGGATGAGAGCAGAAGGTGGGAGCTAACCAAGATAAGGCAGGAGCCAGGAAAACTAGAGGAAGACAGAAATATGGCAAACAGAATTGGAGCTTTGGGGTAGATGGGGTGTGCATCAAAGCCCAAAGATGGAGTGAGAGAGGTTTTTGAAATGGGCATGAGAGCAGCTCTGCAAACCAGATATAGGAAGGAAAAATCTGGGTGCTTCATCTTGGGAAACTGTGCTGCAAAGCACAGCCCTCATGTGGTAAATTTGAAGAGCTATTTATTAATCTTAGTGGCTGATTAGTGGCCTTTTTCATTTATCTATAATTTATCTAAGATTACATATCAGAAGTCATCTTGCTATCAGTGTTTAGAAGTCAACCATGATTATCGATGATGCCCAAACCATCTGGCCTGCCAGGGTTCCTCTGACATAGCTCTAACAGCCCTCTGCTCTCCCATCTGACACACCAGGCACTAATTCAAGTTATAACTGTGGTGCTCCAAGGACAATGGTGCTTCAAGGACAAAGGACAACCCTGCCTGAAAAAGTGTCAGTGTTACACCCCCTACCGGACTCTTACTCGCCCTCTCCACCATGTTGTGATGGTTATGAAATTCCTGAGCCCACCTGGGCGATGCCCACCTGGGCAGCGGGACCTGTCCCAAATAAGGAAAGGCATCTGCCCTGTCCCACTCCCACCCTATAGAAGAAAAGTATATGTCCCTCGACCAATCAGTAAACGAAATTTTCACCTCGGACCATTCCTTTGTTTTCTGGCCGTAAAAACTGATCAATAGCACATGTTCGGGCTTGAGTCTCCCAGACTACTAGGAAGTCAACCTGCTGTTCTGGCAGTGACCCTTCCCCATAATAAATTCTATCTTCTTTACATTCTGCCTTATGTCTGGAAATTCTTTTCCAACCCACGTTCAGACCATGACAATAACTATACAGTGGTTATAACTGCTTTATAACTAACATGTTCTGCCTATTATCTGTCAGCTGCAAGGTATTCTGGTGAGTCACCGCTGCAGAGCTTTACTCCTTAACAGATTTCACTGGCCTAGCTCTGGGGTAGGCATCCCGTTTTTGATGTGCTCAGCCAGAAAGGCCCAAGTCCATGCAGCTGTGGCAAAGTTACAGTTCCATGGTTTCATGTTAGTTACCTTATACTTACTGTGTAATTAGTGTCACTGAATGTACATTACCCCAAATAAATGTATCTACCCCAGACTAGATGTAGTATTTTTTTTTCTTTTTGTATAACTGGATTTCCTAGTACTGATATTTGTCATCCTTGCTTAAAGTGTCTTTTTTTTTTTTTAAAAGAAAGTGTATTTGAAAATAAAGTCAGATGAAAAATTCATTTAAAAAATTCCCGTTCTGTCAGTTTCTCTAGTCAAAGATGGCCGTCTCACCCTCTGGAATGTGTCTCGTTCCGCCCCACACGTCCCAGTACCCCTGGCCCTGGGCTGGGCTAAGTAAATTGGAATTCGGTTTCATGCCTGAGGCACTTAAACATTTCAGAAGGTGCTATAACCTGCCTCACCTGGGTGGCGGGGTCGGGCTCTGGTTCACAATGCCTCTTTTCCTCACCCTTTCACGTTTCCTCCTGGTCAGTTCTCTTGGGGGGCATTCAGTGTCTATCGTCTCTCCAGCTGACTAAACTGTTTTTCTGTATCTGTTCATTTTTTTCAACTACTAATCAAATAAAGGCAGTTTTCTAAAAAACTGTGTTGAGCGCTTATCATGCATTAGCTAATTTGTAGCCAACATCCCAGGAAGTGGGTATGATTAGTCTCCTTTTGATGGATGGGAAAATCAAGGCTCGGAGAAGTAGAGCAATTTGTTCAAAGCCATGTAACTATCCAGCATTCACCCCCAGTGCTGCATTTTAATAGAGCTGTGTAGATAACCAGGATCCCGCAATGCTGTCCTAGGTGGGAAATCAGAGTTGCAAGGGTACCACAGATGCATTTGTAAGAATGTTATCAAGAACCAGTACAGCAGGGTGATGGATAGAGATGTCACCTTGCCTGGCTGAGCTTTTGCTTTGCTTTCTCAGATTCTCTTTGGGAATGAACTTCCTGGATTTTGTGAAAGCTACATCTTTTCACTGTCCTTGGGAATACCTCTTGAATCCACAATGAAGCCATAAAAAGGCTTATTGGGTTGGGTGGCTGTTAAGAAAACCCTACTCTCCAGACAATGGATCCTTTGAATTGGAAAAACTTCTAAACTGACAATTTTCTCAGCTTCAAACAATTGTCTCATTGGTACCCATGAAAAGACCAAACTAAAAAGTAGATACAAAGAAATGTAACACCCAGCCTTTGGGACTCTCTTAATAAGATGAAAGAACAGAAATTAAATTTAGAACAAAATTAAAAACCAAATCTAGCATAAATTCCCCCTTTCTCTCCCTCTTATACACCCCTTATCCCCAACAGCCTGTCCTTGATCCTCTAGAAGACCTTTTGGATCTACGGATCCCTGGTCTAAACCCCCATCCCCTTTCACGAAGGAAACAGGTGGCCAGAACTTTTCCCAGGCCCTCCTGCAAATGACCAGGAAGTAGCTCAGCTGGAGGCTAATAGTCAAGATTTGATAGGTGTGATATTAGAGGCTGTCTCCTCTATAGTGAATTGGCCTAAAATTGAATTACGCACTCAGAAGGAAGGAAAAAAATTAACAGCAATTACTGTAGACTTCTGATAATAGACAAATACACTCCAAAACTCTTAGGAGAAAACTTGCATTCTCTCTATGTCCCTTGAAGACCTTACCTTGTCCTTGAAATGTAAATACTCCAGGAGGTATCTAAAACCATGCCCACTGGGCTTCCCTGGTGGCGCAGTGGTTGAGAGTCCGCCTGCCGATACAGGGGACACGGGTTCGTGCCCCTGTCCGGGAGGATCCCACATGCCGCGAAGTGGCTGGGCCTGTGAGCCTGTGCGTCCGGAGCCTGTGCTCCGCAACGGGAGAGGCCACAGCAGTGAGAGGCCCGTGTACCGAAAAAATAAATAAATAAATAAAACCATGCCCACACTTGCTTGAGACTAAAGAAAGAGGATATTTTATTTATTTATTTACTTTTCTTTCTTTTTTTTTTTTCTTTTTCCCCTCGTGGCTTGAAGGATCTTAGTTCCCTGACTAGGGATTGAACCCGGGTCCACAACAGTGAAAGCGCTGAGTCTAGCCACTGGACCACCAGGGAATTCCCTAGTTTATTTTATTTTTGAGGGCTTTTAAAAATACAAACTGCTGGGGACTTGCCTGGTGGCGCAGTGGTTAAGAATCCGCCTGCCAATGCAGGGGACACGGGTTCGAGCCCTGATCCGGGAAGATCCCACATGCCGCGGAGCAACTAAGCCTATGCGCCACGACTACTGAGCCCGCCCTCTAGAGCCTGAGAGCCACACTACTGAAGCCTGCGCGCCTAGAGACTGTGCTCCACAACAAGAGAAGCCACCGCAATGAGAAGCCCAAGCATCGCAATGAAGAGTAGCCCCCGCTCGCCGCAACTAGAGAAAGCCCTCACGCGCAGCAACGAAGACCCAATGCAGCCAAAAATAAATAAAATTTAAAAAAATTTAAATTAAAAAAAAATAAAAATACAAACTGCTAAAAGGGCTCTCTTGCCCAAACTCTAAATCACAGCCTCCTTAAGATTACAGCTGACCCTTGAACAACATGGGGATTAGGAGCACCAACTCTCCAAGAAATCAAAAATCCATTTATAATTTTACACTCATCCCTCTGCAGTTCCACATCCACGGATTCAACCAACCATAGATCATGTGGTTCCTGTGCAGGACGTGCAGGCCCATGTCTAAGTGGACCTGTGAATTTCAAACCTGTGTTGCTCGAGGGTCAATGTACTTGTCAAGAGCAAATACAAATCTTCAAAACCTTCTCCACAAATATTACCAAAAAGCTTTAAAGCAGGTAACCTTCACTTGTTACTTTGTCTAAAAGAGTCTATAAACGGCCTGCTTTGGTCATTTCTTAGGTCCTATACCTGTGTGACCTCTGTATGTACAAAATCAGATTTGTTTATCTCTCTTATGTCAATTTCATTATTAGACCAGTCAAAATAACCCAAAGGGGTAAAGGAGAAATTTTCCTCTCCCAAACAGCTGTGTGACCTCTGTGACCCTGAACAAGGTCCTTGACCCTTCTCTGCTTCGGTTTTACTGTGTATAGTCTTATGATGATTGGAGCTCAGAGAGGACACAGAAGCCCTAACTGAGATAAAGACTAGGAAAGCTGGGAGAGATTTTGGACAAGACAGCATCTTTATCCTGCATTCTTTTCCAGCATGAAAACGTCCTTATTGTGTGGATCTGTAAGTTCATTATAACAACCACACATCATAGGTTTGTCTAGCCCATCTGGAATATCAAATAGTCTGTCCACTTGTTGTATGAATGAAACATACATTGTGAAACCGAGCAGGACCCTGTGGGGCTCCCGGCTACAAATCCTTTCTGTGTCCCCCGTTTCTTGTTTGTAGGAAATAAGTTTCATTCAGTCTCCTTGACCTTCCCTGAGTTCCAAAAGGGCAGATATGGGAAGGGAGGGAAGGCAGGAACAAGGGAGGAGCAGTCAAGAAACAATAGTGCAGCCTTGGGGCAGCGTCCTGGTTCCCCCTCAAGGAGTATATATATAACAATATCTTTGAGTTCTTCTGCAGAATTATGACCCCCACATGGGTAGAGGATGGTAAATTCAGGCTGAGCATGAGATCCCTGGAGTACCACCCTGTTGCCTCACCAGCAACCAATCAATAGAAAGTCACACACCCTGCAGCCCTCATGCCAAATTTTGCCTATAAAAACTTCTCCCCCCAAACAATTGGGGAGTTTGAAGTTTTTGAGCACAAGCCACCTGTTCTCCTTGCTTGGCCCTGCAGTAAACCTTTCTCTGCTCCAAACTCTGACGTTTTTGGTTTATTTGGCCTTACTATGCTTCAGGCACACAAACTTTGTTTGGCAACACTTAGACTTGGCATCAGACTGTTTGAATGGTCAGGTCTCAGTCCAGCTGTCTGACCTGGGCAGGTCACTTTGCCTCCTGAAGCCTTGTTTCCTCATCTCATCTTTAAAGCAGGATAACAGTAATACTTACCTCCTGGGGTAAAGTGAGGATTCAATTACATAATACATGCAAAATGTCTCACACAGTGTCTAGTAAGAGGCAAGTATTTAAAAAATAAGTCACTTCTATTTTTAGCACTGTGCTCAGTGCAACAATATTGCAAAAAAAAAAAAGACAGTAGCTGTTTTCCTCCTTAGTGAATCAGAAGGAATTTGAATTCCCCTGGGATTCAGACCCATCCCTTTGACTCAGCAGCTTAGATGCCATAGTCTCGGGGGCTGTGAATGACTTACGTGCAGGCATGTCGTATTTTCAAAAGATGCCTTAACTTGTCTGTTGAGGATAACGTTTCTATAAAGTAGCTGTCTCCAATTTGTAAAATTCCATCTGCACTCCCCACCTCACCCCCATTCTCCAGACAGCCTTTCCTGCAGCTCCTAAGAAAAGGGACCCTACCAGGAGGGAGGTGACTAAATCTTGGTAAGGGACTTAACTCTTTTGATCTCAACCAGCAGCTTTGGTCCAGCTGGGATTCTCTGATCAAATACATCAGCAAGAGTTACCTCAAGAATTCCTTAATCCTTAGCCCTCTTGGTAAACAAAGCATTTGATGAATTTATTGCTCATCCATCCCTCCAAAAATGTCCTGTTGGCAGTGGCTTGAGAATGTCATTTTACCTGGCAGATTCATTTTACTTCCTCTAAAGGACTTACATTAATTGCCACTGCCTCTTCCTACCCCCCATCATTTCACTTTAAAATCTCCTACATGGCAACGTTCCAATGTGAGAACTATGTATATGCCACAGTGCAGAAATCAGGACCTATGATCACCGTGGGTTCCATTTTCTTAGTCCCTCTGGAGGAGAAGGGCTGGGCTGCAATTCCCACTCCACAACTCATAGTCGATTGTTGTGGGTCAGTTACGTCTCTGAGTCTCAGTTTCATTTGTAAGATGAGCCACTTTGCAGGACTTCATTCATTCAGTCATTCTACAAATATTTGTTCTACCGGAGAAGAGCAAAGTAGGCAAGGTTTCTGTCCTTCGAAGCAGTCCAGTGTGGGCACCGGACGTGAAACAGAGTCTCCGTCCAGCCTATGTAGGTGGCTCTGCCATGGTGCTGGTGCAGGGTGGGGGAATTCTGGGGCGTTCTGAGGATGACTGTGACATTACGTTCCTGTCGCTCTCCAGGTGCAATGCAGGGAATGCCCTAAACTCTGGAATTGCTGAGTGATGAGTCATCAGAGAACCAGGGGAAGGTAGGGGACCAAGGGCAATTGGAGCTATCCCTGGTCTCTGGGATTGAGTGGCAGGTTCCCAGTGAAGCTGACTTGGAGAGTGAGGTTATCAGGAAGTGAGATTATTATTAGAGAGGGCTCTTGGGTTCAACACCTAGGGAGGGGGATCAGGAGAGGGGAGGAGGAAGCTGGGTCCCAGAAAGGCCTCAACCTACCACAGGAAGCTCTGAAGTTGAGGGGTCCCCACAGAATTGTCCCAAGCTGTGGTGCGAAGTCTGGACCTTTATACTCCAGCATGGACTAGGCACTGGAAGTGGTCTGCCCTCAAGAAGGGGCATGACCTTGAGCCTTGGTTGGGGAACCAGGTGAGGTACATCTCTATTTGGAAGCCTTCTCCTATCTCTATATTCCTCCCTTTTCTCAGCCCCTCCCAGCTCCCAAAATAGATGAGAAGAGAAACCTATTCTAGCCAGATAGCATTTAGTAAGAAATGAGATATAAAATGAGAGCTGAAGAATGAGTGGAAATCAACTAGGAGGGAGAGGAGAGAGCAGGAAGAAGTTTTCAGGCTGAGGGAAGGGCATATGCAAAGGTCCAGTGGTAAGAGCGGGGGTGGGGGGTGGGGGGTGGGCAATGGGAGGGGCAGGGAAGAAGTGCCTCTGGTTCAGGATAACTGAAAATAGCTGAGCAGGGGTCAGTGGACTTGAGGTCGTCCTGACTCTGCCATTTACCTGAAAGTTACATAAACTCTCTAGACCCCAGTTTCTTTATGAAAGGGGATGATATACCTGCCTCCCAGTTTTTTTGTTTGGTTTTGGTTTTGGTTTTTGGCTGCATTGGGTCTTCACTGCCGTGTGAGGGCTTTCTCTAGTTGCGGTGAGCGGGGGCTACTTTTTGTTGCGGTGCACGGGCTTCTCATTGTGGTGTCTTCTCTTGCTGCGGAGCACGGGCTCTAGGGGCTCAGGCTTCAGCAGTTGCAGCACGTGGGCTCAATAGTTGCGGCACGTGGGCCCTAGGGCGTGCGGTTTCAGTAGTTGTGGCTCACAGGCTTAATTGCTCTGAGGCATGTGGGATCTTCGCAGACCAGGGATAGAACCCGTGTCCCCTGCATTAGCAGGAGGGTTCTTAACCACTGAGCCATCAGGGAAGTCCCAGTATTTTTAGGATGACGTGAAATAACATGCACACAGTAAGGACTTATAAATGTTGGTTGCTCTGTTTATTATTAATGGATATTGCTCTGAAAATAATAATGGTCCATTTGTTAATAATATACTCTTTGCCTAGAAAAATCATAGAACAAGAAGTCAGGAGTTGGCAAACTTTTTATTAAAGGATCAGATTGAGTATTTTATGCTTGTGGACCCCATTACAAGTGGTCTCTTACAACTACTCAACTCTTGTAGCATGAAAGCAGCCACAGACCCTACATTAGAAAGCGGCGATGGCTGTGTCCTAATTGGACTTTATTTACAGAAAGAGGCAGCCAACCCCGGAAACCAGATTATTAAAACCCCAAAGCAAGTCTCTGTGGTTCGAGAAGACATTTCAGGTCCTTCCTCTATGTACCCTTCCTTCCCTCGTTTGGAATGCTCTCTGTACACATCAGTTACATATATTGGGTTGGCCAAAAAGTTTGTTCGGCTTCTCTGAACGAACTTTTGGCCAACTGAATATTTGCATCAGCGTACAATATCACATAATGATAACATACAAAAAAGTGAGCTGCAACAATAAAATTCCCATTTTGTCATCATAAGAGCTCGTGAATTCAGATTCCATGAAGTTTATGAGCTGCCATTTATTGCACTTGAGGTGGTCAGTTGCAATGATCCTGTGTCAAGAAGCTGAAACTCCTCATTGCGATGATGAAGAATCGTTCAAGAACTCTGCATTTCCTTCAATTGTCCTAGCTTGGTTTAACCCAAAAAGCAAAATCTGAGACAAGGAGTTATTGTGGAAATAGTTTTTTGCAGGGAAGAATTCTGAGAAACTGGAGTGGGGGAACTGTGACAGTGAACTTGGGAAGAAGGTGAAATCAGTGCAGTGGTGACTTACTGCTCTGGGCAACTAGGGCTTAATCCCACTGGAGACCTTCTAGGGAACTATGTAGAATACGTCTCATAAATGTCCACCTGAGACATGGAGTATTCACTGGCTCCCATTGGTCAAGGGAGGTGTTACTTACCCCCCCACACTTCAAGAATTGAGCATGTCAAGACCCTTAATGTGGTCAAAAGCAGGGCTATCAAGTTTCACCTGCACACAGCTGCTTGTGCACAGTAATGTAAACACATAATTAAAACTTTAAATCAAAATTACTCTACGGATTAAAGAATGTCTCTCTCTGACCACTGACCCCTAGCTATCCAGTCTTCCCCAGGGGCAATTTTTGTTTGTACTTCCTTGTATATCTTTTCAGATGTGTGCTATGTATAGCTATTGCTGAACCAGGTTTGTTTGCCTGATGTGCCACAAGCCAAAATGCTGAGGTGCCAAGGTTTGCAGCAGAAAAAGGGTTTATTTACAAGGTAGTCAAGTGAAGAGACAGGAGAACAAATCTCAGATCCACTTCTCTGCAGGTGAGGGGCTTGAGATATTTATGGGATAAAGGAGAAAGATGGGGCTTCCCTGGTGGCACACTGGTTAAGAATCCGCCTGCCAGTACAGGGGACATGGGTTCGAGCCCTGGTCGGGGAAGATCCCACATGCCGCAGAGCAACTAAGTCCGTGTGCCACAACTACTGAGCCCACACACCACAACTACTGAAGCCTGCGCACCTAGAGCCCGTGCTTCTGCAACAAGAGAAGCCACCACAATGAGAAACGCGCACACTGCAATGAAGAGTAACCCCCGCTCGCTGCAACTAGAGAAAGCTCGCGTGCAGCGACGGAGACCCAACGCAGCCAAAAATAAATAAATTAATTAGTTAATTAAAAAAAAGAAGGTTGGTCTTAGATATGGGGAAAGGTGATTGGAGGTAGGGAAAATGTGAGGTAATCACTGTTCTACACAGACGTATCTGAGTTACATGCTTTTTCATGGGATGTATGTTCAAAAATGGAGGCACTTAGCACGATCCGAGGGTGGCATTTTTGGCCCTCTGACATCAAAAGGTTATTCATCAGACACCCGCACAGGCCCAGTTTTAGGATTGGTGGTCCCAACCAGTCTTAGCCTGATTGAGCTTGAATAAGACACAGCTGACTCCAAGTTCCTGGAAAACAACTCAGGCAAACATCTTATTGTTTAGGCTTCATGAAGCTTGCTGCCTATGCAATTTGAACAAAATAATTAAGGCAAGCTTGCCTAGTGAAGGTGGGCTACAAGCAGAGGGGTTTTTAAGCAAGCTGTTAGACAACCTCAAGAATTTCTATTAGTGACCAGTTTCTGTTAATCCTATGAGGCACAGTTTCAGGATGAGTTGGGTTTTGGGGGGTTTTTTTGCCCCAAGCTTCTCTCTCTTTATTTTTAGGTATTAATTTTTTTTATTGGAGTAAAATTGCCTTACAATGTTGTGTTAGTTTCTGCTGCACAATGGAATGAGTCAGCTCTATGCATACCTATATCCCCTCCCTCCTGGACCTCCCTCCTCCTCTCCCCCCCCATCTAGGTCATCACAGAGAAGGATGAGTTTTTTAATTATATGGAGAATGGTTTCATAGGTAAACAAATAGTATTTTCCCTTTTTTAAGACCATCGGTGACATACTACACACAGTCTCCTGTACCGTGCTTTTAAAAATTTCTATCTATTCATCTTTCTGATAATTACATATATATGTTTAGAGCTCCCTCTTCTTTGGAATGACTGCACAGTATTTCATTTACCTTAATTTACTTAACCAATCCCCCTACCGATGATATTGTTATTTCCAGTTATTTTTTAAAAGTCAAGATGATTGAGGTATACATGCGGTAGTGTACAGCTCTATGAATTTTGATAAACATATACAATCATGTAGTCACAACCACGATGCAGAACAATTTCATCACTCCAAAAGTCTCCCTAGTGCATCTTTATACATAGTCATCCCCTTCATTCATCCCCAGCCCCTGGCAACCACTGATCTGCTCTCTGTACCCCGCCCAAAAGGACTTTCCCTTTTCCAAAATGCCATATAAATGGAATCATACAGGATGCAGCCTTTGAGCCTTGTTGCTTTCACTAGGCACAATGCATTTGAGATTCATCCATATTGTTGTGTGTATGAGTGTTTGGTTCCTCTTTATTTCTGAGTTATATTCCATGGTACAGATATACCACAGCTAGTTTATATCCATTCACCAGCTGGAAAACATTGGGTCATTTCCAGTTGGGGCAATCACGAATAAATCTGCTATCATTGCATACTAGTTTTTGTGTGGACATAAGTTTTTATTTCTCTTGGGTAAACATCTAGGAGTGGGATTACTGGGCTGTATGGTAAGTGCATGTTTGACTTAATAAGTACTTGCCAAACTGATTTCCAAAGTGACTGTACCACTTTGTCTTTCTACCAGCAATATATGCTAATTCACCCGCATTTGGTATTGTCATTGTCAGTTGTTTTTATTTCAGCCATTCCCATAGGTATATATAGAATTTTGTCTACCGCAAACAGTGCTACAATGAATATTCTTATACACATATCCTTTAAAATCGGGTATGAGTATAACTGTAAGATATAGTCTTAGAACTAGAATTGATGGGCCAAGGATGTGAAAGGTTGTTTAGGTATGCTAAACAGCCTTCTGAGAAGGTGGGGCCAGTCTCGTTGCCTACGAGCTAGGTATGGCATTGTGTTGGCCAAAAAGTTCATTCTGGTGTTTCCGTAACATCTTAATAATACCTGTTTCACCACATCATCACCAACACAGTGTATTACCCAATATCACTACAATTTTAAATGAGATTTCACTTTAGACGACTGCTCTATGCGTATCTATCTCATAGGGCTGTTGGTGAGGACTTAAAGTAGAGTTTTAAGAGCAGGGCCTGCCACACACAGAGTGGCAATGGAGGTTAATAGTTATTGTATGATTACCACTATTAATCATTATTATTTGCCTCTCTCTCTCTGAGTTCCTCATCAGTATATTCACAAACGCTTTTTCCAAAGAGCTCAAACGTTCTGCCTACGGAATTTAGTTAATCCTCATAAATCTCTTCAGATGCTGGCTAGGATTTCAGGCACTGTGGGCTTTACAGAATAGGGAAGTGCAACAGGATAGCACTGTTCTAAGGTTACAGAACAGATCTGTGTCCCAC
This sequence comes from Leucopleurus acutus, assembly GCF_964270905.1. NCBI lineage: Eukaryota > Metazoa > Chordata > Mammalia > Artiodactyla > Delphinidae > Leucopleurus > Leucopleurus acutus. Next base: position 26,014,719 of record NC_139158.1, read on the forward strand.
GAGGTCAAAATGAGTCGAGTTTGGAATAGGAATGGGTTCCTCTAGGTTACAATGGCTGTGAAGCTTTTTTTCACTGCCATCCACTTTAAGAAATACACCAGGAACCAGAACACACATATAGACCTGAAACAAAAGTTTCAAAAACAATACTTCTATGTTTTCTATTTGTTCCATTCCATTACATTGAAAATATGTTCATTGGGATATGCTAATAGATTTCAAAATCTACTATTGGGTTAAGACTAGTAGTTTAAAAGGCAGTGTTCTAGGTCAAAAATGTTGACCTTTCTGGAAATACAACTGGAATCATAGAACCTCACACTCAGTTTTGGGTACATTATTCTCTTGTTCCTTTTTCTTCATTTCCTTGGGACGCTAGAGCTTATTCGTTCATCAATCATCTTCACAAATAGCTCTTGGATTCCTTATGTGCACTGCCCAGTATTAAGCGCCAGTGGAGAAAACAGGCTTTGAAGAGCAAGAGGTCTGGATTCAAATCTCACCTCCACCATTTGCTGGTGATCTTGGTTACGCCTCTGCAGTCTTCAAACACTGTTTCCTCCTTTGTGAAACGTAGTAGTAATAGAGAAATCAATGTCAACGCATGTAAAGCACTTATAAGAGTGTCAGGCTCATTCCTAGTAAGCCCTTAATACACTGGTTCTCAAGGTGTTATCCCCAAGATCAGCAGCATCAGCATCATTTAGTAACTTGTTAGAATGGAATTCTCGGACCTCACCCCAGATTTACTGAATCAGAAACTTCAGGGGTGGGGCCCAGAAATCGGTTTTAACAAGTTCTCCAGGTGATTCTGATGCATTCTCAAGTTTAATACCTGGTAACTATTAACAATTAGTACTTGAGGCTGCTGAGGTGAGCAGTGGGCAAATTATGAAGGCTAAAGTTAAGCCCTACGGTGCCAGCAAGACTCCTGGTGGGGTTCCAACCTGCCTCAGCCCGGGCTTACCCTCCCTCCTCCCTCAGCAGGGCCCGCCTAGTGCACTCGCTGATTGGTGGGGTCTCTCTGGACCGTCACCCCATCCAACCACGGAGAACGTAAACGAAGAGGGGCGGGACTAGGCGCGGCGAGAGCGGCGAGCCTGTTGGCTACAGGCCACGCCGCGGGGCGGGGCGGAGCTGCGCGTGCGCACGGCCTAGGCGTGCCCGTGTGGGCCGTTGAAAAATGGCGACTGTTGCTGAGCTGAAGGCGGGTGAGTGCGAATGGGAAGCTTGCTGGCTGAACTTTGTAGGCCTTCAGCCTGTGAAAAGGATGGGACGAAATGAGGGTGCGCGGAACACTAGTCAGCCTTTTCGTTCTGTGGCGTCAGGGCCTGCGGAGCGTCCAGAGGGCGTGGCGGCCGCCGCGCGGGGGCCCTGAGGGGATGTGGTTGCATAGGGACAATGTTTAAACCGGCTTTGAGCTGGAGGAGGAGTCCCAGGACCCCCAGGTACCTGAGAGGTCTATAGTTCTGCACCTTGGGGCTCTGGCGCATCCTTCTGGACCTCGACGGGGGCGAGGCCGTGGGCCGGGCCTTTTCCTCCGGGCTGATGATTCCAATGTCTAAACCACTATTGTTGGTGTTCCGCACAATCCTAAACCATTTGTTTGCTTATCTCATTGCGTCCTTACAACCACCTGCGAGGTGGGTCGCGATTTTCCATGGGGAAAAAGTGGAGGTAGAACGGTGTCTGGCTTGGCCATTCTCCTGTGTTTTAGGAAAAGTTCCACAAAGGTTCGAGCCCTTAAGCTGAGAACATTTGTACACCGTTAGTTTTGACGCAAATGTCCAAACAAGTAATAGTAATTATAGTTATTAGTCATAGAGCTTTATGTGTCAGGCACAGCCCAGCCCCTGTGTTATCTAATTTATTCTGTGTATGAACCTTATGCCCATTTCGTAGATTAGGAAATTGAGGCGCTGAGAGGTGAAATAGATCGACTAAAGTAATTTAGCTATAAAGAGGCAGAGTGAGAACCTAGAGATGCTGCACCAGGCCTGCAGGTCTTAGTTACTGAGTGATACTGCTGCCTGCCTAGTAAAACCAGTTCCATTTTTCAGGGAATTTAGGCTCTAAATCAGTGATTCTTAGAGATTTGGTGGGGAGAGTATGATTTGAGAATATGATTCAGGAATTATTGATCTAAATGTATATTTGCGGCCCAGGACTGATGAACAATCATTAAAAAAGCATACCTCTATCCACAAGGACAGACTTGACATGAATTGGTGAACTCTCTCCCCAGGAAACACATATCACCTGTACTACTGCATGCAACTTCTGAGGATTTAAAGATACTTTGGAATATAAACCAGGTTAAGAAGCTCTTTCCAAAGAAATTGTCATGGTACAGTGTTTTAATAACCATGATAATAGAACCCTAGAACTCTCTAGACAAGGGATGGCCTACACAGATGTAGGGAGCCCTTTATGCTTTTCCTGCATTTGTCAGCTCTGAATATACTTAGTGTTCAAGAGAAACCCATTGAAAATGCTTGCCAATCAATGATCTTATATGGGCTTTCACCTTTTTAAAGCACTTTCCCCTCACATTTTTCCACCTTACTTGGTTCTACCTCTGAGACATAGAACTCATGTTGGAGAAGACAAGTGAGGCAGGAGTTAGTGATCTACCGCTGAGGTAGTGATGAGGCATGCTGGGTTTCCTAACTCCAGCTTCATTAATTCTCATTTCTTTGCTGAGTTCAAGGCTGTGCTGTGTGCAAATACAGAGTAATTGGGGGGAAAAAATCTCTCCGTCTAATTTCTAAAGATGGAATTGGAGAACAGGGGTTCAGTTATGATCCCAACATAATAAAGCTGTACCTGCCTTTTATGGGCCTGTTGCACAGTCTGACTGGGTGATAACTACTCTTAACACACCTGCAAAAAAGGTTGAGGGGATGAATCTAAATATAAGGGCCAAGAAAGGTTAAAGTCTAGTCCAGATTGTATCTCTTTAATCAACAAAACCTGACTCAGGTTTTTGTTGTTTATCAAAGCTTAAAAAAATTTCACGTCCATGCCTACTTGGATACACTCCCTGGGCTCCTTTTATTTTATTTTATTTTTGGCTGCATTGGGTCTTCGTTGCGGCACGCGGGCTTTCTCTAGTTGCTGCGAGCGGGGGCTACTCTTCGTTGCAGTGCGGGGACTTCTCATTGCGGTGGCTTCTCTTGTTGCGGAGCATGGGCTCTAGGCGCATGGGCTTCAGTACTTGTGGCTTGCGGACTCTAGAGTGCAGGCTCAGTAGTTGTGGCACATGGGCTTAGTTGCGCCGTGGCCTGTGGGATCTTCCCGGACCAGGACTCGAACCCGTGTCCCACGTGTTGGCAGGCGGATTCTTAACCACTGCGCCGCCAGGGAAGTCCCTGGGCTCCCTTTCTGAATTGTCATTATTGGGGTGTACTTATTTATAGCATAATACAGTATTAAACTATATTTATTACACCAATAGTATACAGCACAGTATTATAATGCCTCTAGGCAGCTCTCTATTCTAGGCACTATGGGTGAAATGTGTTAATTCTCTGGAGTTGTTATTTAGCTATTAAGGACAATGTGAGAGAAAAAAAAAAAAGGTTCCAGACCACTGCAAGGGATGATGCCAATTCAGCCCTATCCATATTAGTATTTATAGCTAAATCTCATTATCATAACTACTGATATTTGTAATAATGACCCTTGCTTATCAAGAAGTTAGATTACGTTCAGCATATATATCCCTGATTCCTTGAGATGACATTGATAAAGTTACATGTTAGATTTCTAAGTAGGCTTACAATTTCAAAATCTTACTGTTTTAAGGAATTAACTCATAATTACCTTTAAAAAACAAACCCCCCAGAACAAAAGCCCACCGTTTTGTTCAGAATGGGCCATTTCCCAAGGGTTCTGGGTATCAGTTTTTATACAAAGGGCACGACATAGTCCTTCCTTTTTGGAGTGTACTTGTTATCTTTAATCATCTACTTTCTGGACCAGAGGGTTTTAGTGACATACAGAACCTGTCTGCAGTGACAACCATTCTTGAAAAGATATGAGACACTGGGAGATAAGTTCAGATCCCAGTAAGCTAAGTATATTTCTCTCCCCCTTTTGTTCTTCACTAAAGAATGTGTATCAGTCTGTAGCCTCTGACAGTGATGATGTTGGAAGGATAAATTTGCATTTGCTTAAATATATTAAAATAGTAAATCATCACAACTCAGGAACTTTATTTTTTATTACAAATGTGGCTTGTGGTAGCTAATGTGATGATTGTTCAGTTTGTCATAGAGTATAGGTTGAAAGTGCATGTTATGCCATTTACCTTTTAAGCATTTTTCTTCAGAGTTTGGCTAAGAATGACAAAATTCCTTCTGTAACTGAAGCATTAATATTTTATATTTAACAGTTTTAAAGGACACCTTGGAAAAAAGAGGAGTATTAGGGCATTTAAAAGCAAGGATTCGAGCTGAAGTTTTCAATGCTCTTGATGATGAAAGTGAACCTCGACCATTATTGTCTCATGAAAACCTTCTAATTAATGAATTAATTCGGGAGTATTTGGAATTCAACAAATATAAGTATACAGCATCTGTCCTCATAGCAGGTAAGAGGTTATTTATTGTTAGTTACCTGATATGAAATCTGCCTCTTCCCTTCTCCCAATTCTCAGAAAGTGTTTAGCCTAGAAATCTAATTCCATTACCAAACAGTATCATCTGGGACATGCCTGGAACATAAAACCTCCCATGGGCTCTTTCCATAGCTTGAACAAGTGCTTGTGAGGTTTATTGTATTATAGGGGAAAATAACTCAATAAACACTTAAACTAGGTACATACTTTGAAAAATCATCCATAATTCCTGGCACTGACAATAAATACTTGTTTACTGGTATTGAGAATAAACAATTCTTTACATTTTACCCTATGTGCTGTCCATCTTTTTTCTATGTATATGCTTTAAAAATATACACACACACATTTAATATATATTCTTTATTAAAAAATATAAAACATTGGGAGATAAAGCCTCAAAATATTGCTACCATGTATTGATCAGGCACTGTATACAAATGTATGTGAAAGCATGATATCTAAAAAGGATTAGGTAATCTATAGAAATTTCAAATAACTGTGTTGTACACCTGAAACTAATATAATATAATATTGTGAACCAACTATACTTAAATAAAAAAAGAAAAAAGAGGTCAACTATACTTCAATTAAAAAAAAGAAAAGAAAAGGATTAGGAAGGTAAACTCCAAACTCATTCTAGTGATGGGAGGGAGAGAAATGGTATTGGGGGGAGGGAGTCAACAGTTAAAAAGAAATTTATTTTATCTGTTAAATTTTATTTCTTAAGAAAGCAAAAGAACTGGAAGAATATGCACAATAGTCAGGATCAGCATTGCTTCTGGGCTGGGGGAGATGAGGTTGGGAGGATGATCAAAAACACCTTGCATGTACATAACTTGATTCCCTTGTTCAAGGTATAATCTGTGCTTTAAGAGTGTTTGGTGCCTTGGAGACATGCCTCATCAAAGAAAAGAGATCATGAAGTGGATTTTGGAAGAGAGAATGGATTCCTTATTTGTGATGCTGGAATTTTCCATTCGATAGATCTTTTGTTAATATTCTAGATCTTTTATTTAATGTTAACTGAATGTTAATACCTTAACTGAATAAAGACTGATGATCTTTATTGGTTTAAGGATCTTCAATATCAGTATCTTCACTTTCTTCAGTTTGTTATAGATGGCTATATAATACATTAATAATCAGAAAAGAAGAATATGAAAATATCATCAATTAGATGTCTTGGACTTGTGCTTACCTAGAATGGAATATAATGACATAGTCAAGTTTCTACAGTGTCTTGGCTTTTTAAAACAAAAAATGAGGTAAAATTAACATATAAGATTCTTTACCATTTTTAGTATATAGTTCTATGGATTTTACCAAATTCATACAGTTGTGTAACTACCACCACAATCACAATCACGATATAGAACGTTTCCATCACCTCAGAAAATTCCCTGTGTCCCTTTGTAGACAACCTCTTCTCCTACCCTCAAACCCCTAGCAACCTCTGATCTGTTGTTTTCTGTACCTATCATTTGCCTTTTCCAGAACATCATATAAGTGAAACCATGCAGGATGTAGCATTTTGTATCTTTTTCCTTTCACTCAGCATAACACATTTGAGACCATGCTGTTGTTTTTCCCCTCCGAATAGCATTCCATTGTATGGTTGTATTGATTTATCTATTATCAGTTGATAGACATTTGGGTTGCTTCTAGTTTTTGGCAATTATGAGTCAAGCTGCTATAAAACATTCATTTACAAGTTTGGCCGAACGTTGTTTTCATGTCTCTTGGGTAAAGAGCTAAGAGTGGGATTGCTGGGTTGTGTGTGGTAAGTGTATGCTTACCTTTATAAGTGGATGCAACATTTTGTACTCCTTCCGGCAGAGTATGAGGGTTCCAGTTGCCCTGTGTCCTTGCCAGCACTTCATATTAGTGTTTATTGTACTTTTAGATTTATTGCCGCCAAATGGATATCAGCACTGTCATGTATTTAATTTACAGGCTTCTTAGAAAATAGGACTTCTGAAGTCTAGTATATAGAAACAATATTTTCCCAACTCAAAATTGGGGGATTTAAAAAATAAATTTATGTTAAACTGTATTAAAATATGCATTTAACAAAGTAGCTATTCTGAAAGTCATAAAATCACATACAGTTGCATCTGCCTTGGCGTGTGCCATCATTCTTCTAAAATCTGAAAAATGTGTATACCTCGTAAGTGTGGTTTTTATCAAAATCCTATTTACTTTTTACATTAATAAAGACTCAGTGTTTTATGATTTTCCCCCCAGAATCTGGTCAACCCGTAGTTCCATTGGACAGACAGTTTCTCATCCGTGAACTAAATGCATTTGAAGAATCAAAGGATAATACAATGTAAGAAGTTTTTTAAAAAATAAGTTTTCAGATACTGTTGTATTGGAGTCATAATTGCATAGCAGTGGTTTTATTTCATTTTAATTCAGGAGGTATTTATTTGGGCCCAGTGTGTATCTAGCACACGTCTACGGTGTGCAGCTGTGTGTAGGTGCTAAATGCCTGTGGTTTCAGAGGACTGAGCACCCCTGCTTTATCCTAAGGGTCACGTCTCTTGGCTTCTTCATCCATCCTTTTGTTTTTTACCTGAGGCTTTGCTCTATCAATTGTTTTCTTCCTCACATTTAACTCTTCCTCCTCACTGCTTCCTTCACTTCAACTTGGGAATGTACTCAAATCTCTCCTCTCCAAAAAAACCTCTTAACTCCTTTTTATCACTGAACTTAGTGAAGATCAACCCCCTGTTTTCATTTTGTTATTACCCCCTCTTTTGCCTTCTCTGCATTTTAAGTTCTCCCCTCACCATTTGTACTGAAACTATGCTCTTGAAAAAGAGTGACCACTTTCTAGTAGTTTCTTAGTTTTTTCCCTACTTTAGTGTTTCTTAAACTTTTTCTAGAGGATCCCTGAATGGCAGAAAAAATTGTACCTAGGAGGCCTGGGAACATAGATCAAAGCACCTTTCCCCTAGTAAGAAATTTCTTTGAAGTCTCATGTTTTCTCTTTCTAAAAGGTTTATTGAATTTTTTCATTCTACTTCATGATATAATTATTTTTACCATTAAAATGTTTTAAATGACATGCCAATTAAATTGAACTCTCCCTCAAATCTTTGTGTAAAATTAGTGTTCTGGGATCATATGCCACCTGTACTTTGTACCAGGCCCCTAGCACTAAGAGTGGATATATATCTATTTCCAATTTGAGAAGCTCAGCTTTACTTGAGTTTCTGCAGTGTTTTGTAATATTGACAACTCTTCCTTAAAACACTTCTTGTCATTTGTCTTTTATGACCCTTTACTGTCTTGGTTTTTCTGTCTCCCTAATGGTCGTCACAGTTTCTTCATTGGCTCCTTTAAGGTTCCTTTAAATTGTGGGCACTCTCCCCCAAGTTTTGTCCTTAACTTTCTTTTCCTCTTGTCCCCCTGCCCACTTTTCTATGTAGTCTTGAGTCTTTAATGATGTCTCCATGCTGGTGACTCTGCTTTAAATCTTACAGCGCTCATGAATTACGGGCCCACATTTCTGCTGGCATCTCAAACTCTGTGTGTCCAAAAATCAAGTCCATTATTTTCATCTCTTCAAGCCCCCCTCATAGCTTCCTCATACAGCCATTCAGGTCTTCACCTGAGAGCTCACTTGCACTTCCGGCTCCTTACTTCTCCACCAGTCATTTTGCGAGTCTCATCAATTTGGCCTGTGCAGTAGCGCCTGTCTGTCCTCACGACCTGTGCCGTGCAGTTCAGGAGGCGTCTGTCCCGTTTCTCTCCAGTCACTTTCTTTTCTAACTCACGTCACGCTGCCAATAGTTTGCTTTCTGAAAGCAAATGTTGCTTTAAAGCATTTCCATTGAAAAGTTTTCAGATTTCAAAAAGTAATGTGGTCCATATATGGTGTAGGCTCCAGTGGAAGTCTGAAGTAGCATTAATAGTCACATTAATATTTTTCAGTGAAACTTAAGAATTTTCACAAAAAGTAGATAAAGTGTATAATAACCTTATATTAGGTCAAGCCATGCCACCAAATGAGTTTGTGCCAAATTTATGAAGAAAATTAGTTTTCAGAGTTTTTGTTTTTCAGAATTGCAAATAAGGCATTGTGAAGCTGTACTTTAAAAACATTAAGTAGGATTTTTGAAAAAAGAAATCTTAATATTCATGAAGCTGCAGGTTAAATGTGGTAGTTTTATATTTTCTAATATGTCTTAAAAATTTTAAATCTTAAGTAAATTTTATTGTAAATTTGGAAAACAGAATTTTTTTAATTTAAAAATCTTCTTTGACCAGTTAACACTTTGGGAAACAATGGTTTAAAGTAGACGAAGAGACCTATTTTATATTCCTGTATGAAGCTTTTATAAGAGCTGAGGCATCTTATTAAATAGAGAAACTCACTCTCTTGGTTTCTTTGTGGTATGGAAAAATTGCTTTTGTGTGTAGTTGGTTATTTATTGCTGTATAACAGATTACCCCAGAAGTTGGTGGTTTAAAACAACAGACATTTATTATCAGTAGAGAGGAATCTGGGCGTGGCTTCTGTGGCTGGTCTCACTCATGAGATTGCAGTTAAGATGTTGACCGGAGATACAGTCATCTGAAGGCTTGGCTGGAGCTGGAGGATCCATTTCCATGTGGCACATTCACATGGCTGCTTGTCGGAGGCCTCAGTTCTTCACTACATGAACCTTTCCACGGGACAGCTTGAGTGTCCTCATGACACGGCAACTGACTTACCCTAGGGAGAATGACCAAGAGAGAAGGCAAGGAGGAGGCCGCAATGCCGTTTATGACCTAGACTCTAAAGTTGCAAGTGCTGTCACTTAATGCCTTACTCAGTTCCTGAGAAGTGAGTTCAGCTCACACTCAAGAGGAGAGCAGTTAGACTCCACCTTTTGAAGGGAAAGGATGTCATACTTTGAACCATCACACCTGCTAATAAGTAGATAGATTATCTCAAAAAGACAATCCATTAAATTGATATTTTCAACTGTGATATTGGAAACAAGGGAAAACCACTCTTTATTGTCATCAGAGCAGCCTCCATTGGTGCAAGGGCACTAATGCAAATCTCCAGGCAGCATGCTGTAAGGAAAAGAATATGGGACTTGGGGTTCAAGTGTAAAGTTTGTTGACTATCTAAGCAATCTCTAGCAAATCCTCAGTGAGCTGTGGTTTTCTCATTTATAAATTGGAGATGATGATATCACAAGGTAAAGATAAAATGAAGAGAGAGAAGAGTGTTTTGTAAACTGTAAAGTAGCTTTAAAAATACTAGTTCTTGCCCGACTCCTGTATAGCTTGCATTTATATACCATTTAATATGTGCCAGGTATGGTTCTAAGCACTTGATATTTATTAACTCATTTTGTCCATAACTGCCCTATGAGGTAGAGACTATGCTTATCCTCATTTATAGAGGAAGAAACATTTATGAGGCTGGGGACGTTAAGAATCTTGCTGAGGTCAAGTGGCAGGGCCAGGATTTGAACCCAGGCAAGGATTTATTAATCCAATAAATATATATTGAATAGTTGTTTTGTATCAGACCATGTTAGGTAGTGGGAAATCTTATACTGGACTTCGGAGTTTAAAAAAAAAAAGCTGATTCCTGTGCATTGATTGAAATTGTATTTCATCTTAGGTGAGGTTTAACTTGTTAGTGTTTTCTCTGGATTTTAAAATTGTCTTTAGAGTTAAATGGTACACTTAAATTTGAAAAGGCATGAACAAGTTTGCAATTTGGATAATAAATAATGCATCTTTTTTCTTTTAAGTCTGGTGAATTACTTGGCTATTTTCGTGTCAGAGGCTACCTTTTAAAGAGTAGATATTTTTAAGCTTTTCCTATTTATTCAAATTGAATTGATTTTGATTTTCTTCCTGCTATAGACCTCTTTTATATGGAATTTTAGCTCATTTCTTGCATGGAACTAAGGATGACATCCAAAATACATTTCTGAAAGGGTCTTCACTTCAGCCTACAAACCCAAATCTTGGCAGACAACCTAATGGAAGAAAGCAAATGGGTATGAGTTTTCTGAGACTTATCATTTAGCTATCAGCAAGTATGTTTTCTTCCTATCTGTTTTTATCTTTGGAACAGTTTTTCCTAAGATTTTGAGTCAAAGTTTAATTCCATTTATATCCAATATAGTTAGCCCGTGTTATTTATCCTCAAAAAAACAATGCTTTTCAGAAGGAGAATCTTGTGAGGTGTGGGGAGATGACTAGACAAAATTCTTAGATATAATTTCTATAAAGAAGTGTTGAAAAACTTGATTTTCACATAGATTTTGTACTCTTTGGAGTAGCTTAGATCCTTAGCGTACTGAAGAAGGAGCTTTTTATCACATTATCAATTTTTTCCCCTCTAAGACTGAAAAAAGGCAAGATTGCTGAATATAGATAGAGCAGTCAGAGGTCTATGTGTTGTCCTTTGCATTTGCAGGATTCCTTTTTTTTGAGGGGGTGGGGGGAATACTCTTTGTGGTAGTGTTGTAGTTATCTATAAATAAATTCTTAGGAGAACAGCTCATATTTCTTTTAAGAATGCTCACTCTTCCAATGAGGTTTCAGTTGTTTTGATTATATCAGCAGTAGAACCTCAGTTTGATAATCTAAATTGAATGATTTATAGCTCAGTGTTTCCAACTGTGGTTGAGAGTTGGTCTCTCTTTTTAAGGATAGTCATAGGTGGGGCTCAGGCAGCTGATTATCAGAACAAATATAAATCTTTTTTTTTTGAACCTGCACCCTTGGCAGTGAAAGCGTGGAGTCCTAACCACTGGACTGCCAGGGAATTCCCAGAACAAATATAAATCTTGACTGTTGAAGTAAACTTTCAAGAAACATCTAAAGTGCAAATTGTCTTTTGCAGTTTTCCTGAACTGCCATGAGCAATATTGATCATGTTGGGCTTCCCTGGTGGCGCAGTGGTTAAGAATCCACCTGCCAATGCAGGGGACACAGGTTCGAGCCCTGGTCCGGGAAGATCCCACATGCCGCAGAGCAATTAAGCCCATGCAGCACAACTACTGAGCCTGCACTCTAGAGCTTGCGAGCCACAAATACTGAGCCCACGTGTCACAACTACTGAAGCCTGCGTGCCTAGAGCCCGTGCTCTGCAACAAGAGAAGCCACCACAGTGAGAAGCCTGTGCACCTCAATGAAGAGCAGCCCCTGCTCGCTGCAACTAGAGAAAGCCCGTGAACAGCAACGAGGACCCAACACAGCCAAAAACAAATAAATAAAAAATAAATTTTAAAAAAAGAAAGTATTTAATTGCCTTTTGAGATAATTGCGAATATTTAAAAAAATATATTGATCATGTTAAATACTTACTCTGTCTCTTAAGATCTGAAAGCAAAATATTTGTGAATCAGGGTGATCTCTTGAAGGTTAGTTCTGACTTTACTAGGAGTTATCCTTCTATATATCTTAGAATTCTAAGTCCATGGAACATTGGAAAAGAAATCATTCCCGTCTTCTTATTTTAGTTGAGAAAACCAAGACTGAGAGGTTCATTGACTCATCTAAAGCCTGTAGCTGATCATTTTTAGCAGAATCAACACCCTTGATTGCCATTCCTGTACACTTTCCACTTAAAGAATATGGAGAAGTTTTCTTAGTTCCTTTTTCAAGTATTGGTAAGGAACTGTCATTATTGCCTACTATTTGGCAAGAACTTAAAAAACAAAACAAAACACACGGTACAAGAGTAAATGTCTAAACATCAGTAGTATAATGTGAAATTCCCTCTAACCTCCTCCCTCCTTGCCTCTCCCTAATGCCTTGATTTCCCTCCCCTCCACAGAAGGTAGTGCTGTTAGCAGCTTGGTGGGTGTCCTTCAGGAGTCATTTCTACATATTTAAATTTATATGCACTGTTCCTGTACATATTATCCTACAGTTTGCTTTTTTCACTTGTTTTATCAATTTATGTAGATCTGCTTCTACCTCGTTCTTTCTGTAGTATTCCATAGTACTATTGCTAATCACTCTTTACTGATCTACTTTTGTATTTTTTTTTTCTTTTTTTTTTGGCTGCATTGGGTCTTCGTTGATGCGCATGGGCTTTCTCTAGTTGTGGTGAGCGGGGGCTACTCTTAGTTGTGGTGTGCGGGCTTCTCACTGTGGTGGTTTCTCGTTGCAGAGCACGGGCTATAGGCGTGTGGGCTTCAGTAATTGCAGCACGTGGGCTCAGTAGTTGCAGCACGCAGGCCCTAGAGCTCTCAGGCTTCAGTGATTGTGGAGCACAGGCTTAGTTGCTCCGTGGCATGTGGGATCTTCCCGGACCAGGGATTGAACCCGTGTCCCCTGCGTTGGCATGTGGATTGTTAACCACAGCACCACCAGGGAAGTCCTACTTTTGTATGTTTTAAATTTTTTGCTTTTACAGTATTGCAGGGTAGCATTAGTATTTTTCTTATGTGGATGCCTAGAAGTAGAATTGCTGGTTCAAAATATATGCATATTAAAAAATGTAGTAGATATTGTTTAATTCCCCTCCAAAAAGGCTTTACCACTTTACATGCTTGCCAAGAATATATGATAATGCCAGTTTCTCTTTAATTGTCACCAGTGGATATTGTACACATTAACACATGTTAACACAGCAAACCCATGACGTTGGTATTTTTAGTTCCAGTTGGGTGGGTGGGGGCAGGGTGTGCTAGAGAGGATGCAAGAGTCCTTGGGTTACCTTGGCTCCTGTCTGTATAAAGTGCCAGAGACATCAAAGATTCGAGTTCAAGTCAACAAAGCTTTGGGTACCTATTCTGTGGAAGACTCAGAAAGGAGAATGAGTGCACTAATAGGAGAACAGTGATATTGCAAATTATTTTTCTTGATCATCAAAAATGTTACTGACACAACAGGAACCTCGTGCAATGAATTGTGAAGAATTGTTAGCCCCAAATTGCATTATGTTTCAGTAACACATTTAGGCATTTAGGCATTCCATTTACTTTCTCAACTCCAACTTATTGTGTGAAAGATACATAAGTTTTATTTGACAACATCGAGACGTTATAAAGGTATTAAAATAATTATTCTTCAGATTATATACCTTCTATCTACACAAAGTCATCCAGCTGAAATATAAAACACTAAAATTAAATTCTCTTTTATTTGAAGATAAGTCCAAAGCCTGCCATCATGAAAGCACTTCTTTTATTAAAGCTTTCAGAGTACAAAAAAAAAATGAAGAGGGTTTATATAACAGGCACACTCACCTTTGAAATGGTAGCCAGTTCATTAATGCTGCTGATATTAGTGCTTGTAATATTGAAAGCAAGGTAGTTTTTGCTATAAATAAAAGCCCAGATATTTTATAATAGAGAAAATCATTATCAGCTCAACATTATTGCACATCTATGAAGTACATGAGTGACATACTTAACTCTTTTATAACAGTTCTCTAGAAAACCTAAAATGGTTTTGCCTTAAGGATATTGTTGATCTTGTTCTTCCAGCAAAGTTGCCTAACACTGAGGGGGATGAATTTTCCAGACCTGTGGTAGTGTTAGCACTCTGCACTGCCTCTGAGGATGAGGGGCTGCTCTGGACTAGCAAGACTGTGTGTACAGCAACTTGTCCTCAGAATTAGCAAATCTAGTGTGCATTTTTGGTGCTACAATTGCATATTTCTAACAACTTGTCTAAATTTGTATTTTTTTGTCTCCTGTTATCAAAATGGTCATTAAAAAGGTTTTGTTTTTTATTTGTAAAGAGTGTTTGGGGAATTGGGGGTTAGGGTTGGGGGGGTTCATGTTTTCTTAGGAATTTAGTTTGTGCATCACATTTTTTTTTTTTTTTTTTTTTTGGCTGCGCTGGGTCTTCATTGTGGTGCGTGGGCTCTCTAGTTGTGGCACGCAGGCTTAGTTGCCCCATGGCATGTGGGATCTTAGTTCCCTGGTTGGGATCTTAGTTCCCTGACCAGGGATCAAACCCATGTCCCCAGCATTGGAAGGTGGATTCTTAACCACTGGACCACCAGGGAAGTCCCTGTGCGTTGCATTTTTGTCGCATTGGATGTTAAGTCTCTTTAGGTTCTTTTAATCGAGAATGCTTCTGCCTGCTCCCCTCTGCCCCAGGACAAAAGAAATGGAGCAGACATAGCTAGGGCCCTTTCTTTACTATTCTGGAGCACAGTGTGTGGTCACAGAGGCTCTGGGCTCCTCTGAACCTGCATGGAACTTTCTTGTTTTGGGCTGAAGAACATTTTCTACAATTTCTCGGGGGGTTTTCTGATTTTGGTAGGAAGTTGTAAACCATGCTAGTTTTCTTCTTGCCGCAAGAGGGTGCTGCTGGGAGGATTTCTATTTGAAGAAAAGTTTTTTGTTTTTTGTTGTTTTTCTTTTTAGTTGAGCTTTGGCATCCCTCAAAATACTAATTGAATACACAGTCCTTTCTTGTGAATTCCATTCCTTACATACAGTGTAAGTTTGTAAGTACTTACCCATGGGTTTACTCCAGGGTGTACTCTATTCACTTACAAAAAAATAGTCAGGAAACACTTGTGAAAAATTGGAGTGAGTCCCTAGTACTAAACATTTCTGATTTCTTCAATAGGGTTTTTAATAAAAAACCCTTTTATTGTCCTAAGCCATCTAAAGAACTCACACAATATTAAATATATAACATCCTATAATGTATGTAGATAAGTCTGCCTGCTGCCCATTTTTACTTGGGATGAGTACTGACCTTTGCTTCTGTTCATTGCAGAGGACCACCTACAGAAGGAGCAGGGGAGGAGCACTAACACTGAAAACCTGCACACTTCTCCCGCAATGAAGAGATGACATTTCCATGTGGGGCATTTTTTATAAACTTGTATGCATTAAATAACTTATTTATCCTCCTAATGTTACCAGAATTCATCACTAATATTTGTACTTTGTGGAAATGTGAGTTTCTGCAAAACCTTTAGCCCCTTGTGTTTTACTGCATTTGTGAATAAAAGCTAACTCTGTCATCTAGCTTACCAGATTTGACTTGAAAGAAAATGTGTTGTTTTTAGGAAGATTTTAAAGGCCCCTAAAGTTTTGAGAAATGAAAGGGTTTTTTAGTTCCCTATAAATTCTTCTAAAAAAAAATCAGGTCTTTATAGCCGTACGCTCTGTTCTTTGTTTGGCTGCACCACATGGCTTCCAGGATCTTAGTACCCCAACCAGAGACTGAGCCCAGGCCCCCGCAGTGAAAGCACTGAGTCCTGACCACTGGACTGCCAGGGAATTCCCTGCTCTGTTCTTTACCATGGCACATTAATGAAATTTCCTTCAGGCTGGAATTATGTGGATTTATAGGAAAATTCATTCATGTTTTAAAAAAAAAAAAATTTAAAAGAACACCAAAACCAGAAAAAACTATAATTCCTATAAAGTTTGATTGTTTTCGGGGGTGGAGCTAGCTATTTTTCAGATAACCATTTATAATTAGGTTTAAGTATCTGAATTACTACCTAAATTTGAATGTTGAAACTTGGTAACGACGTACTTTTTCTTTACTTAGACAGTTTGGTTTCTCCTAGAAGATTTAATTAAAAGGTGTGTGGGAGGGAATAATTCTTTTAATTCTGCTGTAAGTAAACCAAGAGTTTATTACGTGACGAATGTGGAATAAACATGAAGAGACAGGCTTTATGAGAAATACCAGAAAGTACCTTTTAAAAGATGGCATTGTTTAACCTCCATGTGGCCTTCAGTTGTGCAATTACAAGATGAGCTATGAAAGGGCCAAGCCTTACTTGTATGGGCTCTGAGTGTCTTATTAAATGTCGATTTTTATTCTTGGGGTAGAAAAATAGTAAGAGCTCTTATAGTGCCATCTCTAAAATGCTACTTTGATATTCATTGACATTTTTATAATGTGGAGTCTTCAGACTGATTTCACTGAAAACAACAAACTATTATAGTAGACACCTGATTGGCACAAATCATAAGGTGTATTCAGAACAAAACTGCATGGGCGCCTGTACACTGACAACATTTAGCTTAAACATTTTCCACAGGGAAGGTGATAAGCGCTGTAGTTGACAGAATTGGCGTTCTTTTCAGGGTATAGATTCTGTGCTGCTTTTGGAAATTATTGAAACTTGATTTTATTTTTGGTGCTAGTCAGGGTTCAGTCCTTACAGATTAACCAAGAACTTTTATCTGAATGCAGAAAATTATTTAAAAAATTGCCTTAAACCATACTTTACAAGTCAAAGGATATTGAGAGGCCCTATTGGTGGGCTAAAATTACATATACAGATGTAGAAGTATTATAAGGGCTCATTTCCATTTTTTAAATGAAATCTATAGTACCTGATTACAGTTATGAATTCCATTGTATTGTATGGGGAGTATAAATATCTGAATTATTCTCAGGGGATTTAGTTTACATGCAGGGCTGTTGGTAGTGGACACTGTTTACCTCAGGAATTGCAATCATGCAGGACTGGGTTAAGAAAAAATGCTGGAGTTTGTCATTTTGGATACTGATACAAAATCATCAAAATAGAAGCTAAACAGAATTGTCACATGTAGTCTATAGCACATTTGTATGCATTATTCTATAACTGGTTTGTACCTAGGCAACTTTTATACTTTCAGTGTATCATTTAATAAAAAACAAAAAAAAATTTAAGCAACTCACCTTTGTGCAAAGGGCTTTCCTCTGACTGTTCTGTCATCAAGAGGTGTCCACTGGAACCAGAAGAAGGCTTGGCGATGGCTCCCTAGGCCTTCATTCGGGATCTCCAGGAACCTAGTTGTTGGAGGGTGCATAGTAAGGTTGAGGGTACTTGGCATCAGCCATATCACCCCGGGACAGTTACTCTTCATAGGGTGGAAGTGGTAGGGGCTGGTGGTGTTATTCTCTGAGGGGACAGTATCATAATCTGTGGGGCCACATATGGCTTGAAAAAGTGCAGTTAGTAGTAGTTTTTTTTTTTGGCCATGCCACGTGCCTTGTGGGATCTTATTTCCCTGACCAGGGATTGAACCCGGGCCCTGGCAGTGAAAGCTCCGAGTCCTAACCACTGGACCGCCAGGGAATTCCCATATGTTCTAGTAGTTTAAATAGGTTCCTGAGCTGAGACATTTAAATTCAAGGAAGGAAAAGACAAAAATAAACACAGAGGACCCATCAAACTCTTCTCACGAACTCATAAATTAAATTAGTACATCATTGCTGGTGGTTTTCATGAGGTTGTTGGGAGAAGTTATCCTCCAGACATGCTCCAAACTCCAGGAGAAGTTTCAGGAGAAAACTTATACAAAAATAGGATGGGAATTGGACCTGAAGAGGGATTTAGGAAAAGTAGACATTTAAAACTTTGGCAATGTAAAAACCCAGCAAGAGCAGAGGTGGCGTTTGAAGATGATAAATTTAAGCATAGCATATATGCTTGCTTAGAATAAACTAATAGCTTTATAATTATGTGCAAGAACACATTTCTATATGACTCACATGCCTGTATGATTATGTAAAATTTGATGTGTTCTTTTAACCTGAAGCCAAGTGTACATGAATGATTAACATTTTGTGAAAATATGCCTTTAAAGGCATTTAGGGCAATGCTTCCCAGCCACTTGGCATTTCATTTTTGTAACAACCATTCTGCAAGGATTGTGTGGTCTTCATTAATTTTTGTTTAAATGAAAGTGAGGTAAAATTATCTTAAAAAAATAGACAATTTTTTAAAGCAGTTTTAGGTTCACAGCAAAATTGAGTGTGAAGTACAGAGTTCTCACATACTCTCTGTCCCCACACACTCACAGGCTCCCCTGTTATCAACATGACCCCCGAAAGTGGTACATTTGTTACAATCAGTGAACCTACATTGACCCATCATTATTACTCAAAGTCTGTAGTTGACCTCAGGGTTCACTCTTGGTGCTGTACAGCCTATGGGTTTGAACAAATGTATAGTGACGTATCCACCCACCATTACAGTATCAGTAGTTTCACTGCCCTAAAAATTTTCTGTGCTCTATTCATCGCTCCTTTCTCCTCTAGCTCCTGGCAACCACTGATCTGTTTACTGTCTCCATAGTTTTGCCTTTTCCAGAATGTCATATAGTTGGATTCATACAGTGTGTGGCCTTTTCATATTGTTTTTCTTCACTTAGTAATATGCTTTTGTTTCCTCCATGTCTGCTCATGGCTTGATAGCCCATTTCTTTTTAGTGCTGAGTAATATTCTGTCATCTGAATGTACCACAGTTTATCCATTCACTTACTTAGAAGAACGTCTTGGTTGCTTCCAAGTCTTGGCAATTAATGAAGAAAGCTGCTCTAAATAACTGTACAGGTTTTAGTACAGACATAGGTTTTCAGCTCATTTGAGTAAATCCCAAGGAGTGTGACTTGCTGGGTCATATGGTAAGAATATGTTTACTTCTGTAAGAAACTATAAAACTATTTTTATTGAGAATTTTAGGACTTTCCTGATAGAGAATCTGGAGTTACCAAGACACCGGAGCTGGAAACTGGTGATAAAGGAAAGAGCACTGCAAGTTACTGTGTGATTCAGTCTTGAGCCTGGAGAAACGTGGGGACCATGATGAGTGAAACCAAGTGCTTCTGCACAGGAGAGTTGGAGCAGAACCGTGCTTGTGGTCGGGAAAGATGGCCCTTTATTCGCAAGGAGGCAGAGTCCTGTGCAGATCTTGAGCTGGATGACTCGAGTGCTGATGCACTTTTAATAATTGTGAAGGACATGCATAATTGTGAAGGACAAGCCATGCTTGGACCCAGTTTTTTTTTTTTTTGCAGTACGCAGGCCTCTCACTGCTGTGGCCTCTCCCGTTGCGAAGCACAGGCTCCGGACACGCAGGCTCAGCGGGCATGGCTCATGGGCCTAGCCACTCCGTGGCATGTGGGATCTTCCCGGACTGGGGCACGAACCCGTGTCCCCTGCATCGGCAGGCGGACTCTCAACCACTGCGCCACCAGGGAACCCCCCCAGTTTTTGATGTTATTAGAAACTGGAGGGAATCATACTTTGGAAGTTTTTGAACCTAGTAGCAAAATCAAAGCTATTTGATTTAAAAAAAAAAAAAAGACTCTGAGAGTGGAATTTCCCCACTGCTATCTTGTTCCATGAGTTCATGGAAACTCCCAGTACCCAGCGCCTCACAGAAGACATGCCAGGGAAACTTACTTGACAGTCAGTCACAGTAATGTTTTTTTGTTTTTTTTGTTTTTTTTTTTGTGGTACACGGGCCTCTCACTGTTGTGGCCTCTCCCGTTGCGGAGCACAGGCTCGGGACGCGCAGGCTCGGCGGCCATGGCTTACGGGCCTAGCTGCTCCACGGCATGTGGGATCTTCGCAGACCAGGGCACGAACCCGTGTCCCCTGCATCAGCAGGCGGACTCTCAACCACTGCGCCACCAGGGAAGCCCCACAGTAATGTTTTTTGAAGGTAACTTTCCCCCTCTATCTTTAACTGGCTTTTTGAGCCATGAGAAATAAAATAGAGGCATCTGATTTTGAAGATTCAAACATCTGAGCTTCTGCATTGGACAGATATTTATTGAATGACTATTATGTGCACACACTGTCCCTAAGTACTTCTAGAGTATACCAGAAGGGTATGAAACACTTTCCATGTTGAGGCAAAGATTCTGACCATCTGTGCTTTGAGAAAACACAGGCTCAGAGAGGTTCACTGACAGTCCTGTGGCTGCCTGGCTGGTGCTTAGCAGATCATGAGTTAAAAACCTCAGACTTCTCACCTACTTACCCTAGACTCCATCACAAAGGCAGGGTTGGGATCCCTGCTCTACCATTAACTAGCTGTGCTAAATTGGCTGATTATTTCACTCACCGAACCTGGTTTCTCCACAGCAAAATGGGAAAAAAAAGTTTAAGTACCTTATAGGGTTGTTATAAGGATTAGGTTAGATAATGTAGTACAATTCAGTGTCTGTTATAAAGCCTTCATTTATTGATAATTTATTATAACTATTTTCTTTTAAAAGTTACCAAATTCTTTAAAGAATCAAATGCACCCCTTTGGAATATCATTAACGCCTCCAGAAAAGTGCCTGTTTTTACTCTGAGGCCAGCAAGTTAAGACTGATGGCCTGCTCTGGGTTATCTTTCCAGGATGGGAAGGGGATGATCAACTTCAGTTTTTCCCCCTTCCTATTCTCTGCTCCACATCAGCTCTGTACTAACGCAGAGACGATTTCCACTCCTTTTACAGTGCAGACATTAAAAGGCACGTGGGGAAGCAGTGCATTCATCACTTTCTGAAGAACTTAACCCCTAACGTCCCAGCCAACTGAATGCTGGCTGTTTTTGACTCTCTGACTTAGGCCCATTGTTGGGTAGAGAGCTGGGCCTGCGTGTTTTCAGGGGTGAAAAGCAGGCAAGATGTTGGAGGGATGAAGGGACCGAGAGGGTCTGAGATGCAGAACTCTACAGAGGAGACTGGTAGCCTGCAGGAAACAGAGGGCAGGACAGGCCCTCACCATTATGACGTCCCCCAGGCCTGGTGCAACTCTGCTTGGTTTCATGTTTGTTTTGAATAATAGCAGCTAACATGAAGCAGTGTACTGTGTTCATTTTACATGGATCATCTCAAGGACTGTTTACAAACAGCTGGGAAGTGAAGAAGTGACTGATGTTCCTCCCATTTTACAGGTAGGGAAACTGAGGCACAGGGCCAAATAGCTAGAAAATGGCACTGGCAGATTCAAACTTAGTTATCTAACCTCAGAGAGGAGTCTTTAGCCTCAAGGCTAATTGTCCTGGGCATTTCCCCTTAAAGTCTCTCTTGGAAGTGAATCATAGCAACAGTGGGCTCTGGACCCAGTGAGGGCTCAGGCAAATCCCTTCACTCCTCCAGGGCCTCAGTTTTCTCACCTGCAAAATGGGGGTATTAATAAAGGCCCCACCATCACCTGGCCTCGTGGCTGGGGGAGGGTTTGTTGGATAAGACTGGGGCGAGTGCCAAGCACAGAGCCTGGTAAGGGTCTTCCAACATCTTTAACCCTGTCTGTAAACCCTCTGGCTGGAAGCAGCTGGGACCCACGGGGGACTGGGGGCTGCCCCCTTCTGGCTCTGCCGGGAGCAGAAGGGTCCCCTTCCCACCCCGCTGGTCTCGGATGCCACCCCCTCAACCTCCGCGGGGCTCCGGGAGGCCGCTCGGCACCATATTTAGTCAGGGGGAGCGGCAGCCCCGGGCTGGTATGCGGCGCTGGGAATTCCTGCAGGAAGGAGCCTGAGCCTGCCCTTTTTGGGTTGTCTCCCGCCCGCCCGGGTAGGGAGGACCGGCCGGGAACCTCGGAGCCGGGCCAGGCGGGGAGCGGGGCGCCCGGCTGCCCGCAGGTCCCCGGCCTGGCGCGGGGCCAGCCCACCGCCGCGGCTTCCTTTTATGGCCTGTGTGCGTGCATATGACAGAGTGGAGAGAGATGGAGAGAGATGGAGAGAGCGAGAGAGGGAGGGAGATCTGGAGCCAGAGACACAGAGACCAGAGACAGAGTGAGACAGACGGACAGAAAGAGACAGCGGTGGGCAGAGTGACGGAGACATAGAGAGAGAAAAAAGGCAGAACAAGACAGAAACGGTGATGGAGAGACACGGTGTCAGACACACAGGAGGGGGTGGGGCGGACACGGGGTAAGGGAGTGGTACTAAGAGGGAGGGAGAGAGAGAAAACTTTCAGGCAGCTTCATTTTCAAGAATTTCTTCGGGCGGGGAGGAGCAGGTGAAGAGAACTTTCAAGAGCGCCTGGCACCCACATTCTGTTTGGATCCTGACATGCACCTTGCAAATTACGTAATTATACACAAACAAACACACACACACACACACACACACACACACACACACACACACACACTTTTCAGCTTCGGACACTGAGGCTCAGAGAAGGGAAATGACTTGCCTGAGGTCACACAGCCAGCGAATGGCACACCAGGACCTGAAGTCACAACAATTGGGCCTCTTTTTTTTTTTTTTGCTTGTGGGTGGAGGTGGGGATGCCAAGTTGGGAAAAGTAAAAACTTCCCCTTTCTGCACAATTCCCAGCAGAGTTGGGGGGTCTTGCCTTGTACTTTGCAAAGTTCAAAAAATCCCCTTTCCCCACCCTTCACGCAGCACGGCCAGGCCCTTTCCAGGTAGTGGGGGATGAAGAAAAATGGCGAGCGGGGAGAGGTGGTGTCAACTCGGGCCCCCCACAGTTCCCGCCACGCGGAGGAAGCGGTTAAAGCCCGTGAGGCTAGAGCTGACTCAAGGGAGAAATTCTCAAGCATCCCCTATAGACGCCGGCCGCTCAACCCCTTTCTTTAGGGACCCGGAGTCTCGGTGACTGTCCCAGAACCCGGGTCAGACACTGGCCCCGAACGCTTCTGCCCGCTGCGCCTTTCCCGGGAGCCCTGCGGCCCCCCGCTCCCCCCTGCGCCGCCGCCTGGGTGCGCCCTTCTACGGGCGCCGCGACAGGTGCGCGCGAGGCCTGGACCAAAGCCGCGCTTTTCGGACCCTGCAGGTGGCGCTGCGGAGGGAGCAGCGCGAGACTCACACCCACTCCGCCCCCTCCACCGCCTCCCCTTTCCCTCCCACGGGCAGCTCCGTGTCTATAAAGAGAGGCGTCCCAGGCGAGCGAGAAGGTTTGGACGCCCCTGCCTGGGAGGTGTGCCAGATAGGAGCTCTCCATCCAGTTTCTTCTCCGCTCTCCCCCAAGTTGGAGATCTGTAAGTATGTGGTCCTGGTGGGGGAAGGGAAATTGAGTAGAGGGTTTAAGGATCCTAGAAGAAATCCTACAGGGGCTGGGGAGCAGTGAGGAGCATCTGTTGACCTCTTCTTAAGGACTATGGGGCTGGGGGTTCACAATTTTCATTTCTCTCTGCCCCATCATCCTAGATTTCCCCCAAACCAGCATCTCCCAAGGTAACCAATGATAAGTACCACCTTGGGGGTACTTATTAAAAATAATGCCCGGGCCCAACTTCAGTTACACTAGAATCTTCAGAAAAACTGTTCCCTATATATATGAGCCCCAGATGATTCTTGTTATGAGGCAAATCTGAGACATGTGCTCCCTTAGAAATCACAGAGGTCTGGCTTGAACAGCCAGGCTTCTTTTATTCTGGCCACAAAAAGGGTGCAGCTGAGCTTCACTGAAAAGTTACTTCCTATCACATAGGCAGGCAAAGTATGGCTTCCAGTGGAGCTTGCTTAGTTCTGTTAATTATATCAGTTAAAAACACATGGGCAGAAAGGGGAGTGTTTTTTCCTCACTCTAGAGGATGCCTGCTGATAACACTTGAGTGATAAGCTGGTTATGATCCAGTTTATTTATTACAGCTTGATTTTCTTCCAGACACACACCCCCCTCCAGATTTTTAAAAATCTCATCCAGGTTGACCCCAAGGGCCTCAAATACTCAGAAGGGTGCCAGAGTCCACATTTGCTTACAAAGTCTGCAGGTGCATTAGCTAAGATTGGGCTGGGATTTCCTGCAGAGCATCCAGTACACATGTTACTCTCATGTGCTACTAAGTGGGCAAAGTGAGAGAAAGTGGCTACTGCCTGTTGTATGTTCTCTGTCTGCACTGAGAGCTGGTGGGGATTTGGCTGCTTGAGGAAAGGCACCATTCAAAGCCATACTTATCAAGAAGTAAAAGTAAATATTTAGAAACCCCAAGAAAGGGAGCATTTACTACAGTATTAAGAATAGATAGATTAAATTGTAAAGTGGCCATTTTATACAGAGAAGGAGCTTAAAGAAGCAGAACTGAAAGTCATTAGATAGCAGTGTGTGAAATAGGATATTGAAGATCCATGGAAGGAAATGCAGTCTTTCCTTGGTGCTTTCGCATTGAGATAAACTACCATTGACAGAGCACTTACGTGCCATGCACTGTAGCAGCGTTTGACTTAATTGATCTCATTTAATCATTGCAACAACCTTTTAAGGGAGTCATTATGATGCCTGTTTAGTATACAAGGTAGCTGAGGCTCAGAGAGGTTAAGTAATTTGCCCAGTGTCTCACAGCTAACAAGTGGTGGATCCCATTCCTGTGTCTGTCTGATGCTAATTCTACACCCCTGACCCCGCCATCTTTTTTCTTTACCATGAACAAAAACTCTGTTGGAATCAGGTTTCTGATGGGACCAGATGTGTCCAGTAAGGCAAGTGCTTATCATCTCTTTGAAGAAAACATAAACTGACTTTTTGCAAATTTAAAATAAAATGCACTGTTTGTCCCCTGTGGCGGGGTCATCTAGTTGGCCCGATGACTAGATTAGGTGGGCTGCCATCCCAAGAGTCCAAAACGTGAACTAGCCGGGCCTTCCTCGAGAAGCTTCTAGGGCTCGTAAACACTGTGTATCTTATTATCATGTCTGAATTAGATGTGTTATTCCGTACAAGGTATTTGTTATGGATTTGTTATCCCTACTTTTCTGTGTGAGGGCTGAGATTGAGGCAAACATGCCCATTTATGGTAGCGTTTTCCATGAGGCCATCCTCGGGCCCCCTCACAAATTAGCCTTGTATTGCAGCTTTGTTGGTCATGCCTCTGGAGATTTCTTTGCCCTTGTCCTTCCCCTTTGGGAACAAGTGGGGGAGTCCAGAGGAGAAAACATTTGGGAGGAAAGGGGGATTACCTTTCCCTACTCTCTCTTATTTGGAAGTTTTATTTTTGGGGTGGGAAAGTTGTCTTCTCTTTTCCTCAGTGTATTGAATCCAAACAGGTGGATTTTATGCTGTTAGGCACAACCATGTACTTCTAAAATTGGGTACACATTAGATTTTTCTGGAAAACCACATCCAATTTTAAGTCCACTGGAATCCGAGAACATCACAAGCAAATTTAGAAATCATGCAGGTTGACCTTCCCAAACCTCAGTTTTCCCATCTATAAAATGGGGCTCGTGAGAATAGCTAATGTTAGTTGATCACTTTTGCTGGACAACACACTGAATCCTTTACAGGCATCATGTTTCTAAGTCTTTACAACAGCCCTTGAATGGATGCTATTATTATTGGCCCTGTTTTACAAATGTGGAGTCTGAATAACTTGCTCAAGATAGCTCGACTAGCCAATGAGGAAGACAAGATTCTATAGACCTAGCTCTTTCTAACTGCAGAGCCTAAGGGATTGCCGTTTTGGGAGGATTCAAGGGGATCATGCATATGAAGGATTTAGCACAGTGTCTGGCCCCTGGTGAACTTCTGTGGATGGTTATTTATAACATACATGACCAGAGACCTAAAGGATCTTGCTCAGTGTAACCCATCTGGTACTTGGCAGAACCAGGAACCCTATGGTATAGTCTTTCCGTAAAAGAGAAACTTGCCCTTAATTTTCTTTTTGTGTAATGTCTTTTCATAAACTCAGTTCCTATTCTTCTTCCACTCGAATATAGACCCACTTCCTCACCTGTGTCAGGAACATGACTGATACCAGGTTTATTGGCCCTTTTTTAATTCATTTAGGGTCTCGAGGGCATCCTTTAAGAGCTCACCTGTGAGTGGGAGGAACCTGTCTGGCTTCCACGGTGACTCTTTTGCTACCAGGGGTCTCTTCCCTCTACCCCTGACCTTTAAACACAGTTAACTATGGCCACACCATGGGGGAAAGGCTGAGTTTGGAAAAGGCCAAGTCGGAATTTGAAGGAAATTTTTGTTTTGTTCTGTTTTGAATAGTTGCCTTTGAAGAAACTTTTGTAAGGGATCAGATGATGGAGGAAGAAGCTAGTGCTGCCGTTGTTCCTGCAGGGGGAAGTTGGGTGTCTCTGAGTTGCATCAGTGATTTGGGGGTTAAGGAGGAACAGCCCTCATCCAAGTCCCTGAGAAAGGACCATAGTGCTCGCCTCCTGCTCACCCATGCAGGCTTGAACTTCCTTCCCTCTGCTGGTGAAGCATGCAGCAAACGATACAGAATCACAGAAGGGGCCAGTGTCTGAGACCCCTGTGGGTCATTATAGCCATTCCCTGGTCTCCAGGTAGAATTCCTGACCCTCTTTCTCCTTCCCCACCTCTCCGCTCTTCCCCATCTTTGGATATTGATATAAACATGGTTAATGTATTCTTGCACATCTTTCCAAAACTTTTCTATGTCAAATCTTCCTCTTTTGCACGAATATTGGCATTGTAAATTAGGTGTTTTTTTTTCACTTGATTACATATCTTCATCTTTCTATATCAGCACATTGTGATGTTTCTTTTTATCATCTGCATAATATTCTATTATGTGGAAGGATAGCATCTTACTGAAACAACCTCTTATTGAAACATACCAGCTTCACTCCACCATATAAACAGGACTTCAGGGACCATCTTTGTGTATCTATTTATGTCTAATTACATGAGTTATCTGTAGGATAAATTCCCAGCAATGTGATTTGCTAAGTTACAGAGCATGCACATTGAAAATAGATAGATATTGCTAAACAGTCCTCTAAAGACATTGTAAATTTAAACTTCAAATGGGCATATAGGAGACTACATTTCTTTTAAGTTGTGGTAAGCCAGAGTTGCAAGACACAAGACACAGTAGGGCTTTTAGGGCCAGAAATGGCTAGTTCTCTCTAATCCTCAAAGCATCCTCCGTGAGAGCCACCAGACCTCTTGCTAACCAAGTTCTCTTGGGGAGGTAAAAATAATTTAGCTTTACTGATTATAAGAACTTCCTTCTGGAGGTACTTTAAAAACAGTATTCTAATGAGCTAGGCAGATATCAGAAGGGGGTGCAGCTGGTGGGGGAGTGGCACGGGGACCAGTCCATGCAAGGAAGTTCAAGCAAGGAAGAGACTTTTTGCTAAGAGTAGATCAGGTGTCAGATCTGGGTTCAGATCTTGGCTCCAACTTTTACAAGCAAAAGCCTTTACTTTCACTTATCTTCCAGGACCTCCATAGCCTTATAGGAATAATAAATAATGCCCACCTTGCTGAACGCTTAGGAGACATAGCAAGATGGTGTATATAATAGATTGCCTGGCCCGATATCCCATGAATAGAAAGAGCACAGTGATAATTGTGCCTATTATTAATGACAGATTTAGAGTCCCGATTACTCGTGGGGACAGTTTGGGGCTTGGAGATCTGGTGCATCTGGGGGGCCCACCCCCTCCCTGCTTCCCTCTCCACTTTGGCTCCTCCCACACCTGGGCCAGACCTTGAAATAGTTGCTCCTCTGCAGAGCTCCCGCCAGCTGGTGGTTCGTGTTCTAGATCAAGCCCAGAGGGTTTTCATTTTGCCTGCATGGCATTCAAAATGTGCAGTGATTTAACTTTAGGGGTGGGTATTTCATTCCTAAATGCAGACTTCGGGGTCTGTTGGAAATCTGGCAATGCAGGGCCCACATTCTCACTCACCCCAACGGGAGTTGAGAAGCTGCCACGCTCTTTGGGCAGGACCAGAGGGCTCTGTCCAGCCACCTCCAGCCTGGGTCACCTTGCATCGCTCACCTGACCCCAGGGACATTTGGGTTGGTGTCTCTGGTCTAAAATCTTGGCAGTAGAATACTGAGGGAAGCTGTTAACTAGGCCTGATGATGTGCAAATCCTGTTACTGTTTGGGCTCTGGGGTATTTTATTCATTTTCCTTTAAT
The DNA here is from genome assembly GCF_964270905.1 of Leucopleurus acutus. NCBI lineage: Eukaryota > Metazoa > Chordata > Mammalia > Artiodactyla > Delphinidae > Leucopleurus > Leucopleurus acutus. Next base: position 26,042,887 of record NC_139158.1, read on the forward strand.
ACAGAAGCAGAAGGGGCAAGATCTTTTACCCCTGAGTTCCCCTGGGGAAAATAAAACCGATGCTAAAACAAGCTAAAATAGTTAAACATTCTCAGTTGGTTCAACTTCAACACTTTGATCTGGAATCACAGTTATCATAAAATGTTACAGCTAGGGGCTTCCCTGGTGGCGCAGTGGTTGAGAGTCCGCCTGCCGATGCAGGGGACACGGGTTCGTGCCCCGGTCCAGGAAGATCCCACGTGCCGCGGAGCGGCTGGGCCTGTGAGCCACGGCCTCTGAGCCTGCGCGTCCGGAGCCTGTGCTCCGCGACGGGAGAGGCCACAACAGTGAGAGGCCCGCGTACCACACACACACACACACACACACACACAAAAATGTTACAGCTAGCCAGCCGTCCACATTTCTGTCCCCAAATGAAAAGCACAAGGCCCAGAGAGGGAGAATAACTTGCCCAGATTCACCCAGCAGGTTCGGCGCAGAACGGGGAATTGTAACCCTGTGGTCTTACAGAGGCTAACGAACAGCTTGTCTGCGCTCAAGGAACGAAGCTGGGTGTCGTTGGTGAGGAATACAGGACTGTGTATGGAGCCGACGCACTCGGCAGTGTCAGGCGTTGCTAAGGCCATTGATCATGAACTGTAGGTAGTATCCGTCAGTCCTGTATAATGATCCTGAAGGTGTCCTTTCAGCTCTCAGAGCTGATGCAGGACATTGGACGGGGGGTGGTGGGGGAGGAAGACTTGAGAGGAAGAAACCAGGTCGGTGGGGAGTCTCCTTGAAGTTCGGCTGTCTGGGTGTCTGTCTCTTTTCTGCTCTCATGTGCCCACCCTCCACCCATGTGACCTTCTACACTTGGCATTCCAGGTTGGTTGGGACAATTTTTTCCCCCAGGGGACATGTGGCAATATCTGGAGACATTTTTGCTTGTCATGACTGGGGTGGGGAGGGTGTGCTACTAGCATCTATTGGGTAGAGACCAGAGATGCTACTAATGGCCTTAAACTACACACGACAGTCCCCCTCCCCCCCCACTCTCAGCCTGCCCACCACTCCCCCTCTGCTACATGGCTTCTGCCCACCATTCATCCCACCAACAAAGAATTATCCAGCCCCAAATGTCAACAGCCCCAAATGTCAGCGTGCCGAAGTTGAGAGAAACCCTGCTCTAGCAGCAGGGAGGTGCAGACCAAGTTTTCCTTCCATTCAGTGCATGGAGAATTGTGCTCTCTGATCACTGCTGCCGTCTTGCAAACTGCTTTGCGTTCCCCCCTGTGCCTCACCTAATGTCTGACCTGACACTTTTTGTCTGATTGTCCACTACCCCAAATTTTAAAAACTCAAGGCTCTGGGTGCACGCTGAGGCAAGTCCTTGCGGCAATAAAACCAAGTTATCTGGAGACTTGAAGTTGCTGCAGACCGATGCGGGGTGTGTCCCGTGTGTGTCTGTATTTCTTTCAGTCCTCAAGTTCTCTCCCTATTTCAAAGAAGGTAGACAAAGCAGAAAAGATCACTTTGAAAGTATATCTTTATTCAGATTCCACCATAACTAGCTGTGCCATGATGGGCAAGTTACTTAACCTCTCTGTGCCTCAGTTTCCTCATCTGTAAACCAGAGGTAATGGTGCTTCTCGTAGCCTTTTTGAGGAGATTAAATGAGTTAATAGCTGGCATTCAATAAGATAGAGGAGCAGCTATGATTACTAATATTAATAATATTAATTTGCTAGGCTCACCACATTTTCTCAAGGACAAATCTATGGGATTTAATCAGTGTTTGGTGGGAAAAGAGGTCTGCGGCTAAATGTTTTTGAGAGCCATGGGCTCAAAGGAGGGAAATAGCTTTCCGATGTCAGGACCTCGGATATCCCGATGGGAGTTCTCCCTCTTAATGATGGGGTGGGTAGATGTGTGGCGCTTTTCAAATGGATTTGACCACAGAATCGATTTCTTTCTCTTTTTTTGGCTGTGCCTCAAGGCATGTGGGATCTTAGTTCCCTGACCAGGGATCAAACCCACGTCCCCTGCACTGGAAGCACAAAGTCTTAACCACTGGACCACCAGGGAAGTCCCCAGAATTGATTTCTGAAGAGTGTCTCAACCTCTCTGAATCCCGCCCCACCCCACCCCAAATATTTTGAGGGATTAGGGTTCCAAGGAACACACTCTGAGAAATGCCATTCTAGGGTGAAGCCAAGCTCCTCTTCCCTTTTCCTTCTTTCTTTTGACCAAAACAGATTTCACACATCGTGACTGTCAGGCTTCAAAGACATGGGAAGCAACCCAGCCTCTCTCCTTTTTCTGGATAGAGACTGAATCTTTGTGCTTGATCTTCTTTGCATTTTTGAGTCCTAGATTAGGCAGGGTTCGTGGCAGTGGGAATTCCTCTGTCCTTTTATTTTTCTGTTGTAGTTTTTGCCTTTTTCTTTTCTTTTTCTGATTTGTAAGGCAACTCAGCAACATCGTAATTAGAAAGAGCCCACTTAGTTGTCATGCTGCCCTAAACAAATAAAACATGTCTCCCCACCCTCTTGAGTATACTCGGCTACCATTCAAAAACTTTTCATTGATTGTACTTATACTACCGAACTGCACAATTAAGTGCTTAAGGTGGTGAATTTTATTATGTGTATTTTACCATAATTAAAGATAAAAAGAAAAAAAATTTTTTTTTCATTGAAGTGTACTTTATATCAGAACAGTACACCTCCCTGTGGATATGCAGCCCGGTGAATTTCCACAAAGTGGGCACACCCATGTAACTGGCACTCAGATCAAGAGACAGAACATCAACCCCACACCCCCCCCATCACGTCCTACACTTCCAGTTACAACATCTGACATCTACCACCTTAGGTTAGATTTGCCTGGTTTGGAACCTCATATACAGGCACACCTCGTGTTATTGCCCTTACAGATACTGTTTGTTTGTTTTTTTTTTTTTACAAATTAAAGGCTTATGGCAAATCTGTGTCGAGCAAGTCTATCGGTGCCATTTTTCCAACAGCATTTGCTCACTTTGTGTCTCTGTGACACATTTTGGTAATTCTTGCTATATTTAAGGCTTTTTCATTACAATATTTGTTATGGTGACCTGTGATCAGTGGTTTTGTTGTTGCTACTATGACTCGCTGAAGGCTCAGATGATGGTTAGCATTTTTTCGCAATCAAGTATTTTTAATTAAGGTGCGTATGTTGATATAATTAGACAGTCGACATAATGCTGTTGTACACTTAATAGATGACAGCATAGTGTAAACATAACCTTTATAAGCACTGGGAAACCAAAATATCCATGTGACTTGCTTTATTGTGATATTTGCTTTATTGGGATGGTCTGGAACTGAGCTCACAGCATCTTCACGTCCTGCCTGCAAACAGAATCACACAGTATGTCCTTCTCGGGTTTGCCTTCTTTCACACAAGTGTTTGTGAGGTTTGTTCTTATCGCGGTATGGAGTTATAGTTCACTTCATCTGATTTGGGTCCCATTTTGAATGTTTATTATGTGCCGGTCACTGTGCTAGGTGCCTTAAAGGGTCGGTTCATTGATTGCAAATACTGCACTGAGCTTCTGACAAGCCCATCAGGCTTGTGTAGGAGACAGAAGAGCACAGACTTCGAATCAGACCTGGGTTCGGATCCCAGCTCTGTCACTTTTTTTTTTTTTTTTGCGGTACGCGGGCCTCTCACTGTTGTGGCCTCTCCCGTTGCGGAGCACAGGCGGACGCGCAGGCTCAGTGGCCATGGCTCAAGGGCCCAGCCGCTCCGCGGCATGTGGGATCTTCCCGGACCGGGGCACGAACCCGTGTCCCCTGCGTCGGCAGGCAGACTCTCAACCACTGCACCACCAGGGAAGCCCAGCTCTGCCACTTTTTAGCTGTGTGACCTCAGGCAGATTCCTTCACCTCTTTGAGCCCCAGTTTCCATGTCTGTAAGGTGGAGCTGACCATCAAACAGAACTCCTAAGGCTGTGGTGGTGTCGCTCGATGATCCTGCATGTGAAGGATTTAGCCCAGGGCCTGTGAGGAGGCCAGGAGTGTTAAGTATCACTGTTTGGTGTTCAAAAAACTCTGTCCTGGGTATGACATACAGCCAAGTGGGAGGTGGTGTGATATTGGTATTGCTTACATGTAGAAGATAGTTTTATAAATTTTGCGTAGTAATATCTTTCCTTTTAAGGAAAATGTCAGTCATGAAATAGTAGACAGAAGAGTTTAACCCTCCTACAGGTACCCCATCATGAGGCTCCAGCAATTAACACTGGGCCGATCCTGGCTCCACCAAAATTTCCTCCCTGCCCTGATTATTTTGAGGTAAACCCCAGGTTTATCATTTCATCTATAAATACTATATTATTTTCTTTTTTATTTATTTATTTATGGCTGCGTTGGGTCTTCGTTGCTGCCCATGGGCTTTCTCTAGTTGCGGCGATCGGGGGCTACTCTTCGTTGTGATGCGTGGGCTTCTCATTGTGGTGGCTTCTCTTGTTGCGGAGCATGGGCTCTAGGCACGCAGGCTTCAGTAGTTGTGGCACACAGGCTCAGTAGTTGTGGCTCGCGGGCTCTAGAGCTCAGGCTCAGTAGTTGTGGCCCACGGGCTTAGTTGCTCCACGGCATGTGGGACCTTCCCAGGCCAGGGCTCAAACCCGTGTCCCCTGCATTGGCAGGTGGATTCTTAACCACTGTGCCACCAGGGAAGTCCCTTCACGATCTTCTAAAAGGAAATACTTCTCTAAAAGGAAAGGACTCTCTAAATAGGTGAAATCACAGTACCATTTTCACACCAAAGAATTTAACCAGTTCCCTAGGATAAAACATATTGAGTCAGTGTTCAAATTTCCCTGATTAGCTCATCCATTTTTCTTTTCGGAGGGGTTGTCAAGTAAACTTTTATTTTTCTGACAATTACATTCAGTTGCTCAAAGATTTCCATTTAAAGGGTGGCTTTTTAAAAAAAAGTTATTTAATTATTTACTTATTTGGCTGCGTTGGGTCTTCCTTGTGGTGCGCAGGCTTTTCTCTAGTTGCAGCGAGCAGGGGCTACTCTTTGTTGTGGTGCGCGGGCTTCTCATTGCGGTGGCTTCTCGGAGAATGGGCTCTAGGTGTGCAGGCTCAGTAGTTGTGGCTCACGGACTCTAGAGCGCAGGCTCAGTAGTTGTGGCGCACAGGCTTAGTTGCTCCACGGCATGTGGGATCTTCCCGGACCAGGGCTCAAACCCGTGTCCCCTACATTGGCAGGCGGATTCTTAACCACTGTGCCACCAGGAAAGTCCCTAAAGCGTGCCTTTTTAAGACAGCAAAATGTACCTTTATTTCTGATTTGCTCCGTGTATGGATGTGCATGTTGACAGGATAGGGGAGTTCTTTCTCTGCCTCTATCAGTGTTTGTCTTTTATTGTACTTGTTAGACTTTTTCATTATGAAAATTTTCAGACATATGCAAAAGTGGAGAGAACAGTATGACGTACCCCTTGGTTCCTGTCACTCACCTTCCATATGAGGCCAATCATTTCACCCCCACCCTCCTCCCATTTCTTTTGTGGGTCCCAAAGTCCTTTCTAATCTATAGGTTACCCTTTTTAAAAATACTTTACCTGTTAAAGAAACTGAGTCATTTGTCCTATGCTTTCCCACCTTGTGGGCTTTGTCACATGCCCGTGGCCTTGTTTGGCATGTTCCCTGTGCCCTGCATTTCCCTTAAATACGTGTTAGATCCAGAGGCTTTGTTGGCTTCGGTCCCCCAACCCCACCCCATTTTCCTTTTTGTAAGAATATTTCATTGGTGGTGGTGGCACTTCCTAGAGCAACCCCTCTGGAGGCACGTAACCTCTGATCGACTTTGTTTTTGCAATGTTAAGGTTAATGAGTAGGTATAGGTGGTGCGAGCCTGATCCATCCATTATAAAGTTTGCCATCTGCTTTTCATCTAATACAGTGGGTCTGAAAGTGTGGACCCCAGGCCAGCATCCTCAGCATCACCTGGGAACCTGTTAGAAATGCAGGTCTTGGGCTCATCCCAGACCTACTGACTCGGAAGCTCTGGGGTGGGCCCAGCCATCCGTGATTCCACAACTGCCCGGGTGAAGCTGATGCACAAGAAAGTTTGAGAATCAATGGTCTGATGTTTTAGCAACATTGATAGTCATTGTCAAGACCCATTATTTTATTCAGAGTTCCAAAATTGCTACATTTTAGTTTCATCATTTCTTCCACCTTTATTGGCTGGAATTCTTCTAAGTAGAAGGTAGTTTTTGTTTTTTTTTTTTTAAACAGTGAAAGTGAGGTGAAGGGAGAATGGACTCATTACATCCCAAGAGAAATTCGATAACAATTTAAAAATGCAGGAAATGTGATTGTTAAACCTGGGACAGGGCACATTCTCTACGATTCTTTAGTTCACTTTTTGGAATAACTGAAGTGATTATTCAGATTTAGGGAATGATTCACCCATTTCTCCATCTTTTTTTTTTTTTAAATGAGCTACTAGATCAGGTCTCCCAGGAGAAATAACCATCCCTTCTGAACAAATCAGCCTTTGGGTTTTTTGTTTTTTTTTTAATTTGTATTTTTACTTTAAAATAAGTTTGAGATTGAGTGAATTTGTTGGCAGCCTTTGGTTTGTATTATTGTTATTTTCACCCCAGAAGAGAAAAGTGGTAGTAACTGCCCCTCTGATTTTTGCCTTGCAAAGTCTGCATTTTAGGAGGTGGCTGCCCAGCTCCAGGGGCCCATGGATGGGACATGGGGGTTACTCCATCTCCGTGGGATTTGTTGGCCTAAGTGTGGAGATTATGTTTGAATTCAAAGGAGTTATGAATTGTTTTCTGCTGAAGTAGGGGGATCAACCACACAGTACGTCCTGGTGGCTGTACATCCTAACTCAGCTTGCACCTTAGTTCTTTGGAACCAACAGTGGATGGGGGGAGGAGAGATGGGGTCGGTTGGAGGAGCTGAGTGAGAGCAAGTGCTACTAGAGCAGGGCAGCTCCTTCAGGTATGGTCAGAGGGTCTGGAATGGGCCCTTGGATTGGCCTATAAAGAGTCTGTTGCCTCAGCACCTTGTCTCATGAACACGTCTAGACAACAGAATGGAGAATCTGTCACAAATGGGCTCCCCATGCTGAGAGGGCATTTAATGACTTGACGTTTTATATAAAGACAGACTTCTTGTCAATTATTTAGTGACCTTGAGGAACAGTTTGTAGAAAGGCAGCATCAGTGTTTTAGTTTCCCCTTTTCTTTACCAGTTTTCAATACAATGGGTTGATTCCCCAGCATCTTACAAGGATGACTTGTGAATTTTTTTTAATCATTATGAGCCCATGGATTTAAACATATTCACCTTTCAACTCTTGTCCCATATTTGACCAAATAGAACCCTAGTTTAATATTTTAGTGTGTAGTTTTCTAGACTTTTAAAAATGTATACACAGACATATAAAATGACAAGAATTACTCTATTATAAATATTTTAATCAGCTTTATTGATATTTTAGTGTGTAGTTTAATATTTTAGCATGTAGTTTTCTAGACTTTTAAAAATGTATACACAGACATATAAAATATTTTAGTGTGTAGTTTTCTAGACTTTTAAAAATGTATACACAGACATATAAAATGACAAGAATTACTCTATTATAAATATTTCAATCAGCTTTATTGAGGTATAATCTACATATAACTCACCATTTTTTAAAAAATTCACTGATTTTTAAGTGTACAGCTCAATGAGATTTGTCAAATGTATACAGTTATATAATCACCACCATAATCAGGATATAGAACGTTTTCATCACCCCCAAATTTCCTTTGTGCCTCTTGGCGGTCAGTGGCCTCCCCAGCCTCTGGCAACCAGTGATCTGCTTTCTGTCACCATAGTTTTGCCTTTTCTAGACTTAACACATTAGTGGAATAATAGAGCATGTAGACTGGGTCTTGCTTCTTTCACCGAGCTTGCTTTTGAGATTCGTCTATTTTATTGTGTAGTTTGTTCCTTTTTATTGCTGAGTATTCCATTTATTCATATTGTTTTTAACCTAAAAAGATATCGGAGATATCTTTGCATGGTCCAAAGTCATCTACTGCGTTATTCCGTTTATATGCAATGCCCCGAAAAGGCAAATCTATAGAGACAGATAATAGATTAGTGGTTGCCGAGGGTGGTGGGTAGGAACAGGGAGTGACTGCAGACCAGCATGAGGAAACCCTTTTGAGATGATGGGAATGGTCCAAAATTTAGCATCATGATAAATGCACAGCTCTGTAAATTTACTAAAAATCATTGAATTGTGCATTTACAATGAGAGGATTTTAAAGCATGTAAATGACAAATAAATATGTTAAGATGAAAGGGAAAAATCTTTTTGTTAATTTTGTTAACAGTGAGGCCTCTCACTGTTGTGGCCTCTCCCGTTGCGGAGCACAGGCTCTGGACGTGCAGGCTCAGCGGCCATGGCTCACTGGCCTAGCCGCTCCACGGCACGTGGGATCTTCCCGGACCGGGGCACAAATCCGTGTTCCCTCCATCAGCAGGTGGACTCTCAACCACTGCGCCACCAGGGAAGCCCAATTTATAGTCTTTTGATGTTCAAAAATTGTGTGCAAATCTGTAACCAACATTAACTCTATGAATTATCACTTTTATTATTTCTTCTTTTTTTAACATTCTTTTTTTAAATATTCTTTTCCACTATGGTTTATCACAGGATATTGAATATAGTTCCCTGTGCTACACATTAGGACCTTGTTGTTTATCCATTCTAAATGTAATAATTTGCATCTATGAACCCCAAACTCCTAGTCCATCCCTCTCCCTCCCCCTCTCCCCCGTGGCAACCACCAGTCTGATCTCTATGTCTGTGAGTCTGTTTCTGTTTTGTAGATAGGTTCATTTGTCCATATTTTAGATTCCACATGTAAGTGATATCATATGGTATTTGTCTTTCTCTTTCTGACTTACTTCACTTAGTATGATAATCTCTAGCTGCATCCATGTTGCTGAAAATGGCATTATTTCGTTCTTTTTTATGGCCAAGTAGTATGCCATTGTACATATGTACCACATCTTCTTTACCCATTCATCTGTCAATGGACATTTAGGTTGTTTCCATGTTTTGGCTATTGTGAACAGTGCTGCTATGAACATAGGGGTGCATGTATCTTTCTGAATTATAGTTTTGTCTAGGTATATTCCCAGGAGTGGGATTACTGGATCATATGGTAATTCTGTTTTTAGTTTTCTGAGGAACCTCCATACTGTTTTCCATAGTGGCTGTACCAACTTCCATTCCCACCAACAGTGTAGGAGGGTTCAAAAGGGAAAAATCTTTGCGTGGCATAAATAAGTCTACATCTTGAATTTTGGGTGGAATTATAGGATTCTGTTGCCTGGATGCTCTGTAATTTAACAAGGCACTCACTGAAGGCCGTTTGGATTGCTTGCAGGTTTTGCTGTTCCAAATAGCACTGCAATGTACATTTTTATACATCTGTTAGCACTTCTCAGTTTCCTTAAGCTAAATTGCTAGCAATCGAATTGCAGGTCAGGGGGTGTGCATGAATTTTAGGAACTTTCCATCTGTAAGGGTGATGTATGCAGAGGCCCGGACCCTACACTCTTGACAACACTGGATATTATCAGTGGTTCTCACCTTAGCCAAGCTATGGGTGAAAAGCAATATCTCACTGCTTCACCTTGTATTTCTTCATTTACTAGTGAGGCTGAACATCTTTTTCTTATGTGGATTGGCTATTTGAAGGTGTTTTTAAAGTATCTATTTTTGTTGATCATAAATTTAATAAAAGTTATAAAACTGTAAGTATGGCAAAAATACATAATAGAAAGTATACCCATGTTCAGAGTAGCATTATTCACGATAGAGAAAATGTGGAAGTAACTCAAATGTCCATCAACAGATGAATGGGTAAACAAAATGTCATATATCCATACAATGGAATATTATTCAGCCTTAAAAAAGGAAGGAAATTCTGATTCATGCTGCAACATGGTTGAACCTTGAGGACATTATGCTAAGTGACATATGCCAGTGACAAAAGGACAAATACTGTATGATTCCACTGACATGAGGTTCCTAGAGTAGTGAAATTCATAGAGATAGAAAGTAGAGGGCTTCCCTGGTGGTGCGGTGGTTAAGAATCTGCCTGCCAATGCAGGGGACACAGGTTCGAGCCCTGGTCCGGGAAGATCCCACATGCTACGGAGCAACTCAGCCCATGCATCGCAACTACTGGGCCCGTGTGCCACAACTACTGCCTAGAGCCCGTGCTCCACAACAAGAGAAGCCACCGCAATAAGAAGGCTGCACCCTGCAACAAAGAGTAGCCCCCGCTTGCCACAACTAGAGAAAGCCCACGTGCAGCAATGAAGACCCAACACAGCCAAAAATAAATAAATAATAATAATAAAAGATAAATTTTAAAAAACAAAACAAAAAAGAAAAGAAAGTAGAATGGTGGTTGCCAGTGGCTAGAGGGAAGAGGCAATGGGGAATTAGTCTTTAATGGGTGTGGAGTCTCAGTTTTGCAAGATGAAAAGAGTTCTGGAGCTGGATGGTGGTGATACTTGCACAACAATATGAATGTACTTAATGTCACTGAACTTAGTGTCATAAAATGAGTAAGATAGTATACTTATGTATATTTTACCACAATAAAAAATTGGCAAAAAAGCCCATAAAAAGTAAAAATCCCTTCATAACTATATTGATAAGTGCATATTTCTCCAGTCATTCTGTCTATATGGATTCTAAATATTTTTAAATAAAATGGGTTATTATACCTACTATTTTACAATATTCCCTATATTTCATTTTTAAACAGTTTTATTGAGATATAATTTAAATACCATACAATTCACCCATTTAAACTGTACAATTGAATGGCTTTTAGCATATTCACAGAATTGTGCATCCATCATTGCAGTACATTCTAGAACATTTTCATCACCCCCAAAAGAAACCCTGCACCCCTTCGCTGTCACCCTCTAATTCTCTCCCAGCTGTTGGCAACCACTAATCTACTTTCTATCTCTATGGATTGCCTATTCTGGACATTTTGGGTAAGTGGAATCATATAATATGTGGTCCTCTGTGACTAGATTCTTTTACTTAGTATAGTGTTTTCAAGATTCATTAATGCTCAGTGTATATCAGTACCCCATTCCTTTTTATGGCTGAATAATATTCCATTATATGGAGAGGCCCCATTTTATTTATCCATTCATCTGTTGATGGACATTTGGGGTTTTTTTTTTGACACTTCTTGGCTATTAGAAATAATGCTTCTATGAACATTCACTTATGAGTTTTGTGTGGAGGTATGTTTTCATTTCTCTTGGGTATATACCCAGGAATGGGATTGTTGGATCATATGATAACTCTCTGTTTAACCATTTGAGGACCCCCCTTTTATTTTCACAGTAAACTATCAGACTTGGATATCTTCCTGTGTCAACACACCTTGACATACTTCTTGCATCTTAACCCCTGGATAGCATTTCATTGTATGAAAATATAATGGTTTATGTACCCATGCCATGTTGATGGACAACAGGCAATGATGGAGATCCTTTTCTTTTTTTTTAAAATAAATTTATTTATTTATTTGTTTTTATTTTTGGCTGCGTTTGGTCTTCTTTGCTGCACGGGCTTTCTCTAGTTGCGGTGAGTGGGGGCTACTCTTTGTTGCAGTGCGCGGGCTTCTCATTGTGGTGGCTTCTCTTGTTGTGGAGCATGGGCTCTAGGCACGCAGACTTCAGTAGCTGTGGCACGTGGGCTCAGTAGTTGTGGCACGTGGGCTCAGTAGTTGTGGCACACGGGCTCAGTAGTTGTGGCTCGTGGGCTCTTGAGCGTAGGCTCAGTAGTTGTGGTGCACGGGCTTAGTTGCTCTGCGGCATGTGGGATCTTCCTGGAGCAGGGCTCGAACCCGTGTCCCTTGCATTGGCAGGTAGATCCTTTTTTTTTTTTTTGAAGATGTTGAGGGTAGGAGTTTATTAATTAATTAATTTTTGTTGTGTTGGGTCTTCATTTCTGTGCGAGGACTTTCTCTAGTTGTGGCAAGCGGGGGCCACTCTTCATCGCAGTGTGCGGGCCTCTCACTATCGTGGCCTCTCTTGTTGCGGAGCACAGGCTCCAGACGCGCAGGCTCAGTAGTTGTGGCTCACGGACCTAGTTGCTCCACGGCATGTGGGATCCTCCCAGACCAGGGCTCGAACCTGTGTCCCCTGCCTTAGCAGGCAGATTCTCAACCACTGGCAGGGAAATTCTTAACCAGTGCACCACCAGGGAAGCCCCTGGAGATCCTTTACTGAAGGGCCTTTGGGTTGTTTCCATTTTTTGACAACATAAGCCATCCTACAGGGAACACCTTTGTACTCTATGGAATGTTTCTGCAGACTGCATTCCCAGACATGATGAGGTGAGGGCTTTATCTGTCTTTAGGGCTTGGTTCTGGTCTAATTCTGACCCTGTGGCCTTATTCCCCAGGAGATCAACCAGGCACCATGGCACAGAAGGGCCAGCTCAGTGATGACGAGAAGTTCCTCTTTGTAGACAAAAACTTCATCAACAGCCCAGTGGCCCAGGCTGACTGGGCTGCCAAGAAGCTGGTATGGGTCCCTTCGGAGAAGCAGGGCTTCGAGGCGGCCAGCATCAAGGAGGAGAAGGGGGATGAGGTGATTGTGGAGCTAGTGGAGAATGGCAAGAAGGTCACGGTCGGCAAAGATGATATCCAGAAGATGAACCCGCCCAAGTTCTCCAAGGTGGAGGACATGGCAGAGCTGACGTGTCTCAATGAAGCCTCCGTGCTGCACAACCTGAGGGAGAGGTACTTCTCAGGACTCATATACGTGAGTATCTTGGGGCAGCCAGTCACTTCTTGCTGGCCTCCTGCACCCCTGAGGGAAGGGAGAGGCTTGGAGATGTCTTCGGGGTGCAGGTTGGGAGGCTGAAGTTTTCAATGAGAGAGGCTGCATGGTGGGATGGAATCGTCCAGACCTGGGTTCCCATTCACCTTGCCCTACCTAGTTCTGTGACATTGAACAGGTTATTTCACCTCTTGAAGCCTCAGTTTTCCCATCTGCAAAATGAGAACAATCACCCTCCCCACGTAAAGGAGATCCAAAGATTCCATGTAATCCCATAGGCGCTTGGTCAGTGCTCAACGGATTTCAGTTAAGTAGTTCCCTGCCCTTCCTCCATCTTGGAAATAAAGAAGAGCTCTTAACCTCCTTGGGAAGGCTGGTCAATCCTGGCAGTCAAGTAGGTAGGAGACATGAGGATCTTGGTGAGGTTTGGTGGAGGCCTTCCCTGTCCCAAATGGGAACGCCTAGATTGACCTGGACTCCTCTGGGTTGACTGTGCAGATCAGAGTGCACTAGAGCTGCACTGTCCAATATGGTAGCCACCGGCCACATGTGGCTAACTAAATTTAGATGTAAACTAATTAAGCATCAGTTCTTAAAAGTTCACTTCTTCACTTGTACTGGGCTTCATGTTAAATGCCCAACAGCCACCTGTGTCTAGTGGCTGCTGTATACCTGTGACAGCACAAGTGTAGAACATTCCTATCACTACAGAAAGCTCTGTGGGACAGTCTGGACCAGATGATGTGTGACTCAGGGGTACAGGTTCCTTGTGGGGTGGGCCAGCTCCCCAGGATATAGAAGGACATGGTAACCCCATTAAGCCAAACTGGTGGGCAGAGGGTCCCCCAGTCCAGCCTTTGTCTATCTTGCCTCTCAGAAAGGGTATGTTAATCCCTTGGGCAAGTTATCTAATTTCTCTGAAATTTTGTTTCCTTCTCTATAAAATGAACACAAGAATAGTACTAGCCTCATAGACTGGGTTACTCTGAAAAGAAAGCACTTGGCATGCTTCCTGGCATGTTGTAGGCACTCAACATGCTAGGTGTTGTTTTTGTTAGTTTTGTTGCTGTTATGGTAATTTTTGTTATTACCAGACAGATGTTCTTGGATTCTCTGCAAACTTATGGAAACAGTCACCTCCATCTTTAGGCCCTCTGGTCCTGCCCTTTGTGTTTTACCATGTGAAAATTACAAAACTCCCTTGTCATCTCTAAAATTGTCCTGCAGACGTTTTTCCTAATTAGGAAAATAAGGCACATTTATTCCAGAAGATTTGGAAAATTCATAAAAGCACAGTAAACACAAAAATCAGTCCTCCCCCAGAGATAACAGCTGATAAGATGTTGGTGCATTCCCGGTGTTTCTATGTGAGAATAGTGCGTGTTTACATATTGAAAAGCCTGTGCACCTAGGCTGGGGACCTGCTCTTCTTTCTACATATAAGTCAGTGATGAGCATCCCCATTGCTCATTCATAACGCCAGAATGTCCCTTTATGGGCTTTGTGACCTATCCTATGGATGTACCATAATTAATGATCTATTCTTCTTATGGATTGTTCAGAGGGGGTTACAATGGGTTTTTTCTTTTTAAAGAGCCAAGGGGGAACGGGGGAGCAACTCATAATTCTATAAATGCCTCCTCTTTATCTCATTTAATTAGTACAACTCCACTGAATGAAGTATGCTAGTCTGTAAGATGGGACGAGCATACTTCATTCAGTGGATGTTGTGCTAATTCAAGCTGAGGCTCAGAGTACTAAAGTCCCTCCAAGGATAGTCTAAGATGCTCTCTAAGCAGGGAAAGTCCCTTTTGTCGAACTCCTTGTTTGGAAGCATTATCAACCTGGGGCTCTTGGCACAGAGTGGATATTTCTAAGGACACCAATCTGCAGGGAGTAAGAGGGGAGCGGGTCTCCCGTCCAAGATGAGTCGTCTTCATCCAAGGAGGTCAAGGATGGGCCTGGATATGAATCTTGCCTGCTATGCTCTGACACAGATGTTTGAGCCCCAAATAGAAATCAGGAAAAATGAGGGGCTTATGAAGGTCCCAAGACCCAGACTATCTTCCGACAGCAGATTAAAACATGAATCAAATCTTCAAATTCCTGCTACGCTTCTCTGGACAGATTAGATGAAAAGCCTTTCAGTCTTGTGACCACGCGTCCACTCCTGTCTCGTTCCTTTCTGGTCAGTTTAATCACTTAAATAGAAACTGTTGGCGGGGAGGGGGAGATGGGGAATTTCTTATTTATGTATTTATTTGTGGCTTTTTCTTGTGTCTGTTCACAACTATCTAACCACTCAGACTTAAAACATTTTTTCTGAATAGACAACACATGCAAATAGTAAATAAAATAGTATATAAGGGTATTTTAGAACTTTTCCTTTCAACCCCATTCCTCACCTTCTGGTTCCGCTCCTTAGAGAAGCCGTGGTCACCAGTTCCTTATGTAGCGTTCCAGCAATATTTTATACATATAGAGGCAAATATATGTATATTTGTATACATACATATGTATTCCTTTAAAGGGCAGTGAGCCAGTTATTGAGCCAGTCTCCCACTGATGGACATTTAGGTTGTTTCTAGTCTTTTTTGCCCTTTAAAATCAAGGCTGTAGCAGATCACATTCTTGATGGACCAGGTCTTTCTCTAGGATACATGTTCAGAAAGTCATGACATTGCACTACAACCTGGTAAAGAAAGTATGGTTATCCATTGTTTTATAGATGGGGAAGAAGAGGCTCAGGGGTTTGGCCTCTTGCTCAAGTCACACAGGCAATGAGGGCAAGGCTGAGGTTCAACCAGGCCTCTGTGACCTAAAGCCTACATCTCTTCCACCTTCCCCCACTGTCCCTCATTTCTGCCAGAGGCCTTGGGAGCTCAGGGCTCCACAGCTGACCATATAAAGTGTTAGGGAAAAAGTGGACTCACTTCCTAATACGGTCACAAGAGGGAAACCCTTGGCCTGCAGCTGGGACCTGCTGTGGCACCGGGCCCTGAGATGCCGGCTGGGACATGGGAAGCGGGGATGTTGAAACCTGAACTTGACCAGCTGGAAAGGGGCCGGTGGGGATGGGGAAGCAGAAGCACAATCAAGTGCAGGTGGGCTGGGTCAGGTGAGACCAACCAAGTTGGAGCAATGGAGACTGAGACTCCAGATTCTGAAGCCCAGCTTCTGTGTGGGGTGTGCTACTGCCTTCCTAGTCCTTCCTGTAGGGCCACTGTGCCCCGGAAAGATGTGCTGAACTGGACAGAGATTCAGATCTGTCTGGAAGCATGGATTAAGTGCTTGCTGTGTACATAGCACCAGGAGGTGTCCTAGGCAAACAGGAGGAAGGTGATATTTCTCCTTCAGAAGCTGATGATGGAGTTGGGAGAGCCATGCCTTCCTTCCTTCCTCCTTCCCTCACTCCCTCCATTCTTTCTTTTATTCATTGTATTAAGCAAATATTTACTGAGTGTCTGCTATGTGCCTGGCCCTGTGCTGGGTGCTAGATATATGCTGGTGTGCAGCTTGCAGTCCAGGAGGGACATTTAGACTGAGCCCTGAAAGAGCAGATGGAAATGGCTCTGGGAAGATCAGGGAGAAGTGTTCCAGGGAGAGAGGACATTCCATGTGAAGTTTCCAAGGTGGCAAGGTTTTCATCATCATGAAACAAAGGGAGCACTGGGTGGTCACTAACATTTATTGAGCCCCTATTACATACCAGATATTGTGCTAAATGCTTCACGAGGGCTATCTCACAGCAAACCAATGAAGGAGCTCCTATTACACCTGCCCATTTTGCAGATGAGGATAACTGAGGCTCAGAGAGGCTAAGAGACTTGCCCAGGGACACACAGCCAAGAAGTAGCAGAATGAGAGCTCCAACAATTCCTTGGTAGTCAATCCTATACTCTTAACCACTGCCCTTTACTGCCTCCAGGTGCCTGGAGGGGTGGTTAGGGTTGTAAATGATACATTCTGGAAAGGACATGGCAGTGGCAGTGGGCATGGCCTGAGAGGAGCTGGAGGTGGAGTTGAGGCCTGAAGAGGAGGTAGGGCTTGGTTGGCCTTCATTCAAACGATCGATTGTTTGTTGGGCACTTACTCCATGGAGGCCCCAAGCTGGGGAGCAGGACACAGATGAACAAGACACACAGGCCCTGCCCTGGAACAGCTTTGCCACCTGTTCAACGAATGTCTATTGAGCACCTACTATGTGCGGACCAGTGCAAGGCCCCGGGTCACAGAGACGAAGGCAGCACTGCCCCTGCTCCAGGGAAGCTTTGTAATTAACTGACCCCTCAGGCATTCATTTAGCAGGCATTTAGTGAGCACCCACTGTATACCTGAGCTGGTTAGCACCTTATCTGTTAAGTCTCAGTGCTGGGAGTACCTCCCCACTGAAGTTTCTCTGAGCACCCCCATGTGGGTTAGGGCCCTCTCTTCCTTGCTCCCATAATACACTGGGCTCCATCCTTGTTGTTATGATGTTATTTTTGAACATCCTTCTCTCCCTTTTGATCTGGGGGCTTTTTGAGGGCAGGAATGATCATTGATTTATTTGTCTCCAGCATCTAACACAGACCTGGTATACAGTACATGCTCAATAAGTGGCTGATGGATGTTTAGATAAGCCTTATGTTGACCTCACTCTTGCCCTTTTTGGGGAGTGGTGAGAACCTGGGGGATTACTCCCTCCCTCCCCCACCAGTCCTGTACCTTTTCAGGAGCATCATTCTCCCTGTGCCTGGGCCCAACTCTCATCATCATTGTCCCTTAGCAAATGGTGCCCTGGAGGGAGGCTCCCACTCTTCAACCAGTTGCCAGCATGACTGAAAGCCCTTTGTGGGCAGGACCTTGTGTGTTTTGTCTTCCAGTATAACCCCAGAGCCTTGCACAGTGTGAGGGCACACACTGAATGAATGAATGAGTAAATGAATGAACAAATGATCTATTGTTTCTGTAGGACAGGGATAGGTCTACAGCCTTATGGACAGTGTCCACTCCTCGGAGTGGGCCAAGTTGGAGCTCAGTGCTGCCAGGGTCTTGCTGGGTGACTTTGGTCAAGTGAAAGTGACTTTGATCACTGCTCTGAGTGAAACCCAGTGATGGAATATCTGTTCCTCCTCCTTTAGTCACTTCTCGGGGGAGTTGGAGGGAAGACATGCTTCCCGGCCATCGGGGCCTTGGGCAGCACTGGTGTTATTGTTTGGAAAAGCAGTTCCTGTGGGACAGGTTGGTGCCTCCCTCCTGGGCTGTGACCTCAGCCCATGGGAAAGGCCAGCGTACAGTAAGAACCAGGACAGCGCCTCCCCCAGGCACAGCACGGCAGGGTGTGCGAGCCTCTTCACGCCCCTTCCCTGTTCTGTTCATTTTCACATGCTCCTCTGCGCTTGGTAGGGCAGGACAATTTTTTTTTTTTTTTTACATCTTTATTGGAGTATAATTGCTTTACAATGGTGTGTTAGTTTCTGCTTTATAACAAAGTGAATTAGCTATACATATAGGACAATTTTTTAAGATTAATTAATTTATTTTTTTGGCTGAGCCATGTGGCTTGCGGGATCTTAGTTCCCCGACCAGGGATTGAACCCGGGCCCCGAGCAGTGGAAGCCCCGAGTCCTAACCACTGGACTGCCAGGGAATTCCTGACTTTTTTAAAAAAAAATTGTGATAAAATCCATATGATATGGATTCACCATATTCATCAGTTTAAAGGAAACAATTCAGTGGCAGTAATACACTCACTCACGGTGTAGTGCTACTATCACCACTGGTTCCAGAACATTTTTATAACCCCCCAAAGAAACCCATTCCAGCTAGCAGTCACTCCAGTTCCCCCATTTCTGCAGTCCCTGGAAACCAGAGATCTGCTTTCTGTTTCTGTGGATTTGCCTGTTCTGGGCATTTCATATAAATGGAACCATGTGATACGTGACCTTCTGAGTCTGACTTCTTTCATTCAGTGTAATGTTTCCAAGGTTCATCTGTGTTGTAACGTGTCAGGACCATTCCTATTTAAGGGCAGCTGTGTTCATCACCATTTTAGAGACAAGGGAGTGTGTGCTTTGTTCATGGTCGAGAGTATGAGCTCTGGGGTTAGCTGTCGCGATTTTAGTTCCGAATTCCCCAGCAGCTGTGTGACCTGGTGACCTCACGGAGCCTCAGTTTCCTCATCTGTCAAATGGGCAGCAGGGAAATCATAGTATCCCTGTCACAGGGTGGATGTGAGGATTAAAGAAGAAGACGACTGTGAAGTGCTTAGCTCAGTGGCCGGCGCACAGTAGATGCTCCAGAAGTGGTAGATGTTATTTAAGCCCGCGAGGCTCAGGGAGGTGAAGCAACAGTGGTGAGAGTGGAGCTGGGATCTGAACGCAGAACTTATAAACTATAACACAGGTGCCCCTTGCTCCTCTTCCCCTATATCCAGAGACAGTGATGCCAAGAGGTTCCCACTAGGACTCTGAGCCTCAGTTTCCCCATCTCTAAAATGAGACTCTGAGCGCATCTGTCTAAGGCTGCCACTGTGAGGATGAAGTGAGAAAATGCACACGGTGGTGCTCAGACAATGCAGGTCGTGGTGGGTGTTCTCATGGCTGGACCCCCACGGGCTGTTTGTCCCTGCTGGGTTCTGGAAATAAGATGGGTTCTCTGTTTGGCAGACGTACTCGGGCCTCTTCTGCGTGGTGGTGAACCCCTACAAGCAGCTGCCCATCTACTCGGAGAAGATCATTGACATGTACAAGGGCAAGAAGCGGCACGAGATGCCCCCCCACATCTATGCAATCGCCGACACGGCCTACCGGAGCATGCTGCAAGGTGAGCCGCCTGTGGGTGCATGGAGCTCCTCCTCCTCCAGGGAGCCCACCAGGGCTGCTTACAGTCACTCCCCGGGCCCTTCCTGTCCTGCCTGACTGCAGTTCTCGCCAAGAATGCGGAGTTTGGCAGGCAGCACTGGGCCTCAGGAGGGCTGTGACTGAAAAAGGGAAAAAGCAAACTGAACATCTGTGTTTGCGGCCCGGGAGGGCAAAAGAGGGCAGATAGCTTGGGCAAATATGGGCATGGGCCCGCTCTGGTTTCCGCTCCAGAGCTCGCTGTACCCCCCGGGCTGCCCGAGGCCCTGGGCAGGCCAGCTGTCTGGAAAATGGTAGGATGCTCTCACCTGGGAAGGGAAGTGGGTGGGGAACAGCCCTGGGGCTGAGCCAATCAGATGTGGATTTGCAGCCAGCTGTCTGTCACTCACACCCTGCGGGATCCTATGCAAATGTCTTTTCATCTCCAGCCTCAGTTTTCTCATCTGTGAAAAGAGAGTGATAGGATCCATCTCTCAGCTTGTGGTGAAGATTGTAAAACAGGCTTTTCCACACTGAAGACCTTTGCATATTACCTCCATGTTTATGTATTATTACTATCATTAATAACTTTTACTGAGGTAGAACATACATACAGTAGAATGCAAAAAGTGTACAAATTCAGTGTCCAGCATAAAATTAATTTTTACATGTCTACAGTTGTATAATCACCACCCAGACCAAGATGGGAAATAGTTCCAGAAAGTTCCCTCATGCCTCTTCCCATAAATGGAATACCTCCTCGTATAAATGGATCTGGTCTTGAGATACAGGAGTTCTGCCCTCCTTACACTTGGGAAAGGGCAACAGAAAAGAGCTTTGGCAGTTTTCAAGCTGTGCACAATTGTTATGTGATTTTTAGGTGCGAATAGTCTAGAGGTTGTAAGCCGGCAACTGGTAGGCTGGATCCAGCCCTCAGATAAGTTTGGTTTGGTCCACGTGGAGTTTTTTATTTTTTATTTTTTTAACATCTTTATTGGAGTATAATTGCTTTATAATGGTGTGTTAGTTTCTGCTTTATAACAAAGTGAATCAGTTATACATATACATATGTTCCCATATCTTTTCCCTCTTGCGTCTCCCTCCCTCCCACCCTCCCTATCCCACCCCTCTAGGTGGTCACAAAGCACCGAGCTGATCTCCCTGTGCTATGTGGCTGCTTCCCACTAGCTATCTATTTTACATTTGGTAGTGTATATATATATGTTCATGCCATTCTCTCACTTTGTCACAGGTTACCCTTCCCTCTCCCCATATCCTCAAGTCTGTTCTCTAGTAGGTCTGTGTCTTTATTCCCCTCTTACCCCTAAGTTCTTCATGACCTTTTTTTTTTTCTTAGATTCCATATATATGTGTTAGCATACGGTATTTGTTTTTCTCTTTCTGACTTACTTCACTCTGTATGACAGACTCTAGGTCCATCCACCTCACTACAAATAGCTCAATTTCATTTCTTTTTATGGCTGAGTAATATTCCATCGTATATATGTGCCACATCTTCTTTATCCATTCATCTGATGATGGACACTTAGGTTGCTTCCATGTCCTGGCTATTGTAAATAGTGCTGCAATGAACATTGTGGTACATGACTCTTTTTGAATTATGGTTTTCTCAGGGTATATGCCCAGTAGTGGGATTGTTGGGTCGTATGGTAGTTCTATTTTTATTTTTTTAAGGAACCTCCATACTGTTCTCCACCACATGGAGTTTTAAGGATACCTAAATTAGTTGCCAACTTTTAAAAATTTGGAGATTGTACATAAAAAGCCAGATTTCTAGGTTGTTTTGAAAGTATTGGAACGTCTGGCAACATGTGATCCCACCTGTCAGCTGCCCCTTTAGAGGGGGTATGAGTTCTCCAGTTCCCCAGTTCTCACCTGGCCTGATGCACTTGTTTGTGTTAACTGCCTGGCCCCTGTGTTTGACTTTGCAACCCCTGGAATATCTTCCTCCAGGAATGTTCTGAGTTGGGAATTGAAAGGAGCCCAGTTTTGGAAGCTCCTGAGGGCAGAGATCCAGATGTGCCTAGGAGATATAACCCCCCAAGGTAGAGGGGCTCAGATATAAGTTCCCCAAAGGTTACTGACAGGGTTAGCCAAACCCCACAGGTGTGACTCAAGCTGGACCACTCCAGATGAGAAACTACCATTACCTCCAAAGGCCAGAATGTGGAGCCTTGCAAAGAGGTTTGTGGAGATAAAATCTCAGGTTTTAAAGTGATGACTCTTGGAGTTAGGTATGTGTTTTTGTGAAAAAAAATCATTTGTGGTCTCCATTAATGGAAAAGTATAAAATGGTGGTTCACACACCTCTTTGCGAAGCTGAACATCACAAAGTTACAGTGCTTGTATCATTTGGGGTGCTTTTGCTTGCGAGAAACATAGCAACCAATCAAAGTGGCTTAAACAATGGGAATGTATTACCTCACATAGCAAATAGTCTGAAGGTTGATGATTTCAGGCTTAGCTAATTCAGCAGCTCAAAACCAGACTTTTTTGGGATTTTCTTGGCTACTTCCTCATGGTCACAAGATGGCAGCCATAGCTCCAGACATCACATCCTCATGTGATAATATCCAAAAGCATGAAGCACGTGGAGGGTTAGGTTTTTTTCCTATGCCTCTTTTTTATCAGAGAGGAAAACCTTTTCCAGAACCTTCTCAGCAGGCATCCCTTATGCCTGATTGGCTAAAACTTGGTCACATGCCAACCTCTAAACCAATCATTGGCAAAGAGGACTGGAACATTTATGATTGGTTTGGACTATTCCTGGTTCTTTCCTGGAGCTGAGGGAGCTCCCACTAAGCACATTTTATCTGAATACCAGAATGAAAGAAAATTTCGTTAGCAAAGGGGAAGGGGGGAGTGACAGTGAAGCACTGCCGTAGTGCTCTTAAAATATATATGTGTAACTTTTAAAAAAACTTGAATCTTATATATTGATTCTAGAAAAAGTAAAACATATATTTAAGCAAAAGAGAATATACCAGCACCCATAATTCTATCACCCAGAGATCACCACCATTAACCTTTTGCTATGAAACCTTCATACACTAACTGAGCTGGATGGCATGAAATGAAGGACGTTTTGACTATCTGAAAATAATGGTTCCAGAAAAAAATCACTTAAAACAGGCACTGTAGATTAAGGGGGAAGGGGGCTTGAGGGGCTTGGAAAATGACACTGCAAATTATGAAAACAGGCTTATTTATTTTACATGTAATAGGAATTTGGTGGTAATTTCAACTAGATGCTAATTCTTAGATTGAGTATAAAATTAATTCATTTTTTTGCCTTAACTTTTTTTTGGACAGAACCATGTGAGAGCATAAGACACCATTCTTCATGTCATGCTTGCTTTCTGCAGTGTAGGGTAAGAGGGTAATTTTTGCAGACTTATTGGAGAGATCACCACTTTTGCCACGGGCTTTTACTTATTTGGCATTTAGCACAGTGCCTCAAAGCCCCTTTATTACCTTTCCTGATGACTCTCTGATATTTGGTTGTGAATTGATCTGACTTTCTGTGGCCTTTCAGAGGGCATGGATATGTGACATTGCACCTTCAGGGAAATCAACAGTTTTGCAGAGCTGCCACTTCGTTGTGTTTGTATCAAGACAATGGATGTTGACACCCAGTAGCTGGCAAGGTGAAGGCTTTGAGTCGGAGGGCAACAGTGATGCAGACCAGAGAAAGATGTTTCAGTGGGTTCTGATTTCTTAAATAGTCGTCTCATTGAAGAATATTTTTGTGTTGTGTTAATTTTCATCTCCCTAGACAACTTCCCATCCATGGGGCAATGTTATACTCTATACCGGGACCCCTGGGGCTGATAACATTTCATTCCTTTTAGGCTCTATATTTTAACACAGAATTATATAGTGAAATATAAAATTACTTAGAAATTTCAGGGTCTTCCCTGGTGGCACAGTGGTTAAGAATCCGCCTGCCAATGCAGGGGACACGGGTTCATTCCCTGGTCCGGGAAGGTCCCACATGCCACAGAGCAACTAAGCCCGTGCACCACAACTACTGAGCCTGCGCTCTAGAGCCTGCGAGCCACTACTAAGCCCTCGTGCCACGGCGACTGAAGCCTGCACGCCTAGGGCCCCTGCTCCGCAACAAGGAGAAGCCACCGCAATGAGGAGCCCGCGCACCACAACGAAGAACAGCCCGCACTCGCCGCAACTAGAGAAAACCCACGCACAGCAACGAAGACCCAATGCAGCCAAAAATAAATTAATTAATTAATTTTTAAAAATAAAATTACTTTGAAGTTTCAAACCTCAAGAGAAAATGACAGCCATGAGCGCACAGAACCATAAAAGATAAGCCCTTTTTAGATTAAATGTTAATCAACAGCTGCTACGTATGTATTCCTTTTGGCCTTACCTGGTGCTTCCTGGCAAATTAGTGATGATAGACTCCAATGGAAAAAAATCCCTCCCCCCCAAGAAAAAATCAAGGAGAAAAATATAGGCTTGGGAAAAATAATTTTTTTTCTCTAGAAAGTGGGAATTTGGTTTTTGTGAAGGAACATGTGGGCTCAGTTTGTGACTCTATTGGTGAATGTTGCTATCCCAGGCTGTACAGTCATTTGGCTTGAATCATGCTGAACTTTCTGTCTTGGAGGTGTCAAGCTAGCAGCTGTGGCTTCCTCCTCAAGTCCTCTGTGGAACAGGCTGGAGTGTGAAGAGATGGGGTTGGGAAGGGGTGGAGAACACGTTCACTGAATACAGAATGAAATGTTTAAAATATGTGACGTAGATGCTTAAGTTCCCGAGGACCCCTAAACTCCATAAACCCCACAAACTCCATCCTTGTCTGCCTGCTCATCACTGAATCTCTGGCATGTTTGCTGGTGCCTGGCGTGGAGTAGCTGTTCCGTTAATATTTGTGATGAATGAAGGAAGAACTCTCAGAGTTGTTTAAAGAAAATAACCAACCAGGGTCAGGATGGGGGGGTTTGTCTTAGAGGGGTGGGGAGTTACAAGCCTTGTTGGCTTACTAAGAGGGGAAAGGGGATCTGGGGTGGCGTTCTGGCTGAGAATAGTAACAGGGGAGTTGGGAATATGGTGGGGGATTTCTAAGACATAATTTACTGACTACCCCCTCCTCAAAGGAAGCCAAGCCCCTGGGGAAGAAGAGGATGGGAGAAGTAGGCATTTAAAGATGCAGCTTATATACGTGTATGTGTACATGATGTCGTGTTTACTTTTTACATTTCCCAATTTTTTTTCTTTTTTTTGGAGAGACGATAGATTAAATTCAAAAGCTGAAAATTCTCACCTTTCAACCCTTGTGCACTAGACGCCTAATTTCCCTCCCCAGAGATAACCGTGGTTTCTAGTTTATTAGATATTCTCCTAGAGATATTTTCTGCACATGTGTGCAGATACATATCTATTTCCCTCTCCCCAAGATTTCCCCACAAATAGTAACATTCCATATGCACCGTTCTATAGGCTGCTAGAGTATTACATGCCTAAAGGGATTCTTTGTTCCTTTTTTCCATTTTTAGTTTTTATTTTTAGTGAAGGTGTATGTGAAGATGATTCAGAGTCAATTCCTCAAGGCTTATTAAGGAAAATAGCCCTCCTTTGTTGCTTCTCTACTTCCCCTTCTCCAGGGGTATCCATTATCAACCCTTTAACTGATTTTTGGATAGTTACCTCTGTAATCACTAAAAAACTTGAGTATATTGCTCATATCTTAATTTTCCCCCTGTTTTATAGTCAATAGCCTATTGACTTTTCTTTTTCTTTTCTTTTTTTTTTTTTTTTTTTGCGGTCCGCGGGCCTCTCACTGTTGTGGCCTCTCCCGTTGCGGAGCACAAGCTCGGACGCGCAGGCTCAGCGGCCATGGCTCACGGGCCCAGCCGCTCCGCGGCATGTGGGATCTTCCCGGACCGGGGCACGAACCCGTGTCCCCTGCATCGGCAGGCGGACTCTCAATCACTGCGCCACCAGGGAAGCCCTAGCCTGTTGACTTTTCATCATGGAACATGAGGATTTAGCTCAGTCACTCCTTTGCTTTGCGCCTCCTGTCTCCTCCCAGCACACATGCATTTGCGCCCTATCTCATAGAATCCCAACATAGTTTTGTATTAACTTTGATGAAAACTATATTCGGAGTTTACATTATTATGACTGTGTAGATGCTATTCACAGCTGAGCTCTGCACTGTCTTGTGATTGCTTTTCCGGTACAATTATTCTTTTCCCTGGAGTTAGTAATTGCCTTTTTTCCCCCAACTTGATTATCTATGTACTTAATCACTAATTCTACCCCAAATTTTCCTTCAAAATATGTTCATCTCCTTCTAATATGTCTAGCTATGTGTTCAAGATCCTATTGATAGCTTCTCCATGAAGGTGATCGCTACTGGAGTCTTCTGACCTGCCCTGGCTACCTTCTATGACTTGTAGCTGACATTTGGGATCTTCTTTATCATTCTTGGAATACCCTTCAGTGCTCTCATGGTGGATTCCTTGTTTCCTAGTTTCCAGGTCTCCTTCCTTGATTTACTCGCTGTTTAAATGGAACACTTTCTCCAGCAGCTTCTCAAGAAAGGATGTATGTGAGGCAAATTGAGATCTTGCATATCTGAAAGTCTTGATGCTTCTCTAATATTTAAGGGCAGCTTAGCTGGTTTTAAATTTTTAAGCAAGAAATAGTTTTCTTTCAGAATTTTTAAGGCATTGCTTCATTAGCTTTGAGATTCAGTTTCATTTTTGAGGAGATAAAAGCCAGTCTGGGGCTTCCCTGGTGGCGCAGTGGTTGAGAGTCCGCCTGCCGATACAGGGGACACGGGTTCGTGCCCCGATCCGGGAAGATCCCACATGCCGCGGAGCGGCTGGGCCCATGAGCCATGGCCGCTGAGCCTGTGCTCCGCGGCGTGAGAGGCCCACAACAGTGAGAGGCCCGCGTACAGTAAAAAAAAAAAAAAAAAAACCAATCTGATTCTTGATCCTTTGTGTATGACCAGTTTTTTCTCCTTCTCTGGAAGCTTTTTTTTTTTTTTTCCTGACTCTTCTTTATCCCCCTGTTTATGATGGTGGAATCTGGCATGTGTCTGTTTTCAACCATTGTGCTGGAGACTGAGTGGACCCTCATAATCTATAAACTCACGTCCTTAAATTCTGGGAAATTTTTGTGAATTACGTCCTTAATGATTTCTTTCTCTTTGTATTCTCTCTCCTGTTTTTTTTCTAGATGTTTTCTTATTTCCATAATGGAATTCCTAGATTGTTTTTATGATTTTCATCTTTCTCGTCTCATTTATTTTCTGGGCAGTTACCTCAACTTTATCTTATGAACCTTCCATTGAGTTTTCAATGACTGCTTTCATTAAAAAAAAAAAAATTCCAAGAGCTTTGTTTTGTTTCCTGAATGTTTCTTTCTTATAACATTCTTTTTTCCATGTATGTCCCTTTTCTTGGAGGGTACTTTTCCACAGGTAGGTCTCTGTTTCCTCCAAGAGGCATATTTTCTGTTTTGTTTGTTTTAATTTATGTTTGTCTTATTAGTGGCTTTCTTCGGATGCTCGGTGAATTGTTGGCTGTCCATTCATCTGGGATGCTTTAATGCGTGGGCACCGAAAAGTTGATGGCAGCTCCATGCTTGCAGGAGGAGCTTGCTCGTGATGAGCCTGGCTATGGGCGGGTGAAGCTGGGCTGCTCCATCGGGGCACTTCTGCTGTAGCTTTCAGTCTTTTTTCTTGGGCTGATGAGATTCTTCAGAGAAGACTTGTGCAATCTTCTGCCTGGAGGAGAAATATCTGTCTACCATCATTTTGAGGGTCTAGTTGAGAAGAGGCTGAGGGTTTCAAACTGTGGAATCAAACTTGCGTGCTATTCTCCTGCTGTCAGTAGGGTCCCTGGTGTCCCCCAAGACAGAGACCCTCTATTTCTTCCTCTCCAGAGAGTAAATCTGCCCCCCTTCTGTGGGTTGTGGGAAGGGCAGTCACTTGGCTGCAGGGGTGTAGAAGGTATCTGGAGTATCTAGCAGCTTCTCAAACAGACATTCAATCAGTCCTTGTGGGTTTTTTTTCCCTCTACCCCCTTCCCAAGGCCCCGGGGGCTGCCGGTTACTGAGGTTTGGGGCTAGAGGCAGGGGGCTCTGCTTCTCCACTTTCCCCACCGCCAGCTTAGACTTCTCTCCTGGGACTGTCATCACTCATCCTGTTTGCTGGCTTCCCAGGTTGTGCTGCTGTTCTCTCCTCTCCTGTTCATTTGAACGGCTTCATGTGTTTTTGAAAAACCCCTTTACTGTCACTTTAGTAAGGTTTGGGGAGGAAGAAGCGCTAAATACCTGTGTTCAACCCACTATCTTTTTTTTTTTTTAGCATCTTTATTGGAGTATACTTGCTTTACAATGGTGTGTTAATTTCTGCTGTATCACAGAGTGAATCAGCTATACATATACATATATCCCCATATCCCCTCCCTCTTGCATCTCCCTCCCACCCTCCCTATCCCATCCCTCTAGGTGGTCACAAAGCACCGAGCTGATCTCCCTGAGCTATGCGGCTGTTTCCCACTAGCTATCTATTTTACATTTGGTAGTGTATGTATGTCCATGCCACTCTCTCACTTTGTCCCAGCTTACCCTTCCCCCTCCCCATGTCCTCAAGTCCATTCTCTACGTCTGCATCTTTATTCCTGTCCTGCCCCTAGGTTCTTCAGAACCATTTTTTTTAGATTCCATATATATGTGTTAGCATACGGTATTTGTTTTTCTCTTTTTGACTTACTTCACTCTGTATGACAGACTCTAGGTCCATCCACTTCACTACAAATAACTCAGTTTTGTTTCTTTTTATGGCTGAGTAACAGTCCATTGTGTATATGTGCCACATCTTCTTTATCCATTCATCTATCGATGGACACTTAGGTTGCTTCCATGTCCTGGCTATTGTAAATAGTGCTGCAATGAATATTGTGATACATGACTCTTCTTGAATGATGGTTTTCTCAGGGTATATGCTCAGTACTGGAATTGCTGGGTCATAGGGTAGTTCTATTTTTAGTTTTTTAAGGAACCTCCATACTGTTCTCCATAGTGGCTGTATCAATTTACATTCCCATCAACAGTGCAAGAGGGTTCCCTTTTCTCCACACCCTCTCCAGCATTTATTGTTTGTAGATTTTGTGATGATGGCCATTCTGGCTGGTGTGAGATGATACCTCATTGTAGTTTTGATTTGCATTTCTCTAATGCTTAGTGATGTTGAGCATCCTTTCATGTGTTTGTTAGCAATCTGTCTATCTTCTTTGGAGAAATGTCTATTTAGGTCTTCTGCCCATTTTTGGATTGGATTATTTGTTTTTTTGATACTGAGCTGCATGAGCTGCTTGTATATTTTGGAGATTAATCCTTTGTCAGTTGCTTCATTTGCAAATATTTTCTCCCATTCTGAGGGTTGTCTTTTCATCTTGTTTATGGTTTCCTTTGCTGTGGAAGAGCTTTTAAGTTTCATTAGGTCCCATTTGTTTATTTCTGTTTTTATTTCCATTTCTCTAGGAGGTGAGTCAAAAAGGATCTTGCTGTGACTTATGTCATAGAGTGTTCTGCCTATGTTTTCCTCTAAGAGTTTAATAGTGTCTGGCCTTACATTTAAGTCTTTAATCCATTTTTGGTTTATTTTTGTGTATGGTGTTAGGGAGTGTTCTAATTTCATTCTTTTACATGTAGCTGTCCAGTTTTCCCAGCACCACTTATTGAAGAGGCTGTCTTTTCTCCATTGTATATTCTTGCCTCCTTTATCAAAGATAAGGTGACCATATGTGTGTGGGTTTATCTCTGGGCTTTCTATCCTGTTCCATTGATCTATATTTCTGTTTTTGTGCGAGTACCATGCTGTCTTGATTACTGTAGCTTTGTAGTATAGTCTGAAGTCCAGGAGCCTGATTCCTCCAGCTCCGTTTTTCTTTCTCAAGATTGCTTTGGCTATTCGGGGTCTTTTGTGTTTCCATACAAATTGTGACATTTTTGTTCTAGTTCTGTGAAAAATGCCAGTGGTACTTTGATAGGGATTGCATTGAATCTGTAGATTGCTTTGGGTAGTATAGTCATTTTCACAATTCAACCCATTATCTTTTGATGGAAATTCTCTCACACCTTCTTTTCCAAAGAAGCAGTAATGGTGATAGTGGATTTTTATTGTGTGCTTCCTATATGCACAGGGCTTTCCAGGAATAATCTCCATTTATCCTTCCCACAAACCCACAAGGGAGACAGGATCAGATTAGAACCTTTAAATTAAGCCCTGAAACTATTACGGTGCCCACACATGTAATCCAGAATAAAAAGAACACTAAACTATAAAGTAATGAAAGCCAACAAAGTTTTAAATTTTCCCATGACATTTACTATGATAGTTTTTAAGACGTAGCAAATATTGACTCCTTTGAAGTGTTCTTTATTTTACCTCCCTCCTTTCCTTTGCTTGTGGACCTACGTTTACGTGACTGGTCAGATAATCCAACCCTGGAGGCAGGTGCTATTTTTAGCCCCATTTTATTGCTGGGGAAACTGAGGCTCAGGGAGGTGAAGAACTTGACACATGAGAATCAGAGTGGATTTGAACTTGGTTTATCAGACTGCAAAGCCCAGGGCTTGCTGGACAAGTGGGTGATGCTGAGCTGCTGCACAGGCCCCTCCTGCCCCATGGAAGGCTGTTTGCTCCTGCAGGACTGTCTCCTTACATCTCAGGGGGTTAGTGTTGAGGGCCCAGCACTTGGGAAGCTGACGTTAGTGACTTCAGCAAATTAGCATGATGAGTGTGGGGAAAGCATCACCAAAGCTTTCCCGACAAAATCCACTTTGGATCTCCCACCGCCCCTCTGTGGGTCCCTGGGGTGAGGGACGGTGTGAAAGGCAGATGAGATTTCATTCTGAGGATGAGAGGAACCGTCAGGATCTGTCACTGGAAGTGTTGTGTCCTCACCTAATTAGCACCCAATGGCCACTCTCAGGGGATTAAAGAAAAAAACAACAGCTACAGACCTTTATCAGCCCAGGCTCTTGGCTGAACCCTCTTCAGGCTGCAGAGAGGTCTGTGGGAGTGGAGTGATCCAAACTCCGCTCTCTGCTTTGCAAGTTCCCACACTCAGTCTGAACCCTCTGTCCATGGCCGGCAGGCACTGGGGGGCTGGCTCGTGCTCCCCCAACTCCCAAGGGGCTCCCCTGCAAGCTCAGCAGAGACAGGAAGGGCAGCGATGCGCATTGGGCTCTCTGCCCCGTAGATCCTGCCTCCCTTGGCCGTTGCCGGTCCCCTGCAGGACAGCCTCCCCATTTGACAGACTGAAGAAACTGAGGCTCAGAGCACTGAATGGCTTGGCCCCCGAGCTGAGTGTCAAACCCGGCAACATCACCTTTTGCCATCCTGGAAACATTCTCTGAGGCAGTATGGTAGATAGTGTAGTGCTGTTACCCCCATTTAACAGATGAGGAAACTGAGGCCCCAAAAGGCTAAGGGACTGGCTTAGGCCTTATAATTAGAAAGGGTTGAACTTGGCCTGATACCCTGTCCTCCTGGGACAGAATCACTGCCATCTGTAACCACTTCACTGGCTCACTGTTGTAGAGGACTGAGAGGATGGAGTGGTAATGATAAAAAAAGCTAATAGTAATAGCACTTATTATGCTTTTGAATGGGCCTTGGGTATTTTTAAGCTCTTTGTGTGTCCAGTCTCATTTCATTTTCACATCCTTGGAATGTGTGGGTTTTTATCCCTTCCTGGTGAGGAAACTGATGCTCGGAGTTGCCTAAGAGGTGGAGCTGGGAAGTAATTCCAAGTCATTTTGCTCTTGAGACTGTGTTCCTGTGACACATCCCCAGGGAGGGGACCGGTTGCATGCTTCTCTGCCTCTTGGAGACTTTGCTGCAGCTCTCTGCTCAGCATCTGGCCTGGCGGTGTGAGGGATGCTGGCAGCTCCATCTGTCTGGCCCCATCTGGTTGGCCCTCTGAGGTATCATGAGAAGATCACGTTCTTAGGTAGGAAATGAGGAAGAAGGATCATCTGATTCTGATGAGCATTTTACAGACTGCCCATGGTGTCTCACACAGATGGGAAAGAGCTAAGGAGAATTAAATTTTTAAAATAAGCAGTAAATATTGAGTTGGAGAAGCAGATATGCTTAAGGGAGTGGATTTGGGAAGTTCTGGCTGCCACTTGGTGATGGTTCCTCTTGGGCTATGCATGCTCCAGCCTCCTGGCTCTGTGTCCTCCCAGCCTCAGAGAGAATCTAGCTCCATGTTCCCTTTTTTGTCCAAAAGTATTGATTGAGGCCTCACTGTGGGGAGGCTTGTGGTGGAGGACACAGTCTACTGAGGGTTGCAGATGTTAATCAAATCCAACCACAAGTACATGTGTTGTCGGGAAGGTCAAGGGAGCTGTGAGGTGGACCCTGGAACCTGTTCCAGGCTGGGAGGGCAGAGGAGGCCTCCTTACGAGGTGACATGTGGGCCTAAGGGAGCTGATGGGACACACGAGGCTGTGGGGCTGGAGCAGAGAGGAGGACACAGAAAGTGAGAAAGTGGAGGTGGGAGCTGTGGTCCAGGAGGCCACCGGGAGGGTATCCATCTTTGGGTACCCATGCCCCCTTAGCTGGCCAGTTCCACTATTAAAGATGCCAGAGCTTCACGCAGGTCTGGAAGAGTCCTGCTGGGGTCCAGCACAAGCTCTCAGAGTACCTCTGCCCACCCAGAATCTCTTCCTCCCCACACTGCTGGGGGGAGGAGGGTGGAGAGAGGAAAGCCTGGACTTACAGAGCAGAGGTTTAGGGAGTCGCTTTGGAGCGGGTTCAAATCCCAGCTCTGCCAAGGCGCCCACTTCTCTGTGCCTCAGTTTCCTCATTTGTCCCATGAGGAGACACCTATCCTGGTGGTTGTGAGGGTTGATTTGGACAGTGCCTGGGGAGTACAGCACCAGGCAGGCAAGTGCAGGGCCTGAGCTGTCACCTGGCTAGGCCCAGGGTGGAGGCCCAGCACTGACCTTGGGTCTGGAACCCTCCGCATCCACCTTTGTGGGTGGCATTAGGGAGGGAGCCACCTTTCTGCACTTGGTGGAGCCCAGATCCTTCCCTGGTCGGGGGGGAGCGGTGACCCTGCGGGGACCTGGGCTTGGCCACCTCCCTCTCCATGGGTCCCACAGCAGCCTGGTGCGGGAGGGAGGAAGGGAAGCTGCCAGCCCGGGCTGCTCTCAGGCCCAGCTCGGTTTTCTCCTTTTATGGTCAGCCTGCAGGCTTCTGGCTCCCCAGCCAGAAACCACGAGCTGGTGTCGGGATCAGGCCGAAATAGCTGGTCTGTGGGGAGCTGGACGTCTCCTGGGAGACTCAGGCCTGGTGCGGGGGAGAGAGCAGGGAGCCCTTTCTGTCCTTGGAAAGCTCCCCCGCACACCTGCTCATCCAAGGCCAGACCCCCGGGCCCGGGAGAAGGAGGGAAGACAGGCACGTTTGGGGCTGGGGTGTGAGGTGAGGCAGACCCCAGGCCTCCGGGCCGGGCAGCTCAGCCAGGCGCAGGCGGTGCTGGGACGCGGGCTCCAGCCCTGCCGTCTCTGCTCTTGTGCTGTGCTCTTTCCCATCTCTGACTTCCTGTGGCCCAGGCCCTCTGCTTGTGCTCTGCCTCCTTGGTGCCTTTTCCCCTGCGGATTCCTACACCTCCTTCTCTGTGTGGCTCAGTTGTCCCCTCAGCTGCTAAGAGGTCCTGTCTGTCTCTTGGGGAGCGTTAAAACAGCCTTTCTGTAGCACTTCTGGCATATACCCATTGTGGCATTTGCCCACATCTTGCAGTCCGTTCCTTGCCCATCTGACCCCCACACTGGATCATAAGCCTCTCAAAAGCAAAGACTAAGTAGGTCTTAGTAAACTCTGTGTTTCCAGTGCCTGACGCATAGTACGGACCCTGGACTTGTTTGCTGAGTGAATATGTGAATAAAGGAAGAAGCGCTGACTGTGGCTTCAATCTGAATTGCCTTTCTGAGAGAGAGAGAGAGAGATTGAGAGAGAGAAAAAATGATTGGTTGAGACTGATTCAAA
Source organism: Leucopleurus acutus (assembly GCF_964270905.1). NCBI lineage: Eukaryota > Metazoa > Chordata > Mammalia > Artiodactyla > Delphinidae > Leucopleurus > Leucopleurus acutus. The sequence goes on from NC_139158.1 coordinate 26,076,651, forward strand.
TCAACAAGCATTTCCTGAGTACCTACTATGTGTCAAACATGGTCCCTGCCCCCCTGGATCAGGCACAGCCCTTGGACCTCGGGAATTCATGGGCCAGTAGGAGAAGCATTAAAGCAGTTTTGTCAAGTAAGCAAATAAATAAATAAATAATTTCAAGTGATGAAATTATACAGTTATTTTTCCCCCCTAAGGAGAAGATAAAACAGGATGATGGGATCAAGAGAAACTGAGGGGGCTTCCCTGGTGGCGCAGTGGTTGGGAGTCTGCCTGCCGATGCAGGGGACACGGGTTCGTGCCCCGGTCCGGAAGGGTCCCACGTGCCGCGGAGCGGCTGGGCCTGTGGGCCATGGCTGCTGGGCCTGCGCGTCCGGAGCCTGTGCTCCGCAGCAGGAGAGGCCATGGCAGTGAGAGGCCCGTGTACCACAAAAAAAAAAAAAAGAGAGAGAGAAACTGAGGGAGTGGCTCTGAATGCATGGTGGTCAGAGGTGGCTCCATCTGAGGATGTGATATTTAAACTTGGATATGAAAGGTGAGAAGGAGCTGTGGCCACATCAAGAACCAGGGAAGAGCTTTAGAGGCAGAAGGAGGAGGCAGTGCAAAGGCCCTGAGGCAGGAATGGGCACGATGTGCTAGGGAAGTGCCAAGAAGGCTGGTGTGGCTGGGATGTAAGTGGGGGAGGGAAGTAACCAGATGAGGTTGAGAAGCAGCAGGAGCCTCCCCATAGACTATTACAAGCCCATTTAATATCAGCAACAAAGACTGCATGACATGGTCAACGCTTATAGTCAAATGTTAAATGAAAAGGACTAGAAAATCATGCCATCGAATGGCATCAGTTGTGTAAATCACTCTAAACCACTATAAAAAATAATGAAAAGGAGATATATCCAAATATTAACCATCACAGCGTAGGGGGATTTTGTCTTTGCCAAACTTGCTGCAGTTGTTGTGTACTAATTTTGTAATCCAAATAAAAAATTAATAACTTATTTAAGAAAAAAAAGCAGTTTTGTAACTGTTGAAAAATGAATAGATCTGTATGATGTTTAAGGAATCAGATCTCTTGATTTAGAGGTGATGTAAAAGTAACATTGTTTTTTAAAAAACTTTTATTGTGGTGTCCTTTATATACCATAAATCAATCCATTTTGATATGCAATTCACCAGTTATTGGTGAATTTACAAGGTTACGCAGCCATCACCACAATCTAAGTTTATCTTTCTATCATCCCAGAAAGAAATCTTGTGCCCACTTGTGGCCTCTTATAGTGACTCCCCCATTCCCACTCCCAGTTCCACCCCGTCGCTACCTACTTTCTGTCTCCATAGATTTACCTCTTCTGGATATTTAGTAGAAATGAAGTGAATGATACAACATGTGGTATTTTGTGACTGACTTCTTTTCCCTAGCATAATGTCTTCAAGGTTCATCCCTGTTGTAGCCTGTATCAGTGCTTCATTCCTTTTTATGGCTGAGTAATACTCTATTGTATAGATAGAACACATTTTGTTTATCCATTTACCAGTTGGACATTTGTATCGTTTCTACTCTTTGGTAAAGTAGCATAATTTTTACTAAGATGAAAAAGAAATAGCCTGCCTGTCATGTTAAGGGAAAATGGTCCATTACCATTCCAAATAATCCTTTTCTCCTAAAAAGTATTGAGGTGAAACAATGATCATGGTGAGGTTAAGTGCTACGATGGAGGGAATCTTTGGACTATGGGAGCCAGGGTCACCACTAGAACAGGTGGTACCTTTATAGAATTAGAAAAAGGTACCCTTTGCTCAAGGCATCTTTCTTCCGTCTGCTGAAAGATGGTTGTAATAAATATACAAATCTACAGTGACCAGTGTGAATGGTTCTCCCTTAGAGTTATGCAGTGTACAACTCATACCACTGTCCATGGCAGCCGTGGGGGTGATGTAGAGTACAAAGGCCCCCAACTTAGCTCTAGGGAGGTATGGAGTCAGAGAAAGTATCATAGAGGAGATGACTCTCAGGGTGACATTTCAAGAATGGATTAGGGTATATACCCCAAAGAATTGAAAACAGGTGCTCAAAAACTTGTACTTGAATGTTCATAGCAGCACTGTTCACAATAGCCAAAAGCTAGGAACAACCCAAACACCCATCAACAGATGAGTGGAACCATAAATGTGGTCTATCTATACATTGGAGTACTATTCAGCCATAAAAAAGAATGATGTTCTGATACATGTTACAACGGGGGTGAACCTCAAAAACATCATGCTAAGTGGAAGAAGCCAGACACAAAAGGCCACATATTGTACGATTGTATTTGTGTGAGATGTCCACAGTAGGCAAATCCATAGAGGCAGACAGCGGGTTGGTGGTTGCCAGGGGTTACGGGGAGTGGGGGATGGAGAGTGACTGCTTAAGGGATATGAGGTTTCATTTGGGACTGATAAAAATGTTTTGGAACTAGACAGAAGTGTGAGTTGCACGACATTGTGAACGTACTACATGCCACTGAATTGTTCACTTTTCCACGGTTAAATTTATGTGGTGTGAATTTCACCTAAAAGGGAAAAAAAAGAGAATGGATTAGGCGGGTAGAAAAGTGATGAAGATGGTGCTCCAGGCAGAAGAAACAGTGTGTGCAAAGCTTGAGGGGGAAACTGCTTTGCACATTGAGAGAACTCTGCTCTCTCGCGTCAGACACGATCTCAAGCTCAGGGAAGGAATCAGCTAGGAAGCCCGGGGAAGCCCGGGGAATCAGCTAGGAGCCCTCCTGCCCATAACCAACCAGGGCACAGTTAGCTTCCCACGCTTGGAGCCGGTGTGTTTCCGATGGGAATGTCCCAGGCCGGAGGTCTCCTGGCAGCGCCCAGCCTTTCCCTGGAGCCCGCTCCCTCTCCTGGGGACCTGGGAGGACAGGCCTCAGGACAGGCATCTGACCCTATAAATCTCTCGTCCTCTGGATGTAGGTTTCCCAAGGCTGCTGGGAAAGACTGCCTGTCTCCCTGTAGCAGATAGATGGAGATAGCCCGTCCGTCTGTCCATCTCAAAATCACTCCTTAAAATAGTACAGGCTCTGGGCCAGCCCCAGCGGGTTCTCTCTCTGCTTGGGTGCTGATCACAGGGTGCTGGTTCCTGCATGTCTTGCCTTTCTGCCCCTTCCTGAATCCGTTTTGAACTGGTTTCCTAGTTTGCTCTGGTCCTCAGCAGACCTCTCCCTCCAGGTGGAAGGTGGAGGCACAGGCATCCACATTCCCTCGATTCCAGTCCAAGGAGCTGGGTGTTGTACCAGCACAGGGTACCACCCTCCACAAATTTCTTGTGATGCTGACCTCTGTCTCTCTCCAGAGTGTACTGGGGAGATGAAAGTTTTACTGTTTTTATCTTGGAAGGAAATGCCGCCAGCGCATGGTTGTGGGTTATCTGAGGAAGACAGAACAAAGCCGTGGGCTGGAAGCAAGGCCTCGGGGATCGTGCACCTCAGTTTGAGTCCCCGCCTGCCACTTCCTAGCTGCGTGACTGTGTTCATTATCTAGGGCTGCCGTACAAATGGCTGCAAACTTGGTGGCTTCAAACAACAGGAGTTTGTTCTCTCATAGTTCTGGATGCCAGAGGTCTGAAATCAAGGTGTCATCAGGGTTGGTTCCTTCCAGAGGCCCTGAGGGAGAATCCAGTCCAGGCCCTTCTCCTCTTCTGGCTTCAGGCGGCTGCCAGGTCCTCGGCATCCTCACCTTGAAGCTGCATCCCTCCAACCTGCCTCCTCCTTCACGTGACTTCTCCCTCTGCCTCTAATTCCCCTTTCCGTTCTCTTATAAATAAGGACACTGGTCATTGATTTAGGTCCCATCCTAAATCCAAGATGATCTCATCTGGAGATCCTTAATTAATTACATCTGCTTACAGATAAGTCTAGATAAGGTCACCTTCTGAGTTTCCGAGTGGACATTTCTTTGGGGGCCACAGGTCAGCCCACTGCAGTGACCTCGGGCAAGTCGCCTCACTCCACTGTACTGCCCTCATCTGTAAAGTGGCCATGGTGCCAGTGCCCAGCTCAGGGGTTGCTGTGAGGGTGGAACGGGTCACCTTGCACAGAAGGAGCTCAGGGGGCCCCGCGGCACAGTGCAGACTCTGGAGGTGGGCGCCGCTGGGGACGCTGCAGGCAGGCAGCTGTTTCTTTCCTCTCTTTCCTAAGTTTCATGGTCATAATGGGCTCCTTGAGAGCAATAAAGACTATTTTTACATTACCCATTTTTGGTGAGATGCGGGTACGGTCATACATACTCATAGCATAAACACGAGCGGGACAGAAGGAGATGGAGCTGAAGGGAAGTCTCCCTCCTGTGCTGGTTCTCAGTCCCTCAGACCCTCTTCTCAGGGACAACCATCGTTGGGGTGTCGAGTAGCTTCACGATATATCCAACATACACAAGTATTTGAAGGGGTGTGTGTGTGTGTGTGCGTGTGTGTGTGTGTGTGTGTGTACACCTTAGGTATGTATATGTGTGTGTGTGAACGTATATCCCTCTTTTTAAAACATAAAAGGTGTAATGCTATGTCACCTAGTCTTTTATTTTTTCGCTTACTATGTCTTGGAGATTGTTCTGCGTCAGTCCATGACGATCTGCCTGGTTCTTTTCAGTGGCTGCCCAATGTGCTGCTGTGTGGCCCTACCAGATTTTTTTTTTTTTAATGTCTTCTATTTCTTTCTTTATTTTTGGCTGTGTTGGGTCTCCATTGCTGCGCACGGGCTTTCTCTAGTTGCAGCGAGCGGGGGCTACTCTTCGTTGCAGTGTGCGGGCTTTTCATTGCAGTGGCTTCTCTTGTTGTGGAGCACGGGCTCTAGGCATGCAGGCTTCAGTAGTTGTGGCACGCGGGCTGTAGAGCGCAGGTTCAGTAGCTGTGGAGCATGGGCTTAGTTGCTCCGTGGCATGTGGGATCTTCCTGGACCAGGGCTCCAACCTGTGTCCCCTGCATTGGCAGGCAGATTCTTAACCACTGCGCCACCAGGGAAGTCCCCAGATTTTTCTCTAAGTTAATTTTTAGTTTATATTGGAATATAGTTGATTTACAAAGTTATGTTAGTTTCAGGTGTACAGCAAAGTGATTCAATTATACATATGCATATATCCATTCGTTTTCAGATTCTTTTCCCATTTAGGTTATTACAGAGTATTGAATAGAGGTCCCTGTGCTGTACAGTAGGTCCTTGTTGATTATCTATTTTATATATAGTAGTGTGTGTATGTTAATCCCAGTCACCCAATTTATCCCCCCCGCCCATGCCCTACCAGATTTTAAATACCAAAATGTATTTCGCTAGTCTGCAGTTGATAGACTGGTTGAATGGTTTCTTTCCGGTCCTTTGCTTTCGCTGATATTCTTGCAGTGACCAACTTAAACGTCTGTCCTTGGGTACACGTGTGGGAGTTTCCGATGTGGCTTTCTTGAGGTTTGTGGAGCAGCCCACGAGTCGTAGCAGGGGATGTAGGCCTGATCGGAATCAGCACAGCTGGACCGGAAGACGGGACTTCGTGGTGATGGAGAGTCCTGTTGCCAAAGGAGGGGCTGCCTCTTTCCTGTGGCCCTTCTCCCTGCGAGGGCTGCCCCTGGCCCTTGGCTCAGAGGTCAGACTTGCCTGAGGGGAGCCTCTCCAGACCCCCTGAACATGGCCCCTGTGGGCAGCTGTGGCCCTTGCTACCAGCTCAAGGTGGAAAAAATGAGAGTCAGAAAGAAGAATGAAATAGCCTTTTGGCTCTTCTGCCTTTTGTCCTGAGGATTGGGCTCAGCCAGGCCACCAGAATGTCCATCTGTTATCTGAGGGGATAGAGGGAAGGTTGTTTGGAGACGGGCATAGGGTCCATGGAGCTTGCACAGTCATCTCATTCATCTGACCCTGGAGTGGACCAGATCTTCTTTATGTGATGTAAATCTGCCTCCCTCTCCCAGATATGGTCATGACTATCCTCTCTGGTCCCCAGTGATGCATAGGCATGGGCTATTCCAGTCCCATCCATCCTCCCATCCTCCCATCCTCCCATCCATCCATCTAACAAATATAATTGAGCACCTGCTATATGCCAGGTACTTGCGATACAGTGTTAAACAAAACAGACAAGCCCCCCTCTTCCCCAGTAAAGCTTGCTTTTCAGCACAGCGAGATAGACAAACACAAGAGGTCACTGCAGATGGCTCTAAGTGATGTGAAGGAAATAAACAGGTTAATTGCCTGAGTGCCCTGAGGCAACTGCCTGCATCCCTGTGGACAGAGACTTAGAAAAGGCCTCTTGGAGAGTGGAAGCCCTCAAGATGATGGGAAGGCATCACCCACGGCAAAAATTGGGGAGAGAGTGTTCCAGGCAAAGGCCCTGGAAGGGAAGAGTGTGTTCTCTGTGAGGAGCAGGTGGCTGTTTAGGAGCTGAGCAGGGCTAAGGAGAGAAAGGTGCCAGTGAGGCAGCTGGGTGGGGACACAGCAGGCCAGACTTCGTAGGCCATGGTGGGGAGACTGGGGGCCACTGGGACTAGCCAGCTGGTTTTGACCAGGCCGTGGCTGATCTGACTTTTTTTTTTGTTTTGCGGCTCGCGGGCCTCTCACTGTTGTGGCTTCTCCCGTTGCAGAGCGCAGGCTCCGGACGCGCAGTCTCAGTGGCCATGGCTCACGGGCCCAGCCGCTCCGCGACATGTGGTATCTTCCCAGACCAGGGCAAGAACCCATGTCCCCTGCATCGGCAGGCGGACTCTCAACCACTGCGCCACCAGGAAAGCCCCTGATCTGACTCTTTTAAGAAGATTTTTCTACTATAATGCAATAGCACCTCACACCTGTCAGGATGGCTGTTATCAAAAACCAGACGGTAGTTAAGTGTTGATGTGGGTGTGGAGAAACTGGAATGTTGGTGCATTGCTGGTGGGAAAGTAAACTGGTGCAACCACTACGGAAAACAGTATGGTGACTCCTTGAAAAGTTCAACAGAATTGGCACATAATCCAGCAATTCTGCTTCTGAGCATATACCCCAAAGACGTGAAAGCAGGGACACCAACAGATATGTGTACACCCATGGTCATAGCAACACTATTCACAGTAGCCAAGAGATGGAAGCAACCCAGGTGTCCATCAACAGATGAATAGATAAACAAAATGGGGTGTATCCATACAATGGACATCTTGACATGTGCTGCAACATGGATGAACCTTGAGGAAACTGTGCTAAATGAAATAAGCCAAACACAGAAAGACAAATTCTGTGCGATTCCACTTACATGAGACACTTAGAGCAGTCAAACATCATAAAGACAGAAAGTAGAATGGTGGCTGCCCAGGGCTGGAGGGAGGAGGGACTGAGGAGTTACTGTTTAATGGGTACGGAATTTGGGAAAATGAAAAAGATGGATGGTGGTGGTGCTTGCACAACAATGTGAACATGCTTCATGCTGCTGAACTGGACACTTTAAAATGGTCTCCGTGGTACATTTTATGTATGTTTTACCAAAACTTTAAAAGTTTATAAGAGAAAAAAGAAGACCCCTCCGGCTGCCCTGTGAGAACGGCAGGGGCGTGGGCAGAAGCAGGGAGATGGGAGGGGAGGATCTGGGCCTGAAGTGATGGTTCTCAGACCAGGTGTGGCAGCGGTGATGGGATGGGTCTACGCTGATTCATGGGAAGCAGATCCTTCCATCCCCGGGGCCACTTCATGCCCCGGTTTCCTTCTTGTCACCTTAGACCTTAAGTGGTAAGGCTGCTTCTCTGGCCTGGGAAAGAGGCCTCACTCCTTCCCTGGACTGGTCCCTGCTGGTCTCTCCAAGCTGCCTTGTCTCCCAACGCCTTCCCTAATCCAGCAGAAGCCTTGGCCGCTGGGGATCCCCGTTCCATTTCCTGTGCCCTGTCCTGTATTTGGAACAGCAGAAAGTGCCCAGAGTCTGATGCATGATGCTTCAACCCCCAGGTTGGTCCCTGAAGTGGCTGTGTGACTTTGGGTTACCTGACCTCAGTTTCCTTAAACTTAAAAGGGTTAGGGTCAAAGACCACACAGGGAAAGTGCCAGAAAAGTGTATCTGGCCCATAATAGGTGTTCAATAAGTAGTAGGTGTTGGGTTCAAATCCTGCCTCATCCACTTACTAGCTGTGTAACTGTGGGCAAGTTTTAAAATGTCTCTGTGCCTCGGTTTATTAATCTGTGAAATGGGGATAAAATTGGTCTGTCTCATAGGATGTACGGGGGTTGAATGAGTTAATACAGGCAAATGATTGAAATAATGCATGACACAGAGAAGGTGCTAAGTAGTAGATACTATTATGTAGTATTTTCAGGGTCTAGCATGAGGAAGAATACCTGGTAGATGCCCTAAATGCATTTGTTGAATGAATGAATGAGTGACTCAGTTTCTTGTGTGTATATTGAACTTCCCCATCAAGAAACTCATGTCTTCCAGGTTTGGGGTTGGCTTTTTTCAGTGCTCACCAAGCTACACCTTCTCTGTGTCAGGGACTTAGGGCTCAGGGGCTGGGGATCCAGAAACTGAGGGAAGCGGGGTCCAGAACTGGATACTTCTGCCTATGAGCAGTTCATGGTTCTGTGGGGGCACAGACACAAACAAAGAGAAAAAAACCAGCCTGGGACAGGGCGCTCGGGCAGCACAGGGGCTGTGGCAGTGGAGACATCTGTCTTGGGGATGGGCAGGAGCCAGTGACAGTTCCAGGATTTCTGTCTGGGAGGGTCTTAGAGGCAGCAGTCAGGTTATTTGATGGAGGCTGGGGGCTTTTCTTAGGGCTTCTTCTCTCTAACAAGGTTGACTATTTGTGATAGCTTAGGAGCGTTGACGGAGATTTACAGCCAAGCCTCCCCCTGGCTCCATCACTGTGTGGAAGGCTTCTTAGAAGAGGTGTCATCTTTGAGACTGAGGGAAATGGCCAGGAAAGGAGAAGAGAAAGGGCTGCTAGGCAGCAGGAGTAGCCTGAACAAAGGCACAGAGTGCGTTTGGGGGTTGATCCAGGTGGGGTTGCCGGGGAATTCACAGTGATGGACATAGAAGTGCCAGGACTGGGGAGGCAGGCAGGCAGGGCCGCTCACGGGAGGCCTCGGATGCCCCTTCTGGGCCTCGTCTGAGGACACTGGGGGCCGTGGACAGCTTTTCAAAACTGCTTTATTAAGATAAAACTTGCATACCAAAAACCCTCCCAAGATAAGTGTAAAATTCAGTGATTTTCAATACATTGAGTTATGTAAGCATCACCGCAGTCCAGCTGACAAACCCCAGAATGATCCTTCATGCCTGTTTGCAGTCACCCCAGCCCAGCCCCTGGCAACCACTGATCTACCTTCCCTCTTTTATGCATTTACCTATTCTGCACATTTCTTATAACTGGAATCACACAATATGTAGCCCTCTGTGTCTGACTTTTCCTTAGCATCATGTTTTTGAGGGTCATCCATGTAGCCTGTATCGGTACTTCATTGTTTCTATGACTGAATAATGTTCCATTGTATAGATTGACCACATTTTATTTATCCCTCCACCAGCAAATGGACATTTGGGTTGTTTCTACTTTTTAGCTATTATGATAACGCTGCTGTGAACATTTGTGTGCAAGTCTTGTAGAGACACATGTTTCTGTTCTCTTGGGTGGATTCCTAGGAGTGGAATAGCTGGGTCATATGATGAATTTTTGTTTAACATTTTAAGAAACTTCCAAAGTGGAAGAGGGTTAAGAAGCAGAGGGATCAGGCAGTTCAGCGTGTCAGAAAGATTACTCTGAGAAGGGGTTTGGAGGGGGATGTCACAAGATCCTGGGAGATCTTTGATCATAAGAGGCTGAGGGTTGTGTTGGTGGGAATGGAGCAGGGAATGGAGTTAAGAAATGCCTGCCGCTTCACCATTGCCCAGCAGAGGATGTGATGCTCTGCTTTCTCAGTTATGGTTAACTGGCTGATGACTAAGGTGTTTAACCTTCCCCGTGTCCCTCATAGGGGATCTTGACTCCACCCCCTAAGGCCACTTTAAGAGCAGAAGGTGATCAGTAATGTCTGCTTAATCACGTTTAACCTCACGATGCCCTGTGCACCCACCAGGGTTCTCTGGTGGTAAGTGACAGAGACCTTATCTAGAAAAGGAATTTCTGGAGGAGTATTGGGGAGCTCACAGATGGGGTGGGAAGAGTGGGGAGCCAGCCTCAGAAAATGTTAGAAAACGGGGCTGTTTGGGCTCTGGGGGCAGGAAGTGAGGCCCCCTCAGGGCCTCCGTTGTGCTTCTCCATCCTTGATCCAGCTCGGTGTTTGAGCTCAGAGATTCTGATTGCCATAGCCTAGGAAACGTTGTTGCCTCTTGGCTGGGGTAGCTTGTGGGTCAGTCCCACCAAGACTGTACATGATGGTGGGGTGGGGGTGTGGGGGGGCAGGGAACATGGATCCTTACGGACCATAGGATGCTTTTCTCGGAAGAAGAGGAAATGGATACTGGATTTTCAAACCAAAAATGTCCACTACCCCATATTCCAGATAAAAAAAACTGAACCATGGAGAGGTTAAGAATATTTGCCCAAAGTCATAGAGGTGGGAAGTGGCCAAGTTGGAATGCCAGTCTGTCTGGATCCAAAGTCGGTGTTCTGTCTGTGACCTAATCTGGGCAGAGTGGGTCTCCTGGGACCCTCCAGAGCTAGTGGGGCAGGGATTCTCACTGCCTCCTGAACGCGTCAGTCTCCGGTATCTTTCTGGGACTGCCTCCAGGACTTCAGGGGGTCGGGAAAAGTATCTAAAAGAGCCCTGCTGCCCTCTTGGCTTTGGTCTTATCCCCTATGACCTGGGCAATGAGCCCAGCTGGCCCCTTGTCGCCTCCAGGGGGCCCAACATGTAGGAGCTTAAATGGGAGGCCTGGGAGGCACCATATCCAGGCGCTCAGCTCAGAGCAAATTCTAACTCATGGCTCTTTTTTTCTTTCTGTTCTCAGATCGAGAGGACCAGTCCATTCTCTGCACGTAAGTGGAGCTGCTTTTTCTTTTGTTTTTCTAGAGTCAAGATCCAACCTATTAAAGAAAAAGGTCCATGAGAACAGGGCTCTTTGATGTGTTTGCTGTTCCACGCACCCCTAACCTGCCAGGGATACCAGGTGCCGTCTTGTTCTGCACCACCCCCTTTTAAAAACCAGCATTTATTGAGCACTTACTGTGTGCCAGGTCCTGAACTAAATATTTTACAGACAGAATTGCTTCTAATTCCATAACAGCTCTGTGAAGGTAGATGCCATTTCCGTTGGTGAGGAAGTCTTGGCTTGTGTTAAACAATGTGTTAAACAATCACCCTCAAATTTCACAATTAGTAACCACATTGTGCCATATTTGGTGGCTGGTGTCATTATTTCTTTGAAGACCTGGATACATAGTCAGAAGATACTAACTCAATTTAGAATCATTCAGAGGGTTTTCAGTGTTCAGGAAAATCTCTCCTGTGGTGGGCAGAATACAGGTATCCCCTGGAGAATTTGTGGACTTAGTTCAGACCACTGCAATGAAGTGAATATCACAGTAAAGCGAGTCAGGCAGATTTTTTGGTTTCCTAGTACATATAAAAGTTATGTTTACACTATACTGTAGTCTATTAAGTGTTCAATAGCATTATATCTAAATAAACAACTGTACACACCTTAATTAAAACATACCCGTTGCTAAAAAATCTTAACTATCATCTGAACCTTCAGGGAGTTGCAATCTTTTTGCAGGAGTGACATCAGAGATCACTGATCACAGATCACCATGACAAATAGAATAGTAATGAAAAAGTTTGAAATATTACGAGAATTACCAAAACATGACACAGAGACATGAAGTGAACAAATGCTGTTGGAAAAATGCTTGACACAGTGTTACCACAAATCTTTAATTTGTAAAAAAACACAATATCTGCAAATTGCAATAAAGCAAAGTGCAATGCAAGTGCCTGTGATGGTCCCGCCGAGGTCTCCACCTCCTAATCACCAGAACCTGTGAATGTGTCGGGTGACATGGCAAAGGGGAATGAAGGTTGCCATGGCATTACGGTTGCTAATCAGCTGACCTTAGAATAGGGAAGGGATCGTAGATTATCCAGGTGGGCCTAATGGAATCACAAGGTCCTTACAAGTAGAAGAGGGAGGCAGGGGAGGAGTCAGAGGGAGATGCAGTGTGAGAAGGACTTCACCCACCATTGCTGGCTTTGAAGATGGAGGAAGCCCAGGATGAGAACAGCTTCTAGAAGCTGGAAAGGCAAAGAAATGGGCTCTCCCCTAGTGCTCCCAGAAAGAAACACAACCCTGCTGACATCTTGGTTTTAGCCCAGTACAATCCATGTCAGACTTCTGCCCTCCAGAACTGTAATATAATCAGTTTGTGTTGTTTTAAGTCGCTACGTTTGTATAATTTGTTACAGCAGCAATGGGAAACTAATACACCCTCCTTCCTTCTTCACCTCTACACCCACTCCTGTCTCATTCACTATTCAACAGATTGAATGGGTCTGTTCCACTGGTGAGTACTTGGCATATAGGAATGAACCAAAAATAAATGACTTCTCAAGAGGGAAGACAGACACTAGAACAATAATTACACACTTCCCTTTGGTACTGCTTGAATTTACTGTTTGGTCCTGTGAAGGTAATACCTTTTCAGGAACTAAAAAAAAAATACATACACATTTTAAAAATCACTTAAAGAAATGTGTAATTACAAACTGAAAATTATGAAGAATGAGACATGTAAGGAACTAGGAGAATGTGTAAATCAGAGAAGTTCTAACTGGGGAGAACACTAAACGTTTCCCAAAGAAGTGATGCAGAGATGCTGAAGAAAAGAGAGGAATAGTTTACAGCATATGCAAAGACCCTGAGGTCAGATAGAGCATGTTCTATCGGAGAAACTGAGAGATCAGTTTGGCCAGAGTGTGTCTCCCAACAAAAGCCCTCTGTCTGAGAAGAGGTATTATAGGACATTTAGGACTGTGGTTGCAAACTCAAAGGCCAATCAAAGTCAACCAAGTACTGTTAATGTGTGAAAAGTCCTGGGTGTAGCACAGTAGGGAATGGTAGGGAGTGTGGTGAACTGGAGAAAATGGCCCATCTGAGGGGGGGAGCTGCTACCCATCTCCTGTCTACTGTTGCCAGGGGAGAATGCAGGTCCAATGTTGCCAGACTTTCCTACATTTCAGTAGAAGCTGGAAATCTAGGTTTTTATGTGAAATATCAAATTTTTAAACATTGGCACCTAATTTACATGAACACATATACACAGATCTCCAGCCAAATAAAGTCCATTTGTGGGCTGGCTTTGCCAATGGGCCACCTGTTTACAACCTCTGTCCCAGAACTTTGGGCCAGGAAGGGTCCTCAGAGATAACTGAGACTGCACTTCCTGCCCCCCCCAACACACACACCTGGTCAGTTACGAGCGTTGCAGGAAATTTTCATAGAGCATCAAAATCGGGAATGATTCATATTATTTAATATGAAAGTGGATTCAAGTTGGTCTCTGTAATAATATCTCCCTTTCATTCACTTGTATTCCAAATATTGCTTTGAGGGGGTGGGGCGGCGGCAGGGTGATAATTATGGTGGAGAATTGGGTCAACAGCACACAGACAGGCTGGTTATGGCCAGCCTGAGTTGTACGTGTCAGGGGTGGTCATGGTGTTGGCGCTGGGGTCTCATACAGTGCACGTAGCTTAGAGAAACCAACCACGCCCTTCGGGAGGAAAACTAGCACTGGCGGATCTAGTGCAGGTGAGGTCACCACCATCCACCCAATGGATGTGTTCCAGAGTGAGGGTGAGAATAGACATGGGACCCTGCCGATCCCTCCACTGGTCTCGTTCCCCTGTGGCCCTGACGATGTGAGCATCTCGCCTTGCCGAGCCCGTTCTCTCCCCTGCATGGTCCGTATTGCACACTCGGAATCCCTGCATCTAGTTGGCATTTATACACAGAGGCTGCTTTAGAGGGGCATTGCATACCAAGTCACAGATGCATTGCTTTGAGGATGTTTTAAGGGATTTTTCAATTTTACCTTTCTGTGGTTGATTGTGTTGACTTACAGGCTGTTGGTCCCCAGCCTCCATATCAAATGTGACTCCACTTCTCTGCAGGTCTCATTAGAATCTAGGTTCATCCATGGAAGGGACTGTCCACCGAGTTATGTCATTGAAAGCCTCCTTAGGGTGGGGGTTACAAGCCAGATCACCCGGGTTTCGATCCTGGCTCTGCCTCTCACTAGCTTGTAGCTTCAGGTACAAATTTAACCTCTCCAGGGCTCCGTGTTCTCACTATAAAGTGGGGAAGTAAGAATGATGATAATGGTACTTAATGGTACTTAATAGGGTTGTTGTGAGTGTTACATATATATGTGTATGTATATGAATATGTGTATGTATATCTATATATACAGACACACATACTCATATATATGACTACTATGTATATATCTGACTAAGAACCAAGCAAGCCCTGTAAGCTAGATATTCATATGTCATGACTAACATGTGTGTCCTGGCAGAGCAGAGAACCCACTGCTCAAGTCCAGTTACCTCATTTTTATAGAGGAGGAAATCAGAGAGGTCATGAGATTTGCCCAGAGGCACACAGCGAGTTTTTGTCAATAGTGAGACTTGGACCTAAATTTCTTGAGGCCGTTGGAGGGCCCAACCCTCATTTGCTGGCCTTCACTGATGAGCCAGCCACAGCCCCACCATCCCCTGCCCCACTACAGACTGTGGCATCGGGGTTGAGGAATGGCTGGCATCTTTCGTATTTAGCGCATCTATCTGGAGGAAAAGAGCTGCAGCCTGTCCGCCCTGGCTCAAACACTCGGGGTATGAGCTGAGACCCGAGTGATGAGAGGAAGCAAGCCCCAAGGAGGACTTGGGGGAGGAGTTTCGGTTGGGGAACAGCAAGGGCAAAGGTCCTAAGGTGGCAACCACTTGTGTTTTGAGGGTCGGAGACGGTCTGAGTGGGTGGGGCGCAGGGAGGAAGGAGAAGGGTAGGAGGATGTGGTCGGGGACATGGTCATGCAGGGTCTGGCAGGCTGGGGCGAGCGTATGGACAAGAGGTTAGAGCAGATCTTTCTGATCATTCAAGGAGGCCAGAGTGCCGCTTGGGGATAAGCACTGATGCCCTAGGGTCTGGGGGACTGGGACTCAGTGGCAGGAGATGCTGTTGTCAGGCGACTCTCCCGTTCAGGGGAGGCAACTCAGGCCAACAGGTGCCTCTGTCACTCTCCCTGGGGCCAGTGCTGACTCTTGGAAAACTGCAGGCTTCCCAGGAGTTTGCCTTTGTTGCTTCACCCAACCTGCATTCGCTCCCAACCAGGCTTCCTACTTTGACCCCACCTGCCCTCATCCC
The DNA here is from genome assembly GCF_964270905.1 of Leucopleurus acutus. Classification (NCBI taxonomy): domain Eukaryota; kingdom Metazoa; phylum Chordata; class Mammalia; order Artiodactyla; family Delphinidae; genus Leucopleurus; species Leucopleurus acutus. The sequence continues at coordinate 26,091,987 of NC_139158.1, forward strand.
TTCCACGCTGTTTCTGAAGAAGAGGGAGAAACACTTTCTGGCAGAGGCCTGCAGGGTTTTTAAAGGTGTTTTTGATAACACAGTGCAGTGTTGAAGGGGCGCAGATGCCTCAGGAAAGTGGCCGCTGTGCTTAGCTGGCGAGGCTGTGGAGGCACAGATCTAGGTTTGCTTTCCCGCTGTGCTGCACGCCAGCAATTTGTTCTTGGGCAGGTTGGTTAAGCCTCCCAGCCTCAGTCTCCTCATCTGTAGAATGGGGGTATCAGTTGTGCCCACCTCCCAGGGTTGTTGAGAGAATTGAAGGAGCTGTGTAGGGGGGAGCTGAGCACAATGTTGGCACAGTGCAGGTGCCTGTGATTGGCAGCTGGGGTTCTGATGCAGCGCCATGGTTAGTATCAACCAGAGTTCTGCTGAGCCCTGCTTGCTTGACCATGAACTGCGTAAAACCACCTCAGATACGTCCAGTGTGGGCTCTGTTAGACCTCTCTCCACAAATGTGGCTGCACGTCAGTTCTTGGGCCATTAGTTCAAGAGACGGATGGCCTGGCTTCACCCCCAGCAGCTCTTGACTCAGTGGATCTGGGGTAGAGCTGGGGAAACCTGTGTTTTTATCTAGTGTCTTGGGCGACTGTGAAGCTGCAGGGCTGGTCAGCAAGCTGGCAGGGATTGGAAACACTTGTCAAGGGTCGTCTACACAGGGGACGCTGAAGGGGTGGCTGTGTCTGAGCTGTGCACCCCCGTCTGCTCTCGGTGGGGGTCTAGAGGGGGTTGTCTGGGAGCTGAACCTCCACCAGCAGAGGGAGGGAGCTGGGGTGCTGCAGCCCACTGGGAGCTCAGAAGGGCGGGAAGCGTGAGTCAGGGAGGACTGGAGGGTCCTGGAGATTCTGACGCACACTTTGCAATGAGGGCGTCTGGCTCATCCCCCAGTTTGCTGACCCATCGGTGCAGGCCTTGTGGTAGGAAGATTTCTCAGGTTACCTGGTGGCTGCAGGGGTTAATGAGGGGGCCCCAGTCTTGGCTCCCGGGGAGCCTGGGCTGGGAGTGAGCCCACCCAGAGATTGGGGTCCTCAGACCGTTAGCTGACTCTCCTGGCTGAGGAAGTAAAGTGATAGTGGGGCATTTGGGTCCCTTTCCCTCCTAAGTGATGCTGTGACAACACTTGGAGGCACTGAGCAAGGCGACACGAGGACATTTTCGCTCCAGACAGACCAGGTTTTCATTTTGGGGGTGGCTTGTGTGCTAGATGGAAAAGAACAGAGTCCTGGTCTCAGCTCTGTCATATTCTCATGACATGATCTACAGAAAGCCACTGACCCTGTCTGAGCCTCAGTTTCTTCATCTAGAAAATGGACAACTGCACCTACCTCGCAGAGTGGTTGTAAGGAATAAATGGGTTAGTTCATAAAAAGCTCTTAGCACAGTGCCTGATGACGTGTTAATGCACAGTGAACACAAGTGCTACTTATAAGTTACATTTGAAATTTCCACTAAGCCCCCAGCCATTCTAAGTGAAACCAAAGAAGAAAGTATAGGGTAACAGAAAAAGAATGGTAGCTATTAATATGCATAATAACCATGCCTATGGGTATTTTATCTTAATGCATTTTTAGGCATGGTCAGTGAATCTACAGCTGTCTGTTTAGAGATATTCATCTTAACCCCAGACCAGGATCGACAAATGCAAATGCCTAGGAGAGTCTGGCAGGTAATAGAAAGGAGTGAAGTGGGCCGGGAGTGGCAATAGGGAGTGGTAAAGACTGCGGCAAATTGGAAAGCCACAGTATCCATTCAAGGGATTCAAGTGATTCTGCCACAGACAATTGATCGCTTGGGAGAATGTCGACCCAGTGTTACCAGAGGTCCTTGGGTTTGTCCCTCCCCAAGAGAATCCAGAACTTTGCAGTTCATAAAACACAATGGTTGTATACACCATATGCTTATCTGCCCTTGCTTTTTCTATCCAACGTATATTTTAGAGTGCATTCTGTCTGATCATATATAGTAGTGGCTGCCTGGAGATGCTGTATTTTATTTTATCAACCCTTATGGATCATAATTTTGATTGTTTCCATTCCTTAAAAAATGTAAAAAAAAATACACACACAATTGATCCTCATTATTCACTGATTCCATATATGCAGGTTTACCTACTTGCTAACACCTGTGTGGGGCTGTTTCCGGTGGGTCACTTTTCCCTTATCTTTCAGAGGCGAGTCTGGAGCTGGGAAAACTGAAAACACCAAGAAAGTCATCCAGTACCTGGCCGTGGTGGCCTCCTCCCACAAGGGCAAGAAGGACACAAGTATCACGGTGAGTGGTAGTTCCTGCCCTGTGGCCACGACTTAGCAGATGGGCCCCCGGGCTCGTGGGCTGACCGAGGGAGAGACAGCACCGTTAAGAAGGCCAGGACTTGGCATTGTAAGGACTCAGGGCTGTGCTTCACTGCCCCTCCCCAGAGAGCTCACCAGAGGGCTGCTTTTCCTCCTGGGTGGGCCCGTTTGGGTCTAGGTGATTTCTCGCTTCAGCCAGGATCATCTCCTGAGGGGTCCTGTCCTGTGAAATGAGAGGAGGAGTCTTGATTGACATCAAAGCTTCTCAACCGTGGCACCAGAGTCGTTTTGGACTGAGTAATTGTGGGGCTGTCTTATGCCTTGGAGGGTTTTAGCAGCATCCCTGGCCTCTCCCCACTGGAGGCTGGTAGCAACCCCTGCCCTCGGTTATGCAGCCAAGAATGTCTCTAGGGACATTGCCAGGTGCCCATTGGGGGGCACGGTCACCCCTGCTGGAGAACTACTGCCTGAACTGAATCTCTGGAAATTCCCTAGTGTTGAGGGACACCTGTCATTCCTCCATGTGTCCCTCAAATGGGAACCCCAGGGGATGGGAACATTGGTGTCATTCAGCATATGGGCTTTGGTCCAGTGCCCTTGACCGAGCATCTACTGTATGCCGGGCGCTGCCAGGATGGGGTCCAGCGATGAGGCTGCGAGGCACTGTTATTCTAGCTACTGAGCTTTTGGACTCGGGGGAAAGAGAGACAGTCATCAAATAATCATACAGATCAACCCATGGTGATGCAGTTTGATTAAGGCCTTAGAAGGAAAGAAGAGGCTGTTTCTAGAATCATCCCTTCTTGGGTCCATCCCTCTCTTCCTCCTCCGTCTTAGCCCTGCCTCGTCTGTCCCAGAGGAGGCGACAAGCAATGGGGCTGCTTGAAGGACCTGCCAGCGCCTCTGTGTGAAGGTTTGGGGTGGGGGCAGGGGAACGGCAGAGCGGAGGCCTGAAGGCTTGGGGTGTCACTGGTTCCTGCCACTCTGGATCTTGCTTCTGGGGCTCAGAGGCAGCACTGGAGCAGCCACAGAGGCCAGTTTGTCTGGAGGCCCTCGGAGATCTCGGGTGGGCTCTGGTTGTAGCCTGGGGAACCTTCCTCCCTCAAACAGACGCAGGAAACCCACACTGTCTCTGGCACCGTGTATGGGAACAAATAGCGCCAAAGTTCACGTGGCAGTTAAACACCACTTCCCACCGCCTTTCCTTTTCCTAGAATAGTGATGATAAGTAATAGTAGTACTTAATAATAGTGACTGATCTTTATCAAGCAGCTGCTATGTGCCAGATACCTTTTTCTCTGTGTGTGAGAACACATCTCAGACAGCATCTCATGAGACACAGTTTTAAAGACTGCACCTCGGCCCCAGCAATTAAAAAACTTTGAAATGTCTGAATCTCTAAGAAATTAGAAAAGACAGCGGCAAAACAGAAAGGAAATTGAATCCAAGAAAAGTTGCTGCTTTCCTAGTTGGAGAATCTTGGAGAATCCAGGCTGTCTGAGCAGGGGGATTGAAATCGTATATTCTCCAGACCCTGATGTACGTGTGATGGAAATAACACTGACATTTGTTTTATACTGTATTGTTCAACCACAGCAAGGCCCATCTTTTGCCTACGTGAGTAACTGGGAGTGTTTTCCTGGTGTGTACGGGAGGCACGGAGTGTGTTTAGATGTGCATGCTCCTGTCGCACCCACTGAGCCCCATAGCTGATGGTAGAATGGGCTAGATCCCCGAGTTTCACAACCCAAACCTACAAACTCACTGAAACACCGTCCTGCGGGTGTCCAATGTCAGTGTGGGGCGCGGGGCGCGTTGCCACCCGCAGGACCCATTGGACTTCCCAGGGTTGACCTCCAGCCGGGAATGGATTTCCCCAGTTCAGAATGGATCTCATTACCCTTCCCACCAATGTGTCCGCCACCGGTAACCCTGACTGGAAGGCCCTGGAGACGTCTGTTCCATCTGGTTGAGCCTTGAAGGACCTTCTGGCCCTAAAGCTTCCCTGGCTTGATTGACAGTCAGTTAATGGCACTGCTGTGGCATGCCTCTCTCCCCACTCCCTGCCATCATCCCTAAATATCTCCCCTGAGCCCTGTCCCCTGTGCACTGGTGTGTCCCTGTGCATGTGTGTGCAGTGCGTGTCTGTCTTTGCATGCCGGTTGCTTGACCCAGGGCTCCAGAAACGGGAGTCTTGGTGTTCACGAGGCACTAGCTTTGGTGGCATGGTAAGGCCCCAGCTATTGCGACACACAACCGGGCCCTGCGCAAACCTCTGCATGTGTAAACTCATCTCTAACTCAGAGCTTGGGGGGCTGGCATATGGGTCCCAGTCTGGGAGAGACCCTCAGATCAAGAGATCCTAGCGTGTGCTCGGATCACACTCAAACCATCTTAGTTAGACCTGGGCGGCAGTGTCATGGATGAATCAGAAGGAGAATCAGGCTTCTTATATAGGATCTGCTCCTGTGTGACTTTGGCCAAGTCACTTAACTTCTCTGGGCCACTGTCTCATCATCCATAAAATGAGTGGTTTGGACCAGATCTTCATGTTCAGAGCTCTCCTGAGAAGGATCTTTTGGCCCCAGAAGCTGGAACTCCCATTCTAGGTAGGGAACTTTTTCTGGGGATATTGGGACCCCAAGTTTGTGTTGACAGAAGTGACCCCATTAGTCTTCTTCCTGCTAGTCAAGCAAAGCCCTTTGCTCTCATTGTAAATTTCCACAAGTCCCAATTATGGGGATTTTACTGTGGCTGGGATTTTCACAGAGATGACACTTTTTTTTTTTTTTTTTTTTGCGGTATGTGGGCCTCTCACTGTGTGGCCTCTCCCGTTGCGGAGCACAGGCTCCAGACGTGCAGGCTCAGTGGCCATGGCTCACGGGCCCAGCCGCTCCGCGGCATGTGAGATCTTCCTGGACCGGGACACAAACCCGTGTCCCCTGCATCGGCAGGCGGACCAACCACTGCGCCACCAGGGAAGCCCAGAGATGACACTTTTATCTTCTTTGAGAGCTGTGAAGGAGGAGGGCATGTGAATAAATAGACACGTAAATTAGTAGCTTCCTGTTCTGTTCCTTTAGGGACAGCCACCCATGATGCCCTCCTGGTGTATAGAGGAGCAGGGAGAAAGCTGTGCGCTGCCTTTTCCTTTCTAGAACCTTTCCCAGGTTCTTTTTAGCCCAGCCCAACTGCCCTGAAAAAGAGGACAGGGGAACCAGCAGAGAAAACAGGAGAAAACCCTCAGGACCCGTACTTCCCAGGGTCGGCCTGGAGGAGGAGCTGGGTAGGAGAGCTGCTGAGCCAGTCTGCAGCCGCCGTGTCGTGGGGATAGGCAGAGAGCAGCTCGATGCTTCCTGGCATGATTTACCTTGTTGGCCCTTTCCTGCAACAATTAATCACGTGACCGCGTTTGTGCACAGGAGCCCCCTCAGAGGGGGCCGATGGGCTGTGTACAGTCTCAGCTGCATTTAACCTGATGAATGGAGCTCAAGCAACCTGCTTTGAAGCTTTGTTCTGCAGTCGGTTTGAAGTATTCCCGGTGGGTTTTGCACATTCCTTACTTGTCTTCCATAGGAGACTTCAGAAAACTGGTCCTGAGAAAGGAAAAATTGCAACTATAAAAAGAGGCACTAAAACCATCAGAAGAAGGGTTGTAGTGATTTAGCTTGAAGAAAGCTGCTTGTCAAACATAAGCAGCAGCAAGACTGTCGTGTACAGCAGGGCAGGCTGTGCACTGCACAACTCCATGGATTCACTATGATGTAAATGACATCCTGGTGTTGTACAGTGTGGCAGTTCTCAGTGGCAATGATGTCACATAGATGAGCAGGCCCTATCTAGGAAAAAGTGGTCTTCCTAGGTGATGTCCTTACAGATGTCCCAGCTATAAGAGAGCTCAGACATTTGTTTCTCTTCTGAAATCCTTGAGTAAATCTGGACATTAGCATTGGGGGTCTCAGATGTGTAGGTGATAGGATAGGAGAGAACCCGTGGGTGAAGGGCAGAATTTTGTGACAACATCTGTCTATGGCAGAGCTGTCAGTGTCTACGTCACTTTCTCCAATAACTAGATGTGAATGAATTTTAGGGTGAGCTGGAAAAGCAGCTTCTACAAGCAAACCCCATCCTGGAGGCTTTCGGCAATGCCAAAACTGTCAAGAACGACAACTCCTCACGATTTGTAAGTAGCAAAGCCACATGGGTTTTCTGGAAAAAGCTTGGGTGCCCTGGTGTCCCCTCCTGCCTGAGAATGCAGAGTATGTGTGTGCAGGGACGTCTGAGGCTGAAGGGATGGAGGTGTGCATTGCAACAGCATTTTGCTCTGCATCTCCAGTCCTGTCTTGACCTTACAACCCTGCAAGTGCTCCAGCCACTCACTCCCTCATTCATTCACTCACTATTCATTCAACAAATATTCATTCAGCATCTGCTTGCTAGGCTCCCTGTTAGAATTTGACATTCATAATTCATTCAGTAAATATTTACTGAGCACCTAGTAAGTGCTAGACACTTACACCCAATACTCATTTATTTATTCAGCAAAACATGCATTGAGTACCTACTATGTACCAAGCACATGCAAATTTCAATACACATTTATTATGCACCCACTGTATACAATCATTCTGGCAGGCAATTTTACACACACCATTCTCTCTCTCTCTCTCTCTCTCTTCGTTTGGCTCATTTTCATTAAGCACCTACTGTATAGCAGACCCTGAACTAGACGGCAAACAATTCAGACATGGTTCCAGGCTTCACAAAGCTTGTGGCCTAGTTGGGGAGCCAATAGTCAATGATGCAGGACTTCCCACACAGGCTTTCCCAGGTTCCAAGGCCCCCCCCCACTTTCTCACCTGAGCCTAATGGGGGAAGGAGAACTCTGAACACAGGTGGTTGATGACACTTACACAAAAATTATCTTGTACAAAAGAAGTGGGGGCCTCCACTCCATAGGAGAGTCAGAAAGATACTTTTTTTTTTAAGAGGAATGATGCTTTTTTAAAAAATTATTTTGTTTATTTATTTTTGGCTGTGTTGGGGTTTTGTTGCTGTGCGTGGCTTCCTCTAGTTGAGGCGAGCAGGGGCTAATCTTTGTTGCGGGGCTTGGGCTTCTCATTGCGGTGGCTTTTCTTGTTGTGGAGCGTGGGCTCTAGGCGCACGGGCTTCAGTAGTTGTGGCATGAGGGCTCAGTATTTATGACTTGCGGGTTCTAGAGTGCAGGCTCAGTAGTTGTGGCACATGGGCCTCGTTTTGCTCCGCAGCATGTGGGATCTTCCCGGACCAGGGCTTGAACCCGTGTCCCCTGCACTGGCAGATGGATTCTTAACCACTGCGCCACCTGGGAAGCCCAGAAAGATACTTTGATGAGGAAATTTGGAGGAAAGACTGCATCTGAATTCCACTAGTGAGGAGGCCCCTGCTGATTTGTGGGTGCCCCTCTGAACTGTCAGTCACCAGATGGGACCCTGTGAAAAACTCTTTGTAGAAACCTCTGCCCCGCCCACGTAGAGCTGCTCTGTGGGTATCTCTGTGTCCTGCATATTCACACGCATGGGCCCCAGCCTTGTCAACCCCAAGACCCACTTCTTATTACAAGTAATTATGCGGTGTTCCCTTTCCTTCCCTGAAAAAGTAGAGTCATAGATAACATCACCTACTACACACATCAGATTAAAAAAAAAAAAAAGCACAATGCCCTTGCTATAATATGAAGGAGAAATAAAACAATTCATAATTAAAATGTGCATTTCAGCATATCAGTTCTCGGGCCAGACCACATATGAAGACACAATGAACTAGTCAGACACTTGCATTTATATCCAGAATCACTGTGACCTTGACAGCTACAAATGCAGGCTGAGACAAGGGGGAGTTCGTCCGGGGACTGAAGCCATGGGATGGGATTTTCCAGAATGATGACATACTCTTTGGAAAGCTCTGAACCAAAGAACAATTTGCTCTCGAGTTACATGGATATGACATTCCTACATGAGAACAACATTAACGTTTTTTGTGTGTTTTTATCTAAAACACCATTAGGGTCTAGGCTCAGCTAATTATAAACGGGTTTTTCACCTCCGTGAGTGTCAGGTGGGACATTTGAAAGTCATAGGGTAGGTGGCTAATGCTTGGTGTCTGGGACTCTCTCGGTCATTGCAGGATGCCCAGCATCCTTGGCCCCTGTCCACTAAGAGCAGTAGCTGCCACCGTCATGTAACAATTCCAGTCCCTCCCCCAGATTTCCAAAATCCCCGCGGGGTTTGTGTTGGCTGCACCAAGAAGCACTGCATTTGTGCGTTGTAACCCAGTGCAGAGTTTCTAGGATGTCAGTAAATGAGAGCAAATTCAAAGTGAGTCCCTGCCATGTCCCCACTCACTGGTGCCCCAGGTCTTCTCGGGAGGAAGGCAAGATGGCTCCAGGACCAGCAGGCTCCTCTGTTACGGTTGCAATAACGTTCATTGTCCTGAATCATTCTACTGTCTGTCTCGCTTCCTGATGGAGGAAGAGGGAGGGTTTTGTCGAGGCCCAAGCAAGCCTAGGGGACGGTGCCTCCCACCACGTAATCACGGGTGGGTGAGGGCGGTAAGGATACGATCCTTTGTCAGCTGTTAAGAAAGCAGGAAAAGGGCCGGTGCTGCCAGAGGCGGGACCTGGCTGTCCTGGGTTCTGTGGTTCAGCTGAGGCAGAAAGCAGGTGGATTGGCATCTTTTCCAAGTGGAGAGATCTGATGGGCCCCGGGGCTGGGGGCATGGCCCAGCCCTGCCTACAGAGCCTCCTATGCAGGGCCTGCTCAGATAGCGCGGCTCCCTGGCATCACTGTTCATGCTCACCTGCCCCAAAGAAGCGGTTTACTTCGCAGCTGGATGAACTTGGGCTTGATTGATCATGGAGGCCCAGCGTGTTTCTGGGCAGTGGGGCAGCGGGGGAGGCCTCCAGCCACTGGGTGTGGCAAATGTGCCTTCTACTCATGCCTCGACGTCTTAGGAGCACTACCACACTGGGCAGGTCCCACTAGCTTTCTTGGCCTCAGTTTCCCCACCTTTAAAATGGGGAGAGCTATGATGGGCTGAGGGTCATTGCAAGAGCAAGTGAAATTGATTTGAGAAAGTGTTTTCTAAGTTCCTCTGTCGCCATAAGGCCCTCGATCTTCCCAGCTCAGGAGATGCTGACCTGTGAGATTCTTGAGTGTTTGCAAGAAGCTCTCTCTGGTTTTCTCCTTTTTCCCTTGAATGCTCCCTGACTCCTCTCTCCCCACTTGCCTGCAGCATGAGGGTGAGGGGTTGAGGCTGGGGAACCCACCATGAACTGTGTTTTCCTGTTGGCAGGGTAAATTTATCCGCATCAACTTCGACGTCACGGGTTACATCGTGGGAGCCAACATTGAGACATGTATCCTTTGCTGAGCCTGGGCCACCTGGGACTCCCACCCTTGGTCCCACCAACCTCCTGCCCAGAGCCTGAGGGGGGCACAAGAGCCACCCCTCTCTCCCCAGGTGCTTGGGTACCATCCAGAACGAATCTCTCCTGGGGTTGTTTTCCCCTAACAGCAAGCCTTGTAGTGTGGTGGTCCCCAGGTTTGAGGACCTCAAGCAGCCTGTGTTTGATTCTGAGTGGACCTCTCCCTAGCTGAGCGACCTTGGGCTAGTTACTCAACCTCTCTGTGCCTCGTCAGTGAAATGGGGATGATAATACTACCTGCCTTATAGAGGTGTCGTGAGAATCAAGTGAATTCATTCATGTAAAGCTCTTAGAACTGTGACAGAATAAGGGCTGGTTGAGGATCGGCTATCGTGAGAACTTCGCTTCATCCTTGTCGAGCCAGGGTCCAAGGCTAAACCCGGACCCCTTGTCCTTCTTAGGAACAGGGCGGCTTCAGCCCACAGACAGGACATCAATGGAAACAGGACCTTCCCAGAGGAACAGCCTGCTTCTGGCAAAGCAAGCAGGAAGCTGTTTCTGTAAATCTAAGGAATCAGAATCCCAGCAGCCCACCAGTGCCACCTGTCCTCCTTAGCCTCCCAGAGGGGGCTCAGGGCGTGGCTGGGGTCAACTGACCAGGCCCCATCCCCACCTCCCAGAGCTGGGCAGGGATTAAATGAGATACAGCAAAAGACACCCATATTCTCCTACGGGGGGATAAGGAGACCATAAATAACCTCGTGTGGGCTCAGAACGGGTATGGCCACCAGCTGAGTTCTGGTTTTCAGAAGTTTCTGGATTTGGGAATTGCAGATGAGAGTTTGTGACCCTGTATAATAAGAGGCGTTGGGAGGAGAAATTAATCTACATGACCTGACATGACAGAGCGGGGGTGGGGGACACAGTCTAATCCAATGGATTTGGGAGCACAGAGAAGTGATCATTCATTCTTCAGTGGTTAGGGTTTTGCAGATTTTGTCATAGTCAAGTAGAGCCTGGTTCTTACATGGGGAAATCCACCTGGTACAAGAGCCCAACCACCCATGTGCCTCCCTACCATCCCCTCCCCCCATGGCAGAACAGCTCTCCTTAGATTGATTAGTGGGTCATGTTTACAGTCTCCTGAGGCTAGACAGCTAGTCAGCTGGGTCAAGGTCACTCAGCCAGCCAGAACTGGTACCCAGCTCTCGAAGCCCAGCCCCTTGTCTGGGGTGGTTTTGGCTACCGCAGACACTTGGCGTTGTCACTTCCTAGCTCTGTGCTCCTGGGAAATTGAGCCTTCCCCGAGCTTCCCTGGGCCTCAGTTTCCCTATATTGAAAATGCAAATAATATTCGCACTTAGCTTCTAGGATAGTTTGTGAGGTGTAAATGAGAAAATGCACGTCAGACATTTAGCACAGGAATTAACGAATCATAGAGGGTGTAATTATTTTTACTCTGTAATATCTAAAGACAGCTCACTCTGCAGAAGAGGAGTTGGTGACAGCTGCTGGGGAAACATCTCATTTCATGCCCCTCCCATAAGTCTTTCATCCTGGAGTCCTTTGACTCCTGTCTTTTTATGCTTTTTTTCCCCCACTCTGTTCCCCTCACTTCTCCCCGGCACTGGGGCCTGCCAGCAGCACCCAGTGGTCTCTTTTGGATCTGTGAGCCAGAACTGGAAGGTCAACTCATGTGGACTAGGCATGGATGGCTTGACTCTGCCCCAGCAATCAGACTCTTCAGAACACTCCAGGGAACCTCTCCCGGGTCCTGGAGATTTCCCCTCCAGCAGCTGGTGTGACAAGGATTGGGGAGGAAGGTCATGTTCCCACAAGAGGTACACGTGGTATCCCTGGGATTCTTAACTCCTCCCAAACCAGATCTGCTAGAAAAGTCACGGGCGATTCGCCAAGCCAGAGACGAGAGGACGTTCCACATCTTTTACTATCTGATTGCTGGAGCCAAGGAGAAGATGAGAAGTAAGTGATGAGCAAGGACGTGTGTTGGGAGATCTCAGCCCTCCCTTTCATCATGATCCAGGGTTAATCGATCAGCCGTTAACACAGAGTCTGAGATCCTGCCAGGGAAAGAGCTACACATCTCTGGGCAGCATCTCCTTTGTGTGAGTGAGTGTGGCTTCTGTTCAGTCATTCTCATTTACTGAGCACCTACTATGTGACATAGTAGATGTCCATTTCAGTTAGGCATTAAATAATTCATTAATCAAGCCCAGTTAGACTGGACGACATCAAGTCCAAATAGACACAATCTGTGCCTTCCAGGAAGGGAGAAAGACAATTGCCATATTTGCACATTTACAAAAGTTGCAGGTATTTAAGAGGCATTCTGATTGTATAAGGAATTTGGAAGGGCAGTGGAACCAAGTACTTTTCATTATTCCTGTTTTGAAAATAACTTTGAATTGACCTTTTTGTAGGGCAGGGGTCACCTATATTTTTCTGTAAGGAACCAGATAGTAAATCTCTTAGGTTCTGTAGGCCACACGGTTTTTGTCACAACTACTCAGCTCTGATGTTGTAATGCAGAAGCAGCCATAGGCAATGCCTAAACCAATGGGCAAAGCTATGCAATAGAATTTTATTTACAAAAACAGGAATGTGCTGTAGTTTGCTGCCCTCTGTTGTAAGGAAAATATTTTTCACATAAAAACTATATACTGTATACCAGACTCCAATAGGAAGTTATACATTCTAGGCGTGTAGAAGAGTTAATCTACTAACTGCAAAGAATATGTAAATCACAGCTGAATAAAGGAGTACACCAGTCAATACAAGTACATAGTATGGTCTACATTCTAGTAATAAGTTTAAGTCCTAAATTTTAGGAGAACAGTGCAAATTTTGCTTCCCATCAGTTTGGAGACCCGGGGTTAGTTATTTTGCTTAGAAAATTACCAAAAGGGTGTGTGGGCTGGTACCTTTGCTGTGATGAGGTGTATTGCAATGTTCCACCACTAGGGGAAGCAGCGTTCCTTATTTAATCTTGTTGCTTGGCATCTGGAGCAATTTTGGATAAAAGAGGGGAGGCGGAATGGATGTTAGTGGCACATAGGTAAATTAGCAGTTACAGTGCAGACACGATGACGTGGCCCAGAGGGAAGCGTTTATATTTTTCTTCCACCTCTTTGGCACCAAAGTCAACAATTTTGTTGTTTGGTAACCTGGGTTCCAGTTTTGTGCTCTGCCTCCGGTCTCCCAGAAATCAAGAGAGGATAAAATCAACAACTGAGATCCCTAGGAACCACTTGTATGCTTGATGATAGATCTGGGAAGAGGTTAGGCTTTTAGGGGGAGTCAAATATTTCCACATGTATCCATGGTCTGGATAATGAAATCTTGGCAAAGACTCAAATCCTTGTGACTTTAATCAGGCATTTCAGTTAATCCAAAGGCTTAATTGGTGTCTCGGGTCAACTTAACCTCAACTTTATCAAGTAGCTTCCTAGTGACTTGACCCAGGAAAACCCTTTGTTTAAAAAGAAGAGCATCTTGCTGAATTCCCTCCAAAAGTATAATCAAATCCAGCCTAATTAAAGATTGATCTGGAAAAGGACACTTGATATATTGGACAGTGTCATAAAAGCAAATAGTATAAGAAAAAAAGAAGGAATTATAAATTTGGGAGAGAAAGGGATGAATAACAACAAAGGAATGTAACTACAGAGTATGACTTTTCAGAGAATAATATTTGATAGATGTCATAAACAAGGAGTTGACAAATGTTTTTACTAAAGGGCCAGATAGTCCATATCTTAGGCTTTGGGATCATTTGGGTTTTCTTGCAACTACTCAACTCTGGCTGCTATTGTAGCATGAAAGCAGCCATAGAAAATAGACAAGGAGATGGGAGCGGCTGTGTTTCAATAAAACTTTTTTTTACAAATAAGAACCTGCTGTATAAAAAAATAAAAATTCAAAAAAAAGAACCTGCTATTTAAAAATATAAATAAAATAAAATTCAAAATAAAAAGAGCCTGCTGTGTTAAAAAAAATTAAATTAAAAAAAAAACTTTATTTACAAAGATAACCAGCAGACCAGATTTGCCAATCCCTAACATAAGCCTTATCTACTGATTCAGCTAGAAATAGTTTGAGAAGAGGGAGGCTAAATGGTAAGAGCAATTGTAAGAGCACCAAAGCTTTTTTCCACCATAGCAGGAAGTCAATGGATAATATCTAATTTTGACATATCCAGAAATAGCCATTAATATGATATATAAAAGTAATATATAGTAAGCCTATTACATAGAGAGATAATGATAACTACCAGAAAAAAACAGTTAAAAGAGATAAAAGCAGTTATTGTAGGGTAAGGTAGGAGTTGGAGAAAAGATGGGACAAGCAATTGGTGTTTTTATTATAAACCTTTAGATAGTAATTAATTTTTTCTCATAAATATATTTATTAAGCTTAACATGTTTGGTGAAGATAGGACAAAATCAACTATTACACAACATATATAGAACAAAAATCACAGTGTTAATTAGATATTAGATGTCCAAAAACATATATGTGGTAAAATCATATACAGCTAAAGAATTATTTGACTATTAAAGAAGGAAAAAGTGGGGTGATTCAGGGACAAATGCTGATGAAGGTTGTAAAACGAGGGTGCCTTTTTCCTCCCTCGGGATGCTCGTCAAGTTCACATTAAATTCTGTTTGATCAGTGTTGACTAGAAGCTGCAAGTTTCATTTCTCAGGCTCTTAGTACAAGCATCATATCAATAGCTCAGTCATTGATTTTAAAAATCCATGTGTATGTGTGATTTTGATAAAAGTTTAATAAATGGATGGATAAAGATTAATCTAACTTTTCAGAGCTTTGTTTCTGAAGGCAGGGTACTTTGGGGCAACTGAGATAAAGGTGTCTCTTCCTCTGGGTAGATGCAATGTTCTGTCAGGGGTCATGGCTTAGCAAGTGGAGCCAACAATGGATTTCAGCTGCCAGGCACTCGGGCAGTGCACAACCTGCACCACTGTATGAGGTGGATGATGGCTTCTATGCGATGAAGCAGAAGGAAGGTTTAAACTGTCCAAGTCTTGGGAAAGGGAAAGAAATTATGATGGGCCAGACCCTTTACCAGGTTCCTGTCTCCTGTTCAAAATAGAAGTGTGCCTTCCTGACCACCACCCCGTCTTCCTCTCCTTCTAGATGACTTGCTTTTGGAGGGCTTCAACAACTACACATTCCTCTCCAATGGATTTGTGCCCATCCCGGCAGCCCAGGACGATGAGATGTTCCAAGAAACCTTGGAGGCCATGGGGATCATGGGCTTCAATGAAGAGGAGCAGCTGTGTAAGTCTTCCCACCTCGAGGCAGGGTGCTGGTGAGGAGAGCGAGGTTCCTGCTCTCGATACTGATACCAGGAAAGCTTTACCAGAAATCCAGGCTCTTGTTCAACTCGTCCAAAAGAGTTTGGGCAAGGAACACAAGGCACTAAGGAAAAAAATAAACACACACCGACACACACACACACACACACACACACACACACACACACATACACACACAGACACACACGTGCACACACACATACTGAGGCTGAGTAGCAAGAGAACAAAGAAGTTTATTTCGTGCAGAAGTGAAAATTACATACTTAAAGAAGAGTGTGGGCATCCTCTTGAGTGAGGGGTGCCCCGCAGGGTTGTTGATCCCCCTTTTATCTTATTTTTAGCCCTTTGAATGGGTGGGTGTTTTTGATTAGGGGTGGAATGTTCATTGAGGGGGAAGGTTGAGGTGTGGCCTGGATTACACCAGGTTGCATCAGCCCCCAGTCTTGTGCATTTTTCTGCTGAAACCACTGTACCTGTGCTCTAAGAGATGTTTTCCCTTACATTTTCCTTTACTAGTCAAGCGCCACAGGTGAAAAGTCTTATAGGGTCATCAGCAACCTGTGCATTTTTATTGTGCATGCTCTACAGTTTTATTGGTCAGTTTCTTGTTCAGATGTTACAAAATTTCTGTGTTGGATACCATTCCTCCATGCGTCATGGCCTCGTTAAATGCAAAACAAGGAGGTGGCTTTGCCTTCTGCCTAATGCCTATACATGAGGAGGCTGTCCTTGGGCCCGGCCCTGTCTTTCCTGCCTCAGTATCACTGGAATTAGTTAGGGACTTTTCTCTGGTCAGGACAGATTTCTGCTCTCTGAATTCCCCACTCCCTCAAAAAAAAAAAGGAGAAGGAGAAAAATTAATATTACTTTAGGTGGTTTATTGGTGTTTTAGAAAGGTGGCTGCATGAGTTATGGCTCTTTTGGTTACAAGTGACCAAACTGGCTTAAGCAAAAAGGAAAATGATTCACTCATAGAGCTGAAAAATTCAGGGATAGTGGTTTCAGGAACAGCAAATTCTAGGGACTCAAAGAATGTCTTTAGAACTTGGTCTCTCAACAACATTGTCTTTAAGTAGGAAGTAGTTTCTTGGCAACAAAATGGCTGCTGTGGCTCCAGCCCTTACATCCATTGGTTTTATGTCCAGCAGAAATGAGCAGAGTGGATTCCCTGCCTGCACCCCTGAATGGAGTCATATTGCCTAGGTTGACATGCATATTCCTGAGCTACTCACAATGAGCCAGGGTTGTTGAAAGCTCTGTTATGTCTCTTTGTTATGGTCTCGACTCCATTCTTGGAGCTGGAGGTAGAGAGGTTGTTGGCCTCATTGAGAACATGTAGGTGGAGGGGAGGGTGAGTAATTGAGGCAGTCGGTGTGCTTGGGTTCTTCCTGGAAAGGCAGTTCTGGTGATGGACCAATATTGATCAATATCATCAACCAATGACCAAGAAACACATTTCGTCCTGAGAATAGGAAAGCTCATAGAGATATTTCTGGTTTCCATACTGTGCAAGAAACACTTTTTCTTCTGGGTTAGATATGCCTCAGTACTCAAGGTTAATCTCTTTTGGGAACACCAGGACAAGATTGTGGGAATTTTCGCTTTCTTCCCACACCCACACCCCTTTGGAGCCCCAGAATAATGGCTACAGTTGCAAAAATGAAACTTATAAGGAAGGGCAGCTCCTTCAGAGATAACTTGGGGCCCAGAAAAAAGAAGACTCCATGAATGAGATAACAAATGGGTGGTGTTTGTGGATTTTGGCTAGGATCCTACTTCAGAATCCAGTGCTTACAGCATCCCTTCCTTAACAACATCAGCTCTCCAAGAATGATTCATTTTATTTGGAACATGAGTCAGTTTTTACTTCTAATCTTTGCTTTAAAAAAAGAAAATACAACTGATGATTAAGTACTTGCTGTAGGCCAGATATTTGCTAAATATCCCCCCCCTTTTTTTTTTCGGGACTTCCCTGGTGGTCCAGTGATTGGGACTTCGCCTTCCAGTGAAGGGGGCGAGGGTTCGATCCCTGGTTGGGGAGCTAAGATCCCACATGCCTCGTGGCCAAAAAATCAAGGCATAAAACAGAATAAGTATTGTAACAAATTCAGACTTTTTAAAGACTTTAAAAATGGTCCACATCAAAAAAAAATCTTTAAAAACAGGAAATTAATGGGGTGGAAAGGGCCATATACACAAATAAACAGATAGCGGCATCATGACAGGTACCTGAAAAGAGATACAAATTACACTCAGAAGTCCAGAGACTGTAACAAGTAGCAGAAATATCATTTACATAATTGTGACTTTAAGTACAACGCTCCATGGGAAAGTAATGCATAAGAATTTCAGAGCCACTGTAATGAGAAACACAAGTTTGTAGGTGACCTTTTTTGTCCCACAATGAAAGGTCTTAAATGTCAGGGTCATATTTCCTTTTTTTTAAAAATTTAATTTTATTTATTTTTTTATACAGCAAGTTCTTATTAGTCATCAATTTTATACACATCAGTGTATATATGTCAATCCCAACCGCCCAATTCATCATACCACCATCCCCACCCCACCACGGCTTTCCCCCCTTGGTATCCATACATTTGTTCTCTACATCTGTGTCTCAACTTCTGCCCTGCAAACTGGTTCATCTGTACCATTTTTCTAGGTTCCACACACATGCGTTAATATATGATATTTGTTTTTCTCTTTCTGACTTACTTCACTCTGTATGACAGCCTCTAGATCCATCCACGTCTCAACAAATGACCCAATTTCATTCCTTTTTATGGCTGAGTAATATTCCATTATATATATGTACCACAACTTCTTTATCCATTCAACTGTCGATGGGCATTTAGGTTGCTTCCATGACCTGGCTATTGTAAATAGTGCTGCAATGAACATTGGGGTGCATGTGTCTTTTTGAATTATGGTTTTCTCTGGGTATATGCCCAGTAGTGGGATTGCTGGATCATATGGTAATTCTATTTTTAGTTTTTTAAGGAACCTCCATACTGTTCTCCATAGTGGCTGTATCAATTTACATTCCCACCAACAGTGCAAGAGGATTCTCTTTTCTCCACACCCTCTTCAGCATTTGTTGTTTGTAGATTTTCTGATGATGCCCATTCTAACTGGTGTGAAGTGATACCTCATTGTAGTTTTGATTTGCATTTCTCTAATGATTAGTGATGTTGAGCATCCTTTCATTTGTTTGTTGGCAATCTGTATATCTTCTTTGGAGAAATGTCTATATAGGTCTTCTGCCCATTTTTGGTTCATTTGCAAATATTTTCTCCAATTCTGAGGGTTGTCTTTTCGTCTTGTTTATGGTTTCCTTTGCTGTGCAAGAGCTTTTAAGTTTCATTAGGTCCCATTTGTTTATTTTTGTTTTTATTTCCATTACTCTAGGAGGTGGACCAAAAAAGATCTTGCTGTGATTTATGTCAGAGTGTTCTTCCTATGTTTTCCTCTAAGAGTGCTAAATCCCCTTTTTAAAAAAATGTACCAGAATGTTCAGTTTTATTTAAATACTAAAAAACTGGAACAAACTAAAATATTGATTGATAGAAGGCTTATTTAATTATTGGTTGACCTTATGAAAGAAAGCAACGGGACCTTTTAAATGGTCTTAGAAAGACATTGCCTTATGTGGAAATGCTTCTAATATATTTAAAGTGAAGACATCAGGGAACAAAGCAATGTGCTAAATGCTTTATATGCATTATTTAATGTCAAAACAACCCTAAGGGGTGGCCATTATTACCTCAATTTGCAGATGAGGAAACTGAGGTACAGAGAAGTAAAGGAAATTACCCAAGGACACACTGTTGGAGCTGGGACTCACTCGGGTCTCATGGAATCCCAAGCCCCATTTTATGATTCACTGTGCTCTGTTTTTGTCTGTGGGAAGGTGGGTTTTGTCCTTTAAACTTAAAAAAAAAAATCTGTGTCAGAACCAAGGTATGGAAACCAAGGTTAAAAGGGGCCCAGAATGTTCTACAATGTGGACTCGCTTTGCTGGGTGATAAGTGAAACAGAAGCCCACCATTAGATGGTGGTCCCTTCTCTAGTCCCTTTCAGTTCTTCTGATGACTTTCAAAGAGAGGAGCAGTTTGGCACCTACTAGGTCTTCAGCCCCTCCCTGACACTTGCTAATCACACTTTTAACCCTGGAGAGTAGACCCCAGGCCCAGCACCTTGGGCAGGCCCTAGCCTCTTGCTAGCATTTGATAATATGGTTTATCTTTCCTGTATTTATTTTTATAGGTGCCATCTATTTATGGCAAGGGAAGCTGATTTTTCACTTAAGATAAAGTTTTCTACTTAAGTGAATCATAGGAAAGAGAAGTGAATGTAAAGAAAAATGTTAAGTAAATAGTAGAACAGATGGTATGCCTGTAGAACAAGCATTAGGATGAGGGTGTACAAATGACTGACACCCATGGGACACAGACTTAGACCAGTGTGTATACCAACCTTGATTATAAATCTAGGGCTACTCCCAACCCTCCCCAAAGAAGCCAAAGGAAAATGGGGAGCTGACGGTAGTGTCAGGCCTGACCCCTGGAACTGCATGAGGTTCCAGGTGACCAGTCTCCTCTGGTTCCTGGACTTCAGCAAGGGAGAATTACTTGCCCTAGATTGCACAGGGAGCTAGGAACAGTATAAGACCATCGTAATCATTGTGACATCATAACAACTACTGTTTATTGAGCACTGCCTGGGTTTAGGTGCTATGCATTTAATCCTCATGACAACCCTATGAAGCAGGTGGTTTTATGGGCCTTCAGATGGTGAAATAGGCCCAGAGAGGCTAATACCTGACTTGAAGTCACACAGCTGCTACTAACATGGCCAAGATGCGAACCCCCGGCAGCTAACTCCAGCATTGTCCTCAGATCCTCCCAGGGACTGTCTAGGTCCATTTCCAGGTGTCAGTCATTCACAATTGATGCCGCTTCTGGGTTTCATCTGTATCATCATTGTTTGAATATTTTTATGCCTAGGGTGGATTTCTATAGCCCCATCCACTCTGGGCTTTGTCCTCAACAACAGTTCCGTACAATCACTAAGTATGTGTCCTGGTTATACAATTTGAAATAAATTAGAATAAGTACCTAACTATTGAAATGTTTTAAAAGTTTCACATACTACCTATAATCATCCACCCTGTGTACATGTGGTACGTCTGCCACATGTTGGGAAAGCCTATTTCCTGTTCCTCAGTAATAAGGGTGGCGTATTAGTTTCCTGGGGCTGCTGTAACAAATTACCACAAACTTGGTGGCTTAAAACAACAGGAATTTATTCTCTCATGGTTCTGGAGGCCAGAAGTCTGAAACCAAGGTGTGGGCAGGGGTGGTTTCTTCTGGGGGCTCTGAGGGAAAATCCATCCCAGGCCCCTCTCCTGGCTTCTGTGGCTACCGGCAGTCCTTGGCTTGTAGACGCATCACTACAACCTGCCTCCTTCTTTACGTTTCCTTCTGCCCTGTGCATCTTCTCTTCTCTCTGTCATCAGGTCACTTGTCATTGGATTTAGGGCCCACCAGATCTCATTTAATTGCATCTGCAGGGATCTTTTTTCCAAATAAGGTTGCATTCACAGGTTCTGGATGGTCATGTCTTTGGGCGGCCACCAGTCAACCCACTACAGGTGGCTACTTCTATTTAGCACCTACTGGGCCAGGCCCCTGGTTTGCAGCATCTCTCCTGATATAAACATTATGAAGCAGGTACTGCTGTTACCCTCTCCATTTTGCAGATGGGGAAACTAAGGCTCAGCAAGGTGAGGCTGGACTTCCTAACACTAGAGTGCATGCTTTCAACCACTGCCCCAGACTGCCAGCCCTTGCCACCCTTGCTATCTGGGCAGCCCTCTCCACTTTGCACTTTGCTGTCCACCAGCTCTTGTGACCTGGGAGTGGTGACAATTCTTTTGTTATTTCTGTGACAGTGCTATCTATACCAGAAAGTGCAAACCAGCAGTGCCTGAGCCCTCAAGAGAGATTGGTCTCCACAGCCATTAAAGTTGTCAATTTTAAGCCTGGGTAGATTTCACATAAAAATCTGGGTTTCCATCATCTTTGGAAAAATCAGAAGCCTGGCAGTTCTGGGCTTGCCTCCCCCGCGGCCTTGATTGGAGTAGCAACTCTCCCCTTTCATGCAGGGTTGTGGCCCCCATGAGTCCCCACAGTCCCCATCAATCTGCCTTGCTCATTTAGACCAGTGGTTCTCAGCTAGGGGTGAGTCGGTCCCCGGGGGATACTTGGCAATGTCTGGAGACATTTTTGGTTGTCCCAACTTGGGAGAGGGTAGCACTACTGACATCTAGTGGTTAGAGACCAGGGATGTGACTAAATAGCCTATAATGATGCATAGGATATCCCCACAACAAATTATCTGGGCCAAAATTTCACTAGTGCCCAGGTTGAGTGCCGAAATTCACTGCTTACCCAGGCTCTGCGGGCATTCCAGCAATCCTAATTTAGACCTGCAGTTTAAGAACTGTGAGTATTGGTCTTGACAGTTTACTAAACCCCTTTCATAGATGGTCGTAAAGAAACTGCCTCAGCTGTGCCCTGTCAACAGAAGCTCTGTTCATCTTTTGGGTGTAGATTTTTGCAGTGGTGAATGGGAGCATATGGGTGGCCGATCTAGGCCTTTCTCCTCCTGAGCTGGGCCAGGTGTGAGGACAGCTGTTGTAAAAGGTTGTCACCGCTCGTTTGGCCTAAGGAACCAGAGGAGGCTGGAATCTCTAGGTTTTGTTCTTGGAACACAGTGATTTCTTCTTGGAAATCCTGGGTGATTTGCACCTGAGTTAATCCAAAGCCACGCATTTGCATTAATCAATCCTCCCTCTATCCATCCAACCAACCAACCATCCATCCATCCATCCATCCATCTATCCATCTTCCTCCATCTATCTATTCATCAATCCATTGATTGATCCATGTATTATCTATCCATTCATTGATCCATCTATCATCCGTTTTCCTTCCTTTCATCCATCCATCAATTCATCTTCCATCCATCCATCTTCCATCCCTTCCCATGTGTCTGAACACACCTGTGTAACTAGTACCTGTTATAACTAAGAGAACATGAATACCACCAGACCCCATGAAGCTCCATCTTGTTCCTTCTAGTAGCTTCTCCCAGTCAAGGATGACCACCATGCTAACTTCTAACAGCATAGTTTTGCCCGTTCTTGAACGTTCTGTAAGTGGGACTTATATGATATGTTCTTGTTTACATTTGGAGTCCTTTGTTCAGCATTAGTATTTGTGAGATAATACAGCAATCTTGTTGTTTGTAGTCATAAATCATTCAGTCTCCTTGCTGTATAGAAGGGGTTGACAAACATTTTCTGTAAAGGGCCAGAGGGTAAGTATTTTAGCCTTGGTGGGCCATATGATCTCCATGGCAACGGTTGAACTCTGCCATTAAGCATGCAAACCGCTATAGACAATATGTAAGTGAATGAGTGTGGCTGGGTTCCAATAAAACTTTATTTACAATGGCAGGCACTGGGCTGGATTTGGTCCACTGGCTATAGATTGCCATCCCCTGCTGCATAGTATTCTGCTGTAGGGCACGGTTTTTAGCAACCATCCAAAAATATTCTGCTCCTCCCAGCCAGGTTTTCTCCCCTCTTAGCAGGGAAACGGGGTGCTTTGGCTTTCTCCTAAAAGCTCAGAACTGAGTCTTTTTAGGGGAAAGATGTAGGCTGGTTCTGGGTCTTCAAGGACCTTTAGACTCCAAACCTTGGTATTGGCACTTGTGTCTTATCTGTACTTCTCTCCTCACTTCAGCCATATTGAAGGTGGTGTCATCCGTCCTGCAACTTGGGAATATTGTCTTCAAAAAGGAAAGAAACACAGACCAGGCATCCATGCCGGATAACACAGGTGCTTGCCGCTTTTTCATAACTGATGACTTTGGTGATGGGAGGGAAGGTCACATTGTCTTTGGTTATTTTTCTGGATGAGGTTATCTGGGGCATTAACAAGAACTAAACTAGATTATTATCACTTAATTCTCTCTTTTTTCAAACTTTTCACTGCTTAAGATCCTACGTGGAAAGTTCTTGAGTCAGAGAGTGGGGGGAAAGACTAAGTTTTGGATCAGACAGGATCCTTAGGGAGTGCCTCTTCTAAAAACCCCACACTCATTTGTTTTATCAAACAAATATTTTTGAGCACCTGCTATATGCCGGGCACTGGGATACAGCAGGAAATGAGACAGGGACCACCCCATTTCTTATGGCGTATATGGTCTTGTTGGGGAGACAGACCTCACGTTTCCCTGCAGTTGGGATTGTTGGATAAAATAAAGGATGCCCAGTGAAATTTGAATTTCAGATAAACACTTTTGATAGTAAGTATGTTCTAGGCAATATTGGGGACTAAATATTAGTCCCCAATATTATACTAAAAAGTGTTCATTGTTTATCTGAAATTCAAGTTTCACTGGGCTTCCTATATATTTTTCCTAAATCTTGATAGCCCTACCTGCAAATAAGCAGTGTTTCGTGTTTTGAAAAGATGGCCTGGCTACCACCATGCTTGTTGGCAGCTGATGCAAAAGACTGACATAGGTTCCCAACGTGCTCACCTGTGGCCTCACATCGCCGTCTCAGGCTGTATATTGGGTTGCTTTTCCAAGCTCCCAGTTTGACTGCCAGTTGTTTCTTATGTGTTACACTCCCAGATATAGCAAGTTAAAGGAATCCTCGCTCTGAGGAGAGACCCTCAGGGAAAGAGAAACCAAAAGAGCACCCTTGAAAAGAGATGGTAAAAAATCCTAAAACTACACTATTTACTGTCCACCTCACACATCCAAACTATCGTGTATCACTAGTCTTCATGTTAAGGAAGCAGCTAATGGACCTTTTTTTTTTTTTTTGGAGAAAAAGTTTTTATGCAGAACTACATGAATACAGCAAGAACCCACATGTTCACCATTCAGAATTGACATTTGTGAATATTTTCAAATACATCTTTGTCTTTAGAATGAAGCAAAACACAGTATAGAGAAGACTGACATCTCTTATTCTCCCAACTGAGTCCCTGAACCTCCTGGCAACCACAATTGTACTGTACCACATACCCTTCTGGTTTTATGTTTATAATTTCACACACATGTATCTGAACAGTATACAGTGTTGCTTTGTGAGTGTGTTTTTAATTTACATGAATGATGTCACTCTGTAGGCATCATTCTGCAACTTTTTTTTTTTTTACTCTGTACTCACAACTGTCTAGATCAGGGTTTCCTAACAGTAGCATCCCCTAGTGTGACAGCCAAAAGTGTCTCCAGATATTGCCAATGTCCCATGGGAGCAAAATCATTCCCAGCTGAGAACCACTGGTCTAGAGAGAAAGAAAAAGCCAGGTCATTGCTTTAACTGCTATTTGGTATTCCATCTTATGAAAATACTGTGATATATTTGTTTGCTCCCTTATGAATAGACATTTAAGTTGTTTCCAATATTTTTTCCACTACATACGCTGCAACATATATCTTGGAATGGTGGAACAAATGCTTATTGAATTTAACTATATGTCATGTTCATACCTACCTCATTTAATCCCATTGACAACCTAACAAGGTACCAAATAGCTGATCCTTTTTGTAAGCAAGAGCCTGGGAAGCTAAGAAGATTTTCCAAAATCACATGGCTAGGAAGTGGGAAAGGAGCAAGGATTTGAACCTAGTTCTGACCCTAAGCCCCCAATTGGGGCCCACCTCCAACCCAGCCCCATCATTGCCTCTTTTAGCCAAACACTGGGAGTGAGGTCACTAATGACAGCAGTTTTTAGGACTCTTTCATGCTATGTTCACTATCATGCTCCATCTCACCAAGGAAAAACCAATGTATCCACAGATCACAAATATCCCATGTTATGTGCCTTCTTTCCAAGCCTGCACTTTTGTGATACACTTAATATGCTTCTTCTCTCCATCCAGCTGCTCAGAAAGTTTGCCACCTCATGGGAATTAATGTGACGGATTTCACCAGATCCATCCTGACCCCACGTATCAAAGTCGGGCGGGATGTGGTACAGAAAGCTCAGACAAAAGAACAGGTAAATGATGCCTTTGCCATTTATTCCTGCACTTGTCATTTATTCCTGCAGAATCTTCCATCCATCCAGCCCTCTAGCCATCCATCCATCCATCCACCCATCCATCTGTCCATCCATCCATTCATCTGTTACCTAACCAAACTTGGGTCCACTCACCAGCCACACAGCAAAGCCAATTTGCTGACACTGAGTTGTGGTGAAGGAAAGTACAGAGTTTATTGCAGGTGCCCAATGAGGAGAATGGGTGGCTCATGCTCAAAAGACCTGAACTCCCTGGTGGCTGTCAGGGAAGGGCTTTTATTGTTTTTGTTTTTGTTTTTTGTTCTTTCTGCGGTACGCGGGCCTCTCACTGTTGTGGCCTCTCCCATTGCGGAGCACAGGCTCCGGACGCGCAGGCTCAGCGGCCATGGCTCACGGGCCCAGCCGCTCCACGGCATGTGGGATCTTCCCGGACCGGGGCACGAACCTGTGTCCCCTGCATCGGCAGGCGGACTCTTAACCACTGCGCCACCAGGGAAGCCCAGGGAAGGGCTTTTAAAGGCAACATTTGGGGTCAGGGTTGCAGGGGGCGTGACTTTCTTCAGATTGGTTTGTGGTGAGGTAACAGGGTGGTGTTCCAGGAATCTTAATCATCGACCTTCTGCTTCCGACCAGTCTGGGTTCTATACACTTGTGTATGTGGTCACCATCCTCCACCTGGGTGGGAGTCTTAGTTCCTGCAGAACAACTCAAAGACTGTATCCCATTCAGATTGTTATGTGTATCCCTTGAGGAGGAACTAGGACTCTGTTTTATCCCTGCACTATTGTTTCTTGACGGCTTTTCCTTTGTTTCTGCATTCCCTCACTTCCCTAATTAGTAACTCCTTGAATCTGCTCTTTGGAAATCAGGGAAGGCTTAGGAGCCCTTTTTCTACAAACAAGAAACAGGGGGCATGGAGGGGCTTTTGTACCTGTCAAGGCCCCACAGGGTCCTGCTCAGTTTTGGCCCCCATCCCCGCTCCAATCCTGAGTGGAACATGTACAGTACGAGAAAGAGAATAAAATTTTGGGTAGAGAGATTAATCATAAACTCGGCAGAGGAACTTGGTTTTAGGGGGACTTGGTTTCACATCCATCCATCCACCCATCCATCTTTGTATCCCTCATCTATCCAATACTAGAATAATCAAAGTCCTATGTCAGGTTTTGAAGATACAACACTGACTGCCTAAGAACAGCAGAGTTCCTCACTCCTGACCTCATCTTGAGCTCTTAATTGAAGGTACGAGGTCTGAACTAAGTTTTGGAAATGACTGTATACCCTTTGTAGAGGCAGGACTGACCGCCTCTAAATGATCACTGGGATGGAGCAGACTCCACTTTGTTCCAGGTCCCTCTGACAGGAAGTGATTATTATTCACATTGTCATTCCTAGGTCTGACCACTCTGTCCCTCATTGCTGGTTGTAGAGATGGTATAGTTTCCTTTTCTTTGTTTATTTTTTAAGGACTGATTATAGGTAGAGGGAAAATAAAAATCCAGGGCCACCAGCCAGGCCCATGTGAAAACACAGCCCTTTGGGAGTAACCATGTCCTCTCGCTCCCCTGTAGGCAGACTTTGCAATAGAGGCTCTGGCCAAGGCCACTTATGAGCGCCTTTTCCGCTGGATACTCTCCCGCGTGAACAAAGCCCTGGACAAGACTCACCGGCAAGGGGCTTCGTTCCTGGGGATCCTGGACATCGCTGGATTTGAGATCTTTGAGGTACAGCTTGGCAGGCTCATGACAGACATGGTCTCGGTTCTCTGGAAATTAGCTTCCACTTGGAGAAATCACTATTTTGGAGAAAGGCAGGTGGCTACTATAGGGTGGGAGACTGTCTAGTTAAGGTTAAATCCTTGAGGGTGTAAGAGACAGAAATCCAATGGGGAATGTATTGGTTTCTGAAACTGAGGCCAGAGGTACAGCTGGATCCAACAGGCAGGACCTGAACTCCTGCCATCTCCCTCTCTCCGCCATCCTCCACCTTGGCTCTATTCTCAAGCAGGCTCTCCCCTCATGGTGGCAAGATGGCTGCCACCGCTCCAGACTGCCTCTCAGTTCCAACCAGTTCCAATTCTTTCCAACAGTTCCACCCAAAGTCTTGGAATTGAGTCTCATTGACTCCTACCTGAGTTGGGCCACATGTCACCTCAGAGCCAAGCACTGTTTTTCGGGTCTTTCAGTACTTCATGGAATGTAACATGCCTCCTGGATCCCACTCCCATGGGTTGGAGGGAAGTTCTCAGTGAAAGGGAAGATGTTGAGATTGACAGATATTCCAGAACATATCTACTATGGAATTACTCCCTCTCTGAGCCTCAGTTTCCACATCTGCAAAATGGGGTGATGAAATACCTTACACGGTTATTCTATCCATAAATCATTGTGCAGATGGAGATAAGCATCCTTAAAACCACGTGTGTCCGTAAAACCATGTGACATGAGAATAAGTAACTTTTGCCAGCCCTCATGAACCCTGGGCAGCCTTCATTGGGGCCTGAGACCTCTCTGGGTGCTAAAATGGCACAGCAGGCTTGTGGAAAGTATGTCCGGCGTGGGGCTTTCTCCAGCACGGAGCTTCTCCAGGGCCCCAAGTCCTCTGACTTGTACCGTGATGCTCACGGGGCCTCCCCTGGTGTCATGTGCTCAGGTGAACTCGTTCGAGCAGCTGTGCATCAACTACACCAACGAGAAGCTGCAGCAGCTCTTCAACCACACCATGTTCATCCTGGAGCAGGAGGAGTACCAGCGCGAGGGCATCGAATGGAACTTCATCGACTTCGGGCTGGACCTGCAGCCATGCATTGAGCTCATCGAGAGGCCGGTAAGGTCCCACCTCACACTCGCACGCAGCCGGTACGCGGACCCTGCACACTCTCCATGGGGCACAGCTTCCCCCATCACTGAGTCCCAAAAGCCTGTAAACTGAATCTGTGTGAACTAAGTCACATTGTCCCTTGACTCACATTTTCATATCAACGGTATTTCTTTTTTTATTCCTCCCCTCTCCTCCCCTCCCCACCACGCCCATCCCTCCCCTTCCCATCTCTCCCAGTCGTTCATTCCCAAAGGCAAGGATCTTGGTTTTTTCACTGACCCATCCCAAACTCCTAGAACCATGCACATAATAGGTACACAAGAAATAATTATTGAATGACCATTTACTGAGCACGTACTATGTGCTGGGCCCTCTCTTTAGGGGCTGGGGATGTAACAATGAATGAGATGGATGCAGTCCCTGCCCTCCTGGAAGAGCGGATAATGAAACCAAACAAAAGAAGCAACTAAAACCCCTGATAAGGCCAACTCGGAGAGTGGTTTAGGAGTGCCTGCTTTGGACAGAATAGTCAGGAAAGGCTTCTCTGATCTGAGTCCAAAAAGTGAAGGCCATTCCAGCAGAGAAAATGGCATGTGCAGATCTGGTAGTGCTCTTGACACCTTAGTTTAAAGTGTCTCAGCCACAGAGAAGCACTTTACTCAAAGGAACCCTTAGGTGAATTTATACGTAAAGGAATGCATTCCTTTGCTGGAACTCTTTGTGATGTTGTGTGTGTACTGCCCACGAGGGGGCAGCAGCAAGCATGTTCTGTTGGGGCTGGCCCTTCCCTAGTGCTGGTCCACTGGGCACATCATTCTTTGAGGATAGACTGGGGGAGCTGGGGTCGAGGGCATAAATCCACCTTTATATGTAGGTAGATACAGTAATGGAGCCTATGCATGTGTTTGGGTGACCGGCTCTTCCTGGCAAGCCTGAGGTTTGGGCATCCTTGCTATGGTCTGCCCTGCTTGTCTTCCACAGAACAACCCTCCAGGTGTGCTGGCCCTGCTGGACGAGGAGTGCTGGTTCCCCAAAGCCACAGACAAGTCCTTTGTGGAGAAGTTGTGCTCGGAGCAGGGCAACCACCCCAAGTTTCAGAAGCCCAAGCAACTCAAGGACAAAACTGAATTCTCTATCATCCACTATGCCGGGAAGGTACCAGCTGAATGTCCCAGGGGTCTTTCTGTCCCAGGGGACCCAGGCAGGATGCTCAGAGTAGGAGCAACTTGCGAATGGCAGAACCCAAAGACATCTGGTATAAATCAAATCCCAACCAAGTCTTATACATGATTTGTCTAAGCATCAGTAAGGGACAAGATATAGAGATATAACATATAATAGAAAGGCTAAGGTATATATAATACATGTATATTAGAGATATAGAATATATAATGTAGTGGAGAGGCTAATATATATGTTGTATATTATATACATATATGAGATATATAATATAATATATTAGAGAGGCTACTGTATACAGCTATTATATTAGCCTCTCTAATATACTCCAACCTCGGTGGCCAGGCAATTCTTTCTTGTATAGACTCTAAATCCTTCCTGCTACAAGTTAAACCCAACAGGAAGGGCCAACTGGAATGGGGTGACCAATAAACCCACTTTTGAGTCCAACAGGAATCTCCTTTATCATGCCCTTGGGTTTGCCATTGCCAGCCTGTGCCACCCAGGGAAATCTGCGATGGCTGTCTTCTTCTTCCTTCTTCCTCCTTCCTCCTCCTCCACCTCTGTCATCACTGTCATCATGTCATAGCTCTTGATGTACAGGACCTTCCCCTATGGCTCCTGAGGGTCCTGGATAATGTAGAAAAGACAGAGCTCAGTCTGACTTGAAGAATCTTAAGAGTATTTTATTGACTCCCCAGTATCTTCACTGGGGACAAGCAATGCCCTAAACCAGGGATTGGCAAACTACAGCCCAGGTGCCAAACCCAGCCCACAGCCTATTTTTGTAAATAAAGTTTTATTGGCGCACAGTTTAGCTCAGGCCTGGCCATCGCAGTTAAAACCCACATCCTGTAAGAGCCCACCAGAGCTATTTTATCAGGTCCTTTCCATTTCATAGTCAAAATAATAAAATTAAAAAGAGGTCCCCAAATTTAATCTAAAAACCAGATTGTTGTCAAGCCTTCACTGGATGAGAGGGGATACTTTGGGTGTGAGGGGAGGGTATTCACCACCAGCAAAGCTCCACACCTTTTGGAAATCACAGGCATCGTGCTGGGCTCTGGAAAAGGCATGCTGCCAGCGGAGGCTTACTAGGAGAAGGCAAGGATAGAGACGAGGCCTTCCTAGTAAAGGCTACCATGGCTGATGCCCTACTGTGCGCAGAGCCCTTTAAAGTTCTGACCTATTGGTCTCTTCATTGATGTTTGTGGATTCCCATCATGGCAACCACTAATGTTTCCTCTCTGACCTCGGAAGATCCGGGAGGGAAACAGGAGGACTGGAGCCCTGCCCTTAGTTCATAACTGAAGCAGGAGCACCTGACCGGTGGGGTGGTCCTTGGCAGGTGGACTACAATGCAAACGCCTGGCTGACCAAGAATATGGACCCGCTGAATGACAATGTGACTTCCCTCCTCAATGCCTCCTCGGACAAGTTTGTGGCTGACCTGTGGAAGGACGGTAAGGCCCTGCCTGCTGAAGCAGGAGGACTGAACTCCCTCCAGCCCCTTCCAGCTGCCCCTGATTCCCACACGTGCTCCCAGGAGGGGCGGGCCTTTGTGCAGTGGGGGAGAGGGCAGTGTTGGCAGGTGCTAATGATGTCTGATTGACACATTCAACAAATTCCTGAGGCCCTCAACCCCATGCCTGGACCCCAGGGAGAAGGTCCTGAGTCAGGGCTCAGGCACTGATGGAGGAAATATCCTAGAAGGCATGTTGGGTCAGAAGGCCCCTCTGGAGTCAGAAAGGCTTAACTGAATTCTCTTCTCTGCCATGTACCAGCTGTGTGATCTTGGACAAGTCACTTGACTTCCTTAAGCTTCCCTGTCCTCATTGCTAAAGCCAGAAAAAAAAAAAAAAAAATCCCCTACCTTGCCTAAGATTATTGTGAGGGTGAAATGAGATCAGTGGGGCCAAGCTTGACCATGGATCAGGATCTCCTGGAAGGCTTGTTAAAACTCAGATGATCGCTGGGCCTCCTCACAGGGATGGGGCCTGAGAATTTGCATTTCTAACAAGTTCCTGGGTGGTGCTGATGCTGCTGGTTTGGGGACCACACTTCGGTTCCCTTTAAGAATTAGAGAATAGATCATCCAAGTGAAGTACTTAGCATCTGCTGGCCCGTAGTAGGGACTTAGTATATATCGGCTGCTGCAATGACTATTAGGGGTGGTGGGCTTTACTGCTTTTGTTCCTGGACCTCGGTGCCCACAGCAGATTTCACTCTTGACACACAGCCTGTGGGCCTAGGGCCTACAGGACTGGCTGCCCTTGCTTTAGGCATGGGGTTCAGTTCTGCCAACATTTCCTGGGTGTCAAGGCCCTGGGATGGGGTAACAGCATCTCAACCTGGGTCATACCTCACACCTAGGACTCATGATGAACTCAGCAAGTCCTTCCTTCAAGGAGCCACAGTCTTGTGGGAGAGGCAGACAAACAAAGACATTATTACATGAAGCCTAGTTGAGCACAAGGAGCAGAAATGGTGGGGTCTAATGCCAGTGGGGTTGAACCCCACAACACCATCAACCAACTGGGTATAATTGACTATACCTGTAGTCTGTGTTGTCCAACAGCAGAACACGTGTTCTTCTCAAGCTCATGTGGAACATTCACCAAGATGGACCACACTCTGGACCCTAAAACACACCTTAACAAATTGAAAAGAATAGAAATCATATAATGTCTGCTCTTAGACCACAGTGGAATTGAACTAGAAATAACAGAAAGAGGGCTTCCTGGTGGCACAGTGGTTGAGAGCCCGCCTGCCGATGCAGGGGACATGGGTTCATGCCCAGTCTGGGAGGATCCCACATGCCACGGAGCGGCTGGGCCCGTGAGCCATGGCCACTGAGCCTGCGTGTCCGGAGCCCGTGCTCCACAACGGGAGAGGCCACAACAGTGAGAGGCCCGCGTACCGCAAAAAAAAAAAAAGAAAGATAACTGAAAATTCTGAAAATATGTGGAGGTTAAACAACACACTTCTAAATAATACAATGGGTCAAAGAACAAATTTCTTTGACCCATGTGTTATTTAGAAGTGTGTTGTCATTTGTTAATTTTCTCAAGGGAAATTTTAAAATGTTGAACCAAATGAAAATGAAAGCACTACTTATTAAAATTTGTGGGATACAGCAAAAGCTGTGCTTTGAGGGAAATTTATAGCAATGCCAGGATTGGACTTGGTATGTGCAGCACCTGCTGGGCCAGTAGGAGTCTCTCATTCCGTTCTGAAAGAAAAAGAGTCTTGGTGGTGATAATAGTAATAATGATAATAATAATACCACCACCCACTCTTTGTTGCTTTGTTGAGCCCTTACCAAAGTGCCAGATTCCTATGTTGGAGTGTTTGCTATGCCTTCTACCCAGAATATTCCTTCTCTTGATATCTGCCTGACTACTTTCTGGTCTCTACTCAAAAATATCAGTTTATCAGAGAGACACCCCCATCATGCTAAGAGATCACCCCCATCACTCCCAACCCACCTTAACCCTGCTTTATCTTTCTAAGCACACCTTCACCACCCAAAATATTATATACCTACATGTGTGATCATTGTCTTCTCCTTCCCTTAGAATATCCATAGGATATGAGCTGGGGTCAGGGGGACACAGGGTCTGTGTTTTGTTCACGTCTGTATGCCCAGGGCCTGACACACAGTAGGCTCTCAATAAATATTTGTTGGTGGATGAAGGATTGAAGGCAGGCAGGGAAGTAAGCACTTCGCATGCCTTATTCACTTATTCCTGCCCTGGGAGGTAGATGCTGTCATCAACTCCATTTCATAGAAGGAGAAACTGAGGCACAAAATGACGCTAGGCCAAGGCAGTGGCAAAAGCAGGATTTACTCCCACGTCTCTGTGACAATGTCAGAGAGAATTTGTTCTTTCTGTCACTTAGGAGCTCTCGGGGTCTCAGAAATAGATAATATAGTACTTGGAAAGCAAAGGCCCCTGTGCCTCCATTTACCTGCCTCTAGAGGGAAGGTGTTGGCTGGCAGAGGAAAGAATGGGGAATGGTGCCCACAAGGGAGCAGGGGACCGGAGGTCTCAACCTTCCAGGCTGGTCCCCTGGCCTGCTGTGGAGGTTCAGGTTCCCTGGGTGGGCCGACATCACCCTTCATGTGCCCACAGTGGACCGCATCGTGGGCCTGGACCAGATGGCCAAGATGACGGAGAGCTCGCTGCCCAGCGCCTCCAAGACCAAGAAGGGCATGTTCCGCACCGTGGGGCAGCTCTACAAGGAGCAGCTGGGGAAGCTGATGACCACGCTGCGCAATACCACCCCCAACTTCGTGCGCTGCATCATCCCCAACCATGAGAAGAGGGTGAGGCTACCACCCGGCTCCTGGGGGGTCAGAAGGTCCCCCCGGGACATCATCAGGGTCTGTGGGGAAAGGGAAGGCAGACCGGGGTACAAGGGCTGGAGGAAAGCTTGACCACCACCCCACCACCCCGAGGGCTCCATCTGACATCGGTAAGAGGCGCTCATTTCCCAGCCTGGAGGCAAAAGAAGGCAAGGGAGGAAAGGAGAATGCACCCGGGGACCTTGGGCCCTGGAGTGGCTGCACAGGGTATCAGATCACTCATTCGTCCATTATTCCAGCTAATAATTACTGAGCTCCCCTTGTGCCAGGAGCTGGGGATACAGTGCTGGATAAATTATTGTCCTTGCCTGCAGGTTTCTTATAATCTAGGGCAGGGGTGCTTTAGCTGGGGGCAATTGTGTGCCCTCCCGCCGCTGCAGGGGAGATTTGGCCATGTCCGGAGACATTTTTAACAGGGAGGGGGCAGTTACTGGCATCCAGTGCATAGAAGCCGGGGATGCTGCTAAACATCCTTCAGTGTGCAGGGCAGTCCCCCACCACAGAGAATTATCCAGCCCAGGATGTCAGTATTGCTGAGGTTGTGGGAGAGGTAGACAGCTGACACCCATGATGTTATCTGGGTAAATTATGAGAACACCAAAGAGCTGGGGCTCCCACTTGAGACTGGGGGCTCCAAGAAAGCTTCTTAGAGAATGGGAAGTTGGTGATGCTGAGAGCAGTGTGGGAAGGGCACCCTAGGCAGAGGGACCAGAATAAGCAAAAGCGTGGAGGTGAGAAATGAAGGGTCTGGGCAAGGAAACGCTAGGTGGGTCATTTTGTGTTGACGTGTGATGGTGTGAGGCA
Organism: Leucopleurus acutus; assembly: GCF_964270905.1. Lineage (NCBI taxonomy): Eukaryota > Metazoa > Chordata > Mammalia > Artiodactyla > Delphinidae > Leucopleurus > Leucopleurus acutus. The sequence continues at coordinate 26,126,360 of NC_139158.1, forward strand.
GGGATTGGGAAGAGCTGAGGCTGGAACTGTGGGTGGGGCTAGATTGTGGAGTTCCTGTGGGTGGACCAGAGCTTGGCCTTCCTTCTGTAGGATGCCATCGGGGGCTTTTAAAAGCAGGGGTATGTCATGATCAGATTCACATTTTAGAAACCAAATAAGGGGATAAGACAGTCAGGACAGGGTGGGACGATAGTATGAAGCTGTTGTGATCATTGGGACAGGAGAAGATGGGGGTGAGTAGATGGCAGTGACAATGGTAGTGGAGAGAAGTGTGTAGATGGCGAGATATTTGGGAGGTAGGAGTCATAGAACTGGTGATGGACAGGAGGTGAGGGAGGGAGAAGTGACGAGGAGGAAGCCCCAGGTGATGCTAGTGCCACCAAGTACGAGAGGTGGCACCAGAACCCTCAGCTGAGCTCTCACCTGGTGCCCCGTGATCCCCCATGGCCTGGCGAGGTGGGTCACCAGGCCTGAGATTTGGGGCTTGCTGCTCCCCGCGGCCCCGGCGGCCCACTGCCCTTTGTGTCTTTGCAGTCCGGAAAGCTGGACGCCTTTCTGGTGCTGGAGCAGCTGCGGTGCAACGGGGTCTTGGAAGGCATCCGAATCTGCCGCCAGGGATTCCCTAACAGGATCGTCTTCCAGGAGTTCCGCCAACGGTGAGCCCACCCACCGGGGCCGGGCACGGGTGGGGCAGCGGGTGGGACGGGGTTGAGCAGGCTGGGTGGAGGGACAGACAGACGACAGAGATTCACTCGGTCGGTGACTCCTGCCCTGTGTCTCAAGCTATGAGATCCTGGCCGCAAACGCCATTCCCAAAGGCTTCATGGACGGGAAGCAGGCCTGCATTCTGATGGTGAGCCCAGCCCCAGCCCCACCCCAAATATCCAACTGCAGACCTCCCGGCCTCTGGCGGTACTTCCTGCAGCTGCTCCGGGTGGGACCCTCCTTAAACACACTTAACCCCTGGCCAAGTGGCATAGCCGAGAACGGGAACTCTCATCCTCCTTCCTTCTGCAGATCAAAGCCCTAGAACTCGACCCCAACTTGTACAGGATTGGGCAGAGCAAAATCTTCTTCCGAACTGGCGTCCTGGCCCACCTAGAAGAGGAGCGGGACTTAAAGATCACCGACGTCATCATGGCTTTCCAGGCGATGTGTCGCGGCTACCTGGCCAGAAAGTAAAGACCCACGCACTATCGCCTCCCTGCAAACACAGACCAGAAATACAAAATTTCGGGGGCTTTCTGGCCTCATGTTCTGATTTTCTGATTCTAAGAGGCCATCTGCTCTAAGATGCATCATTGATTGAATGGCAGCCTTTTCTTGGGGGAGAGAAATGCTACCACTTTAAATATATGCACTAGTTATAAGGGCAGGGCAGGAAGGAGTTAAGACCATGGGCTCTGGAGAGTTAGACGTGGGTTCTCACCCTGGCTCCCCTACTTATTTGCTGAAGAACCTTGGGAAGGTTACTCTACCTCTGAGCCTCAGGAAAATGAACATAATCATTCCTGCCTCATAAACTTCTTTTAATGAGCGGTCAATGAAATACTGCATGAAAAGGGTTGAGAACAGTGGCTGGCTATCATTTCAGAAATGTGAGAATATGATAAAGTGTCTGAGGAAAGAGTATTTGTGTCTATACCCCTATGTCCAAGTGGGACTCATAAGGCAAAGTCTTAGAAGGCCTGATGCCCCCTCTGTTTTGGGAATCCTGGGGGCTGGGTGAGGGCTGCAGTTCCTCCATGAAACTCACACCCCAAACAGGACACAGGGGCTGGCAGAGTAGCTCTTGTCCAGGGCATATGTCTTCAGGAGGTACGGACCATGCACTCATCTGCAGAGCCCTGACTGTGTCAAGCTGATTCATTGTCAAGTAGACCCAGGATGGTCAAGGCCAGATCTGGGGAGCTCTTGGTCCAGGGACAGACCTAAACTGTTAACTTTCATAACTAAATTCTCTGTTGCCACCCCTCCCACCTCCAGACTAAATGGGGCAATTTTATTCTTCAAATTCACCCACATCCAAGATGGCAGCCGCAGTGGCAGCCACACAGAGGCGAGAGGATGGTGCTCACTGTTCTGTGGTTTCTCAAACCCAGTAGCCCTTAAGTAGGAAGAATGCTGTTCTGTGTCAGGTCTGGGATTTTAAATTATCTGAGGAAAGGGTAGGTTTGTCAGACACTCAGCTTTGGGGAAGATGTGGCACAGCTGAGGGTGTAGGACACCCCTTAGGAATGGTGTAGCATAGATCAGTTTCCTAGGTGTTGTCAGGACCACAGATCTGAACCCAGGGCATTTTGTGAGCCTTGGGTCTTCCTTGTCCACTGAGAACGGCTCTGGCCTCCAGATGGTATACTTTTGCTGATGCTCAGAGCTTCCTGGAGAATCTGGGCTGGAGAGAATGGGGGACGTCCTTGTACAAGTCACTAAATCACAAGCCAAAGAGAAGCATCCTGCCTTCGGGATGCCGCGGGGCGGCATGCCGTGACAACACAGTGAGGTGTGTGTGGAGCCAAGCAGGTCTTCTCACAGCTCCCCTTCCCTCTCCCCAGGGCTTTTGCCAAGAGGCAGCAGCAGCTGACGGCCATGAAGGTGATTCAGAGGAACTGCGCTGCCTACCTCAAGCTGCGGAACTGGCAGTGGTGGCGGCTCTTCACCAAAGTGAGTGCCTCCTTCTCCCACGCCCCACCCCCCTCCCAGTCCTTGGTCTTCACTTGGACGCTGTCCATGTGGAACTGGAGGTGATTGACAGCAGGTGTGCAACTGAGGGCTCGAAACCAAACCTTGCCCTTTGGCGATTCTCCGGGCCTGAGAAAGGCCCCCTCTTTGGCACATGGGTTACAGCCATGACCTTAACCCAGATGCAGAGCCTTTCAGTCACCACGAGGATCACCTATTGCGTCTTTAGAGCCCTACCCACTTCCCTCCATAGCCCCAGCAAGCACGAATCTGTTCTCCATTTCTATAATTTTGTCATCTCAAGGATGTTATATAAACGGGGTCCTTCAGTATGTCACCTTTTGAGATGGGCTTTTGTCACGAAGCATCATTCCCTGGAGATCCCTCCATCCAGCTTGTTGTGTTTGTTTCTCTGGGTACAACTTGGTCTTGCAGCATCGCTGGCTGTCATGAGCCAATCGTGCAAAGACTTGCTCTGTGGGGACAGACATGGCTTTCTCTTAGGTGCCCTTGAGTGTGTAAATGGGCACTGAGCAAGTATGTATTGAGGAACTACTGTGCACCAGACACGTGCAAGGTGCTAGGGGTGCCCTGGCCTCATGAATATTCTAGTCGAGTGGGGAAGCAGACGGGGTCAGCACAGGAACCAATGCCCATGGCAGACTGGGGTCAGCGCAGGAAGGAAGCCACAGTGTGTCTGACAGGGGCTCCCCTAGTCCCAGTCAGGGCTTGAACACAGGAGTTAGGAGTCAGCTTGGTGAAGAGCAGTGAGGGGAAGCTGCTTTTGGAAATGTTCATCCCCACTGACCCAACTTCTAGAAAACTCTTCTCAGAAAACCATCTGAAATAAAGAAAATCAAGAATGAAGGGCATTCATTTACAAGAGCAAATTTTCCGTGCCCAGCCCTGGCAGACTGACTCACACCAGCTCATCCATCAATGGGATATTTTTCAACCATTAAAAATGATGGTTATCTAAACATCAAGTTGTAAAGCTGATGGGACAGCATGGGGTGATAATTATCTTATAGCTTTTGGTAATCAAAGCAGCAAGTAGGGAATTCCCTGGCGGTCTAGTGGTTAGGACTCCACACTTTCACTGCCAGGCACCTGGGTTCAATCGCTGTGGGTGAACTAAGATCCCACAAGCCGTGCAGCGCAGCCGAAAAAAAAAAAGCAGCATGTAACACTGGGCAGCGTGATCTCAGGTATTTTTTTTTTCATGTGCAGGACAATGCTGAGAATGGGAGGTAGGATGTAGGGGATTTTTCTTTCCTTTTCTCTCTGGAGGGAAACATATCAGTTTGTCGGCAGCAGTTCTCTCTCAGGATGGGACTAAATGGGGGGAGGGGAGACTTTCTCCTTTCACTTTGCACCTCTTCCCATTGCTCTAATTTAGGATTTTTCAATCTCAGCACTGCTGATATCTTGGGATGGATAATTCTGTGTCGGGGGGGGGGGGCTGTCCTGAGCATTCTAGAATGTTGGGCTGCATCCCTGGCCGATATCCACTAGATGCCAGTAACATTCCCCACCCCAGTTGTGACAGCTAAAACTGTCCCCAGAAATTTCCAAATATCCCGTTAGGATCTGAGAGTGGGGTAAAATTGTCCTTTGCTGAGAACCACTGATTTATTTATTATGAGAGTGTTTCCCTTGTGCCACGAAAGCAAGTGACGGGCTGACCCTCTGTGTGCAGGTGAAGCCCCTGCTGCAGGTGACGAGGCAGGAGGAGGAGATGCAGGCCAAGGAGGATGAGCTGCAGAAGACCAAGGAGCGGCAGCAGAAGGCAGAAAGCGAGCTCAAGGAGCTGGGGCAGAAACACGCGCAGGTACAGGGCCGGGAGCCTGGCCGGGGCTGTGGAGGGCAGGACGCCTGCTCCTGTGGGGCTCACGGGCCGTCTCCCCACCCTCTGCATGCAGCTGACTGAGGAGAAGAACCTGCTTCAGGAGCAGCTGCAGGCAGAGACGGAGCTGTACGCGGAGGCCGAGGAGATGCGGGTCCGGCTGGCAGCCAAGAAGCAGGAGCTGGAGGAGATCCTGCATGAGATGGAGGCCCGCCTGGAGGAGGAGGAAGACAGGGGCCAGCAGCTGCAGGCAGAACGGAAGAAGATGGCCCAGCAGATGCTGGTAAGGCACTGCAGGGGCAGCCCTTGGTGGGTACGAAATCCCTTGACCCTCACGGCAGGCCTGTGAGGTGCATCTGACGTTGTATGTCCCCTTTGGACAGAGAAAGAGACTAAGGCTCGGAGAGAAACCGCCATCTGCCCACACAGGTCTCCTTGGAAGCCTGCTCAGTTCTACTGCCCTGCCTTTCATGTGCAAACACCTTTCTTCCTAATAGCAACCCTGGATGAGGGGTAATTGTATCAGTAAGCTATTGTTGCAGAACCAAAACACCCCAAAACTTAGCAGCTTGGAAATAGCAAACATTTATCTCACACAGTCGTGACTCTTGAGAGTGGCTTAGCTGGGTGATTCTGGCTTAGAGCCCCGTACAAGGTTGCAGTCAGGATGTCAGCCTGGGCTGCAGCATCTGAAGGCTGGACTGGGGCTGGAGGACTCACTTGCACATGGCTCACTCACACGACTGTAGGCAGGAGGCCTCCGTTCCTCACTATTTGGGCTTCTCCATAGGGCTGCTTGAGTGCCCTCACAACGTGGCGGCTGGCTTTCCCCAGATGGAGTGAATGAAGAGACAACAGGGAGGAAGGTGCAAAGCCTTTTAGAGCCTAATCTCTGACTTATACACTCCATCACTTCCTCTTGATATTATTTGTTAGAAGCAAGTCACTAAGTCCAGCTGACACTCAAGGGGAGGAGAATTAGGCTCCACCTCTTGAAGGGAAGAGTATCAAAGAATTTATGGACACATTTTTAAACCACCATGGTATCTACTATCCCCATTTTACAGAGGAGGAGACTGAGGCTCCACAAAGAAAAGTGGCTTACCCAAACCTTTTCTTTGTGATGACAGGAGATGGCAGAGCACTGCAGGGGGCCATCAGGCTAAGCCTCTGTATCCATGAGTCCCCAGAGCTCCGGGAGAGTGACTTTGTTTTAAGCAAGGCTGTGATTCTTTTCCTTCCCCAACAAAGGACCTGGAAGAACAGCTGGAGGAAGAGGAAGCTGCCAGGCAGAAGCTACAACTTGAGAAGGTCACGGCTGAGGCCAAGATCAAGAAACTGGAGGATGATATTCTGGTCATGGATGATCAGAACAATAAACTGTCAAAAGTGAGTGGGGTTGAGTGTCTTTGTTAAAATGACAGGCTCGTGAGGGCTGAGGACTCCAGATGCCTTCCCTTTTTAGTCAGAGACAAGGTATTGAAGGCTGAGCAGGTAGTTACGTCCAGCATTGACGTGGCGGCCTTGTGACTGCCGTCTGGATGCAGGTGTGCCACGGATGGGGTCCCACCAGCACCAGGGCTGCCACGGAGCAAGTCTCAGAAACACCACGACCGATGGAACCCCCAAGTTGTACAAGGGTGGGAGGGCAATGTGCCTGGGATTCAGGGGCCTCTCTCACATTCTCACCGTCCATTTGCAGTTGGTAATAGGGGAACCAGCTGTCCTGGGACTGAAGGGTTTCTGGGATGCGGGACTTTCAGCCCCTAAGACGGAAATGTCCCAGTGTAAACCAGGATGACTAGGTCACCCTAGTCAGTAACCACTAAGCAGCCCCACTGAGGCGGACTACCTTTAGTCCTTTGAGCTGGGCACCGACTGCGAGCCAGTCCATGTCAGGTGCAGGGCACGCACTGTGGAGGAGGACCCTGTCCTCGTAGGGCTTATATCCTAGTGAGGCAGCAAGTAGATAATCATACACGCAAACGTTAATTGCCGTTGTGATCAGGACTCTGAAGGAGGTGTTCACCATCTTATAAGACCAGAGCAGTAGGGGATGGGGGGTGGGATTCAGGGGAGGCTTCCTGGAGGAAGTGACATTTAAGTGGACTGAATAGTGAGAAGCAGTTAGAAGGAGAGGGGGTGGAGGCACATCCCAGGCAGATGATCCCGTCTGTGCAAGAGCCCTGAGGCTGGGAGGAGCTGGCCTGTGGTAGGAAAGGAAAGAGGGGCCCCCTGGCTGGGACATGAAGTTGAGGGGTGGAGGGGCCTGAGATGAGAAGTAGTCAATCTTTGGAAATTATTATTGTTAAGGAACTTCTCTTTCCCCGTTGAAAACTCTAGGTTGCATTTGGTTATAATGTGGGCTTTCCTTTCAACTGTTTATTTGGAAATTACTAACAGTGAAATGTAGACCCTGGAGAAAAGGAAAAAATGAATGATATTTCTTTTTCTTTCCCCCCAAAGGAGCGAAAACTCCTTGAAGAGAGGATTAGTGACTTAACAACAAATCTTGCAGAAGAGGAAGAAAAAGCCAAGAATCTTACCAAGCTGAAAAATAAGCACGAATCTATGATTTCAGAACTGGAAGGTAAAACGGCTACCCAGTGATATTTTTTTTTGTTTTTTAAAAACTTATATATATATTTATTTATGGCTGCATTGGGTCTTCGTTCCTGCGTGCGGGCTTTCTCTAGTTGTGGCGAGTGGAGGCTACTCTTCATTGTGGTGCGCGGGCTTCTCATTGTGGTGGCTTCTCTTGTTGTGGAGCATGGGCTCTAGGCATGCGGGCTTCAGTAGTTGTGGCTCGCGGGCTCTAGAGCGCAGGCTCAGTAGTTGTGGCACACGGGCTTAGTTGCTCAGCAGCATGTGGGATCTTCCCGGACCAGGGCTCGAACCCGTGTCCCCTGCATTGGCAGGCGGATTCTTAACCACCACGCCACCAGGGAAGTCCCCCAGTGATGTTTTGAGTGGACATTTTAAAAGTAGGAATATCAGACAGGAAATTTGAGAATGGAAGATTATTGCAGGAAGGGGACAACCCTATCCAGCTGCCTGCTCACCCTTAGTGAACACACACGTTAATTCCAGAAGGTGCTTGTCACCAGGACTGACTTTCCTTCCACAAGACAGTGGTGCCGGCGGGACAGTTACCAGTGGGGGGGAATGTATGAGTGTGAATTTCCTCCATGTGAAATGCCTGAGCAGAAAGGCTCGTCCTCCAGGGGTCTCTCTGGTAGTGTCCACCTCCTGAGGGGCCCTGGCTTTGTTGTAGTGCGGCTGAAGAAGGAGGAGAAGAGCCGGCAGGAGCTGGAGAAGCTGAAGAGGAAGCTGGAGGGCGAGGCCAGCGACTTCCACGAGCAGATAGCCGACCTGCAGGCGCAGATCGCTGAGCTCAAGATGCAGCTGGCCAAGAAGGAGGAGGAGCTGCAGGCAGCCCTGGGCAGGTAGCGAGGCTGGCGGGGCAGGTCCAGTGTGTGCTGGTGCCCTGAGGGCCACTGCCGATCTGCGGGGGCCTCGGTCTTCCTCCTCCTCCTCCAGGCAGGCCTCCATCTCATGCTAGGTGGCCCAGGCCAGGCCTCCCAGGTGCCTCCCAGTCCTGCTGGCACCTTCAGAACTTTGCCTTTGAATTTCTTCTCTTCCCTCCAAACTCATCCTCTCTTCTCCCACTGTGTCTGCCTCTTGGGTGCCCAGCCTTTGTCGTCTACACCCCAGCTCTGGATTTCTGGTTGTGCACGGAGTCTGTTCTGTTGGCACCGCAAACACCACGGGTCTGAGGCTGAGAGGACCCTCCTGTCCCCCGCCCCCTCCTTCTGAGGTCCTCCTTTTTGTGAATGTGTCTCCTCCCTAGCTTTTACCCTCCTTCTTGTCCCACGCACAGCATGCAGCAGTCCTCAGAGTCTGCCCGTCCCCTGAGGTGTGTCCCACACCCTTTCCTCTGTGCCCCCTTCTCCCAGCTCTGAGCTGGATTCACTCTAACGGCTTCCCCCCGGGGGTATTACAGCAGCAACAACTAATGGGTATTAGCCTGCTCGCCGTATGCTAAGTTCTGCTCAAGCAGTGTCTTTGCAGACACTTGGCCAGGTATGCAGCTGTTACCTCCATTCACTGAGGAGGAAGCTGAGCCAGGGGAGGTGAAGGGACAAGTGACAGTCACCCAGCTTTTGAGAGACAGGCTGGGATCCATTCTCTGATTGATCCCCTGGCCAGCTCTCCCTCAGCCCATTTGTGCCATGTGACAGTGCGAGGGTGATGGGCCACCTCGTGCCTTCCCTCCTGAGGGTCCCTTTCCATCCATCGTGGGCAAAACCAGAGGCAGCTCCACAGTGGTCAGGAGGGAGCTCCCTTCTGTGCCATTCAGACAAGGCTCCCCATGTCCCACACTGACCCCCAGTCACTGCCTCCCCCGGTTTTAACATCCCCCCCGCCCCACCCCCAAGCAGTGCCTGGCTAAGAGCTTTGCATGTAGCAGAACTCAGATGCTGAGCAGATGGAAGAAAGAATAAACCAGTAGTTGCCAGGGAGGAATAATTGTCTAACATTCAGAAAGCATCTATTAGGCTCCTAATGTAGACAAGGCACCTTGCTAGTCTGGGACAGCGCTTTGTATTGTCTATATCTCTCTGTCTCTGTCTCTGCCTCTCTCTCTCTCTCTCTCTCTCTCTCTCTCACACACACACACACACACGCACGCACGCACACGTGCAGCATGACCTGTTTTTTTACGTCAGCCCTTGGAAACCACGTTTCTGCATAAGCCTCCAAACCGTCCAGCATGGCAAGAAGTGGTCTGCTGTGTCTCGGGACATGAGCGAAACATGTTCTGATATGTATGGAACCCAAATGGCTGGTTCCATAAACCCATTTTTGGCCACATTGTGGGATGGATAGCAGGGGGCTCAGGACCCCAGGGTCTTAATTCTGGGGATCCGTCCCCGGCAGGCTTGACGATGAAATCGCTCAGAAGAACAATGCCCTGAAGAAGATCCGGGAGCTGGAGGGTCACATCTCAGACCTCCAGGAGGACCTGGACTCAGAACGGGCCGCGAGGAGCAAAGCTGAGAAGCAGAAGCGGGACCTCGGGGAGGAGCTGGAGGCGCTGAAGACGGAGCTGGAGGACACGCTAGACAGCACGGCCACCCAACAGGAGCTTAGGTGAGGGGCCGCCGCCCCACTGGCCCGCCACGCTGATGCGACGGTGGAGAGGGGCAAACCCGAGCAGATCCTGGGTCATGGGGTTCCTCAGGCCCTATGTTTATCGGCCTGATTGTATTTTGCTTTAACTAATATAAGCATGCTTACTTTTAATCTTATTTTGCATCACAGTCAGAGGATATACTCAATTAGAGAATGATTTGAAAACTGTAGGAAAGTAGATACCAAAAGCATCACCCCCAGTCCCACCACAGTTAACATCTTGGGGGATTTCATTCCTGTCTTTTCCTGTGTGTGTTAAATTTTCAAAATAATATTTATTAGATTGGTCTCTGATTAAAGAGTCACTGCAGGCTAACAGCCAACAACAACCAAAAAACACAAAAACAAAACCCACCATAAGAACGGGTCACCTGCCAGATAATGAAAGTTACTGCCTGACTTTAGTGAAACTAGATCGCTTATTCATTCAACAAATACACAAATGTGCTTTGAGTGCACCCTGTATCAAGCGCTAACATGGAGAATTATTTCCCACATTTTGGGTTTTGTGCTACATCACTTACCTGGGCCTAGAAGCCAGCACAATGTTCTTCTCCATTCCCACTGGCCCAGTGCAATGGCTCAGAGCATGGGCACAGAGTCAGACTGTTTGGGTTCAAATTCTCGCCCTATCACACAATGGTTTCAACAGCTTGGGCAAGCTGCTTACTTTCTTAGCTTTAGTTTCCTCATCTATAAAATAGAAACGATGATATTCTTGCCTCTTAGGGTCACTCTGAATATTATATGAGATGAACTTAGGTCAGGGCCTGGCATATTGTGCATGCTCAGTAAATAAGAGCTAATGTTAATATTTACGGTACAGTTTGCAATTCACTTTGCATTCTTCCAACAATATCATGTGCTGTATTTTGTGTATTTGTTTGCCAGCCCTGGGAAATTCTGGGCAGGTAGCATGCTCCTCGTTTTGAGGAAATTCCAGGTCCAGAGAGGTTAGGTGACTCCCCCAAGGTCACCCGGGAGAGCGCTCGTTCTTCTGCACAGTACTGTCTGAGGTGAACCGCTGTCTCCTCCACCGCCAGCCACTGTATTCTTCCTGTCCAGGGCCAAGAGGGAGCAGGAGGTGTCGATGCTGAAGAAGGCCCTGGACGAGGAGACTCGGTCCCACGAGGCCCAGGTGCAGGAGATGAGGCAGAAGCACACACAGGCCGTGGAGGAGCTCACTGAGCAGCTGGAGCAGTTCAAGAGGGTGAGTTGCGATGCTTTTTTTGTGACAACAAATTATCAAGAATATGTCAACAGCCTCAAATAACTACATACCAGTGTCTATACTGAGACCAATAACAAGCTACAACAATTCGAATGAGAGTGATGGCAGCCAGCATTTATTAAGCGCTTACTGTATATTCTGTTGATTAATCTTTACAACCACCCACTGGGATAGGTACAATGAAGCTCATTTTACACATGAAGGAACTGAGGTCCAGAGCACCTAGAGGTCACACAGCTAGTCAGCGAGCGTCCAAGCAGTCTGGCTCTGGACCCACTTCTTAGCCTCTCCAGGGTAGGGTCTACTATACACTGCTCTTATGGATAAGCAAAGTTTAGCAAAACTTCTGGGAAGGTAACAACACTGAGAACCTTCTAGCCATCTTTTCTCTGCAGATCAGAAGAAGACTATCATTATTTGATTTGAGTAGCAAGACAGCTCTCCCTGCTGTAGTTTTTTTTTTTAATTAATGTATTTATTTTGGCTGTGTTGGGTTTTCGTTGCTGTGCGCGGGCTTTCTCTAGTTGCGGCAAGCGGGGGCTACTCTTCGTTGCTGTGCGTGGGCTTCTCATTAGGGTGGCTTCTCTTGTTGCAGAGCACGGGCTTTAGGCTCATGGGCTCTGGAGCGCAGGCTCAGTAGTTGTGGTGCACGGGCTTAGTTGCTCCATGGCATGTGGGATCTTCCCGGACCAGGGCTCCAACACGTGTCCCCTGCATTGGCAGGCAGATTCTTAACCAGTGCACCACCAGGGAAGTCCGCAGGTATAGTTTGAGAATGGCTAGATCTAGTCTTTCTTTCTCCCATGGTTGGCTACTTGGGGTATATGGGACTTGAGACAGTTAAATAGCTCTACTCTGAATGCTTCATATCGGGAACTTTCTCTCCCTTTGGAGAATTTCCTTGTATTTCCTTCCCAGGAGGGAATTTTTTTAGCTTACGACATCCTGCCAGGTTGCTTCCCTGAGTCTGAATTATACCATCCTCAGCGCTACAGCTTCCCCCCTGCACTTTCTAGATTAAATGGCTGTTGCGTTACCTAAAAATTGTTGGAGTTTGCATTTGTTTCTATCGCCAATCAAAGTAAATGTTCTTCTATGAGCTGGTTCACCACCGGTTCTATCAGAATCTCAGAATTTTCCCGTACATTTAAATAACGCCAGCAATCCCTCATACGGCACTGTTTATATGCCACTGTTCCAAAGTTTTACGGACACTGACTCATTTAATTTCACTCGTGACCTTTGCTAAAATGCAAATCTCCAGGCCCCACGCTGAAACGTGCTGTGCCAGACTGAACACCCCTCATGCTCCAAATGGAGAAAAGGACGCCTGTTCATGTCCCCTTGTCACTTGTCACATGGGGTCTGAATGTGAATCTTCAGCATTCTGTCCGTTCTTTGTATGTGTTGGATAAATAAGACCTTGCTAATTTTATCTACAACATGTATTTCCCCTTTTAATTGTCTTCCCTTTTTTATGCTCAGAAGTTATTTTTTATTGTGATAGAATCTGAACCCAAATGGGCTCTTCCCACCTTCTGAAATAGTAAGGCCTCCAGACAGTGGTAAGGTGTATGTGTCCCTCTTACTCTGTGTTTGGAAGAGTGGGGCCTGGAAAGGTAACTGACCAGCACCGAGCCAGGTGGCTGTCAGAGGTGAGCAGGGGCTGGAAGCCACACCCCAGATTCACAGCCTGGCCTCTTTGGAAAGACTCAGTTGTTCACGCCACCAGCAGACAGCATCCACGTCTGACCTGTATAAGAAAGAAGAGGCTGGGAACGCCTGTCCACCATCTCAGGAGCGTTGAAAAAGAGGGCTATTTGACCTCTAGCAACTTTTCAGATTGTTGGGAAAAAGTTGTAACATCATTCCTATCTTGAATCCCCTTACATGTGTATAGCGTTGCCACCATTCTGGGAAAAAGGTTTTTGGGGAGCCCAGATCCCGTGAGGTCCCCCAGGGTCCTTGCTCATCAATCTGCACTGTTACCCTAAGAGGCACTTTGTCCCTGTCTGAGGTCCCAGCAGCTCTTAGTCACACCTGGAGCAGAGGAATGGCTTCTGAGGCTGCCTGGACACTGCACAGCACCTTCCTGGGGGCTGAGGATGAGCCCACTGTTGCTTCCTCTGCTCTTGAGACCCACACTTCTCTCTTGCTTCTTTCCTCCTCCCTACAGCCCTGGGAGAAGGCTCCTCCCTTCTTCTGCTTTTTCCCAAAATACTTTTTTTCTTGGAGAAACTCATGCACCTACATGAGCTAGTTAGATAAAATTACTTTCTCTAAACTTTCACAGAAATGGCAGTGTACATTCAATGATAAATCTGATGGACAATAGGGAATGGTGGGGACTGGGGCCAAGTGGAGTGTGATTGCCCTATTTACAGGGCTGGCTGCTATGTAGATCCAGCTGATTGTTACCTTGGAGGAAGGCAAGACCTCTGTTTCCAGATCTTTAGTTTGTTTTTTTGAAAGTCAGACTTACAGAGGTATATGCAGCAAAATTCACCAATTTTAAATGTATAGTTCAATAACTTTGACAAATGTATTCATTAGTGTAACCACCACCTAGCCATGAAATAGAACATTTGATTTTTAAAAAGAGAAGCTGGGAATCCAGATTTTTATGTGGTATTTCTTAATTAAAATGTTAAAAGGTACTGCATGGATTAAACAGGACAGGATGGCAGGGTTGATGCAGCCCAGGGGATGCCAGTTTGCAACCTCTGAGCTTTAGGAAAATGGAATCCAAAAAGTCTTACTGGTGATTGTGTGTTCTTCACTGTGTCGTGTCCCTCCCCTGAAGCGGGGGGCACAGGTCCCCGGACTTACTGAGGGATGGGAAAGGAAAGAGAAAGAACCCCCGACAGCACAGGTCCCTATCTTAAATGCTCACCCAGCCACGGCTGTAACACCTTCCCTCCCCTCTGCCTCTCTGGCCAGGCCAAGGCCAACCTGGACAAGAACAAGCAGGCGCTGGAGAAAGAGAACGCAGACCTGGCTGGAGAGCTGCGTGTCCTGAGCCAAGCCAAGCAGGAGGTGGAGCACAAGAAGAAGAAGCTGGAGGTGCAGCTGCAGGAGCTGCAGTCCAAGTGCAGCGATGGGGAACGGGCCCGGGCCGAGCTCAATGACAAGGTCCACAAACTGCAGGTGAGGCAGGCTTCGCTGGGACCGACCCTTGAGGGATGAGGCTCTTCCGGCTAACAAAGCCTCTCTCGTGGCAAAGCAAGTCCGTTTCCTCTAGTTACATTCCTTGGGGAGATGAGATGGTCGCCCTATTCAATTTAATGTTTAAAAACTCTCTTCCACTCATTCAGTGAGTATTTATTGAGTGCCTGCTGTATGCCAGGCACCATGTTTAATCCTGAGATACAAGAGCAAGGAAGCAGACAGACACTGTCCCTGCCCCAGGAGAACTCCAGACTAGTGGAGGGAAAGACGTTAATAACCACATAAATGAATGTAAAATGATGCTGGAAAGCAGAGGCACATAATGCAATAAGTGTAAATAATATGGGTGCCTGGGCTGCAGGAGGAGGGGTCAGGAAAGGCTTCCCTAAGAAAGATGTATAGTCTGACAGGTAAGAAGTCTATCTACTTATAGGCAGAGGGAGCAGCATGTGTAAAGGCCCGGCAGCAAGTGGGAAATTAGAAGAGCTCACGTAAGGCCAGTAGAGCTAGATGCCGAATGGAAGGGGAAATGTGGCACAAAATAGGATTGGAGAGGTAGGTTGTGGCCGGAGGACACAGGGCCTTCAAGGCCCCATTATATGTATGTTGGTCTTTACTCTGAGTGATGGGAAACCACTGATGGGTTTTAAGCTGAAGAATGACATGGTCTGGTTTTCTTTGGTCTTAATTAGCTTTGAATAGACATTTGGCCTGACCTGCCATTCGTGGGATATGGCCCCACTTCTGATAACGATTTAATGCACCTAGAGCCTGGGATGAGGGTGCAGGGCGGCGTTAAGTATGAATTTTTCCACATGCAGTTGGGCACAGGGGTTTTGCTATCCTGATACAAGCAACGTCCTGAAGGAGTGGAGTCAAGATCATTTACATCCTTACTGTAAATGGGAAGAGGACAGATGGTGTGCAGGTATCTCCAAAAGGACTTGCTCAGAGATACCAGCTCCCGGAGTAAAAGGCAGAGAAAAGTTACAAGGCTTTTACCTTTAGTGTCTGCGTCTTTGGTTTTGCCACAAGGGTCAGTGAAAGGGCAAAGAGCAGGGGTGAAGAAGAGGGGTGGTAGGGACAGGACCCCTGGAAGTGGAAGTGCCACCTGCAGTCTCTTCCCCCACTTTAGGGAGTGAGTGAGCCCAGAACATTGTTCACTGTCTGGAGCCTCAGACCTGCTGCTCCAACTTTGCCAACCTTGGCAAGGATCCAGGATCCATTTAGAGGGATCAGGGCCCAGTCAGCACAGTCTAACTACAGTCTAACAGGGCTCTAACAGGGTCCTAGAAACAGAGTCTACAGCCAGAGATTGCAACTTGTACGTGATGTGCTTCCCTGGGGGGCCGTGGAGTGACCATGACCAGGCCGCCTAGCTCATGGGTATTTTGCAGTGGATACCCCAAGGCCTATCACTGAGTACAAAGGGCTCCTCTTAATGAGGATCCTGTTCTAGAGGTTCTGACTAACCAGTCTCTCGGCACCCTCAGAATGAAGTGGAGAGTGTCACGGGGCTGCTCAACGAGGCAGAGGGGAAGGCCATCAAACTGGCCAAGGACGTGGCATCCCTTGGGTCCCAGCTCCAGGACACCCAGGTGGGTATCGTGCCACATCAGCCAGAGGCACCTGGGGTACGACCTTCCTGGGGGTGGGCCGCTAGACTTCCATGTGTCCTTTCCATAGGAGCTGCTTCAAGAAGAAACCCGGCAGAAGCTCAATGTGTCCACCAAGCTGCGCCAGCTGGAGGATGAGAAGAACAGCCTACAGGACCAGCTGGATGAGGAGATGGAGGCCAAGCAGAACCTGGAGCGCCACATCTCCACTCTGAACATCCAGGTGCCCCTGCATGTCCTTGCTTTTCTGGGCCTGAGCCCTTAAGGGTAGATCAGTGGCTCCGATGTGATTGTGGTAGAATGGTGGCGCCATTTTGGTTGGCTCGCCGGCTCCCCCTGCTGTTGAGTTTCTTTAATGAGTCGGTGGTCTTTGCTTCTCAGGGGCGCAGGGATGGGAATCCCTCACCACCCTCCTCTCACCCCACCCTGGACACTGCCATTTCAGCTCTCCGATTCGAAGAAGAAACTGCAGGACTTTGCCAGCACTGTGGAATCCCTGGAAGAGGGCAAGAAGAGGTTCCAGAAGGAAATTGAAGGCCTCACCCAGCAGTACGAAGAGAAGGCAGCTGCTTATGACAAACTGGAAAAGACCAAGAACAGGCTTCAGCAAGAGCTGGACGACCTGGTCGTTGATTTGGACAACCAGCGGCAACTGGTGTCCAACCTGGAAAAGAAGCAGAAGAAGTTTGATCAGGTAGGGGCTAGAGGGCCCTCCACTCTGCTCATGGACCCTGGCTGGGGGGAATCGGGTCTGCAAAGTATCCAGTGTGGCTGCTGCGTGTGTGTCAGCATCCCACCCAGGCTTTGCTGGATGCGATGGAAGCCTAGCCTGCTCTGTGTGAAACAGTAGTTAGGGCTTCTTGGTCAGAGGGAGGAGAGTGGCAAAGCCTCAGTGACTGTGACTTTCCGGGTCCCACCACCATAAGGGCCATCTAGAAACCCAGTCATGCCTTGGGTTCTAGCACCGATAAGGAACGAGGTTTACTGATTTTATTACTAAGCGAGTATTTACTGAGTGCCTGCTGAGATTTCCAAGTAATTTAAAGGATCTACCCTTGAAATACCACTGTTCCCTAACATTTCATCACAGAGAGTCTTGAGCACACAGCAAAGCGGAAAGCACTATACCGTGAACACCTGTACACCACCACCTGGCTTCAATCATTAATGCTTCACCACGCAGACTTTATCACACACTATTTATAAGGGTGTATTGCATCTGTCATTTATATCTTTTGGATGCATTTCAAAGCAAATTACAGACATCTGTACATCTCCCCTTGATACCTCAGCATTGCATATAAAAACTAGGGTTCATTTTTTAAAGTATTTTTTCTTCCCTTGAATACATACAATGAAATGTGTAAATCTTTTTTTTTTTTTTTTTTTTTTTTGCGGTACGTGGGCCTCTCACTGCCGTGGCCTCTCCCGTTGTGGAGCACAGGCTCCGGACGCGCAGGCTCAGCGGCCATGGCTCACGGGCCCAGCCGCTCCGCGGCATGTGGGATCTTCCCGGACCGGGGCACGAACCCGTATCCCCTGCATTGGCAGGCGGACTCTCAACCACTGCGCCACCAGGGAAGCCCGAAATGTGTAAATCTTAAGCGTACACTCACTGAGTTCTGATAAATGCATACACCTGTATGACCCAAACCCCTAAATACCAACTTTTAATATATGTTACTCAGATTTAGTAAATATGATTTGGTTTACAAGTGACTTGGGATTTATTCCAAAAATCAGTTTTGGGATTGTACTTTGGGATTCTTCCCTCTTCTACCAGCCATCCCTTCCCTGTGCTGACAGCTTGTCCTCATTGCTTCTAATCTGCGGTCTCATTACCTGGCCCAGGGTCTGAGGCTGCTTTATTATTTTCCTGTCGCAAACAGTGGAGAGTTTTTGTGTTGACTGCTGTTTGGGAGTCCCTGTTACTTGCCTGTCTTTGTGGAATTCTGGCAGGCTGGGTTTTGGATGTTACGGCGTATACTGCTCTCTCTTTCTAAAGCTGAGATTAACGTCAGTATGGTGTGTTCTTGGAACTGCTTCTCCAGGCAGAGGGGGAACTATGTGCAGATCCATCCACCACTCACCATTGCCCTACCGCAGCTCATAGGCTACTCTTGTGAGCGAGCGACTGTGGCCATGAAACAAAAGAATAATTGGACTCTGGGAGGATTAAATGTCACCCTGACCTCGGTCGCAGCACATTCTAACCAACATGGGCAGCGTCAGTGACTTCCAAGCACAGAGATTCAGCGGATGCTGGCTCTGCAGAAGGTTGACCTCGAAGTCGGGGAGCAGTCTTATTATAAACTGTTTGCTTAAGACACCTGACTTCCTTCCACCTGCACCAGGACACAAGGCTTCTTCCCCATATTTGCAGTTCAATGCAGCCGACCCTCGGGCATGCCTAGAGCTCACCTCTGGGTCTTCTGCTGTGTTGCAGTTGTTGGCTGAGGAGAAAAACATCTCTTCCAAATATGCGGATGAAAGGGACAGAGCCGAGGCAGAAGCCAGGGAGAAGGAAACCAAGGCCCTGTCGCTGGCACGGGCCCTTGAGGAGGCCTTAGAAGCCAAAGAGGAGCTTGAGAGGACCAACAAAATGCTCAAAGCTGAGATGGAGGATCTGGTTAGCTCCAAGGACGACGTGGGCAAGAACGTAAGTGGCTCTTCATCATCTTTGCTTGTCTACGTTTCACCCACCCACTCTCTGTGCTATTTATCAGTCCACGGGGGAAGGAGGGGGCTCCATGCCTCCTTCATGCTAAGCAATACTCAGGAATTGGAAGGAGTCCCTCAGGCTGATGCAAAGAAGGGGCCTGGTTGAGAACTGCATTTGGGGGTGGGTTCTGAGTCAAGGGTTCCGAGAGGATGGCTCTGGTCTGGACTCCTGGTCATGCATCTTGAGAGTGGCAAAAGCCATCTCCCTGACCTTGATGAGCTGTCCCTGGGGGCTGCCCGACCATCTTCATGACGTCAACCCTTACGTAAAAGGTCCATGAGCTGGAGAAGTCCAAGCGAGCCCTGGAAACCCAGATGGAGGAGATGAAGACCCAGCTGGAAGAGCTCGAGGATGAGCTGCAGGCGACAGAAGATGCCAAGCTGAGGCTGGAGGTCAACATGCAGGCCCTGAAGGGCCAGTTCGAGCGGGATCTCCAGGCCCGGGATGAGCAGAATGAAGAAAAGAGGAGGCAGCTCCAGAGGCAGGTAATCTGTGAGGAGGAAGGAAAGGGGGGAAGGGGAGGTGGGGCGGCCTGCTTCCTTCCTCCCACCTCCACTTCCTGGCTTCATGGAGACTCTGATCTCTCACCTTTGACCTGGGGATGAGAAACCCACCTTGCAGGTGGTTGGGCAAACCTGGGCGCTGGGAAGGGATCCTAGGAGCAGCCTTGCCCGGCAGCGCACGTCTCTCTCCTTGCTCAGCTTCACGAGTACGAGACGGAACTGGAAGACGAGAGAAAGCAACGTGCCCTGGCAGTGGCGGCCAAGAAGAAGCTGGAAGGGGACCTGAAGGACCTGGAGCTGCAGGCCGACTCGGCCATCAAGGGGAGAGAGGAAGCTATCAAGCAGCTGCGAAAACTGCAGGTGGGTGACGCCCCAAGGGCTGGGCGCGCGGGGGAAGCCAGGTCAGCAGCAGTGGGAGGACACAGGCCTCCCTCTGTCGCCAGTGCCTGGTCACCTGGTGCTTTTCCATCACCCTTTAGCTTTGGGGGCTGTTTCCTGCCCTGGGGAAACATCAAGGGGGGGCAACATTTGGGGGGGCAACATCAGGCATTTGGCTGCGGCCCCCAGATCTCAGCACCGCTTCTTAGGTCTGCGGAGCCCATCCAGAACCGTGCCCCAGGCAGCCACCTGGCCACGTGAGGCTGAGGGCTCTGCGGTCAATCGTGGGAAATCCTAGGGTCGGCACAGAAAGGTAATTTGGGCAGCAGGACTCGGTGAGTAAGGACCTCTTAGCTGGTCCCGCCTGTTGACCACGCAGGCTCAGATGAAGGACTTCCAGAGAGAGCTGGAAGACGCCCGCAACTCCCGGGATGAGATCTTTGCCACGGCCAAAGAGAATGAGAAGAAGGCCAAGAGCTTGGAGGCAGACCTCATGCAGCTACAGGAGGTAAAGGCTTCTTCTCGCTGCGAGAGCCCTGATGGGGATGCCGTGATAGCAGCCCCGGGCACCCCCAGCTTGTGCACCCTCGTCCAGCATTCCACACGGGTGGGCCCCATAGCGAGGGTGGGGAAAGACACAGGGTTTCCTCCCTGATGGATCTGCAGGCCTCCCCCTGAGCTCAGAGGAGGCCGAGCCATTTTAGAGACGGCTGGGGGCCAGGTGACAGGAACGGGGTGGATTCTCGGGTGGGCTCAGCCCTTTCCGGGCAGACAGCAGGTTTCCTTGCTCCCCACCTGCCACCATCCAGGATCTAGCCGCGGCCGAGAGGGCTCGCAAGCAGGCAGACCTGGAGAAGGAGGAGCTGGCTGAGGAACTGGCCAGCAGCGTGTCTGGAAGGTATGAGCCTCATGGGGAGAAGGGGGTCCCTAGACTCAGATGATGAGGGAGAGGCAGTCAGAGGAGAGTCTCCTGGACCCCATTTAATGCTGAAAATGATAGAACGTTCAGCTGAGCTTATGACAGGGGTCATGGGGTTCTCCACCCTATTTGAGGGTGTAGCCAGTTTCACTCATTCGGCATGGCGGGGACGGGGAATCTGGGGACGTCGGGGAGGAGGGAATTGATCCTCATCCCAGGCCTGGCTTTGCTGACACCAATTGGCTCCCCACTTCCTGCTATGTACCTTTGGACAAGCCTCTAAGCCTCTCTGAGCCTCAGTTATAAAAGGCGGCAACCCTGAGGCATCGCTTCTCCAAGAGAGGAAGCTCTCTAAGCCTCTGAGTGGAGGCTGGAGGCCCCAGAGCGGCTGCCTTTCCCTTAGGAACGCGCTGCAGGACGAGAAGCGCCGCCTGGAGGCCCGCATCTCGCAGCTGGAGGAGGAGCTGGAGGAAGAACAAGGCAACATGGAGGCCATGAGTGACCGAGTCCGGAAGGCCACACAGCAGGTGGGGCCGGGGCGGCCAGGAGCAGGGCAGCACATGCCTCAGATCCGCCCCGTCCCAAGCCTCACACGGCTTCAGGACAGGCTCCTGTGTGCCAGGCCCCGGTGGGGGTGGACGAGAATGCGAAGACGGGAGAGTAGGGACCCAGCACGTCTGCTCCCGAGCGTCCACTCCCTCCCCTTCCAGTCACACCAGCACCCCGCCTGCAGCACCTCCTTTGGTGGCTCCCTCCAGTAGACGATGCTCACCCACAAGGGCCTTGGCAGTCTCCTTCCTGCTCTTTCCTCAGCCCCCACCTTACAACAGTGAGCACTCAGTGACGTCACTGAGCGCCAGCTCCATGATGGGCGCTGGGGACCCATCGTGTGACCTGGGCGCCTGGGTGGCACCGGGATGCTTTTCCTGGAAGAGCTGCCTCTTGAGCTGGGTCTTCAAGGATGGCCAAGAAAGAGCTGGCTGCTGGAGGGGAAGGAGGAGGGCTTCTGGGTGCTCCAGCTCCAGGGACCTGAGCAGAGGCCAACGAAGGCTGGGGGCTGCGGGGCGGGGGGAGCCGTTCATCTCAGTGCACCGTCTGGCACTTCCCAAGCCCTCCACCTGGTGACCTTCACCCTCCTCCCCAGGCTGAGCAGCTCAACAATGAGCTGGCCACAGAGCGCAGCACGGCCCAGAAGAATGAAAGTGCGCGGCAGCAGCTTGAGCGCCAGAACAAGGAGCTGCGGAGCAAGCTGCAGGAGATGGAGGGGGCAGTCAAGTCCAAGTTCAAGTCCACCATTGCGGCTCTGGAGGCCAAGATCGCACAACTAGAGGAGCAGGTCGAGCAGGAGGCCAGGTACGGTGGAACCAGTGCCCGAACGACAGCCGGCTTGCCAGTGAGTGGCGGGGATGTCGGGGGTCAGTCAGCCTCTCTGGGCATCATTTCTGGCTGAGAAATCAGCTCAGTGGTACCTGCGCTGCAGCTGTGTTGGGAGAACTGAGTGAGAACATAGGAAGGTGCTGTGCCCTAGCATGGCCTGGAGTAAGCCTCTGAGACATTAGCTGCTCTAAGCAGCATGACTCTTCAGTGATGTCAGCCAGACTTCCCAGGAGCTCATGTCACTTTGCCTAACGTTGTGTCTGCAGGATGTCACATTAATGGGTACACAAAACATCCAAATCATCAGCCCACAGACACATGGGAAGGCTTCTCACTTAAGTACGGTCCCTGAGCTGTAAGGTCACAGCACATTCATGACCATCAGATAGGGTCGGGATCCTTGCACTGTTTTTGCTTTCGGTGGTGGCTTTACGGATAACTCACATACCACACAGTTCACACATTTAAAGTGTACAGTTCAGTGGCTTTCAGTGTACAATTCATAGGCACACGCTCACCAAAGTCAACTGCAGAATGCTGTCATCACCAATAAGCAGCCCTGTATCCTTAACCATCACCCTCTATTTCCCATCCCCAGCCAACCACTGATTTAATTTCTGTCTCTGTTGTCTATTCTGGACATTTCGTCAAGTGGGATCATACATCACGAGGCCTTTTGTGACTGGCTTCTTTCACGGAGCATGTTTTCAAGGCTCCCCCATGCTGTAGCTGATGTCAGCACTTCATTCCTTTTCATGGACGAACATTATTCTCAGGATGAGCCCTGAGTTGGGCTCAGGAAAAGTGCCCACCGTGGGCCATGCTGGTCTGGTTTACACACCGACTGCTAGGGAGGCCCTCCCTATCCGAAACATCCCCACTCCCCCTGTGTGTGCAGAGAGAAACAGGCGGCCACCAAGTCGCTGAAGCAGAAGGACAAGAAGCTGAAGGAGGCCCTGCTGCAGGTGGAAGACGAGCGCAAAATGGCAGAGCAGTACAAGGAGCAGGTAACCCTGCCCCGCCCCCTCCCAGCCCCGCAAGCCCCGCCACAGACCCCCCCTGACCCTCAGGCCTCTCCTTGACAGGCTGAGAAAGGAAACACGAGGGTCAAGCAACTCAAGAGGCAGCTGGAGGAGGCGGAGGAAGAGTCCCAGCGCATCAACGCCAACCGCAGGAAGCTGCAGCGGGAGCTGGATGAGGCCACAGAGAGCAACGAGGCCATGGGCCGCGAGGTGACGGCGCTCAAGAGCAAGCTCAGGTGAGGGACCAGCCCTCGGGGGCCTCATCTCATGGGCTGGCTGCACGGGTCGGCCTGAAACCTCCACAGTGGCTCAGAGCCCCTTTCCCCAAAGCCCTCGCGGCTTTCCGGCTCAGCATCACGTGTGCAGCACCATCATGTGCTGGACGTGGGCGGGGCCCAGATCACAGGGGCCCTCCCTCTGAGCAGCACCCCTTCTGTCCTAACAACCGCTCCCATCCTCCAGGTGAGGAGGAGGAGGCGGCAGTACCTCCATCTCCTGAGACCTTTCTTCGCTGTGTCATCTGCAGAATCCCTTCTCCCTTAACCTCTTTTCTGGACTTTCTCTTCCCCACCTTTCCCTGACTCGGCGTTTCTCTGCACTACTGCCATTCAGGGCTGAATTATTCTTTATCATGGGCTACCCTGTGCACTGGAGGATGTTAAGCAGCATCCTTGGCCTCCAGCCACTAGATGCAGTGGCACTTCCCCCAGCGTCCCCCGGGGGTGCCAGCACCCACAGTCGAGACCCTCTGCCGTAAGTGTACTGCGGTTGTTTTCTCTCCCACACCCCTGAACCTCCGAGCCTGAAGGGGGTGGGTGCTCCCCCACTCCTCAGGGCTCCTTCCCATCCCCTGGTCCACCTGGTTCCCTGAAGGTTTGAGCTCCGTGCTTCCCATCACACTCGCTCACACCCCACAGCAGGTGGGTGATCCAGCCTCTCAAGTCCACGACCTTCTCTCCTCCAGGACCCTGCCACTCCCCGGGCATTCCCAGTAACTCTCAGCCCTAATGTGACCGTCAAGCACCCATCATCTGCCTGCCACCACGTTTCTTTAGCTCACTCCCTCCGTCTCCGCCGGGGTCTCCAACCCCTCGGCTTATCCTCTCATCCTCTCGCAGCCCCACCGACTCCATGGTTATGGTCGGCCTCTTCCACATCCTCCACACTCTGGTCTCCCCTCCTGCTGTGTTGTGCTGACTTGGTTAAAACACAAGCCAAATTAAACCCAACTGCCAACCTTCTGCAGCTCAAAGCAGTGTGGAAAAGCAAACAGGTGTGCTGCCACTTCCGCTGGAAACTCTAAACGGCGGAACCAAGCCGACCTCACTTAGTGCTGCCTGGACTTTGGCCTCCCCTTCCTCTCAGTCCCCGCCTCCTCTCACCCTCCCCCATCCTCTCAGCCCTCCCCACTTAGGCATCTGCTTTTCACTCTCCCTAAACTTACTATCCCTGTCATCCTCACTCAGCTGATGATTTTACTTCCTGTTTAATGGAAAAATGGAAACTATCATGAAGTATAGACAAGCCCCCACTTCCCTATCGACACACCTCCCTACATCTATGCTCATTTCCTCTGTTTTTTCCCATTTCTGTGCTCCACTGTCCAGCACCAACTGAGGTCCACCCCACCATCAGACCCACCCTCCCTCTTGTTTAACTGAGGACGTTGTTCCTGAAAGTCCTACCCTTCTCCCTTGTGATATGTTCTCTCTCACTGAGTCATTCCATTAGGTGAACAAACCTAATCCCCCTTCCCTGCTGTTACCACAAAACTCTAACTCAGTGGTCAGTCCTCACCTGACTCAGCAGCATATGCTGTAGCCCATCACTCCTCTTTACTGGGCCTCCCAGATACCACCCTCACCTGGTATCCCTCCTACCTTTCTGGCCGTGTTTCACCTCTTCTGCTGGTACCTCATCTCAAAGCCCAGTTGCTGTTGGTCTGCCCAGGGCGCCATCCCGGTCCTCTCTCCACCCGTACTGCTGCTCATTCCTTAGGTGATCTGAACCAGCCTGGTGGCTTCAAAGTTCCGTCTGTAGCTAGTGACTTCCTAGTTTATCTCCAGCCCAGACTTCCTGGGATTCCAGACCTCCTTGACATTCCCATTCAATGCCTAACAGGCAGTTCACACCTAAACATACCCCAACCTGGGCCCTGACTGAACCCCTTCACCCCAAAACCAGCTCTTCTCACAATCCTCCGCAGCTGAAAGTTGCCATTAATCCAGGCCACAAACCTTGTGCTCATTCTTTAGTCTTCTCTCTCCTTTACACCCTGCATCCACTCTGTTGGGAAATCTGGTCAACTCTCCCTTAAAAAATACTCTACATCCAGAATCGAACCACTGCTTGCCACCCTGGTCCAAGCTACCCTCTCCTCCCACCTAGACAACCTTCTCAGCCTCCTTGTGGGCCTCTCTGCATCCATACTGGCCCCTTATAGTCTGTTCTCAACACAGAAATGGAGCTGGATCACGTCCCTCCTTTGCTTGGAGCCCTCTATAGGGGCTCCACCTCACTCACAGCCAAAGTAACATCTTCACAATGGTTAGTTCCACTAGGCCCTACGTGATCTCTGTACTCTGCCTCCTAAATTACCCCTCCACCTCCACCTCTTCCTACACTGCCTCAAGGCCCTTGCACTGGCTGCTCTCCCTGCCTGGAATGCCCCTCCCCCCAGCTTGCTGCACTAGCTGGCGCCTCCTTCCCTTCCTGCAGGTGTTCACTCACCCATGTTACTAGAATTTCCTACCTTACTCTTTACTGTTCTCTCTCTTACCCACTTGTCATCATGGAACTTGCTATTTCTTTTACTTATCTCGTACACAGTCTGTCCTCGCTCTTGGCCTGCGAGCCCATGAATACAGAGGCTTTGTCTGCTTACTCGTCCCCAGTGTCTGGGATAGTGCTGGGCACAGAATAAACCTTCAATTGTTGAGTCAGAGGTGATGTTTCTCCAACCTCAGGCATTCTCGTACCACCTTTGCCATTTTGCCTTACCACCTGTACTTCTGTTGACTTGATGTTTTCTTTGAAATTAACTATTTAATCATACATATGTCTATTTACAAATGAAACCTACCACCCCTGTACTGTTAAACCAGCATGCCTTGCATCAACAGGTCACAATGAAGTTGAAACAGTGAAAACTAAACAATAGTGAATTCTAGCTATTGTGGCCACAAATTGATGACTATGACCTGAAGGCAGACTTCTCAGTTAGAAAGGGAATGACAAGACATTAGCACCAAACAGATTTTCTGACATAATCACTTAATTCCACTTAAGAGTGGAAAAGGGAATACCTTTCTCACCGTGCAATTCAGCAGTCCAAGGGCATACCTAGGAACCCTCTGCAATCACCTGGCATCTCGACTCCAGACTCTGAGAACCACTGCACGAGACAAGGGGAAAGCCCAAACCCCTTTCAGGAGGGGAAAGAGAGCAACTGGCTCGGAGTACAGGGATTTGGGAAGGAGCCCCCTGCCCGTGCAAGGTGAGGGGTGGTGCGTCCCCACGGCTGGACCCCCCAGCACTCGCTCGGCTGCTGACTGGATGCTGCCCTGCCTCGGAGGCGGGCTGAGCAGTGGGAGAGCAGTCAGCCACCCCAGCTCTCTCACCCTTTTGTTGTCCCTGCTCCCTTTCTTGGGACCGATGATTCTTGCAGCACATGCCGACCACCCTCTTTGGGTTCTGCCCCAGACAACGACCCTTCTTGGGCTGTACAGGCTGGCATCGGACTAACCATTTTTTACAGTGAATATGAACACGCACACAACATACAAGTGGAAGACGGGTCCTACCTTTTCCACCTTCTCTGGGTCCTCTAGATGTACAAAAGCACAAGATCAAGCACTAGAGCCTTGAGTGAGGTGCGCAAGCCTAGCCAGCTCCTCAGCGAGCAAGGAACTATAGAGCAAGTTTCACACAGTTTTACCAGGCAGGTAAATCTCAACACAAGCCCTGCTTAGAGCCCGAACAACGCACCTATCACTCCTGACACCACCAGGCATCTCCACAGGAGCCGCCCAGGGTGCCCACCTCTACTGTCTTGCTATGGGCATAAAAGGCAACGGACGGAGTAATGATACTAAAACGCGAGGCTGCTGCGGGCTCCTTGCCCAGGTCTGTTCAGGTTCTGTTCCCACAAGGATATTTTGGACTAGCTTACTCAGATTCCTTTACGTTCCTGAACAGATACGCAGAATGGGAGGAAGCCACCTGAGTTCTTCAGAGAAGTTCTGAAGGACAGAAATTTGCTTTTTAATTGGGGGAAGAAAAGGCTCGTCCTTTTGTGTGCCAGGCTCTCTGAGATCTCGTGGCTTCAGGTGCTCCACCTTAAGGGTGACTTAAAGGTGCCTTTAATTATTTAATTGAAGCAAATGCATTGATGATTAAAACTGCACTTAAATGGGAGGATGGTAACCACCGGGGACTCTCTCTCTCTGTTTCAGAGGCCCCCTCCCCCAGGAAACTCCGCAATGACTCACCAGGTATCATGCCTGCAGCTTCGCGGCTCATGTCTGTGGCTCTTGGTTTCCATTTCCTTTCTGCCAGCCTGCCCCCCCCCCCGCCCCCTGCCCCCCTTTTGTGGCCCTCGCAAATTCCCGGGATTCCTACAAAATCTGAAGGCCTAGATATCTTAGTTCAAAACTTTAGTCTTTTAGTCTTTCTTCAAAACCAACATCGACACAAGAAGACCTCATCGCTTTACCCATTTTCCTTCCTTCCTTCCTCCCTCCCGCTTTGGCGTGTGACGTGGCACTGATGTGGCCTGTCGCCGCGTGCTGAGGGTTTAGAGGCTGCGTGTGGCTTGGATGGCTCTTACCTGTGTGACAGGCCCCTAATAATGAAGAGGCCATGGCTGTGCCGTACTCCCTCGTCTGGCTCAGACACCACGCTGAGCAGATATGCCAGCTCCACTGTCTGGGTACCATCCTGGAGAACGGCTTCCATCCGGCTGGTCTGGTTCACAAGTCAGAATTAGCAAAGCACAGGGTCACGGTGGCCGCAGCCCAGCAATGTGCCCCCCAAGGTGGGGTTTCCACACACGCGTGCGAGGGAAACGAGCTCTCACCCCGATGTCTCACTGGGGTTGCGTGGGGCTTCAGCAAGGGCCAGCTGCTAACTGCATCTTCAGTGCACGAGGGCCACAGCGGCCACCACAGGGCCGGGCGCGGTCCAGGCAGATCCTTTATTGGAGGTCTCATGGGCACATGTTCACGGACTGGGGATGGACACCCAAGACTCAGGGAGCGCACGGGGCCTTCAAAAGACAGGGTTGAGAGGCCTCGACTTCTCTGGGATCCTGACAGTGTCCTCACACATGAAGTGAGGCACCTGGGGCCTGGCTTTCACCTCCTCCTCGAGAGACCCAGCCAGCCCTGCCTTGTGTCTGTCTTCTCTCTTGGAGAATCCTGCCTTGCTGTCGCTACCCAAATACTTAAAGCTGGATGAGGTCTTGGCAGGAGTTTTAGGCGGGAGCATCACACCTCCAAGACACGGCTTTTGAGTAGTTTTTCTGCCAGCGCATCTCGATCACGGGATAAGCTGGAGTCTAGGGTTGGCTGGGGTGTAGGACCCACCCGTTGTTGGAAACTGAGTCCTTGCAAAGCAGCAGGTGCTTACGCTCTTGTGCCGATCCCTGGGATGCCAAGAGTACCTTAGATACGTTTCTGAGTCCATGAATAGAATCCAAGTTCTCCAGGATCAAACCCTTTAAGAAAATTTTAGAGGGGTCCTTTACTTCCTGTGACAGATATAGCCAGTGTCAACCTTTGCCTAGGATTTGAAGCCAGTTCCTTCAAGAAAGGCCCCTGAACCAGAACAGACCGGCTTCGGGACTGGTGCCCACGCAGGGGGCTTACAGGGACCCAGGCGCGATTGATTTACTTCTTAGATCAAGGGAGCGCATTAATCAGTTAAACTCTTCTAGTTAGCAAATGCAGACTCTTCGGAGACACAAAGGGAGCCTGAGCCACTGTTTCCAGCTCCAGGCCATCCCATCCAGTTTTGAACCTGGAGGGTTAGACACGGAGGAGAGCTGTGTGGATGGCTGCTGAGCCCTGCACGCCGGGACCCTACTTTGTCCCGAGTTCTTGGAGAACACAGTGCTAAAGAAGGAAGAGACTTTCAAAGAACCTCTAGAGACTGAGTGATAGAAAGTTAGTTCCAAAGGAGCTGGAGGACTTCCCTGGCGGTCCAGTGGTTAGGACTCTGTGCTTCCCCTGCAGGGGGCACAAGTTCAATCCCTGGTTGGGGAAGTTCTGCCTTTGAGATGCGGCCAAAAATAAATAAATAAATAAAAGGGGCTGGAGGCCTAGAAGCTTCCCTCTGATGGGAGTGAGGCTGACCCAGGTCTTTAGTCAGCAGTAGCTACTAAGTATTTATTCTTGATCGCTGCCCCTTGGGAAGTACCATCCACCGTCCCCAGAGCGTTTTACCAGCCCGGGTTCCTCCCACCCTTGGACTCCAGAAGGCTCGTGCTGGGAAGCCCCATGTCAGCGATCAGGAAATCTCTGGGCCTTGCTTATGCCTCCTGTCTTACCTGAGTTGCCCCCTTTGACTAAAGAACTGACGGGCTGGGTTCACTGGGATGGGCTCACCCTCGTGGCTTTTCTGTCCATACTTTGTGTGGCGAAGCAGGTCGTTTTTGTTGCAAAAAACTTGCTTTCTTCTTAGACATCCTAAAATGAGTGAAGACCTGTCAAACAGGGTCAGATGGCTGGAGCCCAACACACAACATTATTTGTTGTGGTCGCTGAAAAGAAGGCAAACTTTCCTTCCAAACAGTGGAGGTTAAGTACAGGCGGGTCTGATTTTTCCTCCTCCTGCCTGCCCTGCCCTCCTATGCAAAGCCTTACTTCAGGTGACCAGGGCAGGCCCTGTGGGAAAAGGGCATCCAGAGCACGGAGGAGAGGAGATGGGAGCAGAAAGGACAGAGAGAAAGGGGTGTCCCACCAGCTAGGGCTAAAAGACACCCTGGATTAACATGTCTAATGTTTTTCTGACAAATATTCATTGAGCACCCGTTCTATGCCTTGCACAGTGCCTGCCATGGGGCGCCCCAAACAGGCGAGATCCCTGCCCTGGGGGAACTCAGAACAAGAATTCTGCTCCATAAAAGCAGAGCAATGCAGTGCCTTTAACCAGACAGCACCCTTGGCATCCATGCAGGGACCTCCTTCCCTCTCAAGGGTTGGTGGTCATTCTCACCTTCCTACAATTCAAAACCTAAACCCCTGCCCCCTTTTCCTTCTGAAAGCAAGGAGGTACAGACACAACAGGTCCCCCTCATCCCTGCTCCACAGTGTAGGAATAATCCCATGAGGCCATCACCCCCACTTGCCTTTTTTCCTTCTTTTCTAAACAGAAATCCACAGCCAACCAGAATCCTGTGGGTCAGCAAATGACCAAGCCAGATACTTTTTAAAGCAGATGGTCCTGCTTTGAAAAACCTACTTTGCCCCCATTCCAGCTGATTAAATGCACCCATATGGGTCAGGATTTGTTCACTTCAACCTGAATATTTGCGTCTCATTCGAGTTTGTTTGTGTTTGTTTTTTGCCCCGTCTGAAAATCTCTTCCAAGCTCGAGGGAGATTTCTGTACTCAAGAAACATGCGTTTTCTTAACACCCACAGGCGAGGGAACGAGACCTCTTTTGTTCCCTCGAGAAGGTCTGGAGGACGTAGAGTTATTGAAAACGCGGACGGTTCCGAAGAGGATATGGACGCTCGCGATGCAGACTTCAACGGAACCAAAGCCAGTGAATGAACAACTTGCTCAAAACAGGACAGAACCAAACCCAGTGGACTCCTCTTAGCACCGTCTAAATCCATTTTCAAACTCCAAACATCACAGACACCCCTCACGATGAATATAAAGACCACTACCCTGCATTCAGGGCATCAACTTAAGTTTGGAACGATGTACCGAAGGAGAAAAACCCAACAAGAGACACAGACACACCCACTCCCTCTGCCGAGAACTGTGCAGAGATTTTGAATTTTTAGAAAAATATATCCATGGTAACTAATCACTGGCAACTTAGTTTACATGAATTGGGGAGAAAGTCACCACGATGGGTGCCACTGTCCCCACCCCCAGCCCTTCCTGCCCTGTGGACTCGTCCATTGTCCCGGTGGGCCCTGGTTTGAAAATTCCTCTTCCCTCCGGTTCCCACACATCAGATGCACACAGTTCACCGAGACCAAGTGCCTTCTGTAGTCACGTGAATTAAAAAGGAGACGCCGCTCAAACGGCTAAGAGCAGGAATGTCACACTGTTTTATATGCACCCCAGCTGTACTTAAGGACACCCTCACTAATAAAAGGTTATAAATCACTAGAATAGAGTTGACTTTTCTGTTGTTTTCTAGAGAAAGAGGACGGGGTGGGGGGGGTGGCCTCATTTAATCCTCATGACAACCCTATCAAGTCAGGGTTATTATTTCATTAAATGGGGAAACTGAGGCCCAGGGAGGTGAGATGAATCGTCTGAGACCCCACAACTGGCCAAGAGCAGAGCAGAGACACAGAGTGAGTGTGAGTGAGGGGCTCCTCCACACAGGAGGTGGGTGGCTCGAGGCCCAGGGAGTAGGACCATGCCCGGGAAGAACATATTTATCAATCAAAACAGCACGTATTTAATGTGAAGAATGTGAGTTCCTTGAATGTTTGAGTTAAAACACAAGACTTCGCCCAGCAGGGCTCGACAAACTTTTCCTATAAAGGCCCAGAAACTTGAGTATTTTAGCCTCCATCATGGTCTCTGTCACATTTTTGTCTTTTTTTAAAAAAATTAAACCACCCTTTAAAAATGTAAAAACCGTTCTTGGCGTGAGGGCCATAAAACCCAGGCCTGGGCCCGTCCCTTCCTTGGCCTGCATGTCCTAGACAGAGGTCCCTGGCGAAGTTTCCACTCAATACATATGATTCCATACACCAACTCCATGGGATCAAACAGACTGAAAAGAGGGGAATTACAGAAACCAAGGACGCACTGAATGACCAAATGCGAATACACCCTGAACAGGACATGCACGTGTCCCAATACAATTCTAAGAAGCTGACTCGAAAGGAAATCTTTAAAAAAGTAGTTTTTTTCATAGTCACTTGGTTAAAAAAACAAAAGTTTTTCATCACCAGATAGCAAACACAGAAGCACAAAGGCAGCAGCATTTACTGACCACCACAAACTAGCTGAAAATCAGTTTCTCTTGATTTTATTGTTCTTTTAAAAAAATAGAAGTACATCTTTTACCGATATAGGTTAGAATGTTGCCAGGGCAACGAAGTGGGCACTCAAGTTTAATTCTCTGCTGAATTTCAGTAGCATTTGAAAAGTTCTGTTTTCAACTCAAGGATATTTTTGCTGTTCTTTTGGAAAAATAACTTAGTAACAGAAGGCCGTTAAGCTGCACGCACGCGCTGGAATTCATGTGTTCTTTTTACTTGCGTCCAAATTGTGAGACTGCCGTTCACAACCAGCAGGGATGAGCTGCACGCCATCTGTGTGGAAATCCTGGGTTCGTTTCTTCTTTAGTAAGGAACCTCCCACCGACAGTCTTGGTGGTTTAATCTTATCCGAAGGTCACCCCAATTATTTCACCAAGGCTTTGAATGAAGTCCTGTTCTTAGGGGCTGCATTACCAAGGCCATCACACCCCAGAGACCCTAAGGGTCCTGAAGCAGAGGTCACCCCCAGGCCAGGACAGAGGGGCTCAGGACAACTTACAGCCAGGATTGGTCTAAAGAGGACACAGAGTTTCCACTGACCTGGTCCCACAAAACGTACTCTAAAACTCAAGCATGCCTCTAAAAGACTCAGTGAGAGGCAGATTAAAACGTCTCAGAGGTACACCACACCACAGTTTAAATAAAAGGTACATGCCTGTTCTGTTCTTCACCCCTAGATGTGATTTCAGTGCACTGATCCCTGCTGTGCCAAAGAGCACTGGAGATTTTGTTCTGGAAGAAGCTCCAGCAAAGTGGGGGCCGGAGTGAGCCTGAGATGGGCTCAGACCCCACTTTATAGGTGTCCCCGCTCATGAAAAACACCTCTCAAGACCAATCAGGACTCAGGTCTGCTGAAAATGATGAAGCAGCCTCAGCACCCACGTCGCCATTTCCAGAGGGTCCGCTTTGTCCCTGTCCATTGGCAACACCCCGACAAGGAGGCCAGGGGTTATGAGATGGCATTTCCTGGGGACGACCACCCGGGGCCACAGGCGATCCCCGCTCCCCACCGTCACTGGCTAGTGTGACTGCTTGCTCGTATATCTCAAACTAACTTAAAAAAAACAAAAACCTAGTTTAAAGAGGGAAGGAGGATAAAATGACTCCTGCACAGACACCGGGGCCTTGGCTTCCGTGGATTTCCTAAAGCAACATCTTGACTACACCCTGGGCTGACGGCAGCGATGGTGAGGAAATATTTGAAGGCGGCTTCCCAAATTCCAGGCGTTTTCCCAACCTTCAGACAGAGCAAACCAAATTAGGCGGACATTACAGCTGTTATAGACTGGCTAGCACGGGGCCCCACAAAGTTATAAGAGTGAATATCAAGGTCGGGAGCAGTGTCTCACTGGGTCTCAATTTTCTCTCCTGTGAAATGAAGAAAAGGACACTGGCTATCTAGGGCTCACATGCCCAAGGCCACGCAAAAAGCCCAGTCGCAGAAGACGCTCCAAAAAAAACACCCACATCTAAAGGTCCGGAAGTTATGTGCATGCTGGGGAGAACGATTCTTCATTTCCTGTCCTCTGTCTGCCACTGATCGCTCCCAAATTTACGTGGCCTGGGGTCCAGTGAGATGGTGGCGCATCTTACAGAATTCTAGAATCTGGAAGCTGCACTGATTTTCTTCAGGCAAGAAAATAAATGAAGCTGTTAGAGGTCAGATTTGTGTTTTCCAATCAGGTGACTGGCTTCAGGAATCTAGTCTGGCTGATTCAGTTTCCTGAAGGTTCTAAAGGTTAAAAAAAAAAATCCTCTTTTGGGGGAAGCAGAGCAGTGTTTGAAGCTTGAGTCTTAAACAAGGGAGTGATTTATACAAAGGACATTCTCACAGCATGACCAGAAGCTGGGGCTGCAGAATCAAGTAATAAAAATGACCCTCTCCTTGGCCATTTGCCTAAATCAGCACACACACCACCTAACTCTGTCTTAAGGGATGGAGTAGAGGATAATACCTCATTGACATAATCCTGCGACTTTGAAAAATGGCTATGGGTCAGGGGTCAGAGGCTCCCGGCTGGAGAGGATGGGTTCTCCCGACACTGAGGAGGAACAGCAGAAGGTACTGACCCTTTGTCACCCAGAGGCACGCTGGTGCTGCCTGGCCGTCTGTCGCCGCCGTCTCTGTTCTTGCTCCCCCACCCTGAGGCTGGGCCACTGGGTCGGTTTGGGGACTGATCATACACGAAGTTCCGGCAGGAAGCAAGTTTGGACTCCAGAGCCTGGAGAGAAATACGCTTTCCTGTCTCAAGCTGAAGACAAGAACTCTTGCCTCTCACCAGAGACCATACACATAATAATAGCTTAAGACAGTGGTTGTCAAACTGGGTTGTGTGTTAGAATCCCAAAGCGTGCTCCACCCCATCACCAAATTCAATGTATGTCCAGCTCGTAGAACTGGTAGTCTAAGATATTTAGGAGCTTCCAGAAGAGTCCCCAACCCGACCTATGAATTAAGTCTGCCTACAAGAAATATGAAATCAACTTTTGGAATCATTCACTCTCTCCGCTACCTTGTAAAACATGCACCACGTGGCAGGAGGTTTGAAGAAGGACTTGCCTCGCTGTAAACAGACCCTCTGGAAACCAAATGGGTACTGAGATCACCCTGAGCTTCTGTATACTCTAACTAAACATAAAAACCTGCTTATATAACAGCGATCCAAAAAAAACAAAAGCCAAAAGGAAAAACATAGAAAACGAGCTGCAAGCTTCTATTAACTCTGAATGCATACATTCTGGTCAATGACAGACTGGCAGGACTTAAACTCTGTGGCTTTCCAGGCATCATTTTTAAAACTAAGAAAAATAACTACAGAGAATATCTATGTGATTTCTTAAGCACAAAAGACTCCTTCCCTGGAATTAACATAAAACCTATAAGGTCATGTTCTCTGCCCTAGCCTTTCAAGATTTTCCCTTTAACTCCCTGAGAAATTAAAAAAAGGGAAGGCAGTTTTCAAATGTTTCTCAGTTTTTTCAAATTAAGAAAAAATATCATAGATACCATCCGAATCTCCCAAATTGCCAGGGAAAATGGTACAGGGAAAGAAAGATATAGTCGGGGACCAAAGGGGGACTCAGGGCCACAGCCCGGGTGTTTGTCAGAAACAACACCCATAGAAGCACAGCGACTGTAAGGGACACGAGAGCCAGGGTGACACCTGCACCTAACGAAGCCTCTGCCAGAGGGGAAGCAATAGGTAAGGTCACCCCTCAAGTCTCCTGAAGACAGAAGACACCACACGGACCCTGGGGAAGCGCCGTCTTACCCCCACTTTCCGCAGCAGGTCTCCCACAATGTTGAGGGCAGATATCCGGGCCGCTGGCGTGAGGGGGGTCCCCCCAGTGGAGTCGTCCAGACCTGCGTGTGCAAAAGGATGCACACATGACACCAACACACACTCAAAAGTCTGCACTAACGTCTCTGAACGTGAAACCCGGGGGTGGGCAAGCAAGCCCCTCTGATCCCAACGCTGCCCTGTTTCGGTCAATGGTTTGTTGCCTAACATAACAAGAGCATATCTGATGACCAACTTCTTGCAGCCTTATAATGACTATACTTAATATTTATCTTTACCTGCTATTCTTTTTAAACAAAATCAAAACAGGCCCTCTTAAACTTCTAGGAATTCCATACAGTTAATTAACATTAACAGCATCTGAACAAGCCCCACTGGTAAGGGTTCTGCTCCTCAGAGCCTCCTCTCTCTTCAAAGCAGGGCTCACGGAGCAGCAGGACCAGCATCACCTGGGCGCTTGTTAGAAACGCAGGATCTCAGGCCCTGCCCAGACCTGCTAAATCTGAGGCCCAGCTGAGTCGTGTGCTTATTCAAGTGTGGTCTAGCCTGGGATTGTGGAAACCTCACACTCTCTTCATCCTGGGCACAAGCTGAGGGACAGGGAGCATGTGGTGGTGTAACCCCGGGAGCCGGCCTGCCATTTGCCAGCTGCGTGATGTCAGGCCAGCTCCTTAACTCAGGGCCTCAGTCTCCTCACCCATCACATGGGGACAGCACTTGCATTACTTGCGTCTTGGGCCATGGTGCGAATCCAGTGAGGTCATATGTAAGTACAAAGCACAGTAAGCAGAGGGACTGGCATATCCCACGTGCTCAATAATTGTCTATTTTTATTATTTACTATTAAGTGGCCCAATCAGAGCCTCACAGTTAATCAGTCAGCAGAGGGGCTGGGGAAGAACTCAAATTTCTTGGTTTTTACTGCATAGCACAGGTTATGCTGGGTCCAGTTCTAGATGATGTATTGCTGGACCCACAGAATCCTTTTTAAATTTTTTATTTGGTTACTGAAACTTTTAATTTGGGAGATTTCATATTAGACAAGAGGATTTCTGGCTTCTGGTGAAGAGTGGAGTGCCTGCTGAGCCCACACCTCTTGCGGTAGAAGCAGAGTGGCAGCTGCCCCTCTGGATGAGGCTTCCATTCTCTACTTTGCCGCAGACTCCACTACTCCCTATCGTCTTACATCCAAGAGGCTCCTCCCACGCACCACAATGGTCTGCCCCTGTGAGCACCCCAGTTTTCTCCCTGCTGTACAGCCTGGTCCTGCTTCTCTCTCACCCAGGACCCGCCCCGGTTCTCACCCAGGAAAGCTTTGTGAAGCCAAGAGAACCCTCCTGATTCCCATCCTCCTTACCACGTCTGAATGTCCCAGGTGTGTTTAAGCTAGAGCTGGGTCCTCGATGAGCTATGGGGGTGGATGGCACAGAACCAGTGGCCTGTACAGCTGTGTCTGTCCTTTCAGCTTCCACAGAGCTGGGCATGGGGGTCCTGGGTTTCTCCTGCTTTTGCTGCACAGCCAATTCTTGCCGCAAATCTGGGCCAGGAAAAGGATTCAGATTTAAGTCTCTGCTTTGAGTGATGAGGCAAGGGGAGGGTCAACAGGAGACACTGGTCAGCAAGAAGAACCATCAGAGTGAAAAACTCCAGGTGGAAACCCTGAATGAAGCAAACCCCACAGGACCTTGCCTGGAAGGCTTGGTTTTTCTTTTGAGTAAAAACAAAAAGGTTTAAAATTTTTTTCAAATCATGGCAGTGATACACTACTGCTTTTACTGTTTTAAGAGAATTCAAATGTATCAAGGTATACACAGAATACTCAGTGAAAATGTGCTTTCCCAACCCGTCCTCAAATGCCCCTTCTCACTCCTAATCAACTGTAACATGAGGGAGATCTTCTCAATCCTTTTTCCCTGCATTTCACACATAGAGTTTATATGTGTATCTATTAAGCATATAAGATGAATAACTTTTATTAAGCGTAAATAGAAACATACATCTACTATCTATGTGTTTTCCCCCCTTCAATGGTATGTCCTAATAGGCTTTTTTACTTATTTAATTTTTTTGGCCAAGCGGCATGCAGGATCTTGGTTCTCCAACCAGGGATCGAACCCGTACCCCCTGCAGTGGAAGCACGGAGTCTTAACCACTGGACTGCCAGGGAAGTCCCTTAACAAGTTTTCTATGACTACATTTATATCTATACCGTATTTGTTTGAACAACTGTTTAACTAACATTCCACAAAATAAATCTATGTAATTTACTTAAGCACTTCATTACTGATGGGCATTTAGGAACAACTACCTTTTAAACTTAAAAGAGTTTTTCTTTCTAAACCCCCTTCTACTGGCTAAACATTAGAAACGAAATGAATGTCATAAACAATTAATTGGGACTTTAACAAAATCTCTTATGGACCCAACTTGGATGACTTGCTAATGTCTTAGAGTTAGAAAGCTCTACCTTTGGAAGTGCTACCTCCAAAGAGCAAACGCTGATGAGATTCTAGAGGTCCAAGCCACGTGTATCAGCAGCCATCAAGTCACAAAAGAAATGGGCTGGCTAGCAATTCCATCAACAGGCATTTTCTCCCCACAAAACTCCTGTGCTCCTGCTGGGCATAAAGTGGGTGCTGGGCTTAAATACCCACAAAGGGTCTCTACAGGGTTGGACATCGGACAATTCTTAGCACAGGGTAGGGACCAAGGCTCAGCCTGCCCAGTGTGTTCCCTGCCCTCGGAACACAGGTAATGCTGGGTGATGCTGTGGGACAGGACACCCTCAGACCCGGAGAGGGCACAACGGTGGTGAAACACACAGAGCAAAGCCAAGGCCTCCTGACCTCTGGCTTCATCCTTCAGTCGCTGAACAGATTCTAGGAGATTCTCCTTCTCGTCCAGTTCGCTCTCCAGGAAGGCATTTCTTTCAATGGCTTGATTCAAGCGCTGTTCAAAGTCCTCAAGAGACATGATCGTGGCCCTGGGTGAGAGACAAGCAAAGCTGCCCAAGACCGCAGACGGCATATCCGTCTGGCACCTACAGCCCCGGGGAGCAAGAAGGGTCATGCACACATGGTGCAAGTCCCCGCTCTGGCACGTCCTAATCCCACAGAGCTGAGCAGGCCCCTCAACCTTCCTGGACCCAGCTCTTCACCTGCACAGTGGGAACCTCTCAGCTCACGAGATGCACACAGCTGTCCCAGGGGGTTAAATAAGATCATGTCCATAAAGCACTTAGCAACGAGCCAGGACCTAATTAGGACCATAGACAGGCTCCGGTCAGATGCCACGATGTGGCATGTTCCATCTTGTCTCGGAGACTCACGATGCAGTCGGCATTCAGAACATCCCACTAAAACGCACATGCAATGTAATAACACGCATTTAAACAGCTAAGGGAGGCCATCTTCATCCCTCAGTTACCTTAAAAAGTTAAAAAAGTTCACAACGCCCAGCCCCAGCCCAGCTGCCCTAACAACTGCTTCTTTTGGACAGTGTAGATAGCCACTGGAATGCCGTGTTAAAGGCACTGGCAGGGCTCCCTGGTGGCGCAGTGGATAAGAATCTGCCTGCCAATGCAGGGGACACAGGTTCAAGCCCTGGTCTGGGAAGATCCCACATGCTACGGAGCAACTAAGCCCGCACGCCTAGAGCCCGTGCTCTGCAACAAGAGAAGCCACTGCAATGAGAAGACCGTGCACTGCAACGAGGAGTAGCCCCCGCTTGCCGCAACTAGAAAAAGCCCACACACAGCAATGAAGACTCAATGCAGCAAAAAAAAAAAAAAAAAAAAAGGGTAGTGACAAGTGCTGCAATAAGGAAAACTGTTTAACTGTCTGGAAAAGCTACCTTCTCTGGGCCTCAGTTTCCTCACATGCAAAGCAGGGGTAATAACTTCCGCATGGGGTGGGGGGCTGGGGAGTGCAGCAACACACAAAACACACAACAGATGTTTCACACATAAGTGCTCAATAAATGTCAGCAACTTTTCTCACTGATCCCGTGTTTGTCTCCAGAAGAACCTTTAACATCCCCGTAACTGTATCTCATGGTGATCAGAAGCATCTGTTTGGAGTGGAACCCATGAGTTAACACCTTGCTCTAACGTGTAAGACTAGCTAAGTGTCCCTGGGGAACTTAACCTCTCAGGGCCTCTGGGCCTCCAACGTCAAAGTGAGGATCAATCATTCATTTATTCACCACTTTCTACTATGTCAAGATTGAGTCGTATTAGTTCCTACCTCAAAGGGTCTTTAGAGGTAAAGAAGATAAAGTTACCAAAAGTGCCTGATTTAAATATCATCCCTTGGGACTTCCCTGGTGGCACAGTGGTTAAGAATCCACCTGCCAATGCAGGAGACATGGGTTCGAGCCCTGGTCTGGGAAGATCCCACATGCCGCTGGAGCGACTAAGCCCGTGCACCAGAACTAATGAGCTTACGCTCTAGAGCCCACAAGCCACAACTACTGAGCCCGCGTGCCACAACTACTGAGTCCAAGTGCTACAACTACTGAGCCTGCGCTCTAGAGCCCGCAAGCCACAACTACTGAGCCCGTGTGCCGCAGCTACTGAGGCCTGTGTGCCTAGAGTCCGTGTTCCACAACAAGAGAAGCCACCGCAATGAGAAGCCCGTGCACCGCAGCGAAGAGTAGCCCCTGCTCACTGCAAATAGAGAAAGCTCACACGCAGCAACAAAGACCCAACGCAGCCAAAAGTAAATAAATTTAATAAATAAATAAATATCATCCTTTGTTGTTTTTAGAGTACAAGACAGGAACCAGTTAAAGTGACCCTAAGGCTGGCATGTCAAACAACAACAAAAGAAGATGAAATAGCTAGGAATTCATGTAAGAGCAAACATGTAAGACTTTACTGTAGGGCACAGAGGCTTGTCAAAATGCAGACATACGGTATGTATGAGGAGGAAGACCCCAAATCATAAAGAAATCAATTCTCCATAAGTTACCTAATAAGTTTAACACCATCTAATAAAAATATGAACAGGGGGCTTCCCTGGTGGTGCAGTGGTTGAGAGTCTGCCTGCCGATGCAGGGGACGTGGGTTTGTGCCCTGGTCCGGGAGGATCCCACGTGCCGCAGAGCGGCTGGGCCCGTGAGCCATGGCCGCTGAGCCTGCGCGTCCGGAGCCTGTACTTCGCAGCGGGAGAGGCCACAACAGTGAGAGGCCCGCGTACCGCAAAAAATAAATAAATAAATAAATGAACAGGTTTTTTACTGGGGGACACAGGCACCAGGGACTGATTTGAAATATGATGTGATAATGAAACAAGAATGGCCAGGAAAGGAATGTTGGCTACAAAAAAGAATGAGATCTCACCATCTGCAACAACATGGATGGACCTAGAGGGTATTATACTAAATGAAATAAGTCATACAGAGAAAGACAAATACCATATATTCCACTTATATGTGGAATCTAAAAAATAAAACAAATGGGGACTTCCCCGGTGGCACAGTGGGTAAGACTCCGTGCTCCCAATGCAAGGGACCCAGGTTCAATCCCTGATCAGGGAACGAGATCCCACATGCATGCTGCAACTAAGGGTTCAGATGCCACAACCAAGGAGCCCGCCTGCCGCAACTAAGACCCGGGGCAACCAACCAAACAAATAAATCTTAAAAAAAAAAAAAAATTGGCCAAACCAGCATTAAAAAAAATAAAAACAAAACAAATGAACAAATACAACAAAACAGACACAGAGTTACAGATACAGAGAATAAACAGGTAGTTGCCGGAGGGGAGGAGGTTAGGCAGAGAAGAGAAATACGTGAGGAAGACCAAGAGGTACAAACTTCCAGCAGCAAAATAAATGAGTCACAGGTATGAAAAATACAGTGTGGGGAGTACAGTTAATAACTATGTAACATCCTTGTATGGTGACACCTTAGACTTACTGTGGCCATCAGTTTGAAATGTACAGAAATACTGAATGACTATATTGTATAACAGGAACTAACACAGTAGGTCAATTATGCTTCAAAACAAACTCATAAAAAAAGAGATCAACGGGGACCCGGCCTGAGGAGCAGTGGCGGGAGCTTCGAGACTAGGGCGGCACGAAAGCTCAATGGAAATGGCATTGCTTACCCACAAGAGACCTCCCAGCTCCACATAATATCAAACGGCGAAAATCTCCCAGAGATCTCCATCTCAACAACAGCATGCAGCTTCACTCAACGACCAGCAAGCTACAGTGCTGGACACCCTATGCCAAACAACTAGCAAGACAGGAATACAACCCCACCCATTAGCAGAGAGGCTGCCTAAAATCATAATAAGTCCACAGACACCCCAAAACACACCACCAGACGTGGACCTGCCCACCAGAGAGACAAGATCCAGCCTCATCCACCAGAACACAAGCACTAGTCCCCTCCACCAGGAAGCCTACACAACCCACTGAACCAACCTTAGCCACTGGGGACAGACACCAAAAACAACGGGAACTATGAACCTGCAGCCTGCAAAAGGAGACCCCAAAAACAGTAAGATAAGCAAAATGAGAAGACAGAAAAACACACAGCAGATGAAGGAGCAAGATAAAAACCCACCAGACCTAACAAATGAAGAGGAAATAGGCAGTCTACCTGAAAAAGAATTCAGAATAATGATAGTGAAGATGATCCAAAATCTTGGAAATAGATTGGACAAAATGCAAGAAACATTTAGCAAGGACCTAGAAGAACTAAAGGTGAAACAAACCACGATGAACAACACAATAAATGAAGTGAAAAATACTCTAGATGGGATCAATAGCAGAATAACTGAGACAGAAGAACGGATAAGTGACCTGGAAGATAAAATAGTGGAAATAACTACTGCAGAGCAGAATAAAGAAAAAAGAATGAAAAGAACTGAGGACAGTCTCAGAGACCTCTGGGACAACATTAAACGCAACAACATTCGAATTATAGGGGTTCCAGAAGAAAAGAAAAAGAAAGGGACTGAGAAAATATTTGAAGAGATTATAGTTGAAAACTTCCCTAATATGGGAAAGGAAATAGTTAATCAAGTCCAGGAAGCACAGAGAGTCCCATACAGGATAAATCCAAGGAGAAATACGCCAAGACACATATTAATCAAACTGTCAAAAATTAAATACAAAGAAAGCATATTAAAAGCAGCAAAGGAAAAGCAACAAATAACACACAAGGGAATCCCCATAAGGTTAACAGCTGATCCTTCAGCAGAAACTCTGCAAGCCAGAAGGGACTGGCAGGACATATTTAAAGTGATGAAGGAGAAAAACCTGCAACCAAGATTACTCTACCCAGCAAGGATCTCATTCAGATTTGATGGAGAAATTAAAACCTTTACAGACAAGCAAAAGCTGAGAGAGTTCAGCACCACCAAACCAGCTTTACAACAAATGCTAAAGGAACTTCTCTAGGCAAGAAACACAAGAGAAGGAAAAGACCTACAATAACGAACCCAAAACAATTAAGAAAATGGGAATAGGAACATACATATCGATAATTACCTTAAATGTAAATGGACTAAATGCTCCCACCAAAAGACACAGATTGGCTGAATGGATACAAAAACAAGACCCATTTATTTGCTGTCTACAAGAGACCCACTTCAGACCTAGAGACACATACAGACTGAAAGTAAGGGGATGGAAAAAGATATTCCATGCAAATGGAAACCAAAAGAAAGCTGGAGTAGCAATTCTCATATCAGACAAAATAGTCTTTAAAATAAAGACCATTACAAGAGACAAAGAAGGACACTACATAATGATCAAGGGATCAATCCAAGAAGAAGATATAACAATTGTAAATATTTATGCACCCAACACAGAAGCACCTCAATACATAAGGCAAATACTAACAGCCATAAAAGGGGAAATCGACAGTAACACATTCATAGTATGGGACTTTAACACCCCCCACTTTCACCAATGGACAGATCATCCAAAATGAAAATAAATAAGGAAACACAAGCTTTAAATGATACATTAAACAAGATGGACTTAATTGATATTTATAGGACGTTCCATCCAAAAACAACAGAATACACATTTTTCTCAAGTGCTCATGG
The DNA here is from genome assembly GCF_964270905.1 of Leucopleurus acutus. NCBI lineage: Eukaryota > Metazoa > Chordata > Mammalia > Artiodactyla > Delphinidae > Leucopleurus > Leucopleurus acutus. The sequence continues at coordinate 26,169,628 of NC_139158.1, forward strand.
AACATTCTCCAGGATAGATCATATCTTGGGTCACAAATCAAGTCTTGGTAAATTTAAGAAAATTGAAATTGTATCAAGTATCTTTTCTGACCACAATGCTATGAGACTAGATGTCAATTACAGGAAAAAATCTGTAAAAAATACAAACACATGGAGGCTAAACAATACACTACTTAATAACGAAGTGATCACTGAAGAAATCAAAGAGGAAATCAAAAAATACCTAGAAACAAATGACAATGGAGACACGACGACCCAAAACCTATGGGATGCAGCAAAAGCAGTTCTAAGAGGGAAGTTTATAGCAATACAAGCTCACCTTAAGAAACAGGAAACATCTCGAATAAACAACCTAACCTTGCACCTAAAGCAATTACAGAAAGAAGAACAAAAACACCCCAAAGTTAGCAAAAGGAAAGAAATAATAAAAATCAGATCAGAAATAAATGAAAAGGAAATGAAGGAAACGATAGCAAAGATCAATAAAAATAAAGCTGGTTCTTTGAGAAGATAAACAAAATCGATAAACCATTAGCCAGACTCATCAAGAAAAAAGGGAGAAGACTCACATCAATAGAATTAGAAATGAAAAAGGAGAAGTAACAACTGACACTGCAGAAATACAAAAGATCATGAGAGATTACTACAAGCAACTCTATGCCAATAAAATGGACAACCTGGAAGAAATCGACAAATTCTTAGAAATGCACAACCTGCCAAGACTGAATCAGGAAGAAACAGAAAATATGAACAGACCAATCACAAGCACTGAAATTGAAACTGTGATTAAAAATCTGCCAACAAACAAAAACCCAGGACCAGATGACTTCACAGGTGAATTCTATCAAACATTTAGAGAAGAGCTAACACCTATCCTTCTCAAACTCTTCCAAAATATAGCAGAGGGAGGAACACTCCCAAACTCATTCTATGAGGCCACCATCACCTTGATACCAAAACCAGACAAGGATGTCACAAAGAAAGAAAACTACAGACCGATATCACTGATGAACATAGATGCAAAAATCCTCAACAAAATACTAGCAAACAGAATCCAACAGCACATTAAAAGGATCATACACCATGATCAAGTGGGGTTTATTCCAGGAATGCAAGGATTCTTCAATATACGCAAAACAATCAATGTGATAAACCATATTAACAAATTGAAGGAGAAAAACCATATGATCATCTCAATAGATGCAGAGAAAGCTTTTGACAAAATTCAACACCCATTTATGATAAAAACCCTGCAGAAAGTAGGCATAGAGGGAACTTTCCTCACCATAATAAAGGCCATATATGACAAACCCACAGCCAACATCGTCCTCAATGGTGAAAAACTGAAAGCATTTCCACTAAGATCAGGAACAAGACAAGGTTGCCCACTCTCACCGCTCTTATTCAACACAGTTTTGGAAGTTTTAGCCACAGCAATCAGAGAAGAAAAGGAAATAAAAGGAATCCAAATCGGAAAAGAAGAAGTAAAGCTGTCACTCTTTGCAGATGACATGATACTATACATAGAGAATCCTAAAGATGCTACCAGAAAACTACTAGAGCTAATCAATGAATTTGGTAAAGTTGCAGGATACAAAATTAATGCACAGAAATCTCTGGCATTCCTATACACTAATGATGAAAAATCTGAAAGTGAAATCAAGAAAACACTCCCATTTACCACTGCAACAAAAAGAATAAAATATCTAGGAATAAACCTACCTAAGGAGACAAAAGACCTGTATGCAGAAAATTATAAGACACTGATGAAAGAAATTAAAGATGATACAAATAGATGGAGAGATATACCATGTTCTTGGATTGGAAGAATCAACACTGTGAAAATGACTCTACTACCCAAAGCAATCTACAGATTCAATGCAATCCCTATCAAACTACTACTGGCATTTTTCACAGAACTAGAACAAAAAATTTCACAATTTGTATGGAAACACAAAAGACTCCGAATAGCCAAAGCAATCTTGAGAACGAAAAATGGAGCTGGAGGAATCAGGCTCCCTGACTTCAGACTATACTACAAAGCTACAGTAATCAAGACAGTATGGTACTGGCACAAAAACAGAAACATAGATCAATGGAACAGGATAGAAAGTCCAGAGCTAAACCCACGCACATATGGTCATCTTATCTTTGATAAAGGAGGCAGGAATATACAGTGGAGAAAGGACAGCCTCTTCAATAAGTGGTGGTGGGAAAACTGGACAGGTACCTGTAAAAGTATGAGATTAGATCACTCCCTAACACCATACACAAAAGTAAGCTCAAAATGGATTAAAGACCTAAATGTAAGGCCAGAAACTATCAAACTCTTAGAGGAAAACATAGGCAGAACACTCTATGACATAAATCACAGCAAGATCCTTTTTGACCCACCTCCTAGAGAAATGGAAATAAAAACAAAAATAAACAAACGGGACCTAATGAAACTTCAAAGCTTTTGCACAGCAAAGGAAACCATAAACAAGACCAAAAGACAACCCTTAGAATGGGAGAAAATATTTGCAAATGAAGCAACTGACAAAGGATTAATTTCCAAAATTTATAAGCAACTCATGCAGCTCAATAACAAAAAACAAACAACCCAATCCCAAAATGGGCAGAAGACCTAAATAGACATTTCTCCAAAGAAGATATACAGACTGCCAACAAACACATGAAAGAATGCTCAACATCATTAATCATTAGAGAAATGCAAATCAAGACTACAATGAGATATCATCTCACACCAGTCAGAATGGCCATCATCAAAAAAAAGCACTGCTGGTGGGAATGTGAATTGGTACAGCCACTATGGAGAACAGTATGGAGGTTCCTTAAAAAACTACAAATAGAACTACCATATGACCCAGCAATCCCACTACTGGGCATATACCCTGAGAAAACCGTAATTCAAAAAGAGTCATGTACCAAAATGTTCATTGCAGCTCTATTTACAATAGCCCGGAGGTGGAAACAACCTAAGTGCCCATCTTCGGATGAATGGATAAAGATGTGGCACATATATACAATGGAATATTACTCAGCCATAAAAAGAAACGAAATTGAGCTATTTGTAATGAGGTGGATAGACCTAGAGTCTGTCATACAGAGTGAAGTAAGTCAGAAAGAGAAAGACAAATACCATATGCTAACACATATATATGGAATTTAAGGGAAAAAATGTCATGAAGAACCTAGGGGTAAGACAGGAATAAAGCCACAGACCTACTAGAGAACGGACTTGAGGATATGGGGAGGGGGAAGGGTGAGCTGTGACAAAGCGAGAGAGAGGCATAGACATATATACACTACTAAACATAAGGTAGATAGCTAGTGGGAAGCAGCCGCATAGCACAGGGAGATCAGCTCGGTGCTTTGTGACCTCCTGGAGGGGTGGGATGGGGAGCGTGGGAGGGAGGGAGACGCAAGAGGGAGGAAATATGGGAACATATGCATATGTATAACTGATTCACTTTGTTATAAAGCAGAAACTAACACACCATTGTAAAGCAATTATACCCCAATAAAGATGTTAAAAAAAAAGAGAGATCAGATTTGTGGTTACAGACGCGGGGGGATAGGAGGAAGGGGAACTGGATGAAGATGGTCAAAAGGTACAAACTTCTAGCTAAAAGATAAACAAGTACTAGGGATGCAATGCACAACATGATAATTATAATGAACACTGCTCTATGTTATGTATGAAAGTTGCTAAGAGAGTAAATCCTAAGAGTTCTCATCACAAGGAAAACAGTTTTTTCTATTTTTTAATATTGTATCTATGTGAGGTGATGGACGTTCACTAAACTTATTGTAATAATCAGTTTATGATGCATATAAGTCAAATCATTGTGCTGTTCACTTAAACGTATACAGTACTATATGTCAATTATATCTCAATAAAACTGGAAGAAAAAATTGGCCAGAACTCTGAAAAAGAAGAGGACAGGGGCACTAGCTCCCCTAGATACAAAGAACATGCTCTTTAAAGCCTCAGTAATGAACAGTGTGCTGCAGAGTGAAACAGTTATAAGACCAGACAGACCAAGGAGAGCCAAAAGTCCAGAAATAGATCCAAATACATATGAGAATTTAATTTATGATAAAGGTGGCATCACGAATCATTGATGAAAAGATGGTTGGTTCAGTTCTAGGTCTGGGGACTACCAGGTAGCCACCTGGAAAAAATCAATGTTGGATCCACACCTCATGCTACACCCAAAGATGAATTCCAACTAGATCAAAAATTTAAACTCAGTATTTGGTCAAAATCTACTACTGGCTTCTGGAATGCCAGAGAACCAACTTCAGCAGCATTTCTGGCATTCCTGAACCTGTGTGGATGAACGACACCCTCCCCCCCACACTGTATACAATCAGGCAGAGTCAGTGATACCAGCAGGGCACAGCACAGAGACTTATTGTTACTATGTGACTATTTGCTTTCAAATAAAGGTAAGCATCCTAGTTGTCCCCTGAGTGGAAAAAGCTTTATGTCCTTTATATGGTGAAATTCTGCCAACTGATGTACTTGCATATTTATTATCATAAGAGTAAAATGCTGCAATACATAAAAACTGTGAAAGCTGTTAATCTCATGGACAGTTATGAGGACCTGAAAATAGTTAAGCAGGAAAAGAGATTTTCAGTAAATATGAATATTAAGAGATACATCTGTTAGATAACTAAGAACATATCCTTTTTGAGCCAATAAATACTTAAAAGTCTATGTATCACCTCACACCCATCAGAATGGCCTCCATCCCAAGAACAGAAAATAACAAGTGATGGTGAGGATGTGGTGGGAATGTAAAATGGTGTGTCATTATGAAAACTGTATGGAGGTTCTGTAAAAAATTAAAAGTAGAATTACTGTATGACCCAGCAGTCCCACTTCTGGGTACATATCCAAAAGAACTGAAAGCAGGATCTCAAAGAGGTATCCGTACACCCTTGTTCACTGCAGCATTATTCACAAGAGCCAACAGGTGGAAGCAACCCAAGTGTCCACTGACAGATAAATGGATAAAGAAAATGCAGTACATACATGCAAAAAAATATTATGCAGCCTTAAAAAAGGGAAATCCTGTCACATGCTACAACATGGACGAATCTCAAGGACATTATGCTAAGAGAAGAAGCCAGTCACAAAAGGACACATCCTATTTGATTCCATTCATATGGAGTTTCTAATGTAGTCAAAATCATAGAAACAGAAAGTAGAAAAGTGATTATCAAGGGCTGAAGGGAACAGGGAGCGGAATGAATGTTTAGTGGGTATAGAGTTTCAATGTTGCAAGATGAAAAAGTTCTGAAGAGCTGTTGGCCAATAATGTGAATACATATAATACTACTGAACTGCACACTTAAAAATGGTTAAGGTGTAAATTTGATGTCAAATTTTTTACCACAAAAAATTAAAAATAAAGTCTATGTAGGGAATTCCCTGGCAGTCCACTGTTTAGGACTCTGTGCTTCCACCGCAGGGGCCTGGATTCGATCCCTGGTTGGTGAACTAGGATCACACAAGCCATGTGGCAGAGACAAAAAAAAAGTGTCTATGTAATAACACATAGACACTTTTTTTTTTTTTTTTTTTTGCGGTACGCGGGCCTGTCACTGTTATGGCCCCTCCCGTTACGGAGCACAGCCTCCGGACGCGCAGGCTCAGCGGCCATGGCTCACAGGCCTAGCCGCTCCGCGGCATGTGGGATCTTCCCAGACCGGGGCACGAACCTGCATCCCCTGCATCGGCAGGCGGACTCTCAACCGCTGCGCCACCGGGGAAGCCCACATAGACACTTTTTTAAAAATTAGATTAAATCAATTTTAATCTTCATTGAACTTTTTGGCATCTTGGCATTCACATATTAAACAAAATACCCTTTAAGGAATATATTTACTTTCTAGTTAATTCAGTTAGGCCTGGAGTCTTTCAAGTTTATCCTTTCACAAGGTCATCTCCTTCCTCAGTTAAAAGTGAGTCATTTGGTTTTACGGATGTACAGTTGGAGAGACCAAAATAAGCAAATAGCTGATGGTGCTGAGAAATTACCATTCTTGCTGGAGACTGTCAAATTTTCCATATATAACTATTAAAATTTTATAATGAAATTGTAAATTGTAATGTTTTAAAGTTTTTTTTTAATATAACTTCAGTATTCCAGAACTTTATTTGTTCTATAATGATGATCTGGGTCTCTATCACATCTGATTTTAATATTCAACTATTCAGCATCTGGCTAAAATGTGAATCCAATGCATGTTCAGGAGAGAGAAAGAAAGAAAGGAAACATAAAAATACAAGAAGAAAACATAGGCTAATTGCTTTATAAACGTGGGACTGCAGATAAATTTGCCTACACAGAAATCCAAGTAACTTTCAATAGTAACATATGCAATAGACAAAGATGGAAGACAAATGACAAACTCCTAACATTTTCAATTCATATCATAAACAAATATATAAACATCTCCTAGAAACTGATGAGAAAAAACAACCAGCAATCCAGTATGAAAACAGGCAAGAAGACAGAGTTCACAGAAAAAGAAATAAAACAGTTATTAAATATATGAAAAGGAACTCAGGATCACTCATACTTCAGAAATGTACCTATTTGTCACCTATTAGATTGGCAGAAATCCAAAGTCTAAAAAACACTGTTTAGTGAAGCTATTTGGAAAATGGAGACTTACTCACATAGGTGCTGGGAATGGAAATTGGTATAAGTGTAGAGAACAACTGGGCAAAAACTATCAAAACACATATGCATACATCCTTTGACCCAAGAATTCCACTTCTGGGAATTTATTCTACAGATATACATCTATGCAAGCAATGCATATCATTCACTACAGCAACCCTTATCACTGCAAAAGAAAGGAAATGCAGCAAATATCCAGCCGTGGGGGGGATGGATAAATAATTATGTATCATACAATACCAACCATACAATAAAATATTATGCACTTGGAAAAAACCAACAACAAAGAATCCTCTGTGTCCTACTACAGAATGACCTCCAAAACCTATTACGTGACAAAGCAAGATGTACAATAGTACATACATTCTGTATACAGAATGCTCTTTTGTGGGGAAAAAAACGGGGCGGGGGAAATAATACAAATTTCTATTTGAATTTGAATTTTAAAACTCTACCCCTTTGTATATTACTTTTGAATCACATGAATGTACTATCTCTTTGTGATAGACTGCATTATTGGTCCCAATTCTTCATCCTCCCTGTAGCCACACCCTTGCTTTGGCCTCATTGTGGGTGGAATGTACCTTCCCACCCCTTGACAGGGCTTGGCCGTGTGACTTGCTTTCATCAATGATATATGGGTAGAAATGATCGTAAGCCAGTGGCTTGCCAAAAATCAGAAAATACTACAAAGCCACAGGAACCAAGTCATTATGGTGTTGGTAGTAATTCACAAATTGCACGTTAGACAAAAAAGAAAGAAGAATCCTGAATTAGATTCCAGAATATACAGTCAGTCCTCCATATCTGTAGGTTGCATATCCTTGGACTCAACCAACTACAAATCAAAATTATTCAGGAAAAAAAAATCCAGAAAGTTCCAAAAAGCAAAACTTGAATTTACCACTCACTGGCAACTATTTATACAGATTTTAGATTGTATTAGGTATTATAATTAGACATAATTTAAAGTGTATGGGAAGATGCACATAGGTTATATGCAAATGCTACACCATTTCATACAAGGGATTTGAGCATCCACAAATTTTAGTACCCTCAAGGGTCCTGGAACCAATCCCCCATGGATACCAAGGAACAACTGTATGGCAGGTTAACAAATGACAGAGATGCGTTCAATTCAGTGGAAAAAAGATGGAGTGTTTAACACATAGTACTGGCACAAGTGGCTATCTACCTAATGAAAATAAAATGGGACACATATACTAGGTACAAAAATAAATTCCAGGTAGATTAAAAGCATAAGTTAAAACAATTAATAAAAAAATCTTGCAAAAAAAATTAAGAGAATACACGCATAATCAAATGATCAAGGAGATGTCCCTAGTGAAGTCTGGAAACCTAGAAGCTATAAAAGACATAATTGAAAAAAAAAAAGACATAATTGATGACCCCAAAATGAAAAATATTTGTATGAAAATTGATACCACAAAGTCAACAGACAAAAGATTATTTGTAAAAAATATTTTTCAATGTGGGACAAAAGATGAGCAGCAAAAATACACAAAGAACTCTTACAAACTGATTTAAAAAAAAAAAAGGAGGTCTCACTTCTGGTAATAATAAGGTAGCTTGTATCAGACCAAACATCCTATAGATTACAACTACAAACTCTGGGTGAAACGAGAAAAACAATGATCTGAAGGCACTGGCAAAAACTGGAAGGGAGACAACACTTGGAAGAGAGACACCACTTGGAAGAAGGAACAGCAGTGGCTGAATTCTGCATCTTATAAGCTTTGTGTCTATAGCTCCAGTGATAAAAAAAAAAAAAAAAAAAAAAAAATCCACCACCTTGGCGGAATGCCAAATTCCGCATATATAACTCTTCCTACACCTCTGGCTGACCCCTGAACCATGCATGTGCATGGCAGACTTGAAGCAGCCTCGTTAAAAGCATCAAACGGATTTCACCTACTACCCATCAAAGGGAGACAGAGTTTGGAGTTTGAGTTCAGCCTACTTAACAAACAAATTAGAAACATAACAGAATCCATAGTTTCTGCAACACATCATTCATAATGTCCAGAATATAATCCAAAATTACTAGACATGTGAAAAGCAAGAAAATGTGACCCAAACTCAGAAGAAAAGGCAATCACTGGAACATCTAACATCTGAGATAACCCAGATGTTAGAATTAGCAGAAAAGGATCTTAAAGAAAGTTGTTATAACTATCTCAAGGATGCAAACAAAGAAATATCTGTAGAGGACTAGGAAATTCTAGATCTTAAATATCTAAAATAAAACATTATTGGAACTGGCTTAACAGCAGATTGGAGGAGGGAAGAAGGAGTCAGTGAACTTGAAACCAGATCAATAGAAATGATCTAATTTGAGGAACCAAGACAAACAAAATTAGGAAAAGATATGAACAGAGCCTAAGAGACCTGTGTGACAATATCAAAAGGACATGGGACACAACATGTGTGTAGTTGGTGCCCCAGAAGGGCAGGAAAGAAAGAACAGCGCAGCAAAAATCTTTGAGGAAATAATGACCAAAGTTAAATTTGGCAAAAGACAAATTTACAGACCAAAGTGCCCAGCAAACCCCTAACAGGATAAATACATACAAAATCTAGGCACATCACAAACTGCTAAAAACCAAAAATAAAGAGAAATTCTGAGAGCAGCCAGAGAAAAACACCATATTATATACAGGGGAGTGACTATTCAAATGACCACTAACTTCTGACCTCCAGCAAGGAGACCAGAAGACAGCAGAACATCTTTAACGTGCTGAAAGAAAAAAAACACCTGTCAACCTGGAATTCCACATCCAGTGGAAATATCCTTTAAGAATGAAGGCAAAAGAAAGACATTTTCAGATAAACTAAAGCGAGAAGAATTCACCATCAGCAGACCTGCACCACAAGAAACCCTAAGGGAAGTTCTTCAAGCTGAAGGGAAATGATAACCAGAGGGAAACTTCAAGAAGGAATGAACCAGAAACTGTAAATCTGTGGGTAAATATAAAAGGCTATCTTACTCTCTTACCTTCTCGCATTACGGCTATCACATAAAGTTCAAGGATGGTAAGTGAAACTCTAAGGTTGCAAGGCCGTTGTATTTGGTACATTATTAATGAAGTAGACTGAAAAGTTGAGCGTGTGTATTGGGGTCCCTAAAGCAACCGCAAAAAAGAATGCAAGGAGCTGTGGGTGCAGTGCCAAGGGCCGTGTCTCAACAGGAGTGTGGGGCATGTGCACAATTGTCCACACTGATGAAACTGTATACTTCTTAAGATCTGTGTGTATCGCTGTATGTAATTTATATCTAAATCTTTAAAAAAAAAGTTTTCTTAAGAAAAATAATAAGTGCCTGGCTCAGAGTAGATATTCAATAACTTATTTATTATTGTTAGTATTCTGCTAAACTTCAGAACATCAGTTTAAGAAATACTGTCCTATCTTAGGGCCTATTTACTGAGCACATGCTTGTCCTTCTGCCTGGAATGTTCTCACCCCACACTCCTCCCCTAGGAAGAGTGAAAATGCCTAGGCATCCCTCAGTCTTAGCCTAAATGGCATTTCCTTTGGGAAGCCTTGCCTAATATTCTCCCAGCAATGGACAAATTAATATAATCAATTACATGCTCCCACAGCACCCTGGACTTGCAGCACTTGCTGCCTGTTGCCCATTTCCTATGAGGCTGTAGGACCCACAAGGGCACTGGCTCTGCTCAGTGCTGAATTCTCTACCCTCAGCACGGTGCCTGGTACCCAGAGACAAAAGGCTCCCAAACCTCTTTTCTCCTTCCCAACGTACCGTTTGGCTCTTTCCAGGTCATCATTGGCTTGCTCCAGCTCTCTGATGTATTTCTGAAGTTGATCTTTAATGGCTTTTGTCTGGGCAAGGTCATCCTCTAAGGCTGAGATCTGCCGGTAGCCTTCAGAATGCTGCGTTTCAAACTTCTCCTGAAGGACAGAATCAACACTGAGTGAATGATTTAAGACTCCCGACGAGGATGTTTATCTCCCTTCCCTGTCATCTCCTTAGGACACTGAAGGTTAATCCTGGGACATAACCCTCTCCGTTGCAGTGAATGTGTGTTGTCCCTAGCTGCTGAGCAGCCATTCCTCCCCCTCTGCACAGCCCACCGGCACGCCAATTTCTTTATAATTAATTTATTTTTATTATTTATTTATTTATTTTTGGCTGTTGGGTCTTCGTTGCTGTGTGTGGGCTTTCTCTAGTTGCGGCGAGCAGGGGCTACTCTTCGTTGCAGTGCGCGGGCTTCAGTAGTTGTGGCTCGCGGGCTCTAGAGTGCAGGCTCAGTAGTTGTGGCTCACAGGCTTAGGTGCTCCACAGCATGTGGGATTCTTCCCGGACCAGGGCTCGAACTCATGTCCCCTGCACCGGCAGGCGGATTCTTAACCACTGCACCACCAGGGAAGTCCCACGCCAATTTCTTTAGGGGATTTCTCTCTCTCTTATTCTAGGATCTTTGTGGGACCAGCCTTCCCATCACACTCACTCAGGAAGCCAGAGGACAAGCCTAAGCTCAGTCAGGAGAACCTTCTGTCCACAGACATGGACTCTTAAGCAAATGAGGGATGATGGGGGCAACAGGGGGCCATCAAGCTGTCAAGTCCCGAGTGCTTCCTGAGCATCTTATACCCTGCCCCCTCCCACACTGGTCCCTGCAGCCTCTGGCATCAAGCAGCCCCCAACTATCTTCAAAGCAATCATTTTGTGCAAGGTGTCCACAGCCACAGAAAGCCTCATAAGCCTCTCCGAGCCTGATCCACAAGGGCAATACCGATGCACTTCACATGATATCCCTGGATTACAGACAGAATAGCAGGAATCACAATGACTTCGTTGCCTGTGCCTCACAGTCAGATCAGGACATCATGGACTCAGTTTGACAACTGTTCTGACTTTGTGACCCAGGACACTCTCCCTGTGGCATGGGGGAGTTAGGAACTTCTGGGCCTCTGAGGAGGGAGAGAGAGAAGGGAGGGAGGGAAAGGGAGGCAGGAGGGAAGGGAAGAAGGAAAAGAACAAAACTGTTGTTTTTACCAAGAGAAGTTTAGTGTGATCTAGCTGGTGCTTTCCAAGGCAAGGCACAGACCAGATGACGCCTCAACAACCTGCTGCTGCCCAGCTATGGCAGCTAACATTTGCCGCAGGTCTACTCTGCACCAGCCTCTGGGCTCAGGACGCTGTTTTTGTTGCCTCATTTAACGCCATTTCAGAGACATGGGAACTGAGGCTCAGTCACTTCGTCAGCCCAAAGTCAACTGGAAGCACGTGACCAGGCCAAGATCCATCCCAGCCACCTGGGCTTGCACTCTTAGAACTACTACGCTAAACTGCCCTCAACCACTTCCATCCAGGTCACACGGGAACTGATCACATGTACGCGCGTGCGCACGCACGCACGCACACTCACTCACTCACTCCGGCTCTGGCTCCTCTCTCTAATTACTTTCCATCATCAAACACCCTTACCACCTTTCCTTCATCTACAAACATGAAAGAAAACACTCACTTCCCACAGGAAAGGCCCAAGTCTAATTAGAAAGTTAGAAAAACAGACCAACTCCTCTTCTTGAGTCAGTCGAGTAAACAAAGCTGTTGCTAGAAACAGTCTGGAGGCGCTGGGGAGAGTGATGTAATGGTGACCGGGCCAGAGAGGCGTGGCCAGAGCCATGGTGAAAGAAGAAGGTCCACAGAACAGGCAGATTATTTACAAGGCGAGGACAGGGAGGGGTGTCACATCCTTACGCTGCTCTGTCTCCTCTGATACTGTTTCCTGGCTACGAGCACAGGAAGTGTCTTGGCTCAGACAAGCAGGGGCAGACCAGGCCCAGGCACGGGCGAATTCCCAGGCGTGGCTCTGATGGCTTCCCACCCTTGATTTGGGTGCCTCCCCAAATAAAACAGGAGGGTACAGGATCCTAGGTCACTAACCTAAGTTCCAACACAGGTTCCAAGAAGACGCAGTTACTGAGCTTGTCCACCAGCCAAATGTTGTCCTTTGAACTTGGGGACATGAAAAGCTGTTGCGCTTTCATTTGGGGCTAATTATAATAAACTGTCAGCTGATGGAGGCATCAATAGATGCTCTGTTGGATCCCTTACAAGCGTTTTTATTCAACTTGCAATGAATAAGCCACTGTCAAGGAGTCTGACTCAGTTGAAGACCTTCCTCTTAGGTGACAGAAATATGTGTTGGGGGCAGTTCCTCACTCCAAGGTAGTTCTGTTTCCTCGCCTGCTCCACACACTGTGTCTCATGAACCTGCCATGTGGTTGTAATGAAGAGGTCTTCTGCCAGTTCAATGGCTCAGTCTGGAAGTGGTTAATTACTTAGCAACTGCATGATATTTAGTCAGCACATCCTCCTACCCTCTCCAAACGATGGTTCATACCACTAGTCTTCCCATCCCTGAGCCCCCTTCAGTGTAAGGGCTGTAAAGATTCCCCAGTGCCTAGGGCAGGGGCCAGGCTATTAACAAAATGAGTGACGTGGGCCACGTGTAAGCAGCAAAAGACACTCAGTCCCCGGTGTCAAGAGTTGGGGGGGAAAGGACAGAAGTGGGGACTGGGGCAAACTGGAGAAGGCTTGCTCTGTCTAAACAACCACAACTCAGCTTTTTGCCGGTGTGGAAGAAGGCCGGCCTGGGGTAGCCAGATCCACCAAAGGAAGATCATAGGAAGTCGGAAATCTAAGTTTTTACAAGAAGCCTCACAACTCTGAATGTTGATACTAAATATTAAAAAAAAAAAAAAAAAACACTAAAGATATAAATTTTACTATCAAAAGAACAAACTGTAAGCAAACCCTCACCTCTAGTTAACAGCCTACTGCAGTATTTACAGGGAAGTGTAGAGATGTTGGTGACTCACCTTGAAATGCATTGGGAAGATAGATTGATGGATGGACAGATATATAATAAAGTATGTAGGTATGGCAAAGGTCATCGGTAGAGCCCAGGTGGTGGATACAGGTGTTCACTGGAAAATTCTTTCAACCCTGTGTGCTTGAAAACTTTCATGATACAATGTTAAGTGAAAACCACTAAAGGCTTAAGCAAACAACATCTATGGGCCAGACTGACCTGTGGGTGGCCAGCTTGGGCTCTGTGGTCTATGCCGTAAAAGCTTGAGTCCACTGCTCAGTTTCTACGGTCTGTGTGGTCCTTCCTCTGCTACTCCTCACCCCTTGATCCCCAATCCATGTGCTGGCCCCGCTTTCTCCCATGTGATAGTAAAGCCAGATTCCCAAGGTCCACTTGACAGTCATTCTTGCCCGTGTCTGTGGCAGTTCCATATTAACTCTTCATCAAACCCTTGTATGCCAAGTTGCTGGCTAGACAGACAGACACACAGAGACAGACAGACAGACAGACAGACAGACAGACAGACACACACACACACACACACACACCTTCAAACACCAGCTCAAGTCCCTCCCATCTCTTCCATGATGCTGTCTACAACCCGTGCAAATCTCTCTCAGGAGGATCTCATGGTCAGTACCACATAACTGAGCATCTTTTCACTAAGTGTTTCTGGCTGTCAGGTTTGTCTTCCCCGCAAAGCTTCCAGAGGGCAAGGGACACATCTCCTTCCACCGTGCATCACACCTAGCCCTGGACTCACACTGCAGGGCCTTGGCTAGTTCTCCCAGTGGCTCATCAAAATATATGAGGAGCTTTGTTTTAAAAAGAAAAAAAAAAAAACAAGACATGCAGACATGCTGGGGCCCCACCTAGACTTCCTGAGAATGGGAATCTCAGGGCAGGGTGGGTCCAGGCCTGTCTGACGTTTATGAAGCTGGCCAGGTGACCCTGCCTGGCAGTGAGGGCTGAGAGCTGTCCCTAGACCACAGAGTTATACTTTGTGATCATCTGCTAAGCTCTACAGAAAGGCATTCTTTACCCTGCAGAGAAGTGGTTCTCCAGATACTTGGCAATGTCTGCAGATATTTTTGGTTGTCACAACCTGGGGGAGGGGGTGCTACTGGTATCTAGTGGGTGGAGACCAGGATGCTGTTAAACAGCCCACAGTGTGAAACTCGGCCCCAACAAGAGAATCATGTAGCTACCTTCAAATGTCAACAGTGCCCAGGTTGAGGAATCTGCTCTGTCCAACAGGACTTTCCATAATGATGGAGACATTCTACAGCCTCTCTGTCCCACAATGACACCCACTAGAGACGTGTGGCCTTTGAGCACTTGAAATATTGGCTAGTATGACTGAGGAATTAAATTTCTAGTTATTTTAATTAACTTAAATGTCAGCAGCCGCACGTGGCTAGGGGCGACAATTCTGGACAGCATAACCCTAGGCCTTATCACAATCAGCAATTCCAGAGACACTCCATACTCTAGAAGGGTCTACCTTCCATGTGCCTTGCAGGATTGTCACCAACAGCCAGGAATGGCCGTGGGACATGTGTGAGACCTGCCTCTCACAGAGCGCCTCCATCAGGGGCATAAAGAGTTCAAGTGTCACACACGCCCGGCAGGCCTGGGGGTGGGAGTGAGCCCAGGGCCAAGTCTGCAGGCTCCCTTTTCCAGTCACAACGCTGGACACCATCCACACCTGCATGCGTCTCCTCTCACCCCCTCACCTTGATGGTTTCCAGCTCCATGCGAAGGCGGTTGTTTTCTGACAGCAGGTCCCTGTTCCTGGTTTCAATTTGTTGCAGCTGCGTCTCCAATTCAGCTTCATATTCTCGGCTTCCCTCCTGGAATTCTCGGAGTTCCTCTTGCGTGTTCTCTGCCCTACAGAATTCCCAGATGTTACCTGATCATTTACTGAGCGCTTACATGCTGCTGTTATACATGTATCAGCTCTTTATTCAACTGCCTTTTGAGGCAGAAACTGTCATTGCCTCATTATACAGATGAGAAGATGAGGTGACTTGTCTCGAGGTCAAACAAGTCAGAAACAGAGCTTGGGCCTGCCCCCAGGTGTGCCTGACTCCATAGCCCTTTCTTAACCAATTCACTCTCCACGCATTCATTCCACTTGTACTTTTTGGAGCCCAACATGTAGTAAGCACACTTTGGATTGTGTATTCTCTGATTTATTTGCAAGTAGAAACTGGACATAATACAAATGCTCACTCATCACACCACTATCATGGGTCCCTGCCCCATATCCCAAACGCCCAATTCTACCTTCTCAATCCTTAAAAGTCAAGGGATATCTTTTTTTTTTTAACACCAAGCTTAAATTCTCTTTAAATCAAACTAAGAATAAAGAAATTGGAGGAGCCGGAATAAGACCTCCCTGGGTAGATTACAAGAGTCCATGAGAAATAAAAAGAAACAACGTTAAACACACACACACACAGCTCCCAGATATGGGCACTGAAACACTGGTTTCAAATTTAAAAATCTGTAACAACCCATTTTGCTAGGCATAGGGAGTTCTTTGCCCACACACGAAGGGCAGACCAGATACGGCATCCAGGAGCTGATAAAACCCTGCCAGAAAATAAGCTGGGAAGTAGCACAGCCGTTTGATTAGGACCCTAGGCTTTGGGGTTCAAGTTCCAGCTCTGCTATTCCCCTGGCTGTCTGACCTTGGGCAAGTTGACTTGCTTTCACTGAGGCTCAGTTTCCTCATTTGTAAAATGGGGTGAGAATGGTTACTCCATGGAACAGTGTTGAGATTTAACTGAGATGATGTATGTTAAGCCCTTCACAGTGCCTGGCCCATAGTAGGCCCACAATAAATGGTTGCTGCCATCACTATGGGAAGAAAAAGCAAGGTGAACTTTGGAGAACTGACCTCTGCTTGTAGGTCATAGCCAGGTTTTTCCAATAGTTAGCTTCTTCCTCCTCGGAGCTGAAAGTCTTTCCCGAGTCCTCCATTGTGAAAACAGGGGAAAAGATTACTATTCTTGTCTCATGATGTCTAGAAGAGAAAGTTTTAAAATTATTACCCACATCTGGTTAAACAGCTGATCTTTAACGGGGAAAAAAAATTCCTAGACTTTATGTTGGATTAAATGTGGCAAAAAACATTGCCAAAAAACTAAAACTAAACCCAGACAAAATACAGCCCACCTGCACATTACATTCCATGGATAAACGTACCAGTGGGCTTCCCTGGTGGCGCAGTGGTTAAGAATCTGCCTGCCAATGCAGGGGATGCGGGTTCAAGCCCTGGTCCGGGAAGATCCCAATGCTGCAGAACAAATAAGCCCGTGCGCCACAACTACTGAGCCTGCATTCTACAGCCCATGAGCCACAACTACTGAAGCCCGCGCGCCTAGAGCCCGTGCTCCGCAACAAGAGAAGCCACCTCAATGAGAAGCCCACGCACGGGAACTAAGCTCGCCACAACTAGAGAAAGCCCGCGTGCAGCAAAGAAGACCAAACGCAGCCAAAAATAAAATAAATAAATGTACTAAAAAAAAAAAAACCTACCAGGACTTGCTGATTTATTACATTTGGGGGGGAGGGGAGGAGAGGGGAGGATGTCTCACGGGTTCTAACTTAGGCAACCAGGTGCCACCACCATCCCCATCACCAGAGACAGAGAATCAGAAGGAAAAGTCTTTAGGGTGAGGGGATACTGAACCCAGCTTGGGACATTTTTAATTGGACGTGCCTGTGATACACCGAGATGCAACACTGGATCTGAAACTCGGGGTGAAGTCCAGGCTAACAATACAAATTTAAGAATCATGAGTTTGTAGCTGGTTCTTCCTTTTTTCTTGTGACAGAACCACGAGATAATTGACTGAGAACTATTTATGGATCTCTGAGGAGTGCCAGTGTCTGAAAGCTGGGAAGAGAAACAGTGATCAGAGACAGAGGAGAAACAAGTGAGAGAGATGAGAACCAAAAGAGTGAGCTGTCCCGGGAGTAGACGGTTTCAAGGGGAAAAAAGAGAACGTTCCACAATATCCAAGATGCAACAGAGAAGCTGGTAAGGTAAGGACTGGGAAATATCCACCCACAAGACTTGGCAAAATGTCGGTCACTGGTGATGTGAGCTAGAATGGTTTCAACACAGGGAGGAGGGATAAACAGGGTGGAGGAGTAACTAGGAGGTGAGGAAGAGGAAGTAGGTGGCATTTTGGAGAACTGGGTATGAGAACAAAAGGAGACACATTAGACAGTAGCCAGAGGGAAGTGATGATAAGGGCCTGGACTCAGGATTCTGAGCTATCCAGAGCAGAGGTTAGGGAACAAATTTCTATTAACAGTTATCAGTCTATGGACTCCCGGCTGATAAAGCCTCTCAATGTAACAGCTTATTTTCTCAATTTATTTAAGACTCTGAGCTTCTCAAAAGGTCATTAGGAATCCAAATGAGATCTCTCCGAAGTCCCTTCTTCCCCTCAAGCTAGCTCATGGTTCTGTCTCTGGGGACAACAGAATGAACACAACCCCTCAATCTGCAAGACATAACTAACAAGCTGTGTATCTGGCTAAATATACAAATAATTCCACTAAATATGTCAGTGCTGACATGGACACAATCACCAACTTCTTTATCCCTGGTAGAAACTGAACAATGATACCTACATCCGAGCACAGTACTTACTGATAACTCTACATTTGTTAGGACCTGTATTCACACCTCTTCTTCCAAATTTCTCTCCCTTCCCTAATTCAGAGAAAACATGCCACGTCCCCACCCACTCCCTTCTGGGGAACAGAGCTTCTCCGAAAGCTTGACTAAAGCAGAGAAGCTGGATGGAGTAGAAAATTGTTAATTTGATTTTTTTTTTTCCAGTCCATCATTCCTTCTTCCATCTTTCTGTAACACCACCCCAACATTCCCTTGGGGAAATCAATTCTACACTCCTTCCATGGGGCTCAGATGGACTTGACATCATCTTCTGCATCTGGGAGAAGGCATGTGACTACTGATGCCTCCAGCATCATCGGTAACGGGCTCAGAGGTGGGCCTAACCCAAGCTGAACCAATGACAAGGATCAGCCTAATCCAAACTGAGCCAATGATTGGCTCAGGGGTGCACGTAACCCAAGCTGAGCCAATGAGTGTCCAGGCCCAGGCCTTTCGCAGAGCTATCAAGAAAGAAACTCTCTGGGGTTGTTAACTGACCTTACTGTAGTAATTATTTCACAAAATATACGGCTCAAACCATCACATGCTACACCTTAAACTTACACAACGTTATATGTCAATTATATCTCCATAAAGCCCGGGGGGGAGGGAGGAGAAGAAACTCTTTCCATTAGGGTTCGTGGTGGTCATCTTGCTATCACAAGGGAGGAGCCTGCCTGAGAATGAAGCCAAAACAAAGTAAAGCAGGGCCAAGAAGTGGAGAGACTGGGTCCTGACAGTATCATTCGGACACCTGGGTCCAGTCATTCCTGATTTAAGGTTAGGAGAGATAATCAACTCCCTTTCTTGGGTGGACCAGTTAGGTCTGGATTTCTGCTACAAGAGAAGCCTAATTAACGTTTGGAGTGAAAGATCTTGTTTGCTGAAAGTACAAAGGATAGAGCACCTAGAGTGTAAATAACAGTAATTACCATGGTGACAGGTAAGGGTAAACCTAATTCTGGTAATCCTTGCTCAAGCCGCAAGCTTTAATGAGCCCAGAGCTCATCTAGTATGGGGTCACCAAACCAACGTCTAAAGCGTTAAGAGACCAGAGCCCATGCAACTGTAACTGAGTGCTGTGTGGCCATTAATGATCATATTGAGGACAGTCTCAAATGCACGGTATGGGAGGAATTCTGTGTACAGGAGGGTGAGAAAGTGAGGAACTAGGAAAAATGAATGTACACTGACTTTTCCTGATGTTTGGAAACAGATCACGTCCAAGTTCAACGTAATGAGTCCCTGCCTACTTCTCTAAACATTTCCTACAGCCCTACCCCTCACTCGCTTACGCTGCAGCCACACTGCCTTCTTTCTGTTCCTTGAACACATCAAGCTTGCTCCCACTCAGGGTCTTTGAACTGGCTGTTTTCTCTGCCTGGAATGCTCTTCCCTCAGATCTCTGCTAGCAGATTTCCTTCTTGCTGTTCAGATCACAGCTGAACTGTCTTCCCCAGAGAGACCTTATCTGAACATCCCACCAAATACCTCCTCCAGCCCTTCACTGTCATATTAACCCCTGCTTTGTTTTATTTCATCACTTTATGAGTTTTGTTTTTGTTTTATCTTCCCCCACTGGAATGTCAGTTTTGAGCACAGGGACCTTCACCATCTTACTTTTTTATTCCCAATTCCTTGAACAGTGCCTGGCATATAACAGGCTTTCAATAAATGCCTGTGGAAGGAACGAACACAGGGAAAGATAGAGACTAGCCACTCGCTGGAAGGGGATGTGAGGTTAAGGAAAAAAAGCAAGAGACCCTCTGCAGGCTAGTTTATAGTTTACTTCTGTAAATCCCTAAGATACTTAACAGGATGGGGAAAACCTTTCTCCCTCGGCACCTGAGTGGCATCTCATTAATGGGAAGGGGCTGGAGGACAGGGTGCCATGTTGGAAACTACCCCCTCCCCAGGTGTACATGATAAGGAGTATCTGATACAGTTACTGGAGTTTAATAACCTTCAACCTGCAATCTTACGACAGATGAGTTTTAGAAAAGGGCTCTTTATCACAGCCAGTGAGGCTTATAACTTAAGCCTCAGTAAAGAAATGAAATTGAGATGTTTTAGGAGGCGCTTCCACTGTGCCTCTAATTACAGCCCCTGCATTTTAAAAACACCCCTAGGGAAGAGAAAAACTATGCTAGAGGCTAAGAGGAAAGAAGTAACAGCTGAACCTCACTTTCTTATGAAACAGCATACTTAAAAACCTGACTTTTTTTTTGGCCATTTGAAAATGTCTCAGAAAGTTCTAATGTGCATTACTCCCTGCCACAGATAGCAGGTAAGACAACTGGCAAAGGTTCCCCTTTTCCAGCATTATTTACTAAATTTTATCATCACCTTCTAGTTGTGGTGTGTTAGGCATTTAATACATTATTTCCAAACAACTTGACCCTCTTTAAGCTGCTTAACTGTAAGGGGTAGGTAGGCAAGGCAATCACCTGGTTTCTTAGGAAGCTAAAGCAGAAACATTGTATGCCTTGGCCATCTGCATAGGTGCAACGGAGTGGCAAACCAGACCCAAGTGCAAGGGAGTCTTTGAATTCAAATTCCAGATCTCCCTGGGGTTGCCAATAGACTGGAGGTCAGTTTCACTCTTTGGTCCATGCAGTCTTTTGAAAGGCACTGTGTCAGGCAGGTGTTAATGCTTGGTCACAGCATACACAACTTTGTACCCACTCTCTTAAAAGTGGATACTGCATTCATTTATTGCATCCGATCCACAGGGATATGTCTTCCTAACTTGCGTTCTCAATACACCATGATGCCGTCATGCCCCAGTAGCTCTGTGGACAAACCTGATGGGTACCTCAAATGTATGTGCTACAGCATGCAAAAACTGGGATCAAGTGGTCCAGTAAGTACTTATTTTCTATTTTGGATAACTTAGATCTATTACTCTTACAAAAGTGTTTCAGCAAGTTTTTGGGGGGCGGCTATTTTCCATGATCAAACCTAACAGGAAAGTCTGAAAACACACTTGAGACACACACCTTTGATTTCAAAACTCCAGAAAAAACAAAGCCTTTCTCAGCTCTCCTCTGAGTGAAGAAAGCCAGCACAGCTGGTCAGGAGCAACACACATATATAAACCATCAGGAATTAACGGCCCTTCTCCACCCCAACCCCAATCCCTCCCAATCAAAACACATGGAAGAGCAGAAGGGAAAGGGAGAAAAAGAAAGAAACTGCCAGAGACTGGCACATGCTCCCACGGCTTCTACGTTATGACGCAGGCTTTGCATTTTGCAGAAGTGACATTACTGGGGCAAAATCAGTCAAGAGTCAGCAGGTCTGACTTCTGTCTCGGTGCTTTCAAAGTCTTTAATGATCTACCTACCAGAATACCTCACTAGGCATGCAAGGACATATGCTCAAGGGTGTACACCATCATTGACTGAGGGGAAAACTGGAGGAACTTAACTGTTGACAGAGGACTGATCAGAAAATGGTGCAGTTAAGAAGTAAATATACTGGGCTTCCCTGGTGGCGCAGTGGTTGAGAGTCCGCCTGCCGATGCAGGGGACACGGATTCGTTCCCCGGTCTGGGAAGATCCCACACGCCACGGAGCGGCTAGGCCCATGAGCCATGGCCGCTGAACCTGTGCGTCCAGAGCCTGTGCTCCGCAACGGGAGAGGCCACAACAGTAAGAGGCCCACATACCACAAAAAAAAAAAAAAAAAAAGAAGTAGTAAATGTACTGATATGGAAGAAAGTTTATGATATGTTAAGAAAGTGTCATTTTTGTTTGCAAATCTCCCTCTGAGTATACAAATAGAAGAGTCTGTAAGGCCACAACAGTAAGAGGCCCACATACCACAAAAAAAAAAAAAAAAAAGAAGTAGTAAATGTACTGATATGGAAGAAAGTTTATGATATGTTAAGAAAGTGTCATTTTTGTTTGCAAATCTCCCTCTGAGTATACAAATAGAAGAGTCTGTAAGGATATACCAGTATGGGGGTAAGGCAGACACTGAGATTCGAACATGTACCTGACGCTTCTCTAAGATATATACTGTTTTTTGCAGTAAGCACATATTGCTTTTGAAATTTTAAGAAGCTTAAGCTTGGACGAAAAGAAAACAAATTATCCTGTCCAAGGATAATTTTTACTTTCTTGAACCAAGAGGCCAAGGAAGGAGCTTTTCCTACGGAGGCGTTCCCCTCCTCCGTTCCTTTTCAAACATTTCCCAACACCTACTAAGTGCTGGGCACTGCTGAGCGAGGCAGACACAAAGCACCTGTGTCAGGATTAGGTACAAACATAGTACCAGTTGCAGGCACAAACTTTCCACATGCAGGCATGCTCATGTTAGGGAATTATCTTGTGAGGAAGCAGACTGTAATCTCTCTGGGCTCACACGTTCTAAAGCAAAAGAACACACTCTGGAAACAAAAATCACATCCTAACAGAATAAGCCAAGTTAAGAAACTATTAACCAAATGGGATGAAATATACCAATCAGAGGCCTCTGACACTTCAGGAGCATAGATCATCTACATTTTTAAGTTTCAAAAATGGTTAAATACCAACGCTGGGGTCAGATAACAAGGGGCTCTGGGAGTCGCTGGGATCCAATTACTCTTCAAAGTACCTTACCCATGTCCTAAAATGCCATCCTATCCTAGAATACATGAACAAAACTCGCACAGAAAATGAGAAATTTCTGTCCGGCGCGTGTTGCAAAGGTCGTTTCTTTAGAAAGGAAGTTAAAAGGGGCCTAAAGGTAGAGAGGGGCACAACATGATAAAACCCTGGACAAAGAAATCCGGGAAGGTCGAGCCCTCGGGAGACAGCGAACTTGAGATGACTGGAGAAGATAATGTAGCTTCCCCAAAAAGCAATATCAAGGTGATGGCGGGGTTTCCTATGACCTCAGAGGCAGGTGAGCCCAGCCACCGCATTCAAGCTATAAAATAAGCGTTTTCATCCTTTATCCAATCCTTCCCCAAAGTGCTGTCAGGGGAAATCTGAACCGTCCTGCAACAGAGATCTGAGGAAAGCGGAGGGAGGAAGACCGTTCCAAACACGTTCCCAAAGGGAGGGAAGTGCCAAAGGAGGAGGGAGGTTTTTGGAAAGAGGCCTGCACCGAGGGTGGAGGTGGGTGGGGACGTGGGCGGGAGGGGGGCTACGAGGAATGAGGGGCGGTGGGGAGCAGCAGAAGGCAATGACGAGGACTGAAGGGCAGAAAACTGAGCGAGAAGGGAGACCAGGGGAGTCGGGGTGGGAGGGAACAGGAGGGCAGAGCGGCCGGGCTGCGGGGACCCGGGACGTGGAGAGCAGAAGGACCGAGGAAGTCTAGGACGGAGGGGGAGGGCAGCGGGGTCGGAGAGAGGCGAGCGCAGAAAGAGAAAGAAAGCTGGCAAGGGTGAGGAACCAGGCGCGAGGGACACGAGGGTGTGAAGTCACAAAGTTAAGAAGGCAGGCTCCAGGGAAGCGCAATTTTCGAGCCCAGCACCCGGGAAGCGACGCGCAAGTGAGGGGCGCGCCAGGGCCCCTGCACGGCGGCGGCCCGGGGTCCCGAGAGCGTGGCGGGCGCCGGGGCGGGCAGAAGAGTTTCCCGGCGGCCGTGGCGGTGGCGGTGGCGCTGGCAGTCCCCAGGAAGTCCCCACCCCGGAGGCCGCAGCTCCGCACTTACCCGGCTCCGGCTGTGAGGAACCGCGACAGCGACGGCTGCGGCAGCGGCTGGGGGCGGTGCGCCCCGGGCCTCCAGCCCCCGCCCTCGCGCCCGCCCCCGCGCCCGCGCCCGCGGCCGGCGCCGCCCATTGGCTGCCGCGCTACGGGACCGCGTCTGCCTCGGCCAATCAGCGCCGAGCAGCGCCTTTTGGAAACTTTTTTCCCAGGGCCCGGGCGCGGCGTGGCCACGCGGCGGCCCTGGGCGGGCTGGCGGGAGGGGCCCTGGGAGGCTCCCGCTGCTGGGCAGGGTTCTGGCCCGCCTTGGAGGCTAAAGTGTGCTCCCTGGACACCGGGGGGACGGGCTGGGATTTGCGGGCCACGCACTTCAAGAAAATATGACTCCCTCCCCTTGACACCGGTTGCATTTTCCTGTTCTTGGCTTTTCCCCAAAGCAGATAGGACAAAGATCTAGGTCCAGTGAGGATAAGCAATGCCCCAGGTCCTCCCCACAACTTTACAACCAATATAAAATTTTCTTTTTTTTTAAAGACCTTTTGATGTGGACCATTTTTAACATCTTTATTGAATTTGTTATAATATTGCTTCTATGTTATGTTCGGTTTTTTGGCTGGGAGGCATGTGGGAATCTTAGCTCCCCCACCAGGGATGGAACCCCAACCCGGAACCCACACGCCCCCTGCATTGGAAGGCAAAGTCTTAACCACTGGAGTGCCAGGGAAGTCCCACAACCAATATAACAATTTTCACATCATTATCTTCTTCAAAGGCAGCAAAACTCCTTTACAGGAGATTGTTTTCGAGCCTGGCTTTGAATCCTTGCTCTGTCCCTTAGTAGCTGTGTGATCTTGGACAAGTTATTCTCTCTGTGACTTACTTTCCTCATCTATAAAATGGGGTTATGCAGAGACGAAATGAGTCAACTTGGCATTTGCAAAACGTTTAGGACAGTGCCTAAGCACATAGTTAAGTACAATCTATGTAGTGATCATGATTTTTCAATTGGTTAACTAGGTCAGGCATAATGCTAACTTCTTGATGTTCACCAACGAATATTTATTGAGCACTCACTTAGATCAAAATAAATGTCAGACAAGACACCTGTCCTCAAAGGGCTTATAGTACTAAGAAAGGACACTAAATCAGCAAACAGAAACAGTGAAATAATGTCAGATGCTAATAAGTGCTATGACTAAAGCAAGGTCATATGATAGAAAGGGGCTGGGGAGGGGTCCCTGCAGATAGAATGTCAGGGAAAGCCACTCTACCAGGTGACAATGGAGCTGAGACCCAGATGATGAGAACCACAGGAAAGCACTTTTATGGTCCTCATTTTAAAGCTGAGAAAAGGGTGCAGGAAGTTAAATGCATTGCCCAAGGTTTCACAATTAATAACAAATCAGACTTCAAAGCTGGGTCTGTTTGACTCCTACACTGGTGTTCTTCAGCACAATGCTACAGGCAGAGATCTTAGCTGCTTTGAGGCCTCCAACCAGTCATAGAATCCCTCCTGCATCCCTGCCATGGTTAAGAATGACCTTTAATTCTACTTTGACTCCTTGCTACTTCCTGAAAGAAGCTCAGAGATGCAAAAGGGAACTACCACTTACATCAACGGGGTTAAGTATCAAAGTGTCTTTTAGGAAACTTCCATCCTGGCCCCAAATGCTAATAAATCATTTGCACCCCCTTGACACTTTCCAGAGCCTCACCATTCTGTGAGGTTTCTGGGCAGAGAATAATCACCCCAGTTTAAAGATAAGCTGAACCACAAGTTGATGAGCTATCAGTACTGACTACATGACATTAAATCATTTAAACCAGTTGATTTTCAATTTCCTTCATTTTCCATTAAAAATAAAAGGGAGAAGATATTGAAATGATTATCATTAAACTCCTCTTCAGGAATAGGTGTTTAGGTAAATGGGTTTGTTATTGGATAAAACCTTAAAAAAATGAAAGGGAAATTTTGGTATACTTTAATTAAAACTTTTTCTCTCTATTCAATGTTTTCCTTGTAGCTTTCAGATATTAATGAGCAGAAAGCTGGGTTTCTCTTGCTTAAATTCTACCATCATAATTTATTATTTCAAAACACTAAACTTTTCATTAGCCTTCCATTTAGTATGATTGATAACATTTTTATTTACTGCATTTACTTATTGACACCAGGCACAGCTCTGGACTTGAAAGAATGCCAAGCAATGTCAAACAAAATGTGTCTGATCTTTATTTTATTTTATTTTATCTTTATTATAAAAGATATTATTATCTTTATTATAAAAAGCAATTTTAAAATCCACTATTATTTTGTTTCCTTTTTATATTTTTAGTTAGTACTGTCTGTGTTCAGAGATACTCAACTAGAATGAAAAGGAGAGAAAAAAATCTCTAAAGAGAAGCATATTTTTTGGTACTGTGAAAAAAACAAAACGCTAGAAACAGGGTTGTTTTTCATCTGTTCTAATTCCCACTTGGAGAATACTACCACACACAGACACAGTGAAGATTTACTCAGCAGTAATAAATACCTAAGCAGGCAGATGATGTGTGGACTTGTCATCTGCCTTCTGGAAATGGAATACAAGCACAAAGGGTTCTTCAGCTATGTGTTTGATCTTGCCCTCCACAATACCTGTCTACAAGGACGTCTACA
The DNA here is from genome assembly GCF_964270905.1 of Leucopleurus acutus. Classification (NCBI taxonomy): domain Eukaryota; kingdom Metazoa; phylum Chordata; class Mammalia; order Artiodactyla; family Delphinidae; genus Leucopleurus; species Leucopleurus acutus. The sequence goes on from NC_139158.1 coordinate 26,196,198, forward strand.
GGGATGTATCAGCTTCCCCTGAAATCTCCCCCACTTAATGTGGATTGCCTAATGAAGTTGCCTCACAGTACAGACTTCAGGGGGAGAAAAGTTCTCTTTCGGCAATTTTTACTTGCTGATCCTTATGCAAAGTTAACCTGTTTCTTAGCAAACTTCAGAAATAATCTTTTACGTAGCATTCGGCTATTGCATCGTAAACTATGTCTAGATTTAAAATATATATGCTTTGTTTTTCTCCCAATTTGCAACAGGAAATAGTGAGCAGCTGGTAGTTTCAGAAATGTCCGTTGTGCCTACTTAAAAACAATTTTTCAAAAATTTCAAATATAAGTAAAGAATCTGAAGCAAAAAAACCCAAAACAAAAACCCAAAAAAACCAAAAAACCCCAAACATGGCAAATCTAGCCACCAAAAACACAAGCTGTTATTGGCTTCACATGGCTTTTGCAACTATAAAGTCTCCTTTTTGCTCACCTAAGTGGGCACTGGAAAAGTTGTATTCATTTGCAACGAGCTTTGGACCAGGACTTAAAAAAATCACGTTTTCTTACTTAAGTCACGAGGACCTCTTAATTGCTGGTGACAAAATCCAGCCTAGTCTTGGCACAGGCTTTCTTTTTGCCAGCTGGATCACAACTTCTCGAGGCGCCCTGCCGGCCCGAAGGACCTCGCGGGCAGCGCAGTTGGCAGTTATTTTTTTCTCCACTCGCCGCTAGGTTGCACTAGATAAAGGATGCTGTAGCAAATATGCGTCATTTAATTTAAAAAAAAAAAAAGTAGGGTCATCACGTGACAAGAGTAAGAGAAAAAAAGCCAAAACGATCAGGTTTTTCATCAAAATCCCTTTTAAGTCGCCTTCCCTCAAAAGCCCGAAAGAGCTGAACGGTGACAAATCCCGGTTGGCAGATTTTTTCCCCGGGTTCCACCTCACAAGCACCCTAAATCTCCGCTTTCAGGTTCCTTCCCACGCCACAACGATAAGCCAGCGGCAAGCCTTTCTTAAACTGGGGGTTTTCGCCAAAAAAGCCGGGGTCGGTGCCCGGGAAGGTCCCTATTTAGGGGTTTATCGGGAGGGGACTGAGCCTGACGAGGCTGCAGGGCCGCGAGGCCCCGCCCCCCCCGGGGTTCCCAGCACGCCCCGCGCGGGGAGGACGCGGCGGCGGGGGAGGGGCGGAGGAAGGGGCGGAGGCAGGGAGGAGAGAAGGGCGTCGGTTTTGCGACAGGGGCGGTGCGGTACGGAAGCGGAAGTGGAGGGTGCGCTTGGCGGCGGCGGCGGGAGCTGCGGAGTCGGGAATCAAAACAAAGGGCCTGGGGGGGGTGGGGGGAAGGCGGTGGGGCCGGAATGTGAGCGGAGGTGGAGCAGGCGGCTGAGGTGAGTTTGCTGGCAGCGCTGGGAAGTAGTCCCCGACGCGTCCAGTGCTCTGGGGCCACCAGGCTGGAGAGGGGGGAGAGCGTCCCCTCCTTTTGCCTGTTGCCGGCGGGGGCGGGGGAGGTTGGCTGGTATGAGGGGAAGGAATGGGACCCACCGGGCAAGCCCCCGCTACAGGTTCGAGTTGTCTCCCTTTCGGGTCAATTCACGACTGTCATTGCAGCGCCTCTGCTGCCCTTTGGGGGTGTTTGGCTCCTTGCCCACACTTGTCTCCTTTCTCCCTTTGGGGCCCTCCAGGTGTGGAGAGCAACCCTTCTTGTTGGAAGTTTAAGAGAGGAAGAGAACAGCTGGTGTTTTTGCAACCCTCCCGCCCCCCAGCGTTTTGCACCCTCCTCGGTCTATCAGCACTCCCTAGGGTGTAGCCTCTGGCTTGACTGAGCGTTGAGTTGTCTTAGGACTTGAACCACTCCCAATAATTGTACTGCGACACTGTGATACACCTTTTAGAGTTTCCCTGGCACCTTTCTGTTATTACCTAGAGCTTTCAAGTTACATCTTTTGCACTTTCTAACATCTCTGAGCATAAATATTCTGTTTTGCATACAGGGAAACTGAAACCTAAATGGGCTTCTGAGGCATTTATTGAACTTTGCATTCATTCAGCAGTTGTTGGTGGGTGCCAGACACTGTGCTAGGTGCAGGAGATACAATAATGAATAAGAAAACATGATCCATATGTACTACCGTGGAGTTTATATTTACGTGGGGGAGACAGATAATAAAAAAGCAAGCAACTAAGATAATTTTAGGAAGAAGAACTGTGAAAAACAACAGAAATACCCAGGAATGGGATGCGGTGATGTGGGGTGTTGAGGACTAGATTGGGTGTTGAGAGAAGGCCACTGCTAAATTTTCTACTTTGTCTCATTTAATACAAACAACAACCTATGAAGGTGCTACTATTATCATCAGGCCCACTTTACAGATGGGATCTGAGGTTCAGAGAGGTTGCGCGTTGTCCAAAGCTGCACAAATAGGAAGCGGCAGAATTGGGGATTGATAGGAGGACAGTCTGATGTCACAGTCTGGGCTCTCAACCACTATCTGAATTGCTCAAAGACTGAGAGATAATGGCGGAAGTGAGACTTCCACTCAAATCAAACAGAACTTGCTTTGACTACCTGAATTACATCATGTCATTCCCAGGAATATTTAGGAAAATTTCCGGGTGCAGGCCACTAACAAGCTAATACATTTATACTTTCTATTGCTCGTGTTGAGCGATACCAGAGGTACCTTGGTGTGATAGAAAGAGGTGGACAAGCCTGGTTCTTTTCCCTTTCTATTGTGTGATCTTGGGCAAGTTACATAATTTCATTTAACTTCTGTTTCTCCTCTGTAAAAATGTGGCTAATTTCTCCCTTGTCTTTCTCACAGATTTACTGTGGGAAAAAAGATGACATAAATGGATCGCAGTGGCTGGTTGTTTCCTTCATTGTATCCCTTGTGCCAAACACAGGCTTACTACATAGTAGATACTAAGTAAATATTTGCTGAATGAGGAAATAAGTAATGTTAAACAAAAAAGCTTGGTAAACTGTATTTTACTTGACACCTTAGCTCACTTTCAGGATTGGCCTTGAAGGGGCTTGAGAGAGCATGTTGAAGTTGTGTATGTCATGAACATCACAAATTCTTAGGCTCTAGAGAGAAAATAGGGTATATGAGGTCTGTATTTAATAGGAAGAACAAGTACCATAATTTACTATCATTGTGGCAGTTAACTCCATCTCTGTCTCCAGATTAGCTCCAGTTTTTGTAGGTAAATAGCTGCTTTATTCATTCCCTCATTCAACAAATATTTCCTTAGTATATACTATGTAGGAGCCCCGTGCTTGGCACAAGCCATACAGCGGTGAAGACAAACAGATGGTGGCATCTTTTATCTGATTTTTTTTCCCCATAGTAATGCTTTGAGGTGGGCAGGGGAGAAATTAGGCACACTTGACTGAGGGAGAAACTGAAACTTAATAAAGTTTTGTAGCTTCTACATAAGGGCCAAATAGTAAATATTTTTGGCTCTGTAGGTATATGATCTACAGTCTCTTGCAAATAATTAACTCTGCAGTTGTAGTGCAAACATAGCCATAGGACTTCAATAAGCTTGGCTGTGTCTCAAATACAACTAGTCGTAGACACCGAAATCTGAATTTCATGTAGCTTTGTCACAAAATATTGTTTTGATTTCTCCCAAGAATTAAAAAATGTGAAACACATTCTTAGTTCGCAGGCCATTTAAATACAAGCAGTGGGCCGGTTTTGGCTATAGTTTTAGGCAGTAGTTTGCCTACCCCTGCTTTTTGTGATTGGTTTTCCTATATTTTAGACATAGTGCTTATATAGTCATCTCTCCCCTCACTGGACTATGTAGATGTTAAAATCTCTTGAAAAGAGCATCTTATCAGGGAGATAGCTAAAAGAAATTCTTCTCTATATGCCCAGAAATTTCTGAAAGATAAATTAATAACCTTAAAATGGCCATCGTCGGTAAGAGTAGGAGGTGGTTGGGGCATGGTGGTGAGGGCTTGGAAATGAGACTTCCTTGTCCTTACCACTGGCAGGCCGCCTGTGTGCCCAATGGCTACTACTGATTGGATCTGCTTTTATCGTATCATTTAAGACTTGTAGAGTGTTGTTGCTCTGGAGTAGATAAGAGCACATCTGGGACTTGAGATTTCTCTGTTAGATTTTTGGTGGTATAGCAGATTCCACTTTCATAATAAGTAAACTAAGAGGTTGGTTCGACTTGTTTTGTAGCCGAATCAAATTCAAAGTCCACAGAGGTCACTTAATTTGGACCTTCAATACTCATATCAAAGACACAGTGGGATAGGTTGCTCTGAAATCAATTTCACGATCTTACATAATTGGGAGTGAGGACATGTGGTTGTTCTTTTACTCAAATTATATGCTGTCTTCTGTTAACTTTTTGAATCTCCCAAGTAGAGTGTTTAGTGAGGGATAGTCGAGAAGAATTAAGAAATATTATATAGAAAACATCTGCTGTGGGCTGGAGGAGCTTGGCTCCAGCCAAGTGAAGAGGAGAGGTTTCTCTCCCGGTTATGCAGGTGTCCAAGATGTGGCTACTTCTCTCAAGCATGGCTGAAAAGAAATAGGGCTCGTCCAGAGTTCATTTTTGTTTGAAGACCTATGAAACGTAAGGAATGGAAGATGATAGACTTTTTAAAACATCAGGTTGATGTAGTTAGGGTTCAAGCATAAATAGTCAACCAAGTTTACCAATTTTAGTAAGCTGTAATATGTTTTGATAGCGATTCTACTTGTGTTCCAAGATCTGACTTGTTGGGAGCCATTGCACCATAATTTTTTTTTCTTAACTTGGAAGACATTTACATTTATTTTTACTTTCCCACATCACTAATCCTGGATATGAGTGGCTAAATCTTGTATCTCCATCAGGAAAACATAGCACCACTGAGTGGCTGTTACATCCTATGGAAAACTCAGTCTTTGGTCACAGCATTAAGAGTTCCTGGATTTGGTCCCATCAGCCCTCTTTGCAATGACCTATACACCATAAATATAGTTGTAGTCTCAGATTTCAGTAATAAAATTTGTACTTATGCAAATAAATAATATTGAAATCTCATTCTTAACAGGGTGGAAGAATGAAAGAAAAGAAAGATGAAAGAATGTTGAACCACTTTGTATGGCTGTATGATGGAAGGAAACGGAACTGAGAACTCCTGCAGTAGAACACTTGGATGGCTTCAACAAGATAATGATGCTAAGCCATGGCTTTGGAAATTCTCTAATTGCTTTTCTCGTCCTGAGCAAACGTTGCCACTTAGTCCCCAAACGGTAACTGTGTGCAAGACTAAGGACATAGCAAATTCTTAATGCAAACAGATGAGAGATCCATTTGGTCTGGGGCAGTCTCTCTCCCTGGAGTCTGTGCTAAATTTTCTCTTGCATCCTGCTTATATTACTCCTTGTAGCACATTATTGTAATTCCTGACTCAATGAAGGCACAATTTTTTAACTCCTGTACTTACACATTAAGCAACAATAGATGCTTTAAATATTTGATGTTAAAATTTTGGAAAGATTTGTTTCTCATTAACGTCACAGATTCCAAAGACAAAATCCACATTGTAGAGTAAGACCGGAGGAAAGTACAAAATAGATATTGTTTTACGGTAGCCTTCTGAGTTTTGTGTCTTAAAATCAAGGAAAGATTGATAGGATTTGTTGATAGTCTTTTTCTGTTCAAGATTTCTCTTGAATATTTAAATATGTCTAGAACTTTTTCTTTTGTCTTTTCGTAGTGATTTTGACGTTTTCTGATTTTATTTCCTTCATCGTTATCACTTTTTTTTTTGCTATTGTACTTGGGATTTAAATGAGACTTCACTATGAATTTATATAAGGGTATTGATAATGACTTTTAAAAAAAATCTATTCCCTGTCTTCTCCAGTTTTTCATTATATAGTTACCTTTGTCGCATGGCATCAGTAATTGGAGTTATTTCAGAAGTATTTTACCTCAGGGACAGTTTGCACTGAGGGCTGGCAGCTCAAGCAGGGTCCTGGGGTGGCAGATCTAGCCCTAACAGAGTCACAGGACACGGAACTGCACTGTCACCTTTACAGATCCAGAATCTCGATTTTGTCAGTGGTACCCAGAATTGAGTACGTTCAGGAAGACCAACTCACAGTAACCCTGCCCATAAGAGCCAGATCTATATAAATCATAAGGCCAGTGAGTTAATTTCCAGCCTGAATTGTAATTACCAAGAGGGCAGAACACACTGCTTGTTGGCTGGTGAGACCATTGCTATTACCTCCCTTTTAGGAAAAGTAACTGAAAATCCAAATTTCTCCCGTATTATTATACCCTCCCATAGCAGAAGGAGTCCACCAGTCAGATGGACCTTTCTATGCTCTAAGGGATGAGCATGTCTCAAACACTATATCAGGGCATCCCCTTCATCTTAATAGCGCCTGCACTCAGCCAATAAATGTTGTTGATTTGTCGGATCCCCTTTCAGTGGCCAGGTAATCTGCTGAGTGCTTTATGTTTACTATTTCATTTTATCCTTCTAACAAATGTAGTAGGTACATTCTGTTGTTCCCAGTTGAAGGATGGTAAAATTGAAGCATAAAGAGGTTAGGTTAAGTCACTTACCCAAGGTCATAAAACTATTTAGTATCACATTCAAACCCAGGTCTCTGACACCAATGCAATGCTATAACCTTTATAAGCATACCAGCCTCATGTGTCTATGTTACAGGCATATGACAAACTATTTCTCTTTTATCTTTTCCCCAGATAGTTTTCTGATTACTCTTATTCTTTCCACTGGTTACAAAATAATTGTTGGCATTATGGCTTTAGGTCATGATACCCCAGGGTTTGCTAAATGTCATCAGCAACACGTTTAAGACCTATTCATGGATGGGCCACTTGGGCAGATGGCTGATCTCATCCATAGTGCTTGATACCTTCTCCCCTGGAGGACCTTACTAAAACCACGTAGCTCTGACTGCACAAACTATTAAGTATTTTCCTCAAGGCGCTTTGCTTGTAAGCCGTCTTTAGTGAATACTGTTACGACTTGTTTTTCATACCACCTATTTTGTCTTCAGAAGACACTGAGAGGCAAGGGGAAGTTATCAAAGGGAAGACACTGAGACATGGTTGGTTAATCAGGCTTGTTGAATGTGTAAACAGACCCCCTCCCCAAGTCTCTTAAAATTCAGGAAGGACACAGTTGTAATTTTAGTTGTCTGTTTCAATGTTCACCTCCTGCTGAAGAATGCTCCTGGTTTTAGCTGCCATTCCATTTTTGTGGTTGTGATTTTGTGTGGTTATGACGGAGTGATGTAGATAGGTTTGAACACTGTTTCCATTTTTTAATGCAATCAGATGTGAGTAACCCCAAGTCACTAGCCTCATAAAATTAATTTGTGTTCTGGTTTTCTTTTCTCAGAAAGATTACATGGAGAACAAGAAAGTTGCTGTGGAATTAAAGGATGTACCATCTCCCCTTCATGCTGGCTCTAAACTTTTTCCAGCAGTCCCACTTCCAGATATCCATTCTCTTCAGCAACCTAAAATACAGCTTTCAACTGTCCCCAAAGTAAGCTGCTGTGCCCATTGCCCTAATGACCCCTCCACTTCGCCAATGCGTTTTGGTGGTGGCGGTGGCGGAGGGACTGGTAGCTTGATTCCCCCAGGCGCACTGTTAGACTCACAAAGCACCAGGACAGTCACGTGTCAGGTGGGGTCAGGGTTTGCTTTCCAGTCTGCATCTTCACTCCAGAGTGCCTCAGCTAGGAACAGTTTGGCCAGCGTTGCAAGTGACTTTCCCAGCATGTGTCTAGAAAGTAATCTCTCTCCCTGCAAACACCTGCCCTGTTGTGGAAAGCTCCATTTCCAGTCATGTCATGGTAATGTGCACAAGCTGCATCAGTTTCCAGCTCTCCAGGGCTGCACCTCCTCCGCTGGCTATTTCCCCTGTTCTGATTTCACAAGTGGGGCTCCAGGGCACTTGGAAGAGCACATTTCACAGTCGGAGCTAACGCCTCACTTATGCACCAACTCTTTGCACCTAAATGTGGTACCTCCGGTTTGTTTAAAGGGCTCACTTTACTGCGAAGACTGCCTCAACAAGGTTTGTATCTTTTTATTTGTTATGTTGGGTGCAGCTAAGGTTTGAGGAATGACTTTTTAAAAATACTAATGGATATATCTTGAAAAATATCTTTCTTGTGAGTGGGGTCAAAGACTCTTTCGTGATGTGGCTTTCTCCCCATCAGCATAACTCCTTCTGGTCCTGAAAGAAAGCAAAGGGTAAAATGGGAGGGACCATTCAAAAAAGTACAGAGTAATTATTTAGTTTATGCTCTTAGAGTCTCCTGTAATAAATCTACTTCTTACATGTGAACCTAGCTTGGCAAAGCCTCGTGTTCTGTTCAGTCTTTAAAGGCTAAAGCACAATTTTGATTTCTTATAGCTAACACTCACTTGATACATGGACCCATTCTTGTAAAATTGCATGTTGTCCCTTTGTAATAATTTGGGGAACTTGAAACTTGGTCTCAGTCACACCCAGTGTTCAGGTAAAGACGTTACTTCCTTTTATGTAAAGTGTGTCTGAGGGTCTCCACCGTAGCAGACACATGGCCCAGAATGTAAAGGTCTGATCATGTGAATATCTTCCCTGATCATTTCAAGTCACTTTGGAAGTGAGTTTATGCATTGGTAGCTGATAGTTGTGGGAAAGGTGATTTGAAAATACGTTTTATCAGAGGTTAGCAGGTGGAAAGGAGAAACACTTAGAATGTATTTTCAGTTGTTATGTGTAACTCTAGGTTCTGAAATAATGTATCTGAAACCTCCTCCTCTTTTTAAAAAAATTTTAAAACAGCCGGCAAGAAATAGTATAATTGATGCTGCTAAAGTCTGGCCAAATATACCACCTCCAAATACTCAAACTGCACCTGTTACTATTCCTCTGTGTAATGGCTGTGGAACCAAAGGAACAGGGAAGGAGACCACGTTGTTATTGGCGACCAGTCTAGGCAAAGCTGCTTCGAAATTTGGTAAATGACAGTATGGTGTAAAATGTGCATATTAGTTTTCAATACCTGATACTAACACTGCATTTAATCACCTTTAAAAAGATTCCTTGTGGTTCTAAAGCTACTGTGTATGAGTCTCCATTTCCATCTCTTGGTAAAGATCTTTTTATCCTTATAGACCAATAGGTCAGTTGCCATTAATGTTGGGCTGATGCTATTTGAGACCAGAAGCTGTGTATAGAAAAATGAGGAGTATATTAGGAGAAATAAGTGCTGGAAGGGACTTGGTGTCAACTTAGGTTCATAATCACACTTGTTGGTTGTATGCTCCCTAGACGTACTTAGTATTTAGAAAGATTTAGCAATGGCTGATGAAAAACAGTATTTGAAAACCTAAGATCATTTCCCCAAAAAGTAATTGATATATTTTATCTTTAAAAAACATTTTTTAAAAACTTGAATCAGATATGAATGCAGTGTTAAAAATCATTTAAAATCAAGGACAAGGGAATTCCCTGGCGGTCCAGTGGTTAGGACTCCAGGCTTCTACTGCAGTGGGCACGGGTTGGATCCCTGGGTAGGGAACTAAGATCCAGCAAGCCCTGCGACGCAACCAGAAACAAACAAACAAACAAATGTGCTTTAAAAATAAAATAAAATCAAGGATGATAACAACTTCACGGTCCGTCTCCTCTTCATTGTTCTCCCACACTGAGTCGGTAGACAAGTGTGGGTGGAGCATGAAGGTCAGGTCTCAGAGCTGCTGCGTCCATTCACCTATGTGTTAGTGTTCAGAGGAGCATAACTGGTCAGTGTGAGAACGCCTCATGCTTTGTGATGGATTTATTGTGGGCTTAAAGTGACTTGATCTTTAGATTTGTTCTCTCCTGAAAAATGGGAATAATCACTTAGAGAAACTATGGCAACTTGGGGTTGTCTTATTAGACCAGCCATTGAGGTTGGTATCCTTAAATTTAACATCAGTCAATAATTTCATTTTCCTGCCCCTAAGAATGAGAGGTAGCTATCTGTTATTTTTATTTGAATGTCTTACCTCTTTTTTACCATTGTAATTGAATATGTTAACATTTCTTAAGGGTCACCAGAAGTTGCGCTAGCCGGACAGGTGCTAGAAAACTTACCCCCCATTGGAGTTTTTTGGGATATTGAAAATTGCTCAGTCCCCTCTGGCCGCTCAGCTACTGCAGTTGTACAAAGAATTCGTGAGAAGTTTTTTAAAGGCCACAGAGAAGCAGAATTCATTTGTGTGTGTGACATCAGTAAAGAAAACAAAGAAGTTATTCAAGAACTGAATAATTGCCAGGTAAAAAAAAAAAGAATTTTTATCTATTTTGGTAGAAGAATAAGCATGTGTGATTTTTTTTAAGAATTCTAATTGAAAATTTGTTTAATAATATGCATTTGTGCTAAGTTTGTAAATAAAGGAAAATAGCAAAAGATTATTTCTTAATTAGGTACTAGAAATCATTTAATCATGTCTGATCTTTCAACAAGGCTGCTTATATGTGACTAGTGCTTTCCTAGTATAGTGGTTACATATGTATCATTTCCTTTGATTTTCATAACTGCTTTGTGAACAAGGCTCATAGGATTTATTATTTGGAATTTACAAATGAAAGGGCCCAAGAGGTGAAGCAACTTTTTTAAGATCATATGGCCGTAAGTGGATGAGCTTAGATTTAAATCCAGATTGTCTGACCCCAAAGTCTGTTCTCTTCAGCTGGAACCAGAATCAAGTTCTTTTGACTTTCAGACAAGCAATTCCATTGATATGCCATATTCCTGCCTAAAATTATATAGTTCTGTTCCTTGTAAAAACTAATAAATCCTATTTTGTATTGTATGTAGTTGAGGCACCTCTCAAACCTTTCCTTCCTTTGGAGACTTTAATATGAGCCTGATAGTTTTAACAGGAGTAAACACATTTTAACTCCCTTAGGGGCAGATGCCTCTTTTCTTCCACCACCTGATGGTGGAAGCCATAGACGACGAATAGAAATGACATCAAATACAGCCCCAAATCGTACCTTAATTATATATCATACCTCTGCCACCCACAAAATTGTTGGCAAAAGATACTAGAGAGAGCTAGTTTACTTCACATTTCACTTTCTTTTCTTTATTTTCTGAAAGGGGGATGGATGAAGCAGAAAAGCAGAAGATTAGAGATGAAACTAGGGATAATGATCCAGTTAATTCGTCTGGAGAACTGAAGTTGAAATTATTGAGATTTGACTGTAATTTTTTTCCGTTCCTAAGTGGCAGTAATAATAAAAGTTTCCTCAAGAACTGTCTATTAAGAGGCGGGCAGAATGTGTAGTGATTTTCTAACCTCAGCTCTTTCTCATTTGTCCTTATTATAAATTAATGCAGGTAACCGTTGCCCACATCAATGCTACTGCAAAGAACGCTGCTGACGACAAGCTCCGCCAGAGCCTCCGAAGGTTTGCAAATACTCACACTGCTCCTGCCACTGTGGTTCTTGTGTCAAGTAAGTGTAGAAACATCTGCTAATTTCAGCTAAACTCACTGTGTGTGAATTATCATAGAAACCAAAATATGTTAAAGTAAAATGTGCCCCCAGAGACGCTGAAATACATAGGACATTTTATGTTTATCTTTGAAAACTGTTTAGAAAAAAAATGGGTCTATGTGGATTTCTGTATTTTTCTCCTTGGAACTTGATTAAGGATTCTTGCAGGGCCAAGTTTATTACAGAATATGTAATTTTTTTAATCCTGGGGGCCCCTTATTGCTAATTTTAAAAATCTAAGATGAAGTTGGGGCTCCTCAGAGTATTAACATTTGCTCCTTTTTACTACTGGAAGTAACGTGTCTTGGGGTTCAGTATAAGTATATGTAAAATTGTCTTACCATGTTAATCCTTCTGATATGAAATGCGTTCCTGTTCTAGAAAGGGGTGGGGGTGGCAACTTAGAATACAATCCTGCCATTCCTTCCTTCTCAGTAGATGTCATTAGAGTTACCTGTCTCTGTCAGGTGTTTCTAATGTTTGGGGATGGGGGTTGGGCTGTACCTTGTCTTTCAGCTGATGTCAATTTCGCATTGGAACTTAGTGACCTGAGACACAGGCATGGTTTCCACATAATTTTGGTCCATAAAAACCAGGCCTCAGAAGCACTGCTGCATCATGCTAATGAGCTGATCAGATTTGAAGAATTCATTTCCGACCTGCCCCCCAGGTTACCAGTAAAAATGCCAGTAAGTGGGTTTGTGTTCTTTCTGCCATATTCTAGTTGAGATTACAGAGGCTCAAGACAGCCCTTCATAAGGGTCTCCAAGCCCAGGTGAGGCTGTTCTTTGTAGTAGGCTGGCCAGATTTTGAAACAGGCCTAGAAACTTTCTTCTCTTACAGATATTCAGAGAATTGATATGTATGCATTTTGCTTTTATTATTTTCACAATGTCATAGGGAACTGACTTTCAGATTTACCTTACTGACAACCACTTGCCAGTGTCTACAAAGCTAGCAATGTTTTGTGCCAGGGGGATGGAAGTAATGGAATGAGAGTTATTACTCTTTTTGCTTCCAGGTTTTAAGGGTAAAGAATATGATGATGGTTTGCACATACTGGTGTGGTTGGAGTCAAATAAGCAGTGATAGTACAGTTGTGGCACTTAATCCTGAAGCTCCAGCAGGCCTCTGAGCCTGTTTTCTATGGTTGTGGTCCCTGGCATGCATGGGCACAATGAGGAGTACTGGTCGCTACACCTGTAGCCTTGTAAGCCACTTGACAGGAGAAAGTGCACATGTTTCCAGCAGGCTGAGCATTTCTCATAGTCTTGTTTAGGATAAGAATGTTTACTGCAACACTGAGCTTGTGTTTAAGCTGTCTGGAGACTATATGTGCAACTTTTAAACAGTAATAACAGAGAGGAGCTATAGTGTGGATGGTCCAGAAGGGTGGGCAATCCCATTCATGAAATGCAGTTTTAACGTATTTTAATAACTTTAGGATTACAGAAGCACTTTAGGAATGATCTCACCCAACCTCCTCATTTTAGAGAGGAGGAAGTCAGCACTTAGAAAAAGTAAGCAAGCCGCTGGAGGTCCCACAGCGTGATGGCAGCAGAACGGAGACTGCCCCCCGCCCTGCCCCCAGATTCAGGCATTTGCATTGCTGGCCCCACTGCATTGCCTGATACCCAACAAGATCAGAGCCTGGCCGGAGATTAAACACATGCTAAGGATAATCCGCAGTTGGGGATACCAGAGTCTGGCCCAAGAAGTAACATACACAGGCCCTACTTCAGGCTTTGGAGCTGCTCTGCTGATTCACTTTTGTTGTTCTTCATTATGTTTTTAGTCTTTTGGCTATAGCTACATTTCCTCTATTTCACTTGTGTTTGGCACTCACTTTTTTAATCCGGAAGGCCTGTAAGTCGATTGTAGTATTTTAGGTGAGAGATTGCCCACTGTAGAGATCCTTATTCCTTATGATTTACAAAAAAAAAAAAAAAGACCGATTATTCAGTACATTCAATCTTGCCACATATTTTTTTCTCATTCGCCAGAGTGATAATTTTAGATACATTTCTCTTTTTCCATGTTTTTCAGTCTAAGTAAGTTTACCCTCTCCCGTGGAAATCTCTGTTATCTCCCCTTCAAGGTCACTAGCTAAAGTTTGGAGATCACTCATTGTTCTTCTTGTTTGTAATTGAATGTGTGCCCTCGAGTCAACCCACTGTAACACTTTTCCTCTGTATCAACAGTGCCAGACTCTACTCTATGTTTATAACCTACCAGCAAATAAAGATGGCAAGAGCATCAGCAACAGGCTCAGACGCCTGTCCGATAATTGTGGCGGGAAAGTGCTAAATATCACAGGCTGCAGCGCAATCCTCCGCTTCATAAACCGAGATAGTGCAGAACGGGCTCTGAAGCGAATGGAAAATGAAGATGTCTTTGGTAATAGGATCATCGTGTCATTTACTCCAAAAAGTGGAGAACTCTGTGAAACAAAGAGTTCAAATGCAACTGCTGATAAAGCGAAGTCCCCCAAAAAACTTAAGAATCCAAAATTGTGCCTCATCAAAGATACAAGTGAACCATCTTCCAGTGCCAAAGCCGCACCTGGAAAAGGGTTGCAGGCAAATTCTGGATCTTCTACCAAAAATACCAATGTTAAAAGTTTACAGGTAATTGTGATACCTCTTGCTTTCTGAAGTTTATGGTAGGTTTGCTTTCTTGGTCTCTGTTTTATATGCTCACTTGCTTCGAGGATACTCAAAGTCAAGTGTTTTCTGTGCAAGGTCAGATACATCCTGGGGGCTTAACTGTTAAACTCTCTTGCTCTGTCTGTTTTAAGGAGCTATGCCGCATGGAGTCGAAGACTGGCACTCGAAGCAGTGAGCCCCAGCAAGGCCACCTGAGGCCGGTGGCACCGCCTCACAGAAATTCAAGTGCTGCAGCGCCCACACCTAAAACGTCGGGGGTGGCAGAATCTGTTTACAAAACCAATCCGAAGTAGGTTCCGTTATTCTCCCTTGTAGCTGCTTGTCATGATGTGAAGGAGAATAAGTGACCTCTTCCCTGCAATGTTTCCCTCCACTAGAAAAGAGAACCTCTGCACGCGCAGTGTTACCAGTTCTCCTGTAGATAAAAAAGATAAAGAGGAGACTCTGTTCCAAGTGAGTTACCCGTCTGCTTTTAGCAAGTTGATCGCATCCAGGCAAGTGGGTCCTCTGCTCACGCCTCAGTCTTGGTCTTCTCGGTGAGTGGTTCTTGATCCAAGGAGTGGTTGTGTGCAGTAGAAGGGGTTATGAAATAGTTTGTTTAACAGCATTCAAGCAATACACAAGTGCATATTTAAAAGAGAAATCTTCCACCCCTCCTCCACCAGTCCCCTTTTCCACTGGTAACGATAGCTAACATTTGGGGGCAGTGATTCTTGCTGTTTCTCCCTCCTCCACGTGGGAGTCTTGGTAAGCAGAGGTCAGAGAGAGAAACCTGTCCTGGAGTCCTTGGGCAATGATGGGAGGCACATTATGTTCTGACCATGTCCTCATGGCTTCATCATGGGCCTCATGCTGAGGAAGAGGCCCAAACGGACACACATTGGTTATTCTTATTTGTGGGGTAATTACAGGAAGCTGTTCGAGGAACGAGGGTCTCTGTAAACAACCTTAACACCCATGCATCCCATGAGCTCCTTCTAGCATTGTATTTGTTCTTCTGAGTTGGTGAAGACTCACTATAGAACATGACTTTGGACCTGTCAAATGATATGTACAAACTCACGTAAAAGATTTCCTTACGTGGAGAAGGGCCGCAATATATGAGCAAGAATATCTGGCTTGGGATTTCCCTGGTGGTCAGGTGGTTAAGATTTGTGCTTCCACTGCAGGGGCGTGGGTTCAGTCCCTGGTCAGGTAACTAAGATCCCACATGCTGTGTGGCACGGCCAAAAAATAAATCAAATAAAATGTCTTTATATTTTAAAAATATATTGGGAATTCCCTGGCAGTCCAGTGCTTGGGACTCCATGCTTTCATTGCCGAGGACCCGGGTTTGATCCCTGGTCGGGGAACTAACATCTCGTAAGCCACATGGCGCAGCCAAAAAAAAAATACACACACACACACACACACACACACACACACACACACACACACACACACACACACACACACACACACACACACACACACACAATATCTGGCTTTTTCAGAGCCAGGGGGAGATAAATGATTTACATGGATATCGCAAGCTAATTTCCTAAGAAGAAATGCTCAGTGTCCTAAGAATAAATGCACAAAGTGGAAAACTAATTCATTAGGCCTGCCTGTAATTTCTGCCGTTAGCTTTAAATAATCCAATAAAAGGATATTGAGTATTTTTTTTTTTGTGGTACGTGGGCCTCTCACTGTTGTGGCCTTTCCCATCGCGGAGCACAGGCTCTGGACGCGCAGGCTCAGCGGCCATGGCTCACGGGCCTAGCCGCTCCGTGGCATGTGGGATCTTCCCAGACCGGGGCATGAACCCGTGTCCCCTGCATCGGCAGGCGGACTCTCAACCACTGTGCCACCAGGGAAGCCCGATATTGAGTAATTTATTTGCTGTTAATAAGGTAGCCAACAGGTCGTATTTTTGACAATGAGTCTAAATCAGTGCATGTTTAAGATAAAAAAAAATTTGAAAACCAAATTGTATTGCGGGAAGCTGTTTTTATATAGCTTCAAACAAAATCTAAATGGCATAAGCTGAATAAATAGAATAACAGTTTTTAAAAATAACCTATGTATGTTTTAAGCAGGAGTATGTCTCCAAACCTCTTAAACAGAGCATCCCCGCTTGCTTTCAACGCTGCAAATTCGAGCGTTGGTGCCGACTGCCCAGACCCATTTGCAAATGGTGCTGATATCCAGATCAGCAACCTAGACTACAGATTGTCCCGGAAGGAGCTGCAGCAGCTCATGCAGGAAGCGTTTTCTAGACACGGCAAGGTAACCTTTTCACTCTTGTTCTTGCCTTTGTTTTACCCCTTGCTGGCATTCAAGTTGAGTGCACTTAACTCAACACATGTAACTACAGGCAGGGTGTAAGTGTCACTCAACGAGTTTGAACACCTTCCTTTTTCCTCTGGCCTGCTCATGGTGGTGCTGTGTATTCTGTTTTTAGGATACAGCCCAAGAGAGCAAGAAGCCTGGCATAGAAGCACTTGTGGTCATGGGCAGGGATTTCAGTGGCTCTTCGGGAAATAAAACACTGATGGGTTTTAGTTAGCTCTGGCTGCTAAAATATGGAAATAGGGTTCTAAAATGATATTGGCTGTTTTTGTTAATGTCTTACGGTATCTGATGCAGTTTTTAGGTGCAGTTTGCTAAAAATGCATCTTTTACTGAAACTTAAGATGGCTATGCCCCAGGTTTTGGCAGGCTCTGGAGAAGACGCAAAAGACTCCTTGCGTGTGTTGGCCCCTAAGCCTGCCTTGGAGAGCATTGTGTGCCAGAGCACAAGGCAGGCTAGGCTGACGTCACATCCCTGAAGGTCACCCATCCTAGCTCACTTAGGTTCTGGTCAGCGGAAGTGCACAGTTCAGACAGGTTCCCTCACGGCAGCACTGAAGCCCACAAACCAGTTGCCTAGTGAGTCAACTTCAGTTTTAAGAGGACAGGGTTCTGGGTAGATCAGCATTCTGTTTTCCTTTTTACTGCTGCAGGTGAAGAATGTTGAGCTCAGCCCCCACACAGATTATCAGCTCAAAGCTGTTGTTCAGATGGAAAACTTACAAGAAGCAATCAGTGCGGTGAATAGCCTCCACAGATACAAGATTGGCAGCAAGAAGATCCTGGTCTCACTTGCCACGGGAGCTGCTAATAAATCACTCTCTTTACTGAGGTAAAGAACAAACAAGCCGTTTATTTCAGGAAATAACATTTCGGCCCAAAAACAATTTTAGAAATAATAAAAATAGATTTTATCCCATTCCCAACCCTCTTGTGATGATCACATATGGAATAAATGCTTTTTCTCCCTTGATAGAGTTAGAAATAAGGTAGAAGTTAGAAATAAGCTAGCTAGAATAGTTTACCCTTGTTCAAGTCATTAATCAAAGATGAAGTACAGCTTAAACTTGGCAGGCACTTAGGAGTAAAATAATATGCCACATATCTAGAACAGGTTCTAAAAATAGTAGGCCTCTACAATAAAAGTTTATAAGCCTAGAAAGTCTGAAATATTACCTTCCAATCTTAGTAGAAGGTGGATTTGTCTATAACAGGTAGATCTACAAAGCTGTAAGCTCTCAACTTGCAGATATATCTTTAATGTCACATAGACACCCAGCCCCGTAAGTCTGCATTACGACTAGACTAATCTTAGGAATCTAGTGATGGTTTTATTCATAATATGCTTTTGACACACAGCACCCTGTAAGTTTAAGGTGTACAGACAGTATAATGATATGTGCACCAGGAACTAACATACTGTTTATAGGTCAATTATACTTCAAAAAACAAGCCAACAAACTCATAGAAAAAGAGATCAGATTTGTAGTTACTAGAGGTGGGGTATGGGGGAAGGAGGAATTGGATGAAGGCAGTCAAGAGGTACAAACTTCCAGTTATAAGATAACTAAGCACTAGGGCAGTGATGTACAACATGATTAATATAATGAACACTGCTGTGTGTTACGTATGAAAGTTGTTAAGAGAGTAAATCCTAAGAGTTTTCATCACAAAATAATTCTTTTATTTTGTGTCTATATGAGATGATGGATGTTCACTTATTATGATCATTTCATAACATACACAAGTCAAACTTCACCATCATTTTAAGTTATTTTTTAATTTCCTAGAATAAAGATAATACTCATTAAATATAATTTAAAAATTTCAGAAACATAAAAGAAGCAGGAGACAAAAAAATCATCCATAATCCTATGGCTTAAAGCCAGTCACTCTTAACCAGTGTATTCAGTTGTGTATCTTCAACTGTGGGGATTCCTCGCCCATCTGTCTGTTAGAACTGCACTGTGGCAGGAGACAGTCAAGCTCTTGTGCCCTTTGCTCTGAATTAATAAAGTGTCTCAGTGAGTAGTCAGTGTCTTTCTGATAAACAGGTGTGCAAAGCCCTATGCTTGAGTCTGATAAAAATCCCAGTATATGTGACTAAATATTGTTTAATTGCCTTGTTCCTGAAGTCCGTTCTTTAAGTTTTTCTGGAAGATCAACTGAGATATAAATGGGTATGTTTATTTTGCATACACATTATGGTAATCAATTTTATGAACTCTGTTTTTAAAATACAACTTGGAACGGAGAGGAAGTCGTCTGTTCTCTAATGGACTAAACTTTTTTCTTGCAGTGCAGAAACGATGTCCATTCTTCAGGATGCTCCTGCCTGTTGTCTGCCTCTTTTTAAATTTACAGATATTTATGAAAAAAAGTAAGTAAGGGTTACTTTTTTCATTGATCCAGCCAGTACTGATGGGTGACTTCCATGCATAAAACTGCTAGCAACTCTTAAGGAACTAGCAGAGGAAATAAGACCAAGACAGTGGTGTTCAGATTGAAATTCCAGTTTTAACACACATTTGAAGAACGTCTTTCATTTTTAGCAAATTTAGACCTCAGTCCCCAAAGCTGTACTTTCATCTTTTCCACTTGGCTGATGAGTTTTGTTATTCATTGCGTGAACATTTTCGAGCACCTTCTAGACTGTAAGCTCCAGGACAGCAGGCACTGTGTCTGACCTAGCAGCATGTCTTCAATGCCCAGTGCTCAGTAGATGCTCAGCAAGTACTAGTGGAACGAAAGGCTCTGTGGAGGGTGCAGAGCTGGAAAGACAGCCCTTGTCTTTGGGGCTGTTATGTCTGGAAGGGAAAAGACACTCGCCATGTATTGTATAGAACAAAGAAAACTATCATTACAAAGGAGGAGTAGGAAGGAGAAAAGGCCTTGAGGTTACAGAGGGTGGAAGGAACCAGGAGCTTGGCCATTATCCCGTGGATAGTGGGAGCCACTGAAGTATCGGAGGAAGGAGGGGAGGGGAGAGGTGTGGTGGTGGGAAGACTTCAGGCAGTGGTGGTGTCTGAGCTGGAGTGAATGGGGAAGGGAGGGAGACACGGGGGAGTGTGTGCACCAGTCCCAGCTCTGAGTAGACGCTGTCGGAACAGAGGGAACTAGACACCACAGAAGTTTCAAATGTCAGTGAAATTGGACTTAGTAACTAGTTTTATGTAGCAGGCAAGGTAAAAAGTAGAGGTCAGTTTGATTCTGAGTTTTCTGCCCTAGGTGACAGGGAGGAAGTTTGTATCGTTAAACTGGAAATAGGGAAGAAATAAAGAAAGCTTGTTTAGGAGTTACAGTGCGTTTTTTTTTTGTTTTGTTTTGTTTTGGTTTTGGTTTTTTTTGCGGTACACAGGGCTCTCACTGCTGTGGCCTCTCCCGTTGCGGAGCACAGGCTCCGGACTTGCAGGCTCAGCGGCCACAGCCCACAGGCCCAGCCGCTCCGCAGCATGTGGGACCTTCCCAAACCAGGGCACGAACCCGTGTCCCCTGCATTGGCAGGCAGACTCTCAACCACTGCGCCACCAGGGAAGCCCAGTGCGTTTTTTTTTTTAATTCATTTATTTAATTTTGGCTGTGTTGGGTCTTCGTTGCTGTGCGAGGGCTTTCTCTAGTTGCAGTGAGCGGGGCTACTCTTCGTTGCGGTGCATGGGCTTCTCATTGAGGTGACTGCCCTTGTTGCAGAGCATGGGCTCTAGGTGCGCGGGCTTCAGTAGTTGTGGCATGTGGACTCTAGAGTGCAGGCTTAGTAGTTGTGGCACACGGGCTTAGTTGCTCCATGGCATGTGGGATCTTCCTGGACCAGGGCTCAAACCCATGTCCCTTGCATTGGCAGGTGGATTCTTAACCACTGTGCCACCAGGGATATCCAGGAGTTACAATGAGTTTTGTTTTGTTTTGTTTTTTTTTTGCGGTACGTGGGCCTCTCACTGTTGTGGCCTCTCCCGTTGTGGAGCACAGGCTCCGGATGTGCAGGCTCAGCGGCCATGGCTCACGGGCCCAGCCGCTCCGTGGCATGTGGGATCTTCCCGGACTGGGGCACAAACCCGTGTCCCCTGCATCGGCAGGCGGACTCTCAACCACTGTGCCACTAGGGAAGCCCTACAATGAGTTTTTGATCTTGGCTTTGGGCATATGAGTTTTAGGGGGCTATTGGAATATCTGGGCAGAGAGTTCAGGTGGTCTTCTGCTCATTCGGAGTCCCTCAGGAAAGAAGTCAGCTCTGAAGATACGGCAGTTATTTGCCTAAAGATGATCTTGAAAGACATGGGAGCAGATGAACTTAGAGGAGAGGGAGAACTAGAGAAAGGGCAGAACTGGGTGGAATGCAACCAGGGACAGGAAGCCGGTGAGAACCCAGAGGCCAGAGTGTTATCAGGAGGGTGTGGATGGCCTGAGAACATGGTGTGAGGTTTGGGGTGGAGGAGGAGGAGGCCACTGGTGACTTGAGAGCCAACTCTGAAGAGTCCTGTGGAGACAGTCCTGGAGGGAAGGGGATGGCAGACTGGATGGCGAAACAGCAGAGGCAACTCCTGAGAGACCAGCTGTTTCCATTATAGGGAAGACGCGAGAGCTCTAGACTGAGTGAAAGCACAGAGAAGACTGGACATAAGTGGAGTGGGGCGGTGTAGGGGGTGGGGGCTGGAATTTGAGACTGGTGTTGGTCATGGGGCGATCTGAGCGTGTAGGCAGGGCACTGGGAAGAGACCATTGGAACAGCTAACATTTAATGAGCACTTACTCTGTGCTAAGCTGTCTCCATACATGCCACATTTAATTCTCACGTCAGCCCTGTGAGGTAGGGATTGTCACCCCATTTTACAGATGGGAAAACTGAGGCCTAGATTGGTTATATAACTTGACTAAGGTCACATAGGTTGAGTCAGAATTTGAACTCAAATCTGTCTTCAGATCCTGTGCCTTTAAGCTCCAAGTATGAAAGACACAAGTCAGGGTGGTGACTGGGGAGTCCAGTCTAGTGTAGGTCAGGGGGCTGAAGCATAGGGTTAGCTGAAAAGGGGTATACCTCTTCTGGGGAGAGGAGCAGAGATGGTGAGAAGTATTACAGAGGGATTTGGAAGTGAAGGGGAGGCCAAGGTGAAATGGGTCATGGCTGGTAGTTTTCCATCTCAGAAAATTAGGTGAGGCATTTACAGAGACTGTGTGGGGTCGGAGGCTAGGTACCAAATGATATATATAATCACCGTAATGGGCAATGGGCCAGGGACGACTGGAAGGGAGTGCCAAGCATCACTGGTTTGATGGTGAATAAATTTATAGTAGAATTATCCCAGTTTTACTTTTCAAAGAGACAGGGGAACCATTCTTGGTTATAGAGCTTTATCTAAACAGGTCAGGAATTTCTGTACAAAGAAAAACGTTCTCTTTAAGTCAGCATCTCTCTCTTTCCTTGCTTTTAGGTTTGGACACAGGTTGAATGTGTCAGATTTGTATAAACTAACAGACACAGTCGCAATCCGTGAACAAGGAAATGGCAGACTGGTGTGTCTCTTACCCAGCAGTCAGGCCCGCCAGAGCCCCTTGGGGTCTTCCCAGTCACATGACGGCTCCTCAACAAACTGCAGCCCAATTATATTTGAAGAGTTAGAATATCACGAGCCTGTCTGCAGGCAGCACTGTCCCAATAAGGATTTCAGGTAGATTGCCCGTTTCCCTTGAGAAGTAATCCTTTTGTAAAAGGTCGTGGAGCATCTGTTAGAATTACCTTGGGAACGTCTTAGACCACTGAGAAATGTCATCTGTTTTGTTCTCTTTTCGGCAGTGAACATGAATTTGATCCAGACTCTTACAAGATTCCTTTTGTGATTCTCTCGCTGAAGACGTTCGCGCCCCAGGTTCATAGTCTTCTGCAGACACACGAGGGCACCGTGCCTTTATTAAGGTGACCGTGTCAAAGCCATTGTGACACCTTAGTCCTCCTCTTTATAGAAAGTCCGCCACCTGCCTGCACCTCTCCCCAAGCACGCACTGTACCAGGCTTCAGCCTTACGTTTTTAGGTACCACTTGTAGTCGAAGTGTATCTGAAATGGGATCCATTCACTCGATATTTCAACAAGAAATTGTGTTTGTGCTGAATTTTAGAAACATCAGCATGAATAGGGCAGATTCTTCTCCACAGAGAAAAGATTATTAGAGGTGCTCTGCACAAGTACTGCGAGAGAGTGCACGGTCTCAAATAGTTGTAGATTTCAACGTTTGTAGGAAAAAAGTATTCAGAAGTCCTTTCAGCCACACCATGGGCCACGTGGTAGGCTTAATAGAGGGGCCAACACAGAACCAAGTTGCCTTAAAACCACCAAACTGATATGTTAGAGGAGGTTGAACTTGCAACCCTGTTGCCTTATTTTTAACCCCCTCTGCTAGAAAATTGCCCAGGAATTTTTGATACCATCAGAATGCATCAAAGAGAGAAATGCCACAGTGATTGCCTCTCTAGGACCGTAATTTAACTTTGAAACCCAGATCATGGGCATCTTAACAGAAATTATTTATTAATGGATGTGTTAAAATAAAGGCAGGCATCTGTTTGGCAAGTGCTTTGCTTTTCCATTATTTTAATTAACCTGTTTCTCCCCCAACTTCAGTTTTCCAGATTGTTATGCCGCAGAGTTTGGTGATCTAGAAGTAGTGCAGGAAAACCGAGGGGGGGGTGTTCCCTTGGAACACCTCATCACCTGCGTGCCAGGTGTGAACATCGCCACTGCACAGAATGGCATCAAAGTAGTTAAGTGGATTCACAACAAGCCCCCGCCTCCAAACACAGGTAGGTTTCAGGTATTTGGTCCAGGCTGTTGGCTTTTCTCTTAAAGAGCAGCACTGTTTGCCTGTCATAAAACACCGTGGGTGTCTCCTTTGATCTTTTAAAAACTCCAGAGTGCTAAAGGTTTGGCAGAGCTAGACTTTTGGAAAGTACCAGCATAAATTATTAAAAAACTTAAAATCCAAATTCCATAGTTACAAGTCTCTCTAGTTATCTAATTTTGTAAAGGTTTTTTGGCTTGCCCTTTAAAAATAGTTTTAGCTATTTGAAGGAAATATCTCTGAGTATTTACTTTGGAAATTTATTTTGATCAACATTTATGACTTTGATCAATGTGAAAATAGATTTAACTCTAAATGTACGGGACTGGGATATTTGAACCGAGATTTGGATGAGTTTCTGAGCTCTGCCACCCCCTGAGTTGCAGGTGTCTAATCCTGCTACCTGTGCACAGCACTGTGAATTGTTGCCTTCATATCTACTCTCCCTTCTCTTTGGCCTCCAACACTTCCTCCTTTTCTCCTCATCCTCTTCTCCTCCCACCTCCCCCTTCCCTGTAGGAAGAAAGGTAAGGATAACAAGCGAGCTCTGTTTGTACCGAAGCTTCTTCCTACCTTTCCCCTGAGGCCTACACCTTCCCCATCCTGTCTTGTTATGCTGCTCCCTCCTTTCCCCTGTGTCATTAGCCCACTATCCCCTTATAAAGGTTTCCATCTGATTATTTACACTTGTATAAATAAAATAATTAAAACTTCTTAATTAGATGAACATTCAAGATAATTGCAAAAACCTGTTTCTTAGTTTTATCTCATGCTAGTTTTACATCACTGCTTTCCATAGTTTCCTAGACAACATTTGCAGCCCCTCTCTGGGTTAATTAGGCCCTTCTGGGCTACCTGCATGATGACCATTTATAACTTTGTTTCTGTGGGAAAGTATGTTAGTGACCAAGTTACAAATTGATCTTTGACATACAACCAGTTTATAAGCTGGAAACTACCTGTGTATCTGCACTTCCCTTTTAAGTTCACACTATGGTGAACCATGCTTTGCTTTGGCAACTTGACTTCGAGAAGTATTGGGGAAGCATTTGCCAGCCTGTAAAGAAGTTGGGCTAGCCTGTTGGTTATAGAGGACCTGGGTTTAGCAGCTGAGAAGTAAAGCGACTGTTTGGTCTTGTGTGCTCGGTCATTATTGAGTTCAAGCAAGGGAATGCAAGGTTAGTTACTTTTCTTTCATCGGCTGCAGTCATGCTTTATCTCTTGTGCCTGTTCCTTTTTTTCCCCCCATATTTAGATCCTTGGCTTCTTCGTTCTAAAAGTCCTGTGGGTAACCCCCAGCTGATCCAGTTCAGTAGAGAAGTGATCGATTTACTGAAGAGCCAGCCATCCTGTGTCATACCGATTAGTAATTTCATCCCATCTTACCACCATCATTTTGCAAAGCAATGCCGGGTATCAGACTATGGATATTCCAAGCTGATCGAATTGTTAGAAGCAGTGCCTCATGTGTTGCAGGTAAGAAGTGCTAAGAGCTTATTTAACAGTGGAAATGTTCCTCCGTGGCTTTGACTATCTCCACCAAAGAAACAGGGTAGCTGGTAACTTAATCCCTAAGAAGTCAGCTCAGAGCAAACATCCTGTAAAAACTTCCTTTATACACATGTTTTATACACGATGTGGCTTCTCAGTTTTTCAGAAAGCTGTGAGTTTCCAAAGGAACTCCCTAAGTGCACCGAGGAGTACTTTCCTTCTCATCTCTATAGACTGCCCTCCTTCCTCCTAGCAGAGTCCTCTCCAGAATTGTTGCCTGTTACACAGGAGCTGCTGTAACGCGGGCTTACCTTTCTTATGAAGGAGTTCAAGACCAGTTACTGGGCTGGAGCCTGACAGTGCTTCCTAAGGAGTCTTTGCCTGTTAACTTAAGGTGTTATAATAGCTTCCCACTTGTAAAAATGGCCTGCAAAACTTGAGCTGTCTTTTAAAGACAAAATTAGTTGTCCAGGCTGATAACATACTTTTTATTTCTGTATTCATGACTATTTAGGAAAGAGTGTGCAAGGAAAAAAGGGTCCCAGGCACGTGAGCAGTTGTTCATTCTGACACCTACATTTTGTTGGTCTGTGTGTTTCAAAATGCAGATATCATACGTAAAAGGATTTGTTCTCTGAGAGTGGTAACAGAGAGAGAGAGAGAGAGCGCACCATCAAAAAGAAAGTCAGAATCTGCCAGGGTCTCATGAGTATAAATAACCAAAGTGTTTGGTTTGCAGATTCTTGGAATGGGCTCCAAACGCTTGCTGACCCTTACCCACAGGGCCCAGGTGAAGCGCTTTACTCAGGATTTACTAAAACTTCTCAAATCCCAAGCCAGCAAACAAGTCATTGTGAGAGAATTCACGCAGGCTTATCATTGGTGAGTTGATGAGAAGGGAAAAAAATGAAAGCAAATTTTATTTTATTTTTAGTTTCTGCTTTATGACAAAGTGAATCAGCTATAGATATACATGTATCCCCATATCTCCTCCTTATTTTGTCTCCCTCCCTATCCCATCCCTCTAGGTGGTCACAAAGCACTGAGCTGATCTCCCTGTGCTATGCGGCTGCTTCCCACTAGCTATCTGTTTTACATTTGGTAGTGTATATATGTCCATGCCACTCTCTCACTTTGTCCCAGCTTACCCTTCCCCCTCCCCGTATCCTCAAGTCCATTCTCTAGTAGGTCTGCGTCTTTTTTCCCATCTTGCCCCTAGGTTCTTCATGACCATTATTAGTTTTTTTTGGACTCCATATATATGTGTTAGCATATGGTATTTATTTTAAAAATGAAAGCAAATATTTTAAAACACTTGTTCTCCCAAATTTAAAATAATCATCTAACTTCTCCATTTATCATTCTTTTGGAAAACTTATAAATTAGTTTGGCAAATGCTACTTCTCATTCTTCATCCATTTCCATGGTTAAAACCTAGGTGTTTCTCAAAGGACTGGGATGTCACCGAATATGGTGTTTGTGAGTTGATTGATATCGTATCAGAGATTCCAGACACAACCATCTGCTTGTCCCAACAAGATAATGAAATGGTGATTTGTATCCCCAAAAGAGGTATGTGACTTAAATTTGCTGAAAGAAAGTTGTCTGTCTCAGTGGTCATTTTAACATGGAATCATACAAGGGATGCACTTTCCCACTCCTTCTCTGTGATTCCTGAAGATTCCATGGAAAGTGCAGTGTGAAAACTGCTCTGCCAGGCAGTGGATCCTAGCGTCCTCAGAGTGGGGTAGCCACTTGTCAAGAAGAAAACCAGGCTATTTTTTCAGAATTCACTCTAAGGGGAAAAAAGGGCATAACGAGCACTTTCTGAAAATGTCTCCTTCAGCCTGTCTCTGGCTGTTTATGCTGTAATTATCCACTTGAGTCAGTTACCGTGGCTGTTGCTTGTCTCTTCTTTTTAACTCTGAGATAACACACTTGAGAAGGAAAGAAGACTCAAATGGATGTTTCATCTTCCACGTTTTAGTAGTTCCAGTTGAGGTCTGGGGTGGGAACTAGGACAGAAAAATTAAATCTACACACAGTCGTGTTCTCCCGCTCTTATCAGTCAGTGGGTCTTAAACTGTGCTCTTGCAGAACACTGATGTCCATGAAATCATAGTATTCCAAAGCTAAAATGACTAATGCCAGTCTTTTCATAATTCTAATTTAAAATTTAATAGAAACAGAAATCTAAGTTTAAACTTTTCTCTCCTGTGATTTTGTTAAACTTTTGGTGCCTGATACTCTTTGCTGCTAGCAATTTTAACCGAAGATCAGATGAATAAACAAAGCATGTTAATATCCAGAAGTGTGGTTTAGTAAAATAATTTCTAGATTACTTTTTTAAGTATAGAGACATGTATGTGTGTCATCTTCATATATGTGGAGTGGGTGTGGGGAGGTGGAGGGGCTAGAGAAATTATTTCTAGTTTGTAAGCTGAAATTATATAGGTGTGTATTTGTGCGTATGTGTATCATGACTTCCTGGTGTTCTGCCCTTGATTGAATTTGAAAACCATCTGGAAAGAGCAGAGTGTGTTTGTTTTAGGTTGTGTGTGTTTGGAAGGCAGAGATGGTATCTCTTGTAACCAGTGCATAGGACTAACTACACTAATAATGTTAAGCACAAATGGATAGAAGAAGATTGTGGTTTATGAGGTTTTTTTTTTTTTTAAAGAACGTACCCAGGATGAAATAGAAAGGACAAAACAGTTCTCCAAGGATGTTGTAGATTTGCTGCGACACCAACCCCATTTCCGGATGCCCTTTAATAAATTTATCCCCTCTTACCATCACCACTTTGGCCGGCAGTGCAAACTTGCATACTATGGGTTTACCAAACTACTCGAACTTTTTGAAGCCATACCTGATATTTTACAAGTAAGTGAAGAAATTCTAAATTATATCTTTCAGAAAAATATAAGGGGGAATTAAAAAAAATTTTTTTCAGACCTGTTTGCCTGGGCAGTAGGGAGTTATGAAATAGGATGAAAATTTGAAATACTTCAGTCAGAGAAGCTGTGTTGTTGGCTTCCTAGTATTTTTAGGTAAATGTGGTTTTTCCTTCAATAAAGAAATCATTCTTCAGGTTAGTTTTAGGTTATCTGTTGAGAAAAGGATTACATAGTTTGTTTCATAAACTGAATCTTCTCTCATGAGCCCCATATTTTTCAGATCTCTTCTGTTGGAGGTGGGCATGAGTGCACGAGGTGATGCAAATGCTTGGCTGTTAAGTCATCGCTAAGTTAAACCAGATTTCTGTTGTTGATTTTTATTACTATTACCATCTTTGACCCCTGCAGTGCTTAAAAATTTTTTGTGTGTGTGGTAAAATACCGACCTGCCCATTTTTAAGTGTACAGTTCAGCAGTGTTAAATATGTTCATATTGTTGGGCAGCTAATTTCCAGAACTTCCTAATCTTGCAAAACTGAAATTTGACATCCCTTAAAGAACACTGAAGTGCTTCTTAGTTCCTAATTGTATATATTTTATGCCATTTAATCCCGTGAACAGTCATAACTGGTTCTCCCTTTCCTCCTCCTGTGTGTTTTCCAAGGTATTGGAATGTGGAGAAGAAAAAATCCTTACTTTGACAGAGGTTGAACGGTTCAAAGCTCTAGCTGCCCAGTTTGTTAAACTCCTTCGGTCCCAAAAAGATAACTGCCTTATGATGACAGATCTGCTTACAGAATATGCTAAGACTTTTGGTTACACATTTCGTCTCCAAGACTACGATGTCAGTTCAGTTTTGGCTCTAACACAGAAACTCTGCCATGTTGTAAAGGTAACATTTTTTTTTTCCACGTAGTAAGACTTGCAGTGGCATAATCCTCATTGGGGTGTTTGTGTGTGATTTAGCATTTCTGTATTTACACCTTGCACTGCTTACTGTTGTTTCACAACTTGTGTTTTTAATACGTTTTTGGGTAATAGGAGATGACTTGGGTTTGGCAGTTTAGATTTTTGGTCTTGCTTTTGTGTGTCTTTTAGTGGCCTCGCCAAAATAATGTCTTTGTGAACATTTGCGAAGTCGCCAGTTTATCCCAGGGTGTTTATTCTTGGGTGTCTCAGTCTCAGTCCTGCTGACCTGAAGTTGGATCCTTGTACACAGATTTTTGTCTCCGAAGTTTTGGGGAGACTGAAATCACAGCTGTCCTTTCCGGATTCTGACTCACTTATGGAGTAGGTTTAGGAGCAGGCTGGGGCTCAGAGTTGCCTTGGTTGCTGGAGAGGCCGGACTGGAGAGGGTGACTGCCTCTTCTTCCCCAGCCTGTGCTGAACTGACCTTTGCAGTCCTGGGCAGCGCAGCTGAACAGTGTGCAGGCTGCGTCCACCACAGGACCAAGAAAACTCACTACAAGGAGGAAGAAGTGGAAGGAAAATGTACGAAGTGGTGGCATCGCCAGTCACAGGTCTGGAAGGAGTCTGTTTCTATGCTGGGCAGTTAGAGGAGGAGGACCCTTCGTGGGAGGCAGGGATGCAGAGGCCGGAGAGCAGGAAGAACACTAGGAGTGGGGAACGTCCAAGGCCAAGGACGAGGAGCGGTCGGCAGCACCAGGTGCTACTGAGAGGGCAGGTGAGACAGGACTTAGTGACCGCGGGGCCAAGCTGAGTGCAGGTACGTGGTGCTGCCGGCCGGAGCCGGATCGGCGCCAGTGATATGGGACCACAGCCGCACTGAGTGGGCTGAGAAACGAGGAGGCGGCGGGGGCAAGACATTGGCAGCTGGTGACTAGACAGCTGTTCGGTTTGTTTGCTTGTGAAGGAGAAGAGCAGGAGACTGCGGGTCTGAGCCAGCGAGTGCTCGCTGGCTGTTCTTTCCAGTCGGGGAGCCTGGGCGTGTCTGAGAGCTGCGGAGAAGGCTCTCTTTGAGAGAGATTGATACACAAAGGCCAGAAAGGGTGGTGGGGTGAGGGTCCTGAGGGAGCCACAGGCGTGGGAATTGGCATTCAGTGGAAGGAGGGACAGCTCTGACGTTAGTATTTTGACAAAAGGGAAGCGGGTAGGGTGGAGGCGGATGTAGGGGAGTTTGATGTGTGTCACCAGGAAAAGAGGGAATTACCTTCCCAGAGCTGTTCCTCTGTCAAGTACAAGGTGAGAGCAACTGCTTAGAGAGAGGGAGAGAGAGACGGGATTCCAGACTGAAGAGCTGAGAAGGTCTGAATTGTCAGTGGTGAGCAGGAGAGGGGCCTGATCAGGGAGGCCGTAGGGGTGCTGGGAGCGTGGAGCTCCCTGGGGCTGAGTGCACGCAGGTTTCCTGTGGAGACAGTGGAGATGTGGCTGCTTGGGTACAGACTCAGGGAAAGCAGAGCGTTGGGTTCAAGGTGGGATTTTGCCAGATGGGTGCAATGAAAAGACATAGGGACAAAGGAGTGTAGCTAAGAGTATTGACAGGAATGTTCATGAATTAATGGCCTATCAGTGCCAAGATGGATAAAAGAGGAAAAGTGAAGAAAAGAGAGGGCTCGTGAATCGGGAGGAAGTAGGAGTCCATGCTGGCAAAGTTGAAGAAACATAAGAATTGAGCGTTCGGATCGCCTTCTTGTCTCCAACCCTGGCATCTGCTTCAGGCAGGACGTGTGGGAGGTTCGAATGAGTGATTCTGGAAGTGGGCCGTGACAAGGTCCCCAGTGTGGCCTGGGGTGGGGTCTGGAGTGGAACTGAGTAGAAGAGAATGTCATTGGAGATGAGAACTTAGAGGAGCTGAAGGCCCTGGTGTGGGACAGGCCCCCTGGATGTTCATTTGCTCAGGGTGATGGCAGTTGGAGGGCTTCGGTGGATCGGAAGACTAAGCCATGACCGCCGACTGTGATGAATAAGGGCCGATGACCGGGACGTTCGGATGTGAGCATTAAAGTGGGAAAAGATGGGAGCGGCTCCAGCTTGCTACCCTGGTTGCACATTGCGGTCTCCCGGGGAGCTTCTGGGAAATACTGAGGCCTCTGTGATTCTTATAGAATGAGGCCAGGTGTGCTCTGAGCCTCAGAGCACAGATAAGCTCGCGAGGTGATTCTAATGTGTAGCCTGGGTCGAGAATCAAGAGATGTATCTAAGTAGCATCAAGCAGGTTTTTATTATTTCTTCTTAATAATAGTCTGGGCATCTAAGAAGATGACTCGGACTCCCCTGGGCTTGTATCTGTTGATTGATTAAACCCCAGGTCTGCTGAGGAAATCCGTAGTGTGAATCTTCACAGATCCATAACCACGATGAGTGGAGTCAGGGTTGACCCACCAGCCTCCTGCCCTGGCTCTGGGTGGGCGTCGGCTCCAAAGACAAACTGGTACTGAGCTGGCTCCTCAAATGCCACCCACCCTCTGCCTCCAAGGGTCCAAAGCCCCTGAGCTTGACCCGTGGTCCTGGCTGGAAATCAGATAAAGGGGAAAACAGCCGTGATAGTGAGCAGTGGTTCACCTGCCCAGGCCTGAGCAGCCTGTGTCCTGAAGCTCTGCCTGTTTTCACTCCCATGATGGCTCACTTCACAGACACGGCCCCCCTCCCACCCACACCATGCCCAAGGCCTGCAGGTCTCAGCCACCAAATGTTTGTTTCTTCACATGCTTCACATGCTGTTTGGTCCCCAAATGATAAGCTGTGTCTCTTTCACAAGGTTTCCCTCCCAATGCACTTAATCAGTTAAACCCTTTATCTCCTTGAGAATCTGAAAAAAATCGAGAAGTAGACATATAGTCAGACATGAAATACCAGCTTTTTTCCAAGTGCTTATGGGCTGTAAGAATGCGGCTTGCCCTTGGACAGAGAAGGCCTTGTGTCTAGCCCCTGGGACACACACGTGGGGCAAGTCGACTGCAGAGCAGCTCTGTGGAGGGTCGCCTGCAATCTAACCATCTCCTGCTTTCGGAGAACACCAACCCTTAATTCACAAGCTTGGGCCAATGGATGTCAGCTGGCCGGTCTTATCTCCTTCTCTTGGGAGAGCGGTGGTGTTGATGGAAGTTTCTGGTTATGGACCAGCAGGGAGGCAGGGAGAGAATGACTTCTGCTGCAGTTGGTCTGAAGTGTTGATCTGGGGTCCCAAAGAAGCTACAGCAAACCCACTCACTTTACTTCAGTTTAAGAGAAAAACTTAAGAGATTTTCCTCTTTTGGTCTCGTTTGCCAAAGTGAAACTAGATGAACCAGGTATGACCCAGGCTGTCTCTCTTGAGTTCTGAAAAGTTTGCATTCTTGTTCTTCCCAGGTTGCTGATATGGAATCTGGCAAACAGATTCAGCTGATCAACCGCAAGTCTCTGCGTGCTCTCACTGCCCAACTGCTGGTATTGCTGATGTCTTGGGAGGGAACTGCCCATCTTTCTGTTGATGAGCTCAAGAGACACTATGAAACCACCCACAGTACTCCTCTCAACCCCTGTGAATATGGGTTCATGACTTTGACCGAACTTCTGAAGAGTCTGCCTTACTTAGTTGAGGTATGAATGGTAATGGTTCTGGAACCACCATAATGAAAACTGTCGTATTGGGTATTTATAGATCACTAAATGGTCTAGATTAGACTGATTGGTCATTTTATAGACAGACAGAGGCATTGGCAGGTGCAGGCACCCTGCCCAAACAAGTGACAAGCCAGGATGAAAGCCCTGGCCTCCAGATTCTTAGACTGGGGTGCCTTTTTCCTGTACCAGGCTAGATTCTGCTGCTGTTACCTCTTTCTGAAGGAGATCGCTTATGTGGTGGTCTGTCAGTCAGATACAGGGCAGAAAGGAAGGTTGACTGGCTGGTCACCAGGTGGCCTTTCAAGAATCACAGTTCGGGGGGACTTTCCTGGTAGTGCAGTGGTTAAGAATCCACCTGCCAATGCAGGGGACATGGGTTTGATCCCTGGTCTGGGAAGATCCCACATGCCGCGGAGCAAATAAGCCCATGCGCCACGACTACCGAGCCCACACGCCTAGAGCCCATGCTCCGCAACAAGAGAAGCCCGCGCACCACCACGAAGAGTAGCCCTGGCTCGCCGCAACTAGAAAAAGCCCGTGCTCAGCAACGAAGACCCAGCGCAGCCGCCATAAATAAATAGATAAATAGATAAATAAATAAATATTAAAAAAAAAAAAAAAAAGAATTGCAGTTCGGGAATTCCCTGGCAGTCCAGTGGTTGGGACTCCATGCTTCCACTGCAGGGGGCCCAGGTTCGATCCTTGGTCAGGGAACTAGGATCCCACAAGCCGCATGGTGCAGTTTAAAAAAAAAAAAGGATGATACTTCAAGATTAGAAGAATAGTAAGAGAATACTGTGTGCAATTGTGGGACAACAAATATAAAAACCTAGAGGAAATAGGTAAGATCCTGAGGAAAAAAGTTAAATTGACTCCAGATTTTTAAGAAGTTAAAAATTAGACCAATTAACACAAAAAAGACTGAACGTCATTGAAATTTTACCACTGACAAAAGGCACAAGGACCAGATGGTTAAGAACTGGGTTTTAACTCACCTAAAAAATAACTCCAACTTTTTAAAAACCACTTCTAGGTCACTTGGAAAAAAAAAAAAGATGGGAAGCACACCACTTCTTTTATGAAGCCAAAGTAACTTTAATACCAGTCCCCCAAAAGAAAATGATTCTAAATAGAATATTAACTAAATAAATCCCGCAATG
This sequence comes from Leucopleurus acutus, assembly GCF_964270905.1. Taxonomy (NCBI): domain Eukaryota; kingdom Metazoa; phylum Chordata; class Mammalia; order Artiodactyla; family Delphinidae; genus Leucopleurus; species Leucopleurus acutus. The sequence goes on from NC_139158.1 coordinate 26,229,663, forward strand.
TAAGAAAACAATGATTATACCATTGTTATCATATAACCATGTGACCAATAATTAAATAATTTTAAAACTCTCTCCTTGGCCAAACAGTCTCCCCTGAGCCACTTTCTAGACTATACTTTGTCTTTGGGCCCTGCCCTTATCCTTGATGGGCCCACATGGCCCAGTTTTAGAGAGAGTCTCCTACCCTTGGTATCTGATCACCCTGGCTTACCTTCTGCAAGAATCCTGTTAGGTCAGTTTAACAAGAATTCCCCCTACCCTGGATGTCCCTCTCCCCAGCCCCCCTTGGCTATAAGTCCTCACTTTTCCTTGTATCTGAAAAGGACACCTACACTTATACCCTGTTGCAATAGTCCTGAAGAAAATCTGTTTTTTCCACTTTAACTACTATCCAGCTCTGGTTTTCTTTCACAATATCAAATCGAACATTTTCTAAACTCTGTTAATTATATATTATATGAACACTAGTTCTAGGCAATATTAGTGGATGTTCTAGGCAATATTAGTGGATGTTCCTGGACCAAAGGCTTTCCATGGCCAGCTAAGGCTGGGAAAGATCTGTTCTCTAGGAGATCTCAGTGAGGGCATGTTAGACTGAAAGGCTTATGGTAAACAGATTTGCTTACTTGAGGACAAAAGGTTTTTGTGGGGTTTTTTCCCTTTATTGCTTTTGTTGTTGTTGTTTTAAGAATAGTGATGTTGTTGTCCTGCATCACGGTGTTCCTTGGGGAGATGACGTTTAGTGGCTTCGGTCCCCACTGTCTTGGTGCCCCTTTGTCCACCTAGGGGTTTGCCCTCTCTCTTCACTGCCTCCTTTCGTTTGAGATCTCAGTTTACCAGTTTCCTTCCTTTCTGACACACTATTTCGTCAGACCTCTGCTGCCTTACACCTACAAATAGAACCCGAGTTGACTCAAGGCTATAGCCCTCTCTTGGAGGAGATCCTTGAATCAATCGCTCCTCCTCCCTGGCTTTTTGCACGTTTTCAAGTTGACTTGGCATCTTTTCACTCTCTGAGAGACCCTCACTTCTAGGATGCAGGACCAGTCACTCTGGAAGTTTCTAATGCTGCTGTTTTCTCCTGGACCAGGTTTTTACTAATGATAAGACAGAGGAGTGTGTGAAGCTCACAAGTCTGTATTTGTTTGCCAAGAACGTGCGGTCTTTGCTTCATACTTACCACTACCAGCAGCTTTTCCTTCATGAATTTTCCATGGCCTATACCAAGTATGTCGGAGAAACACTGCAACCCAAGACGTATGGCTACAGTAGTGTTGAGGAGCTCTTGGGAGCGATCCCACAGGTGGGTATTTTCTCAGTTTCTTGGAGGGTGTCCTCCTGGAGAGCCACAGGCTCACTCTCGGACAGAATAATGAAACTGCAGCATTTTGAACTGATCCTTTCAAAACATACATACCGTTGGAGAAAAATGAATGATTTTAGCATTTCTCCTTCATTCTGCAAACCTTCATTAAATTCCTAGGTGCGAGGTGGGTGAGTCCCAGACGCTGCCCTCAGAAAGGTATGGGGTAATGGAGAGTCAAGACATCTGAGCAGGTGACAGTCAGTGTGGTCAGTGCAGCCGTCGGTGGGCACTGAGGAGGACAGGTGCGGGGGATCCCAGAGCAGAGTCCTCACGATGTGTAGAAGTTAATCAACCACGTGACGAAGAGGGGAGAGGGCAGACAGTGTAAGCAGATGCAGAGCAGTGAGAAGTAGCGTGGAGCTCCCGAGCTGGAGCCTCTCAGCGAAATAAGAGCTCAGTTATGGAGGCCAAGACTGGAGAGAGGGGAGGAGCCTCGGGGCTGCTGTAGGAAGCGCCATGGGGCTGCTGTCCATGGTAGAGTTGAGAGAACCAGGAGGAGAGGAGGAGCCTGGCAAGGGGCCTGCCACTGTGGAGGCCCAGGTGAGCGCTACGCTGGGCTTGAGCCTGAGTGAAGGAAGTAGGAAGAGACACGAGGGTAGGACAGCTTGGGAGCCGAGATGAGGGACTTGGTGTCAGATGCACATGGGGGGCTCTGGGAGCCAAGGGCCACTGCTGCCTCTCTCTTGGCGGAGGTGGGGGCAGCGTTATTAGGTCGGGGCCCTTGTTTTATGGTCAGGGTAATGAGCTTAGCTTGAGGGGCGTGGGAGAGCCATTAATTCTTTTAAGGTGCATTTAGTATCTGGAAAAAACGGTAAGAGCTCCCACATGAGAACTAGCTTCATTTATATACCAGCTCTGGTGTTTGGGAGGTGATGTTTTTAAAGAGCCATAAAGAGTACTTTTTAAGCTGAGTCTCACAACTTCTAAGACTACAGCTTTTTATAAGCGGCATGTTTCTGCCAGCCTCTGTTGCTTTAAAACAAAGTGTAGAAGATTTTTTCTTGGCGTTAATTTGGTCTTTAAGTCCTAGTATGTTTAAGTATGTTACCAAACACAGTAGGTCACACTCTTCCTGAATTTTAGGGCTTATTTCCCCTCCTTTTCCACTGCTTAACCAGTAGTATGTCTTGTGTGCAGGTGGTCTGGATAAAAGGACATGGTCATAAGAGAATTGTAGTGTTAAAAAATGACATGAAAAGTAAGTAAGCCCCATCCCCTCCCCCTTCAGAAGCCGCAGTTCTTGCCCTGATCCCCCTTTGATGGGTGCTCTTTGTCTTCCAGGTCGTGTGAGTTCACTTGGTCTCCCCTCTGCCAGTCATGAAACCCGGCCCTCAGCTACCGAGCGCATCCTGGAGGTGCCCGAATCTCGCACAGCCTTGGAACTCAAACTCGGAGCAGGTGGTGACGGTAAGAGAGGAAAAACAAAGCAAAGCTGGTGAAATTTTCAGGAAATGGCTTGGGGTGGAGCTGGGGTGGTTTGAGGGGGAAGAACGACGCTGGGTCATTTTCATTCGTTAAAGGTAAGTATTCATGCATTTTCCAAAGGAGTCTGGTGTTTGGTTAAGAACAGAGAAAAACTGGCCTGCATTTGATGGTTGACCGGTTAATGTTCTTGAAGGATGTCGGCAGCCCCCATAATGACAATAAGCCAGCATAATTCAGATGTTAAAGGAAAAAGATTCTGACAGTTATTAGAATACTTCAAGACGATTGCAATGGAGTCAACTCTGCTGCCCTTGGAGAGAGAGATGGAGCTTAGCTATGAATGTGACAAGGACAAGTGGGGGCTTATAGTCAAGGAGCAGAGCAAGGGGGTCGGTGGCTGAGAAACTACCAAGAGGAGACATCAAGGTAGGGGGATTCCTGCCGACCTAAGAGGATTCTTGTTAAAGGCAGGCCAAGGACTTAGACATCAAAGGTTGGGGGTGGGGTGGGATGAGGAACTTGATCAGATATCAAAAGGCTGGGGGATTTTTGCTACACTGACTTCTCAAGATTCTTGTCAAGACTGGACATGGCAAGGACACGAGACACAGAAGACCAAGGTCAAGGTCTGGTGGAGAAGAGGGCTTGGAGGAGCCTGACTCCTGACTAAAGCTGGGTTAGGGAGAGTCTTTGTCACAGGACATTCCTGGGAAAGACTTGATAGTAATGCATTAGTATTACTCAGAACAACATCGAGTCATCCCGATTTTATGTGGAATCTTCTGTGTACTAGATAGAAATCAACTCGCTTGAATTTTGAGTCCATTGCTAGATATAAGAATTTTATGTTCTTAAGACTCTGCAAGTTGTTAAATAGTTACAAGTGCTACTGTGCTCTCTGTTTATAGGATAATCAGCTATGTAGCATTTTACATTTTTACAAAGCACCTTAATGTAGCTCATCCTCTCAAGCTGTCAGCACAGCCTTCAGCAGTAGTTACCTCCATCCTACAAATGAAGGACTGAAATTCCGGGAGGTTAAGTAGCTTACCCAAGAGCACTCAGCGAGGAAGTGACAGAACTGGGACCCAAGTCTTCTAATTCGGACCTTTTGCTCACTTAACTGCTTTCTATGGGTTTTTTAATTTTTCTCAGCGTTTTTTAATTGCCCCTTTGTTCCTAAGAACACAAATCGGGAGATCCTGGCTGTGGCATCTCACCTACCGAGAGTGACCCAGACCTTTCTGTTAATGGCTTTTTTTTAAACCTTGAGTACTTCCTGACCTTAAGGAGAAGGCAGGCTTCAGGCACAGGCCGCGCAGTCCTGAGCGGAGCCCTGCTTGCCGTCTCCCCCAGAGCCCTGTCCGGTGGAGCAGGAGCTCCTCCGCCTGACCAGCGACTCCCCTGTGGACCTATTGTGCGCGCCTGTCCCGTCGTGCCTGCCATCCCCTCAGCTGAGACCGGATCCTGTCATCCTCCAGTCTGCTGACCTCATTCAGTTTGAGGAGCGCCCTCAGGAGCCTTCTGGTAGGAGGCCCTATGTCACTGTGGGGTTTTCTCTGTGGATTTAATTAAACAGTAAACCCTTAATGCCAAGATGTTCACTGTTTGATGGGAGTGGGGAGAGACTCTACCTTTCCAGGCACAAATATACCTGTGAGGATTATTCAGGACCCCCTTTTCCTATCAGGGTTCCTGCTCACAGCCCGAGGTGGCTGAGGGAGCAGCAAGCACGGGAACGATGGTAGTCTTGAGGGGTGCTGCAGCTGCGCTGGGGGTGGGGACCCCACGGGAGAGCGTGCAGGGGCTTCCTGGGCTGTGCTCCCCACCTTTGGAAAGTGCAGCAACTCCAGCGGCAACCCCCGCCTGTCACCAGACATACACATCACCCCCGGTCTGGCCCAGGGGTGAACGACTCCAGAGGGTACTGGGGCTCCGTGGGACTGTGAATAGGGGAGGGAGGGCACCTGTGTCTCGCGCCCCAGCTTGTGCCACAGCTAGAGATGGCATGGGCTGCAGGCTGCTCGGCTAGGAAGAGGCAGAGCCAGGATTGGAGCCCCAGGCCTCTTGTCTTTCTGTCGTGTCCCTGGCCTCCTGAGAGGCTGGCCCACCTGCTCTGTCGAGGTCCTTCCCTTGTCGTCTCCTCTGTTGGGATGGTCCTTCCCCGCTTTGCTGACACTGCCGTCCAGGAGATGACCCTGCTGACCACAGGCCTCGGTCTTCTTAGCAGCCTTTGGCACCGTCACCCAGTGAAAGAGCTGAGGCTGTTTATCTGGAAGATAGTCAGTGAGGAGACGTATACCTACCTGGCTGTGGAGCTGGACCTGGGCTGTGGCGATGGCGGGGGTGGTTCCCCTAGAAGCATAGACTTGGTGGGATATTGATGTTAGCTCTTCTGTGGGTGTAGCCTTGGTGTGTTTAGTGTACTGAGTTCAACCATCCCTGTGTGTCGGGGAGAGAAATAACCTGAGCGGTCCTGGCAGTTCTGTCCGTTATTCTCCCCAGCGAGTCAGCCTGAGAGCTGAGCTGAGGTTCTGCCTCCCTGCCGTCACCCTCAGTCTCTGTGTTCCTTTGGTGCGGGAGCCCCTTGCACATGCAGTGGCAGTCCAAGGTATAAGGACACATCACTTCCAAGCAGTGTCTCTGTACCTACAGCAGGCTAGTTACTTGTGGCTCAGCCAGAGAAAGAGCAGCCTGTGCGCGCTCTGGGAAAAGTGGCTGCTTCACTTCCTGGATTTTTGAGGGTACTTCTGACTCTGTGCAGTTCTCCCCTTATCTCTGCTTGCCCTGCTCCCCACTCCCCCTCCCCAGCCCCACCTTGGGTGCACGAAGAGCACGGTACTCTGTCAGTGGAATAGGCCAGGGCCCCCTGGTACCAAGGCCCCTCCTGGTCTGAAGGTCTTTAGGTCACATGTGGCTTATGGGTCCTTAACTACCTGACAGAGAATGAATGGGCAGAGAAAGTGGAAAAAAATGTTAAACCACTGCGCATTGATTTGTAGCCAAAAACGAAGGTCTCTGAAGTTTTGTAATTCAAGGGAGACCTGAGATGAAGTTTATAAATGTTTGACTTATGTGACACATAATACTGGCCACAGAGCTAATAAGTAAATTATGGCATAGGTGTGACATTTGGGGATTATTTTTTTGAGAAATGAGGAAAACTGAAAACGAACACTTTTTGCAGGTCCTAGAACTGAATGTGTTTGCTTTCCTGTATTTACAGAAATTATGGTTTTAAACCAAGAAGAGAAAATGGAAATTCCAATACCAATGAAGAATGAAAACCTGCCCTCTGATTCCAGCTCATCTGGCATCTCAGCAGCTGTCCCAGTGCCTCCCTGCCTCTCCACGGAAACCCCAGAGTCGCTACTCAGCAAGGACCCTGTGGAAAGCCCAGCCAAAAAGCAACCCAAAAATAGAGTAAAATTGGCAGCCAACTTTTCCTTTGCACCTATAACCAAGCTTTGAGTCTCGTTTTGAACATAGAATTAGGATGGGAAAGCACTGTCTGATTCTGCACACAAAAGTGGGTTCAAAAAAACCTTTTCTGTTTTAATGAAGACCCCCTAGAAACCAGTTACTTCATCTTTAGACATATTCCATAATGTTTTGTTTCTCTTACATTGACACAGCTTTGAGCTGAATTTTTTCTTTGTTTTTCCCCTACTTATTTGAAAAAAAAAAAATTCTGTCATTTGTTAAAGAATCCTTAATATATTTTAACAAATTTTTGTTAGTTACTATGAAGTGTAACGGTGTTCTGTAAGAAGACAGCAGTGAGAACTCAGCAAGGAGGAAGTGGTTTTACTTCCATCAAGCCATGTCAGTGGTAAAATCTTACATGTAGCATAATATAGTCTCTAAGCCTTTGCTTACTGATGTTTTCAGACAGTATTAAATCAAATGCATGAGGTGTCTTTGAAGCAAAGCCTGTTCTGTGATCCTGTGCAATCACAACACTGAAGGAGAATGGTGGGCGAGGCAGGAAGAATGTATTTTCTGGTTGGATGTGAAGGCTCCTGGCTTCCCTGTGACTTGTAAGCGTGCCTTGTTTTTTATTTAACTATGTCTGTAGTTGACAAATGTGGCTTCATCACAGATTTTTAAAAATGTTTCCACTTTGGGGTTCCATTTAGGAGCTTTCTAGAAAGTCAAGGATGTTTTAAGCTTCCCTTTTATGTTAAGTTCCAGTTTGATATGGGTTAGGTTAAGGAAAAGGAGATGGTCTTGGTGTCATGAATTTAAAGTCAGCATTTGAATTCCAACACACATTATTGTGTGTCGAGAGGCAATGTTGGGAAGAGAGTCTGATTTTCTAAAATATGCATCAAATGCATAAATTACAAATCAGAGCTGAGGAGGGAGGTGCTTTAACAGGAACGGTATCAATGCTCTTTCCACTAGGAAGAGACAGAAATTCTATCTATACATAGGAAGGCCAAGGTTGATCAACTTAACCTTGTATTCATAATTTTAAAGCTGGTTTTGGTAGCTGGGAAGCTTTGTGTGTGAGTATTTGTGTCTGTTAACTCAGTGTCTTTTAATAGTGTCTGCTTTTACTCTGTTACTTCTTGCTGTTGGAAGCATGTTTGGGTTTTTTTGTGGTGTCTGATGTTGGCATTTGGGAAAAGCCAGCTTTTGAGGGAGCACTGCCCTGTGGAATGACCTTCGCCTTGAGGTGGCTGAGGCATCCGGTGACAGGCAGCCTCTTACGCCTCCTGGAGAAACCTGACATTTACAATGGGTTGTATTTGTTGGGCAAAAAGGCGGATTCGTTCATAGAGCAGAAAAAACCTGTAGGCATAAGGTCTTCCACTAGTTAGATGGTTTCTTTTGGGGAAATGATTATATTTTGTAACTTCTAGAAAGCCAGAAAATGGGCTCTGATTTCATAGCCAGCATTTTGATAAAATGCCACAAAATAAGGGCTATTGAGAGATTTTTACAAGTAAGATTTTTTGTTCCCCAAATCTTTTAAATGAAGCCAGTGATTCCCAGTTCTCAGCACATGGCCCCAACCAAGATGGAACGGCCCTGGGAAAGCCTTCTAGGCATCATGGCACTCTTGAGTCCTCCCAAAGGCATTTCCTCTACCGACACAGTGTGACAGGAAGTAAAATGCAAAGGTGCACTTTTTTGTAAGAAGCTTTTAAACAGTGTGACAAAGTTGGTGTTGAGAACATCAGTGGCCTTATTCTGAGATTTCATAAGGCTGAGTTTGCACACGTGGACTTTAGTTTTGCTCGAAGGTAAAGAATGTGGACTTTAAAGATGTAAGAGGCACCATTACAAGTCACTAGGGACAGCCTCAAAGAGCAGCTTCTTTGGGCAACAGACAAAGAAGAGACTGGAGTTGTGCGCTGTGGTGTGGGTGTGGTTGAATTGTTCACTGGAGTCACCTGTCAGCCTGGGACGCGTGTGTGACTCCAACAATCGCTGTTTGAAGGTGTGAGAATACAACGAAGCTCGTTGTGTTCGTAATGTACTCCACAATGGCCAGTCCAATTGCTATTTTTTTTTAATCTAGAGGTTTAATTGAATGATGTGACAGAATGATGTATGAGAATTAAGACAACGAAATTCTTTATTTCTGGGTGGAAAGATGTACCAGATTAGATTTATCTGTTTAAAAAAAGACAAAAGTTATCATCAAAACCCCCTTTCCCATCTTGCACTGTTTGTTTTGGATTGAGCTTGGGGGAAGAGATGTTTTTCTTAACTGTCTACTTTGTTTGAACACTTTTTCTGTGGTTCAAGTGCTGTTTTGTGTGTTGGGACCAAACAGTTGTCAATAAACTTTAAAAGCAAGCATCAAATTTGAGTTTTGCAAGTGAGTGTTTTGTTTGTTTGAGGTGGGGGATTGTATACCAGTCCAGTTGTGTCAGCTTCTCATCCCTTCTGAGAATCTCTGAGATGGAAAACAAATTGGTCTGTCGTCTTAGAGCCTCTTTAAATTTGGCATCTGGCCCTGGCAGGTTACTGGACTATTGGCCCTTGGTGGTCAGGACCCTCCAGGGTTTCCAGCCTCGCTCCAGCTCATAATCGTTTGGGGAAAATACAATAATCACAAATACCCTCCAGTTATAAAACTTGGGATAATTCCTAGGAACTCTCTCCCTGGGAAAGAAATCCATTTTGCAGGCCACCTTGGTTTTTGTCACTGCCAAGCATGCTTTTTGAATAGCCTATTTGAAAGAGACTTCTTTCACAGATTCCATTGTGAAGCCCTTTTCCTGAGACCACTGTTACTCCCCACCCACTCTCCACTCCCGTCTCAGGATTTTGAAAGGACCCAGAAGAGACTTGAATGTTTGGGTAAATTGCTTCTTGATGAAGTGCAGTTTTTTTAAAGTTCAACATTAAAAGTCTCTTAAAAACCTCTGGCAATCCTTTCAAAACACCTTTCACGGTAGCCAGTTTTTGCCAGGAAACTTGAGCAGCCACTGTGCCCCTTTAGAGGGGGCAAGGGAATTTGGAAGGTCTAGATTGCAGGTTGAAACAGGGCGTCACATTTATCTTTGTGCAATTCCCATCCGGTCTGGAGATGGCAGCCTAGCAGACGTGGTCAGAGTGAAAGCAGACCTGTCCACACAGAGGAGATGGATGTGACCTTCTAGGACCTGACTTCAGATGTGCAGTTGACCTGTGTGTTCCCTCTACCATGAGGAGCCTCGTGCTTTGGGACTTAGCTTCTCTGGTTTCTAGCTGCTTCATATGGGCAGAGTCCGAGTCCTCAGAAGCACCCCTGTCCCTCCTGCAGCAGGGACCTGCTCTAGTCCCCGTTCGCGGGTGGGGACAGGTCACATATTGGCTCTAGGGCTGGGGAGGAGCAGGAATCCTGGCTCTGCCCCATAAACCAGCAGTCAGCAAGGTCTCCGTCACTGCTTTGCTTGACCTCACGCCCTCCTGCATGGCTATACTGCAGGCTCGTACTGTCGCTGGCCAATCTCCCAGCTGCTAATGTGATTCTACAGCATCAGCCTGGTCTAACTAATGCCACTCTTGGGGGAGACATGCAGTGGAGACTGATCTAATTTGCTTGCGTGGATTAATACTTTCAAGGCTGAGTGTCGAGTCTCTCTCCCAGGAGAGTTCTAGTCTCTCCCTGGGAGGTAGGCAGCCCTGCGGCACAGCTTAGGTTGGAATGTGAGGAAACCTGGTCGCCTTTGGGATGCAGTTGGCAAATTATAGAACTGGTGGGAAAGCAGGCCCCTCAGTTTTCAGGTGTGTGGGACAAGATCAGAGATTGAGGGCCAGAACCTTCCTCAGCAAGATGAAGAGAAGGATTCACATGTCCTGGGAAGGAAGGATTTGGAAATGGGGAGAATTTAGGGTCCAGAGGAGGAAAGGAGAAGAAGCATCTGTAGTTGAAGCTAAAGACCTGGCCGCTGGGCCCCTCATCCCACATTGGTGAACCAGCTAGGGGCGCTGCAGTGGTCAGGGTGGCCCTTCCATCTCTGCCCGAAAGCCTTCCCGATGCTGGGCCTGGTGTGAGAGAACCCCGACCCTGCTCCCACCCCTTCTCCCTCGCAGACCTGAGTCACAGTGAGTGCAGACAGACCCACCCACAGGCTGTAGGGGCCCAGCCCTCGGTGTTAGCTGCGCCTAGTGTGTCTGGGCCAGACATGGAATCAGGAAAGAAGTTTCGGAAAAGAAAGCTCTGTTCTGAAGTGGAATCCCTGTTTCGTTTCTGTACGTGGGGAGACCAGTGATGTTTTGCACATGGACTCTGAGGCTTGGCCTCTGCTGACCCTCCCGCATCTCCCCCAACCCCAGCCCCCCCGAGGGCCCTGGGTTCTGCCGGCTGTCAGCTGGAAGCCACCTGCAGACCCTGGAGGCTGCCTACAGTTCCCGGCCACTTGGGCTTCCTCAGAATGGCAGCTCAGTTCATCAAGCCAGCAAGGAGAATTTCCAGTCCTCTAAGAGGGAGGCTTGTGTAATGTAACCTAATCAAAGAAATGACTTCCCATCACCTTTGCCAACTTCCATTAGTTAGAAGCAACTCCTAGTTTCAGCAGATGAATTTACATGGATGATACGTAAATTTATCCATAGTTGATGAATTTGAGTGAGTGACTGACATCAGAGGCCTAAGACATCCAGTTTCCAGCTCCTGGTGCGGGAGGAAAGGGATCCCTGGGCTGGGCTCAACCTTCTGAGGGTCAACAACCAAGCTTCAAAGCTGCAAGGCCTTAAAGACTGACCAACCCAACCACTCTCCACCCCCATGGTGAGGTTACAGATGGGGACAGTGAAGCTGGAGAGGGTGAGCCATTGCCCAAGCCACTCTGTGGCACAGCTGGGCTGGAGTTCCTGTCTACACAGCTCCGAAGTCTAGTCTTTCTGGAGCCAGTGGGTGCCAGGCCCTGAGCCAGTTGTGGGGCCCCCAGTGAGTAAGACACAGGCCTCTCCCATAGCAGCAGGACTCGGGGCTCAGACAGGGAGACCAGAGAGGGAGTCAGGATCACCAGGAAAACATGTTTAAGATGCAGATTGTCGGCTAAAACTGAGATAGGCTGGGACCTGGGACCCTCCACAGGAGTGCTTGTTCCTGCCCCTGGACAAATGTCTCCTTGAGCGACAGATACAAAGAAACTATACAAGGGACTAAAAATAACTGCATGCATGCGCAGTTGGAGCAATGATGAACAATAAGATACAAAATGGCCACAAGCGAACTGCCACTTGTGATGTGCCAGGAGCAAAAGCAGGGTACTGTACATGATTCCTGTACACAGCACCACCGAGGGGGTGGGCAGGCCACCTAAGCCACCCTTCCAGTGGACCCACCAATCTGCCCCCAACCTCACCCTATTGAAGGAACCAGCTTGCCAGCCCTTGGAAAGCGAGCAAGGGCACCTGTTTCTTGTTTTCGTTCCCTTGTGCTTGCAGCATGAGTCCCAGTAAAGCCTTGCCTGAATTTCTCGTCTGGCCTCTTATCAATTTCTATTGATAAAAGAGTTCAAGGGCTCAGGTCAGCCAAAAAAACCACCGGCCTGGGCTCTTCAAAGCTGTCAGGGTCATGAAAGACAAAACGATTGAAGAAGGTTAAAGAGACGGGGCAACACATAGCACACTTGTTCCTGGACCAGATTCTGTATAGCAGAGGAGGAGAATAATGGAAAATATTGGGACAATCAATAAAATGTAAATGCTAGATCATAGTGTCGTGTCGCTGGGCTTTGCAAATTGTTCTGTAATAGGAAAGAGAACCCTTGTTCTTTAATACGCGCTGAAGGATTTAAGGGTGAAGCAATATCATGTCTGCAGCTAAAGTCATTCTTGGAAAAAAACAAGCACGTAGAGAAAGGGAGTGATGAAGCAGACGTAGCAAAACGCTAGCAATCACTGAATCTGAGTCAAAGGGTGTACAGGGATTCTTTGTACTGTTTTAAAGACAACTTCTATAAATTCAAAATTATTTCAAAATAGGGGAGTTCCCTGGTGGCCTAGTGACTAGGATTCTGGGCTTTCACTGCCGTGGCCCAGGTTCAATCCCTGGTCAGGGAACTGAGATCCTGCAAGCCGCGCGGCATGGCCAAAAAAAAAAATTTCAAAATAAAAAATTATCTTAATATTGTTGAATAGGCTCCCAGGCCTCTCTGGGGGTTGAGGACTGAAAGTGGGGCCCATAGGCTCGGAGCTGCCTGGCCCAGGGCCACGCTTTGTTCGAAGACTAAAGCCACAGAAATGCTTCCTCTGGGGTTTCTTCTCTCCAAATGCATAGATTGTGGTTCTCATGGGTAAACAGTTGCTGTTCGAACCTGAACAAACAGCTCTTTGGTAAAGCAAGTCAAGAGCATGCTAGAGGCCCATGGGGGACTGACAGTCCCAGAACCACTGCATTCCTTTCAGGCCTGAGCTGCCCACGGGGCTGGGCCGGATGTCAGAGAGAGAAGGGGACACAGAGAACTGAATCAGCCCAAGGGCTCTGAGTTCTGTCTTGGCTTCAGCAAGCTCGCTGGTGACCTTAACAAACCCCTTCCCTGCTCTGAAAGCCTGTTTGTTATTCTCCTTTTTTTTTGTTTTGGCTGCGTTGCGCGGCATGTGGCATGTGGGATCTTATTTCCCCCACTAGGGATCGAACCCGCACCCCCTGCAGTGGAAGCGCAGAGTCTTAACCACTGCACGGCCAGGGAAGTCCTGTTTCTTAGTAAAAGGCAGCAGACACTTGTTTTTAACTTCCCAGCATCTCTTCTCTCCTCTTCTGGCACAACTGGGCTGACATCACACTCTGTCCCCAGAGTCAGCCTTTGGACCCCAGCTTGGCTGAGAGAGATCTGCACCCCATGGTCCAGCAAGTGATTCGGGGCTGGGCATGTGACCCTAGCCAGGCCTGGGAGACTCCAGGCTGGCATTCTTGTTGAAATCTCTGGATTGTTCCTCCAGAAGGCCCAGGGAATGGAAGCCAGGAGCTATAGCTGCAGCCATACAAGGACAAAGCCGGCACGAGGGAGGTGGGATGGAGAGGTAGCAAAACATGGAAAACAGGCCCAGGTGACATCGTTTGAATCCCTGGACCTGCTGATACCCTAGGCCTTGGACATCCCAGCCCAGGAGCCAGGAAGTGCCCTTATGTTTTTGCCTGTTTGGCTTCAGTTTGGGTCTTTTACAGCCAAAAAGATCTGTTAAAAACAAGTCAACAGGCACTAAATGGAGTCACTTATGCTAAGCCCCATGTCACCAAAACAAGACTTCACTACAGTTTCAGCCCTAACCAGTTGATTAGGAATCGTCATCTGCCTGATGGCCCCCTGTCATCCCCTAAAGGAAAGCGACCTTGCCATAATCTCCCTGCTGTTTGGTCTGGGGTAACTTCCTTGTCCTGTTCCCTTCTGCCTATAAAAGTCTCATTTTGTACAGTCCCTCAGAGTGTCTTTCTATCTGCTAGTTTAGATGCCACCTGATTCACTGAATAAAGCCAATAAGATCTTTAAAGTTTATTTAGTTGAATTTTTTTTCTTAAACAAATCCCAATGCAGAGAGTTCTAGTTCCACACGGGGTACGGAGGGGGGCACTGAGACATTCCTGCAGCCCAGGAGAGCCCTCTGGGTGGGTGGCTCCCTGCCCACACGCTACCCCCCACTCCTCCTCCAGCTCCTCTCCCTGCCACGTCTTGTTGCTGAGATGTGTCCTCCCTCAGGACAAGTCCCTCTGAAACAGGAGGAAAGGGGGCAAGGCACAACCTTTATAATAGTGACAGAGCCCAAGGATACGACATAAACTGATTAGAACCAAATAGGTCCAAGATGGAGGATGAGTCGACTTCCACTAGACTTTAAGCCTCCTCGTAACACATCAGCAAGCTAAATGACACACCCACAGCTGCCGCAACAGTTCCAAGGCCAGACCATAAAGGTCAAAACGTGGGCGGTGGCCCAATTTCAGGAAATCCCCGCCCCTTCCTGAAATAGCTGGAATACTCCTCCCACTCATTAGCCTATGAAATTACCCACTCCTATAAAAACTGACAACCCCATACCCTGGTGCCTTTCTCACCTTCTGAGATGGCCCACACTCTGTCTGTGGAGTGTGTTTGTCTCTAAGTAAATCCACTTCTTACCTATCACTTTGTCTCTCACTGAATTCTTTCTGCCACGAGACACCGAGAATCTGAGCTTCATTAAGTCCTGAGACTGGGTGTGTGACCTCAGTTAAAATATTGTGGGTTCAAGTCCCAATCTGGGTTTTGGCTGGCTTCCAGCCCCAGCCCGTGGGTCCAAGTCCCGATCTGAGTTGCACAGTTTCACCTGCGCCCCAGACTCCAATAGCCTCCCCCTCCCATGTTCCCACAGCCTCTGTGCTCACCCCATGCTAGCATGACAGAGGAAGCCCACAATTCTTCATGACAAACCAAACCTGATGCTGGGGCTTTTCCTGAGAGAGGAACCATGAGGCACGTGTATCTTATCAGGAGAGAAATGAATCATCTTTGTGGGTGGGACATGAGCCTGGAGCTGGCTGGCAGCACAGCTGAGGCTTCTCTGGAAATGCAAAGGGGATGCAAGTTGAGGTCAGTGGCGAAGGCTGGAGGGAGCTGAATTGTTCGAAGAAAGTGAAAGGGAAATTGCTGGTGGAGAGGCCTGGGGATGGGGTGAGCAAGAGGGTGGCCGGTGGCAGAGCTGATGGAAATGGGAATCAAGGAGTCCAGCATCACCGGTTTGTGGGGCTGTGATGCAAACCCCCTCCCACTCCCATAATCCTTCTGGAAGGTCGGGAGACCTTGAGCAGCATGGTTTTGAAACCGAGAAGGACCCTGTGGGGCTTCTGGGCATGGAAGTCTTTCTGTCCCCTGTTTCTTGTTTGTAGGGAATAGACCCCAGCCTCCATGACCTTCCCTGAGTTCCAAAGGGCAGATTCGAACAGTTGCTAATCAAGGGAGGAACAGCCAGGAAACCACCTGAGGCAAGATTAAAGGGACCAGAGAAGTTCATCAAGATTAGGAGACCCACCACCTGAGACAAGATCAAGGGAGTGCCAGCCCTGCACACACCCTAATGTTGTCAGCAACCCCACCCTTGAACTATTGCTATAAAACTCATCAAATCCTCCTGGGTTGAGACACACAATTTTGAGAGGCACGAGCCTGCCGTGTCCCCCTTTTCCTGGCAAAGCAATAAAGCTATTTTTTTCTACTTCACCCGAAACTCTGTCTCCATGATTCGATTTGGCACCAGTGCACAGAGGCTGAGATTTCAGCATCAGTTTCTGGGGCTGAGTTCCACGTGGACTTGGCAGAAGTAGAGGGAGGGGAAGGGTGTGGGGAGGACATGAGGGCTGTAGAGAGTGGATGGGGGTGCAGTCAGGGCCAGGTGTGACTGTGGAACTATATGCCCAGGATGGTGCAGACACTGGGGAAGCACGTGGAACGGGCCTTGGCCAACATTTAGGTTACAGCCACTTTTGTCATATGGCAGCGTGTCCACGGCTCTGCTATTAGCTTCACGAGGGCAGGACCCGGGTTGGGCTTGCTCACCCTGCATCCCCAGCCTCCAGCCCTCCAAGAACCACAGGCAGGTTTGGGCAGCCTTTCTGTTTTTCCAGCTTCCTACATGCAGATGTAGGCAATAATAATCCACTTTGCCCAGTGCCTTGCTCTAATCCCTCCCATGCACTGTCTCATTTACCCCCACCCACCCCCGTGGTTCTCTCCATTTCACAGATCTGGACACCTAGGCCCCGACAGGTGAAGGAACCCCCCCAGGCTTACACAGGGAGTGGTCGATCTTAACCCCGGCAGGCTGACACCAAGCCGGAGCCCTTCCTCACTTTCTAGCTTCCCTTCCCTGCGGCTAATCCCGCTGGGCAGTTGATGCTGGTCTCCCTCCCTAGAACCCGAAGGCAGGACTGTCCTGCTCTGGTTCATCGCTGTGTTCCCTGGTACCTGCCAAGGGAGGCATTCTCGAGACACATGTAGGGAAAAGTGACTGGACATGTGCTCCTCAAACCAGCTTTCCTGAGAGTCTCGCCCCAGCCCCTGATGGCCTCCCAGCTGTCCTGAGTCTTGGCTGGTGGCCTTGGGCACGTTGGAACTGCTTCTTCTCAAGCTGCAGATGAGCTGAGTTGTTGAGCCCCTGCAGCCCAGGGCTGTCCAGCCAGCACGGAATGGAAAGGTGCATAAGAGCCTCTGTGGCTGCTGGCATGGCCATGAGTCACCTCTAATTGAGCACAGCTCAACAGGGAGTGGGGTGGTGATGCTGCTGGGATTAGAAATGAGAAATAAACACCTGGCCCTGGCTCTCACCCCAGCTCTCAGACTCGAGTCCTGGTGCTCTACCACTTACATGCTGTGTGACCTTGGGCTAGTCACTTCCCCTCTCTGAGCCTCAGTTCCCCATCTGCCACATAGGAGTGATGAGCCCTCCCTCCAGTGGGATAGAGTGTAAGGGATCACTCCCTGCCGGATGCATCTGGCTCCCACACCAGCGCCTTGCTAAAATTCTCGCAGCAAGCCAATCCTGTTGCAAAGTCCTTTTCATAAAATTCTTATGGGTGCATGACCTCTGGGTCAAGTTGGATGCTGCAGCACACACCCTCCTTGACATCGCCTGGTGTTCCTTCTTCCTTCCCAGCTGCTCCTACTCAGTCTGTTCCCTTAAACGTTGGTGTGATCAAGGGTCTGAAGCTGGAGGAGCAGTGAGGAAGGAGGTGGGAGAGACACGCAGGGGCTAGATTGAGTAAGGCTTTGAAAACCAGGTCCAAGCCCCAAGACTACAAGGATGGAGGGGAAGGTGCAGGAGAGTTTTAAACTGGGAAGCAACACACCCGGATAGATTTGCACTTTAAGGAGGCCATTTTGGCTTCAAAGTGGTGCACAGGTAGATCAGAGAAAGGCTGGCAGGGAATCTGAGAAGTTCTTGGCACGAGAATAACGTGTGAAGGTCCAGGAGAGGTGCCAACAGAGAGCGTGGCCAGAAGAACCAAAAACCCAAAGAAGCTTTCTGCAGCCCCAGTTCAAAGAGGGATCCAAGCAAGCAGGGGGGATGAGACTGAGACAGAGGGAAGGGGGCATGGCACAACCTTTAAAAGAATGACAGGGCCACTGAGAATACAACATAAACTGGTTAGAACCAATGAGGCCCACGATGGCAGAAGATCTGACTTCCAGTAGACCTTGAGCCTCATCGTATGCTCATTACATTAGCGTATGATAAATGATACACCCACAGGCACCATGACAGTTCCAAGGCCAAACATAAAAGG
The DNA here is from genome assembly GCF_964270905.1 of Leucopleurus acutus. NCBI lineage: Eukaryota > Metazoa > Chordata > Mammalia > Artiodactyla > Delphinidae > Leucopleurus > Leucopleurus acutus. Next base: position 26,247,161 of record NC_139158.1, read on the forward strand.
CCAAAAAGTGGGTGGTGGCCCAATTCCTGGAAAACCCTGTCCCTTTCCCCCGAAATCATTGGAATAATCCTCTCACTTATTAGCCTATGAAATTACGCAGCCCACAAAAACTAACCACCCCATATTTTGGGGCCTGTCGCCTTCTGAGGTGGCCCACACTCTTCTGAGGTGGCCCACACACTCTGAGGTGGCCCACACTCCACACTATGGAGTGTGTATCTCCCTAAATAAACCAGCTTTCCCGCTTAGTTCTCAGGGCAGAACTACCTGCTTGTATGCCTCCCAGGCATCCTATGTGAATAAATCTACTTCTTGCCTATCACTCTGCCTCTTGCTGAATTCCTTCTGCGCTGAGACATAAAGAACCTGAGCTTCAGTAAGTCCTGACACCAGGTGAGTGATTCTAACTAAAAGACAGAAGGTTTGAGTCCCAGCCCATGGATTCAAGTCCCAATCTGAGTTTTGGCTGGATTCGAATCCCATCTAAGGTGCGATTGGGTTCGTGTCCCAATCTGAGACCAGGTGTGTAGTTTCAGGAGCCTCAAGGGAAGAAGGAATAGAGGGTTGTTTGTTAGTGGGAGGGATTTGCTTAAACACTGATGGGGAGAGGAAGGACAGTTGAGGCTACAGGAGGGGGCCGGGGGTGGGGGAGAATGAATGGCCATCCCACCACTAACTGCCCATGGCACCTTGGACCACTTCCTCATCTACAGAGTGGAAGTAATACAGTAAGAAGATAGGGCTAGGGAGTCCCCGGAGAAAGAGAACCAGGCATGGCTTTCTTGACATAAGAGAACCCATTTTGGCCTAAGCCATTTGGTGAGCTAAGCCTGGCCACGATTCTTACCCTTGAACAGGTCCCAGTCATCAATGATCTTAAGGGGACAAAAGAAGACAGGAACAGAGAAAAGACAAACAATAGTGCAGTGATAAAGCGGAGTCCTAGTGCCTCCTCAAGGGCTATACATCACGATCTGATACAGTGCTTGAGTTCTGCAGGAACTAAGGACCCCACCCAGGTGGAGGATGGAATGATGAGGTTGACCCTCCTGACTTCAGTCAACTAAGGCTTGGACTCTGTCGACCTTGGGCCCAATTCTATGCTGAATTCTCCTCTGCTCAAGCCCCTTCATGAATATGCATGTACCTTTAGCTTAAAACCTCCCCAATTTTGCTGTTGGGGAGGCACTGCTTTGGGAAAGAACCCTGATATTCCCCTTACTTGCTGCAAGTAATAATAAATCCTTCCTTCTCTTGATCTTTGCTTGGTTGTGTCTATTGGCTCAACACCCACCAAGAGGCAAATCCAGTTTTCGGGTATCAGTAATAGGATCTGCCTTGTGGGGTTGACGTGAAGAACAGAAAAGAAAATGTGCATACATGTTCAGTGCACAGCGATAGGCTTTCAATAAATGTTTCTCCAGTTATCATCATGTCCCCTCCCAACCAACTTCCAAAAGGAGTAAGTCTGGGGGTGTGGGACCCCGAGGCCTGCAAGGTTTCCCAGCTTTGCAGGCAGCCCTGGTGATCTGGGAGCACCTTGAATAATTACTTTCTTCTGCTCTTCTGTGAAAACCTAAATAAATGGTGGTTTATTGGCTTTAAAAAAATCAATAGGAATGGTAGGACCATAAGTTACGATGTTCCCCAGAGCTCAGTGGGTGTACTAGAGGCAAGATTTTTATGAGGGTTTTGATTTTTTTTAGCTTGTTGGAGCAGTGAGTGACTGCTGTCTAATTGGTCTGAGGTCAGGCCTTCCAGACACACGTTTTCCACCAGGAAGGGAGTGTGGCGGGCCCTTTGCAGCCTGAGTTTTTATTGCAAGAGTGGGAAGAATCTGCATAATCAGGTTAAATAGTGTCACCCTGAAACCGAGCAGGACCCCATGGGGCTCCTGGGCGTGGAAGCCTTTCTGTCTCCTGTTTCTTGTTTGTAGGGAATAAACCCCAGCCTCCATGACCTTCCCTGAGTTCCAAAGGGCAGATTTGAACAGTTGCTAATCAGGGAAGGGAGGGGACGCAGAGACAGGGTAGGAGCAGTAAAGAAACAATAGTGCAGCCTTGGGGAAGGGTCCTGGTTCTGCCTCAAGGGATACACATAAAAATATCTTTGAGCTCTTTACAGAACTAAAACCCCCAATAAATGGAAGATGTTGTCATTCTTTATTCCAGAGAAGACCACCTGAGGCCAGATTAAAGGAACCAGAGAAGCTCGTCAAGAGATTACCTGAGACCAAATTAAAGGAGTGCAGGCCCTGCACACACCCTAATTTTATCAGCAACCCTACCCTAAACCATTGCTATAAAACTCCTTACCAAATTCTCCTGGGTTGTGACACAGTTTTTGAGGGCAGGAGCCCACTGCATCCCCCTTTGCCTGGCAAAGCAATAAAGCTATTCTTTTCTACTTTACCTAAAACTCTCTCTCCGAGATTTGATTCAGCACCAGTGCCTAGAGGCTGAGTTTTCAGCACCACTCCCTCCCCCAAATTCATGCCTACTTGCCATCTCAGAATGTGACCTTATTTGCAAATAGGGTCTTTGCAGAAGTTGTTACGGTAAGAATCAAGATCTGTCATCCCAGATTTAGGGTGGGCCCTAAATCCAATGACTGGTGTCCTTATAAAAAGAGAGGACCAGAGACACAGACAGAGGAGACCACGTGAAGATGGAGGTAGAGATTGGTGCAATAACATTGCCAGGGGCTGCCAGGAGCTGGAAGAGGCAAGGAAGCATTCTTCCCTAGAGCCTTCAGGGGGAACACTGCCCTGAGGACACTGACTTCTAGCCTCCAGAACTTTGAGAGGATCAATTTCTGTTGTTTAAAGTACGCTGGTTGAGGGAATATGTTATGGAAGCCCTAGGAAGCTCATGCAGCCTGGCTTCATGCTTGGTCTAGGGCGGTGCCCTCTGAGGCCAGATGGTGGCCCTGGCAGTGGCCTGAGGGAGCCTCTTCAGCTTCCTAATGGCAGGAAGTGTTGTGTGGGCCGAAGCTTGGACTGAAGCAGAAGCACATCAGTGACAGAGCGGGAGGGGCTGATGGTGCACTGCCCACCAGGAGGGGCCATCAAACTCAGAGGTATTTTGTGTCAACTCCAAAGCTGCTGTGACTAGAGAGACCTTCAGGTTAACTCTTGATTTACAAATATTTTTTTAAAATGTGACCCATTTAAATTAGAACCTTACTTCTAGGAGTTTGTCTTAAGGAAAAATCAGAAATTCAGATGAAGCTTTGTCCCCCCCAGATGTTTATCCTGACATAGCTTATAATACTGAAAAACCAGAAACAGCTTAATTGTCCAACACTGAGGGACTGGTTAGATAAATTACGGTATATCCACAAGATGGATTACTAGGCAGCCATTGTAAATATTAATGAAGAGTGTTTAATGTTTACAAAGAGCTTTTAATGATGTGGCAGAATGACAGTGATACTATGATAAGTGGAAAAAGAAAACTGTTATAGAATGGTACAATAGGATGCCAATCATGAAAAAAAAAATCATGCAAAAAGACAGAGAGGAAATATGCCAAAATGTCAGAGTGGCTGGAGGAATGATGGGAGTTAAAAAAACAAAAACACTTCTTTATACTTTCTGTACTTTTTAAATGATTAACTATGTACACGGGTTACTTCTATAGTCAAGAAAAAAGTAAAAACTTTAAAAATGCTGTGTACGTGGTTTCCATTTTTATTTTCTCTGATGGATGATTGCACATCAGCAAATCTTGAGTTATGCTAACTACTTAGGCCGGTCACGACACACACACACGTACAGAGAGGTCACATGGGCTGTGCCGGGCTGGCTGTAGCAAATGTACATCAAGTTACACAGGTGGAATTGTTAGGCTGGTTAAAATACACCACCGAATGATGGGACACGGTTGGGTCAGGCCGCCTCTCCTGCCTGCCATTGTTGTTTGCGGAGGTCTGTGTGTTAGGCTGGTGAGTGGCGTCCTGCTGGCACTCCGTCCATCCGGTGGCCCCCGTGGGTGGAGAGTGCCTGGGTCAGCATCTGCTCTGGGTCCCTTCTCATCTGCCCTTGCCTCGTGTTGGAGCTCCCAGCTCTCTGCTACCTCTCCCAAGTACTAGGTGTGCTCCAGCCGGGGCCCCATCCCCACTCTGCTCCACACACCTGGGACAGACGTTGCAAGGGAAGGAAGAGCCAAGATCGAATGGACACACTCCTGATACAAGCCGTGCCCAGACACAGGAGGGGAGGAAGCGGGAGACGTGACCACAACACCACACACAAGCTCAGTCTTTACAGATGGGCCCTCTGTGTCTCTAGACACATGGGCTGTGTGGAGCCCTCCAGGGCACAGCCCCTGGGAGAGGACAGATCGGGCCGTTTGGGGCAGCCTGACAGCAGAACTAGGAGCATGGATGGGGGATGTGTCCAACATGGTGCCAGACTGTTGAAAAGTCACGACTATACACACCTGGGGATCATGCCCCCTCCCAGTTCATTCCCACAGTGGGTTAGATACAGCTAGAGAGAAGTGGAGATATACTTTTTCGAGGGAGGACCTTTCCTGGTGGTTGGATAAACAGTGAGACAGACTCCTGGGTTCGGCATGCTCTGGGGAGGGCCATGCGACGGTGAGGGACTCCCTATTGCTACACTCTGTACAGGGCGGCCGGGCCCGCCCGCCGCACCCAAGGCCCCTGGTGGCAGTCATGGGCTTGCCTTCAATCCCTTCCGCCTTGGAGAGCTCTTGGGCCCCGGTGAAATGGGGGCTATGAAGACAAGAGGGTGGGAGGGGGTTCCCCGTGGCCCCGGGGGCACCCCATGTGGGGGCTACATGATATTGCACTGGGTGGCCCCGCAGCAATCCTTGATGAGCGCCAGCCCCGTCTTGGCTACCGTGGGCTTGCTAGGTGGGGGCTCTGCTTTCTTTTCTGCTCGGGAGCCTGCAGCAAGGTAGGAGAGCAGAGGCAGAGAGGGGAAACAGGAGAGAGAGAGAGGTGAGGTGAGGAGAGCCCTGATCATCTGCAGCCCCAGTTCCATCCCAACCCTTGCCAGGCCTTGCTTCAATGTCACAGATCAGGTGGTGTGGAGAGCTGGCATGCATTTTATATGGTCCTGGTGACTGTTCCCACCTCCCTGTAGGCCCACTGGCTTTCAGTCCTTGGCTCACAACTATAGCTTTTAGCCCTTCTCCTATTCTGTTCTCCTCACCATTGTATCTGCCAACCCCAGCACAGAGTCTGGCATTCAAGAAGTATTTGGTGAGTGGATGACAGAAATTTTGTTTAAGTCACTTTAATCTGAGGGCTCATATCTTTCAATTCTGGAAAATACACATTATCTCTTCAGATACCCTCACCTGTCATTCTCTGTTCTCTCTCCTTTTGGAATGTCTATTAAATGTAAGTTGGACCTTACTATTCTAACCTCCATGTTTCATAACTTCTTTTTCATATTTCCTATCTCTTTGTCTCTTGGTGCTGCATTCTGGGTAATTTCCTCAGCTCTGTCTTCCAGTTATATGAATCCTCCCTTCAGCTATGTCTCTGTGTTTAACCCACTGAGTTTTTACTTCAGTGACAATAATTTTTTTTAGAAGGCTAATTGTTTGCTAATCTACCTATTCTTTTTTCATAGCATCTTGCTATTTCATTCTGGGTATTATTCCTTCTCATATCTCTTATACTTTAGATAGTCCGTTAGTTCTGGTTCATGGGAGGACAGACATCCTCTTTGTTGCATCTACTGACTCCTCTCATGGTGGTTCAATTCTTCATTGGTTTTAAAATTTTTATTGAGAGATCATCTTCATGGGGGTTGTTTTTAATGTGTGGGCTGTGTATTATGAGAGCTGAAGGGACTCTACTGAGCAATTTTGCATTTGCTTTGCTGGGGTCCCAGAGACTTCACTGGTTTTGGATTAATTTTAATGTTTCAACTTGGGATTCCAGCACCAGATGGGTGGTGTATATTTGGACCCCACACTGGGCCTCTTGCATGTGGTGCAGGCTTGGTGTTTTGATTTCTTGCCAGAATTCTTTTTTCTATCCATAATCTTACATAGAAGGGTTTCCTTGCTCCTTCTCCACAGTGTTCGGTGGAGTTTTTCTAGTTTACCTTTCATGGAAGAGACAGTCCATTGAGGATGCTGGATTTAGACAGGGACCATGTGGCTTATGATTTTAGGGGCCTGCAGAAGGGACCAGGGCCCTTCTCTTTCTTTATTCCTTCACACTGTACTACAGTGTTTTCATGGGATGTTAATGGATGGTCAGGGAAAACTGGGTTTGCTGCTTCAGTTGATAGTGGCAGCTTTTGGGTCGTGTTTTCCTAGCAAGATTTTCTGTCCCTTTTCTTCTGATAACAGCTCATGTCTCTGTGGCTACAGGAGTGGGCATGTGACACAGATCTAGCCAATCACAACTTCTGAGCCTCTTGGTGAGAGTGATGGGCCTAGGAAGTGGGAACACGATCCAAGAAAGGCCAATCAGAATCTTATATATTTAGACACCAGGAGAGAATCACTGGTGTCGCCTTGCTGCTACTAAGTTATGGTTCTAGAGTTCTGGCCCCAGGGAGAAGGCCTGTGTAGTAGGAGAAAATGAAGTTAACATGCAAAGAGGTGTAAAGATGATAAATAGAAGGAAAGCAAGGGTTCTAACAGTGTCCAGTCCCTGAAGCCCTGGTTCCCATTGCTCTTTTTCCAGCACATCCTCTTTTTTGCTAGGGCCAGTTTGAATTGGGCATCCATTTCTTATAACTCGAAGTGTGGTCACATTGGGCCAACAAAGAGAAGGTAGTTCCTAGACAGCAGGACCCATTATCACTTTAATATGCTAATGGACATTGGAAGCCTACAAAGAGAGGGTCAAATACACAGCATCTCCCAAACTTATTTCACACAGAACCCTTTTCGCTCTGAGTATCTCGTGAGGCTAATACTCTGAGAAGTAAACTTCTGGCTCCATTCCTCCAGCGACTCCAGCTCCAACAGAGGCCAGAGCTCCATGGCCCTCAGTCCTCACCTTCTTGCCTCAGTGGCCACCCAACTCCTTCAATGAAGTGCACCACACCATATGATTAGAGAGTGACAGCTGCTGCCAGAATTAGCTGCATAGTTTGCAGAACCCAGCGCAAAATGAAAATGCAGGGCCCCCTGTTCGAAAATTCTTAAGAATTCCAAGACAGCAATAGCAGGGCACTAAAGCAAGCATAGTGCCCTTCTAGGCCCTGGGAAACTGCACAGGTTTCTCACCCATGAAGCTGGCCCTGCCTGCTGCCTTCCTGGGCTCAAGTTTGATCTGTAGAAATCATTTTGTTGTGCCCCCCCCTTGGCTTCAAGATCTCTTTTAAATTTCCTTTTCTCTTGGATCGGGGAGGAGAAGGAATAACGTATGCACTCACTGGCTGGAGATTTGGTTACTTTGTCTAGAGGTTTTAACTTGATTCTCAGAAAATCGGCCATTTCCTTGTCTTCTTCTTGCTCCCTGTGTAGACAGATGTGTAAAGACAAGAAGAAAGTACAGTAAGCTAAGAGAGCATCAAGGAACCGATGAAATGAGGCAAGAGTGTGGGATCATGTATCAGACTTTGTGGATGGTGCATGTATGTTGATGTGTGTTATGTGTGGGTGGTACATGTGTGTTGTGTGTTGTGTGTGGGTGGTGTGCGTGTTATGTGTGTATAGTGTGTGTGTGTTTTGTTTGATGAATCTACTCTGAAGCAGAGACACATATCAATGATGGAGTAAATGGCTACTCCCACTAGTGTGAGACCCCAGGGGAGAGGCAGGTATGTTACAGGACCCAGCCTCCCTGATGGAGGTTTAGTGAGCTGGGCAGCCCCTCTCCTGACCCTGCACTTTTATGTTACCCTAGACAAGGTACGTGGCAGGTCTCAGAGGGCAAGTCACCTCAGATCTTCCAAGGGTCACCAGGAGCAAAGTCAACAATCCAAGCCTGGTTGAGTTGGGCAAGGCGCATCCTAGGGGCCTCAGAGGACTCAGGAGGACACAGAGAATTAAAAGGAAGTTGCCCTCTAGTTTGGAAAAGGCCCTCTGAGCCTCTCCCCTGTGGACAACTCCAAAGGCCTTGCTCCAGCACAAAAACATTCAAGAATCAATATTCACATCTTTCCCGTGCCCTGGCTCCCTGGGGAGCCTTCAGGTGCACCATGGCTCCAGGGCCCATGGTTGTCCAGATCCAGGTGGCAGGTACATCTGCAAATAGGAGACCCTGAAGGCTAGGAAGGGGCATCAGAGCCATCTAGGAGAGGGAAAGGGAAAGAACAAAGCTGGGAAGTGGGCAGGCAAGGAAGCAAGTCAGTACAGGGGGCAGAGTTTCTGTAGAAACCAATGGAAGTTTCTGGAAAAGTTGCCTTGATGAGCTGGGAGAAAGCTCAGTGAAAAGAATGTGCAGGAAGCTCTGCCGTGTGTTATGTGATGTAATTCCTCCCTGGTTACCTCCTCAAATAACATTCACTTAAGATCCACAGGCCTTTGCAAAACATTTTGGAGCTGGATTTGAGTTTCTCTTGAATGTGAAGTGGGTCCTCAGGCCAGAAGGCCAGGATTCATCTGGATCCAGTGTTTGGGGAGCGTTTGCCCAGGCCATGCCTGTTGCAAAGCTGTGAGTCCTGGGAGCAGGTGATGGGTTTTGGAAGGCAACTGAGTTGTGTTCTAACAGCCCCAGTCCTCTGCTCAGGGGACATGCCGCCCACTTACCTTAGCCGCTCAACCTCTGCATCGTCCACCAGGAAGTCTCTCTTCTGCACCAGTTTGTGGATCTTCTGGATTAGCTCGTCCTCTCTCTGCTTCTGCAACTTGGTTTTTTCTTTTTCTGGGAAGAATACAACATTAGCAAAGACAGTTTGAGTGTAGCTGTTGAAAGCAGTTGAGTCCGAGGGGTCAGGGTTGGAATCCTGGCTCTACCATTTAACTTGCTGGATGAACTTGGAGAAGCAACTTGACCTCTTCAAGTTTCTGTTTCCTCCTCTGTAAAATACATAGTGAGGCTTGAATGCGAGACTGTGGTGATGTTAGTAAATGACTTTGCATAGAGCTGGCCCATGGTGTGTGCCCGGTAAATGATGCTGCTGCTGCAAGGGGGTCGTGCAGAAGGCCGGGGGCAGGAGGGAATTACTCTACAGCGAGGTTCAACCAATCTGTCAGAAGGAAAGCACCCATGCTTTCCCATCCTGTTCCAAATACCAAGGGCTAGAGCGCCATAGAGGAAACAAAAGAACGAGGGCTGGACACGAGGACTGAGAAAACTAGGAGGGCAGAAACTTTTTCAGAAGATAAAAATCATGGGGCAGCTTGTCCATCTGCCTGCTGGAACTGGCACTGACTATTTCCTCTAGACCTGGGGGCAGAACCAGAGGCAAGGAGAATATAATATTTGGATTAGAGAGAAAATCGGTTTCTTTCATTAATCCGAAGGGGAGTGAGGAAGTGGAGTGGAATTGCTAGCAGCCCCTGGGTTCCTGCTCATCACTGCGTTGACGATGGTAGCATCATTCCTCTCGAGGTGGGTCCCGAAGTCTGATTCTGCAAGTCACTCGTCAGTACCACAGAGCCTCCCTGCCCTCTGCAGGCGAGTTAACCACAGCGCCCTTGGACTCGGGGAGTGATGTCACCGTCCTCTCCAAGTTACCAGCGACAGCCCTCCAGTATTCCCTTGTCCTCCGCCAGGCTCCAGATCTAAGCCAGAGTCACATAGCAACTGGCAGGGCCCCCAGGAACTCGCAAACCTCCCTGCCCAAGTTATTCATCCCCGTTTTCTATCTCTTGCCAGTTCAGGCAACCCCCAGCCTCCCCAGATACTCAGCTGCAGCCCTCTGCTCATGCAGCCCCTCCCAGCAACTCACGGGAGAAGCCACCTTCTCAAAGGGGTCTGTGCTAGCTTACAAACTAGTTACTGACCTAAATCTCCACACCACCAGCCAATGCTGTTCACCTGCTTTTGCGTGTAACATACCCTTTCTGCCAGCATCTCTCACCTGCCTCCAGGTACCACCCACCTGTCTCCAGGTACTATCTACCTACCTTAAGCCCCACCTACCTACCTGCAGGCCCCACCCACCTACCTGTAGGCATCACCCACTTACCTGCAGGTATCACGTACCTGCCTGCAAGCATCACTCACCTGCTTCCAGGCACCACCCATCTATCTAGGGACACACTGTTTTTGGCCATCATCACCCACCTACTTGCCAACTTTATCCCCTGCTGGCATCACACACCTGATTCCTAGCATCTTCATGTGCTTGCCGATGTGACCCTCCAACTTGCTTCTCATCTATCTCCTCCAGCACATCTCCTTAGCCCAGGCCACCATCAGCTCTCCCTGGACCATGCCATGACCTCCTAACTGGTTTCCCTGGCCTGTAGACCCTATCACAACTGTGAGCCCTTGCCATAGAACCAGACAGTCGTGGCTTAATGCCCCAGCTCCTCCCCTTCCTAGCTGTGTGACTCTGGGCACATTCCTCAACCTCTCTGAGCATCCAGTTTCTCAACACAGATAATCATAAAGTTGTTGCAAGTTTTAAGAGAGAGAAATCAAGTAAAACCCTAGGCTCACAGCCTGGTGGATAGTAAGAGTTCATGAACAGTCAGCTGCTACTATTATAGGCTATGATTTTACACAGTCACTGTTGCTTTAATGATTAAGTGCCCTCTAGGTTAAATATTTACCAAACGAGGTACAAAAGAAATAAACACTTATTTAATGAAGGGAAAGCAAGTCGCATAGCATAAGTGTGCAAAATGTAAGTGCTTAATAAATTGTAGCAATTATCTTTGTATTTGTATTACCGGGAGCTTTACATTTTTATTTAATCTGGTTTCTCAGCCTTGGTGCTATTGATATTTGAGACTGGATCATTCTCTGTCATGGGGGCTGTCCTGTGCACTGTAGGATGTTGAGCATCATCCCTGGCCTCTACCCACTAGATGCTGGTAGCAGCCCCCTCTCTTAGTTGTGACAACCAAGCCTGTCTCCAGACATGGCCCATGTCTCCTGGGAGGCCCAACTCACCCCTGCTTGAGAACTACTATTAATTCTTTCCAACAACCCTATGAGGGAGACACTATTTTTATGTCCAAGGGAAGGGTATCATGGCCTCTACAGCCAGGTCTAAGCAACCCCAGCCCTAAGGGGACCGTGGTGGCAGTGAAGGTGAGGTGAGGCATCTTGGCTTGTTCTTGAGAAGCCCTGAAGGTGGGGAGGGCTCCAGGTGTCCTCTCTCATCACAGTCTGGTAAATTATTTTCTGACCCTGGCTGGAGAAACATGATTTTCTTGGCCATTCCGTGTTCTCTTTACTCAATATTTTTATTGATAAATTGCCAGGAGCATCATTTTTTTCCCCCCTAAACTCAGCTAAACCCATCTAGAAACCTGGCACTGGCCCAAGGAATGCACAGAAAGGCTCTTAACAAGGAGTCAGAGGAGAAGGTGGGGAGAGGTGAGCAGGAAAGGCAGGAGAGGAAAGGGAACTTTAATATCTGAATTTCTGCACAGAAGTGATTGGGAAGATGCAGTTTTCCAGCAGAATCAATGGAGCTGCCGTTGAGGACCTGGGCTCTGTTGCTAAGTGGCCCTATGACCTTGTATGTTTCCCAGAGGAACAGTTGATGGCATTTCAGGTAGAACTTGTTCTTCAGGGGGACTGTCCCCTCCATGCAGGGTTAGCATTCCTGGCTTCCGCCCATTGAGTGTCAGTACCGATCTCATCTTTTTTTTTTTTTTTTTTTGTAGTATGCGGGCCTCTCACTGTTGTGGCCTCTCCTGTTGCAGAGCACAGGCTCCGGACACCCAGGCTCAGCGGCCATGGCTCACGGGCCCAGCCGCTCCACGGCATGTGGGATCTTCCCGGACCGGGGCACGAACCCGTGTCTCCTGCATCGGCAGGCGGACTCTCAACCACTGCGCCACCAGGGAAGCCCCGACCTCATCTTTATTTAAACTTTTGGTATATATTTTTGCATGAATTTTGGTATTTTAAATATTGCATGAAAATATGATTACTGAATTTTTCATGTTCCAGCTGAGTGCCTTGTTCTCCTACCCTAGTCCCAGTCCTGGTCAGTCATGCAGCCCAGACACTGTGTCAGCCAAAGACCCCCACCGCCAGCCATTTCCCACCCATTTCCTACCCATGCTCTAGAGGCTGCCACGGCCCCCCGTGGAGCCCCTGTGGCCTGAGGAGGCCTTGGCTGGCCTGGTGGCCACACACTCGTGTCTCCTTTCTCAGTGGCACCCAAGTGTCCTGCTGAGCCAACAGTGGGCTCTGGGAATCCCTCCTCTCAAGAGGGAGACGTCAGTCTATGTTGGGCCCATCATTGTCCCCTGGGAAGTTGAAAATTGGGACACAGAGGCCCGAGAGTTGGGCTCTTGTGTGGGAAAATCATGCAAGGGAGATGAGGTTGTAACCGAGCTGTACCCTGTGGGGCCTTCCTGGGACAGACCCCTCCCCCACATCCTCTGCTGTAGCTCTTCTCTGAAGTCCCTAGATAACAGTATCTGATGCACACTTCCTGAGTTGTTTTACAGATGCTAAAACCCCCACCAAATGGAAGATGTTAACTACTTGATGAGCACATAGCCCCCAGGCCTCCTGGAGCCTGAGGATTCATAATATTAACACCCCCACACACACACCCGTGTGACACCGCCCTGTTGCCTCACCATCCACCAGTCGGAGAATTGTGCATGAGCTGATCACGTACCCTGGGATGCCTCTCCCTCACCTGGCCTTTAAAAATGCTTTGCTGAAACCCATGGAGGAGTTTGGGCGTTTTGAGCACTAGCTGTCCTGGACTCCTTGTTTGGCCCTGCTATAAACACTGCACTTTCCTTCACCATGACCCAGTGTCAGTACATTGGCTTTACAGCCTGCGGGCAAGCAGACCCAAGTTGGGTTTGATAAAAAAGTGGCCTTGCTTGGCTCATGTGCTATAGAGGGAGAAAACAGAACATGCTCCAAAATGGAGAGTAAGAGACAGAGAGAGAAAGAGAGAGAGAGAAAGAGAGAGCAAGGCCAAAGAACATTCCACAGCCTTCCTGCTTTCCTGTTTTTGGTTCTCGACCTTTGTGAGTTGGGCTGACCTTCCTGCCTGTTTGAGAGTAAATAGTACGTCCTTGCCACCCCTAATTTCATTTGGAAATACGCTAGGGTCTTTGTGGATGCCATCAGTTAAGATGAGGTCATACTCATTGGGTCAGCCCTTAATCCAATGACTGGTGTCCTTATAAGAAGAGGAGATGACACACAGAGAAACACAAAGAGAGGAAGGCCACACAAAGACAGAGGCAGAGACTGGAATAAGGCAGCTACAAGCCAAGGAACAAGGACTGATGGGAACCACCAGAAGCTGGAAGAGGCAAAGAGGGATTCTCTGTTCCAGCCTTTGGAGGGAGCATGGTCCTGCTGACACTTTGATTTCGGACTTCTGGCTTCTCTCAAAGAATAAAGTTCTGTTGTCTTAAGACACTAAGTTTGTGGGAACTTGTCAGGGCAGCCCTAGCAAACTAATACGATAATGCCTGCAGGCTCCAGGAGTCTCCGCAGTCCTTCAGTAACTGCCCATTTTGTGTTTACATAAGCTTCAATGGGTTTTTGTATCTTTCAACTAAATGATCCCTCAGAGGAGTATAAAATGAGAGACTTGACCCAGTGGCTCTCAGCCCTGACTGCCCATCACAACCATGTGAGAAGCTTGTAAACATGACCAATGCCAGGGCCCCACGCTAATCAAATGGAAGTTTCTAGTGGGTAGTGTCTGGACTTGGCTATTTCTCCCCCTCCTCATTCTATTTTTTTCTGGCCACATGGCAGGGCTTGCAGGATCTTAGTTCCCTGACCAGGGATTGAACCTGGGGCCATGGCAGTGAAAGCTCTGAGTCCTGACCACTGAGTAGAAATGTGTTTGGTTAATGATAATAATAATAATAATAGTAATAATAATAATAGTAATAATAATAATGGCACTTATTTATTACGCACTCACTATAAGATGGGAACTGTGTTAAGTACTTTACATGTGTCACCCCTCGGTCAGTCTCACAACAATCCTTTGAGGTAGATAGCATGATTGTCCCAGTTTACAGACGAAGAAACCGAGTTATAGTGAAGTAACTTGCCCAAGGTCACATCATTAATAAATGACAGATCTAGGTTTGACTCCAAAGTCAGAGCTCGTAACCACCATACTCTACCTGTTCCCAAACAGGATAATAAGAGTAATCATTGCTAATATTTACTGGACTCTTTGGACCAGCTATCAAGCTAAGCACGTGGCTTGTGTTGTTTCATTTATCGCAGTAACATTTACACCCAACGAATTAGGTACTATTACTATTCCTACCCCATTTTCAGAGGAAGAGAAGTTGAGTCTCAGAGAGATAATGTGACTTGCCCAAGGTCAAGGAGGTGGTCAGAATCAGGACTTGAACCCGGGTCTGCCCGATGCAGAGTTTGAACCATGTGATCAGGGAGCAAGCACTGCGTTGCAAGAATGAGGCTGCATTAGGGCCTTCCAGACGGGAGATCTGAGCAGCTGGTTCATGAGGTGGGGTCCCCCACGGTTACCTGGGATGGCGACCAAGTTCTGCAGCTCCTGCTTCAAGTCCATGATGTCGTTGCAGAGCTGGATGTCATCCATCCTGGGGAAAGAGGACAGTGCACAACAGCAGGTTACATCAACAGAACATTCTACACCCTGAGCACCACCCTGGTTTCAACAAAGAGGGCTAATGGGGGAGTTCTGTCCTCTGTAAAGCCCACACATGCTCTTTAGAAGTTTTACAACAAAAGTAAAAAAAAACAACAAAACAAACTGCCCTTTATCCCATGACTTAGAAATGATCAATCACAGTTAATAACACCTTGATACAGTTCCTTCCAGTCTTCCCATGCCTGGCTTTTGTTGGCATATGTGAGAGACTTCATGCTGTGGGTTCAGTGTTTTCCTTTTTCAGCTATGTGAAAAGCTTTTAAACATTACAGAAATTCACCGCATAGACAGAAAATCTCCCTCTATCCTTTAGAGAAAACCACTGTCAGTGGTTTGTCATCTATTCCTCCAGATTGAAAAAAATGTTTATGCTTATACGACCAAAGATGACACCATCATTCATGCACAAAAAACGTTTTGCAATTTGCTTTTTTTAACTTAATGATATGTCTTGGGCATCTTTCCATGTCAGGATATGCACATCTCATTTTTAATGACTATACAATATTCTATTATATCGATATACAGTGATTTATTTAACCATTCCCCCCATTCATAGGTATTAGACTTATTTCCAGATATATTCTAGGATAGATTCCTAGAAATAAATCAATTTATTTATTTGCTAAGTCAATTCCCAGAAATGCAATTGGAGGATTAAGTGACATGAACATTTTAATAGGAATTTCCAAACTGTCCTTCAGAGGGACCGTGCATGACATTCCCACCAACAGTGTGAAAGGAAGCTCACCCCTATAATCTCAGCAATTGGGTTGCATATACAATTTTGCATTATGTATTTCATGTGTGTGTGTTGCAATATTAACTCATCTTACTGTAAACAACATTTGTAATGGCTGCCTGGAATTTCACCAAGTAGATTTATCAGAGCAGTTTTAATTATGCCCTTTTTTTTTTTTTGGCCACACTGCACGGCTGTGGGATCTTAGTTCCCTCACCAGGGATGAAACCCTGGCCCCGGCAGTGAGAGCACCAAGTGCTACTGGACTCCCAGGGAATTCCCTATGCCTTTATCTTGATTACTTAGGTGGGCTTTTTGAGTTGTTTGTTTGTGCTATTTTAGCCGCGTTAGGATGAACATGGATTCACCTTTCCACGAAAGAAAAGGCTTTTCTTTCGTGTTGGATTATTTGGGGTGGCGGCTACTGATTTTCAGAAGTAAAACCACTGAGTACAAAGGGTATGACATGTCTATGGCCATTGAGACATATTTCCAAATAGCTTCCCCATGGGGTGTGTGTGTGCCTTCATTCTGCATGTCTTTAATGAGCACTTATTACATTCACCAATGACATAGGCTCCAAGGATGCACCAGCTCCCCTGCCCTCATGAGCTGAAATTTAATCAGGAGAGACAGAGGGTGAACACAAATAAAACAGAACGTCAGATGCTCCGAAGAAGAGTGAAGCAGGTGAGGGGATGGAGTGGATCACTTTGGACACATCAACCTTCTGTCCTAGGAAGAGATGGAGGAAAGCAGGAATATTCTCAAAAGGCTCAACTGAGTCTGCACAACAAGTAGGGGCAGGACCAGGACCAGAAATCGATTTGTCTGAATCCACTGATCTTTCTGCCTCCTTCCTTGACGTCTTCGCCAAGAACCTGATCTCCATTCAGAAATGCCCTCCACAGACCAGCTTGGGGCCCCCTGCCCTGCCCGTGTGACCCCCAGCATCCCAGCTTTCAGGACGAGTGGCAGTAATGTCTCGTTTCAGTCTGCATCTCCTGCTCCTGTTGCCAGGGGCAGGCACTCCAAGCGCTTGTCAAACCCTGCCCCGGAATGTCCTAGCAGGTGGCAGCTGCCACAAATGAGCTTGGGGGCTTTGCCAGAAGGGTACATGCTGTTCCCCTGGGTTCCTATCTGCAAGCCTTCAACTGGAGGTGCTCCAGAATCCTTTTCCACATCTAGCGTGGAGATGAGGCTCCATCAGTGGTTCTTAAGGAGGATGATTTTGGCCCCTGGGGGCATCTGGCAACATCTGGAGACATATTTGTTGTTACTGCTGGGTATGTGGGGGGATTGCTACTGGCATCTAGTGGGTAGAGTCCAGGGATGTTCCAAAGCATCCTACAATGCACAGGGCAGCCCGCCTCAGTAGAGAACTACCTGGTTCAAAATGCCAATCATGATGAAGTTGAGAAATCTTGGGTTATAACCACAGAATTGACACAGGTACCTGATAGATACTTTTTGAAAGATGAGAGAAGGAAAGATGATGAAAGAACAAAAGAGCGACAGGTAAAGTTAGAAGCAAGAGTATTGGCACCAAACATCTCTAGTTCAAAGGGGCCATGTGCCAGAAATTCTTCTCTGAGTCTAACTTTCCTCATCTTTGAAACAGGAATTATAATAGTACAGCTTTCTAGGATTATTATGCATGTCAGGCACTGAGCACGTGTCTGGGACATACACAGTACAAGGCTCAGTAAATCATATCTGTTGCTATTATTAGCCGTTAGAAAGAGGCAGGGGGAAAAGAAAGAGAAAATGATGCTGGATAAGCAGGGTATTTGACAAACAGAGCTAACGTTCAACCTTAAAACAACTTTTAAAAATTATATTCCTCTCTATAAAATTTTTTAAATAAAATTTTTAAAATAAAATTCTTATCTGATTGCAGAACAGATTCCTGATCATTGTAGAAATTTTGGAAAATACAAACAAGTACGAAGAAGGAACCTAAGATTACACATAACCTTGATCCACGTGCACCAGAGGCCACTGTTCCACTCCAAGTGTTCGGGTGAATTTCACGCCAGTCTTCTTCCTACATGTAACCCAGGTGTGGCGGGCTTGCCCTGGGGGGCCTTCACCCTTTGTCCATCTCGAAACTGCACTTAGCGTGTTCTGAGTCCTCCCAAGCACATCCACATTCACCCCACATTAACGAGCAAGGTGAAATTCTTGTGATGCTCTCACAGACAGGCATGCGTCAGAACCCCATGAAGATTCCTAGTAGATAGCACTGTGTTTTCCTCAGATTTTTCTCTTGTCGCCAGCTTTCCATCTCTTTCTCTCTCTTCCTCTTCCACACACCTCGTGGTCCTCGGACCTGTCACCTACAGATTGGCACTTGCCATCTACCTCTACAAGTATTAAATTATGAGCCACTGCAGCTGCTGACCTTCGACACCCCCTGAAAGTTCAGGGTAGAGGTCAGAAATGAAGCACTCTGTGCTCTGGGAAAAACTGGCAGAACAGGTCTTCAGATAGTTGGATATTTTCAGGAGATGGTTTTATGAGCCCAATCTTGCATCTCCTCGCATCTAGAAAAGCACTAAAATCCTTCATGGTGATGTCTGCTCCTCGCGACTAGCAGTAACTTTCACGAGACTAGCAGAAACCTTCTGCAAAAAATATGTGCTTGACTGCATGTACACTCCCCCTTCACCAAAATCACATATATACTGACCTTCCCCCCTACCTCTTTGGAGCAGTTTCTCAGAGCTATCCGAGATGCTGTCTCCTGGGCTATAATCTCTCACGTTGTGCATTTTTAGGTTTGTTTCAGTGGACAGATCCCAAGCAATTCACCTCTGGTCTTCAACTTACAAACCCCAGTTGGCAAAACCAAAGCCTGGTGGTTCCCTGAACATCCCCAGGAAAGGAGCTTGCTTCCCCCAACCTCCACCCAATCTGTCTATCAGGGAATTTACCTAAACAAAAATCAGGCTGGAAGAGGGAGGGACGGGCTCCACCATTAAGGGAAACAAAAAGTCAACGTTTATTGAGCATTTGCTTTCTGTACATAAACTCATCTAAGTCCTCATGGCAGTCCTGAGAGAGGTGTTGTTTTTATCTCCATTTTTACGGACAAGGAAATGGAAGTTAAGCGATGTGACCAAAGTGCCACCCTGGTATGTGGCCACTGGGATTCGGCCCAAGCTCGCGGGCGCTCTTGACCACTTTACCATGGTCTCTCCTCTCCAAGTGGCTGCAGGAGTTGAGACTGACATTGAACTGACCTTCGTTCTGCCCCTTCCTCCCATAGCCCTGATCTATTTAGGAGGCAATGTCTCCAGCTCCTCTCGGCGAGACAGGCTGGGACCTGAGACCTGGACCCTTTGCTGCAATGCTTGCACCTGGACACACGTCTCCACAAGCAACAGATACAAAGAAACTAGAAGGGACTAAAAATAACTGCACGCACAAGCATACCTGTGCAGTAGCAGTCGAGGCAATTATGAACAATAAGATACAAAAAGGCCACAAACCAACTGCCATTTCTCCATTCCTTCCATTTCTCCAACTGCCATTTCTCTTTTGTGGAGAGCAAAAGTAGGGCACTGTGCATGATCCCTGCACACTGCGCCACCAAGGGGGTGGGCAGATCACCTAAGCCACCCCTCCAGCCCAACCCACCAATCTGCCCCCACCCTCACCCTATTTAAAGAACCAGCTTGCCAGCCCTTGGAGAGCAAGCACGGGCACCTGTTTCTTGTTTTCTTTCCCTCATGCTGCACGAGTCCCAATAAAGCCCTGCCTGAATTCCTCATCTGGCCGCTTATCAATTTCTATTGATTACAGGAGTACAAGGACCCAGGTCGGTAACAACAGAAGCCAGTTGTCTTAGTCTGTTCAGGCTACTATATAACAAAAATACCATGGACTGGGTGGCTTAAACAACAAACATTGATTTCTCACAGTTCTGAAGGACTGGGAAGTCCAAGATCAAGCTGCCAGCTGGTCCTGCTCCTGGTGAGGACTCTTCCTGATTTGCAGACAGCTTTCTTCCTATACCCTCACATGTTGGAGAAAGAGATCCTCTCTCTGGGGTCTCTTTTATAAGGGCACTAATCCCATTCATGAAAGCTCCACCCTCATGACCTTAATCACCTCCCAAAGGCTTCACCTCTAAAAACCACCACATTGGAGATTAGGGCTTCAACAAACGAATTTGTTGGGGGTAGGGGAGGGACACATTTAGCCCATAGCACCAGTCATGGCAGTCCCATTTGCCTCTGCCAGACATCTACTTTCCCAGGCTTCCTGGCAGCTAGAGGTAGACATGAGACCCACTTTGGGGCAATGAGAGGTAAGAGGAAGTCTTCTTGTGCGGGAGGGGCAGTTCTGGGGAAGATGATTTGAGTCTTGGGTGCTATCCCCTCATACTCCTGAAGCTGCTATAGCCACTGTGATGAGGATGGCATAGGGAAGCGAGGAAAGAGCCAGACTTTTGATGACATCCTTGAGCTACCCCACTGATACCTAATTAACTGAAGATACTATTGGGAGTTTCCTGGTGGCCTAGTGGTTAGGATTCCAGGCTTTCACTGCCACGGCCTGGTGGGGGAACTGAGATCCTGCAGGTCATGAGGTACGGCCAAAAAAAAAAAAAGTCCAAGACACTATCAATCAGATGTTCTGTTACATGCAGCTGAAGACAGCTTCACTGATACATGTAGGTGGATATGTGCCTCTTGAAAAATATTGGAATCATACATTTTTATTGATAGCCTTTTTTTTTTTTGGCAGTGCCGCATGTTAGGCAGGATCCTAGTTCCCCGATTAGGGATTGAACCCATGCCCCCTGCAGTGGAAGCACGGAGTCTTAACAAGTGGACCACCAGGGAAGTCCCAATCTGTGCATTTTTAATAAAAACAGGATCAAAATAAACATTCATATGCCTTGCTCACTGTGAGCATTACATCATGATGATTGTCCAATGCCATTAAATAATATAATTCAAAAAACATTTAAACCGTTCATGCAAAGCACTTTTGAAGCTTGGCTGGAACTTCCAATAAGCCCCATTAGTCCAGTTCTCTGCACGAATTGTGCTGAACCCTGGAAATCAAACTGCTCCTGCCAGCTGGTTCTAGAGAAAGCGATGTCATCTCTGAGAAACTGACTGATGAAGGAAGGAAAAGACAGTCAGTCTGTGTCATTATGCACTTAACCTTTCATGCTGGGACGATGGAGAAAATTGGTCATTTTACCAGCTTTGGGCGGGGAGAGGTGAATAGGCTGTGTCAGAATAACAGCGCTGCTGCTTTACAAGATTTCTTTGAAAATGACATGGTGTGGAGCCTAATGGAAACCCAGCAGAGACCAAGATGTGAAGGCAGAAGCAGACTGACGGAGGAAAGGGTTGACTTTTTAAGAAAATATTTATTCGGCTTCTTCTGTAAGTTGTGGATGCGGTGGACTTCTTGGGATGGGTGAGAAGAAATAACATCTGGTCTTAGAGGTGGAATGCTGGTCTGGGATGTGCAGCCTGGATCTCAGTCTCACCATAAACCTCCTCTATGACTAAAGGGAAAATTCTGTTTTCCTATACACTCTTCACTTGTGACACCAAATGCATGGGTTTTCTCAAACCAGGCAATTCTCCAATTCTTGGTGGACACCAACTGGGTGTCCTGCCATTTAACTCCATTCTGATACTCACTGCCTGGAGGTAGCATAGACCCGACAGGTAAAGGGCTCAGTCTCATAAGACTGCCCCTGATGCAGATGCCAATGGCAAGTCTGCACCACTTATACTTCTGACCAACTGGCTATGAATTGGTGGTTCCGTGACCCCCTCTACCAGGTTCAATAATTTGCCAGAACTGCTCATAAAACTCAGAATAACATTTACTTACATTTAGTAGCTTATTATAAAGGATATTTAAAAAGGTACAGATGAACAGCTAGAAGAAAGATACACAGGGCGAGGTATGGGGAAGGGTGTGGAGTTTCCAGGCCCTCCCCAGGTGGGCCACCCTCCCATCACCTCCATGTGTTCACCAACCCAGAAGCTCTCCGAACATCATACTTAAGAGGTGTTTATGAGGGCTCATCACATAGGCATGATCAATTATTAACTCAATCTCCAGCCCCTCCCCCTCCCCAGAGAATGCAGAGGTGGAGCTGAAAGTTCCAAGCTTCTAATCATGTCTTGGTCTTTCTGGGGACCAGTCCCCATCCTAAAGCCACCTAGGGACTCCAGCCACCAGGCATCTCATTCGCACACGAAAAGACACTCATCACTCTGGAAATTCCCGGGGTCTTAGAAGCTCTTGTGTCAAGGAGCAAATAGTAGAACAAAAAATGCTCCTAGCACCCCAATCACTCAGAAAATTACAAAAGTTTCAGGAGCTCTGTGCCAAGAATGGGGTCAAATACCAAATATATTTCTTATTAAGCCATAATGATGGGACTTCCCTGGTGGTACAGTGGTTAAGACTCCGTGCTTCCGACGCACGGGGTATGGGTTCGATCCCTGGTAGGGGAACCAAGATGCCACAAGCCACTCAGAGCAGCCAAAAAAAAAACCTAACTAAACCATAATGACTCGACAAATCATTTCTCTCCCCACACCTCTGTTTCCTCAGATATAGGATGAGGGGTTTCAAGGATACTGGGAGCCCTGTTCCACTAGCATTTAGAGGTGATAACTTGCTTTAGACCCTGCCAGACCTGAGTGTGGGTATCAGTTCCGCCGCTGACTGGCTGTACAACTTGGGTGGGTCCTTTCACTGCTTTCATTGGTCTCAGTGCTCTCACTGTTGAAAAGGAATCATACCTTTGTCTCGGGGTTGTATGAGAATGAAATAACCTTGTCTGTATAGAGCAGGCAGGCCTATGCTTAGCACATAGTAGGTGCAAAGGAAAGGCTACTCTGTCCACCCTTCAGCCCTGGGTAAGGAGGTGAGCGGCTAGGCTGCCAGCTGGCAGACACTCCTGAAAACTCTTAGCCAACATTCGTGCATCAAAGAATGAATCTCACTTTCTGTGCTACTTCAATTTCCTCCAACCTAATAGCACTGAGATGACGAGTGTGTGCGTTTGTTTGACGTTCTTGGATTAATGAGCTTAAACGCTGTCCCTGGGGGAGAATAAGTGTTGAGACATCTCCAGGGAGACCCTGGGCTCAGTCATCTCTCAGCATCATGCTGGGGACCAAGCGACCAGAGAGATACCTGCCACACGGGCTCAGGTGACACATCCATGAAAGGGATACCTTTATGACACGTCACAGAAGGCCTGTTTTCTCCCCGAGGCACATTTATGGTCTGCATGTTAACTGGCTTTTCCCTTGATAGTAATCAGACCCTCATCTGGGAGGGGACACTGTTCCTAAAAGAATGTCACCCCCCTCAAGCATGGATTACTCTTCTCTCCCCCAGGTTTTTCTAGATCATCTCTATTTGGATTCAGAAAAATTACTAATACTGAGAAACTCATCAAGCTGAACTCTGGGGGTTTGTGCCCTTTTCTGTGTGTATGCTGCATGTCAATTACAAGTTTCCCTGAAAAAATTACCAACAATATTTCTTGCTTTTGTTTTAGACCTAAAAGGGTACTTTTGGTCTTTTAAAAATTATACACATATTAAAGACAGCCTCCCTGTAAAAACGTCAAACAACACAGAAGTATAGTCGTAGCTGGCATTTATTAATGTTTTCATACTATGGGTGCCAGATTCTGGGCTAAGCATTTTATAAAAATCATCTCAATAAACTCTCACAGCAACCCTGTCAGGTGAGTATTATCATTATCATCCCTTGGATGGTGTTAGGAACTTGCTCAAGGCCACAGAGTAAGTAATAGGAACTTGAACCCAGGCAGTCTGACCTCTCAGGTGGGAATGTTAGAGAACTCTAGACCGAAACCACCGGCCTTGGCCAGGCCTCGCTTGCCTGAGTTTTCTCACAGCAGGAGGTCCCAATAAGGAACATGGTGCTGCCACCCAAATCTAACGGGAGAATTCAGGAGGGGCCAAAAGAGGGAGGAGACGACCAACCTCCCAGAGTCCTTTGTGCTGGAATCCATCTTGGCTGAGACAGACACGTGTCACCAGGAAGGACCCTGAGTCAGACCAACTATGGGCCAAGCAAGATGACTGGCCGGAGACAACCGGAAACTAACCCCATCACCATAAAACCCGAGGCTGCGAGCCACGTGGCAGAGCAGTTCTCCTGGGTTCCCTTACCTGCTGCTCTCCACTCGGGCGCCCCTTCCCAATAAAGTCTCTTGCTTTGTCAGCCCGTGTGTCTCCTCAGACAATTCATTTCCGAGTGTTAGACAAGAGCCCACTCTCGAGCCCTGGAAGGGGTCCCCCCTCCTGCAACAGGAATATCAAAGTCCCATCTCATATGGTGGTTGGAGTTCAGGGAAGATAGAGACCAGAGTACTTTGGGGGAAGGTTTCTCAGTGCCACTTATGGGAGGGGCACAGCCTGGAGGGTCACAGAGAAGGCTCCCAGGCACTCAGGCAGAGGGGGCAGCTCAAACACTGACTGTAGAAAGGAGTGTGATATCAGTGTTATGTGACAGGGAAGAGTCCACTGAAATACTGGTGACATACAGGTCTTGGTTATGAAGGACTTGACATGGGAGCCATCTTAGGTTCTAGAGTGAGAGCATGGCAGGGCTATGTGTCTATGAAAGCCAGTTTGGCAGACATGGTGACCGGTATGTACACAGCAAGGAGAAAGAGCATCCTCACTCTGAACTTTCTGTTTAAGGTGCTCAAGGGACTTCCTGGAAGTTGTGTTTGCTCTTGAATCTCCAGTGGGGTTAACAAACTATGGCCCATGGGCCAAACCTGACTCCCTGCCTGCTTTGTTGAAATCCATGAGGTAAGAATGGTTTTCACATTTTTAAATGGTTGGAAAAAAATCAAAAGAAGAAGAACATTACTGGACACATGAAAATTATATGAAATTCAAAGTTCAGTGTCTATAAAAAATGTTTTATTGAAAAAAAAAGGTTTTATTGGAACACAGCTGTGCCTGTTCATTTACCTACCGTCTGTGGCTAATTTCACCCTACAATGGCTGAGTTGAGTAATGACGACGGAGACCATATGGCCCAAAGTCTAAAATTTTCACTAGCTGGCCCTTTATAGAAAAATTTCATCCTGAACCTAATCTTTGGGGAAAAAACTTGGAAAGTAATCAGAGACTAACCGAGTTCTTGGAGCTGGAAGAGCTCTCACCTTATACGGATGAAGAAGTAAATGCCCAGAGAAGGGAATATTGATCATTGAGTCATTGATTTGCTGAGTTGTCCAATAAATCAATCATCTAGACAACCTAGATGATTACTGACAGCCTACTATGTGTGGGCTTCCTGCCTCAATTTTCACTTCTGAGAGACATCAGGAATCAAGCTGGCTAAGGTTCCTGGCCACGGGGTGGGCCCATGGGGCTCTCAACCACCTGACGCTTTGACTGAGGGCCCAGCCTGCTTTCTCCTCTGGGCACCAGTGGGGGATTAAGCTGTGCGCAGTGAATATGAGGTCAGCCAACAGATTTCCTGCAGCACCTGCTAATGTGATCTGGCAGTTTCTGCTAGGGCATTTGTCCTTCACATCCTTCCCTTCACTAAGGACATACTAATTTTTGTGATTTCATGTATTTTCTACTTTTAGTCCCCCAATCTCTTGCCAAGAAGAGTGCTTAGACTGAGACGTGTTAAGACATTCCCTTGGATGGCTCAGCAAGCTGTGAAGGGTTCTGGTCCTGGGTTTCCCTAATCCTAGCCCTGAGGCTCTCGGCTGAGTGGTCCACAAAGAATTAAAGATGTGCACAAAGATTAAACTCCAAACAGGTAAGATAGAGAGATGAAGGGAGAGGGAAAAAGGAAAAGGAGGAGGAGGAGGAGGGGGGAGGGGAAGGAGGGGGGAGGAGAGGAGGGGAGGAAAGAGAAAAGAGAGGAGAAGAGAGAAGAGAAAAGGAAACACCATGAATGTCCAACAATAGGGCATCAGTTACGTATATTACTTTCCAACGATACAAGGAAGAACTCTGCAACCGTTTAAAAGTTATTGCTGGACAGGGACTTCCCTGGTGGTGCAGGGGTTAAGACTCCGCACTTCCAATGCAGGGGCCCGGGTTCGATCCCTGATCAAGGAACTAGATCCCACATGCATGCCACAACTAAGGAGCCCACCTGACGCAACTAAGACCCAGTGCAACCAAATAAATAAATACAGTTATTGCTGGCCAGGCTGCAGTGTTTTCTCAAGAGGACCCCAGGAGAAAATACAACCGACACAAAATGGATGTGGTAAGACACGAAGGGTTCCCAGAGTCAACAAACAAAAACAGAGGATGCCCAGTTATAGTCGGATTTCAGATAAATATGGAATCATTTTTAGCATAAGAATGCCACATGTGGGCTTCCCTGGTGGCGCAGTGGTTGAGAGTCCGCCTGCTGATGCAGGGTCCGGGAAGATCCCACATGCCGCAGAGCGCCTAGGCCCCTGAGCCATGGCCGCTGAGCCTGCGTGTCCGGAGTCTGTGCTCCACAACGGGAGAGGCCACAACAGTGAGAGGCCCACGTACCGCAAAAAAAAAAAAAAAAAAAAAAAGAATGTCACGTGTGATCTTTGGAACATGCCTATCCTAAAAAACAATCTGTCATTGATCTGAAATTCAGATCTAACCAGGTGTCCTGCGTTTTCTCTGCAATCCTACAAGAAGAGGGAGGCCAGACGCTGGATTTCAACCTTATCACCTAAACTGTCGTTAGCCCAGGGGGCCTGCCTGCTCTGTGCAGGGTAGGAGGAAAATCTCCTTCAGCCACAAAGGTTAGAACAGTGGCCTCATCTCCCAGCCTGATGCCTCTCCATTCTCCCTGAACGGTCCTCCGTTGACAAGTTCCAAGTGGTGTGGGAATTTGAGAAGACACAGGAGAAATAGCAAATACGGCCAATGGACTGATAAGAGTAGAAAACTGGGGACAATGTGAAAACATATGTCAGGGGCCTTGAAAACATTTAAACTCTAGCCTAGTGATTCCATTTCTAGGATTTCATCCTAGGGAGATAATTAAGGGCACCATAAAGATTTAGCTATGATTATGTGCAACAGAGCCTTGTTTGCAATAGCAAAACACTGGAAGCAACATAATTGTCAACAATAACAGAGGGCCGCTTAAATAAAGGATGGGATGTGTGCATAATGAAATTCTACCCAGGTATTAAAAATGATGCTCAAAAGAGATGTTATTGATATAAGAGAATAAACCATATCAAAAAGTGGTTAAGAAATGATAGGATCCAATTTTGCAAAATACAGATGCTTAGAAAAAAGACAGGAAGACTTCATTCAAAATGTTACATTTGATTATTTTGAGGGATTTCTTTTTTTTTTGACTGCGCCACGCAGCTTGTGGGATCTTAGTTCCCTGACCAGGAATTGAACACATGCCCTCGACAGTAAAAGTGCAGAGTCCTAACCACTGGACCGCCAGGGAATTCTCTTGAAGGAATTTTATTTCCTTCATTGGCTTCTCTGTATTTTAAATTTTTGTTTGTTTTTTTCAACATGCATGTATTATCTGGATGATTTTTAAAGTTTTTTGTTTTAAATTACCATGGGCCACTCCATGGCCGGTCACTATAGCTGCAGCAGAAGGCCCTCTGTGCCCTTGTCTCTCGAGCCTCATTTCTAGCCATAGAGCCTGCATTTCAGGCTAGCAGCCCGCCTGCATGCCTGTGTGATCCTGACATGCACCCTTCAAGCCTTTGCTCCCTTCAACGCATCCCTCACGCGGAACACCTTTGTTTCAGTCTAATTCCTATGCAGCCTTCGGGACGGCCCCAGCATCTCCTTCCAAAGTCTTCCTGATGCTCCCAGGCTGCATCACGTCCTCTTCCTTCAGCTGCACAGCCCCTCACCCACCTGATAATCATCTGGGCACTTGTGTTTCTCCCTAAATAGACTGCACCCTTTAAGGGGCTTTGCCTCTTCACTCTGTGATTCTAGCACGTCACACATGCCTGACACATCGCATTAAATACGTGATGAAGAGAGGAAGGCAAGCTGGCGGGCGGGCACAGAGGAGGACACACTGTCCTGGACATTTATTGAAACAAGGCCTCAAGACTACAAGTGCAGATGGAAAATTCTCAAATCCCATGATAGAGACCCCACCACGGTAACAGCATCTATCAAAGGCGGTGAGTCATCCACAGAGAAATCCAATTAAACATCCATATTTCAAGTGATCCCGCTCTGCATTCTGCTATCAATACCGTTTCTATTCTGAGCTCTCTCAGCATTTGGGCCTCCTGTGCCTTCCATTGTCTGATCCCTGCTGAGTTCCTGCCAGAGCAACCATGTTTTCTCCCCCAAACCTTCCCTCCCACTCCCAAGTTCATCTTTCTTTCCTGCTGACACTAACAAAAGCTAACATGCATTTGAGCAGTTCCCAGGGGTCAGGAACGGGGTCCAGCTCCATCTCTTTAAATCCTCACTATCTATAGGGCAGGTATTATCATTCTCAACTTTATAGAAGGCTCAAAGAGGTTAAGTACCTCACCCAAGATCACACAACTGGCAAAGGATGAAGGCAAGATTTGAAAGAAGACAGTTTGACTCCAGAGCCCTGACAATCACCACTATGACAAACTGCCTAGAAATGTCACCCAGATGTACCAGGTTGTCCCCTTCTACCCTAGTTCCCCCATCCTTTGCCCCGTCCTTGCTGTCAGGAGCCTTTTAAAATACTTTCAACCACTGGCCATTCCAAAATGTGAGCTTTCTTGGGTGATGGGTTTAGCCCCATCCCATAATTTCCATTAGCCGTCAAATCTACCTCAATATTTTAAAGTGTTTTTGAAAAAATAAACCAAAATGAATACACATCAAAATGTTTTTGAGATGGGCAGTAGACATTTTCCCCAGTTTTGTGTAAAGTTCAACTAAAAAAAAAAATCTTGGGAGAAAATCAGGTGATTTTTATTGATCTCTACCACACAATCAATAAAAAACTATGGGCCTGCTATTGGAAATGCAGCCTTCAGATAAATCCCGATTCCTCCTTGTGATCAGACTGCTGGCTGGAAGCGCCTCCTATATAGGAATTCTAAAGTTGTTATTCCTTTCATCTGAGCATCTAACGACAGAAGGAAAAAATCTTAGAAACACAATCTGCAAACTCCAAGCCCCAGCAAAGGCTCCCCGCCCAAAAGGTAGCCTGTGGATTTGGCAGCACTGTCCATACTCTTAGCTTAGCCCTGCTCCTCCTGTGAAAACACCGAGCACCCCTCTGTAAGCCCTGGATTATCTACAATCACCACCCACAATTTCCCTTAGCCTCACTGCACCATCAAAAGCAGATCTGCTTTTGATGATAAGCACACTGACATTTAAATCACTCTCATGTTTATTCAGCACCAGTGATTAGTGGCCACCTTTGTATGGAAGCAGGATCCCAGGGCTTGGCAAACCACAAAGAAACAGCAAGTTTCTCTCCAAAGCCAGGACAGGGCAGGGGTGTAAACAGTGGTGCTTCTGGCAAACATTTAATGACTGGCTGGGAGTCAGGTGAGGGAGGGAGAAGCCTTGGTTTGTGTCATTTGCCAATATCCATGGTGTAAATAGTCCCACCATGGCAGGTTTGGCAAGATTCCTGAATATCACTGGCTAGACCCGACAGGTGGGCAAACTGGAGAATGGCTCTTTAACATTATTTTAAAAATTTTTTAAAAAAGTATTTTGTCGATTTTTTAGTTTTGATTTATTTATTTATTTTTATTTGGTTGCACTAGGTCTCACTTGCGGCAGGCAGGCTGCTTCATTGCAGCTCACTGGCTCCTTAGTTGCAGCACACAGGCTCCTAAGTTGTGGCATGCGTGTGGGATCTAGTTCCCTGACCAGGGATCAAACCCTGGTCCCCTGCACTGGGAGCGCAGAGTTTTATCCACTGCGCCACCAGGGAAGTCCTTAACATTCTTTAAATATTAATTCAACACTTATTTAAAAGAGAAGCTGAGTGCTGTATGGGGTAAAGATTATTGGTGGCAATGATGGTGATGATGATGATGATATGATGCTAATGATGATTCTAGCTACTGTTTATTTATAATTTACTGTGTGATAGGCATTAAGTGCTTTATACAGATTATCCCAGTTAATTCTTACAGGGGTTATAACAACCCTTCAAGGTGGATACTATATGATGAAGATCCTGCAGCTTCTAGAGTTTAAGTGGCTCAACCACAATCACACAGCCAGTTAACTGGTGGTGCCAGGATGCTAATCTAAGTAGTGCCACCAGAGTGCACAGGTTACAGCAGTGAGAAGTCTCTCCTTTACTATTCCAAGAAGTCTCTCCTTTACTGTTCCAAGAAATTCAGCTCTGACACCAATTCAGCACAACCCTCTTCAAAAATACAAAAATCCTGTAGCTAGTACGACTCACTCTATTTAGAAGGCTGTTTACAGACCACCTCCTGTTACATACTGACGAATGACTCTTTGGAGTGCAACGGAGCAGGGCCCTACGGGGCCTTCCCAGGACAGGATCCCTCCCCCACCCCATGACCTCCACCTGCTTCTTGTTTGTAGTAAAACTTTAGCCTCCTAGGCCTTCCCCAAGTTCCAAAGAATAAACTTAGAGAAGTGAGAAAATGCAGAAACAAAGGAAAACAAGTCAAGACAAAATAATCATAGTTTAGCCATTAAACAAAGTCAAGAACCTTTAGTTCCTTCTCAAGGGCTCTAGATAATATCCTGAGCCATGTCCTTGAGCTGTTTTGCAGATACTGGAACCCCCACCAGGTGGAAGAAGTTAACTGTACGCTGCCCACAAGCCTGTAAACCCCAGGTCGGTGGGAACAAGAAGGTTGATGATGTTGACTCCCGATTACCTCACCCCAACCAATCAGAAGAATGTCCACGAGCTGATCATGTACCCCACAACCACCATCCCTCACCCTGTCTTTAAAAACCTTTCCCTGAAAGCCATCAGGGAGTTCGGGTCTTGTAAGCACTAGCTGGCCTGGACTCCATGCTTGGTGTTTGCAGTAAATGCTCCACTTTCCTTCACCATGACCTGGTGTCAGTAGATTGGCTTCACTACATGCAAGCGAGCAGACCCAAGTTGGGTTTGGTAACAGAGGAAGTCTCGCTTTTATAATGGACAAAAGTTGGAATTTTTGGTTGCTTAACACCCAAACTCTAGTTTGGGGGGAACCTTTCATTGTGTCAGTCCTCATTAGAGAAGTTAAAAAAGGGAGCACTCCCTCTTCCCCACACTCACCTAACCAGAAGATACTGCCCGAGACCATTGAGCAAATGACACAGAGATGGAAGGATGGTGAGGCTGGATCTGTGACGTCCAGCAACAATGGTTGTGGCATCCTGGCCAGACTGGTCCTGTGGCTAGCCTCTGGAGCTCTCTGGATTCCTACCCATTTTCCAAGCCTGGCCCTTAAGACTACCTTTGGTTCTATGAGCTCTCCTCCCACCCTACCCCACCCCTAGCCTTCCCGTAAATCTTTTTCTTTGCTTGAGTCAGGCAGCGTTGATTTCTGTTTTTTGAAGCCAAGTACCCTAACTGAAACAAGCTTCTCTCCCAAGCAGCTCCTGCCTCTGAGGGAAGTGGTGATGGGGACAACTTTCTCCATCTTATGTCACTTTAGTGAGTCTGTGCAGATACCTGGACACCTGGCTAGCTTGCCCCTTAATTCAATTCTGGACAGAAAGATATCAGTAAGAGGGTATTACGAAGGGCTTAGGATAAGATTTGGGCTTGTGTTAGGTGCTTTGGGGGATGGTTTAAAGGAAGTGGGCATTTACTCTGGACTGGATGTCATCAGGAAGTGGGGGGAATTCTCTGATAGGGCATCTTAATTCTTAGCCATAAAGTGAGAAGAACAGAGTGAGGCTAAAGCTGAGATTGGTAAAGAAGCAGCTGCAGTCGCTCAGATGAACCAGGATATGGAGATGTTTGGTCATTTTTATGGTTTGGACAATGTTCACAACTTATTCACTTTCAGACATACTTGTGAAGTTGTCTTGTCTTGGTCTTGATCTATCTCGGTCTTAGAATGGCCTCATCTGATACTGGCAATCTGCAAAATTGTTTATGTTCAACAGAACACCTTGGCCTAGAGAAGAGCTAACATATACTTATTATAAAAGTATGAAATCCTTGACTCTAGGGACCAGTCCCACCCACTTTCATCTTCCCCGCAGTGCTCTGCTCTGCACGGTGCCTGGCATGCAGAATGTTCTCTGTGAGTGCTGGCTGAACTCAGTTATGGGCCCAGGGAACTTGGGACCTGGCTCTATGAGGACCATGCTGAAGCGTACTTTCAAAATTTAAACACGTGACTCACACACCTAGAGAATGAACACTTGTCAAAAATGTATTTAACCCATTATAGAGGGAACCAATAAGATGGTAAAGCTCATTCCCAGAGCTTTTAAGGAACTGGATTTGAAACAGGAGGGAAGGGGGCAGGGCACAACCTCTAAAAGAATGACATAGCCTTGAGGACAGGACATAAACTGGTTAGAACCAACTCGGTCCAAGATGGTGGAAGATTCACCTTCCAGTGGACCTTGAGCCTCATTATATGCTCATTGTAATACATTAGCTAAATGACACACCCACGGGCGCCATGGCAGTTCTGAGGCCAACCATAAAAGGTCAAAAAGTGGGCAGTGGCCCAGTTCCTGGATATTTCTGCCCCTTCCCTGAAATAGTTGGAATAATCCTCCCGCTCATTAGCCTATGAAATTACCCAGCCCATAAAAACTAACCATCCCTTACACTGCCTCCAGAGCTCTGAGGTGGGCACCTGCTTTAGTTGTCAGCTGTCCCAAGAGCCCTCCAGAGTCCAGAGAATGAAGAGCTTCATCTTTCCTGAGAAGGACTGTCTCAGGTTTTAGCTTGTGTGTTTCGGGCTTTGGCTCTACAGCGATGGTTCTTAAAGAGCCCTCACCCATTTGTCCTCTTTCCTCCGACATGCAGCTCCTGGGCAGGGATGGGGCAGTTCCTAAACCAGGCCTCGGGTCAGTGCCTCATCTTGCCATGTCCTGATGGGGCACCAAGTGGCCTCCTCTAGCACCATGGGCCATGGGAGTTCACACCAGCAGTTTGCCTTTTAGAAGAAGTGCTTCTAGCTCTACTGTTAACATTCCCTCTCACTTCTGTACTGACATGTCACCTTTCTGGATTGCCAGGTTTGAGGAATAACTGCTGTTGTGTAACATGATTTCTGTGTCAAGGGGCACGTGCCCTGGTCTCTCTCTTGGTTGCTGGCAAATTCTGAGCTACAGAATGCACTGAGTATGAATGTTCTTGTCCGCGATTCCACCCTTAGACAATGTAGATGCCGATGGTAGTCGACTTATTGTAAATATATACATATAGATGCAGTTAAGCACTTCCAGGTGGGTTGCATAAGAATCAGGTCCTTAAATACCTCCCAATCTGATGAAATGATAGAAAGGAATAAAGAGACATTTCCCAGAATGGAGGAATACATTTATTTTTTAAATTTATTTTTGTCCAAGCGGTGAGCTAATGGTGGTATTGCTTCTTTGCATGTGATCAGTGTGAACATTCAGGTGCTTTTCATGTGACATTTATGAGCCACAAATACAAAATTGCCGTTTGAATTCAGTCAGGCTCCCGGGTGGTGTCACCCACGGTCTGTCAGGTGAGGGAGAAAGGGACTAGGGCTCCCTCCCAGTGTCAAACACAAGCAGACAGCACACCCTGACTCTCCTGTGCCCTCAGGCAGCATGCTAAGGACAACTCTGTGGCCTGGGGCATCCATGTCACAGTATAGGATTGCCGTTCAGGTGTTTTGTACCCCTTTTCTGATGTTGTCTCCTTTTTTGGAACCAATCCAGCTGGGAGAACCTCAGCCAGTGCTGGAAGTGTGACTGAAGTACCTCTCTTTTGTGGCTCTTGTACAGCTTAATGTGCAATAACCACGCCACATTTTGGGGCCTCTCACCTTCTGAGGTGGCCCACACTCTGCCTTGGCCGCTCTTACTTTCTGAGATGACCCCATGCCCTGGGGCTGCTCTTGGTTTCTGAGACAGACCACATTCTGTCTATGGAATGTGTGTCTCTCTAAATAAATCCACTTCTTACCTATTACTTTGTCTTTCACTGAATTCTTTCTGCAACGAGACATCAAGAACCTGAGCTTCATTAAAGTCCTGAGACCAGGTGTGTGATCTCAATTAAAAGGCAGTGTGTTCAAGTCCCAGTCTGGGTTGTGCGGTTTCAGATTCATGGGTACTCTTTAATAAGAATCTTAGAATAAGATTGCTAGGTTAGACAGAGAGCTGGTTAACAGCCTCTAGGGCAATAAAACCATAACCTTTAGGGTTAGCTTTTTGAGTGGACAAAATCTACATGTCAACATGTAATTTCATAGTGTCAGTGGTCTAATCAAATAGTAAATAACCCAGTCAAATATGCGGACACCCTCCCAGATGATTAAATAATACTTGGGCAGGGCACTGAACAACGCCCCAGTATGACATGGAAAGGACATGCTTGCCCCACCCCCTTCCCTTACTTCTAATTTTTAGTTAATTTTTATTTAAAAAGCATAATAAAAGACTCTCATGGCTTCTTAGGAACACATTCAGCTGACATTTTTTCCCCACTACTTCATATCTAGCAATTTCCCATGTAGCAGTGGCATCATGGCTAACGTCCGTTGAATAATTACTGTGGTAACTTATTTATATGGCTTATCTCATCTACTTTTTACCAAAAAATCCCTAGGAGGTAATTAATTCTGAGGAAAACAAGTGTGGTGTAATAAAAAATATCTCTTTGGTCTTTGTCCCTGCTTCCTGGCACAGAACTCCTAAAACCCTTGGAATTTCCTGAGTGATAAGTGTAACTTTTGTTATTCATAACAATCTGCTCTGGCACAAACACCTGAGTTTACGTCAGTGTGATTTAGATGGGACCCCCAGATAGCTTCAGGTGGGGGCCAGTCACCATGTAAGCAGATAGGGTAGGAGGCATCCTGGAGAAAGAGAACCAGGCACCATGGCTGTCTTGACAGATAAGAAGCCATTTTGGGCCTAAGCCATTTTGTGATCTAAGCCTGGCCACAGTGCTTGTCCTTGAACAGGTCTCAATAATTAATGATCTTAAGGGAATAAAAGAATGCAGAAGCAAAGGACTGTTATCAGGCAAGAGAAGTAACGACAGCAAAGATGATATATCAGTTGTAAAGCCTCCCAGTTCTGTTTCAGTAGTAAAGATTAGCCTGAAGCGCTCAACCACCAGATCAACTGGAACCTGAGGGATGATGATGGCGACCTTTTCTGACCCTTGTGACCTCAATCAACTAAAGCGTGGACTCTGTCCCCGCCCAAGCCCCTTCATGAATATGCATGTACCCTTAGCTTAAAACTTGTCCGATTTTGCTGTTGGGGAGGCACTGCTTTGGGAAAATCCCAAGTGCTCTCCTTACAAGTAGTAATAAATCCTTCCTTCTCCCCATCTTTGGCTTGGTTGTGTCTTTTGGCTCGACACCCACCAAGAGGCAAACTCAGTTTTTCAGGTAACACCAAAGAGACCAAACACGTGATTTAGAAAGGTGGGCACTTCCAGCCCCAAAGAGATGGGATGGAGACTGAGTTATAAAAACTCTTGAACAGTGAGATTTGGGGAGTTTCTGGGTTGGGGGCACAGTGATGTGCTGGGAAGATGCTGTGCCCTGAAAGGGGAGGGAAGCTCTGCACACACACACCCTCCCCTCACACCTTGCCCAAATGCACCTCCTCCATTTGGCTCTTCCAGAATTGTAGCCTTTATAATGAACCTGTAAACGGAAGTAAATGCTTTCCTGAGTTCTGTGAGTCATTCTAGCAAACTACGGAACCGTGCGTGCGTGCGTGCGTGCGTGTGTGTGTGTGTGTGTGATCAAAGGAACCCCAAAATTTGTAGTTGTATGGGCCGAAGTGTGGGTGGCCTGGGACTGAGACTCACATCTGAAGCAGGGGCAGCCCTCTGGGATAGAGCCCTTTAA
Source organism: Leucopleurus acutus (assembly GCF_964270905.1). Classification (NCBI taxonomy): domain Eukaryota; kingdom Metazoa; phylum Chordata; class Mammalia; order Artiodactyla; family Delphinidae; genus Leucopleurus; species Leucopleurus acutus. Next base: position 26,282,636 of record NC_139158.1, read on the forward strand.
CTAGTGGGATCAGATCTCAATTCCAGGTCAGCACTGAATTGGATTATTGGATATCCAGTTGGTGTTGGAGAATCAGAAAATTGATGTGTAAAACTGACACATATTTGGTGTCAGAAAGGGTGATAAAGTTAATTCCTATTGAAACAGGAGGGAAGGGGGCAGGGCACACCCTTTGAAAGAATGACATAGCCCGAAGGCATGACATAAACTGATTGGAACCAAATGGGTCCAAGATGGCGGACAAGTCAACTTCCACTAGACCTTCAGCCTCAGTGTACGCTCACTGTAACACATCAGCAAGCTAAATGACACACCCACAGGCGCCATGACAGTTCCAACGCCAACCATAAGGATCAAAAAGTGGGCGGTGGCCCAATTCCTGGAATGTGCAGCCTCTTCCTAAAATAGCTGGAATACTCCTCCCACTCATTAGCCTATGAAATTACCCTCTGCTATAAAAACTGACAACCCCATACCCTGGTGCTTTTCTCACCTTCTGAGATGGCCCACACACTGTCTGTGGAGTGTGTTTCTCTCTAAATCCACTTCTTACCTATCACTTTGTCTCTCACTGGATTCTTTCTGTGATGAGACCTCAAGAATCTGAATTTCATTAAGTCCTGAAACCAGGTGTGTGATCTCAGTTGGAAGACTGTGGGTTTTGGCTGGGTTTAAGTCCCAGCTGCGTGGGTTCGAGTCCCAGTCAGGGCTTTGGTCGAGTTCAAGTCCCAATCTGAGGTGCACAGTTTCACTATATCAGGACCCACAAAATGGAGGCTGGCCCAGGGGCCAGGCCCACATCACACCTCTACACTAAGTCAGTCTGCATTTATGGGAACCCACTGTCAAGGAAACCTAACACACACCAATCACATCCTCCAACTCAGCTTTAGCGAGCTCACCTTACCTTAGAAAATAGGACCTACTGGGCACTTCCCTGGCGGTCCAGTGGTTAAGACTCTGCGCGGTGCCAGGCGCACAGGTTCTCTGGTCAGGAAACTAAGATCCCACAAACCGCGTGGCCAAAAAAAAAGAAAAAGAAAGAAAATAGACCTGCCGGCCTTATAAGGAAATCCTGACCTTCTAGCCACTCATGCCTCTTCTAATGCTCTGTAATGCTCTTGCCCCAAATCCATCAGGAAGAGTGCTTCTCTGCTTGTGAGGCTCTGTACTTTCCCAACCCATGGATTGTTTTCTCTTGAATATAGGACATCAAACTCATAATTAATTGTTTAGTTTTGTCATTGGATGGTGGTGTCAGAAAACATCACACAAAAGAGTTACAGAGAAGTTTAGAGATTTGCCCAAGATCACACAGCTGGTAAGCAAGCCCTTGACCTTAATCACTACCTGTGCTGACTATACCTCCCACCACCCACCAGAGGTGACATTCATATGTCCCTTTGGAGAAAGAAGGCTAGACAATGGCTAAGTCATTGTTTCCTAAACATCGGTCATTTGCATATCGCCATGGCAATGTCTGCCAGGTCTCTGGTCCTCTCCACTATTATTTATTCAATAGTTTCCTTTATACTTGACTGCTTACACTGACTTTAATTTTAAAAATTAAAAAATCTTGAATATAAAACTTTTTACAGCACCATAAATGAAAAAACCAATATTTTCCCTTAAAAGACATGAAAATAATTTTTTTTTTCTTTGGCCACGGCTTGTGGCTTGTAGGATCTTAGTTCCCCAACCAGGGATTGAATCCGTGCGCTGCGCAGTGAAAGAGCAGAGCCCTAACCACTGTACCGCCAGGGAATTCCTGAAAATAAATTCTTAATTAATGCTTTCCCAAATACTACCTAAAATCATTCCAGCGTGTACCCTACTTCAGGAAAAACTGGACCAAATGAATCTCAAAATGTCACACAGCCAAAATCTCAACCCAGGTCCCATCTCCAAATCCAGTGCTCTTTCTGCCACAATGCTGATCCCTCGACCACGCCCTGGCACAGGTTAACTTTGTCAGGGGAGCAAGCAGAGGATGTTTCTCAAGATAACAGAGCGATGGCAGACAACAGATGGCCTGAGGGCTGACTCCTCCAAGCACTTAATGAAGCCCTGGGCAAGGGTCCCTGGATTTAATCACCAGAGTGCAGTGCAGACCTACTCTAAATTGTTCTAGGAGCAGGTGGAGTTTTCCTCCAGGACAGCTCCAGGCCAGTTATGGTTGGCCTAAGGGGCAGTGTTAGCACCTGGAGACAGTGGAACAGAAACAGATAATCACCATCTTCAAGGTGGAAGGAAGGTGCAGAGTTCCCTGCCATGATCTGATATAGCTTATGTTGAGCCAAAATGTCAGTTTATTCAGGCATTTTCTAAAGTGTTGCTTTCAAAGTGAAATGTACATCTCATTTGATATCTAGATAAATTTTGTCTTGTTTCAAACTCTAACTCCTTTCGTAGGCTGCAGAAAGACTTAGCTACAAGAGGTACTTAGCTACAAGAGGTACTTACAAGGGACGGGGCTCTATAGTAAGCGCTTTTCACGCATTATTTCATTTAATCCTCAATCCAACTCTATGAAGTGTGAACTGTTATTGCACCAGGTTTACAGAAAAAGGACCTGAGTGTTACAGTTCTTACAGTTACTTGCTGGTAGAGCGAGGAGTGAATTTCTGCACCGTCCAGTTCTAGAATCCACTTAAACCATTACTATCCTCTAATCCCCAAATCCCTCTGCCGTTCAGTGAAGAAAATCAGAAATTCCACATCTTCCAACTCTCGGTTTGCTTGTTTGATTTCTTTAAAAAATAAAAATTAGGGACTTCCCTGGCGGTCCAGTGGTTAAGACTCCACACTCCTAACGCAGGTTCAATCCCTGGTCGGGGAACTAAGATTCCGCAAGCCGCAGGGTGTGGCCAAAAAAAAGGCTAACACAATATTGTAAATTAACTATACGTCAATAAAAATTTTTTTAATAAAAATTTAAAAAGAGACCACATGTTGGTTTTTAGGGGTCAAAAACAGGTGGGCAATGGAATGAATTGAAAGCGAGCATTGCTGAGTGATTATAAATTCAGCTTCTGATTAGGAGCTTTTAGAAATGTAAATTTCTTGATAAACACAGCACCGCTTCCAATTAAAGCCTTAATCAATGAATTTCGACTATGGATGTGATGAGGAGGACAACAGATGACACTGAGATTCTCGTGCTCCACGGGAGACCACAACCATACACTTCATTCTGATTCCTATCATGATCTAAGCTACTGGAGAGAGACCTATTGCCTATTGCCGTGCCAAGGAGTCGGGCTAAGATAGGATGTTATACCTTCTGTCTGAGGCCCATTTTCATCAAGTAAAAATTGTGGAAAGAAAGCAAGGTGAGTCATCTTCAAGCAGCTGACAGACATCCGGGTTCTTCTATTTCATCCAGGAAAGAGGTGAGGGGACATCTGTGCAGTGGTAGGTCAGGGGAGAATCACCCAAACTGCTTTTAAAACTCTCAATGGCCAGGCCACACCCTGGACCAATTAAGTCAGAATCTGGTAGTGAGACCCAGGCAGCAGCATTTTCTCTAAAGCTCTCCAGGTGATTCCATTGTGACTCCTTGACTCTGGGTGAGTCAAGGTTGAACCAGTGATTTGGGGGGAATTGCCAGCCAAGGGCAAGATGGACAAGTTTCACTAGCTCCAGCCACTGGTGGCTTCTGTAAAGGCTCTTGATGCGTATTTTGATGTGTATATTGATGTGTATCAGGGCTCAGTAAGGGAAGCAGAACCAGAGTGAGTTACAGGGCAAGGGATGCATTATAGGAATTAGACCTGTCACAATCGTGGGAGGAGCTGGGGAGGTGGAGGTCAGGGAAGGGGAGGTGAAGACCAAAGGAGACACCAGCCAGCCCACCTGAGAAGTCAGGCACGTGTAGCTGGCAAGGTGGGGCAGCAGGGGGGCCAAGTGGACGGGTCCATGCAAGGCTGTTGCCTTGTCTGCCCAGTGTCTAGAAGACATGGGGCCACCGTTGATCAGGAAGACAAGACGGACCGGAAGCAGCAGAGAGTGAGGCTGAGCAGGAACTTCTGTACCTGGTTACCTCCATGGTCTAACCATGGTGGCCCTTAAAAGGTCAACACTGTTGCTTCTCTTCTGCCTCCCAGAATCTCCCACCTTTTACTTGGAACAATGTAGGGAAAGGGATTCTGGGAAGTAGAGTTCTCAGTGTAGCTAAGTTTTCAATAGAACGTTCCAGCACAGACTAGAAAGAATAGAAATAATGATAGCTTAGTAAAGGTGTAAGAAATTGGGGAAATGTTAATACCTTAATAGCTGGTACCCAAATTCCCTTGGGGAGGAAATTTTGCTGCGAATCATAGCTTGACAAACACCTGGGGTTGTGTTCTCATGAACCCAAGCATCTTTTGGTGCCATGGCTTCTTGGAAGAAGGTGAAACAGCTCTGCAAGGACAGGGAGAGGAATTTGTCTTACTTGGAATGGAGGGAGCTGAGACAAAGGAGAAGAACAAGGAGGGTGGTGAGACTGGGCCAAGAAAAATAACTGCCTTGCACAGGGTGGTGAAAAGGACCTTATCAGCCAGGAATGTCAAATGTGGATTTTGAAATTGTTTGCTGTGAAGAGCTCAGTGCAACCCCTTTCGTGATCCTTAGTTCTAAAACTCCTCCAACGGGAGTAGCATAGGGCTTTGTTTTGTTTTGTTGTTATGGAAAGTGGTGAAGCATCTGAGTTTCATATCCACACAGATGGGGGTACAGGACCCAGGAAACCAAGCCTAGGGGCAGAGAGGAACCCGCTGGATATTCACAGACATCATCGCCATGGGTTTTGGTTTTCTCCAGGCTGTGGCAACATGGGTGGGAGGTATTTCTCCAAGGGTCTGGAGAGTAGACACCCAGGGTATAAGAAGATGTGGCATCTTACTACAGTCCCATTTCAGCGGGGCAGCTTGAGGACTGGAATGGGAATGTCATGGCCAAGTTCATTTTCTGCTTTTGGGGGCCCCAGTCTCCCTTGTTTGCTGCTCTTAAGGCAGTTGTGCTGTCCTTCCCACCGAAGTATGGCTTTCTCTGCTCACCCCCAGTCTTTGGTTTGCAAATCTCCCATCACCTAACTGGCCCAGTCTCTCTGTATCCCAGGAGAGAGACTCTGATTGGCCCAAGCTAAGCCAATGTGGACCAGTGAGCTCTGGCCTGGAGGAGGGGGGCAGGGAGAGGCCGGAAACCCCCTCATGTGGGGCTGGTTCTCTAAGGAGGGGCAGTGGGCTGGGAGGCAGCCGCTGGCACTGCGTGAACACAGCAGAGCGGGGCTCTGGGGTCAGGCTGCAGAGCTAGAATCCCAACCCTGCTCAATCTTAGCTGGGTGATCTTGGGCAAGCTGCTTAACTTCTGCAAAACTCAGTCTCCTCGTTTGTAAAATGTGGCTCGTATTATTAAAACCTGCCTCATCAGGTTGCTATGAAGATGAAACCAGGTGATCTACATAAAAAGTCTAGCATTGTGCCTGGCACATGTATGTGCTCGAGAGTCGTTAGATAAATTAGTAATAATGACAACACTGAGAATTGACCATAGATAGCACCTCAGCACCTGCTACCCTACCCCACCACCCACCTGAAGCTTCCATCTCTCACTCTGGAGACATCCAGATTTTGTCTCCTCCCCTGGACTCCATTAGGGCAAGTCCTCATCTGTATTACTTATTGCATGTGCTTGTTGAATGAAGGAAGAAATAAATAAATGCTTGGATATCTCCAGGTATAGAAACCCATTACCTCCCAAGGTCCCAACTTTTAGAGCTCCAAATATGTGGAAAGGCCTTTTTCATGCTGGCAAACAATTTCAAAATCCACATTTGACATGCTGGGATGGTAACTGGATTCACTGCTGCATTTGTGGTTCTAGTTCCACAAAGAAGAAAACAACTCCTTCTTCCACATGACAGTCCTTCAGATGTTTCAAGACAAATTTCAGGTGCCCCCGAGTCACTTCCTCTCTGGTCTGTATGTACCTCCATGCATGGAAGAGACCTTCACTCGCCCCTCCAATCTCCTCCCTTCTCCTGTACCTCCTCTTCAAAATAAGTAACCTACTACTAAAAACCAAGAACATGGTTCCAATGTCTGCTCTTACCAAGCATCTGTTCATTTCCAAACTCAATTTCTTCCTGAAGGAAAGGAAAGTAACATTTGATGAGCACTTATATTGTGGCAGGCACTATGGGGGCGGGCACTTAATAAACATGATCACTTTTACTCCTCAAAACCACCCTGGGAAATATTGGCTGCATCCCATTTGACAGATGAGGCAGCTGAGTCTCGTAGAGGTTAAAGTATCTGTTCGAGATTGCACAGCCTACAAATGGCAGAACTAGAATTCAAAGGTAGGTGTAATATAATCTGGAGAAAGTTATAGGTCTCTCTTTTCATCAGAAAGCAACTCTGTCAAAGACCAGGACATTTAGTAATGAAAAAAACAGGCTGCCCTTCCTTTGGCAGAACCCAAACCAGGAATGTCTTGGATTGACCTAATCTCATTTGAAACCTCTGAGGAGTTTAGAGGACAAAAGGACCAAGAGTGGGCCAGAATTCCAGGAGCAAAGATCTGTGTAACTGATCACTCAATGACTAGCAGCCAATTAAACGAAGTCAAAGATGTAAATCCGGATACTGTCTTAATGAGTGGCTGTGCTGTGTAGACCCAAAACACGAAGGCAAATCTGTTAAGTTGTTTGTATTTTTCCCCCTCCCAGTTCTCTTTGAGCAGCCTGTCCTGGAAATATCAAGAGAGGGCTGGTTCTTATTTGAAGAGAAATGAGGCCCAGGCAAGCATTATCTGATTCTGGGCTAAATGCAGAGCAAAGAACTGAGTCCTCAATTGAGATCAAGTGATACGGACAAGCACCTCCCAACCCCAGCTGCCACTCAAATCAGCAGTTTCCCAGAGACAAGCAAAGAGAGGGGAAAACCCTTAATTATCAGGGCACTGTGCATGCATTACTGAGCATGCTCTCTCTCTGTCTCGTAAGATGCTTTTTTTTCCTTGGGAGATTTCAAAGAATGATGAAGACTCAGCATCAGATGGAGCAATGCAGGTTCTCCATATAGTGTATGTTGCCTTTCCCTCCGCTCGGCCTCGCCACGGCCATCCCTGTCACCGTCACTGCCACACTGGGAGACCAGCTCTGCACTTAGCCCTTAAATGAATTGCCGTAGTCAGTTAACGTGATCGGCTGAATAATGTCCCTCCATATGCCCATACTAATCCCTGGAACCTGTGAATATGTTACCCTATATGGCAAATGGGATTTTGCAGGTGTGATTCAAGTAAGGCTCTTGGGATGGGGAGATTATCTTGGGTTATACAGGTGGGCTGATGCCAGCAGAGATTGGACGATCCCACTCTGTGGTCTTTGAAGATGGAGGAAGGGACCACCAGCAGGGAACATGAGAAACAAGGCTCTAGAAGCTGGAAAGGGCTCGGAAAAGTATCCTCCCCTGTAGCCTCCAGAAGGAGCTTAGCACTGCTGACACTTTGATGGCAGCCCAGTGAACCCCATTTCAGACTTCTGGTCTCCAGAACGACAAGAGAATAAGTGTGTGGGGTTTTTTTGTTTGTTTGTTTTTTGGTTTTTGTTGGCCACGCCGCGCAGCTTGCAGGGTTTTAATTCCCCGACCAGGGATTGAACCCAGGCCCTTGGCTGTGAAAGTACAGAGCCCTAACTGCTGGACCACCAGGGAAGTCCCTGTATGTTAAGTCACCAACTTTGTCTAATTTGTTAAAGCAGCCACAGGAAACTCATACACTTCGTAAAGTGTCTACACTGCAAGCTGCTATGTCACACAACCACTCTGTAGGAATACTATGGACTGACCCACTTCAAATGAGTCAGGCACTAAAAAAAGAAGGGAAGTCAAGCTCTTGCTCGTTTATTAGGTAAACAGTCACAGAGCACCTACTCACACTGGCCATGTGTTGGGTGCTAACGACATTGCTGAGAGTGAAAACAGCTCAGCCTGTGTCCTCATCAGGGCCAGCGTCGAGCAGAAGAGAGATGGGGAACACGTACTCACACTGATGAACACAGATTTATAAATGGAGGAAAGGCTTCTCCTTAGAAGACCCAAAGGATCTTGGTTATGGTGATAGGATGGGACACAGTCTGGGAAGTGCTGGGAAGGCTTCCCCTCGGAAGTATCCCTGGATCTGAGCCCTGGGGGGAGGGGGAGAGTTAACCAGGTGGGAGGGGGGCATCCAGGTAGAGGGAACAGCCCCGACAAAAAGGCTCCCTTGGAGGGGGAGGGACTGAAAAGAGGCCTGTGGAAAGCAGGGGTGGGGGCTGCAGGGGGACAACGGATGAAGATGAAAAGGTGGCAACAGACTGATATGAATGTTCTGGAATATGCCTCCTGTCATTCATGTGTGGGAGTTTCTTCTGTGATGATGGAAATGTTCTACAAAAATGTATGCTTTCCAGTGGGATAGCCATTAGCCATAACTGACTAAAGAGCACCTGTAATGTGGCTAGGACTACTGAAGGACTGCATTTTAGGTTTTATTTAATTTTAATTAACTTAAATTGAAATAGTCACATGGGGCTAGTGCATACCCAACTATACAGAGCAGCTCTAGGGTATACCCAGGAGAGAAACTGTTGGATAGAGATATATAGATATGTAGAGATAGACAGATAGATAGGTAGATAGATAGATAGACAGATAGATAGATATAAACTTCTTATAAGGATTCACAGGATTATAGAGGCTAAGTCCCACGATCTATAGTCTCCAAGCCCAAGACCCAAAAGGAGTTGATTTTTCAGTTCAAGTCCAAAGGCAGGAAAAGATGGATGCCCCAGCTCATGCAGTCAGGCAGGCAAAGTTCCCTCTTACTCAGCCTTTTTGTTCTATTCAGGTCTTCAACAGATTGGATGAGGTCCACCCACACTGGGGAGGGCAATCTGCTTTGTTCAGTCTACTGATTCAAATGTTAATCTATTCCAGAAACACCCTCACAGACACACCCAAAATAATGTTTAAACAAATATCTGCGCACCCCATAGCTCAGTCAGATTGACACATAAAAGTAACCATCATAAGAGTCTAATACAGTGATCCCTTTCCCAGCTCACCAGGGCCCAGAGGAGATCCTTACAGCCAAGAGCATGAAATCCTTTATGGTAAGACAGCCAGAGCTCCCTGAGAGAAGAATTTCCTTTCCTGAAGCTTGTTCTGACTTCGAGAAGCAACTTGGAACAGCAGAAGCCCATCCACTGGGGGATATTTTTTCTCCATTTGATCAGCCCAGATCCCCAACCTCATCCCTATTTCCCCAAACACTTAGAAATTCAGGGGGGTCCTTCCATTCAGAGGTCTCACCTGGGACATTCCCCATCCTCTCTAGCCTCCCCATCTCTTTCCTCTTCCCTCGAGGTCTCCTTCCTCCCTTTCTTCCCCAACTCCTCAAATTCTCGTATATTTTGTCCAAGACAAATTGCTTTTTAGATCTTTTGCAATTAAAGACATTTCTTCCCACCTGATATGTACAGTGGCTCTGACAACGCTGACCTGTTCTTAGGAGATGGTATTTAAAACCCAGAGTGCATCCAAAGTGTCTTGAAATTGCCAAACGTGGCTGAGAAGTGTCAAGTTACATAAATGCACATGCTTCATTTCGCCCTTGGCTTGAAGCTTTTCCTAACAGGCTTCAGAATTATCAGCTCATTAAAGGGATAAAGAATGCAGGTGTATAAAATTTTTTTAAATAACAACAACCATAATAAAGTCAGGGCCCCAGAATAGAGTTGGACTTGATGGGTGAGAGCCACTCCCCAGCTTCTCGGGGAGAGGGGTGTTTTCTCGGTCTTCTCTGGAGATAACGAAGCAGCCCTGTTCCTCTCTTCTCCCTCAAAGCACGTTATTAACAGTTAAAGGAGGGAAGGGAATTTTGATGTGCTTATTACCTAGGAAGAGCCACCCACTTTCACGTGTCCTCTCTTTCCATCCCTTGCGACAGCACTGCCAGGGAAATATCAATGTCCCATTGTAAAGAGGGGAAAACTGAGGCTGGAACAGGGCAAAAGATTTTCTTTTTTAAAAAATATTTATTTGGCTGCACTGGATCTCAGCTGCAGCATGTGGGATCTAGTTCCCTGACCAGGGATCGAGCCCAGGGCCCCTGCATTGGGAGCGTGGAGTTTTAACCACTGGACTGCCAGGGAAGTCCCTTAAAGAAACTTTTTTTTTTTGGCCACACGGCACGACCTATGGAATTTTAGTTCCCTGACCAGGGATTGAACTGGGGCCCTCAGCAGTGAGACCCTGGAGTCCTAACCACTGGACCACCAGGGAATTCCCAACAGGGCAAAAGATTTGCTCCAGGGCCCAGAGTCGATAAGAAGTAGAACTGGGGTTCAAAACCAGTTGAGAGACCCTATAGCATCATAGCTGAGATCACGGACTCTGGACTCAGAATGCCAGGGTTATATCATCATCTGCTGTTTCACAGACCCTGAGCAACCCGGGGCAAGTCACTTGACCTCTCTGTGCATTGGTTTCCTCATCTATAAAATGGGGAGGGAGGATGTTGTATGTCTAGTTGCAGTAAAGATTAAATGATCAATGCATGTAAAACACTTAGAACACTGCCCAGCATAGCAAGTATTTGAAAAGTTTACAAGTCATGTACTCTCTACCACCACACCCTGAACCTCTGCCACGTTCTAGGGGACGACCGCTTCACCGCACTTGGTCCTTCTTAATAAAATGATGTTACTTGGGTCCAAGCCCAGAGTCTGGAAATATTGGAACTCAAGGACTGTGCTCCTGAAATCTGTCCTTCACAAGCCCATCTCCCCTGCCAGCTGCAGCTCTGACTCATTAATTAGAAGCTGCTGCCGCCCAGAGCAAGCTGAGAGACAGAGCCCACTGTCCCTTTATGACAATCCTGCAAGCAGGTGTAAAATGAAGATAACCGCCCCCCACCTCTGAAAATACTTAATTATCTGAAACCCAGATAAACAGCAGGACCAGCCTTGTAGAGAAGGTGTGGAAGGGCGGAGGCAGGCCAGCGGAGCTGCAGGAGGGGTTATGAAAAGCTAATGGTGTGAGTCAGTGCTGGAATTAAGGGTGAGAAAATGAGTCTGAGGTTGTTGACAGCCTCCACAGGCCAGGATGGCGAGAGGCATGGAGATGGGGCAGCAGCGGGAGGGACTGGGAGGTGGGTGGCTCGGAGGATCGAGGATGGAACAAAGGAGGCTTCAAGTTTTACCTCCTGGACACTTGCCGCCAATTAAAGCGGCATTTTCGTGATACTAAGGGGTTTATTGACTCATCCAAATGAAGCTTGTAAAACTGCCAGATTCAAGAGGGAGATCTCTAAACACCAGTTAGCGACTTGGAAACTAGGGGACAAACGAAGGGAGGACATTGAGAGCAGATGCATTGGGTGTGTGGTGGAGACACATGCCCACCGGGGTCACTCATAGCCCTTCTCTGAACCTGACCTTGTGAGCCTTAGGGATAGCAGGTATGCTGGAGGCGCTCCTGCTTCATCCTTCCATTAGCAAGCATGTTTCGTAGGTTACGTGATAATGTGTGCACAGGGCTTAGCCAAGGCCTAGATCTGTGCTAAGGGTTCTATAAATGTTGACTCTTGAGGTCCCTGAGAACCCTTAGAGGAATAAGGCTCTATGTCAAATTCCCAGCAGGTGAACTTGAAACCTTGACTAAGTTGGAGCTCATCATTTTAGGCTTCAAATAAATCACTTCTCTCCAGAGAAAGGGTATGAAAAAGTCCAAAGCCTGACTCAATAGAATGACTTCTGTTTCCACCCGACTCAATTCAAGATGGTGTGGAACAAGACCAAACCCAATGGGGGATTGTGGGATTGTGGGCATCCAACCGGGAGTTTGTCTTCGCATTCTAGAAGAGCAAAAGGCAAAGAGAAAAGGCATCCTTCTGCTGGGAATAAATAACAGGCTAACTTAGGGTTCAGGGCTCTGCCTCTGAGGCAGACACCTCAGGTTAAAGTCCCAATTCCACCCATACTATCTGTTGACCTTGAAAATGTTATTTCACTTCTCTAACTTCAGTTTCCTTATCCATAAAATAGAAGGAATAGAACCACTCCTTCAGGGGTCTTATGAGGATTCAAAAAGCTAAAATAAGTGAGCAAATGCATATAACACACATAGCACGTGTGCAGTATAACAGTGCCTGTGGTAAATAGCAGTTCTTTTGAAGCCTGTCATGTGCCCAGGGTCACAGACAAGGATGCAAGAGAGCCAGGATGACCCTGAACCCACTCTTATGAGTTCACGCTGAGAGGAAGGCAGAACAAGCAGAAGCTGTGAGTCCCAGGGGGAGGGCAAGAGAGAGGGGCCAGGAAAATGGAAACCCATGAAAGAATAATGCTGAACGTCGGGGGTGTTGGGACAGCAGCCTTTAAACCCATTCTCGAAAGAATCAACATCGCAGGAGACGGTAAAGTGAGAAGACACCCTCAGCCATGCAATATGATCTGACTCATACAGTCTGCACGGGAGCTGAGGGTATTAACTTGATTACTTCCCAGCAGGCGTGACAAAACCAATCTCACCCTGGTTATTACAGCTACAGTCACTGGGACTATTTCAGTCAAGGGCTGTCACATTCCCGTCACTCCGAGCTTCCCCACCTGAGCCTGTAAATGCTTAGTACGGTCTGAAATTCTATTTCCCTCTTACCCTATTCCAATGGGTCTCGTGTGTGTGTGTGTGTGTGTGTGTGTGTGTGTGTGTGTGTGTGTGTGTGTGTGTGTGTGTGTGTGTGTGTGAAGGGAAACTATTGGGCTCAGGATGGAGTGTGAAAGAACAATTTTTGCACATTCAACAAATATTAATTGGCCTAATAAGTGCCGGGCAGTGTTCAAGATGCTGGGAAAATCCAACAGTGAAGATGAGACGTAGGATCCCTGCCCTCAGGAGCTTATACTCTTTAAGGCATTATCTTGGCAGATATATTCAGAGCTTCCCTCCTTCCTTCATTCCTTCCCTCCCTCCCTCTTTCCATCCTTCCTTCACTTATTCACTCACTTAATAAAAACTCTGGAGTCAGACTGCATCCTACCTTGGCTACTTATTAGCTAATGCAACCTTGGGTAAATTTCTTAACCTCCAATTCCCTCTTCTCTAAAATGGAGGCAAGAATAGGACCCACCTGCACCATCAGCCCTACAGGGAGGTGAGGGCCTGGCTCTGAGAAAGAGCCAGGAAACTGAATTCAACAATGGTCCACACACAGCCTGTTAGCCTGGAAGGCTACAGATCGTCATCTGATGAGGTGTTTATCCAGGTCTGAGTGGGCCATGATCTCTACCCTGGCCATCCTGGAGTCCATCATGCGTCTTCTGAGATTGACAAGGTGGTGTACCTCCAGGCAAGGCTACATACTCTAAAGGCGGGGCCTGGGGGGAGCCCTCATTATCATCCACCTCTGTCTGCAGGCTGCTAGCAAGACTTCCGGGGGCCAAGAAGCCAGCCCCTCCCATGAAGTATGTCACTGAGCCCCCAGAATATGTCCTGACTGCACTGACATCCTTCTGTATGTTTTAGATAATTTGATTTATTCAAGTGTCTACTGTTGACATTTGTCTCTAAGCAGTTGGACTCACGGGCAACATGGGGAAATTTAGTGACGTCACAAGTCAAGAGCTTAGTGCAGTGCCTGGCCCAGGGCTAGAGCTTACGTGTTAGCTAATCTTGTCACTGAGCACTTGCTGTGCATGTGCCAGGTGCAGGGATAATATGTACATACACACACACCATGCAAAGGTCAGTAAATGCGCAGTGAGTGAGTGACAGCCATCGTCACAAAAGCAACCTTGGCCCTCCTGAGCTCCCACAGGCTGAAGGGAGCTCTTCAGTACTTTAAAGAACTCACATTCTCTGTCTCCCTTCCTTTTAAAACACGGGGAGTGTATTGTAAACACTAGTGATATGTTTTTAATGTTAGAAACAATGTGTAAGAAGCTTAATTATAGTTTTGGAACAAAATATAAGTTCTGTGCTCTTTGAGAATACAAAAAATAAAAATTGGAAGCATAAAAATAGAAAAAAGACAGGAAAGCAAGACTCAGGCACTAATTTAATCATCTTGTATAGGGCCATATATTGACTAATGGTTATATACTAAGAAATAGAGGAATAGATACCCACGTCTCTAGGTGGTTGTGAGAATGTATGTAATACCTTCATCCCGGTGCCTGGCACACAGCAATAAACAGTAAATGTCAGGTTCTCCGGTGTCCTCCCCCTCCACACCCCTTCCCCCAGGCACTCACATAAACCTGAGCTCAGACTCCCGCCGGACCAAGACTTCCCGGAGACGCTGGATTTTCACCATCTCCAGCTCGATCTCCTCTGGCCTCATGGTTGTCTCTGCCATGGAGATGATGTCTAGCTGATCTGTGCAGGAGACACAAAACGCAGGCATCAGGACCCCAAGGCTGCATGGGTTTTCAAGAATTCCCTCTGGACAGCCTCCTCTTTGCCCCAGCAACCTTCATACCCCAAGAAGGCACACAGATCTCTGCCAGTGCTGCAAGTGTGTATTTGTGAGCCAGCCCTTTGGAAACTGGAAAGCACGTTTCCATGGGAACCCTGTTACAAGGCAAGAGGAGGCTCAGGCGGGGTCACCAAAACTTGTTCAAGGTTATACATATGGCCTTGACAGCCCTGCCTGGTCCCGGCTTCTGAGCCTCTGGTCCCTTTGACCATGGCCTTTTCACCCTCTCCCAGTCGCCAAAGACCGACGCCAACTTTAGGCACAAAAAAGTTTGTAATAATTATTTTAGCAATACCATTAATAATTATAGGAATACTAAGTAATGTAATAGTAATATGAAATAATACGGGTTTATTGTAGAAAATTCAGATAATACAGATAAGGAAAAGAGAACAAAGTAAAAAGTCACCTATAACCCCACTGCCCAGAAGGAACAATTAACCACATTTTGATGGACATTCTTCTGATCTTATATTTATAATTAGAGTTATATATATTGTCATATAAGTAAAACCATATATTAAAAAACTATATATATAACCGTATATATATACCACATACATAGAGCCATATATATTACCATATATATAGAAAGACAGTATATATATGCCTATATATAAATATATCTGTATGTATGTATGTATATATACATGCATGTTAGTTCACTAGGGCTATCATAACAAAACAACAGAAGCTGAACAGCTTAAACTACAGACATTTATTTTCTCCCAGTTCTGGAGGCTGGAAGTCCCAGATCAAGGTCTGGCAGGGTCAGCTTCTGGTGAGAGCTCTATTCATGGCTGGTAGACAGCCACCTTCTCACTGTACTCACATGGACTCTTTGTGTTCATGCAGAGAGAGAGCTCTCTGGTGTGCCTTCTTATAAGGACACATCCTATGGGATCAGGGCCCCACACTTAATGACCTCATTTAATCTCAGTTATTTTCCCATCTCCAAATCAGCCACACTGGGGATTATGGCCCCAACATATGAATTCGTGGGGGACATAAACACTCAAACCATAATAGTACGTATGCATGCGTATATATGTATATACCTAATTCCTCATATATTGCTGCTAACATCTTGGTGTACATTCTTCTAGTGCACACATATGGTAATTTATGTGATTATATATATTATATAGGTAGTGTGCATATATAGGGTAATATATATGGTTTTATACATGTGTTTTATATATATAATGTTATATATAAACACATCTATACTTTTTTAAAGAGTGGAAAAACATACACAAAGATGTTAGTAGTTAGATGTTATATATCGGGCTTCCCTGGTGGCGCAGTGGTTAAGAATCAGCCTGCCAATGCAGGGGACATGGGTTCGAGCCCTGGTCTGGGAAGATCCCACATGCTGAGGAGCAACTAAGCCCGTGCACCACAACTACTGAGCCTGTGCTCTAGAGCCCGAGAGCCACAACTACTGAGCCCGCGTGCCACAACTACGGAAGCCCGCGCGCCTAGAGCCTGTGCTCCGCAACAAGAGAAGCCACCACAGTGAGAAGCTCGCGCACCGCAACGAAGAGTAGCCCCCACTCGCCGCAACTAGAGAAAGCCTACGCACAGCAACAAAGACCCAACTCAGCCATAAATAAATAAAAAAATAAATAAGTAAATAAATAAGTTAAAAAAAAAGGACCAAGTTAAATTTAAAAAAATAAAAAAGATGCTATATATTTACACGTATGTTATACACACACATATACCATCATGGAGGTCTGGTCTTTGTAATACAAAGTTAGGATCTCACCATTTTATTACCTGCTCTTTTCACTTAATGACATTTCACGAGCGTTTCCACACGTCCTTGGATGTTCTTCCCCAGCAGCAGTGTGAAAGGCTGTGTGGTGTCTATTTGTGGCTGTATCATGAATCACTTCACCAAATCCCAGACACTTAGGTTGTTTGCTGTTTCCCCCACTAGAAGAAGCAGCCCTGTGATGAGCATTCTCAGAGATCAATCTCCCCGTGCCTCTAAGAGGTGCCTTTAGGTCACATTTCCAGAGTGAATGGCTGGGTTTGGAAGGATGCAGTAGTCTACTGCTCTTCATG
Organism: Leucopleurus acutus; assembly: GCF_964270905.1. Taxonomy (NCBI): domain Eukaryota; kingdom Metazoa; phylum Chordata; class Mammalia; order Artiodactyla; family Delphinidae; genus Leucopleurus; species Leucopleurus acutus. The sequence continues at coordinate 26,299,214 of NC_139158.1, forward strand.
GGTAGAGAAGGAGATGTAGGGAAGGAACGTTCTTGCTTTACTCCGAGGTCTACATCACATCACCTGCATCTGCTAACTCCTTCCACCCTGGGCTGTTGTGAGGATTGAATTAACCAAGGCATGTCACGCTTGATGAACGGTTACGATTACCTTTGTTATTACCTCACTGTGCCACGCCATCTCTTTTAATCCTCACCACAAGCCAGAAGGACGAGGATGTTCTCTTTCTTAGTAAATAAGGAAAATAGCTCAAAGCTGGCAAGGGAAGGGGCTGAGCCCAGGTCTGCCTCTAAAACACATGCTCTTTGCCCCGTCATTGCTGCCCCTTCCTCACACGGGCATTCTGAGTCTGATACCCCCCTATCCATTCACATCTTAGGGTCGAAGGTGGTGTCTTACTTTTCTGTGGCCGCCGCAACAAATCACCACAAACTGGGTGGCTTAGGACAGCAGGAATTCATTCTTTCACAGTTCTGGAGGCCAGAAGCAGGTCTGTGTTTTCTCCAAAGGCTCTAGGGGAGGCTCCCTCCTTGCCTCTTCCAGATCCTGGTGGCTCCTGGCAATCCTTGGCTTGTGGCAGCATCACTCCAACCTCTGCCTCTGTTTTCACATAGCCTTCTTCCCAGTGGCTCTGTGTATCCTCCTCTGTCCTTTACTTCTCATTGCACTTAGGGCCCACCCTAATTCAGTATGATCTCATTTCAATCTTTATCTTAATTCTCCCTGCAAAGACCTTATTTCCAAATAAGGTCACATTCTGAGGTTCTGGGTGGATATGACTTTTGGGAGGACACTATTTAATCCACTACAGTGATGAATGGTCACAAGCGTACAAGCTCCCTGACAGCCATGTCACTGTCTCCAAGAGATTTAGTCACTGTGCATGGAGCACAGCCGTGGCTGGAAGCAGCAAGAGTCCCTGGAAGCAGCTGGGGGTGGTGGGGATGAGTGGGATGCAGTGGGCGGGGGCAATGGGACATGGTGAAAACCAGCTGGGGGTCAGAGTTAGAGATTCTTGGTCTGAGGCCAATCACCAGCTGCATGACCTTGAATGAGCCCTTTTACCTCTTAGCATCACATTCTTCCTTTGCAAAATGGGATTCAACAGCTATCATGTGCTACACTGTGCTGTAGGCTTTATATGTAACATCTCATTTAATCCCTATGTTATAGAAGATGTAGCTGAGGCTTAGAGAAGCAAAGTGACTTGGCCAACATCACAAAACCAGAATGTTGCAGAGGCAGAATTCAAATCTAGCCTCTCTCTCCCTCTCCCTCTCCCTCTCCCTCTCTCCCTCTCTCTCTCTCTCTCTCTCTCCCCTTAACTGCCTGCCTTAACCACATAATACAGCCTCAGGTGAGGGTTAAATGCATTTATGGATGTGAATGCGTGCAGTTAACCGCCCTGCAGATATAAGTATCCTCATTTCTCACACATCATGGTTTACATGGGCAACCTGATTTCCGTGGGACACATGCTGAAAATGGCAACATACCCTGGGGCAAAGCGTGGGACAGAGAGAATTAATCACACCCCATGGATTGGCATTTTACCTCCATCCTTGGGGGAGGATGGAGGCGGTGGCACTGCCAGGCTCCAGGTGCTGAGATGAATGTTTAGCTTTGACTTGGGGCAGAGGATGGAGCTGATACCTCTGTTGAAAAGTCTTGCTCATGGATGCTTTCCTTCCCCTGGAAAAAGGAGCAAAGCCTAGCCCTCAAATCAGATATGGAACACGTTAGAATTCTTCCTCTTAGTCACTGCTCTGTGCCAGGCACTGTGCTAGGCTCATTACAAGCCTTATCTCATTTAATCTTCACAACACCCCAGCTGAGGAGTTAGCCAGCTACAGCCATGGGCCAAAGCCAGCCCCCTCCCTGATTTTGTAGATAAAGTTTTATCGGAACATTGGCCACGCTCGTTCATTTATGTATTATTTATGGGTGCTTTTGAACTATGACAGCAGAATGAGTAGCTGTAATAGAGACTGGCCCACAAAACATCAAATATTTACTATCTGGCCCTTTACAGAAAAAGTTTGCCAACCCCTGCACCCCTACCCTAGATGGTAGATGCTATCATTTCCCCAGTTTAAAGGTTAAAAAAACAAAAAAAACAGGTTTAGCCAGTAATGATACTAGCTAACATTTATTGAGCATTTATCACATGCCAGGATCAAATCACCTTATTTAATTCCCCAAACAGTCCTGGGTGGTAAATACTGTTAGCATCCATTTCACAGATGAGCAGATTGAGGCTCAGGAAAAGGAGTAAGTGATGGGGCCAAGATTTAAAACCAGCTCTGTCCTACTCCAAAGCCCTTGTTGTCATCAGTTCTATTCATTTAAGAACTACCTCCCCACTTAAGAAGTACCATCATCACCTTAGCAATAGAGAAAACTGAGTCTATTTTATTGCACTAGGTACATAGAGAGTAGCTGTTTTTAAGAGTTTGCAGGTGCGGTGATTATCTGGGGAGCTCTACCCCCAGGGATTAGGATACACCTGGGTTGAGGGGTGGGGGTCGTGTCCAAGGACCTTCATACAGGAGGTCTTCAGAGCAGACTCTGAGAAATGCTCGTACAGGATGTGAGTAAGTGAATATCACACATGGTCGGTTTCTTTTCAGTCTGAACTTGTGTAATAGAACTAGCATGATGGAAACCTTGACAACACTCTCCAGCTAGAAAGCAGGCATCCAACAGCTGCCAATGAAGGTGTCCACGAGGAGGACAAATCCTGGAAGAAGACAGACAAGCGTTTCAGGCCGACTAGAGAAGACAGTTGTAACAAGGCTCTAAGAGAGAGCAAAGCATGGCTGTGTAGAGAGAACGAAGCACGAAGGCACAGAAGTCCCCAGGGCTCCAACTGCCATTGCTGTCAGTCAGCTTCCAGCAGCTGAGTCACTTCTGGGGGATGAGGCAGCTAAATCCATCTTTTTATCCCCAAATGCCACACCAGGGAGATTCATGCCTCATGAGCACAGCAGCACCAGCAAACAAGAGCTGAGCACCGGACATGACTGGGATGTGCCAGCAGGTTTAATCATTTATCTTGAAAATTTAAAGCTACACGGGTACAGGGCGGAGGCGGTGGGGTTGGCAAATGAGGGCTGACAATCTCCTAGAAACTCGTAATTCAAATACGCACAAGAAGGAAAATTTCTGGGGACCAAAGAGAAGTCTTCCCTGGTTCGTCTTTTCCAGCCATGGGTCACAGTAGGAAGTTAAGCCCAGGGTCCCCTGGACAATGCCCACTTTTGCTTCTGCTTCCTAATTTCATACATCCAGAGCTCTCTCATATTAAGCATTACTAGGAGTCTAGCACTAACTCATCATGCTCCTAAATACCTTGGCAGGTAGGTATACTCATTATCACCCTCTCTTTACAGGTTAATAAGATGAGGCTCAGAGAGAACATAAGTGATTGGCCAAAGTCACTCAACCAGTGAGTGGCACAGACCCAGGTCTGTCTGATTCCAAAGCCCAGGCTGTAGGACAAAGGGCTACAGAATAGTGTTTCCAAAACCTCAATTACTATACAGAATTTACCACAATCATGTACTATCTGTTAGGGACCGAATGCTTGTGGCTCCCCCACCCCCACCCCGCCTCCCAAAGTCATATGTAGAAATCCTAACTCTTAATGTGATAGTATTTGGAGGTGGAACATTTGAGAGGTAATTAGGGTTAGGGGAGGTCATGAGGGTGGGGCTCCATAATGGGATTAGTGCCATTATAAGAAGAGACACCAGAGCTTGCTTCCTCTCTCTCTGCTCTGCACCATGTGAGGACACAAGAAGACAGCCGTCTACAAACCAGGAAGAGGGTCCTCATCAAACACCAGATCTGCCAGTGCCTTGATCTTGGACTTCCCAGCCTTCAGAACTGTGAGAAATAACTGTTATTTAAGCCACCCAGTCTATGGTATTTTGTTACAGCAGCATGAGCTAAACACTAACTATACCATCTCGATATTTCTTTATGTTGACTTTTTTTCACTCACATAAACTCCTTAAAGGACTTTTTTTTACTCACATAAACTCCTTAAAGGAAATTTCATTATCACATCCATAAATAATAGGTCACCATCACTTAGCATAATTAGAAAATAGCCATAACCATAAGTCCAATGGAAACAAAGTGGTGTTATCAAATTCTGGCTAAATATTGTAGCCTGCTCAAGGCTCAGATTGAAGGCCTAATTTTTCTTTCTTAACCAAGTAGATTAGCAAGTACTAAAAGTTAACAAGTACTGGACAGGTGTTAAAGACAAACCACCAAACTGAGGCTTTCTTCTTTGGTAATCATAAAGATCGAAAATTGGGAAAAAGAGAGCGTAGGAGAGACTGTGGGCTCAGTTCCAGATCACTGCAATAAAGTAAGTATCTCAACAAAGCAAGTCACACAAATTTTTTGGTTTCCCAGTGCATATTAGAGTTAGGTTTGCACTTTAATGTAGTCTATTAAGTGTGCGATAGCATTATGTCTAAAAAAACACACAACAATATACGCACCTTAATTTAAAAACACTTGATTGCTAAAAAATGCTAACCATCATCAGAGCCTTCACTGAGTCATAATCTTTTTGCTGGTGGAGGGTTTGAAATGTGAGAATTACCAAAACGTGACACTGAGACGTGAAGTGAGCAAATGCTGTTGGAAAGGTGGCGTGATAGACTTGACACAGAATTGCCATAAATCTTCAATTTGTAAAAAACACAATAGCTGGGGACTTCCCTGGCCGTCCAGTGGTTAAGACTCCACGCTCCCACTGCAGGGGGCGTGGGTTCAATCCCTGGTCGGGAACTAAGATCCCGCATGCCACGCAGTGCAGCCAAAAAACAAACAAACAAAAACACACAATATCTGGGAAGTGCAATAAAACGTATGCCTGTAATTTTCCTGCAACCTAATTCAATGTGGTTTGATGCTAGAGCATCTGGGCATCTCCCACCTCCTGGGAAAGCTGTTGTAAAACTGAATTCCAGCCCTTTGGGTTGGGAGAGTCTTAGAGGTCCTTAGGGCAGCCTCATCTCTGTGTCTGACAGGATGTGGAATGACACAACAGGATTTGGTTCTGATGGTCCCTTGACAAGCAGCAGTGGGCCCAAACTCTTCAGTTCTCATTGGAAATCAAATGAGAACTGAGGGCTGAAGGAAAATTTGCAATCACATGTCAAGTTTTTCACCCGAAGATGAATCAGCCATTTCAAGTCATTATTTCATCCCAGCTTGTATGACAGAGGCAATTTAATGAAGGTGAACCTATTCATTTCAATCCTACAAACACTTATTAGGCATCCAGCATCCTTAGAACATCCTCAGAAGGACACATGAGAGAAGGGCCACAGTGGTTGTCCTTGGAGGATGTGGGAGACTGGGGGTCAATGTTGGAGGACAATCATCTTCCACCTAACACACCATTTTCTATTGTTTGAATTTTTAAATTAGCTTTTTATTTTGGAATAATTTTCGATTTATAGAAAAGTTGCAAAGCCAACGCCACAGAGAATTTCCATCTACGCTTCCCCTAGTGCCCACCACTGTTAACATCACTGAGACACTGACATTGGTGATTTACTGTTAGCCATGTTGTTTGAAATCTTACCATGGCAGGTGTTACCTATTCAAAACAGATTTAAAATAAAGAAAAATGTGTTGGGTACAGATGCTCTGGGAGCCATGTGAGCCCTCAGAGATGGCATGTGAAGGGGTCGGTTAAGGGCATGGACTTTCAGGTCTCAGGGCCACCTCTCAGGCTGACCACGGTCCCATCAATTTTTGACTCTGGGCCTCAGTTGCTTCATCTGCAATGTGGGGACAATCATACACATCTTTTAGTGAATTTGCATAAGTGCCAGGCATATAGAAAGTTCTCTGTAATATTTGCTCTTATTACCCATTTACTAAATATGCATTGAAAACCTGCTTCGTGCCAGATCCTGTTCTAAGCAATGGGGATGGAACAAAACAGACAAAACCCTTGCCCTCATCAAGCTGACCTTGTAGGAAAGGGCTTACATGTTGGGGAGAAAAGTCATTAGCTCACCAACAGCTTACCCCTGATAGTAGGTTTGGATAGACTCCGGTTCAAGTCCTTGCTCTACCAGTAATTGTGTGATCTGGACACATTACTGATTTTTCCCAAGTCTCAGTTTCCTCTTCTGTAAAATGGGACAGTAACTCCTACCTCATGGAGTTGCTGCTATGGAGATGAAGTGAGAAACCATGTCAAGTGCTTGGTGCAGTGCCTGGGCGTGATAAAGGGTGGTCAGTATCACCTGTCCTTTCCCTGGAAGAGTCAGACTAACATGGGGGAGGAGACAAAGTCAGGATCATCAGATTTGGAGAAGGACGGCCTTCCGGTCATTTAGACCCATGCCTGCTCCGAACAGAGGGTCCAAGAGTGGCCCCACCAGCCCTCTGTTAAGAGGCCAGGCCCTTAGCTCTCACCACCCTGGGTACCCACAGGCACGTCTTCCTGGTATCGACCCCACAAAGAGTCTTAAACACTGGGGAAATAATATCTGGGCCCCACTACTGGGAATGGATATCCTGATGCATTTCAAAGGCTCCTGGGGATACCCCAGGCTTTTATTGTCATCAATCATTCATGTAGGAAAGAAGCCCATTTCAACCCCCAAACATCCTATTATGGGATATATCAAGCATCTCGCCTTCTTGCTATAAAGTGAATCTGATGGGAAACAGCTGGTTGCTTTTAGTGAGTCACCATTTCCCAAGAAGCTAAAGTAACTGCTTTTAATTCAGATGCTCCGTGCCCTCCTCCTCTGCTTTGTGAATAAGGATGCCTCTGGGTCCTGCGAGTTATACCTCCCGCTGCACGGAGCCTTCCCATCCGTGATGTCTCCTTGTAATCACAATCACCTCCCAAGGAAGGTTTTGAGGAAACTGACTTGTCTTCAAATCGTGGCCATGGTTATTATCCTCTAATGGGACTTTGGGCATGTTTTTTTAGCGTCTCCGAGTTTCTATTTTCTCGAGTTTCTATTTTCTCTGCCACATCGGCCTTGTCCAAGGTCACAAAAGTAATGAGGGAGAAGGCCCAGTCAGCAGTGGGGTTAAGAAACAGGCACTGGAGTCAAGCTGACTTGGGTTTAAGTCCTGGCTCTGCCTCCTTCTAACTGCTGCCCTTGGGCAAATGACTTCACCTCTCTAAGCCTCAGTTTCCTTATCTGTAAATTGGGAATAATGATGTAGAATGTGAGAATATCTGAGGGCTCATTCTGAAAGCTCAGGAACCAAAGGGAAAGCAAGAGTTTCACCTCCCCTCTACTTGGCAGCCTCTGAGCACTTTGTTGGGACCTGAGTTTCTTACCCTCAGCACTACTGACGTATGGGGCTGGATCATTCTTAGCTGGGGGACTGGCCTGTGCATTGTAGGATGTTTAGCAGCATCCCTGGCCTCCACCCACTAGAAGCCAGCAGCATTCTCCCACCCACCCAAAGTGTCTTCAAACATTTGTGAATATTGCCATAGGGCACAAACTCATCCTCCCTTGAAAACCAGTGATGTAGATCCACTTTTTCTTTTTTTTTTTCAATTTTTTTAAATTGAAGTATAGTTGGTTTACAATGTTGTGCAATCTCTGCTGTACAGCAAGGTGAGTCAGTTATACAAATATAGACATTATTCTTTTCCATTATGGTTTATCACAGGATATTGAATATAGTTCCCTGTACTATACACTAGGACCCTGTTGTTTATGCATTTTACATGTAATAGTTTGCATCTGCCAACCCCAAACTCCGAGTCCATCCCTCTCCCTCCCGCTTGGCAACCACCAGTCTGTTCTCTATTAGACCCACATTTTCAACAGTGCTTTTGGGAGCACGGACATGAGACCCACATGAGCGTAGCTAAAAAATCCATCTCTCTGGGCTTCTCCAGGGTCTACTGAATCAGAATCCCCCGAGAGGGGACCCGAAAATCTGTACTTCGTTAAGGCGATTCTTCATTCATTTCTTTGTGCCTCAGTTTCCTGAAATGGGGAGAGAGTGATGGAATCCACCACAAAGGCTCATTATGAAGATTAACTGAGGGGATCCATAGAGCCCTTGGCACGGTGTCCTCAATACACGTTAGCTCCTTTCATCCCAGAAGCACTGGTCTGGACAGAGAGGAACATGGAGGACTCCAGAATTGGGGGAAGAACAGGAAAACCATGGACAGGAGGGTGACACCCTGGTAATGACCGCTCTACTAAAATGCCAGCTGAGAACTGTGACTAGTAATGAGGTGACACAAGGGGGACCATGATAGCCACACAGGGGCTTTCCTCTCTGCAGATAATCACTGCTCACATTGACTTCAAGCTTAAACTGCCTCCCCAGCTAAAACAAACGTGGACAACTGTTAATAAAAGGCAAGAAAAAAAAAAAGGCAAGAGGTGAAAAAGAAAAAAAATATCCGTCTGTGTATTAGTTGTCTATGGCTGCCATGACAAATGATCACTAATTTATTGGCTTAAAAGAATACAAATGTATTATTTTATAGTTCTGGAGTCAGAGGTTTGACATGGGTCTCACTGGGCAATAAACAAGGTGTCAGCAGGACTGATGCTCTAGGGAAGAATTTGTTTTTTCTCTTTTCTTTTTTTTTTTTTTTTTTTACTTTTTGGCTGCATTGCACGGCATATGGGATCCTAGTTCCCCAACCAGGGATCGAACCCACACCCCCTGCAGTGGAAGCACAGAGTCTTAACCACTGGACCACCAGGGAAGTCCCAGAATCTGTTTCCTTGCCTTTTCTAGCTTCTAGTGGTCGCCTACACTCCTTGGCCTATAGCCACTTCCTCCATTTTCAAAGCTAGCCATGACAGGTTGAGTCCTTTTATGGTGCATCTCTCTGACTCTTCTTCGCCCTTCACAACTCTCGCTGACCCAGTCAAGAAAGCCTCTCTCATTTTAAGGGCTCATGTGATCAGATTGGGTCCACTCGGGAAATCCCTTATAATCTTCTCATCTCAAAGTCTGTACCTTACTTCCATCTGCAACAATAATTCCTGTTTGCTGTATGAGGTAACATATTCATAGGTTCTGAGGATTAGGGTGTAAGCATCTTTTGGGGACCTTTATTCAGTAAATCACAGTGTATATAGTAGAGGAGACCAAATGAACCTATTGTGGAGGGTCCCAGGATGGGGTCATTAACATCCTCGTGGGCAAAATCTGTGTTCTGTAGAAAGGGACCTAGATTTAGTGAAGGAGGTGAGGCAACCAAGCAGTAAGACTGCCCTCCTGCTCGCTGGGTATCGTCCACCCGACCCAGCTCAGTGCCAACAGCCATGGCACAACACCCTTAGCTGACAGCATGACTCAAGTTAAAATGTTGGCTCTGCCCCTTACTGGCTTGTGCCCTCGGACAAGTTACTTACATTCTCTGAGTTTTTGCTTTTTCGTTTGTAAAGTGTGTCTAATAACCCTAGCTTGCAGTATTTGTTCATTCCATAATAACTATCTGCAAGGCTGGTAAGCTGGTTATGTGACCTTTCCCACTGTCAAGGTCCATCATCTGTTAAGTGGGGATAATAATAAAGGTTACTCATTGGCTGTGGTGAGGGTTGAATGACAGGTTGTGTGTAACGCTCTTAATGTGGTACCTGGTACATCATAAAGACAGTGAGGTCTTGGTGAGTGTCAATTATCACAACTACCATCACCGTCATCAGCAGCTGCATCCTCCTCCTCCTCATCATCATTACCATCATCATCACATCATCATTATCATCTTCTGCGTCATTATCATCATCATCACTACCATCACCATCATCATCATCACCATCACCATCATCAGCATCAGCATCACCACCATCACCATCAGCAGCAGCAGCATCACCACCATCATCAAAAGAGAAATCAGACAACCTTAGGCCGACACCACAGCTGGAGCTGGGGGTGGGGAAGGACAGAGGAGATCAGCCCCAGGAGCCCCTGCCCCAACTTTACCTCCCTCCCCAGAACTCCCTTCACTGGGAATACCCTACCTCTTACACCATCCCATTCCATGCCTTTTAAGGAGAATGAGAGGCACTAAAAAGCTGTGTGTCCCACCTGCCTCATCCACAAAACTAGTCTTAGGTCTGGAGGGAAGGGGGAGGGAGATCATATTAAGGTAGTGGAAAGCAATTCTTTTCTTTAAATGACTATTCTAGAATATTACCCTTCAAGGAATCGCCTCAGAATGCCCTATGCTTCTAATAATACCAACATTCCTCAAGCCTTTTAAAACATTTTTTAGACTCCAATATGCTGATTAAATCCTTCCTGGAATAAGGAGAGGTATTAATAAACAAACTCTTCTTTGATCATTGCTTTCAAATCAGTTTATGAGCCATTCCAGAAAAGCAGTTTAACACATTTATATTCACGTGATTTGATTACCCACTTTATTTGGCTCTGAATGACCTTTCCAAACCTCAAACTCCCTCTCCAAGGCAAAGGTTTATCACCATTGAGGATGTTCACAAGACTTCAACACAGATTGGGACTGCAGTTCCCAAGGGAGGTTTCCAGCAAGGTTTTCACTTGAATAATGTGTGTGTTACCTCTAAGTGGGGCTTTGAAGGAAATGACACATGAGTTCTGACAGTTTATCTAACAATCTGTAATGTCATTTTTTCATTATTCAGCGTCCTCACCCCAACACGTCTAAGTGACCTTCAATGAGTCATCAAATCACTCTGTTGTATTTCTCCAACCCCAAGCAGAAGGGCTCAGATTGGTTTCTGAGGTCCTTAAAGACCCAACAAGAGAATATTCTCCCTAATTCAGAGGGAGTTGGTAAGAATGTTGAATTAAAACCATGGAAATCGATAACCCTGTAATAACAATAAGGTAATTGTCCAATTAAAATTGCATAAACAACTGTTTTTTGGTACTTCTGCAGGTTCATCCTATTATTCAAGGTTCATTTCTTTAAAAATGTCCTCCAGCCCTGCAATCTCAGACAGACTTCATGAATATAGACAATTATGAATCTATCCTGAGCTGTGATTCATGCATCTTTCACTAAGACTCCCTAACACTTCCAATTTACAAACCAATTCAGAAGCAAGCAGAGGGCCCAGGTCACGCAAGGATGGGTAGAGAACCAGATGGTGCTGCTTAAAAGCCTGCTTGGTGGGGCCAAGATGATTAGAATCTAGAGGAAAATAAATTGGGACTGTCTAAAGTAATATTTCAGTTTTTAAAAATTGCTTAGCTTGGAAATCATGTGGCTCATTTCATCCCTCACTGGCTAGAAACTTAACTGGAGAGATAAACTGCTTGGAGAACATTATTTTATTTCAGAAAGTTCAAGACCGAGGAATAGCCTGGGATAAATCCTTATCTGAGCTGGGATGGTTTGGGTGTGATTTGGGATGCTTGAGGGTCAGAGAAAACCAGCCAGGGAAGTCTGTGCCTGGGCTGTGTGCAAGCTTGAGTGGGCCAAGTTCAATGTTCACCAACACGGGCTGCGAGCTGGGAAGCCAGAGGGAGAGTTGGATCATGGCAGAAGAAGAAAGGACACAAATGTGGAAATGGACTTGCTGGATTGAAAGTCCAGCATGAGAAATAAGATAAGCCCCTAAACAGAAAGAAAGCAAAAGCGTCGGATAAAAGGCAAAAGCATCGGACTAGAAATACTCAAGGAGATATATATATATATATATATATATATATATATATATATATATATATATATATTTAAACTAAACTAGAGTCCATACTTTGCTCAGATTTCTTTAGTTTTTACCTAATGTCCTTTTTTTGTTCCAGGATCCTATCCAGGACACCCCATGACATTTAATCATCATGTCTCCTTAGACTCCTCTTGGCTGTGACAGTTTCTCAGAGTGTCCTTGTTTTTGATGGCAATGTTGATGGTTTTGAGGAGGACTCATCAGATGTTTTTGTAGAATGTCCCTCCACTGGAATCTGTCTGCTGTTTTTCTGTTGATTAGACTGGGGTTATGGGTTTGCAAGAGGAAGACCACAGAGGGAGAGTGCCATTCTCACTGCCTTCTATCAAGGGCACTGTAAAGGTCACTCTTGATGTTGACCTTGATCGCCTGGCCGAGGTCATAATTGTCAGGTTTCTCCCCCCCTACTCCTTTCCATACCGTACTCTTTAGAAGGAAGTCACTAAGCACGGCCCACGCTGACAGGGTGGGGACTAATGAGCACTTCCTTGAGGGCAGCATATGGTATTATTTTTATAAATAGAAAAATATTCCCACATTAGAAGGTGAGGAGGGTCACATGACAGTGGATCAAAACCCCAGAACTTCTGTGTGTCCCAGCTAGAACTGGGGGTGTGGCAAGGGCCAGCTCCCAGCAACACTGCAAGAGATGCAAAATCTTTGTGTTCAAGTCCAAACGTCAACTTGATTTCAACGAAGCTGAAGATGCCAAAAAGCTGGGCGTAAAAACTAGGCAAAATTTCAGCCAGTTGGGATACTTTTCATAGGCAGTGATTTTTATCCTATCCAGCATCCCTTTTCAATACTCAGGGCTCCACCCGCCTCAGGGGGTCCTTCCTCTGTGGGACCTTGGGCAAATGACTTGGCCTCAGATGTTCTGAGGGGCTTCTCATATAGTCAATGTACCTACCATAGGCCAAGCAATGTTCTGGGCACTAGGCACACAGAAATGCAGCATTCATCCTAGTGGGGAAGATGGGCAGCAAGTAAAAAAATAAACATCCTTTAAGTTGACAGGACTATGCAGAGAGTAAAATGTGGTTATGGTCTGGTGAGCGACTGACAGGGCATCCTTCAGACAGTGGGGCTGAGGAAGACCTCTCTAAGAAAGTGACATTTGAGCTGACACTAAATGACCAAGAGGAGCCGGCCTGGGAAGATAGAAGGAAAGAATGTTACCGGCAGATGGAACAGCAAGTGCGGGAGCCCTGAGAGGGGAACCAGCTTCACGCTCAAGAACAGAGAAAAGGCCAGTGTGGGCGGAACAAAATGAGAACAGGGGAGGGTGTGACACGATGGAGAGACAGGAAGGGGCCAGATAATGCAAGCCCTGGTGGAAAGTTGGATTTTATTCCCAGTGGTTGACCTACAGAAGGATTCTAAGCGGGGGAGAGATGAGATCGCTGTCTCCCATGAGAGAGGGTGTAGAGGTAGGGAGCAGGCACCGAGGTAGGAAGACCAGCTTCCTGCAACTGCCTCAGAGTTGGAAAATTAAATGCAGCATAATGTGTGCAAATTGCTTAGTCCAGGGCTTGGTCATAGAAAGTGATCAGTAAATGAAATAAAATACATGCAGTCAATAAATGTATGACTGCAGTAATGCAGATGCTTCCTGCTTCTTCCAGCTCAGCCACAGCCACCTCTGTAGCTCCCACTCTCTGTGGAATTTTGCAGAAGGTGATTCAGCCCCGCAGTTGCTGTCTGTCCTGTTCCCACAGACAGGGCTGTCTGGCCTGGGGTGTGGCAAATGGGTGGCAGGGAGGCTGAGCATTTTGGGGGTACACACACACCCAGGCACACAAGATGGGGTTTGAAACATTGGCCCAGGCCCCAGAGTTAGGACTGGAGTATGTCCTGAGGGTCCTCCGTAAAGGATAACGGAATATTCCACCCCAAAACATGCCCCTTTGGCACAGGATTATTTTCAGCTGAAGGCAATGGAGAGGAAAAAAAGATAAAAGAAAAGCTCTCTGCCCTTCTTGATCTGCCTAAAAGCAGGACATCAGTTTATAATAAAGAGGTCTCCCCTCCCCTCTGTACCAGGAAGGAGAGAAATTAATCACTGGAAACAACTCTAGATCCTCATCAGCCTGGAGGTGGCTCCAGAGGAATCTATACAACAAACTTAGACTAACAAGTCCTTATTGTCCATTAGTTTCCTCCATCTACCGACCTTCTCATAAGAAACTCAAAGTCCCTTTTCTTTGTCTTGCCAGTACTCTAAAAATGTATTGTTCTTCTGTTAAGATGCTACATCAGCCCAAGTTCTAACCACTATTATGAGTTACTCATCACTCCCAGGTATATGTGTGATGCACATGTTAATAAACTCCTGTTTATTTTTCTCTTGTGAATCTGTCTTTTGTCAGTCTCATTTACAGGGCTCCAGCCAGGGAGCCTGAGATGGGTAGAGGACAAAATTTTTTCTCTTCCCCACATCTGGTTGGCACCTCCTAAAGTAGGTGCATGTAACTGAGGGCCACACTCTTGTTTGGTGGAGGATGGGGGAAAAAATGCTGAATCTGGAGTGGGTCCCTGAGAGCAAAAGAAAAACAAGGTCAGAATGAAGCATACCAAGGGATAACCTTGAGGTGATAAATATCTGGGGAAAGGTAGGAAAAGCCAGACTCTGTGGTGTGGAGACGAGCAGAGGAAATTGTCATCAATACTCCCAAGCCTGGAAAACTCCACCATGAGTCACAAAGAGCCCACGTCAAGAAACAGCTATTTTGAGCCCAGCTAGAGGGTGGGGCACTGTCTGCCTTTACTGAGACGGGTGAGGGGCTGAGCCAGGCTTTTCGCTATTCAAGTCACTGCTTCCCCTAAACAGAATCTCAATCAACTGAGTGCTGAGAGTCTAGACCACCTGACTGCACAGAAAATGAAATCTAAACCATTCTGTAGCTCCGGGTTTCTCAAGCCTAGAAGGTCTGCTTCAGGAGAAGCTGGAACCTGCAGAGAGAACTTTGCTAAAGGGAAGACAGGCAACCCCTTTGAGAAGACGGGGTGTGAACAGTCATTTCCTGCTCCTGGCAGCTCATCCACCCACTTTGTTCGAGGCATTTAGATTCTAAATGTCACGTGGTGATGTCCCCGACACGACGTGGACATTTGTTGATTTTTGCCTCCCAGCATCCATTCGCCTTTCCTTGGTAAGAGGACCCCCATTTTAGTTGGGGAACCGATGCAGGCACCACTCCTGGGTCTTGGGGATTGTTGGGCTGACGCTGCCAGGGTGTGGCGTTCTGTTTCCCAAGACCCCTGGGGCTGGTTCAGATGGGCATGAAGCTCCATAACAAAAGACAAGCAATCAGGCCCTGAGTTTTCGTGTGAACTCTGGAGGGAGACAAACCCTGCCCAGTTTCCTGCTGGCCTTGGACCTCTCAGAACATGGATCCTGAGGACAAACCTTCATGGAAGGGAGAAAGGCCAAGAGATGGAGAGATGGAGAGAAGCAGATGAACCCTGGATCGACTTCTAGAGTAACAGAACCCAGTGCATTCTCTTTTTGCTTAAGCAGTTTGAGTTTTCTGTTGCATGTAACAGAAATATGTTGCATATAATGGTCACATAAATACTCCACATCTTCTAAGAGAAATGTGTAAGGAGGAGCAGCAGAGGGTGGAAATGCCTCTGGGGTAACAGGGCTGTGGATTCAGGGCAATCCTTGTGTCTCCCCCTGTCCATAGTCAAAAATGCAAATATGATCGTCTCCTAAAGCATGGATTGCAAACTACAGCCCACAGGTCAAATCCAGACCACCACTGTTTTTGTACAGCCTGTGAGCTAAGAATGGTTTTTCCGTTTTTTACATATCGGGAAAAAAATCGAAAGAAAAATAGTAGTTTGTGACATGTGAAAATTACACAAAATTCACATTTCAGTGTCCCTAAATAAAGCTTTATTGGAACCTAGCCATGCCCATTTGTTTATGTATTATCTATGGCTGCTTTTACACTACAACAGAGCTGAATGGTTGGAATAGAGACCATCTGACTTCAAAGACAAAATATTTACTGTTAGCCCATTAAAAGAAGGTTTGCAGACCTCTGTCCTAAAGGATCCTTTACACAAAGGACATTTTGTAAGTAGCCTTTTATAAACTAGGCTACTAAGGGCTTTAGGTTCCAAACTTATTATGCTCAGAAACGTGTTAAAACGATTGGCTTTTCTTGCCAAGTAAAAATGAGAATTGCTATTTATAGAAACTTGTTTAGAAGAAACTCCGTTCTAAGCTTTTAAGGTTGTAAACCAGAAGTACTATCCAGAACTCAAAAATAATCCCAAAGGCAACAGCAAGGATGTATTCAATTTCAGTAATGGTTATTTATTTTCCCATAACCACAAAAATTCTATTTCTAGTATCTTCTATTTTTAAATAATCTAAGAACTAATATAAGCCATAATTGAAATGAACTTAACAGTAAGAATAACAATAGCTATTACTTATTTATTTTAACAATAGCTATTATTTATTAAGCCTTTACTATTTGCAGGCAGAATTTGAACATTTTACTTATATTCACACATTTAATTGTCCCAACCACTGCACTGGGTAGATACTATTATTCTACCCATTTGGTAGATGAGAAAACTAAGGCACAGAGGCAAGGTAAGTAATTTGCCTACAGTCACACAGCCAGAAAACACTGGGGCCAGGATTCAAACCCCTGTAAACTGGTCCCCTAAATTGGACTACACTATGGGGAAGACTATCTCAGCTTTATTTAAAAGAGATGGGGGGGGATTCCCTGGTGGTCCAGTGGTTAGGACTCAGTACTTTCACTGCCAGGGGTACGGCTTCAATCCCTGGTTGGGGCACCAAAATCCTGCAAGCTGCATGATGAAGCCAAAAAAATAAAAATAAAAATAAAAATAATAAAAGAGAACTTCCCCGGTGGTCCAGTCAGTGGTTAAGACTCTGTGCTTCCACTGCAGCAAAAAAAAAAAAAAAAAAAAAGAGAGAGAGAGAGAGAGAGAGAGAGAGAGAGATGAGGGCAACAAGATTTCACCTGATGAAACAAAATTCATATTTTATGGCAAGACAAGAAAATTTAAACATAAAATTGTTCTCTGCCTGTTTGGGCCTCCTCCCTCTCCTTTAGTGTGTGCTGTATATCTGCATTAACCAGACCTCCTTAGGAGATAACCTTTCTTATTTATCTTGTAAGGGACCACAGTGACCCATGACCTACTACTCACTTTGTACGTGTAGATCTGGATTGTGTAAACTGTCAATAATACATAATTTGATGTATAACCCTTTATCTCAAAAACTTATGTAACTGTGCTTTGACCTCTAACGGGTAGAATACTCCTCAGAGCTTTCTGAAAGACTGTCTCCTGGGTTACAATCCACAGGTTGGCTCCAATAAAATTTTCCATTTCTTTCTTAGATTCACTATTGATTAATTTTTCATCAACACACTATAGTCTGAAATTTAATTAGTAGCACAATGCAGTGCATACTTCTTTTTTAAGCTTCTTAGAACGTCAGCTTTTCTGGAAAATGTCTTTTCTCTGAACATTCTACATAGTCATGTTAGGCAACGGACCCCCACCCCTCTCCTATCTCCACATCTGATTGGACCGGGTATGGACATCTGACTCAAGTGGACCAATAGGCTCTTCCCTGAGACTTTGGCACTGAGATTAAGATTCCAGCCTCAGGACTTCCCTGGTGGCACAGTGGTTAAGAATCTGCCTGCTAGCGCAGGGGACACGAGTTCGATCCCTGGTCCGGGAAGATCCCACGTGCTGCAGAGCAGCTGAGCCTGTGCATCACAACTATTGGGCCTGCGCTCTGGAGCCCGCGAGCCACAACTGCTGAGCCCGCGCACCTAGAGCCCATGCTCCACAACAAGAAAAGCCCCCACTCGCCACACCTAGAGAAAGCCTGCGCGCAGCAATGAAGACCCAACGCAGCCAAAAATCAGTAAATAAATAAAAGATTCTAGCCTCAATCTAACTGCTGTTTTAAAACATAAGCCTGGTAGCTGTTTGCCACAAGTCCCCAAAACCAGAAAAAGCCAGTCTTCAGTGTGAGAGAAGAATGAAGGAGACATGACAAGAAAAACACAGATGAGAAATGGAGAAATGGTGGAGGAAGGGAGCTCCCTGATTCACGACACGCCCTAGTCCCTTCCTGACTTCCAGCAGAACTCCGCCCTGGGTTTTGTGAGGCACCCCCGTGATGGTTAATTTTAGTGTCAACTTGAGTGGGCCACCATGCCCTGATTACACATTATTTCTGGGTGTGTCTGTGAGGGTGTTTCTGGGTGAGATTAGCATTTGAATGGGTGAACTCCATAAAGCAGATAGCCCTCCTCATGTGGATGGGCAGCATCCCGTTCCTGGAGGACCTGAACAGAAAAAAAGGCAGAAGAAAGAAGAACTCCTCTCTTTTTTCCCTGCCTCACTGATTGAGCTGGGACGTCTCATCTCATCCTCCTACCCTCTGACTGGTATTTGTATCATTGGCTTCCCTGGTTCTCAGGCTTCCTCCAGACTCAGACTGAATTACTCCATTGGCTTTCCTGAGTCTCCAGCTTGCAGATGGCAGATCGTGAGAATTCTCAGCCTCCATAATTGCATGAACCAATTCCTTATAGCAACTCTCTCTCTCTCTCTCTCTCTGTATGTATGTGTGTGTATATATATATATATATATATGTGTGTGTATATATATATATATAATTTCCTATTGGGTTTCTCTGGAGAATCCTAATATAATCCAGAATCCTTAAATAATATCCCCTTTGGCTAAATCGAATGGGTTTCAATTACCTACAACCAAAAGAATCCTCAAACATAGCCCAGTTAAGGGCAAAACAATCTTCCAGTTTTCATATTCTCTGAATCATCAGCATGAGCCTCTCAAATAATGGATTCGCTGGATTTCTAATTATTCCCTTAGTTGTGCACTAACTAGGCCAGCTCCCAGGAATCACTGGTTTGTAGGCGGAGGGACTAGTTGAAAATGCCTAAAATGGTGTATCGGACATGCAGGGAGTCAAGAAGTTGGTGTTAGACTTCAGTTTACTTTTTCTTATTGGTTGTGTACTTCTATTCTTTTTCCCTGAAAAGCAGCAAACATTCTTCTCCATTTCCCTTCAATGAAACAGCTGGAAATGGCAGTTTTACTTGGGATGGAGCTGAGGGAGGGAGATAAACAGTGTCATAGAACCAGTTGCTGAAATGACCGGAATGGATATAAAATGCAGTTGCATAATTTCCTCATAAGTCACATTTCTGAAGGTGGAAATGGTTCTGAGACAATGCAAATGCTTCTCTGAAGAAATTAGTAAGTGGGATGGAAAAGAAAGTGATGGCTTCCCAGGGTTGGTAGTAATTGTGATTTTAATGGGTGTGATAGTCCCATTTATAGATGGGCAACATGAGGACCTGAATGGCCAGGAAATTTGCTAACCGATGGCAAGGTCAGGATTAGGCCTCTGGCCTTGAGTCCAGCTCTTCAATCCCAGTGGCCTCTGAGTGATGTCCGTTCTCTTCGCCAGCCAGCATCTGTGTCCTGATTTCCCCTTGGGGGATTGGGCATGTGATCCAGAACCTGGTCAATGAAAATATCCCACCACAACCTCTTCCCCTTTCTCCTGCCACAATAATTGGTTCAGGTCTGGGCAAATTACCCAATTTGGAGTCATGAGTGTCAGTCCCAGGACTTTTAATGAACCTATTGGAGAAGAGTATGCTCTCCCTTCTGGGATTGCTAGCTGATGGCTAATGTAAGCTTGGAGCTGTTGAGATTGCCACACAGAAAGCACCTGTCTGAGAGTAAAGCTGACATTGGTAGATGCAGAATAAAGAAAAGAAGATGGAGAGACTGAGTCCTGCTGATCCAGGACTGAACTGATCCTTAGTTGAACCTCTGGATCCAGCCATGCCTGCAGCTAGCCCAATCTCTTCCAGGACCTAAGCCAATAACTTCTTTCTTTAGCTTGAGCCAGTCGAATTAGCTTTGTTGCTTGAACTCAAGAGCCCTGAGTAGTGCAGCTGTCATCCTATAGCCTGCAGGGGTGGTCAGTACCTGCCCTGAACATTCTAAATATTTGGCACAGACCAGCAGGCTGAATGTGACAATGGACATTCTTGCATGCACTGTTTATCGAGTGCCTACTACATGCCAGGCCCTGGGCCCAGTGCAGCTGACACAGAGGTGAACAAAACAGACCCACCCCCTGTCCTCATAGAGCTCAAAGACAGACAATCAAATGGGCTAGTACAATAAGGTGGATAGGTGCTTGGGCAGGAGAAGCATTGAGACCTTCACTAGTCTGGGGCCAGAAAAGTGTTTCGAGGAAGTGACCCTTAAGCTGACACCCAAGAAGGACAGAGAGAGAGTGGGAGAGGAGAAAAAGAAGGGACGAGGTGGAAAGGAAACATATGCCAAGACCAAGCCTCAAGAGAGGAGGACAGCCCAGGATGGCTGCAGTGTAATGTCTGAGCTAGGAACTAGCACGGGAGGATGCTGGAGGTCCTTCTCTTTTTTTTCATTAGCAGGTCTGACCTCATTTCAGGTCTGACCTCATTTCGTGGCACTTCACTTTATTGCGCTTTGCAGATACTGCATTTTTTTTACAAATCAAAGGTTGGTGGCAATCCTGCATTGAGCAAGTCTATCAGCACCATTTTTCCCAATAGTATTTGCTCACTTTGTGTCTCTGTGTCACACTTTGGTAATTCTCACAATATTTCAAACTTTTTCATTATTATCATCATATTTGTTATGGTGATCTGTGATCCATGATCTTTGATGTTACCACTATGACTCACTGAAGGCTCAGATGATGGTTAGCATTTTTTAGCAATAAACTATTTTTTAATTAAGGTATATACATTGCTTTTTAGTCATAATGCTGTTGCACACTTAACAGACTACAGGTATAGTGTTAACATACTTTAATGTGCACTGGGAAACCAAAAATTCGTGTGACTTGCTTTATTGCGAACTTCACTTTATTGCGGTGGTCTGGAACCGAACCCGCAGTATCTCCAAGGTGTGCCTGTACTACTAAAGCATATCCTGAATCCACCCGCTGCAGGCCATCTCATGACTCCTCTCCTAGCCTGTCATCTGAGCAATTTCTAGAGCCGTCATGGTTTCACTCCCCACAATCCACTCTTCACGCAGCAACCAGGGTGAGGGCAATAGGGAGCCATAGAAAGGACATGAGCAGGGAAGGGGCAGGCCCTCTTAGGATGAGGGTCTCTACTTTGCCTGCAGATCATCTTTAACTATTTCTCAAATGGGCCCTGAAGTTATTTTCTGGGTGTTCGTTCAGCCTGCTAGTGGAGTCTGAGGTAAGAGTACCCCAGTGGGATCTGCAGGTGTTGGCAAAGCCACCCAGGCCGCTCAGGATTAACTGCAGTGAATGACGACTTGTCCTTTGCCTGTGTCTTCCTTGAATTTTTATTTTATTTTATTTTTTATTTCTTTTCATTTCATTTTTGGCTGTGCGTCATGCAAGATCTTAGCTCCCCGACCAGGGATCAAACCTATGCCCCCTGCAGTGGAAGCACAGAGTCTTAACCACTGGACCAGGGAAGTCCCATTCCTTGAATTCTTTAGCAGCTGAGCCAGGAGAACATGCTCAGGGTTGCACTTTCCATTCAGTTCAGCCAAACTGTGTTTGGGGCTTCCTTTGGGCAAGGCCACTTGCTGGATGTTGGGCGTTTGGAGAATAAACAAGACGATGTCCCGGGGTTGAGGGACTTTGAAGCCCATGGGGAGGGAGAAATTCATGAGGCAAGAGAGGAAAAGTATGTAGAAAAAAATATTTTAGATGTCAAAAAAGTAAAAATGGTGAAAGAAGCCAGACACAGAGGCCACATGGTGTATGGTTCCATTCACATGAAATATCCAGAATAGGTAAATCCATAGAGACAGAAAGATTAGTCTGGGGTAGGGGTGGGGGAGGTGACTGCTTAATGAGTGTGAGTTCTAGGTGACGAAAATGTTCTGGAACTAATTAGAAGCAATGGTTGCAGACATTGCGAATATACTAAATACCACTGAATAATAAACTTTTACAATGATCAATGTTCTGAATCACTTCGCTGTACAGCAGAATTAACACAACATTGTAAATCAACTCTACTTCAATTTACAAAATGGTTAATTTTATGTTATGCGAATTTCACCTTAATTAAAAAAAAAATAAAGGACATAATTCTAGCCAGAAATGTATCATATTTCTAGCAGGGGTGGCTTTGGAGCTAGACCTTGAAGGGTGGGTTGGATTTTGTCCTGTGGAGGCTGAGAGGCAGAAGAGGGTGAAGGAAATTTTCTAGGTCTAGTGAAGGGCTAAGCAGTAACTGCATCATTAATTGTCAGGGCAACCCTTCCAGGTAGGAAATGTTGTATTAGCCATGTTTCATAGATGGGAAAATGAGGCCCAGAAAGAGGAAACGACTTGTTCAAGGTTGCACAGTTGGTAAGTAGCAGAGAGCTGGAAATCAAACCTAGGTTCATCTGATCTCAACCCAGCTAAACTGTCTCCTAGTAGAGGGAGGAGCATATACTCTCAAAAAATTAGAAGAATTTATCCTGGGGGTGGGCTTGGGGCAGGGTAAAATGGGTGAAGGTGGTCAAAAGTACAAACTTCCAGTTAGAAAATAAATAAGTCCTGGGGATGTAATGTACAACATGGTGACTGTAACTAATAATGCTGTACTGCATACTTGAAAGTTGCTAAGAGAGTACATTCTAAAAGTTCTCATCACAAGGAAAAAAAATTTGTAACTATGTGTGGTGATGGATGTTAACTAGACTTCTCATGGTGATCATGTGGCAATCAATATATACAAATATCGAATCATGTTGTACACTTAAACTCATCTAATAAATATGTCAAGTATATCACAATTAAAAAAAAAGAATGTATCCTTCTATGGTCTTCACAAAACTATAATCATAGAGTAGTCCACTAAGGTATATATTCATGACAGCATTCTTTACAACAGTGAAATACTGGAAATGTCAGATGTTCCGCTGTGTAGGGGCTGGTTAAAATCAAGTTATCGAAGACTATTTGATGAGTTGGGGATGCAATCACACTATAATGCTAAAAAAGCCAGATATGGAAAAATAAATGGGTATCATTTGTATAGGAAAAAAAGCAGATGGAAAATTTACTAGAAAAACATGCATCCGGATATTGATCAACTTTGAAGGGTGGAATTATGTATGAGTTTTTCCTACATGTATGTATATATATATTTTTTTCATGACTGTAAAATGGAGAAAATAATTTGAGGACCTCTCTCTTGAAATTGTTATAAAGACCAAATGAGATAATGTATATAAATCTTGAAGCACAGTGTCCGACATAGTATAAATGCTCAGCAAAATAATTGTAACTATAATTATTATTATGCACATGTATTTATTTTGTAACTAGGAACACAGGCAATAAACGCTATTTTAAAATCCTGTAGAACCTCTTTTGTTTTTTGAGTTTTTTCAAAACATAGAAGACTCCTACGTCACAGCCCCTGGAAGTTGCCTCCCTTCGCTCCCTGTCAGTGGTATCCTCCTCCAGGTGTGAAACTGAAGGGAGCAGTGAGTCATGGGCTGCTTCCTCAGCTGCCCTTGAACTGTGGGCTGGACTCGGCTGAATGCAGCTTCTTCCCTTAACACATGAGGTTCAGCTTTCTCCACTGGGCTCCCCCTCCAGAAGCCACCAACCAATTGATAGAGGGTAACGAGATTCAAAGCCACCCACTGGATAGTTCTGGTGACTGTCAGCTGTTTTCTTACTCCCTAATCCCAGCCCTGGCAGAGGGACAGCATCTCTGCTCACCTCATGGGGTCCTGTTCATATCAAGGCACCCAATTTGGTCCATACGCTGGGCAGAGACTTTTTCCCTTAGAGACAGAGAAGGTGCTGCCTCAGCACCGTCCCACACCTCTGGGTGGTCCCCATGATTAGGGCCTGACCTTCTTTTCCCCTTCTCTCAAGACTGGTTCTTACTCAAGGTCACTCTGCCCTTGGGGCAGGCTGGGGAACTGCAGGCATCTTGCCAGTATTAATGATGATGGATTCTATCCTGCAAAGAAATATCCCTGACTTTCACAGAAGGTCTGGTTTGGGGTCCTAACGATATTTTAGAATTACACAAGCAATATGTGAATTAATTCTCATTGTAGAAAATTCAAACAATCTAGAACTATGTTAAAAAGGAAAAAGTTCCCTTGACACCTCTCCTTCAGCCCCACCCCTTTCCCCAGAGGTAACCAACCACTGGTAATAGTTGGGTATGCATATCTATACGTACATGTGCAGGGTATCTTTTCAATTTTTTATGGAAATGGGAACATACACTACTTATTCTGTCACTCATTTTTTCACTTAATGATGTGTCTTGAAGACCCTTCTGTGATTTTCTAGACAGTTCTACTGCATTCTTTTCCAAATAGCTTCAGAGTATTTTGCTCTAAGGCTCTACCATAGCTTAACCACTTTCCCATTTATGGATACAAATTTTCATTACTAGACACAATGCTCTAATGAAATTCTGTTAGAATGCAGAGAGCTTCATGCATTTGTGCAGATATTTGTATAACACAGATTCCTAAAAGTGAAACACCTGGGTCAAAGGATGGTTCATTTAAGCTGTTGTTAAGTATTGCCAAAGTGCCTTTCCAAAAGGCCAAATGAATGTCCAAGTTCAGTCTTTCAAGTTGAGGCTGACTTCTTAAGATTTAACAAATAACTGTAGTAAGTGTTTGGGAAAAGGTATTTTAAGTTTGCTTTAATCCCAATATTTTTCTTCCTTTCAAGGGACCTCTACAAAGAGATTAATATTTATAGAGTAGGTACACTCTCTATCTTGAACTTCAACATAAGATAGAAGAGATAACTGCACAGTTGACCTGAGGGAAAGAGCAGTGAAATGCACTGGGAAGCACTGACAAAATCCATCACCGCCCAAGTGAGAAGCAGGTCATGGTACAATTGCTCTCTTCAAGGCAGATGGTCTCAAAGCAAAAGCTAATATTTGTTTCACATAACCTGCACAGCAACATGGTAAGTTCCTGACTATTTTTATTCTGATTTTACAGATGAAGTAACTAAGACTGTAAGAAGTTAAGTGATTGCCAAGGTCACAGAGTTAGAAAAAGAACAGCAATGTGAACTCAGATCATCCTACTCTAAAACCCATGCTCTTAGCCACATACAGACTACTTATCCACCATATTAGATCTTCAACCTGTAACAGGCACCCTTCTCCATCATCAGAAATCCTAATTCAGTAGGTCATGGAGCTTGACATAATGCAACATCACCACTATTACCAGTATACCTGAGGGGTGAGCCAGTGCAATAAGACAAGATAAAGTAAGTATAAGACATAGAAACAAAATAGTGTTAATTTGCAGATTCTGTGATTGTCCACACAGAAAATTCAAGAGTATCTATAACTACCATACAACCCAGCAATCCCACTACTGGGCATATACCCTGAGAAGACCATCATTCAAAAAGAGTCATGTACCACAATGTTCACTGCAGCTCTATTTACAATAGCCAGGACATGGAAGCAACCTAAGTGTCCATCGACAGATGAATGGATAAAGAAGATGTGGCACATATATACAATGGAATATTACTCAGCCATAAAAAGAAACGAAATTGAGTTATTTGTAGTGAGGTGGATGGACCCAGAGTCTGTCATACAGAGTGAAGTAAGTCAGAAAGAGAAGAACAAATACCGTATGCTAACATACATATATATGGAATCTAAAAAAAAAAAAAAAAGGTTCTGAAGAACCTACGGGCAGGACAGGAACAAAGATGCAGATGTAGAAAATGGACTTGAGGACATGGGGTGGGGGGAAGGGTAAGCTGGAATGAAGTGAGAGAGTGGCATGGACTTATATATACTACCAAATGGAAAATAGATAGCTAGTGGGAAGCAGCTACATAGCACAGGGAGATCAGCTCGGTGCTTTGTGACCACCTAGAGGGGTGGGATAGGGAGGGTAGGAGGTAGACACAAGAGGGAGGAGATATGGGGATATATGTGTATGTATAGCTGATTTACTTTGTTATAAAGCAGAAACTAACACACCATTGTAAAGCAATTATACTCCAATAAAGATGTTAAAAATAAAAAAGAGTATCTATAAACTACTAAAGTTAATAAGAGACTTTAATAAAGTTTCTGGTTATAAGATTAACACCCCAAATCAGTAAGATTCCTATACTACAATATTAATTTAGAATTTTAATTAAAAATCATAATAGCAAATAAAACAAAGTTATAGGAATGAATTTAATAAAATATATAAAATTGTTGCAGAGAAAATGATAAAACTTTACCGAAGGACATAAAGAGGAGACCCAAATAAACTGAAATACATACCATGGCCATGGATGGGAAGACTTGTATCATAAATGTCAATTCTCCCCAGATAGTAAAATAATATTGTGCAATAGTAATTAAGACTATTAATTACTGGTGGAATTGACATATGGATGGACAAATAGAAAATTGTAACAGAAAAAGGAAGTCTAGGCACAGACCCACATGCACATGGAAACATGCTGAAGGCAGGAGGTTACATTACAAATCAGTAGAGACAGGGCAGACTATTCCCTAGTACTGGGGAAACTGGTTATTCATGTGGGAAAAATAAAATAAGATAGCTATTTCATGCAATATATCAACAGTTCTTGACAATTTTCTAAAAATTATTGGGGACTCCAAGAGCTTTTGCTTATACTATACCTATCAATATTTACTATATAATAAATTAAAACTGAGAAATTTTAGAAATATTTACTAATTCATTTAAAAGTAATTGTTATAAATTCATTACATGTTAACATAAATAGCATATTTTTAATTTTAAAAAACTCTATTTTTAAAAAAAACCATCAATGAGTGCCATTGTTTTACATTTTTGCAAATCTCTTTAATTTCTGGCTGGATTCTCATATCTGTTTTGACATTCAGTGTGTTGTGATATATTGTTTTGGTTGGAGTATATAAAGAAAATCCAGCCTCACACAGATGCATGGTTAGCAAAAGGAGGAGTATTTTAATAGCCTTTTCAGATTATTATTGTGGATACTCTTATTTTCTACTACACCGAAACTCAAGATGGAGTAGTTTCTTCAAGGTTAGTTGCAATGTGGAATCTGAAACTTTATCAATGAACTTTTTATACTCTGTTACATTAAAAATCCATTGGTCTATCTTACACTTTGAAAAGATCTTTTAACCAAATATGATTTTGTAGTATCATATATTGGTCATTTAGAAAATATTTGTTTAACATTGTAAAGCAATTACATTCCAATAAAGATGAAAAAAACAAAACAAAAAAGAAAATATTGGTCCAAAATATTGGTTAGGCCAATCTTCCAAATGTAGACATGCTTTATCACAAAAATCACGTTAATTCACTTTATTACCAATCTCACCAGAAAAGTCTTGTATTGGGAAGTTGTCAAGTTCATGGTAACAGATGCAAGTCTTCCAAAATCCTAATCATCTACTGAAAGCTCAAGTTGTATCACTGGCAACAAATACTGTCAGTTGTTTTCCTTGAAGTGACAGGCTCACTTCACTCATTTTTGAGAAACTGACATACGCTCAAGCCTGAAAAATCATAGTTTGTCAGTTATTCTTTCCAGGAAAAATGGTGTTCTACAGGGAAAAACAAAAGAAAAGATTTATATGTACTTCCCATTCCATCATCCAGAATATTTTTTTTTAGAGTAGGAAATACTAGAATATACATATTTGCATATATATATATATATATATATATATATATATATATATTTTTTTTTTTTTTTGGTACGCGGGCCTCTGACTGTTGCAGCATGTGGGATCTTCCCGGACCGGGGCACGAACCCGTGTCCCCTGCATCGGCAGGCGGACTCTCAACCACTGTGCCACCAGGGAAGCCCTTGCTTATAGTTTTTTAAAAAAGAAGAATAAATCAAGATCTAATTTTAAACATTTACTGATGGGGGAGGAAACAGAGCAGAGACAGGAATGAAAGCTAGACTTTTCTGCTGTACCTTGATTGAGGTTTTGACTTTGTAAACACATGAATATTTTAAATAACTAATAAACAAAATAAAAATAAAAAACAAAAATTTTCTTGACTATTGACTCAAGGGTCAAGAGTTGATAAAATTAATAATTCTTATTGCTTCATCAAAACATAAGTGAAACTGGTGTTTGTTTTTAACTATCAGTGCATGATAGTGAAGAATATAATGATTACCAGTAGAACTGAGTGCAGATTTAAGCCCTAAACATCCATAATTATCTTAAATGTAAATTGTTTAAAAATATCAACTAAAGGACAAAGACTGGCAGAGTGGATAGAAAAACATGATCCAATAGTATGTTATCTACAAGAAATTCACTTCAAATATAACAACATTGGCGGACTGAAGGTAAGATGATAGAAAAAGATATACAAATATCAACCAAAAGAAAGAAGGAGTGGCTATACTAATATCAGATAAAGTAGACTTCAGAACAAAGAACATTCTAAGAGGGACAGTTATATAATTATAAAAGGACTGGTCCACCAAGAAGAGACAGCAATCCTGTTTATGCACCAAACAGAAGCAGACTGATAGAGCTGAAAGGATAAATAGACAAATCCATAATTATAATTGGGTACTTCAACACTCCACTGCCAGCAACTGATAGAACTGCTAGACAGAAAATCAGCAAGCATATAAAATAAGTGAATAGCACTATTAACTGACTCAACTGATATCTATGAAACACTCCACTGAACAACAGTAAAACACATTTTTTTCACATGCCCATGCAATATTAATCAAGACAGAACATATCTTGGCCCCTCAAACAAATCTTAACAAATTTAAAAGAATTGAAATCATACAAACTATGTTCTCTGACCATAATGTAATCCAACCAGAAATCAGTGACAGAAATATAGCAAAAATCTCCCAACACTTGGAGATTAAACAATATACTTCTAAAACGACTGTGAGTCAAAGAAGTCTCAAAGGAAAAATTTTTGTATTAGGAAAATTTTTTTAAAGGATCAAATGAAAATATGACATATTGAAATAAATGAAATGCAGCTTAAGTACTACTGAGAGGGAAATTTATAGTACTAAACACTTACATTAGAAAAGAGGAAAGGTCTCAAATCAATAACCGAAGTTCCCACGTCAAGAAACTAAAAGAATAGTAAAATAAACCCAAAGAATGCAGAAGGAAGGAAATAATAAAGATAAGAGCAGAAATCAGTGAAATCAAAACCAGCAAAAATGATAGTGAACAATCAATGAAACAAAACTCAAATTCTTACCCCCCAAAATCAACAAAATTGATAAAACTTCTAGGAGACTGACAATGATAAAATGAGAGAAGAGGGCTTCCCTGGTGGCGCAGTGGTTGAGAGTCCGCCTGCCGATGCAGGGGACACGGGTTCGTGCCCCGATCTGGGAAGATCCCACATGCCGCGGAGCAGCTGGGCCCCTGAGCCATGGCTGCTGAGCCTGCGCGTCCGGAGCCTGTGCTCCGCAACGGGAGAGGCCACAACAGTGAGAGGCCCGCGTATCGCCAAAAAAACCCCAAAAAACAACAACAACAAAAAATAAAAAATGAGAGAAGACACAAGTCACCAGTATCGAATGAAATGGGATAGCTCTACACACTCTGTAGCCATTAAAAGAATAATAAAGGAATACTACAAACAAGTTTGCACTCAGAAATTTGACAACTTAGAAGAAGCATAAAATAGTTTGGCAGTTTCTTACAAAGCTAAACATGTGCTCTCATGTGACTTGGCAATTATACTCTTGGGTATTTATCCCAGAGAAATGAAAACTTATGTTCACACTAAAAAATTGTACAAGTGTTCACAGCAGCTTTATTCATAATAGCCCCAAGCTGGAAACCATGCAGACATCCTTCAATGGATGAAACAAACTATGGTACATCCATCTATGGAATATTACTCAGCAATCAAAAGGAATGAACTGTTGATACATGCAACGACTTGGATAGATCTCAAGAGAATTATGATGACTGAAAAAAGATAATCTCAGAAGCTTATATACTGTATGATTCCATTTATATAACACTCTTGAAATGACAAAATTATAGAAATAGAAAATGATTAGTAGGTGCCAGGGATTGAGTGGGGGAAGGTAACTGTGGTTATTAAAGTAGCACAAGGGATCCCTGTGATGGAACTATTCTGTATCTCAACTATGGTGTGGCCATACAAATCTATACATATGATATAAATCTATAAAATGATATAGAACTAAATACACGCACACAAGTGCACATAAATCTGGGGAAATCTGAATAATGTCAATGGGTTGTATCAATGTCAATTTTCTGCTTGTCATATTGTACTATGCAAAATGTTACCACTGGGGGAAAATGGGTGAAAGGTAGAGAGCTCTCTATTATTTCTTGCAACTGTAGGCAAACTACAATTATCTCAAAATAAAATGTTAAAAAAGAAGACAGGCCACAGACTGAGATAAGATGTTTATCATACAAGAATATACAAAAGATGAGGAATCAAATATAAAGAATGACTATGAAAATGACAACGCAATAGGAAAAGAAAACAGCAAAAGGATATGAACTAAGGATTCACAGAAAGGAAACTCAAATATCAATAAACAAATGAAAAGATGTTTAACTTCATTGATAATCAAGAAAATGCAAAAATAAAATAACAAAAACCATTTCACACTCATCAGATTTGCAAACTTCTAACAATCTTGATAGCTTATGGTTGTTTGGATGTAAGGAAATGGCAACTCATAACCTGCTGAGAAGGGTGTAAATTTATACAATCACAGTTGGACAACAATTTGACAATGTTTATTAAAAATAAAAGCGTGCAGGGCTTCCCTGGTGGCGCAGTGG
Source organism: Leucopleurus acutus (assembly GCF_964270905.1). Lineage (NCBI taxonomy): Eukaryota > Metazoa > Chordata > Mammalia > Artiodactyla > Delphinidae > Leucopleurus > Leucopleurus acutus. Next base: position 26,329,843 of record NC_139158.1, read on the forward strand.
TTGAGAGTCCGCCTGCCGATGCAGGGGACACGGGTTTGTGCCCCGGTCTGGGAAGATCCCACATGCCGTGGAGAGGCTAGGCCCATGAGCCATGGCCGCTGAGCCTGCGCGTCCGGAGCCTGTGCTCCGCAACGGGAGAGGCCACAACAGTGAGAGGCCTGAGTACCGCAAAAAAAAAAAAAAAAGCGTGCATACTGTTTGTTTAGCACTTCCATGTCTAGATAAATACCCTGCGTAAATGCTTGCTCCTGAGCTCAAAAAGACATATATACCAGGGTGGCCATGACAGCAGTGTTTGGTAATAGTGAAAAATTGAAAACAACCTATATATTATCAATAGGACACTAGTTGAAGCATTTGTGGTATGTTCCTATATTACAAATACTTTGAACAGTTCAAAAAATAAAAGAATTGGCCTACATGTATCGACATGCGTAAGTCCTGAAAACATAATGTTTAGTGGTAAAAATAAGAGATAAATGGACATGTACAGCATATTGTGTGTGGATACATATGTAATAAAGTAAAAACACAAACACGTGGATAAGATACGTGTTATTTCACAATCAGGTCACTCCTGGAAGGAAGAGAACGAAAGAGGGATATTCAGCTGAATCTTTAAGGTTTGTTCGTTTGTTTCTTTGCTTAAAAATTGATTTGAAGTAAAGATCTTAGTGTTGATCAATTCTGGAAGGTGGATACAAAAGTGTTAGGCTTTATTCTGTGCTAGTCTTATGCCTGGAATTAAAGCACACACAGAAAGAACCCAAGTTTGCTCCGTGATGCTGGGGCACACCCACATTTGGAAGACCCGGCTCTAGGATGAATCAGCCTCACTGCTAAGGCAGCTGCATCACGACGAGCAACAGCAGGAGTGGGGTGGGGGGAGGGGAAGGGGGTGGCTTTCCCTGCTTATATTCTCCTTAAGCGGCATCTTCTCAAGAATATTTAGGGTGAGAAGTTACTATAATCGTTGTTAAGGCTGTGATGACATATATTCGAGAAGGCTGAGGGAAAGCACAGGTCAGGCCGTCCAGTGGTTCAACGATAAGGCAGGAGAAGGTGGTTAAAGAGAAGCCCTTTTTCATCCTCCTGCAGGGTTTCCAGGCTGTTCACCCTTCGTGTTAGGACCTAGCTACACTTCTGCTGTAACAGCTGCTCAAAGGATGGCTTTTAGGGTATTTCAGAGGCCCCGCCACCCATAATAGGGTCGCCTTTGCTGTCCGCAGGTTCCGCATCCACAGATATGTGAAGGCTGGAGTAAGGACTTGAACACCGTGAATCTGGGTATTCATGGGGCTCCTGGAACCAATCCCCCACGATACGGAGGGAGAGCTGTACTCTTGGAAGCACAGGACATCATTCTTGTCATTGGAGTCAGAATGACATTTCCCCTCCTCTCCACGTAAGTGCCTCGATGCCAGGATTTCTTGCCCTGAGCACTGTTGACATTTGGGGCCAAATTAATCTTTGTTGGGGAGAAGGGGGGCTGTCTTGTGCATCATAGGAGGTTTAGCAGCGGCCCTGGCCTCTACCCACTAGATGCCAGCCGCATCCCCCCGACCCCACTTGTGACAGTTAAGAATGTCTCTGGACATTGCCAGATGTCCCATGGGAGACCAAATCGCCCCTGGTTGAGAACCACTGCTCCCGTGACTGGCCTGATGCATAGTCACTGGGGTTCCAGTCCAGCTAGCCTGGTCGTGGGCCAGACACTCAGGCATCCTCTTCACCGTGGCTTTCCATCCACATGGCAAACAAAGCCCGCCTAGTTTACTGAAAGGTTTTCCAGGTGGTTTCTCTCTGATGGGTCTGTTATGCTGCACCTTATATTTAAACGGAAATACACTGGCCTTCCAGAACTCTTTCTAGTTTTTGAAACTCTCTGTGGTTGCATGTTTACAGGCAAAACCCAACTCATTTGAGGATGACACTGCATGGTTTAAGAATCTTGTGTTGCCCGGGGACTGGCCTTCACATCTGAATTATTTGACATCTGGCAACAGGAGGGCTGAGAGAGTCCAGTGCACATCACTCCTGACTAATCTTTTAGAATTAAGATACTGAGTCCCTGTACCTGACATTTACTTGTACAGCACCCTCCTTTAAAACGTGATATATTTATTCATTTTCCAATTGCTTCTCCTCTCTCCATATCCCAGTGGATTAACTATCTGTGCTCAAGCCCCAGGGACCTTCTCTCAAATACTCCATCCAGGCTGCTTCTACTTCTATCCATGCTGTTTCCTCCTCTGGAAACACCCCCCTCTCCCCAGTTCCTCTTCCAAGCCGTCCGGCTGTGTGATTTCATAGCATCTTGAACTTAGGGTTGCCAGGTTTAGTGAATAAAAATACATGATGCCCAGGTAACTCTAATTTTAGACAAACAAGCAAAAATTTTAGTATAAGCATGTCCCAAATATTGCACGGGACATACTTATACTTTAAAAAGTTGTCATTTATCTGAAATTCAAAGTTATCTGGCATTTTTATCTGGAAACCCTACCTGGACTTCTCCTTCAGAGAACTTACCACAGGTGGAAATTATATTTTTCTTTGTGTGATTAGCTCCATGAGGGCAATGAATAAGTTTGTTTCTCCCCTGTTTTATTTCTGGCTCCGAGGAGCAAGCTTTGGGTACAGAGGGCATGAAATGAACTCTGATAGGTGAATGGATAAGCATGAGAAGGAAGGAGAGAAGAAGAGAGAAAAGAAGGAAAGCTAGGTAGGAATGGAAGCCTCACAGGGTATGTTCTGTGGATAATGAACCGCTTTTATGTCTTGGGAAGCACCACACGGCTTTGTACTTCTGCAACTTTGCCTGTTCCCTTCCTCAGCTGGTTAATGATCCCAGGGGTCTGAATGACTTCTTGGGGTCCTCGGGCTGGGTCAGAAGCCTCTGAGATCCCAGTGTATGCAGATCTTCTCTCTGATGAAGCACTTACCATATTATGTAATTATCTACTAATGTATCTGTCTCTCTTACCAGCCAATAAATTCCTTGAGGGCAGTCATGATGTCTCATTCATCTTGGAAACTGTGTAACTAGGCAGAGCTGGTAAATATTCAGCCAGTGTTCGTTGGTGTGTTGAGATATCAAGCTGACTGCCTAGTCTCAATGTAGCCCATGAGTAACAACTGCTGCTTCTACCCCCTTGGCCACCTTCAGACTGGTCATGGTACATCATCACATCAAAAACAATTAACAAGAAGAAAATGAAAAACAAAAACAACAAACCTGTCCCCAGTAGTCAGTAATGTCTTTTTTTTTAGTTGAAGGTTTTATTGGGATATGGTTATTTTGCTCATCCCAGATTTGTAAATTTCTAAATGTTCTCTGGATTTACATCTCTTCTCTCTATATACCCTTTACACCTCCCTGAATCTCCTCTTTATTTCTTCTCCCACCCCTGTCTGGCTACGTTGCCTCCAGGGTCCCCACGCACCTACCCCACCCCATCACCTGTAATTTGTGGGTTCTTTCTCTTAGGTAGGGCTGTTTAGTCCTCTCTGGACTTCTCCAATTTGCATCCCATTGAGGAAATCCTCAGCCCACTCAGAGAATTCTTCCTGGGAGTCAACTTCCTTAGAAGTTGGAGAAGGATAGGGAATTTTAAATTGGTAATTTAATTATGGCTTCCTGTCACAGCAGAAGATGGCACTTTCAATCACAGAGTAGGATTGGGATTAAAATAGAAAATCATGCCGATTGAATGCACAGAATGAAAGATTCCTAGTGTCAAGACCAGAACTACTGAGAAATGAGATGTGGCAAAAGGGAAACCAATGGAAAGGAAGGAGACTTGAGAAGATGCCAATTCTGAAGACTAAAAAGTCCTGGTTTAGAATAAGTTCTTAAACATCTCCCCTTTACCTAAAAATGATGGTGCCTCCTCCCTTAGGCTGGTTCCTGCTAGTGCTGTTGTGATTCATTTTCTGTATTAAGGCTGCCACTATGGGGCATGATGATACCTTAGAATGGAGTAGAGAGGAGGCCACCAGGTAAAGAACATGGAGTGCTTTCAAGGAATGCTTCTGAAAACACACACTCTCATTCTATTCTTTCCTTGTGCTTTTGTTGTTAGGAGCATATATGTATAATTGTCGTAGCTTCCTGCTGTATTGACCCTTTCATCATTATAAGATGTCCCTCTTTGTCTCTAGTAACATTTTTGTCTTAAAATCTATTTTGTTCAACATTAGTATAGCCACTCCTGCTCTCTATGTTTGCATGGTATGTATTTTTCTATCCTTTTATTTTCGACCTGTTTGTGCCTTTGAATATAAAATGTGTCTCTTGTGGGCAGCATATAGTTGGATCCTTTTTTTTTCAATCCAGTCTGACAATCTCTGCTTTTTGAATGGAGTGTTTAATTTACATTTAATGTAACTGCTGATGTTGTTGCATTTACATCTGCCATTTGGTTATTTGTTTTCTCTACATCCCATGTCTTTTTTGTTCCTCTGTTCCTCCTTTATTGACTTCTTTTATGTTAAATAGATATTTTCTAGTTAACAATTTTAATTATTTTTATTTCTTTATTTATTTTTACTGTATTATTTTGAGTTATATCCTTAGAGGTTGCTCTGGAATTCCTTTCAACTTTTAATTCTCATAAGAATCCTAGAATTTTGTATCACTGAATTTCATCACTTATTTGACAGATCAATTGTTTTATTCCACAAAGATTTATCAAACATCTACATGTGTCAGACCCTGTGGTAGACACTGGGGTCTCAGAGATGAACAGGTCAAGGCTTCTGCCCTCAAAAGAGGGAAGACAAGAAAGTCAGCTGTAATGATGCAGTGTGATTAGTGCAACATTACAGAGGATGCATGGGGTAATAGGTTATGTCCACAAGAACCAAAAGGAGACAAGTCCATTCAACCTGTAGGGGTCAGAAAATGCTTCCAAGAAAGCAAGAAGCCTGAGCTATATATTGAAGAATGAGTAGGAGTTAGTGGGTCAGACAGGTGGGAACCAGGTCTTCCAGAAGGAGGGAATAACCTGAACCAAAGCCTGGAGGCATGACAGACTGTGAGCCTTGAAAGTAATGCAAGGAGGTGAGGGCAGCTAGATCAAAGATCCTAGCTGGGCATGTGAAGGGAGAAAAAGCTAGAAAGACAGACTGCTACACCATCAGCTAAGGAATTTAGCTTCATCCTAAAGGCAGTGGTGAACTCCAGATGAATTTAAGCAAGGGGTCATATTTGCATTGTGGAAGACGACTGTCAATTATTTGGAAGACCAATGAGACAAGATACATCTGGAGGCAAGAATCAGAAAGGTTAGGGGATTGTTGAAAAGCAAATAGTTAGTTTAGGGGTGAACAAAAACTAGAACCAAGGTAATCTGATTCCCAGACTGCCGCTTTTTCCACTACATCATGTTGCCTTCAAATAAGGATATTTCCTTTCTGCCTCAAGTTAAGAAGTTTTAATTTAGTCTCAAAATGAACCCCATAAGATGAATTCAGACTTATGTATTGCTCACACAAGTTAACCACATTCAAAAATGAGAGGAAAAATACTAAGAGTTTTTCTTCCCACATGCTAAGTTCTATGACCTGATTAAACTCACTCATATTTTGTATTTTCAGGAGAAATATTAGGTCCCTCCATTTTTAATCATAATTTTAAAACAGAAATATGAAATTTCCTATCTCCTAAAGCCTGACTTGATATTAATTGAATAATGACTGTTTCTCCAACACTCTTTAGAGCACTTCAATTCAATCTAGGATATTTATTCAGGACATACCGAGTATGTGGTATTGTTCAAACAGCAGTGGAGGTAACCTAAAATACGTAAAATCTGGCGTCTCAAATCAAAGAATTTTCAGTCTCATAGTAGAGGGTCTTTTTGTGATTTCAAGAATGTTTTTAAGGTCTCAAAAAAAAATTGAACGCTTTAACTCAGCAATGCCACTTTAAAAAATTTATCCATGTGTAAAAATGAAAATATTTATTGTAGTATTATTTATAAGAGTAAACATGTGAAATAGCCTAAATGTCCATCAACAGGGAACGGCTGGGTATATGCAGACACTGGAAAATTATGCACTCATCAAAAAGGATGAGATAGTTCTATATTATTGACATAGGAAGATGGCCATGACATAGTTTGAGTGAAAAAACTATGTTATGTATAATATACATAATATGATTCCCTTTATTACAAAAATACGTATGTTAATACATGTCCAATAAAAGACTGAAAAGCTAGACACCAAATCTGATGGTAGTTTGAGGGTGGGAAATGGGTTTTACTTTCTACTTTGTACACTTCTGTCTTGTTTGAATTTTCATAATGAGCAGATATGCCTTTAAAAAGACTTTTCAGGGCTTCCCTGGTGGCGCAGTGGTTGAGAGTCCGCCTGCCGATGCAGGGGACACGGGTTCGTGCCCCGGTCTGGGAAGATCCCACATGCCGCGGAGCGGCTGGGCCCGTGAGCCATGGCCACTGAGCCTGCGTGTCCAGAGCCTGTGCTCCGCAACGGGAGAGGCCACAACAGTGAGAGGCCCGTGTACCGCAAAAAAATAAAAAAATAAATAAAAAGACTTTTTAAAAGCCCACTGACAGTATCTATGCAACCCCTGCCATAAATGGCCACTAAATCACTTCATTCTCTTAAATCTCAGCCACCTGAAGAGAAAGGAAAATGTCAACTTGATTAGCCAGAAATTGTTATAAAGAATAGTCAGACATTCAACTACGGCCCTTTCAGAGAACACTGTGGCAAAGTCTGGCCAGAGGCATCCTGGCTTCAGTATACAGGTTAAATGTCTTGTTGGTGAATACAGTTCCAAAGGTACGTTTCTGTTTTTGCAGTATGCGGGCCTCTCACTGTTGTGGCCTCTCCAGTTGCGGAGCACAGGTTCCGGACGTGCAGGCTCAGCGGCCATGGCTCATGGGCCTAGCCGCTCCGCGGCATGTGGGATCTTCCCGGACCGGGACACGAACCCGTGTCCCCCGCATTGGCAGGCGGATTCTCAACCACTGTGCCACCAGGGAAGCCCCCAAAGGTACGTTTCTTAAAACAAATTTGTTTCCTGTCTTAATATCTAGTAAACATTAGCACTGCTTGCTTTGTTTGCATCCAATACACCAGCTTCATTCTATATTTTTCTCTTCTGGGGCCATGTTCTTGCAACAGTCACTTTCAGTATCACAGTACCTGGCTTGTAATGCTATGGATAAGGAGGGGACGACCAGTTCTCTTGTTCACCATTGGGCAGCAAATGCCTTCCCAATCCTTGAAATCTCCACGAAACAAGCAGTAGTAGTAGGGTAACCAACCACCCTGATTTACTTGGGAATGATGGTTTCCCAGGATGCAGAACTCTTCAGCCCTAAAATCGTGACAGTCCCAGGCAAACAAGGATGTTGAATACCCTCGTAGTGGCCATTGCTGGGTATTTTTTCAGATGGCATTTTTCTACTCTTCCCCTACTCAAGACTTCTTTGTTGCAAGAGATTGTTGATGCTACAGAGCCCATGTCAGTGATTTCTCATGAAATACTCATTATAACCAAATTCCAACAACTGAACTGTTGCTCTGTTCAAAGACAGCCCTTCAAATGGGGTTTCCTGAGTGTTACTCTCCATTCTTCCTGTTCAGTCCTTCAGCAAGTTCACAGTATCATACAGTAGCAATCTTGATCTTGTAGCTTAACGCAAAGTCATTTATAGCCATAAGCCCAACGCATATCTCCAGAGATTAGAATCTCTCATTGGATGGGAATGGTGTCCAGGCATAGGTGATTTTATTATGTGCCAGGGGGAGAGAAAATGACCCAGTGGAAGACAGGTAGGGCTGGAAACTTGACACTTCTTCTTGGTCCTTGCTCATGGCTAGTTTGAGAAGGCCTTGTTAGCACATTCAGGCTTCGGTGCTCTGCACCAAAGCAGTTACTATTTAATCATAGCCCATGGCTAGGCTTCTCATGATTACAAGTTAGAAAACAGAAGGAAAAAATCGGTTAGGTATTAGCAGAATGATCCTAAATTTTGATCCAGTGGTCTGATTCTAGTATAGCTTGACTTTGCAAAATATGTTTAAATGTATTATACTACATGTATTTATTATTTCCACATAAAGGAATGGAAATTCATTTTGCAAGCTCATTTTCTTTTGAGACTTTAAAAACACTCTTGAGATCACAAAAAGACTCTCTTCTATGAGAGAAAATTCTTTGATCCAAGATGCCAGATTTTACGTATTTTAGGTAAAATCCAAATGGAGTTGCTTTTGCTGAGCCCCACATCACCAAGACTTGACTTAACTACAATTTTGGCTCTCCCAGAAATGGAATCTTAAACCAGTCGACCAGGAATCCCCTAATCAGCATTTGTCAGTAATCTTCCTGATAGACCCCTGCCATCTCCATAAAAAAAGTAACCTTGCAATAAGCAATCCGCTCTTTTGTCCAGTGCGACTTCCTTGTTCCTGTTCAATTCTGCCCACAAAATCTCTTGCCTTGGACTGTTCTTTGGAGCTCCTTTCTATCTGCTAGATCGGATGTTGCCCAATTCACGAATCGTTGAATAAAACTAATAAGACCTTTAAATTTCCTCAGCTGAATCTTGTTTTTTAATGAGTATATTCTCGCATTGAACAAGTTCATTTATTCTTTATTCATTCAACAGATATTAATGGAGCACTTGCCAAGTGCTGCGCAAATAAAACAGGTGTGATCCCTCCGCTAACAGAATTGAGGGAAAGCAGATAGTAATGATGTGATGGGAAAGCAAACAGTGTGCTAAGAGAGAAGGGTGTTGAGCTGGGGGATGAGGTCAGGGAAAGCCTTCTTGAGGTGTTGATATTTGCTACCTAAAAGTGTGAGAAGGAAAAGTTCACCAGGGGAGAAAGAAGAGAATCCAGGCAAAGGCACCAGGGGAAAAACAGCTTCCCCATCCTGGGAACTGAAAGCAAAGCACGCAGGAGAGGACTCAGGTGAGGCTGGGATGGAAGACAGACGGGGTGCCCTGTTATTTATGAAATGAAGATTGTAATTGACAATTGCATGCTTATTGCCTTTTCCTCTGTGTCCCTATAGCACGTGGTTCATGCTTTACGACGGACTGGTTCGTGCCATCATCTCTTTGTCCTTCTCTCCTCCACTAGCAGGAAGCTCCTTGAAAGAAGCTCTGCCTTATTCATCTCCATTTCCTTCCCATCCTCAGAGCCAAGCAGAGCCATCTGCACAAAAAGCATCAAAACGTGTGTCTGTTGGATCAGATTAGACTTTCTATTCCATCCTACTTTCATAACTTTCACTCCAAATTGTACAAGTTATATCTAATTTGTCAAGTATTATTTTCTCTTAAACTTCCACTGCTCTGAGCTGCACACAGCTCTGCCTGAAGACATCCTCCATTCAAACACTAAAAGGAAAAGAACTCTCTTCCTCCACAGAGAAGGAGGTATACCCCAAGACAATAGAGATGTGTGAGAAGAGGGACCAGGTTCCAAAACGTGATTTGTCTCTCTTTGAGAAGCATGATTCAGAGGAGGAGGAGAAGGACAGAGGGGAAAAGGGAAGGAGAGAGAAGAGGAAGGACAAAGGAGCATCTGAAAGGATGTTCTCAGTGTTTATCTGAGGTTGGCAGGATTATTTTAAAGGACATTTGCTCTCTTTTATAATCTTCAGTATTTTTTAATTAAAAAAATTAAATGACTATTATCATTATCACCATTATGACCATTATCCCTCTTACTATCAGAATAAAACCACCAGTTATTTTTGTTGGAGAAGGATTTACCTCCAGAGGGATTTTGGTCTGCAAGCATGCATTGTCTTTCTCTGGTCATAGCATTTCCACTGTATTTCCATAGGAGAACACACCTCACCCATGGAATGCTGTCTGGTGGGACTGGCAATCAAGATGGCGCCCTTCGCAGCCAAGGGCTGGGTCCTGATCTAACTGGGCCAATATACACATGCTATGTTCTGACTATGTTTGGCTTTGATCTTAACTTGGCTCTTCCAACTGACATTCAGCCACATTTTGGTCCCAGAGCTTGTCCACTGATAGAGAGGGTCCACTGTCCTGAGAGCAGTAGTTGCAAAGGTCAATACTGGCAGAAGGCACTAGGATGTGGGAAAAGCTTGTAGGGTTCAGCATGCCTTTTATAGGTTCTCATTTGGAGGGTTTTCACAAACAGGAGGTATGATTATTTTCAAGCAACAGAATTGACTCTGGTTAACTAAGAACTTTTCTCTGTCCTTTCCTGGGTATTTGAATCTTGAGCACAATGTCCCAGGGATGCAAAACAATGGGTCTGATTCAGCCCGATGACAGTGCCCTGAATTTTCTGCCACCTGAAACTTAATAGTTGTCACGGTTCCTCTTCTTCTTCTTCTTTTTTTTTTTGTGGTACGCGGGCCTCTCACTGTTGTGGCCTCTCCCATTGCGGAGCACAGGCTCCGGACGCGCAGGCTCAGTGGCCATGGCTCACGGGCCCAGCCGCTCTGCGGCATGTGGGCTCTTCCCGGACCGGGGCACGAAGCGGTGTCCCCTGCATCGGCAGGTGGACTCTCAACTACTGCGCCACCAGGGAAGCCCCTGTCTTTTTAAGGCCTGGCTATTTAGCTCTTTTTTGATTCGGGAAGGATTTTGACATGCTTCTAAATTCCCTTTTTCTCCTTTAGTTCCTATGCTTTGCAAATTTATTTAATGTGATCCACAGTAAGACATACAGAGCGGCCCAGTGTCTACAATCACACATAGGCATAAGTGAAATAAAACCTGCACAAAATAATATTTACTCTTAGTACCTTACAGGCATTCTTATATTTTCTATTCTCCTCTATTTCATTAAAAAAATTCCAGTTGCAACCTCTTAAACTGACCAATGGGTTACTCCCACACTTGGAAAGCCTCAGAATTATCCAGAGTCAATTTCTCTTGCTTGCAAATAATCCTATCCCTTGTGCGTGAGAAAAACCAAAATGAGCACCTTAAAAGGAACATTGAACCATACAAACTTTTCTCTCAGGCAGTGAACTCTCTCTAGCTACAGGACAAGCTCTGGGAGCAGAAAGCCAGCAAGTGGCTGGTTGGGAAGAACAAAGCCAATCACAGCCAGAACTTTCTTCTCCGGCAGCAATCAGAAGTCAGTTGTAATCCGACCTGTTGTGTTACGGTGCCTGCTGATTGTCTAAGACAGGAGCCACAAGCCTGCAGAGGCCAAATCTGGACTTGAGCTAAGAATGGCCCCCACATATTTAAATGATTGGGGGAAAAAAAATCAAAAGAATAGTATTTCATGACATGGAAAAATTATGTGAAATTCAAATTTCAGTGACCATAAATAAACATTATAAGGAGCACATTCATACCCATTCACTGAGGCATTCATCTATGGTAGCTTTGGGGCTACAGCAGTAGAGAGACACCATACAACCCACAAAGCCTAAAATATTTACTATCTACCTTTGTACAGAAAAAGTTTGCCAACACCTGATCTAAACACTACGGGGAGATTGAGAATGAAGTTAAGGCTTGGTTCCTGCTCTAAAGGTGAGATAGTCCCCATGCGACTGACACAAATCAAGGACAACTAAGCATGATATTGCACAGAACTGAGAAAGCATAACAGGAGGTCAAATGGAAGGAGTTCTTCAAAAGAACAGGTGCGGTGGAAGGACTGGGGGCTTCTGGAGGAGGTGAAGCTGGAACCTTTGGCAATTCCTGAATTTCTACGTAGGAAGGGCTTGGAGACAGTAATCTGGGGCTTGAAGCTACATTTGCATTTTCCTTACAGAAGAAAATGTGCAAATCAATTGTGTAAATCAGATGAAGTGCTTGGGCGAAGCAGGGAGAAGAATGGATCTTCCATGAGGAAAGGTAGGATTAAGTTTAAGCAGAAAGGAAGAAAGAAGGAGGGCGGAGTGGCAAAAGAAGGGAATAAGTACCATAATGACGATGATGATAACAGCAGCTCCCATGATCCGGCCCTTATCCTGCACTGGGCACTGTGTTCAAAGCGCGAAGGCTCGCCGTAAGTGTAAGAGGTAGGGACAGATGATCCCCATTTTACAGGTGAGGATGGAAAGCAGACCAATCTAACCGGAGCATTTAAAGTAGGGGTGTATTTTAGAGCAGGGTGGGAATAAGGCTTGGTTGGGAGGGAGTGTAGCAGGGCATTATGGAGAGTGGGGAAGATCAGGCAGAGTGTTTTATATCCGATTAAAAAGTGAAAACAAACCAACCAAATACGGTAGAGGAGTTTGTAATTGGCATCTGAGGCAATGGGAAGTTTTGGGAAAGGGAGAGATGGGCTGAGGGAGTGATGAAAACACTGGTGAACAGCAGAGCAGGCAGAACTGAGGCAGGAAACTAAGGCCAAGGCAGGTTTCATGCACCCACGGAGATTTGCTCCATGCGTCAGCCATGATTTCAGTCATGAAATCTACAGAACTACCTTTCACCCAGCAGTTTCCAAACTTATTGACCATCGGCCTCCCTTTTTCTTAGGAAACCTATCAACAGCTGTTATTCCTCAGAACACGGCTTAGAAAATGCTGCCTTCGAGAAAAGGCCTACAGTCATACGAGACATCATTGTATTGGCCAGTGGGCATCCAGAGGGCTGATTTTATAAATGTGGCGAGAAGACGAATGGAGACATGGATTTCTATCTTTAGATCTCGCTGCTGATAAACTGCTTAGTGGAGGTGCCAGATGAGCAGCAGTGTGTGCCGAGCTGGTAAGCCATCCAACACCACGGGGTTTAGACTCATTGGCCAACTTTTTAGATAATTGAGGTCTTCCCTGGTGGCGCAGTGGTCAAGAATCCACCTGCCAATGCAGGGGACACAGGTTCGAGCCCTGGTCCGGGAAGATCCCACATGCCACGGAGCAACTAAGCCCGTGTGCCACAACTACTGAAGCCCATGCGCCTAGAGCCCATGCTCCGCAACAAGAGAAGCCACCACAATGAGAAGTCCGCGCACTGCAATGAAGAGTAGCCCCAGCTCGCCACAACTAGAGAAAACCCGCGCAGCAACGAAGACCCAACGCAGCCCAAAAATAAATAAATAATAATAGAAATGGCAGCTGAGGAAATACTATAAATCTAGATACCTGATCCCAGTGCCACAGAAGACAAAGTAATTTCTCTTTCAATGCCATTTTTAGAAGCTGGTTAGCTGCTTGCCCAGGATCCTTTCCTCCCTAAGAAGTGAAGCACCTTTCCTCAGCTGCTAAGGAATCACACACCTCAATGCATTGAATTTCCATTATGTGCCAGTCCCTGTGTTAACAGCCTCTTCTTTGAAAGGCAGGTCTGTTAACCAGGCAGAGTTGGTAGTTATCAGTCACAGGATGATATGGTAATGACCCTGAACTCTAAAGATAAAAAAATAAATTATATATATATACGTATATATGTGTCTGCTTTATATATATGTTCACTACGTATATATATATATGTGTGTAATATATATCTGCTACATACATATATAATGTGTGTGTTTATTAAATATATATGTATGCGTGTATAGATATGTAGTAGATAATTTTAGTTCGCAGAGCAGCTAAATGGGTAACCAGCAAGGGCTGGATTTACCCACTCTCAACTTCAATCAAGCTGAACATCTGGATGATGCTTTAAAAAGTCAATAAAATATCCCCCATTTGGCATCAAGAGATGAACGGCTGGGTAATTAATAGACCGAATTTTCAGGCATTTTTCAGTGCCCCTCTGGACTCCATGTTTTCAAGCCCAGGTTTTCACTGAATCAGATTTCATTTGAAATCATTTTCTGCAATAAAGGATACTTTTCATAACTGTAACTCTTAAAAACTAGTAGCTTTCATTGTGCTTGTAAATGGTGGTTAATGAAGAACCTGAATTCTCATCGCTCCCTCTGCAGGAAAGCATGTAGATAATGTGGGGGGGAGGGGGGGCTGGAAGTGCTTCAGTGAAAAAGCACACGTGGTCTCCGGGCCACCTCGGCCAGGTTGTCTGATTCTAGTCTTTCATTGTCTCTGAGCTATTTTACAACACTGTGAGTAGTAGGTAACTGGTAACAACGCAAACATAATTCTCATACACATGCAAATCCTCTCTTGTCTAGAGGGGTCCAAATGACTTCTCTCTCCTTCATGGAAAACTCAGTTTTACTTTCCTTTGTGCCTTCATTTCAATATTTCTGATGCATAAATGAGTCCATTCTTCAGATTCTTTTGAATTGGTTATAACATCTACCTGGTTTCCCTCATTGATTGAGTAGAATAAGATCTTTAACATGTGTTCATTTTTATATCTTCGTGAGAGTCGTGATTTTACCTCTTTCTGAAAATTATCTTTTAACAGTAACATTAATTTTTTTCTGTATTCCCTGAAACATGCCTTTGTCTCCTGCCCCTGCCCCATTAGAACTACGGGTGAATTTCCACTGCATCTGACCTGTTGTATTGTAGGATAGTAGGCTGTTTCTTTGGGAAATGCATTAGCTAATGGATAATTATCTTTTCTAAATGCAGTGTATTGTGTTTTCTTTCTTCAGAAAAGGAGCTAAATTAATGGAGTGATGCGTCCACCAAACACAGGTTATGTATCTCTCCATCCATGACAAATTTTTGAATAATGGTTGCTAATAATAATACCAATATTATCTTTTGTGTTTGGAAATTGATGACTGATCTAGGGCAACAGGACAGAGGGGATGAATTGGTTTCCCAAGAGCGATGACAGATTTACAATTTAAGATTTAATAATTTATTTTACTGAGAGCTTTCAGGTTTAGCCATCATGCTAGTAGAGAAAGGGAGGGAACTCTTGTTTACTTAGCTGCATTTGATTATACAGGATAAATGGGTTCAAGTTCTATTTCTGCTACTGCCTAGCTTGAGCACTTGGGAAAATCATCTGCCTTCTGGGCAAGGGGTTTCTAACCCACTCTCAAAGGAGGTGGGGGGCATGGGCTAATTCTATTAAAAGCTACTGGGGGGGATGGTTTCTAATCTACAGCCAGAATTGGGGATCACATAGGAACTAGCCTATCCCCAGTAATAACAACTTTTATTCTGTGCCCCTACAGACACCGTAGAAGCAACTGAACATGAACTGAGACGTGTACACACACTGTCTCTCTTAAGAGGAGGAAGAGACACCTGAATCACCAGTAATACCTGATTTCTGAGTACACCTCTACACTAAGAACTTCGTCTGGATATCACTTATATGTGCAATCTAAAATATGACACAAATAAACTTATCTATGAAGCAGAAACAGACTCACAGACATAGAGAACAGACTTGTGGTTGCAAGGGGGAAGGGAGTGGGGGAGGGAAGGATTGGGAGTTTGGGGTTAGCAGATGCAAACTAGTATATATAGAACGGATAAACAACAAGGTCCTACTGTATAGCATGGGGAACTATATACAATATCCTGGGATAAACCATAATGGAAAGGAATATGAAAAAGGATGTATATATATAGTCAATCAAGTAAACTTCAATAAAATAAATGTTAAAAAAAAAAAAAGAACTAGGCATTCTTTTTCTCCCCCCACCCCACCCATAGAAGTGCTCATTTCTGTTTACAAAAACTGAGATGCCACCTGTCACCTGGTATGTTCTACCTTCTTGGTCCTTTCATAATTGTCTGGGCACTCTTTGGGGTGGTAATAAAGAAGAAATGGTCAGTCCCTGGACACAGATAATGTTCCAGAGAAATGGAAGTCACTGTTCTCTGGGCTGACATAAACACCACTCCTTTTGGTAGCAGAATTAACAGCTATTGTTTGAACAGTATTTCTAGTCATCTACCTGAAGCATTTTCTTTTGTAAATGAAAGTGACAATTTCTTCTTTGCTTCAATTTGTAGGAAGTAGAAATCTTCCAGGGCAGGAATGCCTGAGGAAAATCAAACCCATTTTGCATGGGGAGAGCTCTTGATGCTTCAGGAAGTTCATAACAGTGTTTCTCTTGGCTTAATCCTGAGCACATGCAAGTTTTTACTGCCAGCGCTTTGTGTGTGAACTGTGAGACATCTGAAGGAAAAGAGGGCAGAAACCTAGGGGCCAAGATGAAGAGATGGAACAGGAAAAGTCTTTAAACTCTTCTGCATCATGAAACTAGGCCATCTGCATCAAAAAAGAATTAGACCTGATCAGTGATTCTCAACTGGGGACAATTTTGCCTCTCTAGGGGACATTTGTCAATGTCTGGAGACACTTTTGTTGTCATAGCTGGGGATGGGTGGGGGACGTGCCATTGGTGTCTAGTGGGTAGAGGCCAGAATGCTGCTAAACATCCTACAATGCACAGGAAAGTCCCCTCAACATGGAATTATTACCCCAAACGTCAACATCAGCGCTGAGGTTCTCTCACACCTGTCGGGACAGCTATTGTTGAAAAGATGAATAATAATAAGTGTTGGAGAGAGTGTGGAGAAAAGGGAACCCTAGTGCACTGTTGGTGGGAATGTAGGTTGGTGAAGCCATTATGAAAACAGAATGGAAGTTCCTCAAGAAATTAAAAATAGGACCACTTTATGATCTAGGAATTCTACTTCTGAAGATTTATCCAAAGAAAACAAAAACACTAGTTTAAAAAGATATATGCATCCTTATGTTCACTGCAGCATTATTCACAATAGCCAAGATGTAAGCAACAGAAGTGCCCATCAATAGGTGAAAGGATAAAGAAGATGTAGTATATCTATACAATGGGTCATTACTCAACCATAAAAAAGAGTGAGATCTTGCCATTTGCAACAACATGGATGGACCTAGAGGGTATTATGCTAAGTGAAATAAGTCAGACAGGGAAAAGACAAATACCACATGATTTCACTTATATGTAGAATTTAAACAACAGAACAAACATAACAAAACAGAAACGGGCGCAGATACAGAGAACAAACTGGTGGTTGCCAGAGAGGGTTAGGGGAATAGGTAAAATAGGTGAAGGGGATTAAGAGGTACAAACTTCCAGTTAAAAATAAATAAATCAAGCGGATGTAATGTACAACATAGGTATTATAGTCAATAATGTTGTAGTAACTTTGCATGGTGACAGGAGGTAACTAGATTTGTCATGGTGATCACTTCATAATGTATAACAATATCGAATCACTATGCTGTACACCCTAAACTAATATAATACTTAAGTCAATTATACTTCAATAATTTTTTTAAAAAGTAGTGCCACGATTGAGAAATCCTGGACAAATGGATTCCAAATTTCCTTCTAGCCCCAAGACATCATGATGCTAAAACATAATTTCTAGTCCCAAATAAGAAATCTGTTACTATTGTGTCTCCCAAAATCCATGTTGAAGCCCTAACCTCTAATTTGACTGTATTTGGAGATAGGGTCTATAAGGAGGTAATTAAGGTTAAATGAGGTCATCAGGATAGGGCCCTGATCAGATAGAATTAGTGTCCATCAAAAAAAGACATAATTCTCGCTCTCTCCCTCTCTCTCTGTCCCCATGCACTTGCAAAAAGAAAAGGCCATGTGAACACACAATGAGAAGGTGGCCTCCTACAAGACAAGAGGCCTCAGAATGAAACTTTGCCTTTTCAGTACCTTGATCTTGATCCCTACCTCCAGAACTCTGAGAAACAAATTTCTGTTGTTTAAACCACCAGTCTGTGGTATTTTGTTATGGCAGCCTGAACAAACTCATACAGCTACTTATAGTAACTGTCACTGTTAATATATTCTTAGGTTTTTACTATATGCTAGGCCCTGTGCTAAGCATTATACCTACCTTATCACTCTTACTTCTCAACATCCCCCCTGTGAGGTTGGAATTATTATTATCCCTACAGAAGAATAAATGAAGGCTCAGAGAGGGTATAAAAACTAGCCTAAGATCAACCAGTTAGTAAATGGGAGAGATGAGCTATGAACCTAAACAGCCTGAGCCCTGGTTAAGAATTCATGTATTTAATTACCATAAGATGTCACTTTCCCTAATTGACTGTCTTATCTACTTAAACTTATAAACTTCAAGGGAAGGCAGGATACAGAAAAGGGCCAGAGGAGGGTGAAATTGCCAAAGAATGTGGAAATCAAAAATCTCCGTATCTTCTTCAAAAAGTCAAGTATAAAATTACCAATGGCCCAGCAACTCCACTCCTAGGTATACACCCCCAAAGAATTTAAAACAGGTGCTCAAACACTCGTTCACAAATGATTATAGCAGCATTATTCCCAGTAGCCAAAAGGTAGAATTGACCCAAATACCCATCAACTGATGAATGAATAAACAAAATGTGGTGTATTCATAAATGAAATATTATTCATAAAAAGGAATGAAGCACTGATACCTGCTACACTATGGATGAACCTTGAAAACATGATGCTAAGTGAAAGAAGCCCAGCACAAAAGGTCGCAAATTGTATGATTCCATGTATATGAAACATACAGAATAGGTAAATCCAAAGAGACAGAAAGCAGTAGGGGAAGGGGTACAGGGGGAGGGACTGTTTAATGATACAGGGTCTCCTTTTGGGGCAAAGAAATGTTTTGAAACTAGACAGAGGTGATGGTTGCACAACACTGTGAAAGTACTAAGTGCCACTGAATTGTACACTTTAAAACAGTTAAGGGTTAATTTTATGGCATGTGAAGTTGACCTTAATAAATAAAATCTTGATCTCAGTAGAGAAGAAAGACATATAAAGCCAACCTAGTCCTGGCTTTGGATAAGTATTTGAGAAAGAAAGCCCTGCTACAAGGCAGAGCTGACCCTTACAAAAGTGGACCTCTTAACTCCTGGATCCCAGCCCGGCCGCCTGCGCCCCTGCTGGGCTGCTCTTCTGGAGGTCATTTGCACTTGTTTTAGATGTGCTCCAGGGACACCTTCCCTACATCTATTTAAACAGATGAAGACGGATGGATTGTGCAGTGGTGGACGGCAGGTCTCCAGCACTAACAGTGCACCGCAAACACGGAGTGGGTGAAATGGTCTCACCAGGAGTGCTGGGTGTGAAAGAACCAAATGGAACCAAAATGGAAATAATTTAAGCACTTTTGTTCCTTGTCACAATGATAGCCACTTTTAAGAGCCACCTGCATTTCATCCCTGGAGTAGGGCCTGGACAAATTTCCAGCTTTCAGCTATCTTAATTCCTTCCTGGACTGAGGAGGGTGCTATAGACTGAATGTTTATATCCCGTCCCAATTCATATATTAAAATCTAATCCCCCATGTGATGGTATTAGGAGGTGGGGCCTTTGGGAGGTGATTAGGTCATGAGGGTGGAGCCCTCATGAGTGGAATTAGTGCCCTTATAACAGAGACCCCAGAAAGTCCCCCCACCCCCTTCCTCCACATGAGAACACAGCTAAAAGACAGTCATCTATGAACCAGGAAGCCCCTACCAGGCACTGGATTTGCCAGTGTCTTCATCTTGGACTTCTCAGCCTCCAGAATTGCGAGAGTGAAACTGCTGTTGTTTGGAAGCCCCCCAGTCTATGGTCTTCTGTCACAGCAGCCCGAATGGACCAAGACAAAGGGGTATAAACACAGGAAGAAAAACACGAAGTAAGGAAAGACTGGTTTGTCCCTTCCTCTGCTAATTATTGTCTATTTCCCAAATTTATCTCTGGGACCAGGATTATGGAGAGAGTTGTTTCTTTCTTCTGCCCTGGGATCACCAGGAGAAAGCTGGCATGTGGACTAACTTCCCTGGTGGTGCAGTGGTTAAGAATCTGCCTGCCAATGCAAGGGACATGGGTTTGAGCCCTGGTCCAGGAAGATCCCACATGCCACGGAGAAACTAAGCCCTTGCGTCACAACTACTGAACCTGAACTCTACAGCCCATGAGCCACAACTATTGAGCCTGAGTGCCACAACTACTGAAGCCTGCACGCCTAGAGCCTGTGCTCCGCAACAAGAGAAACCACCGTAATGAGAAGCCTACGCACTGCAATGAAGAGTAGCCCCACTGCTGCAACTAGAGAAAGCCCATGCACAACAACAAAGACCCAAGGCAGCCAAAAATAAAATTATTAATTAAAAAAAAAAAGAAATCTGGCACGTGGGAACTGCAATGGGAGAAGGTCTAAGTGGGAAGGGTCAGCATGGTGACAACCTAGAATCTTTAAAATTGGTTTCCACACACTATTTCAGGTGCCTTTCCCTTTAAAAATATGGAAAGCCAATGGAATTTAATATAGTTGGAAGCTTACAAGTAACTAAAGGGGAAGTTATGGACTTTTTGATAGTCCTAGATTCAAATCCTTTCTCCGTTGATTAATGGGGCAAGATTTTCATCTCTCTGTTCCTGGATTTCCATATATATATTAATACACACACACACACACACACAATGCTTTAACTTATAGGGTGGTAGAGGGGAGTAAATCAGATAAAACTGTATCTCTTCAATTTTGAGACCACTTTCTTCTCCCACATTTTAGCATTTCTGAAGTTAGGATGCCCCTTCCCCATCCCACAAATGCATAATTTAACATAAATGTATACATGTGATAATATTAAGTAGATTTTTTTAGTGAAGTTTTCCTTTTAATTTTCTTTTTTGCTTGACTCTCCATTGCCCCCACCTCACTCTGGCACTCACATCAGCCCCGTCTCCCCCGCTCACCCCCCATCTTCCCCCAGGTAGCCTATAGCAACAACTTGTTATGCATTTTCCATGTTTTTCTCCGTACTAATAAAATCACACACATACAAACACGCACACATATCCATGGATGCATATATATTATATGTGCTATATACAGAGAAAGACGTTTTGTTTTATAAAAATGAGATCCTGTTATATACATTTTCCTTGATCTCATTTTTCTCCGTCAATAATACCTCTAAGACAACTATTACTACTCTAATTTATTCCTTTGTAACGGCTCCCTACCTTTCACAGTGGATGAACAATAATTTATTCAACCATTCTTCTACTCTTGGGCCTTCACTGTGTTCAGTGTTTCGGTTTTCTGTTTTTTGCACATACTCCCTTGTACACTGGTGCTTCTATTTCTGTTGGGTAGGGTCCCAGAGTCAGACTGCTGGGTCAAAGCATATGAGTATTTTAAACTTTAATAGATGTTATCTGACTGCTTTCCCCAAAGGCTGGAACACTCAACAATTTCGCCAGCAGCATCTAAGATGACTCTGCTCTCCGCATGAAATTAAAAGGACTTTTAATGGACCAGTACATTTAATGCTGCCATGCTGTTTTTTGTTCTTTTTGTTCCAAAAAGATGTGATTGACTATGAATGGTGCATCCCACATTTGCTGACATCTAAGAATCAAGAAGATATGGTATATATGTCAAGCACCTTGCCCAGCCTACACCCATCATAGCATTCATGGTGCACTGCCAGTTCACAATAATAGTAGCTATTCCTGTTGTTTTGTATCTGATCTGAAAATCTTGCAACCTTCCCTCAAAGCAGGAAAGCAAGAAGGCTCATCTACCCACAGGAGCAGGAACAAACTTTCTAAAGCAGGAGATGGGCAGGTGATTTCGACCAAGACTCCAGCTAACTTTATTTCTTTTTAGTTTGATGATTTTGAAGGTTTGCAAAACACAGTTAAATCATTTGCATATCAATCTTTGTGGATTAACAGTGGCCCAATTCAGCAACTGGTGATTTTTTTGAATGTGAAGCTTCTGAGTGCTGGGTGATGTGATAGACACCGAGCATTCAGCATTCAGCAGTGAATGTGACACGCAGAGTTTCTGTGCTCATGGCACTCACAGGAAAACAGAATCAAGTAATTGCACTCCAGGTTAGCCCAGAAAACTTGGTTTGACCCTATTAGGACTCACTTTCTCAAGGGCCTGCAAAAACACACCTGTGGCCAAACAACTGAATTAATCTCTTGAAAACATTTAGCTGTGAGGGCATCGGGTCAGCAAGCTGACTGAATTCTGTTTCTGAAGGACTGGGAGACACAGCAACATCTCTTGGTCCTTTGGTTTTGCATCATTGGAAACAGGGACTGTTCCCAAAGAAGTTTTCTCAACTTTACTGAGGTATAATTGACAAAAATGTGATATTTAAAGTGTACATTGAGCTTCCGGGAAGATGGCAGAAGAGTAAGACGCGGAGATCACCTTCCTCCCCACAGATACACCAGAAATACATCTACACGTGGAACAACTCCTACAGAACACGTACTGAACGCTGGCAGAAGACCTCAGACCTCCCAAAAGGCAATAAACCTCCCACGTACCTGGGTAGGGCAAAAGAAAAAAAAAATAAACATAGACAAAAGAATAGGAATGGGACCTGCACTAGTGGGAGGGAGCTGTGAAGGAGGAAAGGTGTCCACACACTAGAAAGCCCCTTCGCGGGCGGAGACTGCGGGTGGCGAAGGGGGAAAGCTTCGGAGCCGCGGAAGAGAGCACAGCAACGGGGTGCGGAGGGCAAAGCGGAGAGATTCCCGCACAGAGGATCAGGGCCGACCAGCACTCACCAGCTCGAGAGGCTTGTCCGCTCACCCGCCGGGGCGGGCGGGGCAGGGAGTTGAGGCTCGGGCTTCAGTCGGAGCGCCGGGAGAGGACTGGGGTTGGCGGCGTGAACACAGCCTGCAGCGGGTTAGTGCACCGCGGCTAGCCGGGAGGGAGTCCAGGGAAAAGTCTGGAGCTGCCGAAGAGGCAAGAGACTTTTTCTTCCCTCTTTGTTTCCTGGTGCGCGAGGAGAGGGGATTAAGAGCGCTGCTTGAAGGAGCTCCAGAGACTGGCGCGAGCCGCGGCTAAAAGCGCGGACCCCAGAGACGGGCAGGAGACGCTAAGGCTGCTGCTGCCGCCACCAAGAAGCCCGTGTGCGAGCACAGGTCACTATCCACACCTCCCTTCCGGGGAGCCTGTGCAGCCCGCCACTGCCAGAGTCCAGGGACCCAGGGACAACTACCCCGGGAAAACGCACGGCGCGCCTCAGGCTGGTGCAACGTCACGCGGCGCGCCTCAGGCTGGTGCAACGTCACGCGGCGCGCCTCAGGCTGGTGCAACGTCACGCGGCGCGCCTCAGGCTGGTGCAACGTCACGCCAGCCTCTGCCGCGCAGGCTCGCCCCGCACTCCTTCCCCTCCCTCCCCCCGGCCTGAGTGAGCCAGAGCCCCCGAATCAGCGGCTCCTTTAACCCTGTCCTGTCTGAGCGAAGAACAGACGCCCTCCTGCGACCTACACGCAGAGGCGGGGCCAAATCCAAAGCTGAGCCCCTGGGAGCTGTGAGAACAAAGAAGAGAAAGGGAAATCCCTCCCAGCAGCCTCAGAAGCAGCAGATTAAAGCTCCACAATCAACTTGATGTACCCTGCATCTGTGGAATACATGAATAGACAACGAATCATCCCAAATTGAGGAGGTGGACTTTGAGAGCAAGATTTATGATTTTTTTCCCCTTTTCCTCTTTTTGTGAGTGTGTATGTGTATGCCTCTGTGTGAGATTTTGTCTGTATAGCTTTGCTTCTACCATTTGTCTTAGGGTTCTATCCGTCCGTTTTTTTCTTGTTTTGTTTTGTTTTCTTAATAATTACTTTTTATTTTAATAACTTTATTATACTTTATCTTACTTTATTTTATTTTACTGTATCTTTCTTTCTTTCTTTTTTCCTTCCTTCCCTCCTCCCTTCCTCCCTCCCTCCTTCCCTCCCTTCTTTCTTTCTTCCTCCCTTCCTTTCTTCCTTCCTTCCTTCCTTCCTTCCTTCCTTCCTTCCTTTCTTTCTTTCTTTCTTTCTCCTACTTCTAATTCTTTCTTTCTACTTTTGCTCCCTTTTATTCTGAGCCGTGTGGATGAAAGCTCTTGGTGCTGCAGTCAGGAGTCAGTGCTGTGCCTCTGAGGTGGGAGAGCCAACCTTAGGACACTGGTCCACAAGAGACCTCCCAGCTCCACATAATATCAAACAGCGAAAATCTCCCAGAGATCTCCATCTCAACAACAGCATGCAGCTTCACTCAACGACCAGCAAGCTACAGTGCTGGATATCCTACGCCAAACAACTAGCAAGACAGGAACACAACCCCACACATTAGCAGAGAGGCTGCCTAAAATCATAATAAGTCCACAGACACCCCAAAACACACCACCAGACGTGGACCTGCCCACCAGAGAGACAAGATCCAGCCTCATCCACCAAAACACAGGCACTAGTCCCCTCCACCAGGAATCCTACACAACCCACTGAACCAACCTTAGCCACTGGGGACAGACACCAAAAACAACGGGAACTACGAACCTGCAGCCTGCAAAAAGGAGACCCCAAACACAGTAAGATAAGCAAAATGAGAAGACAGAAAAACACACAGCAGATGAAGGAGCAAGATAAAAACCCACCAGACCTAACGAATGAAGAGGAAATAGACAGTCTACCTGAAAAAGAATTCAGAATAATGATAGTAAAGATGATCCAAAATCTTGGCTATAGAATGGACAAAATGCAAGAAACATTTAACAAGGACCTAGAAGAACTAAAGATGAAACAAACAATGATGAACAACACAATAAATGAAATTAAAACTACTCTAGATGAGATCAATAGCAGAATAACTGAGGCAGAAGAACGGATAAGTGACCTGGAAGATAAAATAGTGGAAATAACTACTGCAGAGCAGAAAAAAGAAAAAAGAATGAAAAGAACTGAGGACAGTCTCAGAGACCTCTGGGACAACATTAAACGCACCAACATTCAAATTATAGGGGTTCCAGAAGAAGAAGAGGAAAAGAAAGGGACTGAGAAAATATTTGAAGAGATTATAGTTGAAAACTTCCCTAATATGGGAAAGGAAATAGTTAATCAAGTCCAGGAAGCACACAGAGTCCCATACAGGATAAATCCAAGGAGAAATATGCCAAGACACATATTAATCGAACTGTCAAAAATTAAATACAAAGAAAACATACTAAAAGCAGCAAGGGAAAAACAACAAATAACACACAAGGGAATCCCCATAAGGTTAACGGCTGATCCTTCAGCAGAAACTCTGCAAGCCAGAAGGGACTGGCAGGACATATTTAAAGTGATGAAGGAGAAAAACCTGCAACCAAGATTACTCTACCCAGCAAGGATCTCATTCAGATTTGATGGAGAAATTAAAACCTTACAGACAAGCAAAAGCTGAGAGAGTTCAGCACCACCAAACCAGCTTTACAACAACTGCTAAAGGAACTTCTCTAGGCAAGAAACACAAGAGAAGGAAAAGACCTACAACAACAAACACAAAACAATTAAGAAAATGGGAATAGGAACATACATATCGATAAATACCTTAAACGTAAATGGACTAAATGCTCCCATCAAAAGACACAGATTGGCTGAATGGATACAAAAACAAGACCCATTTATTTGCTGTCTACAAGAGACCCACTTCTGACCTAGAGACACATACAGACTGAAAGTAAGGGGATGGAAAAAGATATTTCATGCAAATGGAAACCAAAAGAAAGCTGGAGTAGCAATTCTCATATCAGACAAAATAGACTTTAAAATAAAAACTATTAGAAGAGACAAAGAAGGACACTACATAATGATCAAGGGATCGATCCAAGAAGAAGATATAACAATTGTAAATATTTATGCACCCAACATAGAAGCACCTCAATACATAAGGCAAATACTAACAGCCATAAAAGGGGAAATCGACAGTAACACATTCATAGTAGGGGACTTTAACACCCCACTTTCACCAATGGACAGATCATCCAAAATGAAAATAAATAAGGAAACACAAGCTTTAAATGATACATTAAACAAGATGGACTTAATTGATATTTATAGGACATTCCATCCAAAAACAACAGAATACACATTTTTCTCAAGTGCTCATGGAACATTCTCCAGGGTAGATCATATCTTGGGTCACAAGTCAAGCCTTGGTAAATTTAATAAAATTGAAATCGTATCAAGTATCTTTTCCGACCACAACGCTATGAGACTAGATATCAATTACAGAAAAAGATCTGTAAAAAATACAAACACATGGAGGCTAAACAATACACTACTTAATAACGAAGTGATCACTGAAGAAATCAAAGAGGAAATCAAAAAGTACCTAGAAACAAATGACAATGGAGACACAACGACCCAAAAATCTATGGGATGCAGCAAAAGCAGTTCTAAGAGGGAAGTTTATAGCAATACAATCCTACCTTAAGAAACAGGAAACATCTCGAATAAACAACCTAACCTTGCACCTAAAGCAATTAGAGAAAGAAGAATAAAAAAAAAACCAAAGTTAGCAGAAGGAAAGAAATCATGAAAATCAGATCAGAAATAAATGAAAAAGAAATGAAGGAAACGATAGCAAAGATCAATAAAACTAAAAGCTGGTTCTTTGAGAAGATAAACAAAATTGATAAACCATTAGCCAGACTCATCAAGAAAAAAAGGGAGAAGACTCAAATCAATAGAATTAGAAATGAAAAAGGAGAAGTAACAACTGACACTGCAGAAATACAAAAGGTCATGAGAGATTACTACAAGCAACTCTATGCCAATAAAATGGACAACCTGGAAGAAATGGACAAATTCTTAGAAATGCACAACCTGCCAAGACTGAATCAGGAAGAAATAGAAAATATGAACAGACCAATCACAAGCACTGAAATTGAAACTGTGATTAAAAATCTTCCAACAAGCAAAAGCCCAGGACCAGATGGCTTCACAGGCGAATTCTATCAAACATTTAGAGAAGAGCTAACACCTATCCTTCTCAAACTCTTCCAAAATATAGCAGAGGGAGGAACACTCTCAAACTCATTCTACGAGGCCACCATCACCTTGGTACCAAAACCAGACAAGGATGTCACAAAGAAAGAAAACTACAGGCCAATACCACTGATGAACATAGATGCAAAAATCCTCAACAAAATACTAGCAAACAGAATCCAACAGCACATTAAAAGGATCATACACCATGATCAAGTGGGGTTTATTCCAGGAATGCAAGGATTCTTCAGTATACGCAAAACAATCAATGTGATAAACCATATTAACAGATTGAAGGAGAAAAACCATATGATCATCTCAATACATGCAGAGAAAGCTTTCGACAAAATTCAACACCCATTTATGATAAAAACCCTGCAGAAAGTAGGCATAGAGGGAACTTTCCTCACCATAATAAAGGCCATATATGACAAACCCACAGCCAACATCGTCCTCAATGGTGAAAAACTGAAAGCATTTCCACTAAGATCAGGAACAAGACAAGGTTGCCCACTCTCACCACTCTTGTTCAACATAGTTTTGGAAGTTTTAGCCACAGCAATCAGAGAAGAAAAGGAAATAAAAAGAATCCAAATCAGAAAAGAAGAAGTAAAGCTGTCACTGTTTGCAGATGACATGATAATATACATAGAGAATCCTAAAGATGCTACCAGAAAACTACTAGAGCTAATCAATGAATTTGGTAAAGTAGCAGGATACAAAATTAATGCACAGAAACCTCTGGCATTCCTATACACTAATGATGAAAAATCTGAAAGTGAAATCAAGAAAACACTCCCATTTACCACTGCAACAAAAAGAATAAAATATCTAGGAATAAACCTACCTAAGGAGACAAAAGACCTGTATGCAGAAAATTATAAGACACTGGTGAAAGAAATTAAAGATGATACAAATAGATGGAGAGATATACCATGTTCTTGGATTGGAAAAATCAACATTGTGAAAATGACTCTACTACCCAAAGCAATCTACAGATTCAATGCAATCCCTATCAAACTACTACTGGCATTTTTCACAGAACTAGAACAAAAAATTTCACAATTTGTATGGAAACACAAAAGACCCCGAATAGCCAAACCAATCTTGAGAACGAAAAATGGAGCTGGAGGAATCAGGCTCCCTGACTTCAAACTATACTACAAAGCTACAGTAATCAAGACAGTATGGTACTGGCACAAAAACAGAAACATAGATCAATGGAACAGGATAGAAAGTCCAGAGATAAACCCACGTACATATGGTCACCTTATCTTTGATAAAGGAGGCAGGAATGTACAGTGGAGAAAGGACAGCCTCTTCAATAAGTGGTGCTGGGAAAACTGGACAGCTACATGTAAAAGTATGAGATTAGATCACTCCCTAACACCATACACAAAAATAAGCTCAAAATGGATTAAAGACCTAAATGTAAGGCCAGAAACTATCAAACTCTTAGAGGAAAAGATAGGCAGAACACTCTATGACATAAATCACAACAAGATTCTTTCTGACCCACCTCCCAGAGAAATGGAAATAAAAACAAAAATAAACAAATGGGACCTAATGAAACTTCAAAGCTTCTGCACAGCAAAGGAAACCATATCCAAGACCAAAAGACAGCCCTCAGAATGGGAGAAAATATTTGCAAATGAAGCAACTGACAAAGGATTAATCTCCAAAATTTATAAGCAGCTCATGCAGCTCAATAACAAAAAAAAAACAACCCAATCCAAAAATGGGCAGAAGACCTAAATAGACATTTCTCCAAAGAAGATATACAGACTGCCAACAAACACATGAAAGAATGCTCAACATCATTAATCATTAGAGAAATGCAAATCAAAACTACAATGAGATATCATCTCCCACCAGTCAGAATGGCCATCATCAAAAAATCTAGAAACAATAAATGCTGGAGAGGGTGTGGAGAAAAGGGAACCCTCTTGCACTGTTGGTGGGAATGTAAATTGATAGAGCCACTGTGGAGAACAGTATGGAGGTTCCTTAAAAACCTACAAATAGAACTACCATATGACCCAGCAATCCCACTACTGGGCATATACCCTGAGAAAACCATAATTCAAAAAGAGTCATGTACCAAAGTGTTCATTGCAGCTCTATTTACAATAGCCCGGAGATGGAAACAACCTAAGTGCCCATCTTCGGATGAATGGGTAAAGAAGATGTGGCACATATATACAATGGAATATTACTCAGCCATAAAAAGAAACGAAATTGAGCTATTTGTAATGAGGTGGATAGACCTAGAGTCTGTCATACAGAGTGAAGTAAGTCAGAAAGAGAAAGACAAATACCGTATGCTAACACATATATATGGAATTTAAGGAAAAAAATGTCATGAAGAACCTAGGGGTAAGACAGGAATAAAGACACAGACCTACTAGGGAATGGACTTGAGGATATGGGGAGGGGGAAGGGTAAGCTGTGACAAAGCGAGAGTTAGGCATGGACATATATACACTACCAAACGTAAGGTAGATATCTAGTGGGAAGCAGCCTCATAGCACAGGCAGATCAGCTCGGTGCTTTGTGACCACCTAGAGGGGTGGGATAGGGAGGGTGGGAGGGAGGAAGATGCAAGAGGGAAGAGATATGGGAACATATGTATATGTATAACTGATTCACTTTGTTATAAAGCAGAAACTAACACACCATTGTAAAGCAATTATACTCCAATAAAGATGTTAAAAAAATTTTTAAAAATAAAGTGTACATTGTGGTGATTTGATATAGGTAAACATCGTGAAGAGATTCTCACCGTGTAGTTAGTTAAAACATTTATCACCACACGTTTATGTATTTGTTTATTTTTTTTGGTGAGGACATTTAAGTTCTACTCTCTTTGCAAATTTCAATGATATAATTCAGTATTATCAACTATAGTCATCATGTTTTATACTAGATCCTCAGACCTCATCTTTTAAAAAAAAATTTTATTGGAGTATAGTTGATTTACAATGTTGTGTTTGTTTCAGGGGTACAGAAAAGTGAATCAGTTAAACATATACATAGGTCCACTCTTTTTTTTTTTCTTTTAAGATACTTTTCCCATATAGGCCATTACAGAGTATTGAGTAGAGTTCCCTGTGCTATACAGCAAGTTCTTATCAGACCTCATTCATCTTATACCTGAAAGCTGGTAGGTACCCTTTTACCAACCTCTTCCCATTTCCCCCTCCCCCAGCTCGTAGCAACCACTTTTCTACTGTTTCTATGAGACTGATTTTTTTTTTTAGATTCCACGTGTGATACCATGCACTATTTGTCTTTCTCTCTAACTTATGTCACTTAGTAAAATGCCTTCAAGTTCCATCCATTTTGTCACAAATGGCAGGATTTCCTTCTTTCTCATGGCTGAATGATATTCCATTGTATATATACAGCACATCTTTTTTATCCATTCATCGGCTGATGGACACTTAGGTTGTTTCCATGTCTTGGCTATTGTGAATAATGCTGCAGTGAGCATGGGGGTGTAGAGGGCTCTTTGATATCCTGTTTCCATTTCCTTCAGATATATTCCCAGAAGTGAGATTGCTGGATCATATAGTAGTTCTATTTTTTCCAAAAGACCTTAAGTCACCTGAAGGCAGGGACTTTAGATGTCCTACTCAAAGGGCTACTGTACTCTCAAGAGCTTAGCACAATATCTGGCATATAAGAGGCTATCATTAAATATGTATTCAATGGATGAGGAAATGAATGGATGAATGGACAAATACATGAATGAATGACTTACCTGTTTGGGAATTTTAAATAAACTGAATAATTAGTGTCATGTATTATAGTTATTTTCCAATTTGCATTTTATGAAATCTAGACATACTTGTCACCATCTTATAATGCAGTTGTTCGTGATTTATCCAAATAAATATGTCCCTGGAAACCCTAGTCTAGTGCAAGCAGCCTGGGCTGTTGTGTCCTTGCTCAGTCCATACTGGCTGCACCCCTTCCCTGGAGTGAGTCCTTAACCTGTGTCCCCACTTACAAAGGGCCATGACGACTTCTGCCCTTTGCCCTTTTTTGTAAAGAGTAAATTAGAAAACACAGGAAAAGTATAAACTGGAAAGTGCTATAAAGGTAAGAGGCCATTACTATTACTTCTCCCGACACCCATAATCCATGCACCTCTTTAAAACCTACTGAAAGTGAGAATAAGCAGCACTGGTACTGATGTATTTAAATTCCGAAGACCTCAGGCTAACAACAGTTATTTCCCACCTGTCACATTGCCTATGTTTAGAAGACCCTCTTTCTTTCCTCTCCGTAATCAACCACCAATGCTTTTTCCCTTCCAGATGTCTGTCTGGTTAGTCCCTTCCTCCCAACCCACTGCCACTGCTTTAGACGCCAGTCCCTGTGAACTCATGATCAGATGATTCCAAAACACACCTGGTTGGTCCTCCACCGCCCCGGAGTCCCTGCCCTTCCATTCCATCTGCAACCACTGCCAGACAAGTCTTCCTAAGATGCTACTTTCTTTACCTCTGCCCCTTGTCCTGCAGTGGCTCCATGCAGCCTGTCATTTTTAATCTGCTCAAGTCTAGGGGCCCTGATCAATCAACCCTGGACTTCCCCAATCCACCAGTGCAGCCAAGTTCATGCATGCCTCCAACAATCTCCTTACACATCATCACCTCCACACTTTTCCTGAGGCCAGACCACCCACTTTAACTTTCCTCTTTTCCTTCTTTCCAATTGTTTAAATACTACCCAGTTAAGGTCCACTTTATATCCTGTTCTGTCAGCATCATCATCATCAACACCATCACCATCATTTAGGGAGACTGTGGCTTTCCACATTCTCTGCAAGGGCTTTCCACATTATCTCACTGAATCTTCCTCATTACCCTATGAGGCAGGTCTTCTTACTATCTCCATTTTATAGATGAGAAGACGAGGGACTTCCCTGGCGGTCCAGTTGTTAAGACTCTACGCTCCCAATGCAGGTTCAATCCCTGGCTGGGGAACAAAGATCCTGTATGCTGCACAGTGCGGCCCCCCCCCCCAAAAAAGCTATGTATAGCTGAGAAGATGAAATTCAGAGAGGTTAAGTAACTAACCCAAGGTCACAGAGCTAATAAGTGTTAAAGTCATGATTCAAATGCAGGCAGAATTCCCACTCTCAAACACTAGACTGTCCATGAAATCTTTCTTGGTCACCGCCAGGGAGGCCTCTCTCTGGGAAGCTACAAGTTTTCAAAACAGGAAAATTCTTCTGCTGCATTTCTGTAAATGTCTTTAAGCTCCCACCGCAGTTTTACCCTGAAGGCACTCTGAAGCAGTGAGACCTAGTCCTCAAGTTTACAAGGGATGCGTTTGTAATGGAAAAGGAAATTAATGAGCCAGAGAACAGAATCAGTACTAAGAAACCCAGAGAAGTGTCTAACCGACCTTATCTGTATCTGTATTAAGAGCGGTTTTACTAATCCCAGGAAATAAGAAAGGCAGTAGGATGAAGTCACCTGTGCTGGGTTCAAGTTCCAGCTCTGCCACTTACTAGCAGACTGGCATCGGGCAAGTTGCTTAATCTCTTTGAGTCTCAGTTTCCTCATCTGTAAAACAGAGCAATAAATGGCTCCATTGCACCTCACATCATAGGGTGTGTTGGAAGGAGTAAATTAGAGCATGCATGTGAACACGTGCTTGGAGCAGGCACATAGTAAGTGTTCAGTGTATGATATTTCTTACCATCATTCTCTTCTACTTCTCTTAAAATCACTAGTTTTGCTCCTTTAATGTCAAGGCATTTTAACTAAAAAATAA
Organism: Leucopleurus acutus; assembly: GCF_964270905.1. Lineage (NCBI taxonomy): Eukaryota > Metazoa > Chordata > Mammalia > Artiodactyla > Delphinidae > Leucopleurus > Leucopleurus acutus. The sequence goes on from NC_139158.1 coordinate 26,362,282, forward strand.
CTATCAGTAAGTCAGACTCTGACTCATTCAAACAAACAAAAATCCCCAAACTTAATTCTAGCAGTCTAGTCCTTGGTCACCCAACGTGGACCCTGCAGGAAATGTGGAGCTGAGCCTTCTCCTGTCTAGCCTCCTACAAACTTATCTGGACTCCAAAATGCACTCACCTCCTGCCCGTCTTGTCTCCCTCACTTTTTAAGAGCCTAGCAAGCACGACTGATCCAGCTGTAGTTCCTGGGTAAAATGTGCACGTGTGCCATTCCCTCTGCCTGGAATGCTGTTCCCCTCATTCAGTGATGAAATTGTTCACCTTTTCAGCCTACTTCAAGAGTCCTTTTCTCTTCCAGACCCCAGGACCATCCCTCGGTGTGACCACTGGGACCTACAATATATTTGTTATTATATTATATAAATTATACCTGTATTTATTTCTTTTTTATTTTTATTTTTTTGGGTGTGCCACACGGCTTGTGGGACCTTAGTTCCCTGAACAGGGATCGAACCTGGGCGCCTGGCAATGAGAGCACTGAGTCCTAACCACTGGACCGCCAGGGAATTCCCATCTTAACCATTTCTAAGTGTACAGTTCTGTGGTATTAAGTACATTCCCATTTCACAGATGAAGAGAGTGGGGTCCAGGGAAGTTAGGCAACTTGTCCAAGATCACAGTGTTGGGAAGCAGCAGAGGGAGGATTGGAACACAGCCAGCCAGAGAACTCCTTAATGGTGAAGTCTGGGTCTTCTTCATTAGCTAACGCATAGTAGGGGCTCAAGCCCATTGGGTAAGTGAATAGTTAGGGAATGAGTGGATTGTATGGTAAGCATCCTTGGGGGAGCTTTGTGAGTGATGTTCTGAAGCGCAACACATAAAGAGCCTCCACCTGTGCTTATCTCCAGCCCTCAGGATCATCCAGGTAACAGGTGATTCACATGAGTGAAACAGACCCCAAGGTTTCTTTCCAAGGGGAAAGAAACAAACAAAAAAAAAGTGGTGCATGGCCTTTGGGATCTCCACCTCCTTGCCTGAGGCTGGCAGCTCACCTGAAATGCCCTTCTCCCCTCTCTTCACCCACTGAAACCCTGCTCAGCCTTCAGGTCCAGTGCAAACACTCCTCCTACTGTCATGCTGGAGCCCCCAGGAAGAGCCAATCTCTTTTCTGCTCGTTTCCCACTTGTACCTTCATTTAGCATCTATTTCATACTGTTTATACCGGTTTATAATATATATCATGATGTTCTTCACATCTGTGCTCCCCTTCCTCAAATCTGTAAGCTTCTTCAGAGTAGGGGCTGTGTCTTATTTCATCTCTAATCTCTGCAACATCTGGCGCGGTGCCACGAATAACAGACACTGACCAGGAATATCTAGAGTCAAAGAGAGCTAGAATCAGGCTCCAGCTCTACCATTCACTAGCTTCGTGGCCTTCAGCTTTCTTAACCTCCTTAAGCCTCAGTTTCCCCATCTATGAAAGGGGAATAATTATCTGCTGACCTAATAGAGTTGTTAGAATTTAATAAGCTCGAGTTCATAGCTAAGGCTCACTAACTACTATTATTATTAATAAGTGTTTAATAATTAATCCAAGACCAAGAATAGGCATAACTGATTTTTCCTTCAATGGACATATAAGAAGGAAACGCTTGCAAAAATGAAACTTAAAATACCGAATAAACAGAGCTATGTAAATAACTGGTTTTGTTCAAAGGACATACAAGATAATATCATATTCATCATCTTTGCCTTCCTGCTATTATGGTTCCTGCAATAAAGTTACACAGTCAGCTGCCTCTCCAGGGAGACTGCAGAGACTAGCACACCTCCTAAACCTTAACCCGATGCTCAGTCTCCCAAAAGGTGGTCCATGTTGCCTTTACCCTTGTCACTCCTTTCACACTAAGGAAATTCCTACCACTTATCCAAAATGGGATTGATTAGGAAGGACCCTGGGACTACAGCGAACAGTGATTACATCGATCACCACTTGCCCCATGGTCTGATTCTTCATCTAGTAGCCGATGTGACCTTTTAAAAACAAAAACCAGCTCATGTTAGTTAAGCTAGACAATCAGCAGCAGCTTCTACAACAAGAATAAAATCTGTACTTTCTTTTTTTTAATCACAACCTACAAGGTCCTACCCAGTCTGGCTCCTTGCTGATTTATCTCCTCTCTCCACTCTGACCCTCCCGGTTCCAGCCACCCTGGCCTTCTGTCTCTTCCTCTAACATACCAAGGCCCTTTGCATTTGCTTCTTGGATCCTTGACATTTACATGGCAAAGTGTCACCTCCTTAGGAAAGCATTTCCTGACCACTGGACGGGAAATATCCCTCCCCTATTAATTCCCATATAACACATCATCATCTGAACGACATTATTTATTTGCTTATGTATTGTCTGTCACCTTCACTCCCAGCCCACTTCCTGCTTTCCCCTTGAATAGAAGCTCCATGCAGGCAGGAACCTTGCCTGTCTTGCTCCACACTGTGTCTGAGCCCCTAGAACACTGCCTGGCACTTATAAAGCAGTTAATACCTATTTATTGAATGAATAAATGGGGAAGGGGGAGCAGATTATGGTAATTTTTCACTTTTTATTTTTATATTTCAGATGAGTTTGAATTCTTTATAAAGTGCATGTACTACTTCTGTAATAAGAAAAGAGAAATAAGACTAAAACAAAACTGAAATAATAAAATTAGCATATTTAATCAAATAGATGAAAGTAACACAAATTCTTTCCCAAGTATCTATAATATAGATTGCCGGCAATTCATATTTTTCAGTCTCCACACTGTTTATTAAACCTGAAACATTGGCCAGTTTAATGATCTGTTTGCCAGTCGGCACACACCCTTGGATTTTTAAATAATTGTCATCTCTCCTGGGCTTATAGAAAGATTATCGTTTGAGCTTTCCACTTTATTCCAATCTCCTACTCATAAGCACATTTATTTCCACCTCTATGCTTTTGCCAATGCTGTTATCTCTCCTGGCATCTCCTACCCGCTGTGCCACCATCCCCCACCTCCCCTGTCCAAAATCTTGATCATCCTTTAAGGCACACTCAAATCTTTCAAGAAACGGCCATGACCACCAACAACTGTGCTTTTAAAAAGCTCTGTGCTTTGTCAAAAGGCACCTTGTCTTTGTGTCTCCCCTAATTAATTACAGTTGGTTGAAAGCAATACTTTTATATATCTAACCACACTGAAATGTCACTATGCATTTTCCAACTGAGTAAAAAAAAACAAAAAACCTACTCACTTCTAGTGGAAAAATGTTGTCAGAAGTGGATGGGAGGGCTTTCCTGGTGGCGCAGTGGTTAAGAATCCACCTGCCAATGCAGGGGACATGGGTTCGAGCCCTGGTCCGGGAAGATCCCACATGACACGGAGCAACTGAGCCCGTGCGCCGCAACTATTGAGCCTGTGCTCTAGAGCCCGCGAGCCACAACTACTGAAGCCCGTGTGCCACAACTACTGAAGCCCGCACGCCTAGAGCCCGTGCTCCGCAAGGAGAAGCCACCACAATAAGAAGCCCGTGCACCACAACAAAGAGTAGCCCCCTGATCACCGCAACTAGAGAAAGCCCGTGCACAGCAATGAAGACCCAACGCAGCCAAAAATAAATAAATAAATGTATTAAAAAAAAAAAAAAAGAATAAGTGGATGGGAGCAATTCCTTAGACTCTTTCTCAAAGAGAAAATACTAGGTAGTTTCCAAGGGTGCAAAAGCCGTTTCCTACACCTTCCCATAAGGAAGAAGGTGGTATCTACACAATCATTACCTGGAACTTACAAAGAAATGCATGCAAGGAAAAACTGGCAGGCTGGAATAATCTCCTCCAATGCTATTGGGCACCATCCTCTTATGTCCTATTGCTGTGGTCCCCAACCTTTTTTGGCACCAGGGACCGGTTTCGTGGAAGACAATTTTTCCACGGACCGGGGGTGGGGGGACGGTTTCAGGATGATTCATGGGCATTACATTTACTGTGCACTTTATTTCTATTATTACTACATTGTAATATATAATGAAATAGTTATACAACTCACCATAATACAGAATCAGTGGGAGCCCTGAGCTTGTTTTCACTTGTCACTCACTGATAAGGTTTTGATATGAGTCTGCAAGCAATTGATTTATTATGGTCTCTGTGCAGGCAAACCTCTCTGCTAATGATAATCTGTATTTGCAGCCGCTCCCCAGCGCTAGCATCACAGCCTCAGCTCCACCTCAGATCATCAGGCATTAGATTCTCATAAGGAGCGCGCAACCTAGATCCCTCGCATGCGCAGTTCACGGTAGGGTTCGAGCTCCTATGAGAACCTAATGCCACAGCTGATCTGACAGGAGGCGGAGCTCAGGCGGTACTGCAATGATAGGGAGAGTCTGTAAATACAGATGATGCTTCACTCACCTGCTCGCTGCTCACCTCCTGCTGTATGGCCTGGTTCCTAACAGGCCACAGGCTGATACCGGTCCATGGCCCGAGGTTGGGGACCCCTGCCCTATTGTGACAACCATTCAGCATGGATTGAGTGCTTACTGTATGTCAAGCACTGTGCTAAATGCATTATATACATTATCTCATTTAATCCTCCCAACAGCCTGAAGTGGTCCTTACTATCCTGTTGGAAGATGTCACTGAGAGGATGGAACTGCCAGCTGACTCTTGAGCAGGACTGGGGTCATCGGAGGCTCCTCACCCCTCCCGTCCTTGAAATGCATATTCCACCCATTCTTCTTGCACTAGGAGCCAGTTCAAGGATGCGGCTTTGAGAGAGTAGGATGTTGTTGAGACCATCAGGATGGGATACACCACTGAACCCCATTAAGGCCTCTATGTAAACTGTTGAGATTCTGGCGGGCCGGTGCAGAGATCTTGTGGCACCCAAGACAAGCCTCGTATGTAAGTTCCCTTGTTGCTAAACCTGCCACCTACCAATCCGGAGTGGCTGTCTCTTTCTTTGGCCTCTTCTTGCCCTCTGAGTATGGGGCCAGTTTCAGATTTCAGCTGGCAAGTTCCCAAGGGTTCAAACCAACATATCCCCATTTTATAGATGAGACAGCTAACTTCCAGAACAGTTCAGAAATTTTCCCAGGGTGACAAAGCAACAAGGTGTTAGAGCTGGTTTGGATCCATGTCACCTGATTTCAAAACTCTCATTCTTAGCTACTATACTATTTATAGCTTCTACCTAGAAACTCTAGCTAACATTAAAGAGAATGGTTAATACAACCTTAACTGAAAATGACCAGTTTTGCAATCTTTTTCCCCTTTTCAAGTCTTTTTAAGTAACTCCTACTCAGTGTTTAACATAAAATATTTAAATATGTGTAAAAGTTAAACAGAGAGTGTCTTCTTTTTAACGGGCCTCTCTTTTTCTCCAGCATTTCCTGCATAGTGACATTGGCTTGACAATTATTATGCCACAGAATCAATAGTACTAATTTTCACACTTCATTAATAAATAAGTGGAGGCCCCAGATGTTATGGGATGGATCCACAGATCCCCTGGGAGTTGAGAGAGAGTCCAAAAAGAAAAAAAAGGCCACTTAAAAAAAAAAAAAAAGTTAGGCTGCAGACAAGAGTCTAGAGATCAAAAGTCTAGATTCAAAAGTGAAACTCTGAAAAAAAAAAAAGTGAAACTCTGGATCAGTGCTTTAAGAAGATTTTGAATTTGAATAGGTAAAAATGAAAGAAAAAAAAAGATTTGGGGATCCACACCAAAAGCAGATCAGAAACTGTGGTCTTGCATCTGAATGGGAAGCAAGAGTGAGAATCTTTGTTGGTTTGGAAGAGAGAGGATAAGAAAGCCTTTCCGCCAAGCTTTTAACAGTTTGCAGCCTAAGACTTAGAAGTACAAAAATTTCAGGAGCAAAAATGCTATAAATCAGGTTTTCACTGCAATTTTTCTGTATGCTTGAAATTTTTCCTAATAAAATGGTGAGAACATAAAAAAACATAAGAGAATTACTAGGGACCTGGCCAACATTGCAGCTTTAGTCCATAGTGTTGATTTATGTAATTCTTTGCAAAGGATAAAAACAGGTTTTCCTACAGATGTAGTAACAAAATAATGGAAGCAGCCAATATATTCAGCACTTACCTTGAGCTCTACCTACATCATCTTATTGAATGTTCACAATTAAGCCATAAGGTATGTATGTATTATTATCATCTCCCTTTCAGAGAACAGAGGCAGAGTGAGGCTTAAAAAAAAAGTGACTAGTTATAAATTCAGTCACATGTCAGCAAGGGGGCAGAGCCAGGATTCAAACCCGGGGCTTCTATTCTGCACAGACCCAGTAGTCTTTCAAGGCCACTGTGAACTCCAGAGACCAACAGGCTGCCACATACTTAAAATCACTGAATGTGTTCTGGGACTCTCAACAGATTTAGAAAGCTTCCTGAAAATGTGAAAGCAATACACCTTCAGGTTAAAAGCAGAGAGGGGCGCAGGGGCCCAACAAACCTGAGTTCAAATCCTGACTCTGCCACTTAAATCACCTCACCTAGCAAGCCCCAATTTTTCCATCTATGTAAGGGGAGTCATAAGTCATAATATTCCCCTCAAGGAGGCTGTTCCAGGGATTGAATGAGAGGATGCATTTAAAGTTCTTAGCACAGGCAAGACCTAATACATGGCAATCTATCAACAAAAGGCAGCCATTGTGGGTATTATTTTGAGCTTGCAGGAAGACCAGAGACCCTCAGCCCTCGTGTCATGTTAAAGTACCAAAGCCAAAGGGTTTTGAAAGGATGAAACGGGAGGAAGGACCCATATTTTAAAAGGAGAAAGAAAAGAAAAGGAGAGAGGCTGGACACACTCTGGTTTCCAGGTGCAGAACTAAGACATTTGACTGTGATTTCTACTTGAACCCATGAAAACCAGAGTACAGTTGAGCCATTCTTAAAAGATCTTCTTAATTTGTAATTACAGGTATGGAGAAAGCACACACACACACAATCTTCTACCAGGTGAAGACAGGAAAAGAGCATATTCACAATACTTCGGTCCAACATAGCTCAGCGCCAAGGCAGGAAGCTGAGGGTCCTTGTGAAGGGCGAGACGGCCCTTCCCAGCCCGGATGGAGGTACAGAGCTAAAGCAAGCAGTGCAAGGGCAGGGGACTGCTAAGCGCCCGGGGTTTGCAGGGAGGGCTGGTGACGCTGGGACCCCTGCAGCTGCCTCTATACTTTGAGAGCAGGAGTTTCAACTACTGCGTCCTATTCATTAAAAACAAACAATCCTTAGTTTATTTGTTAATGTTGTTGACCCCAAAATACCGTAGAGAGAAGTAGCAAATACAGTCTGTCCATTTCAGAACTGCCTTCTAGGACTGTACCCAAACCAGAGACTTTGAGTCAAGAGAGAAAGAAGGGCGTGCACAGGGTTAACCTTCCCCTAATCCTTTCCCTCCCACTCGCGACCCTGGAGAAGGCAGGAGAAGAAACGCTGGGAATTTCAGGTGTGCCCTGAACCTCACGCCGGGGGAGAAGCAAAAGCAGAAACCCAGCGGACACTCCCCCCTCTCCAGAGACGTGGGCGCTTTCCAGGATGGTCCAAAGGCTCCAGCGTCCTAGTGCATCCCGGTGGAGAAAAGACCCTCCTCCCTCGGCTGCGGGAAAGACCCTACTTTCCAAGACCGGCTGCGAGCTTGGATCCGGGACTACCGAGTCCACCCCAGACTCCCGGCTCAGCTGCCTGGAGATTCCCGAGCCTCCCGGTGAAGCCCAACCCGGAGGCTTTTGTTCGAGGGAGAGAGCGTCGCAGCGCAGCGCATCCCCGCAGCGCTGAAAGCCCCGCTGCGGGGGCGCCTCCCTCGCTCCGCTCCCTACCAACCCCGCGCTCCCGCGACCACCCGCTCCAGCGCACGGATCCCCAACTGTCCCACCCCCCGCCCGAATACTCACTTCTCCCCAGTCCCTCCGCTTTCCACGCCGTCTCCTCCACCGCCCCATAGCGCCTCAAAGGCTTCTCAGCTTCCAGATGGATGGACAAAGATTGGTTTAACTCCATCGCTGATCTCCGCGGGCAGGTCGACGGGTCTCCCTTTACTCCATCCCCGCTGCGGGTTGCAGGGAGGGAGGCGGCTCCAGCCAGCAGCGTCTTAAGGGGCCGGGCGCTCGTGACGTTGCTCCATCTCTTCCGCCGCCAGGGCCGGGGACAGCCGACTGGTATTGGGGGGGGGGGGGGGAGAGAGAGAAAAAAAAAGGATGAGGACGCATGCGCAATGGAGGCTTGGGGCGGGGAGCTTGGGGGCTGGGTAGACAGAAAAGAGGGTAGGTGATAACTCTACGAAGAACAACAAAACAACTAAAACAGAACCATCACAAAGGAAGTAAAAACAAGGCAGCAGCCCATACTGGGGCTTGTGACATCAGCGTGCTGCTAGGTTTTGAGTGGGATTTGTGAGAGCATCTCTATCTGGGGGCAATGGATCCATCTTTGTGGCGAGTGTTACAGAAGCGTGAGTGTGGACCTGGATCTGTGGGTTCTGGGCTTGGCTGAGTGCGTTTTTGTGACAATCTCTGTCATTTGCATCCGTGTGTATTTTGAATTTGAATTTGAATATAAAATGGGACAGTCTTGTCTGCCGGTGTCTGTGTCCTCTCTGTATGTGTTTGCATGAACTTCAGAGAGACATGAAACTATTTTGGACACAAGTATAACAAAGCTATTTGGAACATGGGTCTTTACTTTCCAGAAACCCAGAGGTTTATCTTAACCAACAAAGCACGGCAGCATTAAAAGTACAAGGTAAAATCAGCAGCTAGACTGATTTTTAAAATAGTACTATTTATTGAATGATGGCTAGGTGCTAAACACTCCCCAATAACTCTGTGAAACAGATACTGTTTTGTTAGCTTTGTTTTATAGAAGATGAAACTGAGGTGCCGCAAGATTAAGTTATTTGCCCAAATTCCCACACTTACCAAGTGGTCTGGTCAGCACTTGAATCCAGACTTAGCCTCTTTATTGTACTGACCTTCTTGACTGCACAGGTATGTAGTTTTGTACTGGGCTGGGGGAGAAGCTCTATAGGACATGTGTTGTTCATTTGTTGTTTGTTGTTATTCTTAAGACATCATCTGGGGCAAGTATCCACACAGCTTGTGGAGGTATGAAAAGGCTTTAAGAAAATGATTTATCAACCAGCAGCAAGAGGCTTCAAAAATTTATGATCAGGGAAGTACTTCTAAATAGCTCATGAGAGAAAAAGGAGATAACAATGAAAAATTTTAAATATTTAGACCTTGATAGTCATGAGAGTATCACATATCAAAACTTGTAAGTTTTGATGCAAGTAAATGCATAGCCTTAAATGCATGCATTTAAAAATGTAAGTCTAAAAATAAATGGGTTAGGATGAATAGGTAAGCAAAATGTGGTCTTTCCATACAGTGGAATACTATTCAGCCATTAATAAGGAAGGGGGTTCTGCGATATGCTACAACATGGATGAAACTTGAGGACATAATGCTAAGTGAAATAAACCAGTCACAAAAAGACAAACACTGTACAATTCCACTTATGTGATGTTCCTAGAGTAGTGAAAATCACAGGAACAGAAAGTAGAATGGTGGTTGCTGAGGGCTAAGGGGAGGGAAGAATGCAGAGTTTTTGTTTAATGGGTATAGATTTGCAGTATTTCAAGATGAAAAGAGTTTTGGGGGTGGATGGGGGTAATGGATGCACAACAATGTGAATGTATTTAATACCACTGAGCTATACACTTAAAACTAGTTGAACTGGTTAAAAAAAAATCATTGTATTCAACTGAAAAGACTATAAGAGAAAAGAAGAGATAAAACCTAAGTGAAGTAGAAAAACAATAATAAGAGCATAAATTAAGGTAATAGGGACTTCCCTGGTGGCACAATGGTTAAGAATCCGCCTGCCAGAGCAGGGGACACGGATTCAAACCCTGGTCCGGGAAGATCCCACATGCCGCGGAGCAACTAAGCCCATGCACCACAACTACTGAGCCAGCGCTCTACAGCCTGTGAGCCACAGCTACTAAGCCCACATGCCGCAACTACTGAAGCCCGCGTACCTAGAGCCCATGCTCTGCAACAAGAGAAGCCACCGCAATGAGAAGCCCACACACTGCAATGATGAGTAGACCCTGCTCCCCGCAACTAGAGAAAGCCTGCGCACAGCAAAGAAGACCCAACACAGCCAAAAATAAATAAATTAAAACAACAACAACACTGAGTGGAGAAACTGGAACCCTCATACATTGCTGGTGGAAATGTACAATGGTGCAGCCACTTTGGAAGACAGTCTGGCATTTTCTCAAAAGGGTAAACACAGTTATCACATGACCCAGCAATTCCACTCCTCAGTATAGACCCACAAGAAATGAAAGATACATCCACACAAAAACTTGTTTGAACAAATGCTCACAGCAGCATTATTCACAATAGCCAAAAAAGTGAAAACAACCCAAATGTCCATCAACTGATGAATGAATAAATAAAATGTGGTATATTCCTACAGGGGAATGTTACTTGGTAATAATGAGGGATGAAGTACTGATACACGTTGCAACACAGTTAAATCTTGAAAACGCTATGCTAAGTGAAAGACACCAGTCACAATAGACCATAAGTTATATGATCCCATTTATATAAACTGTCTAGATTCTTTATCTACAGAGAAAACATTATAGCAAATCAACAGAGAAAGAAAGTAGGTTAGTGGTTGCTTAGGGCTGAGGGTGGAGGAAAATAGGCGAAGGCAGGGACTGCTAAAGATTACAGGGTTTCCTTTTGGGTGAAAATGTTCTAAAATTGTGATGATGGTTGCATAACTCTAGTAATATACTAAAAACCTTTGAATATGTACCTTTAAAAGGGTGATTTGAATAGTACATGAATTATATCTCAATAAAGCTATTAACAAAAAAAATTAAATTGAATGGAATTTAACCATTTAAATCACAACACATTATCATAAGGTTAATGGAGACTAAGGCCAGCCTGTGCAGCCAGCCAGCAGGGAATTCCAGGGGTCTGGCCACACAATCCAAATCTGTCCTGGTCCTACCTGGGGTTTGGCATTACCTGATGGTGGTTGTCCATTCTAGCTTGTGTGTGTGTGCGTTTTTCATATTCTTTTCCATTATGGTTTATTACAGGATATTGAATATAGTTTCCTGTGCTAAACATAAAGACCTTGTTGTTTATGCATTCCATATGTAATCCTTTGCATCTGCTAATCCCATACCCCCGATCCATTCTTCCCCCATCAGCTTGTGTGTTGATGGATGTCACTTGAGGTCCTGTGGCAACTGGAATTTCCAAAACAATGACAGTGATTCCAGGACAGTGATTCCCCAGTTAGTGGCTCAATTACACGGCCCGATTCAGAAAAATTAGGCTAGGCAAACACCTCCCCACCCATCAGCCCACCCCCGCCAACCCTTCTGTCTCCCACTTAATATGTACTTAGGCCAGCATTATCCTGGGGTTTTAGTGAATTAGCCATTTTGCTACTAGCATATAGGCTATATATATGTTAGTAGGACTACAGTGATGCTTCTGTATCTGGAGAGATAGTAAAAGTTTCAACTGCAATGCAAACATATTCATGAAAGAACATCAGAAGGATCATTTCCTATTCCCATGATATGTCTTTCATTCCAGTTTAAATCATGGAGAAAGGGGGAAAATGTGGGTGTGGAGATGCACTGATATTGTTCAAGCTATTTTTACTCTCACAAAATGGGTCCCTCCCCTAATGGCCCCAATTTCTCCTAATAGATCATTTTTTTATTAAAGCATATCATTTATCAGCCTTGTCTCTCTTTGATTCCTGGAAAACATTCTTTGAATATTTCAGGGAAAGACGTTACTAGCCATTTAAGTGGAATGCCCCCCATAATCAGTATGGCATTATACCTTGTATTCCAACTGAATCACATCCTGTCAGTCACACACTCTGATTATAGAAACAGTGGAATAGCCAGAGAAGAATTGATCTGTGTGTCTGTAGAGAACAAACGTATGGACACCAAGGGGGGAAAGTGGGGGGGCAGGGGATGAATTGGGACTGACATACATACACTAATATGTATAAAATGGATAACTAATAAGAACCTGCTGTATAAAAATAAATTAAATAAAATTCAGAAGTTCAAAAAAAAAACTGGGAAAAGAAAAAGAATTCATCTGTGTTTCAATGAAAAGCCTAATGCAGAGGGAAAAAAAATCTCCCCGTGTCTCAAAGAAATATAAGAAGTGTTGCTTCTAGAACGTGGGAATTCCAGAAACTATGATTTGCATGAGAAGAAACATTAATTTTAAGATTCAGAAGAAAAAGTTCTAGAGGTTAGGGCCATAGATGGAAGTCAGGATGCTTGAGTGAGATCATGACTCCATGAATGGAAGCTATTTACCTTAAACCAACTATGGAAGCTGTCCAAGAAATAGTTTCCTTTCCTGTAAAGTGGGGTTAATTATGAAACATGCTTAGTACAGCACATGGCACAGAATAAATATTCAATAAATGTCATTTATTCTATTAATTTCATCACTGCTGCCAATACTTGAAGTTAAAAGTTAGCTTCCGTGCTGTGCTGTAGTCATCAAGTTATCAAGATCATCCTTACATAAATCCCAGAATATGCAACTCTATGAAGTCATTACATTTGTCATAATAATATTCCTAATTTTACAGACTCTTCCAGGGAGATCGGTGTTATCCAGTATTAACACGTTCCTAAATTGATGGTTAGCACATATCTTGGAGTTCCACAGATGAGGAGTTTCAGGAAGCAGTGAAAGAGATTCACAGAGAAGGACTGGAAAATGCAAAAACTGGACCAGGTTGCATGCCTCCTGCACAGTGCAGGAGCCTACCCCATGCCAACTGCTCTGCAAAGAAGTTGTCACTTATGCTTGCAAGGCAGACTCCAAAGCAGAACCGTACACTTTCATCAGGCAGAGTTGGGATTAGTACAGCTCTCTTCTCTCATCAAAACTGGGGTGTTTTGTTGGTTTGTTTCATTTGTTTATTTTTTATTTTTATTTTATGTTATTTTTTTTGGTGTGTTCCATTTGTAAAGTCAGTGATCAATGTCTTAAGAAGGCATCACTTTCATAAAGCAGATCTGGGGTTTTAGTGTTTCATTTCTATAATAAAATAACATATCATCAGTTTCCAACCCACATAAACACAAGACACACTTGGGACATGTTAGTAGGCATGTAAAGAATATTACCTGTAGAGCAGAGTGATAAAAAAAACTTGGGCTCTGTCATCCTGGCTCCACCACTTACTAGCGGTATGACCTTGGGCAAGTCACTTCCTCTCTATTCTCCTGAAAATGCTCTAAAGATCCGTAATGGCCTATTTTTTGTCACATCCAATAGCTTCTTTCCAGTCATCATCCTATTTAATCTCTCCGAAAATATATAACGCTGTGACCAGACCCTACTCCAAACTCCCTCTCTACCCAGTTTCCAGGACATGCTCTCTCCTGTCCTCTTGGTTCCCACTCCTGCTGTTCCAGTCCTCCCTTCTCGTCTCCTTCACAAGCTCTTTCTCCATCACTCACCCCCTTCAGTTAAGGTTCCCAGTGTTTATCCCTTTCATCTTCTCCTCTTCTCATTCTTCACCTCTTCCTAGTTAAACCCATCTTCTGTTCAATCTCCATCTCCAGCCCCCGTCCTTCTCTCCTCTTAGAAACATCCAGCAGTCTTGGGGAAATTGATAAAAAGAGGAAAATGGGTTTGGAAGAGAAGATAGAGTTAAAGAGAGTTCCAGAAAGCACACTGTGTATTCCTCTTAAAGGAGGTTTAGAAGAGAGAAAAGAAGCTGAGGAAACATACGCCGAAGACTTCGGACCTGAAATCCTGCATCCGTTGGAGAGCAGGGAGCTGGTACTTCTGCCCAAAGTGTTCAAGGAGTGGGATCAGGTGTTTTGGCTGTGCTGGGGCATGAAGTTATTAGGAGTGAGGTCAATGCTACATGCCTGTAAGAGGGTGGTGGTGGGGGGAGTCTGAAAAAAAGTCCCCAGGGCATGTGGGGACTCTATCATGGTGCTTTCTGTTTTTCGTTTATTGAGTGGTTACTGTGTACCAAGCACTTTACAAGACTTACCCTTCCTAACTCTATATCTCTGTCCTGTGAGATCAGGGTTTGTAGCTACAGAGAGGTTGTAGTTTGCCAGTAAGTGGCAGCACCTGCACTCAGTCTCAGTCGGCCAGTCTCAGAGTCCAAACACTTAACCACAATCCCACATCCCCTCTCAAAGCTTTCCTTTCTCCTCCAGGAATCACCATGGCAACAGCCAGGAAGAGGGATTTATAACCTCAACCTGAACATGTTCAAAATCAGACTCCTTATATTTCCCCCCAAACCTGCTCCACCTCAATTAGAAATCTCAGATTTAGCCTCTGTACCTTACTCTCAAACATTCCGCACTCTTTTTACACAGTCAGTCAACAAATCCTGTTGATTCTACCTTGGAAATCTCTCCAAAATCCAATTGTCCTCTTCATTCCCACTGCCCTGCTCTAGCTCAATGCTGCAACACCTTTTTCCCAGACTATTGCAAAAAAACATCTTTTCTGGGTTTTTTTCCCTACTAGAGACTATTCTCCACATTGCTTCTAAAATTATCTCTTTTTTTTAATATTTACTTATTTATTTGGTTGCACCAGGTCTTAGTTGAGGCAGGTGGGCTCCTTAGTTGTGGCTCCCTGGCTCCTTAGTTGTAGCACGTGGCCTCCTTAGCTGCAGCATGCATGTGGGATCTAGTTCCCTGACCAGGGATCGAACCTGGATCCCGTGCACTGAGAGCGTGGAGCTTAATCCACTGCACCACCAGGGAAGTCCCCTAAAATTATCTTTAAAACACACATACAAATACACACACACATATACACATGCAATGCCACTCTTATGCTTAAAAGCCTCCACTGGATTCCTGCTGCCTGCAGAGTAATTTACATAAGCAATCTCCTTCATTTTGAGGACCATCAGGTTATTCCCAACTTCCTGAGATTATCAAGAAAACCATGAGGAGAGTCTTGCAGTTAAAGCTTTGTAGATGTCCTTTATTTCCTTAGGATGAATTCCTTAAAGTGAAATTGCTAAATCAAAGGATATGCACATTGTCAAAGGCATTTGATGACTATTATTAAACCGTTCTCCAGAAATGCCATACTTAACTTACACTCACCAGAAATGTGTACTACAACTTACTAGAATTCACATGTTTTCATGGGTATACCCACGGAGTGGAAATGTGTTCTATTCACTTTCAAATAATCAGAGCTGGAATACTGAACGGCATGTGGTACTCAGCAAATGATTGCTGAATGAATGAAGAACTGAATAAACAGAAGAAATGTCCATTTGTGAAAAGCTCCCCGACTTGTGTATAACTTAACATAAGCATATCATAACACAACTTCTAGATGTTGTCTAAATCTGACTGTTTCATGTAGAATTAATCCAGTAGCATCCTTTTGCACATGGGATTGATATTTATGGGATGCTCCACAACAGTGCTCCATCCAGGGAACAAAATCTTCGCTTCCTATCCATATTCACTATACATGTACAGACCCAATCTTATTGTAATTTCTTCAATTTTCCATCATCACCTATGCAGGTTAGAGGTTATCTGGAAAGGAGTTAACCTAAATAGTAAAATGAGTAAAAGGGTGCTAAAATTTCACAAATCTATATTTCCGGATGTGTACACTCGGCCCTCTGTATCTGTGCGTTTCACATCTGCAGATTCAACCAACAACAGAGTAAAAATGTTTGGGGGAAAATAATTCCAAAAAGTTCCAAAAAGCAAAACTTGTATTTGCTGCTCATTGGCAACTATTTACATAGCGTTTACATTATATTTATAACTATTTACATAGCATTTACCTTGTATTAGGTATTATAAGTACTTTAGAGATGATTTAAAGTATACAGGATGGGGCTTCCCTAGTGGCACAGTACTTAAGAATCCGCCTGCCAATGCAGGAGACATGGGTTCAAGCCCTGGTCCGGGAAGATCCCACATGCCGCAGAGCAACTAAAGCCCGTACGCCACAACTACTGAGACTGCGCTCTAGAGCCTGTGAGCCACAACTACTGAGCCCGCGTGCCACAACTACTGAGCCTGCGCACCACAACTACTGAAGCCCGCGCGCCTAGAGCCTGTGCTCTGCAACACGAGAAGCCACCACAAAGAGTAGCCCCCGCTCACCACAACTAGAGAAAGCCTGTGTGCAGCAATGAAGACCCAAATGCAGCCAAAAATAAATATATAAATAAATTTATTTTTTAAATAAATAAATAAAATAAAGTATATGGGAGGATGAGTGTAGATTATAAGCAAAACCGCACCATTCTATATAAGGGACTTGAGCACCTGTGGCTGTTGTATCCAGGGGGCCCTGGGACCAAAAGCCCAGGGATACCAAGGGACGACTGCATATGCATCTCTCTGTTGTACAGCTCTGCTAGAATAAATGTCACCAAAGCACCTCAGTTTAAATCTCTTCCTTCCAAAACCTTCCACAGGTGGTAAGTTTCCTTCCAGCCAGTCAGTCAAGCCAGAAAATGGGTATTTTGTCCTATAAATCTTACTGATATTGCCTAGGTACATCTGAATTCATCAACCTAGACTATCCCTTCCTCCCTACTTCTACTCCCATTGAACTAATTTGCGCTCAAATGATCGCTACCCCTGACAATAATTTTCATCACTGATTTTTAGCAGGCTAGAGATATATTCAGTGTTACTCCTGAAAGGTCATTTGATGGTCCTAAGGAGAATGGGATGGAGGAGTGGAGGTGGCATAAAACTAGAGGTAGGGATAGCAGTTGAGAGACTCTAGTGGTAAAATACATAAGTACTTCCCAAAGTTTTTTATTTTTAATAAATTTATTTTATTTTTATTTATTTATTTTTGGCTGTGTTGGGTCTTCATTGCTGTGCGTGGGCTTTCTTTAGTTGCAGTGAGCAGGGGCTACTCTTCGTTGCGGTGCACGGGCTTCTCATTGCGGTGGCTTCTCTTGTTGCAGAGCATGGGCTGTAGGCATGCAGGCTTCAGTAGTTGTGGCTCACAGGCTCTAGAGCGCAGGTTCAGTAGTTGTGGCACACGGGCTTAGTTGCTCCACGGCATGTGGGATCTTCCCGGACCAGAGATTGAACCTCTGTCCCCTGCATTGGCAGGCAGATTCTTAGCCACTGTGCCACCAGGAAGCCCCTTCCCAAAGTTTAACATGTTAAAATGGACCCTCTGATCCAGATAGTCTGGGGTGAGGGTCTGAGATTCTTAGATGTTCTCAAGTGATGTCAAGGCTGCTGGTCCATGGACTGCACTTTGAGTAGCAAGACTTTACACGAGAAACAGTGAGGGCTTGAAACAAAAAATGACAGTGGAATCAAAAGGAGGGCATGGACTAACGAGATATTAAAGAGACATGACTTGTTGACCTGAGCTACCTGAGGCTACCTGAGCATGAGGTAGCCACACTGAGTTGACACAGCTCCTGCGAATGGTACAGAAGGGATGTTTGAATTAATCTGTGCAACTTTGCTTTAGAATGATAGCTTTTTGGAAGTAACTCTCAGTCCTTTATGTTATCTTGAAGGATCCATGGAGATACTGGTACCCTCCAGTTAAGATTCTCTGGCAATATAAATTTTTCAAAAGCATAAAGTCAGAAGAAATAGAAAACATTTACTCAGCATATACCATGAGCCAGTCACTCCATGCCTCTGCGTATGTTATTCCTTCTCCTTGAATATCTCCATGCCCACATCACTCACACACACACACACACGAATTAACAATCTCTTCCTGTGTGTCACTGCCACATCTTTAATATACTTATCACACTGCACTGGAAATGCTGAAAGCAATTCTACAATCATAGAAAGTGTGGGTTTTGGAGCCAATCGAACTTCAGTTCAAATCATAGCTCTGCCATGTATTGGGTTGATGATGAAGACAAGTACCTTTGCTTCCTCAGTTATAAAAATGGAGGCGCCATCTACTGTGAGGTCATGTGTAGCCTTCAAGATGCTTTCCTTCAAGTAATAGGAAACCTAATTCACAGTGGTTTAAACAAGGAAGAGAATCTATCAGCTACTGAAACAGAAAAGCCCAGAGGTAAAGCAAGCTTTGAAATAGGCTAGTGTAGAGATTAAGAAATCATCAGGGTTTCTCTGAGATTCTTTCAGTGATACACTCCTCTTCCCGTGCCCTTCATGCTAATAAAAATGGTTACAGTGGGCTTCCCTGGTGGTGCAGTGGTTGAGAGTCCGCCTGCGGATGCGAGTCTGCCTGCGGATGCAGGGGACACGGGTTCGTGCCCCGGTCCGGGAAGATCCCACGTGCCGTGGAGCGGCTGGGCCAGTGAGCCATGGCCGCTGAGCCTGTACGTCCGGAGCCTGTGCTCCGCAACGGGAGAGGCCACAACAGTGAGAGGCCCGCGTACCGCAAAAAAAAAAAAAAAAAAAAAAAGGTTACTGATTGAAAATAAGAATGCCTTTGTTTGGTGTTCCCAGCTAAAGTTAGGAGTATCTCTCTCCTAATGCCTACCACTGCAGGTCACATGGCCATCCCTGAACCAATCACTGTAACAACAGGCAGGAAATGCACTGATTGGCTTCACCTTGGTCAGGTGCTCCATCCTTTGAGCCAGGAGTGGAATCACCCTCCCTGAGGATCTACAAACAGGAACTGGGAGCTGTAGGGAAGGAGGGTGGAAAATGGATGCTGGAGAGGCAGCTGACAACTATTCACTACACCACACCCATTAGTACATTATACAAAGGGCGTGGCACAGAATCTTGTCTGCAGTTTGTGGGCGCACAGTAAGTGGTAGCTGTAATTTGCTTATAAGTCTATCTACTAGACCAGAAGCAAACAGAGAATGGGGTCCTTCTCAGCTCAGGCGTCCCTCATGCCTAGCACAGCACCTGGGACATAGCGTAAATATTTGTTGAATTAATGTTAACAGTTGGAATGGGAAATACAATGTGATACAGTTATAGAAATTATTACAAGAAAAAAGAGAGGATCGTATGACTTAAGGGAATATGAAAACATACACTGTTGCTGGTCCACGACACTGATAAGATAACCAAGCTGGATATAGTTGAATTACAGACTGGGGTTAAAATTGGAATAAATTTCAGTATATATTTTTAGGAGTCTGCTCTAATTTTGGGTCAATTCAGAAAAGAAATACTAAGTGAAGTGTCTTTATCTGCTTTGCCTGGCTTGGGAGTAGAAGAGAAGAAAATCAACCTCTTTCTTTCCCCCTTAAATCTATTCAAGAAGTGTTGCTTGAGCATGCGCTACATGATCCCATATTATATAGGAAAATAAGTTTCAAGAGGACGGCTGATCTAGTCTATTATTTTGTGGATCTTAAGAATCAATGTCAATTAAAAAGACACTAACATCGATTAATCCCACTATGTGCCAGGCGCTGTCCTTCAAGCTTTCACAAATGTGATCTCTTTTAATCCTGAGTAAATTGAGGCTGTGAAAGGTTAAGCTCCTTACCCAGAATCACACAACTAATAAATAAAGACCCAGGTGCTGAGAGGCACATGCCTCAGAACCACTCTTCTTGTTACTAGAAAAGATTTCCTTGTATAAACCTCAGGGACTTTACAAGGGAAATATTGGATTACGGTAATATGACTCATTAGCCCTATTACCTATTCATTATAATATAATGATGCTTGCATAGCACAGCATGCTGCTGTATTTCTGCCTCTGGCTCAGATCACAGGAACTATGAACATAGGCTGATTACATGACCTACATACTCAATATTAAGAACACTTTGAATTGCTCTTATTTATGTGGTTGAAAATATATGGTCTAATTTTGGTCAGCAGTAGCATCTAGGTAATGCTGACTCAGAAGGGAAACATTTGTTGTTGCCAGGAGAAGTGCAAGAGAAAAGCTGAATCACACTGTACCACATCAGATGTTAACACTATTAATATAACGTGCTGAATAGTGAGCAAGATGGAATCAGACCATCTCTGACCAACAGGTTCATCATTCTACCACTGGACAGATCCAAGAAATGTCATGGTACTATGTCCCTACGTTGTATTATGTTTTTATCAACTAAGCTTATAATTAGTGTGTGGTTATCTGGCCAATGACACCAGTGTAGTGTACCATCCAAAAAGGGGATTGCAAACTCAATGCCTTCAGGGGCCAGGTGGGTAATGGAAATGAACACATTGGGCGGGTTGTCAGACGTAGGGAGTGAAGTCTACAGTGAACTCTCCGATGGATGTAGATTTTTCAGGAGATGCCAGAAACCCAGGTTTTTAATATGAAATTTCCCATCTTCAAACTGTGTGATTGCCATAAAAGCACTCTTGTGGGCCAGATCTGTCCATTCTCCCCTGCATGCCTCTGTTAAAAGACTCCTAGTTCATCTCTCATTTCTGTCTTCTTCTATCCTATGGAAGTCTGAACTTGCTTGGGTTCCAGTTTTCTTTTTGAGATAAGAGTTTCTGATACATGCTGTAGTTGTCTATTTGAGACATTGAGAAATTAAATCAATTTTAAAATTTTTATTATTTTTTATACAATTGTTAAAGGTTACACTCCATTTACAGTTATTACAAAATATTGACTATATTCCCTATGTTGTACAATTCATCCTTGTAGCCTATCTTACGCCCAATAGTTTGTACCTCCCTCTCCCCCACTCCTATATTGCACACCCCCAACTGGTAACCACTAGTTTGTTCTCTGTATCTGTGAGTCTGCTTCTTTTCTGTTATATTCACTAGTTTGTAGTGGTGTTTAGATTCCACATATAAGTGATATACAGTATTTGTGTTTCTCTATCTGACTTATTTCACTTAGCATAATGCCTTCCAAGTCCATCCATGTTGCTGCAAATGGCAAAATTTCATTCTCTTTTTATGGCTGAGTAGTATTCTACTGCCATACACACCATAAACATACCACATCTTCTTTATCCATCCATCTCTTGATAGACACTTAGGTAGCTTCCATATCTTGGCTATCGTAAATAACGCAATTTTGTTTTTTGGCCGCACCGCACACTTGCAGGGTCTTAGTTCTCCGACCAGGGACTGAACCCAGGCCCTCAGCAGTGAAAGTGTGGAGTCCTAGCCACTGGACCACCAGGGATTTCCTAATAATGCAATTTAAAAATAAACTGTTTCTGCTTTATGGTCTTCATTTGTCAATCAAAAATGTCTCTTGAGTACCTACTGTAGGTCAGGTGTTTTTCTGGGAGCTTGGGATTCATCAGTCAGCAAAAGAGACAAAGAATCCTGCCTCCCTGGAGCTTGGGGGAAGAGAAGGGTGGAAACATGCAATAAACAATAAACATAATAAATAAATAAACTATATAGGATAGTAGAGGAAGACGTTACAGCTATGGAAAAATAAAGTAGAGATGAGTAAGGAGGATTGGGAGAGTATAGCGGAAAGGGGGGCCAATGACAATTTTAACCAGGGTGGTAGGGGCAGACCTTATTGAGAAGATACATTTAAGCAAAGAATTGAAGGAGTTGAGGAAGTTGGCCATGAGATTATCATAGGGAAGAGCCAGTGCAGTATCCAGCCTCCATCAGGGCCCCCAGTGATCCCCTGCCTCCTGGTGTTCATGCCCTTGAGGGCTGAATTTAGAAGAGAGGAGAAGAGAGTGTGGCAGAAGTGAAAGTGTGTGACTTGAAAACTAAGTCATAAAAGGCATGTGTTGGTGTTTTCTCGAGTGTTCTTTCTCTTGGATCTCACTCTACGGAAAGCTGTGTTGGGAGCTGCCCAATGGAGAAGTTCATGTGGTGAGGAACTGAGGTCTCCAGCCAACAGCCAGGTGAGTGAGTTTGGAAGCAGGTCCTCCAGCCCCAGTCAAGTCTTCACAGACGGCAGCCCCAGCTGCCATCTTGACTGTAACCTCATGGAAGATCCTGAGCTCCAACCACCCTGCTAAGCCACTCCCAGATTCCTGACCCACAGAAACTCTGTGAGATAATGTATGCTTTTTCTTTTAATTACACTTTGGGGTAATTTGTTACACAGCAACAGATAAATAATACAGACCCTAAATAAGACTGTGCCTGGAGAATGTGAGGCAGAGAGGGAAGTGGTAGGAACTGAGAACAGAGGGTCAAGGTGAAGGTGTGGTAGGATCTCCAGGCTTCTATAAGAATCCTGGTTGTTCCTCAGAGTGAGATGGAGAGCCACTGCCAGGGTTCATTCTCAGAAGAGTGACATGAGATGACTTACTGGTCTGACAACTGAATAAGAAGGTAGGATTTCTTTAGCACTATATAACAAATTATTTCATACTCATGATGATTCAGAAAAGCTTTTTCTTTTTTTCTCCCTTGCCTCTAATTTCTGTCCTTGATTATCCTGTCAGCCTTGGGTTTTCACTCAAGTCTTCCTTGGATATTCCATGTGGACCTTACATTCTAGCATCTTCCATATCTCAAAACCTCGTCCTTCTCCCTTCAGGAACCCATCCAGAAACAATATTTTGGATGCTGCCTGACTTCAGCAGAACTACTTTTAAACCTTTGTAAAATCCAGACACTCTACTCTTTGTTTTAGAGGATTACCCTACATTGTATCAAACATATTGAAATGTACCCACATCCCACATTTAATATAGATGATATAATTATGTGAATTGAGTTGCAGATTACTGGCCGACATTATATTCTCTTTTAAAAGAGATTTAAACTTACTGATTTTGATTTTCTGAGATTTTTTTTTTGTATTTTGAAGCCATACCTATGTATGTGTAGACATTTATGTATATATGCATGTATGTATATGTGTATACACATACACACACTCCAAGTTTTAAACATCTTTATAAACCTTCAAAGGTCAAAGACCCTAATCGCCGTGCTTACAGTGCCCAAAAGGTAAGATAACCTGGAACTAGTTTCCTTATATCCTGTAGAACAGAGTTTCTCAACTTAGTACAATTGACATCTGGAGTCAGATTATTTTCTCTTGTGGGAGCTGTCCTGTGCATCGTAGGACGTTTAGAATCATCCATGGGCTCTACCCACCAGATGCCTGCAGCACACCCTCTCCCCTCCACCCCACTGTGACAACCAAAAATGTCTCCAGACATTGCCAAATATCCCCTGGGTGTAGGGTTGCCAGATAGAATACAGAACTTCCACTTAAATATAAATTTCAGATAAACAACAAATCACTTTTATTCATATGCCCCAAGTGCAACATTTGGGACATAATTATACTAAAAAAAGTGTTCAATGTTTGTCTGAAATTCAAATTTAGCTGGGTGTCCTATACTTTTATTTGCTAAATCTGGCAACCCTACCTGGAGAGAAAAATTATCCCCAGATGAGAACCATTGCCCTCGATCTTAATTCCCGCCTCCGCCTTCCCTTCTCTCTATGCTTGAGCTTTAATGGTATATTACTTATTACACTGGTTAGTAAAGTCAAAGAAATCTACTTTCTTCAACTTCAGGGGGTTTCTATGCATGAATGCAATTAGTGCCATTGTCAGTACTCATTTACACAGAAGTCAACCAACCAGTATTTCTTGAACTCCTTTGGGCAAAGCATTGGGCTAGAGGGATACAGAAGAAATATAAAATATAACCCTTAACTTGGAAGAGCTCCAATTTCATTGGGAGAAAATATAATACATACAAAATAGCTTATAATAGAGAATAAAACAAAATAAAGTGCTAAATTATCTGGTACAGACTATAAATGCTCTCAGAGTCAGGAGAAAAGAAGTGTAACAAAAGCCAGAACAGGCAGAGATGGCTTTGTTAGCAAGGTGTCGGGGACTGGGCTTTGAAAAACAACTTTAAAACTAGAGTAGGTACTCAGTTCAATAAACATTTGGATTTTGTTGTTGTTGTTGTTGTTTAATTAATTTTTTTTATACAGCAGGCTCTTACTAGTCATCAATTTTATACACATCAGTGTATACATGTCAATCCCAATCACCCAATTCATCACACCACACCCCCCACCCGCCCGCCGCCTTCCCCCCTTGGTGTCCATACGTTTGTGCTCTACATCTGTGTCTCAATTTCTGCCCTGCAAACCGGTCCATCTGTACCATTTTTCTAGGTTCCACATACATGCGTTAATATACGATATTTGTTTTTCTCTTTCTGACTTACTTCACTCTGTATGACAGTCTCTAGATCCATCCACATCACAACAAATGACCCAATTTTGTTCCTTTTTTATGGCTGAGTAATATTCCATTGTATATATGTACCACAACTTCTTTATCCATTCGTCTGTCGATGGGCATTTAGGTTGCTTCCATGACCTGGCTATTGTAAATAGTGTTGTAATGAACATTGGGGTGAATGTGTCTTTTTGAATTATGGTTTTCTCAGGGTATATGCCCAGTAGTGGGATTGCTGGATCATATGGTAATTCTATTTTTAGCTTTTTAAGGAACCTCCATACTGTTCTCCATACTGGCTGTATCAATTTACATTCCCACCAACAGTGCAAGAGGGTTCCCTTTTCTCCACACCCTCTACAGCATTTGTTTTTTGTAGATTTCCTGATGATGCCCATTCTAACTGGTGTGAGGTGATACCTCATTGTAGTTTTGATTTGCATTTCTCTAATAATTAGTGATGTTGAGCAACTTTTCATGTGCTTCTTGGCCATCTGTATGTCTTCTTTGAAGAAATGTCTGTTTAGCTTTTCTGCCCACTTTTGGATTGGGTTGGGTTTTTTTTATTATTAAGCTGCATGAGCTGTTTATATATTTTGGAGATTAATCCTTTGTCCATTGATTCATTTGCAAATATTTTCTCCCTTTCTGAGGGTTGTCTTTTCATCTTGTTTATGGTTTCCTTTGCTGTGCAAAAGCTTTGAAGTTTCATTAGGTCCCATTTGTTTGTTTTTGTTTTTATTTCCATTACTCTAGGAGGTGGATCAAAAAATATCTTGCTGTGATTTATGTCAAAGAGTGTTCTTCCTATATTTTCCTCTAAGAGTTTTATAATGTCCGGTCTTACATTTAGGTCTTTAATCCATTTTGAGTTTATTTTTGTGTATGGTGTTAGGAAGTGTTCTAATTTCATTCTTTTACATGTAGCTATCCAGTTTTCCCAGCACCACTTATTGAAGAGACTGTCTTTTCTCCATTGTATATCCTTGCCTCCTTTGTCATAGATTAGTTGACCACAGATGCGTGGGTTCATCTCTGGGCTTTCTATCTTGTTCCATTGATCTATGTTTCTGTTTTTGTGTCAGTACCATATTGTCTTGATTACTGTAGCTTTGTAGTATAGTCTGAAGTCAGGGAGTCTGATTCCTCCAGCTCCACTTTTTCCCCTCAAGACTGCTTTGGCTATTTGGGGTCTTTTGTGTCTCCATACAAATTTTAAGATTTTTTGTTCTAGTTCTGTAAAAAATGCCAGTGGTAGTTTGATAGGGATTGCATTGAATCTGTAGATTGCTTTGGGTAGTAGAGTCATTTTCACAATATTGATTCTTCCAATCCAAGAACGTGGTATATCTCTCCATCTATTTGTATCATCTTTAATTTCTTTCATCAGTGTCTGATACTTTTCTGCATACAGGTCTTTTGTCTCCCTAAGGAGGTTTATTCCTAGGTATTTTATTCTTTTTGATGCAATGGTAAATGGGATTGTTTCCTTAATTTCTCTTTCAGATTTTTCATCATTAGTATATAGGAATGCAAGAGATTTCTGTGCATTAATTTTGTATCCTGCAGCTTTACCAAATTCATTGATTAGCTCTAGTAGTTTTCTGGTGGCATCTTTAGGATTCTCTATATATAGTATCATGTCATCTGCAAACTTCTTCTTTTCCAATTTGTATTCCTTTTATTTGTTTTTCTTCTCTGATTGCCATGGCTAGGACTTCCAAAACTATGGTGAATAACAGTGGTGACAGTGGACATCCTTGTCTTGTTCCTGATCTTAGAGGAAATGCTTTCAGTTTTTCACCATTGAGAATGATGTTTGCTGTGGGTTTGTCGTATATGGCCTTTATTATGTTGAGGTAGGTTCCCTCTATGCCTACTTTCTGGAGAGTTTTTATCATAAATCGATGTTGAATTTTGTCAAAAGCTTTCTCTGCATCTATTGAGATGATCATATGGTTTTTCTCCTTCAATTTGTTAATATGTTGTACCACACTGATTGATTTGCATATATTGAAGAATCCTTGCATCCCTGGGATAAATCCTACTTGATCATGGTGTATGATCCTTTTAATGTGCTGTTGGATTCTGTTTGCTAGTATTTTGTTGAGGATTTTTGCATCTATATTCATCAGTGATATTGGTCTGTAATTTTCTTTCTTTGTGACATCTTTGTCTGGTTTTGGTATCAGGGTGATGGTGGCCTCATAGAATGACTTTGGGACTGTTCCTTCCTCTGCAATTTTTTGGAAGACTTTGGGAAGGATGGGTGTTAGCTCTTCTCTAAATGTTTGATAGAATTCGGCTGTGAAGCCATCTGGTCCTGGGCTTTTGTTTGTTGGAAGATTTTTAATCACAGTTTCAATTTCATTACTTGTGATTGGTCTGTTCATATTTTCTATTTCTTCCTGGTTCAGTCTTGGAAGGTTATACCTTTCTAAGAATTTGTCAATTTCTTCCAGGCTGTCCATTTTATTGGCATAGAGTTGCTTGCAGCAGTCTCTCAGGATGCTTTGTATTTCTGCAGTGTCAGTTGTAACTTCTCCTTTTTCATTTCTAATTTTATTGAGTCCTCTTCCTCTTTTTCTTGATGAGTCTGGCTAATGGTTTGTCAATTTTGTTTATCTTCTCAAAGAACCAGCTTTTAGTTTTATTGATCTTTGCTACCGTTTTCTTCATTTCTTTTTCATTTATTTCTGATCTGATCTTTATGATTTCTTTCCTTCTGCTAACTTTGGGGGGTTTTTGTTCTTTCTCTAATTGCTTTAGGTGTAAGGTTAGGTTGTTTATTTGAGATATTTCTTGTTTCTTAAGGTAGGATTGTACTGCTATAAACTTCCCTCTTAGAACTGCTTTTGCTGCATCCCATAGGTTTTGGGTCATTGAGTTTTCACTGTCATTTGTTTCTAGGCCTTTTTTAATTTCCTCTTTGATTTCTTCAGTGATCTCTTGGTTAATAAGTAGTGCGTTGTTTAGCCTCCATGTGTTTGTATTTCTTATAGACTTTTTCCTGTACTTGATTTCTAGTCTCATAGCGTTGTGGTCTGAAAAGATACTTGATACAATTTCAATTTTCTTAAATTTACCAAGCCTTGATTTGTGACCCAAGATATGATCTATCCTGGAGAATGTTCCATGAGCACTTGAGAAGAAAGTGTATTCTGTTGTGTTTGGATGGAATGTCCTATAAATTAAGTCCATCTAGTGTAATGTATAATTTAAAGTTTGTGTTTCCTTATTTATTTTCATTTTGGATGATCTGCCCATTGGTGAAAGTGGGGTGTTAAAGTCCCCTACTATGATTGTGTTACTGTCGATTTCCCCTTTTATGGCTGTTAGTATTTGCCTTATGTATTGAGGTTCTCCTATGTTGGGTGCATAAATATTTACAACTGTTATATCTTCTTCTTGGATTGATACCTTGAACATTATGTAGTGTCCTTCTTTGTCTCTTGTAATAGTCTTTGTTTTAAAGTCTATTTTGTCTGATACGAGAATTGCTACTCCAGCTTTCTTTCGGTTTCCATTTGCATGAAATATCTTTTTCCATCCCCTCACTTTCAGTCTGTATGTGTCCCTAGGTCTGAAGTGGGTCTCTTGTAGACAGCATATATATGGGTCTTGTTTCCACAACAAGAGAAGCCACCGCAATGAGAAGCCCGCGCACCACAACAAAGAGTAGCCCCTGCTCGCCACAACTAGAGACCCGGGCGCAGCAACAAAAACCCAACGCAGCCATAAATAAATAGATAAAGAGGTAAATAAATAACATATTACAAGCAACTTACCTATCACCCTTAAAAAAAAAATTCACACATCACCTGCAGAAGATTCTCTAATACTGTTCTCACAAATTCATTATTGGCCAAAAGCCTGGAAATCGTGGTTCACTTTAGTAATACTTATCATTATGGAGCAAAAACAGACTGCAAAAACTTGGCAAATTATAATTTTTGTGTGGTGGGTCTGTATCCTACTGTTCAGTATATTAATTTAATACTTCATGTCCCTTTATTAAGTCCTCTAAATATTGTTTTCTCTGGCATTCAACCCATGCATAAACTGACTTTTTCCCGTTTTCCTTTCATAGCAAAAAGTTAAACTGGCCAAATGTACAACAACTTTACTGACATACTTTTTTTCCCCCCTAAGAACATTCTCTTAATCTTCAATTTAGAGGCCTGCTATTGAAGAAATCAAGTGGACAGGGAATATTTTCACTTTGGTTTAGCAGTTTCTGTTTCAACTTTCCAATTTACAACCCTTATGCAGAAGACATTCAGAAAGAATGACCCATGAAACTTTAACAAACCTGAACTCTACATGTTACTTTATTTCATTTGTTCTATCCCCCTTCAAATTCTAGAACTAAAAGCTAACAGATGGGTACAAGGAAAGGAATTCCATCTCCCACCCTCCAAGTTAACTTCCTGACAGCCACTTACTATTTCCATTATATCCACAACAGTTCAATTATAATACTGAAACAACAGAAAGGGACCTGATGGGAATGTTAAATGAGTGCAGCCACTACGGAGAATAGTATGGAGGTTCCTTAAAAAACTAAAAATAGAGCTAACATATGATCCTACAATCCCACTCCTGGACATATATCTGGAGAAAACTCTAATTCGAAAAGATACATGCACTCCAATGTTCATAGCAGCACTATTTACAATAGCCAAGACATGGAAGCAACCTAAATGTCCATCAATAGATGAATCGATACAGAAGATGTGGCATATATATATACAATGGTTCGAGTCCAACAGTAGAAGAAAAGCCAATGTCCCAGTTTGAAGGCAGTCAGGCAGTAAGAATTCTATTACTTGGGATGAGGCCAGCCTTTTTGTTCTATTCAGGCCTTCAGCTGATTGGACAAGGCCCACCCACATTAGGGAAGGCAATCTGCTTGACTTAGTCTACCAATATAAATGTTACTCTCATCCAAAAACACCTTCAGAGAAACACCCAGAATAATGACTGACCAAATACCTGGGCACCCCGTGGCCCAGTCAAGTGGACACATAAAACTAACCATCACAAAGGGTAATTTAGTGGTTTGGAGAAGGCCCAACTATCAAGATTCCACCCAATTCCCCCTTTTTTGTTTTGGCCATACCACATGGCTTGCGGGATCTTAGTTCCCTGACCAGGGATCAAACCCAGGGCCCCTGCAGTGGAAGCATGGAGTTCTAACCACTGGACTGCAGGGAATTCCCTCCACCCTTTTTAAATTTTTTTTATTTTTTTTATTTTTGGCTGTGTTGGGTCTTGGTTGCTGCGCGCGGGCTTTCTCTAGTCGCGGCGAGCGGGGGCTACTCTTCATTGCGGTGCATGGGCTTCTCATTGCGGTGGCTTCTCTTGTTGTGGAGCACAGGCTCTAGGCGCACGGGCTTCAGTAGTTGTGGCGCATGGGCTCAGTAGTTGTGGCTCGCAGGCTCTAGAGCACAGGCTCAGTAGTTGTGGCGCACGGGCTTAGTTGCTCCGCGACATGTGGGATCCTCCCGGACCAGGGCTCAAACACATGTCCCCTGCATTAGCAGGCAGATTCTTAACCACTGTGCCACCAGGGAAGCCCCCTCCACCCAATTATTAAAGACAAACAATCCAGTCTTTGTAGAGCTGGGGAGAGGTGTGACGAGATGGTTTTCAGAGGGTATGTGCAAGTTGGGCCAGGGGCATCAAAGCCTACAAGTCATAACCATCTCCAAGAAAAGACAATTTTATGGGCCTGAGGCCAAAGTAGGTGAAGGTCTGGACTGTGCCCAGCTTAAGACAGAAACAGCTGCCTGCACATGGGGATGAAAATGAAAGGGCCATCAGTCCAGACTGCTCAGCAGCAGTCCAGAGGCAAAAAACAAAGATGAGAAATCCAAATTACATTCATTCATTCAGCAGTATTACAGGGCCTCTGCTACATGCCCAACACTGTGCTAGACATTTCAGATACAAGTATGCATAAGAAATATATTCTTCCTCCAGAAGCTCAGTCTAGAAGGGAATACAAATGTGCAAACAGATAATGATTATCCATTGTGGAAGGTTCACAATACATTGCAATGATAGACAGCATAATGTAAAATGTCTCAGAGGTCTTCTTGCCACAAGATACCCTCTTATCTCCACCCCCTCCCACCACAGCAATAGTTACTAAAATTCCATCCAGAGATTCATTTGTGTTAGCAATTAAAACAAAAAGAAACAAAACTCAACTAGAAAGGCTGTCATCCACATCTCAGTAAATTAGCTTAATAAACCTACTTTTCTAAATGTAGCTGAAATCAGTCAGATAGAGAGAATGGGAGTTTTGAGAGGTGAGGAAAAGACATGAGAACTGATTTGGAAGATATCGCACTAAGTCAGAGAGAATGCAGGGAACGGGCATCCAGAGGAAGGAGAGGATCTCTGAAAAGAAAGGGGACACTTCAAGGTCAAAATCTTCAAGTACAAGGACCCATTAATTTTCTAATACTTTCAGAAAATGAACCTAATTTCTAATGGAAGCTGCCTCCAGAATGTTCACTCACTTCAAAATTCTCCCTAGGGCTGATTGATCCTTCCACATTTTCTTCCCCCAGAGGGAAGAAAAGATCCAAAGAGGAGGCTCTGCTACCATCTCTCTACATCATGGCTGTTATGTCACTTAAGTAGTCTGATCCCTAACTTCATCACAGTTATTCTGTCCCCTTGGATTGTCTTGGGTGGTCAGGGTTAGGGAGGGATGAAGGACAGGAGAAGGGGGCTTGTTATGGCCATTCGACAGAGAAAGGAAGGAAGGTATGGATAAATAAAGATTTAAGGAAAGGAAGACACAAGGGGGAAGAGAACTAAAAAAAGATACGCTTCTAACTGATATACGCCAATAATGTTACTCAGTTACTAACTATTCCATTTTATTCACTTGGTTGGCTACTGCTCACAGTAGCTTGAAATTCCAAGTACATCCTTTATTGTTAATCTCCAGATTACCCCTTTCACTTATTCCCCATTATTAAAAGAAAAATTTTCAATAGTTGTTTAATTGCATTTTCTGTTCCTTTAGATTCTAAACATTGTGGGTAAAACTAGGTTAAGTGTAGTCAATGCAAGGTCAAGATCTTCAGGCACAAAAAATCCATTAAATTTCTAATTTAATGAACCTAATTTCAAACGAAAGCTGCCTCCAGAATATATGGTTAAGCGTGTTCTGGGTATAATTTGTTTTGGCAAACACTATAGAAATTCACATAAAATTTCACTGAACTAAAAGTAAATTGCCCACCTAGCAAAAGATATTTTTCAATAGCTTCAAATGAATCCTAAAGGATGACAATTCTTGGAGAGAAATAAAGTATGGGTGAGTTAGAAATTGTAATTCTGGGTCATCTACCTCAATTAGAGAGACTATCTATGTTTAATTTGGTTGTGGTTAACACAGTTGATTTGGAGGCCTTATTTAGACACAACCTGAAATACCAAAGTTAAATCTCTATATCTATGTGTTTTACAGTGAAAGAAATGAAACAAAATTTTCTTCAAAGTATTAAAAACCAAAATTGCAATTATTAATGAAGTACTAGAATGTGAAACTGTTTTTCTCTTTGAATTATCTTTTAGTAGCTGTAATTTCTCTGATTCATTAAACACTTTTCTTATTCTGGCCCCCCAAAACATCAATACAAATAAGATAAAGTTTTCCTAAAGCACCCTTCATGAACCCCTAAATGAACCCCTAAATGCA
This sequence comes from Leucopleurus acutus, assembly GCF_964270905.1. Classification (NCBI taxonomy): domain Eukaryota; kingdom Metazoa; phylum Chordata; class Mammalia; order Artiodactyla; family Delphinidae; genus Leucopleurus; species Leucopleurus acutus. The sequence goes on from NC_139158.1 coordinate 26,394,195, forward strand.
AAATCTCATGAACCCCTAAATGCAAAATTTCACTGACTGTGTAGTGGGCAGATAATCACTTTGTCTGCTGAATCACCTTACTGACAGATTTTGAGGAAAATATTTTTACATGCCACTCTCAAACTTGTTATCAGAAATTGTTATGCAAAAAAAATTGCAAACTTGCAAACTCTCACATTGCCTAATTTTTCCTCACCAAACCCACTATGATATAGCTAAAAGGGAATAACTTTCATTAATTTTCCTACAAATGAAAAAGACTGATAGGTTACAAATTATGCATGATTTTTAATTACAAGTAAGCTGGACAGAAATATCTACTTTATTCAAAGTTGAGGAACAGCCAATGGAAATTTCCCTCTAATTTAGAATTTAAATGCCTTTTGTTTTTCTTCTCTTTCAAGATCTCATCTCATCTGATCCTATCATCACCACTCCAGTTCACAGACCTTCAGTCTTTCGACTTTCCATCCTTCAAGACCCAGCTCAGGCATCTCCTCCATGGAGCCTTCCCAGGTTGCCTCAGGCACCATGATTTCAAAGTACCTACTGCTTATGTCACTAACCTACAGCTGGGAAGCATTACTTGAGTAATATTCAAGCTTTCTATTGACCACTTGTCACGGATGCTGTTCAAGCAATGAATGATGAATCGGATTAGATGTCCTGAGAACCTGATTATCAATTTCTTCACTTATACTCCCAACCACGGACTTCTTTTAACAGTTATCGCCTTGTTGTTTACCCTGTTCACATCCCTACAGTGGCCCTTTAATAACATTTATTATTTACATAAGGGTTATGAAATTTTATCTACTATGGTTATCCTGGTGGACTATAAGGATGGTTGCATCCACTTGTATAGAAGGAAAAGATCTCCTCTGAACTGAGAAATCATTTTTCAGTTATCTGGGTAAAAGGCCTATATCTGAGACTGGAAATGGAAACCATGAGTCCAAAAAGATGGGACTGGGCACTCTTGATTTTAGCAGGGCCAAGGAGACAACTCCCTGGTAGTGGTGGCCAATGGCATAACCATACAATGACCATCAGGGCATCAGAAAAGTAGGAAAGCTGAGTAGATGCCATTAGAGTTACAAGGTAAATACCTCAAATGCCAGAACCCAGGATCAAAAAGCAATATTCTGTAAACTTTTTTCAAAAAAAAGCTTCAACATCCTCTAAATTTCCCTTTTGTTTTCTACACGTATTAGGTCAAGTTGTTTTGAAAATTCAGTCTACCTCAACTCTGTCAAGGGAAATCAATGAAAGGTTTTGCCTTTGACTGAGCAACCAGGGGGCCAGAAAAAGGGCCAGGTGGCAACACACAAGCAAGTTAAAGAAACCTTATGAATGGGAAAACCTGGAAGAAGAATAAGAGCCACCTGCTCTGTTCTAAACACTGGAAGGTTGAGAGCGTGTTTTACCAAGGACAGCAGCATTTTAAAACAAACACTGCATTATTTCGAATGAGTTCCATTTCTCACACTAAAAAAAAAAAGTAGTCCTGCATAAAAATTAAAAGGGTATTATTTGCAAAAATTCAAAGAATACATGCTACATATTCTCTCTACAGTACAGAGTAACACATTATTGAGTAAAGATTATCATACTTTTATGAATAATAAGCTTTTCCCCCTCGACAGTATAAACAAGGTTCGTTTTCTGAAATATTTTCCCAAACACTATTCTTCCACCATAAGTAATATTGAAGCTCATCTAAAAGATTGCCAGGTAGTTCTTTCTATAGTTACTCTGGATATTCTTTTCAAATGACAAAATGTGTCTTATATGTTGTGAAATAGCTCTTCTGTTTTACGAACTACTTTTAAAACTACTGAAAAAAAATTATTTTAGAATTAAACTATCTAGAAATTTCCTTACTCTTGCCCCAATAATGTAAAATATATTCATATCTATTAAATTCAAATAAATCCACACTTAAAAGTTATTTACTTATGACATATAAATTTATATTACAAGTTATATAAATTATATGCTTAAAATATTTAGGCATACATTCTTAAATTAATCTTAAATATAAATTCTCAAGATAAATATATTAACATCTCAGTGATTCACATCTTTAAATCTGTGAAACACTCCATGGGAAGCAACAGAATAGTGATGCAATTCTTGGGTGAAAATTGCTAAAACTTCTTGAAATAGTCAAATAATTGTTAAACCCACTGGTTTTGAAGTTAGAAAAACTGAGTAAATCTGAAAAACTGGATCAAGTTTCTCATGTACACCTTAAAGATTACCTATAAAGATTTATGTTAAAGCACTAATTTTAAAAAAGATAACATCAGTGTGAATTTGGGGTAACCGTTTTCCCTGGAACTTTATGGAATAGAGTTCTCCCTTCCAGAAGAAAACTTATTAATTTTTTTAGAAACTTCACTCAATATATTTCTTTTAAAAGTGAAATATTTTATATATTTCGTATATCTAGGAAATGGGATATTTAGCCAAGTGACTATGCTGAAAACTAAAAAACATTAACTAAAAAAATAATTAAAAACTATAAAAGTAGAAGACATCAGTAAAATACACTCTATACAGAACACTAATCATACACTGTGCACATTTCTTCTTACATAAAACGTACTTGCAGAACTTTAGTATTAGCATAACAATAAATTATTATACAGCATTTTAGGGGAAAATCTGGTTATTCCATATTCCTGATTGAATTCTGTGTAAACAGAAATTAACTATAAGGACTATTTTTGGTATAAAAGGTAATCCGAGCCAAAAGTGTTTAAGAGATAACCTGAGATTTTAGAAGAGAGATGTGTACAATCAAAATGGAAGCTCCTTAAATCAACTGGCAATAAAATATTAGACCAGAAATAGTAATGATTATAAACTGCCATTCTGCCACTGTTATTGATATTAACCAAAGTATTAGGGAAGAGAAAATACTAGAGAAGTATCAATAATACTTTCGGATTAGAATTAAAAAAAAGGAGATTTGAATAGAATTGAAAGTTATCTAATTGCTAATTAGATAACTATGCTAAAGTTATTTGCTAACTTTAGCATTATTAGTTATTTGCTAATAATGCTAAAGTTATTTAATTGCTAATTAAAAAACAATTGGGTCGGCTTCCCTGGTGGCGCAGTGGTTGAGAGTCCACCTGCCGATGCAGAACCTGCCTGCCAATGCAGGGGACACGGGTTCGTGCCCCAGTCCGGGAAGATCCCATATGCGGCGGAGCGGCTGGGCCCGTGAGCCATGGCCGCTCAGCCTGCGAGTCCGGAGCCTGTGCTCCGCAACGGGAGAGGCCACAACAGTGAGAGGCCCGCGTACCGCAATAAAAAAACAAAACAAAACAATCGGGTCTACAGAATAGTAATTCTTCAGAATGGAGCACATAACTGGTAAGCAGGGTACTTCATCTGCAGGCAATCCTCTGCATTTAAGGGGAAAAAATTAGGCAATTTCAGGGAGTTCTTGACTTGTCATTTCTCTGGGGGTCTTTCAACTTCATTTGTTCCCTTTATATAAAGGAAAGTAAAAGCTGACTTCAAGGTACCATCACCACCCTGTTGTGAAAAGCAGAGGAAAGTGGCCCACAGAAAACCACAGAGCCCAGTGTAAGCTGTTCTCCAGTGAACAGGAACGAGGCTGAAGTTGGTCAGCTATAACAGAGAGAGAAAGAGTCTTTTAGGGCTCATATAAACCAGACCCATGAGTTGGCATTCTAAGCAGTTTGAAACTCACCTGTACAAAAGGCCAGTACATCAGACCACTCTGGAATAAAGAGAAACTTTATTAGGATGCTTTTTAATCGCACAAAACGATCACACAGTTCGTTCTATAAAGCATTAAGAAACACCAGGCAGGTGGAATGTGGATGCGGTATTACATTTCAGACTAAGCAGATTAAATTAGACTACTTATGGTCTCTTGAGTGGAAGAGGGTAAGGAGTTGCAAAAACAGCCGTTAGGCACAAGAATAAAGATTTTTATTATATTCACAAATTTACAATAAAAAGTCTACCTGAATCAGTACCAATTCTGGAAGACAACTGCTTTCAAAATAACAACACATATTTATTTATTTAAATTTATTCATCTTTTACTTTTGGCTGCGTTGGGCCTTCGTTGTTGCATGCGGGCTTTCTCTAGTTGCGGCGAGGGGGGCTACTCTTTGTTGTGGTATGCGGGCTTCTCATTGCGGTGGCTTCTCTTGTTGTGGAGCACAGGCTCTAGGCGCGCAGACTTCAGTAGTTGTGGCATGCAGGCTCAGTAGTTGTGGCTCACGGACTTAGTTGCTCCGCGGCATGTGGGATCTTCCCGGACTAGGGCTCGAACCCGTGTCCCCTGCATTGGCAGGCAGGTTCTTAACCACTGAGCCACCAGGGAAGTCCACAACACATATTTATATATTGCAATTTTCCTGTTTGCCCATGCAAATGATGCAAGGGAAATATTGATAAAATACAGGATCATCAATCAATTTTTAAAACTCTAGACCAAACTGTTCTTTATGGTGATTTGATAATAATATATTCTAACTACTTCATGCAACAGAATAAGTTTAGCTTTTAAGATGTATTTATTTGTGGGAATTCCCTGGTGGTCCAGGGGTGAGGACTCGGGGCTTTCACTGGTGGGGCCCAGGTTTGATCCCTGGTCAGGGAACTAAGATCCTGCAAGCCGCGTGGTGTGGCCAAAAAAAAAAGATGGATTTATTTTAACAGGCTTTAATCTGTTCATTCTGACAAAAGAGTCATCATTATGGATTTTTTTTTTAAAGATAGAGATCTTGGTATGTAAATTATGTCTTAAAAAAAAAGCTAGAGGTTTTTAAAATAGTCCTTACAAGTGGTATTACACTAGTAATATAAAGGTGGTATTATTTTTTCTTTTTTTGTTTTTACTAATTTTTATTTTCTAAAGTTTCTATAATAAACTGTTGCAATAAAAGCTATTTAAAGTTTAAAGTGTATACTCATTTAAGAATTTACTACTTTAGGGGCTTCCCTGGTGATGCAGTGGTTAAGAATCCGCATGCCAACGCAGGAGACACGGGTTCGAGCCCTGGTCCAGGAAGATCCCACATGCCGTGGAGCAACTGAGCCTGTGCACCACAACTATTGAGCCTGTGCTCTAGAGTCCGCGGGCCACAACTACTGAAGCCCATGTGCCTAGAGCCCGCGCTCTGCAACAAGAGAAGCCACCGCAATGTGAAGCCCGCGCACCGCAACGAAGAGTAGCCCCTGCTCTCAGCAACTAGAGAAAACCCGCGTGCAGCAGCGAAGACCCAATACAGCCAAAAATTAAATAAATGAATAAATAAATAAATTTATTTTAAAAAAAAGAATTTACTACTTTAAGGAAAAACCCATCCAAACATGGCTTCACTTCTTATGGCAATTTTTTTTCTTCAGAATGTAGCCTCACTCAGTGTGCAGATCTTGGTCTCCCATGCCATTCCCCACAAAAAGGAAAAAGAACTCCTCAAAGAAATGGTTGATTCCAGGGCCAGAGTAGGGCAGGTACAAGGTACAAGATGAGCCTAGAACATCTATCTTTATGATATAAAGTAAGGAAGTGGCTTAAAAAAAAAAAAAGATGGGGGGACTCTCACAAGGAAATAGGAGCCAGCTTGAAGCGACTCTCACTGGCCAAGTCTGGGACATTTGCAAAACAAAAATAATTAAACACAGCAATGAATTATAAACCATCGAAAAAATGGGAACCCCTGAGTCCCTACTGATAACAGAGAAATAAGCAAATAACTGGGAGAGAAAAGTGGGCTCTTGCTTACAGAATGCTGCGCGCTACCCAGTAAATGCGGATGGGTCACCATAGATGTGTCCTTGCCCATCAACCCTACTTCCAATCCATCATCAAGACCTACCAATTCTATCTCCTATTTTTGAAATCCTTCCTCTGCCCACTGCTTCATGATTTCTTACGTGAACTTGGTCACAGTAACCCTCTAACTGGTCTCCCTTGCCAGTAATCACTTAAGTTCAAGATCCTTGGCATGGCCTTCAACACCTTCCAAGATCCAAAGTCATTTGCAGTTGTTCCTCAATTCATATTTTATATTCTATGAATAGCATCTCTTGTAGTTTCTCCCTTACAGGTACACCACAGTGTTTTATGCATTCCTTCCTTCTGCCCCTGGAAAGGCCCCAGGTATCTGCCTAACTCCCCTGAGTTCTTTAAGACTCCGCTCAGGCATAACCTGCCCCCGGAAGCTTTCCTTGAGCCGCACCCTTACATCTCCATGCTGTGCTAAGTACTCGTTTGCATGCTCTGAGCACTGCTCCTGGCATTGAGGTTAATGTTTGTCTATTTACTTGTCTATCTACCCCACTACATTGTAAGTCCCTTAAAGACAGTAGCAATGTGTGTGCGTGTATATCTCTCTATATATCTATATATATATATGTTTTGTGTTATCTTCTGCTAACACCTAGTGCAATGCCTAGCAGACAGTTTCTTGTTATGGGAGATCTTCAGGAAAGTCCCCAAATGATGCCGGGCATCAGACTGCCGGTACCCTCTTTCTTCTCAAGGGCATAGATACAACTGACTCATTTGGAACCACTGTTTTTGTTGTGTTTTGCTTTTTGGTTTTTTCTTTTTTTAAATATTTATTTGGCCGTACCAGGTCTTAGTTGCAGCACCCAGGATCTTCGTTGCCGCGTGCGGGATCTTTAGTTGCAGCATGTGGAATCTAGTTCCCTGACCAGGGATCGAACCTGGGCCCCCTGCATTGGGAGTGAAGAGTCTTAACCGCTAGACCACCAGGGAAATCCCAGAACCACTGTTTTTAAAAAGGTGTGTAAAAGTCGACACGTTTCTACCCAATGAAGATAGCCTGTATGTCTTCATTAAAGAAGGAGAATCTGAAATATCTGCAAATCCTTGGTCAAAGCCCCTTTCTTTTACAACTCTGCTTGGCTTGCTCTTCATATAAATGTATAAATGTTCCTTTCCCAAAGTAAAGCAGAAGAAAATCATATTTGGATGTCACCATGGGCCCATAATTTTTGCCTCAAGAGAAGTAACAAGAGTTCTGAATGCTTTTCCCCCTGGAGGGGCTCGGCAGCATGTGGCTTCCACCCTCCCTGTCATCTGCCTTCAACCACCAAGCGGGTGATAATGGTTCTCAAGCTCAGAATAGTTCAACAGAAGATGCTGGGGGTGTGGGTGAGGGTGGTGGGATGGCTGGGGCTGGCTTGGCACTGCTTTTGATCAGGAATTAAGTAGATGTGGAGCCCTAGACAAGGCTGTGTATATTCTGGAATCCTGAAAATTCACCTCATTGTCATTAACAGAATCAAATAGAATCAAACATTGTCATTAATAGAATCACACTAGGCCAGAGATGGAAAGCATCCCTGACTCTGCCAGGTCTTGAGGACACTGCTCAATAAATCTTCATTGAATAAATGAATAGATATTTGTGGGATTGGATCATATATATATTTGTACTGAGCAAACAGGACAAGAGGTGACTTGATTCCAGCCTCAGGATAACCCTGGGAAACACCTTCCTTTTCTGTAAATACCTCTGTGATGTCAAGAAGGTTCCTTTCATAGGGACTCAGCAGAATGCACACTTGGAAACAACAGCTCTAAATGTGAGAATGATTCCATTAAGCCATTCACATTCTACTATTCCTATTTTGCAATAACTTCTTTGGCTCCAAAAAAATCACCGTGATCACTAACAAGAATAAATATAAGAATGTCAGAAATCGTTGTGAACATTGACTAAAATTCAGAGACACATATAGACACTCTTAAAACTTCTCATTCAACTATCAAAACAAATTTAAGATCTGTCAAAATATAGTACCCTGTGCCAACCAACTGGAGCCCTAATTTAAGAATTTTTTTTTTTTTTTGATGGTACGCGGGCCTCTCACTGTTGTGGCCTCTCCCGTTGTGGAGCACAGGCTCCAGACGCGCAGGCTCAGCGGCCATGGCTCGTGGGCCCAGCCACTCCGCGGCATGTGGGATCTTCCCAGACCGGGGCACAAACCTGCGTCCCCTGCATCGGCAGGCAGACTCTCAACCACTGCGCCACCAGGGAAACCCAAGAATATTTTTATTTAAATGTATTTAATGTTAAAAAGATACAAAAAGACCCTGGTCGTATTTTCAAAAGTCTGTCTTACCTTATATGTATTCCAGAATTTCTGTCTCAGGTCCAAAAATATGTCATCCTTTTCCTGGAGAATACTCATACCTATTTGAGAAAACACACACCAAAAGAATTTTAAAAGATTTAATACGAAGAATACTGTATAACAGCTCATGTTCAAGTTTTCTATTCCAATATGCAAGGTAACCACCACTATCACTAACTCAGTATGTTCCGTCTGACCCAACAGTGAAAACAAAAGATAATCTCCATTCTAAAGTTAGGTAAATTTTAAAGTGATGATAAATATGAACTGAGAATAGCAGGGTACCGAGTTATAGCAGAATGATTATTTTTTTAAAAAGCTGTTAGAGAATTCACAAAAACCTCAGTGTTAGCATGGTGGGACTACTGGTGACTTTTCTTCTCTCCCTTCAAAACATGTTGTGAAATGTTTAAAATTTAAAAAATTTAATTTCCTTCTTTTGCAAAAAGGCTGCTGGACTCTGGGTATTCTAGCAACTGCAGATTTCCCATCTAAGAGGCTTTCTAAATGGAATTTGAAAGCAGAACACCAGTTCAGACTTCCTAAAAACATCTGGAAAACTTTGACGTTCAACAACCCTGAAAAGGAAGTCAGGGAACAAGGACAAAATCCTCCTATTTTAGGAAAGGTGTGAAAATGACAGTGCTTTAAAAAGTCTCCTCCAACTCTGATTAGGAAGAAGGGGAAATAAAATCTTTTTAGTCAATTGCAGGGGATTCTTAGAACAGGACCGGTAAGAAAACCGAGCCCAATATTGGTAATAGTATTCCACTTACCCAGCACTAATTAAGTGCTAAGCACTTGATGTGTTTTCTTTCATCTGACCCTCCTAACCCTCAGCTAAGGATGATGGAGTTGCAGAGGAGGAAAAGAGCTCAGAGAGGTTGATAGTGATCCAAGTCCAACCCAGGTGTGGATTCCGAGCCAGACCTTTCAATCACAACTATTCTACCTCCCAAGGCAGCCCCAGCACAAAGGAACATCTGATACAGGCAATTTCCAAGTCTGAAGTGCCTTGAACAAACATCCAACCCACCCCCTTCCCACCATTCCCCCTTCAGTTTAACATGAGGAGAGGGAAACAGGGCCCAGAAATCTGAAATCAAAACAAAGAAGCAATGTGGGCAGGAATCGGTTTCAGGGCCCTCTGGCTTGAACCACAGGCCCCAGCAGCCCTGTGACTGCAGCATCTTTCTGGTTTCAGGAACGCTGACATCCCCCAGGGAGATGAAGACCATGACATGGATTGTGTTGCTTTCGGGCAGGTTGTTTATCCCTTTGAGCCTCAGTTTCCTTGTCTGTAACATGGGAATAACAATACCTGCCTCACTGGGTTGTTTGAGGATTAGATAGGAATCTGACTCCCAAATGCCAGCAGCCCCCAACCCTCCATCCCATCACCAGAGTACAAGGGCACTGCAGTAACAGGCATGAGGAACCTGTTTGCCAATCTGGCCTGGAAGTCACGCGCTGGGATCAGAGACAGATCTGATAAATCAGGCAGCTCCTGGTCTCAGGTCCTCTATCCCCTGACCTCACTGACCCCATGGGCCATGTGGTTGGCACTGCATCAGGCATGCTTCCTGTGGAGTCTGTGAGTGACTCTGGCCCCCAAAATAAGATCCAAGGGGCAGTGTAGGTTCCTTCAAAGTGGCGACTTGACCACTTCAACACAGTTTAGAAGAAAGCACCAACAGCCACTGACAAGACCCCTTGGGGGATTTGTGATCTCCAAGGCCAAGGTCAGGCCCAGGACCCTTGAATTTTCTTAGGGGATTGGGTGCCCCTCCCCTGCCCACTCCCTTCCAAGCAATAGAAAACGCTATGAAGATGAAGGCCACAGAGCCCTTGCCATTGTTTTTAGAATTTAGGGCGCTAAGAAAGGTTCCCAAAGTCAGGCCCTCAGGCTCCAGGGTGGACTTTTTGAGGAGGGGGCTCCCCAGACCCTCACAGGTACACAGTCCTCTCATGGCAGGGGTCCGAGGTCTCCTGACATTTCCTGTGGGTTTTGATATGGGGATGGGACCCCCTTCAGGGAAATCTTGTTACAAAAGCAGGACTACCGCCCTGAGCACACATTTTGAGGGGAACCGGGCCGCACCTCAGATTCCACCGGCTCTGCCGCACCATCCTGAATCCCCTCACCTTTTGTTTGTATGTTGAAAAGGAGTATCCCGCCAGTGGAAAGGAGACCCCGCCCCACAACATGGTCACGGGGCTCACAGCTGACATGGTAGCAAGCTGGGGTCTCTTCGACGTTCCCGTGGACCTTTATCAGGGGAAAATGGATCCCCAGCCCTGCCTCCCCACTTCCGGCCTACGTACGCCCCAGGACCCCTGAAACCTCCAGCCCCAGACTACGGGCAACCCAGCGTCCGAACTGCGACCTGGCCCCCTAATTCCTGGCCTCTCCGGCAACCTTCCCTCAATTTCTTTCCCCTCAATCCTGTTAATCCACGGTCCCCAAACTTCTCGACCCTCGCGCCTCGACCTCCGGCCCTCATCCAGACCCTCCCAGTCCCCTGAACCCTGGCCCCCACCCCAGGATTCCAGCCCCGGTCCCCAGCCCCCAGAGCCCCAGGCTCCTGCCTGGTCCCAGCCCCTGAAACCCCGACCCCTGCGTCTCGTCCTCCAATTCCGGATCCGCCTCCGTCCCCCAGTTCCGGTCCCCAGGTGCCTGGCCCGGCTACTCACCGAAGTAGAAGGCAGAGACGTACACCGGCCCGCCGAACGCCTGGTCGCACAGCACCTTGGCCAGGACGGCGCGCGGCGCGCGCCCCGGCAGCGCGCGCTCCAGCAGGCGCAGCCACACGTAGTTGAAATTCGCGTGGAAGGCCACGGCCACGGTGGCCACGTGCCGCGTCTGCCGCCAGTCAGCAGGGCCGCCCCGCAGCCGCTGCTGCAGCGCGTCGCCGGCTGAGAAGAGCGCGGCGTAGAGCAGCACGTTCGTGGGCCAAGGGTAGCGCCGGACGGTGCGCAGGAGGTCCCGCCACCAGCCCGCCATGCCCGTGCCCTGGGCGCCGGCCAGCGACCGCCGCCAGCTCCGGGCCACGCCCACCACCCCCTGCCCCCTACCCCCTACCCCTGGCCTCCGCCCTCTGCCCCCAGCCACCGGCGCACCGTCTCCCGCCACCTGCACCTGCCTCCTCTCCACGCTCGAAGGCGATTGGGCCCTCCGCGCACACCCAACTGCACCGACCAATCCCGTGGCCACTGGCGATCCTGGAGGCTGAGCTTTTGAAATACTGCTGGTCCGCATATGCATTAACCCCTTACAAGTCATGTCCAGAACAGGCAAATCCTTACAGACTTAAGGGGCTGGGCGATGGGGGAGATGCGAAGTGACTGCTAACCGGGTGTGGGATTCTTTTTTGGGGTGATGAACTATTGTATAATTAGATTGTGGTAACAGTTGCACGGAAAACCATTAAAGACCCTTTTAAAAATTTTATTTATTTATTTATTTATTTATTTTTGGCTGCGTTGGGTCTTCGTTGCTGCGCGCAGGCTTTCTCTAGTTGCGGCGAGCGGGGGCTACTCTTCGTTGTGGTGCGCGGGCTTCTCCTTGCAGTGGCTTCTCTTGTTGGGGAGCACTGGCTCTAGGCGCACGGGCTTCTGTAGTTGTGACGCATGGGCTCAGTAGTTGTGGCCCACGGGCTTAGTTGCTCTGCAGACCAGAGCTGGAACCCATGTCGCCTGCACTGGCAGGCGGATTCTTAACCACTGCGCCAACAGGGAAGTCCCTAATTGCACTTTAAAATGATGAATTGTATGGTATGTGAATTATATCTCAAAACGAACCAAAAAAGGTTAAAAAAGAAGGGGAAAATTGGAAAAAAGTGGTGTGGGCAGAATACCAAAACTCAGTTACCAAGATGGCAGTGTATTTTAAATGTCTTAACATACAAGGAATTCACACTTTCGACACACACACTGACTATGTAACAATCTTTAGAGACAATGTCAGAAGTTAAACTTTGAGGCCTTTCATGAATGTGAGGTGGGATTCAATGGGGCTACTGCCTTCTTTTCAGAGTCTGTGCCTCAATGAATATTACCTCCCAAATCATATGCTGAGGTCCCAAAAGCAGGGGGTCATTGGAAACCCAAACAGCAGATGTAACCTCTGACCTCATGGAAATCAGTTCCTCTTTGCTTCTTTTCCTCTATTTTTCCTTCCTTCATTGTCACACCCAATTCCATTCTCATTTTCTCCCTCTCTCTTCTATTTGTTTACCCTATTTTAGTTAATTATTAATTTTTTGATTTTTAACTTTTTATTTTGAAATAATTCCAGACTTTCTGAAAACTTGCAAAAATAGTACAGAGTTCCCATATATTCTTCAACCAAGCTTCCCCCAATATCGACATCTTACATAACCATAGTACAATTTTCAGAACGACTGATGTAATACTATTACCCAATCTACAGACCTTATTCAAACTATTGCCAATTGTCCCACTAAAGTCCTTTGTCAAGGACTGGCTTTCAATTCTGGATCACTTTGCCTTGTATTGAATTGTCATAGATCACCTTAGTCTCCAATCTGGGGCACTAATCAGTTATATCGTAGATTGTTCCTCAGTTTGTCAACTCTACTGTTATGGGCTGCATTGTGTCTCCCCAAAATTCATATGTTGAAGCCCTAACACCCGGTACCTCAGAATATGACTGTATTTGGAGATAAGACCTTTAAAGAGGTGATTAAGTTAAAAATGAGGCCCGGGGACTTCCCTGGTGGCACAGTGATTAAGAGTCCACCTGACGATGCAGGGGACACGGTTTCAAGCCCTGGTCCAGGAAGAATCCACATGCCGTGGAGCAACTAATCCCCTGCGCCACAACTACTGAGCCTGTGCTCTAGAGCTCGCAAGCCACAACTACTGAGCCCGTGTGCCACAACTACTGAAGCCCACGCACCTAGAGCCCATGTTCCACAACAAGAGAAGCCACTGCAATGAGAAGCCTGCGCACAGCAAAGAAGACCCAACACAGCCAAAAATTAATTAATTAATTAATTTAAAAAAATTTTTTAAATGAGGCCCTTAGGATGGGCCCTAATCCAATCTGACTGGCATCCTAATAAGAAGAGGAAATTTGGACACACAAAGAGACACGAGGGCAGTGCATGCACAGAGGAAAGATCACGTGAGGACATGGTGAGAGGGAGGCCACGTGCAAGCCAAGGGGAGAAGCCTCAGAAGAAACCAAACCAGCTGACACCTTGACCTTGGACTTCTAGCCCAGAGAACTGGAGAAAATATATTTTTAAACACACTTTGCCTGTGGTATTTTGTTCTGACAGCCCTAGGGCAGATTAATACACCCATTCTCTTCAGTTCTTGGGAATCTGCCAGTTTCTGTGTTCTTTGACCCTTTCTATCCGCCCATATGCTGATTCTCATCCCTCCCCTCGCCTTGTGCTTGTTACTGGTCCCAAGTAAATCTTTCTGTCAGACTTGTCCCAGCTAAGCAGGCTCCTAGCACGCACCTTTCTTTGTTTATTACTTACATTCCCCTTGTATTATTTTCCCATTGTTGCTGTGACAAGTTGCCACAAATTTGTTGTCCTCAGAGGTTTGGAGGTCAGAAGTCTAAAATGGGTCCATGGGGACTTCCCTGGCAGTCCAGTGGTTAAGACTCCATGCTTCCACTGCAGGGATCCCTGGTTGGGGAACTAAGATCCTACATGCCACGCAGCGCAGCCAAAGGAAAAAAAAAACGGGTCCATGGACTGCATTCCCTCCAGAGGCCCTAGAAGAGAGTCCATGTCCTTGCCTTTTCCAGCTTCTAGAGGCCCCCTTGCATTCCTGGATGGCCCCTTGCTTCAAAGTCAGCAGCATAGCATCTTCCAATCTCTCTCTCTGTCATTCCATTGTCACATAGTCTTTTCTGACTCTGACCCACCTGCCTTCTCTCTTAGAAGGACCCTTATGATTACATTCAGCCTACCTGGATAATGCAGGGTGATCTCCACATCTCAAGATCCTTATCTTAAGAGTCATCTATAAAGTTCCTTTTGCCGTGTAAAATAGCATATTCACAGGTTTTGTGGATTAAGACATGGACATCTTTGGAGGGCCATTATTCGTGCCTTTCTTCTCTGTAATCCTTTTGATCTCCTCTAACAGCAATTGATCACATTAGCTGAAATCAAACTACCCATTTCTCAGCACACTGAGATCAGGACCATCGGTTTTTCCAGGCAATCTTTCATTCATTCATTCAGTTGATCAATATTCATTGAGCACAGTTATGTGCCAGGCACTAAACTATGGGCTTGTGGGAAGGATTTGTATTTGCAGTGCTTAAAAAAAAACCCAGAAAACGAGTTCCTGCCTAAATTAGAGAAAATTGTGGTCTTCATTATGAAAAAAAGAAAATCTCCCTAATGATTCCTACACAATTCCCTTAACCAAAGTTTTTAGAGAGAAAAATAGAGCAAAATTGGAGAAAATTGCAGGAAAGTAGGGTGGGGGGAGGGATTAGGGTTTCCAGGTAAAATATAGGGTGCCAACTTAACTTGGAATTTCCTATGAACAAAGAATAACTTCTTGGTGTAAGTATGTCCCAGTGCAATATTTGGGGCACACTAAAAAAATGTTCACTGTTCATCTGAAATTCGAAGTGAAATAGGCATCCTATATTTTTCTTTTTTTGGCCTCACAGCTTGCAGGATCTTAGTTCCCTGACCAGGGAGCAAACCCGTGTCCCCTGCAGTGAAAGCTTCGAATCCTAACCACTGGACCGCCAGGGGAGTCCCAAGGGCATCCTCTATTTTTAAAATTTATTTTGCTAAATTTGGCAACCCCAAAGGGATGGGACTGACATTTACGGAGAGCCCACTGCAGGTGTCAATTTTCTACTAAGCACTTTACTACATGAATTAATTTTCTCTTCACAGAAAGCCAGTGAGGCTGGGGATTGGTAACAATCTGTAGAGGCAAATATCCTCCAAAATCTATGGTGATCTTTATCAAGCAGCTCAATGTATTTACTTAATGGGAATTGAAAGAAAGAGGAATGAATACTTCGAAGGCTGAGATGGTTTTACGACTATTGCTGTATATTTGTCTCTTCTTAAAAGCAGCAAAAAATGCAGTACCTAAAGACAATCTCATTCAGTAAAGATGCTAAAGAACCTGCTTGGCCTTCAAAGGGAAGAGATGCTCTAAGATTAAGTCATTACATTGATGCTTCATCATCTGTGCAAGTTGTAATTCAGAGCCCTCTGGCAATAATGAGACAACACATTTATGGGACATAAATATCTCTGAACACTGGGGGATAACCAGAGAACATAGTGCTGTGTTAAAATGGAAAAGAGGTGTTTTGTTAAGAACTTTTTCAGCAGGGAATAAAGTACTGATGTGGGAACTGAGCTTCAATTTACAACTAAGGATCACATTAAACATACATTAAGATGATTACAATGAAGCTTATTTGTAACCATTATTATTTCATTTTATTTAAACGAATGGGGGCTTAATAAGAACCACCAAGTGGGCTGCAGTGTCTAAAATCTTCTACCTTCTCTTGCTAATCTGGAAATTTCTACTGACAAACAAAAGGCTACTACTCTTAACAGGCTCCAAGACCAACAGGTCTGTTTTCCAATGAACAGAGGAAGCAATCAGCTTCCAAAACAGTCATGACCTTCAGAAAAGGTCATGGAAGTTCCTCCAGCCCCTTTAATATCACCTCTGAGATATCAATTGTCTCTGAGGGTGTGAGTACAGAGCCAGAAACTGAAGCAACTGTCTTCCTCTTTGTCACCTGAAGTGAGGTTGGCAATAAAAACCCTTATCTAATTCTCCTTCTTTCAAGATTTTCTCACCCACCCACCCCTTCATTCCAGAACCCTTCATTCTTAGTGGAATTTCTCCAGCTTTGACCTGAATGGAAGAGGGTACTTTGATTTGAAGCTGGGCATGCCCAGTAAACACAAGGTTTTTGTTTAGCGTGGCTACAGATGAATAAAAAGAGCTATGCTTTATGCAAATGTAAATATGATTTTCTTTTTCAAAAATTATTTTTATTTGGATGAGTTCCAGTGGGTAGGATTGAAATGATGGAGGTGGGGGTAGGAGGCACCACCACTGCTGACTCCCTATATGAATGTTCACGGGAGAGAAAGAAAGGGTACTCAGCTGGAAAAGGTCAGGAGGGGAGGTTGTTAGAAAGAAGATACAAGCCTGGTTCCCACCAGAGCCTTAATTTTTCCTGTTAACAGAAATGATATTAAACAATTCCTTCATGATATCATTGCATTTCAGCTCTGCTGTGGAAAAACCATCCCTAAGAATTCTGTCTCTATGACCTAGGCAACTCTTATGCCCTTGACATTGGCACCAATTATGTGAAAGGTGCTTGGTTCCATATGGTCATTTTCAGACCATCTTAACATTGGAACTAAAACAAAGTACTAAGGTGAGAATTGTACCCGTCCTTTGCTCTTGGTTAGAAGTTTGGAACACTTCCCCATCCTTCTATCCTGCCCCCAATAGAGTACGAAAATGTGATGACAGATGTCTTAAGAGGGATGGCGGCCATCAGAGATTCCACCTTTGACTTGGTGCTTTGAAAATGTGCCATTTGGAAGAAATATTCCAAGTAGAGTGTTCAGGAACTCTGTTTTCACCAGCTTTATTTTAAGAAACTATTCAGCCCACATTGGTGTGGGATAATAGAGCAGCCAATTAAATTTATTTCATTAATTTTTTCATTGTTAAGTTTTGGGAAAAGAAATACCTTTATAAGTTCTAAAATACATAAAGAAGAGATAAAATAGAAAATCTGAAATTATGAAAAACCCAACATTAGAGGTAGCTTTAAAGATCTTGCATATTCAAATATGCAAATGATTAAGAATTCCCACATAAAAGGTGGAATTAATTTCAGAAAGTTTTCTTCTCCAGTTATGCTTTTTTGAACCTCTGAAACTTCAATTACTATAGAAATGTGTGACTCTACTAACATGTGGAAGAAATAACTAATTAGTGGAATAATGGTTTAGAGATGATTTTAGTACTCTGTACGATCCAATCAGGAGGGAGAAATCACATTGTAATTAGAACAGGGAAAGTTTAATACAGTCGATTCTTATTACTTGAAGTAGGTACATTCTATAAAGTTACTATGAGCACTGCAGAACTAAACTTGAGGGCCATTTAAAACAGTGAAAGTCCTGACAGAAAGCTCAAAAAATGTGGGAATAGACTGTGAAAAGGACACTTGCTTGCAGTATGAGAGACACAACAAAAAGGCCAAGCATCACCTTGTTTGACTGTAGCTGGGAAAGTACAAGCTGGGTGATTCAAATTTTTTGCTGCTCTGAGTGTGTGAATGTCTTCAAATGACAGCAAAAGCATCAAGAGTATTGACTTCAGGGTTCCAAAGAAAATTTAGCAAGTAGGGGAATTTGCAAATATGGAATCACCAAATAATGATTATCGACTGTATAAAGAATTATTAACAGGGAATTGGAATGATGAGGGATTGAATAATAAGAGAACCCTAAAGAGTATAGAAATAGCAACATAAGGACCAGCCACTACCACTAGGACTGAGATAAAACGTCCAAGAAGAACCCTCCCTACCCTCTAGCGCTGAAATCCTGATCTTATTGGGAGGGTACAGCCCTGTCTCACCGAATGACAAAGAAGTCAGTTGCTCTAATGCCCTGACAGCCGGTGGAATTTGCTGGAGATCTGCTCTCTAGGGTAAACTGTTGTGGGAACTCATTGGAGGTACTCGGCTACAAAACCACCAGAGTGGGTACCAGGGTTTAATACAGTGATTTATAATAAGAAATATTTATTTGGTCTGTGTCCTGTTTCTGGTACAGAGTTCCTAAAATGCTTGGAATTTCCTGAGTAATAAGAGCAATGGGAGCATCATTTTGTTGTAGTATTTGGTCTACAGTTTTGTACTCTGCCTGAAATATCTTCTGAGTCCTCGATATAAAAGGAGTGTCTTCTTGTTCATGACAAGCCCCTTTCAACCACACCTGAGCTTATGTTATTGCGGTAACTTTTGGAAAGCTTCTAAGAGTGGGCTTGTTGCCAGGGGAAACCCATCTCATCATTAGAGGGTTGGAAGTTTTAGTCCCACACCCACTCTGGGGATGCAGGCTGGGGACTGGAGATTGAAGCAATCACCAGTGGACAAGGATTTAATCAACTGCACCTTTGTAAAGAAGCTTCCATAAAACCCCAAGATGATGGGGTTCAGAGAGCTTCCAGGTTGGTGAACATGTGGAGATTTGGGGAAGAGTGGTCCCCAGAGAGGACATGGAAGCTCCGAACCCCTGCCCACATACCCTGCCCTGTGCATCTCTTCCATCTGGTTGTTCCTGAGTTATATCCTTCTATAATAAACTGGTGATCTAGCGAGAAACCTGTTTCTCTGATTTCTGTAAGCCACTCTAGCAAATTAATCAAACCCAGTGAGGAGGCTGTGGGAACCTCTGATTTATATCCAGTTGGTCAGAAACACAGGTAACAACCTGGACTTGTGATTGGCGTGTAAAGTGGGAGGAAGTCTTGTGGGAGTGAGACCCTAACCTATGAGATCAGACTCTCCCCACGTAGATAGTGTCAGAATTGGGTTAAACTTAGGACACGCAGCTGATGTTACAGAACTGCTTGATGAGTGGAAAACCCGCACATCTGGTAGGAGTGAAGTAGGATTGTAGTAGAGTGTCGAGAGTAGAGGAGACACAGGAGGAGTAAGTTTTTCCTTGCATGGGGGAAGATTCGCAGACCAAGGGAGAAGCCCACTAGCAAGAACCTGGAAGCAAACCCCTTTCCTCCTGCAATGTCTCTCCCGCGCCCTCTACTGATAAAACTTAACATTGTGCCAGCTGGCAAAGGAGAAACATTTAAAGGGCCCAGATCCATTTTTACAGAGCAGGCAAAAAGAATGGATTTGGAGCCAGGAGATTACAAATTAATAACTAGCACAAGTACTATTTAATGTTATACATGCTGTTTTCTTAGATATCTTTTTGAGTTAACTATATATCATCTTTTCATGTCAATAAGTAGGTTATCTACATCATTGTTTGTGAAGGTGTGTTTTGACCAAATTTACCATAACTTAACCAATTTTTTATTATATTATTGAATATACAGATTGTTTAAAATGTTTCACCAATATAAACAATCTGATATGACATTCTTATAGTAAAGTCTTTAACTTGATGTCTAAATTTCTGGGAGCAGAATTTTGCGGACAAAAGATACGTATATTTTAGGCTTTTTTGGTTGTTATTACTGAATGCCAAATTGCATTCAGTTGAATATAATTGAAACCTATAAAAGGTTTATAACAATTTGAAATTCAACCAGTAATGCATGAGAGTATTTCTTCTCTCCTACTCTAATAAACTGTAGATGTTATTATTAAAAGCAAAAAAAAAAATTGTTAATTTAATAGGCAAAAAACTCACTTGAATTTTGCATTTTTTAAATCACTAGTAATGTTGATGCTTTTTCATGTTAATTGAGCATCTGCACATGTTTTTCTTTTCTTATATCGTCTGTTAATGCCTTTGCTCATTCTTTTCGGGTACACAGTTTTAGAGAAGGCTGAATTCTTTCATAAAATATAAATAAATCTGAAACAAATGAAAGGTGAAATCACCTTTTTATACTATTTCATCTTTCTACAGCGTCACCTAAAATTTAAGTATACTCTAAAATCCTACTTAGAAGAAAGTATTTTATTTATTTATTTTTAAAATTTTGGCTGTGCTGGGTCTTAGTTGCAGGATCTTCGTTGCGGCATGTGGGATCTTTTTTTGTTTGTTTGTTTGTTTTTGTGGTACGCAGGCCTCTCACTGTTGTGGCCTATCCCGTTGCGGAGCACAGGCTCCGGACGCGCAGGCTCAGCCGCCATGGCTCACGGGCCCAGCCGCTCCGCGGCATGCGGGATCCTCCCGGACCGGGGCACGAACCCGTGTCCCCTGCATCAGCAGGCGGACTCTCAACCACTGCGCCACCAGGGAAGCCCATGTGGGATCTTTAGTTGCAGCATACAGGATCTTTTTTTAGCTGCAGCATGCGAACTCTTAGTTGCAGCATGCATGCAGGATCTAGTTTCCCGACAGGGGTCGAACCCAGGCCCCCTGCATTGGGAGCACAGAGTCTTCCCACTGGACCACCAGGGAAGTCCCTAGAAGAAAGTCTTAAACATAAATTAAATCATAGTTTAAAATGTTAGCAAATTTTTTTTCATATTGCTGTATCAATGTTAACATATCTGCTTCAGATTTTCCAAGACATCACGCCCAATCTTGCTCCAGGGATAATTAGATGATGGTAGAGTGTAAATTACCAGAGGTGCTCAAACATCAAAGAAAAGTCCTTTAAGTAACAGAAATCAACAGAAATGCCTTCCTCAAGGTCTTGAAAATTAGTAAATTGTTGATGGTAGTAAGTTGGTTTTGCTTAATTTTCTTCTATTTCCAGCTAGTTATCACTGAACAAATATTTTCAATGTTTTAGAACAAAGATTTCAAGTTTACGTCCTGAGGCATGTATTCATTTATAATTTACTCTCCATTCTTTTATCCTGCTTAATTTTGCTTATGATACTTAAAACAAATTAATATATTATAGAGCCATTTTTTATCACCCCGTTCCAAAAGAATGTAAGATCTGCAAATGCAGAGACAATCTCTTAATCATGGTATCCCCAATTCCTAGAATACTGCCTGGCGTATAGTGGACTCTCAGAAAGTATTTGTTGAATCATTGCATTCAGTATTCATTCATTGAACCCCCACTGCATCCTAGACACTGACCTGGCTAGACTTGGGAAGTAAAATCTCCACTTGGACTGCAGAGTTTTTTTAAGATGTGATACCCATTAAAACCAGATTGAAAATAATGGAAATGTTTAGGAATAAAATCTGCACATCATGCCAGTATGTAGATTCATCATTCATTCATTCATCCATTCATTCCACAAATAATTTTTAGAGCCTACCTGCTAGTCACTGGGGACAAAATAACATTAAAGACAGACTCCATCTCTGCAGAAATGGCATTTATACAGTCTTTTGGGGGGAAGACATTAAATAACTAATTAATTACAGTTATGCTAAGTACATTAAAAGAGAGACATAGGGGCCTATAGGTGCCTATATGTACATAAGACATTTCCCAAAGAATGACAACCAAGACCGAAGAGGTAGAAAGGGGTCATACCACACTTGTGGGCCATGTGAAGGGTGCACGCTTTATTCTATGAGCAACGGAAGGCTTATAAACAGAGGATCCAGTTTCTCTGTTTAACAGACTACTCTTGTTACCGAATGCAAGTTCAAGTGCCCGACGCACAGTGAGGCCAAAAAACCTCAACCTCAGAGTTTGGAGCAAAGAAAGGTTTATTGCAGGCCCATGCAAGGAGAATGGGTGGCTCATGCCCTCCCCCCTCCCCCCCCCCCCCCCCCCCCCCCGCCCTGCCCCTGAATGCCTTGCAGGGTTTCAGCAAAGCTTTTTAAAGGCAAAGTGAGGAGGGGCATCCCAGGGTATGTGATC
This sequence comes from Leucopleurus acutus, assembly GCF_964270905.1. NCBI lineage: Eukaryota > Metazoa > Chordata > Mammalia > Artiodactyla > Delphinidae > Leucopleurus > Leucopleurus acutus. The sequence continues at coordinate 26,415,909 of NC_139158.1, forward strand.
AGCTTGTGCACAGTTCTCTGATCCGTTGATGGTGAGGTAGCAGGGAGGTGTCACAGGGGTTAAAATTATCTATATCTATCCTGAGGCATCAGTAGGTCTGGGGGCTATGTGCTCATGATCAACAAGTAGTTAATTTCTTCCATTTGGTGGTGAGTTTTTTGGTTTTTGTTTTTGGCCATGCCACTCAGCATACGGGATCTTAGTTCCCCATCCAAGGATGAACCTGTGCCCCCTGCATTGGGAGCACGGTGTCTTAACCACTGGACTGCCAGGGAAGTCCCAAGGTGGTGGTTTTTAACATCTGAAAAACTCTGGAGATGTGCATGAGATACTATTATCTGGGTACTTCAGAGAGGAGCTACAGCAGAGGATATAGGGTAACGGTCTCTCCTGGGAAGTCCCCATAGGCTGAGTTACACTCTGGGTTCTGTGTGGCTACAGAGGTCACTTATATAATGGCAGTACTCAAGGTGTGGCAACAGAGATCGGTTTGTAGACAGCTTTAGAAGATATTTAGGAGGTATAGGTGGCAACAGTGATTGAAAGTGACTAGGGAAGAGCAAGTTTGTGTGTGTGAGAGAGAGATACCAGGTTCCTGGCTTGAACTACTGGGTGGATGATGGTGCCTTTACTGGGATGAGGAATGTTGAGGAATTTGGGGTGGAAGAGGATGAGTTCAATTCAGTCACTGCACGTATCTATATATACGTAACTGGAAGAGAAGTTTCAGAAACAATGATTACCCTTACTACAGTTGATTCACTCTGATATGTTTTATCAACTTTATTGAAGTATGTTTTACCTGCAATCAAATACATTCATATTACTTGTACAGTTCAGTGGGTTCTGACAAATGTATATACCTCTGAACCTCCACCACAATTAAAATACAGAACATTTCTGTCACCTGCAAAAGTTCCCTAGCACCCCTATGCACTCAATTCCCTTTGACCCCTGGCCCTAGGCTTTCTGTCATTATAGATGAGTTTGCATGGTATAGAATTTCATATAAATGGAATCACACAGTATACATACAGTATCTGTGTCAATTTGTATTTGGCTTCTTTCACTCAGCATAATGGTTTTGAGATTCATCTGTAACAGGGATCAGCAAACCACAGGCTGTGGGCCAAATCTGGCCCACTCCTTGTTTATTTAAAGGCTCAAGAGCTAAGAACGGCTTTATGTTTTCAAACAACTTTTAAAAAATCAGAAGAATATTTCATGATGTGAAAATTATATTAAATTCAAACTTCAGTGCCTGTAAATAAAGTTTTATTGAGACTTGGTCGTGATTCACTTCCTTATGTATTATCTATGGCTATGTTCATGCTACACAGAGCTGAGTAGTTGCAACAGAGCCCAAATGGTCTGCAAAGCCTAAAATATTTTCTACCTGGCGCCTGACAGAAAAAGTTTGCTGATCCCTGCTCTATGGTATTCTGTATATCAGCGGTTTGTTCCCTTTCATTGCTGCGTAATATTCCATTCCATTGCATGGGCAGATCACAATTTATGTCTTCACCTGTTGATGGACATTTGGAGTTTTTCCTAATTATTCTTATTCCATATGTCATGTGCTCTGGTGTTTTCTATTCCATTTGATTTGTTAAAAATTGCTAAACATGACCCAGTAAACTCATTTCACAACGCATTAATGAAGTGACTCTCAGTTTAAGAGCCCAGGTATAGATGTTACTTGAATAATGGAGGATGAGAGTGTGTAGAATAAGGAAAGAAAGGGGCTTTAGGGCTGAGTGCTGAGGAAATCCAACAACTGTATGTTGGTAGGTGGAGGAGCTACTCCAGAACACACTATTCCAGACTTTTACTCTCCCAGACTTTACTGGGATAATTGTCAAGATCTGAATAGAGTATATTGATTAGAAAATAGTATCAAACAACAATGAGGTACCACCTCACACCAGTCAGAATGGCCATCATTAAAAAGTCTTCAAATAGGGACCTCCCTGGTGGTCCAGTGGTAAAGAATCTGCCTTCCAATGCAGGGGATGCGGGTTTGATCCCTGGTCGGGGGACTAAGATCCTACATGCCACGGGGCAACTATGCCCATGTGCCACAACTATGGAGCTCGTGCACCTCAATGAGAAAGCTCGTGCACCACAACTACAGAGCCCACACGCGCTGGACCCTGAACACCACAACTAGAGAGAAAACCCGCATGCCACAACTAGAGAGAAGCCTGAGGGCCACAATGAGACAGAGTAGCCCAAGCGCTGCAATGAAGAGACTGCATGCTGCAACTAAGACCTGATGCAGCCTAAATAAATAAATAAATAATATACAAAAGCTAATAAATAATTAAAATAATAAATAGATTAATAAATAATAAAATAAAATAAAAATAAATAAAATAAAATAAATAAAATAAAATAAAAAATAAATAATAAAAACAAAAGCTACTACTACAAAAGAAAAAAGGTCTTCAAATAAATGCTGGAGAGTGTATGGAGAAAAGTGAACCCTCTTACACTGCTGGTGGGAATGTAAATTGGGGCAGCCACTACGGAGAACAGTATGGAGTTTCCTCAAAAAACTAAAAATACAGAATTGTCATATGATCCAGCAATACCACTCCTGGGCATAAATCCAGAGAATATATTCAAAAAGGTGTAATTCAAAAAGATGCATGCACCCCAATGTTCATAGCAGCACGATTCACAATAGCCAAGACATGGAAGCAACATAAGTGTCCATCGACAGATGAATGGATAAAGAAGATGTGGTATATAGGTACAATGGAATATTACTCTGCCATTAAAAAGAATGAAATATTGCCATTTGCAGCAACATGGATGGACCTAGAGATTATCATACTAAGCAAAGTCAGTCAGATAGAGAAAGACAAACAGCAAGTGATAACACTTATATGTGGAGTCTAAAATACGACACAAATGAACCTAGCTATAAAACAAAAACAGACTCATAGATATAGAGAACACGCTTGTGGTTGCCAAGGGAGAGGGAGGGGGAGGGAGGGAAGGATTGGGAGTTGGGGATTAGCAGATGCAAACTATTTTTTTATATAAATAGGATGGATAAACAACAAGATCCTACTGTATAGCACAGGGAACTATATTCAATATCCTGTGATAAACTGTAATGGAAAAGAATATGAAAAAGAATATATATATATATGTATAACTGAGTCACTTTGCTGTACAGCAGAAATTAAACACAACATTGTAAATCAACTATACTTAGATAAAAATTTTTTTAAAGAGGAAATAGTATCAATGTTAATTTCCTGATTTTATTACTTGTATTGTGGTTGTGAAGGAGGATGTCCTTCTTTGGGGGAAAATATACACTAAGTTATTTAGAAATCAAAGGGCATCATCTGCAACTGACTATGAAATGATTCAGAAAAAAGTAATGTGTGTATACACATATTTATTTAGAGAGAGAACAATGAAGCAAGTATGGTAAAATATTAACATTTGGGGAATTTGAGTGAAGAGTTTTAAAAATTTCTTTGTACTCTTCTGACAACTTTCCTACAAGTTTGAAATTACATCAAAAAAAACCCAAAAATGAAAGTAGGGTGATATGAAATCATATCTCGGACTTACACTCTCGAAGAACCTTCCTCAGATATAAAAATGTATATGGTATAAGAAAATCCACAGTCCTTCCCATTCAGGTCAGAATTAATGTAAGTTAAAGAATATTAGTGCCTGCTAACAACACAAAAAGAGAGAAAACCAGGTACTCTGTGCCTCTTGGTGAAGAGAACACCATCTTTGACTACTTTTCCCCAAACTTCAAATCTGAATCTGATTAAGCCTAAGTCCAACTGCCAATCTGCAGGAAATATAGAGAACAGAGGAAAACCCAGACTAAGGGAAATTCTAGAACAATAATCTGGTGTCTTCAACAAATAAGTTGCAAAGGAGGAAAAAGGTATAGGAAAACCTATAGATTAAAAGAGACTAAAAAGATATATAGATATAGATACAGATATAGATACAGATGGGGCTTTGTTTCAGTTTTTGTTTTTGTTTTTAAAGATGAAGCTAAGCTGTAGTGTTTAGGGATGCATCTTTGGGTGATAAAACTACAAAGAAAATGTAAGTGTATGATTACTATAAATGTGGGAGAGTGGTTATTTTTTCTTGGGAGGGGATTGGGATTGTTTTGGGGCTTATGGAATATCTGAGAAGGTTCCTTTCATGGGGGGATGGTGATTATAGGGTGTTAGTGATTATAGGGTGTTAGTCAATGACAATTCATTTCTTTTAAGTTGTTTTCTATATTTTAACAATAGAAAGATTAAAAAAAATTTGTTAGTGAACTTGGTGTAACTAATGAAGTAAGGTAGGATACAAATGGTCTCAGGGTTGCCACCTCAAGTCGCCTTTAGGGACTGCAGACTTCTCTCTCAAAATTTTAAAATATTAAAAAATGATTGAAATCTAGTTTTTACAGGCAATTTAATTTAAATTTTTTAATTCATAAGAGAAAATGCATGCAAATGATAAAAATTCAAATAGTGCAGAAGAATATAAAATGGAATATTGCCATTTCTTTTCTTTCATCTCCAAACTCCTAGTCCCATTCCTCCAAAGCCTTTACCTTCTACTTTGTAAAAAATATCCTTATATCTGTTTCTTAATTCAGAAAAAATATATTGACTCCTTACTATAAAAATGAGAAATTTATTGCCATTTGCATCAGCTTTCCTATCTTCTCCAACTCCTGATTTTTGTTAATTTTATTTCTTCCGAGGTTTCATTTATGTCTTTAAATATTGTAGTTAAAACTTTGAATCTTGATTTAGCTCTTTTATTCACTGTTTTAAATGTTTTTGTTTATTTATGCCCGCGTTGGGTCTTCATCCCTGCGCGCAGGCTTTCTCTAGTTGCGGTGAGTCGGGGCTACTCTTCCTTGTGGTGCTTGGACTTCTCATTGTGGTAGCTTCTCTTGTTGCGGAGCACGGGCTCTAGGTGCACGGGCTTCAGTAGTTGTGGTATGTGGGCTCAGTAGTTGTAGTGCATGGGCTTAGTTGCTCTGCAGCATGTGGGATTTTCCCGGACCAGGGCTCGAACCCATGTCCCCTGCATTGGCAGGTGGATTCTTAACCACTGCGCCACCAGGGAAGTCCTTGATTTAGCCCTTTTAGAGAGTATCTACTTACTTCCTGGAATGAAGTTGAGGACATTAGTGATTCCCCTTATGTTCCTCTTCACCTCGCCTCTTCCTGCCCACTTTTTGGTAATTTATCATTACCATAGTGAATAATAACTATATCTTCCGTATGTGTAATTTGGTTGATTCTAAAACTTAAAGACTTAAAAACAACATCTACAATATGGGTATGTAAATATTATTCAGGATACAACAAAAATCATGTGAATGGACCCAAAAGGAAAAATAACCACAAACTTCCTTTATTTGGTTTGCTTTTTGCCTATTAATCAGGAAAGGTCTATATCAGAACATATAAGCCAAATTGTTCCCACAATGAGTGGTTTCATCTTCTGGCTTCCAACAATATTTTTCTCATCTCTCTGTTCTAGCCCATAGAATGCCGCATTATAATTTATCAGCTTACATATCTGTCTGTCTACAAGCCAAGTGGTTTTAATTTCTTTTGACAGGAGTGTGTGTGTGTGTGTGTGTGTGTGTGTCCAACTTGATCTTGAAAGCTATGCAATGCTCCCCAGAAAAATGCACTCATGCAAAATTTAGAGCATAGTTTCAGGAGTTTCACAGACCTCCCCCTGGGTCCAAAGTAAAAACCTCTGCCCTAAACAGCATTTTCTTAAGGGCAGGATCTTGTATTTCTAGCCCCTAACTGTCCAAGATGGCAGTCGATAAACATTTGGATAAATATTGAATGAACCAATTATTCCCACTTTCTTCATGTTGGCTTTTAAAGTCTACTTTTAAAATAGAAAATGTAAGTTTCATCTCTCTAGTATTTGTTTTGTAGAATCTACTTTTTAATATAATCCAGATACTTGGAGGTGGTTTTAAAAATTAGGAGTTTTTAATGATACCCAGGCTGAGGTGTTAAGGGGTGAAACGTATTGATGTCTGCAGTTTTGGAATGTATCAAAACATAAGACGTATTGATGGATAGATAGATGGATACTTATGTAAATATCATATTTGTAAAGCAAATACAGGTAGATGTTCATTGTAGGATAGGCATATGGGTGTTCATGGTATAACAACTTTTCTAAATGCTTGATAACAACACGTTGGAAAAGGTGACTTGTTTAGCTCGAAGAGGTACATTCCACTTTTAGATCTTGGAAGACATAAATCTATCATCCTTTTCTGTTTGCAGAGCTCTGTGGAGAATCTGAATAGTTCCCACTGTACACAAAGCTTCTTTTGGTAGAAAATAATTTTATTAACATAACTGGGCAATTTATCTAACACAATTTAGAGAGCTCAAAAAATATAATTACTACACTGAAAATGCAACCCAGTCATTTACACAGATTTCGGAAGAGAGGCGCCCAGAACAGGAGAGAAGAGGTATGGTTTTGCGGTTGTAACGTCATCGGTGTACTAGTGGTGAATTGTTTTACGGACTGTAACCGTGATAGACTAGTTCATTTCAGTTTTCCTCATTTAGAGGGAAGAATAAGGAAATTTATGTCTTCTCTTATTCCCTGGAAACACCTTATGATTATACAGGAGGGGTGGAAGCGGTTATAGAGGCAGTATGTGTAATGTACAGACGCTGGGGTCAGGGTGCTTGGATCCAACCTAGATTGGCACTGTGAAATGGAGATAATAATGATCTCTACATCACAAGGCTGTTGTACCATAAAATGGAATAGCAGCAACTGATCTATTATCATTATTACCTAACAAGTCATAATTGTGGCCTGACACGAAGAAAGTGGCTGAGCCAGTTGTCTCAAAGTCGTTTCCGTCTAGAATTCTGCGGTAAGGTCTGAGACAAATACCTCAGCTCTGATCAGCGCCTTTTCAGAGTAGCGGTCACTGCTCAGGAGTCCAATAGCTGAAACCCGCGAAGCCCTGAGCGCCTAGAAAACCACCAAAGCTGCGCGTGCGCGGGGGCGCTCGGTCGCCCCGCCTCTCCGTGGTGAATGGCCTGTTCCATTCCTGAGGAATGGCGATAGCGGGGAGAACTTGGAACACTAGGCCCGGAAGTAGAGGTGCGTTACCAGTATTTCCAGCATTTTACTACATGAGTGACCCCTTGTAATTATTATACTTCTACTCTGACACCAGGACAGGCTTCTGAAGAGAGTTTAGAACGGCTCCACCATCCATTCTCCCCCTCTCATCTGGAAACATTTGGGCTGGCCGGCGTGACGGCCTTGTACGGAAGCCTGGAGGGCCCCGCCCACCCCGGGCCCCGCCCACCCCATGGGCCCCGCCTCCCCGTGGGCCCCGCCTCCCCCGCCTTCCCGAGCCCCGCTTTCCACTCCCCGCTGCGCAGCCAGGAAGTTCCTTCTCTTCTCCGCCCCGCCGGCCGCGGGCGAGCGGGACGTCAGCGCTGCCAGCGTGGAAACGGCGGCGGAGCTCGGGAGGCGGAAGTAGTGCCCGGGATCGCCGGGCCTCCATCGGGCTCCACCGGCCGCCTTAGCCATGGACGCGCCCCTGGAGAAGGTCCGTACCGGGGGTGGATGCGGAGCGGCGGCCCGAGGCCCCCGCCTGCGGGGCGCCTGTTTCCCGGTCGCGAGCTGCCATTGTGACCGGGGAGGGGGCCGGGGGCTAACGGGCCCGCCTGAGGAGGCCTGGTCGCGAGGGCGTCCGGCCCGTCGCTCGAGGCTGGGGCCTGGTCACGTCACGGGGCCGGGGGTCTCTGGGGTCCCCGTGGGCCGGGAGAGGCTGGGCCGGGTTCTGCCCGGGGCCGCGAACGACCCGGAGCCCAGTCGGGGGCCGCGGGGCCGACCTTGGGGCCTGCGAGAGCTCGGCTCACCCTCTCGGATGACAGAGCTAACAACTTGCGGCCGCAGAAGCTCCTGGAATGAAGCCCCAGTTGTTTCGGAGCCAATTGGAAACCTGTAGGTTGTCTGTGGGCTCCAAGTTAGGAAGGGAGATGTGCAAGCAGTAATTTGCCATCTTCAGCGAGCCTAGGAATCACCTGGGGCCCTTGGTAAAAATCCAGATTTTCAGCCCTCGGATCGGAACCTTGGGGGACGGGACCGGGATCTGTGGGTTTAACGAGGTCCTCACGTGATTCTAATGCAGTAGTTTGAAAGACCCCTGAGGTCCAGAAAGGGGCGGGGCTTCTGTAGATTGTGAATTTCGTCTTTGGGAATGCTGCTGCTCCACAACTTTCTGGCTCCCCCTTTCCGTGGCGAGGGGGGGACCCTGAGGTCAGTCGGAAATCCGTTGGTAGCAGGGTTTTACTCCGATTTCCTCTTGGGGAAACAGCAGCGTGATGTACCTGGCTGACCGCTCTGGCATGTGAAATGGATTCTAATTGTCCCGGATTTAGAGCTAGTAAATGAGAACCAGTGCTTGGATTTCTTCACGGATACCTACTTTCAGACCCTGACTTTCTGCCCTCCCTCAAAGTCCTTCTTTCTTTACAAGCTTGGGAGTCCGCTTGTCCAGACCCGGTTTTTCATATATGTGGAATTCAGGAGCAATGCTAGTGTTTCAAGACTGCTTTATTTTAATTTTGAACTGGCAGAAGTAACATATTTTGTCATTTTTTCAATGCAGCAGCTGCTGTGGATTTGTTCACTTGTCACTGGAGAGTTAAAGGGAGTAATTGTACAAGTTGAGCCAGATGTCTTCATGTGCACACAGTGGTATAGCCTACGCCTCCGTTGTTTCTCATATATTGGGTGGAAGGAATCAAGAAAGGACAGAGATAATATGTTTTTCTTACACCGCCTCTGTGGTGAATGTTACATGTTTTTCTGTCTAGGAATAAAGTCTTCCCAGGCTTTTGATGAGCACAGTGTCTACCTTGTGGTACTTTGAGTTTCAGTCTAAATCAGTGATTCTCAACCACCAGGCTGTTTTGTTCCCCAGGGGATATTTGGCCAACGTTTGGATACACTTTTGATTGTCACAATCAGGCGTTAGGAAGGGGCTGCTGGTACCTAGTGGGTAGAGGCCAGGGATGCTGCTAACATCCGACATTGCACAAGACAGACCCTGTACCAGAGAATTATCAGTAGTGCTGAGGCTGAGAACCCCTGGTCTACACCGTGTGTGGACCAGTAGTTGAATACAAACGCCCGTGGTTGAATACAAAATGATGCTAAAAATGTCCCTTCAGTGTTGTTTCCTTTCCAATTTCATAAAGAAGATGGGAGGGGCTTTGTGGCATTTCAGTTAGAAATCTAAAGACCTGGAGTGTTCTTTCCTCCAAGAATAGTTCGTTATAGGCAGATCTGCAAAACAGAATGGGTTGGAGTCCTGCTTCAAATATTATTTTTCTGGTATTTGATTACTAGATTACAGTGGTTGCTCCCTAAATGTTAATTGATGATAAAAGATCTTGAACTCTTCAAATGAAGATCTGAAGAGGTACTGAAACTCCAGCATGCTTAAGCCTGGCACATTCACAAAAATTACAGGGATCTTTCAGGAATTCAGAATGTGTGGGCTGGAAGTCTCTGCCTTAGGCCAGTGTGTAAATTCTGAATGTAAGTTTTTCAGAACTAGTACTGTGTCTTATTTTTATATTCCCTGAAGCAAGACAGGGCTTTACTTGTAATGAACAATTTCTCTTGGTGCTAAGTGGGCAGAAAAGAAAAAGCATTGCTGTAATATGAATGTTGAAAATTTTGTGTTGTGAAAAACAGTTTGAATCAAAGTAAAACATTGAATTGTGTCCATTATTCTGGTTTCTTTGAGGAATAGACTGCTGGGTTAAATTCTACATTGCTAGTATAAATTTAAGAACTATTTGAGCAGTTCTGAATGATGCCATTTAAACTAATCCTTGCATAATTTAGACTGGCTACAGAAACCACAATGTTATTTGATACCCATCCTCTAAAATTTCAAGTAATCTCTCTCACTCTATAATGTAGTGTGCTATCATTGTTTAATAGAATCACTCAGTACATTTCCTTTGGTCCAAATATAATTTTGTACCCTTGCTTTTTCTTTAAGTAATATGTAGACATGCAGACCTGCGATGACAGAGCCATTTTCTTGCCTTGATTTGCTTTTCTTTCACAATATATGTTTTCTTTTTGTATTCAAAATTAGTGACATCCAGAGAAACTATAGATAGGTTAATTATAGGGGCAAGGAATTCAAACTAGAAGAGTTGGCGCCTCAGCTCCCCCAATACTGTACGTCCAACTCATAAGGAACAAATCTCACAGTGTTTACTTATGTTAATATCCAAGTTTAAAAATGCCACAGGAAGTAATAACGCTGATGCTGAAGATTTTAATAAGGTACTCAACACACCTACATAACACCTGTTAGTAAAAACCTGCTACTTTAAACTTGTAGAACAGCCCAGATCTTTTCTTGCTGCTTGGAAAAATCTCATTCTTCCTGGGTATTATGTTTAGACAAGGTGTATAGCAGTTTGTTTTGCACTTTTTTTTTTTTCGGTACGCAGGCCTCTCACTGCTGTGGCCTCTCCCGTTGCAGAGCACAGGCTCCGGACGCGCAGGCTCAGCGGCCATGGCTCACGGGCCTAGCCGCTCCGCGGCATGTGGGATCCTCCCGGACCGGGGCACGAACCCGTGTCCCCTGCATCGGTAGGCAGACTCTCAACCACTGCGCCACCAGGGAAGCCCTGTTTTGCACTTTTAATTCCAACCTTGAGTAAACTTAGAGCAGATGTCTCAGCCTTGGCACCACTGACATTGGGCTGGATAATTCTCTATTGTAGGAGGCTGTCCTGTGTACTGTAGAATGTTTAGCAGCATCCCTGGCCTCCACCCACTAGATGCCAGTAGCATCCCCTCCCCACAGTGTGACAACCAAAAACATCTCCAGTTGAGGCAGTTGTCCCCTGGGGGTGAAAGGATCCCCTCTGGTTGAGAACCACTGACTTAGAGAATCTAGAGCTGCACTGTCCACCAGCCACATTTTTTTAAAATTTATTTAATTTATTATTTTTGGCGGCGTTGGGTCTTTGTTGCTGCTTGCAATCTTTCTCTAGTTGCGGCCAGCGGGGCTACTCTTCGTTGCGGTGCGCGGGCTTCTCACTGCAGTGGCTTCTCTTGTTGCAGGGCACAGGCTCTAGGTGCGCAGGCTTCAGTAGTTGTGGTGCGTGGGCTTAGTAGTTGTGGCGCACGGGCTTAGTTGCTTTGTGGCATGTGAGATCTTCCTGGACCAGGGCTCGAACCCATGTCCCCTGCATTGGCAGGCAGATTCTAAACCACTGCGCCACCATGGAAACCCCACCAGCCACATTTGGCTATTTAAATTTAATTAATTAAAATTAAATAAATTTAATATTTAGTTCCTCAGTCACATTAGCCACATTTCAAGTGTTCAACAGTCACAATGTGGTTTGTGGCTGCAGTACTGGGGCAGCACAGATAATAGAAATGTTCACAGAAAGTTCTATTGGGTAGTGCTATAGAGCGGGGCCAATTTATTTACTGTACCGTATATCTAATTCTTGTCTCTAAAAGAGGCAACCTCGACCCTGTTTCTGACCTAAATAATTACAACCAAACCCATTTTTTACTGTTGTACTCATCCTGAGCTAAGTTCCCCCCTACCCCCTTGGACCTGATTTTGGAAAATTCTGTTACCACCTTACTGTTTATAAGGGGCAATAGGAGCTGCGTGGATGGAACATTGCTGATCATTACTGATAAGGACTACCAGAATTTCTATTCCTGCTCTTTACCTAAAAAGCTCATGTAAAGAACCCCTATTAGCCAAGCTTGAAATGACCAGTTTCTGTGATAAGCCTTTGTAGATCCCTCTCTTACCTAGAATAGAAGGACTTCTGTGAGGATATGATAGCCTATAATGTTACCGTTCATTTAAAGCTGATCTCTATATCATCATGATTGAGGGTTTTGCATACAGGTGCATGGTGCCTAAGGCAGTAAATGATTATCAAATGCTGGGTGTCAGGGAAAGCGTGGCACAAAGTTCCTGATCCTAAAAATTTATGGCATTGGTGGTTCTCGATTTATTCAAAATTTCAGCTGTAGTTAGCAGAGCTATTGGTGGTCCCCAGTCCTGTGTGTTCCACCTTATCTAGAATTATGAGTTATAATTATAGATAGCAGTTGCTTGAGCTTAAAGTCATGTTTTCACCTGAAGCAGAAACCTGTTTTGACTTAAATTTTTTATTGCTGGTCAACTATGGTCAAAGCCCAGTGCTGAGTGCTGAGAAAGACACAAGGTGAATAAGACATGATCCCTGGGAGAGGTTACATTATAGTAAGGGGCATACAAGTTTAGGCAAAGCCTTGTATAGCAAAGAGGGGTAAAAAGAATCACAGGAATTAAGAAACAAAGGGCATCGAGTGAGTGACCAGGAAAGAGTATGTGGAAGAGATTCTTTAGGTAGAATATTTAGTTCAGAATCATGGCTTTTCTAGGTTTGTTTTAAATGTAAATATAATGTAGATTTTTACTTTATGTTTGTGCCTAATGTTATTGCTGGTAGAACATAAGAGAAAGGAAGCCATTTTACCTTTTAAAGTTAGATATAAAAAATATGCCTCCAGTCACTTTGAAAATGTTTAAAAATTCCTTTCAGAAACTTATCTAGCTTAAATTAAATCCATTCCCTCCAAACAATAGTCAAGGGCCATAAAACTATTTTGAGTTTAATATTTTGTTTATTTAATTTCTGTTACTATTGCAGTAGTTTTTGTTTTTTGTGGCGAATGCTAAGTGTTTAGCTGCCTTAAGGTTAGTTAGTCCTTGAGGCCCAGCCTGGGGCCCTGTCCACTTTTTTGTCCCCCAGTGCCTGTGGAAAAGGCATTCTGAGGGCAAAGTAAACCTTTCTGAGATCTTTTTCCTATGAGCAGAAAAACAGAAACAGCAAAGTAAAGCCTTCAATTTGAAGGTGCAACTCAGGGACATTGAACATTTTGCTACAGTGAGATTTTCAGGAGCCTAGTGAGACTGAATTACTTATTAGACTGGACATTGTATTGGTGCAGTCATATGAAATTGCTGTTTTTGTTCCCTAGAAATACCTGAATATTGGCAGTTTCACACAGTTTACAGTTTTACAACAGTAAAGTTCTGAAGATACATAGAAGGAAGGAATTGATGGGTTCCTTTCCTTAGAATTATTATTTTTAAGATCAGGTTGGCAACATTAAACCTGCATAATTCCAATTCAGTTTTGGAAATAATGATATTGATAAGGGTAATGGATATCTTTATCTTTCTGAATTGATCCCCCAATAAGTCCTAGGAAACACCTTCTTTAAGAAGCATATCTTAATGACTTATTTTTTCCAGTGACTATAGCATGTTTTGCTTTAAGCAATTTTCTTTTTGTTCCAGAATAAGTATGTGATTCCAGATAAACTAGTAAACTTCTTAGAAATAGAGCTTGCCTGTTGTGGTATTTTTCCATCCGTGTAGTTATTGGCAAACACTCATAATAAAATGTCTAAATGAACTATATGTAAAATAGATAACTAATAAGGACTTTACTGTATAGCACAGGGAACTCTACTCAATACTCTGTAATGGCCTATATAGGAAAAGAATTTTAAAAAGAGTGGATATATGTATATGTATAGCTGATTCACTTTGCTATACACCTGAAACTAATACAACATTGTAAATCAACTGTACTCCAATAAAAATTTTAAAAATAAAAAATAAAATAAAATGTCTAAGTGAATTGATTCTCTTGGAATACATTTTCTGAAATTTAGATTTCGATCCCTGGCCTTCCCATCATGTATCTTAAGGCAAGTAAATTGAATGCCCCTTTTTTCCTTCTGTGTACTTCTTTTTTTTTTTTAAACCGTTTTATTTATTTATGGCTGTGTTGGGTCTTCATTGCTGCACGCAGGCTTTCTTTAGTTGTGGTGAGGAGGGGCTACTCTTTGTTGCGGTGCATGGGCTTCTCATTGTGGTGGCTTCTCTTGTAGCAGAGCACAGGCCCTAGGTGCGAGGGCTTCAGTAGTTGTGGCACGCAGGCTCAGTAGTTGTGGCACACGGGCTTAGTTGCTCTGCAGCATGTGGGATTTTCCTGGAATGGAGCTTGAACCCGTGTCCCCTGCATTGGCAGGCGGATTCTTAACCACTGCGCCACCAAGGAAGTCCCTGTGTACTTCTACTGATGCCAGGTTTGATCTGGTGTTACTAACTTTGCTGCCTCCTTATTGCTACCAGATTTTCCCCACTCTTTTGTATATTTTTGCCCCTTTTTTTCCCCTATATGTTCTTTTTTGCCTCTTTTCATGAGGGATTTGTAAGTTTAAATACTAACACCTCATGCAATATTTGCAAATCCCTTTTCAACTAAAATATTTTGCTTAATGAGCCAATAAGTACAGTATGTCTTCATGCTCTCACACACTCAAGCATAAAGTCCACACTCAAGCATAGTTAAAAATAAGATTTTCCAAGAGTATCCAATCCTTAAAAGACAAACATAGACGAAAGTGCCTTGTTCTTAATTAAATACTTTTCTGTTGGAACTACACAAAAGTATTTATAGATGTAGAAATTGAGGCTCCAATGAGTAAGTCAGGTTTGCAAGGTGCTATTATTACCTTGGAGAATCCCTACATTTTCTCTCATTGTTGACCCATAAGGAACAGCTGTGTTCCTGAAGCAGCTGCTGCTGTTCTTATTGCTTCTCTGAGATGTGTAGTATTTGGGGCACTTGTTTAGTGCTAGACAGCAGGCATCCTTTGTGTTTTCACCTGGGAGGAAAATATATGGTTTTTGGAAAGTTGATACTTGCATGCTTATCACTATCCAGGATTAACCTTGCTTAGAAAGCTGTGGAAGGCAAAAGAGTAGGTGAAATGTTAGAAACATCAATTCAGAGCTTTATCTGATAACGTCGATCAATTGAAGAAAGGTAGTGATTTGTTTTTTATTGAAGTATAGTTGATTTATAGTGTTGTGGTAATTTCTGTGTAGTGATTTTTTTTTTGTAAGTCTAATACAAATGTTGGAAACTAGCATTTGTTAACATCAAGGCCTTCTATCTGGTACGATCAGCTAGTATTCTCACCTGCTTTCGTTTTTCTTCTGTCAATAGTCCTAGAACCCCCCAAAATGAACATTCCTCCCCTGAAAAAAGTTTATTGAAACATGGTATTGCATACTTCTATTATTAATGAATGTTGTGATTTATATATTTTAAAATTACTCTTTAAACTTCCCCTTTTCTGGACGGTGCTTCTTTTTAAATGTATAGCTCTGCATTTTTCAAACAGCAGTTATTCATATACAATCTTTGCAAATTTTGTCACATCAGTTACCACTTGTACGGTTATTTGCTTAATATTCCTTTTCAATCGACTAAATCAATTCAACCTCCTTCTTTAAAATTGAGGAACAATTTATATACAATAAAAATATGCACTTTAATTATACAGTTTGAGTTTTGGCAGTTGTGTATAGTCATATAACCACCAGCATAATTAAGATATGGAACATTTCCATCTCCCTAAAAAGTTCCCTTGTGCCCCTTTGCAAGTGGATCCCAGATCTGCTTTCTGTCACTACAGCCCTTTTTTTTTTAAACTTAGATTTGTGCTAAACAGTAATGTTTATGAATTCAGGGCTTGAGGTATTATTTTTTCCTTAATTCATATGAAAGTAAATCATATAGTTTTTGGTCACACTTTGGTAGGCTGGTTTAACTGAAGAAAATGTATACAAGAGCTTGATTAAGCATTTGAAAGCTGAGAAAATTTTAAGTGACTGGAGAGCAGTAGTTCCCAGATCTTAGGCCCTAAGATTTTATTATTCTTCTGCTGTAGTTTCCACTTTTTTTTTTTTTTTTTTTGCGGTACGCGGCCTCTCACTGTTGTGGCCTATCCCGTTGCGAGCACAGGCTCCGGACGCACAGGCCCAGTGGCCATGGCTCACGGGCCCAGCCGCTCCGCGGCATGTGGGATCTTCCTGGCCCGGGGCACAAACCCATGTCCCCTGCATCGGCAGGCGGACTCTCAACCACTGCGCCACCCGGGAAACCCATGTAGTTTCCACTTTTGAAAGGTTATTATAAACAACTTCTCAGTTAATAAACTTTATTAACAAATGATTGTTCACTCCATTACTAATAACTGGATGTTAATTTTCAATAACATCCATTAAAATGGTGTGGGTTTTTTCCCCCCCAAACTGCAGGTTACATCCTTTATATGAGATGTCAAATCAATTTAGCAGGTCATGGCCAGCAGTTTTTTTTTTAATGAAGTAGAATAAAATGATAAATATAATGTATTCCGAATAATACGGGTAGGAATAGTACCAGTGTTACCTCATAACTAAGTTGATATAATTCTAGCCAAAAGCAAAAAATAAGTGATTTTTTTCATTAACCCATGTTGCCTTATTCCAAATAAATGTATAATTTCCTCCTGGCTTGAAAAATAGAGAATTACTTCCTGACCTCCTTTACTATTTTATCTTGCATTTGACTTTCAACTTTTTTCCTCCAACATTTAAATTGTGAGAATTTTAATGATATTTTACCATTACATATATACTATTTCTTCTTCTGATAGTGGCAGGATATTTTAATATTTAATACTTAATATCCCACACTGACTGAAAGTGATGGAAATCAACTAGTATAAAAATGATTGTTGAAAAGATGCTTATCAAAGGATGAATGGCGGGGCTTGTTTTACAAAATGAGCTGTCTAGTTCTGTGACAGTTATCATATGAACAGTTGAATGGTTCTCCTTAGGAGTTTTGAACTTGCTTTAAGCCATGCCATGCATCAATGTTAGACGTAATTGAAGCAAAAATACCGAATCCACTTCATTACACAGAATCAACATAGCTGAAATATAAGTTACAAATTTGCAATCTAATGACTAACAGTCTAATAATGGTTTCTGAATCTTCAGTAGTGAACACGTGGTAATTTTGTAATTAGAAAGTGAATCTGTGGATATACACACTCCATAGGTGCACAGGCTTCAGTAGTTGCGGCACATGGGCTCCGTAGTTGTGGTTCGTGGGCTGTAGAGTACAGGCTCAGTAGTTGTGGCGCACGGGCCCAGTTGCTCCGTAGCATGTGGGATCTTCCCGGACCAGGGCTTGAACCCGAGTCCCCTGCATTGGCAGGCAGATTCTTAACCACTGCACCACCAGGGAAGTCCCAAGGATTATCTTTAAAATGAGACCTTACTTAGCTCTAATTATGGTTCTTGAGACAAGAGCTTTTTCAAAATGTGAGTTGCTTTGTTTACTTTTTTGATGAAATTGAGGAGCAGTATTGCCTAGTGGTCAAGAGCACTGGTTCTAGAGTAGTACAGACCTTGTTTTAAATTCTGGCTTCAAAACATACTAACTCTGTGCCTTTGGGTTAGCCAGGCAGTAATGCATGTAAAGGTGTTAATTAGATGATGCTTGAATATAGCAAGCAACTCAGTAAGTGTTAGTAATTATTAAGGATCACAAATCTTATTGAGCCCTTTTTCTGTGCCAGATCCTGTGTTAGATGCTAAGGGTTGAAAAAATATGACATTCTTCTGGGAACCTGGCATAGAATACTATTTTTTTTCTTCTCTCAATATTGTAAAACAGCCTCCTTCTAAATACCAAATAATGGACATCTTTATTCAACTTAATTTTCTCTCGTTTTGTGTCTGGCTGTTACCCTGCTATTATTTATTAACATTTATCACACAAGTACTCTGGCATTGTAACAGGTACTGAGGATACGAAATGCAAATAAGAAAGTAGTTGCTGCCCTTAGTAGAAGCTTATGGAGGCATGGTTTAAGGAACCAATTAATAAATATTTTTCTTCGAGCATTTCTTGACTTAAGGCCTAATATCCTGCAACTGGATAACATTTTATATTTTGGATTATCCCGTTAACACAAGCATGTGAGGGTCTACATCATATTCCCATTTAATTGAGTCAAATTTAACTAAAAGTGCTATTTTCCCTACGCACCCGTTACCCACTCCCCGCTGTCCCCACTTCACTCTGAGTAGGATCAAGAGCAATTTAAATGTCAGCCTTTCCATTCAATGAGTGTGTGCTTGCTCTCTCGAGAGACTCAGATGGAGAAATGTGAAGCTGCACTTCTCTCTTGCCTCTCTCAGTGTAAACATCTTGTCATCACATGTGATTCTGGTGTTTAAAAATAAGTATTGTCATATGAAGTGGCTTCTAAACTAAGTCAACTATTTTGTCTATTCTTAACTGAAAAATCTGTTCAATTTTATAGGAGAAGTTAGCCGTGTTGAGCTTAGAGCCAGCATGTTGATATCCAATATGCCATGCCTTCCTAAGGGGTTTCAGAGGTAATATGACAACCCAAGAATCAAGCTGACTTTAGATTCTTGGTCTTATAAGAGAAGTCAAAATTAGTAGGAGTCTGAATGGCTGCTTTCAAAAAGCATATAATCTAATTGGGGAGAATACCTATAGTGGAAAGATCATCTGTAAAACAATTCATAGTAAAGGATGTAAAGAATCGTGAGGATAAATGGCAGTTGCATATTAGAATGGCCCCAGTTTCAAGCCTTCCGTCCTGTTGTCCCCATAAATACAATCATTTGTCAGGCAGTGAGTCCAGATTTTTGGTTTAGGAAAAAATGGTATCGATATCATTAGAGGGGATGTGAACATGTGAAAATGGTTTTATCCATAGGGGTTTCTTGGAAGTAGTGAATTGTGATTTAATAGGTAGTTAGAGGTGGATAAAAGGTACAAGGACATTTCAGATGGGGCAGATGTTATAAGCATGAAACACGGAGGTGTAATTGATCAAGCAAACTGTTTATCTTTTCATTTGGCCAGATGATCAGGGATTGATGTGTCACAGGAGATGAGGGTAGTAAGGACCGTGACCAGCAGACTGAGGAGCAAGATCAATTCTCTTGACCATTATCTGTTCCTCATCCTACTCAGAACTGTTAATGGAGAGCATGGAGACCCTTTTAGATTACTCTCTAACCCATCTGGTGCTTACATTTAAATCGTGATTTTTATTGGAAACACCTGTTTTTTTAATGATTTCTTTTTTCTCGTGTAAAAATTAGATCGGATGTGGCTATGTGATTATTTTCTAATCTCTTGTAGAATCAGTGTGATGTAATAGAAACAGGCAGAAACACATCAGGAAACCAGGGTTCTGGCACCTCTCTGTCATTTATTACTTCCATGAGCCTAGGCAAGGCAGTGTACCTCTCTAAGTCTTAGTTTCCTCTCCTCTAAAATGTTATACGAGAATCAGAGGTTTTCATGCTTATACTTTTTCTTTTCTTCTTTTTAATGAAACTTTTTACAAGTGAAACTTTACTCAAAACCCTATTGTTAAAAACAGCTGATCTCCTTAAGGGGGGGGCAGAGAGGTAGCAGCTCCAACTGGCTACCCAACCCCTTCTCCCCAAAGTTCTTTCCAGGAGTCTTAAGGCTGAGAAGAACACAGGTGGGAAATCCCTGGACTAGACCCCTAAGGTCCCTTCTAGAATTAATATTTTCTGATACTTACATTGATAAACAGTAGAATTTCTTTAAAAAAATAAACAATTTTGAGGAGGTAACACAGTACTAAAGGTAATATACACTCATTGCACATCTACATTGTGTAAACTGTTACGAGGTACAAGAGACAATATGAAGAGAAAAGCAGATAAATACACTTGAAGTGTATTTGAAGAGTAAGGGGGGAACAAGAGAGAGCTTCTGTGATTGTTTATAACCCAATTCATACTATACAGAGATTCAGGGCAACAAGATTGTCTCTCTAAAAATTTTTACGGAGATGTAAGAAGAAAGGAAAATGAGTGTTTCAATTCTGCAAGAATGTTTAAAAATTTGTTTCGTTTATGTTTTGAATGGGAGATAGATGTACACGTGGTACTAAAATCCAAAAGGAACAAAAGGATATGAACTAAAAAGACTCTCTCTGACCCCTGTAGCCATTCTTTGGAGGCAATCACTATGGCTAGCTTGTGTAAGCGTCCCAAAGTTTTTAGAAGCACTTGCAGATGTTTGAGCGTATTAGTCTCCTGGGGCTGCTGTAACAAATGAGCACAAACTGGGTGGCTTAGAACAACAGAAATACATTCTCTCTCAGTCCTGGAGGCCAGAAGTTTGAAATCACTGTCGCGGGGCTGAAATCAAGGGCTGGCAGGGCTGCGCTCCCTCCAGAGGCTCAGGGGGAGTGTCCCTTCCTTTCTTGTTCCAGCTTATGTTGCTTGCCAGCCATCCTTCCCTGTTTGGTGGCTCCATCACTCCAGTTTCAAGGCCAGCATCTTCAAATCTCTCTCTGCTCTGTCTTCACATAGTCTTCTCTCTCTGTGTGGTCTCCCTCCAATTCTCTCATGTGGATACATGTGATTGAATTTAGGGCTCACCTGGATGATTCAGGGTAATCGTGCCATCTCAAGCTCCTTAATCACATCTGCAAAGACTTTGTCATATAAGGTAATGTTCGCAAATTCCAGGGATTAGGATGTGAATATCCTTTGGGGGGCTATTTTTCAGCCTACTACAACAGTAAAATGAATAGTATACTATACATACTTTTCTGGACCTTGCTTCTAATAGTGAACAACTGAAATAACCTAAGGGTCCATTAATTCAGGACTGGTTCAGTAAATTATAATACATCCATCAGATGCAAAAAGGTGTAACCACTAAGAGGAATGAAGTGGACCTGCTGACATGGAACCATAGTCACTATAAAGCAGAAAAAAGCAATTTGGAGAGGTGCATATGAGCAAAGTGAACCTTTGGAGAGATATACGTCAAACTTAAAAGTGGCCTCCCCTGGGGAGTGGGACTTTTTTATGTTATACCTTTGTACTGTTGGAATTTTAAAATCAAACATGTTCTTTAATAATGCAGGTATTTTATAATAAATCCAGAAGAAAATGGACTTGCATTTAGTTTTTCTGGATGAATTATGTTGCAGAAGTAATAGAGGGTTGTTAAAATTTAACCTTTTGAAAATTTGTTTCCCAGATAGCAGACCCTACACTAGCTGAAATGGGAAAAAACTTGAAGGAGGCCATGAAGATGCTAGAGGACAGTCAGAGGTGAGCCTGTGGAACAGAAGTGACCCATTAAATGTGTTCAACTTGCTGTGAAACTGACAGCACTAGTTTCCTTCTGTTAAAGACACCTCTTGGTCTGTCATACAGAGTGAAGTAAGTCAGAAAGAGAAAGACAAATACCGTATGCTAACACATATATATGGAATCTAAGAAAAAAAAAATGTCATGAAGAACCTAGGGGTAAGATGGGAATAAAGACACAGACCTACTAGAGAATGGACTTGGATATGGGGAGGGGGAAGGGTAAGCTGTGACAAAGCGAGAGAGAGGCATGGACATATATACACTACCAAACGTAAGGTAGATAGCTAGTGGGAAGCAGCTGCATAGCACAGGGAGATCAGCTCGGTGCTTTGTCACCACCTAAAGGGGTGGGATAGGGAGGGTGGGAGTGAGGGAGACGCAAGAGGGAAGAGATATGGGAACATATGTGTATGTATAACTGATTCACTTTGTTATAAAGCAGAAACTAACACCATTGTAAAGCAATTATACTCCAATAAAGATGAAAAAAAAAGACACCTCTTGGTTTCAGAACGTCACACTTAGCTTTAGCTGAATTTAAAATTGGTATTTGTCTTGGGTATAAGGTGCTTTGTAATTAAAGGATTTTGAAATTAAGGGACAGGACTTATAATTTTCAGTCCTGCCTACTAAGAGTTTCATTTATTTAATATATTGACTTGAATCTATAAATACTTCTTACTGTATATTCAGGTGATATAGGGCATCAACTAACCAAGAAGTAGCTTGAAGTATTATTATATTTTTAATATTATTTTCCTGAAACTAAACCCTACCCCAGCCTGGGGGCTGGGACGAGAAGGCGAGATGTGTGTTTCAAATCTCATATCAGTTACTAAGAGGTTGTGAGCAACATTATCACATGTTCATGCTCAAATGTTAGAAGGTTAACAGTTTTTTATTTCGTTTAAATTAGAAGAACAGAGGAGGAAAATGGAAAGAAGCTCCTATCAGGGGATATTCCAGGGCCACTGCAAGGCAGGTAGGTGGCAATGAAGATAAGTACCTTTACTTAGGGTGTACACTTTCTTTAAACCAAGATTTTACCATCACTGACTTACAATTTTAGTTTTAATGAGCACAAAGCAAATTGAGAGTTACATGTAGTGTAACAGAAAACTGAAATGCCATTGGTTGGTTGGTGATAACGCTAAACCTACTGTTTCTCCCCCTTTCCCGTTCAGAGTTTAACACAACCTTGTAACTCAGAAGTGATACGCAAACTCGTAACTCAGCTATCACACTTGATTCATCCTTGAAACCAGTAATCTGTTTGGTAGACTGAGCTTTATTGTGAGAGTTATTTTAACTTGATAAGATTTATCATTTTATTATATAGTAAATGAAAGGAAAATGTCAACTCTAATTTATTAGCAGAGTGGTTTATTTTTTGGCAACTAAAGCAAATCTGTCAAGTGTTTGTGACTTGAGCTATCAGGGAAGAAGTCAGAAAAATAAGTAGTTATCCAACTAACATTTTCACAGGATGTTAGCACTCAATCTGGAGTTATCTGGAGTTAAAGTCCCGGCCCAGTTTCCCTCAGACAAACTTATTATTTTTTTTATAACCAGGAAACTGTACGTAGGTAAATAGTACAACTCCCTTAAGTTGTCCTTTGACTTGAATATAAATATGTACAATAAGTATGTTGCAAAAGAGTAGTATAGAGGAAGGATCCCAGTGTGCCAATAAATGTCACATCTAACACACCCAGATACTAATTTTTTTTTTGGCTGCGTTGGGTCTTCGTTGCTGCGCACAGGCTTTCTCTAGTTGCAGCAAGCAGGGGCTACTCTTCGCTGCAGTGTGCTGGCTTCTCATTGCAGTGGCTTCTCTTGTTGCAGAGTACGGGCTCTAGGCACGCAGGCCTCAGTAGTTTTGGCTCACTGGCTCTAGAGCGCAGGCTCAGTAGTTGTGGCGCACGGGCTTAGTTGCTCTGCGGCATGTGGGATCTTCCCAGACCAGGACTCGAACCCGTGTCCCCTGCAGTGGCAGGTGGATTCTTAACCACTGTGCCACCAGGGAAGTCCCCAGGTACTAACGTTTTAAAATAAGCACTCCTGCTTGTAGATGAAGGGTGCTGACTTGAAGTCCTCTACGGCTGAAGTTCATTCTCCAGCTGAGAACAGGAACCAAATCTTGTAAGTCTCCTCATCCCAGGCCTACTGAAGGGAATTAAAGCGTTCCATTCATCCCACAGAAGTTTCCCTAGAAGACATACTACCAAGAACATCCATAATTCTCAGAGTGGGAGGGCATTAATGTCACCGGTCAGGAGTACTCACACTAATAATGCTAATAGCCAGTGCCTGAGATAGCAGTTCCCCAGGCGTGGCATTCGGTGCTTTCCATGGACTAACAGCATCCTCACAGTTGTATAATGTAGGGCTTCGTGAGTTTCAGTAGCTTGCTCGAGGTCATGTGGCCTCATCTCTACACAATGTCCAAGGATCAGAGTCCCTCACACGTGAAGGTCAGCACCTTGAGGAAGATAGGTTTGGGGACATTGTTTTGATGGTGCTTTTTGAAAAGAGATAACTTTTTTTGGGGGGGGGCTGCATTGGGTCTTCATTGCTGCGCATGGGCTTTCTCTAGTTGCGGCAAGTGGGGGCTACTCTTTGTTGCAGTGCGCAGGCTTCTCATTGCAGTGGCTTCTCTTGTTGCAGAGCACAAGCTCTAGGTGCACGGGCTTCAGTAGTTGTGGCTCACGGGCTCTAGAGCACAGGCTCAGTAGTTGTGGCACACGGGCTTAGTGGCTCCACGGCATGTGGGATCTTCCTGGACCAGAGCTCGAACACATGTCCCCTGCATTGGCAGGCAGATTCTGAACCACTGTGCCACCAGGGAAGCCTGAAAGAGAGAACTTTTTATTAGTCACATTCTCATTAATAAAGTGATGGTATTTTGACATCACATGTTTTACAAGTTGCCTTGCCATTGCTTAGAACTTCACCTTTCACATTCTTCTCATAAGTTTCCACCTCCTCATGTGATGAGCGTTTAAAAACATATCTTGGATAGAAGTAAGTGTTTACACTGCAAGTGAATCTGCAGTTTCCCCAGCTTGGGGAAGAGGTAATAATAAATCATGCTTGCATTTCATGTTTAGCTCTGTTAGAACAAACAGACAAGACTCCCACATGGAGAGAAGCTAGATACACCAGTGGCACTGGAGTATTCTTGCTGCTTTTGTGACCTTCCAACAGCTTATAAGGACTACTTCGGCCCTTATTACATGCTTATTAAATAGTCTCCAAGATTCAAATGAACAGGTAGAGAAATATTGCTAAAGCAGGTGAAATTTTTAAAAATCAAATTAATATTTAGGCAGAAGATTAATCACAAGTAAGGTTATATTCAGAATTCAGTTGATAATTTGAGGTTTGTTTTAAAAATGATGTATACTGTATCTCAAAACACATTATTTCTTTCGTAGCTCCTCAGTTAAAAAAGAAAACATGTCAAGCTAATTTAGATGAGAGAAAATAGTGAGAGACTGGTGAGGGATGTGTGCTGTTTCCACCTGTTTGTCAGCTGTTTTTCTGTTCCGCAGTGGACAGGACATGGTGAGCATCCTCCAGTTAGTTCAGAATCTGATGCACGGAGATGAAGATGAGGAGCCCCAGAGTACCCGGTAATGGAGAACAGTTGGCAGCTTCTGTTTGAAAGTATATGTGTTCTTGATTTTGATAATGATTGCATTCTCACAAGTTGCTGCAGTAATAAGCTATATTTAATTCCTAGTTACATGTGATATTAAAATGATGTTCAGTTTCTTCAGAGAGACATTGACATATTTTAGATAATATATTTTGTAAAAGGAAGTCATTTACTAAAATCTTGTCGTTTTTATGGTCTTGTGTCTTAGGGAGGGGCTGGCACAGGGGCCAGAGCATAGCTGCTGTGCTTTTCTGTTTCTGACTGCTTCTGCTCCTGTGCTTCCGCCTCTGATTGCTGAGAAGTGCTGCAGCTGAATTCATTGGTGGCAGGCCACTTTGTGAATCATCTGTTTATTTTATTTCTGTTTATGCATCTATCAAGCAATTTATTTAGTTTCATTTTCTGTTTAATAGTTTTAAATTTAATTTTTTTGGAGTAAGTAATTCATTCTTCCAGTTCAAATTTCAAAAGATAGAAAGGGTGTATACACAAAGGCAATTTTCCTTCTTACCTCTGCCTCCCTACCTTGTTCTCCTTCCTAGAGATAAGTTGCCAGTTTCTTGTGTATTCGTCAGAGATATTTCATGTGTATGTACACCCAAGCAAAATGTCTGTGCTCACCCCCTCCAGTACCTAAATACTATGCATGTTGTTCTGTGACTTGCTATTTTCATTTATGTCTTGGAGTTCCTGGCATAGCAGTATACAAGGAGCTTTCTCCTTTAAGAGCTGTTTAGTGTTACTCTAAATGGATGAGCCATATTTTATTTAACTAGTCTCCTTTTCATGTTTTACTCTTACGAACATTCCTACAGCCAGTAACTCTGTACATGTGTCATTTCTCATAGAAGAAGTGTTTCTAGATTAAAGTCCTATAAGTGGGATTGCTGGGCCAGATAAGTTTGTGCATTTGTAAATTTGACAGATATTGCCAAATTTCCCTTCGTGGAATTGTGCCAATTCACATTCCCACCCATAATGTGTGAGAGTACATCTTTCCCCACACCTTTGCCTGAAAGGGTATTAGCAGACTTAAGGATCGTTGCCAGTCTGATAGGTGAGAAATGATATTTCAGCATAGTTTTAGTTTGCATTTTTCTTATGAACCAGATTAAGTGTCTTTTTGTATGTTTTAAGACACATTTATATTCCCTATTCTACGAACTGTCTCCTTTGCCCAGTATCCTGTCAATTTTTTGTTTTTTTCTTTTTACATTTATTCTTTATAAGGGAAATTAGTCCATCCACTTTAATAATATGTAAAACAATACCTAGTTCCCCTTGAATGTGCTGTGTTGTTATAAATAGCTATTTAATGCAGGGAATTGATCTTCGTCTGTTGATTATTAAATTTTCTGCACATTTTAGCTCTACTCTCCATAGTTCTTCAACTGGTATTTAATTTAAAAAACTTTTTTGGAGAAAATTATTCAAAAACAGTTTGTGTATTTAGTTGGTATTCAATAAAAAGGATATTTATCTCCTAGGACTTGAATTAAAAAAAAAAATTTCCCCCCAAACTATTAATACCTTATGCATTGAATTTTCTAAATGTATCTCAGTGTCTGCCTTCTAGGCCATTAAATTCATTTCAAGTCTGACAGAAATTTCTGTGGAATAATGTGTCTCTGTGTTTTATATATTTATGCTTTGACTAATACTTTTTTTTTAATCTAATAAATTTTGATTAACAGAATCCAGAATATTGGAGAACAAGGTCATATAGCTTTGTTGGGGCACAGTCTGGGAGCTTACATTTCAACTCTGGACAAAGAGAAGCTGAGAAAACTTACAACTAGGATACTTTCAGACACTACCTTATGGCTATGCAGAATTTTCAGGTAATAAGTTTTTAGTTTCTGGTAAAGACATTTATGCGTTGGTTATAGACTGTGAGAGATCTATTTTCTGGAGCTATGCTACCTGGGTTCAGCTCTGCCTCTTCCCTTTCCTCTTGGAAGCGTTGCTTAACCACTCCATGCCTCAGTTTCCTTATCTATGAAATGGGGATAGCCTTAATATCTATTTGATGACATTGTTGTGAGGATTACATGAACTAATGAATTAGTACATGTAAAGAGCTGAGAACATGAGCACATACATGTTGGATAATGTCCACAGTTACTTGTTCTTAAGATTCCTAATTGGCACATGTTGATAGAAGGTACAGCAGTGGAATAGGTTCAAGTATTTTTAATCAAAGTATTAGCTGTGCTTTAGTAAAAAGGAAATGCTGTCATAAGGAAGATGAGTATGTGTTATGAAATTGAAATTTGCTTTATACTGTGATAATATTGGCATTATTAAGGAATTCTAGCAGACTAAGGAGTCAGTAGAAGAAATAGGACCAATGGTATTTTGTGTTTATTTATGCTATTACGTTTATGGAAAAGGAATGTTTACCTAACGTTGGAACATTTAACTTAGGAGACTTATTTTCAGATGCTGGGAAAGAGCTTGACCTGGCGAGAGTATGAATTTGCCTAACTGTATGGCAAAGGAGAAATTTTCTTCTGTTCTAATAAAAATCCAATACCTGTAACTGAAAATCTCTCTGTCCTTCTTTTTGGAGAATGAGAAGAATAAAATGTCCCAGGCAGATATTAGTGAAAGCAAAAGTTAGGCTGACTAGCATTTTTGACAGTTTCACTTAACTTTGGATGTTTTAGGGCTGACACTACTAAAAACCATGCCTGCATTATCCAGTGCTGGCTTTATTGTAAAGTAAGCCAGTGCATGATCTTCAGCCTTTTTATATCTGAGGGATTCCCATTCTCTACTGGTTTTCATAGTTTCTGCTCTTTCTGGAGCTGGGTGTGGATGAGGGGTCATTGCCTCTGTTCTTTATAACCTCCAGCTGCAGTGAGGTGTCAGCCCACTGAGATGAGGGTGATTCCGATCTCCTTTCACTGAGATAGGAATTGAGAAAAGAATTACTTCCATGGTTATAAGACTGGGATATAATATCAGAGATAAGAACATACTGACATATGGGTGTCTCTTAACAGGTATGAAAATGGCTGTGCTTATTTCCACGAAGAAGAAAGAGAAGGACTTGCAAAGATCTGTAGGCTTGCCATTCATTCCCGTTATGAAGACTTTGTGGTGGATGGGTTCAATGTGTTATATAACAAGACGCCTGTTATATATCTAAGTGCTGCTGCTAGGCCTGGCCTGGGCCAGTACCTCTGTAATCAGGTAATGCGGCATAAGGTGGATATTTTAAAGAAACGATGTTTTGTTCTGTCCTGGAAGTTTTTCTTTAGCTGCTGTTTTTTTCAAGTGAAAAGAAAGGTGATTTTCTTATAAGCTTGTTTTGTCATTATTATGTATAAATGTGTATTAATAAATTTAGATATATATATATGTATTTTTTTTTTAGTTGCCCAAAGGCAACCACAGTCAACACGTTACTTTATTTCCTTTCAGACTTGGCTTAATCAGAGTGTATGTGTGTTTTTACATAGCTATAGCTGGCTTTTTTCACTTACTGTTATACAGGTTCATATCATGTTTTACCAGTTCTCCAAAGTAAAGTATGTTTTTAATATCTTCATAATATTCCTTCAAGTGAGTATATAGTATTTTAACTGTTTCCCTTTTGGGTAATTAGAGTGTTCACATTCTTTTGCTTTTTATGACCATTTTGAGGAAGTGCTCTTCGTATAGTGCTTTTATGGACATCTTTGTGCATGAAGCTTTTCTATACTTTGGGTTGTATTCCTCAGATGGATTTTCAGAGCCAGTCTAGAATTATTAGATCAAAGAGCATTACCTTTTTTTTTTTTTTTTGCATTACCATTTTTTAAAGTTCATGGTAGCCTGATTACAGGGCTACCTTGAGTCAAGAACTTGTTAAGCCTCTTGGCCAAGAATGTTTTAAAGTAAAACCCATAGGATTGGAGGGGTTGTCTTTTGTAAGATGGAGGAGTCCAGGGAGATACATAGGGGAAACTCAGGGCTTAAGTTGATTCTGAGCTGTGGTCATTGGTGGCAAGAAATTATGTCCTCTTCTTGAGGGTGTACAAAATAAGGAGTTTTATAATATCTCTGTAGAAACATGAAACAAATTACTTATTGAGTACCTACTGTAGGCCAGGCTCTTATGGACCCAGAGCTGTCTTGGAACAGCAGTCCAATCTGCGAAAGATGTGTGAGAGTGTTCTGTTAAGTGGGAAAGGTAGGTGGCAGAATAGTCATGTTCATGTTTTAAAAAGTGTGTACATGCTTATATGCATATGTTTTTTATACCTAGAAAAATATATATATTTTTGCCTAGCAATTATCTGCTTATGGGGGGGGATTTTCACTTTTAATTTCTATAATTTTTTATTGTGTGTTTTACTTGGGTTTCACTTTCATAATTTAAAAGAAAAATTCTTTAAGGGGATAAAGTGTGAATAAAGTGCTTGTTAAATTTTTGGTCTTTAAATGCTTCCAAGTTTTAGTTATACAGAGCAATATGCTGCAAATGTTAAAAAAATTCCTAAAACATATACTCCTTAAGGATTTGGAAGCTAAAAATGAGGAATATAAAATTTATTCGACAATTACTGTCTCCATAACGCTGACTTCATTTCTCTCAAGAGATGTACATCTGCTAGTCCATATCTATTGCTTTTTAGGAATGGGTGGACCCATAAATAAGATATTGTACTTTGAATGCCTTTAGCCGGTGTTATTTACCACTTATCCTTGGAGGAAGGATTCTGAATTATCCCCCCAAATGCTCATATTGCGAGTTCCTAAGGAGAGAGAATATTTAAAAAGAATAATTGTGACTTAGAGCCACAATCTTTTGGGGACATAAGGGAATGGTGACAAAGATCTTTCTTGTAAAATTGCATGTTTCTTCTTGCAGCTTGGCTTGCCCTTCCCCTGCTTGTGTCGTGTACCCTGTAACACTATGTTTGGATCCCAGCATCAGATGGTGAGTTCTTTAGGTTTATAAAATAATAAAGAATTGTGTTTTGAAACCGTACCTTCCTTTAAACTGCAGTTCTGTTTGCTGGCCTCCAGATAATTATTAGCTTATTCATGGATTGCTTAGATCTTCTTATTGCATAATACATGCTGCCAGGTTTGAATGTCCAGGAAGATTGGCTGGCATAAAGGTGAGGAGCACCTGGCTCTTAAGGAATCTTGTAATCACTGTATCACCTGTTTTAAGTAGAAACATGGAGTCCAGTTAAGCCTCAGAAATTCCTTCTAAAGCTCATTCTTTCAAATGGTTATCACTGTTGCCTGGATTTGTGAATGGGCAGATTTTGATTATTGTAATCCTTGGCATTGGATTCTGCTTATTTTTAGACATGCAAGTGATAAGCCTTTCCATACTGAAGTCAGAAGCAAAAGGGATAGGTTTTAGGGTTCTGCGTTTCTTTTTTTTTGCCATAGGCGGGCCTCTCACTGTTGTGGCCTCTCCCATTGCGGAGCACAGGCTCCGGACGCGCAGGCTCAGCAGCCATGGCTCACGGGCCCAGCCGCTCTGCGGCATGTGGGATCTTCCCGGACCGGGGCACGAACCCGTGTCCCCTGCATCGGCAGGTGGACTCCCAACAACTGTGCCACCAGGGAAGCCCTCTGCATTTCTTTTTCAAGGTAGTTAGATTTTCTGGTTCAGATACGTCAATGAGTAATATCAGAGATACATTTTTGGTTGTTTTTGGTGGGGGGGTGGGGGTTTGAGAGAACATTCTTTTTTATTGTAAATGTTTAAAACTAGAGAAATGTTGGTTCTGTATGTCCAGTTTCTAACTTGAATCTCATTTAACTGATTTTTCTAGTTAGTCTTCAAGGAGAACGATTTTATTTTCACAACTGTGATTGGAGAAAAAAGGAAAATTGTCAAGAAAAGAATTGCTCTGATAAATTTTGAGAGTCATCTTCTTTTAGAAGTTAGAATTTTTCAGTGTATACGCTTTTGTGCTGGTTGTCTCATGTTTTTGTGGTTTGTCTTTCAATCCCAGGACGTTGCCTTCCTGGAGAAACTGATTAAAGATGACATAGAACGAGGAAAACTGCCCCTGTTGCTTGTTGCAAATGCTGGTAGGTATCATGAACCTGAATCTTCCATTTTGGACTTACAAGAAAGAGGCTAGATAGTTAGCCTAAAAGAGATCAAGTCTTAAGAATGTTTGTGTGCCACATGTTTAAGGAAGGTCGGTATCAGCACTGTGGTGAGAATTACAGTACTAAAGTTTTAGCTCATTAGATTCCCTTAATTGTTGGTTTGTTTTGGGAGTTCTTGTTTGTGTGTATATACTTTTTCATTTAGGTTGTGCTTCTCTATTCCTTCATACGCTTCCTTTCTAAATTGAATTTTTTTTTTTTTTTGGCTGTGTTGGGTCTTCGTTGCTGCACGCAGGTTTTTCTCTAGTTGCAGCGAGCAGGGGCTATTCTTTGTTGCATGTGTGGGCTTCTCATTGTGGTGGCTTCTCTTGTTGCAGAGCACGGGCTCTAGGTGCACAGGCTTCAGTAGTTGTGGCATGTGGGCTCAGTAGTTGTGGCTCGCAGGCTCTAGAGCGCAGGCTCAGTAGTTGTGGCGCACGGGCTTAGTTGCTCCGCGGCATATGGGATCTTCCTGGCCCAGGGCTCAAACCCGTGTTCCCTGCATTGGCAGGTGGATTCTTAACCACTGTGCCACCAGGGAAGCCCTAAATTAAATTCTTAAATGTCACATTTAAATGTCCACCTTTGAGACAGCCGGTCAGCTACCACTTTCTGCTGTGCTCACCACATTGTATTCAGCATTGTACTTGAAGCTCTAGATAGTGGAGTAAGGCAAGAAAAATAATTAAATGACATACAGTTTGGAAAGGAAGAATAAACTGTCTTTATTTGCAGATGGCATGATTGTATAGGTAGAAAGTCCTAAGGAAACCACAAAGAACAGCCATTGGAACTAATAAGCAGATCTATCAAGCTTGCAATGAACAATTGAAATTTAAATGCCATTCATAATAGCATCAAGAAAAAAACCTTTATGGATAAATTTAACAAAATAAGGCAAGATATGTACACTGAAAACTACAGAATGTTGCTGAGAGAAATTCAAGAAGACCCAAATAAATGGAACAATATGGCATGTGCATGGGTTGAAAGACGCAATATTATTAAGTCATATCTCCCCAAATTAATCTATAGATTCAACTCAATCCTTATCAAAATCTCAGCAGACTTCCCATTTCTTATAGAAATTGATGAGCTGATTTTAAAATTTATATGGACATAAAAGGATCTAAGAAGAGACAAAATAATTGTGAAAAAGAACAACACTGGAAGACTTATCCTATCTGACTTTTAGACTTACTGTACAGCTACAAATAAAAGAGTGTGAGATTGGGCTTGCCTGGTGGCGCAGTGGTTGAGAGTCTGCCTGCAGATTCAGGGGACACGGGTTCATGCCCCGGTCTGGGAAGATCCCACATGCCGCAGAGCGGCTAGGCCCGTGAGCCATGGCCGCTAAGCCTGCGCGTCCGGAGCCTGTGCTCCACAACAGGAGAGGCCACAACAGTGAGAGGCCTGCGTACCGCACAAAAAAAAAAAAGAAACATAACCAGTCTACTATCAATCACTTAATAGATGGGAGAGGCTGCAGTTTACACATGATTGAGTGGTTTACCAGTGTGACTACATTGCCACCAGAGTGCACGTCCCAGTGGTTAGCAAGCGGGCGTTGCCACAAAAGGAAGAGAGCCCGAATGTGGTCCAGTCACTTAAACACGGCACAATGCTTTATGTTTTGATGGTTCATGTGACACAACCCATGCGTTGGCCTTTGATCTTGTTTCAACTAAACTAAATGTGTCATTTTAGATTTTTTTTTAAAATTTGAGACAAATTTGGATGGGGGGAGGAGTGGAGTTGTCAGCCCTTTTCCTGGCATAACCCCTGCAAAAGAAGCACTTGTATTAGTTGTGTTTGTTGAAGAGCGTTAGAAATCTTGTTAGGTGGGTTCTGCTAACTGGAAATTTAGAACAGTTGGGAGAATGTGTGACTGTGCCTTTTACTAAAGGCTCTGTGAGGAGGATCTGCCCAGCAAAGCCTGCAGTGTAAACAGATCACCTAGGGAATGGGTTAAAGTGTGTAATATGTTTCAACTGACTTCAGAATGCTTTCTATACTAAAACAAAATACCTCTCGGGAATTCCCTGGTGGTCTAGTGGTTAGGATTCTGCGCGTTCACTGCCATGGCCTGGGTTCAATTCCTGGTCAGGGAACTGAGATCCTGCAAGCCGTGCAGTGCAGCAAAAAACAAAAAAGAAAACAAACAAAAAAACCACAAAGGACCTCTCAAATTTGGTTAAAACAAACAAAACAAATTCATCTATGTATTTTTTTATAGAGAGCACACCTAAATAAAAATTACCCAGAAAGTGATAAAAAGTAAGTGTGGAAAAGGGATATCTTGGGCAAATGCTAACGAAACACAAGTACTGTAGCAAGGTTGCTGTGAGATAAAATAGACTTCATATTAATAATGATTCATGGCATCTACTCAGAGATATAACAGGTATGAATGCTTATGAATATAACTTTGAAATATATAAAGGAAAAGTTGATAGAATACAAGTATAAATTGACAAAACCACAATCTTGGTGGGAGACTTGAATATATTTCTCATGAAACATCAGATCAAGTAAATAGAAAATAAGTATATAGAGGATTTAAATAACACAGTTAACAAGTTTGATTTTATAGATACATATAGTGAACAATACACACTTTTCAAAACTTGTATAACCAGTTTGCAAAAGTTGATTTTAAGCCAGTCCACAAAGAAAATCTCAATAAAACAGAGCTACAGTGTTACTTCTCTCATAGGGAGATAATGTATATAGAAGCTTTTATCATGCTGCAAAGACTCAGAAAATATTTGTTTTAGTATCCTTTCTTGTGTGTTTTATCCTAGGAACTGCAGCAGTAGGGCACACAGATAAGATTGGGCGTTTGAAAGAGCTCTGTGAGCAGTACGGCATATGGCTCCACGTGAAAGGGTGAGTGGAGGGGAATTTGGCTGCATGGTGGGCTGGCAGAGTGCCCAGGAGGAGCTCACTTTGTCGTCACATATATCACTAAGGGCTCTTTGGCTTGCAGATTACAAAATTACCCAAATTGGCTTAAGCAAGAAGTTTTATTGGCTCCCATAGCTAAGAAGACCAGTGTTAGGATTGGCCTTAGGCACCACGTCAGCCAGGTCACTTGGCTGAAGTTCCTCCGTGGTGGTGGCTCCGTCTGTAGATAGCCTTTCCTGTTCTGGTGCAGAGGTGCTGCAGCAACTCCATCCGCCTTTCCAGGTGTGTGCAGAGGGTCAGAAGTCCCAGCAGGAGTCTCATACTGAGCCAGTTGCTGTGGCGAGGGAAATGTAACACTTAATAGTTTAGGTGATTTGTGAAGCTGTGGTCTCATAGAGGAGATTGGGGTGGCTTCCCAGAAGGCCATTGGACTGCTGCTAAGAGAAGAGAGGGGAGAGGATGCAGGGCAGCCCAAGTAGTCCATTTCCAGGACATCATACACGTACACGGTGCGTTGCTTTTTAATTTGTCCCTCTAGGAAAGAATGATGACTGGGAAATAATACTGGTATCTACCAAAGATATAAAATAATATAAAATAAGACACCCATTACACTAAGTAAGTAGATGACACCCCCTGAAATACGTTTTGATTAAAATGCATTTTCCAGGTTTTCCTGAAAGTTGTATATGTACCACACTTTATGTTGCTGTTATAAAAGCTACCAACACAGCTGAAAGACATGTAAATGTCAGTGTGGAACAGCACAGCCCTTTTTAAAAAATTTTTTTTAATTTAAAATGTGTACTTAGTGAATAAGCAGCAGTAAATAATTAGTTCTTAGGTCTGTGTTTTTTCTTCCAGTGTGAATCTGGCAACATTGGCTCTAGGTTATGTCTCCTCATCAGTGCTGGTATGTTGTTGATTTACTAAATACTGTGTTTTTAAGAAGGAATTTAACATCACTTAATCCCTGATGGCTTTTCACAGTTTTAATGAATGGAGAAAGGTGTTGGGTTTAGTGTATCCTGATAGTGTAACAAGTTGTTCTCTCTGTGGTAGGCTGCAACCAAATGTGACAGCATGACGTTGACTCCAGGCCCATGGCTGGGTTTGCCAGCAGTTCCTGCTGTGACGCTTTATAAGCACGACGATCCTGCCTTGGTAAGCTTACTCTCACTGGGAGGGAGTGGGGAGTGGCTAATAATCATTGGGTCTGGGGGCAAAATACAGAAAAAGGAAAAAGTGAACACTTTCCTTTATGTTACCTCTGTGACTTTTTTTTTGAAAAAAATGTTTTTAACATAAATGAAACTATGCCATATATATTTTTCTATTTAGTCTCCCCATACTACCCCATGTGTATGAAAAACTTTTTATCACTGTGTAATATTCCATCACTTGAGTACCACAGTTATTTAATCATTCTCCATTTGTGAACTTTTAGGCTGTTTTCAAATTTTTGTTACTAAAATAATGAGCATCATTCTGTGTTTCAAATTATTCCTTACACTGGGTTCCCAGAAGTGGAATTAATAATGAGTAAGAGTATTTTAAGGTTCTTGATCCACATTGTCTAAAAGGTTGTAACATGATACAGTTTTTAAAAGCATAGTGTTGGTTCTTGTTAGTGGATCAGTTAGTGAGAGGCACATGCAAAATAAGCTTTCATTGATTCTTCTTAAACAGTTAATACCTTGCTCGGGTGATAATGGCCAGGTATTTGAGGATGCTCAGAACAGCCTTGGGAGGGGCCGCCTCTTGAATGGCTAAGAGCTCCAGCTCTGGGATGAACCCATTTGGATTCTCATCCTGACTTTGCCACATCTTAGCCGTGAACCCTTAGACAAAGCAAGGTCTCTGAGCTAAGTTGCCTAGAATACTTACCTCATGGAGTTGTTTGATGATCAAATGAATAATGCAAGCCAAGTGCCTGCATAGCATCTGACACAAACCAAGTGCATAGTAAATGGTAACTAGTTAGTTCTGCTATGTGATTTCATTGGCTTTGATTAATAAACCCATATTGGCTTTTTTAGACTTTAGTTGCCGGTCTTACATCAAATAAGCCAACAGACAAGCTCCGTGCCCTGCCACTGTGGTTGTCTTTACAATACTTGGGACTTGATGGGATTGTGGAGAGGATTAAGCATGCCTGTCAGCTGGTGAGTAGAAACCTGAAGTTCAAATGAGTCACAGATACTCCATGGCAAAAACAGAGACAGAAAAATGTTTCATTGATTTACCCTCCCCCAATACCTTGTTGTCTGGATTTCGCATCTCATAAGCAAGCAGACTAATTTCCCTGCATATATAGGTTTCTTGTTCAAAGTTCTGGGAGAGACTGCTGGGGCTGTCCCAGCATTTGTGTCCATATGAAATCAGATTAAAATGAATGCCGGTGTCAGCATGGGGGAGAAAAGAAGTCCCAAGGTGACAGCGAAGGAGTGGAGAAGAATGCAGAAGCCAGGATAAATGTTCCACTTGACTGACCGACTCTTGAGGGTAAAGAAATATGATGGTTGGGGGGAGTAAGGCTGGCATGGATATTTTTAACACCCACCAGCTTGGGCTCCCAAATTGCAAGGCTCTAGGGACAATTTTAATTCTCTGTTTGAGGTGTTCTAATTGTGAAAAATATACAATTATGTTGTAGTTTAGAAAGCAAAAAAAAATGCCATATTTACACAGTTTGAGAGCTGAGTTCTACCTAAGTCTAAAGCATGATGTCACCTTTCTGTACCTCTAATTCCTCACCTGTAGAATAGGGGTGATGATGTGATGGAAGATTGTTATGAGGACTTAGTTCGTAAATGTAAAGCTCTTATAGCAGCACCTAGTCATATAGGAAGGTATGCAGATAGTTTTAAAAATAAATCTTTGTTTTAAATATGTTCTTGGAATTGACACTTCCTCATGTCATTTTTATATTTAAGAAAAATTAGTATTTTCATATTACTGTAGCAGGAGTCCTTTGGTTTATAATATTAGGATAGTTCATTTTAACATTAGTTTCTAATGAAATAGAAACATTCTAAATGAAGTCGTTTCATTTTTACATTAAGTAATATTAAGATTTATGTTCATTATGTTTACAGAAGCACCACATTTTTAAAAACATTTTCTCACTGGGCTGTTGGCTCACATCTTGAGGTTTGGTCCTTTGGAAGGAGAAGCCTTCATCGCCATGGTAACTAAGTCAGTTTGGGGAAGGTTTGGGCACTCCAGGGAGAGTTTTTCAATTCCCTTCAGTGTTTTTCAATTCAGTTCAATGGGGCGCAGGAAAATAATGATGACAATTAGCCATCAAACACTTGAGGTCACTGCAGCTCTGGCATCTTCCTGCCAGCAAACGCTGTGGCGGATCTCAAACCCTCCTGAGCACTTGACTCTGCTGCTGACTCACTGCTGCTAAATGCACATGTGAAAACCGCATGGAGGTTTAGCAGGTGTGGTCGCCTGTGTCCAGTCCTGCCTTTGTAGTCCGCACCAGGTCACATGTTTCCTGAAAGCAAAAATCAGTGTCCTCCTTCTTTTCGTCCTCCTTCTCATCTTTGTCTTCGTGGGAAGCAGTTCCTGAGCATTTACTCAGTGCCAGGCGCTGCGCAGCACCGTGGATGCAGGCTCTCACTTGGTCCCTACAGCTTCCCCAGAATATAAGGTCCACTGATAACATATTAATTAGTTTTCATGAGGGGTTTTCCTATGTCCAACACTCAAATAAACATCTGTTGAACTATTGACCCCCAGGCCATGCAGTATATGTTATTTTGTCCCCACATTAGTGATGAGAGAGCTGGGATTGAGATATTAACGATTATGACAGTCGTCATCACTTACGTAATGCATGCCACGTCCTAGACACCTAACGTATATCAACTTGTGGAGGATAGATACTGTCACCCCAGTATGTAGTTGAGGGAATGGAAGCACAGAGAGGCTGAAAAACTTGTCCAAGGTCATAGCTAGTAAGTGGCAGATAAGTAATTTACCCACAGTCCCACAGGTGGTAAGGGGCAGAGCCAGGTTTTGAACCCAGATGTAGTTATTCCAGACCCTACGCTCCTGACCAGCTCTTAATGGTGCTATGCACTCTCATTTACCTTTGTTCTTCCTCCCAATATCAATACTGTGCCTTGCACACATTTGCACTCAGTAGTTTGGTTTTGTTTTTTTTCTGTTTTTGTTTTCGTTTTTTAACATTTTCTTGGCCACGCCATGTGGTATGTGGAATCTTAGTTCCCGACCAGGGATTGAACCCACACCCCTTGCATTGGAAGCACAGAGTCTTAACCACTGGACCACCAGGGAAGCCCCTAGTTTTTTGTTTTTTGTTTTTGTTTTTGAGGTATAATTGACATATAACATTATATTCATTTCAGGAGTACATCATAATGATTTGATATTTGTATGCATTGTTAAAATATCACCGCAATACATCTAGTTAACATCCATCACCACACATAGTTACAAAAAATTTTCTTTTCTTGTGATAAAGACCTTTAAGATTTATTCTCTTAGCAACTTTCAAACATGCAATACAGTATTAAAGTTACTACATGGGGCTTCCCTGGTGGCACAGTGGTTGAGGGTCCGCCTGCCGATGCAGGGGACACGGGTTTGTGCCCCGGTCCGGGAGGATCCCACATGCCATGGAGCGGCTGGGCCTGTGGGCCATGGCTGCTGGGCCTGCGCGTCCAGAGCCTGTGCTCCGCAACGGGAGAGGCCACAGCGGTGAGAGGCCCGCGTACTGCCAAAAAAAAAAAAAAAAAGTTACTACAGTATTGGGAATTCCCTGGTATTCCAGTGGTTAGGACTTCGCGCTTCTACTGCTGGGCCCCGTTTCAGTCCCTGGTCGGGGAACTAAGATCCTGCAAGCAGCAAGTTGTGGCCAAAAAAAAAAGTTACTACAGTATTATTGACTATATTCCCCATGACTCATTTTTATTAACTGCTGTTTGTACCTTTTGATCCCTTTCACCCCCCCACCGCCAGCCCCCGCCTCTAGCAACCACCAGTCTTCTCTGTAGCTATGAGCTTTGTTTTGTTTTGTTTTAGATTTCACATGTAAGTGAGATCATATGGTATTTGTCTTAGTCTGAATTATTTCACTTAGCATAATGCCCTTAAGGTCTACCCATGCTGTTGCAAATGACAAGATTTCATTCTTTTTTATGACTGATTATTTTCCATTGTGTGTGCGTTTGTGTGTGCGTTTGTGTGTGTGTGTGTGTGTGTGTATCCCATCTCCTTTATCCATTCATCCTTTGATGGACACTTAAGTTGTTTCTGTATCTTGGTGATCATAAATAATGCTGCAGTGAACATATCTTGTTGAATTAGCGTTTTCACGTTCTTCAGTTCAGATAACCCACGTGGACTTGCTGGATCATATGGTTGTTCTATTTTTAATTTTTTGCAGAAGCTCCATATGTTTTCCACAGTGGCTGCACCAATTTACATTCCAACCAACAGTTCACAAGCATTCCTTTTTCTCCACATTCTTGTGAACACTTGTCATTTCTTGTCTTTTTGATGATAGCCATTCTAACAGGTGTGAGGTGATATCTCATTGTGCTTTTGATTTGCATTTCCCTGATGATTAGCGAAGTTGAGCATCTTTACGTGTGCCTGTTGTCCATCTCTATGTCTGGAAAAATGTCTATTCAGATCTTCTGACCATTTTTTAATTGGATTGTTTGGTTTTTTGCTGTTGAATTGTATGAGTTATTTGTATATTTTGGATATTAACCCCTTATCAAATAAATGATTTGCAAATATTTTCTCCCATTTCATAGGTTCCCTTTTCATTTTGTTGATTATTTCCTTTGCTGTGAAGAAGCTTTTTAGTCTGACATAGTCTGCTTGTTTAATTTTGCTTTT
Organism: Leucopleurus acutus; assembly: GCF_964270905.1. Taxonomy (NCBI): domain Eukaryota; kingdom Metazoa; phylum Chordata; class Mammalia; order Artiodactyla; family Delphinidae; genus Leucopleurus; species Leucopleurus acutus. Next base: position 26,455,646 of record NC_139158.1, read on the forward strand.
GTTGCCTTGCACTCAGTAGTTTTTGAATCAATGAATGACCTATATTGCTAATATGACAAATTCACATATGTCTCATTAGAAAAAGCTTTTCTGGAACCACTGAATGTAACTTTTAACTGAAATATTGGGGAATATTTGCAGATGTTTAAATGCAAAAATTGGCAGCTGAAATTAGAAATCATCAAGTTGCAGATGGCTTTATCTGCCTGAGATCCTTGTTTGCAGACCTGCAAAGACCCTCATAAAAACCGCTTCTGGGCTTCCCTTGTGGCGCAGTGGTTGAGAGTCCGCCTGCCGATGCAGGGGACATGGGTTCATGCCCTGGTCCGGGAAGAGCCCACATGCCGCAGAGCGGCTAGGCCCATGAGCCATGGCCGCTGAGCCTGCGCATCCGGAGCCTGTGCTCCGCAACAGGAGAGGCCACAACAGTGAGGGACCTGCGTACTGCAAAAAAAAACCCCACAAAAAACGCTTCTTAATATGAAATTACATAAGCTGTTTTTCTGTCATTTGCAGAGTCAGCGATTGCAAGAAAGTTTGAAGAAAGTGAACCACGTCAAAATCTTGGTATAGTATATAATTCGATCTGTTTTTTGAAGTAAATAACTCTTAATTTCAGTGAGTTAGAATGATTTTCTCCAGATTTGATGCATGTCCATGGAATTGTGGCAGCTCCAGTAAAACCACATTCTTTGGGAGAGAGTCATGCATGTACTGATGACCTAATTCTGCGGTTAGCAGAAAGCCTAGAAATTTGCCCCATATACTGTTTGAACCCATACAGTGCTTTTCATATAATCCATTTGCAGTTTTTATTCTGTTAAAATTTAACATTGCACAAAGATGTAATAAGCACCATTGATTTCACCTGCCCAAGGATTTTTAGAACACCCATTTTCCTGAAATGAAAAATCATTTTGTCTGTGAGTGCTTTGAGCTACTGTTTCTGAAACCCTTTGACCCCAGAGTTGGCATTTGCATGAAGGGGAATAAGGCAGAGAAAAGGGGGCGGCCCTGCTCCTCTTGCCCTGGTAATCTTCCTGAAAGATACCACCATCTGTCAGAGATTGTGCCCTAGGGCTGGTAACTAGACAAGTAGATGAGGATTTAGGGGGTCTGATAACCAAGTATCAGTTCACGTTTGAATGTTTTCATCTTTTGCTTCATTGTATTTTAGGATTTCAGAAAATATGTAGATCAAATTCTAATTTAAACAGGGTCACTGGTGTTTCTTTGACAATTCTGCAGGATACAGTTAAGTTTAAAACGAATGTTTGAGTTTATTTGGGGTTCAGGTGAGTGCAGTTTATTTCCACTTTAGTACACAGTTCGGTTTAAGTGCGTGAATGGGGGCTGCTCGCGTTGCCTTCTGAGTAGGAGCTTGGAGCTACTCAGCTGACCTGAGGTGACTCAAGTCCTAGCCTGGAAGAGGACAGTGGCCCCTCCGGAGAAGCAGAGGGATGAATGTAAGTCAGGAGACTTGGGTTCCAATTTCAGCAGTACCACTGGGGCCCGGTGACACTGACTCATTCTGTTAACCTCCTAAGCCTGTGAGCTTAGCTGTCGGTGAAGGTATGTTGGTTGGATGCCCTTGACTGCAAACAGAGACCTAAATTATGGACTAGAATGAGTGCTCTGGTGGGGTGAAGGCAGTGCTGGGCCTGTGTACTTCCTGTCCCACCCTTGCTGAGCCCTCTGGGGCTCCTCTTCATGTCCTCTCCTTCCTCATTCTCCTCCAAGCAGGGAGGAGCTGATGATGCTAATTGATCTCCAGTTGGTTTGGAACATCTTTGTAAGGCCACATATGGCCCAGGCATAACCCTGCTCCCTCCCTCCCTCCAGTGGCTGCTTTACTCAGTAGGGGGCACAGTAACTGGCAAACACCATGAGGCATTGTGGCCTGTCGGTAATCCATCATCATCATCATCATGATCATCACAGATGCTGTTTCTGAAATGCTTGCTGTGTAGCATACATGGTACTAAGCCCCTTACATGCCTATTTCATTTAACCCTCACAAGTCTCCTTTGTACATGCTGTTCCCTATAACCTGAAAACACTGTTCCCCCTAATTCTTCTCATTACTGATTTCTTATCCATCAGATCTTAGTTCAAATATCACCTCTTGAGAGAGGCCTTCCCTGAGCCCCGACCCTACCTAGAGTAACACCCACCACCTTACATCACTCTCTGGGCTCTGGGTTTTTTCCTTCATTGAACTTATTACTACCTGAAATTGTGGTCTATATTTGTTTGTTGTCTGTTTTTCCCCTGAAGAAGCCTTGTAAAGGCAAGAACTTTTGCCTGTTTTTTCATGGTTTTATGTCCTGTGCCAAGTATGATACTTGGCATACAGTAGGCACGCGAGTGTGAATAAATATATAGAATCTGTGAATTGGACGCAGTGTTTATTCCCTTTTTACTAGTGAGGAAACTAAGGCACAGATAGGTTGAGTGCGTGCCCAGGCTGCCCAGCGAGGCAGTGGTAGAGCTGGGATGCACACTCAATGCCTGCGAACTTAGTCAGTGGACCATCCCTCTGAGGTCAGTTACAGGAGAATGAATTCCTCCTGCCTCAGGCTCGTTATGAGGGGGTATATCAGATAATGCATGGGAAAGCAAAATGAAGACTGTCAGGCGCCGTAAGATAGAAGTAATTATTAAGTGTCTTTTGCTCCTCACCACGGTATTAGTCTAGTGCTTTCATAGGTACTGACTCCGGAATCCTCACAGTAAGTCTCTGGGGTAGAGTAGCGTTATCTCCATTTCTGTGGCTCAGATGAGTCGTGTGTCCAGAGTCCCAGAACTAGTATGTGGTAAAGCCAGGACTTGACCCCAGGTTATCACAGAAGAGCTTCTCTGCTGCTCAGCCACTCCCTTCTCCAGGCGTCCATGGCCGCCTTCCTTCCCACCTGGATGGCCCTTCAGGAGCCTCTCCCATCCCAGAAGCACAGGCCCACTGCCCCAGCTCACTGCCTCCAGCACCAAGGCCTTTTCCAGGGCCCAGGGTGGTGCTTGTGCCCCGCTTTGTCAGTGCCCAATTCAGTCTCCTCTGCAGCTGCATTCTGATAAGGCTGTTGTTTCACAGGACTCTTATCCAGCACATGGAGTAGATTCTAAAGTCAGCATGTGAGGGGAAACTCTAATATTGTCACTCTTACACCTGAAAATCCCAGAATGCCTCTGGGGGGCAGTTAACATGGTTTCGTGTTTACGTCTCTGCTGGCTTTTAAGATTTTCCTGGTCCTTAGTGTACTGCCACTTTCACCATGGTATATCTAAGTAAGGATTTTTTTTTTTTAATCTTGCTTGGGACTTGTGCTAATTGAACCTGAGGATTCTTTTATTTAATCCTGTAAAATTCATTTTTTCAGCTATGACCTCTTTCTCTTTCTCTTCTGGAACACCAGTGAGCTGCATGTTGAACCTCGTCATCCCACCTTCCATCAGTCTCTTGGATGCCTCCATCTCTTTGCTGCTTTCTAGTGTAGCCCTTCAGATCCTTCTTGGAGTTCAGTAATTTGCTCTGGAGCTGCATCTAATCTGCCGTTTAACCTTTTCACTGCGTTTTAACTTTCAGTGACCTCTTTTTCATTTCAGGATATTCTCTTTAGTTCTTTTTCAAGTTATTCTGTTTTATAAGCATCTTTAAAAAAAAAAAAGATTTCTGGTCCTTCGTTTCTGTTTAAACGCAGTGATCAACGTCTGTTCCGATGGTTGTTTCAGTGTCTCGGTCCTTGGGGCCACAAATTGTCCTCTCAGCTGTGTCTGCTGACTCTTGCTCCCTGTGTGTGTTGTAATTTTTCTGTTATGAGCTAGATTTTTTTTTCTTCTGTGACTGGCCTGGGTCCATTTATTTATGTTGGTTTCACAGCTTTAGGAGTCTTACACTACAGAGGACATCCCACCCAGGTGCAGAGCACGCCTGACATTTTGATTTCTCGTGAGAGAATTTTTTCTCTCTCTACAGAGCATCAGGCAGAGTTAAGCTTTCTTACTGATCAGTGGGTGGAGTTTTTCTCTCTTTTCATGAAGAGTGTTTTTCAAGGGTCCTGGCTTTATGTAAACTCAGCACTGTCCCTCACATGGGTTTCAAACCCATGACCTTAGACATTAAAGCGGAGTTCAGGCCCCATCCGTGCTCCCCTCCCCCCAGCCCCTGCAGCTCAGCTTACACTATTCTTTCTGTTTTCTCTTCTTTCTGGATTCACCTTTTTTTGTGAGCCTAGCAATGGTTTGAACTTCTTTTGGTTATTGGTGACATTTAATCAAGCATTTCAGGTATTTAGAATTGATGACTTAAGTATTAGCTTGGTCTACCATGTTGCTGGAACCAGAATTCTATGTATATAACCCTGTACAGGATTTCTTGTGCAGGCTGACATTTGAGACCACTGAGCTCAAAGAAATAAGAAACAAAAGACTATAAGTCTTGGCATTCAAGTCATTCTGCCTTATCCTGAGAATAGGGGAATGGGTGTAGAATTTTGTCACTTTGTTCCTCTTTACTTATTGGGCTTACTCCATTCTATATAAATATTAAACCCCTCTAACTTTAAAGGTATTAATAGATTTATTTGTTTATGTGAAAGTTAAAGGAGATAGTACCTATGAAAGCACAGGAATTGGCTCAATAAATAATTGGCAGATTTGAATGTACCTCTTGCTTGATCTGAATCACATCTACTGTCCCTTTGAAAAGCTTAGTAGAGAAGATCTTGCACCAGCTACTTCCTGTTTCTCCGATTAGCACATCCTGTTGTGGCCCTACGAGTGAGCCATCACTGGCAGAGCCTTGGGAAATGGTTTCAAGACGAGAATTGTAGTACTGGAATTGTTAAATGCTTAGAGATCCTCTCTCCCTTCTCCCGCCTCCCCCCACTTCAAATACCGCAGTCTGTCAAGGGCATTGCCGCTCCCTTTGTGTGCTGACCCCACGGGAAAGCTGACGGCTCACTGTACATTCGTTCAATGGAGAACATGGACCTAGTGCTGTGCAATCTTAATGCAGTGCACGTCTTCAGCTGTTACGAAATCTGTTAGTGAAGATAGTTGTCTGATGCCTGTCCCGAGTATAAGTACCGCTTCAATGATTTAGAAAAATGTAGCTTCAGTTCTAGACTGTGGTTATCCACATTGCCAGCAGGACTTGCATCCTGCCCAGAGAGTTTTACAGGGTGAGTAGAAAAAGCTCCAGTCAGTCCTGCTTGAGGTGGCGTCACTTCTGGATTCTTGAAAGCTCGGACGCTCGACAGTGATTCTAGTGCTGCTTTTTCCTTGCCTTTTTTTATCTTTCACGTTAGACCCATGTTTATCCATAATTATTAAAATTTCCTCCCACTTTTCATTTTCAAGGTATCAGTGTCAGATGTTATAATTCAGCCATGTATTCTCGGGACTGGCTTATAATTATGTCTTAAGAATTTTACTAAACCATTGATTTTTGTTTCTCTAGCAAATGAAATTAACCTTTGAACTTTTTTATGTGGTTTTTTGTTGTTGGTGGTGGGGTGTGTGTGTGTGTGTGTGTGTGTGCGTGCGTGTGTTTTTCGGCTTGCAGGAAGTTAGTTCCCCGACCAGGGGTTGAACCCAGGCCCAGGCAGTGGAAGCACCGAGTCCTAACCACTGGACCACTAGGGATTCCCTTTATGTGTTTAAGTGCCAATGTCTGTAGCCTATTTTCCAAGCTCACTGATTGATTTTGTAGGTGTTTGAAATTTACTGTTACTTGGTAATAAGCAGATTCCATCTTTTAGGTGGAGGATGAGCTCAGTTCGCCAGTGGTGGTGTTCAGATTTTTCCAGGAGTTACCAGGCTCAGGTAGGTGATTTTAAAAAGGGGGTTATTTTTCTCTCTGTGTTTAAGGGCTTTGAATTTTAAACCACTTCAAGTTAACTAAATAATCCAAAATATTTTGATTGCTAGAATCTTATCATCATTTCAAAAAAAAACTGAATAATGTTCACAAGAACTCCAGACCTATTTGCCTTAGCATTTTCCTGACAGTTTCCTATGATTAAACCAGTGTTTTCCAAACACCAGTCCCTGGACTAGTGCTGGAATGAATGAGAGAGAATCCCTGGAAAATAGAGCTGGGGGCCCTCCTTCCTGAGCATTTTGACTCAGTAAGCTGGATCTAGGAATCTCTATCTTTAAAGAATGTCCCAAGTGCCCCCTACCCAGTCCAGGGCTCTGTTATCTTTCACCTGACAGCCACGGTCCCCTCTCACCTGACCTCTCACTTCCATACATTCCACACGCTCCATTCCGGGCCGCTCTCCACATCCTGCCACCTCCCTGCCCAGAAGCCTGCGTACCTTCCGTTCCAGATGGAAGGCCTGCGGGTCCTAGCCCTTGCCTTCCCCTCCAACTTCCTCTTCCTGCTCACTGTTCTTCAGTCAGACTGGTCTTCTCTGAGTCTCTAGAACACTCCACTGTCTCCTAGAGCAGGACCTCTGCACTGCTGTCCCCCTCGCTCTCGCTCTTCTGGCTCCTTCTCACCATTCAGGTCCCTGCAGCGTCCACCTCCTCATGGAGGCCCTCCCCGTCTGTCCTGTCCAAGGTGACTCCCTCACATTATATCAGAGCTCCCGCCTTCTTTCAAGGCCCTAACAACAATGTATGGTGATTTCATTTCATTTCCTTATGCTACTTCTTCAATAGAAGGTAAGCACCACCCTGACAAAAACCTTGTCTGCCTCATATCATAACCCCGTGCCCAGCACAGTGCCTGGCACAAGCAGGCACCTCAACCGTTTAACAAAAGGAAGCCAGTTGTGTTCTGAGGCCTGGTGTGCTGCTGGGTCTCTGACTTCCCTGCACGGTGCTCCGTGCTGGTAGACTGGTTGGTAACTTATAATTTTATACTTTGATTTTCCCTCAAAATTCCTTGAAAGAAAAACTTTTTAAATGAAATTAAGAATTCTATTTGTGAGAATATATTCAAATGTATTTTTCATGAGAAAAAAAGTGAACGCTTTAAACCCTCTGTAACATATATATTTTTAAAAATTTTTAATTGTGGTTAAAAAAACATAAATTTACCACCTTAACCATTTTAAAGTGTACAGTTCAATAGTGTTAAATATATTCACATCATTGGACAACAGCTCTCCAGAATTTTTTCGTCTTGCAAAACTAAAACTTCATACCCATTAAACACTAACTCCCATTCCCCCTTCCCCCCAGCCCCTGGCACCCACCATTCTACTCTCTGTCTCTCTGAATTAGACAGCTTTATTTCATGTAAGTGGAATCATACAGTGTTTGTCTTTTTGTGGCTGGCTTGTTTCATTTAGCATAACACCTTCAGGGTACATTATGTTGAGCATGTGACAGACTTTCCTTACTTCTTACGGCTGTATGTACTCCGTTGTATGTATGTGCCATTTTGTTCATTCATGGTGAGATACACATTTGATTTCCGGTTGAGACATTTCTCTCAGGTTAACGTTGGGAGCTAAGTGAAACGGGGTTGGAGGGGTGTTGTGTAGTTAGCTGTGTTTCTGGGAGGCGAATCCCCTCTCTGTGTTGTGTGTCAGATCCAGGACTTAATGCCATCCCAGCGCCCAACATGGCCCCGTCAGCAGTCAGCCAGGAGAGGCACTCCTGCGACTCACTGAACCGCTGGGTAAGATCAGCTGTCACGTGCCCTTTCTTCTGCGTCCTGGATGGTTGGGATAATACATGGTCCTGTCTGGGAAATCAGAAACCCACAGGGGGAGCCTCTTGTGAAGGCGTGGGGCTTCGTCCCGGGCTTCTTAAGCAGACCACAGCCCCACGTGCTACACGACTTCCAGCAGGTCCTGTCAACATTGTTCCCGCCGGTTCCTCACGGGACTGTTTCCCTGCTGCTGTGTAAGGCTGAACAACAACATGCAAGACGTGGCCTGCGGTGCAGCCACTTTGGAGCTCTGGTGATACCAGAAGCACGTGAGCCAGACTCTTGCGTGCCTCTGGCAGTCTGGCGACATGGATCAAGAGCATTATACTTTGGCTTCTTTTTGACACTGAAATCATACCTCCTGGATTTGAGTATAAAGAATATTCTAAACGATGTAAAGATGTTCACCAGAGCAGTACCAATCCTAGCAAAACACTGGAGAAGCCCTCAGTGGTTGGGACTCCGCGCTTCCACTGCAGGGGGCGAGGGTTAGATCCGTGGTCGAGGAACTAAGGTCCTGCAAGCTGCACGGCTCAGCCTAAAAAGACACAAAACAAAACAAAAAACATTGGACATGCCTAACCTAGGGGGTTTGGTGAATAAATTATGGTACATCCACACAGTGACATTCAGAACAGCCAGTATAAACCACATAGCTGCATGTTTACGGCAGAGGGGAAATGGTCATTGTAAATTATGTGAAAAAATGCAGATTACTACACAGCATGTAGAATGTCATGTTTTATGACAACAGAAGACACACATACATACACACATACACACCCAGAAGATCCGGGGGTGGGGGATGGTTATACCACATGTCAACAGTGTGTGTCTCTCAGTGGTGTATTGTGGGTAAATTTTCTTTTTTTTACTTTACGTGTATTGCCTAGATCTTTCTATAGTGAACTTATATTTTTGAGTAAGGAAAAAGGTAAAATTTACGGTTTTTAAAAACAAGGTGGTGGGCTTCCCTGGTGGCGCAGTGGTTGAGAATCTGCCTGCCAATGCAGGGGACATGGGTTCGAGCCCTGGTCTGGGAAGATCCCACATGCCGCGGAGCAACTAGGCCCGTGAGCCACAACTACTGAGCCTGCGCGTCTGGAGCCTGTGCTCCGCAACAAGAGAGGCCGCAATAGTGAGAGGCCCGCACACTGCGATGATGAGTGGCCCCTGCTTGCCGCAACTAGAGAAAGCCCTCGCACAGAAACGAAGACCCAACACAGCCAAAAATTAATTAATTAATTTAAAAAAACAAAACAAAACAAGGTACCATAAATATTCAAAGAAAATCAAAGGTGAAAGGAAACTAGCCTCCAGTAGCCTCTTGGGTCTGGGCTGAGCGGACGAGGGCAGGTCCAGAGACACTGGATTCCCTCCTTGCGGGAGTGTGTTCATTCTGCCCCTTTCCCTGCAGCTGGGAGAACAGCTGAAGCAGCTGGTGCCCGCGAGTGGCCTCACGGTCATGGATCTGGAGGTGGAGGGCACGTGCGTGCGGTTCAGCCCCCTGACTACCGCGGCAGGTAACCAGTCTTCGTGGCTCGCCCTCGCTGTTCTGGGAGCACCAGTGCTGTGTCTGTCGAAGTCCAGGCTGTGATATTCTCTTCTCTCCCTGGAGAGGCTTTTCCTTTTCCTTTGGGCTGAGTTTAGGTAGATTAACCTTCTGGGGTAACTTCTCAGAAAGAGAGACCTCTGAAGTCAATTGAATTCCTGTGTTTTGATGTCCTGTGACCCTCTGTTCAGTGGTTCTCAGCCCAGACTGACTTTAGAATCCCTGTGGAGCTCTGAAAACTCCCAGCGCCTCGGCCCCACCTGCAGAGATTCTGGTTGACTGGGTTTACTTGGAGTGGAGCCTGGGCACAATAGGCCAGTGAAGGTCAAGAACCACTGTTGTAGACATTTTAGAGAACTATAGAGCTGAAAGCACGTGGACTTTTGTGACAAAGTCCTGGGGATTCTTGTCCCCACCTCGGCCATTTCATACCTGTAGGACCTCGAGCAAGTTTCTTATCTCCAGACCTGTTCCCCACTACCTCATAGTGGTGACGTGAAGATTAAACTGTGAGATCATGAATATGAAATAGCTTGGATAGTGGTTGGCGTATTTTATAGTAGGCACTTAAAAATAAGCTGAAAAGAGATGCCTTAAAAATCTGATTGTGCTTTTTTCTGAGACGATTTAAACATTTTCAGAAAATGTTTGATGGTGTTTCATGAGGTGTTTTCAACATTTTTGGAAAGATATTTTCTCAAAAACATCAAAGTGGTGAAGTGCAGGCAACTGTCCTGCACAGAAAAGCCATCGTGAAGATAGCCAGTGGCCTCCAGACCTTCCAGGAGTCTCTGCTCCTGCTATGCAGGGGGCCTAGCCCCAGAGGTTTAGCCTCTGAAACTGGAAAAGCTAGCTGTGGCTACCCCAGGCCACCTACGTTGAGGCTTAGATCATATAAGCATTGGAATCAGCAGAAGTGAGGGTGCAGTGATGTTGCCAAGACTCTTGCATCCCTGAACCCGGAGACCTCTCAGGCTCTGACCTTCAGAAGCCATCATCACCCTGCCCTTCTGCCCCCCACCCTTGCCCCCTGAAACCCCTCTCTTTCTCTCCATGTGAACATAGAGGGAGAACTGTGTGGACGCCTCCTTGTTTCTAACCTGTGCTATGATGTTTATAACCTGACTTAAGCAGAGTCTTTCTGTGAGAAGAATCTGATTTCTATGGTAGGATTTCATTGTGTATTAAATCGGATAGGCTAATTCTTCGGTGTAAGGAAAAAATGTGTCTACACCTGGGCAGCCAGCTATATGATTTTTTAACACCTGATTCTTCCATATCTGGGTTTAGTGGGTTTTTTTCTTTTTTTAAACTCCTCAGCTCAGCTAATGTGCTATACCTAGAGCTGCTGACTTTCTGACAGTAGAAGTGGGAGCATTGCCCCCTCATTTTTAGCCATTCCTTAAGCGTTTGCCTAACATTCTGTGCACATGTTCAGTTTTAGGAACTCGGGGAGAGGATGTGGATCAGCTCGTAGCCTGCATCCAGAGCCAGCTGCCAGTCCTGACCTGTACGCTGCAGCTGCGAGAGGAGTTCAAGCAGGAGGTGATGGGAACAGCGGGTCTCTTATACGTTGATGACCCAAACTGGCCTGGAATAGGGGTTGTCAGGTACGGTGTAAAGACCGTGGGTGGGTCATTTTGTGAACCAGCTTAGAAATCTAAGATGACTGCGTGGAGTGACAGTGTTCATGTCTGATGAAAGTTCATCTAGATGGGCTGGGCATTTACAAGAGCACAGCGGGCAGGCGGCCCAGCGCTCACTGAGTGAAATAGGAGTTGCTGTGTTCTTTCTGTGCCAGCTTGAAAGTTACTAGGAGAACTACGTTGGGTGCACCACTGACGTGCGTACAGAGAACTACAGCTCACTAAGGAGAAGCCAGTTCCCAGTTCCTCTGGTTCAGTGTGTGTCCCTCCTGTGGCCCCTTCGTCCCCTCTCTGGATCAGGGAAGCCTCCTGTTCCTCTTACAAGTGATGGGACTTCCCAGTCTTGCCCCTCCTTCTACATTTCATGCCCCTGGAGACTTGGGCTTCCCTTGGGACTTTCTGGAAAGGTTTGATCTTGAGACCCTCTGAGTGGCTCCTTTGCCCTTTGTCTCATTCCACATCCTTGGCAACTTCCAGTAGCTTCTAAATACCACCTGTTATCCTGTGTCTGAAGAGACACTTGATCTTGTAGATTGCTGAAGTACTGTTATGTGATATCGTTTATAGGTATGAACACGCTAATGATGATAAGAGCAGTTTGAAATCGGATCCAGAAGGGGAAAAAATCCATGCTGGACTCCTGAAAAAGTTAAATGAACTGGAATCTGACCTTACATTTAAAATGGGTAATTACTCCTTCTAAAGTCAACTTTGAACTTTGAAAGCTGTTTTCTAACTGGTTTGAAGGGAAATGGTCTCTCTTAGCTATTTAGATCTTCCCAGGGTGATAGAGCCCTCTGCCCCTTCTGCAGCCTCTCTGGGTCCCATCTCCTCATTAGATCCACGTCCTCACCCCCTCGGGGAGGCTCTCCTGTGCCTGGTCGCGCTGCTGTACAGGGAGTGGCCCGTGTCTGAGGACTTGGGAACCAAGTCAGTCTGTTGTTTCTGCCCGCAGGCCCTGAGTATAAAAGCATGAAGAGCTGTATTTACATTGGCATGGCAAGTGACGACATAGATGTTTCTGAACTAGTGGAGACCATTGCAGTCACAGCCCGAGAAATCGAGGAAAACTCCAGGGTCTGTAAGACTAATCAGTGTCTCATTCCTTTTCTGGGTTTTCCCTGGGCAATTAGCTGGAGTCACAAAGGAAGAAGCTACCCTTGGCAGTGTCTGTTCATTCATTCTTTCCCCAAGTTTTTAAAGGCTTCCTGTGAGCCAGGCATTGTGCAGGCATCAGGGATGCCGGTGATGTGATGCGGTCACTGCCTTCAGTGAACTCACAAGCCAGAGTGGGGAAGAGACGCATGTGAGCAACTGAGGTAGTAAATGCTGTGGACAGAAGTTAGGGGAGGCTGTGCATTCAGGAAGACGTGTCCACCTCTGCCCGACAAGGCCAGGGAAGAGTTCCTGATTGGAGCTGGTCCTGAGGCTGGATGGGATGGTGCTTCTGATAACAGAACTTTCCGCCAGTAATAGACCTGCTTCTCTTGGCCAGTTGGCACGGAGGACTAGGCTTGTCAGACTTACAGGACGCTCTCCACACCAGATATGCGAGTCACTAGAAATTACTCAAAAGGAGAGAAAAGGGACCAAAGCAAGACTGGTCTGAGAGGAGGCAGAAACCTGTGTCATGTGATTCACTTTTGGTAGTAGGGGTGCGGAAGAGAAGGGAGTTTGAAATGAAGCCTAGGAGCCAACTTTTTTCACTCTTGGGTGGACTTCTTGAAGTTTCTTCCAAACCCGCCTATATTACTTCTGCCTCTGTCTCCATGAATGTTGAGAGTCATGTCTGTTTTCTATTGATATGACATTCAGATCACAGGGACAGTTATTGCTGTTCCCTGGCAAATGAGGCTGGTCACCAAGGTACGTCTGCCTAGGCCTCCTTTAACATTTTGACCTCTTCTATTTGACATTCTGTTTTATTTTTACACTGACATTTTAAAGTGCCATTTACTAATATACTTTTGAAAAATGTCCCCAGCGCTATGTTAATAGTTCTAGGCCTTCAGCAAGAAGCTTAGACAAATAATGCCTTTCTTGGTCTTAACACAGCTTCTGGAAAACATGACAGAAGTGGTTCGGAAAGGAATTCAGGAAGCTCAGGTTCAACTGCAGAAGGCAAATGAGGAGCGACTTCTGGAAGAGGTGAGGCTCCAGGGTGGGCTCCCCAGCTGGCCTCAGGCTGGGCGCCAGCCTCCACAGGATGGCCTTGAGCAACGGTTATGTTTTGCAGGGGGTGTTACGGCAAATCCCCGTGGTAGGATCCGTGCTGAATTGGTTTTCTCCAGTACAGGCTTCACAGAAGGGAAGAACTTTTAACCTAACGGCAGGTAGGACTCTCTTTCATCTGGAGAGTTTTGCCAGATGATGCCCTGGGATCCCACACTCGTGCTGAGGGGGCTTGTCTGTGTCCCAGGCTTTACACCAAGCACTGGGCCGGGACTCTTGTGAGAGGAGGCGAGATTTGTCTGCCCCTGGGACTCTGTCATCTTCCCTCTCCTGCCCCGACAGCTGAAATAGTACGAAAGCAGGTGCCTGTTGCCCACAGCAGACTCCTCTTGACCTCAACAAGAACGCATTCACTCAGCTGTTCGGTCCTCCAGACAGTGTGTCTTGGACGTTTTGGTTCAGTGTTAACATTCTGTGCAGTCCTCATTAGTGTTTTGCCCCAGCAGAGAGCTGCTTTTGCCAGGGGCAAGTGAAAGATTATAGTCTGTAGTGCTGAGCCATTTTATTTCAAACCAGGCAACTAGCAAGTATTACCAGTTGCTGGGATTTGGGGAAGATGATATTGAGCTGCAGGCCCCTCCTTTCCTGTTCTACCAGTGGAATAATTCCCTGAACCTGGAGCCCCTTCCCCAGGAAATGATGACTACACTGTCATATGACAGCAAGGGATAATCTGACACTGAACCCGCCAAACCTTTAGCAAAGAGGCATCCATTCCTTGTTGCTAAAGGACATTTCCCATTGGGGCCTGGCTCCCCAGGCACACTTGGGCCACACTGCTGTCTGGTTGTTTTCACATGTACACAGGACACGTGGGGAGACGAGGCTGAAACACCCCAGCAGGGCCGGGACTCACTCGTGGGCACAGCTGCGAGATGGCTTTGTCGCTTCCCGGCACATGTCAGGAGACCCGGGGCCTCCCCCAGGGCGCCTGCGCCAGGACCTCCCCACACACACACACCTCCCCACCCCCCTCTTTTCTGCAGGCTCCCTGGAGTCCACGGAACACACATATGTGTACAAAGTACAAGGCTCAGGAGTAACACCGCCTCAGACCCCCTCAGGCGCTCGCACTAAACAGAGACTTCCAGGTACGTCACGTCTCCATGTTTGAGTTTGTTAACACTGAAGAAAACTGGTTGTATTTCCCCTGGTAAAACAGACCTTTGCATCATGTAACGCCTAACCGTTTGGTATTACCTGCATTCCTCTGTTTTCTTGATTCCTCAACCCAAAGTCCTATTTCTCATCATTTAAGGACAGCTGTCACTGTCCCTTTAGCTTTTTCAAAGCCTTGGGGAAATACCTGGGTAGCACTCCCCAGGGGAAGTCAGGGTCTGGATAGCTGTCACGCTTAACCTGGTGTTCACTCCCCTGAGCTTTTCCCGACTGAGGTTCCCTCAAAGTCCTCGGCACTGGGGGCGTGTTAATGTCATATCAGCTCTCATTTCTCACCTCATCACTTAAATACTTCAGAGCCAGTGATCCCAGGGGTTTCTGCCGAAGCAGCTGTGATTAAATAAAGCAATCACTTAGAGCACAGACAGCTTCCCTTGCAGGGGTGTCCTCTTCCAAGCATTCAGTGCCGTTCATTGATCTTCCTTCTAGGCCAGAAGCCTTTTAAAAGGTCCCTAAGAGGTTCAGATGCTGTGAGCGAGACCAGCTCAGTCAGTCACATCGAGGACTTAGAGAAGATCGAGCACCTGTCGAGTGGGCAAGATGCCTCGGAAGCTAACAGCCCTGAGCGGCACCCAGGGGTGCCCACCCCTCCAGAAGCCGAGCAGACGGGGGCCCTCCAGGACAGGGCCCAGCGCCTGGAAGATGACTGCCCACAGGTAGAGGAGCCAGAGAGCTTAAGATAAAATTCAGTGTTTGCTTGGAGACTGTACTGAATATTGTTTCAGGGAAGATGAAGTTATTCTGAAAATGTGAACTGTGCCACATGCTAGTATGAGAGAAATTACTGTTATTTGTGCTTAACTGGGATTTTTGCACAAAAATGTGCCTGAAAGCCAGGCTTCTGGGAGGGCAATTGACTTGTGTAATTTTGTGGGTATGTATTGATAGAACAACCAACAACTACTGTTTCTGTCTACCCAACTGTAGTAATACCTTTTTCCCCCAGTTACCATGAACACTTTTTATTCACAGAGAAAACTTAGAATTTCAAGTGCCTGCCACTTGAAACACTTGCTCTCATCTTTCTAAACACACGTGTGAGAAGTTACTAGGTTGCACATAATAACCCTTCGGTAAGACAGCTTTCTTTAGAACTCTCTGGGTTCTCTGTTGTCCTGCTGCAGAGGAGACAGACAGCATTCTTTGCCATCTGTTTTGCTTGGTGTTTAGTTTAATCAGGTTGCAGTATACAACTGGATTGCGTTTGGCTTGAAGGAGAGTGGGTTTCAATGGGATTGTAAATAAGAGTGTCAGAAGCCCTCTCCTGCCACCCCCGATTGCTGCTTCCCCGGAGACGTCAGGAAGGACCGTGTCCGCTCAAGCTGTGGCAGGGTCGTCAAGCAAGTTAGACTGGACAGTGCCTCTGTCTGACTTAGCTCTGCCACAAATCCATTTCTCCCTTTATATACTATTTGTAAACAAATTAAAGGACTCATCTATTAAGGGTAACTGTAAAGACTCTTCTTGACCATATTATATATATATATATATATGTGTGTATATTTTTAAATACTGATAAAGCTTTTAAATTGGCACACAAGTACAGACTACTTATTTCTATGTTTAATATCTGAAAACTCAATAGATGCTACTCTTAAAAGCCTCGTATTAATATGCTGTATAGCACCTCGTTACGTTGAAATTCTAAATTAAGTACACCTTTGACCCGTTCTCATGGGAGCTTCTGTAGCTTCTGTTCCACTAGCAGCTCACCCTTTTGGGCCCAACTCAAACAAGAACCAGAAATGTAATCTTTCTCAGGCTGATCACGCCAGACTACTGCTGAAATAATTGGAAGTAACCCTTGATTACTGCCTGTTTCTACTTCTCCAAAAGTACTGCATCACTTCGTTTATCATAGGTAAGGGCCCTTGTGCCTTTTAGTCCAGTGAAGTCAAGCTACGGGAGACCTTAAGATGGTGGGGATTCACGTTGGGTTTGTGGACTGTAGGTACTGAAAGCCTTAGTTATACCACATTAAGCCTGTAATTACACTCTGATCTGATGTGATTTCTGACATTTGGCACTTGTCAAAATGCAATTTTCCTTTTTTTTTTTTTTTTTTGGTGCAAATGATTAAACAAAGTCTTCCCTGTTTATTTGGTGCAATGAAGTATAGCAGATAAAATGGGGGAAGGGGAAATTATCACCTTTAACAAGATTAATTTTTAAATGTTTTTATATATATTTGAAATTGTTAAATTGGTTTTGCTGAAACAGAATTTCACCCTTGAGATACTATTTGAATGTTGGTTTCAATAAAGGTTCTTGAAATTGTTACCACTGAGTTCACTTCATAAATCTTAGCATTAATTGGGCATGGTAACGTCCTTTTGGATAACAATTTCAGAAAAATAAAGGTTTCTAAAAATATAACATCAGTTTTGGATTTGATGCTTCTAAAATATTTTGAGGTCAAAAAAAAAATCTCTGTGAGATGTATAAATTCTCACCGAACTTTACTGCATTTTAAATAGTTCTTTTAAACAAAATAGATGACAGTTTTTCCCTTATTCACTAATTTAGCAGAATTAGACTTACCCAAGTATCTGAAATAGCTGCTTATAGCACAGTGAGAAAGCTGGCTTCTCTTCTGCTTCTCATTACTAACCAAAAAGTAAACCTAAACAAATGCCTTTGCCAAAATAAGATTTTATTTTAAAGTCATTTGAAAAACACGGAGCAAGGAAAGAGACCTAAGACTGAATGGATGTAGAATGGATATTCTTTCCTACCTCCACCAGTGGTCTTTTGTCATGCCAAAAAGTTGCTTTCTTTGGTAATTCCTATTTATTTTTAGCTTCCTGGAGAAGAGATCTTTTCCCATAAGCCATCTTCATTTTTTTTGTAGAGTAGAGCCTTATTTCCAAGAAACAGCGTGTTAGCCGGAGAAGGGTATTTCTTTAAAAACATCAAGGTAGATCTAATATGTTTAACAAAGTGGGGGGGCTCAGCCAGAGGTGACGTGGAAAGGTTCTGGAAAAACAAACAAGATTTGGGGCATGAGAGAAGAACCCTGCTCTGTTCCCTACTTTGATAAAGATGTCAGAGTCTCTCTGTGCTCCTTAAACATTAATCAGGCTGTTCTCAGATCACTATATATATATATACACATACATACATATATATATATATATATATATATGTATATATATATATGTAATTTGTAAAATTACATAAGAAACGAGGTGTCCTGGGTTAATGAGAACAAAACAGTTGGTTGCCTACTGCTGCCCTGTGTAGATGTCCATCCAGGACTCCACTTACCCCTGACTGATACAGCAGCTAAACAGGGTCTGCCAATGGCATCCTCCAAACACTGAAGGAAAAGCTGCTGTTATCTAGTCTAATCCCTTTTTTTTTTCCTTACAGATGAGGAAACCAAGGTCCACAGATTTAAGATTTACCCAACCTGTAAATTCTCACCTCTAGTATTTGCTTATCATCTTGCTGCAACCAGAAATCCACATGGGGAAATGGCATCCAGGAATATGGTCCTATACGAAGTTGTTCTGTCTCTGCATCGTAAATACTAATCATCTAAAAAAGAACGTTTCAAGGATAGAATTTAAGGAATGTTATCAGCTTAAACCCTACCTTTAATGCAAGCTCCAGTGTAGTCTTGAAATTAAGGCATTTGTCTGGATGATAAGCTTCTTTCAATTTTTGTCTCGTAAGTAACAGAAGCTGCTACTTACTGAATACTTTCCACCTCTCTGGTACTACACTTTGTGGGAAACAGACATTACTTTGTTTAGTTCTGACAACAGTCCTGCAGGAAGATGGCATTTTTCCCATTTTGGTTGGAAACCCGAGGCTCAGAGAGACGGGCCCGTTGCCCATGGTTACACGTCCATAAGAGTTAGGGCCAGGCCCAGACCCAGGTGTGTCTGACTGAAGTCCACACTCCTCAATGCTACATGAAACACTGCCTCATTATTCACACCCCGAGTAACCTTGAAACTTAAAAGTACACATGCCGTTGCCCCATCAGAAGAAGGGGGAAACCAATTTGCAAAAATGTTAATTTGCCAAATGATCAATTCCCTGAATTCTCAAATGTGCCAGTGGTAGTTTTCAGCTTCACCAGCAATGTTCAATTTTGGTTACTGAGACTGAAATATGTCCTGAATCTTAGCTAAATCAAGGCTGTTATGCTACTTGAGAGGCTGCAAAAGGAACCCTAACAATGTCAAAGGGTTGGCAGAACAGACCATTGAATCCAGACATTTCCAATGAAAGTGGCAGTATTTCATAAGTGAGCAGATTTCTTTTGGGTGCTCTGAATGCGATTTCTATTTTTTTCACTTTAAGCATTTTAAAAGGATTCTTTCACCCATTCCTCAAACAACGTGTAAGTCTTAGGTTTTTATTTTTCTAACTTTTAAAATGAAGGTGTTACTTAATTAAAAAGCACCCTAAAGCAATCAGACTCTTAAAGTGATTTGATTATTTTGGGGGTTAATCAATTCATCCCAGCAAACCGGTCTTCAGTTACTTGGTCCGGAGGAGAGTGTGATCCTGAGGTGCAGAGGGGAGAAGGCTCTTCTTCCCCCTTAGCTCGCCTTTCTCTGCAGCAGCTTCACTGGTAAAGTCCTTACAAAGTAAAAGGGGCTCGTTCTCTTTGGATCTGGGTGCTGGGTGTTCACATACCTCCCCAACATCTTCACGGCAGAAAACTGGGGTCTTGAGCTTATAATTGAAAACGTTCATCATTATTCTACGTGACGTGTTCGTGATGGTTCCTGATCATGTACAACTTTAAAGAAGTGACAAACTTTTCATTTCTAAGGTCTATAAAACTTAAGACTTTGGAGTTTGATGCCCCCCTTTTTTCCTTAACCCTGTAACACAAAGATGATAATCAAACTCACTGGTCCTCCTGTTAAAGCTCGTGCGGCACGTAGCTCCTCCTCCGGACCTCGGTCTTGGAAGGAGGCTCTGTAGATCTCCGAGGTTTTGATGTTGACAGCTGTGAGGGACAACAGGATGACTTCCTTGACAAAAGCCACAGGGTTGGCACAGTCTCACACTTCTACCACCACATGTAATAGAATATGGATGAGTCTCCCTCAGAGAGAAGAGAGTGGAAACTGAACAAAGTTACTCTTAGGTGTCTGGAGCAGCTACCTTCCTGGAAAGGGATAATGCAACCCTTTAGCCAAGCATCTCGCTGAGAAGAGCTGAGGCCTGAGCTGGACTAGGTAAGACCTGGTTCCAAACCAAGGGCCCCCCCACACGAGGCGCACCATCTCTTCAGGCAGTGCGTGGCAAAGCCTCGCTGGTCAGCCCTGTGACCAAACACGGCTGCGAACATGGCCTGGGACTGGGGCCAAATCTGGTGTTTGTGTGTTGGTTTTTACTATTTCAGACATACAAAGTAAAGAGAATAAAGCAGTGAACGCCCAGCCAAATAAATATCACAGATATGGCAGAAGCCCTCTGTAGAGACAGGCAGGCTCACCCTATTACAGCCTTGGGAGTCCTAGGGGCTGTTACAGGAGGGAGGAAAGTTCTGGGTTTTCTTTAGCCTGGTGGTTGCACACTTTCCTTTGTAGGATCTTTGTTCTCAATCAAAACCTTAATTAGTTCCCTAAGAAGGGAAGAAGATTCAATTGAATCTTCTTAGGGATTCGATTGAATCCCTAAGATTCAAATTCAAATGCCCTGCTCCAGCCCCCAGAGCACCGGCTGGAAAAAAGCAGAGAGGCCTCTTGGGGGAGCAGAGACCACTGACATTCAGCTTTCTCCTAACGGGGGTGATGCCTACACTTTATATTTGCTACCCTGTTTCTTTTCACAGCCTTAGGATTTGGATGTTTTCTCTATTTTGTAGATAAAGGTTAGAGAAGGTAAGCTTCTTTCCCAGCAAATACACCGAGAAGTCACAATCAGAACCTAAGGCTGTGACACACCGACAGCAACGGGCTTACTAGCTGGTGGAATCGGCCTTTAACCGGAGCTTGTCTTGTCAGTGTGAGACCAATAAACCCTCCGATCAACATGCTACTTACCAATGCCATAAATTACTGGAAAGTGGTTTTCATTTTCTTCCCGGTCATTTAATTCTAACACGTAAAAAAAAGAAATTTTAAGATCAATTTTTAATAAATACCAAACAATCGCTTTTATTTTCCATAAATAAAGGCCAAGAAGGAGTCCCCACTGCAAAAGGGGGGGAAATCAGAACATGAAAGGGACTGTGTCCCTGTTTCCCTGCTGAGCCCCAGAGCAGTAAGGTTATAGCGAACAAACCGCCTCTCCAGAGTCTGGGCCTCCCAGCCGCCTGCACGCGTGGCGGCAGCTCCTCTCTGGGATCTGGCCCCTCCACCTTCCCAGGAGTACAGAGCAGACTGCTGAGAATCCCAAGGAAGGACAGAGGAGTTGCACTCAAGGGGGTGGGTCAGGATCTCAACTGAGGTTGAGCAGGATTTGGAGTGGGGAGGGCGGGGAAGGCCATCCCAGAAGATATGGGAAAAGCCAGAAGGCATCAAAGCATTTGACAAACAGTGCCGTCTGCGACTGAGACACGGGTGCTGGGTCCTGCTTTAAGAGCAAGGGCAAAACATCCCCGAAATCTACAGCTTTGCTTTGGGAAAGATGGCAGAACTTACCTGTCACACATAATGTCACCAAGTGAATGTCATCTTCCTGTCTGTCAAATTCACCTACGATGAGAATTTAAAAACTGATGTCAAACAAGTTCCTTTAGGGACTTCCCTGGCGGTCCAGTGGGTAAGACTCCTCGCTCCCAATGCAGGGGGCCTGGGTTCGATCCCTGGTCTGGGAACAAGATCCCACGTGCATGCTGCAACTAAGAGTCCTCACGCTGCAACTAAAAGAAGATCCCACATGCTGCTGCAACTAAAAAGATCCCGCATGCCACAAGGAAGATCCTGAGTGCCGCAACTAAGCCGGCACAGCCTAAAAAAAATAAATACTAAAACAAAAACAAAAAAAACAAAATCCATCTGCCAATATGTAAGCCAGTTCTGAGCTGTGTGCAGTATTTAAAGATTTCAGGCATTTGACACACAATTTAAAAAAAAAAAGTTCCTTTAATTAGCAGAGCATATGCTGAACAAGTCAAGAAGGGGACAGAGAGTCGGATCCACTAGCCTTCCGGTCACAACCTGGCCTCTTATCAGAGGTCAGATCCACATGAGCTGATGCCCAGAACCCTGCCTGCCAAGGGACAGACGTGCTCCTAGCCTCAAGCTCAAAGGAAACTTCGACCAAGGCTTTCCATTCTTCTCTCCATTCTGAGAGGCTGGGGGGACAAATTCATAAGATTTTTACCGTTTTCCTAAATAACTTTTTTTTCCTGATTATCAGTCATAAAAAATTTGATCATTATGAAAAATTTGGAAAATACAGGAGAGTGGAAAGAATATGTGGGTTTTTAAAGATATAAGTGTATGGGCTTTTAATGCCCATAATCCTAGCAGTTAACATTCAGTATGTTTCCTGCCATATTTGTCCGTGCACAGCTGAGCTCAGATGTAGACAATTTTATATCCTGATTGTTTTGTACATATGTATTTTCTCATGTAATTCAAACCTCTTCATAAGTATTATTTTTTAATGGCTATATAACTGTTCCTCTACTAATGGACATTAGATTATTTCCAATTGTAAATAACACTCTACTGCCCATCTTTGGGCATAAATCTCTGTGTACATTTCAGATTATTTTCTTATAATACATTCCCAGAAGGGGAATTACTGGGTCCATGATGGACCATGATGCCAAATGGCTTTCCTGACAGGTTACACCAAAGTATGTTCCAGTGCTGCAGGAATACACCCACCTCGCTGCCTCATGGTTAATCAAAGAACATCTTTTTTTTTTTTTAATATTTGCTAATTTAACAGGGGAAAAATTGGCTTTTATCGGGGTTTTAATTCTCTTCAGATTAAAATGGACATTTCTGCCCAGAAGGTGGTTCTTGTTTTCAAACAATTCACAGCACTTGCTATTTTGGGATGCATCACCTGCTATTTTGAAAGAAAATCTTGTCCCCATCCCATTACCTCTAAGCATTTAGCTCTTTGCTATCCTGTCTTTATGGAAGATTCCAAGCTGAGCAGTTTGTGTGGCTCCAAGCAGGTGCACCCCTCTGTACGGTACTAATAATTGGGATTTTGTACTAATTGGGATTTTTATCTAAGCAAAAATAGATACTAATTGGGTTCTGAACTAATTGGGATTTTTATCTAAGCAAAAATAGATACATATTTTTATCAAATTTGAGGAAGAAAGTGAACTTACTAAGAAGCTGATGAGTCAGTTTTTGTGACAACTGCCTGTCATCACTGAAGCCGCCCACGAGGTGCACTTCCAGCCTGGCAAAGAGACAGGAGGTGGTCAGAGGCCGAACAGCACGGGACAGCGTGTGCTGGGTCTGCTGTGAACTTTAGCTCTCGGCTCCCGGGCCCCGTTTACGCCTCAGCACATGCACAAGAACCCATGCGGCACACTGGGACCCTGCCCGGGTGCCTGGGGGCCGAGCGGAGCTGTGTCTTAACACCAACATGATGCCACCTCGAGGCACAGGGTGAAAAAGGCTGCTCTGGAAGAAGACAACCATGTCACACTATGGACCTGCCCCGAGCGGGATGCTTCCAAAACCTCTTAAAAGTCTCAGCCTAAGAGGACCTGGGGTGCAGAACTGGGAAGGGCGGGACTGACACCTTCCCTGCACAGACGCCGTCTTCTCTACCACCCAGCATCGTGGAGAGATGGGTTTGCATCTCCGTTTCACAGAGAAGGAAACTGCGTCTGTGTCTAAAGCACATGCTTATCTACAACACCAGCTTTTCCCAAAGTGTGTTCCCCTGAACACTGGCCTCATGAAACAGAAAAAAGTGTTCTTGGGGTTAAATAAGTTTGGGAAGCCTTGCCTACTCCCCAAGGGAGTCACCATGCACAGCAAAGCTCCAGGTAGGAAGCCCTACAGCTGGAAAGACCACACTAACTTTGTTAACCCTGAGTGCCCCATGCACACTTCTCTGCTAACCCCTGGTCCTCAGCCTATGACAACCTGGCAACCAGAGCTTGGGAAAGTGTGGCCGTATTTCACATCCCTTCTACTGACAGACGAAATCCTCCTGAGGAATGAACCAGAATCTTCTGCATCAGCAGCACAGGGCAAAGCATCAAGTCGCCTCATGACATCTTCTATCTCACAACTGTGTGCTGAGAATCACGGAGTTGGGCCCATGGCCCAGTCCGGCTACGTAACCTGGAGGGCCCAGCAGTCTGGCGACTGCACAAGCCACAAACCCGTGAGGCTAGCCCAGCCTGTCGCAGACCTGGCAGGAGAAGAGTTAAATTTTAAAACTGCTCTGTGTTACATTAGTGAAACTCTGAACACAGAGGCTGGTCTTTTAAAGCCCTGGAATTCTAAGAACTTGCATATGACTAGTTCATTCAAATGAACTGCTGCCTTAGACTTCAAATAAGATGAGATGCCTGCCAGGCCCGCCAATGAGAGAGAAAGGGGAGAGGACAGGTGTGAGTACCAGCCAGACAGCCAGGCTGGGGTCATGGGCCTCCCGTTTAACTAACCCTGTGACTCTGGGAAGCTGAATCTCGGGGCCGCACATGTGAAACAGGTGGTCATGCTTTCTGTCACCGGTGAGAGGGTTGGGCGCTGTGGTGGACACCCAGGGCAGGCGTCAGCTGTCATACAGAATCCATGACACTGAGAACTGCACCCCCTTCCTCCCGGCCATCTCCGGCTCCTCCCCAGCCCTGTTTTCCTCAGAGCCCTGTCCACCGTTAAAATCCTGTTTTGCTGACATCTCCTTGCTATGGAATATGAGCCCCGCAGGGGCAGGGTTTGTCTACTCCATTCACTGCTATGTCCCTAAAACAAGTTCTAGTTCACAGGAAACGTTCAACAAACAACTGCTGAAAGAATGAAGAGATTCCACCGCTGGGGTGTAACAAGGCAATGTCCGCAAAACGGACATCTAAGAGGACATTACTGAGAACAGAACTACAGATTCAAAGTCAAACCTCCCCTTGTACCCGCCACCCATCCACTCCCTCAGCAACTACTGACGAGGGGCCGACGCTGGGCCACGTTCTGCTCCAGGGGGACCAGGCGGCCACTGTGCTGGTGACAGGCCACGTTGCTGGAACAGCTGCCATGGCTGTTTCCTCTACGTGATGGTGTCAAGTTCCCAATATCACAAAACAGAGTAGCGTGGAGCTCACCTTCCACATTGAGTGTGGTCGGAAAAGGATTTTATGGAGTTCATGATCAAGGGGACCTCAGCTTTGGTGTCAGTTCCGTCACAATGTGTCAAGCAGGTAGCCCCATTACCTGAAGAACAAGGGTGAAACGACTCATGTTATTCCCGATGAGAACTCGGGCAGCAGGCCAGGTCTACGCCTGTCCATTCGGACCGCCTCATCTTTGAACAGCCTGTAAAAGGAAAAATAGAGACGTCTGGGCTGCCCAGCCAACCCATCTGACCAGGGCCACAGGGAGGGGCCATGCAGATGGAGAAGAGGTAAGCGGAGCCAGGAAACGCAAATCGAGAAATTTCATGGTCCCACATGTCGGGTCCGTTTAAGTTAACGGTTTCCTTCATCTCTCTCATCATACCTGTGTGCCTCAGGACCACAATGTGACAAGTGGTGGCATCATCAGAACCCAGAATGGAGATGGAGCCTGTTTAAAAAAGAAATAAAATAAAATATCCAATAGCCTTTGGGGATAACGCCCAATTCACTGCTTCCTAACCTACCATCCTTTGGGGAGGTCACTGCAAGCTCTCTTTGCTGAACATACAGAAGGCCCTGGGGTCCCACTTGTTGAACAGACTGACCTCTGAGAAGTCTGGCTCTTTCCTGTTTAATTAAAAAAAAAAATAAAATAGTGATGGAAATTAGTGAGGATTGAGTGACTAGAGAGGTGGAGAGAGCCAAAGTGTGCCCTACGTGGGAAACACACACTTGTGAGGTCTGAGGTGTGTGTATTATCTGACAGAAAAGCTAAAATAAAAAGGCAGCAGCAGTAACTACCATGTGGAACAATGTGAAGGAAACAAGGAAGTTCTGTTCTTTTTTCACCCTATAGAACAAGACCCTAGTACCTATGAAATACGATGCAAAAATCTTTCCCCATTCTTTACAATTGTAAAGAGAATCAGATCATATGGACTAGTGGATTGGGTGGCTCAGAAATCACAGACCTTCTTCACTTTCTTTAAAGAGGAGGAGGGATCCAGACCTTACCTGTCTCCTAATCTAGTAATTCCCACCTCTGGAAATCTGTGCTGTGGAAATAACCTAAAATGCACTCAATCCCTGTGTTATCGAGAATGGCACAAAGCTGGGGACAACCACAGAAAAGGCAAGTAAATTATGCAGAACCAACTCACAACTGCTAACTGCACAGACATGAAAAAATGAAGACTATGGGAAAAGAGCTTGGAAATATAAACTGAAGAGCAAGATTCAAGTAAAAAAATTTAAGCTGCAAATATGCTGTTAATACAACAATGCTAAAAATGTTGCCACATATAGGGAAAAATACTGGAAGGAAATTCACCAATATAACCATGATTGTGTTAGAACAGGGCAAACACAAGTCATTTAACTGTCACTCTATTCTCCAAATGTCTTATGATGTAATTATGTTATTAAAGTAGAAAACCAAAAAGGAGCCCTCATAAATAAGCAAATTTATGAAAAGACAGGTTAATATTAGGTGTGAAAATTCTGACTAATTGAATATTTGTATAAATTATTAGTAAGCCTGGGGGGAAAAACTCAGGTGGTTAATTCTTTCATGAGAACTAAACTTTTTTTTCTTCAAAAACATCAAATTGAGGCATCACTAAAATGTTTCATAATTTTCTTCTTACTTGCAACAAATAAACTCCTCAATAAACAATTTCCTAACCACGTGTGCAAATACAGAGCTTGTGTACTGTCTAGACCAGGGAATATTTTTATGGTCTTATACTGGCTTCTGGCCATTCCTCACTGTTGGTGCTAATTTAGGTTAGTACTTGCTTACTTAACAAAATACAAGAGATATAAAAAAACATGACAATACACTTGACGAGTTCTAGAGGGTTCTCTTTTAATAAACTTTCATTAATTGGAAGCAAGGCAGCAGTTATAGTGAGACTGGCCCCTCCATTTAAGAAAGGAACTAAGTTGGGATTAGCAGATGCAAACTATTATATATAGGATAGATAAACAACAAGGTCCTACAGTACAGCACAGGGAACTATATTCAATATCCTGTAATAAACCATAACGTAAAAGAATATGAAAGAGTATATATATAACTGAATCACTTTGCTGTACAGCAGAAATTAACAGTATAAATCAACTATACTTCAATAAAAAAAATTTTTTAAAGAAGAAAGGAACTAAGGACTGAGTGAAGTGCAGTGTGTGATCAGACGGCTGAGTCGGGGAGAAAGAGATGCAGCCAATTGTGCAAAAACTCACAACACCTCATAGCAGTAAGCACTTTTCATTTTCACGCCATTTCTCACCTTAATTCAAGATAAGATAAAGGAGAATGCAGAATTTCCTTTTTATTATTCCTTTAATACTTACCTCTTTTTGTTCTTTTCGGGGAGGGGGAGGGAGAAGTCACGGCAAATTTTTACCACTTATTTTCACAACTTGGTCACCACCCAAAAGCAAAGCTATTTCTGAGAAATGAATTATCACTTGCGTGCCCAAGACCAAAAATCACAATGTCTCTCATCGACACAGCTCCTACTATTTCCCAGAGAAACAGAAGCACAAATTATCAGGAGAGAGAATGGCCAGAAAGTGAAAACAGCAACGTTGCTTTGGTCTTTCACTTTAAAAAATGAAAAAAGGTTAGCCAAAGTTCTCCTCTGTGGAAAAACACAGAGTCCTACTTTATAAACTCGCATCCTTTCTGAAATAAAAGCAGTCGTTTTCTGAACTTTTTCTGAACTTTTTTTATTCGCTGGATGCTCAGATTCACGAAAAAATATCTTTTCCCTCAGTCTCTCCCTGCTACGGCTCATCCTCATTTCCCAATCCCTATCGGATGGCACTGTTCTCTTAACCCAGGGGTCAGTACACTTGTTTCAGGAAAAGGCCAGACAGTAAGTATCCCGGGCTTTGCAGACCGTGCGGTCTCAGCTCCTCAGCGTAAAAGCAGCATAGACGACACATGACAAGTGGCTGTGGCTGTGTCCCCAGAAAGCTACTTATGAGTGACACTGAAATTTGAAGAAAACGGGAGAGCAAGTATGAGAGTGCCGCCAGGCGCAGCCCTCAGAACTGAGCCTTCCTCCCACCCCTCGGGCGCTACCTCATTTCAGTCCTTTCTTCCCTTACACCTAAATTCCTACAATATAGTGCCCGGGGGCCTCTCCCTGAGCCAGTGACCTGGGCATTAGGCTGAGCTTCGGTGCTCCGTCCCCTCCTCTGGGAAACGGGGCTGATGACGGCCACTCCTTAGGCTGCGGGAGGACTAACTGACAGCATGTCTGTAGGGGGTGGCTGTCACCATTCCCCACCTCTGGTCCCCTGTCCTGACCCCGCTTTTCTGCTCAAAAAAACCCTTCTGAGGAATAATTACAGGGGTTTATAAAGATTTAGCTCTGTGAACGTTCCTAATGGGGAAAGAGCATAAATATTGCGCATGCTTAAAGGCAGGAACGAAGTTACGTGGAATTCCATGGGACTGTTTCTCAAGAGGCCGCAGGACCAGTTCCTGAGCAACCAGTGACTGGTTAAGAACAAAGGCTCTACACAGCACCGCCCAAAGGCACTTTCTGCAGCGATGGCAAGGATCTGTACCTGCCCTGTCTCATACAGCAGCCACTGGCCACACGTGGCTGTCGAGCACTTGAAACGCGGCTACTGTGACTGAGGAGCTGATTTTTAAATTTTATTAAATTTTAATTAACTTAAATGTAAATCGCCACATGCAGCCAGTGGCTAACATATTGAGCACTGCTGCTCTAGAGGCAAAGGCGGACCACCTGGGTTGTGATCCAGGCTTCACCACTCACAGGATGTGGGATCTTGGGCAATTTACTCCACCCTCTGTGCCTCACAGTCCCCATCTGTAAAATGGGAACAGGAGCAGTACCTGCTTCCTAGGGCTGGGATGCTCAGCAAGTTCCACGGCATTGCTATCATTGTTGCTGTTGTTACTATTATCCTATGCTAAGCATAGCTATGGACAGGCTTGTAAGTGCTGCTACTGCATACTCACAACCTACTGTCACATGAAAAAGACACATTATAGAACAGAATATATAGTAATGCTATCATGTAAAAAAGTATAGCAAAATGTGAAGCATGGTTGTGGTCACAGATTCTTTTTTCTTCTTTTTGAGATTTATAATTTCTATTTTCTTACCAAGGGGACACTACTTGTTATTTAAAAAAATAATTAAACCTTTCATTTCTCCACACTGCACGTCAGCTGAAAGATCCATCTAAACCCCTGCCACGTAGGTACGACCTACCCCTCCCAGCTTATCTTCCACTCTGCCCCTCCTGCCCTCTCTGCCAGGGAAACGGGCCAGTCCACCCGCCTTCGGGGCCCTTCCCCTCCCGCCCAGGGGCCACGGGGCACAGTCCAGCTTGCTCAGCTAGAATGCCCTCCCCCTCTTCCCTTAGGCTGCTGAGATGGAAGTGCCCCCACCCCCGCCCCCCCGTTCCTGTAAGGCAAACTGGTCCCCACTACACAGCATTTCTAGGCCACGTCTCCCCAGAGAGGCCAAACCTCCCTTCTAGGGGTCCAGCCGCCCTGGTATCTCATCTCATTCCCCCCTCTCTACACACTTAGGGGGCTGCCTTGGACACTGATCTAACTTTTTATCATAGAAAATTTCAAGCAGACGTAAAAATAGGGTGCCACCTGTATTCTTTAGGCAGCTGCAATTTTTCTCCCTTGGTGAGTCGTACTCCCAACTACACCAGTTCATGGTGTGGCAGTGACACAGTACAAGGAAAGTATTTAACACTTAACCTAGTGTCTGCTAGGTGCCCCATATATGTTGGCTAATATCACTACTGTTTTCTTGAAATGCAAGTTGAGAACCACACAGAGTTGTCCTCTTTTCCCTGTCAGTAACACCCCACCCCCCACCCCCGCCTCATCTTTTGGGTCATTTTCAGGGGTCATTCTGCTCAGACATTTGTGTAACAAATATTTACAAAGCACAGATTCACTGACAGGGACTGCCCTAGGCTCTGAGGATACAAAGACACACTGTCTGCCTTCAGGAAGCTTACATTCTGGGGGCGAGACCAAAGGAAAATAAACAAAACAAGCATGCAGACAAAATCACCCTGCAACTGTTACAAAAGAAAACCCCAAAATACCTTCCCTAAGCCTACAGACTCAATCTGGTTCCCCGGCTTCACTCTGCAGAGTGAAAAGGGGCATTTTTTTTTTCCCTTTATGGCACTTAATTAACAGTCATGGTATTTGAGCCACCCTGTGATTAAAAAACATCCCCACCCTATAAATGTCCTGATTGTGGGGAAAGAGGCAAACACCATAGGCAACGTACGTTAGAGGCTCAACATGAATCTCTTAAATCAAGGAAATGGTTGATTTCCCCTTAACTGGATCTGGGGCAAGTGGGAGGTTTGGTTCGGATTTTTTTTTTTTTTTTTTTTACAGTAAGAACCCTTTTCTAAACAGTCTCTGCATAAGCTTGGACTAAGGGTTCAGAGGTCCATCTAAGGACAAAAGCAGGAAACAAAACAAAAAACCCTTCCATAGGGTGTGGTTCCTCAACACGCCCCAGCTGGGTGAAAATAGGGCCCTTTCTTCCGACTGAAACTAACCGGGAGCCCCAGATCCCGGGTCTAGAAGACTAGGCGACCCGCCAGGATGCCCCTGCCCACCCCAGAAAACCTCCTGCTTCCTGAGGACCCAAGGACGATGCCGCGCTCACCACGGGTGGGGATCCCCGGCGAGGGAGCGAGCAAGGGCGCTGCCCAGATTTGCCTAAACGGGCCAAGTCCGGATTGGAGATTGGGACCGCCCTGTCTGGAAAAAGGGGGTCCCGGAGTGTCCTCAAGCCGCGGTGCTGGGCGACCCTGGACAAGTCACCTAACCTCTCTGGGCCCCCGTTCCCTCCTTTGGAGAAGAGGGGCCTCAGCAGATGCCCTCTAAGGCCCAAAGAAGGTAAAAGCTCCACAGATGCCTCAAGCGAGGGCAGAAACTCTGCTGCCGGCGGCCTGGGCTCCGGATGTGCCGATAGCACCTCCGCTGCGCCAAGTTTCGAGCCTGATTCGGGGAGAGCGGGTGGTGGCGGCGGGGTGAGGAGGGCTCTGGACCGCCTGCGGATTCCCTCGGGCCAGCCTCGAAGCCCCCCGCCCGGGCCCTGCTCACCTCCAGAAGCGGGTGGGCTCGGACGAGGTCCCCAGCGGACTGCGGCAGCCTCACTCGCCGCCCCTCCACGAGCAGCGGCATCGCGGAAGCGGCCGCCCCGGCAGGCCCAGGGAGGCGGCGGCCTCCTCAGCCGCGGGCCGCCCGCCGCCCCTGCCCCCGCCCTCGCCTTCGCCTTCGCCCTCGCCCTCGCCCTCTCTCTCGGGCCGCCCCGCCGCCGCGCCCAGCCGCGGGTGCCACCGGGAAGTGGAGTCCGACGGAAGCGGTGCAGCCCCAAGAGGCTGAGGAAATCTATGGGGGGGGGGGGGCGCATGGCCCCATGGGAAACGTAGTCCAAACGGGAGGGAGCGGCCCGCCTCCGCGAGGGGCGCTGGGAAATGTAGTTCTGAAAGCGTGGCTCACATTTCAGCCAACCTGGCCTGAGTGCGGGCTCTGGGGTCGCCGCCTGCCTAGGTTCATATCCCGGCTGTACCACTTCCCATAGTGACCTTGAGCAAGTTTTCCGAGTTTCCGAACCTGCCGTTCTGCGCCATAGGATTGTATTTAATAGTAAACACAACCTGTCTTAAACTGGGAAAATGGAGCCTAAAGTTTGCTAGCTCCACACATTCAGAAATCATTAATAACACTTGGTGCTTGACATTAGTAGGCACTCATAGATGGGCTAAGAACCCTGGGAGTAAAGATCAGCAAGATACCCTACAGACCCTACTGAGGACAGGTGCCCTGGCGTGAGACTTCTCACCTTATTTGAGTTTAAAATAGTTTTAGCTATTCTAAAACTTGGAAATATTACCCAAATAGATCCAACTCCACATTAACAAAAATAATTTTACAAAAGACTGGTGGGACGAAAAAGAGGCCCCACTTCACACAGAGCAAAAACTATTAGAATGTCTACAGGATGCTGTAATAAGCACTGCCTGGCAGGTGGAGCCCTCTGGCCCTTCCCCTCCAGTTGAGATTAAGTTGGTACTAAATAGGTAGTAACAGGTGAAACGGAAGTTATCTTTGCCTTGTAAAGACCTTTCCATGAAAATGCTTCCAGCTTAACTAGACTTTCTCACAAGGTAACCAAACAGCTGACTTTACGTGCATTTTCATCAAATCCTCACAACCATAAAGTAGGTATTAGTAATTTCCACTTTTATTTTCAAAGTGGAGCTCAGAGAGAGGCTAGGTAACTTGCTCAAGGTCACACAGCTGATTAGAAAGAGAAGACAGGTCTGACACTCATGACACTGGTCCTTTCACACTTGTATGAATTGGCCACTTCTCATTAAAGAAGACCTGCCCATAGCAGATAAACAAAATGATGGACCCTGGAACTCCTACCCGAATTGAAAACCTGCTTTTGAGTAAGAGGGATAGGAAAATCCTGTTTTCATATATAATTCCCAAGGAGGTTAAACAACTTTTTTTTTTGCACAGATGTTCCTTAAAAGCATGTAACTTTTTGGAAGTGTTTGTTTTCCTTGGACCCGTTGGGTGTGATCAAGGAGAGTCAGTGACACTTCAGATGCACCTGGAAGCCATTCTCATCACCAGTATGCAATTATTTTTGAGTACTTGCAATCACACTGGCATTACTTTTGCCTCTTTAATAAAGTATCAATTAAGTAAAGTCTCAGTTGCAGTTTTCTATGGCAAAACGGTGCTTTAATACAGTAGATCAATAAATATAAAATAGAAAAAACACAGGAGTCAAAAGAACATTTACATGAGAAGCTTCTTTATTGGGGTACCTCCCTTTAACGGCATAAGGACAAAAGTTCCAGATTAACCATGTCATTGTTTTATTTTCACAGTATTTTTTTTCTCAAACTCCTTTGAAATTTTCGACTTATTTGTCTAAACACTTCTACATTAAAACTACTTCTCAACTCACAAAGACCCCACTTACTGTTAATTTCTACAGACACATTTTCAATTACTCATTTTATCCACTATACAAAAATCCTACCTTTTTGTCAGCAGTTAAAAAAACAGAGAACCTAAAGGCTCTCAAACAACTTTCCACCAAGTCACCAAAAGAAAATCACCAATACCCAAAACTTTTTAAAACAATAAAAATTTCTATTTTCCAAAAACATATTTACAGACTGAAATTCAAACTCTACATTGCCATCAATGTAAATATATGAGAGCATACAAAGCCCTAGGAAAGAGAAAGTATTTCATTATAAAATATTTGTGATCAAGAAAATATCACTTGCCTTTAAATAAAGAATAGGAAAGTGGCAGAAAAATAAATATATTTAAAGGTGTCCATTTTCACAAATAACAAGTACACAAATAAGGAATGAAGCTAAAATATGCAGGAGCTTCAAAATGACTAGCAGCGCTTGCACAAATTTATCATACAGCGAGGTTGTTTAGACTCCTCTCTCCCAGTGTTTAGTTATAAAAATACAAAAAGAGCCTCGCCAGAGGATTTCACTGAGCTGGCATCCATGGTACGAACAGTCAGTAGACAGGGACTGTAGCTGTAACCCTGACCTACTGTTGCTAGCAAAACAATTCCACCAAATAACCTAAAATCCCCTCTCTTCCCCTACTTTTGGACAAAGAAATTCTCAATGATCAATACTACATTCCACTACAAGTAGTTCCAGTCCTGACAGCACTTCTGGGAGCGTCAGGGTAAAACACTGTGAGCTGTGTTTTATAAAAGTCCAACCCTACTTCAGTCAATGTGAATTACATTTACCTGGAACTCCTTTTTTCTTTTAAACCCATTTTTACACTCACAAATGTACGATGTGTCTGATTCTGTTTCTCTAAATCCTCTCTCGTCCCTCTAGGCTTTTATTAGTTTCTGAAGTCCCTGGAGATCTCCTTCAGTGCCAGCTCCAACTTGCAGCATCCAGGACCAGCCCTGGCCCCCTCCCCACACTTCGCTGCTATCTTCTCTGCACCCCACTGAAACCGTGGAACACAAATACAGTTACAGCAGAGGGGAAACAGCGTATCCAAAAGAAACTCATTCTGAAGACTTCAAAGAGTGTCCTTGAGGATTTTTCAGTGAAAAGATATCATATCAACAAAGTCCTGTAAGTATGGCTCTGACAAAAACCTCGTTAAAAATGCAATCTGTTAAAATAGGCTGTTGCTGATATTAGAAATTTCACAATAATTATGTCAAAAAGCTGTAACAAAAAAATGTATACATTAAACAAATGAGCCAAGCTTTCAACACTTATCATCAACTCCACCGTAAAATATTGCACATGATATTCTGTCTTTTCCTTTTTTTTTTTTTTTTTGGCAGTACGCGGGCCTCTCACTGCTGTGACCTCTCCCGCTGCGGAGCACAGGCTCCTGACGTGCAGGCTCAGCGGCCATGGCTCACGGGCCCAGCCGCTCCGCGGCATGTGGGATCTTCCCGGACCGGGGCATGAACCTGTGTCCCCTGCATCGGCAGGCGGACTCTCAACCACTGCGCCACCAGGGAAGCCCCTGTCTTTTCCTTTTGTCTGTACAGGAGCAAAACAGAAAAAACAAAAACAAAACAAAAAACCCAACCACGTCTGTTCAGACATTAGAGTAAGTCTAACTTGAAAGTGAGATGCCTGAAGCACGTACTCGCTCTAGTTCAACGCGATGCTCAAACAGTATGAACCTTGGTACTGAAGGGCACGACGGGAGGAATGTCAGTCTCAATCACAAATCCTTGTGATCATGGGGGACTGGTCTGGCAGGTATAAGACAGGTGGGGAGCCCACACTGCTTGAAGGACTGCGGAAATGCGCATCAAAGGAGCTCGGTGTAATCCCAGCTTCACCTTTCAAAAAATCATCTTCTTCATCTTCCACCATCTCCTGCACAAAGAACAGAGATTATCAACAAGATCTCAAGTGGCAGCTTGAAATGCTTTCAAGAATCCCTTTCCTCAGGAATGTGCTACTTCTGGAAAGACAAAGGTGAAGGAAAAGAATCTTAATTTCGAACGCTTCCCAATGCACACTTCTTTATTATGAACCATCCGCACAACTGCTCATCACACGTTGTGTTTGTTTAAAGTCTGATTTTTTGTTTTTGAACAGATTTTAAGCTCAACGAGGGCAGGTAACATGATATGTCATTCTTGCTCAATCTAACATAATGTGAATGAATGAATGAATGACCATCCTCCTCAAACGCAAAATTTAAAGAAAGAATAAAACTAAAAAGAGCTTTCCAATGATTACTTATAAAAAAGAAGACAGGCACATTAAAGCTGACTTTTAATACAGAAATGAATGCGCCACAAAGAAACAAATGGTGACATTTTTTATTATTGGATTCTAATTTTCTCCTTTGGCAACAGCTGCCTCAGCCCCGTGGCCACACACTGGAGGACATGCTGCAGACCTGCATCTTCACCACCTATTCATGAAAACCTACAAAATTGATGTTAACTTCTGGGAACATTTCAACAGTAAGCAAATCTGAGACTGTTACTTGGTGGTAACGATCAAGTGGTAGAGATCTAAATGTGTTAAGCCGACTTTTAATTACCCTTCACTTCCCAAAGTCAGCATGTGAAGTGTCTGGTTTGAACAATTCATTAAAAAACAAACACTATTCTCGTAAGAACATAACCTGGGCTTGGAATTCTGTAAAGGCAGAATGAACAAATGTAGTATTTTTCAAGTGTAACATTGCTATTAACTATTTGACTGTGCTCTGTAACCACATAGGAGATTCCCAGAAAGTATGCTGAATTATAAATTTACCTTTTTAATGGGTTTCTTAAACTCCTGAAGCTCTTCTGCACTCATGTCTTCCCATACCTGATAAAGAGGATCAATGAATTTCTTTGCCCTGTCAAGAAGATCAAGTTTCAAAATCAAATTAAATACTACAGCAAAGGTCACCACATATTTAACTCTTTTCTCACAAGACCCATTACCCAAAATGAAGAAGTAAAAACTATCGCTCAAATAATAATAGTATCCAAAAATATCCTATGTAGGTTCTGTAACTAACGGGGCTCCTTCTTTGTAAGAGTTCATCCACTCACGTAGATGGAGTATTACACCTACTGTTTCTCAACTTTTCATTTTCAAGTGAAATTACTTCTCAACTTTGCAAAGATTAACAGTGAGTTATAATATGTCCAAATGAAGGTGAAATTATATTATTCTGGAAATTCCTTTTTAATATTCCTATAGTCATTTACTAAAAATAAATCTGGGTAAAAAGACCAATCTGGTTTCAGTCAACCAAGACTTGGGGGACCAGATAATCCCAAATCATTGTGTTGTTAGTTACAAACTGTCATAAGCAGAAATCCTGCTTCCTTATATATATATATACATTTGAAGTTAAGACTGGCCTGGGGGTTTTCCAGAACTACCCATCCAGATAAATCACTTGGCATTTGCTTATCCTGTGCAACAGTATGGGATGTGGTCTCTAGAAGAAGGAACAAGTCATTTGGCAGAAATTTATGAGCCAAGAAAGGCAGCATCCTCCCTATCCAGGTACCTCTATCCCCAGCCTCTTGTATTTTTAAACCAACAGGTTTCAAGAAAAACAAAAACCTCTTGGTGTCAATCTGGGCTCCTACTGAAGGAGAGACCTGCAAGCCCTCGTGTGCCACGGCCCTCAGCAGCCTTGAACAGGCTTCTCCACACTGGGCCTGGAAAACACGCAAGGAGACCACGAGACCCTATCAACGACCAGAAGGGTCACTCACCACAAAGAAACCCCAAATCCCGATCCTGGTAAAGGCACATACACACCGCATTTAAATTCACCATCGAAAGGTCGACTGTCTAAGTGTACCTACCTCTTCAGTACACAAGGATCGAAGGGGAAGAAAGTGTCAAGTGGGTTCGTGCAGGTTTGCACTGAGTCCCCCCCAGCAGTGTTTCTGATAACTGGCAGCATCTGGCGGTTGTTCCTCTCAATGAGGGTGTAGCAGAAAACAAGCTGGTATTTGCTGTGGAATAAAACCAACACAGACAGAGGCATTAATGTGCTGGAATTACTCTGCATGGACACGCCCGTTCATGTGTGACAACTACCCCGACTACATAGATCTTATTGAACATAACAACTACAAGAAAAAAAATAACATAAAGTAGAAAGTAATGCTTTTAGGGTACAGTCCTCTGGGCCTACTATTTACAAGTTAGCGAAGGAGAAAGAATATGTGCTATCACTTTAAGAATATGAGAGTGGGCTTAGATTACTAATTAGGCAGAACTCACTAAAAATTAATGCATTCACGGTAATTCTTTTAGTTTACAGAATTATGTAGTTGTATTTACTTATTTTTACTGTTTTTAAGAATTAGTGGGTTGGTGATAAAGGGATTCAGGATTCACTGAGAGGGGATATGGGTTGTTGGTGGAGACACTTGGCTGTTGAAGATATTAAGGAGGGTACTAAGGGAGAGCCATGGGGTTTACTGAATCACAACCTCAGAAAATGCTAAAGAAAAGAAAAGGCATAGTGAGTGAAAACAGTTAAATGGACAGAAAAACTTGCGATAAAAACCAATAAGACCAGGACTTCCCTGGTGGCGCAGTGGTTAAGAATCCACCTACCAATGCAGGGGACATGGGTTCGAGCCCTGGTCCGGGAAGATCCCACATGCCGCGGAGCAACTAAGCCCGTGAGCCACAACTACTGAAGCCCATGCGCCTAGAGCCCGTGCTCCGCAACAGGAGAAGCCGCTGCAATGACAAGCCCTCGCACTGCAGCGAAGAGTAGCCCCCGCTTGCCGCAACTAGAGAAAGCCCATGCACAGCAACGAAGACCCAGCGTAGCCAAAAATTAATTAATTTTAAAAACAACAACAACAAAGCCCAACAGGACCATATGTTGTCAAACTCCCTGGTGGTTATGACTTAGGAACTTCAAAAATCACTCACTGGGCCACTTCTTTGAGAGGAAGATTTAGCTCACCTTTGCCAATGCTCCCCCTCCCACCCTCCCTCCCACGGTATTCATTCAGGTATCTGTTCTCAGGATCTTAGGTCACTACTGCTATTTTAAGCACCATATGTTCATTTCTGTTCCATTAGCCAAGGATCACATTTGACTCTTGGTGTTAAATGGCCAAACCACACTGGAGTACTTCGCAATATTCGGTAGAAGTGAAGATGTGCACCTCCTACAACCCAGTAACTGCACTTCTGGGTGACAGGAAGTATGTGCCTGTGTACCAGGACACACACACAACCATGCACCCACACTGAAAAAGGAAGACAGCTTAAATCCCAACAAAGAATCGATGTTTTAAAATTATGAGAACATTACGCAGCAGTCGAAATCAAAATACAGCTATATGAGTCAATATAGCAGAAGCAGTAGCTACAGAATGATACATAAATTCCTTGACACAGACCTTTATTTCGACCTCTTGCTCTCAGCCTCACGTCTTACTCCTAACGTCCATGCTAACCCCAAACCCCAGATCTAGAGCCTCTCTGGCCAGTCTGCTCCTCAACTGCAGCCCTCTACTCCCACCCCATGAATATTCTCCGGGCAGCTGCCTCTGCTTTGCTCCATCCGTCCTACTCTTCCAGCTGCTTCCTATCTTCCCGCGATGTGCTGGAAACGTCCACCCACTGGACACTGTTGCTTATTGGTTTCTTATCTTAATTCTTTACTACCATTTTTGAGATCTGAGGGAGAGAGAATACCTTGAACTAGATGGCCAGCAAAGGAAAAATAAGCCTGCTGAATGAGAGCAACAAGATGTCTAAAGGGGACTGAGGGATGCAGAAATTATTCTTATCTTCTAATAGCTCAATCTGTTAAAGATTTTAAGCTATGATCCTGCCCTCAATATCAGGATAAGATACCCAAGGTCTCCAATTCACTTGCTACGTGAAGCAAAATAATTCAGTGAATGCTTACGAAGGAGCCGGCCTGCCAGCATTCAAACCTTAGCTCTGCCACAGTCTAGCCATGACTCCACACAAGTCATTCAATCTCTCTGTGTCCCCCTTCTCGCCATTTATAAATAAGGATTAATAATACAGTCATAGGATTGTGTGAGGATTAAGTGAGTTCTATGCAGAGTGCTTATCAGAACTGTGCTGGGCACACAATAAATGCTACGCACATCAGCTGTAGCCACAAGGCCCTCAATGAACCAATTTCCTATTGTTGGATGTTTATCTCATGCCCAGTCTATTTTTATTACCATTATGAGAGTCACTCTAATAAACATCTGTGGTTTGTACCTCTCAGCTTGCTAGCTGCCTTACTTATTTCAAAGTGCCTAAGCTTCTGCTGAATTATCGTCCTCAGATTAAAAAGTAGTAGCAATTTCCAGTGCAACCAAAGTATAAAAACAATACCTTCAATAAAGTGCTTTCCACAAGTACTGGGTTATTGGTTTTTAAATGTTTTTTGCTATTAATTTTGTTAAATAATTCCACAGAAATTTAATGGAATTTTATAATACTAACATAAATCCACTTTGAAATAACTTCCACAAATAGAGCATAAATAACTTACTTTGTGATTGCAGCAAAAAAGTTAACTACCGAGGGCAGGCAAATCTTCAGAGGATTTAGCTGACTCATCACTATCCGTTCAAAATTTAGACTTTGAAGGTACCTCAAACCTTTGATTAAAAAACAAAATATTTTTTTAAAAAGATACAAACACAATAGTCTAAGCAGCACTTATTATTTTATACAGCAAAAAAAACAAATTTAAAAGAGGTATTTGCACAAATGCTTTAAAGGTCCATGTAGACAGTCACGCAGTGTAGAGCCCAAAGAATATCACTAGGCTCAACCATATGTATTTATGACCAAACCAACTTTTCTAAAGAAAAGAGTTTATTCTTTTAAAGATTCAGGAAGTAAACATACATTTCCAGTGGGCAATAACCTTACATGACAATTTGGAACTCAGATATAAGCAACCTCAGCACATGCTGAGCGTATAGAGGGAAACAAAGACTGTGTGATGATTTCTGCTAACAATCATGAAATCATTAAAAAGCTGAGACAACACAGTGATTCTCCATTCCTTAGAGGTAATGATTATACAATATGGAATTTCTCCTTCTTGAATTCCATATGTACACACACACACACACACACAATCTGTCAAATGTGACAGCCAACAAAACCAAGAGAGACTTACATGTCTTAAGTTATCAGTAAAGTTGAGCATGTTTTTCAAGTGTGCATTAGTAGTTTGTATTTCAGGGTTTTGTTTGTTTGTTTACAAAAAACTATGGAGGTAGAAGGAAAAATTAGGTAGATACTACTGTCTTGGAACCAATAAATATACTTCTCTCCTATGTTAAAAAGAAAGACACCACACTTATTCTAAGAGGCAAGCAAACCAACTTGTGCCTAAGTGTCTTTTGTTAGGAGATTCTTTGATGTATATTTTGATAAAAATTACTAAAAATGGCATAATGTAATGGCTTACAAGAAATAGGTCCTCTTTTTTTTTTTAAATATCTTTATTGGAGTATAATTGCTTTACAATGGTGTGTTAGTTTCTGCTTTATAACAAAGTGAATCAGTTATACATATGTTCCCATATAAAATAGGTCCTCTTTAACCAAGACGCTTACCATTTATTTATACAAAAAAAAGCAGTGATTTTACTTATCTTGTGATAAAACCTTGTCCTACTAGAGTTCATACAACTATTTTTAAGCCCCACATCTTTTTAGAAGTGGGGCTTAAAAGGAAATTCCAGTTCATATCCATCAACCCCACATCACTGACCTTCCTTCAGGTTTCCACTTAAAAGCTGCCTGTGTCTAAAAACAAAAGTGTAGAACACAGCTTGGCAGGCTGAATAAAATGGTCCATGGAGAGCAACGTCACAAAATGCCTTTGTTCCTGAATCCTGGTTATTAAGGTATACGTGCAGCCACTTAACCAAAAGATCGAGGCATGATTTTACAGTACTAGAGAAAAGAAAAATTCAAGTCAACTTCACTTGCTTCATAAAAAGCTAGAATGACATAAGAACACACAATTGCCTCTCCTTACAAACTAAGAAAAGTCTGTCCATTGGCTTCTGTATCTATCACCCATGGGCACAGAGGAGAAGCAAAGAAAGGAAAGAAAATGGTAGGCAGGTAGAAAGACAGCCTTCTGGTTACAAGCTCTAGCACATGGACCTCCTAGGAACAACAGGCAGGCCCCTAAGAATGCCTGAAGTCCCAAGAGCTGGAGAACAGTTTCTCCTCATCAACTCAGAAGGGCTTCTCCAATGGCCTCCCAGCCCTCTTGGGGGAATATGGCCAAAGAGCAGGGCATGTTTACCCACATCTTACAAGAGAAAGACAGTCCAGTTGACCTCACCATTCCCTAAGGGGTTCTGATGAAATCCCATGGTCAACAATTTAGGACAGAACAGCCAGATAGCTTTTAGCTATCAGGAAAGGGTTTTTAAATAGCATCCTTGTCCAAAGATATCTTCATGGATAAGTAGAAGAAACAGGCCCAGAGCTGGCCTCCTAAATAGATTTATTACCTTTAAAAGGATTTTTTTCTTCAGCTTTAACAGATACAATTGATTCGGAATGCAAATGAAAAATGACAAACCTATAAAAAGAATCAAAACAGTATACAACACTGTACACCATCCATGAAGACAAATGGATCTTCATATTCAAGTGCAACCATACAGAACAGATTACAAAAGCTTTTCATGTGAGGTTTTACATTTTGAAAAGGAGACATTTTATTCTGAAATTGCCTCTCAGAAATATAAACTTCTTGAATAGAGTGGGAGAACAGGTTTTTTCACTTTAAAGACAGACCAAAAAAATAAGGCAGATATTTCTCTGACTTGAGACAATACTATACTTTTTAAAGGATGATATGAAAAGCACTTGGAAAATTAGGTTACTTACATAAGAGGAACAAATTTAGCTCTTGCCAAAAAGCTTCCAATATAATTTGCAGCAGCTTGCCTGATGATAGCAGGATTATTTGGATCCTGCAATTTTTTCCACAGATGTTCCAAAAATGCTTCTGCAAATCCCTATAAAAAGAGAAGGTGTTGGTCTCATCTTTTTTTAACGCTTAAGATATTCTGGCGATCAGAATCCTAAGATTTTTAACTCACCAATATGGTAAAGTTC
This sequence comes from Leucopleurus acutus, assembly GCF_964270905.1. Classification (NCBI taxonomy): domain Eukaryota; kingdom Metazoa; phylum Chordata; class Mammalia; order Artiodactyla; family Delphinidae; genus Leucopleurus; species Leucopleurus acutus. The sequence continues at coordinate 26,497,365 of NC_139158.1, forward strand.
TAGTATCTCAGTTATACTGCTAGATAAATAATGAATATGTTATCATGGTTCTTATTTTTAAAACATCTTGAGATAATACTATTAAAAACAAAAGGTGTTCCACAGCATTAAATAATTCAGTGGATCCCAAAACTAGCTAAGCATCAAAATCAACCCTATAGGGGTTTCCCTGGTGGAGCAGGGGTTAAGAATCCACCTGCCAATGCAGGGGACACAGGTTCGAGCCCTGGTCCAAGAAGATCCCACATGCCGCAGAGCAACTAAGCCTGTGCGCCACAGCTACTGAGCCTGAGCTCTAGAGCTCGTGAGTCACAACTACTGAGCCTGTGTGCCACAACTACTGAAGCCTGCACGCCTAGAGCCTGTACTCTGCAACAAGAGAAGCCATCGCAATCAGAAGCCCATGCACCGCAACAAAGAGTAGCCCCCGCTCACTGCAACTAGAGAAAGCCCACGCCCAGCAACCAAGACCCAACACAGCCAAAAAAAAAAATCAACCCTACAGTTTCAGGGCTTTGGAAACCTACAAATTTGTGACAGGGCTTTGGGATCCACCAAAACTCTGTTAGCTCTGTTAGGAAATTCTCTGGTGGTCCAGTAGTTAGGATTCGGTGCTATCACTGCCAGGGCCCAGGTTCTATCCCTGGTAAGGGAGCTAAGATCCCAAAAGCTAAGTGGCGCAGCCAAAAAAAAAAACAAATAAATAAAGCTATGTAAGTGATTCTGATATTTAGCCATAATTGGAAACCAATGATTAACCACGCTCACATGGGAACCCCTTCTGCAGTACCTTTCAGACTGCACATATCAAACTTAACCAGAAATAGAGACTAAAGTATAGTCGGTGGGACTTCCCTAGTGGTCCAGTGGGTAAGACCCTGAGCTCCCAATGCAGGCGGCCCGAGTTCGATCCCTGGTCAGGGAACCAGATCCCACACACATGCCCCAAATATGAGACCACATGCCGCAACTAAAGGATCCTGCATGCTGCAACGAAGACCTGGTGCAGCCAAAATAAATAAATAAATATTTTAAAATAAATACATAAAGTATAGTTGGCATTTGACTAATTATGCTAATGGTAGGGAAAAAACAGACCAATTTACTTCTTTTCAACAAAGGATGCAACCTCCAACTTCTCCCAAATAGCTCTTTTCAAAAGCCACTAACACATGCTTTGGGGCAGATTGAGTTTAACCTTTCTATCCATGACCAACTCTCCTGGACTATTCTAGGAAGCTACAAAACAGTTGCAAAGAAGAGTCCTGTGTTCTTTTGTTTTGCTTTGTTCTCAAAATAGAAAAACAAAGTTTTTAAATCCTAGATTAAAAATTTAGTTTGGGCTAGTTAAGATCAACTGAAAGAGAATAAAGAAAATAAACAGTTAAATATCCCTTATGAGATTTTAATAAAAGCTTGAATTAAAGGGAAGGGCACCACCTAGTGGACCAAATGCAGGATGACATTTTCAGAGCACTCAGCTTAAGCTGACAGGCAGCAGCAATGCCCTCTGCTCTTTCCACGGGTTGAAAAAGGGCTTGTTATTTCATCAAGGGCACTAAGTAAAATGAGCTCAAGACAAAGAAATACCTCATGGTCTCTATTCCACACCTCCCTCCACCCCCCACTTTTTAAGGGGAAATTCTGGGAAAGAATAAAATAAGCTACAATAATGTGAATGACATACTCACCAATTTAAAGCTACAGAGGTAAAACATGAAAAACTGCACATGGCAAGAGGCATGGGTGGGCAACAGGAGTTTGTCAAAGATGGTTATGAGATCTCGATATAAATCCTTTGTTTTGTTGTTATCAAGCTTACCTACGAAGAAAATTTGGCATTTCAGTTTTATAAAGACATTATTTTCAAGCTACCAGTTTCATTTACCAAATTTGTAAAAAGCAAACACCATTAAGACATACATCATCTATTAAGCTACCAGGGGGTGGGGAATGCCATCTTTATTTTGTAGAGAGTTCCCTTTTTAATTACAATAACCCAGCACTAGCAAGGAAGCAGGCTCTCATCTCATACACACTACTGTAATGCCACACATTGTAAAACTGCCATTTAGAAGCAGAAGCCCTCTGATCCAGTAATTCTACTGCTAGAAATTTATCACAAGCAAATAATTGACAATATATATACAAGGATGTTCATTATACTGTTATTTATAATGGCAAAAAAAGCAGGGGGAGAAAAAAAATAAGAAACCAGTTAAATCCATATAACTATTTTAGAAGAACAGTGAATGGTATGAGAAAATGTTCACAAGAGGTGAAAAGGGAAGATTATAAAATACTACATATAGTGTGATCCCCAAATTCACTGAGAAAAACACATATACCCATACAAACAGAAAAGAAAAAAAAATGCTAATAATGGTTCTCCAAACAGTAAGAATGTGGCTGTATAAACTTTGTAAATCCTTCCCTGTATTCTCCAAATTTTCTCTAATCAATATGTATTATTTTTATAACAGCAAAAAAGTTAGAGTAGTAACATATTAATTCAGATTCAAGTCCTAGTAATAGGACTGAATGGCAGTCCTATTATGAGGCAAAGCCTCTAGACTAAAAATTCTGTAAGGGCAAGAAGCATATCAATTTGTTCACTACAGTACCAACACCTGGCAAAACCAAAGTACCTAGACTCTCTAAATTCAATACGGAACACCAAGTACCATGTATCAACGTCTACTATATCATTTCTTAAATGTCTTGAACTTGAGGTCCACCTAAAACTGTCCAAACTCCATATATAAGCTTTCAATACAGTAATCGGTGAAAATATCATCAAGGGCTTTGAAGACAAACATAACTAAGCCTGAATCCCAGTCCCACTATTCTCAAGCTACGTCATGTTGGCAAGTAACAATCTCTCTAAACCTTCTCTTCCTCATACTCAAAACAGTGATTTTTTGACAGGATTTCTATCAGTACTAAAGTATGAAAAATACCCAGCACAGTGCATTGTAGGTGTTCAACAAAGCAGCGGTTACTGTGACTACTACAGGTTGTTACCATCTACATAGCAGACATCCTTAATGTAGGACAAAAGTAAAGACAGCAGGATGTCCAGGCGTTCAGCTACAGGATGGACCATCTGATCAAGCATTCCTGGATCGGCCTTTGTTTCATGGTCAGTTTCTTCATCTTCGTCCTTTGAAAGTAAAGTAAAAACTAACATGAAATGCCTCAGTAAAAGTAGTTTAGTGAGAAAATTCTGAGGTAATCATTTCCTTTAAAAGATAAAAGAAAATACACAAAGACCTTTCCAGGCAGGGGCTCTCAAACAGAGGTGTGAATCAGAACCACCCGTGGAATTCAAAATGAAAGCACAGATTCAGCCTCTGATTCTCATTTAGACACCCATTTACAGTGTGGCCATGCAAACATCACAGATTTCCCCCAGCTCCTGGCACCCACTGTTGGTGCCAGGTTTCCTTTCCCAGGACAGGGCGCCCATCCCCGAGCTGCTATGAGTATTGGCTGCTGACAGCTCACAGCTGCCCCCCTTCTCCAGAGAAATGCCCTTGCTGCTCCCATTCCCGCACCATCAGAACTGACTGACATGAGGTCACAGGAGGCCATCTCTCTGGTCTCAAGGTAGGACTAACTCTATCCTGCAACTCACGCTCCAGAGCTTCTGCGGGGGATCAGGCTGGAGCTGCTTTCCAACTAAGACCGAACTCTCACTTAGTTCCTTCCCCTGCCTTTTCCAGCTTCCTCACACCCTTTGTCCCAAGGGCACCTGAATCCCCATCTCAGGCTTTCCTCCCGGTGAACCCAACTGAAGACACTGCCCCAGGTAGAGAAGCACTGCATTAAGGTATACAATTTGTAAAACACAGAAGTTACATTGGTATGCTTTTCCATTTATCACTCTTTCACAAACAATATGTGGTTTACAAAAAACAAAGAACAAACAGAAGAATAAAGATGAAACATACTTCACCAAACCCAAATTCAAAGCCTTGGAAATAAGCTCTACTAGTCAATAAGCAACAAAAAAGCAAACTACTCATTTAAAAAATCATTTTCAAGTTTGCTGAACTACTGTTTTAATTCAAAGCCTTGAAAAAGGTGAGAAGCCATTAGCTGTTTCTTCCCACCCTCTGGGACTGTGAACTGCGTATGTCTGATTTCATTAATAAATGCTGACCATATTAAAGAGCCCTTCTGTGGCATCTGTTCCACTACTAGTCTGAGTTGCTGTTTCCTCAGCATCTTCAATATCCTGCCGGGATGCATTCACCTACATTACAACAAAGAAAAAAAAAAGAATAAAAGCATTTAAAATATAACTACATTATTCAGGGACTTGAAATTCATCTGATACACATGCTTTAAAGATGTCCATATTAGCACCCTATATAGCACTGTAACTCAATAAACAATCACAATGCAAACCTATAAATGGGTCTGGGTCATGGAGAAATTTACAAGATTATAAATTAAGCTCCCTGTACTACATATGTACATAAAATTAATATGAACTGTGCTATGTTGGTCTAAAACAGATAGCTTCAACAAAGTCAACGTTTATTCCAACTCTAACTATGCACAAGACACACGCATGGTGTATAAGAAGCATATCATCAATCAACTGAGGAGAAAATTATTAAATGCAATCAATTTGAATTAATGAATATTTATTTGGCTATATAACCCTTCAGATATCTTGTTTAACATACCACTCAAATCATGCCTTTTCAACTGTCTATAAATGACCTTCTTCCTAAATATACTCTAAAATGTTCCATAAGCATATATTTATGCAGTTGACCAGAGAGGTTTAACTCCAAGTGAGCAATGTGCCAGCCCACCCAACCTCCAGCCCTTCCTAGACCTCCTCCTACAGAATCAATGTTCTTCCCATCAACTCCTATTTCCTTAATCCACAAACCTCAAGTCTCCCCAACCCTGAAATATGTCTCTCACCCCGCCTCATCCCCTCTTTACACCACAAACCCTCACCAGGTCTCTAGCCGCCCCACTTCCTAACCATCCATGCTCTCTCCAGCAATAGACTACATCGTAAACACCAAACCCAAGGACTTTGCTTTTCTCATCCTCCTTAAAAAGCTCAGCAATAGGGGACTTCCCTGGTGGTCCAATGGTAAAGAATCTGCCTTCCAATGCAGGGGACGTGGGTTCGATCCCTGGTCAGGGAACTAAGATCCCACATGCCACGGGGCAACTGAGCCTGTGCGCCACAACTAGAGAGCCTGCATTCTGCAAACTACAGAGCCCACGCACTCTGGAACTGCGCGCCACAACTATATAGAGAACACCCGTACATCCCTAGAGAAAGAAAACCCGCACACCACAACTAGAGAGAAGTCCATGCGTCGCAACAAAAGATACCGCATGCCGCAACGAAGATCCCGCATGCTGCCAACTAAGACGCGATGCAGGCAAAAATAAATAAATAATGATAAATAAATAAATATTTTTTTAAAGTCTCATGCTGCCTACTAAAGCCTTCCTCCCTCCAGATCCTCCCTGGGTATCCAGACTCTTGGTTTTCCTCTCATTTCCGATCTCACTTCCTCTCTCCTGTTGGCCTCATTCTCAGTCCCCTACCTGCAGCTACAACTGCTTGGTGAATATTCTCCATCTAGCTCCCCACCTGCACCTCAATCCATCCAAAATGGAACTCATCATCCTGCAACTTCCTCCTAACGTTTCTTATTACTGTTACCGCAACACCAAACTTTCATTCCACAGGGAGCTACCTTTGAAGGGTTCCTTTCCCTTACCTTCTACTCCCCTACTTCCAATACAGTCTCAAGGACCTTTCCTCCCCATGTCACCAGAATCCATCACTTTCTCATTCCCACTGCAGCTTATTGCAAGCCTCTTTAAAAAAAGTATAAAGAATCCCAAAATAACTTCCTTAGGTATGCATTTCCAACTTCTTCTGACTACATCAGGTTTTCTAGCTCATAACGCATGTGTTCCATTCACAGCATTTACCACAACTGTACTTTTCCATTTACATGACTATTTAATTAATGCCTTGTTCCCCAACCATGAGAGATGGGACTGTCTATAAACACCAGCACATCAATGCTCAAAGAAATGTACAAGAAATGTTCAAAGAAATGAATCAAAGGTGGAACTGTGGATTTTTTTCCATTGTTGCTACTACTGTTTCAAATATTATGATTGTAACAAATACTATAACACTATTTAATAAATAAAAATCAAAGAGAAAAACAGATTACCCAATACTTACGTCCAACTTGAGCAGCTTTTCAATAACAAGCTCCAGAATTTCATGTCTCAAGGTCGGAAAATACACACTAATCCTTAGTAAGTTATGAACATAACACTCCTAAAACATAAAAAGATGAACATTTCAACAGAGAATAAATGTTTCATAATTATGCAAGCAAAACATTACACAATCTTTAGTTTCAACTATTCAAACAGAAAAGACTATCAAGCAACATAGAAACAACACTGTTTATATACACAATACTAGTATAATTTAATTACCCCCAGTAAATTAAGTTTGTGATTTGTATACTTCTACAGTGTTTTTAAAGCAGGTTTGTTGAGATATAATTCATATAAAATTCACCTATTTATAAAGTGTACAATTCAATAGTTTTTAGTATATTCACAGAGTTGTGTAACCATCACCGTAATCAATTTTAGAACATTTTCATCACCCTAAAAAAAAAACCCTGTATCTTCTAATAATGTACCTCCTCTCAGCCCTAGGTAACCACTGGTCTACTTTCTTTCTCTATGAATTTGCCTAGTATAGACATTCCATATAAGTGGAATCTTACAACATGTGGTGTTTTAGCATAATGTTTTCAAGGTCCATTCATGTTGTAGCAAGTAAACTATTCTTTTTTTATTGCTGAATAATATTACAATGTATAAACATAGCACATTCTGTTTATTCATAAGCTGCTAAACATTTGGTTTCCATATTTTGGCTATTATGAATAATGCCGCCTTGAACATTCATGTAAAAGTTTTCAGGTGGACATATATTTTTACTTCTCTTGGGTATATACTTAGCAGTGGAAATGCTAGGTCATTTGGCAATTCTACATTTAACGTTTTTGAGGAACTGTAAGACTGTTTTCCAAAGTAGCTGCACCATTTACCATTTTACATTCCCACCAGCAGGGTAGGGGGGTTCTGGTTTCTCCACATCCTTGCCAACACGCGCTGTTATCTATCTTTTTGAGTACAGACATCCTAGTTGGTAAGAAACAATATCTCATGGTTTTGACTTGCATTTCCCTAATGGCTAATGATGTTGAGTTTCTCATGTGCTCATCAGCCATTTGTATGACTATTTTGGAGAAACACCTATTCAGACCCTTTGTCCATTTTTAAATTGGGTTATACGACTTTTCATTATTGAGTCAGTAAGAGTTATTTATATACTCTAGATACAAGGCCTTTATCCGATACACGATTTGCAAGTATTTCCCCATTTTAAGTCGTCTTTTCATTTTCTTAAAGGTGTCCTATGAAGCACAACAGTTTTTAATTTTGATGAAATCCAATTTAACTACTTCTACGGCTGCTTGTGGTATATCTAGAAATGGTTGTCTAATCCAAGGTCACAAATATTTTCATCTATTTTCTGAGAGTTTTATCCACTTTTGAGTTCAATTTTGTATATGGTGTAATAAATCCTGTTTCATTCTTTGCATGTGAACATACTCTGGTCCCAGAACCAACTGTTGAAAAGACTATTCTTTTCCCCACTGTCCTGTACAACAAGTTTTTATACATTAATCTTATATTCTGTGACTATACTGAACTCATTTATTACCTCTACTGTTTTTGTGGATTCCTTAGGATTTTTCTATATGTAAGATCATGTCATCTGCAAATAGAGATAGTTTTACTTCTTCCTTTCCAATCTGGATGCCTTTTTCTTTTTGTTGCTTAACTCACCTGGCTAATACTGACCAGAAATGGCAAACGTGGACATCCTTGTTTTGTTCCTTATCTTAGGGGAAAGCCTTCAGTCTTTCACTATTGAGTATAAAGTTAGCTGTGAATTTTTCATAGATGCCTTTTATCAGGTTGAGAAAGTTCCCTTCTATTTTTGTCATAAAAGGGTTTTGGTGTTTTTCCATCCATTGAGATGACCATGTGGTATTTATCATTTATTCTGATACAGTATACTAATTGGTTTTGAGGTATTAAATCAACCTTGCATTCCTAGGATAAATTTCATTTGATCATGGTGCATAATTCCTTTCATATGTTGTTAGGTTCAATTTTCTAGTATTTTGTTGAGAATTTTTGCAACTATGTTCATAAGAGATACAGAATTTGTAATACTCCACTTGAAGCACACCATCACAAATAGCAGCAAAAGTTATTAACTCCTTATTTAATACCTGTAATACATTATTTAGGAAAAAATAATCTATGCTTAAAAGGGAACCACTATTGAAAGTTAGGCAGATGATCTAAATATTACACAAAAAACATAAGACTTCATCTATAGAAGGCTCTGCCTTCATGTTCAAATAAAGCATGTTTATAATTGGTATTAAATGAACTATTATCTTCTAGTAATTCCCATCTGTGTAAGCATTAAGCCTATTTAGATATTTCTGAAATGGACTCTGCCTTTGACTTGCACGTAGGAATAAGAGAAAAGGCACTGAGAACCCTCAGTCAGTTGGTTGCTAAGAAAGGAATCTGAGTCAAATTCTTAGCCTTGAGTTTAAAATTCAGCAGACAAAACAACTTTTAAGAAAAAGACGTAAACTCAGCTAAAACCACATAACAAAAAACAACTTTTCCATTAGTTTCCCCCATGAAAAGATTTCTTACCAATGTTCTCTCTGATTTTCGAACAAACGGAAATTTTTCCACCAGTATCGGCATAAGAAACCATGGTGTTCTATTTTAAAAAGACAAAACATGCAACCAATCCATGTTAACTGGACTTTCTTGGAAGGCTAACATTTCCATTCTAAGAGCAAATATAGATACAGGAGGCAAACAGTAGCTCCTATTTCAAGCAATTGGAACTGAAAATAAATGCATGGCTTCAGAGAAAATCGGTAACAACTTGGGGAAAAATAAGCTTCTATTAAGTTTGATATCAACAGCAAATTAAAGGGGGGATCCTTTTTTCCACAAAAGTTTAATGAAGAGCTTCAGTTTAAAATCACTGCACATATATATTATTTTAAAAAGGAGAAAAAATTATCAACTTGGACTTTTTAAAGTTAGCTTATTTGCTAAACTTACTGGGGGAATGTGAAGTTCACCCCTCCAAAAGAAACCTACACGCCTTAAAAGATTTTCTTAGAACTAATTTTTATTCATATGGCATGGCACAAACGCAGGGGCTTCTCACTGAAAAATTTTGGATATTGTGTCTGTTGAAGATAAAAGCAAAATTCTAACCACCATAAAAAGCTGGAGGGGAGAATTTGCATACAAGTTTTGAAAAATAGTTAAAGACAATGAATAGAGAACTGAAATGCCATTTTTTGTAGAATGTGATCTGATATCAACAGGATACAAAAAATATGCAGCATATAACTTCAGTTTTGATGCTATGAACATTTTACAATTTTCTACTAACCAATCATAATTTTCTTGAGACTTAAACACCACAATTCAAAATAAGTAACCAAAGTATACTCACGATGGGACATATCTTGCTATTATTTGTAAGGCTCTGTGACACGTGTCAAAATTTGCAGGAAGATCTACAAGGTGAAAAGGGAGAGTATGAGCCTGAAGATAAAACTGAAAACTGAACAATTATCTACCCAAGTCTAAAAATGCCTGCTAACCAAAACTGAATCCTGTGTCAGCAAAATAATAATTTCAAGAGTTTTCTCCATGACCGACCATCAACGAAGACTATAAATAATGCCATTAAGGGCAACTGATTGCACATTAACATTAAATATAACAAAACGATTCCATCGAAGGTTGCCTTTTGTTGCAGTCTACATGTTAGATTAAGTCCTGGAGGTGCCAGGATACTTTAGCATTCAGCATGCATTCACTAAGACACGGGAGGCAGTCTTTGCTTTAATCCTCTTTATACTTACTATCATCTTCGTCATCAGAATCCGAAACATCTATGTCACCTTCCTTAGTGACCACTCGGGCTTTTGAAGAAAAAAGGAAATATGTTATTCTTCTAATATTGATCTAAACAATCAACAGCTACATAAAAAAGCGATTTTTCCATTGTCCAAACTTAATACAATAAAATTTACAATGGGGGCAGAAGGTTTAAGTAGCTAAAAATCCCTGAGTTCCAAGACTTCGTCAGAAGCTCACTAAAGCAAATTACAATCCATAAAAATCATAGCAACAAATGAATCTAGACACTTCCACAGAGGTCATTATAGGGGGCAGACATGTACCAGAACTGCTGCCAGTAAGCATTCTGGAATCTTCCATGGTGGCATAATCTCCAAAATATAGTGGGAAGGTAACTTTTTAATAGAGATATTTAAAAAAATAAAAATCAAAACAAGCAAAGAGCAGCCACTTACGAGGTACAAAATGAGAAGCAAGCATGCTGAGACATGGTCTAAGGAAGACAGTCTGTGCTGATACAAGATTACCAAGGAAAGCTAAATACTCCTCCACCACTGTCTGACTTCTATTTAACCACCGCAACCTCTAGAGGTGGGAGAGAAAGAAAGACAAAAGGAACATTTTACTGATACAATATATACTATTTTCGAAGTACTGAATTACATATAATAGTTGATGAAATAAATGGCGAACTTACCAACAGAATATTAATAAGCTGCTCAAAGTCTTTTGTCAAGTACATGATGGAGGAACGGAATTCCAGTAGCCAGTTAATGATCTGGTCATCCTTAAGTTAAACAAAGAAAAGTACGTTCAAAATCACAAATTCTCTCAAATAACAGAGAAATGATATCTATCTGGCATTGATCATCTATCAACAATATTTAGGGACTTTCCTGGTGGTCCAGTAGTTAAGACTTTACCTTACGATGCAGGGCGTGTGGGTTCGGGTTCGATCCCTAGTCAGGGAGCTAAGATCCCACATTGCTCGTGGCCAAAAAACCAAAACATAAAACAGAAGCAACATTGTAACAAATTCAATAGACTTAAAGAAAAAACCGTCCACATCAAAGAAAAAAAAAAAATTTCAATTGAGGGAAAAAAAATGTCACAAACTTGGACTTAAGCCAAAGTTGGGGCGAAAACTTCTTAGTTTGTATCAAAATGGAAAAAGATGTTACAATAAATGTTCCTTTTTTTTAAAGTAATATAATAACTGATATACGGGAAAAAGAATCAAATGCAATACTTAATTCTAATCACTTTTGTTTGCCCTAGAAAAGTGAGAACACCTCAAATGCTGACACCTGGGACTTCTTTAAACTAAAGAATTGTAACAGATTCAAATATTCTAAGACCACAAGGACCAACAGGTACCTCTACTTCCTCTATACTCATGCTGACCTGCAAGCATGTGGACAACATTCATCTAAGCTGATTAACTAGAGTCATCAATAAATGTAACTTTTTCTTAACTCAACCTTCAAATGGGTTTAAATGAATTAAAATGTGTTCTATATAAATGATGGTTCCACTACTCCATTAAATATTTTTCAGACAATAAAATTACTATTCATAATACTTTTAGTGACATGGGAAAATCTAAATAGTAATACAAAAAAGCCATGTAGAGAATAAGATATCAGTTATATTTAATAAAGATACTGTTTGTATTCATGCATATATACAGCATACACAAGAAAAAAATTAAAGCCCCTAATTTTGGGGAATTCCCTGGTGGTCCAGTGGCTTTCACTGCTGAGGGCGTGGATTCAATCCCTGGTTGGGGAACTAAGACCCCGCAAGCTGGGCAGCACAGCCAAAAAAAAAAAAAGGCCCTCATTTTTGAAAGAAAATGGTTAATGCTGACTAAGACTCAGTAGGGGAAAGAGACATAGGGTGTTGTACCTTTAGCAACAGACTACAAACAGACAGTGTTGAACCTGCAGTGATAAACTATTGGCAGACAGGGCTGGACCTACAGCAACAGACTACTTATAGGGAGTGTCATTTAGTGAGAACACCATGTGCCAGGCACGGTGCTCAACACCGCACATATATACCTTTTCCGAATCCTAACAATGCTGCAAATGGATTACTGTTATTCCCATTTTACAGTTGAGGCAACTGAGCCTAAGAAAGATTAATAAGCAATTTGCCCAACCAAACTAGTAAAAAACTAGGTTCAAACCTGACCGCCTACAGGAATAAAGACGCAGACGTAGAGAATGGACTTGAGGACACGGGGAGGGGGAAAGGGTAAGCTGGGACGAAGTGAGAGAGTGGCATGGACATATATACACTATCAAATATAAAACAGATAGCTAGTGGGAAGCAGCCGCATAGCACAGGGAGATCAGCTCAGTGCTTTGTGATCACCTAGAGAGGTGGGATAGGGAGGATGGGAGGGAGATGCAAGAGGGAGGAGATATGGGGATGTATGTATATGTATAGATGATTCACTTTGTTATAAAGCAGAAACGAACACACCATTGTAAAGCAATTATACTCCAATAGGATGTTTTAAAAAGAAAAAAAACCTGTCCGCCTAGATCAACGCTCTGCCCACTTTCCCACAATGCCTTGCCCCACATGAAGAAGCTCCCCACGTTTTCCCCACCGGTTCACCAGTGAGTGCTTCCTATGCATTATCTATGTGACAAACCTCAATGACACTGACTATTTACTGATGAACCCTAAGTAACCTGGTAATAAAATAAAGTAAGTCGCAACTCATTTGCACTACAGTAACTTCATAATGTCCACAGTCATTAAGGATAACAAGGCCTGAAACAGAGAAGACAAGCTAAGTTACACACAAATAAAAATAAGTTGGCTCTATGCTGTCACTTTCCCACTAAAACAAGTACAACAAAATTACAAGGACAACATTTAAACTGCTCCACTTTTTAAAGTAAACCAGTCAGAGACTTTGGTGCTTTAGTACTGAACTATTATTAGAAACAAATTATTTTAACACTCCTCTGAACTAATGTGGACACAAATGATGTGATTCTTGGTCTGTCAAAATCCCAAGGAGATGTGCTGATATAAAATACAGCAGAACACAAAGAATGTGGTTCTTCGTACCTGTGGAAGAATGCACAGGTCTTTAAAGAAAGCTCTAAAGAAGTGATGCTTCCACTGTCTTTAAACAGAGTGAGTATTCTTGGGGGCTCTATACTTTACAGAGGTAAAAGCATGTCTTCAGAAAACCAAAAGTAGTTCAGTATGGCTGGACTATATCGTGAGCAAGCAAGCCAACAGATAAATCTGGGGAGCAAAGAGGGGCCAGACAAATCAGTGAAGTCCTTGTAAGCCAAATTTACAATTAGAAAGATCTGCTGGCAGTGTAGGGTATGGACTGAATGAACAACCATGTGCTTAGACAGAACCTGAGAAAGTTCATTGGTGAAGATGATATTGCAGTTGGATCTCAAAGAGTAGGAGTTTTATAATTACAGTAATAATAATAATAAACACTAATATAAGACTAACTATGTGCAAGGCATTATTCTAAGACTTTAACATATATTAACTCGTTTAATCCTTACAACCACTCCATGAGATAGGTACTACCATTGGTTCCCATTTTATAGCTGGGGATACTGAGGCACTGAAATGCAGTAACTTGCCCTCAGTCACAAAGCCAGTAAGGGAGGAAGGCTATGTAACCAGAGCCCATGCTCAAATAGGTAGCAAACAAAGTAGATACAGAGGACCTCTTACAGCCAGAAAAAAAAAGGCACATGCAAAGCCCTAAAGATGAACAGAAATGGCAAATTTAAGAAATAAAGTATCTAGTGGGACTGAACACTGAAAATTTGTTGCAGACCATGCTAAGAAGCTGGTCCTTTATTCTTCAGTGGGCATGAAGTAGGGCAATGACATGTTTAGAATGTGCTTTAGAGATGACTTAGGCTGAGACAGAGATAAGCAATAAATCATTTAAGCATATAAAGAAAGCTGCAGACGTGGGTTTGGGAGAGAGAGAATGCTAAGTTCAGGGCACTTGTAACACCTGTGGGCTGGCAGTTAAGACATCTGTACAGCACTGTAATTCAACTATACTTCGATAAAAAATAAATTAAATTAAATAAAAATTTTAAGATTTAAAAAAAAAGAAAGAAAGAATCAGGTCTGGAGCCCACAAGAGCAATCTGAGCTATAGATGCAAATCTGGAAGTTATCAGGACACAGATAAATTTCAAAGCCATGAGGGCATAAGGAAAACACACAGGATGAATCTGTAAAGTGAGGAAAGGGTTAAGATTGGAAATCCAATCAATGCCAAATTTAAGAAGAACCTGTCAAGAAAATGATTAGAGATAAGTGATAAGACAGGAAGATCAAAGAAACCAAAGGAAAGGGGTTTTTTGTTTTGTTTTTTCATTTTATTTTATTTTTTGGCCACGCCACGCAGCATGCGGGATCTCAGTTCCCCAACCAGGAATCAAACCTGCACCCTCTGCAGTGGAAGCACTAAGTCTTAACCACTGGACCGCCCGGGAAGTCTTGAAGGAAAGGTTTTAAGAAATGGGTAGTCAACTGTATAAACTGCTACGAGTAATTACTATGGGGCTTTAAAAAATAAAAAAGAAGTCCACTGAAATCAACACATAAGGTATCACTGGTACCTTCTGTCATAGTAAATACAGCAGTGGACTTAACAGTGGATTTAAACATGAATGAGAAATGAGAAAATGCAGACTGTCAACAGGAACAACAACTAACAATTACAAAGTCCTCTGAGTCAGAGGCTGTTCTAAATGCTTCTTGTATATTAACTCATTGGATCCTCTTAAAACAGCTACATTTAAAGTACTTCTCTCATTTCTCTGGTTTTACAAGGAGGAAAACAGAGGCAAAGAGGTTAAACAACATGCCCAATATCACACACTGGGAAACAATGGAGTTGGGATTTTAATGCCAGGCAATTTAACTACCACTGCCCACAGTAACAGACTATTCTTTCCAAAACTGGGCAATAAAGGAAGAAAAGGGAAATAACATTTACTGAGTTGTTACTACATGACAGGTATATATACCTTGAACCATTTCCAAAAACACTGAAAGAGTAGTAGTTTGAAAGACAAGTCATTTTTTGTTGTTTCTTTGTTTTGTTTTGTTGTTTTAGAACTGGAGAGACATGAGAGTTGCATGCAGCATAGAAGAAAGCTTCTAAAAAGGAAAAATTAAAGCAGGGTTTCTCAACCTCAGGACTACTGGCATTTGGGGCCAGAGCATTCACTGCTGTGAAGGGCTGCCACGTGTATTGTAGGATGTTTAGCAGCATCCCTATCATCCACTCACTAGATGCCAGTAGCACTCTTCCAACTTCTCCCAGTTGTGGCAATCAAAACTGTCTCCATGGGCTTCCCTGGTGGCGCAGTGGTTGAGAGTCCGCCTGCTGATGCAGGGGACGCGGGTTCGTGCCCCGGTCCGGGAGAATCCCACGTGCCGCGGAGCGGCTGGGCCCGTGGGCCATGGCTGCTGGGCCTGCGCGTCCGGAGCCTGTGCTCCGCAACAGGAGAGGCCACAACAGTGAGAGGCCCGCGTACCGCAAAAAAAAAAAAAAAAAAAAAAAAAAAAAGTCTCCAGTTCATCACCAGGGCAACCAGGGCAAAAGTGCCCCTGGTTGAGAACCATTAAAGAAGGATCATAGAGCAAGTTCTAGAGAATGGAATAGGACCAAAAGTGCAAACCAATGTCTCTACAAAGTGGCAACAACTTTGCTAATAATCAAACACAAAATTAATTACCTTTATCTCTGGATCTGACAGCTGGTTCTTCAACAACTCAAAGTCATTTGTTTCCCCCTTAACAGGAAGGGGGGAAAAAAAATGAATTTTTCCTTGCTTGGGTTTCCAGTTAAAGACCAACAGCAGGATTTTTAACTTTTACAAAAAGAACATTGTAACATACACATATCAGTTGCGGATTATAAAATCCTGACTACGAAAATTTTAAAACTCATGTTAGTGTAGCTAGGGGGCTTGGAAATAAGAAAATGACAACAGGCCATTCATATTTAGCTATACTTGTGTACTGACATTTGAATATGATAGTCAATATTCCATGATACTATCCAATCATATATATGGATATAAATGCAGGTTACATATAAAAATAGACAGTAATGCATATTTTCCCACCATTGCTGAGATACAGCAGAATCAATTCTAAACTAACACAAAAACAAAGCCAAAAAAAAAAAAATCCCCATTAATAGAGCTGGTTTATTGTCCCAAAGCAATGCTTTGGTAATTCCTTAAGAAATAAAATGTGGGACTTTCCTGGTGGCGCAGTGGTTAGGCATCCGCCTGCCAATGCAGGGGACACAGGTTCAATCCCTGGTCTGGGAAGATCCCACATGCAGAGGAGCAACTAAGCCGCAACATAGTTGTGTGCCACAACTACTGAGCCTGCACTCTAGAGCCCGCGAGCCACAACTACTGAGCCCACGTGCCACAACTACTGAAGCTCACGCACCTAGAGCCGTGCTCTGCAACGAGAAGCCACCACAATGAGAAGCCCACATACTGCAATAAAGAATAGTCCCCGCTCGCCGCAACTAGAGAAAACCCATGCACAGCAACAAAGACCTGACACAGTCAAAAATAAATAAATAAAATAAATAAATTTATTTTTAAAAAAAGAAATAAAATGCTTTGATCTAATGGTTTTTTATTCTACTACTTGCTAAAGATTTTAAAAGACACTAGGTAAATAAAGCACTTGAAGATGTGAAACCTCAGTAAAGGGGTTACTACTCTAATTTTGAACTGACAGCACCGTGCTGTTGTTAAATTTATTTGATTTCAATATTGATATCTAAAATCCATTTTATTTATCTACTGGTTTTTAGTATAACAGCTATAATTGTATTCTGACTAGCAAAAATCAAACCTCAATATATCAATTATATTTCAATAAAGCTGGGAAAAAACCCCACCAACCTCACATTATCACCTCTTACCTTTCTGTACTTCAGCAACACTTCTGTCACAGTTCCACCAAACCGAACAGTTTTTCTTGGGGGAGAATTGAAGAAATCATTTTCTAGTGCAAGCATATCTGAAAGCCTATAGAACCAAGATTATCAAGCCATTAAGTGCATGACAGGGAAAAATAAAAGCTATAACAGCCAACACTTATTGAACCAACATCATTCAGTAGGACTACTGCTAAAGTCTCCTAATTGGCCTCCCTCCTTCCACTTGAGTCCCCCAGCAATCCACTCTTCATTCAGTGATCTAATGATCTTTCAAAAACTTAAGACAGATCATGCTACTCTACTCTCTTGCTTAAATTCTCCAAAGGTTTCCTACTCTTTATTGTCTTCAAGGTCCTACATTAATCTGGCCCCTGCCTACCTCTCTGACCTCACCTCTAACCACTTACTGTACTGCAGCCAGGGTCCTTTCTGTTCTTCAAACCTGCCAAGCAGATTCCCATTTTACTTATTATTCCCTCTGTCAGAAACACTCTCCAGATGTGTACGTGGTTGGACCCTTGTCTTCATTCAAGTTGAAGCTCAAATGTCAGAGACCTTCCCCATCAGAAATCGAAAGTACCCATCCTCTCCCTCTCCCCTACCATCACACTGTTTTATTTCTTCACAGCAGTTACCGCTATCTGAAATCATCGTTTACTTATCTACTGTCTTTCCCTCCTTAGACTGAAGGTCTGTTGAGACCAGGGACACTGTCTCTTTTGATATACTGTCCCCCATGCCTAACGCCAAAAGTAGGCACTTAAAAAAAATATATTATACGGGCTTCCCTGGTGGCGCAGTGGTTGAGAGTCCGCCTGCTGATGCAGGGGACACGGGTTCGTGCCCTGGTAGGGGAAGATCCCACATACCGCGGAGCGGCTGGGCCCGTGAGCCATGACCGCTGAGCCTGCATATATATATGTATATATATACATATATATATATATATATATAAAATGAGTAATATTATGCCAAGTGTTCCGCAAAGTTTGCTTCTTTTAAACAGAGATTAGTGAAAAAACATAGCATCCTGCTAAGGACTCTCAAAGTTAAACCCCGAAGTGTTTTACAGGCGTTAGGGGCTTTAAAAGCTGAGCTAGATATAAACACTGTTAAACAAACGTGTGTCAAAACAAATTTTAAAAAAACAAGCAAAACGTAAGACGCAATTTTCCGTCAGTGGCAGCATTTGGCTAATAACCCAAATAGCCCAGGGACCTCTTTCCAAAGCTAGTCGAAGAAGCAGGAGGAAAGAGTAAAGGAACAGAATGCAGTACCCAGGCCTGGGATGCTATAAGGGAACCAGTGGGGAGAAAGGAGGGACTATGGAACAGCGAATAGGTTCATTTTTCCATCCCCTCTCCCACTTTTATTACCCATCTAAGGGGCATGGACTCACTCTTGAGGACATGAAGTGACCCTCTTCCCTCTGCTCCCACCCCACTCCGTTAGCTCTGTCCCAGACTCTTCAGCTCCGCTCCCCTAATCCCGGTCCTGGGCTTTGGTCCCAGACGCGCAGAAGGAAGCGTCCTTGGTTCTTACCCGGTCCTCGACGCGCCCAACGTCTTGACTGCAGCTGCCGAAGCGGCGGCATCTCCGGGCAACCGCGTGTGAAGCAACGGTGCCGCCATCTGACCGGACACGCGACGACTACACCTTACGCCGGAAGTCGTGCTCCTTCTAGGACCGCCTCCATCCCGGAAAACGAGTGTGCGAGCGACGGCCTTCAGCCAATCAGGAACCCCACGTGGGGAGAGCTGAGTGACCTCGGCGGGCTAGAGTGCCGCCAAGGCGGTCTCTTCGGCCCCCTGCATCAGGCCCCTCATTCCGCTTGGAGGACTTTCTCCGCCCAGCGAGGTCCGGCGATGAGGCCACCTCCAGTATTAAGACTGGAGACGTTTGTAGGATGATTCGGTCCAGCCCTGAGGCTCCGGGAGAAAGGGCGAGGACACCGGGAGGTGCTAAGCGGTGGCTGGGTATGTCGAGTATTAACTTTTTGGAGTCAAAGCCTTCCTCAATCAAACTGAAGAACCCGAAGCCCTGTGATTAATCCAAACCCGCAGAGACATAGGTGGGTCGGGGTTTGAACAAGTCGGCTTGACCCAGGAACCCGCTTCTCCGTCCCCACTGCGCTGTCCTCGCAGATTAGCTTGGGTAAGCTAATCTTACCCTCCCGGAAGCAGGTTTCATGAAGAGAGTTACCCAGAAATCTCAGAGCTGTGATGATGCTGGGATGAGAAATCAGAGAGTGAGAGAAGACAGTTTCCAAAAGGCATTAGCCCTTAAACTTAAAATTTTAAAGGAGGTACCGAGTCGGCCGACCAACAAAGCAGGGAAGGGTCTTCCAAGCATAGGGAACAACAGGTGCCAAAGCAGGGTGGGTGGGAAGGAGGCAGAGGGAAAAAGGGAGTGTCCCTCCCCTCAGTTTCTAAGAAGGGAAAATGTTGCAACCTTTGGAAACTGTATAGAACTATATAAAAAGGACGTAAACCAGCTACAGCAACTTGTTGAATATAAAGCACTGTTCTGTTTTTGCAACCGTGTAACTGTCCTTCTGCTGTCTCCATATGGTCTCACCATTTCTTCGCTCACTGCTTTAGAGTTCCTGCGGAATGCTGGGCAGAAATCATTCATGTCCCCAAAACAGAGGAAATTACGCCCTAGCTCACAAAGATGTTCAAGACAGCTGTTTAAGTGGGAATCTTTACCC
Organism: Leucopleurus acutus; assembly: GCF_964270905.1. Classification (NCBI taxonomy): domain Eukaryota; kingdom Metazoa; phylum Chordata; class Mammalia; order Artiodactyla; family Delphinidae; genus Leucopleurus; species Leucopleurus acutus. The sequence continues at coordinate 26,517,143 of NC_139158.1, forward strand.
CTCCACCCCCAGAGCTTAAAAAACAAAACAAAACAATTCTTTGCACTCTCAGCCAGTAGAAGTTTAACTCTGTACTGTCAAGCAATTTGACAATTACTTTATTCTTTCATTTTTAGAAAGTCTGATATGTAAAAAAGAATATATATTAATGTAAGTTATCAAACATAGTAAAGTGAACACCTGTGAATGTACACCCAACTTATGAAACAACTTGTATTATTGATTCTTCCTGTGTGCTCCTTCCATATCCCACCTTCTCCCTGCTTCCTCTCAAGGTAATCACTATCCTGATTTTTTAAAAATCATTTCAACTTTTCTTTATGCAATTACCATATATATTCCCAGACAATATACTGTTTATTTTCACTTGTCTTTCAATGATAAAATTACTTCCATGCTGTATTATGCTGCTGTTTCTTTTCAATCAACATTATGCTTCTAGAATCCATCCCTGTTGTATGTAATTGTGTTTTCCCTGCTTTGTAGTGTTCTATTATATGAACATACCATGATTTATAAATCCATTTTCTTATCTCCAACATTTAGATATTTTCTTTCCGCACTCCCTCCCACTGTTTTGTACATTGCTATGAATATTCTTATAATAGTCTCCTGATTCACATGTGCAAGAATTTTTCTAGGGTAGAGTTGCTGGCTTGGGGGGTATACAAGACACAGTCAAAGAGCTTTCCATGGGAGTTTGGGATTAGCAGATGCAAACTGGTATATATAGAATGGGTAAACAACAAGGTCCTACTTTATAGCACAGGGAACTGTATTCAGTATCCTCTGATAAAACATAATGGAGGGCTTCCCTGGTGGCGCAGTGGTTAAGAATCCTCCTGCCAATGCAGGGGACACAGGTTCAAGTCCTGGTCTGGGAAGATCCCACATGATGTGGAGCAGCTAAGTCCATGCGCCACAACTACTGAGCCCGCTTACCTAGAGCTGGTGCTCTGCAACAAGAGAAGCCACCGCAATGAGAAGCCCGTGCACCACAACGAAGAGTAGACCCCGCTCGCCGCAACTAGAGAAAGCCCACACGCAGCAACAAAAACCCAGTGCAGCCAAAAATAAATAAATTTAATAAATTTAAAAATAAATAAGGGAAAAGAATATGAAAAAGAACGTATATAGGGACTTCCCTCGTGGTCCAGTGAGTAGGACTCGGCACTCCCAATGCAGAGGCCCCAGGTTTGACTCCTGGTCGGGGAACTAGATCCTGCATGCATGCCGCACCTAAGAGTCCACATGCTGCAACTAAGAAGCCCGCATGCCGCAACTAAAGATCCCACATGCCGCAACTAAGACCCGGCACAGCCAAAATAAATAAATAATAAATAAATAAGTATTTTTTAAAAATACTCTTTAAAAAAAGAATGTATATGTATATATATGTATCAATATAACTGAGTCACTTTGCTGTACAGCAGTAACACAACGTTGTAAATCAAGTATACTTCAGTAAAAAATAAAAGAAAAAAAGAGCTTTCCAAAGTGGTTGTGCCACTACACACTGCCAGCAATACCTTGTCCTTAAGCTTGAGCACAACTCCTTCCTTATTCCCACAAAGCACAGTTAAGACAAGACTTCTAAGTTAAAATGTTTTTCAGTGAAACCTGAGCACAATGCAAGAAAAATCCTAAAACTAGATAGTATAATCTATTATTGGAGTTCCTTGGTCATGTTTCTTCATTGGGGATCCTCTACTCACTCTGTTCCATGGGCCAACTCAGCGGGCCAGGGAAAAGCCTCCTTTATCCAATCTTGCCTTTCCCAGACTCTGATCTCTTTTTGTCTCCAACTCTAATAAAAAAATAATAATAATAAAGACCTCTCCTTCTCCAACAACAACAAGCAAACAAGAATTAACATGCTCCTGAAAAGATGCAGCCTTGCTCACAAAGAAGTCATCCCTTTACATTACTGTGCATTACAGCCGTTCATAATTTTTCTGAGCTTCTTCACTCCAGAATGAAATTTTACTTTCATATACCCAGAAGACCCGTTAAACTGTTTTTCAAAAGAGCAGTGTTCCCCTAGAGATGAATTTTACAGTCATCCCTAGAGTAGTTCTCTTGGTTAAAGCCTCTTGGCTTGAAAGTAACAGAAACTTTCTCAAGCTAGTTTAAGCAGAAAAGGAGAATTTGTTCTAAGGATATAGGATATCTTAAAGCACCGGAAAATAATTTTTCACTGGCCAAATTTGAGTCAGGCGCCCTCCTCTAACCCAATCTTGAGAGGTGAGGTCATATTGTACCTCTGCTGTAGATGAAAATGTCACTATTAATGCTCCAGAAATGTTTTTCAAATCACTATATGGCAGGGATGATTCAAATGAACAATTTCTAAATAGCAAAGCCAATAATAGATATCACATTTGTCCCTTTTCCCTTTCCAAAAACAGTCAACAATTATTTTATGTCACTTATCTTTACAAAAACGCCATTCCTTAATGCAAGATCTCAACTATATATCTTTATTACTTATTTATTTATTTTATTTATTTTGGCTGCGTCGGGTCTTAGTTGCAACACGCAGGATCTTCGTTGAGGCATGAGAGATCTTTTGATGCAGCGTGTGGGCTTCTCTCTAGTTGTGGCATGTGGGGTTTCTCTTCTCTAGTTGTGGCGCGGGCTCCAGGGCACATGGGCTCTGTAGTTTGCAGCAAGCGGGCTCTCTAGTTAAGGCACGTGAGCTCAGTAGTTGTGGCGCATGGGCTTAGTTGCCCTGCAGCATGTGGGATCTTAGTTCCCTGACCAGGGATCAAACCCGCATCCCTTGCATTGTAAGGCGGATTCTTTGCCACTGGACCACCAGGGAAGTCCCTGTGTATCTTTAATACATATAGTTAATGTATATTAATTAATAATGTATATATGTTTACTAATTAAAGTATATTTACACACAGTATATGTAATTATATATAATAAAAATACATATAAATTGTATTGCTATCTAATTATAATAGATAATTACATACAATATAATGTATTTAATACATTATTAAATAATAGTATAAATCTATCCCAAGACCATTAATTTAGAGCCTTCCTTTTCCCAGAGAAGTATAAAGCAGAGTTTGTCAACCTTGGCACTATTGATATTTTGGTCCAGATCATGCTTTATGAGGGGAGGAGACTGTCCTGCGCATCGTAGGATGTTTAGCAGTATCTCTGGTCTCCACCCACTAGGTGATAGTAGCATTCCCCTCCTCCCCATTATGAAAAGCAAAAGTCTCCAGACATGTCAAATGCCCCTGGGAGACAATATTGCCAAAATTAAGAACCACTGGTATGAAGCAGGGCCTTAGTGAACTTTTAGTCCAGTTGAAGACACAAAATATATAAGAAACAACTAGAGAAAAAAAGGTAAAACAGTATACAAAATTATATTGTAAATAGTCGTAAAATTTTCAATTTTGCCTTTAATATTCTTGGAGGATATTAAAAAATATTACCATTTTATTCTGTTGGGAAATGGTGGTAATGCACAAGAGCTTCATGCTATTTAACGCCTAGTTGGAATGTTTTTCAGAGTTTTACCAGAAGGATGCTACAGAGAAAAGTGCCTTAATTTCTTCCCTAAATTCCTTAGAAGACAACTGCATCTGACTTAAGTTATGAATCAATAACATTTTCTATTGTTTTATTTGCATAATTTCAGAACTTTGTTTTATCTGTCTTTCTAATTGATCTTTGGTTGGAAGGAACTACCAAACCTCAACTTTATCTTTTCTGACAGACTTTCAGTCTAATAGTAGTTAATATCTATATTCATCTATTCAACAAATATTTATTGAACACCTAGGTACCAGGCCCTGTGCTAGGCACTGGAAGTCTGTGGTCAGCTAACAACAACAACAGCAGTAATGGTCCTTGCCTCATGGGGTTTGCCAGCTAGTGAGAGAAACAGACATTGATCAAATGTATCATTGATCACACTTACAAACCTATTAATTCCTTTACAGGAGAATACATAGTGCTGTGGGGTTCTATAATGTGCATAATTTATATCTTTAGGGAGTTCTGGGAAGTTTCCTTGAGAAAGTGATTATTGAGTTGAAATTTAAAAAGCACTAAGCGGGTATTCCCTGATGATCCAGTGGTTAAGACTTTACGCTTCCACTGCAGGGAGCACGGGTTCAGTCCCCTGTTGGGAAACTAAGATCTCGCATGTGGCGTGGCCAAAAAAAAAAATCACTAAGGGTGAAGGGGTCAGGAGACTGTGAGGGGACAGTGCTTTGAAGGTAGGAAGAAAAGTGTGTGCAAGACCCCATGGCAAGAATAGAAAATGGGATATCATTTAGGATTTCAGTCAGTTCAGGGTTGAGGTAACAGTCATTTGGAGGAGGGTGGTGGTGGGTGAGAAGAAGAGAATCCACTGAGAAAACAGCCAAAATTGGAATCCTGAAATAAATGAATAATTGTCCAGGGATCCTTTTGTAATACAAATACTCATTCCTTTTCCTTCTTTATATTCAAATTATATTAGCCTTTTGCAAAGCAAGACACAAAGTACAGAGATCTAAGCTAAGTGGATGTTAAATTTCAGAAGAAGTAATATATTATTTAACAGCAATTCACCATGATATAATCTGATAATGGTACTGGAAAAATTTCTCCATACTAATGTTACTGAACTCAGGTTCACCTGATCATCACTCAGGAATCCAATACCGAGAGGCAAGTGTTGGGTGAAAAGGAAAGATGGCTTTATTGAGGAAGCCAGCAATCCTGGGGAGAAGGTGGAGTCATGTCCCAAAGAACCAAATCCCTACTCCCCAGGTTTTGCTTGGCGATTACACAGGGAAAAGAGGAAAGGGCTACATTCTGGGGAGGGGGCAATCTTCTATTTTCAGAGATGATTGTCTTGATCACACAGAAGTAGCCATCATGTCTCACTTGTGGTTGGAACATTATCTGAGCCATAAATCTTTGGTCAGCTAGGCCTTCTGGTTCCAACTGGCCTGGGGTCTATGTGCTTGTGGGCAGTATACAGTTAACTTCTTCTACCTTGTGGGGGTTCCAGTATCTGCAAAACAGTTCAAAGGATATGGCTCAGGATATTATCTATAGTCCTTGAGGAGGTACTAAATGTCCTTGACTTTGTTTAATAGCAAAACTATTATTTTGTCTTGCTTGCCTATTTTCCTCTGCATTTTCTCATTTCTCAGATTAAATTTATTCTTTGGAACTGGGGGAAGGCCTAGGAGGCTAAAGTTTTTCTACAAACATGAGGCAGGTGGAGGATGGAGGTTGTGGCGGGGTCATCTGTCCCGGGAAGGTTCCACAGGGTCCTGCTCAGTTACACTAAATCATTTAACTAAAAATTTACTTATATAACAGAGGATAAAGAAAGCCTTAGAACTATATTTTGCTGTATGATCCATTCCCTGTTTATTAAACTCGTGTGGTAAATACATACTGTGTGATATAAAAGCACGTTGAGGAGAAAGAGTGGCACCGCAGAAAGAGCATCAGGCTCTAGAGCTGTACACCTTGACCTAGCTCACAGGGTTAAACTTTCAGCTCACTCCGTTCAGAAACAAGAACTAGAAAAGTACCCTTTCTCAGGCTGATCAAACCAGATTACTGCATAAATAATGAGATAATCTCCTAATTACAGCCCCTTTCGACTTTTACAACAAAGTTCTGCCATCACTTTGTTAATCATAAGTAATGACCCTTGTGCCATTTTGTCTAGCAGAGTCAAACTATGAGAGATCTTAACATGGTGGGGAATTCACATTAGTTTTGCAGACTGTAATATTGGAAGCCTTATACTACATACAGTCTATAATTATACTCTAATATAATTTATGGTATTTGGCACTTGTCAAAATGCAGTTTTCTTTCCTTATTTTTGTGCAGGTGACTAAAAGGCATATAGTCTTCCATGCTTATTTAATTTAATGAAGTATATTAACTCATAGAACATGGGGGATGGGTAAATAATCACATTAACAATATTAATTTTAAAATTAAAAAACTGTTTCATGGGTTTTACTGATGGAGTTTCACCCTTTAGAGCTGAGTCACAAAGAATAGGAATCAAACCCCAGATTTGTCATTTACTCTATTACTTTGGGCAACTGCCTAAATGTTCTCAGAACTTCAGTTACCTTATCTATAAAATGGGGATAACAATTTTTTTCAGTTATTTTAGGGCTATTGTAAGGATCAGATTAGAGCGTGTAAAGCACAAACCACAGAGTATGGCACAGTGAGCACTACAGAGTGGGTTTTAATTAAATGACAGTAGTATTTGCCCATTTATTTTCATGTAAACATGAGAAATGTAGTTGCAGTCAGCTGAAAACTGACCTGTGAGATAGAGAGATGGATTTATTGTAGAAAAGAAGAAAATAATTCATAAATTGCCCAGCAGTAACACCTTAAATATTTTGCATCCTATTACTTATAGTTTGTTTCTTATGGCTTTTTAAACTAAAAACCGCAGCCAATGCCTGATTATTTTGGGCTTGATTATCTAGTTATGGACTACTCAGCCCTTAATTTCTTGCTGTACAACATTGAAAACAGAGAGAAAGGAAATGACTTCTGCAGAGACTGAATCATCCTTGTGCCTCGTATAGTATCTGGCACTTAGTATGTACTAAATAAAAAATAAAACAATTTAATCACTTTTTAGTAACTCCAGTTTTAGAAGTCTTGGGTAAGACCAAAGGTAAAAATAAGACTCTTTGAACAATGCTATTTTGTTTTTCACTGTCACTATCTCTAGCCTTCTCACAACTGAGTTTTGACTATGCCAGAGACATTAAATGAAATGCTTAGAATGGTGTTGAATAGAACATACATTGATTCTTTTTCAGGATGATGTCAAGTATGACCTTAATTATTAGAAGAATAAAACTAAGTCCAAAATACTTCAGTGTATATTATATGACCTGTGGGAGAAACAAAAGAGAGAGAGGATTTTAGCCATCAAGGAGTTTACAAACCTGTAAAGTCAGATTTAACTTGCATATTAACAACTTAAGAGAAACTTTATTTATTTATTTTTACATCTTTACTGGAGTATAATTGCTTTACAATGGTGTGTTAGTTTCTGCTTTATAACAAAGTGAATCAGTTATACATATACATATGTTCCCATATCTTTTCCCTCTTGCATCTTAAGAGAAACTTTAAAAGGGGGAGGGGGACATATGACAATGAAAACACAATGACCCAAAACCAGTGGGATGCAGCAAAAGCAGTTCTAAGAGGGAAGTTTATAGCAACACAATCCTACCTCAAGAAACAAGAAACATCTCAAATAAAAAACCTAACCTTACACCTAAAGCAATTAGAGAAAGAAGAACAAAAAACCCCAAAGTTAGCAGAAGGAAAGAAATCATAAATATCAGATAAGAAATAAATGAAAAAGAAATGAAGGAAACAGTAGCAAAGATCAATAAAACTAAAAGCTGGTTCTTTGAGAAGATAAACAAAATTGATAAACTATTAGCCAGACTCATCCAGAAAAAAAGGGAGAAGACTCAAATCAATAGAATTAGAAATGAAAAAGGAGAGTAACAACTGACACTGAAGAAATACAAAGGATCATGAGAGACTACTACAAGCAACTCTATGCCAATAAAACGGACAACCTGGAAGAAAGGGACACATTCTTAGAAAAGCACAACCTTCCGAGACTGAACCAGGAAGAAATAGAAAATATGAACAGACCAATCACAAGCACTGAAATTGAGACTGTGATTAAAAATCTTCCAACAAACAAAAGCCCAGTACCAGATGGCTTCACAGGCGAATTCTATCAAACATTTAGAGAAGAGCTAACACCTATCCTTCTCAAACTCTTCCAAAATATAGCAGAGGGAGGAACACTCCCAAACTCATTCTACGAGGCCACCATCACCCTGATACCAAAACCAGACAAAGATGTCACAAAGAAAGAAAACTACAGACCAATATCACTGATGAACATAGATGCAAAAATCCTCAACAAAATACTAGCAAACAGAATCCAACAGCACATTAAAAGGGTCACACACCATGATCAAGTGGGGTTTATCCCAGGAATGCAAGGATTCTTCAATATACGCAGTTCAATCATTGTGATAAACCATATTAACAAATTGAAGGAGAAAAACCATATGATCATCTCAATAGATGCAGAAAAAACTTTTGACAAGATTCAACACCCATTTATGATAAAAACTCTCCAGAAAGTAGGCATAGAGGGAACTTACCTCAACATAATACAGGCCATATATGAGAAACCCACGGCCAAAATCGTCCTTAATGGTGAAAAACTGAAAACATTTCCACTAAGATCAAAAACAAGACAAGGTTGTCCACTCTCACCACTATTATTCAACATAGTTTTGGAAGTTTTAGCCACAGCAATCAGAGAAGAAAAAGAAATAAAAGGAATCCAAATCAGAAAAGAAGAAGTAAAGCTGTCACTGTTTGCAGATGACATGATACTATACATAGAGAATCCTAAAGATGCTACCAGAAAACTGCTAGTGCTAATCAATGAATCTGGTAAAGTAGCAGGATACAAAATTAATGCACAGAAACCTCTGGCATTCCTATACCCTAATGATGAAAAGTCTGAAAGAGAAATTAAGGAAACACTCCCATTTACCATTGCAACAAAAAGAATAAAATACCTAGGAATAAACCTACCTAAGGAGACAAAAGACCTGTATGCAGAAAACTAAAGACACTGATGAAAGAAATTAAAGATGATGCAAACAGATGGAGAGATATACCATGTTCTTGGATTGGAAGAATCAACATTGTGAAAATGATTATACTATCCAAAGCAATCTACAGATGCAGTGCAATCCCAATCAAGGTACCAACGGCATGTTTCACTGAACTAGAGCAAAAAATTTCACAATTTGTATGGAAACACAAAAGACCCTGAATAGCCAAAGAAATCTTGAGAAAGAAAAACGGAGCTGGAGGAATCAGGCTCCCTGACTTCAGACTATACTACAAAGCTACAGTAATCAAGACAGTATGGTACTGGCACAAGAACAGAAATATAGATCAATGGAAAAGGATAGAAAGCCCAGAGATAAACCCACACATATATGGTCACCTTATTTTTGATAAAGGAGGCAAGAATACACAATGGAGAAAGGACAGCCTCTTCAATAAGTGGTGCTGGGAAAACTGGACAGCTACATGTAAAAGAATGAAATTAGAGCACTCCCTAACACCATACACAAAAACAGAACGAAATTAGAGCACTCCCTAACACTATACAAAAAAATAAACTCAAAATGGATTAAAGACCTAAATGTAAGGCCAAACACTACAAAACTCTTAGAGGAAAACATAGACAGATCACTCTATGACATAAATCACAGCAAGATCCTTTTTGTCCCACCTCCTAGAGAAATGGAAATAAAAACAAAAATAAACAAATGAGACCTAATGAAACTAAAAAGCTTTTGCACAGCAAAGGAAACCATAAATAAGACGAAAAGACAACCCTCAGACAGAATGGGAGAAAATATTTGCAAACGAAGCAACTGACAAAGGTTTAATCTCCAAAATTTACAAGTAGCTCATGCAGCTCAATATCAAAAAACCAACAACCCAATCCAAATATGGGCAGAAGATTTAAATAGACATTTCTCCAAAGAAGATATACAGATTGCCAACAAACACATGAAAGGATGCTCAACATCACTGATCATTAGAGAAATGCAAATCAGAACTACAATGAAGTATCACCTCACACCAGTCAGAATGGCCATCATCAAAAAATCTACAAACAATAAATGCTGGAGAGGGTGTGGAGAAAAGGGAACCCTCTTGCATTGTTGGTGGGAATGTAAATTGGTACAGCCACTATGGAGAACAGTATGGAGGTTCCTTAAAAAACTACAAATAGAACTACCATATGACCCAGCAATCCCACTACTGGGCATATACCCTGAGAAAACCATAATTCAAAAAGAGTCATGTACCAAACTGTTCATTGCAGCTCTATTTACAATAGCCCGGAAATGGAAACAACCTAAGTGTCCATCATCGGATGAATGGATAAAGACGATGTGGCACATGTATACAATGGAATATTACTCAGCCATAAAAAGAAACGAAATTGAGCTATTTTAGAGTCTGTCATACAGAGTGAAGTAAGTCAGAAAGAGAGAGACAAATACCGTATGCTAACACATATACATGGAATTTAAGAAAAAAAAATGTCATGAAGAACCTAGGGGTAAAACAGGAATAAAGTCACACACTGGAGAATGGACTTGAGGATATGGGGAGGGGGAAGGGTAAACTGTGACAAAGCGAGAGAGAGGCATGGACATATATACACTACCAAACGTAAGGTAGATAGCTAGTGGGAAGCAGCCGCATAGCACAGGGAGATCAGCTTGGTGCTTTGTGACCGTCTGGAGGGGTGGGATAGGGAGGGTTGGAAGGAGGGAGATGCAAGCAAGAAGAGATATGGGAACATATGTATATATAAAACTGATTCATTTTGTTATGAAGCAGAAACTAACACACCATTGTAAAGCAATCATACTCCAATAAAGATGTTAAAAAAATTTTTTGAAAAAAAAACACTAGAAGGTACAGTATAAGCACGTTATATATATAAATGAATGTTATATAATGAATGTATTGTATATATGTATTTGAATGAATGGATTTACAAGAAACCAATAACATTTTTTAAAATATATATATTTATTTATTTATTACTTTTTTGCTGTGTTGGGTCTTTGTTGCTGCACGTGGGCTTTCTCTAATTGCGGCTAGTGGGGCCTACTCTTTGTTGCAGTGCGCGGACTTCTCACTGCAGTGGCTTCTCGTTGTGGAGCACAGGCTCTAGACATATGGGCTTCAGTAGTTGTGGCACATGGGCTCAGTAGTTGTGGCTCGAGGGCTCTAGAGCGCAGGGTCAGTTGTTGTGGCACACGGGCTTCGTTGCTCCACGACATGTGGGATCTTCCCAGACCAGGGCTCGACCCATGTCCCCTGCATTTGCAGGTGGATTCTTAACCACTGCACCATCAGGGAAGTCCTAATAACATTTTTAATGTCTATCAGTAGCAATGTGCTGAGGATTATAGAGAGACTTTACTCTGTGCTGTTTTATGCTTGTTGGATTTTGTAATATGGAAATATATTACCCAAAGATTTAAACTTTAAAAATGTGTTCATCCTATATATTTATTTTTTTATATCACGTTTTTAATTGAAGTATAGTTGATGTACAATACTATATAAGTTACAGGTGTACAATATAGTGATTCACAATTTTTAAAGGTTATAATTCATTTAAAGTTGTTATAAAATATTGGCTATATTCCCTGTGTTGTATATTTCCTTGTAGCTTATTTTATTTATTTTATTAAACAATTATTTATTTATTTATTTGGTTGCACTGGGTCTTAGCTGCAGCAGGCAGGCTCCTTAGTTGCGGCTCCAGGGCTCCTTAGTTGTGGCATGTGAACTCTTAGTTGCGCTATGCATGTGGGATCTAGTTCCCTGACCAGGGATCGAACCCAGACCCCCTGCATTGGGAGCGTGGAGTCCCATCTGCTGTGCCACTAGGGAAGTCCCCTGTAGATTATTTTATACATAATAGTTTGTACCTCTTAATCCCCTACTCCCATCTTGCTCATCCCTCCTTCCTTCTCCCCTCTGGTAACCACTAATTTGTTTTCTGTATCTGTGGGTCTGTTTCTTTTTTGTTATATTCACTAGTTCGTTACATGTTTTAGATTCCACATATAAGTGATATCATACAGTATTGTCTTTGTCTGACTTATTTCACTTAGCACAATACCCTCCAAGTCCATCCATGTTGTTGCAAATGGCAAAATTTCATTCTTTCTTATGGCTGAGTAGTATAAAAACATTTCTTTTGAAATGGGGGGAAAATAAACCAGACAGTGTTTTTATTTTATATTTATTCGTTGATTTATGTATTTATTTTTTAAGAATAACGAGATTTCTTTCTCCTTCATGTCGAGGCCCGTGTGGAGTCCAGGCTGGTGGGCAGCTCTGCTCCAGGCAGCCGGTCATTTGGGGACCTTGTATTTTTAAAATACATAAACATCTATATTTACTAAGATGATTAAAGTTGTTTCTATCTTTCTTTCAAGGTGACTGTCTGCTTCCTGGCATTGTGGTAGCACCTGAGGTTCACTAATCACAGTTCTTGAGAACCACCTCTATTTACCCAAGGTAAAATCCAACCATACAAATATTGATTAGCTACTGCAAGATAAAAGGCTCTTCTGTAGGTTCCTGAAACGTGCGTGTGGGCACACCCCCAACAATGTCCTTTGCACTTACCTGGTCGCTTGTTCTGTACTACGTTAAAGTTGATTTTTCTCTGAGTTCCTAACTATAGTTCTTGTGTTATTAAAACAGCTGTGCTTACCTGGTTCATTTTATATACAGAAGCTCAACTGTTGCATATATTATTACTTAAAAATAAATTGATAAATGTCATATAGTTTATAAATTGCTGGTTTAATCCAATTATTCTTTTTTAAAAATTGTGGTAAAATACACATAAAATTTACCACCTTAACCATTTTTAAGTGTACAGTTCAGTAGTGTTAAGTACATTGACATTGTTGTACAGCCAACCTCCAGAACTCTTTTCATCTGAAACTCTGTACCCATTAAACAACTACTGGTTCCCCACTCTCCTCAGCTTCTGGCAACCACCATTCTACTTTCTGTTTCTTTGAATTTGGTTCTCTGATATGAGAAATCTCATATAGGTGGACTCATACAGTATATATCTTGTTGAAACTGGCTTATTTCACTTAGCATAATGTCCTTCCCTTATTCTTTTTTCCAAGTATCTGCAATGCATGAAGTCTTCCAACTTGAGTTAATTTTTAAAAATTATAAACATAGAAATAATGAAGCATAGGGCAGAAAAGGGGAAGAAATATAAAAGCAACTAAATTTTTGGAAGTTTTGATCCAAAGTACCATACCACCTAAAAATGTACTTTTGCCTATAATTGGAAAATTTAAAAGCAAACTATCCCTATATTAGACCATTCTTGCATAAACAATTCACTGATACAAAGAAAGAACATAAGAGGAGAGCAGTCCCAAATGAATTTTATTTGATTATCATTAAAATATGCAATCAAATCAGCAGGTTTTAAATCCTTGGGAAAAAGGGAAACTCATATTGCTTAAATCAAATGAACATATAAATAAACTGTAACATGTTATAATACCCTGATTGTATTAACCTTTCTGATAGCTTAACGAGGTCACAAAGCATCCTTAAATACAAGGAGCTGCAATTTTCAATGTCCGTTTCTGTGGGATTTGTACTGACACATTCACCCAGAGTATGTGAGACATGGTTTTCCGCTTAGAATGCTGGAATGTTTTCACAAGAGAAGTCTATTTTAAAAACCAACTTCTTTTAAAATGAAGTTCATTTGGAACAGCATAGTTTATTATGGCTTCAAATTCTGGCAATAAACATCTTTACTGTCTGGGGCTGGAAAATTCTCCCCACTCTGCAGCACAGACTTGGTGGAGGCAGCTGGTCAAGTCTGCAGTGCTGAGACAGGCCAGGGCTCCAGATGGAGGTTTCCAAATCGAGATTAAGGTAAGTATTTGTGCTTTTATAAACTTGGCACTTAAATCTGTAGGAACATTGGTGAGCTCTGGAAAGAAGAAAGCAATTTTATTTGAGATGAGACTTACAAACATAGAGAGGAACCAAAAAATTAAAGAGTTGTTGATTTGCATTCTCTCTCTGGAAATAAAGCTTTCAACAGAGAAATAACCCTAGACTGATCTGGGGTATTACAGCCCAAGTTATGACTAATAGGCTTAAGAAAAAAGTTCTTTAATAACTATCGCTTGGAAGGAAAGCTTATAATATACACCTTATAACAAATTATACATCAATTACACATCAATTCCAGCTCCTCCATTTATGTGACATTGAAAAGAATTACATAACCTTCCAATAACAAATCTCCCTTCCTTGAAGTGGAGATAATAATGGTGCCTTATCTCTGATGGTTGTGACGAATGAGATAAAGCCTGTAAGTTACTTAAGCACAGTGGGTAGTGTATTATGAACACCCAATAAATGTTAGCTATTATTATTAATAAATGCCCCATATGTGTGTGTTGATTCAGAATTATACAAAATGGGAATACAAAGATGAACAAAACAAAGATGAATGAGATCCTCATGGTCTAGTGGAGAAGATACCATTACTATTTAAGAGGTAATGCGTCATCTGAGGATCAAAATAAAGTGGGTTTTTTTTTAAGTGCCTAATGAACTATAGCGCAAATTTATTAGTCTAGATCAGGGTTTCTCAACTTCACACTGATGATGTTTGGGGCGGGATAATTCTGTGCTGTGAGGGGCTGGCCTGAGCATTATAGGGTGTTTGGCGGCCCCTCTGGCCTCCACCCACTAGATGCCAGCAGCACCTCTCCCCACTCCATGCTTTTACATTGCTGTGGTCTATGGCTGGGAGCCTCCAAGACTAAACCCCAGGGATCGGTTTCCACTCCTGCTCTCCCCAGAGCTCCCTGTGCCTGCCTGTCTGGCCTGCCGTCTCCTCAGGGCCTGAACGTTACGGCAGATGGCAGGCATCCAACGGTGGAATCTCAACCTGGGAGTCAGGGACTGGGCAAATCAGCTCTCCTCAGGCCAGCAGACAAAGATGAGACAGCCAGGTTCTCTGAGAGGAGAGGATGACGGCCTCGGGCCTGGGTGTCACTGGGGCAGAGTAAAATACACTGTGTTGGCTGCGAACCTGGCCAGGCAGGCTGGTCTCCCTCTGCGTCGGGCCAGTTGCTCTTGGTCAGGTGGATGACTCCAGCCGTGCAACTGGAGTCAAAGCCGCTATACAGCCCACCCCCCAGCAAAAGGGGGTGGGGTGGGGCGGGAGTAGTTACTCTCTTGTTATATAAGCAGCCACGTAATAGTCTGGATCTTGCCTTTTGGCCCACAGAGCCTAAAATATTTACCATCTGGGCCTTTATAGAAAAAAATTTGTCAACCTCCATTTTAGATAGGTACTTATCCTACCATCAGTACAGAGAAATGCAACAAAATGGTGTCATTCTACCTGACGTCATCTTGAGACAGGAAGACGAGCATAGCCATTTCGGAAAACGGCCGGGTAACGGCCTTGGGCAAAACAGGCCTTGTAAGCTAAAGAACAAAGGCCCCGGGGGTCTGAGTCCCAGAGACTAACCTTATCTGTTCCTGTGCATTTTTTGCAGGAAATTCTCATGCATTTCTACACCCTCACAGAAACAACTCCCTGTTCCTCATAGCCATCATGGGGCCACCTGCTGATGATCAAAGAAGTTGGACGATTTCTGGAAATTATCAGTGATCCATGAGACGAACCCTCCCTTTGGTTATAAAAGCAACTCGCCCCTTCTACTCTAGGAGCTGGAAGTTTTGTTTTGTTTTGTTTTCTTGCTGTTGTAGTTTTCCGCCCTCTCCTTTGTGCACATGCTATCTCTTTGAATAAAAACCTCTGCTTGCCTAAGGGTCTTGTGGAAACAATATCATTTCTATGGTGGTAACATCCAAGAATCTGGAAAGGGCCTGGCAACAATCTTTGTAGCAAAAAAAAATGTTATGTACAAGTAAATAAACATCTGACAGTGTTTTCCAGGATGAATACCCATGGAGCCTACACTTTATTTTTTAATTAATTAATTTATTTATTTATTTATGGCTGTGCTGGGTCTTCGTTGCTTCAGGCGGCCTTTCTCTACTTGCTGCGAGCGGGGGCTACTCTTTGTTGCAGTGCATGCGCTTCTCATTGCGGTGGCTTCTCTTGTGGAGCACAGGCTCTAGGCGAGTGGGCTTCAGTAGTTGTGGCGTGCAGGCTTCAGTAGTTGTGGCAATGCGGGCTCAGTAGTTGTGGCTCACGGGCTCTAGAGCACAGGCGCACGGGCTTAGTTGCTCCGTGGCATGTGGGATCTTCCCTGACCAGGGCTCGAACCCGTGTCCCCTGCATTGGCAGGTGGATTCTTAATTACTGTGTCACCAGGGAAGTCCCCTACACTTTAATTAGAAACTGTTGTAACATCTAAGAGGACTGTTTTTCCCTTAGAACTAACTGGCAGAGAACTTAGCAATTGTTCTCTAATTATTGGCCACCTGCCATTACTTTA
Organism: Leucopleurus acutus; assembly: GCF_964270905.1. Lineage (NCBI taxonomy): Eukaryota > Metazoa > Chordata > Mammalia > Artiodactyla > Delphinidae > Leucopleurus > Leucopleurus acutus. Next base: position 26,533,306 of record NC_139158.1, read on the forward strand.
GAACAGAGCCCACAGGTAGAATTATGAACACAAGTACCCTTCTTAAAAAGCCTTCAAAGGTTTCCCACTTCCTCACACCCAACCCCAAGCACTCTTGACTCCAGCATCAGATTATCCTTTCCCAAATGTGTTGCCAGCAAGCCACGGACTGACTGTTAAACCTCTGAGCCTTTCTGTTGATGATTTTCCCCCATGCATGGAATGTTCTTCTCATCTTCCTCAACCAATAGACACCTACTTTAGGATCCAATTCAAAAATTCCTCACCCTGTATTCTGGAAGACTGTGAGTAGACTCATGTTACAGCTCACTGTGTTAGTTATTCCTAGATCTGTCTGCCTTGATCAACAGTGAGCACTTGGAGAGCAGGGGCACCTTCTCTCTGAATCCCCAATGCCTAATGGAATGCCTGGCACTTGCTAGAAATTCAGTAAATGCCGGGTCAGTGAATTAATTATTTGAAAGGCACTGCATGGCTCTTCCTGTCAAAAATAATTATTCCACTAAAAATTATCAGGTAGACACCAGCCTACCCCTTCTCCTTCCTTGTCTAAAATTTTCTCCTCTTTAGAGAACAGGGTCTCTAAACTTTCTGATGGCAAGGTCTGCATCCTTTCATGTTTATAGGCATTTACCATTATTCCTGGCACTTAGTAAGTGCTCCTTTAAGAATTACATGGAGAATTATTTCGATCATATGAATTACTTGAAAGAATTAATGGGAAAAATGATCTTTTTCAATAATACTAAATCTTTAACTTCTGGAATTATTATGGTTTGTCAGTGTTTTGCTCTTAAAAAATTTTTAAAGAGATAAATGTAAATCACTGAATGTATTTCATTTTAGAATCCACGTGTCCAAACTGTACAAAATCAAGAGCTAAAATACTTTGCCCCTATGATTATCTATAGAATATATATGTGTTCATATACCTAGAGAGTGTTACACATTCTCTTAAAGGCGAATTGGAGAAAATCATAAGGAAATAAAGAGTTTGACTTCCACCTAATATTCAGTTGCATCTCACGCTGGAAATGAAACCAACCAATATGAAATTAGGATAAACACCTTCTTGAATATGTTGGTAGCATTTAAACAAGGAGCATTAACATAATTTCAAAGTATTGCTCTGCCCCCCATACTCTTCCTCCCTGCCCCCCAAGTAACTTATCAACAGGATTAGAGAGAAAGACCAGGATATTGACACTCAGCACTTAACCCCCTGAGAAGCAGGGTCACCAATTTTGACCTTCACATGATCTTTTCTACCATTCCAATTGCCAAGGGTTTGGGAGTTAAGTGAACTTCCTCCTCAATAACTTTAACCACAAAATTCATCCAATAGGTCAGAATAAAGGGTCTTGGGATTTAATAGAAAGTGCATACGATTTAGTACAAATAACCAAATGTTTTCCAAATTTCAGAATCTTTCCGAGTTTCACTCTACAATTAATTTTTACCTTTACATTGACTCATGTAAAGTATTTTTTACTTAAATAAGTGGATTTCAAAAAAGAACCATCACTATTGTATCAATAAATAGAGAAACCAGTATTACTGGGCATGAATAGAAGTTATCCACTGAAATAACTTTGTTAACACAAATGGTATTAAATTCTAGGTGGGTGCAGGTGTTGCCTACCAAAGTGTTACAGAGGTGTTAGAGATCACTAACTCCAAACTAAGGGCATTCTCCTTGATATAATCAGAAAGATTGAAAAAAGAATTGAAAAGGGAATAACTTTCCCACTGGAAGGCTCACTGCTATTTGTGCTGCGTCCCTGTACCACCTAAAATCATCTTGTTTCAGAAACACTGCAGAGTCCCCCCACCTTAGAGGCCCTGAAGGAAGGTAATTAACACCCTCTCCACACCAAGTCGAAATAAAGCCTCAGGCTGGGAAAGCCATAAAACCTTAACAGCAACTCATCCACTCAGAGCACTAGGTTTCAAAAATCTACCAAAGTTCAAATGATCTAATCCCTGAAGGAAGAGGCCACTTCACCTCCAGTAACTTAATGTTTTTGAAGAGAGGGGGTTGAGGAAACCACCAGAACATGGACCCGGCAACAGTTAAGGAATACTGCAGGTATTCCTCCAAAGTCACTTACTTGGTGGAGGCCTTAGGGCCACTCGGAGGGCTGGGGTCTGGTTCTGTGCTAGAGAGAGCGACTCCTCCTCTCCGGGACGGGGGTGGGCGCCCTGCCGGGGGGCACTGACTGCTGGGCTTGAGCAGCTGGGGACTCAGGGAGCAGGGATGCAGTGTCAGGGGGGTTCTGACTTAGCTCCTGGCCCGCTGGTGGTGGGGTCTCAAAAGCAACTGGCTCTCTGTGAAACTCCTGGGCAGATGGAGACTGGCTTGGTCCAATCCTCTGGACTAAGGAGCTGCTCTGGGAGGTCTGTTGGGTGTGATACATGGCCTGAAAGTCCTGGATAGCCTGGGCCGCCTGAAGGTCCACAGGTTGGGTCTGAAAAGACTGGGTGGGCAGCAGCTGGAGCAGAGAGACCTGGGTGGCCAGACCCTGGGATTGGGAAGCCTGAAGAAGTGGTGGCTGAGTTTGACAGGCCTGAGCAAGATTCTGGAGCTGGCTCTGTGAAGCCACAGGCACCAGGAGGTGGCTCTGAGAGGTAAGGATGGTCAGAGGCTGACTTGTAGAGGACAAAGGGACAGCAGGCAGGCTCTCAGAGGCAAAGAGGACCGGAGGCTGAGTAGTAGAAGCCAAGGAAGCTACAGGCTGGCTCTTAGAAGTCAGAATAGGTAGAGGCTGGCTAGCAGAGGCCAAGGGGGCAGCAGGCTGGCTCACAGAGGCAAGAGTAACTGCAGGGGGCTGGCTCGTAGAGGCCAAGGAAACTACAGGCTGGGTCTCAGAGTTCAGAATAGGCAGAGGCTGGCTAGCAGAGGCCTCGGGGACTATGGGCAGGCTCTTAAAAGCCAGGATGGCTGGAGTGAGAGGCTGGTCCAGAGGAGATGGAGTGAATGGCTGCACCAGATGGGTCCATGGTCCTTTAACAAACCTTGGGAGACTAGCGTCAGTGCCTAGGGGACCCGCACTGGGGCCCAAGGAGCAAACTCCCTTTAAACTTTTGACAGCTTCAGGTTTGGGGAGATCCTCGCTGCCAAAGTCCTGAGCGTCGCCGCTCTCCTTGGCACCTTCCATCCCGTCTTTGTCCTGGTCTAGCTGGTTTTCGACCTGGCCCGTGACGGTCATATCCAGAGCACTCCCTTGCAGGAACCTCTGGCGGTGCCGCCGCCGCGGCCGCATCCGCATAAAGGTGTTGGAAACGCTGCCCATGTTGAAAGAGAAACGGTTGCTGATGGTCTGGCTCAGGACTTCCAGCGTGGTGGCGGAAGGCAGGTGGTAGGGCCTGTTCAAGGGTTCTTCAGAAGACAGTTCGATGTTACCGCTGTACCAGAAAACCCACCAGAGGAGGCTGAGGAAGATGATGATGGAACCCAGGTAAAGCAACAGGTCGTAGAAGAGCAGATCGGCGAAGACCCCGGTGAACATCACGGTCGCGCCCACCGTGTCGAAGGCGACGCCCAACCAAAAGAAATGCTTGCAACGGCCCAGACCACACCGCTTCTTGGTCCTGTCGACGTCGTTAACCGAAAGCTCCATGAGCTCCCACTGTCGCCGCCACCAGGTCCGCAAAAGCGACCAGGCAGGCGGCACCGCCACAGGCCAGCTGTGGCCGCTTGGTCCCCATGGCAACGCCTTGGGGGCGAGCCAAGCAGGAGGCGGGGCGAGAGGGCGGGAAAGAGAAGCCGCCGCTCACCTGTTCTGAGGAAAAAAAAACGGGCGCGTCCCCAGATCCTGGCGCATGCGCGGTACGCCCCGTCGCCCGCGGGGCCGGCTTCTCCGCATGCGCAGTGCTCCCTCCCTGTGCTACCCTCGCGTGTTCGTTCCCTCGGGGATCCTCGGAGAGTAGAGAGTTTACCTCTCTTGACCGTCGTCTGTTGTCCCCGCCGTAGGGAGGGGGAACGTATCTACATTCCTTTCCCCTCGCTCCCACCTTCCAGAACGAGGGCGACATCCTGAAGGAGAGCAAAAGGCAAGGACCCTCTTCTAGGAATTTCCCCTCCTCAGCTAGGAGTACAGCTTGGTCTCAGGTATTGCCACCTTCAGAGTTAAAGGCTTTTCTTTGTTTTGGTGAAGAATTGGCTAGATTAGGGTCTGTTGATAGATATCTTAATTCCGATCTTATCTGTTTGCCTCCTAGTGACTGAACTATTACATACTTCTACTGGTTAATAGCTGGCCTAGAGGTGAATTCCCCTACCCATCCCCGTGTCTTCAGTTTCTTCCCTTTTAGTTTTCCTTACAAAGTTTTTTTTTGTTTGTTTGTTTTTTTTGGCGGTATGCGGGCCTCTCACTGCAGTGGCCTCTCCCGCCGCGGAGCACAGGCCCCGGACGCGCAGGCCCAGCGGCCATGGCTCACGGAACCAGCCGCTCCGCGGCATGTGGGATCTTCCCGGACCCGGGCACGAACCTGTGTCCCCTGCATCGGCAGGCGGACTCCCAACCACTGCGCCACCAGGGAAGCCCCCTTACAAAGTTTTTTTGATGCTCCCTGTGGCATGCGGGATCGAATCCGTGCCCCCTGCAGTGGAAGCACGGAATCGTAACCACTGGACCGCCAGGGAATTCTATTTTGCTTACAGTTTTAAAGTAGTTGAAAAAATATTGAAAAATTGGTGTATTAAAACTCATAACATTGGAGGACTTCCCTGGTGACGCAGTGGTTAAAAATCCGCCTTCCAATGCAGGGGACACGGGTTCGAGCCCTGGTCCAGGAAGATCTCACATGCTGCGGAGCAACTAAACCCCTGCACCACAGCTACTGAGCCTGCACTCTAGAGCCTGTGAGCCACAACTACTGAAGCCCTGGCGCCTAGAGCCTGTGCTCTGCAGCAAGAGATGCCACCCCAATGAGAAGCCTGCGCACCGCAAGGAAGAGTAGTCCCTGCTCGCTGCAACTAGAGAGAAAGCCCACAAGCAACAAGGAAGACCCAACAGAGACATAAATAAATAAATTAATTAAATAAAAATTACTTTAAAACCCCCCACAAAACTCACAATATTGGGACTTCTCTGATGGTGCAGTGGTTAAGACTCCAGGCTCCCACTGCAAGGGGCACAGTTTCACTCCCTGGTCAGGGAACTAGATCCCACGTGCATGCTGCAACTAAGGGTCTGTATGCCACAATTGAGGAGCCTGCATGCTGCAGCTAAGACCCAGTGCAACCAAATAAATATTAATATTAAAAAGTCGTGCTCAGTTATTACATTCTATTTAAAAAAAAAAACTTCACAACAGTATTTTAAGTATTTATACCAAAACCAGAATTTATTACAATTTTATATTCCTGGTCTTAATGGAAGCAAACATCAATAATACTATTAAAATATACTTATTAGTATATCTCATTTTCAATGGAGATTGTCTTTTTTTACAATTTTTCATGAGCCAGTAATTGTCTTTAACTTTTTTTTTTTTTTTTTTTGGCTGCACCTCAGGGCTTGTGGGATCTTAGTTCCCCCACCAGGTATCAAACCGGCCCCAACAGTGAAAGCGCCGAGTCCTAACCACTGGACAACCAGGGAATTCCCAAACCACAGGATGTTTCTGAGTAAATAATTTTTTAAAAGTTATTTTTTTTATGAAAGGAATGTTTGCTTTACTTACCTGATAGTAAAAAGTAGTTCTTATACAGGAACACAGATCAAAGCCTTTCAGCACAACCAGCAAGTGTGGCTGCTCTTTGATATGAGGTAGGGTCTTGATTGGGTCATTTTAAGAATATAGTTTCTCAGAGGAAGATGTTTTCACACCTCAGATTAGTATTTTTTCTTAAGTCAATAACTTAATGAACTTAATTATTCATTTATTGGCTAAGAAGGAATTCATTAACCAGAGGAAACATGAGCAATTACTTGTCCAGTAACCAACATGATACTAACTGGGTTTAAATTTCAGAAATAATAGATTTCTTTTACACTGATAACGCCTTTTAGCTGGGAGCTGTTGGTCTGTCTTTGGTTTTACATACTGTTAATATACCATGACAAATGATGTGACATACTTTAAGCCGCAATTTTTTTATTGCAGTATAGTTGATTTACAATGTTGTGTTAATTTCTGCTGTACAGCAAAGTGATTCATATATATATACAGGGTTAGCCAAAAAGTTCGTTCAGGGCTTCCCTGGTGGCGCAGTGGTTGAGAGTCCACCTGCTGATGCAGGGGACACAGGTTCGTGCCCGGGTCCGGGAAGATCCCACATGCCGCGGAGCGGCTGGGCCTGTGAGCCATGGCCACTGAGCCTGTGCGTCCAGAGCCTGTGCTCCGCAATGGGAGAGGCCACAAGAGTGAGAGGCCCGCGTACAGAAAAAAAAAAAAAAAAGTTCGTTCAGGTTTTTCCATAAGAATATATATATTCTTAGCACAGGGATATCAGCTCGGTGCTTTGTGACCGCCTGGAGGGGTGGGATAGGGAGGGTGGGAGGGAGGAAGATGCAAGAGGGAAGAGATATGGGAACATATGTATATGTATAACTGATTCACTTTGTTATAAAGCAGAAACTAACACACCATTGTAAAGCAATTACACCCCAATAAAGATGTTAAAAAAATTAAAAAATATATATATATTCTTTTTTACATTCTTTTCCATTATGGTTTATCACAGGATATTGGATATAGTTCCCTGTGCTATACAGTAGGATCTTGTTGTTTATCCATTCTATATATAATAGTTTGCATCTGCTAATCCCAACTCCCAATCCATCCTTCCTCCACTCCCCCCTCCTTTGACAACCACAATTGTTCTCTATGTCTGTGAGACTGTTTCTGTTTCATAGATAAGTTCATTTGTGTCATATTTTAGATTCCATATGTAAGTGATATATGGTATTTGTCTTTCTCTTTCTGACCTACTTCATTTAGTACGATAATCTCTTGGTCCATCCATGTTGCTGCAAATGTATGCTGGATGTCTTAACTCTGCCTACATGTTAGAATCACTTGGAGAATTTTTAACAAATGCTGATGCCTGGGCCCCAGCCCCAGAGATTCTATTTAATTACTCTCGGGTAGGGTCCCAGCATCAGCATATTAAAAAATAATCTTCCTAGGTGAATCTAACGTGCAACCAAAATGGAAAATTCTTGATTTAAACATTCCTCAGAGGTCAACTGATAGTTTAGAAGAGTGGAATGAACGACCATCGAGATTTAAAAGTTGAATCTATTTTACTTATTTGATTACTTGTCTTTCCCTGCATTCCAAGCTACATGCTTCATGAGAGCAGGAACTAAGTCTTATTCATCTTGGTATCCCCACAGCCTAGCATAGAACTTGGCATATAATCTCTTAATGAAGTATTTTTGAATGAAGGAAGAAATAATAGGACTTGGTAGTTGATTGGACATGGGATGATGCAGATAGTGGAGTCAAATATGTATTTATTATTTTACTTGTTTATTGGGCATATAGAACCCTGGAGAGCACTTGGGAAGAAGGAGTGTGTCTTGTGGGCTAATAACCAGGCCTCTGAAAGCGTTATCAAGGCCTTGGTAGCTTTCAGATTTGAGGTCCCTCACTCCCAAGTTCATCCTATGAAGTCCTCAAATCTGTAGCTAGTACCAGAGGCTGGGTGCATTTCCAATAGGATTAGAAGTTGGACTTTGGGGTAAATTATTAAGTAATTAATCAGGAAACTTTTACATTATGAGTAAAAAGAAATCTTGTGAAGAAAAAAAAATCTTAAAGAATGTGCAAATGGTTGTTAGAGGTATCCACTATGGGAAATGGGATTGTTAGGGAGGAATTTAACTTTTTACTCTTATGTACCCATTTATCATTAAATAGTGAACTTCTTTGTCTCTTGTTACCATTTTTGGCTTAAAGTCTATTTTGTCTGCTTTAAGTGTAGCTATCCCTGCTTTCTTTTAGTTTCCACTTGCATGGAATGTCTTTTTCCACCCCTTCACTTTGATCCTTTGTGTGTCCTCAAAGCTGAAGTGAACCTCTTGTAGGCAGCATGTAGTTGTGCTGTTTTTCAATCCATTCATCCACTCTGTGTCTTTTGATTGGAGAATTTAGTCCATTTATATTTAACATAATTAATGATAGCTCTGGACTTACTATTGCCATTTTGTTAATTGTTTTCTGGACATTTGGTAGTTCCCTTTTTCCTTTCTCCCTTTCTTGCTGCATTCCTTTTTGAATTGATTATTTTCTATAGTGGTATGCTTTGATTCCCTTCTCTTTATCTTTTGTGAATCTACTGTAGGTTTTTGCTTTGTGTTTACCATGAGGCTTACATATAACATCCTATAGGTATAACCATCTCTTTTACACTGATAACAATTTAACTTCAATGACAGACAAAAACTCTACCTCTCTACTTTCCCCTTTTATCTTTTTGATGTCACAATTTACGTCTTTTTATTTTGTGTATTCATTAACAAATTATTGTAGTTCTCAGACATTATTTCTTCAAATAAGCTTTCTGCCTCCTTCTCCCTCACTTTTCCTTCTGGAACTCCAGTAATTTGAAAAATGTTTCTCTCTCTCTTTTTTTTGATGTAACCCATAGAACGCATAGGCTTTCTTCATTCTTTTCTCTTTGATCTCCTTGAACTGGATAATCTCTAAATTCCTCTCTTCTATCTCACAGATTCTTCTGTGTGATCCATCTGCTGTTGCTCTCTATTGCATTTTGTGAATAATTTTTTTTTTTTTTTGTCTGTGTTGGGTCTTTGTTGCTGCACGCGGGCTTTCTCTAGTTGCGGCGAACGGGAGCTACTCTTTGATGTGATGCTCAGGCTTCTCATTGTGATGGTTTCTCTTGGTGTGGAGCATGGGCTCTAGGTGCACAGACTTCAGTAGTTGTGGCACATGGGCTCAGTATTTGTGGCTCGTGGGCTCTAGAACACAGTCTCAGTAGTTGTGGCGCATGGGCTTAGTTGCTCCAAGGCATGTGGGATCTTCCCGGACCAGGGATCGAACCCGTGTCCCCTGCATTGGTAGGTGGATTCTTTTCTTTTTTTTTTAATTGGGGTATAGTTGTTTCACAATGTTGTGTTAGTTTCTATTGTACAGCGAAGTGGAGTTCCCTGTGCTATACAGCAGTTCTTATTAGTTATCTATTTTATACATATTAGTGTATATATGTCAAGCCCAATATCCCAATTCATTCCCCCCTGCCCTCCCCACAGGGAGATTCTTAACAACTGTGCCACCAAGGAAGTCCCTTTATTGCATTTTTCATTTCGTTCATTGTGTGCTTCAGCTCCAGAACTTCTGTTTGGTTCTTTTTTATGATTTCTCTCTCTTTGTTAAACCTCTCATTTTATTTGTATATTGTTTTCCAGATTTCATTGAATTGTCCTTCTGTGTTTCCTTGAAGCTCATTGAGTTTCTTTAAAACAGCTATGTGAATTCTTTATTGGATGAATTGAAGATCTCTGTGTCTTTGGGTCTTGATACTGGAAGATTATTTTGATCCTCTGGTGGTGTGATGTTACCTTGATCTTTTATGTTCCTTGGAGTTTTGCTTTGCTATCTTCACATTTGAAGTAGCAGTCATCTTCTCCAGTCTTTACTAACTGCCTTCTGAAGAGAGATGCCTTCTATTGGCCAGGCTAGAGATTCTGAGACGTTCTCAGACCTTATATGGGTACACATGCTCCATGCTTCTTGCTCCCTCTTGTGGCAGAACTCTTAAGCTTCTATGCCTTCTCTGGATGCTGCAAAGTTCTGACCGCTTCTCTTTCGTTTTCCCAAAGAAGGTGCTAAAGCTTTAGCACCACCAAGCCTGTGGTCTGTCCCCAGCCCACAGATTCAGGCTGGCTTTCTGTGTGTGTCCACTAGCAATGCATCAAAGTTTGTTCTCGCTGCTGCTGTCAGGAGCACACACAGGGACCTGGCCCCAAAGGGGTGGTGTGGTGTGGGTGAGGCACCTGGGGCACTGAGGGTGACGATGGACCACTTCGCAAGTGAGACATTCCCAGCGACGACGTATGGGTGGGCTTCCCGATGGAGTCCCTTTGCAGCTAGTAGGATTTGCATCCCTTTAAAGCCCTCAGAATCCTATCTCCACTCTCCCGGCCTCTTCCCGCGCTCCAGTCATGTAGTTCAGGATTCTGTACTGTGGATAGGGCAAGAGAGGAATGAGCCCCTTGGGCTGCATCCTGCACAACTGGGAAGGCTGGGCACTCACTCATATGCTTTCCCTTTCCCCTGTGGGCCGAGGAAATCTCTCTTGGCACCAGGTTGGGCTGCCTTGGGGGAGGAATGATGTGGGTAGAGTCAAGCGGTTCCTCTTACTCTCTCCATTGGTCCAGACCTGTATTTTTTTGCTCCTTTCATGTCCTAGAACTTTTCATCTGGAAAGCTGGACTTCAACAAAGGCTCTCTCACCCCTGGTTGATTCTAGGGACTCCCAGACCACAGCAGAGAGAATCTGGAGCCAGTTCATGGGCCACTGTAGGGTCTATAGCTGGGACCAAGGTCTGTCTGCCTATTACTTGAGCAGAGGTTGGCAAGACTCCTCCTGCATCCCTTGGCCTATGGTGCTGGATCCCACAGCTCCCTCAGTGGCACCTTTGTCCATGGATGGATGCCAAATTTTTGCTGTTGGTTAGGGTAAGGGACAAAAATGAGGAATGTCTATGCCACTCTGATGCCAACATCACCTACCCCATTTTGACTACCTTTACGTCTACAATTCAGTGGCATTAAGTATGTTCACACTGCTGTGCAACCATCACCATTATCCGTCTCCAGAACTTTATCTTCCCAAACTGAAAGTCTATACCTATTCAATGGTAACTCTTCATCATCCCCTCCCCATCAGCACCTGGTAATCACTATTCTACTTTCTGTCTCTATGACTTTGACTATTCTAGGTACCTTTCATTTAAGAGGAATCCTACAATATTTGTCCTTTTGTGTCTGGTTTTTTTTTTCAGTTAGCATCCATGTTGTTCAAGGTCTGTAGATTTTCTAGCATGTGTCAGAATTTCTTTCTTTTTTAAAATTTTATTTTTATCTTATTTATTTATTAAAAAATTTTTTTTGGCTGTGTTGGGTCTTCATTGCTGCGCGCAGGCTTTCTCTAGTTGTGGTGAGCAGGGGCTACTCTTCATTGCGGTGCGCGGGCTTCACATTGTGGTCGGTGGCTTCTCTTGTTGTGGAGTACGGGCTCTAGGTGCGCAAGCTTTAGTAGTTGCAGCGTGAGGGCCCTAGAGCATGTGGGCTTCAGTAGTTGCGGTGCATGGGCTCAGTAGTTGTGGCAGGTGGGCTCTAGGGTGCGTCGGCTTCAGTAGTTGTGGCGCACGGGCTTAGTTGCTCCGCAGCATGTGGGATCTTCCTGGACCAGGGCTCAAACCCGTGTCGCCTGCACTGGCAGGCGGACTCTTAACCACTGTGCCACCAGGGACGTCCCTTCATTCCTTTTTAAGGCTAAAAATATTCCATTGTATAGATATACATTTTGTTTATTCATTCATCCACTGATGAATATTTGGGCTGTTTCTCCCTTTTGGCTATCCTAGCTTTCTTCTTGGCACTGTTGACATTTGCTCCTTGTTATGGACTGAATTATGTCCTGCCAACATTCATATGTTCAAACCCTAGTGTGACTTTCTTTGGAGAGAAGGCCCATAAGGAGGTCATAAAGATTAAGGTAATAAGGGTGAAGCCTTAAGCCAACAGGGCTGATGTCCTTATAAGAAGGGGAAGGGACCCCAAAGATTTCTCCCTCCACGTGCACAGAGAGGAGTCCATTTGAGGACACAACCAGAAGGTGGCCACCTACAAGCCAGGAAGAGAATCCTCACCAGAAACCAAGTCTGCCAGCATCTCAGTATGAGATTTCTAGCCTCCAAAACTGCGAAAGTTTCTGTTGTTTAAGCCACTCAGTCTCCGGTGTTTTGTTATGGCAGTCCAAGCAGACTACTACAGACTATCCTGGGTAACTCTTTGTTGTGGGAAGGCTGTCTTTTATACAGTAGGACATTTTGCAAGCACCTCTGGGCTCTAATTGTGGGTAGACGCCAGTAGGACCTTCCTCTCCACCCCCAGGTTGTTGTGACAACCAAAAATGGCTCTAGACATAGCCAAGTGTTTCCTAGGAAGCAAAACTGTCCCAGTGGATTACCACTGCTGTAGAGGAATCGAAACATGTCTATCCAGCCCTGAAAGTCCTGGCCCAGTTGCTTTCCTTTTCATAGTGGGTGGCTGTGAGAGAAGGAAAAATATCCTGTGGGAGAAAGAGGCAAAGAGCTTAGGCTTCAGCCCACATTTCTGTTATCATCAGGCAATATCAGGATCCTGAGAAAGGACAAAAGACATATTCATCCTACCCACGTCATTTCTGTTTAACGAACAGGGATTATGGTACTGATTTTGTTGATGTTTTCTTGGTCCCACCTAACTTGTGCTCTGTAAGTAGCAAAAGCTATTAAAACTGGGTCATCTTTAACTTCTAATTGATGACTTGGTTGATGTTAAATGGAATAGGAATTTTGCCCTATTTATTCTAGAGAACACTGATTGTTGGATTTAGGAAAGGTTTAGTAAACTGGCTCTGAAGAATTTCTCCCTAAACCCACCTCTTCTGTTGGTTATTTATTGTATCACTAACATGTGGAGAGAACTTGGAATAATTAAGAAGAATCTTTCCCTCTGCCCCAAATACAATCTCAGAAAAGCTTTTCTGAAAATGGAAATGAACTGAATAGAAGCAAGGTCTTTGTTGCTATATCTTAAAAACTAAAATTTTTTTCAGGTTTAAGAAGAATAAATAAAATGGAGATACATTTGAGGCCTGGCTCTGCACACAAAAATGGATAATAGGCTCATTCTGGCTCTTGCATCCCAGATGAAGGTGGAGGTTCCTTCTGCAGGTAGACACCATAATGCTTTGCTTGCCTTTGACTCACCTTCTTGTTGTGCTATAATATTCATATGTTGACATATTCATGTTGTTCATATTGTTGACATATTCATAATTGTTATATTCATAACATATTCATATGTTCCTGCATCGGAACCCAGAGAAGGAACAGTCTAAGGATAAAACTTCTCCAGTCTTTAGCTGACAGAGCCATTCCAATCGATAACAGCAAATATCCTAACATAAAGTGAATGATGAATTGGCGGTACAAAATCAAGAAACTCCTTTCATGCTGCATCTCCTGTGACAGGTGTTTAAAATAGGAGCACGTGGGATCCCAGCCACAGCGGATTTTTGCTGGTGGCAGAAAGACGAGAAAAAGAATTGGAAGAATTACCATTGAAAGGTTGACTGAAGAACTCATTTCAGAAGGACATTGTTTTCAATATGAAGTTTATTTGTACCCATAAGGAGCATGACTGATCAGACTAGAGTTCTACTCTATCTAGTTTTCTGGATATCGATAAAGAAGATAGTGTTCTAGGATCATCTTGATTACCTCCCATGAAAGATGCTCAAGAGAAGAGAATGCCCAGCTTGAATTCTGTATGGCTTTAGACAACTTCAGGAAGTAATCTGTTATTGAGTAAATCCTAGTGAACTTTTCTACTTTATAAAAACAAACATATGATCAAGAGAAAGTAAAGTCCATATGAACTTAAAAACCAACAGTTTGAGCCGCAATCATTGTATATCTGGATAGTGATCTGTAATTACTTCGTGTGGGTGAAATGTCTATAGGATTTGCTATTCTGAACTTTATTTTTTGATTTAAAACTTTTTTTATTTTTAATTTTTATTGAAGTATAGTTGATTTACAACGTTGTTTTAGTTTTACGTGTACAACAAAGTGATTCACTTACATATATATATTTTCTTTATGGTATATCCATATATGTGTATACATATACATATATATTAATTTTCAGATTCTTTTCCATTATAGATTATTAGAAGATATTGAGTATAGTTCCCTGTGCTAAACAGTAGGACCCTGTTGGTTTGCACTTTCTCTAAATACAAACATGTCCTAAGGTTTCAGTGTTAGCAGGTATTTGTTGTTAAACAATCAGGTAGGCAGCCGAGATAGCATGGTTATTTAGTAAATTCAGTGCAAGGAAAAGGCTTCTTGGGGCCGTATTTACACACCAGGCCATGGGGATTTGACAGAACAGAGGAACTCCATCCCCTTGGGCAAGTTACCTCTGTAACCTCAGTTTCTTCACTAGTAACAATACCCGCCTCATTTGGCATTTGAGAGCATTAAATTAGCAGGCCTAGGAGAGTGCCTGGCATAACAGCTAATGTCTATTAACTTGTTTCAGGCCTGTCTCCCATAGAGCCAGAATTTGCAGCCAGCTGAGTGGAGAGGTGAAATCTGTCCTTATCTACCATTTTCTGAATCTGAACAAGTCAGATTCTTCCCTGAGGCACGGGTGCCAGGGAAGGAGTTGGAGGCCTCATCTGACAACTTTCAGGTGGACTTACTCTAAAGCCGAAGTACATGCAAGTACAAGAATGGAAACAACTCAGAGGGCTAATCTTTTCGGTATCAAGCCTAGAACTTTTGAGATTTGATTTCTGACCCCCAAGTTACAGGTCTTCAGCCCCTGTGGTTCAGTGGAAAGGTGCAGAAGTGGAAGCTCTAGGCTGTCTCTGGTAGACACCCCCTTTGTAGTATGTGCTACATACTTTCTTTTCTCATTTATTTCAGTTTCCCCAAGGAGATGATCGGAACACTCATGTGCTCTCTTCTCCAAGACTTCTAGACCCTAGTTATCCTTTAAAATTTGTCATTGGACACTTGCATTTATGCATTTCACCTTTTTTCCCAATAAAATCTCAGTACAGAGAAAAGCCCTAAACAGACCCTTTGATAAACTTGCAACCTAATGAGAAGCTTATTTCATCAAGTTCTACAAAATAATTGTGCTTATCCAAGAAATTTGCAGATGCCCTTTACACACTTTTTTTTTTTTTTTTTTTTTTTTTGCGGTACGCGGGCCTCTTACTGTTGTGGCCTCTCCCGCTGGGGAGCACAGGCTCCGGATGCCGCTCTGCGGCACGTGGGGTCCTCCCAGACCGGGGCACGAACCCGTGTCCCTTGCATTGGCAGGCAGACTCACAACCACTGCGCCACCAGGGAAGCCCCCCTTTACACACTTTTAACAATGCTTTTAAAGTTTAGGACAACTTCATAATGCGGTCTAGAGTTGTAGAAAGCATATCAGATTAGGGATCTGAGGACAGGGCTTCAAAATTTGCAAAAACACCTGGACACTGAGATGCAGACATGTCAGCTATATGAAGCCTTGCCTTCAAACAACAGCTATTTAATTAAATTTGTGCAATAAAGCTTTATTGGTGAGACTGTAGAGGTGGACACAGGTGACAATGTGAGAATGGATGGAGAGATGACAGAGAATAAACAGGAATGGGTCCTAGCAATATGTGGGTTAGTCCTAAGACACAAATGGCATATTTTAGGCAGAAGTAGGAAACATATTCTAGCTGGATATAATATATAAAATATTCAAGGCAGCATGGAGTGATGCAGGATCATATATGAGTAATGACAAGTAACTTAGCATGGCTACGGTGGAAACTGGGTTCTGTAAAGAGGGGAGAGACCAGAAAGTAACAAGCTGGAGAGGTAGGCAGGGCCCAGATAATATGGAACTTTATAACCAGTTCATGATTGGGGGTTTGATCCTGAAAGCAGAACAAATCTTCATGAGTTTTTTTTTTTTTTTTGCGGTACGTGGGCCTCTCACTGTTGTGGCCTCTCCCGTTGCGGAGCACAGGCTCCGGACGCACAGGCTCAGCGGCCATGGCTCACGGGTGCAGGTGCTCCGCGGCATGTGGAATCTTCCCGGACCGGGGCACGAACCCATGTCCCCTGCATCGACAGGCAGACTCTCAACCACTGCACCACCAGGGAAGCCCCTCTTCATGACTTTTAAGTGGGCCTGGGCTGTCCAAACTCTATATATTCCAAAGGTCTTTAGGACTGGTCCTTGACCACTCTTTGGAGATAACTTCTGAGCTTGGAATATGCCACCTGAGAAGAGTATTTTGTATACCTGGGCTTTGGACCACACCATATAGCTTACACTAATAATGTGATTTATGGTGAGTGCCTATTTTTGTATACTTAGGGGCTTTAGGCTACACTACATCAGTTTGACCTTGGTGGGGAGGGCTGGAGACTGTGCCTACATGCCTACATAACTGACCCCCAATAAGAACCCTGGACACCAGGGCTTGGGTGAGCTTCCCTGGTCAGCAACACTTCACACATGTTGTGAAAAGGCTGGGAAAATTAACTGCTGTCTGTGCTCCTCCACTGGGAAAAGATAGTTGGAAGCTTGTGCCTGGTATATCCTAGACTCTGCCTTATATGACTTTTTCCTTTGCCGATTTTAATCTGTATCCTTTAACAATAATAAACCGCAACCATCAGTATAACAGCTATTCTGAATTCTGTGAGCCCTTCTAGTGAATTATCAAACTGAGGATGTTCTTGGGCACCCCACACACAAGACATAAAAAACAACATTTACATTTAACATTTAAGAATTAATACATTTGGTCATGAGAATGATGGACTTGAGGGGGCTGTTATTAGGGAGTCCAGAAAGGCCTCAATGAAAGGAGACATAAAGGCCTCAATGAAAGCAGTATTAGTAGAGACGGGAGTGTTGATGACAAATGAAAAAGCCTTGATGACCGATGGTGTGTGCAGGGGAAGTTGGGGAGTAAGTGGTGTAGGAATTGGGATCAGCTGTCTTGAGTAACTGCACTTATAGTAGCTACATTTTCTAAGATTGGATGCACAGGAAAGGACCAGTTCTGGAATAAGAAGGATGAATTCTGCTGCAGGCATGTCAGAATTAAATGCTTGGGCAAGATCTAGGTAGATAGGTCTAAGGGGAACATCTCCAATCTGAGATAGATGTAACCAGGTGTGGGAAACATCCTCAACCAGAAAGTAGCTGAGGCTATGGAATAAGAAAGATCACCCTGAAGAAATATGCAGAGAGCAATGAGAAGAGAGTCAAGTCCAGCACCTAATGGCACACTGGCTGGTTGTTTAACACCCATGTCTTCTGTAAGACAAGGGGCCGTGCTGGCTCTTCTCTACTAAATTTCTCCTTACCTATGAAGGTCCTCTGGCTTTCCTCCAACTCAACAGAACACTTGTCTATTTCTTGCAGATTTAGTGCCTGTCATATCATAGTTACTCAAATACTTCTTTAACAGGGCGATTCTGAAACAAATTAAGAACAGCTACTACAGGGGGACCTCCCTGGCGGTCCAGTAGTTAAAACTTCGCCTTCCAATGCAGGGGGTGCGGGTTCGATCCCACATGCCTCGCAGCTAAAAAACCAAAAAACATAAAACAGAAGCAATATTGTAACAAATTCAATAAAGACTTTAAAAAGCATCCACATCAAAAAAAAAAAAAAAGAAAAAAGAACAGCTACTACAGGAAAGAGGTAACATTTTTGGCTACCAGGGTTGAAATCCTATGATTAGATGAGAAAATCATCACTCATTTAAGTGCCACGTACAGTTTGTCAGCTGGAAACAGTTATAAAAGTTGAGAAGTTGGGCGTGGGAGGGCAGAAAGACATGCACAAGCCAGAAGGACTCTACTACCTTTTAGAGTTGGTAACTCTTTTACAGTAGATGAGGAATCTCTTAAGTTATGTCTAACTCAGCTATTGCCAGCACTCAAGTATTTCTTTGATGGTGTTCCACAGAATGCTCATCCCCAGAGAGATGCTTCACAAATAGAAAGTTTCTTTGTCAAGTGGGTTTGCGAAATGCTACATATGCCTGGAGTTTCATCATGCACAAGAGTACTCTAAAGACTCTGGGAGGGCTTCCCTGGTGGCGCAGTGGTTAAGAATCCGCCTGCCAATGTAGGGGACATGGGTTCGAGCTCTGGTCCGGGAAGATCCCACATGCCACAGAGCACCTAAGCCTGTGCACCACAACTACTGAGCCTGCGCTGTAGAGCCCACGAGCCACAACTACTGAAGCCCATGTGCCTGGAGCCCATGCTCCTCAACAAGAGAAGCCACTGCAATGAGAAGCCCATGCACCGCAACGAAGAGTAGCCCCTGCTCGCCACAACCAGAGAAAGCCCACACACAGCAACAAAGACCCAATGCAGCCAAAAATAAAAATAATAAATAAATTAATTAAAAATAAATAAATAAACAAAAGTAGAAGCTTTAATCTTTTCTCCCACACCCCAGTGCATTTTCTTGTTTATTCCCTATGGTTCATGCACCTCTCTATGAAGACCCTAGATGATGTCCTGCCCCCTCCATTTCAGCTCTGACCTGCAAAATGGGTGAGAGGGAAAACCTTACATCCTTTATGAGAGTGGAGTTTTAAACTGAAGTAGAATTTTTTAAAAAGACTTCATTTTTAAAAAGCAGTTTTAGGTTTATAACAAAATCGAGAGGAAGGTACAGAGATTTCCCAAATACCTCCTGCCCTTGCACATGGGTAGCCTCCCCCGTTAGTAACATCACCTACCAGAATGATACATTTTTTTTTTCTTTTGGCCGCATCACACGGCATGTGGGATCTTAGTTCCCCAACCCGATCCCCAGGGGTCAAACCCGGGCCCCCACAGTGAAAACGCCCAAGTCCTGACAATTGGACCGCCAGGGAATTCCCAAATGGTACTTTTTTTTTTAAACCAAAGATGGACTTACATTGATACGTCATAATCATTCAAAGTCCATAGTTTACCTTAGGGTTCACTGTTGGTGTTGTACATTCTATGGGTTTGGACAAAAGTATAACAACATATATCCATCATTATAATACCTGTAAAAAACAAAATTCAACCAAGTAAATTTAAAGATCTAATTGGCTCTGTTTTAACTTACTGTATAGAGTATTTTCACTGCCCTAAAAGTCCTCCATGCTCTGCCTATTCATCTCCCCCCAGCCCCTGCAACCATGGATCATTTTGTTGTTTCCATAGCTTTGCCTTTTTCAGAATATCATATAGTTGGAATCATATGGTATGTACCCTTTTCAGATTGGCTTCTTTCACTTAGTAGTATGCACTATGGTTCTTCCATGGCTTTCCATGGCTTGATAGCTCGTTTCATTTTAGCACTGAGTAATATTCCATTGTCTAGATGTACCACAGTTTATCAGTTTACCTACTGGAAGACATATTGGTTGCCTCCAAGTTTTGGCAGTTATGGTTAAAGCTGCTAAAAACATCATGTGCAAGTTTTTGTGTGCACAGAAACTTTCATCTCCTTTGACTAAATACCAAGGGGCGTAATTGCTGGATCTTACGGTAAGAGTATGTCTAGTTTGGTAAGAAATTGCTGAACTGTCTTCCAAAGAGGCTGTACCATTTTGCATTCCTGTTAGCAATGTATGAGAATTCCTGTTGCTGCACATCCTTGCCAGCATTTGGTGTTGTCAGTGTTCTGGATTTTGGCCATTCTAATAGGTGTGTAATAGTACTGCATTGTTGTATTAATTTGCATTTCCCTGATGACATATAATGTGGTGCATCTTTTCACATGCTTCTTTGCCATCTGTATATCTTCTTTGGTGAGGTGTTTGTTAAGCTTTTTGGGCGCTTTTTATTTTATTTTATTTTATTTTTGCGGTACACGGGCCTCTCACTTTTGTGGCCTTTCCTGTTGCGGAGCACAGGCTCCGGACGCGCAGGCTCAGCAGCCATGGCTCACGGGCCCAGCCGCTCTGCGGCATGTGGGATCTTCCCGGACTGGGGCACGAACCCGTGTCCCCTGCATCGGCAGGTGGACTCTCAAGCACTGTGCCACCAGGGAAGCCCTCTTCTGCCCATTTTAAAATCAGGTTGTTTGTTTTTTGATGTTGAGTTGTATGAGCTGTTTACATATGTTGAATATTAGCCCCTTATTGGTCATATAATTTGCAAATATTTTCTCCAATTCAGTATGTTGTCATTTTGTTTTGTTGATGATTTCCTTTGCTGTGCAAAAGCTTTTAAGTTTAATTAGGTCCCATTTGCTTATTTTTGGTTTTATTTCCTTATTGCTCCTTATTGCTTTAGGAGACAGATCCAAAAGGATATTGCTACGATTTATGTCAAAGAGTGTTCTGCCTGTGTTTTCCTCTAGGAGGTTTGTGGTTTTCAGTTTTAATTTAGGTATTTAATCCATTTTGAGTTTATTTTTGTATATGGTCTTAGAGAATGCTCTAATTTCATTCCTTTACAGGTATCTGTACTGTTTTCCAGAGCACCATTTATTAAAGAGACTGTCTTTTCTCCATTGCATATTCTTGTCTCCTTTGTTGTAGAATAATTGACCATGAGTGCATGGGTTTATTTCTGGGCTCTCTATTCTGTTCCATTGATCTATGTATCTGTTTTTGTGCCAGTACCATACTGTTTTGATTACTGTAGCTTTGAAGCATAGTCAAGTCAGGGAGCATAATTCCTTCAGCTCTGTTCTTCTCTCTCAAGGTTGTTTTGGCTATTCAGGATCTGTATGATATCACTTATATGTGGAATCTAAAAATTACAATAAACTAGTGAATATAACAAAAAAGAAACAGACTCACAGATATGGAGAACAAACTGGTGGTTACCAGTGGGGAGAGGGAAGGGGGGAGGGGCAATATAGGGATAGGGGATTAAGAGGTATAAATTATTATGTATAAAATAATCTACAAGTATATATTGTACAATATGAGAATATAGCCAATATTTTATAATAACTATAAAGTATAACCTTTAAAAATTGTGAATCACTATATTACACACCTGTAACTTACATAATATTGTATATTAACTCTACTTCAATTAAGAAGCTGTACTGTTTCTGATGAAAACTTATTAAAATTGTAAGGTTGTACCCTATTTATTCCCCTATTGATAGGCATTTATGTTTTTTCCATTACTTTGCTTTTATAAAACTGTTAAAATGAATAGCCTTGAGCATATGCCATTTCATTTTTTTGCCAATATATTTTTGTGATAGATTCTTAGAATGGGATTCCTGAATCAAGAGGTAAATGCATATTGTTTTACTCTGTACTCATTAAACAACAACTCCCCTCTTCTTTCCCGCAGCCCCTGGTAACCACAGGGATATAAAGTTTTTTCAAAAACTGCAAAACAGAAACCCAAAATGGATGGGTATCTTTATCCTTATATCTGTGTCTCTGAGTTTTCAGAATAATATCAAGATAATTTTTCAATAGACAAGCTTTCTTGAATTACAGTTTATTAATCTGATTTTGTTTTAATTTTAATTTTTTTCTCTGAATCACAAGAGTTTAGGTTCTCATAGAAATTTGGAAAATAAAGATACAAAGATAAAAATAAGAATCGTGCAATTGCACCAACAGAACATAACCAGTAACCATTTCGATATGCTTCATTCATTTTCCAGATTTTTCTTCTTCACTCTTCTGCTTGTTCCAGAGACAGCCCCATGTAAGCATGTGTAGTGGGTATATGCATATAGATATGTCTATATATGGCTCTCTCTCTGTTGTATGATCTGTAAGTATAAAGGCAGTATTATACTGTAAATTTCTACTTTTTAAAGTATTTTAAAATGGCCATTAAATATTCTTCAAAAACACTCTATATTAGAATGAATGCATATTTTACATATGAAAATCTCATAATTTAACTACCTTTTAATTGTTGTATATTTAGGTTGTTTCTAGGTTTTTGCTCTTTGTTAAGGATCAACTTTGTGTATAAATCTTGTCTGAGGAGTTTATTTTCTTAGAGCTATTTCTAGAAATGAGTTGCTGGGTTAAAGGGTGTGCTGGTCTGTATCAGGATTCACTGCTCTATTATTTGTGGTCTCAAAAGCTGGAGCATGTGCATAGATTCACATGCTCCACTGTATGCATAGAGTTATTTTATCTTCTAATCATAGAAGAGCACCCACTTCGATCACCTAGAAGAAATCATTTTACTCACCAAACATTGTAGCAACCTTTTGTCATAGACCAGGATGAAAACTGAAGATGTAGTTAGACTGAGACCAACACTAGGACACAGTTAACTGATATGCTTAACTCACCCTTAGCAAGTGAGATGCTTTGGCTCCATTCACATTGTGTCATTTCCCCTCATCTCTCAGCACATTCAATGGAGGCCCCTCTGGACCAGACTTATAATTTAGGTTATTTTAAATATGTTAATTAAGGAGAGAGTAGGTCATTAGTATATTTGGTGATGGTCTCAATGCTCCAATTATTTAACATATTTGGGAACAAATTATTCTGCATAAATGAGCTTTGCAGATGATTGAGGATAACCAGTTAAAACAGTAGTTTGGGGTACAAAAGTTCCAATATTGCGAACAGATTTCCTGACTTCTTAATTATAATGAACACATCAGTATAAATGAGTTTTCCTCCATGCATAGTGATTGGGAACTTCCTGAAAGCAAGTGTTTCTCCCTAAACCAGAAGAGGATCTCAGGCACAAAGCCTTGCAGAGGTGAGACAGACACAGCAGCATCTTCACATTTGAAGGAGGGCAGCACGAGGTATGGATTCTTCATCAACCAGATTAATACATTTTTAAAAAATTTATTTATTTTTGGCTGTTTTGGGTCTTCGTTGCTGTGCACGGGCTTTCTCTAGTTGTGGCGAGTGGGGTCTACTCTTCGTTGTGGTATGTGGGCTTCTCATTGCGGTGGCTTCTCTTGTTACGGAGCACGGGCTCTAGGTGTGCAGGCTTCAGTAGTTGTGGCATGCAGGCTCAGTAGTTGTGGCTCGTGGGCTCTAGAGCACAGGCTCAGTAGTTGTGACGTACGGGCTTAGTTGCTCCGCGGCATGTGGAATCTTCCTGGACCAGGGATCGAACCCATGTCTGCTGCATTGGCAGGAGGATTCTTAACCACTGTGCCACCCGGGAAGTCCCCGGATTAATACATTATTGACACTAAATTGCTTTTCTGATTCATAAAAAAAAAGTCTTTCTCCCTAGATTTATGTGGGATATTTTATCCCCTGTTGCCCATGGAGACCTTCAGAGGAAAGAAAATGGTTTTTACCCCATGTTTTGGAGAGTCTGAAACCCATAAGCTGTTTGGACAAGCCTTAATTGGATACCTGTTTTGTGCCAGGCAAGCCAGTGCTGGGCGTTCAAGAGGAGAGACCTAGGTCTTGCCTTGAGGAGCTCACTCCCGTGGGGAGAGAGTAACCTCAGAGTGTGGCACATGGATGTCCTGATGCCATAGGCTTTCATAGGAGGCAGACAGGAGTTTGGCACCATGTAGAAACGAATTTGAGTCTGGCTTCCCCTGCTTCTTGGTTCTTAGCTTCTCTGAGCCTCAGTTTCTTCCTGTGAAGATGGGGACACCAGGGGCCTGAGGTTGTGATAAGATCATGTACCGGATGCCCTTAGCACACTGTAGCAGGTGAGATGTGACGTCACCTTAGGTGCCAGTATCTTTAGGAGGGCTTGGCAGTGGGGATGGGGAGGGGTCTAGGGTTCCACTCTCAGAAGTAGTTATGACTAATTGGGTAGGGCTAGCACCAGGGACAAAGGGGGACAGCTGTGTGCCACGACTGTCATCTCTTTTTGATACTGAGCACCTACTGTGTACCTCTTTCCGGCCTCACAAGGGCCCTCAGAGGCCTTGTTGCCCTCAACCAGATGAAGAGCCTGAGAAGGGGAGGGAGTGGAGTGGGGGGCTTGCTCAGACTCGGCTGCAGCTTCACTCCCCTTTCCCCACTGGTGCTCTGTCTTTTACCAGAACTCACTCTGTGACGTTGAGCAAGTCTTTGCCCCCCTCGGGAGAGCTGGTTTTAGGGGAATCAGGGACGCCAGGCTTCCCACATTTAAAGTTTTAAAGAGCGTTCCAGTCCCTTCCCCTCCCCCAAGTCTCCTCCCGTCGGACGCCCAGGTGAGCTCTGGGAGCTGCCCGCAGGTGATGATAATACCAACAGAGTACCTCGCATTTGCTCCGCGACCCGACCTGTGCTAAACTCCTTGCCTCCGTAATTCTCCGCAATCCCCAATCCGAGACATCCCGGGGCCGAATTCGCCCCGCGGGCCCGGCCCCCTTTCGTGATCAAGATGCAGAGGCCCCGACGGCCTCCCAGCACCGCCCCACGTGCCGCCCCCGGCGGCTCCGCCCGGGTCCGCGCGAGAGAGACCGGGGGCGGGGCCTCGGGGAGGGGGTTCGGCCGGACTCGGTGACTACACTGGCCCAACAGACCGCCCCACTCCTGCCACCCTCCGATGGGTCCACTGTCTTTGTGCCCGTCAGTAGGGCTGTCGCTGCTGCTGCTACTGGGACCCGGACTCGGGCTCAGCTCAGGTGAGTGAGGGATGGGCCCCCTCCAAGGACCCAGGAGTTCCTGGGGCTCCTCCAATCCTCCCCAGGGTGCCAGGAGCCCTGCCTCCCCAGCCCTCCCAGGGGATCCAGGAGCCCTACAGCCCCCAGCCCTACTTTCTGTGGTCCACCCACACGTTGCTTCCCAGCTTCATGGGAGCCCTGTCCCCCCGCACCGTCCCCCCTGTCCTCCCCTAGAGCCCCTCATTCACTGCTTCCAGGGATCCAGAACTAGCTCAGTCCTCCCCCAGGGCCTCAGTGTCCTCCCCCAAAACCCTCTCCACTCACTGGCACCCTCTCCAGTGACCAGACCTCCCCATCCACCTGGCCTGGTGCCCTGTGAACTGAGCCTTCACTCCACCTGTCCCTGGGGTCTGCAGTAGGACCACCAGGGGGACACGAGAGGCTGAAAGGAGCAGGGCAAGAAGGGGCCCAGCCCTACCTGGGGTCGGGGAAGAACGCAATGTCCCCTTCTCAACCACCCCTAGACGTCACCCTTGGATAGGTCCCCTTGGCATATTACCCACAGGGACATGTGCAGACGCCACAAGCACAGAGACACACAGGCACAGGACGCCCCCAGCCTCATCTGGTCACTCAGGTGCTGGGCTCACGGACAGGCTCACACACAGACACAGGCAAAGACACCGCGAGGGAAACGCACACACCCACACATCCACACTCAAGGATACCGAGACAGCCCCATATGGACACACATACAGAGAGAAGCACACACACACAAACACACACACACCCTCAGGCCCACAGGAAGCCTGGACAGCCTTGGCACTCCCAGCAGAGGCTGTTGTGGGCAGACACAGCAAACAGCCCCCAGAATGACCTGCCCCACCTAAGCTGGCACGGAGGGAGTGTTTGCCTTGGTTACAAGTCCAGTGCTGGGTGTCCACCCATGCCTGGGTTCTCCCTAGGGCTGAGTCCAGGACCCTGAGATGCCAGAGGGTGGGTCAGGTCAGGGTGGGGAGACCTGTGGGGACAGCTTTAGGGTGTGGGTTTGGAACTGGGGTCCTGTCAGATGTGCTTATTTCTTTTTCAAGTTTTTATTTTATTTTATTTATTTTTGGCTGCACCACGTGGCACGCAGGATCTTAGTTCCCCGACCAGGGATGGAACCCACGCCCCTGCAGTGGCAGCACAGAGTCTTAACCACTGGACCGCCAGGGAAGTCCCCAGATGTGCTTAGACTGGGAGTATTCCATGGGGCTTGGTGGATCCAGGGGTCAAGGAAGCTTTTCTGAAAGCCCACTGCATACCAGGGGATCCGGAGCTGCCTGCAGCAGAGATCTGTCCAGGCTGAAGGGTCATGCCCATGAGCAGACAGTGGCACAGCATGACAAGGGCCCCTGTGGTCACATGGGGGTGAAGCAGATTCTAGAAGGAGGTGATGGGTGAGCTGGGTGAGGATGGGGTGAGGGCACTTGCAGCGTGGGGTGTATGTGACAGGCAGTTTAACTGGAGGAACAGGACATGATGAGTGGGGTCCATGAGAGAGGGTGCTGGAGCGGGGGGAGGGTCAGCTCCTGCAGGGCCTCTGATCAGTGAGGACCCTGAGCTTTACCTGGAGGGGGACGGGAGCCTGGGGAGGTTTCAAGCAGAGGTGTGGGCAACTGGGGGCAGCACTCAGGAAGTCCTGTGAGAGGAGGACGGGTCATCCAGAGAGGAAGGCAAAGCTTTTAACTCTAAACTCATTTTTACATTTTGTTTCTATTTAACTTATCTCCAGTCCCCTATATGAATACGCTGCTTTTCCCACTGAGAAAAAAACAAAATTGAGGGAATTCTCTGGTGGTCCAGTGGTTAGGACGCCGAGTTTCCATCGCTGGGGACACCACTTTTATCCCCGATCGGGGAACTAAGATCCTGCAAGCCACGCGGCAGAGCCAAAAAAAAAAAAAAAAAAACCAAAAAAAATTGAATTGAATTTTGGTTTGGACTCTTCAAAAAAGTCAGCATGATAAATTCTTGTTCCAGATAAAAAGACTTGAAACAGACATGATGATTAAAGGCAATGCAAAAATCTCCTCTGGACCCTCAGTCCTGGAGCAGTGGGCAGAGAGCGGGTTCCCAGGAATCAGGCCGACCTGGGCACGAGTTTCCGCTCAGCAGCTCACCAGCTCTGAGACCTGGGATGGGTCCTTTTGCTTCTCGTAGCCTCAGTCTCTCCATCTGTAAGTGGGAGAATAGCCACCCGTGAGACAAGGAAGTTGACAACAGATGTCGCCTATAAATTGGGGAGCACAGTGCCCGGTGCAGGGCAAGGTCCCAGTGATAGCATCTCCTTACTGTGGCTGATTGTGTATTTTGACTAAGCGCCAGAGTGGACTCATGGCCCTCACCAGAAGAAGGAGTGGCTCTGGGATTCTCTGATGCCCAGCTCACAGCAGGTTTGGAGGCCCCTTACCCCGAGCAGTGGACCCCTTGATGCCCCTAAGCTCTGTCACCCGGCAGGGCTCCCTTCCTCCTTGGGCAAGGAGGAAGGAGCACTGGATTGGGAGTCAGAAGCTCCCAGTCAGGTCAGGTTCTTGTGGGCTGTGTGACTTTAGGGTTGTCCTTCCCACCTGGGCCTCCTCTTTCTTCCATATGAGATGCAGGGGTTCCAGTCGCACCAACTATGTACTGCTATGTGTCACAGCCACATGGGGGATCCAGAAAAATGGCTGGGATGTGGCCGCAGGGCCTCCCCGTGTGGGAGGAAGCTGTGCCGGGCAGTGAAAATAAGAGATGCAAAGGGCCCTGAGCCAGAGTCTGGAGGGCAGTGGTGGGGGCAGTGGAGACCCAGGGAGAGGGAAGCCCCCGCAAAGGAGCCCGCCTTGATGGCAGGGACTCTGTTCAGCTCACTTCTGATGTCCAGTGCCCAGTACGGGCAACTGGACAGACGTTTGATGCGCGACTTGCAATCTGACTCTGTCTGGAGTTGATAAGGGCAAAGGATTGGGGATCAGGGCATTCCAGGAAGAGGGAACAGCCTATGCAAAGGCCCAGAGGTGTGAGTTGTTTCAGATGCTGTGGCTCTGTGACCTGTTTTCTCCTTCATGGCTGCCTTGAAGGTATTGATAACAATAGTTAGAGCTCGTTGTGTGCCGGGTGCTTTACATGCATGATCTCATTCCATTCCTGGGAGTGAGATCCCCTTATTCCCCTGTTTCACAGATGAGGAAACCAAGGCACAGAGAGGTTGAGCTGTCCAAGGTCACACAGCTAGGAATAAGAAGCAGGATTCAAACTGAGACAGTCATCCAGGCCCTTTACAGGCCCTTTACAGGCTGCTGCCCTTCCCCAGAGCCAGGGCAGCCCCCACCTGCAGCCTCTAACATTTGTCTCCCCCTACCCACCCCAGCTTCCCAGAGGTCACATGTGCACCGACGTGGGCTCATAGAACTGGCAGGGACTGTGCACTGTGCTGGCATCCGCACCGCCATGGCCTACATGAACTACGGCTGCTATTGTGGCCTGGGTGGCCATGGCCAGCCCAGGGATGCCATTGACTGGTGAGTGCATGCTGGGGCCAGAAGGTTCCACCCCCTGGGGTCAGGAAGGAAATATCACCTATGAGGAAATACCCAAAAACGAGTTTGGGGTTTGGGCTAGGAAGATCCCAGCACGCGGTACTACTTGCAGGCAGAGGGCATCCTGGGTAACACGGCCAATGAGACCAAACTGTGGTGCCAGCTGCCCCCCCCCACCGTCTGGCCATGGAGTGATTGATTATGTTAGCTGAAAAAAATTGCACGTCATTGATCAGACTTATTATGCATCAGAACTGTTCTGAGAACCCCTTCGAGTCCTCACAAAACCCCATTTCAGAGATGAGGAAAGTGAGGCACAGAGAGATCAACTTGCCTGGGGCCACATAGAGAGTGAGGGGTGGGAACTGGGATTTGAACCCAGGCAGCCTGGCTAGATTCACGCCCCCATCACTGCCCTCTGCTGCTGTGTGAGAAGGGCCAGTTCTGTGCGAGGCTGCGGGCTTGGATCTTGCCACGACTTCCTTTCATTTGCCCTCAGGGCCATGGCCATCCGTGGAGGCAGGTATGATGGTGATCCTCGTTTTACAGATGAGGTCCCTGAGGCTTAAAGAGACACAGCCACTCACCATTTCCACTTAGTGCTGGTGGGGGGCAGGGGCGTGGAATGTGACTGTCTCTTCCGAGCTCGGAGGATGTAGCTGTCACTGACAGGTCTTTATCCAGCCTCGTGCCTTGGAGGCTCCTGCCATGGGCCCTGCCCTCCCTCCCACACTCTGGTTGTCTAGTTCCTGCACATCTTTCCAGGTGCAGCCCAGGCCTCACCTCCTCTAGGAAGCCTTCCCTGAAGCCCAGCTGGGCCTGGCACTTCTCTGGCTCCCAGAAGCCCCTCTCCTTACCCCACATCTCGCCACACACGTGGCACCTGGTGGCTTGTCTGCCTCTCCCCGCCAGACTGGGAGCTCCTTGAGGGCAGAGTGGAATCTGGCTGACATCTCCCTGCCAGACCCTACTGAGGGGTCAGCGCAGGGTGGGGCTGCTGGCTGGATGGAAGCAAGAGCAGTGGATGATTGCACGATGGACAAGTTTACAGACATTGGTGGGTGCTTCTCAGGGAATTTGTATGTTATTATTATCATTACTATTGCTTTCGAGGTGCTCTTACGTGGCAGGCTGGACACTGGTGACACCGTGGGGAGCAGGACAGAAATGGCCCCGCCCTCACAGAGGTCTTGGTCAGGGAGGACAGCTGCTAATCAGTCTTCTCCCTAATTAGGGTCGCATCAAAAACCTGCCCAGAGGGAAGGAACCTGGGCTTAGGAGAGGGTGTGATCAGGAGACTGTCAGAGCCTGGGGAGATGTGGGATCTGGATGGCATCCTGGGGGTGGGGCGGGTACTCAGGCTGAGACCTAGAGCAGGAAGAGGGGGCATGAAGTTCTCCCAGGCAGGGGGCAGAGTGTGGGCAAAGTCAGGAGATGGGGAGGGTGTGGCTCGCTCCAGGAACAGAGAAGAGACCACTGTGGCTGGAGCTCGGAGACTCAGAGAGTGAGGCAGGCAGGGGCCAGGCTCGAGTGTGGCAGAGGGATGGAGGCAGCGCAGGATACACTGAGGTCGGTGGAATTATTTCCCAAGATGGGGATTCTCAGGGAGAAGGCTTGGACCAGAAGATGCTGTCACCCTTTGGGTCCTCACTCACCCGAAGTCCTGGCACAGGAGGATGGCCAAGAGAGCATCCCTGCCTTCACCCACCCAGCGGTCTGCCTGTCTGCCACCCACAGGTGCTGTCATTCCCACGACTGCTGCTACAAACGTGCCGAGGTTGCTGGCTGCAGTCCCAAGATGGAGCGCTATTCCTGGCAGTGTGTCAATCAGCACATCCTGTGTGGTGAGTTCCCAGCATCAGACCCGGTAGCAACCACTGGCTGGAGCATAGAGGGACTTCCAAGTATAGGCAGGGCCCATCTCTCCCCATCTGCCCCAGTCTCCACTGTGCCCTATTGTCTGCCTGACATTGAGGCCAAGTGTCAATTACTATGGCTCATTTCTCCTGTGCTGTTGATTTTGTTATGGAAAAGGAATATTTCTATCAGACCCAGGAAAACAGAAGGTAGGTCAAAAGGCTGAATGCTTCAAGAAAAATGGGAATGGTGAGCCCATTTATTTGTCAAAATGAGGAGTACACCTGGGTCTGATGTATCCCCTTTGCTTCTTCGCTCATTAGCACTGCCTGCCCCAGGGGATGTCTGAGTTTGCAAACCCTGGCCTCTGGCCAACAGCTTAGTCCGTGATTCAGATTCTGTGACGTTGCCAAGCCTTGATCTCTCAGGGCCTCAGTTTCCTCATTGGTAAACTGGGGGCGGAAATCAAGCCGGCCTATTGTAAGGATGAAGTGACAGTGTCACTGTGCTTCATGCCTAGTAGATGTCATTAATGTCTGGTGAAGAAATGACCCAACACAGAACCTCCGGTGAAGATGACCAGGCACTATTTCACTGAGCACAGGATTTGGGGAAGGACAAGAAGACAGTTCTGTGTAACCCTGAACCCCCCAAAAGAAAGTAATTTCTCTTTCAATTTTCTTTTAATCCTTCTAATTTTGTGAAATTAGGAGAAAGTCTCAGTTCAGTGTTACGTTAGCTGAAACATCCCTGGGTCACTTGCTGGTCCTTTTTAACCAAGAGAGTAGGTTTCTGGCTTATAACGTTATTCAAAAACCATTCTATTCCTAAATTTAATTCTGGCCTTAAAAAAATTCTTCATTATCTATCTATCTGTTTATCTCTCTATCTACCTATCATCTATCTTTAACCACAAGCAGCGTGTATTTAATGAGGATAATTATAACATAATCTGATATCACTGTACATTTTACATGACCGGCCACTTCTTTTTTTTAAAAACTATTGTTAACTTGCTCCATATCATTTTATTTATTTGTTTGTTTGTTTATTTATTTATGGCTGCATTGGGTCTTCATTGCTGCACGCGGGCTTTCTCTAGTTGCGGTGAGTGGGGGCTACTCTTTGTTGCGGTGCGCAGGCTTCTCATTGTCGTGGCTTCTCTAGTTGCAGAGCACGGGCTCTAGGTGCCCAGGCTTCAGTAGTTGTGGCTCGTGGGCTCTAGAGCGCAGGCTCAGTTGTTGTGGCGCATGGGCTTAGTTGCTCCGCGGCATGTGGGATCTTCCTGGGCCAGGGCTTGAACCCGTGTCCCCTGCATTGGCAGGCGGATTCTTAACCTCTGCGCCACCAGGGAAGCCCAGTCTTGGTACTCTTGTTGAAAATCACTTGGCTCTTAGATCAGTGATGTCTCTGAGCCTGTTTCCTTACCTGGAAGATGGGTGTTGCAAAGATGGAAGAAGTTTTATAACGTGATAACCAAATTGGATGGAAGTTGTCACTTTCTTCCCTACCCTCTTCTCCATCCCTCATCCTCATCTGAACCTCTCTCTGACCCCCACTACCTCCACCTGAGAGAACTGAGGATCTGGTGTGATTCTCCACTAAAACCCCAGCTCCTGCAGACTTGTTCTCCTCTAGAGGGAAGGAGGCTATCCTAAGGGTTACGTAGAAAGATGTTCTTAGATATGCATGGATTCGCAGCTGTATCCTCTGAGTCTGAATTAGGAGTTGGCACAGAGCAAAACTGAATTAATATGGAGACATAACATCAAGGACTGAAAATGCCCCAGACATCATCTCATCCAACCCTCTCACTGAGAATTGGGTAAAATGAAGCCCAGGGAAAGAAGTGACTTGCTTAACATAGTGGTGATAAGCCCACTTCTGGGCATATTCCCTGTCCCCAAACTGCCCCCTTCCACTATGGGTGGAGAGGAGAAGTGGGCCTTGAATGGGAAATGTGTTAAAGACCTTTCTCTTCTTCCTTCAATCAGTTTTACAAACCATGTAAAAATGATGTTTGTAAAATATTTATTGGTGTGTCTGCTGGTGGAGTCTGTGACTGTTTGCAGAACTGCCCTCCCTGAACCAAACGAAGAGAACCAAAATATCTATTATGCATTTTTTTTTGCTAAAAATATTCTTATTCTGTTTGGAAACATTCTGAACATAGTTGTTTGCTTAATTATAGGTGTGGCCCATTTTCCATTTATGGGCCTGACTTAAATATATATTTTTTCAATGTTAAGCATATAATAATATTTACTGGCAGGCCTTTATTTTAAACTTAACCCTTGGGAGCTAGGTTTCCTCTTCAGTTTTTATTATTCTTGAATAACATGAAGCTGTTGGGCTCCTGAGGCCATGGAGCAGTGAGACCCAGCCTTGCTTTTGAAAGGATCTTTCTTGCTCAGGGAAAAGGGTGGGAGCACAAAGGAGGCATAGGCATTGGGTCAGCTCTGTGGCCTTGGATAAGTTACTAAATCCCTCTGAGCCTCACTTTCCTCATCTGTAAAATGGGAATAATAAAACTCTGGTGTTGGGTTTGTATAAGAATCAGAAACAATGTATGGCTTTTCTGTATTCTCCCAAAAATTATTATTGAGAATCTACTCTGTGCCAGGCTCCCTGCTAGGTTTTGGGCAAAACAGAGAAGCAAGGCTCTGTGGTCTAAAAAGAGGAGAGCATTAAATAGCGTCTGTGCCAATTGTTTTTACAAGTGCTGTGTCGGAAGAGAAAGCAGTGAAGTATTATACCAACTACAACATAGATGAACCTTGAAAACGTGAAGCTCAGTAAAAAAAAGCCAGACACAAAAGGTCACCCATTGTATGATTCCATGTATATGAAATGTCCAGACTAGGCAAATCCACAGACAGAAGGCATATTTATGGTTACCAGGGACTCCGGAGAGCGGAATTGGGGAGTGACTTAATAAATATGGGGTTTCTTTTGGTCTGATAAAAATGTTTTGGAACTAGATAGAGGGGATGGTGGCAGAACATTGTGAATGTACTGAATACCACTGACTTGTCACTTTAAAGTGGTAAATTTTGTTATGGGAATTTTGCCTCAGTAAAAATGTATCCTCACCCCAGAATGCTCAGGGGTCAGAGAAGGTCTCACTGACAAGATGCCATTGAAGCAGAGACTTGGGGAATGAAGGAGTCGTGGGAAGAGGTGGTGGGAACAGCCAGTGCAAAGGCCCTGAAGTAGGGATGAATGTCTGGGTGGTTTGAGGAGGATGAGGCTGGAGTAGAGTCACCCAGGGAGAGAGTAGTAGGTGATAATAGAATGATGAGGGCCAGATCCCCCAGGCCGTTGGAGGCTTTCCTTTGAGGGAGATGGAGAGCCAGGGAGGGTTTTGAGCAGAGGAGGGACATGATCCGATCTGCATTTTAACCGTACTGCATTTTTGGCTGCTGCATAGAACATATGCTGGAGGGAGCAAGGGTGGAAGCCAGGCACCTGTATGAAGCTGTCCCAGGGATCTGGGTGAGAGGTGGCTTGGGCAGGTGGTGGCAGTGGAGATGGTGGAAGGGGGGCTTCTGGACATGTTTGGCTGGAAGGTGGAGCTGAGGGACTCGCTCATGGATGGGGGAGGGAAGGGGAACTGGCTGGAGTGTTCATGAGAGTCACCCTGTCCTTAGACAGCTGTCCTCCGGTTGCAACCCTGGAGCTTCAATGGCTCTTTCCTCAGAAGTCCCTACCCCACCAGGTCCCGTTGCTCCGAGGGTGTACGTGTCTCTGTTGTGCAGCGGCCCATGGAAATTTTACAGGCAGAAGGGCTGGCTCCTGCACCAGCTGGTTCATTTACCAATTTTTACATATTATTTTTATCTATCTATCTGTTCATCTGTCCATCTGTCTATCCATCCATTTATCCACATGCTTTTTCTGATTCAAACCTAATCCACCTTTCTTGTGAAAAATTAAAACATTCCAGAAACACTGTAATGTAGAAAGTTACACTCCATCCACCAGAGTTAACTAGCTTCTGTTAAGTTTGGCATCTTTTCCTCCAGATTTGTGCATGTGTAAACAAACAATAGCAAAAATCAGATCACACTATGTATATTTTATTATTTTTTTCACTTAATATAGTGTCTTGGACATCTTGGAACATCTAGGTCAGCCTCATTCTTTTAAAGCCAGACAATCACCTATGGCAGAGTGTCTCCATCTTGACACTTTGGACATTTGGGGCTGGACAATTCTCCAGTGAGGGGGCCGTCCTGGGCATTGTAGAGTTTAGCGGCATCCCTGGCCTCTACCAACCAGATGCCAGTAGCACCCCCAATCCCCCACGTGACAACCAAAGATGTCTCCGCACACTGCCAAATGCCCCCCGGGGGCCCCAACTGAGAATGGCCAGTGACACGAATGTACTTTATTTTGCAGAGACCATGGCTGTTCCTAAGTCTTTGTGCACTTGTGAGAGGGTTTTGTAGCATGGAGTCCTAGAACTGTTGGGTCAAATGGTGTATCTGAGGTGCCCTTAGAATTTATATGTAGAAAGGACTGGAGAGCAGCCTGAAATGGGGTTAGAGAACTTGTCCTGGATGGGTATTTACTCGGCAGGAGCATTTAAAAAATGTAAATGGTGTTTATTGTAGAGGCTGGGGAGGGGCTAAAGGGAGACCTGGTAGAGATTAGGGAGGAGGAAGGCCACCAAAGTCCCCACAAGCCACCTCCTTTCGGCACTGAGTGGTATAGGTATTTTAAGTCTAACAAATAATGTAAGCTAAACTTTGAAATAGCTGCCCTTCAAATTTGGTTAATTGAGATTGCTTTTTCCACGATGACAGCACCGTATGGCTCAAAGTAGAAGAGTTTCAAATTACAAAATGTAAAAGTTTGGTGGGAAATAAAACTCCATTGACACTACCCAGACATACATTTGATTAACCTTCTGGTGGTGGTGGTGGTGTTTTGTCTTTTTTGAGTTCATAATACATAAAAAACATAGCAGTGTGTTTTGTACCCCTTATTTTCCTCTTAAGTATAAGCTCTTTTCCATGTCATTAAAACTCTATTAAAAGAACAGATATATGTATAACTGAGTCACTTGCTGTACACCTGAAACTAACAAGATCAACTAACTAACTAAATCAACTATACTCTAATATATATATATATATATATATATATATATATATATAAAACTCTATTAAACAATCCTCTGTTACAAACTTGAATTTGTAAGGGTGGGCGAGTGCCCCGAGTTGACACCCTACTCCCTTCCTGCAGACAAGCCAGGAGGCCTGGGGTTGGGCAGAGCTGAGTTGGGGCCCAGTCCCCACACCCCTTCCTGGATTTTTCCTCTGTAAGGTTGGGGTGCCAATGGCACTGCCCTGAGAGGACTGGGTGAGATGGGGACCATAGAGCCAGCTCTTTGCCCAGTGCCTGGCTCCGCATAACTGCACAGTTAACGCCAGCTCCCATCATCCTGACTTTTTCTGTTGTTATCCATTTACTGAATTATAACCAAGGCAGTTTTTCTTTTCTGGGCCGCGCCGTGCCACATGCCTTGTGATCTTAGTTGCCTGACCAGGGATCAAACCCGGGCCCCCTGCATTGGGAGCGTCGTGTCTTACTCACTGGACCACCAGGGAAGTAAGTCCCTGGGAAGCTTAATAAATGAATTTAAGGGAGAAAGATTTTCCCTCTCAGTCCTTTGTTAGTTTTTCCAATTAGGCAAGGAGGAAGTATCAATTGCACGATAGTCTGACTGCTAGAGAGGGTAAACCTCTCTTACACTTGCTAATCTCCCTTTTTCTTTAAACCAAGACACTCCAATTTGGGGGCTCACAGCTTTCAGGTGGGCAACAGCATTTAACTAGACTTTGATATCAGGACTTTATCTTCATTGGTTTTTGTTGTTGTTTTTGCTTTCTTTGTTTTTTAGTCAGTTTCTTACATTTGTGGTATAAGATTTTGGTTTTCCATTTATGTCAGTGATAGAATTTATTTGATGCAATTTAATACCACTTAATATAATTAAATCATAATTTATTTAATAATTGACTTACTATTAGAAATAAAGGGGATTTAAAGCTAGCATCTTGAAGCTGCTATGGGTCTGAGTTTGGGAAACCCTGTGTGCAGTCATGCAGATAAACACCTTTAATCAACTCAGCTCATTACAGAGGGTCCCGGGACCCCTGCCTCCTGCTTGACATCCCCCACCCCTCCCCCGCTCATCGCTCCATCCCCTCCTGGTGCTGCCAAGCTCTTCAAGTGTTGCCCTGAGAGAAGCTGATGAATTTTCTGAGTCTCATGCTTCACCTTGCTAGGATCTCCATGGAACTTGTGCATTTTAAGAGGGGATCTTTAAAGATTAGCTGACAGCTTAAGGAGGTCAGCTGCAGCTCATAAGCACCTGCTGTATGCCCTGGATTTTACTGACTTGGTCTCTTTTCATTCTCCCAACAGCCCTTAGAAGTAGGTACTTTTAGTATCCTCATGTGGCCCCTGTGGAAACAGCCTGGGAAGGATGAAGTGATGTGCCCAAAGGAACTATATCCATGGCCAAGCTGGCTACCTCCAGAGTTCATGCTTCACTGTGCCTCTGGAAGAAATTTGGCAAGATTTAATAGTGGGTGTTTTTTTTCCCCCCATTTTGTGGAAAATTAAAAACCCACAGTCAAAGGCAGATGACATATCCATAGCTGTTATACCTTCTAAATTAATAAGATACAACTTGAAGATCACAAAATCTTTCCAACCTAAAGGAATGACTCTCTAGCAGTGGAATTCCCAAGGCAGAAGGAGATTTATCTTTGGGTGGCAACCTTTGCACCTCTGTATAAGGTAGGCCCAGGATGGAAGGAAGAGATGGAATATATGATTGTTACCTAAAACAAACTATTTTCTTATTCAGTATCATGTCATGTGCATATAATGACATTTTACTTCTTCTTTTCCAATTTGGATACCTTTTATTTCTTTTTCTTGTCTGATTGCTGTGGCTAGGACTTCCAATACTATGTTGAATAGAAGTGGCAAGAGTGGGCATCCTTGTCATGTTCTAGATTTCAGAGGGAAGTCTTTTAGCTTTTCACCATTGAGTATTATGTTGGCTATGGGAACAAACTGTTCTCTTGAAGGAGCATCTGAAAGAGACCTGGAGAGAAAAGGCAGAGAAATGCAGGTAGAACCAACATTGATGGAGTTACACGCGTAGGGCCAAGCCCCTGCCGGGCACTTTACATAGGCTTTCTCACCCATGCTTCCCAATAAACCTGCAAAGCGGATGGTGCCCCCATCTACATGAGGACTTGGCTCAGAAAGTTTAGGTAAGACCACACAGCTAGGAACTAGCAGAGAAGGCATTCTGAAAAAAAAAAGCCTGGATGGTTCCCAGGCACCTACTGCTTATCTAAATGGATCCTTATATGCACTAGTGTAATACTGACGCAGAAGAGAAGCTAAAAGGGCATATGGACTTTGGACTTCCTCTCTGAAAACACTCCCCTGGCAATTTCAATTTCGTTTTCTGTAAAATGGGCTGAACATCACCTCCCTCGGGAGTTATGACGAGAGAGATAATGTGGTGAACTGTCAAAGTGTCACCCAGATGCAATTTATGCCCTTCCTTGTCCCCAGCTTTACTGGCTTCCCTTGCATTTATCTTCAAGTCTCTCCAAGTCCCTGCTCTAACCTCAGTTTTCCCACTTCTTCCAGGACCAGTGGAGGACAAATGCCAAGAACTCATGTGCAAGTGTGACCGGGAGATTGCTTACTGTTTAGCCAAAACGGAGTACAACTTAAAGTACCTCCTTTACCCCCGTTTCTTGTGTGGGAAGGATTCGCCCAAGTGTGACTGACTAGCATGACTTGAAATGTCTTTTTTGCACAAGGAAATAAAACTTCTTTTTGCGGATCAACAGCCTTATTCAGTTCTTTGCAGGAGGAAGCTGGGGCCAATTGTTAAAGCTGAAACCCTCATGTTTGCTTTCACTCCTGTCCCGAACTTGGGGCTGGAGCCAGTTTGGTTTCCAGCTTAATGTCAAAAGTCCCACGCCTATTTTATAAAACCACAACTTTATGACTGTATTAGGTTTGGTACCATTTGAGGTTCAACCTTTATGAAAAGAGCTGAGCCTTGTCCTCTAACCTGCTCCCGATGGCAGGTAGTCAAAAGTGAGCAAACACCTACCATGCGCTTGGCCTTGCTTTCGATTCTGGGCTGAAGCAATAAACAAAATGGCCACATGATGCCCAACCTTGTGAAGTTCAAGTCTAGTAGTTGTTAGCTCGAGTCTTCTGCCCTATCCCACTCCACCTTTAACAGTTAAAATTTATTTCCTGATTACAAAAGTAGTACCTATGCACTGCTAAAAAAAAAAATAAATAAAAAATAAAAGTAAAATTGAGAAATATATAAAGGAGAAAACACCCCACTCCAGTTCTCAGTCCACAATAACCACTTCTAGTATCTTAGTGTGCTGCCCATCAGTCTTGTCTATAATGTGTTAAAAGTGTAATTGAGACTCTATACTGTATGATTTTCATAAGCTTTTTTCCATTTCTCCATGTCTTTAAAAAAAATCTCTGGAAACTTCATTTCCAAATGTATTAGATACATTTCCAGCTGTATTAGATACTATTTTATAGACTGCTACCTTTTGGACATTGGTGATACTTCCTATTTTTATCAATTACTGATGTGGTGAGGATGCTTGTGAATAAATCTTTGCTCCCCTCCCACCCTTTTATTATTCCTTAACTGAGATTTGCAGCAATGGAATTCTTGCATTAAAGGGTCTGAATATTTTAAGTAGACTCCCCATTTTGACACACCAAGCCAAGAGGGTCTGAGGGTCAGAGCCGGTGGCCCTGGCTCTGATATGCCTGTCCCTCCTGCAGGCGATAAGGAGGGAGAGCCCAGCCCAGCCTGTTTGCTCTCCACCAGGACTGCTTTGCAATCCCCCCACCCCCCCACCCAGACAGAGTACGTGTGGGTATTACTCATCTTTGAAGCATGATTTGGGGAGTGGGTGGGGATGGTGTGGGGGGAGGCCAAGGTGGGGGGCAGGTGGGGAGTGCTGGACTGGGAGTCTGGCCTGGGCCCAGCTCCACCAGTGCCACCCAGCCTCCATCTCTTCCTCTGAAAAGAAGAGTAACCCTGCGAGGCATGAGGCCAGGGACATGAAGGTATTGCATGCAGATCGGCTGGGCTATCAGTGTCTCCGGCAGGTCACGAGGGTTAAACAGGTGAAGTCAGGCAGCCTCAGGGCCTGATGAACAGACACAGGAGGAAAGAAAACATTCTCCCTCCTTTCACTTAAGAAACCTTCCGTCGCTCCTCCTCGGCTCAATGTCCACGTCAGGCTGGGGGACTTAAGTGTGACCAGTAGGTTGTACTGAGCAATGCAGATTTTCTTCATGCTTCCTAAACAGTTTATTTTTCTCTACATAGAAGTTTTACCTGTATAAAAGAATCTTTATTTTTATTTCAAGTAACTTCTTTAAACTTTCAGAAGCAAAGTTTGAGTGAAATCTTCAAAGATACAAAGGGTTAATGAATGGTTCATGGAGTCACAAAAAAACATTTTGGATGCCAGCTTATCTCTGCAGGGCCAGTCTTCAGGTTGACCGCCTTTCACACCTGCTGCTGTCACACTGGAAGGGAATCAAAGGCCACAGTTCATTTCATATTTACAATTACAGCACTTGGTGTAATTATACTTGTTGTTTTATACATCAGAACAGAGTGTACGGTGGGAGGTCAATGTACAAAATGTTTCCTTAAACAAATGGACTAGCCTGGATTTTACAAATTAAATTCTTAAAAACAAAACAAAGTAAACCTCAAAACAACAATTTTAAGTAGCACTGAAGCAGCTCGGCCTGATGTGAATTACTCTCCATGAAATGCCTGACATCCCACTCAATTCTCCCAGAAAAAGAGATGCAAACTTTCAACGATTACAAGTAGAAAACAGTGATGGCAACTCTAACCACCATCATTCTAATCTTGAACTGAATCCTTTCAGAGGTTTAACTCTGAAACTGTCTAGCAACTCTTAAATAAGACAGAGTCGCCAACCGGATTTTGGTTTTTCCTCTGTGTTTTTTATATGCAACTGCCATGCCTATGACAAAATCTCCTGTTCTCCTAAACTTAACTTAGAGGACAGGCCTGGCCCTGGGCTCAGTCTCAGGGCTCCAACTTGCCCTGGGAGCCTTGTGTCAGTCTCTGAGGTTATTAGCGCAAGTGGGACTGAGACCCACTCCATGTCCTCTGAGAACCCTGGGTCCCTGCCAGGTGTCGTGGACTGGGCCTCCCAAGACCCCACGAGGAAGGTGGCTGGGTGGGAGGCACAGTGGCTTTGTCAGCCAAGCGCTGGGGTGCCAGTCCCTGCTGCCACAGGCAGAGGGAGAAGACCTGGCTGTAGCCTTTGACAGACAAAGCAGCACCTTGTTTACTAGGGGCAGAAAATAGGGTGTCCGCTCCCCATCCCCCTCGCCGCACTTAAGCATCAGAGCTTGGCTGGCAGGGAGGCTGGAAGAGTCCCTCAGAGGCTGGGCAGCGTCAGTCACAACACCTGGGTTTCCAGCCGTCGGACCTCCTTAACCACGTGATCAATGTTAATAATTGGGTTAAAGTACAGGGCCCAGTAAAACAGACAGTTGCAAACAAATTGAGGGATGAGGGGCCAGAACATGGCCACAAAAAGCCCCTGTGTTGATACTTTCCAAAAGTGGCTCCACATCCTCTGAGGCACAGTCCTGAAAAAGGAAGAGAAGCATTTGAGAGGCAGAATAGTGATGGCGTTTCTAACGACAGCGCCAAGGCACTCAGACCCTGGGCCTTTGCCTGATGCGGTCTGGCTGCCAGTGCTGCAGAGACCTTGTTTCCTGTCCCCAGTGCCCCAGACATACCTTTCCTGACCACTCCACCTTCAACTCCCAGGACGCAGCCGAGAGGGTGCCTCCTCAGGGCACTGTCGCCCAGTCCCCACGCCTGGTCCCACAGGCGAGGCCTCCCCAGCACAGTCCCAACTCCACCTGCTTCTTCGCTGGGTCGCTCTTGTACGTATTTAACATAATCTTTTCTCTGCTAGGCTGCAGGCCTTCAGAGTATAAACTGTCTTCTTTACCAAAAGATCTGTGGTGTCCAGCAGAGAACCAGGGGCAGAGTAGGGGCTCAATCAACTGTGCCTGAATAAGTGAGTTCACTGAATTGAAATAAATGAGGGAGAGTCTTGTCAGGTTCTCAGAACTATTTATAAGGCTGCTCCTGATGGATGAGGCCAAGACCCCTTCACGTCACGGGCTGTTTCAGGCTGAAAGGATGCTGGTGTGCTGATGCCTTACTTCTGCCTGCCCAGCAGCCATACCCTGTCTTCTGGAAGCACCTTTTGAGTTTCCCTTTAGGGTGTCTCCCTCTCCTATTCTCTTCCATGTGGTCTGGTTGGGGCATCAGCTAGCCCCTGGTTGGGGAAGAGGCTGTGAGTGCACACCTGCATCTGGACACGGGGAGCCCACAAACCCCTGCACTTGTGATGGGTTTGGGGTGGCAGGGGGAGGCTGTGACCCAGGCTGGGCCAATCAGAGCAAAGGCATGTGAGCCTCAGGCTTTCACAAGCCTCAGAAGTGCTCTCTTTCCTCCAGGGCTGCTAAGCTGCTCAGATCCACACCCAGAGTGATCAAGGGCCCCCAAACAAAGACGTTGTTGAGGCTGAACAGAACAGAGCTGTAAGGGGGG
Source organism: Leucopleurus acutus (assembly GCF_964270905.1). Classification (NCBI taxonomy): domain Eukaryota; kingdom Metazoa; phylum Chordata; class Mammalia; order Artiodactyla; family Delphinidae; genus Leucopleurus; species Leucopleurus acutus. The sequence goes on from NC_139158.1 coordinate 26,574,718, forward strand.
GGGAGGGGGAGGGAGGAAGAGGGAGAGGGAGGGAGGGAGAGGGAGAGGGAGAGGGAGAGGGAGAGGGAGAGAGAGAGAGAGAGAGAGGGAGAGGGGGAGGGGGAGGGGGAGGGGGAGGGGGAGGGGGGCCCTGATGACAGCATTTGGGTCTCTGGGTCCAGCCATGCAGGAAGCCTTCACTGGGCATGTCCCTTGGTAGGAAAGCCAATTTAGGTTGGTTTCTCTCACTTACAACCAAGAGTCACTTGACTCAGTGACTGTCTAGTCCAACTCTCATTTTATGCATTAATCCAGAGAAATTATCACTGTTCCAGCTGGTGGCAGTGCAGGATTAGAACTCATGCCTACAGAATTCCTCATCAAATCCCTTTATGCTCTGCCACACTGCTGCTTTCCGTAAAGTACCCTCTTCTTCTCACTTGTTTATTCCTCAATTACTGAAGCCCGTCACGCCCCGCGCCGCAGGAATTAGCCAGCACATCGCATGGGGAGAAGGCGCATGGGACGCACTTTGACAGTGAGCGCCACCAGAGCCACCCCAGCCCCAACGCAAAGGCATTTTCCTGTTTGCTGCTTAAGCAGTATTTCTAAACCAGAGCCCAGGGTGTCTTCTCGAGTCTGAACAACACTCCACAGAGGACTTCTCCTCCACTTGGTATTTCTTTCCCAGTCTCTGTTGCTCCAACCGTCTCCTACATAAAAACATACTTACTTCAGTTCACTTCTTGACCAGGTCCTCCAAAAGGAGAATAATTCCAGAACTGAGAGTAACATGGCATTGACGATGAGAAACCGTGACGTCCAGTAATGGACCTCCAGCCAGTCCCAAGCAAATTCAGCTATCAGCTGGTATGGAAGGAAGGAGTACTTGACAAGGAATTCTCTCCACTGCTTCCATGTGGGCTCTCTAAGATCCTTTAAAAATAACACACAAGTAAATAAAACTACATAAAAATGGACACAAAAAATCATGAGGATTGACTTTTACACAAAATACTGTGGTTATCCCAGTGAGTTTTACATTTATTAAAACATACATACACATACACGCATATGCAACAATCTAAAATGAGATTTCCATCCACAAACTCACCTTGTAATAATTAATCTTACACTGGATAAATGTTACCAAAGAGGCTGAACTGAGATGCTTGTTATATAATTGTGGAAGCTCAGAAGTAAAAAAAAATCTAAGCATGAGTAATCTAAGCATTATTAATAATGAGGTTGAAATGAATAAAAATTAACCAGCTTTACAATTTCTTTACCACTGCAAGGGTAGCTCAAACAATTTCAATTCAACAGCTCATCTGTGGGAAAAGTAAACATATACCTTTAAAAAGTAATTTTGGGAAAATGAAAAATTTTCCTTACAGAATTAGCAGGTAATCTGTAACAAGAGCATTTAAACAACTCATAAGCATCCAGAGGCTAATGAAAGCCAAGCAAGACTGTGTACAACGGAGCAGACACTGAGCATCCCAAGAAGAAAGTCAGCGTGCTAAGCAGGCAAGGGTTGATGGGGCTCTTTAAAACAGAAAGGTCAGGGGGTCTCTGTGCTCCCAGTCCAGCAAGGGCAGGGAACAGCTGAAAACTGGGTAATCAGAGAAACACTGTGCAAAGGGGCTAACCTGCAGGCTTAAAACTACACCCAAGGCTGAGGTTAGTTAGGTAGGCATTTGACTCAAGTGTTTAGAAAAGGGTCTTTGGAGATTTAGGAATTCTGTTTCAACATCATATACGATGATTCCTATATCCATGTGACTTTCGATATAAACGGATCAGAGGGACTGCCCCAAAAGTACCAATGTAAAGGACATTACCCTCCGATGACCAACTAGACACAATCACCCTAAGTCAATGCGGTCCACTGACAGTTCTGAAGGAATCCATCAGAACTGTGGTGGGTAACTATCCCTGCCAAAGGCCCTGTGGTCAGCTGACGTGATGACTCCCATCAGTGAGCTGGATGACAGCTTACTATTCTGAGGCCAACAGGACGGATACTAACCCTGCCTTGTGGTAGGACAAATAATCATCCTTTGGGGATCCTGTTAAGAGACAGATTACCAAGCTGGAGGGCCCACAGAGCTAACCCTTGGGCAATCTGGACCTATGCTATCTTCTTTTATAACAGAAGCAAAGCTGGGTTTTTTCCCCCTAAATATTTCAAATCCAGAGGGTAACCCCTCTTGCTATGCAATGCAGGAAACAAAACAGGCTTCTGGGAGTGGGGAAGTTCCTGCTGTATTTTCTTTCGTAGGGGCTCTCCTTGCAAAATTCAAATGAAGCCTCTGTTGTTTCCTCTTCCCTGACAGGCGCCAGCCATGTCTCCAATTCCATCCCACGCTGAGGAATGGCAGCACGAAGCCACTGAAGGCCCTCTCCAGACCCACCAGAAGCTTGGTGATGATGTCCTCCCCGGAGCTCTCTTCTTGCAGAGGGCAGATGGTATGGATGAAGGGCAGGAAGGTGTCTGTGTAGTCAAACAGGTAGAGGTACAGCAGACAGAGTCTCGGGGAGCTCTTGAGGGCGTACAGCAGGAACAGGGACCTGCCTGGGTTCACGGCCTGCAGAGGATGAGGCGGGTGCAGGGACTCGTTACAACAGTAGCTGCCCGCTCCCCACCCATGCTCCTTCCGTGGTCTCACGCCCTCCTCCACGTGGTTTGCACTGGGAATGAATGAATGAATGAATGGGAAGAAGGGGCCAAGTAATCCATCTGTTAGGCTACATTATAGAAAGATCCAGTCTCTCTCCATGGGTGGGGAGGGATAGGGGGATGAGAAGCAAGCTCCTAGGCACATTTAGAAGAACACAACCTTTCGGGAAAGTAATCAGTGGGCACCACTTAATAAAAAAATCAGAAGGCCTCACGCACAAAATATTTAGTGTTGCATTGTGCATAGTAGAGAAAAAGTGAAATCTGTGACCTCAGTCCTGAAGTTACAGTAGATATTTAGCCCAGAATTCATACAGCCATGGAGGAATGTATAGGAGGGGTGTTGGATAATGCTTATGTTACAATGTTAGGTGAAGAAAAGATCTAAGATGTGTAGCCATCCACCTCCACAGTGTCAGTGCCGTGAAAGCAGGGCCTGCCTGATTCAGGACTCAGATCCCTTTTCTAAAGGACCACCTGGCTCACAAGAGATGTCAGTACATGTTTGCGGAATGAATACAAAAATAAAACAGCTGTTTTAAGTACACTCAGAAAATTGTCTAGAAGAAAACAGAGCAAAACGCAATATTACCCCTGTCTGAATCTCAGGTGGGATTAGGGTCAATTTATTTTCATTTTCTTCACTTCTGTAAATTTTGCTATAATGAATGTACATTTATATTTTTCCTGATTATAAAAGAAACTTAAAAATGATTCAACTTACTTGATGCTACTAAGCATCAAGTAAAATGGGCAAAAGATGTGAATGGACACTTCACCAAAGAAGATAGAAGGATGGCAAATACGCACATGAAAAGATGCTCATTATCACTAATCCTTAAAGAAATGCAAATTAAGCCAGTGAGATACCACTGTACACTAATTAAAAAGGGGAGGGATGGGAAGGAGGGCTTACAAAGGGGCGGGAAGAAGCTTTTGGGAGTGATGTATACGTTCACTACCTTGATTGTGGTGATGGTTTCACAGGTGTGTACATATGTCAAAACTTAGCAAATTGTACACTTTAAATATGTGTATGTCAATTATAGCTCAACAAAACTGTAAAAACATATTCAACTTATTTGATGCTATTAGTGGCTTACCAATAAAGCTTTTAAAGTGTGATAACGGTTACATTTAAGAAGACAGTCCTTCTCTTTAGAGCTTCACACTAAAGTATTTAGGGGTGAAATAACATGATGTGTGGATATGCTTTGATATAATTCCAGGACTGTGGGTGTGGGGAGAGGGTGGAGGGGTACAGATGAATTAGGAGTGACCATGAGTCGATGCTCGTTGAAGCTGGGTATGAGTACTCTCTTCCCTCTCTTTTTGTATATACCTAACATTTTCTATATTTAAAAAAATTTTTAAGAGGTCCAACTTGTGAAATGGCTGATTCCAGGTCTGGGGCAGGAAAGGTACACGAGTAACTTGAACATCTTGTCGTGTGAGAACGGAAACTATCAAAGACTAATAAATCATGTTAAAAGGACTCATTAGCAAGTACGCTGTACCTCAATTCAAAAGTTAAATTTAAAAAATGGACTCAGAGAATAATTTGAAGAGACTGCTATTCAAAAAAGATGGGACAGTTGGAGCATCAATTAGAATAACTATTGAAATGTATTCAAATACATCAAGAATGTCAAAATACTCAGTTATTAATAATCCTAAAGAAAGAAATTGGTCACTTTTGGAGGACAACAGGGAAGCAAATTCTGAAACTGGTAAGTAAATGGAGAAGATCAAGCATTTAACCTGCCCTTCTGGTATAAACTGTACTTAGGATAATCAAAATGGCTGTTGACAGATTTCCTTTTTATTAAAGATGTATGTCAGCTAACAAGATGAAAAAGAAATGAGAGAGTTACAGTATCACCATTTGGCAACCCTTAATGAACTAATGGATCTAAACAATCAATGATCATGGGACATTATGAGCCTCTTGATGGAAGAAAATACCACACCTATAAAGCAGCCTTGCCGAAACACCAAACCTAAACCAAAGTAAGCCTCTAGTCCTAACTCCTAGATTATAGGATATGCAGGGGAAGAAGGGACCTGTTAGGTGACACCACAGAGAGATAACTGGCAAAGTACAAAACGTCAGAAAACTACAGGAGAAAATGATCTGGTTTCTTCAACAAATAAATGCAGGGTAATGACAGAGGAAGGGAGAATCTACAGACTGAAAGAGACTTAAGAGACATGACAACCAACAAACAACCCAATTAAAGAAAATTCAGAAGACCTGCATAGACATTTTTCCAAAGAAGACAGTGAGATGGCCAATAGGCCCATGAAAAGATGCTCAACATCACTAATTATCAGAGAAATGCAAATCAAAACCACAATGAGATATCACCTCACACCTGTCAGAAAAGCCATCACCAAAAGCACCACAGATAACAAATGCTAGAGAGGGTGTGGAGAAACGGGAACCCCTGTACACCGTTGGTGGGAATGTAAATTGCTGCAGCCACTGTGGAAAACAGTATGGGTGGTCCTCAAAAAACTAAAAATAGAGCTACCATATGATCCATCAATCCCACTCCTTGGAATATATCCAAAGAAAACAAAAACACTAATTTGAAAAGATGCAGGCACCCCAATGTTCATAAGAGCATTATTTGCAATTGACAAGATATGGAAGCAACCTAAGTATCCATCAACAGATGAATGGGTAAAGATGCTGTGGCATATAAATACACACACACACACAATGGAATACTACCCTTCCATAAAAAGAATGAAACTTTACCATTTTGCAACAACATGGATGGATCTGGGGGTATTATGCTTAGTGAAATAAGTCAGACATAGAAAAATAAGTAGGTATATTTTGACTTATATGTGGAATCTAAAAAATAAAACAAACAAATGCCTATAACAAAACAGAAACCAACTCACAGATATAGAGAACCAACTAGTGGTTACCAGTGGGGAGAGGGAAGGTGGGAGGGGCAAGACAGGGGTAGGGGATTAAGAGGTACAAACTACTATATATAAAATAAGCTATAAGAATATACTGTTTAGCACAGGGAATATAGCAAATATTTTTATAATAACTTTAAGTGGGGTATGATCTATAAAAATATTGAATCACTATGTTGTACACCTGAAACTAATATTGAAAACCAACTTTACCTCAAAAAAAAAAAAAAAAGACATGACAACCAAATGTGGACCTTGTTGGGACCCTGGGTGGAACAAATCAACTGCAAAAAAAAAAGTAGGGTATTTGAATACTGACAAATTATTTGATAATATCAGAGAATTATTCATCCTGGGGGGGTATATTGTGGTATTTTAGTTTTGTTTTTCAAGAAGTCTTTACTTTTTAGGGCCTCTCCTGGTGGTCCAGTGGTTAAGAAAACGCCTTCCAATGCAGGGGACACGGGTTTGATCCCTGGTTGGGGAACTAAGATCCCACATGCCACAGGGCAACTAAGCCTGCGCGCCACAACTACTGAGCCTGCACCCTGTGGAACCCGTGCGCTGGAACTAGAGAGAAGCCTGAGTGCCACAACGAAGATCCCGCATGCCGCAACTAAGACCTGATGCAGCCACATAAATTTAAAAAAAAAAGTCTTTACTTTTTAGAGAGTCAATAAAATGTTTACTTATGAAATATATGCTATCTCAGATTCAAAATAATCAGGGGTAGCAGGAGTAGGTATTACTGAAGTAAACACAGCCATGAGTTGCTGTCGTATGGGCTGATGGAAGTTTTGTACTATTATCCTGCTTTTGGGTATATTTGAAATTTTCCATAGTAAAAGTGTTTTGAAAAATCTAACTTCTAAAAATTATCTCTATATTGTAACGTAGGTGAGACATAGAAATATGGAAGTAGTTCTTCATTTTAAAGCAATGTTTCCCAACCTTTTTTTCATTATTACCCCTTGAGGAGCCTTTTAGACATTTTTTTCATAAGCCCTCCCCTGCCCCATGAATCGTTAACACCACAGACATACCGTGTGTCTGCTTATGTCCTGTGGTCTTTGGAGGGCCACAAGTCACTGCAATACTTAACACTTTTCACCCCTCAAGAACCAATGGCCTTGGGGGCGATGCTGCTCCTATTGGGTGTGCAGGCTCTAAAGGAATACAGGTCCCAGAAATAGAGCCCGAAGGCACCCAGCCACATCTTGGTTAGTACGAGACAAAGGGAGATGACTGGGTTACATGTTTGTAGGTCTGGGATCAGCTGGACCAAAATATCCCAACTCTGGGGCTACCTTCTATCAGAGAAGGAGGATAAACCAACCTCCCAGTTAGGTGGTTACGATGACAGCACTGCTGTGGGGAGCTGTCCCTCTCAGGTCTGACGAGAACAGTGGCACTCAGGGGCAGCCGCACCGAGGGGTCTTACCACACAGCCTGCAGGCTGAACATCAAGCGACCACCCCTGGGGAGGGGCTGAAGCACAGATCTGAAGGAGCAGACTGATGATAAGGTTCTGCCTGCTCTTTACAGTGGGACCAGAATACCATCCCCATTCACTCTGGTGAATATTAAGTTTACTTTGACAGATTCTAACTAGAGGCTCATTGCTGGATACAGGACCCAGAAAGGTTCTGTCAGATATTAAAACCCACCATAGGTCTAACATTGGCTACAAGAAGTCCAGAATTTGACTGCATTAACAAAACTAATAACTTATGATAAAAGAGAAGTAGGGATTTTTTTTTTAAACTGACAAACAACACAGAAAACAACAAATCATCTATCTTAGGACCCTATCCCCATTCTTCAAAAATTCTGAAACTAGTGTTTTCTCAGCTTTGAAGCAATACATGCACAAAATAAACACAATTTTTTCAAACGGCACAGAATTGTATTAAATGACAAATACAACTCACCCTTCCACTCAAGTCTCAATCCCTAGATGAAAACATTGTTAACAGTCTGTGTATCCTTCCAGAGATTTTCTATGACACATACAAATGTGTAGCTTTTCTAACGTGTTTTTCTTTATTTTCAGTTAACAACTTGGGTATCATTTCTTGTTAGCACACCCAGGGTCACCTCGTTCCTTTGTAATGGCTACATGTATGGGTGAGCTGTATTTATTTAACATGTTCCTAACAATGGGTGCTGAGGTTGTTTCCCACGTGCTATTACCAGTGACACTGTGGTCAACATCTTGTTTAATAATTTCTGTGACTCAAACATTCAATTCTCACTGTGACTCTCTGAGGTCATTGGCTGAGGAGGAAACGGGACCAGGAGGCCCAGGGACTTGCTGGCGTTCCCACAGTCAGTGTGCCCTGGAGGAGCCTGGCGAGGAGCCCGGGAGTCAGGCTGCCGAGCCCTCTCTTGATCACAGCGCTATGCTGCCTGTGCTCTAAATGCAAAGAAGTGAAATTGTAGACCAAAGAGTAGGGGCGGTTTAAACTTTAATAGTTATTGACAAACTGCTCTCCAAAGAGACTGCGCCAATTTAGGATCCGCACACATGAGTGCCTCTTTCCTCACGTTATGAAAGTTCTTATCCTTGATAATGTCACAGGTGAGAATGACGCCAGCGGGTTGTCTCATTTGTACCATAATTATCAGTGAGCATTTTTCCCCCATAAACTTATTGGTTATTTGTATTTATTTTTCTCCATGATGTCTTTTTTAGGGTATAGGTATCTGTACTCCAGACACTCTATGACTAATAAAAAATAGAATATTCGTTTTACACTACAGTATTCGCTAAATTCTCTCTGTGAAGGAGAACCAGGTACAGTCACACTGAAGAACAATTTATCAGCATCTGGTAAAGCTGAAGATGTGCGTTACTTGTGACCCAGTAATCCTATTCCTCAGTGTATAGCGCAAAGAAAGTCTTACACATGAGCACACGAACTTTCCAAGAATGTCCACAGCAGCCCTGTTTCTCATAGCAAAAATGGAAATAATCTCAGTGGCCATCAATGGGAAAATGTATAAATGGTCATGCACTTGTGCAGTGGAATATGGCACAAGAGAAAAAGAGAGCCACAGACAAAAGCTACTTGCAGAAGGATAATAAGTTCAGTTCATGCCTTTTATGTTAAGGTTAAAAACCTAGAACATTGTTCCTAGAGCTGTGGATATATACCCATAACACAGGTAGAAAAACAGGCTCAGGAAGGATACACAGGCATAGGGAAAGTGGGGATGCAGGGGGCTTCGGTTTTGTCTGATGTATTCATGAGCAATGGGCAGGCAGATAACTGATATCTGGTGCTCAATACTTATTTTCCATTGAAAAAATAGAGTTCACCTTGTATTCCCAGAGGTTTTGCGGGGGCTTCACACCCAATGCTTTGACTCGCTCCAGTTCCATGAGGATGGCTCTTCGGTGGCTGCTGTTTTCTATGGTATATGGTGCCCTGGAAAATTCTTCCTCTGTCAAAGTTAAAAGCAACCTAGGGTGTGGGCAAGGAGATAGGAGGAGATGTCTTTTGAGATTACATCCTGGAAGCAAACTTTCCACAGTCGGAGTTCCACCTTATCAACACAGATAAACACTTTAGGCTTGAGGTAAGACACCTAACATATGAAATAAGATTAATAATAGCAAACAACTGAAAGCTTACTATTTGCCAGTCCCTCTATTTTTTAAAGTGTGTGTGTACAGAAAAAAAAAATTGGGAAGAAATCCAATAAAACATTATGACATTAAGAGTAGTTGTTTGGGGACTTGCCTGGTGGTGCAGTGGTTAAGAATCCACCTGCCAGTGCAGGGGACACGGGTGGGATCCCTGGTCCGGGAAGATCCCACATGCTGCGGAGCAACTAAGCCCGTGCTCCACAACTACTGAAGCTCGCGCACCTAGAGCCCATGCTCTGCAATAAGAGAAGCTACAGCAGTGAGAAGCCCGCGCACCACAATGAAGAGTAGCCCCTGCTCGCCGCAACTAGAGAAAGCCTGCACGCAGCAACGAAGACCCAATACAGCCAAAAAAAGAGTAGTTGTTTGGGGATAGTGATTAAATAAAGATAAGTGTAGATCCCTTATCTGTTCCCTTTCATCAGAAGACGTGAATTCACCTCCACAGTGATTCCTTGTTAAAAGTGCCCCGTAAAGGTTTATTCCCTTTCACTCAACAATTCCAGTTTTGGAATCTCTCCTCTGGAAGGAAGACAGTTACAGAAAGACATATTGTATTAAGTGGGTAGAGAAGTTTCTTTAACTACAATTCAGGGCGAGGGTGGGGAGGTGGTACAACTTCTTACAAAAAACAGACAAAGTGGGAGTATTTTGCTTCCTCAATAGAGAGTCAAGTGTTAAAAGCTCAGTTCAGGGGGAAAAAATGGACCAGGGTGGGAGGTGGGGCAGTCTAGCAGTGAGTGGACTACACGTCTGACTCAAATGGGTTAGAGAGCGGCTGCCTGGTGGTCTAAGTAACACCCCTACGTGTTCCCCCTTCAAGGAAGGGAGGGACCCCAGTAAAGATGGACAGGGCTCCGGAAGGGGCAGGGGGATTTGCTGATGGGCAGAAGCAGGCTGACGCATAGCTCAGCGATGAGTGAGCTCCTCAAACTAATAGGTTCCTCAGAGCATTTGCACAATGTAGTCTGGTACCGTCTGGAGCAGAAAAAAGGGAAACACCACATATGTGTGCTGGTAGAGATTGATTAATAGACTCTAGCCTATACACATACATATAAACACAGGTTTGCTTAGTACAATCGTATTTCCAGTTTAAATAAATAAATGTTATTTAACACATCCATATGTATGCCTGTATAAACATTGAAAAAAATCTGGACAGGTGTCCAGCAAGATGATAATAGTGGTTTTCTCTGAAGAGCAGGATTATGAAGGTATTTCATTTCTAATGTCCTACAATTCTACTTTATTATTTTAAAATAAATAAATATATGTTACTTTTATAATCAGGAAGCAACAAACAATTAAAATGTCAGTCGATGACATAAAATGGTTCAGCTGCTTTAGAAAACAGTTCAATGGCTCCCCAAAAGGTAAACACAGAGTTACCTTATGACCCAGCATTTCCACTCCAAGACAGTACTGAGTATTGAAAATACACGTCCACACAAAAACCTTTATATACAAATGGTCGCAGCAGCACTGTTCCTAACAGCCCCAAAATGGAATCAGTCCAAATGTCCATCAACTGAAGAATGGATGAATGAAGAATGGAAATACTCTGAACAGGCAAATCCAGGAGACAGAAAGTAGAATGGTGGTTCCCGGGGGCTGCGGGAGGGGAAAATGAGGATTGACTGCCTTTAGCAGGAGCTCTCTTTTTGGGGATGATGGAAATGTTCTAAAACCAGACTGTGGCGATGGCTGCACATATCTGTGAATATATTAAAAGCCACTGATTATACTCTTTAAATGGGTGACTTTTGGGGTTACGTGGATGGTGTCTCAATAAAACTGTTTAAAAAATGTCAGTGACGTATCAGAAGATTTTGCTCCTCACCTTCCATTTACTCTTTCAGATAAAAACCTGTCTCTGTAGAGAGAGGCCCAAGGGCCCAGCTGCTCCAGCCAGAGGACAACTTCTTCTGCTGTCCATGTGGCCACAGTCTTGTGCACCAGGAGGTCGTGCTCAGATTCCCTGCTGCTCCAGTGATACACCAGCAGGACCACCTGGGGAAAAGTGACATGGCCCTTATTCCACAGCAGGATCAGAGACGCCAGTTTCTAAATATGTGAGCGTGGGGCCGGGAAGGAAAAAGCTGAGCTGGAAGGGGATGATGCCAAGTCCATAGATATGGAAGCCGGCAACACCACTGCCATTGAGATCTGGGGAGCGTGACCCTTGGTGGGCTCATCTCTGCTGAGTCTCAGGTCGTCAGGGAACAGAGACAGGAATAGGACTCACTGCAGGGCACCAGGGAGCACTGCACCCTTTTCCCCATCAATTTGGCCAGTGTAACTGACTCGCGTGCCTTTTCTATTGGAAAATTTGTAATAGTTAGATTTTTGTAGCATGGATAGATCTTAAAAAGAAAATAGTCTCTACACTGGAAGTTAGTGAAGGGCTGTGCTCAAGACATGGCCTTGAGTTCCAGCTTTAACACCTTTCTGCACCGGTTTGCTCCTCTCTACAGCAGGAATAATAACAGTGCCTATTGCATAGGTTGTGAAGAGGATGAAATGGGACAAAGCTAACATTTACTGGGCTCTGAATATTACGTTGCATATACTTGCATAGGCAACATACCCAGGTTTCAATGTACATAGTGAATTACCACATTCGGTCACATCATTAATCATTTAGGGGTATTTCAACAGAACTGACTTCACGGGAAACTGTGGGAGGGAGGGGGACAGAGAGACATAAACTTACTGCCACACCAGTTAAAGCTGTGAGCACTCCGGAAAAGAATCCCCCTCCCCTCTGCTGATTCACTCGGCCAGTGTTGGGAGCTGAAAGAATCTTATCATTCCCATACTTCTGAAAGGCTGCGAGACTCTGGACTACATCATTATTCTGCTGAATGTCTGCAGATCGCATTCTAATTGCATCAGGAAATAATTTTTCAATGGCATCCCTATGGAGAACAGAAAAAAAAAATCACAAGACAGTTTTTTGACTAAGTACACTTATAATGTTTAGAGGCCAAAATAAAACTACTATCAACATTTAATAATATATAAGGATTCTAGAAGAATGGACAAGAAGATTGGTTATGGCCCTGTTGGTAGCAGCAACAAATCAGAAACACCTATATGTCCACTGTTAGGGCAACAGCTAAATAAAACATAGCATATTCAAACATACAGTGGAAATACATTCATACAGTGGAAACATACATAGTTTTAAAAATGAATTTTCTGGATATCACTGTGTATCAAAATGAATAAATTTATCCACATTGTTGAATGAAATAGTAAACTGCAGAAACACAGTACACCACTGATGTGAGGAAATATTTGCATTTCCTATTGGCACATAAATGTATAAAAGTATTTTTAAAAATCTGAAAGATGACAACTAAGTCATAACTGAAATTATTCTGAGAAAAAGGAAGGAAGAATTGTAAGATGGGGGAGGAGGGGTTGAAGGGGTCTTTATCAGCAATGTTCTGATTTTTTTAAAAGAATGTAAATGACTATATATGTACTGCTTATGTTATTAAAAATTAACTCAGAAAAAAGGTGCAGTTCAGTAGTGAGAGTGAGACCAACCCTCAGGTCATACTGTAGGCTCTTCATTTTCGATTATACACAATCAGAGAACCCTTCTTCAATTTAAGGTTAACCCGCAGGTAAACCAAGGCTGAAAGGTCAGAGCAAAGTGGTGTAAATACATCTCCTGTGAAAAAGAGAATGCTGGGTTAATGTTTTCAGTGGAACTTCCTGGTACTCTGTTGATAACAAGAAGGCAAGAGAAAAGGATTTTAGCCTCAAAGACCTCACAGGGACATGATGAACATTATGAGTGGAAGCAGAAATAAACCTGCTATCTGAAGGTCTTAACAACTGTTGTGTGATTCCATGCATGAGAAACTCTATTAATGTGATAAATGCAACAGAGTTTAGTCAAAGATTATGAAAACCAGCATCAAACCAGTTTTCGAGAATCATACAGTTAGACCATCTTCTCTATGAGACCTAGAGTGTTCTCAGTGAATACACATCAATAAGAAGTATTATGTGCATAGGGTTACAGACAATGGTCTGATAACCAGCATTTCTTTCTTTCCCCCATTTATAATAAACAAACAAATCACGGTCACCTGTGAGGAAGGGAGTCGGGACTTCCAGGTCCCTGAGCTCCCTGACTCACATGCCAGCAGATCCAGAATGACCCCTGAGGCAGTGGGCTCCACCCCTCTGGCCTTTCCAGATGCGGCTGCTCCCAGTAAGAGAAACCACACTGTACAGGCCCAATGAGCTACCCACGTGGGCTGTTACCTGAGGAGAATATTGACTTTGGGGAAACCTTCCCATTTTTCTCTGCATTCTGGACACTCTGTTTTCTTCGAAGAGGCCCACCACAGAGCTAGGCAGTGCCGGCAGAAGCTGTGCCCACAGTTCAAGGTGGTTGGGTTAACCAGGATGTCGTAACAGCAGTGGCAGGAAAATTCCCTAACAGAAATCCGAGGGCTGCTGCTCTGGAGAGGGTCCTCTTCCTCAAGGCTTGTCATGTTCAGATCATTCTGCGGAGACTCTTCCATCTCTTAGCAAATTCTGGGATCCACAGACATAGAAAATTCCAGACTCAGAAAACTGCTGCAAAGCATCGTGAAATCTAGAAAAAAGGAGACACCAACAGAAATAGGAAAGATAATATAGTAGGTGTTTGAGATTACAGTCATTCTATTGATATTAAAGCTCTGATTTTTAAATGTGACAAATTTGGTTTCTAAAAATTTACATTCCATAAACCACATAAACATCACTAAATTTTTCTGACCTATTGTCATAGTTTCAAAAATTAGGTAAAGGGCTTCCCTGGTGGCGCAGTGGTTGAGAGTCCGCCTGCCGATGCAGGGGACGCAGGTTCGTGCCCCGGACCGGGAAGATCCCACGTGCCGCGCAGCGGCTGGGCCCGTGAGCCATGGCTGCTGAGCCTGCGCGTACGGAGCCTGTGCTTCGCAACGGGAGAGGCCACAACAGTGAGAGGCCCGCGTACCGCAAAAAAAAGAAAAAAAAAAATTAGGTAAAGCAAAATAGTATAGTGGAAAGTTCAATGGACTTGGATGAGGGAGGCTGGAGAATTCTAGATCCTTCCATTCTGCTAACTTCCTTTGAAGATGTAATTTCTTTGGCCTCAGTTTTCTCAATGAAATTTCTGAAGTCCTTTCAACGTACATACTTTTAAATAAGCCAGCTTCTTGGCCCATGAAAATGTCTGGAGTCGGCAACAACAGATGTACTTCATATAAATAACAGAGTTTATCCAAACAAATCTGCCTTCCCCTTAGGTAATTAACTCTTTTGACACCTGATTTCAGAGGCTTCCACAGGAACAGTACCTGGAAGACAGTGAGGTCTGGTTCTCTGAGGTGCCCTGTGCCAGGTCCACTTGCCTGGGGCTTAATATCCACCCCCCCCACACACACCCCAAATCAACCGAAACATGCACATCCTGCCTTCTGGATCCCACCAGTTTGGTGCCACAGAAACACACTAATGTCACTAATATGCAAATGGCTAAGGACCATTCTCTTCTCATCCTTATCTGGGTCTTAAGGGAGTTTTTTATTGAGAAGCAGTATGATGGTGCCATGAAGTCAGAAGCTCAACTCTCCATCTCCGGGATGGTGCCTAAGTTACCTGGGCTCTCTGAGCCTTGTTTCCTCAGCTGTGGAATGGTGCTTACAGTACACAAACCTTCAAAGCTTCTTGTGAGAGTTAGAGATAGTGAACTAGGGTGGTGGATGGTGTAAACAGGGGCTAAAGAAATGATTATTCAGATTGTTACTGGAATTAGCATGGCGTAGGCACTGGTGGGGAAGAGTTTCTCAATCTCACTGTTGTTAACAGGCAAGAAGGTAAATTGCTCTCGATCACCGACACTGGTCACGCAGAGAAGGGCTCTTCGCAGGCAGTGGTTAAGAACACAGGTCCCTGGGCTGGGGTGCCTGCATTCTTACCCCAGCTCTGCCATTTACTAGCTTTGCGCTCTGGATTTCTTTGAGTCTCAGGTTTCTCATATATAAATAGGGATGGTAATAGTATTTACCCCATTGGGAGGTTTTGAGAGTTAAGTAAGAGAATGCAAGTAAAGTGTCTGGCATATGGTAAGCAGACCATAAATGGTAGTAATTTCCCTGATTTTCAGGGAATTTAATCACCTTTCACAGGGCACAAATTTTATATAGAGCATGATAACACTATATTTTAAACAAGCAAATCTATAAACAAAGACTAGAAGAAAATACAATGAAGTATTAGTAGTTGGTTGGGTGGGGGAGGATCGTGATTTTCTTGGTTTTGGTTTTCTGTATTCACCAAGCTGTTCTTAATGAAAATGATGTTACGATAACTGAAAAAATATAGAGAAAATTATAAAAAGCAATCATATTTGCTCATTATTTGTATGTTTAGGAACATTTAAACATTTTCTAACTTCTTCCCTTTGGGCAGCCTCTTCAAATTACTAAGGAAGTAGGAGATCTTATATGTATAGGTTTTTAGAAAAAGGAATCATCATTTTGGCAAAGTAGTTCCTTTATTTGGCTACTATGGATTAAACAACTACCATGTGGACAGTATTATCCCAGGAAATAATAATTGGACCATTGCTAGCTACTGACCATCTCTGGGGAGCTGGGCACTGGCAGGCACTTTAAGTACATTCATGAGCACATCTTGATTCAGTGTTGGAAGAAGGATTATTATTATTATTTTTTTTTTTTTTTAAGAA
Source organism: Leucopleurus acutus (assembly GCF_964270905.1). Classification (NCBI taxonomy): domain Eukaryota; kingdom Metazoa; phylum Chordata; class Mammalia; order Artiodactyla; family Delphinidae; genus Leucopleurus; species Leucopleurus acutus. The sequence goes on from NC_139158.1 coordinate 26,590,714, forward strand.
AGGGCCTCCTGCTCAGAGTCTCAGGAGACCAGAAATTGGTCACCCCAAAGCAGTGCCCCTCAAGCAGACCATTTCACAGGGAAACCATTAGGGAGTAAGCTGGGCTGGGCCCAGGCTGCAGGGCAGACAAGAGGCCGAGAGCACTGTCTCCAGGCCCAACCAGTTCTCCTCTGCCCCCTCAATGTTGCCTACCAGGTGACCCCCAAGCACACACCCTCCAGCTGACCCTGCAGGATCTTGCCCCCAGGCCACAGGCAAGGCCTGGATGGAGGCCAGATGTTCCTTGGCCTGGTGCCAGGCCTCCCAGAGGGCTGACACTGTGGCTGCAGCTTGCTTGCCCACCAGCCTGCCTGGCCCCGACAGTGTCCTCGGGTGAGGAGTGGGCCTGCCCTCGGCAGAGGCGTGACCACCACTGCCCACCCACAGACAGGCTGACACAGGGACAGGAGGCTGCAACAGGATCCGGTTTATTCTGCTTTGGAAGGGTGGTCCTGAGAGTGGCAGGTGCCACCCTGTCTGGGGCAGAGGGAGGGCCCAAGGGCTGGTTAAGGCCAGTGGTGGGAGACGCAGGGGGATAGGCAGCCCCTATAATGCAGTGAGGCCAGGTTGAGGCCCGGAGGCAGCTGTGGTAGGCCGGGGTGATGCCCCTGCGCCCAGGGTGGAAGGCACTGGGCTGGGACCAGGCCATGGGTACGGGGCCATGACCCAGGCCACATGGGCACCCCGGGAAGTGGGGCACAGGGTCACAGGACACGAAACATGAAACACAGGCACATGAGTAAGCACGTGGACAAGTGGGCACAGATTCACAGGCCAGAGGAACACCCGGTTTCAGCTGGACACATGGACACCATGGTGGTGCCATACAGACCACAGGGGACACATGGACTCGATGGCCACAGGGGACAGCCCTGAGCCATGAACTGCGAGGACAGGGGAAGGGGGCCTTTTGGCATGACTGCACTGGAATTGCGAGAAGAGGGTGCTGGGGGAAGCCCATGTGCAGACCCCGGGGCTCAGTCCGTCTTCCACACTTTGTTAAGCAGCTTCACCACCTCGTCGTAGATGACAAACACGATGGCCACGTCCAGGCACACCCGGCCCAGGCGGGGGACGGTGCCCTTGTAGAACGCCTTGGGGCCCTCGTTCCTCAGGATCTGCAGGCCGCGGCCCCACGTTGTGTGGTACTTATGCGCCTCCAGGCCCTGCATCCGGGTCTTGATCACGTCCAGAGGAGTGTTACCACGGACACTGGCTGTGCCTGTGATGGCGCCAAACACACCAGTGATCAGAAGGGTTCATAGGGGCTTGTTGGGGTTGTCCCCTTGGTACCAGTTGTGCAAAGAGGTCACGACGAAGAAGAGAATGGCCTGGTTGGATCCCTGCTTCAGCACAGTGGCCACGATGCCCTGGTAGGTCCCTTTCAGCCCTTGTTCCCAAACGATCTCCCTGACCCCGTGGAAGAATCCTCTGTATTTGGGGCTGGGGGAGGTCTGGTCATGGATTAACTTCACCTTGATGGTCTCCATGGGGCACACGACCACCATGGCATCTGCCACACCGGCGCCCAGGCCGCACAGCAGCCCGCGTGTGCTGTCTAGCCGTCCCTGGGTGTCCCGCATGTGGTTGCTGAGAAACTCGAACATCCCGAACCGGACGGCCGCCTTTGGGATGGAGCCGTAGAGCAGGGAGATGAGGCCGCGGTACAGGCCCGGTACGCCATGGTTGTGGACCGTCCGCCGCACGCAGTTCCCAATGCCCTCGTAGCGCGGCGGGTGCAAGCACTCGTCCAGCTGCAGCTGCGTCTTCACGTGCTCGGTGGGGAAGGTTTTGCAGATTTCTGTGTCGCCTGCCAGGATCGCCTTCCCCGGGTGTGTGAGGGTGGCCTTCCTGGGTGCGGGCGCCCCTGCCGCCAGAGTGTGGGGCGTGGCCATGGTGGGCGGGGTGGGGGGCCCGGCGGCGGCCTCTCTTCTAACAGGGGTTAGAAGAGATGGGCTTGAATTGGGCGCTGTTCTTGGTGTTTCCTGGGGAGCAGTGAGTGATATACCTGGAGATACAGGTCTGATACAGGGTCTTGCGTGACTGGTTAATGAGAGGTGGGCAGATGGGAGCACATAAAAGTTTCGGAGGCATTGAGATCAGCAAAGCTGTCCTTGAGGATGATAAATCTCATCAGGAAGGCGGGCTGAGCGGGGACAAGGTAGAAGTGAGGCGCCGTCACTTCTGAGATTAAGGTGGCAAACATGAAAATGCAAAGAAAGGGATCAATCTATCCAAGAGATGTTACAAAAATCCTTTATGGGCTTTGGTGATTAGAGAGCAGAATGATCAAAGATGTTGTCTAGGTTCTAGAACAGGGGAAGAAGAACAGTTCTGCTGATAGAAATGAGTCACTGTAAACAAACGGAGCCCAGCTTTAAGAGAAGTAAGTTGAATTTCGGAAGAGTCGAGTTTGCAGTGATGACCAGATCTCCAGGTAGAACTGTCTAGTGAGCAGGTGGAGATCTGAAACTGGAGCTGGGAGTTAAGGGGGAGGCCAAGTGTATGGATCTCGGAGTCATTTGAAATGACAACATACATGGAAATTAATTTCTCACAAATTAACCTTTTAAAACTAGAATGCACTGATAATTCTTAGTTTACCAGATCTGAAAGTTTATTTCTCATGAGAGAAAACAAATCACACACAGACATCAGAAGGGTATTTTATAAGTCATGTTTTGGGACTTCCCTGGTGGTCCAGTGGTTAAGAATCGCCTTTCAATGCAGGGGACGCAGGTTCGATCCCTGGTTGGGGAACTAAGATCCCACATGCCGTGGAGCGACTAAGCCCGCGAGCCGCAACTACTGAGCCTGTGCACTCTAGGGCCCGCGTGCCACAACTAGAGAGAAGCCTGCGTGCCGCAAGGAAAGACCCTGCATGCCACATAAATAAATAAATACTTTAAAAAAATGCAGAGGGAACAAAACATTAAGGATCTGTTTTTTTTTTTAAAAAGTCATGTTTTGAAAAGCTGAGGTGGCCACTAACTCTGTGTTTTAATTGTCTTTGACAATCTAGAAACTGCATGGACTTTGATTACTTCTTAGGAATCTTGCTCGTTTCATTTTACCCTAAATTCAAAAACTGGAAGTTAACAGAGAAAGAATGCACAGCTTAACTGAATTCAGCTGATCTCTTCTGCTACTTCTGTCTGTAAGTATTTGGGTTCTTTCCATTAAAGAAAGCAGTACTTTTAGAGGACGAAAGTGCCTCTTACGTGATAAAAAACTAGCTCAGATACTAGAGTTCCAAGTTGTGGCCTTCTGACTTGGATAAACACACCCTCCTGCACTGGCAATGGTTAAAGGCTTCTTTGAGGAGAAGGCCCAATGTTCCTTTGAGGATGTTTATGACTGTTCTCTACAAACTTGGCACACACACCAGCAGGTTGGAGCTGGTTCGCTGGCTGAGTTCCTTCACAAGGAAGCACGTGTTAGAACACACCCGCAGCCTACTGCTCTTTCCACCTCGTCGCAAAGCCTCAGAGAAGGCTTGGGGGACGTGGTTAGGACAGGGGCGAGAAGAATCATTCCATTCCCACTCCCAGTGCCCTGTTCACATGGAGACACTTTGGTTTGTGCTTAAACAACACATGAGGGCTTCCCTGGTGGTGCAGTAGTTAAGAATCTGCCTGACAATGCAGGGGACACAGGTTCAATCCCTGGTCCAGAAAGATCTCACATGGCCGCAGAGCAACTAAGCTCATGCGCCACAATTACTGAGCCTGTACTCTAGAGCCCGCAAGCCACAACTACTGAGCCCGCGTGCCTAGAGCTCGTGCTCCGCAACAAGAGAAGCCACCGCAATGAGAAGCCCGTGCACCGCAACGAAGAGTAGTCCCCACTCGCTGCAACTAGAGAAAGCCCGCACACAGAAACAAAGACCCAATGCAGCCCAAATATAAATAAATAAATTTAAAAATAAAATAAAATGATGGCTGGAACACCACATAATTGAAGAGCACGGCGAGACCCCTGGACTGAGTCACTCTGAAGAGCTGCAGTTTCTGAAAGTTGAAGTTGTGTCTTGCACAACTGATGTCTGGATTGGCACTTCAGGGTGTCAGGGCACACTCTGAAATCACTTGCCAAGCTTGTGTTTGTGCACACGAGTGTTTTCCTGAAGGAAATCTATAGTTTTTATCTGATCTCAAAGGGGACCAAGACCCAAATTAGGTTAAGAATCATTGTTTATCCAGTGGGATAAGGGCTTTCTTAAAGTACCCACTGCCCTGGCTTCCTAGAGTGCCTGTAATGAGCCCAGGTGAGACTTTTCACAGTGTGGCTGCATTACTGTCAAGAGCAGCCATCCTCCGCGACCTGTCAGTCTCAACAGTGGTAGCCACTGCTCGGGGGCGACATCTAGTCTTTTTCTTCACGTGGTGCTTCTCTTTCTCTCCCTCCCTCTTGCTCTTTCTTTCCTCATCTTCCTTCTTCTCTTCTTTTCTATTGAATTTGGTGCCAGCATTTAAAAAAATCTCACTTCACATAAAAACCCAGATTCCTGGCTGCTTCTGAAAATCAGAAGATCTGGCAACACTGGGCTCTCCTTTTGTGTGACAAGAATCAGCTGAAGCTGAGAATCTGAGCAGCTGCCCCCTTCACACAGGGCCAGCTGGCTCCAGTTTGCTGCAGTCCTCACCCAGCTGGTTTCCTCATTTCCACTAGCTGCCTGACCCCTGTGGATATCTGTGTTTTCACAACCTGTTCCGTAAGGTAATGCCTTCAGGGTCTACCGATGAGTGTTTGACATTTTTGGTTAACTGGCCTTAGGTTAGAAAGCTTCTGGAGTTCTATCAGCTTACTTATTGCTGAGAAAGTGATTGCTTATGAGGTTTCCCACACAATTTTCTACATTACCGCTTCTATTCTGCTTTAGCGTCAGAGGCTCAGTAGATTGTGTGTGTGAAAGGCTGTGGATGAACCTGAGGGCAGGGGCCAAGTCTAAAAATTCTAAGTCAGCTTTATTCTCACCATATTCTCACAGACCTAGCTCAAAATGAGTGAGAGTCCGGGGGTTTCCTATTTATCAAATATTTCAGTAGAGGTCTTTAAAACACTTATTTTAATTTTTTGGACCTATTACTTACTTCCTGGTTCTGAGAGACAGTGTAATGCATCTCAGTTTTAAAATCAGAAGACAGGTTCTGATTCCCAGCTTCACTACGAGCTGTGAGATCACAGGCAAGTTATTCATTCTCTCCAAGGCTCACATCAGCATATATAAGCAATGGGGTTACTGCTCCTGATCTCACAGGACTGTCCTGAGCATTAAGAGCACAGCACACAGGAAGTGCTCGATAAACGTGGTCCCTTCTTCCACAGCACGTTCCAGGGGGTGACATTTCCCAATCCGTACAAGTAAGGAATCCCTAAGTGGGTGGTTCTCATGCCCATGCCCCATAACCAACAACTTCCTCTACCATGTAACATTTACTTATTTATTTACTGAAATGACCATTTGCTTTTATTGCAAGAGACATGGACACTTTTATTTTTTTGGCTGCGCCACACAGCATGTGGGATCTTAGTTCCCCGACCAGTGATTGAACCTGTGCCCCCTGCAGTGGAAGCGTGGAGTCCTCACCACTGGACTGCCAGGGAATTCCCGACGATGTAACTTCTAAAACACCTGGAGAGATATTACTTCCAGAGGAGCACACCATCTCTAAAGTGGCAATGTCAAGAAATGGCATAAAATCTTAGAAAGCATTAACATGTGAAATATGACATGAATATGCACATATGAACAAACTGTACAGATGACTTTTTCTAGAATGTTCACGGGTTAGGTCTGTTGGCACAACTGATAGGAAACAATTATCACAAGATATTTATCACCATGACCCTATGTATGTTCTCCCAAAGAAATACCTAACTGACATGGTATAGTTATCTGAAAATCCATGGAAAAAAAAAAAGGGCTGGGACACATATACTGTCCCAATAATTCTATGTAACTGAAGACCCTAGAATGAATTTGGCTATTTTGTCCCTGGAAGGAAAGTTGTTGGTCAAGTGCTTCTCTGTGGATTTATCCAGAGGGTTATTCTCCAGGAGGAGGCAGGGGCACTGCTGTAACCTATTTCATTGTTTAATCACTCAACTCACATTTAAGAAAATTAATATAATAATTTTTATTGAGTTTATCAAAGAAGATTGCATTAATTCTGAGTTTAAGAATTTTTATACCTTAGCTTCTGAAGACTTCACTATGTGATGACTGTTAACTCTTTAGAAAGTGTAATTATCAAGCTGTTTGGTTCAGTGTTATATAATTATGGTTCTACCTCTTCACTCAACAAAACACTGATTGTGACTATAATACATACCTAACGTTTTAGGAATAATCCTTTGAAGAGCTAATTTATTGGGATTCCGGCCTGAAAAATATGATCTCAATCACTTCTTACCAGGTTCACTGCAAGAATAAAAAGATTTGGGCTTCCCTGGTGGCGCAGTGGTTGAGAGTCCGCCTGCCGATGCAGGGGATACGGGTTCGTGCCCTGGTCCGGGAAGATCCCACATGCCGCAGAGAGGCTAGGCCCGTGAACCATGGCCGCTGAGCCTGTGCGTCCAGAGCCTGTGCTCCGCAACGGGAGAGGCCACAACAGTGAGAGGCCCGCGTACGGCAAAAAAAAAAAAAAAGAAAAAAAAGATTTTGGCTTTAGATGGGTCTCTAGTTAGGTTATTTCTTCTCATTACGTATTACCCGACAACAGAGAGTAATTACAATTGCTGATATTTACTGAGCCCTTATATAATGTGAGAGGCACAACAATCTTATAGGATAATTATCACTATCATCTCCATTTTACTGATGAGAAAATGGAGACCTAATTAGTATAGGACAGAGCCAGGTTTTGTTTGTTTTTTTAAACAACAACAACACAATTTTTTCTTTTTTTTGGCCATGCTGTGCAGCATGCGGGATCCCCAACCAGGGATCGGACCCATGACCCCTGCAATGGAAGCGTGGGGTCTTAAGCCCTGGACCACCAGGAGATTCAGAGCCACGTTTTAAATGACGGTCTGACATTAAGCCTGTCCTCGTAACACTACGTTGGTCTACGTCACATCATAGAGGGGCCGCTGCGAAGCTGAGAAATCCAAACTAGAATCTGACACCACTGCATTTTGGAACATGTGAACTCCTGCTTGTGGCTCTTAGGGTGAGCATGCTGTTCCTCATATGAGACAAATAAGCAGAAATATTCATAAGAGAAATAGGGGTGAGGGTGCTTGGGTGAATCCCAATTTCTGGCACCCTCCCCAGTCCACCCCGGGACACCACTATAAACACTAGCAGAACGCTACAGACATTATCAAATGTCCAAAGAGAGACCACCCATTTCTAGTGATTATGAGATAAAAAGAAATGTGTCCAAATCTAAGCAAGGCAAAGGTCAGAAATAGCAAATAAAACAGAACATGGTATGTACTTCTTGGAGGTGGCGGAAACTGGCTTTCATTAACATAAGAGAAGCATTTCAGGCTCTTCCTGCATAAAACTTTGTGTTTTTCCAACTCCAAATAGACAGATTTTCTTTCTAGACAGGGTCAGAAATCACTAGGGCAAAGGCAGCTAGCTAGCTCACTGGACACTGAGCTGCCTGCAATTTGAGACCCTGTGATTTACTGCCTGTGAGTGGTGGTGGGCAAGATAAGTGCACACAGGGAAGCGTGTCCTGGTCTCTCCTCTTTCGTGTCTGCTCTGTGGCATATATTCAACGACCTATCTTGTATGAAACACTGGAGATGCCTAATGACTCAGAAAGTGATCAAAAACTACTGGTAGTTACTAGTAACCCATACCTTAGCTATCTGTTTTTAAACTATCCCGTTACGATTCACACATTCTAAACTAACGAATCCTTTTCAGGACTTGCACACTGATGGTTGAGTGCCTCTCTGACCAAATTCTGAGCTCCTGAAGGTCAGGAATCAAGCCAGAGAATTCTATCATTGTACCTGAGAGCTACTGGCACAAAGCTGAGTTCTAGATATTTGTAGCTGAAAATCAAATCCACAAATCTTTGACTTCTTTCACAGAAGTTTCTTAGAACTTCCGTCAGAATCACCTGGGAAGTTTGGTGAACTCAAAGATATTTGGCAGAGGCCCAAGAATGTTCATTTTAAACAAGCCCCTTAGAATATTCTTATGTACATGGATGTTTGGGAACTAGAGAGCTGTTACATACCAATAAACACTTAGATGCCTAAGTATATGTGTCACACAAGGTACAGGTGAGAGATTAACAAAATCAAGTTTAAATAACACTTCCAATCTCATTTCCTCTTCTCTCTAGTCCCTCCTCTCGCCACTGTCTGAATCATCCTTCTGGAGCAAAATTCTGATCAAGTCCTTCCTTTGCTCAAAACCTTCCCAACTGTGAGACTATAAAACCCATGGTCATAAGCTTGTCATTTAAGAATCTTTATAGCCCCCCTGCAATCAACATAACTTTTAAACTAAGAGCACGAACTCTGGGGCCAGAATGACTGAATTCAAATCCCAAAGCCTGCAATTATTAGTTGCGTGACCTCAGGCAAGTCACTTAACCTCTCTGTGCCTCAGATTCTTCATCTGTAAAATGGGGATATGAATAGGACCTGCCTGATAGGGTTGTTGGCAGGATTAAATGAATTAATGCATGCACAGCACTAAGAATAGTGCCTGGCACATAGTAAGTGCAAAATAAGTGTTAGATATTACTATTATCCTGATTACCTCCTACTCTTCACCTACTCACACATTATACTCTAGTCCCACCTATTAATTCCTGCTCCTTGGGCATTTTTTCATATCACCCTGTTCCCTCCATCTGTGACACAGCGCCACACCATCTCTGGGTCAAAAGTGTCCAACTGACAAGACCCAATTCAACTGTCACTGGAAAATCTTTAATAACGAACTCCCCTCATAACCCAAATTAATCCTTCCTGCCTCTGTGCACTAGTGTAACTTTTATTTGTGCATGTTTTCTTATCTCCTAGACTATGATTTCCCTGGAGAGGCTGAAACAGTATGGTCTTAAAGGTTAGACAGACCTGGGTTCCAAACCAGATCACATTTATCTGCTCTGAGCCTCCTATTTCCCATTTATAAGTTCAGGATAATAACACCTCCTTTGAAGGAGGCTTAAATGACAAATTCTATCTATAGATATTCAAAAAGTCTGCTGTATGAGTGATTGGTATTATTAATAGAATTATTAATAGTGGTATTTATTTAGTGCCAGCTATGTAGATAGTACCAGTGCCAAATACTGGAGCTTAAAAAAAAAAAAGACAGAATTGCCCTGGAGAAGCACAATTTTTCCATCAAGTTTATGGAGATATGGGTTTGTATATCCCTAGGCTGGCTTGTTTACAAAATAGCTGTGACAAAAACAAACAAAACAACCCAACCCACACGTGCACTCTGCGTCAGCTCTGGGGTGCGTCCAGGGAAGACAGCAAAACTCCTTTCTATTGACGTTTCAGAAAGTGACATCAAGACCACCTACAAAGGACCGACCAACGGGCTTCGGTGGGGAGGACCCAACGGGGACTGTTCAGACCATGACAGCACCTGGCTCTTCCTCCTCCCCACCAAAGTTGGGGGGCCGCCTTCTGCCCGCCAAACATCCCCAGCTTGACATGTCCTCTCTTTTGCCTTTTTTTTTTTTAAAGAAAACTTCCTTTTGCATAAGTCCAGATTTCTGAGCCGTGAGCTCAGAATCACAAGAGCTGGGACTGCGACTCCGGGATTTCACTTTGCCCTTTCTGTGCGTCCGTTACCCTCTTTTAAAACTAGAGCAATCGTTCAGCCTTGGGGCCGGAACGTGCCCGGCCAGTCAGACCTGAAGCCCAGTCTGGCGTCTATCAGAAGCCTGGTCAATTCTGTACGCGCTGTCGTAGGCTGCGACCCGCGCTCCCGGGGGCGGGCGCCCCGTCGTCTCCCTCCAAGGTGTGTGGAAGCGACGTCCCCTCCCTCTCGCCCTAGGTTGATTCTGGAACTACAGGCTCGGACTCTGACCCTGGAGGGAACACAGGTGAGGCCAACAGACCGGCCGTTCCGAGGTGGGCTCTCGGGAAGGGATGGAGAAGCTGGCCAAGCGGGAGTCCACTCCCCGAGGCCAGGACCGCGGCTGCTCAGGCCCGGGGCCTGGGAGGAGAAAGCCCGTTCACCCCTCGGAGTCCGTCCTACACATCCGCGGTCCACACCCCGCCCCCAAATCGAGCCCGGGCCGCCCCCTGGCCATCCTCCGCCAAACCGCTGCTTACCGCCGCGCTCATCCCGGGGCCGAACTGGCCATCGACGCCCGCCTGGAACCCAGCGTGAGCAAAGGAAGAGATAACGGCTGCACTTCCGGAAATAACCTAGGCCTGACTGCGGAGGAGAGTGCCCCCGGCCCGCGACCATAGAGGAGAGGCTGCGCTCGTTCCCTAACCCCCTCGACCCCGCGCCCTCCCCGCTGCCTAGAGAGGCCACTCTTGGGCCGGGGAGGTCCGCGCAGGCGTACTACCGCCGGTCCCGCCCCTTACTCTTGGACGCACAGACCTTGAGCCAGGGCTTTACACCGAGAAGGCGAGGCTTTTGTGTGTATTTGATCCTCCAGAGTGGCTGTTATTGTATCTGCAGGAAACAGCTTTGCCCGGAAATTAAAATTATATTACAAGACCGTACTGTACTCGCCACAATTTTTTTTGCCTTTACATTTTATGCAGAAAATCAGAGAACCATGGCTAGATTTCCATTTGCAGTATTAAGAAGAATCGGAATTAACGTGACTTTCTTATCACCACGTTTTTTTTGTTTTTTTTTTTCCCAGCGTCTTGGTTCGTTAAGAATTCATGAGGATTACCTGTTTTAAATCACTGGGCTGGAGATTGTTAAATCGATAATTTGGGATGATTTTTTTCCCCTAGCAATCAAATGGGCAAAGAGTAAAAAGATTGGTAATGTTCTGTGCTAGTGCCAGGAGTGTATGACTCATTTTCTGGAGGACAGTCTAGCAATAGGTATCAGCATATTTTAAAAAAATTGCCGTGAAAGATACGTAACAAAATTTACCATTTTAACCATTTTCAAGTGTGCAGTTCAGTGGCACTAACTGTATCCACATTGTGCAGTCATCACCACCATCCAGGACTTTATCATCTTCCCAAACTGAAAGTCCATACCCATTCAACAGTTACCAGTAGTTCCTTCCCCAGCCTCTGGTAACCACCATTCTACTTTCTGTTCAAGAATTTGACTACTCGGGGCTTCCCTGGTGGCGCAGTGGTTGAGAGTCCGCCTGCCGATTCAGGGGACACGGGTTCGTGCCCCAGTCTGGGAAGATCCCACATGCCGCGGAGCGGCTGGGCCCGTGAGCCATGGCCGCTGAGCCTGCGCGTCCGGAGCCTGTGCTTCGCAACGGGAGAGGCCGCAACAGTGAGAGGCCCGTGTACCGCAGAAAAAAAAAAAAAAAAAAAAGAATTTGACTACTCTAGGTACCACATATAAGTGGAATCATACAGTGTTTGTCTTGTTGTGACTGGCTTATTTCACTTAGCAAATGTCCTCCAGGTTCATCTACTTTGTAGCATGTGTCAGAATTTCCCTCCATTTAAAGGCAGAATAAAATTCCATTGTAGGTATACGTGACATTTTGTTTATCCATTCATCTGATGATAGATGCTTGGGTTGTTTCCACTTTTTGGCTATTGTGAATTATGCTGCTATGAACATGGGTGTACAAATACCTATTCAAACCTCTCCTTTCAATTATTTTGGGTGTATGCCCAGAAGTGGAATTGCTGCATTATATGATAATACTATTTTTAATTTTTTAAAGAAGGACCATACTGTTTTCCATAGTGACTGTACCATTTTACATTCCCACTAGCAGTGCACAAAGTTCCAATTTATTACCTAATAGGTGTGAAATGATATCTCATTGTGGTTTGGATTTGCATTTGTGATGATGAGCGTCTTTTCATGAGCTTGTTGGCCATTTATATCTTCTTTGGAGAAATGTTTAAGTCCTTTTTAAATTGGATTGTTTCTTTTTGTGTTTTTGAGTGGTAGGAGTTCTTTATATATTATGGATATTTACGCTTTATCAGATATATGATTTGCAAGTTTTTTTCCCCATTCTGTGGGTTGCCTCTTCACCTTCCTGATAGTGTCCTTTGATGCACAGAAGTTTTTAATTTTGATGTAATTCATTCATCGCTTTTTCTTTTGTTGCCTATGCTTTTGGTGTCATAGCAAAAAATCATTGCCTAATCCAACATCATGAAGCTTTTTTGCCCTATGTTTTCTTCTAAAACCCTTATAGTTTTGGCTCTTACATTTAGATGTTTGATTTATTTTGAATTAATTTTTATACTGTGTTAGGTAAGGTTCTAACTTCATTCTTTTCCATGTGGATATTCAGTTTTCTTAACACCATTTGTTGAAAAGAGTATCCTTCCCTCACTGAATGGTCTTGGCATCCTTGTTGCAAATCATTTGACCATTTATTCAAGGGATTATTTGGGGGCTCTCTATTTCATTAGTCTCTATGTCTTTATGTCAGTACCACACTGTTTTGATTACTGTAGCTTTGCAGTAAGTTGATATTTATTGAACTTAAATTACTTAAAATTTAAATTTAAGTGGCTATATGTGACCAGTACTTTCCATCTAGGACTTTTAAAGCTGATACTAGAAGGCAGAGAGATATTTCAAGTTTGAAGTTTGACTACTTGTCATATTGGTTTTCACATTTACTCTCCGCTGCTCACACTAGGAATAGAGGGCTTAATTAACTATATATAAATTTCCTTTCAATGAGTAGAGGAAAATGGACTTGTGGCACCTGGTGGGGAAAATATGGTCACACTCTTACTTGTTCTTTAGGGTTCTTAATATTTTCTTTTGGGAGAAAATGGTTATCTTCTTTTCAAAAAGCACAAGTGGTTCATACTCAGTATTTCTCTGAAACCTAAGGTGTGAATGCAGGGAAATGTGACAGCAGGTCAGAACGCTGATCATATCTTACATTTATTCTTACAGTGCTTTACAATTCACATACATTATCACCACTGATCCTCAACCCTATTTAGTGGATGAGAAAATCGAGGTTTAGGAAGATTGAATAATTCCAGACCTAATAAATGGCAGAGCTAGCCTTTGAAAGCAGATCTTCTAACCAACTTTCATAGTAGGCTTTTGTGAAAGACCAAGGTGAATTCATTCATTCAACCCACGTTTATCGAGCATCTCGACGTGTCAGCAGTGTCGTAGGCTCTGGGAATCAACTGCAAACCACAAACCAACGTAAAACTCCATCAGGCAAGACCTAATCTGTTTTGCCCACCGTAGTACTCCCAGTAGCTAGTGCAGTAGATAAAGGTCTCAGGTTTGCGTTCCCCGTCACCTCTGTAAGTAACTCTCTTTTCCATTATTCTTATTGCAGCACCCTGCTCTTTCTCTTCACAGCGAACTTTGGGTTTCCAAGTGGCAAGTTCGATTCCTGCCTGACTTTCCCCTCTTCCCTCAAGTTAAGCTCCAGTGGGAGCTTGTCTTTTTCATTCCTCACTGTATCCCCACTCCTTTTAGGGTGCCCGGCACATAACTGGAACTCAAGAAATATATATTCATCAACTGGATGGATGTCATGTCACGCAAACTTCTGAAGTAAATGGCCCGGGCTTCCCTGGTGGTGTAGTGGTTAAGAATCCGCCTGCCAATGCAGGGGACACGGGTTCGAGCCCTGATCTGGGAAGATCCCACACGCCGCGAAGCAACTACGCCTGTGCGTCACAACTACTGAGCCTGTGCTCTAGAGCACGCGTGCCACAACTACTAAGCCCATGTGCCACAACGACTGAAGCCCACGTGCCTAGAGCCCGTGCTCCGCAACAAGAGAAGCCACCGCAATGAGAAGCTCGCGCATCTCAACAAAGAGTAGCCCCCGCTCCCGCAACTGGAAAAAGCCGGCATGCAGCAATGAAAACCTAATGCAGCCAAAAATAAATAAATAAAGTAAATTGTCCAAGTCTGGTCCTCACCAGTTAGACCACGCCTTGAAGGACTTTGATAGCCACGCCCCTCCTGTGTCCCGGGAAAGGAACCCAGCCTTGGCCCCGCCCCTGCCATGACGCAGGCACACGTGACGGCGCGCCGGCGCGCGCTGTTTCCGGAAGTCATCCCCGCGGTCTCCGGCGCTGCTGCCTGCGCTGCTGGCGGTGGAACTTCGCGAGTGGAACTGCAGAGGCGGGCCGGACGGGGCCGCGGGCCTGGCCACTCTGCAAAATGGAGATAATCAGGAGCAGTGCGTGTCCGCCGTGCACCTCCCCGCGTACCCGCGGCCCCCTTCACCCGGCCTGCTAGGCCCGGAACACGGCCGGTCTGCTTGGCGGGGCCTGGGGCAGAGGCAGCCCCTCAGGGGTTTGCTCCCATTTTGCGCCTCTTGGGGGGCCTTATTCCTCTCTGGCCCATACACCCTTCGGGGCCTTGTCGTCCTTCTTACCCGGCCACCCCCAGGGCCTTATCCCTCTCAGGCTCGTGCCCCCGCGGGGCTTATTTTCCGCCCCTGTCTGTGCACCCCTCATGGACCTGTCCTTCCGCCCTAGGAGACGTAGGAATTCCCCGGGCCCTCCTTCCTTCCCAACCTAGTAGCCCGTGGGCAAGCAGCTAGGCCACCGGTTCTGAGCCTCTTCTCGGTTTCTCCACAGATTTTAAGAGTAATCTCCACAAAGTGTACCAAGCCATAGAGGAGGCGGACTTCTTCGCCATCGATGGGGAGTTTTCAGGTATCCCTCGCTTGCAAGCTTGAGGCTGGCACCTTGCAGTGCATAGCCAAAACTCCTGCACCCCTACCCCCTGCTCCCTTGCCCCGGACTTCTGCCTGCTGGCCGCTCCTCCCTGTTTGTAGCCTTGGGCAAGTTGCATGGGTCTCCACGTTTCCTCTTAAACGTTTCGAAAGCACGGAAGAGGTGAGGTGCGGTGCGGTGGGTTTTGTGATTGGGTTTGTGGTTGTTAGACCTCTCAGGGTTGCAGATAGAGATTAAGGTTTTGGTGCTGCATAAAAACTGTTGGATGTGTGTGAGACAGCTTGGGAGTTCGGGTCAGGCTTTTTTGTACGTGTGGTGAAATACACATAACATAAAATTGATCGTTTTAAAGTTCAGTGGCATTGAATACATTCACATTGTTGTGTATCCATCTCCAACCATCCATCTCCAGAACTTTTTCATCTTCAGAACTGAAACACTCTACCCATTGAACAATAATTCCCAACTCCTCTCTCCCCTCTGCCTCTGGCAACCACTGTTTCTGTCTCTGAATTTGACTAGTTTAGACATTTCCTGTAAGTGGAATCATACAATATTTGTCCTTTGTGACCGACTTTAGAGTCGGACTTTTGCAGATAAATGAGGGTATTCCTTTAGGCATTAGTGGAAGTGTTCATTGCCTGCCTTGGCATGGGTGTGCATGTGTGTCTAATACTTTACTAACAGTTATAACTGCAAGATTTTTTCTTTTTCTCCTTTTGGATCAAAGATATCCACTTGTGGTATAGATAACACTTTTGCTACAAGCTTAACATGTTTGTAAGACTTCAGCTCTTTCTAAAGGACTCCGTGCTGCAGGTAATCTTTGGCTTTAATTAAGTGTGCAGTTTCTAGTTGGAGTCAGTTCCCTGGAAAGCTAAGAGTTTTCACCGCAAATAATTGTCTCTTGACCTTGAGTATACCTTTGTTGTGTAGATGTTACTCCAAACTGTTGACCAAGACTGTACTCTAACAATAATGCGCATCAGTATTTGTTGATGTCTGAGTATGCATTAATCTTTGAAAGCAGCAAAACTTATTCAGTCATAGAGATTGTTTCCTTAAATCATGACTGTTTTGAAACCTAATTTTTTTTTTACTGAATTATAATTGACCAATTATATCAGTTTCAGGTGTACAACATAGTGATTTGATATTTTTATACACTATGAAATCACCATGCTAAGTCTAGTTACCATCTGTTAGCTACAAAGTTATTGTTGGCTATATTCCCTATGCTGTGACATCTATTTTATAACTGAAACTTTGTATCTCTTAAACCCCTTCACCTATTTGGCCTTTCCACCCACCCCCTCCCCTCTGGCAACCATTAGTTTACTCCCTGTATCAATGTCTTTGTTTTGTTTTGTTTGTTTGTTTTGTTTTTTGGATTTCACCAATAAGTGAAATCGTATGGTATTTGTCTTTCTCTTTCTGACTTATTTCACTTAGCATAATACCTTCTAGGTCTATCCATGTTGCAGATGGCAAGGTTTTATTTTTTATGGCTGAGTAATATTTCTATATATGTATGTGTGTATATATGTATGTCTGTGTGTGTATATATATATGTGTGTGTGTATATATGGCATCTTCATTATCCATTCATCTATCTTTGGACAATTAGGTTGCTTCTATGTCTTTTCTATTGTAAATAATGATGTAAATAATGATGTAGTGACATAGGGATGCATATATCTTTTCGAATTAGAATTATTGAAGAAAAAATAATTTTTGTTTTCGTATAAATATCCATAAGTGGAATTGTTGGCTCATATGTTAGTTCTATTTTTAGTATTTTGAGGAAGCTTTATACTGTTTTCTATAGTGGCTGCACCAGTTGACCTTCCCACCAATAGTACATGATGGTTCCTTTTTCTCCACATCCTTGCCAACACTTGTTATTTCTTGTGTTTTTGAGAATAACCATTCTGACAGGCGTGAGGTGGCATCTCAAGATTGCTTTGGCTGTTCGGGATATTTTGTGGTTCCATACAAATTTTAGGATTATTTGTTCTAGTTCTGTGACAAATGCCATGGGTATTTTGATAGAGATTGCTTTGAATCTGTAGATTGCTTTGGGTAATATGGACATTTTTACAGTATTAATTCTTTGGATTCGTGAGCACAGTCTTTCCATTTATTCCCATTGTCTTCAATTTCTTGCACCAATGTCTTATAGTTCTCAGAGTACAGGTGTTTCACCTTCTTGGTTAAATTTATTCCTAGGTATTTTATTCTTTTTGATGCAATTGTAAATGGGATTGTTTTCTTAATTTCTGTTTTTCATAGTTTGTTATTAGTGTATAGAAATTTACAACAGATTTCTGTATATTAATTTTGTATCCTGCAACTTTACTGACTTCCTTTATTAATTCTAATAGTTTTTTGGTGAGGTCTCTATAGTGTTTTCTATATTTGAAATCTATTTTAGACACTGAAACTGCCCATTCTCGAATTGAAACATTCACATCTCTAAATTCATTACTATAGAGTTTAGCTTGGTAGCCAGTGAAATTAATGTTAATTTTGAGAAAGGGAAGAAAGGAGCACTTCCAATTAATTTTAATTCATGAAAATATGAAATTATAGCGCCATTGAATAGTTGACTGACATTTTTCCATTAGCATTTATTAACAAGTTAAAAATTTTATTTCTTAAAATCTAGGAATCAGCGATGGACCCTCGGTCACCGCATTAACAAATGGTTTTGACACTCCGGAAGAAAGGTATCAGAAGCTTAAAAAGGTACGTGGATGTGCTAGAAAAAAATTTTTTTTCCCATGTTGGTCCTGCATATGTTGAATTATAGAGGAATATAATCGTTAAACTTGTTCATTAATGTCTCAACCCCAGCTATAAAATGATATTTTAGTGGTATTTAAAACAACAGCAAAAATAATTGTTTGCTGGAAAACATTTTGGGGAAGGTTTAGTATTTTCAGTGTTAATTTGATTTACAGGAAATGTGATGTGGTTATTTTAATCATTTGGAAATAGGTTTACCATGACACTCTGGATGGTGGATAGGTGCCTAAGTTGGGAAAAATATTAAGAAATGTATATAAATTAATAATGCATCTGATACCTACTAGAGAATGGACTTGAGGATATGGGGAGGGGGAAGGATAATCTGTGACAAAGTGAGAGTGGCATGGACATATACACACTACCAAACATAAAATAGATAGCTAGTGGGAAGCAGCCACATAGCACCAGGAGATCAGCTTGGTGCTTTGTGACCACCTACAGGGGTGGGATAGGGAGGGTGGGAGGGAGGGAGACGCAAGAGGGTAGAGATATGGGAACATATGTATATGTATAACTGATTCACTTTGTTATAAAGCAGAAACTAACACACTATTGTAAAGCAATTATACTCCAATAAAGATGTTAAAAAAAATAATGCGTCTGATAGATAATCTGTAATCTGTTCTAATTGGAACAAAGTTAAGTAATCAGAAAACCCACCTGATTGAGAATACTGTTGCTGACGTCGACTGTAGAGCACTGTTTTGACAGATATTTTATTTCCCTTTTCCAGCATTCCATGGACTTTTTGCTGTTTCAGTTTGGCCTTTGCACTTTTAAGTATGACTACACAGATTCAAAGTAGGTTGTTTTAATAAGTGGTGGGAATTCTTTTGTCATGGCGTAATGTAACGCCCTAAGTCTCCTTTTATCTTATTTTCCCCAGGTATATAACAAAGTCTTTTAACTTCTATGTTTTCCCGAAACCCTTCAATAGATCTTCACCAGATGTCAAATTTGTTTGTCAGGTTAGTAGTATAATTGAGTTGTTTTTCTGTTATGAATTGCTGATGAGGCAGTGTGAAAATGTGGAATCAGAATTCTCTCTAAAATTTGGTTCTACTACTAACTTTGCACTTTGGGCAAATCATTTCACCTCTCTGACTTTCAGTTTTAGGGTTGTAAATTAATGACACTCCCATCTTCCCTTTTACTTGAGAATGAGTTAAGGAATGAGATGTAAGTGACAGGCAGATGGAAATGAGAACGTGAGCTTTATCATTAGTAAAGCTGAATCTGAGACCATGGCTTCGTAGTGTGACTCTTTTGGGGATTTTTAATGTCTTACCCCTGAATTGAACCTACAGATCAGGACCTTCAGGCTTCTTCCCACCCCATTCTCATTGCACCCATCTCCAAGGGTAGAGCTTTATTTTCTGGAAGAGGCGGGTATGTGTGTATCCTCTTTGAAAAGAGAAAGCCCAAAAGGGGCTAAGCTATATATGTTCAGTTTCTTTTCCCAAGCTCACCAATTAGGAACGAGAGGGTAGATAAAGACCACTGTTTCCTCCTGAGGAGGAGAGGGCTGACTTTATGAGCCAAGGTAAGGTATACAAGGAGGTTCCCCTTTAGAACACCCTGTTTGGAGTTGTAGCTGATCTAATAGACACTCAGTGAATATCAGTTTCCACTTTCTGCTCTCTCTTTTTTTTTTTTTTCCTTTCTGCTCTTTTAATAATCTGATACAATGGATAAGGTGAATGTGAATAAGTGTATAGCGAATGGATATGTGATGAAAGCTGAATGTTGGCCTTTTCTCCCTTATGATCTTATGCTTGAGCTTCTCTCCCCGTAGCAACATTAGTTCCTTTGAGTCTTCCCATCTTTCCTTTTTCCTGCATGTAAGTAGTAATGCAGTTAAGAAAGCCTGGAGGGTAGGCTTCTGAGTGACTGAGTCATGTCAGGTTCTTTCTGTAATAAGGCAGGATATAAACAAATGAAATTGAGCATTAATTGTATATCTAGGGCTGAAGAGAAGGTAATTTTGGTTTTGTAAACCTGAATTTTTCTTAAATTAGCAAATAAACCATAGTTGATATTTCTTTACCCTGCAACCAGTTAACAGCTATTTACCAGTCACCTTAGTATAGGATACTTAATTAAACAGTATTTGTAGATTTTCACTGAGAGAAAAATAGGCTCAGTTGGGAAATTTGTGTGGATGTAGTTTTCCAACAGTACCAGGAAAAGACAATTATTTAAAGTGGATTCCATGGCTTTAGCCAGGGGTTAATCAAACAAATGCAGACAGTGGCAATGAGACACCGTGGGGATGATGCTTTGTTCTAAAAGACCAACACAAACACAGTTATTCTAGGAAATGAATTGGAAACAGATCAAAAGAACCCTACCCATTGTACAAAGCCATTCTGGGGCTACACCTGGAACACTTTAGGTAGTTATAGTAGCCAGCCACTCCTTAAAACAAAGAAAGACATCACAGACTTGAAGACAGGCCAGAGACTAATGTCTAAAATGGACAATGGGATAAAAATGGTGCAATTCTCGGGTTTCCCTGGTGGCGCAGTGGTTGAGAGTCCACCTGCCGATGCAGGGGACGCGGGTTCGTGCCCCGGTCCGGGAAGATCCCACATGCCGCGGAGTGGCTGGACCTGTGAGCCATGGCCGCTGAGCCTGCGCGTCCGGAGCCTGTGCTCCGCAACGGGAGAGGCCACAACAGTGAGAGGCCCGTGTAGCGCAAAAAAAAAAAAAAAAAAAAGTGCAATTCTCTGTTCTGGAAAAGCAAAGGCAGAGAAGAGGTTTAGACTCAGTAAGTAAACTTGTGAATTGTATGGATATGGTAAATGATAGTGTCTTTGAATTTTTTTCTTTTGTCCTCCATCTAAGGTGGATTTTGCTTTAAAATTCTATGGTGACAGCAGGGTTGCATCTTAAAAGGAACTTATTAGCTTCTGGAGTCAGCGACTAGGGTGAAAATTGTGTCTGGTCAAAAATCAATCTTGAAAAGCTCTTATTACCCTTAAAGCAGGGAGAATTTGGGGGCAGAATAACTTAATATGCTCTTTGAAAAGTAAGCATCTGTATACATAGTGAGCTGCTGACACTGGGCGGGATATGGGGGAGCTACCTGAGAGCCAGGCACACTCCTGGAGCACGTGCCCGTCCAGTGGGGCGACAGAAGAACTGCATGGCATTGGCATTGTCTTCACCTCCTCTTTTTCTTCTCTTCTCCTTCCTTTTTCTGATCGAACATCTATAGTTGAATTCATGGAAGAAAATACATACGTGGTCGTGAAAAATCGAGACCCTGCTACTGTCTGTAGAGTAAAGAACGAGTTTCTTTTTTTATCCCGTCTTGCCCATGCCACTTCTTTCCCCATTTCACTCCTTTTATGTCCATATACTCTTATGTCTACATATATATACATAATTTTAGCTTTTTTCTTTAATATACACAGGATCATAATATTCATATTTTATATAACTTGCATTTTCTACTTAACACACTGTCTTCATATTTCATAGTATGGATATGTTATAATTTAACTGGAGTTTAGAAGTTTTCCAGTGGTTACCTATTTAAACAATGCTATAGTCAGCGTCTGTGTGCAGCATGTCTTGGTTATATGTAGGAATTTTTTTATAGGATAGATTTCCTAGAAGGGGAATTGCTGACTCATAGAGCTTATATATTTAACATTTTGATAGATGCGTCAAATTGTCCTCCCAAGTAGCCATGCTCATCTTTTGAATCCTGAAAATGGTACATTTAGGACAAACCAAAGATAGTGGTTAGTAAACCACAAATAGATTTTGTTGGTTCAAAGGGTTTTTCCTTTATTTTATTTTCTTTTCTTTTTATACAGCAGGTTCTTATTAGTTATCTGTTTTATACAAATTAGTGTATATATGTTAATCCCAATCTCCCAATTCATCCCACACCCTCCCCCCACCAACCCCTGGCCGCTTTCCCCCCTTGGTGTCCATATGTTTGTTCTTTACGTCTGTGTCTCTATTTCTGCCTTGGAAACTGGTTCATCTGTGCCATTTTTCTAGATGGGTTTTTTTCTTTATTATGGTAAAAAATACATAACCTAAAGTTTACCATTTTAAGAGGCTTTCAGTTCAGTGGCATAAAGTACATTTTTTTTTGTGCAACTTAGAGGGTATTATTTGAGTGGAAAGTAAATAGCTTCAAAAAGGGGATAGGTGAATCTCTGACTCTAGATTTTTAAAGAAGGAAGTTAGGATGTTTTGGAGTCTAGTGACAGCAGGGACAAAAATGCCTTTCTATAATCCATCTTTTGGTGCCTCTGTCAGTGATGGAATATTAGGTGGGCAGAGTTTTAAGAATACTCAGGCATGGTAGATAAAAAGGCTTGTGGCCCAAGTCAGAAGTCATTGGGTCTTGTTCAGAACAAGATAAAAAGGGAATATGTGGGCGGGGACTGGTTGCTTATTTGAAACCACAGGAAACCTGGACATGATGGAAAATGATGTGCCTGTACCCACACGTGTGTGTGTGTGTGTGTGTGTGTGTGTGTGTGTGTGTGTGTGTGTGTGTGTGTATTTGGTAAGGTTGCCTTTTTATATCTCATCATATTTTAAAAAGAATTTGTGTTGGGTAAAAAGTATGTATATATATATAAAAGTATATACAGTATATGAAACCTTTTAACATAAGATTAAAAAGATAAGTAAGTGAAAAGTTGGAAGAAAAGAAAAATGAGGATACGATTACTGTGTTATGATTAGAACACAGAATTTGTGTCAAAGAAAGTCTCACCTTTTTGTCTCTGAGCTTCCTACCAGCCAAGAATAGGGGGAACACACAATCAATTCTGTGGCCCATAGGATCGAAATAGGCCAGAGCTCAGGAGGAGTTCAGCTTTCCTCAGACTAGAGACCTCAGAACATTTCCCCTTCTGTTATCATAAAGAAATCACTAATGTAGAAGACCTTGTCTTCAGTGGCATCTCTAAAGAGAATACTGGAACTGATACAGCGTCCCTCAGCCTAGACTGATGGTATAATGTCAGGTACAGGTCAGGAAGGTAGTTCTATGAGGGGTCAGATTAAAATGACTTGTGTGCTGCCCTCTAATGTTCTGACTTAAAACAAGAATAAAATTAGAGAAGCTACAGTGATGTTTCCCACTCTTCAGTCAGTTGAGTAAGAACTTTGTGAAAATTTTCCCATTCTTGTGTAGTATTATTTAATTAATATTTTTACTAACATTTACTTATATATTTTGACTTACCCTAGGCTTGAGATATGTATTTAATAAGTCTCGTTACTGGGAATTTTTCTCTATTTTGATCTTGAATGTAAAGAACATCCAATTAAGAGCTTGGGACTTCCCTGGCAGTCCAAACCCTTCCAAAGCAGGGGGCGCGGGTTCAATCCCTGGTCGGGGAACTAAGATCCCACATGCCACACGGCGTGGCCAAAAAAAGAAAAAAAAGATTTGGGGCTTTCAGAATCTAAGTTGAAGTGAATAATTGATATCTTATAACTTGCACATGTTTGCTACCTTAAACCTGAACCTGGGGTGAGATAATAGAAATACATTAATTTTTGTTTATAGTCTTCTAGTCAGTACAGCCACCAGGAGTTTCCTGCCGATTGGGAGAATATATGTTCACTAAGTAAAATTTTCTTAAATGTTGTGAAACAAAGGATATTTGTTTTATAAGCTATAAAGGAGAAGAGCCCAGATAATTTAAGTGAATTAATGGATGATTTGGCAGCCGTGGAGTAGAAATGCCTTGTCCTGTGACCTTTGGCGTGCTGCCTTCTTGCCTGGTTGCCTTTGTTTACTTGCCTGAGTTCTTTCTCTGCTTCTATTCATACACCTGCCACGAACATCACCGAAACGCATGTTCTGTTTACTCTTGTTTCAGAGCTCAAGCATTGACTTTCTAGCAAGCCAAGGATTTGATTTTAATAAAGTTTTTCGCAACGGTAAGACTATGTGTGACCTCTCTTTAGAGCTTGTAATTCTGGATTTAGTTGAGAATTATCTTTTTGTGCCTGCTGTCTGAGACAGGATCTCGGATTCCCAGTCCATCGTGTGCAGCCATAGAGTTTTTATTGTGCCCTTTTTTTAAGGCCTGAACCGAACAGGAGAGGAGCTGCTCCTTCATTTAGCTCTATTGAGGCCTCTCAAGCTCCTGGTTTCACTGAGTGGAGCTTTTCTGTCGCTGGTGTGACTTGGTTTCCTGGCAGACCACCTGGGGGGAATGCATCCCTGTTTCCTTTCAGTGGTACAAGTGCTACGATGTAGCATTTTGAAAAGCAGCCGTATTCCAGTAATACAGAGATGGTCTTTGGAGGAAAAAATGTCTACATAGTCTGCACAATCCTGATGGCTAACTTGCTGGCATGATAGGCTGGCAAGCGGCCTGGAGGGAGGGACTACGTCCCTGCCTTATCCCCAGAGCGGAGCACGATTCCTCTTCCATATCAGGGAGGTGACAGTTAAATATTTGATGAATGAACACCGGACGTTAGACCACACCAGAGTGGTTTTCCTTCCTCCATTCATTTGTTTCCCAAAAAGTATTGGGGAAAGCCTCTGGTTTTCTCAGCAGTATTAAGCGCCTGCTGCTCTAAGGTCAATAGGTACTTTTCACTTAATTATGCTTGTAAATTGTATTCATTCCCATGGGGAATGTATTATTGAGTGAGGTAAGAAAGGAGATTTTTCTCAGCAAAGGTTCTAGAGCAAAGACTTCAGCTAAAGTCTCTTCCCCTGAGCATGATATCCTTGCAGGGCCTTTAGCACCCATGTCATGTTGTTTTTTAAATTGCTTTAGTGGTGCTGCGTCTTCATGTCTAGTGATGATTTTGATTTTTGGAAATACTAAAAGAAATTTGGAATCCAAACTGCTTAACATGGTGGATGAACCAGCTGGGTAACGCAGTTTGGGTATAATAAAACAATTTATTTGCTTTGGCTCATACTTGACTCTGAAAGCCATTATAAAACACAAGTTCCAAATGTAGTTAGAGCCCTATAATGGAATAGTTGCAGAAATCTTTTGAAGGAACTACTTTACCCAGACTCATATGAGTGTGTAATTTCCAGCCTGATGGTTTTATTTTCATAAAAGGAGAGAAACAGCTAAATTGGAGGATGCCTCACTCTCTAGTTTTGTAGTCAGACCTTGTAATATTTTAGTCAGAGCTGCATCAGGGCTCCCAGGCCAACTGTTATTACCGAGACTCTAACCCCGTGCTGTTGTAGATGCTCTGTAATTCTGACCTAGACCTTCACTTCTCTTTCTTATCAAATCTTGCCACTCAGGGTTCGCAAATGCCAGGCCCTTTTCTCCTGGCAGTCTTCTTGTTAGTGCCTTTGACTTCCTTGTCTGAAATGGAACCAGGTGACTCCTCTTACCGTTCCCCCTGCAGCCCTCCCAAGCACAGGTGGTTTCAGCTCTGTCTCTGTATCTGCAGCCAGACAGTGGTAGGCATGCCACCTTCAATCCACTTGAGTTCCCACTTCTCAGGAGCCATGCTTCTTCCCAGGGCTGCGTCACCAGCTCTGCCATCCCTCTTTCTGCTGACTTCCTGGGCGTGGCCTTCACCAGAAGCCTTGGCGACGGCTCATCGTCTTTCTCTCCACTCCTACCTCTCTCCTCCTTCTGGGTGACTCCAGCATCCACAAGGACAGCCAGCAAATGCTCTGTCTTGTCTGTTTCTTGGCCAGGCGGTCAGCAGTCCTCGCTTCTGCCTCCCCTTAGCCCTGCACTCCCTTGGCAGCATCATGGGTCTTATTAGCAATAACTGTGCCCATCTCCATCATTTCTCTTGTCTTTCTCTTCCACTTACTTGGGTACCTCATTTCAGCCATCAGTTGACCTCCATTGCTTTTCCACTATCGGTTACCTTCCACTCTCCTGTCTTGACTTCTCTCCTTGTCCACCTGGTCCATCATTATCCTTTCTTCCAGCCCTTGCTCCTCTTTCCCTCTGTTGCCCTGGTCTAGCCAAGTCCCAGCCCTGGTTGGATCTTATCATCCACCTCCTCTATTTCTGAGCATCTGAATATTGCAGGAAAATGTGACACACCTGAGCTAATTTGTCACTTTAAATTCATGACCACAAGCTTCAAGAAAGGACTCAGTCGTGCTCAAAAATCCTACTTTTCTGACTTAGAAATTCCCTTTCCAACTCTCTGTGATGTCTGTCGCACTCAGTTGATGACCATGCCTCTCAATGAAAATAGAAGCCATCAGGGAAGAGCCACTTCGTGTTCTCACCACCAGACCCACAGGTCTCCCCCGAGCCCGGGCTCAGCCTTTTCGTTTCTCTCCTTACAGAGAAGAGGAGTCCCTGCACCGGTCAGAGGCTAGTACCTGCCTCCTAGTCAGGCACTGGCTCTTCCAGTTTGCCCTTCTCTCTCCTGGATATTTTCCCGTCTCTGCTGATCATTCCATCAACCTTTGTAAACATGCTTTGTGAAAGTGCAGAGCTTCTTAATCTAGGCCATGGGCCACCTTCCTGCCATAGATAGAATTCAGAAGTCTGTGAACTTGGGGAGGGCATTGTGGAATTCAAATCTATATTTTCTCTAACCTTGAAGTGAATTTGTTTGTTTCTTCTGTTAGGAATGTCGGCAACAACCCAGCAGTGTTAGAGTAGCTGGGAGGTTGTCCTCAGTGAAATCCCAGGTATCTTCAAATGGCATTTCAGTTGTGACAGTTATCTTGAATATTGTTTACCTTCATCAGTACTTTGAAATTACCATAATTATGTCACCTGCCATTAGGTCTTGTTATTTAATGTGTTGACCAGGAAGCTGATTTCCTGTATTATTATCCCATATTATTATATCACAGATTAAAAAAAGAATTTTTGGTAACTATTTCAATATAATTACCTTTCTTTACAGTCTTGCATATTTTATTTTATGCATTTGAAAACATTATTCTGGGGAAGGGTCTGTAGGTTTCACCTGGCCACCAAAGGAGTTGGTGGCCTGTGAAGATTAAGCAGGCCTGCAGGAACATCTCTGTCTTGAAATAACTCCAACCAAAGCAAAACCATCCCCCCCTCACTTGATTCCACATCCCCTTTCCACTTCTGGCCTGTGATCCTCCCACTCAGAGGAAAGCATCTTGAATGAGATGTGTGTTCTCACTGTTCCTTCCTCTTCCCCTCTAGTTTTTTTCTTCACCCACCCCCAGCTGGCCCGCCATCTGCACCCCTCCAAGGACACTGCTGGTCCCCCGTGCCTGCCATGATCTCAGACCCCATAGATCCTTCTTTGTCCTCATCTCGTTCCACCTTTGGAGGAATTTGACCCAGTCGATTGCTCCCTCCTTCCCTAGACGCTGTCCTCTGGCTTTCAGACACTCATTCTCCTGGTTTTCGTCCCACCTCCCTCTGGACTCCCCCGTGTCCTGATTGGCTCATTCTCGTCTCACCAGCTTCTAAATATTACTTTTCCTAGTTGGTCTCATATATTCCATGGTTTTATTTATTTTTTATTATTAAATTCTTATTTCGAAATAATTTCAGACTTATATAAATGTTGCCAAAATACCGCAAAGAATTCCTGATACCTTCCCTCTGATTTCCCAGGTGTTAGCATTATAATGTTTGCTTTGTTGTCCTTTCTCTCATTATATATGTGTATATATAATTTTTTTCCTGAACCATTTTAGAGTAAGTTGCACCCATGATGCTCCTTTATTCCTAACTACTTCAGTGTGAATTTTCCTAAAAACAAGAGCTCTTATATAGCACAGTAATCCAAATTAGGAAATTGACATTGCTACAGTACTGTTACCTCATTTGCAAACCTAATATAAGTTTTGCTACTTATAGCAAAAGAGGAAAAATAATTTCCCCTTGTCCAGATTCAATCCAGGACCACACGTTGCCTTTGAACTGTCATATCTCTTTGCTCTTTTAAAATCCAGAACAGGTTCTCAGTCTGTGATTTTAGTACCTTGACGTTTTTGCATAGTGGAGGCTAGTTATTTTGTAGAATGCCCTTCATTTTGGATTTTTTTGATGTTTCCTCAGACAAGTCCACATGCATCTGTTCATCTCGGGCAGGGATACTGCACATGTGAATGTCTGTGCTGCTCAGTGCATCATATCAGGAGGCATATGACATCAATTAGCCACATTACCGACGATAACTTTTTTTTTTGTAGTATGTAAAGTATGAAGTACACTAATATTGTTGTGCAGCTGTTGGTGTTTTTAATGTGGATCACTTTTTCACCAATTAGTTTTAGCATCCGTTGATAATTCTTGCCTGAAACAATTATTATTGCTGACGAGTGATGATTTTCTAATTCCATCATTCTTTCTATAAAGTTTTTTAAGTGTCACATGGCTTTTAATGCCCCCCACGTCCTGATGACACCTACATTTATATCTCAACACCTTTCTCTGGAGCTTTAGGTTTATATCTGCACCTCTTCATTTATATATACATCACTAGATGATTTATTATATCCAGGAGGTAGCTTTTGATTTTCACCCCTTGGGCCCCAAGTCTATTCATTGCCTAGTTTTCCCCACTTCAGTAAGTGGCCCTACTGTTGTCCCAACTGCTTAAACCTAATAGTTAGATGTCGGTTTTTATTTTGCCCTTCCCTTTCTCCCTCACCCACAGTATGTTGGCAAGTTCTAGCTCTCCTATCTCTAGAATCATTCTCTCCATCTCTGTAGATTAGGCCAAGGTCATAAACTATGACTTTCTGCCTATTTTATAAATAAAGCTTTACTGGGACACAGCCATACCCATTCATTTACCCATTGTGTGGCTGTTTTCATGTTACAAAGGTCAGAGTTAAGTAGTTGCAACAGAGATCCCCGTATGGCCCTCAAGCCTAAAACATCTACTGTTTGTCCCTTTAAGGAAAAGTCTGCTGACCTCTGATCTAAGTGGTTGTCTCTGGCCTGGACATCTTCAGTGGACAGTTCCTTCCATCTGACCTCCCCACTTCAACTCTCACAGGAGTCCAGATGATCTTTTAAAAACATGGAGCAGATAATGTGATTATCTTGCTTAAAACCTGATGATATCCCATTGCTCGTAGAATAAAGTAAATTCTTACGTGGCCTGTAAGGGGCTATGTAATCTTGCCCCATCCTCTCCAACCTGACATTATGCCATTCTCCTGCTTATGCTTCCTTGCTGTTTCTGGAACAGTCCAAGCCTTTTCCATCCTCTGGGCATTTATGCTTGTTCCCTGCCTGAAATACTCTTCCCCCAGCTCCTTCATGTCTGATTCATTCTTACCCTGAGGTCCTCCCTCCTGGTGGACTTCTCTGGTCAACCTAAGGTCATTCGCTTCACTACAGAGCAGGACAAGTCTACCTTGTTCACTGTTAGCTCACTAGTGCCTGATACAGTGCCTGGCACAGCGTAAGAGCCAAATCACAGTTTGTTGAAAGGAGAATGAATGAACGAGCGAATGGAGGGAATGAATAGACAAACACATTTCAAAATCATTTGTTTTTTCCATTGATTTTTTTTGAGCTGTAGTTAAATATGGTCTTTCCTGAGTCTTTTAGACGCCTTGGTTTGTTACAAAATTTTTATGATAAATGGTTACTTCTGCTAATGCATTGTTTAAAAAATTCTGTTCAGGAATTCCATACTTAAACCAGGAAGAAGAAAGACAGTTAAGAGAGCAGTATGATGAAAAACGTTTACAGTCCAACGGTGCAGGCGCTTTGTCGTACGCTTCTCCTAACACTTCAAAATGTCCCGTGACGATTCCTGAGGATCAGAAGAAGTTTATTGACCAAGTGGTGTAAGTTCCTAAACTGAAACCAAACGTGCGTTGAGTCACGTGTCTTGGAGCAGGGCTGACGTCTGTATCTCAGGCTCGTGCTTCACGTGCACAGTACACACAGAGGTGTGATGTCTGAGGGGCAGGATTTAACTGTGGTGTATCTGAGTTTGTGTCACAGCTGTCAACTGTAAATCGAGTTCTGTGTACTGTACTTAGACTTCCCATGTGTCGCCAGGCAAGAGACTATCTTGGCCAAGTGGTCAGACCTGCGTGGACCACAGGCCTGACAGCCACCGTCCAGTCCCCATGAAAACAGAGGCCCATCCAGATATTTGCAACACATCCATGTTTTTTTCTCTTGCAGTGAAGTTTCTGACAAGCAAATGTGCCCTCGGAGGAGCGTCTGGTTTTGCTCTGTTTAGCTGTCAGTATAACTGTTTTACTAGGAAAGTAAAAATGCAAATCATTTGTATTGCTGAATCCTGGAGAAGTTGTTGAGACCTCATTAATAACAGCAACAAATGCCAAAATAAAGTATTTTTCTTTAAGCCTTACTGAACTAAAAAGTTACAACATGATTTGGTAAAATTACAGTGTCGTATGTTCTTGTATTTGGATTGCTTTTGAGTGTGATGATTCTGCTGGTTGACAACTTCATTCCTTAATGATGCTGATGGTCATGTTTTTATTCTAATTCCTCAGAGAGAAAATAGAAGATTTATTACAAAGTGAAGAAAACAAGAACTTGGATTTAGAGCCATGTACTGGGTCAGTTGCCCTGAATATTTTCATGTGTACTTTTTTTGGAAAGGTAGATGATTTCTGGCATGTGCTCCATTTTGTTGCTTAAAAATGCTTTCATAAATAGTCTTTTTATTATAGGTATGTTCCCAATATTTCAGCACTAACTTTAGCATTAACAGAATTGGGACCATGGTATATAGAGACACTGAATGAATGCTTTGTTCCATCCTGGAGGGGAGAAAACTGTTGTGCACCTTTGCTTTAAGTCATGCTCAAGAGTGGCATCATTATTGTAGCCTCAATTGTGCTTCATACATAAAGGCTTTAGAAGAGCAGAATTTACTGTCAGGCTACTCCTGTCCTTTTTTTTTTTTTTTTTTTTTTTTGCTGTATGCGGGCTTCTCACTGTTGTGGCTTCTCCCGTTGCGGAGCACAGGCTCCAGACGTGCAGGCTCAGCGGCCACGGCTCACGGGCCCAGCTGCTCCGCGGCATGTGGGATCTTCCCAGACCAGGGCATGAATCCGTGTCCCCTGCATCGGCAGGTGGACTCTCAGCCACTGCGCCACCAGGGAAGCCCTACTCCTGTCCTTTTAATTTCTCTCTGCAGTAAAAAACATCAGTGTTTCGTAGAGTCAGTGACTGAAACAGCCTGCTTTCCTTCCTTTTACTTTGTGACTAGCTTCACAGAAGTGTTTTAATACATCTGTCTACTTAAAACTCTTCATACAGCCACAGGAAGTAATACTTTGGTTAGACAAGAACTTCTGCCTCTTCTATAAAGACAGTATAATAATAATAATAATAAAGAGCATTTCGATGAAGAAAAGCGGTGAGGAATCCTCCCACCTCAAACATCCTGTCTGCTCTTGTTTGCACATTACCTGTCACTTCTGATGAAGTCTCCTTTAAAAATTAAATATTTTTCCCAATTTGAAAAAGAATAAATACATGTATATGAATAACTCAGTCACTTTGCTCTACACCTGAAACCAACTCAGCATTGTTAATCAACTATACTCCAATATGAAATAAAAAGTTAAAAAAAATTCAATCCATCTTTATTTATTTTATCCATTATTATTATCATTATTATTTTTAATTTTATGTATTTTTGGCTGCATTGGGTCTTTGTTGCTGCACGTGGGCTTTCTCTAGTTGCGGTAAGCGGGGGCTACTCTTTGTTGCAGTGCGTGGGCTTCTCTTGTTGTAGAGCACGGTCTCTAGGAGCGCAGGCTTCAGTAGTTGTGGTGCGCAGGCTCAGTAGTTGTGGCGCACGGGCTAGTTACTCTGTGGCATGTGAGATCTTCCTGGACCAGGGATCGAACCCATGTCCCCTACACTGGCAGGCAGTTTCCCATCCACTGCGCCACCCGGGAAATCCCCAATCCATCTTCTAAAAAAAAAAAAAAAAATTAAATGTCTTTCCCAACCAGTGCTTGGTCAGTTTGAATTTTCCTTTAATGAGCCAAAATTAATACCTTTTCATTTGTTTTTATAGGTTCCAAAGAAAACTAATTTATCAGACTTTGAGCTGGAAGTAAGTGTTTATATTATACACGAGAGCTCTGTGAGGGACCCAGGATTTAAAAACTAAATGTAATTTTTTAGCTCTTATTTCATTTTTGATATTCTGCAGTTCTTGGTGATTTGACCATACCGTGTTCTTGGGCAGTGCTTTATTTTGTTATTGTTTTCCCCTAATTTCTTAAGTTGAATACCCACTTAATTTATTTCATACCCACTTAATTTATTTCCTTGTTATTCCTTCTTAGTAGATGTTGTAAAGCCTTTACAATTTTCTTTTAACTGTCACTTTGGCCTGTCCATTAACTTTTGGATGTGTAGTGTTTTTGTTCTTTGAAGGTATCAAGATATGGTAAAGATTTGGTTTTAAGACCTGGGAAATACTCAGGTGAATGCTTTTTCTAAAACAGGGGTTAGGCCATGGGTAGGTTTCAGGAGGCCTATGAATCCCCTGAAACAATATCCAAAATTGTGTGTGTGTATTTTTCTGGCGGTGTTTCTATTGGTTTAATTATATTTTCAAGTGGATCTCTAACTCAAAAATTGAGTATCAGGATTAGACAGATGGATGTTTGCACTTGACTTTGTTTGGGGTTCTTGTTCTTTCGTTAGAGTCTGCCAGTGGCATGTATACTGGGAATTTACTTTGACCAAAACAGGAAAAGGGCCATTGTTGTTTGACCAGGCTCCTTTCCTCTCACGTTATCCTTGCCACGTACTCCACCCGAGTTCCAGATTCCTCTCCTGGGCAGATGAAACTACTGTGCCGGATTACAGCAGAGTTACTCATCTCACCTCTCCCCTGTGCATGCCCCAGATCATCCAAAGGGACCTTCAGAATTTTACTTAGGAAGTAAACATTGTGATATTTAGAAGCAAGATTTGACAGTGTAGTAATGAGTTGACTGTATTACGGGATGCCTGACATTTCAGAAGATGCCTAAGTCCTAAAAATATTAATTTGAAATCAGTTACATTCCTGTGTGTTTTTTTTTTTTTTTTTGCGGTACGTGGGCCTCTCACTGTTGTGGCCTCTCCCGTTGTGGAGCACAGGCTCCGGACGCGCAGGCTCAGTGGCCATGGCTCACGGGCCCAGCCGCTCTGCAGCATGTGGGATCTTCCCGGACTGGGGCATGAACCCGTGTCCCCTGCATCGGCAGGCAGACTCTCAACCACTACGCTACCAGGGAAGCCCACATTCCTGTGTTTTAAGAGGAGAGAGAGGGAAACATTTAGTAGCTGAAATTACTCTAAAGTCTTCCTAGTAGTGGTATTTATTTCATACTTAATAAAACTTAAGTAATGGAATTATGGCTATGTAGTTATTTTTAAAATACTTAGGGTTTTAGCTGTTGTCTCATCTACTGATGTCATGTTTTCTTTCTTTTCTTTAGGTATCCCAAAGGCATTCATGTTGAGACTTTAGAAACTGAAAAGGTAACCTCAAGAATTATCCAGGGCCAACATCAAACGCATGAAACCCATGCAACAATATGCAAATGCAAAATGCAATCAAATCGAGCAGTTGAAAGTCAGAATTTACTCCTTGGCTCTGCTACATATGAACTGGGTGACACTGGGCAAGTCATTTCCCCTCTGCCAGCCTCGTTTTCCTCATTTGTGCATTGGGCATGAGCATGGTAATGAGCTATACCTATCTCACAGCTTTTTAAAAAATAGTTATCAAGTGTGTAGATGGAAGTGAACATGCTTTGTAAACTTGAAAGTATGCAAATGTTAGTACATGTTCTTAATCCTCACAGAAAGCTGATATACATGATATCCATGTAATAATTGCTTCCTGTTATGTGGCCCAGTAAAATTAAATTTTAGAATCTGGGGCATAAACATAGCTATCATCATGTACTCCCAGGGTTCAGTGATAGAACTGTGATGGGTAAAGGTGGGCTGATGGTGAGCTAATAGTGCGTTCCTTCTACAGAATTTTAGAATTTAGTTCTTGTTGTTAAGTCAGATGTCTAATTAAATAAGAGATTAAGTAAATTAAGTATTGCTAGAAGAAAAATCTCAAACTTTGACACAGGAGGTTTTGTAGTATATTTGATTGATACAAAATGCAGTATGTGACAAAGAAGGTGCTAGTTATCTGACAAGTTACCAGAAAATCCAGGATTTTTTTTTTTTTTCCTTTTTTTTGGCCATACCACACAGCTTGTGGGATTTTAGTTTCCCGACCAGGGATTGAACCCGGGCCCTTGGCAGTGAGAGCCTGGAAGCCTAACCACTGGACCACCAGAGAATTCCCCAGGATTTTTTTCTTATGTTAATGAAATGTAGAAATTTTTTTATCGAGGTGTGGTTAGCTTACAATATTACAGTTTCAGGTGTACAACATAGTGATTCAACATTTTTATAGATTATATAGAAATTATCTTAAAAATAACTATTTAGAAATTCATGTTCAAATGCAACATCTTAGTGTTCATTATGGAGTGTCTTATTCTCACAGTCTGTTGATATTTATAATTGTCTTTTGGGGTGATTAATAAACCATGGGAAAATGTCATGGAAACACGGAGGTGGAATTTTGGTTTGTAAAGCATCAACTCAACTTTTGGTGGCATTTCAAAATACTTTCAGCGTGTTTAGCCCATGAAGGACTGTGCAGTGAGAAAAATTGTACTTCTACTGGTAGCAGAATCTGAATTTTGGGGGGTAGGGGTCAGGTAGCTTCCAGAAAATTGTATATCTGCTTTATGTCTTTTAGAAAGAGCGCTATATTGTTATCAGCAAAGTAGATGAAGAAGAACGTAAAAGAAGAGAGCAGCAGAAACACGCTAAGGAACAGGTGATTGGATTATGTTCATTTCCTTTGGGTGAGAAATGGCTACAGAGTTGTAGATCCTGTGATAGATTCAATTTAATGAATATTTTTCTACTAGAGAAGAATCGAATTGGTAGCAAAACCTGGAAGAGAATGAGGGGAACCTAAGGTTAAGTAATTAGATGCAGCCAACAAAGTGAGGCTGGCATCATGGTTGACCAGTCTTCACTTCCATGAAGCAGTCTTGGAGAAGGAATTAGTGGTTATCATTTAAATTGTGTGTCACTGAGCTTCACAGCCCATTAACTAATCTTGCTGTGTCTAACTTCAGGCACAGTTACTAGTTTTCCTAAAACCAAGTTTAGATGATATGATTTGACAGATTAGGATGCACGGTCATATTTGCATCGTTGGAACCTCGCCCTGGTTGTCCTCTGGAGAATGGATTCGAGTAAGTCTGGAGGCAGGGAGACCAGTTCAGCTGCAGAGTAACCAGCTAAGAGATGTCAGTGCCCTGGAACAGGAAAGTTAGTAGCAGTTTAGGTGGAATCTGGCCATCTTTAGAAGGTAGCGTCAGTGGAATTTGTGATTGGATGTGGGTGGTGAAAAGACGAAGGCAGAAGAAAGAAGATGCTCAGGCCGGGAAGTTGGGCAGCTGGGTAGGCTGACATCAGTCCACTTAGATGGGGTGGCGGAGTGGTGTTGGTGGGGGGGCGCAGGTGGAGGAGGCCAGGAGTGGGTTTGGGCGAGGGTGGACGTCCAGCTCACCCATGCATAAAGCAGGGCCACATCAGACTAATGCAACCAGGAAAGACACAGCAAACTTTGTTAGATTTAGACAGTTTATGACTTAGAGAAGGTGACAGCTACACGTGGTGCTTGTCCCACAAACCAAAAAGACAACACCGAAACAAAAGGGGCCAGGTGACTGCAGAGTGAGCTGTGGATGCCCCATCGCCGAGCAGCCAACTCTAGACTGCGGCTAAGTGCTTTCATACTCTGTAGCTCTATTCTGAAAAGGCGGTGGGGCAGGAAGCCCCAGGCCTCATCAGAACCTGGGCAGCAGTGAGAAACTGTCTCATGACAGCCTCCCAGGCGAGAGAGGGAGGTGGCCTCCCATCCTCTCCTGGGGTGTTCCATCCAGATGCACATTAGTTACATCTCAAGCCTTTGCCTGCGTGGACTATCTGGATATGTGCAAGGTCACCAGGATACTGTGGTAGGGCTGTACCCCTACAGTGGACAAAGGTGTTACATTCTGCTTTTGAGCAGATGAGGTTTTCGATGTTTTGGGGGCATCTGAGCATTGGTGTCCTGTCAGCAGATTGTCGTGCTGGAGTGCAGGAGAGGGGTGAGGGCTGGACGTTGTTGTTGTTGGCAGAGAGACCGGGACAGGATGAGAGCACCTATCATATGCATGAGGAAGGAGCAGAGGGCCCAGGGTTGGATCCTGAGGACCACCAGCATCTGAGTGATGGGCAGAAGTGCAAAAATGTGCCTGAGGTTATTGTGACACAGCAGCCAAGGGGAAGAGTGTTTGAAGAAGGGGATGTTGACAGGGTCTGATGCTCTTGAGAAGTAGAATGAGGACTGAGACATAGCCATTGGGTTTAGCCTTGGGAGTAGGTTTTTTTCTTCTTTTTTAAAGAACATTCTTTAAAAAGTTAAAATAATTTTAATTCTGGTAAAATGTATAACATAAACTTTACCATCTTAACCATTTTAAACTGTACAGTTTTGTACTGTAAAATATATTCACACTGTTGTGCAACCGTCACCACCATCCATCTCCAGAACTCCTTTCATCCTGCAAAACTGAAACTCTGTACCCATTAAACAATAACTTCCCATTCCCCCATCCCTCAGCCTCTGGTAACCACCATTCTACTTTCTGTCTCTGTCAATTTGACTGCTCTAGGTGCCTCATGTAAGTGGAATCATACAGTATTTGTCTGTTACTGGCTTAGTTCACTTAGCATAATGTCATTTAGGTTCATCTGTATTGTAGCATGTGACAGAATTTCCATTCTTTTTAAAGGCTGAATAATATCGTATGTACTACATTTTGTTTATCCGTTTATCTGCTGTTGGACACTTGTGTTGCTTCTACCTTTTGGTTCTTGTGAATAACGCTGCTCTGCACATGGGTGTACAAGTATCTCTTTGAGTCCTCGCAGTTCTTTGGGGCACATACCCAGGAGTGGGATTGCTGGCTCGTATGGTAGCTCTGTTTCTAATTTTTTGAGGACCAGCCACACTTTTCCACAGTGACTGCACCACTTTACATTCCCACCAACAGGGCACAAGTGTTCCAATTTCTCCACATCCCTGCCAACGCTTGTTAGACTTGAGAGTAGTTCAAAGAGGTGAGCAACTTCAGTGAGGGTGAAGCGGGGGAGCAGGGGGCTTGCGGGTCCCTGGGAGTTGAACTGGACCTAGTGAGTGGAGAGGAGTCTTTAAGGAATTTAGCTGTGAAGAGACAAGAAGGAGCGTGGTTGCGTGGAGCTCAGATTAAAGGAAGGGGTTTCAAGATAGGAGAGAAATTGAGCCCATTTAAGTGCATTGGGAATAAAACAGGAGAGAAGAAACTGAATGGGGATGGGTCTCAGTGCTGTGTTATAAAAATTTTATAAAAATGCATTTGACCAGGAAAAAAGAGTCTGAACATTCTTGATTTGACAGTCAGCTGCTGGGTGGGTCACCTCAGAATTGAATTCAGTATTGAGTTTGGCCAGCAGGTGGCAGCTTTTAAAAGTTTGTGTTTCTAAGGCAACTTGAGAGACTAGGAAATTTCAACAGTTGATGGGAAGTGATGGGTAAACCCTAGCACTGTTATTTTAGTAACTAATGAATAATTTGCCACTTTGCTCATTTTAAAACAGAAGAAAGTTATGTGCATAGGTCATTTCAGATGCAGTTGTTTGGGGTGATAGACTCAAAGCATGTGAAACTAAAGCTATCTAACTCCATATAAAACTTAAGTCTTTTTTTTTTTTTTTTTGCCTAGATTTTAACCCGTTCAAATAAGCAATATGTATACATCAATAGTGGTTTTTTTGTTTTGTTTTTAAATTAGGAAGAACTGAATGATGCTGTGGGGTTTTCTAGAGTCATTCATGCCATTGCTAATTCGGTAAGTGAACCAGACTTTTTAACTAATTTCATGAACATAACATTTAAGGTGAAATTCCCAGTTATCATTGCACATTAATCATCTGGTCACGTTTAGATTGTTTACCTGGTCTGGAGGGAGAAGTTAGAACTTCATAAAGACAGATTGTTGTTATAAGGCGCTTAGTGTGACATCATAATTGCGGAATTATATCCAAACCATTTTTTTAGAAAGCATTTCTTGTAAAACGCAGGGGAGGATTATACAGTGACAGCCTTATGTGGCTCCATGGAACGAATATTTATTATTCTCAAAACCAATAAGAAGCAGAATAACAAACTAAAGAATATGGTGAGAAACAATCTAGTGTTTGAAGCGTTTTATTCTTTAATTAGAAGAATCTAGAGGGTAAAAATAATTGTATTGAGTTCTCTGTATAACTGTGATTGAATCTTATATCTCATAGCCTTAATAACATTTGATACATTTAAAAAAATGTGTTGACCATTTGTGTAAATATGCTGGAGGGTTCTGTAATAGATAGGATAGACATTTCCCCTTGTTTCGTAAATCCTTTCAGGAAAGAGGCACCCACATCTTGAATAGATTAAACTGGGTCTTGCTGCTGGTTGTTTTGTGAGTTTTGCATCCGAGTCAGACTGCTTGCCTGGATGCTAAGTTGCCTGGAATCCAAGACTTTTCTTTACTTGAGTAGCTGGCCTAGGGAGAAGAAGTTGTTCCCCTGCAGGAGGAGTCATCTTGTCCCTTAGACGCTGAACTCTGCATCAGGGAAGCTTTACGGCCAGACTCCAGGAGTCCATGAATGTCTCACCACCAGGTGCAGGCTTGTCAAACAGGAGCATCTGAGGAGAGGCAGCCACTGTCCCCCGTGGGGGCGGGGGGCTGTGGCCAGTAAACAGAAGTTAGAGAGCCTTGTGAAGGAGGAGGGCTGGCTTACCTGGAGCTCTTTCGCTCAAGTAAGTGACGTCATCAGAACGGAATAGAGAGTTGGATGAGCCCGGAGAAAAACCAAGGTGTGAGTCTCTTGAGAAGTGGCTAAGATTACGGGTATCCAGAAAAGCAGAGAGGAGTCACATTTGCTTACATTATACACTCTTAGCAACCTTTAGAGCAGTGGTTGATTTGACTGAGGCTGTCTGTGAAACACAGAGATGTGGGGTGGCAGTTGGCTTTGAGCCCTCTTATAGCCACTGTGAGGGTTTAGGTAGCTTTTCCAAGATTGGGACGTTTGTTTGCCTTGTACAAACAATTTGGATACCTTTGCCTGCTGTGCCTCTGTTTATTTTTTCTCTCTGTTGTCTCCCTTCTGCAGAGTGATTCATAGTATGTTGCTGACCATTGGTAGTTCACGTCACAAACCATACTGCGAGAAAAGCCCTATTTATTAGTGATCCAGACTTAAAATTTAAAAGTCACATACCTTAAAAATACTAACATAGTTAAACTCTGTAGAGCCAGTGAACAGTAGACTCTCTTTATATCAGATCAAATTCTTTTCCCATCACTCTTGGTAGTGAATCTGTTTTAAAAATTTTTGTATTAATTTTTCACCCAGAGAAAAGTTGCAAAACTGGTGCAGAGTTTCCATATATCCCTCACCTAGCTACCCCAATGTTATTATCTTACATAATATACGGTTATCAGAACCAGGAAATTAACATTGGTACAATATTATGAACTAATTTGAATTTCACCCTTTTCCACTAAGTCCTTTTTCTATTCACAATTCTATCTAGGATCCCACATTGCATTTACTTGTTATTTCTCCTTAGTTTTCTGCAGTCTGTAATTTTCTTTGTCTTTTATAACCTTGATATATTTAAAAAAATA
Organism: Leucopleurus acutus; assembly: GCF_964270905.1. Classification (NCBI taxonomy): domain Eukaryota; kingdom Metazoa; phylum Chordata; class Mammalia; order Artiodactyla; family Delphinidae; genus Leucopleurus; species Leucopleurus acutus. Next base: position 26,630,105 of record NC_139158.1, read on the forward strand.
TTTATTTGGCTATGTCAGGTGTTAGTTGCGACATGTGGGCTCTTCCTTGCGGCACTTGGGCTGCTCTGTAGATGTGGTGCATGGGCTCCAGAGCGCGCGGGCTTAGTAGTTGCGGCACGTGGGCTCTCTAGGTGTGGTGCGTGGGCTCTAGAGCGCACAGGCTTAGTGGTCCCAGGCATGTGGGATCTTAGTTCCCTGACCAGGGATCGAACCCATTTCCCCTGCATTGGAAGGCGGATTCTTAACCACTGGATCACCAGGAAAGTCCCAACCTTGATATTTTTAAAGAGTGTTGACTGTAATTTTGTCAGATGTCTCTCAGTTTGGATTTGTCTGATCTTTTCTCATGTTGGATTGAGGACATACATTGATTGAGGCAGGAATACCACAGAAATGACGGTTCATGATATTGACCTGAATCACTTGGTTTAGGTGATGTCTGCTGGATTTGTGCACTGTAGAGTTACTGTTACCTCCTTTGTGACTGATAAATATTTTTGGGGAGGTACTTTGATTGAGACAAGGAAAATCCTGTGTTTTTTTGTTTGTTTGTTTGGGGTTTTTTTGGCCGCACCACGTGGCGTGCAAGAGTTCCCTGACCAGGGATCGAACCCTTGCCCCCTGCGGTGGAAGCGCAGAGTCTTAACGACTAGACCACCAGGGAAGTCCTGAAAATCCTGTTTCTCCTCAAGCTTTTGCCTGTAACCGTAGCATCTGTTGGTGGATCTTGCCTGCAGCCATTATTGCTGTGGTTTTCTAGTGGCGAGTCTGTGTTTCCCTCTTTCTTTCTCCATTCGTTCTTGGAATTCTTCTAGAAGGAAGAGCTGTCCCTGCTCCCCTGTTTATTTGTTAATTCTTTTTAAAATTTTTTGGACTCAGGGAAATTTATTTCACTCTACAGATTTTAATCTACTTTTTTTATTGTTTATTTTGGGGCTCAGATGGTACCACCTTGGCCATTGGAGTTTCTTCAGGTTGACTCCCCCTGGAACAAGCCCCCACCCTTTTCTGAGCACGTCCTTACTTTCTGACATCACAAGATGTTCCAGACTCATCTTCTATTTTCCCTGCCTCAGCTGTAGAATCAATGACTTCTCCAAGGAGCCCTGGTTCCTCTTATTGGAGAATGGTGTTTCGAAACCAAGATCTGGTCCTGGGCTACTACTGTGGTGTTAGTGCTTCTAGATCCCCTCACTGGACAGAGCTAAGAATGATACACGTGTGTAACCATGCATGTATACACACATTGATATTTCCATGTCTGACATATATGTATATATATTAAAAAATGCCTTTATACTGATAGACCTCAGATTGTAGTCCAATACCACAGGGTTTCTTTTCTTTTTTTAAAAAAATTAATTATTTTTAATAAATAATTATTTATTTTTTAAAAATTTAAAAATTTTTTAAAATTAAAAATTTTTTAAAAATTTTAAAAATAAAAAAAATTTAAATTTTTTAAAAATTTAATTTAATTTATAAAAAATTTAATTTAAAAAATTTAATTTAAAAATTTAATTTAATTTAAATTTAATTTAATTTAATTTAATTTAATTTAAAAATTTAATTTAAAATTTTAAAATTTTAAAATTTAAAATTTAAAAAATTTAATTTAAAAAAAATTTAATTTAAAAAAATTAAATTTTTAAAAAATTTTAAAAATAAAAAAAAATTTAATTAAAATTAAAAATTTTTTAAAAATTTTAAAAATAAAAAAAAATTTATTTTTGGCTGCATTGGGTCTTCGTTGCTACGCACAGGCTTTCTCTAGTTGCGGCTGTGGTGAGTGGGGGCTACTCTTCATTGCTGTGCTTGGGCTTCTCATTGTGGTGGCTTCTCTTGCTGTGGAGCACAGGTTCTAGGCGCACAGGCTTCAGTAGCTGTGGCACACGGGCTTCAGTAGTTGTGGCTTGTGGGCGCACAGGCTCAGTAGTTGTGGTGCACGGGCTTAGTTGCTCCGTGGCATGTGGGATCTTCCCCGACCAGGGTTCGAACCTGTGTCCCCTGCATTGGCAGGCAGATTCTTAACCACTGCACCACCAGGGAAGCCCAGGGTTTAATTTCCAACCTACTCTCTTTTCTTATTTGTACATTTTTTTCTCCAGCATTGGGAAATGCAGTTCTTATTATATGCTGTTTTCATAGTTCTGTTCTTATCAGCCTCCTTCAGTGTTGTTGAGGGATTCATTTGTAATACAGTTAGGTTCGTCTTTCAGGTTTGTATTCCATTTTGGGTTCCTTCCACGTCTTCTCTGTGGTTTTAATCAATATTTGGTATTTTAGCATTGTGTAGGTGTTCAGAATGTGCCCACACACTGAGCCAAAAGGACGGCTTGTCTTTTGGATTTGGGAGATTTTGTGTAAAATTATTTATTTCAAATAATTATGTTTAGCTCTGTGAGTCAAGGAGTGTTACTCTGAAGGGCCACTGGGACATAGTGAAAAGCTCCACTGTAGTGACCAGATGCTTTATGTTAAAAATGCTGTCACCTGGCTAGCTAAATCCAAGTTGATATTCCGTTTTCGTAGTTTAATTTTTATCAAAATGGACCAATTTATTGCACATATATTATACCTTACTGGTTGAAAAGCAGTGAATTTCATTGGAAATATTTCAGAACGAGCCCCATGAATTTTGACATAGATAATGAAGGAAACGAAAACTCATTCTACTTAATAAAATTAGAAATTAGTTATTTTTACTTTTTAGCATTGTTATGAATATATCTTTTGGAAATAAGTGAGTTGTTTTAAAGAATACACTCCGAAAATAGATATTTGGAGTTTGTTGACAAATTATTTGACAGTTCAAGGTACCTAGCATTTTCAGTTACTTTTTTGAGCTCTTCAATAAAAATTTTACTACTGATTCTTGTGGGTGGCAAGATGAATAAAAACCAGAGAAAAAAAATCAATGAAATCAAAGTCATTTGGAGTTTTACTTTGCATTTTGGATTGAACACCAGAAGAGGAATGAAGTCAGCCCAAATTTCTTTATTTGCATATCTTTATACATTTTTTTTCCTTAGTGTCAAAAAGTAAGTTTAGTACAAAATCCTTGTGGAACTGAACCATACATTTCACTCTCAAGTCCTGATATAATTTTGTACCAAGAAGTCTTTTCCTAATCTTGACTTTTTTTAGGGGAAACTTGTCATTGGACACAATATGCTCTTGGATGTCATGCACACAGTTCATCAGTTCTACTGCCCTCTGCCCTCGGTAAGTGACTTGTCAGCCTGTTTTAAAAATTCTTGAGTCTATATTACTGAGAAAGTGTTCTCTGCTGGGTGCCATTTCCTTGTCTGCAGCATGCTCCCAGAGGGACAGTCTCCTGAGCTTGGCTGTACATTTTTGAAGATATATACCTACAAGCCATTTTAAGGGATCTTTGGTCATCTGCCATTGCCGGAGCATGGTTAAACATTTGTTTCGTCGTGGCGCCAGTGGTTTGCTCAGTTAGTGCTGGGCGGGGGTTTCCTGGGCCGCAGGTGTGGTCTTCTAGTTTGATATTGCTAACAGGAGAAATAGCAGGGCCGTTGAAGGTGGGGTGGTGCTAGAGGTCATCTAGACTGGATCAGGTTGTGCAAAAGTCTTGCTTACCTCTTTTGAGGCTGCTTCCCTTAGGTTCTCTGTTGACGTCGGTGTTTTTTTTTTTTTTACTCTTGGAGCCAGGCCATCTCAGTGCACCAAAGCATGAGCTTTGGGAAAAGAGCTTCTCTTCTATCTCCTCCTCTTCTGCTCCTTGACTGCCCGTGGCCTCGTCTCGTTTGCCCCTCGTCACTCTGTCCTCTCCTCTCCTGTATTTTCTCTCCATATTTTCTGTCCTTTAGTCATCTCACCCACTTCCAGGACTTCAGCTGAAGACACCCACATCTTTTTCTCCAGCTGGGATCTCTCCTCAGATCTAGGTCGTAATTCATGCTGGACCCCACATGTGTCTACCTGGATAGCCTTCAGAATGAGAGGTGTTTAAAATTCACATGCTGCAAACAAGATGTGTAACTTAACACAACCTTTCTTTCCTTTAGTCTCCAATCCAGTTCTTTCTCCTGATTCCTTTACTATAAATGATGCCCGGTCACCAATACTGTTTTTAACATCGGTTTTGACCCTTCTTCTGTGCCCCAGATTTGGCCAGTTACAAAATACTGGCAATTTTGTCTCCGGGCTGTCTCTCACATCTGGATTATTTTCATTTCAAGTAGCAAGTAGCCTTATTTCTCATCTGGAGTTAGCAAAAAGAATCCAGGCAGGATTCTCTGTCTCGCTTTAACCTTCATCCCATCCTTTAAACCAGAGGTTGGCAAACTTTTTCTATAAAGGGTCAGATAGTAAAATATTCGGGGCTTTCCAGGCTGGACAGTCTTTGTCAGGACTCTCAACAGTGCCATTGTAGCCTGAAAACTGCCATAGAATGCAGTGCATAAACAAATGGGTGTGGCTTTGTCCCAGTAAAATTTTATTTAAAAAATAGGTGATGGGCCAGATTTGGCCTGCAGGCCATGGTTTTCCAACCTCTGCTTTAAACTACCACCAGATTAATCTTTTATGACTTCTGGATTGGATGATACCTACTTTAGAGTTCAGTGCCTTTTATACATCTGCAAAGCCTCAGTTACTTCATATTTCTTACGAGACATCGTTCCATCAGCATCTTGATTACTTTTCTTTGGAAAAGTCCAACACAGCACAGCTCTGAATACAGCGGGTCTGTTGCTTCCCTTGTCCTATTTCTGCAACCTTCAGATTGTCCCTGCTTTTCATAACAACTGTATCGCCCTCTGGGACTCAAAGACATCATAGTTGTGAGTCTCAAAACAAACATGATGGGTGTGAATTTGCATTGTGTACATCTAAAGAGCTAATGTTAATTTCAGATCATTCACTCCTTATTGGCCGAATGGTAGCAGTCTCTCTCACGATTTTTTGACCTTTAAAGCAGTGAAGGTATCTGTTTAATACTGTTTATAGGTGTTTTGAACACCAAACAGAGCTTGGCATGTAAGATGCATTAAATATTGATTTAACAAATGCGAATCTTCCGACTGTGCCAGTTTTATAATCTCCTGATGTATGGCTCTGTTCACATCACTAACCCTGCTCAAAATTCTGAATTAATCCCACATTCTTTGTTTTTCTATACAGTTGATTCTTTTTAGCCTGGCATATCAAGCTTTCTGTGATCTGGCCCAGCCTTCTTGTGTAATCTAGTCACTCGTTACCATCCTTATTCTCAGCAAGATTGGCTCATTCTCGTTACCATCCTTATTCTCAGCAAGATTGGCTCATTTTTTCCCCTGGAAAGTGTCTTTGTATGTCTTTGGTTTGGGTATATAATTTCCTCCAACTTGAATTTTCTCTAGCTTTTCTCAATGTTTGCTATATATGGCTTTACCTGTCTTACCAAGGTCCAGCTTACGCCTCTTCTGTGAAGTTTTCCCTGCCTGCTGCCTTGCCCAAGAAGTGATCTTTCCTTTCTCTGAACTCCCACAGAAGTTCAGAGAAACTTCTTTTTGTTTGTGTACCTCTTTTGTTGCATAAATTTTATCTTTACAACTTACTCCCCTTTTCCTTCTAGGTGATTCGCTCCTTGGACAAGGAATATAACCTTTATTTTTTTTTTAATTTTATTTTTCTTACTTTTTGGCTGCATTGGGTCTTTGTTGCTGTGCATGGGATTTCTTTAGTTGTGGCAAGCAGGGGCTACTCTTCATTGCGGTGCATGGGATTCTCATTGCGGTGGCTTCTCTTGTTGCACAGCATGTGCTCTAGGTGTGTGGGCTTCAGTAGTTGTGGCACTCGGGCTCAGTAGTTATGGATTGCGGGCTCTAGAGCGCAGGCTCAGTAGTTGTGACACACGGACTTTGTTGCTCTGTGGCATGTGGGATCTTCCCAGACCAGCGATTGAACCCATGTCCCCTGCATTGGCAGGCAGATTCTTAACCACTGCACCACCAGGGAAGTCCTGGACAAGGAATGTAATTTTTTTATTATCCATGTCTAAATGCCTAGCATAGCACTTAGTATGTAAGCACTTAATAAATGTTATCTTGAATGTAACTAGTTTTGAATCAAATTCTACTAGAAAGAGCATATGATTTGTTGCAAAGTAGGAGGTGGGTTAGGATAAGCAGTTTCATCCCTTGCTTTATTACTCAGGTGACCTGAGTATGTTATTTAACTTCTTTGTGTTCTGTCATTGTTGGAAGGAGAAAATGGTTTTCTTCCATCTACCTTTAGAAGAAGCGATGACAATAAAGAGCAAGACCTATTTAAAATGGTAGAACTTTTACATACGCTGTTGTCAAATGTTGCATTTAAAAGTATACTAAAGAATCCATATTTAGGGACAGCCTTTTAGGGGAGAATCTCCTTTTAAAAGTCTTCTTGGTATTTCATTCAGCATGACCTTTTAGAAGGCACTGGTTTAGAACTCTACTGTATGCTGGCCGTGGAAGTTGCCATAATTCTATTTTTTTTTTTTGCTTGTGAGGCTTTGTAATGGTATTGAGAGGTTACAGTCTTTATTGCATTTTTGTGTGACTTAACATTGAAACCACTTATTCATGTATTGTTCATTAATTTAATGATAGCCATTGAAAAGCTGGTAAATATTTCAAGCTAGCTAAATAGTCTGTATTTACAGGCTTGAAAAGCTAATGGGAAATGGCAGTTGCCTATGAAGCATGAATAACACTGAAGAGAAGTATAGTTACAAAGGGTCAGGAGTATGACTGCGCAGTACAGTGTGGCAATTATGTATGTAAATGAGTTAATTCAAAATGAGAGCAATCTCATTTCAGCTCTAGACTTCCTGAGCAAATAAACTTGGGAAATGAATTGTCTAATTTAGGCACTTGCTATTGGTGCCACTTAAGCAGTTTTCTGAGTAGTTAAACAAGAATCATGTGTATTGGAAAGTCTGTGTTTTAGTGGCCATTTTAACCAGTATTTCAATGGTGTTTCCATTAAAAGTGTGACGTAATTTACAATATGTCTATTTCCTGCATGAACTGCTTTATTTTATTTTTAAAAAATTTTTAATGAAGTATAGTTGATTTACAATGTGTGTTAATTTCTGCTGTACAGCAAAGTGACTTGGTTATACATATGTATATTCCTTTTCATATTCTTTTCCATTATGGGTTATCACAGGATATTGTGAACCATGTTATTTAAATAACTCTACTAGTCTCACTATTATGATGAGTTGTGTAATAGAGCTATTACTGACAGTTTTCTACATATAATAGAAACCTTTTTCCCCCTCCTATTTCAGCCATAAAATGTTCATATTTGTCTATTTTGGTTATGCAGAATTTTAATATCAGGTCATAGGATTCCCAGTCAGTGAGGAAATTGACAAGATTTTTAGAAAGTAATTATTAACGAGATATGGGCCTGACAGTTTAGCATAAAGGGCCTGTTTGAGGTATCACTGTTTGAGAAGAGAGCTATGGGACTTTAAATATTTATGTTTTAAATATTGTGAGTGTATGAGTAAAATCATAACAGGTCATCTTCTTTTTTTTAGGACTTAAATGAGTTTAAGGAGATGACAACATGTGTCTTCCCCAGGTAAGCTTCCTTTGAGGATGTGTCTTTCATTTATTTTTTTTATTATTATTTAATAATTTATTTATTTTTGGCTGCGTTGGGTCTTCATTGCTGCATGCAGACTTTCTCTAGTTGTGGTGAGCGGGGACTACTCTTCCTTGCGGTGCGTGGGCTTCTCGTTGTTGTGGCTTCTCTTGTTGCGGAGCACGGGCTCTAGGCACGCAGGCTTCAGTAGTTGTGGCATGTGGGCTTCAGTAGTTGTGGCTCATGGGCTCTAGAGCACAGGCTCAGTAGTTGTGGTGCATAGGCTTAGTTGCTCTGCGGCATGTGGGATCTTCCCGGACCAGGGCTCGAACTGTGTCCCCTGCATTGGCAGGCGGATTCTTAACCACTGCGCCACCAGGGAAGCCCCTGTCTTTCATTTAAAACAGTCATCAGGGCATCCATAATACAAAACAGGTATTCAGTGATTTATTAAAACCATTAGGTTATGATGACAGTCCCATTCACATAAGCTGGGAAATGGCTTAACAGCTCTACCTTTGTGATGGTTTGCTTTTACAATTGATGATTGATTTTGTTGTTAAAAATTAAAAATCAGAAACGACCTGAGGGTGAAAATGGTCAGCAGCTGCTTTTTTCTCATCCCACCTCCCGCTATCTGAGGAACTGGTGAGGTTTTCTTGAGTTGGCTCTTGTCTTTCTTGTATGTCGGGTGAACCTTGTCACGGTGAAGTGTCCAGTCGAGGGTATTCAGTTGACTATTGGAGACAGTTGAATATATAGTTGGACAGAGTTGAATACATCCAGTTGAGAGTATTCTGTAGTCAGTCAAGAACTGTCTGCCTAGAGAGTTTCTTTTTCTCAACTTTAAGTCAGTGCCTTAACCTGATAATGTCCACGGTTAGTACTGTGTGTTCTGATAGGTCCACGTCAGCCACATGGAGTCCGCAGAGCAAGGGTCTGCATCTGAGGACCTGTCTGAAGAGGGCTGGTGGACAGGTGCTGTTTCAGCCAGGCTATTTCTGTCCTGTTATCTGCGGTGCTCACATTTATGTGAGAACAAACAGTTTTCATATTAGTGTCTCTTTCTTTTTTTTTTTTTTAGTATTCCAGTGTCTGAAGCAGAATAGTAAGAAATAACAACAATAGTGTGAAACTGCCAAATGCAAATTTTGACCCTCCAAGAAATTATGTCGAACAAATCTGGGTAGTGGTAGGAGATGGTAACAACTTGAGAGTGTTAGACCTGCAACAGTAGTTGATCCATGTAAAAACATATGAGGATATTTAACTTACCCTTGAGGTCAATGTAGCCCATGCCATCTCAGCAAATCTAGAACTTGTACTCTGGGTGTGGACTTTCCCACAGTCTCTTGATGAAGTCCCTGGATGAGGGGACTGAGTCCTCATCTAATGTAGCAGAGATGCCAGCACTAGGTTGGAATGGCTGATGTGCTTAATTCCTCTGTCCACTTTTAAGACTTTCATTTGAGTAAAATACATTTTGAACATTGCTATACATTTTGTTTACCTTATTAAAAATTCTTTTGCTTTTAGACTCTTGGATACAAAATTGATGGCCAGCACACAACCTTTTAAGGTATTTTTAAAATCTGAACTTTCAAGCTATAGTTTGAAATTTTCTGAATTACTGCTAAGAGCTTTGGAATTCTGGTCTATTGAAATGTCATTTTCAAACCTCCCCCCTGAAAAAAAAAAGAAAAGAAAGAAAGGAACAAAAAAGGAAAAAAGAAATCGGAAACAGACTAGAAATAAATATATCAAAATGTGAATAGCAGTTAGTTGTCTTTGAGTGGTAGAATTTTGGGGGTTTTTTCTCCTTTATTCTTTCTGAATGTAAATTTTTAATATTATGTAATGTATTTTTGAATAGGTTACACATGCACACACTCCTTCATTTCTTTTCCTTATTTTACATATTTTGGATATATATTCTAATCAAGAGAATTCAGGTAAAAGTATAATCAGTTGCTACTTTCTGAAGTGACTTTGTATGGCTGAGTGAAATGAATGCCAGAACAGTATAGCTTTCTGCCCAAAGGTCTGTAGATGTCTAACACATCTGTAAAAACCTTTCATACGGCTGTACTTTCCATATGGTGGAAATTAAACTTGCCGTTTCTCTTTCACATTGAAAAAAACAATGTGTTAAAGAAACACAAAACTCCTGTGTTTCTTTAAAGAACACAAGGGGGCAGTACTAGGTGTTTTTGTTTTTGTTTTTGTTTTTTTCCTGACACTCAGTGAATCTCTTTAATGTATGTTGCACTGAGATGATGAAGGCTCATCATTCTCTGCTTACTGGTTTGCAGGATATCATTAACAACACATCCCTTGCGGAATTGGAAAAGCGGTTAAAAGAGACACCTTTCAACCCTCCTAAAGTTGGTAAGAATATAAAATGATCTTGAAAAGCCCCAAACACTTGGTGATAATTACGGATGTCTATCGTAGAAGAAAGGTGGAACTGTTCTAGAAACTACGTATATTGTATATTTGTAGATTTTGGCTAAATTAACTTGCTCATGCCCTGGGTTGAATTACTGTTTTCTGAGTAAAGGTGGTCTTCTAATTCTACATCTGTTTTATGTGAGTAGGATTGGGTCGCCTGTTCATTGAGAAGTTTAGCAATGGAAGCTTCAGGGCCTTTTTATTTCCTAATGCTTGGAATTCTCCCTAAACTTGATGTGTCTTTCTTTTTTATGGTGCTTTGTTTCAGAGGAGACAAAGTTGGTGATTAACTGCAAGGGCTAGAGTGAAAATATGCTTTCTGTCTCAGGAAAGCCCAAGAACTGGGTTTACAGATGAGGAAGGAGGGGCCCCAGCCCTTCCTCCTTCAGAGGTGGCTTAGGCACCCAACAGCAGCAGTGAGGAAAACCAAAAAGGGAGGAATGTTTCTTGGGGGCGGAGATGTTTTGCCACGTCTGGCCATGGCCCCTACTCAGGTATTTGGTGAACCTTCCAGGTGTTACTTCCTTGGTTCCTCTTAGCCTAGTTGTGCTGTTTGATACCGTAACTCACATTCCCTTAGCTGCAGCCTGCAGACTTCCCGAGACCTTGATAATAGGACTGATGGTTCAGAAATTGACAATGGAAGGTACTAAAGCAGCCAAGGCTACAGTTATTTGCTTCCCTTTCTGGAATAGTCCAAAACAGGAATTAAGAAAAGGGTGGGGGGTGGGTTGGTGGAGGGGAGAAAGCCTAGACCCTTTTCTCTAACTATATAATGGAAATAATTGATTTTGGAAATATGTGTTTCAGCTGGTGGCAGGGTAGAAGCTATGACTTAGTTGGGTCTCATGTTAAAAGACTTCTTTTAAGCTTAAAGTCTAATATTTGATACTTACTGAGTTTAAAGAATTCTTGCTTAAAGAGCACTGTATTGACGTAAAAACAATTGTAGCCTTTTCATTATTAATTTCCACTCCTGCTTTTGATTCTGTTGTAACCTTTTTGATATTCATTTCCAGAATGGTTCTAGGAAATAATTATCTATGAGTTATAGTTTTATCCTATTATTTCCGTATAATATTCTGGTAGAGAGTTTACTCTAAAGCAGCTTTCTCTTCTTAGACCTCATTCTCTCAGCATCTGTGTATATCAGTGTGACCAAAGAGTCATGTTATAAAATGGTCTCTCCTATGAAGTGGCCCCATGTTCCGAGGGCAGCATTACAGCAAGTTCTGATCTATTTTTGGACTTAGTTGTGCTTTCATCTTTAGATCTGTAAGCTTGGAGACATAGTAAAGGATAGTATTGAATTGAGCTGCCAATCTTGATAGGAGTCTTTTGCTTTTGGGGAGGGTTACCTGGGGGTATTGACAGATAAAAATTACAGAGCGTTTACCGTGTACCAAGCACGGTGTAAGAGCTTTACTTATATTAGCTCATTTGATCCTCACAAAAGCCTAAGGAGGGAGCTTTGATTATCATCTCCATTCTACCAAAATGGAGGCCCAGAGGGGGAGTGATCTGCCCAAGATCACATAGCAAATAAGTGGTGGAGCAAAGATTCAAACTCAGACAGTGGGACGCCAGAGGCCATGCTGTTAGTCATTACTCTGAAATACCTGTTGCGTCCCAATCAGAAGAGGAATCATTGTCACAGAGCGAGTTATGCATGATTGTAAATAGCACCCACCTGCGTGCAGTTGAGAGGCCTATGGCTGAGTCTTTGATAATATAACGGAGGCATTTCTCTAGTCTAGACCAAAGCCCTTGTTTTCAGTGACTCTGTTATCTCAAGGTCTTGTGTGGAGAGAATTAAGAAATAGATAGGTTTCTTTCTGTCTATTTAGGATGTTTCTGCAGCACAGACTAATGCCATTTGGATTTGGCAGGGCAGTGCACTTACCAGTCTTCATGATTTGCGATGATCTTGGGAAAACGGTTTTTTTTTTTTCTTTTTTCCTCTTTAGAAAGTGCAGAAGGTTTTCCAAGTTATGACACAGCTTCTGAACAGCTCCACGAGGCAGGCTATGATGCTTATATCACAGGACTATGTTTCATCTCCATGGCAAACTACCTAGGTACTCACTATACATGTTTCTGTTAGACACACCATGGTCCAGAGTGGATCTTCCCTGTGTGCCCTTTCCCTGGGATCCACTCACCCCGTGAGAAGTGGAAGGGTTTTGAGGTTGGAGTGGGAGGAGGGGGAGGATGTTAGGGCGGGGGATGGAGAGTACACGGGGAGAACCATCACCGCTTACCTGTGGTGTACTTGGCCTGGATAAGTACCTTTTACCCTTGCTGAACCATACCATTGATTTAAAGATATTTTTCAGTCTTTGTCTACTTGATTGTATATAATATTCTGCTTTTTTTCATTAGGTTCTTTTCTTAGTCCTCCAAAGATTCATGTGTCTGCCAGATCAAAACTCATCGAACCTTTTTTTAACAAGTAAGTAATCAGGGTCCCAGTCCCCCAGCATTCTCTCACTGTGGAAGAGCCCAGTATCTGGGATGTCTATTAGGGGTGATTGGGAGGTCTAGGGCATTTTTAGATAAGATATTTTTCATCTCTGGTGACTCAGATGTTTTTTGAAAAATAGAAATTGACCTTTTCAAAAATAATTTATTAAATATATTGGCTAAATAAAAGAAAGAAAGAAAACATTATTGAAGGTAGCACATCTCTTCCAAGACAAAGAACTGGTGGTTTTGGAATTGAAATGACTCACAAGGGAGACTGTGTGTATGTGTCTGTGTACACAGTCAGACCTAACTTACCCCTAACAAGCCTTTATGTGTGAGATTATTATTTATGCTTGCATTATTATCTGATGATTAAATGATGTTCTTTCTAAGATGATGTTGGTTACACAGATGGCTTTTAAGATAATCTGTGGAGAAGTTTTGATTATCATTGCATCCCGAGCCCTCATCTGAATGGATCCAATGAAGTAAAAGCTTGCTCGGATACCTTCATTGTTGGAGGAAGTCAGTGTGATTCAGGGAAATGTCTAAGTTCAGAGCATTTCCAAAGAATCTCAGATAGTTACTTCAAAGTGTGGTTTGTGCTTTCTTGGCACAGTTGAGGCTAAAGTTATGGATGTGATCCGAGAGCCGGCCACAGTTTGGCTCCGTGCCAGAGCCCTAAACCTTCATCTTTACCCCAGCTCTCTTCATGGGCTTGGTTCTAGGAGATTCGGGGCAAGCCAGACAGAACAGGGCAGCCCACATCGATCACTACTACCACTGAGAGAAAGAACTGTTTCAGTGTTGGTTTGGTTACATCATTTCCTTAACATTATATGCAGCACTTTACATTTCCATCAGTGCTGCACCGAGTAAGAATGCTGTCTCCTTCAGAGTCTGTATAAATACCAGTATCACAGTGCTTGTTTGTAGGTGACATGCTGCAGAGACAGATGTTAATTCCAACCATCTGGATTCCTATAGGCTTGGAATTTGTGTAGTCTGAGTTAGTGAATTTTATCATACTGTGGCTTCTTATTTTTTTAATCGTCGTTTTTGTTTTCTGTGGAAGTTCAGAGGTAAATGTGTTTGACTTTTCAAAACATCTTTCAAAGAGGACTGGGTAACAATGTAGTGTATATTGAAAATTAAGTTGAATTTTTCTGCATGGGAAATTAGTTCTGCTAACAGTTGAGTTCTAGCTGTCTATCCAGCTCAAAATAGGTTTTTCTTAGCTCTTAATTCTAATTTTGGGGGTAGTGTTTATCTTTGTAAATCTTAGGAAAGACAGTTATGTCATTGACTATGGAATCTGCAGGTGACACTAAATATTGTTTGGATTGGGCCTTTCCTTGCATTTTTATGTTTGTTTTTAAAAAATATTTATTTAATTTTTGGCTGCGTCAGGTCTTCGTTGTGGCATGCGGGATCTTTCACTGTGGCATGTGGGCTCTTCGTTGCGGTGCACAGGCTCCTCTCTAGTTGTGGCATGGGCTCCAGAGCGCGTGGGCTCTGTAGCTGTGGCACGCAAGCTCTCTAGTTGTGCCTCATGTGCTCAGTAGTTGCAGCACGTGGGCTTAGTTGCCCCGTGGCATGTGGGATCTTAGTTCCCTGACCAGAGATTTGAACCGTATCCCCTGCATTGGAAGGCGGATTCTTAACCACTGGACCAACCAAGGAGGTCCTGTATTTTTGTGTTTTTGATGTTAAGTTAGTTGTTTAACAATAGTTTCCAACTGGGAGATGTTTACTCGTGTTTAAATATTTAAAACAACAATCCTGCTTCTCCACTAAAATCAGCTTCTAATAAAATCAAGTGATGGATACAAACTGGGTTAGATAGAGGCTGTCTCTAGTTTTATCAGTCATCTGTGTGACCAAAATGAAGAGTAGTCAAAATAAGCTTTGATTTAAAAGTTTAAGTAAGACTTTATATATTTCTAGATCAATTTATTATTGCTAATTATGTGCAAGGATATTACTCAGAAGAACTGGGCAGTAAACACATAACTTCACTTTAAATTGGGACTTATGTCTATTCAGATTATTTTTTGCTGAAACCTAGATGCATATCAAAAATAGTTGAGGATTGAGGAATCCTCCTGTGATATTGCCCTGAAAATTCTTGGCCACTTTGATTTTTTTGCTCTATTTTTCCCCATCTGTAAAGGAAGAATCTTTATCTTCGAAGGGAAAAAAAATTCCAGCAGGATTTGAAGTGCAAAATAAGGACTGTTTTTATTCTATGTTGGAATAGCTTGGTCAAGTACAGCTATCCATTCTTTTTCTTTTTTTTTTAGCATCTTTATCCTATATCCCCTCCCTGTTGCATCTCCCTCCCACCCTCCCTATCCCACCCCTCTAGGTGGTCACAAAGCACCGAGCTGATCTCTCTGTGCTATGCAGCTGCTTCCCACTAGCTATCTATTTTACATTTGGTAGTGTGTCTGTGTCAGTGCTACTCTTTCACTTCGTCCCAGCTTACCCTTCCCCCTCTCCGTGTCCTCAAGTCCATTCTTTACATCTGCATCTTTATTCCTGTCCTGCCCCTAGTTCTTCAGAACCTTTTTTTTTTTTTTTTTAGATTCCATATATATGTGTTAGCATACAGTATTTGTTTTTCTCTTTCTGACTTACTTCACTCTGTATGACAGACTCTAGGTCCATCCACCTCACTACAAATAACTCAGTTTCGTTTCTTTTTATGGCTGAGTAATATTCCATTGTATATATGTGCCACATCTTCTTTATCCATTCATCTGTAGATGGACACTTAGGTTGCTTCCATGTCCTGGCTATTGTAAATAATGCTGCAGTGAACATTGTGGTACATGACTCTTTGAATTATGGTTTTCTCTGGGTATATTCCCAGTAGTGGGATTGCTGGGTCATATGGTAGTTCTATTTTTAGTTTTTTAAGGAACCTCCATACTGTTCTCCATAGTCAGCCATCCATTCTTAACCCATTTAGAAAGTGGGAAAAGCAGTTGCTTCTTTTGACATCTCTTTTTGTGTTAATATTGACCTCATTCTTACTTAAACGTAGGTTTCATTTATGACATTAAACCTTGATTTTGTTACTTTTCTTCAAGATTTCCCTTGTAGAAAAACATCCAACAGTTGCCGTCAACGTTATCTCAAGTGGTTGGTTTTAGAAAAATCTGTAATTTTTTCTGAGGGTTTATTTGTTTTGGCACCAGGCTTTCCTCAATGTAAGCTTAACCAAACATGCATAGCCCTAATATAAATTTGGATGGACATGAGACAATTACACATGCAAATAATATTTTGTTCTGCTCTCACCAGATTTATGTTTAAAAAGTAGACCTTGAGGGGAGGTAAACTCCACCTATTTCCACATTATTCTAAATTAGCATCTGGCTGTGTTAGGTGTGCTTCCTGGGGAAGCTTTACTGAGTCAACTATTGAGAAGATCCTGAGACAGTTGGTACTTGAGCAGAATGCAGACTGAATGCAGTACAGGGTGCTTTCTGAGCCCTGTTTGTCCAAGAGAACCTCCCAGCAGGACTTCACATGGTACCATTTGTCTCTTTCGTGGCCTTGGCACCTCTCATATTTCTCCCTTCCTTTTTGGACTCAGAATGAAAGTCCTAAGCTTGCTGAGCGATGGAAATCAGGGTGAGACCACTGCTAATGACGGGCTGTGTGCACTGTGCTCTTCCTTTATGTCATGGGCTCTCTGCTCAGGAAGTGGTTTACCTTCTTTTATGACCTTGGTCAGTTTTCATCAATGCATGGAAAACCAGACTTAGAGAAGAGCCTTTGGTGAAATCTTTTTAGTCTGGAAGGAGCTAAAAATACTCTCTGCTTTTACTTTTTATTGCACCACAGAAAGCACAAAATCAGACTTTTGCCTTAACGTTTTATTAACAGCCATCTGTTTCTGCAAGACACCTTGAACTCTTTTGTAGATAACCTTTTCTGAAGGGTTTTGGGGGAAGGTTATTTTCTATTTACCTCAGTTCTTAGAAGGAGGAAGGAAATGAGCACGTATCTTATTTTGGCTAATTTCTAAGTAGTGGAGTTAAAAACGAAGAACTGTCTGCACTTTACTGTACAGGATGGCTGCCTGGTGCTTGACACAAGTGTTTTGAATTTGAACAGGAGTCCTGTAGAAATCTGGGTCTTCCTGGGATGACATGGCTATATGTTCTATCTAAGCTGTAGGTGAGGAGACAAGCCATAAGACAATTTTGTTTCCTCCTCTGTAAAAACAGGGGTGGAACTATTCCCTTCCCACGGAAGTTATAAAGATCGCATGAGATGCAAAAGGATTTTGATAGTTCCTAGAACTTAGTAGGTGGCTAGCATATATTATTTTCCTTTCTTGAAATACAAGAGAATTTAACACACTGGGAGATTCAAAACAGTAGATGTGGTAGCAGAATGTATTTTATGTTTTTAGTTTCATGATAGAGAAGAAAATTTGTTATCATGCAGATATAAAACTGGAGCAAATGTGAAGTGTCCGCTTTTCCAGTACTCACCTTTTAGTGTTTGCTTATGAAAAATCAGATGATGATGAAATATGTCAGATTGGTACATAACGGGAGCAAGATTGCTGTGATATGGAGCATTTTAAAGAGTTTTGTTATTCAAATGAAAATAGCAATTTATGGAAGGTTGTATAGGTATATAAAACAGTGATAAGTATAGAGTGGGAGGAATCATTGCGGCACCTGAAATAAAGCACACCGATACTTTCTCTTTTCCTCCGTGGAAAACAATCATGTTCCAGCAGCAGGTTTTTTCTTACAATACGCATGTGCTTCGTATTTAACATCAGAGAGATTTTAAACTGAAGGATTGTAGGAAAACAAAATACTTAAGATCTGCGCTGAACCTCCTTTCTTTCACTGGTACTGGACAGGCCCATGCTTATTTGCCTCACTTACCAGCACTGCCCTTCACCAGGTGACCCATGTGTCCGGAAGTGTAGACCCTGCTTGTCTCCCACTAGAGTGGTGCCTGACCCCCTGCAAGGAGGCCCTCACCTCACCTTCTCCTGTCCTGCCTGCCCCTCCTCATACAGAGGAGCAGAAGGTACTGGAGCAACAAGAGGGCAATGCTAATCTGTCCTGGTTCCCAGCAATTGCCGTCGGGTTTTAGCATCCTGGGTGATGGAACAAATGTGTCTTTACTGAGATCCTTTTCAGCCTGGTTATCAATAAAGTCTATTGTTTTTAAGTGTTACAGTAATTCCCCCCATGAAGCTTCCAATTTCCCAACATAAGCAAGAGTTACAACACAGTTTGTGCTGTTGGGAAGCCTAGCTGTGGGTGTCACAGTGCACCACATAATTGGTTTCTATTTGCATTTCACATGTTAGAATCATTTGATTAATTTCTACAGTAGAACTGCTTTACTTCAGGGTATCGTGTAGTAGAGAGCAGTTGTGGTCTTTGGGGTCAGGTTCCTGGATTTGAATCCCAGCCCCAATCCTTATACCTGGGCCCCATTGGGCAAGTTACCCACCCCGTGCCTCAGCTTCCTCATCTGGAGTTGAGAACATTGGTACCCATTTGATAGGTGTGCCATCAGGGTGACATGGGAGAATGTATGTAAAATGCATGGTGGCTGGCATGTTGTGGGCCTCAGTCAGCTTGTCACTGCTGTGGGGACGTTTATACTTTGAAGACCTGCTTCTTTGACCAAGTGCTGGGAGCTTTTTGTTTTTATAGAAAATACCATATAATCATACCTTTAGTACTGTACACCCCCTATAAGTAGGGCTTTGTATTCAATTATGAGCCTTGATCAGAAAAGGGAGGGAGGGGAGGGAAAAGCATGCTTGTAACTAAATGGTGCTCAGGGAGAAAATTTGCGTGCGCATCTTTTTTGCTTGTTATTTTCCCCTGAGGCATATGGTCATATCTCAGTCTTTGGGCTGGGTAGCATTTTCAGTTGTAGATTTTTACTGGGAGAGGAAAGTAAAGAAATAACATTTATAAGTGACCCTTTGAAAGCTCTTTCTTTTTTATTTTTTTAAACAGCTTTATTGGGATATAAATTCACATACCATACAATTCACCCATTTAAAGTGTACAATTCAGTGGTTTTGGTTACATGACATTATGCATTTTCTAAAATTATGGTAAAATATATGTAACATACAATTTGCCATTTTAACCATTTTTAAGTGTACAATTCAGTGGCATTAATTACATGCACAGTGCTGTGCAACCATCACCACTATCTATTTCCAGAACTTTTTCCTCACCCCAAACAAACTCCATAACCATCAGGCAATAACTCCCCCATTCCCCATGCCCCTAAGCCCTAGGTAAACCTCTCATCTACTTTTCTGTCTCTATAAACTTGTCCTTGTGTGAGCTGTTTCTTTTTGAGCAACTCATTGCTTCGGTGAGATCTTAATCTATTAAAACGATTGCTATTTTGCAAACACCTGGAGGAGTTTTCTTTTCTATTTGCGTTGCTGTTTTGGGGAGTGGTGCCACACCCTCCGTAAGGTTTGCTCACAGGCAAGGCAGCAGGGGCCTCAGTCGGGGCCACCTGGGTTCTTATTACGCTGCCTTCTGAAGCCAGCTCTGCTTCTGTGAAGTGGGGGTAGTAAACATCCACCTTGGGGGGCCGCCCCGAGGCTGCAGAGTCCCGTCGGTCAGGCTGCTGGCATAGCACATGGCGTGGAGCGGTTGTGCTGAGTGCGGCTGTGACCGTCACTACAGTGACTACAGAACTTCCAAGAAGATAAGGTGAATCTCATTTTTCCCGGTACTGGGGACAGTGATAGATAAACAAAGCAGGCTGTATGGACTTACCTCAGATCCTTGGGTGGCAGTCTCTCTGTGTTGACAGGAGGAAAGAGGCAGAAGTGTGTGGTGCCAATAAAATCTTTTTTTTTTTTTTTTTTTTTTTGAGGTACGCGGGCCTCTCACTGTCGTGGCCTCTCCCGTTGCGGAGCACAGGCTCCGGACGCGCAGGCTCAGCGGCCATGGCTCACGGGCCCAGCCGCTCCGCGGCATGTGGGATCTTCCCAGACCGGGGCACGAACCTGTGTCCCCTGCATTGGCAGACGGACGCTCAACCACTGCACCACCAGGGAAGCCCAAAATCTTTTTTTAATAGAGAACAGCAACCTAGAAGTCCTCTTAAGAAAGCACTTCCTAACTGTTTTCGTATCTTACTTAAAAAGGTCTTGCAGCGAGGTTGGATTGTGAATGAGGAGAGAATACGTCTCTGTGTGTTGGTCGCACTCATGTGCACTGAGCCTCAGGATGCTGGTGAGGCTGTGTGATTGGTGAGCAGCAGAGTGAAGTGGACACCTCCTCCATTCGTCTGCCACCAGGAGCATTTGTGTTGTCGTTTTCCCCAGGAGACCCCGGTCATGCCAGAGCGAGGAGGTCAGGGGAGGCAGAATGGAGGCGAATAATAGCAGTGCTGGGCTTCCCTGGTGGCGCAGTGGTTGAGAGTCTGCCTGCCGATGCCGGGGACATGGGTTTGTGCCCCGGTCCGGGAGGATCCCACATGCCACGGAGCGGCTGGGCCCGTGAGCCATGGCCGCTGAGCCTGCGCATCCGGATCCTGTGCTCCGCAACGGGAGAGGCCACAACAGTGAGAGGCCCGCGTACCACAAAAAAAAAAAAAAAAAAAAAGCAGTGCCAATTATGAGACCCTTCCTTTCCGATGGGCTGGCTTTCCCAGGAGCTCGGTATTAGCTGTCCTTTAATTTTATGTTAATGGTGCTTGAATACAGGAGCAATGTCCTCTGTCCCCTCGGTTCTACCAAAAATGGATCTTGAACCAGGGATAGGGAACATAGCTCATCACTTGTCCTAAACCAGTTAGAACTGTTGTGGACGCTGCTTCTTTTTTTAAAAAAAATATATTATCCCATTGCTTCTGTCTAACTACCTATCTATCTACCTATCTATTTACTATTTTTGGCAGTGTTGGGTCTTCATTGCTGCACGCAGGCTTTCTCAAGTTGCGGCGAGTGGGGCCTACTCTTCGTTTCAGTGCGCCAGTTTCTCATTGCAGTGGCTTCTCGTTGTGGAACACGGGCTCTAGGCATGTGGGTTTCAGTAGTTGTGGCACGTGGGCTCAGTAGTTCTGGCTCGCGGGCTCTAGAATGCATGCTCAGTAGTGGCTCATGGGCTTAGTTGCTCCGCAGCATGTGGGATCTTCCTGGACCAGGGATCGAACCCATGTCCCCTGCATTGGCAGATGGATTCTTAACTACTGAGCCACCAGGGAAGTCCCTGGACGCTGCTTCTTAATTATTAAGAGTCTAGGGAGTAAGCCTTCTAATAGAAGCAGAGTCCATTCTCAACCTCTTCCAAATTGTGCAAATTTTGGAGTCAGGTGCCATGAAGAGTAAGAATCACACTGTTACGAACGCTTAGAGCAGCCTCCCAGATTCTGGAAGACTTGAAACCAATTGCTCCCTAGTTTACCGAATGTATTTTTCCCTGGTACACAGGATGTATTTTATCCTCATATCCCTTAACCAAAGCCCTTTATTTTGTCCCAACTCATGTTCATTTTACTTTGGGTTTCCCAAATTACTAGGATGGAAAGAATCTCCAAGGATTGGCTTGGTTTGATTGCCCTGAAAGTTAGTACACTGATTTTCATAAAGGTGAAAGACAAGGCAAGTCTAGGGCACATTATAATATCCTGAAGCCTTTAGTGTGGGGCTTTTCAAGACTGGGAACTTAGTGCTTGTTTCCAAACTAGTTGTTGACTTCTCCAGGGAAGGGGGTGCTTGCCTCAAGCTGATTTTGCCTTGTCTAATTTCTGCCTTGCAGTCTTGTTTGCCAAAAAGATTTATCAGGCAAGCTGCTACCGTGGCTTTGTCAAAAGGCTACTTTTTAGAGAAATCTTGAAGGGCACCCACTCCACATACCTCTACTTGGCATGCCAGCCCTGTGGGCCCCCAGGGGCTGTCCACATGTAGGCCCATTCTAGCCTTGTATTTGCTCTGGTTGCTTTAAAGTACATGTCCCTCTGGTTAATCGTTACGATAAACAAGTAATTTGTTGAGGTTAAAAAAATCAATCCCTGGATATTTGTTTAAACAGCTTGCCTCCTCCATAGCAGGATATCATATTAGTTTCCTATGATTCTTATAACAAATCACTGCAAGCTTGGTAGGTGCCTTAAAACAACAGAATTTATTCTTTCACAGTTCTGGAGGCCAGAAGTTTGAAATCAAGGTATAGGTACGGCTGTGCTCCTTCCAGAGGCTCTGTCTCTAGCATCTGGTGACTGCTGGCCCTCCTTGGCTTGTGGCCACATCACTCCAATCTCTGCCTCCATTGTCCCATTGCCTCCCCCTCTTTGTGTGTCCTGTCTCCCTCTACCTTTCTCTTATAAGGACAGTTGTGATGGCGTATAGGGCCACTTGGATAGTTCAGGATATGTCCTCATCTTAAGGTCCTTAACCTAATTTCTAGTTATATCTGCTAAGATCCTTTGTCCAAATGAGGCAGTGTTCACAGGTTCTGGGAATTAGAATGTGGATATATCTTTTTGGAGGCCCACTGAATAGACATGTTGGTAGTGAAGTCAGCATTCTTAGGTATTCCTTGCCTTGCTTTGGCCCTGGCTATGAACAAGTAGGTAATAGTTATTTCCAAGACTATTTAACAGTTAATTTATACGATTCAAGGGTTAGCAGTGAGGGACTGCCCTGCTAGCGCAGTGGATAAGACTCCACGCTCCCAATGCTGGGGGCCTGGGTTCGATCTCTGGTCAGGGAACTAGATCCCACATGCATGCCACAACTAAGAGTTCACATACTGCAACTAAGGAGCCAGGGAGCTGCAACAAAGGAGCCTGACTGCTGCAACCAAGACCTGGTGCAACCAAATAAATGAATAAATAAATATTTTATTAAAAAAGGGTTAGCTGCACTCGAAGAAATTTAGACTAGCTAACAAATATCTTCTCCAACGAACATCTTCCACGGTTCAGAGGATTTCACCTGCATTGACAGTAATTTCTGACAGCAGCCCCGAGGGGGTAGGTAATAGTGTCCCCATTAGAGCTGAGGCCATCTGCTGAGGGCCCCAGAAACCGCAGAGTCAGGGATAACCCAGGTCTGTCCGCAGCTGGGAATGGATTCTTCCTCCACAGCAACAGTCTCTAAAAGATACAGTTCTACAGTTAGTGGCACATTTTCTTAAGAGATAATGCTAATATCTTTGAAAGATTTCTTTGTCTCTGTGTTTGGCTTGAGCAGTGATTCTAAAAGACATTGACTTTGACCGTTGGATTGTGGGGGACTGGTTTCCTCTGACATTTTACAATCTGCTGTTTTATAGGCCCTGCGGACGTTGCCTTTGTACAAGGTTTAGTTTAACACTTTTATTTGATGTACTTTGATATGGTTCATTTGATGGAGACTGTTTACATGAGCTGCTGGTTTTCTTCTTTCCTTTCTTTCCCCCCTCCTTGTTGCTTGCGTATTTCTCTGCTTGAGAAGGGACATGAGTTGGCTTCGGGACAAATGTCGGGTAATGCTGTATTTGTCAAAACATCAAGTGGCTAGATGGAAATTGCACGCGCCCCACCCCCCGCGTGAAATGGAAATAGCTGGTGCCCCAGTAACGTTCCTGTAGCCAGCGGTTGCCCTCTTATTTTACACGAGAGCTTTAGTGAGCAAAACAAATGAGCTTATTTTGTGAGAGATGTCTGCATGCTTCCTACCCTGGATGATAAAATCAGTTTTTTATAGCGCATAAATATGTATAATGATGAGCCCTTGCATACAAGGTTCTTATGAAGTGCTTTTACTGCTGTGCCCTGAAGGAAATACCAAGACCATTTGCAAGTACAGTAGAGCTGGCAGTCGTTAAAGGTTTCAATTTTCCTTTGGAAGGCTTGGGACTTGGGGTGAGGTACAAATTAATTCACTGCTCAAATTGTGTTGAGATTAGATTTTACTCGACATTTCGGTACTCCAGTCTTCAGTGGTATAAGAGGAGTGCAGTTTTACTTGGAAATCTCTTTTTTTTTTTGAGGTAAAGCTTTTTAGGAAGAGAAGTGTAGTCTTGATGAAAGCAGATGAGCAAATGCAAATTTTTACTCATTTATTGAAATACTGAGTTTCTAGATGGAAGAATAAGAAGCTTAGAGGCTGGAGGATTTTCCTTTTGCTCAGGCAAGACACCAGAATAAACACTGTTCTCCTTTATGAAGACATGCCGTAACATCAGACATCCTTCTAGATCATTCAGGCCTGTGTGTATGTGTACAAATCTGACCTACGTAAAATAAGCATTCAGACACCTCAGTGTCTCGCTCAACCCTGAGATGTGCTGAAGCACTGGCTTTCCTGATGGTGATCATGGTGTGTGGGGGCAGGTGTGACTGGCAGGCTCGATGCCCAGGTAGCCCAGATAGCAGCTCTTTCTGCACTGCAAACATGGGAAGGTTGTCCTTTTGACCTGTGGCTCTATGGCTCTCTTCTCTGCTCGGTCATCCTAGTTGCCTTCCTCAGTGTACCCAAAGCTCTTCTCAGACAGCAACATCATTTCTTGTATCTGGACTCTGCCCCATCACACAAAGCTATAATTTTAATCAGATCTTAAAGCATCACCAAAAAACCCCATGGAGAGCAGGCTCTCTGTTTCACATGGAGGCTTTGGAAGTAGCTCAGGTTAAAGCCCGATGGGAGTGGGTACCCAGCAGAGAGAAGGCAGGAGCCTTTAATGTAGGGCTTGTAGTGGGAAGCTTTGGATCTGAGTCTGTCTCTGCTCCCATGATGGCCAAGGGTGAGCCACTGGACTTGGGAAAACCTGCTTCCTCATTCCTTGTATGACAGGACTGATGCCTGCCTGTCCTCCAGACACCAGAGGATCAAATGAGGCTGAATGTGCCATAATAAATACTGTTATTTTAGTCAGGGACTTTGTCCTTTAAAAAAGTAATATATATTTTTCCTGACTGAAACACAAATTACCCACTTGTCATTCCACCAGCCAAAAAGAAAAAAAAAAAAAGCTGTCATTTTAGTGTTATTTCCTACTAGTGTGTTTTCTATCTCTATTTCATTTATTAATTGAGCTGTACTATTTATATAGTTTTGTAACTTAAAAAAATGCAGTAAAGGATTTTACAGAAGACAGTAAAACTAGTGGTTAGCAGCATCATGTCACTCACTGGCCTTCAGTGGTTTGTCAGGTGGATATATCATTGTCCACTTATAACCTAACCTTTGTGTTGGGCCTTTTGTCAGATGCACGTCCACTGCACTGCCCTGGGCAGTACTGGTTTTTCTGCCAGTTGCTTCTTAAAGTGGCCCTCAGTGCACCTCATTGATTCATTGTCTTTCTCTGCCATCAGTTAACAGCATTGGAAAGCATGCTGCTGCAGGAGCAAAATTAAATATTTTGTTTCATTTCTGAATAGAATTATTGGCTTTACACATAGACTCGGTCATGCAGAATTTTAACAAGCTGTAATGATCTTTTCGATTCCCCGAGGATTGAGCCTACGTGCAAAGTGTTCCTGATTGACCTTCAGGACTTCCTGTGTGCATTTTTTTTTTCAAAGGATATATCCAGCCATTTCTTTTCCATAGCACTTCATTTATTTATTTATGCCCCATGGCATGCAAGATCTTAGTTCCCCGGATCAAATCTGCACCCCCTGCAGTGGAAGCGCGGAGTCTTAACCACTGGACCGCCAGGGAAGTAGCCCTGTGTGCATTTTTGAATATCACCTTTGCCCTTTTTGCTTTCTTGAGCACAGCTGCATAAAACGGGTTAATACTGGCACTGTTTTGCAATCCTTTTTTATTCACTGGACAACTAGGGAATGGTTCAGATAAGCCATAGTCCAAGGCAAGCTATTGTGTCATCAAAGAATAACGTTTGATCTTAGTGTACTTCTTTTGAGCTGCTCAGTGTGTTTTGTGGTTGCAAGAATCTGGCTCTGAAACTTGTTGGTAAGGTCGGAGAATTTTGATAAGGTTGAAGACATCTGATTCTTTGTATGTATGTGAGTGTTCCTCCTTCCAATGTTGGCCAGCCTTGGGTGCTGCTTTAGTGGTTAAAGTTGGTGATGCTGGAGGTGCTGATTTGTGGCCAAGTCACAGAAAGGGTTGGACTTTTGCCAGTGAGTTGCCAAGAGAGTAGTTTAAGTAATCTTTTTTTTTACTTTCTTCTTAAAAATGAGAAAAACAGCTGTCAGCAATAATTTTCCCCAATTTATCTCTTGCAGAGAACCTAGTTGCATGCCACAGTTCAGCTCCTGGTTTCCGGGAGTGGTGGAAGCCTTATGTTATTGCTTCCTGGATTTCGAGGTAGTCCTTGGTGTTTGTTGTAATCGTTTTGTGTTTTTCTAAGCAAAATGATTTACTGTAAACAAATCATTAAGACTAATACTTTTTTGGACAAGTTGACACAAGTCATTATTATCCAGCTGACCATTGAATCATCATGAATGGCAATTAACACAGCCTTGAACATACTCTTTTTCTGTGAACCCAGTGATTTCAGTTCCCAGATTCTGAATCAGTAGGGCTTAGGTGGGGCCTAGGAATTTACATTTCTGTCCAGATGCCCATCTGGGGACTAGGGAAGCACCTTTTGTTAAGTGCTCAAGGTTCTAGACTCTTAAGGAGCTTTATGTCTGAAATGAAATTCTGTGACTACGGGCTTTCTTACACAGTCTAGGTCACAGTGTCATATCGCTCTGGTCAGAAAAGAATGTTAGCAGATGGCTTTTCATGAGTGCCATACAGCATATGGGCAGCAGAGGTGGGTAGCTGTTTGGGACATAAAGCCATTGTACACAACCTATTCTGTGCAGCCTATTAAATTGGCTGAGCTGAATTCATCTAGCCTGCTGAGTGAATGACCCCGAGTATGTTGTGTTCTACCCTTGGATCTTTCTAGACATGTTTGAAAGCCGAGATAAACAGCATCACCAGTATTATCATAGAACATTAACAAACTGACAAATGCCAAAAAGAGTAAAATTTGTGTCATAGCATCTAGAATATGAACTTGAGTCATGTAGTTTACCAGGATAGAATCCTGGTGTAAAATTGGCCCTTGTATCAAATGGGGATTTTAATTTTAGTCTTTGACAGAGTTTGTGTCAGTCCTTTGGAGAATAAGTGCTAATAATGTTTCACCAGGAAACTTGCAGGAACGTGGCAAGGGCCCCACACAGCCTTGAGTGTCTTTACCAAATTACAGCCGTCTTGAATCATCACTGAGATAGAAATAACGTTTCATGCAAGCCTTGGTCCGAATGTGTTTTTGATATCTGCAGATGAAAGGCCTCTTGGAAGAGACTGTTCTTCAATACAATCACAGGGAAGGAACATCCTTTCATGTGTTTATCAGCATTTCTGCTTGCCTAGTGCATTTCCTCATATGTTAAAATGAAAACTGTCCAGTCAGATGATCTACACGTGAGGTATTTTATCAAATCACTCTAGGGAGTCAGTGTACGCCTTTTGACAGCCAGTTTGTATGAGGCATGCATGCAATGAAATGTTTTAATTTTCCATCAAGAGGGCAGGGGTGCTACCAGAGCAGTGGCTTGCAAACCGTCTGACCTATGGGGGCAGGGAGGCCCTGGCGAGTTTACTTTGGTTCTGTTCCACAGACGCTCAGCTACAGTTTTAGAATTGGTTTCCCAATTGTATGGGGTGCAGTCTGCCAAGTCACACACAGAATTGGTTTTCGTGTTCTTCCAGGGTTTGGGGCGATTCACTTCTCTCTAAAGCCCAGGCATGAAGGTGGAGGCGTAGGGAATGAGTGAGAAGGGCTATTAATATAATTCATCTGAAATTTGAAAGGGGTTTCTATTTAGTTAAAGTATTGAGTAAGCAAACAAGGTAGTGTAGGATTAACTAACTTGAAAAAATCTTTTTGACTGTTTTCACTGAGAATAAATTTTTACTTAGTTTAAGCAGAAATGATACTTAAAATCCAGATGAAATATTAGAGAACAAAGAGCCAGTATAATGCTTGACAAATAGCCAGTATAATGCTCGACAAAAGATATCTTAAAAAATTTCTTTTTAAAATATTTGCATGGTGAGAGAATTGGGAAGGTCTGCTTTTTAACTGTCATCCTTGTTTGTATTTATAGGACAGTAGGTTTTCTAAACTCGTTGAGGCCACATGATCTTAGGAGGAAAACAATATTTTAAAAAGAAATAAAGCAATTGCAGACTCAACCTTGTGATTTCACTTTGTATTCGTCTCCCCCACAGCAGGTGAAGTAGTGCATAGGGTACACAAGATTGATTCTACTAGCATTTTCAATTGGACTTTCTCTAAGAAAATCTCTGGTTATTTCCCCTGGGCCTCTTGGTTCTGGTAGCCTCTATTTTCTTTCTTTCTTTTTTTTTTAAAATTTAGTTTTTATTGAAGTATAGTTGAATTACAGTGTGTTAATTACTGCTCTACAGCAGAGTGACTCAGTTATATATACATACATTCTTTTTCATTTTCTTTTCCATTACAGTTTATCACAGGATATTGAATATAGTTCCCTGTGCTATACAGTAGAACCTTGTTGCTTATTCTATTTTCTTTTCTTTTCTTTTTTTGGCTGCGCTGGGTCTTCGTTGCTGCGCGCGGGCTTTTCTCTAGCTGCGGCGAGCGGGGGCTACTCTTCGTTGTGGTGCATGGGCTTCTCCTCGCAGTGGCTTCTATTGTTGCGGAGCACAGGTTCTAGGCATGCGGGCTTCAGTAGTTGCAGCACGCGGGCTCAGTAGTTGTGGCTCGCGGGCTCTAGAGCGCAGTCTCAGTAGTTGAGGCGCACGGGCTTAGTTGCTCCGCGGCGTGTGGGATCTTCCCGGACCAGGGATCGAACCCATGTCCCCTGCATTGGCAGGCAGACTCTTAACCACTGCGGCACCAGGGAAGTCCCTCTATTTTCTTTTTTAAGTTTAAAAAATAATAGTAAAAGGAATTTTTAAAAACAAAGTTTCCCAAAATGATTGGCTTTTTTTCGGGGCAGGGGGTGGGGAGTAGTTTTTATTTTTGGTTTAATGACATCGGTGTTTTACAAAGCTGTCAAAATAGTATAAAATTTCGTGCTTTTTTAAAAATTAAAATTGTACCACAAGTTATTGATGTTTTGAAGTTTTTGAAAATTATCTTGAAGTTAATTTTGATCGTTTAATATTTTGTTGAAATGATGAACTGTAATTTACCAACCCCCACATAAATTGAACCTGGAGGTTGATTTTGATTATTGGTGCATTTGATGGTATAGCAGTGAACATCTTGGTGATTCAGCTTTTATTCTTCTGTTGAAATTTGGGTACACGTTTTAAATTGTTTTTATGATGCTTGACTTTTATATGTTCCTTTAACTTTCACTGAAAGTTTTCTTGATGTGGTTTTTAAAGCTGGGAGCCATCTCTAAATTTACTAGATGGAGAATTGAAAATTATGTGAAGCATAAAAATAACCTTATAACCGAGGACTAACTTTTCAGGTTCTGGTTGTCAGTAGTAATAACAGTTACTTTCGAGGGGAACCTACTATGTGCTAGGTGCTTTATATGTCTCGTTGTCTTCTGGCATTGCAGGCAGTATTCATTAAATTGGGTAAACCAGCTACCAGAACCAGAATAGTACACTTGAGACTAAATTAGTGAACTAAAAATAAATTTGGTTTCTTAGCCATAGGATTTGGTTTATTAAATTGTAGGCTAGGCAACAAGTTCTCAAACCACAGAGTACCAGGACTTCGTTTTTTCTGGCATTAACAGAACAGTGGTATTCATGCTGATGGTTCCATTTGTAAACCAGATCATGCCCTGCCTGGCTTTTGAATGCCTGGTAATAATGTGCCTTAATTGCGGGTCAGTGAAGCCAAACTAATTGCTTGTTGGGCGCTTGGATTGCCTTTTTAATTTGCTGTATAATGTGGTCCCTACCAGAAATGCACAATATGTTATCTAAATAAAGCTCATTAAAATCATCTTACAAACAACAGAATGCCTGATATCTTGTCCATAATTATGCAAATAAAAGCAAATTGAATGGCATTACAGAGAGCTGTAACTTAAAAGTACTCTTTTAAAAGTGCCTTTGTATCCATTTTGGAAGTATACATAAATGATTGCTATGGTTTATATCCGTGTGATAGGTTTTTTTTTTTTTAAGCAAGGATTATTTTGCTTTGCGCTCTTAATATGTTTTAAATGGCAGTAATGACATGAGCTTTTGAGACGGTCACTTATTTAAGACCATGCAGTTCACCCAGTAAGATTAGTATTCATCCAATGACTGCATTCAGTTAAAAAAAAAAAAAAAAAGACATCAGTGACACGTTTTTAGCTCACAAAACACCAATCCATAGGGTTTACCTTTACAGTTGTGGGAACAGTTGTTCATAGGAGGTTAAGATGGTTAGCACTCTGTAGTACTTGTTTTCTCTCAGTTTCTCTGGACCAACAAGGCAGCTCTTTGACTCTTTGATTACTAATTTTTTTCATTTAGCTAATACTTATTGAGTAGATCCTGAGTGCCAGGAGCTGTTGTAGGTGTTGGGGGTACCAGTTTTTTTCTTCTATTTGTGATAAATATTTAGCCCTAGAGAAAAATGTGAAGTGAATCTTAAGACCCTTTAAAATGATTTTAGAAATAGGGTAATATAATTAAGAAGCTTCTACAAAAGAATTTAATAGATGCCTATATCTTTATTTTTTTTTAGCTAAATAAACATGCCTATATCAGTCTTTTTTTAATAGAAGTTAGTCCATTATCCGTTTTTCTTTTCTTTTGGTAGGCTGTTTCTCATGAGAGTCATGGATATCCCCTATCTAAACTTGGAAGGACCAGACTGTAAGTGAATTTTTATTTTCTCGTTGCATCTGCATATTTAAGTGTGTGGTCTGGAAGGGATAACAGGAAAAGTATTACTGAAGAAAGAGCTTTATTCACTTAAAAATAGCCAGTGATTTTGTGGTTGATATGAATAGTATGCTTAAGTTAATGTTACCCTTGGGCCTTGATTAACTCATCTCTTTACTTACATTTTCCAGTTTATACATGAGTGGAATTTAAAAAAAATATGTCTTCTCATCATTACTTCATTTTCACTCAGAACTCTAAATTCATAATTTTTTATAAATATATATGTAATAGATTTTAAGATGTGCTAGCCATGTCAATAACAGTACATTTTCTATTTTCCAATTATTTGAGTATGTATATATTTAAGTTTAATGGGTGGATTTTTTTTTTTTTTTCGTTGAAAACCTCAGAAAGCCAGTCTATTTGGGAGGTGGTTGCTTCTTCTGATTATTCTTTTCCATTGCTGTTTTCCTAGCCTGGTTTATTTGCCTTAATATATGCCGATAGGCATAGAGAAATGGGTGAACTACACTTTATACTTGATGATAATAATCATTGTAATAATAGTTTGAGTACATACTGTGTTGCACTCCATATTAGACTTACGTTTAAATCTGTCATTCTCACAGCAATTCTATGAGCTGAATATCGTCATCCCCAATTTATAACCATGCGTGGCTGGAGTGGTTAGGTCTCTTGTTTAGAGTTGCACAGTTAAGTGGTGGGTCTGGGATTAGAAAACAAGATTGTGACTCAGGACTGCCTCTGCTCAAACACAGTCCATTTAACTTGGACACTGCATTATTATTATTATTATTATTTTAAATAAATAAACATATGGACAACTAGATTAAAAGGAGAAAGTTAAATGTTTAGTGAAACTTCTTGAACAGAGCAGTCTTTTTCTTTTTTTCTTTAAATAATTTTCCCAGGAACTTTATGAGCAAAGATGTTTCTGCATAGAATTGCTAGGGTTCAAATTGTTGTGGGTTCTGTAAAGTATCAGAGCGTGAGGCCTAAGCTCAGATGGCAGTGTCCTTCCAGTCAATCCCAAGAATGCTTTCAGGGGTCATTTGGTAATCATGAGGCATTCATAACGATTCCCCAAGTTAGCCAGGGCTTAGCTTCATCAAAGAACCACTGGTCTGTTGTCCACTTTTCAGCTATTAACCTTTCATCAAAAATTTGTCTTATAGTGCAGCCTAAACGTGATCACGTCCTCCATGTGACATTCCCCAAAGAATGGAAAACGAGTGACCTTTACCAGCTTTTCAGTGCCTTTGGTAAGTAAAGCACAAGTATAGCTGTACTTCTAGGATCCTGCTCCTCTTTTGGTCTAGATGGTCAAAGGTATACAGATGGCTTTAACTTGGGCACAAACAAGGATTAATATGCAAGGTTGTAATCTCACTCATGGAATTTCTGGAGTTTGGTATGCTGCAGTCTTTGTGCTAATGTGATCTGAGGAACTTTCGCTAGCATCCCACAATAGAGTGCTATTATTAATCCATGGAAAGCAAGATACAGTTACTATGACTGCCCCTTACTGCCAACCATGGGAAATAAGTCTGGGCTAAGGATAAATTGTTTTTAAGATTAAATTCAGAGAGAATGTCTGTTTCATAAGGTCAGGCAGTTGCTGCTTGACATCGAATAGTCCAAGCAGACAAGCACAGATGTTTGAGAGGACCAAGATATGTGATATGTATGAGGTAGGGCGGTTCTTCTGTTACCTTTTTATCAGGTCAGGCGAATAGGTTAAATTGAACTGTCTTCTGATTAGGGTTTATAAAGGCCATTCTGATTGTAAGTCTTCAGCAATGTCTCTTTATTTTAACAAAGTATTTAAGCTATCGTCTTTGGAAATTCGTGAATAAAGTGGAGGCAGCAAAAACCTAAATGTCCAATAATATGAACGTTCAGTGAATGTTTATGTGTCTCCCCAACAGACTAGTATGTAGCCATTTTAAAAAGAGTTGAAGAGTTTGTTAAAAGATGGTAAAGTGTTTATATTTTAACATTTATAGTAAAAAGCAGATATAAAGTAGGATTCCTGTATAACTAACATGTTTTTTTAAACTGTGTAGAAATCAAACTGAAAGGAAGCATCATGCTCTTATCACTGAATGTTTCAGATAGGATTGTTTTCTTCCTATTTATGCTTTTCTGTATTTCCTAAAATAAGCATATATTAGCTTTTATAAGTACAAAATGTTACGCACTTAATTTTCAGGAAAGTAAGTGAACGTAGGTATATTTCTGGAAAGTTATCCTAATCTTTGCAGATAGTCTAAATGACTTCTGAAATTCTAGCCCTGCTTTTTTTTTTTTTTTTTTTTTGGCTGAGTTGGGTCTTCGTTGTGGTGCGTGGGCTTCTCATTGTGGTGGCTTCTCTTGTTGCAGAGCACAGGCTCTAGGCACGCGGGCTTCAGTAGTTGTGGCACACGGGCTTAGTTGCCCCGCGGCATGTGGGATCTTCCCAGACCAGGGCTCGAACCCGTGTCCCCTGCATTGACAGGTAGATTCTTAGCCACTGTGCCACCAGGGAAGTCCCTAGTCCTGCTTTTTAATTTAAATGCAGGTACAGAAATGCAGTTGAATTTCACAGCTCATTTCTTTGTAAAGCTTTTTATGTTGTTTTCCATTCTGTATTGCTTTTATCCCGATTTAGTCAAACTTTAATTAGCTAAATTAAGCAGAACGCTCTGAGTAGAATTTTTTTCATTTTAATTAAAAAAAGATTAGCTGTGTGATATTGAACAGGTAACCTCTCTGTATCTGTGTTTCCTTCTCGGAGATGATGATGGTGATGATGATACTGCCTATTTCATAGGCATGTCATGAAGATTAAATGAGTTGATCCATGGAAGGCATTCAGAATAGTATGTGGCATATAGTAACTACTTATGAAATGTTAAATATTATTATTTATCTAAAAAACCTACAGGGTAGAGAGGTAAGGAAATAATAGTAAGTAAATTTTATAATTGAGAAAGTCCTGGCACCCCACTGTGCAGCAGGAAGTGAGTTTTTTCCTGTGGTGGAGAAACAAAGCAGTTTTCAAGTATTCCTAGCCTTTGAAAATTTTAGTAGATATTAAAAGATTATTTTCATTGCTAAGTTCTGGTGATGTTTACCCATTTTTTAAAATTCCAGTTTTCTGTATTTTTTTAGGAAGAGTGGTAGCTGATAGATCTCTGCTTTCCCTTGGTTTTCTCAAGCTCCCCGCCCCACTGCTCCTCTCCTGCCTCTCTTCAGGTCTCCTGCATTCCATTCTGTTTGTTTCGCTTTTTTTTTTTTTTTTTGGTTAATTAGTGGCACACATTATTTTTTTTAAATATTTTTTTAAATTTTTGGCTGCATCGGGTCTTAGTTGTGGCACGTGGGATTGTTCATGCAGGCACTTTGTTGCAGCGTGGGCTTCTCTCTAGTGTGGCGCGCGGGCTTCAGAGTGCATGGGCTCTGTAGTTGTGGCTTGCGGGCTCAGTAGTTGCTGTGTGCAGACTCAGTTGCCCTGCGGCATGTGGGATTTTAGTTCCCTGACCAGGGATCGAACCTATGTCTCCTGCATTGGAAGGCAGATTCTTAACCACTGGACCACCAGGGAAGTCCCGCATTTCACCTTTATTGAGGACTTGTCTCTGTATGTGAAAATCATTTTGTTCCACTATACTGCTTTCTGTCCCTCAGTGTTTTTCTTTTCTCTATTAGTCTGTCTTGGTTTCCTCTCTCTGACGCCTTCTTTACCTCGTCCTCCATCCCCTACCTGTTTTCTTTACCTGTTTTCTTTACCTGACCTTGAGATCATCATTGAATTTTTCTTATTTCTTGCTACATTGATTCATTTCATGTTCCCCGTTCATAGTTTTCAGAGTTTGAATCTCTAAAAAGAAATAGTTGTGCTTTTTTTTTTTTTTTTTTAGTGTACGTGGTCTCTGATTTTTATTAGTGGTCTTTTTTTTTTAATATACCAGGTTCATGGATTTTGAGTCTTTTAGTACATGAACGTGGTATATTCCTTCATTTATTTAGGTCTTCATTAGTTTTTGTTTGTTTTTTTATTTCGGCCTGACTGCACGGCTTGCGGGATCTCAGTTCTCTGACCGAGGATTGAACCCAGGCCACGGCAGTGAAAGTGCCAAATCCTAACCACTAGACCACCAGGGAACTCCCTATTAGTGATCTTGATTGGAAAAAAGTTCTCCAGCCCTGGCATGAGATTGGGTTGAATGATAAACTGCCTCAGGATTTAATCCAGAAGGATCTTTCTTTTGTTTTTAAAACAATTTTTAAAGCTGCTTCTTTTTTCCTGGTTTGTTGTTTTCTTGAAGTTTTTTTTAAATTTATTTTTGGCTGCGTTGGGTCTTCGTTGCTCTGTGCAGGCTTTCTCCAGTTGCGGTGAGCAGGGGCTACTCTTCATTGTGGTGTGCGGGCTTCTCATTGTGGTGGCTTCTCTTTGTTGTGGAGCACGGGCTCTAGGTGCGTAGGCTTCAGTAGTGTGGCACATGGGCTCAGTAGTTGTGGCACATGGGCTTAGTTGCTCTGCGGCATGTGGGATCTTCCCGGACCAGGGCTCCAACCCGTGTTCCCTGCACTGGCAGGCGGATTCTTAATCACTGAGCCACCAGGGAAGCCCCTTTCTTTAAGTTATAACTGAAATAGCTGCAGTGGTAGATTTAAGTTTTAGTTCTCCGTAGTGCTGAGGTTTTGATCAAATTTTAAACTAGCACCTCATCTCTCTTTAAATTGATGGATATTCTGAAATATATCAGATGTACAAATGGAATCTGATAGCTATCTAAATGGTTAAATGCTTACTTTTAATTCACTGTTGCAGGTAACATTCAGATATCCTGGATCAATGACACATCAGCATTTGTTTCTCTCAGCCAACCTGAACAAGTACCAATTGGTAAGTCTTTTGGACCTTTGTTTTGTGTATTAATGATAAGTGGGAGCTTGCCCACTTCCAGTCTAAATGCTGTGGGTTCAGTCAGCTGATTCACAAGCGTTGCTGCCCGGTTTGTTTTGAACTTGTCTCTAAAATAAAGGAAATAATTAGTAAGTATCATGTGTAGATGAGAAAATAAGACAAATGTATTGATTCCTTAGATATACTATATCATATACTTTTTACTTTTCTATTCCTTTCCCATTGCCCTTTTTCTGAAATGATTCGTATGTTTACTATTTGAGGGTTAGAAATAGCAAATTGAGAGGAATAGGGGACAGACACCAAAAGGTGATCCCTGTATTGACCTGTTTGCCTCTGTACTTTTCCCATTTATTTATAATTTTTTGTGGTTTATTTATTCCATTAAACTTGTGTCACATACTTGTTTTACGAACAAATAAACTGAAAGATATTTTATTTGCTTCTAAATTAGGATTGTAAAAAGGTGGAATGCTACCTCTCTTATTGTTGGACCCTAAATGATTTTGATACTAACCATCACAAAACAGTCTATTTTCATAGGATGAAAAGCTATTGAGTTAAATATTGAAGAAAATATATATTGTTAAGCTGCTTCTTCAGATAGATTTCAAGTTCCCTGGTGCTTAATAATGTAATTTTTCTTTTTTTTTTTTTGTTTTTTGTTTTTTTTTTTTTGCGGTACGCGGGCCTCTCACCGCTGTGGCCTCTCCCGTTGCGGAGCACAGGCTCCGGACGCGCAGGCCCAGCGGCCATGGCCCACGGGCCCAGCCGCTCCGCGGCATGTGGGATCCTCCCAGACCGGGACACGAACCCGCGTCCCCTGCACCGGCAGGCGGACTCCCAACCACTGCGCCACCAGGGAAGCCCTAATTTTTCTTTTAATTAAATGAAGTGCCACAGACTAAAACTGTATAACTCTGATAATGTAGCTATATGAGCAATTATATGAAAATTTCTATAAATACACAAATTCAGGTCAGAGTATTTTTGGTATTTAAAAAGAATTATATAACCATTGCAAGAATATATGCTATGTTATAGAAATGAAAAGTTTAGGCTCTGGAGTCATATTACTACACTACCTTTGGTTGTGTGACCTTGGACACGGTATTTAACCCTGATAAGCTTCTGCTTATCTCTATAAACTGAGGATGATGTTATGGATTTTTTAGGGTTATTATGAGGACTGCATGAGATGATTATGTTTATAAAGCTTGGCATCACTATGAACTTTTATTATGGTTATTTAGCAGTAGATTTCAATGTGAAATGTACTTCAGGAGCTCATGACACGAGGAAAAATGTTGGATCCAGGGTGTGAATGATATTGCTAGTTAAATGTTTTTTAATATTTGCTTATTTTTATGACCCATCCCCCCACAATCCTTAGAAAGACAGTTTACCTGGAATCCAAAGGGATTGAATTATTAGAGAATTGTTAGTGGGGGGCAGGGACCCTGAGGTTAAGACTGTAGTGAGACTTCGGTGTAGATGAGAGAACACTGAATGTTAACTCCCCACCCGAAATCTCGTCACGCCTCACCTGCTCACTCAGTGTCACACTTCAGCTTCCTTGCTGGTCAGTCTCAGGAGCCATGCAGTGGGAGAGAAGGGGATGCGTAGGCTTTGAAGCCACGCTAACACGGGGAGTAGTAACCTGCCTCCACCGCCTGTCAGCCATGCATTTTTGGGCATGTTACATAAACTCTCTAAGCCTCAGGTTCCTCGTTTGAGTGACGCAGATGATGATAGTTCCTTTGTGAAATGAGATCATGGATGTTAAGTTCCCAGCAAAGAGCCTGGCACTCCACCAGCAGTGCTTGACAATTGGTAGTAATTATTGAAATACTTGCTTGGCCTCCCTTGCTATGAACAGTAAACATGAGTGTGTGTAAATCAGAAATTTGTAAGACACTAGTGAGTAGTGCTTAGTTGAAAATACAAGCATAATTCCTTGTTTATGTGTGTGAGGTGTCAGAGCTTCTTTTATTGTTCCTGTTACACCATATTTGACGTGCAATAATGATTACTCCCTTACTTATTACTCCCTTACTTACAATAATGATTACTCCCTTACTTGTCTTTCAATAGTACAGTAGCTTTTAAGCTCAGTATTTTATTCAGTGATACCTGAAATCAGGGAGCTACATTTCAGAATCATGTAGGCACAGAAGTCCTCTGATTTGCTTGTTTGCCCATCTTATTCTCTGTTGGATCCTCCTCTCGTGCCTGGCACATGCCGTGGCCTGAGTAGATGTGTGTGTGAACAGGCGATGTGGGGAGTAGGCCAAGATGAAACTGTGACCTTCTTACCTTTTTTCCTCCTAGGTTAAGAAGTTAGATGACTGTTGTCTTTTGATACATGCGGCTGTACTAGTAAAGTCTAATTTTCGATGATAGTCTCTTTTCTGACACAAATGACAACTCTTAACATAAATCCCTGGCGGTGCACGTACTGTGCCTACGGACCGCAGTTTCTTTGCCAGCAGCCATCTTTTTTTTTTTTTTTTTTTTTTGCGGTACGTGGGCCTCTCACCGCTGTGGCCCCCCCCGTTGCGGAGCACAGGCTCCGGACGCGCAGGCTCAGCGGCCCAGCCGCTCCGCGGCATGTGGGATCCTCCCGGACCGGGGCACGAACCGGCGTCCCCTGCATCGGCAGGCGGACTCTCAACCACTGCGCCACCAGGGAAGCCCGCCAGCAGCCATCTTTTACTCAGCCATCCCCCACCCCCAGGGCTTGGCTTCGTCTTACTTGCCTCCTCGTCTCAGCCTAAACAACCGTGTCTTCAGATGTTTTCTCTGGCTCCCTTTGCAGGGGATCAGACCCCGTTCTCTGGGCTAGCCTGGTATCCTTTCTTAATATACCTTGCTTGGTTGTCTTCCCAGATAGACTGAGAGCAGGGACCATACCTCTTGTTTGCCATTGTGTTTTCAGTGCTTAGAGTCGTAATGTCTGATGTTAGTAAGTGTATGTTAAATAGTTGTTGAGCTGAATAAATGACATTCAAGGTGTTATGACTTAGAAACGCCGTTTTGCGCCTGATGGTTGTATCTCATGTCTCTCGCCTTTTGCTGTGATTTCTGAAATTATGCAGATGTTTCCCTGAAAGACAATGTAAAATTTGTTTTTTATAGTGGTAATTTTACCAATGAGAGCGATCCAGGGTATCTAATGTGCCGCAAATCCTATTAATGTTATCTTAAACAAATTACTTATTCATTTCAGTGGAAACAGAGGGCTTGTTAGATCAATAACGTAATGTTGGAAAAATCATTAAATGCCTATTTATATATAGCAGCTTGTAATGGCTTCTTTGGCTCGGTTACAAACTATTTTTGATTTACACTTACGGAGTTGCTTTTTAACTGACACATGCCTTTTTCTTTTGGTAGTGCTAAGTCTAATCAAGATTTCTTTAAAGCCATTTTCATGAATATGAAAACTCTTTTTCAGGTCTATTGAAATTATTAAAACTCTTTTACTGAGTGCCAGTTAGTTCGATTCCTGTTGCGTTTTGTTTGCTGCTGCTGTGAAGATAAAAGAGTCCCTGGTTGCTTTGGGGTTCAGATAGTGAAAACCCATCCAAGCCATATTTTCATATTCTTCCCCTCTGGCTTTTCAGGGAAGGCAGCACGTGGCCAGTGTGGGACTTGATGCCATGGAGGAGATCACTTAGCCTCACCGTTTGAGAATTTTTCTCAGAGTAATTGAATAAGAAATCACCTGTAAGGGTCACATCTGAATACCTCAGACACATTTAGGATTTTTATATATCTAATATAGTTTTGTTAAATGGGGAAAAGAGCTCACAATATTTCAAATGTATTAGCCCTTCCTAGTCATACTCTCAACAGTTAGACATTGTCTTGAGTGTCCTTAGATATATTATAAGGCATTATCTCTCTGCTTGTAAGTTTTATAGAAATAGCTTGAGGAAAATAACCTTTTCATTTGTTTTGAAAAACCTGAGATTAGAGTACACCATGAATACTACAGGAAAATTTTAAAAAGCAAAAATTGATGAAGGCGCTTTAGTAGAGGTAAAAACCTATTGGTTATGTTGTAAAGCCAGCCCCAGTTCAGGGAGTTACAGAAATTCCTGATATACTGCCTTAGGAGCTTGTTCAGGATGATTTGTTGGGATGGGGGGAGGTACTTGGCTTCACAACTTCACTTCAGTCCACAGTATGAGTGTGTTTATATAAAATCATCCTTTTAAAAGCATAGCTTTTGATTGTGCTGAACAGATAAATATTAGAGTTGTTATACGACTTTTGAGGCGATTATTCGGTACTGGATTTGCTAAAAAGGCTGCTTATCACTTTAAACTTTACCTGTGCTTTTTGCTAGCCTTTTAATGTTGACCAGATCTGTAGTGATAACTGTTTCTCATTCGTGGGATTGATTTGTGTTCTCAGTTTTCCTCAATCACTCTAGCTAGGGGTTCCTGATTTTGTTGCTCTTTTCAAAGAACCAGCTTTTGGCTTACTTCGTTTTTCTCTGTTGTTTGCTGGTGTCTGTTTTGTTGGTTTCTGCTTTTTTGTTTTCTTCTTCTTTTTTTTTTTTTTCACTTGCTTTGGGTTTACTTTGCTCTTCTTTTCCAGTTTCTTGAGGTAGAACATTATGTGCTTTTTTTTTTTTAAGTCTTTAAAATTTTTTGAGCCTGGCTTCCTATAGTTTAGCAGTCAGCCCGTGATTGGTCAGGTGTTGTGCTTGAACACCTGGAGCCAGTAAGGCTCTTACCCTTTGCCAACGAGGTTGGGGAACATTCAGCATCCAACCTTCAAGCAGTTCACAGTCTGCCTCAGTTTTCACTTTCGGCTGGATCTCCATTCTCCTGTGTGAGGGCACAAGGCCTCAAGCCCAGCTAACAGTGTGTGTGTAGCTAAGACTCTCTCCCAGTCATTGATTTTGACCTCTTTTTGTTTCTAATACAAGCATTTAAAGCTATAAATTATCCTGTAAGCACTGTTGCAGGTGCATTCCATCAATTATATGTTGCTTTCATTATCATTAAGTTAGATACGTTTTTCTTTTTTTTTTTTCCCAGTACGCGGGCCTCTCCCGTTGTGGAGCACAGGCTCCGGACGTGCAGGCTCAGCGGCCATGGCTCACGGGCCTAGCCGGGATCTTCCCGGACCGGGGCATGAACCCGTGTCCCCTGCATTGGCAGGTGGACTCTCAACCACTGTGCCACCAGGGAAGCCCGATTTTAGTCCTTTTAAATGTACTGAAATTTGCTTATGGCCCATAAGATATGACCTATCTTGCTGAATGTACTATGTACACTTGTAAAGAATGTGAATTCTGCAGTATAACGTTTGATCTATCGATATAAATATCACTGTTGTTCAGATATTGTGTCTTTACTGATGTTTTATTTAGCAGTTCTGCCAGTTTTTGAGAGAGGGTGTTAAAATCTCCTATGATTGTGGAATTGTCTGTTTCCCCCTTTAATTTTGTTATTTTTCCTGTCATATATTTTGAGGTTGTGTTATTGGGTGTGTGCACATTTATGATTGTTTTGTCTTTCTGGTAAATTGACTCTATCATTATGAAATGTCCTTCTTTATCTTTTGTATTACTATTATTTCTAAGTCTAACCTGATATTAATATAGTCAGTCTGTCCTTCTTGTGTTTTTAATGTTTGGCTGGTATATCCTTTTTCTGCCATTTACTATCAACCCATCTGTGTATATATAAAATAGTCTCTTGTGGACAGCATATAGTTGGGTATTCCTTTTTATTAATCCATTCTGATAACTCTGGCTTTTTATTGGAGTATTTAGTCCACTGACATTTAATGTAATTATTTATATGGTTAGGCTTGTCATTTTAAAGTTTGTTTTTTGTTTAGTCCCTCTGTTTTTTGTTCCTTTGTTTCCCCCTTTCCTGTCTTCTTTTGGATTATTTGAAATTTTTAAAAAGAATTCCATTTTAATTTCTGTATTGGTTTTTTAGTTCTATGCCTATATGCATTATTTTTTAGTGGTTGCTTTAGAAATTTCAATATATATCCATAACTTTTCACAGTCCACTTAGAGTTCATATTCTCACATAGAAGGTAGAAACCTTACATCCATATAGGTCCATTTACTCCAATTCCTATTGTCTTCCAGGCTGTAATTGGCACATGTATTACACGTGCTTTGATTATAAATCCCACAAAGTGGTGTTATAGTTTTGCTTTAAGCAGTCATACATATTTTAAGAAATTAAAAGAGGGGACTTCCCTGGTGGTCCAGTGGCTAAGACTCTGTACTCCCAGTACAGGGGGCCTTGGTTCAATCCCTGGTCAGGGAACTAGATCCCTCATGCTGCAACTAAAGATCCCGCATGCCACAGCTAAGACCCGGCACAGCTAAATAAATAAACAAATATTTAAAAAATTAAAAGGATAATTTTAAAAATTTACCCAGATATTTACCATTTCAGATGTCTTCATTCATTCCTGAAGATCCAAGTTTCTTCAGGGTATCGCCTGAAGAACTTCCTTCAGTATTTCTTACAGTGCTGGTGAGGTGGCAACAGATTCTCTTAGTTTTTCTTTATCTGAAAATGTCTTTATTTTGCCTTCATTCATGTAGAATATTTTAGCTGGATATAGAATTCTGGGCTTTTCTTTCAGCATTTTAAAGATGTTCCATTGTCTTCTGGCCTCCATGGTTTCTGATGACAAGGCTACAGTCATTTGAATCATTGTTGCCCTCTATGTAACGGGTTATTTTTCTCCGGGTACTTTAAAGATGTTCTCTTTACCATTGATTTTTTAGCAGTTTGAATATGATGTACTTTGGCATGGCTTTCTTTGTAATTATCCTGTTGGGGTTGACTGAGCTTCTTGAGTGTATAGATTTATGTCTTTTACCAGATTTGGGAAGTTTTTAGACATTATTCAAATATTTTTTTCCTGTTCTGTATTCTCTTGCCTCTCTGTTTGGGACTTCAACTACCTATATGTGGGAGACATTTTGCTATTGTTCCTGTGTTTCCTGATGTTCTTTTCATTTTTTTCTACCTTCTTTTTTTTCCCTCTTCTGCAGATTGGATAATTTCTGTTTATCTACAGGGCACTGACTCTTCCCTCAATCATCATTATTCTGCTATTAAGCCCATCCAGTGAATTTTTAATTTCATATATTGTATTTTTCAGTTCTGTATTTCCATCCAGTTTATTTTAACCTTTTCTGTTTCTTGTTGAGATTTCCTATCTTTCTTTTATTTTGAGCCTATATTCCTTTACCTCAATGAACATATTCAGAATAGCTCTTTTAAAGTCTTTGTCTAATAATTCCAACATTTGTGTCACCTAGGTGTTGGTACCTATTGATTACCTTTCTTTTGAGAATGGACCACATTTTCCTGGCTCTTCATATGTTCAGTAATTTGGGATTGTTGCCTGGACATTTTGAACGTTCTTTTGTGGACTCTGGATTCACTTATATTCCTCAGAAGAGTGTTGATGTTTTCGTTTTAGTTTTAGCGGGCAATTAGCTAAAACTACAAACCCCTTCATGCTTGTGGGAAGTGTCTCAGATCTTAGCTCAGACTGCTTTCAGTCTGCCACATGCATGGTTAAGGGTCAGCCAGGGACGTGGGCTATCTTTACACCACATTTGGAGTTCCCATTCTCTGGTTTCCTCTCTTCGAGGATTCCTTCCTCATTCTGTGTTGCCACTGGTTGCCCCTTGTGTCTTCCCCTGACTCCTCCTACCAGAAAGACATGGGATATTTCTATCAGAGTTTTAGTTGCTCTTTGCCCTTTTTACTACAGATTCCCTTTAAGGCAGAGTCACATCCAAAAAAAAAAAAACCCAGGAAATTCACCCTGTGGCAGTTTGCTTCCTCCAAGTTTTGACTCCCCTCCAAAATCTCCCTGTTTCTGCTTCTGTTCCAGAGCCTTTCGATACTTGTTTTTAGCATTTTTTTCCAGAGCTTATGTTGTCATCAGTGGAAAGGTCAGTTTGTTAGGAGGTGGAATGCCTTACCTTTGCTTTTTAATTGTTACCCTAATAGCATCTACATTTGACACAAAACTTCCTGCCATATTATACCATGCTGTACTACCTCTTTCTCTGTTTAATAACATTTTAAGAAAATCTAATGTTAATGCATTAAGAACCTGCTACTTACCTCCTTTAACCAATTAAAAGTGACTTAAGTTCAGTTCCTTTCAAATACACATATATACTGAGGGACAATATCCTGACAAAGTATTTGGTGTTTTGCTTCCATCTGTGCTACTTTTCATAGTTGGCTAGTGTGTTACTGTATGTTTATTCTTGTCGAAGAGGAAATGCACAAAACAGTCAAGAAAGAACCAGAAAACAAATGATGTTTTTTCTTGCATGTTAATTTTCCTAATCTTAAACTGTATTAGAGTTGGCTTACAACAATTATATTGAATTATAAATTTATAGCAATAAATAAATGAGTTCAACTGTGACATGACTTTAAAATAAAAAGCTTGTTTTGGAGAGAGGCGATGGGTGACTTAACTTGTGGGTTAAAATGCTACATGATTTTTATTCTGTAGGTACTGAAACCTGGAAACAATATATTTGTTTTTATATAGACAAGATTTTTTTTTATAGTATTGGCTTATGGAGTACTTTAGTTTGGTAAAGGAAAATCGTTATTAGTAAGAAGCATGCATGTCTATATGTTTTGTGTAGATATCTTATTTGAAACCTTGTAAGAGCAACTGACTCTTTTCTTTCCCTGTCTAAATCGCTTAATCCACGGAAGGCACTGTGGAAATTTTTAATAATATTTATTAAGAACCTTCTTGTTTTACTAATTCCCTTATGTGTTTAATCATGAGAATTAGCAGCTTTATGCATCTCTGCTATGAAATCTGTATCAGGCAGATTTATTTAAGAGCGTGGCAGTAACTTGGACTCTTCCTAATTAAGGCATCAGCTGGTGTGAGAATAGGGCAGAAAGCTTCCTGACTGCCAGATAAGGCTTCCCGGGTTCTTAATATAATTGCCAGCAGTAAAGCATCAATGAGGAAGAGTCCTGTGGCAGTTTGAATGTATCCGGGAAGAATGCAGTGTTTGTGCTTCAGAGGCTGAATCTTCATATTCTGTTAAATTGCTTGTTGTCCGAAGGATTGGGTTTGATTTTTTGTGTTTTGTGTTTTAGGGGCCATGTTATCTGGATCTAAGAACATTTGCTTTGTCAGAGTATTCAGGAAACCTATCAAATTTAGTTATAATGTCATTTGTTTAAAAATTACTTTTGTGGTGGTCTCCTGCCTCCAGTTTTAGAAGTAAATCAAACTCACTGTTGAAAACGTGAGAAATATTTGAAATTACAAAGAAAACAATTCAACCATGGTCTCTCC
The DNA here is from genome assembly GCF_964270905.1 of Leucopleurus acutus. Lineage (NCBI taxonomy): Eukaryota > Metazoa > Chordata > Mammalia > Artiodactyla > Delphinidae > Leucopleurus > Leucopleurus acutus. Next base: position 26,674,720 of record NC_139158.1, read on the forward strand.
ATGTAGATATGAATACTAACAATATTTTGGTTAGTGTTTCCTGTCATTTGTTTTACTCTGTCTAGATAGTGTTTTCATAACATTTTTAATACTACTTGAGACCTGACTTTAAATGCATTTTTGGATCTGCTTTTTTAGTTAACATTATGTCACAAGCATTTTCCATGCTATTACACATTTTTCTATAAGCGTTTACTTCCTTTTTTTTTTTTACGGTGCGCGGGCCTCTCACTGTTGTGGCCTCACCCGTTGCGGAGCGCAGGCTCAGCGGCCATGGCTTACGGGCCTAGCTCCACGGCATGTGGGTTCTTCCCGGACCGGGGCACGAACCCGTGTCCCCTCCATCGGCAGGCGGACTCTCAACCACTGTGCCATCAGGGAAGCCCGAAGAGTTTCCTTTTAATGGATGCATTGTATTTCATTGTATAGGTACATGTAACTTATTTAACTATATCCCTTTTGGATGTTTAAGTTATATCCAAATTTTTACTATTTTAAATTAATTCTTTTTTTTTAATTAATTAATTAATTTATTTATGGCTGCATTGGGTCTTCGTTGCTGTGTGCAGGCTTTCTCTAGTTGGGGCGAGCGGGGGCTACTCTTCATTGCGGTACATTGGCTTCTCTTTATGGTGGCTTCTCTTGTTGCGGAGCACATGCTCTAGGCATGTGGGCTTCAGTAGTTGTGGCGAGTGGGCTCCATAGCACAGGCTCAGTAGTTGTGGCAGGTGGGCTTAGTTGCTCCGCAGCATGTGGGATCTTCCCGGGCCAGGGTTCGAACCCCTGTCCCCTGCATTGGCAGGCGGATTCTTAACCACTGCACCACCAGGGAAGTCCTTAAGTTAATTCTTTAATGAGCATCTTTGTCTGTCTTTATATCTCTGATTATTTTATTAAAATAAATTCTGAAAACATGAAATCATTGGGTCCATAATGATCTTAAAAAAAACGGAAACAACTCATTTGTACCTCTTTTTTATTAAATAGTGATAATTTTTGTTAATGGAAAAATTTTAAAGTACCAAAAAATTAAAAATTTGTGTAGTGCCTCTTCTCTTCTCAAATACTATTGCAAAGATAATTGCAGTAGTATTTGAGATTTACTTTTCAACTGTGTATATTATATTTGAGTATACATAATTTTATTCTTCGCATATTGTTTTACTGTGTGTTCTTTTAACTTACCAGTGCTTCATGTCTATGTAATAAGTTCTTTTTTTGTGTTTAGTTGAATAACATTTCATCATATGAAGGTATCATCGTTTATTTAACCAGTTCTTTGCTGGACACTTAATTTAAACAGTTTTAGGACTCTTGACTCCTATTTCAAAATAAGCTTTTATTTATTCTTTGTATTGAGTGTTAGAATCATTCTGTCAGGGTCACTCAAAAAGCCCACTGGGATTTTTCACTGCTATTTTAACAAATTAATTCCATTGACATCTTTATTTAGAAATATTCAGTCTTAAAAATTCAGTCTTTATGACCAGGAATATGTATCTTTTCATTTACTCAGAAAATTTTGTGCATCTTTGAATGTAGTTGTATGTTTCATTGTTCTTGTTGTTTTTATCATACATACTTTTCAAGATTATGCAGAATAAGTTAGAAAGCAGGTTCCATTGTGCCTGATTTAGTACCACAGCCATAGTCAGCTCTCGGGAAGTATTTTAGGATGCTGGTGGTTTTAGGAAATTTGAAGCAATGAGATTAATCAGCCTGCTTGCTCTTAGGCCACTGAGAGACTAAGTTTGAGAATTCAACACAGACCCTGCATCTCTGATTCTTATTCTTGAGGCTTCAAATGCTGTTTGTTGTTGTTTTGTCACCAGAAATAATGAACTGGTTGATTAAATAGGCTAGCTGTGTTAGTCTTTACATGTTAGCATTGTTTTCTCAGACATGATCCCTATTGTCTACAACCTTACTATTTTAAAGAAATGAAATAAATTTGGTATTAGCAAATTTGAAATACTATAAGTGAAATGATTTTGGACCACTTCAGTGGCTGTTTCAGGATATTATTTTGTTACAAAAAATGTTACCAGCGAATCTCTTGGGGTGGTGAAATTACAGGAAAATTTTACTTTCGTGTGTTTTTTTTTCTATCTTCTGTTTTTCTTTAGGACAGATATTACCTGTGTACTAAAATATTTAAGTTTAAGAATAATGTCGTAGTACTTTCTTTTTTATATGTGTGGGGGCACAGCAAAAGGAAACGTCCTGCTTCTGAAATGCTTAGACGTCTAGCATATTGTTGACTGTAGTTATTTTATGGTTATCTTTTTTCTAATCATGAAATTTATGGAATTAGTTTCTCTGGATTTTCCTTCAACTTTTTGGTTTAAATCTGCTATTCTGGGAAGGTGGATATGAAACATTTTTGATTTGTGATGTTTGTTGATAATATTTCCACTGTTGAGTATTTTTGCAACCTGTCTTTTCTTGTTTATCCTGGAAAGAAGCCCAAACATCACTTTAGTAGCAGGGTAAATGTCACTTCATCATGTTGAGCGAAAATGCCAGAAAATGCTAGACCACTGAAGTGTTAGAGTGGTGGTTACTCTAGCACTTCAGACCAGGGTTTTACCTTAACTTCTACACCTCATGTCACCTCATGTCAACATATCTAGATATTTAAGAGTGTTTTTCAGGTTTCATGATTATAAAAAGCAAGCATGGATTAAAATAACTGTTTAGTAATAAGGCTTTATATTACACTGTCCAACTAGTAGGAATGTCTTTTGTTCTTTCTTAATGTGAATTGGAGTAACGTGGGGAACATCATAGAGATTTGTTTTCTAATTGCTTCAAAGGCAGAGGAGCAAACTGCTACGGTATTGGGAAAAAGAACATAGAAAAGACACCAACACATGAAAATAAAACTTTGAAACTGAGACTTTTTTTCTCACAAATCCTTTATTGGTATTATATAGATAATTTAAAGGAAAAGGAAATAAATTTTTATAGCATATTATTTAGCAAAAAAGTATGAGCTACTTATAGGACATCTACTGATTTTAGTAATTGTTGTTTCCCCAAATATGAATTGTGTTATAGTGTGAGCAGGGTCACATTTAGGTGTGCATTTGTCAATGTGTATTGCTAGATACCTTGTATTTTTATGTTCAGTGTTCTTTACAGTAACAACAGAGAAGAGAATAATTATGAGGTATTTCACAAGTTTTTTTTAAAAAGATGTGTTTCTGGGAATTCCCTGGTGGTCCAGTGGTTAGGACTCCACGCTTCAGCTGCAGGGGACATGAGTTCAATCCCTGGTCGGGGAACTAAGATGCTGTAAGCTGAGTGGCGCAACCAAAAAAAAAAGGGGGGGGGGTTCATTTGAAAGCTGCAGTGTTAATCTTTGCATAAATATTTGCCTGTCTACTGTTGAAGAACCAAGGGACTGAATTTAGATGGGGAATAGAGATGAAATAATAAGCATTTCTGCACTCAAGGAATTCATGGTCTAGTGAGGCAGACGGGTATCTAGACAACTAGTGCATCAGTACATGCTGGGGGCTGTGATAAGGTACACTGCTCAGAGAGGGAGAACCAGTTCAGACTGACATGGAGACGCAGAAGAGGGTTAACAAGGAAGGCTTCCTGGAGGAGGTGGTGCCTGTGCTGATCCTAATAATGAGTTGGAGTTAGCCTAGTAGAAGAAGCCTGAGAAAGCTCTGGTAAAGAGTGGGACCAGCACATCCTTTGGGTTGATTGGAACAGGGGGTACATGTGGTGGAGTGGCTGGAGAGGAAGTTAGAAGGTGGAAACATGAAATGTATGTGTTAAAATTAGGAGTTTGCATCTTATCCCTTGTACAAGCCTTCTGTAATGTTGATTTGGGGTAGTCTTTTAATTCAAGTTTCAAAATAATATATTGCATCTCACTGGTTTTCTTTTAAGTCTGAGGCTTTCAAAAGAATTTCCAGGTATGGAGTGCTTAGTTTGTCAACTTGAGCTGTTCTTGTAAAGCCTGATTGCTGTCAGAGGTGGCATCCCTGATGGCACTCTTCCACGTCTGTTGGTGGCATTGTAGCACAGGGTCAAAAATTGATGGATATATTCGAGCAGGTTCTATTTATTTTTAAGTGTCTAGGAGGTTGGTGTTTGTATTTACTCTAGTTCAGAGCCTTCTCTTAGAGACTGAGGCCAAATTGAATTTATCTGCCACATTTATAAATGCTATGCAGAATGATAAATGGGCCATTGGCTTCCAAGAATCGGTGACAGTGCACTTCAGTTCCTAATTTAGAGTTCACGAAAATTAGCCCTTGACAAATAAGATTGCAAGAAAAGAAATCCTACTTGACGGATTCATCTTTGGACAAACATGTAAATGTTGTTTACACAAATGATACTGGAGCAAGTCAAGGTGGGAGAGAATAATTGAATGAATGAATGAATCAGTGCATACAGATGGCAAGTGTTTTGTGTTCAGAGGAAGGGAAGATGGCTTACGTAGGGCTTATCGTATAGTGTTCAATTGTCCCATCCAGGAGACTTGACTTCTTGAAGTGGGGACTGCCTCTTAGTCATTATTTTACATCCTTGGTATTTGGGACAGTGCTGGGAAGAGTTGGGGAAGGCTTTGAGAAGAGGCCTTGATGGGGTCCTTGAGAGAAGGCTGATTCTGAGTTAGCAGAGAAGAAAGATGATCGTTCAGGCAGAGCCGATGTGGGCAGGAAATTGGATGTTTATGACACAATTTGTCAGGCTGGCTCACCCTCTCACTGGGCTGTGAAATCATTTTAGTGAGTGTGACCAGCTTTTTTATAAAAGGAAAAAGTTAGAAAATGTCGGAGTGAGTCCCATCTAATAAAGATAGGTTTGCTTTTTTTTTCTTGTCTTTTTTTTTTTTTTACAAACCCTTGTGTTGAGAGCTTAGGTTTGCTTTTTTTAATGTTAAGTTTTTTCCAGGTATAAATCTGTACATGCAGGAATACATGTATGTGTACTGGGTTGTAATAAAAATGTATCATTGTAGCTCATGGTCAAAAAAGTTTGAATTCAGATGGTTTAGGAGACAGGTAAAGTTTTTATGTAATGGAGAGTCTTCTCTTCCATTTGTGCAGAGCACTGTGGCAGGTGTTAGCAGTAGGGAGGAAGTAAAGGTGACTCTGACAAAGATCTCCATCCTAGGTGCTTCCTGTCTCTAGACCAGTGTGGGCTGGGGATTCGTGTGGACAGCATCTGGCAGGAGTGCTCATTCCTCCATTCTTATATCTCCGTGGACCGGGAGGAGACATCCACACTTCTCACCCAGAGAGGAACATTGTGGCTAAAGTGTCTGACCCCCCTCCATCCCCCCTGCTTGCTCCTCCTCATGGAAGGAGGCCAGTGGCGTATCTGATGGGTGAAATTAGGAAGAGGCTGGCACCCAAGGGCCTTTTTGACCAGTGGTGGGGTCACTGCATTGAAGAAGGCAGGCCTAGAAAACCAGCGTCTGGGGTCTTTTCCTAATCTTGAGATTAGGAAATAGTTTAGATCTTAGAGGCTTCTTGCAACTATCAGGTCTTTTCACTGATGGGGTCTCCTGGTCTGGATTTCTGTAGGGGTGGTATTGGCTATGGTAGGAAGCCCTGTTTGGACCTCAGGCCCAAATCCATCTCCAACACAATCTACTAAGGGGTCTTATGCTTTGGGGGAACATAAAGATGATGCTATGTTGTCATCAGTTCCTCCATCTTTCCAACAACTTGTTAGAATGCGTAAGAGAGGATGATGCTCCCTAACTGCCAACTGGTACTAGTGGGAGATATGGTTGGAAAGGATGAGATTCTGAGGGCCTTGATCGCTGCCTCATCAAATTTCAACTTTGTGTGTGAGCTGCAGAGAGCCTTTTGGTGCACCCAGAGGTGTGTGGGTGTGAGTGTGAGTGATGACATGGTAAGGAATTTCTTTCATAAGCATGATGGGTTCTGCAGTGTGGGAGAACTGAGAGGCTGGCCGTGTTTCCAGAAGTAGAATGGCAACCAGTAATGACCTACAGTTAAAGTTTTTTCTGTTCTGTGATTGGTTTGTGAGGCTGTTTGTTTACTACCGACATTATTTGGATTTTGCAGACACTGAATTTTCTAGCTTGCCCCTCTTCTGTGTTACTAAACTGTTGAAGTGCTTTTTTAAGTCCAGGTGTGACTTTCTCTGTCTTCATTCCATTTCACTGACCAGAAGATGGTGCTGTCGTACTGGCAACGAATCCGCCTTTCCCTCTTCTAGTAAAACTTGTCACCTAAAATGCTTATTCATGCTAAGTAATGTGGACACTTAGAGCATGCCCTTTCCACACTGTAAACCTCATGCAGTACGGCAGCAGTTAGGCAACATTTGCGGGATCAAAAACCTTCAGAGTCTGGAGCCTAGAGAAACCTACCACGAGGGTCTCCGTTAGGTGCTTGCCCAGGGCCACCTTTGCACTCAGGGTAAAGTGACACTCTTGTAGGAGTCAGGATGAAGACCTCTGTTATTTGCTATTTGATCTGTGTGTAGTCTTCCATGACTTGGTTTGAAGATTTATGAATAGAGAGAAAATATTGTTTCCTCTTTTCTTTTTGTAAAAGATCTGAGTACCTAGAGGAAAACTCGTGAATTAAAGTTTACCAGAAATACTGTGCTCAATTCAATGTTTCACTGGATACTCAATTAATTGAATTACCCAAGCAACGTCTCAACTTATTTTAGCCGTTTGGAAGAAGCCCGGATGGTATGATGGACTTGGAGTAAAATTGGGTGTGTGATCTTGGGTGCTTGACTTAACTTCTCTGAGCCTTCAGCTGTAAAATCAAGATGAGAAAATGCACTTTTCAGGGCTGGGAAGAATTGATGGAGGTAATAAAGGTAATGTTCTCACACAATGCCTGGCACTAGCTGCTTATTTAACGTGCACTTCTTGCCCTATCCCATCCCCATTCAGAAATCCAGACATTAAAATAGCATTACCGAATTGATTTTATAAAAAGCGTGCATTGCCGCATCGTGGAAACTGTGGTGTAAACCTCGTAGAATGATGTGTCCCTCAGATAGAAGTGCCCTCCAGTTAAAGTCTTCTCCCACCTGCACCTTTTCAACACAAGACCAAAACTGCTGCCAAAATGATTTTTAGTTGTCTGTTCTTTGCTTTCCCGTGGCTTCCTGCGTTGCTGTTCTAATTCATCGTTTATCAGTTGCAGTTAGGGGTCTCCCTTGGAGTCTCCTCGGGGTCCCCACTTCACTAGTTCCTGGAGCCTCTTTCTGTTACAGAGGTCAGCTTTCGAGTAGGTTTGCATGTAATACCAGGACTCCACAGACACAGAAGTTTGTAAGATTTACTGTAAGGTCGGGCTACGGATTTATTCCGAGTCAGTTTGGGAGGTTGGTTTGGACATGGTCTTAAAAGTACAGTCAGTCCTCATTACGCACAGATTCTGTGTTTGTGAATTCACCTACTCATTAAAATGTTTTCGTAACCTCAAAATCAGCACTCACGGAGCTTTTGTGGTCGTTCCTGGACATGCGCAGAGCGGTGGAAATGTGAGTCTCCCAACGCACGCGGTCCCCAGTTGAGGTTGAACAAGGCGATGCTTCTCATTGCAGCTCATACTGTAAACAAGGGTCCTTTTCACAGTCTATTTATTGCCACTTTTTTCACATTTTTGTGCTTTCTGTTGGCTATTTTTGCCATTTGAAATGCCCCCTCCCCCCAGTCATGGGGCCAAAGTGCTGTCTCTGTTCCCCAGCATGAGAAGACTGATGTGCCTTACAGAGAAAATGCGTTAGAGAAGCCGCGTTCAGGCATGAGTTACAGTCCGTTGTTGCTGAGTTCAGTAGTAGTGAGTCAGCAACGTATGTTAAATAAGGTATCTTTAAACAGAAGTACCCGTAAAACAAGAGTGTGTGTTGATTGGTTTAAGAAAGTGCTGTGGCCGAAGGCTCGCAGGAACCTAGCTCTAATCTCCCCTGGGGAGCAGTGGTTCAGTGTTGGAGGATACTTGATAAAGCATCGTAAGGAGCGCGAATACTGAGACTGTTCCTTTCTGCCTTCATGTCTCCTCCGCGGTGTTCCACCCAGTGCTCTTAGGCAAAAGGATTCTGGGCTGCCTACTTGTTATTTGTTTTTCAGGGAGAGCTGCGAGAGAGTCCTGGCTCCTGCCCGATAGGAACACTGCTGCAGAAACGGGCTGCTGCAGGGCGCCTAGCCTTGCCTGGCCCAGCGGGCAGCCCGGGCAGTAACTGGTACAGGGGTGGTGGGCTTCTCCAAGTGCTGGATAATTAGGTGGATGGAGACCAAGGAGCTTCATTTGGTGAGATGAGAACCAGGGGCCGTCTCCTCAGTTTATCGTGACATTGGGCATTTGTTCTTATTACAGTTGTATGGCTAAAGGATCGAGGGTGGTTAAATTTGGTTGTATGTTGAACATCTGTGCCTATAATTCCTACAGCTGTTGAATTTGACTTTCGTTGAAGGTGATTTGTCTTTATTTCTTCTTTTTCTTGATACCATATTTCTGCAGATGAATCCTCTCGTTGTAGATTTCCATCTTACCTTTTCTGTTGTGTGGTGAGGTTTGAGAAAACCCAGGATGTGTGGTTCACCTTGGCAGCCTCTTCGTTTCAGCAGAATTTAATTTGCATATTGGTCCCTTTAGCAGAGAAGGGGCCTGGGATGGGAGAAGAGTAAAAAGCTATGGAAGATTCACTTAATGCCTTTGGCAGGTACTTGGAGAAAGCAACGTGCAGCAGATTTGGTTGAAGGGCACTTGCTGTCCCATTACGCAGTCTTTCTTTTCACCTCTGTACACGTGACACATAGTCCAGTCTTTCCCAAGTGGAGCCCACAGTTAAGGAAAGTGTCACTTTTAGATCTGTTAGGCTAATCAGATCCCTGGATTCACTGAGCAGCTCTGACCAGTCATTTGGCATGGGGACACCTTCATGGCTGTGTGACAGTGAAGACAGGCGGCAGTGGATGTGGTGGACAGGCTGTGCCCTAGCAGATCGCATGGCTGGCACATCACTACCTTCACGTACCTGCCTGGGAGCTTGTTGCACAGACACGGCCACTCTGACTTTCATGTGGGTGGGTGTGTGCCCTACGTCAGGCTGAGAGCGATGGATGCCCTGCCTTGCTGGCCCAGAGGGCTTATCCGCTTCTGTGACCGCTGTGTTGACGGGACTGTATCAGTATTAAGTACTGAAACTGACAGGTCTTGGACAACTTCAGACATGGCTTCCTGCACTTTCCAGACACATCCTTATCTTTCAGATGGGCGGGAGTCATCTGTTTCATTTCTTGGCAGAGAACAGTCTTTATCCATTGGTGCCTTTACTTCCTCATCTGTAGAGGGTCACATTTAGTAAGAGTGGCAGAGGAACTTCATCTACATGTTTTTCTGAGAAATCTTTCAACTGAAATTCCATAGTGAGATTATCTCTAAGTATTCTGGATAACTTCAGTCAAGCAGAAACAAGGAAATACTTCATTTGAGACCACCATGTGTAGCATATATATATATTTTAAGAAGTAGTAGTAGTATTTGTTCTGGAAAATGTCTGTCATAGACTGTTTTTAAAAATCTGTTGTTGTTTAAATTATCCTCTTCTTTCTCATGAAATTACTGAGAATTAATGTAGGAAGGCTCTTCCTTCCTCCCCATTACCTGTACTTGTACTGTGTTGGGTTATATTTAAAGGAGAGATTCGTTTTGATGTACAAATAAGAGTTTCAGTTTTTATATATATGTATAAAATTCTACTGTGATATCTGGTGGTACAAAGATTTAATGCATCTGAATGAGGAAAGATACACATAAAAACCATGGGGCAGGATCTGAATGGCACCGATGGCTATATTTTGTTAATGTTAACTCCTTGGAGAACTCGTATTGCTACATAAACACTTTAATGGAATACTGTTTGGAAAATTATATTTTTAAGTGGAGATAAAATGTTTTCAGTAAAGTATTTTAGGTACATTTAAAGACTTTCCTCTAAATTTTCATTGGATTTCTAATTCGAGTAAAGGGAGCTTTATCCCTCCTAGTCTAGTCCTTCTCTTACCTTTTTTTTTTTAATGACTTTTTAAAAATTAATTAATTAATTAATTAATTTATTTATTTTTGGCTGCGTTGGGTCTTCGTTGCTGCATGCGGGCTTTCCCCCAGGGGGCGGGGGCTACTCTTTGTTGTGTGTGGGCTTCTCGTTGGGTGGCTTCTCTTGTTGCAGAGCACGGGCTGTAGGTGTGCGGGCTTCAGTATTTGTGGCATGTGGGCTTCAGTAGTTGTGGCTCGGAGGCTCATTAGTTGTGGCACACAGGCTTAGTTTCTCTGCCACATGTGGTATCTTCCCAGACCAGGGCTTGAACCCATGTCTCCCGCATTGGCAGGCGGATTCTTAACCACTGCACCACCAGGGAAGTCCCCTTCCCTTCCCTTTTAAATGTTTGCAAGTATTTTGAAAAGTGATGATGTTAGAGCTTGATCTTTGTCTTCTTACCTTGATAAATCGAATACTCCTAATGCCGCAGTTTAGTAGCAGCAGCAAACAGCTGCCCCTAGGAGTCAAGATCTTTCTTCATAATTCATGTTTGGACAGGGAAGTGTACCTGGTAATGAATCTTGATTACCTAAACTGCTAGGGGTGGACCAAGGGTATGATAATATACTGGTTTGCCCTCAGGCCCCAGCTCTTCTTTGAGAGCTTACTTACTGATGAGGAAAAACAAACCCAAACAAATTCATAACTAGGTAGTTGCCTTGGAAAAACAACAGCTCATGAAATGTTTTCAATTTCTTAGGCTAAAAAACAGAGAACTTAACTAAAGCTCACAGGTTAGAATCAACTGCCGTGTTGTATCTGGGCTCCCCTGAATGACTTAGTCCTTTATCTCCTTAATCCTTGCATCACTCCCAGGAGGCATACAGTGTCAAGCAGGTTCTGTTTGGCCAGGCAGTTAGCTACTACTCTGTCTTTGATATTAAGTGGCATAATCATTCCATGTTCTTCAGAAATGTATAGCTTTTCCTAAGCCAGCTCACTCTCTACACACATACAGTATTAAGTTTGGGTTAGTGGGAGGGTAGATTCTCTGTGCTCAGAGGAAAGGGGGCAGCAAGTGGAGATTATTTTTCTTTGCACCCCAGTCCCCACCATAGAGTTTCTGGTTTTATGACTTCACGTTAGAGAATGTGGTTAAGATAGTCCATGATATTTGTTGAGTCTTGCTCTGTGACCTGGTCAGTTTTTATAAATATTCCAAGTGTGTTTGAAAGGAGAGTACAGTTTTCCAATCTTGAAGTATAGGGTTCCATACGTGCAGATCAAGCTTGTTAAATATGTGATTCTAATCTTTTATTTATTTACTCATTCTTTTCCTTTGCTTGATCTATAAGTTTGTAATTGGGATTTTGGGGGGTTTTTTTTAGCTCCTACTGTGGTTTTGAAATTGTTGGCTTATAATTCTGTCGGTTTTGGGTTTGGGGCATTTATTGTTCTAATTAGTGGTTTGTTGTTGTTGTTGCCCTGAACTCAATTTTGTCTGATATAACTTAATTAGACCCAAATTTTCCCCTTTTGGTTAGTATTTGCTTCATATCTTTTCTAGCCTCTTACTTGCAGCCTTTCTGCGTCGCTTTAGATGTGTCTTTTGTGAATAACAAATAGGTGCACACTTGCTTTTCTTCAGTCAGAGAATCTCTGTCTTTTAGATGGTGAATTTGGTCAAGTTATCTTTGCTATTCACCATGCTTGCTTCTTTGTTCTTAACACCCCCTTGTGGAGCAGGCTTGAGGTGTGATTTCTCTTACAGACTTTTCTCTTCCCACCCACAGCCTTAGGCAGGGACAGACTTGGTTGCCACATCTCCAGGCCAGTTGGTGAGTCTTTTTTTATGTGCCCAGCTCTGTGCAGGGCCCTCAGTCCTGTTCTTGCCCCACACGGGCCTGAAACCGTGTCTGAGTCTCTGGCTTCTTGCTGTTAGGGCCTGTGCCCAGGTCTCATCCTCCCTGGAGCTGCCCCAGCCCACTCTTGCTCTTAACCCCTGGCTTCAAGTTCTCGCTCATTTCTGACACCTGAGGATTTCTTTTTCTTCCCTTTAAGCTCAGCTGTACATTAAAAAAAAGAGGAAAAAAGTCTTGGTTTCCTTTCTGGAGTGCTCCCTGCAGTTCTAGTGGGAGGAGGCTCTGCGTTGCTGCACCAGCTTGGCACCTTCCCCCACCCGTCTGTGGCTGAAGATCTTTCTGTAATGTTGGTGTTAGGCCTTTCTTGTCTTTACCTGGGGGACTACTTTTACCTCAGACTTAGCTCTTTTGTATTATTTAACACATATTCCAAGTAGAAAGCAGCCACATTTCTCTGTTGGTGTGAACTGATTGGTGTGGTTCCTTGTGTTCATTTACTGATGCATGACTCTGTCCAGATTATACCACGTGTCAGATGTTTGGGGGTGGGGGGATGGGACCTGTGGGTCATTGAATTTTTTGGCAACCCTGGTTTGCTTTCAGAGAACAGCCATAAAATCTTGAGTTTGGGGATATCTTTGCTCTGTTTATTGTTTGAACTCCTCTCCATGAGAGTGAAAGTTCCAAAGGGGCCAAATTCTGGTTGAAATGTCTTAGCTTATGCTTAGACCTCATCTTAATTATCCCAGAAAAAAAAAAAGTAGAGGAATTTGACATATAAGTGATATCAATACGGTAGATTTAGTGATATCAATATAGTGATATCATATAGTGATATCAATACGGTAGATTCCACTTACATGTGGAATCTAAAAAAATTATATAAATGAACTTATTTACAAAACAGAAGTAGACTTACAGACATAGAAAGATTTATGGTTACCAAAGGGGATAGTGGGGGTGGGGGTGGACGGGAAGAAGGGGAGGAGATAAATTAGGAGTTTGGGGGAAAAAATAGAGGAATTTGGTCTATGGCATGTCAAATGTTCTATTTTACTTTGTTTTCCATATGAAAAAGAAAAGGGGATATTTAGGTTTGTCAAAGTGTGTTGTTATAGCAGCTTGAGAGAGCTGGAAAAGCAATGGAAGTGGAAATGAATTTATGTTAAATCTTTTACTTTCATTAAGCCATTTGGGGAGCCAGGCTAGGAAACCAGAGGGTAACCCATTGTGGCATAGTCACCAGACAGGGGAATACAATGGTGAGTCTTGGGCCGTGGTAAACTCACGTTGGCTCTCTGAGGGGTGTGAGGAGGTGAGAGGCTCCTGCGGTCCAGTTGTTGGTTTGGTTAAAAAACCAAAACTGTTAAAGATACACAGGAAAGATGGAAGAATAGAATGAATCCTTCTGTGTACTCACCCACTCCCCTTTCAGCCACTATCATAGCCAGTCCTATTTCATGTCCACCAATACCTACTCTCTCCCTTTTTGTTTTATTTTGAAGCATATTCTAGACACCATATCATATTCACTGGTTCTTATTTCAGTGTATCTCTCAAAGACAGATTCTTTTTTAAAAAAAAAACACAGCCACAATGCTATTATTGCTTTAAAAAAAATAAATCTTTAACATCGTCAAATATTCACTTACTGTTAAAATTTCTAATTATCTCACAAGTGTCGTGAGTTTTTCTTTTTCCATTTGAGTCAAGATCCACATAAGGGCCACACGCTGTGATTGTTGAAATGTCTATTATGTCTCTTATTCTGTAGCTCTCTTTCTCTCATTTGTTGAAGAAACAGGGTCATTTGTCCTGTAGAGTTTCTTGCAGCTCTGATTTTACTGATTGTCCCCTTGTGTTGTCTTATATATTCTCCTGTCCTCCTGTTTCCTGTAAACTACTTATTAAATCTAGAGGCTTGATCCAAGTAAGATTTGATTTGGTCAGGATGCAAGACCGCTTCATAGGTGTCATTGTGTTCATCCATCGGGAAGCCCATGTTATCGGGTATCTCTCGTTTTGTGATGTGACAGCTGTTAATGATTAACGTAGATCCATTATTTCATTAGAGGTTGCAATAAGGTGATACTGTAATTCTGGCATTCCTGTTTCCTTTATTTGTAGGAATACATTCATAAAGAGGAACTCTCACTTATCTGCTATATGTGGTTTACAATTGGTATAGGAAAAGCAGAATATGTGTTTGATTCTTTCCTTTCATTTATTGCTCTTTTAAAAAGTGAGTTGATTTACTAGAATTGTCCAATTGTGACCAGTCGGTTAGCTATTTTGGTTTGCTATCACTGTGAACTCATGGACGTAATGGCACATAAACACCTACAATGCAATTCATCCAGGTGCAGTTTTAACCCTTACTAATGATCCAGTTCTCCCAGCTGTGCAAGTGAGAGCCTCTTGAGGTTGGCCAAGTCCTTTTGACCTGCCCTGTGACAGACAGATGTTCCAGGTTCATCTGGTACATGCTCTGCCCCAGGCCTGGAGTCAACACTCCTCTAAGGAGCTCTGGATACTTTTCATGGAAAATGGTATTTCAAGACCACAATCAGGGTGCCAGAGTGCTCACTGTGCTGAGTTGGTCATTGTTTTTGAGCCTTTACAATAGACAGAGCTAAGAAAAACATCTTCCTTTCTTTCAGATAAAAATACATCGTGAGTTCAAACTGGCATTTCTGACTCAACATCAGGGCTAAAGTTTTTTTTACTTAATTTGGTCTTACATATATCTTCTTTCTCCCATACCAAGAATCCTGGTTCCCAGTGATACTGGGAAGGGTGGCAATAGAGTATCATATAATTATTCATCTGTTTTATCTCATGGTATATACCCAGCAGTCTCGGAATAACCAACCAGTGCAATCACCACCAGTGTGATAGAGAACAGTTCAGACTTTTGCAGTTCTGTTTGGCTTGGGCTGTTGTCCTTGAGGGACGTACAGTTTGATAGCTGTTTTAAAGCCTTTTGGATTAGTTCCCTCTCTGTGAGTTTATGCCCCGAGCTGTATACATTTAGGCTCATTTGTTTTCTTTTTAGTTCTTAGGGATCTCTTTTAATACAATTACAAAATACAATTATTTTGTAATTATTTAAAATATTGTCACGGTTCCAAAGTCAAATTTAAAAAACAAGATATACTGTATTCAGAAAAGTCTAGTTTTTATCCCAGTCTCCTCCACCCTGTTCTCTCCCTCCCCTTATAAGTAACTATTTTTAAAAGTGTGTGTTTTATCCTTCCATTGTTTGTTTTTCTTAATATAAACAGGTAAGTAGACATATTTATATTCTTCTATTTCTTAGTTAAATTGTAATCTATATTTACTTTTTTTTTCAACTTTGCTTTTTTAATTTCCCAAGATATCTGGGAGATAACATCACAGGAGTACCACAATAATACAGCACAGAGTTGGATTTTGCTTTGCTAACCAATCAATTTTTTTCTTTTAATAGGTGAGTTTAGGCCCATTTAAATTTATTCATATAACTGATAATGCTTGGCCTTGGTTCTGTCATTGTTTTATAGTATATATGTAGGTATAAAAGTCTTTTATATGGATACTTATTCTCTGTATGTCTGTTTTATTTATTATCTCTCCCCTTTAGTATGTTTTTTCAAGTTTTGCTTATTGCTTTTGTGGGTTTTTTTTTTTTTAAGAGCAACTTAACATTTTTGTCCTGAGGGCTACCATATTCTTTTTTTTTTCTTTCTTTCTTTTTTTTAGGGCTACCATATTCTAATGCCATTATGTAATACCTTAGCCATGCCCCTTTTCACTGTCCATAAGTTCCCTCTGTTTGCATTGTGCTTGTTAAAACACCTTTGGCCAAAGCAGGTCCCATGTCAATCCGAGATTCAAGGGGAGCAGTAAACTCACTGCACCTCTTGATGGGAAGAGCAGAAAAGTCACACTGCAAAAGGTGTACATAAAAAGAAGGAAGACTTTTTGGCCATTTTGCAGTCTGCCACAACTAACATATAATATTTTAATCTTGTCTATTTTTAGTCATTATTTACTGGTTCCCTGCCAATATGAGCAATATTGAAATTAGCTAATAATCTCTTATTTTTCTTGCCTTCCCTGTCCTCTGCATCTGATTTGAGGAAATACCCTTTTACTCGCCATTACTAACTATAAAGAGGGCAGCACATTTTACTCTTCTTGTATGCCTCCCTTATTCTTATGTTTTCTCTTTTAATATCTACATTGTCAGAGCCATCAGCCATATGCACTATACTCTATCCTTTATAACCATCATTTAGTGTTAGTCTTACAGGTAAATATATATTTAATGCTCACTATCAGTACTTATAATGATGTTTCTTCAGCCAGTTTGGTTGTCTGAAGCTTTTTCTCCAGTACATGTTTTAGGAAGTCATGGGAAGAATGCTTCTGGAATTCTTTTTTTCTTTTTTTTAGAATAAATACATAAATAAATTTATGTATTTTTTTTTTGGCTGCGTTGGGTCTTCTTTGCTGCATGTGGGCTTTCTCTAGTTGCGGTGATCGGGGGCTACTCTTCGTTGTGGTGTGCAGGCTTCTCATTGCGGTGGTTTCTCTAGAGCACGGGCTCTAGGCATGCGGGCTTCAGTAGTTGTAGCATGCGGACTCAGTACTTGTGGCACGCAGGCTCAGTAGCTGTGGCGCACGGGCTTAGTTGCTCCACGGCATGTGGGATCTTCCCAGACCAGTGCTCAATCTGCATTGGCAGGTGGATTCTTAACCACTGCGTCACCAGGGAATCCCTCTTTGAGTATTTTACATATGACATTCCATTTTCTTCTGGCTTGAAGTGCTTCTCTCAAAGGCAGTCTGACTTTTTTCCCTTCTAAATGACTTGCTCTTTTCAAACGGATACCCCAAAGATTTTTTGCTTTAAAGTCTACTAGCTTTACTAGGATATGTCTTCAGGCTGGTTGTTTTGAATCAGTTTTCCCAGGTATGTGGTGTGTCCTTTCAGTGTGCAGTATTGCCTCTTTTGTTGTTTTTTGTTTGTTTGTTTTTTTGGTTACTTCAGCAAAGTTGTCATGTCATGAAATTTATTTTACTTACTTACTTATTTATTTATTTATTTATTGCGGTATGTGGGCCTCTCACTTGTGGCCTCTCCCGTTGCGGAGCACAGGCTCCGGACACGCAGGCTCAGTGGCCATGGCTCACGGGCCCAGCCGATCCGCGGTATGTGGGATCCTCCTGGACCGGGGCACAAACCCGTGTCCCCTGCATCGGCAGACGGACTCTCAACCACTGCGCCACCAGGGAAGCCCCTTTACTTATTTATTTTTATAAATTTATTTATTTATTTTTATTTTTGGCTGCGTTGGGTCTTCGTTGCTGCCTGCACACAGGCTTTCTCTAGTTGTGGCGAGCAGGGGCTACTCTTTGTTGCAGTGCATGGGCTTCTCATTCCTGTGGCTTCTCTTGTTGAGGAGCATGGGCTCTAGGCGCGTGGGCTCGGTAGCTGTGGCTAATGGGCTACGTAGTTGTGGCTCGCGTGCTCTAGAGTGCAGGCTCAGTAGTTGTGGCGCACGGGCTTAGTTGCTCCGCAGCATGTGGGATCTTCCCAGACCAGGGCTCGAACCCACGTCCCCTGCATTGGCAGGTGGATTCTTAACCACTGTGCCAGCAGGGAAGCCCTGTCATGAATTTTAACTTTCAGTATTGTTCTATTCATTGCATTTGTTTTTGTCCATGAGAACTGCTATTGTATCTGTTTGAATCTTCTTTGCTTGTCTTCTGTCACTTAGTTTCTAATCATTTTTAACCTCTTCGTTTCTTTTTGGTTTAAAATTTTTCCTCTTTTTCATCGTCTCTGTCTCTTAAGTCATGTTGCACCTATTCATTCTTGTATTCTTTCTAATTTAGTCTGCATTTATAAAATGATTTCTTTCATATCGAATTCTTTCTTGAGTTCTAATGTTTTCTTGAGTACCGTCCCCTCATTTCTGAGTATTTCTAGTTCTGATTTTGTTCTCACGTATATTATATCATTCTCTTAAATTTTTACAGTTCATTTCAAAATATTAGGCACAGCTTTCATCCCCTTTGTAGGCATGTCTTTCTGGCATGCTTTCGTTGGCCATAGGGATAATTTTTTTGCTTCTTTTTTAATAACTTCCTATGGGATTTGAGCACAATCCTTTTCTGTTACTCATTTTGACTGTTTTTTTTTTTTTAACTATTAAAACCTCTGGAGAAACATTATGTTAGCAATAAAATATTTTCATGTATATGTATTTGAGTTCACTTGTCAGTTCTAGTGATTTAACGGCAATGAAACATACCATAGAATTTGCTACCTGAGATGGGTTAAAGCCAGTTCATGTTTGTGCTGGGGACATTGGTTTAAAAAGGAAGTTAACTTCTCCAAGTACTTAGGTTCAAGTTTTGTATGAGTTGCTTATGGCTGAGCTGTGAGAGACAGGAGCAAGTATATATTTTAGAATTTGACCAACACAATAACAAAGGCAAGTTTGGTTTGAAGAGACAGTAAGGGACAGGTAAGTGTTGATTTGGGGAGTTTGTAAAGATGCTTTTCTGCGTTTGTTCTGTGGACCACATGGTGTTTTATTACCAATAGAGAAGTTATATGATGAAAACTTAGTTTCCCCTTGGCATCTGTGATAATTAACAGCTTGATCTTATGTAGCTTTTCTGTGCTGTCTCATTTATACAAAACATCATTATCAAGTGCCCACTGTATGCCTGCTCGTTCCAGGCATACTCCTGCTGCAGGCCTTTTCACAAGCTGCTTCCCCCACTTGGAATGATCTTTCCCCAGGTATTTAGTGATTCACACTCCCTCACCTCACCTCTGTCACATCATTGCCCCACATTTCTTTGCCTTACCACTCCATTTGAAAGTAACTCTTCCACACCTCCCCCTACTTCTTGCCTTACTGTTCTCCAGAGCACTGTGGTTGTTTGATTTTTCATTTAGTTTGTACACTTCCTCATGTCTGTTTCCCCTTATTAGAATCAGAGGTCCATGATAGATCCCCAGTGCCTAGAACAGTTCCTGACACACACAAGGTTCTCAACAGTTTATCAAATTAGTGCATATATGCTGGGTGCTGAGGATGCAGGGGGTGAGCAACACGTACCCCAACCCCGTGGAGTTTGGAGTCTAGTGGGAGAGGCAGAAATTAGTTTAATAAAGTGTGGAAAGTGCTAGATGAGAGGACAGAACAGGAGAAACAGAGATAGTCTAGGGGAAGCTTCCCTGAGAAAGAGAGTTTTGAGTTAACAAGTGAAAGAGTAGTGAGTATGAGCTTTGTGGTGGGGAGCAGTCTAGGCAGACGCAGCACCTTTTTCAAAGGCTTATCAGCAAGAGGGAGCAAGGCCAGCGCTGTGAGGGAGTGGGGAAGAGGTGACCGGGCAGCTGGGCAGCTGGGCAGGGCCCCATCAAGCAGGGCCTTAGGCCAAGTTACAGATTTTGTTCTTAGTGAGTTGTCTAAACAGTCATACCAGTCACAGCCACATAGATTGGGTCATAACTCAAGACAGTGTGGTGTATCACAGTATATATGGTATATACAGGATTTTACAGGATATCCAGCAGGGAACTAGAATGATTAATGATGGGACCCATTTGTCATGGCCTACGAATGACTCCCTCATAGCGATTTTGAGAGACCTCAGATAAAATGAATATATATAATAAATAGTCCATATTTGTATTATTTATTAGCAAAGCTACAGTTCTGTAATATTTTTATTTTTAATAGTATATTTGCTGAAGTTCTGAAAGTATGTTTTTAGGTGGTCCTGGAAGAGAAGCATTTATTTTAGTTATAAGAAAAAAAAAAAAGGAAAGAAAAAAACTCTTTAAAATGAACAAGATGACTGCTTTTATTGTTAGTTTCACCTGGAAAGGTAAAGTTTTGTAGAAGCGTATGGATAAAAAGAGATATCAGAGACCCTAAGGCAGAGTGCAAAGAGCAGGGCTGTTTGGTGTGCCGTGGCCTCACTTTGATTTCCGGGGCCTGGTTCTTAACGCGCTTAACCGGTGTTGGCCAGTTACTTATCCCGACTTTGCTGAGCCTAGGTTTCCTCCTGTGGAAAATGAAGCTGAAATAGTCCTTTGCTCATCCATCTGTAGAGAGTCAGCAAGCCTCCTCCTCACGGAGACCCCAGTTGCCGGCCTCCCAGGTTGGATGAGGCTGAGTGAGAGGATTGTTGGTACCACACTTGGTGCAGGCCTGGCGCTTAGGAAGTGCTCCACTCCATGGCAGCTCTACCTCCAGCGTGGAAGATAATGTTATTTGTCTTACTGTGTTTTATACACAATTAGTGGCTTTTTAACTTATGCCTTCCAGGAGGAGAAAAGAAAAATCACTTATTTTTAGCTCTTAAAGGCTTTTCAGAATTACTTTTTAGATGCATTTAACCCTCTAAGTACATGGATCTCAACTTGAATCTGTTAAGCCTAATAATTCAGGAGGCAGAAGAGAGCCAAAGATATGTCGTCTCATAGTTTTCTCATGATTTCAGCGTGGTGATTCAAACTTACGTTATGTGTGATGTATTATTAGCTTCCCTCTCTGACTAGTGTTGGAATTCGTCTGCTGCTTGAGCACTTCCCAAGTAATTTTTTCCTTTTTTAATGAGCCATCAAATAGGATGTGGCTTGGGGTTTTCTCAGCAGTTGGATTGGATTTCTGTTAATGTGTCTGGACTCTCTTTCCCTCTCCTTTGTGAACAACGGCATTCACTTCTGATCAGGGCATTAGGGGTGTGGGGTGTAGGCTGTGTCCCTAGAACAGGCCAAGCTGTTTCATCCTTGACCTTTAACAGATAATGGAACCTTGGACTTATCATCCTGTGTCAACTCATGGAGATAAGCAAGCTGTGTGCTTTTAGGTTTTGAGCTAGCAGTGAATTTTTAATTTTGTTTTATTTTTTTAAATAAGGGAAGACTAATGTACAATTGACAGGAAATACTTGTATAGATTGGAGATAATAGAAGAGTTAAGAACTTGTCATCTGATTTTTGTGTGTTCTTGGGACTCATAAGAAGGGAAAATGATCCAAAAACTGCCATTTTTTTTTTTTTTTTTTCCCTTGGCCATACCGAGTGGCTTGCGGGATCTCAGTTCCCCAACCAGGGGTTGAACCTGGCCCCCCTGCAGTGGAAGTGCAGAGTCCTAACCACTGGACTGCCAGGGAATTCCCTCCAGAAACTACCTTTATTGAGCAACCCGTGATTGGGTGGCATTCAGAACTTTTGACATTGGTGAATTTTTTTTCCCCCCTCTGTGGTTCAGTTCTTTTCTACATTTTCTGCTCTCTGTATAGATTTCTTCTGTCTCTTCTTCTTCCTGGTTTAGCACAGCAGAAGAGCAAGCTTGGCTAGAAGATAAGCATTGTCTGCATAGCAAGTCAAAACACCATGTGC
This sequence comes from Leucopleurus acutus, assembly GCF_964270905.1. Classification (NCBI taxonomy): domain Eukaryota; kingdom Metazoa; phylum Chordata; class Mammalia; order Artiodactyla; family Delphinidae; genus Leucopleurus; species Leucopleurus acutus. The sequence continues at coordinate 26,696,008 of NC_139158.1, forward strand.
CAGGATGGTGGTAGCTAGATAGTCTGCTGCTGTGTGCTTCTGTGGTTGTCAGTGAAGACCTGGGTTTAAAACTCAGTGACCTGGTATGGTCTTTGGAAAAGCAGAATGACAAATTAAGAAACTAAGTCCAGCTCAAGGTTTGGGTTTCCTTATTTGTCATTTTGATTAAGCAGCTGTTTCCTTTCTCTTTAAGGCCTTGATCATCTTCATATCATACAGATTAATCTTTCTTTTTGTGCTTTAAAAAAGTGAATTTTTATAAAACCTACATAATTTGTGGTTCTATACAGGCACTTAATTATCGCTAAGTAGATCATTTTCCCAGCCTTCATTTTTTTCAAGAATTTGTGAAAATGTTAGAAAAACGCAGTACTGGTTAAGTTGGCTATTGCATATGTATTGATTTAAAAAGCTACCCTGGATGGCAGTTTACAGCTTTAGGAGGATATGTTGTTTCACTTGGTTTTCCTGCAGCCTTTGTTGAAATTTGTTTGGTGAAATTCATTACCCCATACTTTGGAAATGGCCCTGACCTTTTCCTTTTCCTCACAAATGAACACATTCTTTCAACCCTCTGCAGTGTGTTCTCCCCTGTGGGTAGAGTCTTCAGCTGCAGAGATGCTTGAAAAGCCTGCAGCAACGCTGAGCAGGTTAAATTTAATTGCTGGATGTCTGGGAATCTGTTCTGAAGAGGAATGTTTCCACCATTTGTTTTTGTCATTGTTTTGTTGGGGTGTTTTTGTTTGTCTGTTGGCTCTGGGTGAGGATTTAAACTCTTCTTTGAAAGAAAACTGTTAGGAATATGTTAGCATGATAAGTTGTATATCTCAACTCTGGTGAGCTGTGAAACCCATTTCTTAGGGACTAGAAGTAACAAGGACATTTAACCATATTCTTCCTTCTTTACTAAAGAAATACGATGCCAAAATGTTTATTCCTTCAAGAATAGAAAAATATTTACACCCTCCCCCAAGGGTTGGGAAATGCACTTATTCCTATGCAGCAGGATTCTACCTGAAACAGTTGCTTCTGTAGGCTTTTTTTTCCCCTCCAGCTATAAAAATCTCTGTGATTTAATACATTTTGCCCTCACACTTGTGTTAATATTACATATAAAAATGCTTTTCACATACTCTTAGATGTTGGTGATATTTGACCGAGTATTTGAGCTTCATATTTGTGGGTTTTAAACAATAATTATGATGATGATATAAGTTTATCTTTATTATTTGTTATACATTTGATAGCTCTCTTAAGTGATGGATGGGGTATAGTGTTTAAAATTTTGATCCCCCAAATATCTCTTCATAAGAAAACATATTGGAATGGAAAACAGTATGGAGGTTCCTCAAAAAACTAAAAATAGAGTTGCCATATGGTCCACCAATCCCACTCCTGGGCATATACCCAAACAAAACTATAATCCGAAAAGATACATGCACTCCTGTGTTCATAGCAGCACTATTTACAGTGACCAAGACATGGAAACAACCTAAATGGCCATTAATAGGTGAATAAATAAAGATGTGGTACACGTATACAGTGGAATATTAGCCATAAAAAAGAATGAAATAACGCCATTTACAGTAACATGGATGGATCTAGAGATTATTATGCTAAGCGAAGTAAGTCAGAAAGAGAAAGGCAAATATCATGATATCACTTATATATGGAATCTAAAATGCGACACAAATGAACATATCTAGAAACAGAAACAGACTCATAGACAGAGAACAGACTTGGTTGCCGGGGCCAGGGTGCGGGGGGGTGGTGGGAAGGAAGGACTGGGAGTTTGGAATTAGCAGTTGCAAACTGTTATATATTGGATGAATAAACAACAAGGTCCTACTGTATAGCACAGGGAACTATATTCAGTATCCCGTGATAAACCATAATGGAAAAGAATGTGAAAGAGAATGTATATCTGTGTATAACTGAATCACTTTGCTGTACAGCAGAAATTAACAAAGCATTGTAAATCAACTATACTTCAATAAAATTTTTTTAAAATGTATTGGTAATTACACTGTTTTGTCATTTGTGACAACATTTTAAAATAATCTGTTTACTTATAGCCAAAGAAAAAATTACTAAACAATCATGCAGAAAGTCATATTTATTGAATTAAGCTCGCTCTTCCCCTTCTCTCCACGCTCAATTCAGTAACTCTTAAGTGCACTGTTTGTGCTTTCTGTGAGGGAGCAGGGCCAGCTGAATGAGTATTCTAAGATGCAGGCTAGAAGTTGGAGTGCCCATCCATGCAGTGGGCACCTTGTCTGGAAGCCACATCAGGGGCTGATCAGTAAGGTCAAATAAGCAGATCGATACGTTGTTTACATCTCTTTGGCAGATTGTAGCCTTGTAGGAGAGGTTCCTTTCTCAATGGAGATGGCTGTCTTGAGAGGTCATTCCAGGTAGGTTAAGTCTTCTAAGTGGATTATTTTATTTCTCAGAATAATTTTACTTAATTATTTCAGAATAATTTTATTTATTTATAATTTAGCTTATTCTTTGGAAATTTTGCCTTTTAAAAATTTTACCTTCTGGATTCTCGGAATAATTTTATTATCTCAGAACGCTTTACTTTCAAGAATAATTTTTAAATTCTATCAAACGTTGAAAGTTGTCAGCTTAAGATGTTGACTTGCCTACATTCAGAAATGATATTGAGATTTTCGTTTAGTGTGTGATAACTCTGTTCTCTTAAGCCTATAGTTAAAAATGAAATGAATTGTGGAATTTTGGTTCAGCCTAGATTAGGATTTTTGAGGTTGAGCTATAGCCAAACACCAAATTAATCAAATAAAATATTGAGACTGCTCTGTCTCAAAGAACATTTATTTGGTCTTTGCTGGCATCGAATCAAGCCTTTTGAATATAACATTTTCAGCGTATTAATAATAGTATGCGTCAGCACAAGGAGATCAGCTCGGTGCTTTATGACCACCTAGAGGGGTGGGATAGGGAGAGTGGGAGGGAGACGCAAGAGGGAGGAGATATGGGGATATATGTATATGCATAGCTGATTCACTTTGTTATAAAGGAGAAACTAACACACCATTGTAAAGCAATTATACTTCAATAAAGATGTTAAAAAAATAATAGTATGTGTAAACATATTCATAGCTCATAACCTTCCTCTGTAATTATCAAAAACTTTGCTATCCCACGGTCAGTTAAAAAGTTTTCTTTTTGAGTAGGGCTCTCTTTTAATTATTACAGAGGACACAGCACTGTGGGACTATGAGCCTGTGTTCCCTGCACTCAGCTTTCAGATGTCTAATCGGGTAACTACAGTAACAAAAATATTCCACTCTGTTGCAAGTCTAAGAATGCCAAATTTTTTGTCTTTTATTTTTAAAAAGTATTTTAAAAAATGAAATGAATACATGTTCATTACAGAAAATTGGAGGGAAACATACACACAAATGAGTTAAAATCACCTAGAAATAATCATCATAACATCCTGTTGGTTTCTTTTTTTTTTTTTTTTAGTATTTTGCCTCTTTATTTTATGTGGGTATAATTGTACATGCTTTAATTTTTTCTATTTTTAATAATAGTTGTTGAGAAATTTTCTCAAGTTATTTAAGCTTGTTGGGGAAGGAAACAGTTTCCCTCTACCCTTTCTAGGTTCTTCCGGCTGGTCTAAGAGTTAAATTGACACGAGACAGATTAGCAGGAGAAAACAAACTTAATTGCGTACATACTAGAGGCTCCGTAAGAAACCTGAGACCCTAGGATAAGTTAGGCAGTTGAGGCTTATATGCCTTCTGAGAGGAGGAGAAAGGGGTAGGGGTTTGAGACTTCAAAGGGGGAGGAAGGCAGTTCACATGGAGATGGGAAAATAAATGTTTGGTAAGCAAACGTTTGCTGGGCCCTGCAGAGACAATGGGACACAGACAGGACTGGGGTCTCCAGGCCCTGCTGAGTTCCCCCAACCTCACTTTGCCCATATCTTTGCAGACATCTCTGGCGGTAGTGCTCTTCCTAGATCAGGCCCTTTATCCAAATTCTTTTAGGCAGTTAAAGGAAGAGAAGGGGTTAAAAACAAAGGCTTCCTAAGGGTTCTGTTTCTTAAAAATAATCAGCTTAAAATAATCCTCATGCTAAATAGACACATTTTGGGGTGGCAAATTTTGCTCCCCTACAAACTCTATGAAAAAATTTTAACGGGTTGCATTAGTTAAATAAACCATCAAGTTGATATACCATAATTTACTCAATAATATTCTTATTATAGAATTTTTAGGTGAGTTTTCATTTTTAATGCATTGTTTAATTTTAACAACACTCTTAAACCTCTTTGGGCAGAAGAATTTTGTGTGAAAGGAGGAACTGCAAATACAAAATTATAAAATCTCTGGAATTTCACTTGGCCTCTGTCTATAACATGATAGAGCCAGAGAATTGGTTTAAAAAAAGAAGTTTAAAAATAAGAATTTCTCATATATTGTCAGGTTGCCCTGTATAAAGGTTATATCAGTTTATAATCCGTACAGTGTTAGGTATTTATCTTTTTAAAACTGTTCTTATCAGCCGTTCTTTTCATTTTATTTTTGGTATTTTCTCTTTTTACTTTGAAAACTTTTAAACCTATAACACTATAGGTAAGACGGCAGCATTTGTTACATTTGCTTTATCTCCCCCTCACTCTGTACATATACACACACACATGCATCCATAATATATACATATACAAGTATGTATATATATATTATTATTTTTTTATTGAAGTAAATTTATGATATTGATACGATCTAATGTTTAGGCCATAATAAAATTTCTCCAAATGTCTCAACACTGTCTCTTACAGTTTTTTATTTTATTTTTTGATCCAAGTTCAAGTCAAAATCATGTATTGCATTTAGTCATCATAATTCTCTTTTTTTAAACAAGTGTCAAAGATTTTATTCAACTCATTAATTAATGAAAAAACTAGTAAGATGTTAAAAGCAATTCAAATGAGAATTTAACACACTAGACAATGTATTTGTACAGTCCTGTGAACAGAAATCATTTGCATAACTAGGGACAGGAAGCGGTTGTATTTCTCTCAATTTTCTACAGTTTAACTTCTACAGGTTGTAAAAAAACAAAAACAAACACTGGTATTAGTTTTCCACTGCTGCTGTGACAAATTACCAAAAACTTGGTAGCTTAAAACAACACAAACTGATTATCTTACAGTTTAGTTGGAGTGTCTTACAGTTGGAGGGCAAAAGTCCCAAATTGGTTTCACTTGGTTAAGATCAAGGTGTCAGCAAAGCTGTGTTCCTTCTGGAGGCTGGAGGGGGGAATCCGTTTTTTTGCTTCTTCTTCACCTTCTTGAGGCCACCCCCATTCTTTGGCTCCTGGTCCCCTTCCTTCATCTTCGAAGTTAGTAGAGTCATCATAGCTCTTTAATCTAGAACAGTTCCCCAGCCTGTTTTTGTTTTTTATAACATTAACACTTTCTGAAGAGTTCAGACCAGGTGTTGTTTTGTGGTGTCCTTCGATTCGGGTTTGTCTGTCTCCTGGGATTACACGTGTCTGACAGGAGGGCTACATAGGCGATGTCCTCTTAGCACGTCACACTGAGGGACACACACTGTCTATTTGTTCCATTATTACTGATGTTTTGTTTGATAATTTTGTTAAATGGTGGCCTCAGAAATCTCCATTGTAGCTCTCCCCCTTTGTATTAACAAGTATCCTATGGGTAATACTTGTGCAAGGATGCCATTCAGATTTTAGTTTATGTTCTGCAAAGTGCACACTAGAATTATTTTGAGAAGTTTAATTGGTTCGTCTCATTTTGTGTGTTGTGTGCTTTTCTTATTGATTTGTGAGTACACTTTTATTATGATGATTATTCATTTCTAACATTTAGTAAGCCATTAGTTATTAGCTACTAGACACTGCTCTGAAATCTTCATAACGATTTTATGAAATGCAGGTACCAACTTCCCCCTTCATTTTACAGAAGAAATTGAAGCTTAGGGAGACTAATGCTGGGTTATGTATTTTGCAAATATTTGTCCCAGCTTGTTGTATACGTCTTAATATAGTCTATTTTGCTACCCCAAAGCTTTACATATTATCAGAGTAACAACTATCAATTTATTCTTTTATAGTTTTTGCCTTTGGTGCCCTACTTAGAAGCATTAAGTATTAAATCCATTAGGAATGAGGTTTGCTCAAATGCCATCTTATCAGTAAGTAGGGTTGCCAGATTTTGCCTAAACTAAGCATGGCCCAAATATTGTATGGAATGTACTTATACTAAAAAATGATTTGTTGCTTATCTGAAAATTCAACTTTAACTTGGTGTCCTGTATTTTTATTTGGCAATCCTATCAGTAAGGCTTTCCCTGACCACTTTATTTAAAATTGCAATTCCCATCTCAGCACTCCCAGCTTTTCTCTTTCTCCATAGCACTATATATACACAATGTATTTTACTTTTTTGTTTAGTGTCTGCACTCTACCACTGGAATATAAACTCCATGATACCAGGCTTTTTTTAACTTTTAAATGTAGGTTTAACATACATATAGAAAAGTGGACGCGTCATTAGTATACCACTCAATGAATTACGTCAAAGTGAGCACACCCATATAACCACCCTCCAGGAGGGCGAAGATTTTTATTCTCAATGTATTTTCAGTGCCTAAAATAGTACCTGACACATAGTAGGTAATCAGCAAATACTTGTTGAATGAATCAATGATGTAGCCTGTGAGGTAGGCATTCAGGTTACTTTTGTCCAAATAACTAGTGAGAGAATTTATTGATTATTTATTGCTTGGTTCTTATCCCCCTGAAAAGTATAATTTTTGATGAATTTGAATAGTGCAATTGTTTAGCTGTTCCCCCTACTGTTGAACATTTTGGAGGTTTATGCTTGTGGTTTTATATATATATATGTTTTTTATCCTTAAACATCTTTGTGCATTAAAAATTAGTCCTCATTTCAGATTGTTTTCATAGACTGGTTTCCTAAAAGAGGAATACTAGGTCAAAGGATGCGCCCCTCTCATTCAGACAGAACACCCACTGACAGTCAGTGGACCTGTCTGCTGAAGATGGCACATGGAAGGGACCAACACCATCGCCTGTGTTCCCTGCTTTGGAGAACAGCTAGCAGACCAGGTGGCGAGTGCCTGGTAGCTTCCTTGACATCATTCTTCCTGGTTGGTAGGGTGACCAAGATGCCTTGGGTCTGAATGCCAGCTCCTCTCCTTATACTAGTTGCAGGACTTCGGGCAAGTCGTTCAACAGATTGCCGTTTTCTCCAGACAGTGATGGTGGCAGAGCCTACTAGGGTACCATATGGGATGTAGTCTCAGGAGGTGGTAACTGCAGCTCTAGGGGCAGGTGGCCTCTGCTGCTCAAAGCTCACCCAGTCCCTGGTCCAGATCATTTGGTAGATGAGCTGATGGATGCAAGGTGGCCACTTCACTTTGGCCGAGAAATACTTGTCAGGTGAATGAGGGTCAGGCTGTGAGCTTACAGGACAGGATTCCCACCTTCCCATTATGACCACAGGTATGCAGAGAAAGAGGAGTATTATCACCCCTTTCAGACAGATTGATTTGAACTGTGGGAGCACACCCTCTCAGCTGAGGCTGCCCTCGTCTTTCCTTGCTCATACGTGATACATCCATTTCTGTCACCTTCGCAGGAGAAAATAGATAACTGCATTACCCTTTTCTCACACCGGTCAGCTCTTTCCAGGATTGCTCCTATTCACGAAGAACTAACAGGTCCGTGAGTTTCGTGTGTGCATTGAGAGTATGAGTTGTCTTGTGTAAACCACTCGTGAACATGACATTTACCACCTGGATGCCAAGAAGAGGAGTCAGGGGTTTCTTTCCCCTTTTGGTGCTCTCACTACACCAGAAAGAATAGGTCGTTCATTCAGTTAATATTTATTACAAAGGGCCTCTGTGGGAGGAGGCTATTCTTAAACTCCACAAAGTACCCCTAACACCAAAGGGGAGCAGACAGGATGCTCAAGGGCACCTGGGGGGGCAGTGCAGTGGGGAGAGAGGAGGGGAGCGCAGCGGGGAGCACGAGTTGGCATTTCTCTGCAGTCTCGTGTTTTATTTAAACCATCCTTGCAAATTTGAAAAATTCCACTCTATAATACATCCATTTTATTTTAATATTAAAATGTTTTAAATGACCAGATTAATTATTTAACTTTTCCTCCCTGCTCTCCAGTAAAATCCATGCTCTGGGACGTCAAGCCACAGTTATTCAGTGGCATGTAATCATCGCAAGCCCCAGGCTGCTGCGAAGCAGAGAGAAATAGCTGTGTTAGATACTCTCTCTGGGAGAAATATCAGTGATGACATAAAGTGACTGGAACATGTTCCTATCTAGAAGGACTAGCTGGGGTCTGTGTGCTCAGAGGATGGGCACAAAGGCCTGGGTTATGTATTCACTCGGTTGCAACTAGAGAAGCATCATAAAATTTTTAAACTTGCATGAATTCAAATGTACTCATTGGGGAAATTATTTTCTCGGTAGTGAGACTGGTTTTGCTTGTCAGTCCACCCAGTGAAAGTGAGTGAGTCGGTGATGAAACGGGAGCTAGGGATCCTGCTTTTCCCACGAGAATATCCATTCTCAAGTTCCGCCTGTCGGGTGACCCCTGCCGATTAGAAATTTAAGTGTGCTCACCCACGTGTGTCTTCAGTAACCTGGTCCTCACATGCAAGCCTGGTGTGCAACAGGAGAATCAGCGGAGTGCTCTGACACTGGAGGGAAAAACAGCCACATTGGATGCTGGCATGACACCTACAAAGGGAATTTTCAAGGGTAACTTGGACTAAACGTGGTTTTCACCTTTAGCCTCCCTGCCTGTCTTCTCCACACAGACACACTGTTGCACACATGCTGTTGCAACTCCACCGTGCTAGGTGCTTTCCCTGAAATGACCTGTGGACAGCACCTCAGCTCAAGGACAAGGCAACAGTTGCCCAGAGAGGTGAAGTGGGAGCCCAGTGGTAGGACTTTCCAGCCCCAGAGTGTACACTCATTCCATCGGGCCTTTCTGCTCCTACAGTTGTATTAAAATCTTTTAAATCACGAATTGCTCAAAAAGAAATTTTTTATTTTCAATTTAAATAATCTCAACAGGGAGTTCCCTGGCAGTCCAGTGGATAGGACTCGGCACTTTTACTGCCGTGGCCTGGGTTCAATCCCTGGTCAGGGAACTAAGATCCTGCAAGCCACACAGTACAGCCAAAAAAAAACCCAACGGCATTTAGTCCAGACTTGCAGAGAACCAAGTTACAGGGTCTGCCTGTGCTTTTTTTGGCGACAGCAGTGAATCCCGGCTGCGCTCTGGCCTGAGCTGGAGAAGAGCGGGCCGAGATTGGAGTGAATTTTGCACCACGTCCGTGACTTCCAGGCTGCACTCAGATAGCTGTTCCCCATGTGTGCGTCAGCCCCAGGGTGGGCTTGTGGGGCAAGTGTGCACCTGGATCTTGGGAGAAGGCATTACGCGGCATTCCAGCTGCCCTCTGGGGATTCTCACTGCTCCTGCTTTAGTAAAATGTGGCAGGTTGCCTGGCAACCCCCAGCTGGTGGGGATTTTTTTCTACCTACTTTAGGAAAAAGCCCTCTATCAGCTCTTGGCTGACTACTCAGGGCGGAGTAGGAGATAAACTTGGCTCTGCAAGCCGACTTTCTCCTTTATTTTTCACACCTCTGCCTGTATCTTAACATTCGCTCTCTCCTCTGTTCTCATTTGCCTGTCATTTGAAGGTAGAAGCTGGACAGTTTGCCTCCCAAATCAAGTCCTGAGGGGGATTGGTTACCGAAAACATGTTCTTTTTTTACATTAGTCAAAATTGTTTCATTTGTGAGTCAGACCCGTGGACCGTTGCACTGAGTGTGTTGTATATAGCCATGCACCTCCGTGCTGCTGATTTGGTTTTGACAGAAGGATCCAGTTGTAGCCTTAGAAGGAAGCGTGGCTTGTGCATTTCCTGTTGGTGAAGGCCTCTAACTGCTGCCCTAACCTGGTGCGGGACCAGTCTGTCTGTGAGTGCCCTGCAGAAACGTGGTTTGTAGAGCTTTGCAGCTCTGTCCCATGCAAGTTGCTGTCAGATACTCATATTTTTTCTTCATTGAAATCATAGCATAATGCTATGCAAAGGCAGGATAAGTAAATTCATTCATTAAACTTAAGTTTACATGCTTTAAAATGAGACTTTACTTATGTTAGAGGCATTAGATGTGGGACTGCAGAGTTATCATTTAAAGGGTGATAATATTTTTCTAGGGAAAAATAAAAGTAGAGAGTATCAATCAGAAAGCATTCTGTGTTCTGCTCTACCGATGCATGACCTTCAAAAGTTGTTTTTCAATTTCCTAATTTGTGTTAAGCATTTTGATGTTGTCGGAAGCTCTTGAGCCTTTGGGAATTTTAAGATGTAATGTTATAAAATACACCAAAATACTTTAAAGCAGGGGTCCCCAGGTCCCTGGTCCTTGGCCTGTTAGGAACCAGGTGGCACAGCAAGAGGTGAGCGGTGGGCAAGTGAGCCAAGCTTCATCTGCCGCTCCCCATGGCTCCCCATCGCTCGCATCACTGCCTGAACCATACCCCCCACCCCACCCCCGTCCGTGGAAAAATTGTCTTCCACGAAACCAGCCCCTGGTGCCAGAAATGTTGGAGACCACTGCTTTAAAGTGTAGCAGTATAACAGCACTTGCCACTGTATTCAGTTTCTTTTTTCATATAAGTGTTTTAAAATGTAACACTTGACTCTTGTTTTCTAACCAGTTGATTTTCCATTGGATGTCCAAAACACACAAAAAGATCTACATTTACTTCTCCTTAGGATGTAGAAACCAAAATGACTGTTCAGAACAATGTAGAGATCTTAACAACTTCAGACAGGAAAGTTGACCAATGCCAGTATCAATTAAAAAAGAAAATCTGCCTTATTCTCCTGCTGGCACAATATTTCACAGGTTCTTTAAATGTTCAGGAGTGGTGAAAAACTTGTTACTTCTCTGAATTTGGGGAGTTGCCATCTTCTAAAAGCACTTCCTCACCGAATGCGAGAAGCTCACTCTCTGGCCGCCTCTCGGGCAGGCATGCTCTCCCCTCCCCCTTCCTCTCCCCATCCCTCTCTTCGTCCCTCTCTCTCCTGTCTTTCCATCCCGCAGTCTCCTGTGTATGTATGTGCTTGACACTGAGCTGCTTCAGCTGCTTTTGGCAGCTTGACATGCTTGTGTCAGACCCGAACGCTGCCTGTAGGTCTGACCACTGATGATGGCAGCGACCACCTCCCATAACTGGGAGACAGACTTAAGGATGAAGAAAATAAAGAGGTGGATTAGTCTTCTTAAACTCCTAAAGCCCATAGGGAAATGGTTTGTTGACTTAAAAGGAGAAAAATAATACAAATGTAGAATGAATGTGTTAAAAGCCAAGATGGGATGGGACTTTAAAAACCAAAGTAATTCTTACTCAGTTTTGTGCTGCCCCTTTGGCCTGTTTGGTGATCTGTAGGGTTTTACTGTGTGGTCTACAGACAGAACCCACCAGTGAAATAAATTAGTTGCTGGGCACATAGTGTCAGGAAAGGCAAAGAGTAAAACTGATGTGGAAAATAAGGCTAACTTCGTCATTCTTTATTTCCTCATTGGAGAAGCTTGTGATTCTTTCTGTATACGTTTCTGAAGTCAGACATTGCCGGTTGTAACAAATACCTTGCATTGTCCCAAGGCAACCTGTGGTCTGAAGAGCAGATTTCATTGCTTTTGTTATGAATCGATTCTCTCTCCATAGAGGCTGGACACAGTGCCAGTGAGGCTCCATGCAGGCACCAAGGAGGCTGGCCTGAGTGTTAAAGGAGGTTGTGTTGGCATTTTTTTCTCACCTTTTTGGTGGTAACAGATCACATGTGGGGTGTCCTGGAGACACTGAAGAGGCGAGTCACGTTTGATGCAGATTTCAGGAGGTTCTGCATCTCTAGATGGATTGCAGGGGTGGGGAGCGGGGAAGAGAGCAAGGCAGGACTAGGAAGAGGGCTCTTTTCATAGGTAGCATCATGGTGCCATCCTGAGAACCCTGAGAGGTTCCAGATTGGTAGCGTGGCAGAGAAGTGTTAACGAGAACCATAGACGGAGTTGTCTATATGGACAGTTTATATGGAATTTCTGTGACTCCTTACTAGGTTGCCAGAGGCCAGTTTGCTTCTGGGGACTGATACCCTCCTTCCCAGGGGTAATGACTCACCCTGCAGGTAAGATAGCTCAGCCCTGCCTGGCTGATAAAGGCCTGTCATTCTCATTCTCTCCCCAGGCCCCCTCCTTCCCTCCTGGGTTTCACTTGGTTAATGAATAAGCCTAGTCATGAGCTGTAAGTAAATTCTTTTATCAAATGAAAACCACATCAAAACATCCACAGAGAGACATTTAATGAAAGTGTAAATATTGCAGTACAGCATCTCCCGTATCTGGTTGGCTTATACACAAACAGACTTTAAGCTTTTCACCTATTGAAACCTTTAAGTCTGAAAATATGCTGCTCTGTGAGGCTTTCTGTAAACATGGTCTTGGGACGTGGAGAAAAGTTGGTGCATTTATGTGTTATCACAATAGCACTAATATTGTGGCAGATTTAATGCTTCATAAACAGCTCAAACTGCCAAGGTTAACAGTCCAAAAGTGTGGTGTTGGTGTGTGTGGGGACATTTATATTTGGTGTATATTCGTGTCTGGCATCTGAAACATCGCTCACGAGAACCAGTGAACCCTTCTTAACTCTGACTGCAGACCCGGCCACTACCTCGAGCCAGCAGTTCAGTTTACACACTGGCTCTGGTTGGTGAATAGGTTGTGTCCTAAAAGTCCTTTTGTTGACTAACCTTTTAGAACACAAAGCGCATTGTGGCACAGAAATGCCACTTTGAATGGTGGGTGTCAGTGAGCTGTGGCTTGTTTCAAACTTCGAGTCATGGCCCATCAGTGGGTCAGAAAATCAGTGCTAGTTGACGCCAGAATAAAAAAGAAGAGAGAAAAGAAACAGAATAGGAAACATCAGAGTGGGTTGCCTAGAAAAGATAGGTCTTGTTTGGTGACACTGTTGCAACTTAAAACCTACTGGACACTGTATGCCTTTAGAGCGCGAAAGGTACCCGTGTAGGGGGAGGTTGTATCAGCAGTGGGTTAAATCTGGCCACTTTCCACTGTCCAGCACTGTGATGTCAGGCAAGGGGCTTAACCCATCTGGGTCTCTGTTTTGTCATACTCAAAATAGGGCTGTTTTGTAGAGGTACGATTAGAGATGAAAGAGTGTATGTTAGGATTAATATATTAGGATATCATAGAACATAACGGTAATATATTAGGATTAGAGCTAATACAGCATCTGGTGCATGGCAACCTGTCTGTAAACCATGATTATTATTTATTTGTACTCCTTTGTGGTATATGTAGACCTTAAAGATACTGTCATAAAATAGTATAACTAAAACATGTACTGTTTAGTCTTCCCTAGAGTATAATTTATTCAGTGTTCCTGACATTTAGGATCTGCCATTTCACACATTCTAGGAGGAGATCTTTGATTTTACTTCAAATTATTCCTGTGTAGTTGAGACATCAATCTTAATTTTTTCCCATGAAGTGTGAAGAATGTTGCAAATTGCCTTAGGTCTTTCAGCTGTCTGTCAAGTTCGTCAATACCATTAAGTATGGAATTGCTTCCCAGCTCCCTATTGTAAGTTGTGTGTTTTCGTCTTTATTTAAAAAACAAAAAAAGGTATTCTCTGTCTTTTTCTTAAAGTGACTCTCAATTCTAAACTTTTTGGAACTCCATCTGCTCCTGTTTGACTCCATCATAAGATCATTCTTACCTCCTGCACATCACTACCCCATCTTTTAAGGAGCTGTGTCAGCATTTATGAAAACCTTTTTTTGTCTGGCTTGGGTTTAGAGCAGCAGCTGTGTTGACAGCTTTGAGGGGCAGGTTAAAAGTGTCGTCGGAAGCCTGGCATCAAAGTCAGGGAGGTGAGGATTCAAATCCAGCTCTGCCAGTTCATTATCTTGGCCCTCTGCAGGTTACTCAACCTCTCTCAGCCTCTGTTTCCGTGTCTGTAAAAACAAGAGGTCCTGCCCACCTTGTGGGGTTGCTTTGAGGAGAAAAAGAGCACGGGTGGATTGGTAACTTTGCCTAGAAGGCCGCTGTCTCCAGCTGGGTCCTCGTAAGTCACAACTCCACAGCCTTTTCTGCCCTTGCTGTCCTCCCGGCCTCAGCTCTGGGGCTCTCGGGAAGACCCACTCCCTTTACCCAAAAACAGCCAACTTCCGGGTGGGGCTTCCTACCCCAGATTCATCGAGCTCTGCACCTGCTCCTCCCTTCTCTCGGAAGTGGGGTCCCCACGTGTGCTCTGGGCCCCGTTTCCTCTCCAGGCCTTTCGATGTCCCTTATCCTCAGGCCCACCTGCTGCTTCTTCCAACAGTGAGAAAACCTGCTGAATCTAATCCATCTTTTCGAAAGGACTCCTAGAACCCAGTTCCCTTTGCTCCCCGTGACTTCTTTCCTTTTACAAATTCCAGTGGTCTGGATTCATCACCCTAGCCATCGTGCCCTCTCATTTAGCCGAGGTCCCCGGTGACCTCCGTGCCATAAAGCCCCGGAGCCCCTGTCTCCTCTTGCGTGGTTGCTCAGTACATTGACCCACCCTTCCTTCCTGGGCTCCACAGCCCGAGACTTTCTAAGTTAGTCCCCTCCTCTTGGGCCCACAGCGTCCCAGGCTCCCCTGCCTGCTCCTTCCCGTCTATAAGGTGATTAAATGTTTGCTGTTCCTCAGAGTTCCACTAGGACTTCTTTTCTTACTCCACGCCTTCTCCATTCCCATTCCTGTTTTCCCCTTCAGTTGCAGTGATCTTGTAGGAACACACATCAGATCACACTCGCACCCTCCTGGTGACTAAAACCCCACGGTGGCTCCCTCTACACTTAGCCGGAGCCCTGGGGGCGTGTCCATCATTCCGGCTTCACCTCAGGTCCTCCCCGCTCCCTCTTTAGTCTCCACTGTTAAGGTCGTGTTTCAGTTCCTCAGTCAAGACTGTGTCTCCTCACTCAGATAGGTCACTCGGTGTTCCTTCTGCCTGGAACACGCTTCCCTACCCCCAGTGTCTTTGACACTGTCTGCTCTCCCAGCCTTCGGTCTCAGGAAAGGCTGAATGTCTTTTCCTTAGGGAAACGGTCCCTGTGTCCTGGGCTTGACAAGCTAGCTCCCGCTGGAAACTCCAGAGCGCTTTTCTAACCCTCAGCACACGTGTGGGGCTCTGTGCCCTGTCCTTCCCTCCTGGCGAATACAAGGACCAGGTCTCTGATTCAGCCCCAGTTGCCCATGCATAGAAGATGGTGTGTTTGTTCATGAATGAATGGATAGATGAATAAATGAACAAGTGAGAATTTCATACATTAGCGTCTGTGCTCACAAACAGGTGGAAGGGTGAATAAATGAACAAGCAAGAACTAAATACATTTGTTTGTAAAGCAGTCAGCACAGCTCTTATATATAGTAAGTACTCAATAAATGGTAGCTTTATTTCTTCTTAATCGACTTTTCAGCTGGGAACCATGAAAAGAAAAAAAAAAAAAACACCCAGGCTGGTTAATGCGAGCAGTGCTCCTTGGTGACACCCTTCAGTAAAAGTGGAGGCAGGTGGCAGAGGCCGTGGGAGCGAGAGCTTAAGCAGCAGCTTCTTTCCCACAGTCAACCTCGTGCTCTTCCGCATGCTGAAATCATCATTTCTCACCTCGATTCCTGCCTCCCTAGTGCTCCCCTACCAATCCTTTCTGTTCCTTTCCTCCTCCTCTAGATTGTAAGCTTATTCCGGGCAGGGACCATCTCTTCCCTTCCTCCACGCGCCGGTGCCCAGCACAGTACCTGGAGCCAGTGTTTGTGGAATGAATGAATGAGATGCA
Organism: Leucopleurus acutus; assembly: GCF_964270905.1. Classification (NCBI taxonomy): domain Eukaryota; kingdom Metazoa; phylum Chordata; class Mammalia; order Artiodactyla; family Delphinidae; genus Leucopleurus; species Leucopleurus acutus. The sequence goes on from NC_139158.1 coordinate 26,711,960, forward strand.
CGTTTCAGAAGCGGACTATGGTGTTGCCAGGAGAGTTAGTGAAAATTAATTGACTAAGTTTGGTCTTAGTTCAATTTTTAAAAATTATAGTTCAGACTTTTTGATTTTATACTTGTCCAGTATGGTTGACGTATCGGTTCCTGTATTTTCCACATTTTTGCGTGGGAAAGACCCCAGTTCTAAATGATAGCAGTATTGCGTGAGCTTTGCAGACTCAGGTCTGTGAGGCCCCCCTCACTTCTCGCCCCCCAGTGTGTGATGAGCTATACAGCTTGCTGAATCTGTTTCACTGTAGAATATCTTATGTCGCTTAGACACCGTTCTTTTAGTCTGAACTGTTTGTTTTGTGATCTAACAGCCACAGCCTCATTACTTAGGCCCCTACCGTGTGCCAAGTCCTGTGCTGAGAGCTCTGTGTATGTACTCTCTGCCCTTCCTAATAGCTTTCTGAGGTCAGTAGATATGCCCGTTTTATGGATAAAGAAAGGGAAGCCCAGGGAGGCAGGTGACTTGCCTCAGGCAAGTTAAAATGGGGGCAGGATTTGAACCTAGGCCACTGTGGCCTTGGAACCTGTGGTTTTCCCATTTGACTTCGTTGCCTCCCTTTGTGTAGATTTTAAGTAAATGTCACCATGTCTACACGTCAGCCTTTGTCCAGTTTGTGGAGAGTGTTTTCTTCTCCACATCTTTAGCTTTTTTTTTTTTCTGCTACACCACATGGCTTGTGGGATTTTAGTTCCCCAACCAGGGATCGAACCTGGGCCCTCGGCAGTGAGAGTGTGGAGCCCTAACCACTGGACCGCCAGGGAATTCCCATCCACTTCCTTGGCCTTAATTAGAGACTCTGAGGTGAAATGAGGTGTGGGAGCCGTGAGCAGAATGAGGGGGTGACGTGGAGAGGGCACGGAGTCGTAGGCGTGACTTGTATGTGGCGGAACCAGGACGGGACCCACTTCCTCTCCGGGTGCCTGTTGAGTTTGCTCTGGTCCTTATCCGTCACAGGGCTCACAGCACCTGCCCGCACGGTACCAACCACCCAGTGCCGGGGGCTACGAGCCCGGTTCTGTGAACGCTCAGCTGTTCTTGCTCTCACACTCTGCCCTTCACATCTTTTTAAGCATCGTGGCCTGAGCTTGCTCCCTTGGCCTTAGTGCATTTCATTTCCTGAGTGTCTCCTGCATGTCAGGTGCTGTGATAGAGGCTTGGGGAAAGCAGAAGTGAATGAACCCATTTCCCTTCTGCCTCTTACTCCATTATTTCCGCTGTGCTCTTTACAGTGCTTGGATCTCTTTCATGTGCCTTAGTTTTCACTCTTTAGCCTTACTACTTTATTTTTTTATTTCTATTTATTTTTTTGGCTGCGGTGCAAGGCTTGTGGTATCTTAGTTCCCCGACCAGGGATCAAACCCAGGCCCTCAGCAGTGAAAGTGCAGAGTCCTAGCCACTGGACCGCCAGGGAATTCCCTAGCCTTAGTACTGTACAAACAAACAACCAAGCAACCCTTTATTGGATAAGTATGCAATGTACGAAGAGCAAGGGACAAGGAATCACAAGCCCTGGGTCCTGACCATGTTGCCCGGGGCAGGTGCATTGGCCTCGCCGAGTCTGCTGTCAAGGGCCGTTGCCATTTCTTTCCCAGCGTTGCTGTGAGGCTCAGGTGTGGCAATGTGCACAGACTGCTCCTGCCCAAGGGAGCCTGCCCTTCAGAGTCAGAGCCAGCTCTTCTTGTTTCCAGCCCAGGACTCTTCATCTGCTGAACCACCCTTCCTCATGGAATTTTTCACTGAAGATGTTGTGAATATGTATCCTGGTTCTGGCTTTCTTCTCTTGAGTAGAAACAAGCTGACAGCAGGTACAAAAGCTGTGTTTCTTCCCTCCTTCCACAATGTCAGATGAAATTCCTGCCAAAGTACCATGGTAGAGCCCAGACGCTACACGGATGAATAAGCTAAGGTCCCTTCCCTCCAAGAGCGCCTGGGTAAACGTGGGGAAAGAGTCAGCGTTGAAGTGAGGGCTGGACCAAGCTAAAGGCCCTGACGTCCTCTAGCAGGTTTGCACTTTATCTTGAAGACTCTGCAGGGTTTTACAGAAGAGGATGGACTGGCAAGGGTAAAATAGGGCTGTTGTCTCCTGGGCGGGCTCGCCCGCTCTCACCTCTTGGGCACCCTGGAAATAGCTGTACTGCACGTGCTTCTGACAGACCACCGATTCCTGTGTGCACCTTAGTATCCGCCTAGTTCTTTGTGTGGGTTGAGGGGAGGTACACCCAAGATCAGATTTTTTGAACACAGGCAAATGTTCTTAGTGACCATTATTAGGGTTGAGTGTTTATGTAAAGTTAGTTCTCCCGTAGAATCTGAGATAAAACCCTCCATTCTCTCTCTGGTAAAAGTCAGAAAATGGTCATGCTGTTGAAAACCCAGAGTTGATCAAATTATATGGAATATGAGAAAACTTCTGAATCTGGTATGTTCACATGTAAATAAGCAAGCAAACACAAAGCGATGTTTGGTGCCCTCCTGGTGTGGGGTGAAAACCCAGAATAAGGGCACAGTGGTGCAGGGCCCCAGGCTGGCGGCTGAGGGAGGGGTCAGGAGAGGTCATTAAGGGTGTCAGAAGTGGGCACCGTAGAGCATTAAAGCACACGTTGGTGGGTAGGGTGTAGGGTTTGTGTCTGCAAAGCTGGCAGAGGCCACTGTCAGCACACGTCACTTCGGGTGGGCGGTTAACATACCAGGTTATCACAGAGAGATTCCTTCTGCTTTTTTCATAACTGTTGTATGGAGAGGTGGACAGACTCTGAGTCTCTTGCAGACAGAGGCATTTGCCTGTGTTAACTCTAAATGACACAGTCTGGGACGCTTCCAGTGCACATGGTGTCATGAAAAGAATGTAGCTTTGGTTTGGATCCCAACACTTGTCATCTTTGAGACCTTGAACTAGTCACTTCTTCCGAGCTTCAGTGTCCTTATCTACAGAGTCAGGATAATCCTTACAGGATTTTTCCATACCTGGCAGAATAAGTAACCAATAAATATTTCTCTTTCTTGTAACCATTGGATTGATAAGCATTATAGGTAATTCCCTTAGAAACTGACTGAGAACCTGATGTTGGCTGAGGGTAGCCACTGCAGAAAATGCGGGACTAACGGTGTGTGACTGCTTCTGAAGTTTCCTGATGCTCCCCCCACCCCACCCCCTCCAGCAGTTGCTGCAGTAAAGTGATTGCAACTGCTTAATAACCAGGCTGCACAAATGTCCTCAGCCTCCCTCGGAAGGTCTGAGAAGCCTGGCGTTTCAGCAGCCGTGATTGTTTGCAGCACGCGGACCATTCAGGGACACCTCCTTATCACTGAAGACATTGAAACTGGAGTAACTCTTACCTCGTCTTACAGAGCCCTTCTAACTTAGTCTCAGAAATGGCCTTTAGGAGTTGGACAGTGTAAAACAACAGCAAAACTAAACAATTTGTTTAAAATGTAATGAACGTCTGTGAAACCACCACTCAACCAAAGAGCTAAAATATTGTTAATAAGTTAAATTTACCTGTTGTTCCTCCCCATCCCATCCCCCTGATCCCCTGTGGGTGGCAGTCACTCTTCTGAAAGTCATGCTGATCATTTTCTTGCTTTTTTGGTTCTCTCTCTCTCCCTCTCTCTCTCCCCCGCTCTCTCCTTCCCCTCACCTCCCCCCACCCCCCTTCGCCCTCCCTCTCCCTTTCCCTCTACAGATCTACAAAATGATACCTTACTGTGCTCCTGATTTGCCTTTGCCTGAGGTTGAGCAACTCTTTATATAATTATTGGCGTTACATGCTCCCTTTTCTGTGAAACGACTATGAATGCTTTTCGTGTCTTTTCCCCATTTTTCTGTTAGGTGTTCTCTTACTGATTTGTAGGCATTTTTACGTATTCTGGTACTAATCCTCCATCACTTGTATGTGTCACAAATATCTTCTCCCAGTGTGTAGATTGTCTTCCCTCTCTTTAAAGTGTCTTCGGGTGGCCAAGAGTTTTCGTATTAATGTAGCCAAACTTATTGATCTTTTTTTTAATGCTTAACATTTTTTGTATCTTCATAAATTCTTTCCTACTTCAAGCTCCGGAAGATACTCACTTCTATTTTCTTTTCAAGTTTTCAAAGTTTGCTTTTGACATTTAAGTGCTTCATCCATCTGGAGTTGATTTTTTGGCCTGGTGTGAGTAAGAATCCAATTTCTTTTTTTCTTCCTGTGGATAAACAATTTTTCCAACTTTTCCTTTTGCACAGTGTCATGCTGCCTCTGTCAAAAATCAAAGTTTCACAGATGCATAGGTCTGTTTCTAGGTTCTTCTGTACCACTGGTCAGTTTGTTTATCTCTGTCCCATTACTACACTGTCTTAAGTACTACAGGTTTACAATAAGTTTTTTTAGCTATCAAGGCAAGTCTCCCTTCCTTATTCTTCTTCAGAAATGTTTGGGCTATCATTGACCATTTGTCTTCCCTTTAAAATTTGGAATCAACCTTTCAAATTCCACAGAATAATTGAGGTGTAATTTATATACAGTGAAATATACACTGTTCTGTTGCCCAGGTCTTCATCTTAACAAATGCACATCATCATGTAACCTCCACCACAATCAAGATACAGGACAGGTCCATCACTCCCAGAATTCCCTCATCCCTTTGGCGGTTGACCTCTTCCCCCAGTCCCTCCCTGGCTACCACTGCTCTGTGTTCTGTTGAGATTTTTTTTTTTTAATCTCATTTAAAAGTTTTTCATTGTTTTATTAAAACGTTGGAATTTTTTAAACTGAAACTGCATTAAATCTAGAGATAAATTTAGGAAGGACTCTATGTCTTATGTTAAGTGTTCTTGTCTGTGAACATTATGTATCTCTCAACTTAGTTGGAGAGATTTTTTGCTTGACAGTAATGGAAGGGTCTACATTTTTAGAAAAAAATCTCAACATTTTAAGTAGTTCTTTAAAACTCCTCTAAAGGAAGCATTTTATAAGATAATCGTCCATCTAAATGGACACATAAATATACACAAATATATGTCAGACTTGCGGCAGTGTTATGTTTTAGAAAAGAGTCACGTCTTGGTTTCATACCAGCCTTGTTGCTCACCCTATGAGACCATAAGCAAACTGCTCGGCTCCCCTGATGCTCAGTCTCTTTATCTGTGTGATGACTAGAACATCTCTTCCTCATGGGGTGGTTGTGAAGATTAAATGCACAAAGTGTCGAGACAGCGGACCCGGCACAGTGAAGCCATGGGTGGGTGAGACTGTGGGAGAGGAGCTGCTCTCACTCACCCACAAGGAACCAGGAAGGGCCTTCACCGTGTTTGGTTTTGCAGTGGCTTTCACAAAGTGGCACAGCCAAAAGATGGCCTTGAATCATTTTCCTGACAAATTTGGAAAAGGTTAGTGTTACCAAGCTGCCTGAGCCACGCTGCTTCTGACAGGCGAGCTGGAATCACTGGAGGACACAGCTGACAGCCAATTCATTTTGCTGATTCATCCATTAGAAGGGTGGCTCTGGGCCAGAGCTTGGCTTCCAGATTAAAGGCCGAGAGCTGCAAAGCTGCTGGGACTTGAAGGAATGCTGGTAAATTATTGCCATGTGAAGGCCAGCCGTGGAAAGTGGATTGTTATTTGTTTCCCCCTTTAAGTGATCCTAATTCCAAATGTGCTCAGATAAATTCCCCACCATGGTTAGGGAATTTTTGAAACATTTGTCCATGGGGCTGAGAGCTAAGTTACTGGAAACAATCAAATGCTGTTAAGTAGATCATCTTGGCTCCTTTATGACCCTATCATCACCTCTGCTTTCAGGAGGAATGTTGACTCAAGCCTACTCTTTTACTTGGTAATCCAAATTAAACTCGAGAGAGGCATTATTGCACATGTCATCCCTGTGGGGCACACTTCAAAATCAACCTGCCTGAGTAAGGAATGAAACTTAAAGACGAAAATCCAGGAGATGCTCATTTGCCAACGATCAGGACAGAATAATCATGTAGAATCTGTGGATTCTCATGTATCGCATTGATAGATGTACCTGTTTTAGTAGGTAGTCTCAAGCTTACAGGAAACTGCATAAAGCTTGCATGTGACAGGGTGAGCTCAAGAGGGTGGAAATTGTGTCTTGTTTTACCAAATATCTAGCATCGTCCCTGGGACAGACACCCAGTGAGCAGCTGCTAGACAGAGGCACCGATGGATGATGTTTGTTGGGTATACAGATTGTGGGGCGGTTAGATAAATGAGCCAAGAAATTCAGAAGTGTAGTCCGTTGAAAGCAAGAAGAGTAACTGTCCTGAGGAATAAGATTTTAAAGAAAGGATCCTGTTTCTGTGGTTCTCTGATCTGAGTGACTTTGGTCGATAGTGTATCTGCAGAGCTGGGTACTTTCTGTTTCCCTCCTTGTAGTGAGTCAGAGCATATGCTGTTTTGAGCTCACATTTCACGAACTCAATCTACTTCCTTGGGATAACGTGAAAGTTCTTTAATACCCTTAGGGTTGTTTTCTTTTCTTTTCTTTTTTTCCTGTTAAACTCTAGAGTGAATATTTGAAAAGTACAGCAAACTTCTTAGTAAAAAAGAATTATTTTGAATTTTATTTTATTTGTTTTTTTATACAGCAGGTTCTTATTAGTTATCCATTTCATACATATTAGTGTATATATGTCAATCCCAATCTCCCAATTCATCTCACCCCCTCCACCCCACCTCTGCCACTTTCCTCCCTTGGTGTCCATATGTTTGTCCTCTACATCTGTGTCTCTATTTCTGCCCTGCACACTGGTTCATCTGTACCATTTTTCTAGGTTCCACATATATGCGTTAATATACGATATTTGTTTTTCTCTTTCTGACTTACTTCACTCTGTATGACAGTCTCTAGGTCCATCCACGTCTCTACAAAGGACCCAGTTTTGTTCCTTTTTATGGCTGAGTAATATTCCATTGTATATATATGTGCCACATCTTCTTTATCCATTCATCTGTCGATGGGCATTTAGGTTGCTTCCATGACCTGGCTATTGTAAATAGTGCTGCAATGAACATTGGGGTGCATAATAAGAGTAGGTGTCTTTTCTTATTTTTCTTTTTGTTGTTTTATTTTGCTTTGCTCTTTAGATGGCTAAACATTTAGGGCATGACATTCTATAAACTCCTATTGTGCTGAGAAGTTTTAGGCAGATCTGGTCCACTTGGAGTGAAGATGAAAGTGTCAGGGGCTGGGTATGTGGGGAGTGTCTGCCTCTCATCCGGTTGTCTTTCCCTGTAGTTTAAGGCCTCTGAAGTACTGGAGTCCCTTGTCTAGATCTGGTGTGTCCGTCACCTCTTGCTGCATTCTGCCATGCCTCATTTACATAATATTTACTGGGAACTACTCTGATCCAAGAACTTTGCGAGAAGTGGGTATACTCTATTTCAGATGTCATGGTGCTTTTGCAGCTGCCCGGGTCCCAAGTCTGGCAGCCCCTGCCAGCATTGCCCGGCTCTTACGGTCTTGCTGCTAGTGTGGGTAATAACCAGTGGCAGTGATAGTGGGCCAGGGAGTGTGTGCTCACACTGCAGAAGCTGGAGCCAGCACATGGCGGCCCATCCTCCCGGTTTCCGTGGGTCCTCACTCCCAGGCCACCTGCACGTTCCATCCCCCACCCTCCAAGAAGGAGGCAGCAAGACGGACCTGGCCTTAGTCAGGCATTAACACCAAAGAGGGAACAAGCTCTAGTTTTCAGGGACTTCTGCCAGAGGCACATTACAGAGAATTAGCAGGCTTTCAAAGCAGAAGGAGAAGAGGCAGGTCTCAAGTACTGTGGGAATATCTTGAATCTGCAGAGTCCAAAGTGAAGTGCGGAACGGCAGGCAGGGCCCTGGCCTTAGGGTCGAAGCAGCCTGGTTTTGCCGCCCAGCACTGCTGCTGGCCCACGGTGCGGCCTGCAGCAATCCCCCCAACCTCTGTGCACCTGCTTTCTCATATTCAATAAAGACAATTCTCCCTTGCAAGTGCATTGTGAAGATGAGACATCATGTACGCAAAGCACCGGACACAGACATATGGTAGACCTTTGCTATTTGACACAGTGATCAGCACTGCTGTCAATATTGCTTTTCTTGTCATCTTTATTTTTAACAAAATAAGTGAGGGTTTACAGTTTTCCCTTAGTGGTTTTGTTTTGTTTTTCATTTTCTTACTCTGAAAAGGAGTAATTTTCAGGCCGTAATGCTACCTGCAAATATTCTGAAAATTAACGTTTTGCTTACATCATTCTGGTTATTGAATAGTTTACAGAGCATTTTCACACTGTAAGGGAGATTGAGGAGCAGTGACTGTCTCTTCTCCAGGTGAGAAAACTCAGATGTGGAGAGCCTATGGCCACCTGGCTTCTAAATGGCAGAGCGGGGTTGGGAGTGCAAACCTCACCCCAGGGCTCCTTTGACTACCTCAGTCCACCTTTCTGAAGTGACATCCCTGGGGCTAGGCGAGACTCTTTGATAAGGATTTTTTCTTTTCCTTGTAGCTGTCAATACCAGCAGATATGCAGAGAGCTATCGGATCCAGACCTATGCTGAATATGTGGGGACAAAGCATGAGGAGAAGCAGATCAAGAGAAAGTGGACAGAAGATAGTTGGAAGGAGGTTGAGAGAAAGCGGTTAAACACGCAGTGCATCTCCTATGCTTTGCAGAATCACTGTTACCACGCCAATAGGTAAGAGTTCTTGGCTGTCGATTTGAAAGGGCAGCGTCGTTCTAGCAAAGCTCTTCTCGCTGCTTATAGGACTGTAAGTAGTAAATCTGACTTGTGAGAAAGATTTTTTTCTAACTTTTCACATAATATCAGAAGTTACTACTCCATTAATTCCTTCTGTGCTATATAGACCATTTCAGTTAACATTCACAAAACCCTGATGAGGCAGACAAGGGGATACATCTTATTCCCATTTTAGGGGTGAAGAAACAGGGGCTCTATGACTTGCCCACCATTTAGTAAGAAAGCCAGGGTCAGAGATGAACTCTTCTGTCTGATCTCTTCCTCTTCCCAGGCTGCCACGTTGCTTCTGGCTGAGCTTCTGAACCCCTTTCATAGCCCACGTAGACACTGCACCACATGCCTGCTGTAGAAAGAGAACTTGATACACACTTCCTTTACTTACCTGTATTCCTACTTTCAGAAGATAAATGCTGGTGATATTTTAGAATCTTTGTGAAACTATAAAACATAGGTATAGAAATTGTGGGGGGGGGGAGTTCCTTATAGAAAATTGTAAAGAAGAGAAAAGTGTGAATTAACAAAGAAAAAATTAGCCGTAATCCCACCACCCAGAAGCAACCACTGTTAATATTCTGGATTGCCCTCCCTACTTTTTAAATGTTTTTTTAGAGATTTTTTAAATTGAGGTATAATTAACATACCTTATATTATAACATAATAAAATATACAGATCTAAAATGTTTAGTTCAAGGAGTTTTAAGTTACATATACACAGGTGACCACCACTGAAAGCAAGATGTAGGACATTTCTATCTCCCCGCCTCAAAATTTTGTTGTGCCCCTTTTCAAGCAACTCCAAGCCCCCAGTGTCCTAAGCAACTATTTCAAATTTCTATCACTGTGGATTAATTTTGATTATTCTTGAAATTTATAAAAAATGGAATCATTTGGTATTATGTTTGGCTTCTTTCACTTAACCTGTTTTTGAAATTCATCCTTAATGTTGTGTGTATCAGGAGTACATTAATTTTTTTTAAATATATTTATTTATTTTTGGCTGCGTTGGGTCTTCCTTGCTGTGCGTGGGCTTTCTCTAGTTGCGGTGAGCGGGGGCTACTCTTCGTTGCGGTGTGCGGGCTTCTCATTGCAGTGGCTTCTCTTCTTGTGGAGCATGGGCTCTAGGCACGTGGGCTTCAGTAGTTGCGGCGCTCGGGCTCTAGAGTGTAGGTTCAGTAGTTGCTCCCCGGCCTGTGGGATCTTCCTGGACCAGGGTTCGAACCCATGTCCCCTGCATTGGCAGGCGGATTCTTAACCACTGCACCACCAGGGAAGCCTGAGTACGTTAATTTTTATTATTCAGTATTACTTCATTTATGAATATACAGCCTTAACCTGGTCTCCTGTTGGTGGACATTTGGGTTGTTTCCAGGTGGGACTATTATAAATCAGACTGCTATGAACATTTCTATAAAAAATTTTTTGTGGGCATATGTTTTCATTTCTGTTGAGTAAATATCTAAGATTAGAATTGTTGGTTCTTAGGATAGATGTATGTTAAACTTTATAAGAACAACCGAACAGTTCTCCAAAGTGGATGTACCATTTTATATTCCCCCAGTATTATATGAAAGTTCCAGTTGCTCCACATCCTTGACAACACTTAGTGCTGTCAGTCTTTTTTAGCCATTCTAGAAGAGATAAGATGGTATTGCATTGTGATTTTAATTTGCATTTCTCTTGTTGACCACCTTTTTGTGTGCTTCTTGACCATTCAAATATCTTCTGCTTGAGGTGGATATTTAAGTTGCTTGCCCATTTTCTAATTAGGTTGTTTGTCTTTTTACTGTAGATTTGTAGGTGTTCTTTTATATATTCTGGATACACATCCTTTGTGCTGCAAATACATTTTTTGAGTTTGGGATAGTATATTCATTTTATTAGTGATGTATTTTGATGAGCAGATATTTTTAATGTTGATGAAGTCCTATTAATTTTTTTTTGTTAATGGTTAGTAGGTTTTTTCCCCATTCCAAAACTTTGCCTACCTAAGGTTACAATTATTTTCTAGAAACCTTTCTTCTAGAAGGTTTATAGTTTTAGCTTTTACATTTAAGTCTGACCCATTTCAAATTAATTTTGTATGAGGTAGGAGTCAGGGTTTAGTTTTTTCCATATGGATATCTAGTTGTTCTGGCAACATTTGTTAAAAAGACTTTTCTTTCCTTGTTAAATTAACTTGACACTTCTGTCAAAAATAAATTGACCATGTATGTTTAGATCTATTTCTGGATCTGTTCCACTCATTTTTATACTATTCTTATGCCAATACCACACTTGCTTTTTTCTGACTTTATAGTAAGTCTTAAAATCAGGTAGCATAAACCCTCCAACATAGTTCTTTTTCATATTGTTTTGACTATTCTAGATCCTTTGTATTCCACATAAATTTTAGAACGATCTTGTCTTTCTTCACTAGACCTGTTTTATAGTTTTTACTGTAGAAGTCTTACATGTCTTATGTTAATTTTTCCCTAAATATATCTTATTTATGCTATCAGAAATGGAATTGTTTCTTAAGTTTCATTTTCAAATTGTTTGCAGCTTCTCTGTAGACATATAATTAATTGTTGTATATTGACCTTGTATCCTGCAACGTTTTAAAATTCACTTATTCTGATAGGTTGGGTTTTTTCTTAATATTCTGCAGAGTTTTTAATTTACACAGTTTTATTTCTTTTCCAATCTTTATGTCTTTTATTTCTTTTTCTTGCTTTATTGTACCAACTAGCACCTTTGGTATATTGTTAAAGTGGGAAGAGTAGATATCCTTGCCTTGCTTCCAGTATTAGAGAGGGGAAGTTAGTTCAGTGTTTCCCCTTGAACTATAATTCTTAGGTTGTCCATACAAGTCTTTTTTCAGGATGAGAAAGTTCTCCTCCATTTCCAGTTTGCTAAGCCTTTGTATCATGAATAGATGTTGGATATTTTCAGATGCTTTTTCTGTATCTTTTAAAATTGTCATATGGTTTTTGCCCTTTGTAAGTATTTTGCATGACACTGATTGGGTTTTGAATGCTTAATTGGATTTGTATTCCTGGGAGAAATTCCACTGGGTCATGATGTATTATCCTTTCTACATGTTGGATTTGAATATACTGTTAAATTTTTTTTTATCTTTGTTCATGAGGATGAGGAATATTAGATTGTAATTTTCTCTTTTTTTACATCTTTGTCAAGTTTTGGTTCAGGATTATTCTGACCTCATAGAACTAGTATAGTTAAGAAGTTCCTCTTCTATTATTTTGTGACAGTGTGTATAGGACTTTTTTTTTTCCCTAAATTATTGGTTGGGTTTACTAGTGAAGACATCTGGGCATAAGAGTTTTTTATGGAAACGTTTTTGATTATGAACTCAATTTCTTTAATAGATATGGGACTATTTAGCTTTTCTATTTCTTCTTGTATCACTTAGGAATTTAGTTTTCCAAGGAATATTCCATTTTATTTAAGTTGTCAAATTTGTTAGCATAAAATTATTAGCTCAAAATACTCCCTTATAATTTCAGTATCTGTAGGATCTATATTTATGTCCCTTTAAAAATTCCTAATACTAGTAATTTGTGTTTTCTCTCTCTTTTCCTTGCTAGATGTTTATCAATTAATTCTTTCTAAGAACCAACTTTTAACTTTATGGGTTTTTCTCTATTATATTTGTGTCTTGCTTTTTCATTTATTTATACTCTTCTTATTATTTCTTCTGCTTATTTGAATTTAATAGTTTTGGATTTAAATGTTATTCTCCCATTGTAAGGTGGGAACTTAACTCCTCGATTTTATGTTTCTTCTTTTCTAGTGAATTTTCCTTTAGTTTTTGCTTAACTGCCTTCCACATATTTTGATGTGTTGTCTTTTCACTGTCATCTATTACAAAATATTTTCTAATTTCTCTTGTGCTTTCTTCTTTAACACGAGTTATTTAGAACTTCTTTGATAATTATTGAGACTTATTTATGGACTGACATGTGGTCTGTCTTGGTGCATGTTCTATGTGGACTTGAGTGAGTGTGATATTCCATTAATATCATTTTAAGTTATGTTGGTTCATGGTTTTGCTCAGCTCTTCTATATCTTTACTGATTGGGGTTTTTTTGGGGGGGTGGTTGTCTACTTTTTCTTTTAGCTACTGAGAGTGGTATTGAAATCTCCAACTATGGTTGTGGATTTAATTCTCCATTAATTATATCAATTTTTGCTTCATGAAACTGTTTTGATAGGTATATGCCCATTTTGGATTGGTATGTCTTCTTAATGAATTGCCCCTTTTATCGTTGTGGAACATTTCTCTTCAGTTCTAGAAATAACCGTTTTTTTTGATGTTTATTGTGTCCTATATTAACATAGCCACTCTTGTTTCTTGTAGGTGTTTGCCTTTTACTGGCAACTTATTTGTCTTTATAATTAAAGTAGGTTTCTTATAAACAGCTTATGGTTGAGTATTGCTTTTTTATTCACTGTGACAATCCCCGCTTTTTATACTTAATCTAATTAATGATACAGGTGAGAGTATATTTCCTACTTGTCCTGCTCGTTCTGTGTCCTTCTGTTTTCTGTCGCTTTTTGGATGAATTGTGTGTTATTTAGTACTTACTGATATTATAGCCTTCCATTTTATCTTCCCTGTCAACTTTTTGCTTATACGTTTTTGTGTTATTTTTTGTCATTGCTCCAGAGTAATGGTTGGCAAACTGTAGTCCATAGGCCAAATCAGGCCCACATGTTTTTTTCTGTTTGTTTGTTTTTTTGGTACGTGGGCCTCTCACTGTTGTGGCCTCTCCCGTTGCAGAGCACAGGCTCCGGACACGCAGGTTCAGCAGCCATGGCTCACGGGCCCAGCTGCTCCACGGCATGTGGGATCCTCCCGGACCGGGGCACAGACCCGTGTCCCCTGCATCGGCAGGCGGACTCTCAACCACTGTGCCACCAGGGAAGCCCTATAAAGTTTTATTGGAACACAGCAGTGCCTATTAATTTACATACTGCCTCTGACTGCTTTGCATTACGGTGGCAGATTTGGGTAGTTGTGACAGAGACTGTGTGGCCCACAAAACTCAAAATGTTCACTATCTGTTCCTTTACAGAAAAGTTTGCTGATCCCTGCTCTACAGCTACTCTGCCCAGTGGTAGCCACTGACCACATGTGCCTAACAAGTACTTCAGATGTGGCTAGTCCAAACTGAGATATGTTGTAAATTTAAAACACACACCTGATTTTGAATAATTGATTACATGTAGAAATGATAATATTTTTGATATATTGGGCGAAATAAACATTATTAAAATTATTTTCATTTGTTTCTTTTTATTTATGTTTTAATGGTGGCTCCTAGAAATTTTAAAATTGCGTATCTAGCTCACAAAATATTTCTGTTGGCCAAGCACTGCTCTAGAGATTATAATACGCCTCTTTAATGTATCCCAGTTTATCTTCAAGTGAAAATTACATTGCCTCATGAACAATGTAAGATTCTTACAAGAGTATATTTCCATCAACCCCCTCCCATCCTTTGTGATCTTCTGGCTCATATTTTGCTTCTACATTTTGTAAGCTTGATACGTTGTTGCTTTTGTTCCTTTTCTCTCTCTCTCTTTCTTTAAAAGTTAATACTCTTAAGAAAATAAGGGACTAAACTATGGGGGAGATGACATAAGTATAAACATAAAAATTCAGGCATAATTAGAAGGATCCAGTTAAGATCGTGCAGGGCCCTTATGGTTGGCTCTTTGACTCACTTCTTTGGCTCTAGAGAATTGATCTGAGACCTTGGAAGACACGTCACAACAGCCGAGCTTCTAGGGTTGGCTGTTAGTGTTGCCCATAGAGGTGGATGTCCATTTCTTCTGCTGTTTGCATTGGTATTGTGGCAGCAGGCTTCTTTTCTTTTCTGTAATAGATTCAGAGTATTCAAGGAGTTTATAGTTGATTACTGGACAAAAGATGGGTCTTTGGGAAACTGGACTGGACATAAATTTGCTTGAGAAGGGAAAAAGGAGATTTGGTTTGGTGGCAAGAGCTCTGAATAAGTACAGGTTGGCATGGTGTTTGAAGAATCCTCCTTTACAGTGGAAGCGAAAACATATAGATATCACTAATAGATATTAAGTCCCCATAAATAAACACTGATGTTTGAAACAGTCCTGAAAAACAGATGCTATTATCATTCTCATTTTATTAACGATGTTCTATAATTAAAGAAAATGGTTTTCCAAAGCCACTTTGCCTTTACAGAGATTTGTTCAATCATGTCTAGGGGTTATGTGCCCTTTGGCTTATTTCAACTGTTGGGAAAAACCCTTTGGTCAGTCTCTTCCTTCTAGCCTTCCCTTTCTGTGAAACTAAATTTCAGCCTTCCTTGAAAATGTAGTAGCTCCTGGGAATTCCTGCTTATGTAGGAAATGCTAAAGCATATATCAAACCTATGGTTTTCAGATTTCATATAATATAATTTCATCTAAAGTTAGCAGTTAGTAACTGAATGTGCATATTACATTAGGAAATAGGGGCCGGGGTGGGGAGCCCTTTAGAGACAAAGAAGAATTCTGATGAAGCAGACTGTGTTCCAGGACCCACTGCTTACACATTTATTCATAAATGGGCCTGTGGAGCAAGTGTTTTCTCTCCTCAGACTGAAAAATGCCTTAGAGACAACCAAGGCCACAGAGTGGAAAGGGAACTCACTTCTAGGCAGCTGGACAAACAAGGTTTCTAGCTTGGGTTCTTTCCCAAGGGTACCTTGGGAAAGACCTCATTCACTCTTCCCTTCAGTGAATACCAGCAAGAGCCCAGGATTTGTCTCTGTTTTCTCATCTTAAGTGAGGCATTTTGTCAGAAAGAATGTTAAAGTTCCTTCTAGCTCTTAAATTCCAAGTGTTTTTACACTGTACACAGTGTAGGGCATGAAGAGGAAACTGATACAAACCCTTGAGGCCCTTTGAGTTAGAGTTTTGAAAATCCCTGTAGCAGGAGAACTTTTGTTTAAGAGGTATGTAATAAAAATAAGATTGGGTGAACCTATGAGAGCCCTTTACTACACTGAAATAATAAGGACAACACACCAAATAGAGAAAAGATCCTTGACCCGTTCACTGGGTACTGTCTTTCAAACTCCCATCTGCCATCTGTATACTAGAATTTCTTTGAAGCTCTTTCTCCCCATGATGTCTAGATGGTTAGATACCACTCAGTCTGTAGCAGAAGAAACTTGTACGCAGCCCTTTTTGTCCTCTATGTCTTGGTCCTCTGTTTGCATATTCATTGCTTTCGTGCTTCTGTGGCTCCGACTGGTGGCCTCTCACCTTCAGACCCCACCCCTGCCGCCCCACCCCCCATCTCAGAATGTTTCCCTACAGCCTGAGCCCCGCCCCTCTTACCATGGGGGCCCCTCACTCCCTCTCAGTGTTGACATCCCTTGTTTCTTTTTTCTTGCCCCTGGTTCTACTGCAGGAATCTCCATTTAGCTTTGACTGCTGCCCTGTTCCTGGTTCTCAGCTGCATTTTCCTGGGGAAATTTCCTTTTTTTTAGTTCTTGCTCTCTTCTTGGTTCTATAGCTTAGGAACTGACTTTACATCTGTGTCTTTATATTAACCAAATGACATCTCCACAATTTGCATATCCCTTAGCTTCTGGAAAGGACTATAAAAATTATCTAGTCTAGCTACCTTAATATCTTTCTTGTATTTGGGCAGAGTAAATGTTGGCAGATTGACTGTAGATCTTGTGAGTTACATATATTTTAGAAGAAAAAGTGTTTTCCTGTGACACTTTTTAAACCATTGGAGTGATGAATGCACATAATTTTAAACAATTCACATAGTACAGGAGAATATGAAATGAAGGGAGGAAAATCCTGGCTCCACACTCCCAGTTCTTTTTCCCAGTGGCAGCTACTGTTATCATTTTCTTCATTATCTATTATCACTATACTTTTAAATTATACCTCTATTTCTCATCTTCTTTGACTAATATATCTTGTTCACTTCTAAAAAAATTAAAAATTTAATACGTATATATTCTGTCTCTCTATATCTTGTTCACTTCTAAAAAAGACTAAAAATTTAACACATATATATTCTGTCTCTGTCTCCCTTCTCTCTTTGGTTAGTGCTGTTAATTTATTTATTTTTACTACTTTTTTGTATCTGTACATTTGTGCTTTGTTGAGAACCTGATTCCAAGAGATGGTAACGGGTATACAGCATCTATAATATGACTGTGTAAATGCAGTATTCTGAAGAGAAAAAGTTGCATAATGGGGCGCACAGAGAAGAAAATGTATTCCTATGCCATTAAAGCTTTGCTACCCAAAGGAGAATCTCCCAAATATCCCAGCCTTTTGTGTGTAGATATTTTTTGAGGGAAGTAATCTTTTCCTTGAGTGATTTTTTTTTCTCTTTTGCGTATATAGTGTATGGTTAATAAACTCTGTAACAGTGTCTCTATTTTACCTTCATAATTGATAATGTTGCTTGAATATAGAATTCTAGATCCAAAATTTTATCCTTTCAGAACTTAAAATATGTTGCTTTCACCACTATAATCATTGATTTACTTTCCTGTTTTCCTTCAAGGCAGGTGCAATGTTTTCTCTGTCTTTATGTCCCTAGCACATAACCTAGAGTCTGACCCAGAGGATGTACTCAGATGTTTGGTGACTAAATGAATGAATAAATTCCTGAATGCCAGTCTCTGAGCTAGGTCTTTCATGTTTTATCTCATGTGATGCTCGTAGCAGCACTGTGAGGGAGGTGAGGTTATCCCCATTTCACAGGACTCTTCCTGTCTTGATCACTGCTGAACTCCAAACAGGGCCAGGCATCTAGCAGCTGCTCCAAAAATTTTGGTTGACTGGATGAACAATCCAGAGTTTAAACTCAGGGAGATTAAACAATTCTCGACAAAGAACTGGAGCTTGAAACCAAGGTATCTGCAGAGCCCCGTTCTTTCCACTATCCATCATGCCCCCTATACAGTTTCCCAGGTCTGGTATGCAGCTTTATCCTCAAGGGAAGAAAGTACTCAAACAGATTGCATCTAGGTACATGCCAAATAGGGGACTATTGTCTTAACTCTAATCACCACACATCTAAGAAAACATCTAAGAGCTTGTGTCTTTTCATTTAAAAGTGATATCCTAGGAAGCATAAGAGAGGCCCTTTTGAATTTCTGCTTTAAAGAATACCAAAACTTTTCATTACAGAAAAATTTCAAATATAAACAGAAGTAGAGAAAACAACACAACAAAGGCCTATCTAGCTATCACAAAGTGTCAACAGTCAGTGTGTGACCAGTCCTACTTAATCAGTACTCCTTCTCTCCCTCTCCCCTTCAGATAATTTTGAAATAAATCATAGACAGCAAATCATTTCAGTCATGAGTCTGAAGATCATGATAAAAAAGATAAGCAATCATTTTTAAACAAAACTACAGTTCTTCTACCACATACAAAAATTAATAACAACTCTTTAATATCAGATATCCGGTGTTCAGATTTTCTGTTCACAAACTTTTTAAAATAAGTGTTTTGTTTGACCTCTAGTTTCTAAACAAATTCACGTATCACATTTGGTTGATGTGTCTCATTTCTGTCTTAATCTCTGAATTCCTTCTCTCTGTGAATTCTCCCCTACCCCCCACTCCTTTGCAGTAGATTTAAGAAACCAAGTTGTTTGCTCTGTAGAAGTTCCCATATTCTGGAACATTCTTATAAGGTTGTATGCCATGTTACCTTACTACTGTGTAATTAACTGGTAGTTAGATCTATACACTTGATCAGCTTCAGGGCTGAACTGAATGGCAAGACCATTTCCTAGATGATGTTGTATATTTCCTGTTGCATCACATTGGGTGACACAAAAAGTCTTCTTTTCTCTATTTTTGTGATAAGATTGATCAAGTGGGTTCAGATGTTGCTGGCCTGGTTCATCTAATACGAAGTTCCCCCAGCAGTTTTTCACCTGATGGTTTTAGTAGCCATTAATGATCAATGGCTAGATTCATTATTTCATGAAGGGTTGCAAAACGCTAATATTATAGTTTGTTACTTCTTTATTTATTATTCCAGGTGCTCTTATTTAAAATAAAACATTTCTTCTCATCATCTATTTGGTTACCTGCAGATATAGTTCATATAGAAAAAGCAGAACTAACTCTTTATTCTCACCCCCCAAAACACCTTTTTAAAACCAGTTTTCAGAAAAATTTGCTGGTTTCCTAGCACCTTCCGAAGGTGAGCAATGAGGTTTCTTTTGTTTGAATCATGGGTTTTTAAAATATATATTTTTTATATATTTTAGTACATTACAGTTGCCATTCTTTTTGATGCTCTAATTATCTTGTTTCTGACTGGTGAGAACCATTTCCAGTTGCCTCTTGAGTCTTCTAATAGCCCAATAGTCTTTAATAGCTTCTTTGACTTCTGATGTTCTTTTTTTTAATATTTACCTACTTACTTACTTACTTACTTATTTATTTATGGCTGTGTCAGGTCTTCGTTGCGAGGGATTTTGTTGCAGCATGCGGGATCTTCATTGCAGCACGTGGGCTTCTCTCTAGTTGTGTGTGGGCTCCAGAGCGTGTGGGCTCTGTAGTTGCGGCACGCAGGCTCTCTAGTTGTGACTCGCGTGCTCAGTAGTTGCAGTGCATGTAATTGCCCAGTAATTGCCCCACAGCATGTGGGATCTTAATTCCCTGACCAGATATCGAACCCACATCCGCTGCATTGGAAGGCAGATTGTTAACCATTGGACCACCATGACTTTTGATACTCTTGAGAAGATATTCCAGGCTCTTTCTGTACATTTCCTACCTTATATTTGGAATCAGCCATTTCTCCAAGGGCCCTGTTCCTTTTGATGGGAAATTGTATTTAGAAACCATAATCTGGGTTCAAAGGGTGTTTATTGATATTGGATTTGTCATTGTTTACAGCCTTTTTGAATGAAAAGAGCTAGCGTGAAAGTCTTCCCTCCATCCCTCCCTTCTTCCCTCCCTTCCTTTTTTTTTTTTCAAGTAAATTTATACTGATATTTCCAATTCCAGTAGACCCCAGGACTTATTTAACTTCTTTTAATTTTGTTTCTCTTTTTTCTTAGGCTGAAAATTTTGGTTCCTAATGATAGTAAATTAACTATTTACTTGTAACTTTACTACCATGTATAGTAGTTTTATCCTGCCATATATAATAGCTTCAAAATAACTCTCAGTATTATTACTAATAATATAATTATTGAAAAGAATTTTATTTTTTTGCTGTCATTTTTGTCCTTAGAGCATAGCGATGAACAGTCAAATTACCTTATTTTAAAGCCACTTGAAATAATTCCTTTTTGTGTGGTTAAGCTGCCAACTCAGTAAACACTTAGGTTTGTTTTATTTTTACTTCTAATGATTCTCTTTTTAAAAATTTAACTTTGCCTTATAATTATGTAAAACATTTATGTGGTTCCACAGTCAAATCTACCAAGCCTCTCTCCCTGCCTCCTCCAACTTGTACCCGCCACTCTTGCCCCAGCCTTATGGTGACCCGTTTTGTTGTCAGTATATCCTTCCATTATTACAAATATATAAACAACTATGTATATATGTGTGTGTGTGTGTGTGTGTGTGTGTGTGTGTGTATGTGTGTGTGTATACCCCCACCTTTTGTTAGATGGTAATGGACCGCATGTACTTTTCCCCACCTTCCTTTTCTCACTTAGCTGTGTATCTTGGAAGTTACTCGTAGCCTCCTTCTCTTAAAATGTGATTCCTTACACTGCAAATGGTTTTACTGTTCTTCAGTCTCCTTAATAAAACATACTAACTAGCTAAACCTGGGTGTTTAATCCTAGTTTAAGTAATCAACCCTGTAGCAAAATTCATGAATGTTGTAGTAAGTTGCTTTGTGAAAAATTAATGCATGACCAGTGCTCTTGTTCGGATGAATCATTCTTCCTTTAACCTCTCTCATCTTCTTATCTCTTTCTCTGTCTCCATCAGTATAAAGATGTAAAGCTCACTGACACAGCATGCTTTTTGGAATATCTGCAGAACAATGAAAAACAAGAGAGAAAACTCATTTATGAAGCAGATTCTTCATTCCAGGCACTGTGCTAGATGCTTTACATCATTTAAAAAAATTCTCTAACAACTCAGTGAAACCCTTGGTTTATTCCTAATTTATCTATGAAAAAGTTGAGTCTCAGAGAAGCTAAACAATTTCACTGAAGTTACACAGGATTCTAACTTATACGCCTTTTGGATCCATAGCCCAGTGCATTAAGTTGCCTCTTAGAAACCTGGCACATCATCTACACCTAAGAGTGTGCGTGTTTGAAAAAGATGCTGTCTCATTTTAATAAATCAAGTTTTCTTTAAAAAACCAAAACCAAAACCAAAAAAATCCTAGGTTGAAGAAGCCCTAAGGTTAAAACATCCAAATTTCAAACTTATTTCTTTGGGGAGAGGCTTAGATATCTAGTTCCATAGATCATCAGTGTAAGACTGTCGTTTTTTTCATTTTTTTTTTTATAATTTTATTTATTTTTGGCTGCGTTGTGTCTTCATTGCTGCGCGCAGGCTTTTTCTAGTTGCGGCGAGTTGGGGCTACTCTTTGTTGTGGTGCACGGGCTTCTCATTGCAGTGGCTTATCTTGTTGTGGAGCATGGGCTCTAGGCATGCAGGCTTAACTAGTTGCAGCATGCGGGCTCAGTAGTTGCAGCACGTGGGCTCAGTAGTTGTGGCATGCAGGCTCAGTAGTTGTGGCTCGCGGGCTGTAGAGCGCAGGCTCAGTAGTAGTGGCACATAGGCTTAGTTGCTCCTCGGCATGTGGGATCTTCCAGGACCAGGGATTGAACCCATGTCCCCTGCATTGGCAGGTGGATTCTTAACCACTGCACCACCAGGGAAGTCCCTAAATTTTTTTTAAAGAAACAGAAGTGACCCTGGGATGTACAAGCCAATATCAGAAGTACTGAGGTGTCATCCTTCAGATGCTCAGCTCTGGTCATCCCCTTAGTAGTGGCCTTTGGTGGATTGTTTGGTTGATTTTAAGTAGAGGGACTGCAGCACATCCAGAGGAAAGTGACTTAGTTATGAAAGGAAGGGGAGTTGAGTCTGCTCAGCCTGGATCAGTAGCTGGAGGGAAAGGGCAGTAGGAACCACCATCAGGATTATGAAATGCCGTAATCAGAAAAGCAGTGGTCCTTTATCCTCGCAGAGGACTGAGGAAGAACCTTGAAGGGGATTAAGTAGCATTATTAGTCTTGTTTCTCTGATAAGAAAACTCAGAGAGAAGTGTCTTGCTCCAGATCACAGAGCTGGTGCTGTCGTAGATGCTTTCGTGTTTTATAATAGCAGTGATATTTGAAAATTAATGTTTTCTTTCCACAGCTTCATGTTATTTATTTAATTAACCATAATTAAAAGTAATTATCTGTGTTTCTAATAATGTGTTATATTATTCGTTCTTTCTTCGTATGAGTATATATTTTTTTAATGATGCTAACAATTGAAATTGCCCTCAGCACACTTAGATGATGGGGAAGTGAAATGCTATTTTTCACATGTCTAATACAAAACAGATTTCCTATTTGAGGTACTCAGGTCATGTGCAGTTAGGATTATTCCTATTTGTAGTATAGTTTTAGCTAAAATAAAGTGTGAAATATGTAAATCCTGTATTTAATTTCCAGATGTAGAAATCTGGCAGTTCATTTTTCTGGCAGTTCTTTTTTGACACTTTATGCTTTTAAAAAATGCTGCTAGTACACTGTTAGCCAGCAGAAGCCAAAGTGCTTGTGTTTTGGGGGCTGGTGTGAGGATGCAGAGTGGCTGCTGTGACCCAACACCAAGTTTGTCATTGTACTGATAGGAGTTCCATGTTTAAATACTGTCTACAGGTTTGACATTCATCCTTTTGTCCGTTCAAGGATCACTGAAGAAAAGATTTCATTTCATTCCGCTGCATCACTTGTAGTTCAGAAGCCAGATGCTTGCCAGATAGGAGCCTTCAGATCCTGCCTTTTGTGCCCCTTTTTCCCAAATGCAAAAGAACTAAAATCTGCTGTATATTTTTAAATCTCCACTTCCAATGTAGAACTAATTATAGAATATAAGTAATGGCTAAATGGATGTTTACTGTACAATTCTTCAAACTTTTCTATGTATTTAACGTTTTCCTAATGTTGGGGGAAAATGGAACTGTGCCTTCTAGAAACCTTGTATGTTTCCAACAGAGCAGGGCAGTTTGGGTGGTTCTTGATGATCTGCAGGTTCCAGGCACCTGTGAGCTAACAAATGGATGTCTAGGTGATGGCTTACCAGCCCCCCCTCCCACCCACTGGGGGACTGCGGGAACACTCCCCTCTTACCCTTCCAGCCATCACAGTCATGCTGTTCCACCTACTCATGTTGCTCACACCTTCCTCTACTCTTCTTTCTCTTCCTCACCTCCTTTCCTGATGCTTTGCAAAGATTGGGACAACTACCTCTGAAGACTGGGATCAACACCATCTCTAAAGACATGAACCTTTTGCCCACTGCAGGACAGGGAGGGAGCAGAGGAGGCACTGGCATTTAAGTGTCTGCCATGTGCCAGGCACTGTAACATGTGCTATTTTGTTTTCTTACTTAATCCTCACAATAACCTATTTTATAATTGAGACTGAGACTCACAGAAGCTAAAGGAACTTGCCCTGAGTCTCAAAACCAGTAAATGACAGAACCCAGATTTTCATCCCAGATTCCGTTCATGCTCTTTCCAGAATGCCTGCTGTCTTCTCACATATCCATTTGTGATCCTTCCCCACCACCACAAATGCCTTCTGACATGCTTTCCATGCCACATGGAATCCTTGGGATTTCTTTGCCTTGGGGACTCTATAGGAAGTAAAAAGATAAACTTGGGAGTTGTTGTTTACTCATATTAACGTTCCAGCACCTAACGAATGATGCGTTATGGTCACTCAGAGAAAGGTTTAAATAAACAAGTGAACAAGAGAACCCATAATACACTAGGAACACGTCTTCCTACCCAGCTTGATTGGAGAAGGCCGTGCAGACTGCTTTTTCCCTTTTGAACAATATAAGGCCATGCTTGGAATACTTTCACTCGCTTTGCTAAAGGTCGGGCAGGGTGGAATGACATTCTTTTCATAATCATACCAGTATCCAGCTTATTTTATTGTCTTACCTGCTACTTAGAGTGAAAGAGCCATATGAAGGTGGGAGTAGACTGACTGGATGCCTTGGAAAATCTCAAGTCAGAAGTCCATTCATGCTTGCCTAATCACATTTTAAGGGAAAGTAATTTAAAAGGAAGTCAAACTCATGTGATGCTACAGAAATCAGTATTCAGACCACCCTTTTTTGAGTGTTAATCAGCTGTCAAATAGTTGATGTAAAGAATCGGGGAATTCTTGGGAATGACCATGAGGTACATTAGTTCATCATCTTAAATGAATGATTCTAAATTCTTGGAAGGGATTAGTTTCTAGTTTGCTGTAGTCACAAATTACCCCCAGAAGGGTCTTCAAAAACCAAACCAGGATGCAAGAAGCATGTGGTTTCTTGGTGTCAGAACATCTGGTAGGTGGTCCTCTGTTCTCAGGGAGCTGAAATGATGTTCTCCATGTCAGGAGCAGCCCATCAGGAAGTACCTTGTTCTCTTCTCCTGGTAAAGCCATCCTAGTTGATTCGTCAGATCAAATTGTTAGTGCTAAAGCACTAAATGGAGATGATTTTGAAACTCATACTCATTTGTATTAAAACAGTAGCCTTCTGTGTCTTTAAAAACCTGTTGCTAATGAATATGATAAAAGTGTCCACAGGTTCCAATTCAACCATAAATTTAATTTTGAATAACCATTAGCAATATTTGAGTCTGCAACCCTCATAGTAGCATCTTTCAGGATAAACATCTGTAATTGATTTCAGTGGCAATACTTCACCAAGTAATAAGAGTACTATATTTTACCTTGTTTCAGTATAATCCGTTAATACTCATGAGAATAATATTTACTTTATTGATGCTACTTTAGAATCATAGCTATATTCTTTGATTCTTTCCAGTTGAAAAGCATAAATTCAGAGGTTTTGATTTGGGTCTTGTCTTTAATTTGTCATCTCATCATTAATTTGACTAAATATGTAATGTGAATGTCCATTTAGGATAGCTAAATTAGTGAATATAGTGATGCTATTAGAATTTAGAGTAGCATTGTCCACATGGTCACTAGGTTTCTTTCTGTTCTCTTCTTTCATCCCTAGTGTCTCTCCCTCCGTTAGCGCAGATCATTTGGCTACAGTGGGCATCAGATAAAGTTTGGGTGCCCAAGCAGAGAGGGAGAGTTGGATCCTTTCATGAGTAAGAAAACCCCACCTACCCCTTTCCTCTGTCATCATTTGTGAAACAGTAGTTTACTTCCAAATTTGAGCCTGTTCAGTTGACATTATGGAGTTTATTCCTTCTCAGGTTGGGTTTACTGGGTTTATGAGAAAACTAGAAACCACCAAGGATGACAATTTCCAAAGAGGTGAAATGTCTTCCAAAACATGTAGGATTAAGATACTCATGCTAGGGCTTCCCTGGTGGCGCAGTGGTTGGGAGTCCACCTGCCGATGCGGGGGGCACAGGTTCGTGCCCCAGTCCGGAAGGATCCCGTATGCCGCGGAGCGGCTGGGCCCGTGGGCCGTGGCTGCTGAGCCTGCGCGTCTGGAGCCTGTGCTCCACGGCGGGAGAGGCCACAGCAGTGAGAGGCCCGCGTACCGCAAAAAAAAAAAACAAAAAAGATACTCATGCTATAAAATTTGTTGTTTTTTAGGTAACTGTCTTTGAATTTTTTTCTTATGTGTCATTTCTACTTACAAATGCTAGTAACTATGGAATACTGCACTAATTCATGTGAATGGAAGGGGGGGCTGAAAATTAGATTGTAGGAGATTCTTTTTTTCTTTTGCGGTACACGGGTCTCTCCCTGTTATGGCCTCTCCCGTTGCGGAGCACAGGCTCCGGACGTGCAGGCCCAGTGGCCATGGCTCACGGGCCCAGCCGCTCCGCGGCATGTGGGATCTTCCCGGACCGGGGCACGAACCCGTGTCCCCTGCATCGGCAGGCAGACTCTCAACCACTGCACCACCAGGGAAGCACCCCCACCCCCCCGCAGGAGATTCTTTTGTTTTTTGTTTTTTTTTTTTTTAATTGAGATATAGTTGATGTACAATAGCAGATACATTCTTTTAAGGAATGAGCGGCACCTATAACTGTGTGAACAACAGTGTTACCTGATAAAACCACATACTTGTGGAGCTGGAAGGGACCTGGAGGTGATCTAGTCCACCCTCCACGATGTTACAAAGGAGAACTGGGGAGGGTGTGGTCAGAGAAACTGTGTCTTACTCAAGGTCACAAAGCCAATTAAGTAACAGAGCTGTGTATACCCATTTAACATAACCAGACAAGTAGTGATTTACTGTTGGCATAGTGGTTTGTCACACGTTAAGTGGATCTTTGTGAAGTCCTTGGCATTTTTTTTCTTTTAAAATATTTTCAATGAAATATTTGAGCATTGTTTTTTAAAGCCAAATAATATTTTTTAAAATTATAATAAAAAGCAGCAGTCCCCTGCCACCCACATTCTGTCCCTCAGAGGCAACCAGTTTCAACTCTTTCTTTTGATAATTTACCTTGTTTCCAAGTAATGTACTTATTGCCACTTCTTCATTTTTCTGTTTATCCATTGGCTTGCAAATACAGTAGTCTAGTCCATTTTTATGATCCTGTACTGTGTGCAAAGCAAGAACTGCCTGTTGTTTTTAAAGTTTTCCTCAGCTCTCTATGTTGTCTCTGTTTCCTCAGACTTCTTCCTCTCTGAATATTGGTCTGTTTTGGTTTTTGTCTCTCGAAGCCTTTCTTCAAAAATGTGACTATTTGGGGGCATCCACTACTTAAGAAAGAACTAAAAGGGGATGAGAAGTTCTTGGAGGCAGAACTTACTGATGGTTTTGCTCTGTAGAGTGATGAGATGAGAAGCTGGCTTTGTAATTATGTATCTTCTCTGAGGCTTATGCTTTTCTTTAGGGATTGTGCTTTTTGCGATCTACTTAAGAAATCTTTGGCTAAACTAGAGTCATAAGATTTTTTTTTCTATAAGTTTTATAGTGTTTTTTGGTTTTATGTTTAGGTATACGATCTATTTTGAGTTAATTTTTATGTACAGTGTGAGGCATGAGTACAAGTTCATTTTTTTGCATATAGCTGTCCATTTGTTCTGGCACCATTTTTTGAGAATACTGTCCTTTCTCTGTTCAATTACTGTACCTTGACTCCTTTGTCAAAAACTAGTTGGCCATATTTGTATGTGGTCTATTTCTAGATTCTGTTGTATTCCATTGATCTATATGTCTTTCCTTAGACCAGTTCCACATTGTCTTGATTTATAGTAAAGATTTTTTTTTTTTTTTTTTTTGGTACATGGGCCTCTCGCTGTTGTGGCCTCTCCCGTTGCGGAGCACAGGCTCCGAGCGTGCAGGCTCAGCGGCCATGGCTCACGGGCCCAGCCGCTCCGCGGCCTGTGGGATCTTCCTGGACCGGGGCATGAACCTGTGTCCCCTGCATTGGCAGGCGGACTCTCAACCACTGCGCCACCAGGGAAGCCCTATACTAAAGCTTTATAGTGAGTCTTGAAATCATATAGTAGATCCTTCAACTATTTTCTTCTTTTTAAAAAGTGCTTATTCTTTTTTTTTTAAATTTATTTATTTTTGGCGGTGTTGGGTCTTTGTTGCTGCGCGTGGGCTTTCTCTAGTTGTGAAGAGCGGGGGCTACTCTTTGTTGTGGTGTGCAGGCTTCACATTGCAGTGGCTTCTCTTGTTGCAAAGCACAGGCTCTAGGCGCATGGGCTTCAGTAGTTGTGGCACACGGGCTCAGTAGTCGTGGCTCGTGGGCTCAGTAGTTGTGGTGCATGGGCTTACTTGCTCCACGGCATGTGGGATCTTCCTGGACCAGGGCTCGAACCCATGTCCCCTGCATTGGCAGGTGGATTCTTAACCACTGTGCCACCAGGGAAGCCAAAACAATGCTTATTCTAATTCCTTCACTTTTCCACAGAAAGTTTAGAGTCAGTTTGTTGATTTGTACAAAAAGCTTGCTGGGACTTTGATGGGGATTGTGTTGAATCTATAATATCATTTTGGGGAGAATTAACTCTATTGAGTCTTCCCACTTATGAACATGGTGTATCTTTTCACTTATTTAGGTTTTCTTTGATTTCTCATATCGGAGTATTATATTTTCCATTATGCAAATTTTACATATGCTTTACTGAAGTTGCCCCTAAGTATTTTACTTTTCGATGCTATTGTAAGTCATATATTTTTAAAGTTCAATTTCCATTCGTTCATTGCTAATAGAAAGAAATGCAGTTGATTTATCTATTTTGACCTTGTATCCTTGGATCTTACTAAATTCACTTATTAGTTCTAATAACTTTTTGTAGACTGTTTGGTATTTTCTTTTTAGACAATCATATCTGTAAAAAAAGGCAATCGTATTTATCTCTGTCCATTGGACCTTATGAATTTCATTTCTTTCTCTTGCCTTATTGCACTGGCAAGGGCCTCTAGTACAGTGTTGAATAAAAGTGGCAAGAGCCAACATCGGTGTCTTGTTCCTGATCTTAGGGCAAAAGCATTCAGCATTAAGTATGATACTAGCTGTAACAACTCAGTTCTTTTAGAAATTGATTTTCTGATTTGCAGCTTGGGGGAGATAAGCCTGACTGCTGGTGCTCTGGGTACTGATTGGTGGAAGGAAGCTGGAGACCTCACTTCTCAGTATGTGGAGGATGCTGCTTCCCCATTTAGAAAGTTCTTAAGTGCTTGATCCCACTCTCCACTGCTGGACTTGGTGCCTCTCTGAGGGGATCAGTTTCTCCAGAGATAAAACCTCCTGTCCAGCTCCTATTGGCCTCGGGGGAATGCTAGTCCCCTGGCTTCACAGGGATGGGGGTGAGGATCCTAGGACAGCCTTTCCCCCTGTTGGCGTAGCACAGTCCTTATCATCTTATCATCTGCTTCTTCCAGGGATCTGGTGCCTGTTATTTGCTGAGACTTTGCAGGGCTCTATCGGGTGCATCAGCTTTTTATATAGCACTTAGATTTCTGTTCCCCCTGTATTGCAACACTCTTTGGCACTCTTCTCCTTACTTGTCCTCTCCAGAGAGAGTGTCTCCAAGGTGAGCTGACATCCCGTCCTCTCCTGCTGCCTCTCCTGTTCTCTGTGCCTTTGTAAGGATATTTCTGTCTCTCTACAGATAAATACCTGCGTTCGATTGGTCGTGTTTAACTTCCTGGAAATTTTTAAAAAGCAGTTTATTTTCTAAAGTAGTTGGGCTTTTGGTATGGGGAGGAGTCGTTTTGGTTTGATTGTATTACTGGCATGATTAGTAAATCCTTTCATTGGAGCCAAAAGTAAATTTTAGTTGCAAAATTAAATTTCATCCTAGCCTCTGAAAATTTCAGATGTTCTGAATTCAGCTCCAATTAGTTGTATGTTGAGTGTAGGTTCTTAAATTTAGGAATTTGTATTAATGTCTTTCATGTTTGTTATTGATTAATCTTTTCTGTGTTGAATTAAAGTGAGTTAGCAATAAGGGATTGTTTAACCAGGTTCAAACCACATTCTTATAAAAAGTTTTTCTGATTGAATGTCATGGTTTCTTTGTAACCCAGAACCAAGTTTTCTCTCCTTTAGGCTAATTTATAAATAAACTGAGTAGTCACATATACAACACATTTGTATATTCTCTCCACCCCCCACCATTCATTCCACAAGAGATGTTCTTTATTCCTGGGTACTATCATACAGACATGCCGTACTTAATGTTGATTTTGCTTTTCAAACTCAACTTCTTTATTAGAAATAAGAATCACAGTTGATCAGCCATCTCTAAGGAATTGCCTTCTGAATTGGGCCTAGGCTATCTGACATCCTCCCCTCATCCATCCAGACCGTGCCCAAAAACACAGGAACAGTCATGCTCGTGGAATTTGAATTCAGCATGAGAGTTTGTGAAAACAATAAAAATGCATTTCCTAGCTCCCACTTCCCCAGATTTTTCCAGTTCATTTTGCCCTGGGAAGATGGGGTGGGGAGCAAGGCTGTGAAGCGTTTCAAAGAGCACTCGGCTTGGAGGACACCCTCAGATCTACCAGACCAGCCACACAACCTGGGGGAAGTCACTCATTCTGAGGATGAGGTTTCTTGCCTGTAAGATGGGAATGAAAACACATGTTCAGCTTCAAATGATTATAGACAAGTATCAAATGAGAGAATTTTGTAAACTGGGCGGCCCTTTAAAATGAAAGGTGGTTATTATTTTATCCAGCAGCATGAACTTCCCAGCAAACTAAAGGACTTATTCTGTCTTTAAGACTTACTTGAAAGCTACGGGACTAAAAACCGTGTGGTTCTGGCGTAAGGGAAGACAAATAGATGATGACACAGAATAGAGAGTCCAGTTTGTGGTCAGTTGATTTCCAATAGGGTTGCCATTCACCAGTTCCTCCCCGGCATCTCTGGGGACATTTATGTGTTATTCCAAATCATGAGAAATACCAGTTGAGAAATTAAGATAAAGGGGCAAAATCTGTGGGAATTAAACTTTAACCATCAGCATAGGCATTACTAGTTCAAAGGAATTCTCTGACATAAGGTTGAAAGCAAGCATGGAATCACTGTCAAAGGTTACGGTCAACATTTCTGAAATCAGGACAGGAGCAGGTAGGAGAGAAAGGGCCACAATCAAATCAGTCATTCTTGCTTGTCACTGTTGCCATGTTGTTAAGTGTGTGTTCGTGGCCTTGTCTGCTACTAACAGTGAATCATTCTTGTAAATAAGAATATATTAACGAGATTACATACAGCAGTACACTTTATAAAAATCCTGCGAATCTTGTTCCAAGAAGTAAGTTTTGGAAGCAGTCCTTAAATTGGCAGTTTTGAAACACGTACTGTTAACCTTGCTAGGATATCCGAATGTTACGTTGTCTTAATAGAATCCAATAGTGTTTCAGTGTTTGCATATTTGCTGTAGCTACAGTTCTTGGTAAATACTTTTATAGACGAAATTCAGAGACAAAATGTAAATGTCACTGAGGAATACTCCAGTGTAAAATCATTCGATCTAAAATCTGAATTAGGACAAGCGGTATCAGTTTTAACAGCAAAACGAAAATCAAGGCAAGCAGACAAAATATTTTCATCTCTAAAAAGGGAAATGAGGGACTTCGTTGGTGGTCCAGTGGCTAGGGCTCCGCACTCCCAATGCAGGGAGCCTGGGTTCGATCCCTGGTTGGGGAGGTGGATCCCACATGCTGCAACTAAGGATCCCGCATGCCGCAACTGAAGATCCCGCATGCCACAACTAAAAAAAATTTTTTTAATAAAAAAGGAAATGAGCTAATATAAAGCAATATGTAGTTTAACACCCAACTTGTATTTGCTTTGGAAACACTCGGAACAGTTTGATCAACATAGCATAACATGAGAGAATGTTTTCTCTATCTGGAATATTGTCTTGTGACAAATATTAATGCTTGTGTGTTTTAAAATCTCATTTAAGAATAACTTTTAAATAATAAACATCTGTGACATCTTTCAATTTTTAACTGATATTTATTGGCCATCCATTTAGTGTTAATGTTTTATTCTTTTAATGTTTTCTGTTATCAAATGTCTGTATCAGGTAGAGATTATTTTTACATGTT
Organism: Leucopleurus acutus; assembly: GCF_964270905.1. Taxonomy (NCBI): domain Eukaryota; kingdom Metazoa; phylum Chordata; class Mammalia; order Artiodactyla; family Delphinidae; genus Leucopleurus; species Leucopleurus acutus. The sequence goes on from NC_139158.1 coordinate 26,743,479, forward strand.
TTTGAAATATATAATTTTGTCATAGTATATTGGTTCATAATAATAGTAACCCAGGGACTTCTCTGGTGGCGCAGTGGTTAAGAATCTGTCTGCCAATACAGGGGATAGGGGTTTGAGCCCTGGTCCGGGAAGATCCCACATGCCACACAGCAACTAAGCCCTTGTGCCACAACTACTGAGCCTGCGCTCTAGAGCCCACAAGCCATAACTACTGAAGCCCGCATGCCTAGAGCCCGTGCTTCTCAATAGGAGAAGACACCGTAATGAGAAGCCTGCACACTGCAACGAAGAGTAGCCCCCGCTCGCCACAACTAGAGAAAGCCCACGCCCAGCAAAAAAAAAAAAAAAAAAGTAACCCATACATTTATTATTATATCTTACTTTACCGAGCTAACCCCTAAAATTTTATTTATTTATTTATTTTTGGCTGTGTTGGGTCTTCGTTGCTGCATGTGGGTTTTCTCTAGTTGCGGCGAGCGGGGGCTACTCTTCAGTGCAGTGCACGGGTTTCTCACTGCAGTGGCTTCTCGTTGCGGAGCACGGGCAGCAACGTCCGATGGGAAATATAGGGTGTATGGGGGCAGATAAGCCCACCACTGGGACAGTGGACTAGGTGGAAGAGTGCATGTCATGGAATTCATTAAGGTGAACAGATACTGTCTTTGCAACTCGACTGCCTTGCGGAAGATAAAGCTAGAAAAGCCGACGGGGACCCAGATGACAGAGGGTCCTGGTTGCTGTGCCAAGCAGTTAAAATTCGGGTTGGCGGTAGAGAGCCGTGGAAGTCTTGCAGCTGGGAGTATCTGATCAAATCTCTGCTTTGGAAGAAGTTTGCTAACATTGGGAGGAATGGGTTTGAAGGGCAAGGGAGGTTGGGAAGAGTAGGACAGGGGGGACTAGCCAATTAGAATCCTGTTTTAAGAGTCAAGGGGCAAGATAGGAAGAGCGCCCGACAGCAGCGTGAGGAAAGAGCTGGAATGGTGGCTGAGAGTAAAACGAGCAGGACTGGAGGGCGTTTGGAGGTGTGGCCCATGGGAGGTGCTCATCATGTGGGTAGAATATTGGTTAAATGAGGGGATGAGCTGACGGGCTCAGGCACTGAAGAATGAAGAGGCACAGATGCCGACTCCGAGGGATCCTTTCCAGCCTGGCTGTCTGGAAAGGGACTCTGTTGTATCAGATGAGACATTCTGTTAATGGGTCAAGGCAGCTTCTTCCACGTATCTCTAGGCTGGCGATATACTTATTAGTCATGTGTAAGCACACACAGAGTTCAGTCCTAGATTGTGCCACAGCAAGCAGGCATCAGAAGATATTCCTTGAGGGAATTCCCTGGTGGCCCAGTGGTTAGCACTCCGCGCTTCCACTGCAGGGAGCATGGGTTCAATCGCTGGTCGGGGAACTAAGATCCCGCGTGCCGTGCAGTGCAGCCAAAAAAATTAAATTAGAAAAAAAGAAGATAATCCTCAATGAAATTTACTTTTCCTTATTTGTTTAAACATCATGCTTCCTCCAGTTTGTTTTGTTTTGTTTTGCTTTTAACTTGGAAATAATTTCAAACTCTGTAAAAGTCACAAATATTACAAAGAACACCCACATATTCTTTATCCGGCTACCTTGATTGTTAACATTTCGCTGTTTTTTGCTTTGTGTGCATACGCTCTCTCTTCCACCCTTCCCCTTCCTCCCTCTGTATATAAACACTCTGTGTTGCCTTCTCTCCCTTTTTCTCTCCATACCGCAGCCCCCAACACACTTGTTTTTTTCTGAACCATCTGAGAGGAAGTTAGATACATCATGGTCCTTAATAGTTTCTTGTATAACTGAAGTATAGTTATCAACCTCGGTAATTTAACATTGATATAATACTGTAATCTACTGTTTATATCCCATTTTATTATTTGATCCAATATTATCTTTATGGCTTTTCCCTCTAGTATAAGATCCAGTCTGTCATAATGTGTTGCAGCTAGTTTTCAATGTCTCTTTGGTCTTTTTTATGACAACAACATTTTTGAAGGACACCAGCCCCTCACCCCACTTTTTTTCAGTAAGGTGTTTTTCCTTTGGGTTTGTCTGATGTTTCTTCATGATTATGTTCAGGTTATACAATCCTGAGTAGAATGTGCAAAAGTGATGCTATGTCCTTCTCAGGATATCAGTCTCAGGAGAGACACTTTAAGACCCTGCAAATAGCCTACTCTTCATCAAAATATCTCCCCTGATTTAGCACCTCTTGATTTTTGCGTCAGTCATTCTTCACGTGATGGTTGCCAAAGGATGATTTGCCAACTCCATCTCTCTCTCCACCTTTACCATTTCCTAGTCAGCATTCAACCAGGACTAAGAGCTCTCCCTCCTCTCTCTGTCTCTCTGTATTTATGTATCGGTATAGATCCATGGATTCCTGTTTTTTTTCAATGGTTTAGAATTTATTACTGCCCCCTCATTATTTTGGTGCTCAAATATTTGGCCAGTGGGAACCCTTTCCACCTGGTTCCTACATCCCTGTGACATGCCCCATCATTACTTGAGCAGTTTCCTACTTTCTGGTATTGCAAGATGTTCCGGACTCATTTTGTGCCTCTTTTACCCCAGCCAAGCTCATCTTGTGCAACTTTTACCCCAGCCCTCTAATCAAGCACTTCTTCGAGGAGCCCTGTGTTTTTTCAGTGGGGTATGGTTTAGACATTAAAATCTGGACACTAGATGTGCTTATGGCCATTAGGTTTTTTGTTTTTTGTTTTTGTTTTTTAGGTCCTTTCAGTGGGCAGAGCTGGGAAATAGGGGCATGGATATACATAGATACTTCCCATACATATATGCGTACACATAAACGTGCACACATACACACATACTTATTTTAGAAATCCCAAGCCCGGACCTATATCTCCAGTTCCATTACATCCCCACAGCGTTCTCCCTTGGCTTCCCCCATATCTGTCTTCTGACTACATGAATACATTTACTAATTTGCTGAGCATTATCATGTATCCAGATTTTTTCAGAATTGCTTCACTCATTCAACTACAGAAGCAAACCTACTAAATAGTTCAGGATTTTATTTTTGGTATTCCCCCCGACATTTCACCCAAGACTGAAATAAATTGCCCTTTTGCACTTTGCTTTCTTCACTGGAAATAATTTCATATCTGTTCTTTGAGATCTTCATTCTTTCTTGTAACTGCTTAGTTACATTGACTGTACGTAGCATAGTTTATTCAACCAATTTCCTATGCTTAGACATTTAGGAACTTGGCAATAATATATCATAACAACAAATAAAGCTGCAGTGAGTAATCTTGTACATAAGTATTTTTGCATTGTTGGAGGTGCATCTTCTGAATTCCTAGAAGTGGGATTGCTGGCTCAAAGAGTAAATGGATATAAAGTTTTGTTAAATAGTGCCACATTCCCTTCTGTAAGAGTGAGTTGTACCATTTTTCATTGTCACCAGCAATGTATGAGTGCCTATTTCCCCACTCTCAACAACAGAATATTTCATCAATCTTTTGGATATTTTTGCCAATCTAGTGGGTGAGAAATGATATTTCAGTATCATTTTATTTTGCATCATGAATGGAGTTGAACATCTTTTCATGTGTTTAAGGTGTGTGTGTGTGTGTGTGTGTGTGTGTGTGTGTGTGTGTGTGTGTGTGGTGAGCTATTTATTCATAGCTTTGCCCATTTTCCTGTAGGATTTTGGGGGTTTTTTTTCTTCAATTTTGAGTGTTACTTGTGTATTAGGGACATTAGCCCTTTATCTGTGATATATGTTACAAATATTTTCTCCTGGTTTGTCATTTGTCTTTGCTCATGTTATTGATAGCCATGCAAAGGATTTTTATGTGATCAAATTTATAAATCTTCTTATAAATTTGGATTGTGAGTTATAGTAAAGCCTTTTTCGACACCCAGGTTTTAGAGGAATTCATCCATGTTTTCCTTCAGTATTTGTATAGTTTCATTTTTCACATTTAGATATCTAATCCATTTTGGCGTTTTTTTCTTTTTTATGGGTGAAGGATGGGCCTAACTTATCTTTTTCCTGTTGTTCCACCACCATTTTTTTGGAAGTTCATCTCTGCCCCGGTAATTTGAGATACCACCTTTATCATCTGCGAGATTCCTATGTGCAGTTGGGGCTATTTCAGGACTCTGTATTTCTTGAAGTACTTTGAATGCTGGTGGTTCCAGCTGAGTTTTCATTAAACATTTACATCTCAGAGGCTGCTAGGTTCCAGGGTTTACAGCACAGAGGAATATTTAGGCCTCTTACCCTTTCACAATGGATAGGTGTGTCCTTACTATTTTCTTACTTAACACTTCCTGAATTTTCCAAATTTTCTGAAACCAGCTGAAAATTGTTTTAGTCTTTAAGAAAATTTTAAAGGTATTATCAGTTTTTAAACAGTGAACTTTAGCATGAATTTCTTTTTTTTTTCCATTTTAACATCTTTATTGGAGTATAATTGCTTTACAATGGTATGTTAGTTTCAGCTTCACAACAAAATGAATCAGTTATATATATACATATGTTCCCATATCTCTTCCCACTTGCGTCTCCCTCCCTCCCACCCTCCCTATCCCACCCCTCCAGGCGGTCACAAAGCACCGAGCTGATCTCCCTGTGCTATACGGCTGCTTCCCACTAGCTATCTACCTTACGTTTGGTAGTGTATATATGTCCATGCCTCTCTCTCGCTTTGTCACCGTTTACCCTTCCCCCTCACCATAGCCTCAAGTCCATTCTCTAGTAAGTCTGTGTCTTTATTCCTGTTTCACCCCTAGGTTTTTCATGACGTTTTTTTCCCTTAAATTCCATATATATGTGTTAGCATATGGTATTTGTCTCTCTCTCTCTGACTTACTTCACTCTGTATGACAGACTCTAAGTCTATCCACCTCATTACAAATAGCTCAATTTCGTTTCTTTTTATGGCTGAGTAATATTCCATTGTATATATGTGCCACATCTTCTTTATCCATTCATCCGATGATGGACACTTAGGTTGTTTCCATCTCTGGGCTATTGTAAATAGAGCTGCAATGAACATTTTGGTACATGACTCTTTTTGAATTATGGTTTTCTCAGGGTATATGCCCAGTAGTGGGATTGCTGGGTCATATGGTAGTTCTATTTGTAGTTTTTTAAGGAACCTCCATACTGTTCTCCACAGTGGCTGTATCAATTTACATTCCCACCAACAGTGTAAGAGGGTTCCCTTTTCTCCACACCCTCTCCAGCATTTATTGTTTCTAGATTTTTTGATGATGGCCATTCTGACTGGTGTGAGATGATATCTCATTGTAGTTTTGATTTGCATTTCTCTAATGATTAGTGATGTTGAGCATTCTTTCATGTGTTTGTTGGCACTCTGTATATCTTCTTTGGAGAAATGTCTATTTAGGTCTTCTGCCCATTTTTGGATTGGGTTGTTTGTTTTTTTGTTATTAAGCTGCATGAGCTGCTTATAAATTTTGGAGATTAATCCTTTGTCAGTCGCTTCATTTGCAAATATTTTCTCCCATTCTGAGGGTTGTCTTTTGGTCTTCTTTATGGTTTCCTTTGCTGCGCAAAAGCTTTTAAGTTTCATTAGGTCCCATTTGTTTACTTTTGTTTTTATTTCCATTTCTCTAGGAGGTGGGTCAAAAAGGACCTTGCTGTGATTTATGTCATAGAGTGTCCTGCCTATGTTTTCCTCTAAGAGTTTGATAGTTTCTGGCCTTACATTTAGGTCTTTAATCCATTTTGAGCTTATTTTTGTGTATGGTGTTAGGGAGTGATCTAATCTCATACTTTTACATGTAGCTGTCCAGTTTTCTCAGCACCACTTATTGAAGAGGCTGTGCTTTCTTCACTGTACATTCCTGCCTCCTTTATCAAAGATAAGGTGACCATATGTGCGTGGGTTTATCTCTGGGCTTTCTATCCTGTTCCATTGATCTATATTTCTGTTTTTGTGCCAGTACCATACTGTCTTGATTACTGTAGCTTTGTAGTATAGTCTGAAGTCAGGAAGCCTGATTCCTCCAGCTCCGTTTTTCGTTCTCAAGATTGCTTTGGCTATTCGGGGTCTTTTGTGTTTCCATACAAATTGTGAAATTTTTTGTTCTAATTCTGTGAAAAATGCCAGTGGTAGTTTGATAGGGATTGCATTGAATCTGTAGATTGCTTTGGGTAGTAGAGTCATTTTCACAATGTTGATTCTTCCAATCCAAGAACATGGTATATCTCTCCATCTATTTGTATCATCTTTAATTTCTTTCATCAGTGTCTTATAATTTTCTGCATACAGGTCTTTTGTCTCCTTAGGTAGGTTTATTCCTAGATATTTTATTCTTTTTGTTGCAGTGGTAAATGGGAGTGTTTTCTTGATTTCACTTTCAGATTTTTCATCCTTAGTGTATAGGAATGCCAGAGATTTCTGTGCATTAATTTTGTATCCTGCTACTTTACCAAATTCATTGATTAGCTCTAGTAGTTTTCTGGTAGCATCTTTAGGATTCTCTATGTATAGTATCATGTCATCTGCAAAGAGTGACAGCTTTACTTCTTTTCTGATTTGGATTCCTTTTATTTCCTTTTCTTCTCTGATTGCTGTGGCTAAAACTTCCAAAACTATGTTGAATAAGAGTGGTGAGAGTGGGCAACCTTGTCTTGTTCCTGATCTTAGTGGAAATGCTTTCAGTTTTTCACCATTGAGGACGATGTTGGCTGTGGGTTTGTCATATATGGCCTTTATTATGTTGAGGAAAGTTCCCTCTATGCCTGCTTTCTGCAGGGTTTTTATCATAAATGGGTGTTGAATCTTGTCAAAAGCTTTCTCTGCATCTATTGAGATGATCATATGGTTTTTCTCCTTCAATTTGTTAATATGGTGTATCACGTTGATTGATTTGCATATATTGAAGAATCCTTGCATTCCTGGAATAAACCCCACTTGATCATGGTGTATGATCCGTTTAATGTGCTGTTGGATTCTGTTTGCTAGTATTTTGTTGAGGATTTTTGCATCTATGTTCATCAGTGATATTGGCCTGTAGTTTTCTTTCTTTGTGACATCCTTGTCTGGTTTTGGTATCAGGGTGATGGTGGCCTCGTAGAATGAGTTGGGGAGTGTTCCTCCCTCTGCTATATTTTGGAAGAGTTTGAGAAGGATAGGTGTTATCTCTTCTCTAAATGTTTGATAGAATTCGCCTGTGAAGCCATCTGGTCCTGGGCTTTTGCTTGTTGGAAGATTTTTAATCACAGTTTCAATTTCAGTGCTTGTGATTGGTCTGTTCATATTTTCTATTTCTTCCTGATTCAGTCTTGGCAGGTTGTGCTTTTCTAAGAATTTGTCCATTTCTTCCAGGTTGTCCATTTTATTGGCATAGAGTTGCTTGTAGTAATCTCTCATGATCTTTTGTATTTCTGCAGTGTCAGTTGTTACTTCTCCTTTTTCATTTCTAATTCTATTGATTTGAGTCTTCTCCCTTTTTTTTTTGATGAGTCTGGCTAATGGTTTATCAATTTTGTTTATCCTTTCAAAGAACCAGCTTTTAGTTTTATGGATCTTTGCTATTGTTTCCTTCATTTCTTTTTCATTTATTTCTGATCTGATTTTTATGATTTCTTTCCTTCTGCTAACTTTGGGGTTTTTTTGTTCTTCTTTCTCTAATTGCTTTAGGTACAAGGTTAGGTTGTTTATTCGAGATGTTTCCTATTTCTTAAGGTAGGATTGTATTGCTATAAACTTCCCTCTTAGAACTGCTTTTGCTGCATCCCATAGATTTTGAGTCGTCGTGTCTCCATTGTCATTTGTTTCTAGGTATTTTTTGATTTCCTCTTTGATTTCTTCAGTGATCACTTCGTTATTAAGTAGTGTATTGTTTAGCCTCCATGTGTTTGTATTTTTTACAGATTTTTTCCTGTAATTGATATCTAGTCTCATAGCGTTGTGGTCGGAAAAGATACTTGATACAATTTCAGTTTTCTTAAATTTACCAAGGCTTGATTTGTGACCCAAGATATGATCTATCCTGGAGAATATTCCATGAGCACTTGAGAAAAATGTGTATTCTGTTGTTTTTGGATGGAATGTCCTATAAATATCAATTAAGTCCATCTCGTTTAATGTATCATTTAAAGCTTGTGTTTCCTTATTTATTTTCATTTTGGATGATCTGTCCATTGGTGAAAGTGGGGTGTTAAAGTCCCCTACTATGAATGTGTTACTGTCGATTTCCCCTTTTATGGCTGTCAGTATTTGCCTTATGTATTGAGGTGCTTCTATGTTGGGTGCATAAATATTTACAATTGTTGTATCTTCTTCTTGGATCGATCCCTTGATCATTATGTAGTGTCCTTCTTTGTCTCTTCTAATAGTCTTTATTTTAAAGTCTATTTTGTCTGATATGAGAATTGCTACTCCAGCTTTCTTTTGGTTTCCATTTGCATGAAATACCTTTTTCCATCCCCTTACTTTCAGTCTGTATGTGTCTCTAGGTCTGAAGTGGGTCTCTTGTAGACAGCAAATAAAGGGGTCTTGTTTTTGTATCCATTCAGCCAATCTGTGTCTTTTGGTGGGAGCATTTAGTCCATTTACATTTAAGGTAATTATCGATATGTGTGTTCCCATTCCCATTTTCTTAATTGTTTTGGGTTCGTTATTGTAGGTCTTTCCCTTCTTTTGTGTTTCTTGCCTAGAGAAGTTCCTTTAGCAGTTGTTGTAGAGCTGGTTTGGTGGTGCTGAACTCTCTCAGCTTTTGCTTGTCTGTAAAGGTTTTAATTTCTCCATCAAATCTGAATGAGATCCTTGCTGGGGAGAGTAATCTTGGTTGCAGGTTTTTCTCCTTCAACACTTTCAATATGTCCTGCCACTCCCTTCTGGCTTGCAGAGTTTCTGCTGAAAGATCAGCTGTTAACCTTATGGGGATTCCCTTGTGTGTTATTTTTCCCTTGCTGCTTTTAATATGCTTTTAATATGCTTTCTTTGTATTTAATTTTTGACAGTTTGATTAATATGTGTCTTGGCGTATTTCTCCTTGGATTTATCCTGTATGAGACTCTCTGTGCTTCCTGGACTTGATTAACTATTTCCTTTCCCATATTAGGGAAGTTTTCAACTATAATCTCTTCAAATATTTTCTCAGTCCCTTTCTTTTTCTCTTCTTCTTCTGGAACCCCTATAATTCGAATGTTGGTGCGTTTAATGTTGTCCCAGAGGTCTCTGAGACTGTCCTCAGTTCTTTTCATTCTTTTTTCTTTATTCTGCTCTGCATTAGTTATTTCCACTATTTTATCTTCCAGGTCACTTATCCGTTCTTCTGCCTCAGTTATTCTGCTATTGATCCCATCTGGAGTATTTTTCATTTCATCTATTGTGTTGTTCATCATTGTTTGTTTCATCTTTAGTTCTTCTAGGTCCTTGTTAACTGATTCTTGCATTTTGTCCATTCTATTTCCAAGATTTTGGATCATCTTTACTATCATTATTCTGAATTCTTTTTCAGGTAGACTGCCTATTTCCTCTTCATTTGTTAGGTCTGGTGGGGTTTTATCTTGCTCCTTCATCTGCTGTGTGTTTTTCTGTCTTTTCAGTTTGCTTATCTTACTGTGTTTGGGGTCTCCTTTTTGCAGGCTGAAGGTTCGTAGTTCCTTTTGTTTTTTGTGTCTGTCCCCAGTGGCTAAGGTTGGTTCAGTGGGTTGTGTAGGCTTCCTGGTGGAGGGTACTAGTGCCTGTGTTCTGGTGGTTGAGGCTGGATCTTGTCTTTCTGGTGGGCAGGTCCACGTCTGGTGGTGTGTTTTGGGGTGTCTGTAGACTTATTATGATTTGGGGCAGCCTCTCTGCTAATGGGTGGGGTTGTGTTCCTGTCTTGCTAGTTGTTTGGCATAGGATGTCCAGCACTGTAGCTTGCTGGTCGTTGAGTGAAGCTGGGTGCTGGCGTTGAGATGGAGATCTCTGGGAGATTTTCGCTGTTTGATATTATGTGCAGCTGGGAGGCCTCTTGTGGACCAGTGTCCTGAAGTTGGCTCTCCCACCTCAGAGGCACAGCACTAACTCCTGGCTGCAGCACCAAGAGCCTTTCATCCACACTGCTCCTTAATTTGGGATGATTCGTTGTCTATTCATGTATTCCACAGATGCAGGGTACATCGAGTTGATTGTGGAGCTTTAATCCGCTGCTTCTAAGGCTGCTGGGAGAGATTTCCCTTTCTCTTCTTTGTTCTCACAGCTCCCAGGGGCTCAGCTTTGGATTTGGCCCCGCCTGTGCGTGTAGGTCGCCGGAGGGCGTCTGTTCTTCGCTCAGACAGGACGGGGTTAAAGGAACCGCTGATTCGGAGGCTCTGGCTCACTCAGGCTGGGGGTGGGGGGGGGTCACGGAGTGTGGGGCGGGCCTGCGGCGGCAGAGGCCAGCATGACATTGCTAGCCTGAGGTGCGCCGTGCGTTCTCCCGGGGGAGTTGTCCCTGGATCCCGGGACCCTGGCAGTGGCGGGCTGCACAGGCTCCCCGGAAGGGGGTGTGGATAGTGACCTGTGTTCGCACACAGGCTTCTTGGTGGCGGCAGCAGCGGCCTTAGCGTCTCATGTCTGTCTCTGGGCTCCGCACTTTTAGCCGCGGCTCGCGCCCGTCTCTGGAGCTCTCTTAAGCAGCGTTCTTAATCCCATCTCCTCGTGCACCAGGAAACAAAGAGGAAAGAAAAAGTCTCTTGCCTCTTCGGCAGGTCCAGACTTTTCCCCGGACTCCCTCCCGGCTAGCCGCGGTGCACTAACGCCCTGCAGGCTGTGTTCACGCCGCCAACCTCAGTCCTCTCCCGGTGCTCCGACAGAAGCCGGAGCCTCAGCTCCCAGCCCCGCCCGCCCTAGCGGGCGAGCAGACAAGCCTGTCGGCTGGTGAGTGCCGGTTGGCCCGATCCTCTGCGCTGGAATCTCTCCTCTTTGCCCTCCGCACCCCTGTTGCTGTGCTCTACTCCGCGGCTCCCAAGCTCCCCCACTCCGCCACCCGAAGTCTCCGCCCGCGAAGGGGCTTCCTAGTGTGTGGACACTTTTCCTCCTTCACAGCTCTCTCCCGCTGGTACAGGACCCGTCCCTATCCTTTTGTCTCTGTTTATTTTTTTCTTTTGCCCTAACCAGGTACGTGGGGGGTTCCTTGCCTTTTGGGAGGTCTGAGGTCTTCTGCCAGCGTTCAGTAGGTGCTCCGTAGGAGTTGTTCCACACGTAGATGTATTTCTGGTGTATCTGTGGGGAGGAAGGTGATCTCCGCGTCTTACTCTTCCGCCATCTTCCCGGAAGTACCCTAGCATGAATTTCTAATAACTCTCCCCCCAAAATACTACCTTTGGTATTCTCCTCTTCTTCATATCCCCTCAATAAAAGATGTTTCCAAAAGCTGCATATAACACAGGTGAAGAGATGACAGCGGGAGGCTGGCCAGCCAGGCTTAACAGGGCATCTGCTCTGAGCTCTCTCTGTTCTGCTTCCTATGGCTTCTGAGCACCACCACCTTCTTCACATGAGTGAGGAAGTAAGGAACAGGGAAGAGTAACATTGCAGAACTTGAATCATCGGGTAGCCCGAGTTTTTTGTTTTTGTTCTTGTTTTTAAATTTGGCTGCGCCGGGTCTTAGTTGCGGCAGGCAGGCTCCTTAGCTGTGGCATGCGAACCCTTAGTTGCGGCATGCGTGTGGGATGTAGTTCCTTGACCAGGGATCGAACCCTGCCACCAGCATTGGGAGCGCAGAGTCTTAACTACTGGACCACCAGGGAAGTCCCCCAAGTTTTTGATATGTAACATTTTAAAGTGTTCACTTCGGGACTTTGCTGGTGGCACAGTGGTTAAGAATCCGCCTGCCATTGCAGGGGACACGTGTTTGAGCCCCTGGTCCAGGAAGATCCCAAATGCCATGGAGCAACTAAGCCCGTGCACCACAGCTACTGAGCCTGCACTCTAGAGCCCGCAATCCACAACTACTGAGCCCACGTGCCACAACTACTGAGCCCATGTGCCACAACTACTGAAGCCCGGATGCCTAGAGCCCATGCTCCACACGAAGCCACCGCAATGAGAAGCCTGCACACTGCAATGAAGAGTAGCCCCCGCTTGCCACAACTAGAGAAAAAGCCCACTCACAGCAACCAAGACCCAATGCAGCCAAAAATAAAGTAAATAAATAAATATATTTAAAAATAAAATAAAGCGTTCACTTCCTAGGGAGGGCTGACACAGGAGCTTGCTCATGTTCTCGCTCTCTCCCTCTCCGCACCCCACTCTGTGCCTGAATGGCCTCCCTTAGGGGGAATGACTAGATTCTTTATGCTTTTCATAACGTGGGGGCTATAAAAAAAAACCTGTTTATAAGACTCATTTAGAGGAGACAGGACTCACACTGGCCCTGTGGTCTCTGTTATTATCAAGTTCTGATTCAGGGAACATATTTTCTTAAGGAAAATCAGGACATGTAATCTGATCTAATTCAACATGTCAAATCCTATAAAGCTTTTAAAATGAAGCCAGGTTTAATTATAATCTTGACAAGTCACCTTTTTGGAATGGAAGAGAATTATATGCAGGTGGGGTATACCTTTTAAGTGTTCAAATGCACGAGCGGTGTGACAGCCAGCAGACTCAAGAATTCTCCTGCTCTACTGTGTATCCATCAGGCAGCATGCAAGTAACAATGCTGTCTTGTGATTTAATGTAATCCAGACTGTTATTTTGTTATGGTTGCTCTACTATTCTACTCTTCTGTTAGGGTAACTCTATCAAAATAAAGACCAGGAATTTTCTTTAAAATTTTTTTCTTTTAAACACTATGAACAGCTTAGATTTGTGTATATCTGTGCACAAGCCTGGTGTAGAAGTTTCTTCTGAATAAGCTTGTTGTGGGTAAACTTTCAGACTTCAGTTCACAGTAAGGTCTTTAACTTGCACCTCCACGCAGCAGCTACCCATGTTGTTTGATTGCTAGTTAAGTGTTAATAGAATTAAGAGTGTTAAAATATTTTTATAGGTTTAGTCTTCCACTTACTCTCAACACCTTTCATGTTGTTCCACTTGCATTTCAGTCTCACAGCCACCAGCACAGTAGGAAAGAGAAATCTGAGTCCCAGTCAAGCAGAAGGTGTCCTGGAGGCCAGAGTATCAGGGGAGATTTCTGACACTGAGCTTGAGCAGACAGATCCCTGTGCAGAATCCCTCTCAGAGGGAAGGAAAAAGGCCAAGAAATTAAAAAGGATGAAGAAGGACCTTTCTCCGACAGGTGTGTATTGAATCTCACTAAGGTTCTAGAGCTGTGTCTTCTTTAATGTTCTAGAAACTCTTATTTGGGGGGAGAGATTATAGCAGGGCTTCAGTCGATAACAAAGCCCATGTAGCCTAAAACGGGACCAGATGTTTTTCAGATCATTTTAATTTAATTTGAGGAATCTCCGAAAAGCCCTGGCTCTTGATAGAGTGAGGCTTGGTGGGGGCCTCCTTGTTAAAGATGGTTAAGTCTGTTTTGGTAACCTTCTCTCTGTCCTCCACGGTTTAGAGGCTTTGCTGATGTATGTAAAGTCACCTCAATATTTTAAATGTATATGTGAATTTGCACAGAGGCCTACTCCTACATGTGTTATTTTCAGTAGCAGAGTTTTCACTGTTCCCAGTAAAACCCCAGGCCACCTGAATTTCTCTCGTAAGCAGAATTATGTAAGGAGTAAAAGAAATGGGAAATGAACACATGTTGTATGCCTACTGTGTGCTAGACACTGGAGCCTTCTCTTTCCTGATTGAATTTCATTCTCACAACAGCCCTGACATAGGGACTCATCCTTGTTTTAGTGGTGCAGAAGTCTGGACTCAGAGAGGCGAAGAAATGTGCAGGTCCAGGTAGCTAGTAAGAGCAGAATGAGAAGGTGAGCCAAGTCCCGTATCCTCTCTGTCCTCCAGACATGCTGTGGAGGCCCCATGAGCTAACCCAGCCCTTGGTGCACAGACTCTCTGCAGGACCCGAGTACCAGGCAAGGAAGGGGCTTGCTGGGAAGCCAGCATCTGTGAAAGGCCCTGCTCAGGAGATCGGGCCAGAACCTGGTCAGCTAGCAGACATGGTGACAGAAATTACAGCCACTGCTGACCAGGTTTGCTGATGACCCTGCACTGCACTTCATGCTTTTTTTTTTTTATCTTTATTTTTTCTGTTTTTTTTTTAAACGAATTTATTTTTTATACAGCAGGTTCTTATTAATTATCTATTTTATACATATTAGTGTATATATTTCAATCCCAATCTCCCAATTCATCACACCCTGCTTTCCCCCCTTGGTGTCCATACATTTGTTCTCTACATCTGTGTCTCTACTTATGCTTTGCAAACCGGTTCGTCTGTACCATTTTTCTAGATTACACAAATGTGCGTTAATATATGATATTTGTTTTTCTCTTTCTAACTTACTTCACTCTGTATGACAGTCTCTAGGTCCATCCATGTCTCTACAAATGACCCAATTTTGTTCCTTTTTATGGTGGAGTAATATTCCATTGTATATATGTACCACATCTTTTTTATCCATTCATCTGTCGATGGGCATTTAGGTTGCTTCCATGACTTGGCTACTGTAAATAGTGCTGCAGTGAACACTGGGGCGCATGTGTCTTTTTGAATTATGGTTTTCTCAGGGTATATGTCCAGTAATGGGATTGCTGTGTCATATGGTAATTCTATTTTTAGTTTTTTAAGGAACCTCTCTTTAGTGGCTGTATCTATTTACATTCCCACCAACAGTGCAAGAGGGTTCCCTTTTCTCCACACCCTCTCCAGCTTTTGTTGTTTGTAGATTTTCTGATGATGCCCATTCTAACCAGCGTGAGGTGATACCTCATTGTAGTTTTGATTTGCATTTCTCTAATAATTAGTGATGTTGAGCAGATTTTCATGTGCCTCTTGGCCATCTGTATGTCTTCTTTAGAGAAATGTCTCTTTAGGTCTTCTGCCCACTTTTTGATTGGGCTGTTTGTTTTTTAAATATTGAGCTGCATGAACTGTTTATATATTTTGGAGATTAATCCTTTGTCCGTTGATTCGTTTGCAAGTATTTTCTCCCATTCTGAGGGTTGTCTTTTCGTCTTGTTTGTAGTTTCCTTTGCTGTGCAGAAGCTTTTAAGTTCCATTAGGACCCATTTGTTTATTTTTGTTTATTTCCATTACTCTAGGAGGTGGGTCAAAGAAGATCTTGCTGTGATTTATGTCAAAGTATGTTCTTCCCATGTTTTCCTCTAAGAGTTTTATATTGTCCAGTCTTACATTTAGGTTTTTAATCCATTTTGAGTTTATTTTTGTGTATGGTGTTAGGGAGTGTCCTAATTTCATTCTTTTACATGTTGTTCAGTTTCCCCAGCACCACTTATTGAAGAGACTGTCTTTTCTCCATTGTATATCCTTGCCTGCTTTGTATAGATCAGTTGACCACAGGTGCATGGGTTTATCTCTGGGCTTTCTATCCTGTTCCATTGATCTATATTTCTGTTTTTGTGCCAGTACCATATTGTCTTGATTACTGTAGCTTTGTAGTATAGTCTGAAGTCAGGGAGTCTGATTCCTCCAGCTCCGTTTTTTTCCCTCAAGACTGCTTTTGCTATTCAGGGTCTTTTGTGTCTCCATTACAAATTTTAAGATTTTTTTGTTCTAGTTCTGTAAAAATGCCATTGGTAATTTGATAGGGATTGCATTGAATCTGTAGATTGCTTTGAGTAGTATAGTCATGTTTACAATATTGATTTTTCTAAGAACATGGTATATCTCTCCATCTGTTTGTGTCATCTTTGATTTCTTTCATCAGTGTCTTATAGTTTTCTGAGTATGGGTCTTTTACCTCCTTAGGTAGGTTTATTCCTAGGTATTTTATTCTTTTTGTTGCAATGGTAAGTGGGAGTGTTTCCTTAATTTCTCTTTCTGATCTTTTGTTGTTAGTGTATAGGTTAGTGTATAGTGCATAGATTTCTGTGCATTAATTTTGTATCCTGCAACTTTACCAGATTCATTGATTAGCTCTAGTAGTTTTCTGGTAGTATTTTTAGGATTATCTATATATAGTATCATGTCATCTGCAAACAGGGACAGTTTTATTTCGTCTTTTCCAATTTGTATTCCTTTTATTTCTTTTTCTTCTCTGATTGCCATGGCTAGGACTTCCAAAACTATGTTGAATAGTAGTGGCGAGAGTGGACATCCTTGTCTTGTTTCTGATCTTAGAGGAAATGCTTTCAGTTTATCACCATTGAGAATGATGTTTGCTGTAGGTTTGTCATATATGGCCTTTATTGTGTTCAGGTAGGTTCCCTCTATCCCCACTTTCTGGAGAGTTTTTTTGGTCATAAATGGGTGTTGAATTTTGTCAAAAGCTTTTTCTGCCTCTATTGAGATGATCATTGGTTTTTATTCTTCAGTTTGTTAATATGGTGTATCACATTGATTGATTGGCGTATATTGAAGAATCCTTGCATCCCTAGGAAAAATCCCACTTGATCATGGTGTATGACCCTTTTAATGTGTTGTTGGATTCTGTTTGCTAGTATTTTGTTGAGGATTTTTGCATCTATATTCATCAATGATATTGGTCTGTAATTTTCTTTTTTTGTAGTATTTTTGTCTGGTTTTGGTATCAGGGTGATGGTGGCCTCATAGAATGAGTTTGGGAGTGTCCCTTCCTCTGCAGTTTTTGGAAGAGTTTGAGAAGAATGGGTGTTAGCTCTTCTCTAAATGTTTGATAGAATTCACCTGTGAAGCCACCTGGTCCTGGACTTTTGTTTGTTGGAAGATTTTTTAATCACAGTTTCAATTTCATTACTTGTGATTGGACTGTTCATATTTTCTATTTCTTCCTTGTTCACTCTTGGAAGGTTATACCTTCCTAAGAATTTGTCCATTTCTTCCAGGTTGTCCATTTTGTTAGCATAGGGCTGCTTGTAGTAGTCTCTTACAATGCTTTGTATTTCTGTGGTGTCTGTTGTAACTTCTCCTTTTTCATTTCTAATTTTATTGATTTGAGTTCTCTATCTCTTTTTCTTGATGAGTCTGGCTAAAGGTTTATGAATTTTGTTAATCTTCTCAAAGAACCAGCGTTTAGTTTTATTGATCTTTGCAATTGTTTTCTTTGTTTCTATTTCATTTATTTCTGCTCTGATCTTTACGATTTCTTTCCTTCTGCTAACTTTGGGTTTTGTTTGTTCTTCTTTCTCTAGTTCCTTTAGGTGTAAGGTTAGATTGTTTATTTGAGATTTTTTTTGTTTCTTGAGGTATGATTGTATTGCTATAAACTTCCCTCTTAAAACTGCTTTTGCTGCATCCCATAGGTTTTGGATCATCATGTTTTCGTTGTCATTTGTCTCTAGGTATTTTTTGATTTCGCTTTGATTTCTTCAGTGATATCTTGGTTATTTAGTAATGTATTGTTTATTGTTTAGCTTCCATGTGTTTATGTTTTTTATGGTTTTTTCCCTGTAATTTATTTCTAATCTCATAGCGTTTTGGTCGGAAAAGATGCTTGATGTGATTTCAGTTTTCTTAAATTTATGAAGGCTTGATTTGTGACCCAAGATGTGATCTATCCTGGAGAATGTTCCGTTTGCACTTGAGAAGAAAGTGTAATCACTGTTTTCGGATGGAATGTCCTGTAAATATCAATTAAATCTATCTGGTCTGTTGTGTCATTTAAAGCTTATGTTTCCTTATTAATTTTCTGTGTGGATGATCTATCCATTGGTGTAGACGTGTTAAAGTCCCCCACTATTACTGTGTTACTGTCGATTTCCTCTTTTATAGCTGTTAGCAGTTGTCTTATGTATTGAGGTGCTCCTATGTTGGGTGCATATATATTTATAATTGTTATATCTTCTTCTTGGATTGATCCCTTGATCATTATGTAGTGTCCTTCCTTGTCTCTTGTAACATTCTTTATTTTAAAGTCTGTTTTATCTGATGTGAGTATTGCTACTCCAGCTTTCTTTTGTTTTCCATTTGCATGGAGTATCTTTTTCTATTCCCTCACTTTCAGTCTGTATGTGTCCCTAGGTCTGAAGTGGGTCTCTTGTAGACAACATATATATGAGTCTTGTTTTTGTATCCATTCAGTGAGCCTGTGTCTTTTCGTTGGAGCATTTAATCCATTCCCATTTAAGGTAATTATCAATATGTATTTTCCTATTACCATTTTCTTAATTGTTTTGGGTTTGTTTTTGTAGGTCCTTTTCTTCTCTTGTGTTTCCCACTTAGAGAAGTTCCTTTAGCATTTGTTGTAAAGCTGGTTTGGTGGTGCTGAATTCTCTTAGCTTTTGCTTGTCTGTAAAGCAGTTGATTTCTCCGTTGAATCTGAATGAGATCCTTGCCAGGTAAAGTAATCTTGGTTGTAGGTTCTTCCCTTTCATCACTTTAAATATATCATGCCACTCCCTTCTGGCTTGTAGTTTCTGCTGAGAAATCAGCTGTTAACCTTATGGGAGTTCCCTTGCATGTTATTTGTCGTTTTTCCCTTGTTGCTTTTAATAATTTTTCTTTGTCTTTAATTTTTGTCAGTTTGATTACTATGTGTCTCGGCATGTTTCTCCTTAGGTTTATCCTGCCTGGGACTCTTTGTGCTTCCTGGACTTGGGCAGCTCTTTCCTTTCCCACGTTAGGGAAGTTTTCCACTATAATCTCTTCAAATATTTTTTTTTGAGTCCTTTCTTTCTCTCTTCTCTTTCTGAGACCCCTATATTGCAAATGTTGGTGTGTTTAATGTTGTCCCAGAGGTCTCTTAGGCTGTCTTCATTTCTTTTCATCCTTTTTTCTTTACTCTGTTCCATAGCATTGAATTCCACCATTCTGTCTTCCAGGTCACTTATCCGTTCTTCTGCCTATTATTCTGCTGTTGATTCCTTCTAGTGTATTTTTCATTTCAGTTATTGTATCATTCATCTCTGTTTGTTGTTCTTTAATTCTTCTAGGTCTTTGTTAAACATTTCTTGCATCCTCTCCATCTTTGCCTCCATTCTTTTTCTGAGGTCCTGGATCATCTTCACTATCATTATTCTGAATTCTTTTTCTGGAAGGTTGCCTATCTCCACTTCATTTAGTTGTTTTTCTGCGGTTTTATCTTGTTCCTTCATCTGGTACATAGTCCTCTGCCTTTTCATTTTGTCTGTCTTTCTGTGAATGTGGTTTTCTTTCTACAGGCTGCAGGATTGTGGGTCTTCTTGCTTCTGCTCTCTCCCCTAAAAATATGGACTCTTAGAGCCTTCGCCTCTTCTCTGACATAGGAGCCTACATCACATGTGAAGGCAGCCACTCCACCATCCTGAGTTCCTTAGATGTGGCATGTTCGGATCCTATCTTTATTTTTTTTAATTAATTTTTATTAGAGTATAGTTGCTTTACAATGTTGTATTAGTTTCCGCTCTACAGCAAAGTGATTCAGTTACACATATACATATATCCCCTCTTTTTTAGATTTCCTTCCCATTTAGGTCACCACAGAGCACTGAGTAAAGTTCCCTGTGCTATACAGTAGGTTCTCATTAGTTATGTATTTTATACATAGTAGTGTATATATGTCAATCCCAATCTCCCAATTCATCCACCCCACCCCCACCCCTGCACTTCATGCTTGATGGAAATGCTTTTGTTTAAATCTCTGAAGTAGGCATGATGGTCCATTTTACAATTAAGAAAACTGATGCCTGAGAAAAGGCAGTGTCTTCTGCAAGTGGTGTTGAGAAAACTGGAAAGCTGCATGTAAATCAGTGAAGTTAGAAGACTCCCTCACGTCATACACAAAAATAAATTCAAAATAGCTTAAAGACTTAAATATAAGACATGACACCATAAAATTCCTAGAAGAGAACATAGGCAAAAATTCTCTGGCATAAATCGTAGCAATGTTTTCTTAGGTCAGTCTCCCAAGGCAGTAGAAATAAAAAGAAAAATAAACAAATGGGATCTAATCAAACTTACAAGCTTTTGTACAGCAAAGGAAACTATAAAGAAAATGAAAAGACAACCTCCAGAATGGGAGAAAATATTTGCAAACGATGCGTCCAACAAGGGCTTAATTTCCCAAATATACAAACAGCTCATGCAACTCAACAACAACAACAAAAAAACAATACAATCAACAAATGGGCAGAAGTCCTAAGTAGACGTTTCTCCAAAGAAGACATGCAGATGGCCAACAGGCACATGAAAAGATGCTCAATATCACTAATTATTAGAGAAATGCAAATCAAAACTACAATGAGGTATCACCTCACACTGGTCAGAATAGCCATCATTAAAAATCTACAAATAACAAATGCTGGAGAGGGTGTGGAGAAAAGGGAACCCTCCTGTACTGTTGGTGGGAATGTAAATTGGTGCAGCCACTATGTAAAACCATATGGAGGTTCCTTAAAAAACTAAAAATAGAGTTGCCATATGATCCAGCAATCCCTCTCCTGGGCATATATCTGGAGAAAACTCTAATTCGAAAAGATATGTGCACCCCAGTGTTCATAGCAGCACTGTTTACAGTAGCCAAGACATGGAAGTACCCTAAATGTCCATCAACAGATGAATGGAAAGAAGATGTGGTACATGTATACAATGGAATACTACTAAGTCATAAAAAAAGAACGAAATAATGCCATTTGCAGCAACATGGATGGACCTAGAGATTATCATACTAAGTGAAGTAAGTCAGAAAGAGAAAGACAAATACCATGTGATATCACTTACATGTGGAATCTAAAATATGATACAAATGAACTTATTTGCAAAACACAAACAGACTCACAGACATAGAAAAAAAATTTATGGTTACCAAAGGGGAAAGGGTGTGGAGGAGGGATAAATTAGGAGTTTGGGATTATCAAATCCAAACTACTATATGTAAAATAGGTAAACAAGGTCATATTGTGTATCACAGGGAACTATATTCAATATCCTGTAATAAACCATAGTGGAAAAGAATATGAAAAAGAATATATATATAAATGAATCATTTTGCTGCACACCAGAAATTAACACAACATTGTAAATCAACTATACTTCGATAAAAAAAAATTAATGAAAGAAAGAAAAGAAAAGGAGTGAGGAAACAGCGGAGGCTTGAAGGTTATGTGACTTGCCCAAGATCACAGAGCCCTTAAGTCAGGCCTGCAATAAAGTGAGTACCTTTAAGCACAGTTACGTGATGAGGGGGATGCCTGCAAGCCAAAATTACTCCTCTCCTTTATCTTGCTTCCTGATAGTCACCCCTGTTAGTGGAACCAACAGTCAAATCAAAGGATGGGAGTGGAAGCCTGGAACTTGATTCACACTCAAGCCAAGAATCCATTGTGTTTCAGTTAATTCCTCTTTTTACATGTGGCTCGATCTGCCTGCAGGGCGTTTTCTGAATCTCGTTGATATGAATGAAATCAAAGAAGCAGCAAAAATGTCACAGATGCCTTTTATACATTATGCTAAAGCTTAACTTTAACTGAAAACTTAAACTCTTGTTTGAAGTCTGGGTCGTGTATTTTAACTGTCTCTTGAATCTGTGAGTCTCCCTTTCCCTCATTTAAGTATTAGAGAAGTTTTTAATCTGTAACATACTTAGTCTTCATCTTTGATAACTTGTTACCACTGCCGCATTGTACCTGCTTCACAAATCTTAAATATTAAATGTTAGCATGACTTTCAGAGCTCACCCCAAGCATGTTGCGGGGCGGGACACTTTTCCCCTCTTGTATAGCTTTCCTTCACATCATTCTCTTTAATTTTTTCACTTATCTGTTACTTCTCAGGGACAGGATTTTAGGTTTTTTCCCTTCTGTCTCAGCACAGTCTCAAAGGTATTAAAATACCTAATAATAGATTACATCAGTAGATTAGCTCCTTTTATAACTTTCATCGTTTTAAGTGAAAACTTTCTATGAGTTATTTGGGGTTTTGAATTTATAATACCATCATTAAAATAGTTTTTTTTTCCTCCCATTGACAGTAAAGCTGTCACTGCCACAAGATTTGAGCTAAAAAAAAAAAAAAAGATAGATTTTTGTACTTCTTTGTCAATCCAGCTAAAAAAAGAGAAGCATCTTGACAACTTTTAATTGAATCAGAGAACTTGAGATCATTGAGTTTTCTTCTGGAGCACCATTCACTAAGACCTTCTGACGCAAGGCTGGAAGTTTCCTGGATCCTCTTTAGCTGGTTTGTTTTAAGCATGTAGTCCTAATAGTATCAGCTGGATGTAGGTCAAGATATCGGGTGCTGGACTTGGTAAGTCATATGATTTTGATCGCTCATTTACTTTAAGGAGGTCCTAAAATGAGCGACAGTACAAAGTTCGGACTCTAAAGGGTCTGTATGAATCTCCCAAAGGTTCAGAGAATCCCAGGAGCAGAGAGGGCCTGGATTGATGTCGGCCGGAACTGGATTAGAGTGTCTGGTACAGTGTGGCTCCGTCTGTCCTGCACAGATGGGTTCTAAGGCATCTAGCCTGAGCGTTCCTACTGGGGATGTTCTCTTGACAGGTGCTCAGATGATTCACTAGGGTGCGTTGGTTGCCCAGTACACTGCTAGTGAAGGCATGAGAAACATAAAAGACAGCATTCCACCTGTAGGAAATGTTCTGTTTTCCGAGAGGAAAGTAGCAAAAAGTACGGCCATAGAATATCATGTACCGTAGCAATCCCGGGACACTGATGCTCGATAAATCCCACACAAAACAGTGTCATTTTTCTTAGTTACACAAGTTAGTATCAAAGATACACTAAGAGTTAAGTACTGGACACCTTCCAAGATAACAAAATGACTTAAATTATAGAAGAAATGACCATTTATTGAGTTGATATTATATACCCGGACATTGTGCTAGGAACGTCCTTTATGGTCTAGTCGTTATAAAAACCAAGTAAGTTGTA
The DNA here is from genome assembly GCF_964270905.1 of Leucopleurus acutus. Taxonomy (NCBI): domain Eukaryota; kingdom Metazoa; phylum Chordata; class Mammalia; order Artiodactyla; family Delphinidae; genus Leucopleurus; species Leucopleurus acutus. The sequence continues at coordinate 26,766,359 of NC_139158.1, forward strand.
GATATCATTATATCTAATTTATAGAGAGGAAACCAAGGCTCACAGAATCACAAATATGCAAAGTCAAATACAGCTGTTATTGGGGGTGGCGGGGAGGGCTGTCTGATCCAGAGCAAAGGCCTTGTACCACTCTGGAAAATGTGAAGTTTATCCAAACTTCAGAGGAAACAAAGGATTCTTTGCAAAGGTGAATATTTCTGGCATCTGTTCTAGATCAGAAACAACTACCAACCTGGATTTTCTTGTGATGAAGTCATGCAGTAAAAGTCCGAGACATTATTCTCTTTTGGAGCTTTTTATGTACATGTTATGTACTTAGTAAATATTTCTCGTAACTGTAGTTGTTTCTATCCTATTCTCAGGAAGCAAATGTATAATATAAATCCCCTCCCTTTATATTTATTGCAGTTAGTGTAGATTGGTAATGCTGTCTGCTTTCCACTGGGGCATTCAAGGTATATTCTTCATTGGTATATAAAGGAAACAGCTCTGTGTGCCATTTATGCTGGAGTAAACTGTCCAAGAAATGTTCCCCAGACAGTAATGGATGGGTGTCCACAGCGCACTTGCTCTTGCTGAGTAAGTGAATTGTGTTCCAGTGGCCTGATGCTGACGAGACTGGCCAGTCTCAAAATAAAGATGGACTGTCCACTAGCCAGAGGCTCCGGCAGTGCCTGTTAGACAGTGTTCACGGAACAGGGCCGAGCTGTGGACTGTTCCTGGTGACTTTTTGTCACATGATAGAGTTGTTCCAAGTTTCCTTTCCACTTTACATTTAAAATCCAACACAGGGCTTCCCTGGTGGCACAGTGGTTAAGAATCCACCTGCCAATGCAGGGGACACGGGTTTGAGCCCTGGTCTGGGAAGATCCCACATGCGGTGGAGTAACTAAGCCCATGTGCCACAACTGCTGAGCCCACGCTCTAGAGCCTGCAAGCCACAACTACTGAGCCCGCGTACCACAACCACTGAAGCCCACGCGCCTGGAGCCCGTGCTCAACAAGAGTAGCCACCGCAATGAGAAGCCCGTGCACCGCAATGGAGAGTAGCCCCCGCTCGCCGCAACGAGAGAAAAGCCTGCAACGAAGACCCAACACAGCCAAAAATAAAATAAATTTATTAAAAAAAGAAAACCCCAACACATTAGAGCTTTACATGGTTTCCAAGAGCCGCAGGTTTTATTGTAGTCTTGACTAATCTGCTGAACCTTTCCAGCTTAAACCCCTAGGGTTACAGTATAAAAGTAGGGAGTCTACCTAGAACAGCGGTCTCCTTGTGCTGTTGGAGGTCTCCTGAAGTGAGGAACACGATCTGCAGTTGGTGCTATCGGTCACCTGAGCGGCCAGGCTAGGGATGTCCAGCGACCTCCCAAAGAACTTTTTAATTCCTCAATTAAAATGCAGATTTCAGCCTAACTGAGGAGTGTGCTGCCCTGTGGGGCGGCACACTCCCTGCGCTTCCCTCTTCCTCCAGGCATACCTCGGGGGCTCCCCACACACCGTCCAGGGGAGCCCTGCTTTCTTGGTGTGGCTACCACCCCACGACCAGGCCCTTTGGAGCACTTCCTACTTAAAAACTCCTGTATGGCACCCCAGAGGATCTTGCCCTATACAGAATTCCACTCTGTAGGAAATGGTAGGACAGCAGATTTCCAGTGCGCTGTGTGGTTTTTCAGATTCACGTGAGGGAAGAGCTGTCTTAGCTCAGAGTTTCTCCCTTTCAACTCTAGTTAGATGAAAGGTAAATCAGCAGAAACAATCACCCTTTGTGTTTACCACTTTTTAGTTTCTTTTGTTGTTTCTGTTAACAAAAATAATGTGCTCACTATGAAAATCAGTAAAATGAAGGAAGCTAGAAAGAACATTAAACCCTAGTTACTTGATACTCTGTTAACAAGTATTTTACTCTGCCTATCTTTTTTTTTTTTTTTTTTTTTTTTAATTTGCGTTACGCGGGCCTCTCACTGTTGTGGCCTCTCCCGTTGCGGAGCACAGGCTCCAGACGCGCAGGCTCAGCGGCCATGGCTCACGGGCCTAGCCGCTCCGCGGCATGTGGGATCCTCCTGGACCAGGGCACGAACCCGTGTCCCCTGCATCGGCAGGCAGACTCTCAACCACTGCGCCACCAGGGAAGCCCCTGCCTATCGTTTTTATACATAGTTGGCATCATACTCTATATGTCGTTTAGTATCTTGTTTTCCCCCCATTTAAAAAAAAAACTCTTGGTCAAATAATTTTAATTATCAGCATAATATTTCATATTAAAATCTATTGGATTTTTTTAAAACAACATTCCTCATACCTTTTGCAGGGTCAGCTTTATTAAGATACAATTTACATACAATATGTCATTACTTTTAGGTGTACAAGTTGATGAATTTTGACAAATATGTACAGTCAAATAACCATCACTGTGCTCAAGAAATAGAACAGTTATTCCAGAAGATTCCCTCGTGCCCCTTTGCAATCAGCCCCTTCCCATCCATAGATCCCAGCAGCTGCTGATCTGCTTTCTATTCCTGTAATTTTGCCTTTTTCAGAAGGTCATTTAAATGGAATCATTCAATAAGTAACCCCTTGAGTCTTGCACTTAGCTTAACACATTTGACGTTTGTCTGTGTTCTTGCCCATGTCACTGGCTCATTCCTTCTTTCTGCTGAGTAGCAGTCCATTTTATGGACATATCACTGTTTATTTATCCATTTTGCCTGTTGACATTTAGGTTGTTAGCAACTAAGAATCTAGCAGATATAAACATTTGTGTATAAGTTTTTGTGCGAACTAAGTGTTCATTTCTTTGGGAAAATACCTAAGGCTGGAATTACTGGGTCGTGTGGTAAGTGTATGTTTAATTTTATAAGAACCTGGCACACTGTTTTCCAAAGTGGCTGCAGCATTTTGCATTCCCACCAGCCGGGCATGAGGGCTTAGTGGCTCTGTACCTTCACCAGTGTTGGTATTGTCCTTTTTGCCATTCTAGTGGTGTGTACTGGTATCTCATTATGGCTTTGGTTTGAATTTCCCTAATGACTAATGATGTTAAGTATCTTTTTATTTGATTATTTGTCCATTTAAATCTCTTTAATGAAATGTTTGTTCAGATCTTTTGCTCATTTTTTGATTGGGCTGTTTGTTTTCTCCTTATTCAGTTTTAAGAGTTCTTATGTATTCTTACGTATTCAGGATACAAGTCCTTATGGGTGTTCTACAGATTCTTCCCGACTGTGCTTTTCTTTTCATTCTCTTAACAGTATCTTTCAATAGTAGAAGTTTTAAGTTTTAACGAAATCCAATTTATCAATCTTTTTCCCTTGGATTATGCCTTTGTTGTCATATCTAAGAAATCTTTGCCTTACTCGATTGCAGAGATCTTCTCGTGTTTTCTTCTAGAAGTTTTCCAGTTTTAGGTTTTACATTCAGACATACAATCCATTTAGAGTTAATCTTTGTATGTGATGCAAGGTATGGCCCATCGTAGCAGGAGGCAGATGTCCTGAAGTATCTATTTAAAAAGAAAAATTGTTCCTGAATAATTCTTTGCACTCTAGTAACTAAACAGGGCTGTGAAAGTGAGTTCCCCGGAAAACCGACCGTAGCTCTTTGTCCGTTAGCTTTGAGACAGATCCTTCAACGGTCTACAGCTCTCCCTTTCTGGAAGGTGCTAGAACAAACACCAGCAGTGACGTCCAGCTCCCCTCTGGTCTGGGTCTCCTTTACATGGTTTGTAAAGTTCTGTTTCCTCTGTACACATCATTCTTGCTCAGCAGCTGCGCATTTTAGGCAGCTCTCTGACTGCAGGCTGTTGGCTTCCTGGGCAGCCACCACGTTCAGTGTTGGGCCACCTTATCCCTAAGGGAAGGGGCCTAACGTGCATTAAAAACTTGCTCTGGGGCTTCCCTGGTGGCGCAGTGGTTGAGAGTCCGCCTGCCGATGCAGGGGACACGGGTTCGTGCCCCGGTCCGGGAAGATCCCACGTGCCGCGGAGCGGCTGGGCCCATGAGCCATGGCCGCTGAGCCTGCGTGTCCGGAGCCTGTGCTCCGCAACGGGAGAGGCCACAGCAGTGAGAGGCCCGCGTACTGCAAAGAAAAAAAAAAGAAAAAAAAAAACTTGCTCTGTGCCAGGAACCTGGCTGAATCTCAGAAGTCCTGGGTGGCATAAAGTAGCATCGAGTCCATCTTATAGATGAGGCACTGAGAGTTGCTTGGAGTCTTACAGCTAGTGAGATGGTCAGGCCAGACTTGCCTCACTTCACAGCTTTTGCTTATTCTGTTATTTCTCACTAGCTCTTCACAGAGTCGCTCCTGTGCGTTTGATGGCGTACCACCAGACTCACATATACTCCCATCCAGCTAACCACGGGTGCGATTATAAATATGACAACGCTGTTGCTTTTAGCCATTTATCTTTTTTCTTCTCAGCTAGTTTTAATTTATTTCAGCTCCCCACATTTGGCATTGTGGCTTTTACCTTTAGAATGGCACATTGGCTGCTGTAATATTTCTTTGATATGTGAATTGTAAAAATGCCCTTATTGATGTTTATTTTCCTCCCTACAATTAGGTGTTGTGTGAATGTGTGGTGGAGGAGGGGTCAGGCTGGTTTCAGTCTTATCATGGGCCATCTGTAGTATTTAGTTGCTCTGGGGAGGGGAGTGTTTGTGTTTTGTTTCATTTTTCAATAACCTTTATTCCTTTTCTAACTGGATCATGGCAGTCTTTGTCACGTGGACCATCTCCTGCCCATCTTCACTTCTCAGGAGCAGTCCCAAGAGATGCATGTGCAACACAGCCACGAGACTTGGGGCAGAACACTTCAAATGACCCCTCGCCTGCTCTTCTTATCCTGTCTGTCTGGACTTTATCTCAATAAATGAGCAGAAGTGGGAATTCTCACTCTAGTGGAATTCCCTGTGTTATTTCATGTGTTTGGACCTAGTTACCTTTAGGCATTCCTGTCACTGGCAGTAGCCACTGCCAGCCGAGCGAGTTCCCCTCTGTTTTCAGAAGTTACTCTCCACTTCAGGCATCATCACAGACCTCCCCCCTTTTGAACTCTCGGTGTGTTAGCGGCTGGGGCTGGCTTTGCCCTTTTCCCTGCCAGCCCTGCTCTAGGGCTTAAATAATGCATGATACCACGGGTACGGGAATGCCCGGTCGTGCATTTTCCATCGTGAACACGCTGTTTCCTGACTTAATTCCCATTCGCTCGGATCTGGACATTTGTGGTCCAGGCCCTGACCCAGTGCTGCTGCTGCTGTTGCAGAAAGTAGCTGAATGCAGAAGGGCTTCTAACTTCGGGGTGAAACTGTTTGTAACGAAAGAGACCCTTCAGTCCGAGAAGACTGTAGCCAGTGTTGCTGAAATTGGAAAAAGCTACAAGCTGCTTTTGCCCCTTTTGGGATCTCTGAACTCCCACTGGTCGGCTTCCCGCCACTGTCTAGCTGCCAGCCCCTGAGATTTCTCATCTGGGTGCCGGTCACCACGGCACAGAGGAACCCAGCCACCTTGGTGCTGCGGAAGGATCCAGACCCCATCTCAGCCACTCGCTAGATGTCTTGTATCTGTAAAATGGGGATATTGGTACCCCTGAACTGGGCTTTTATGAAGATTAAATGAACTAAGTGCCCAGCATGCTGGCTAGCAAAGAATACAGAGTGTGTTCTCACTGAGAGATACTGTCACTCCTGTAAAATCAAGAGAGGCACCCAAGCAGGGAGGCACTTCCTCGGCCCTGCCGTGATGTTTCTGCAGTGTGGCCTCTGTTTGCCGGGCACTGCTCTCCATAGGCAAGGCCCACCCGTGGACTATCTCCACTTGTGGCCGTGCCACCGCCCGGCCCTGGCCCTGGTCAAAGCTGTCTTTGCAGCTGGTCTTTTTGTTCTCCCCCCCGGGGTGGTCCTCTCCTTGTTCACCTTGTTTTGTCCTCTCCCACCAGGAAGCATCTCGGACAGCTCAGCCAAGCTCTTTGAGGTCCCTGACACGTGGTAACCAAGACCTGAGTGGAACAAACCGCTGGTGCTGTTGCTGAGAAGGAAAGAAGCAGCCGGCATTTTTGGAAGCCATACTGTGTTTAACTGAATCCAATGTGGTGCAGGAGGGGTTTGAAACCAAGTGTGTGTCACCTGAAAAATCCCAGTTTTTATTGTCAAGGCTGTGTTCCTTCCTCTTTAGCATCACCTGTCTGCTGGCGCTCAGCATGTCGTTGGCTGTCATGTGTGCGTGATTATCCAGGTCATTACTTGTTGCTCATGTGAAACCCTTCCTGTCATGAATCTGTGTTTAAGAATCCACCTGATGGGGAAGGTTGGCCGTGAGATTTCACAGAAAGAGCCGACACTCTTAGGTGCTGTGATCCTGATTTGGGGTTGAACTCTTTCCTGCTTTGAGAGGTTCTCATCCACCATCTCATGCTCAGTCCTGGGGGCAGCCCCAGCCTGTGGGTATGTCTCCCAGTAGAGAATTCGGTTGTGTCTGCCTGCTTTCCACCATCGCTGCCTGAAAATATGAGGCTCTCAAGCTTGTTTTCCCAGTAGGAAAATCTCTACCGCTGTCAACACCTGCCTTGACCTTCGGGGCATATTTATTTAGAGTTTTCCCCCTAAGATATGAGTTTCTCATGGTGGAGTGTACGAGTGAAAAGTTAATTTCTGTTTTCCCATGTAGCGCTGCTTTCAGTTTTCATTATCTTAGCCTGGTGTCTTCTCTGTTTGGTGGCATCTGGGGGTGAGGTGGCGTGTGTGCATGTGTGTGAAATCATGACAAATCGACACCCTGTACCAGCCCTTTCTCTGTTGAAACAGGTCACAACAGGGACAGAATCTCGTGGATCTGCTTCAGTAGATCTGCTTCATATAGATCATTGTTAGATATTTAACATTTTTTTATCGTGGAAATAAAAATGAAAAATGTATTTCCAAAAGATGAAAATTAAAGAAATTTTCATAGGATTTTGGTTTTTTCCTTTCTCTTCTTTTATAAGTGAATGACATACTTAATCTCTACATAGACATATTTCTCTCTAAAGATGACCCTTGAAAAAGCCCTGTAAGTCACTAAGCCTGTTGCTTATGGTTTTCTCTTTTTTTTTTTTTAACCTCTAACCCTTTCACCTGCCTTGATGAGTCAGATGCCTGGTGCTGGAGTGGAGCCCGTGGTAAATGGTGTAGGAGGGGCTGCATCTTTTTCTGGTGGGAAGGATCTGAGTTGTTACAGCTCTGATGAGAATCCCAGGTGTCGTGGGAATTCAGATTTGTAAAACATTTTCCCCAATTAAGGGCCTCTTAACATCTTCCCTTCCCCCTTCCCCTTGTCCCCAAAGTTACAAACCCAGACTTGGCACGAGGAGCTCCCACCCCTGCTCAACGCGGTCGCCAGGCACAGCCCAGTGGGAAAGTGTGACAGGAGGGTAAAGACAAAGGAGGGGGTTAGGGGGCGCTGCTGGACTCTCCTGAGTCATTAAAGCCTACGGGTAGAAACAGGTAGTACCTGACACTTTTTTAAAAAATTTTTTAACATCTTTATTGGAGTATAATTGCTTTACAGTGGTGTGTTAGTTTCTGCTTTATAACAAAGTGAATCAGTTATACATATACATATGTTCCCGTATCTCTTCCCGCTTGCGTCTCCCTCCCTCCCACCCTCCCTATCCCACCCCTCTAGGTGGTCACAAAGCACCGAGCTGATCTCCCTGTGCTATGCGGCTGCTTCCCACTAGCTATCTATTTTATGTTGGTAGTGTATATATGTCCATGCCACTCTCTCACTTTGTCACAGCTTACCCTTCCCACTCCCCATATCCTCAAGTCCATTCTCTAGTAGGTCTGTGTCTTTATTCCCGTCTTACCCCTAGGTTCTTCATGACCTTTTTTTTTTCTTAGATTCCATATATATATATATATATATATATATATATATATATATATATATATATATGTTAGCATACGGTATTTGTTTTTCTCTTTCTGACTTACTTCACTCTGCATGACAGACTCTAGGTCCATTCACCTCACTACAAATAACTCAATTTCGTTTCTTTTTATGGTTGAGTAATATTCCATTGTATATATGTGCCACATCTTCTTTATCCATTCATCTGTTGATGGACACTTTGGTTGCTTCCATGTCCTGGCTATTGTAAATAGAGCTGCAGTGAATATTGTGGTACATGACTCTTTTTGAATGATGGTTTTCTCAGGGTATATGCCCAGTAGTGGGATTGCTGGGTCGTATGGTAGTTCTATTTTTAGTTTTTTAAGGATCCTCCATACTGTTCTCCATAGTGGCTGTATCAATTTACATTCCCACCAACAGTGCAAGAGTGTTCCCTTTTCTTCACACCCTCTCCAGCATTTATTGTTTCTAGATTTTTTGATGATGGCCATTCCGACCGGTGTGAGATGATATCTCATTGTAGTTTTGATTTGCATTTCTCTAATGATTAATGATGTTGAGCATTCTTTCATGTGTTTGTTGGCAATCTGTATATCTTCTTTGGAGAAATGTCTATTTAGGTCTTCTGCCCATTTTTGGATTGGGTTGTTTGTTTTATTATTATTGAGTTGCATGAGCTGCTTGTAAATTTTGGAGATTAAACCTTTGTCAGTTGCTTCATTTGCAAATATTTTCTCTCATTCTGAGGGTTGTCTTTTGGTCTTGTTTATGGTTTCCTTTGCTATGCAAAAGCTTTTAAGTTTCATTAGGTCCCATTTGTTTATTTTTGTTTTTATTTACATTTCTCTAGGAGATGGGTCAAAAAGGATCTTGCTGTGATTTATGTCATAGAGTGTTCTGCCTATGGAGCTGGAAGAATCAGGCTCCCTGACTTCAGACTATACTACAAAGCTACAGTAATCAAGACAGTATGGTACTGGCACAAAAACAGAAATACAGATCAATGGAACACTATAGAAAGCCCAGAGATAAACCCACGCACATATGGTCACCTTATCTTTGATAAAGGAGGCAAGAATATACAGTGGGGAAAAGACAGCCTCTTCAATAAGTGGTGCTGGTGAAACTGGACAGGTACATGTAAAAGTATGAAATTAGAACACTCCCTAACACCATACACAAAAATAAACTCAAAATGGATTAAAGACCTAAATGTAAGGCCAGAAACTATCAAACTCTTAGAGGAAAACATAGGCCTGGCACTTCTTTTAACGGAATGAACAAGAGGGAAAACCAGGGCGAGGCTGTGATTGGTGTACATACGAAACATACATCTAGCCTAATGAGCACGCCTGGCATAGAAACGCAGAGTGTGGGGTCGTCTAAAGATCTCCACGTGTGCAGGGCCTCGGAGGGAGAGAGATTGGACCCGTCGCTCTCAGGTGTTGAGAGTTTTTCATTGTCCCCTGAAGCCCAGTTCTCCCTGCTCAAAAAGCTATACAGACACACAGGTTGCACCCCTGTCAGTACTGGTTCAGAGGGGCTTGCGGGGCTGGGGGGAGTGCTTTCTAGAAAGGGCCTCTGCCCTAGAGCCTCACTGAATGTACCTGCATTCCAGCTCCGGCTGTGTGTTCCTGGGCATTATTTACCCTCTCTGAGGCTGTTTCCTCAACCATAAAAGCAAGATAATAAAACTACCTCATAGGGTGGTTGTGAGGATTAAATGAAGTCATGTCAAACGCCCAGCACACACAAGTGCACAAAGAGTCACACTGATATTGGAAGATGATGCTTTTGATCTGAAACCCTGGTTGGAGCTGACATAGGCATGGCTGGGGAGGTGGGTGTCTGGCTTAGCATTAAATATCCAGCTGAGCCCTGGTATGTTCCCAGACCCCTATTTTCCCAACTGTATCAAATGACTTAAAGCAGGTGAACTGGGTTGACCATCTTCTTGGTACACACACACACGCACACGCACACATGCAGGCTGATGTCTCTTCTGGGCCTGAAACCGTAGGATGCTGCTTTGGATTTTTGATACGGAGACTCAGGGGCATATTATGATGATGGGGCTGTGGTTCTGGGGTTACGTAAGTACTGTAACCAAACCTGGAGGTGGGGGTGGAAGTGGGGACCTCGGTGTTTCAAGTCATTTTGTAGTTCTTTGATTTTAGAGCTGGGATGGAGATTGAGTGCTGCGGCTCTGTCCTCTTTTTTTTTAACTTTGTATTCGTCCTGTTCCCCCCCTCCAACATTTTATTATGAAAAATTTCAAACATACAAAGAAGTTGAAAGAATTGTTCAGCAAACACCCGTTTCCTCCCCACCTAGATTGTACAGCTACCATTTTGCTGTATTTGCTTTATTACATAACCATTCAGCCATCCCTCCGTCCACCCATCAATTCATCTTAGTTTTGGATGCATTTCTAAGTAATTTACAAACATCAGAGCACTCCCCCTCCCAAATCCTTGAGCATGCTTGTCATGAGCCAGAGTTTAATATGTGTTTATATTTGGGGATCACTGGGGAGAAAATTTATAGTGAAATGCTCAGATCGTAAGTGTACCATCTGATAGGTTCTAACTATTGCAACACGATCTATCAAGATACAGAACATCGGGCTTCCCTGGTGGCGCAGTGGTTGAGAGTCCGCCTGCCGGTGCAGGGGACACGGGTTCGTGCCCCGGTCCGGGAAGATCCCACATGCCGCGGAGCAGCTAGGCCCGTGAGCCATGGCTGCTGAGCCTGCGTGTCCGGAGCCTGTGCTCCGCAACGGGAGAGGCCACAACAGTGAGAGGGCTGTGTACCGCAAAAAAAAAAAAAAAGATACAGAACATCACATCACCATCACCAGAGAATATTCCCTTCTGCTTCTTTCCAGTCCACTCCTACCCACTCCCACCCCCAGAGGTTACCACTGGGCTGGATTTTTTCATCACAGATCAGTCTAACCTTTTCTAGAACTTCATGAAAGTAGAATCATGAAGTCATGCTCTTTGGTGTGAGGCCTGTTTCACTCAGCATGATGTTTTTGAGATTCATCCATGTAGCCGTGTGTATCCTTTTTTAACCACTGAGTATGCACATACTACAGTCTGTGTATCCATTCATGATGGACAGATGCTTGGGCTGTTTCCAGTTGGGGGCTATGATGAATAAAGCTTCTGTGAACATTCTAGTACAATCTTCTATTTTATTTATTTGTTTATTTATTTTTAATATTTATTTATTTATTATTTTGCCTGTGCCAGATCTTCATTGTGGCATGCGAGATCCTCGTTGTGGCATGCGGGATCTTTTTTTTTTTAGTTGCGGCATGCAGACTGTTAGTTGCAGCACGTGGGCTTCTTAGTTGCAGCACAGGAACTCTCAGTTGCAGCATGCATGTGGGATCCAGTTTCCCAGCCAGGGATCGAACCCGGGCCCCCTGCATTGGGATCAGGGAGTCTTACGCCCTGGACCACCAGGGAAGTCCCCATTCTAGTACAAGTCTTCTTGAGAACAAAAGCTTTCACTGTGGAGGATAAATACCAAGGAGTGGAATCGCTAGATAGGTATATGTTTAGTTTTATAAGAAACTTGCAGATCTTTTGCCAAAGTGGACGTATCATTTAAACTCTCACCAGTAGCTCTCACCCTTGGCAACATTTGGCGTTGTTGGTCTTTAGCCCTATAGTATATCTCCCTGCAGTTTTCATTTGCATCTCCCTGATGACTAACGATGAGGTACTTACTGGCCATTTGTGTATACTCCTCTGTGAAGTATCTGTTCAATTCTCTTGCCTGTATTTTGTCAAGTTGTTAAGTCTCTCTACTATTAAGTTGTAGATGTTTATTATGTATTCTGGACATTAGTCCTTTGTCAGATAGTTGTTTTGTAGATGTTTAGTCCCAGTCTGTGGCTTGCTTGTTTCTTTTCTTTCTTTTTTCTTTTTTTTCCAGTTTTACTGAGTTACAATTGATGAATAACATGTGTAAACTTATGGTCTCCAATGTGTTGACTTCATACACTCACACATTGCAAAATTATCACCACCACTGCCATCACATCACATGATCACCACGTCTTTTTTTTTTGTGGTGAGAACATTCAGGATCCACTGTACCAGAAACTTCTTTTTTTAATTGAATAAATTGAATGATCATTGACTTACAGTATTAAATTAGTTTCAGGTGTATAACATAGTGATTCAATATTTTTACACACTACAGAATGATCGCCATGCTAAGTCTAGTTACCATCTGTCACCACACAAATTGATTACAATAGTATTAACTATATTCCCCAGGCTATACATTACATCTCTGTGACTTTATTTTATAACTGGAAGTTTCTCCTTGTTAATCTCCCTCACCTATTTCACTCATCTTCCCAAACAACTTGTTTGCTTAACAGTATCTTTACTGGGCAGAAGTTTTTAATTTTTTTTGTGTGTGTGTGTGGTACGTGGGCCTCTCACTGTTGTGGCCTCTCCTGTTGTGGAGCACAGGCTCCGGACGCACAGTCTCAGCGGTCATGGCTCACGGGCCCAGCCGCTCCGCGGCATGTGGGATCTTCCCAGACCGGGGCACGAACCCGCGTCCCCTGCATCGGCAGGCGGACTCTCAACCACTGTGCCACCAGGGAAGCCCAGAAGTTTTAAATTTTGATGAAATCTATTTTATCAGTTTTTAAAGAAATCTCTAAGTTGTGAAGATATTCTTTTGCTTTTCTTCTAGAAGTTTTGTAGTTCTAATGTTTATGTTTAATTCTACTTTCCGTCTTGAATGAATTTTTTGGTATATGGTGTGAGATGGGAGTTCAGGTTCCCTAATTCCATGTGAACATCCAGTTATTCCAGCACCATTTGTGGAGAAGACCTTTCCAGTTGAATTGCTTTGGTGCCTTGCTCAAAAATCTGTCGGTCTGATAACAAGTGTGGGTCTTGAGTGTGTGTTTTAAAAGTGTCCTGTTATTACTGCCGATAAGAACAGCAGCACAGAGAGGATCTCACCATTCCTGCGTGTGCAGTTCCCACTTAGACAATTTTGCAGCCCTTCTCTTGATGAGGAGAGGAAAATGCTATGACCCTGGGTTACTGCTGAGGCCAGGCCACTCTCTCCTGACCTGGGAAGCTAGTGCTCATTGAAAATAGTGCCATCTTTTTTAATGCTTTTTTTTTTTTTAATCTCATGACTTAAGTTTCATAACTTCAATTGAAATCTTTTTTTTCCCCAAATGATTCATGGAGTAAATCTCTGCATCTGATTTTGTCGAGGAGGAGAAATAGAATACCTGAAGGCCAGTTCGTGTTTCTCCTGCTGAGCCATGCTCTCTTCCAAGTTGTCTGGTCCCTGCGGAAAGCAGTTCAGTTTGTCCTCAGCCACTTGCCCATTTCTGCCTCGGCCTCCTGCTTTTTCCGGTCATGTCGTGAACCTGAACTTGATAAAGCTCTTGGTGTGGCTGGGCCTGGTGACAACATCCAGCGGCTGGGAGGTGTTTTTAAAATTGAAATGTTTTAGATAAGATAATCCCATTGAAAAAGAAAGGACCCCAAAAAGGAGCCCCCTTTTTTTCTTTCTTTTTTTGGGAGTGGGGGCATGGACCTTAATCTGTGTTTCATGAGAAAAGAGATTGAATCCCCATGTCTATTTTTCTTAAGTGAGAACATAGGGAGATATTGGGCCAGATAGCTTGAAGGCAGAGTACCTTGCCTGGTATGCAAATTGTGGATTTGTGCAGAACCCTGGGTGGTGGGAAGCCTCATGCACCCACGCCTGACTTGTGAGACTTGGGTGGAAAGTCTTACATATTTCTGAGACCAGCTGGAGAACTAGCTACCTGCCTTCTGACGCTTACCTCCTCCCCCAGGAGGATGGGTGGGGGCCAGTAGTCCCCCGCCCGGTTGCCTTGCAGGTGCCTCAAGCCCAGACGGTGGAATCTTCCTTACTGGCAATGGCCAGACCACTGGAAACACTTGGCTGAAAATGGTTCCCTCCCACGTTCCAGCTGGTGAGGAGAGTAAAATCTCTTTGCACATCTCCCCTCTGTGCACTGCAGTCCAGTTGCCCCGATGTCATTACCAATACCCAGAATCTGGGAATTCAGAGTCGTTCATTTTACTCAGGAAGGACTAATCCTACCCAAGAGGCGGCCCTCCATTTGTTGAATGGGGTAAAAATTAAACAGCATCTTGGAGCGCTGTGCCTACAAGTTACCTTGACAAATGATCGTGACTCGGAAGGTTAGTCTTCTGCCCACTTTTGAAGGCTGGGTCTAAGTGGGGAAAAAATGGAGTGTCCTTTGGGTGTTTGGGTTGTTTTCACAGCCCCGGAATTCTCCATCGTCCAGGTGACTTCATGTTCCTCCGGGTGTGTGTGAATCACCAGGCACTTGGCGTCCTGATGGATGCCTGATAGGAGCACCCCACCTTACGGAGCCTCAGAGCCCTCATTGTCTCCCTTTTCCATCCTCTCATGCCCAGTCAGGCTCTAAAAGAGTTTCCATTAATAACAGGCGTTGAGGAAACCACACATTAGAGACAGCCTGCTCGGGCGCATGGTGTCTGCTCTCTGCGATCGCACTGCCACTCGCCAGCTGTGTGAGCCCGAGGATGCTGGCTGAGTTCCTGGTGAGTCAGACCAGACCCCTGCCTGCTCCTCACTGGGTCACCGCGAGCTGCTGAGAGATGACAGGGAGTGACCGCTCACCATGGTCTCCCCCCACCCCACCCCATTCACTGCCATTGTTCAATTTCACTATGAAAAACCAAGAGTCTCTGGAAGACACCCACCCTCTGCTCTCTAGAACTTTCCACTTTAAACTCCCCCTGCAGTATTCAACCCTTGCTTTTTGAAAGTAAACCTTCTTCTCTACTGCACTGTGTGTGTTTTTCTGTAATTGATCATGGGAAATGTATATTGGGTGTACTCTTATTCTACACACTTCACAACTTTTCAGTGGGTAGGTACTCTCATCCCCACTTGAAGATAAAACTGAGACTCAGGTGGGTTCAGTCACTTGCCCTGGAGGTCACAGTCAGTGGCAGAGCTGGAATTCAAACCCCAGGATGTCTGACTACAATGCCGACATGCCTAACCACGACCTGATACCACCATATGTCCACATGAAGGCCGTGGCCTGGAGGGGAGACACAGAGATGGCAGCGGTGGGGTCAGAATGGCCGTCATTAGAAAGCCTACAAATATCAAATGCTGGAGAGGGTGTGGAGAAAAGGGAACCCTCCTACACTGTTGGTGGGAATGTAAGTTGGTGCAGCCAGTATGAAAAACAATGTGGAGGTTCCTCAGGAAACTAAAAATAGAATTACCATATGATCAAGCAATCCCACTCCTGGGCATATACCCAGACAAAACTATAATTCAAAAAGATACATGCACGCTTATGTTCACAGCAGCACTATCTACAACAGCCAAGACATGGAAGCAACCAAAATGTCCATCGACAGATGAATGGATAAAGAAGATGTGGTACATGTATACAATGGAACACCACTCAGCCATAAAAAAAAAAAAGTGAAATAATGCCATTTGCAGCAACATGGATGGACCTAGAGATTATCATACTAAGTGAAGTAAGCCAGAAAGAGACAGACATATACCATATGATATCACTTATATGTGGAATCTAAAATACAACTCAAGTGAACCTATCTACAAAGCAGAAACAGAATCACAGACATAGAGAACAGACTGGTGGTTACCAAGGGGGAGGAGAGTTGGGGAGGGAAGGATTGGCAGTGTGGGATTAGCAGATGTAAACTATTATATATAGGATGGGTAAACAAGAAGATCCTACTGTATAGCACAGGGAACTATATTCAATATCCTGTGATAAACCATAATGGAAAAGAATATTTAAAAACAAAAAAAAAAGGGCTTCCCTGGTGGCGCAGTGGTTGAGAGTCTGCCTGCCGATACAGGGGACGCGGGTTCGGGCCCCGGTCCGGGAAGATCCCACATGCCGCGGAGCGGCTGGGCCCGTGAGCCATGGCCGCTGAGCCTGCGCGTCCGGAGCCTGTGCTCCGCAACGGGAGAGGCCACAACAGTGAGAGGCCCTCGTACCGCAAAAAAAAAAAAAAAAAAAAAAGAGGGAGACGGCAGTTGTGGAAGTGCTGAGGGATCCGGGTGGCCAGAATCCCTTTGCACACCCGAGTCTCATCTGGGCACAAAGGCTCTTGATATGTATGGCCGAATTGCTTTCCAATTTACACTCCTGCCAAAGGACTACAGCAGCAGCGTCCAGAAAGCCCTCGCCCTTCTCGTGAGCCAGCGAATCATTTCACTCACAGAGGAGTCCACAGAGCCGTGAAGAGACACGCCCGGGTCTTTGAAGCTCCCTGTTCCCAGCAGCATCAGCATCCCCTGGGAACTTGCTCGAAATGCAAATGTTGAGGCCTCGCCCCAGTCCTACTGAGTCAGGAACTCCAGGGGTGGGGACCAGCAGTCTGGAAACAAGCCCTTCAGGTGTTTCTGGTGCCTGCCCAGGTCTGGGAGCCACTGATCTTGAGGAAGCTGCCTCAGCTGAAGGGGAAAGGAACATAATTGTTGATAAAGCAAACCTGTGCCGGCTGGGGCACAGCCCAGGGCGAGGTCATGCCCATCTCTAGTTCACCTGAAGTGTCGATACCTCTTAGCTCCTTTGTATCTTTACTTTGGATAATTGGGACCATGTGGAAAATGTCACTCTTTCATGTGAAGGGTGTAGCTCTGGTAGACACTTCTTATTCAGACTTAGAGGTTTATTATGTGCCAGGCACGGTATTATTATCCCCTTTGTTCCCTCGGGAGGGGAAAGGGAAGCTTAGAGCAGTTTAGAAACTTCCTAAGGTCACACAGCTAATAAGTGACAGCCCTGAAATTGGAACCCCGTCCGTCTGCCAGAGCCTGGGCTCTGAGCGGCCAGTGGGGATACTTACATAACGTGGGAGCCTTTCAAATGATTGGGTTTGTTGCTGTTGTTCTGGAATGTTCTGAAGCTTGGTCTCCAGTACCTCGAGAAGTGGCTTTCTCCTGCATCTTCTAACCTCAGACCCTGACAAGCCAAAGCAGGTCTTGGGCACACATAGCTCCTGCCTGGTTGACAGTCCCTAGCACGTTAATGAGGTGACCTCTTAACTTTGTGTGTGTGTGTGTGTGTGTAGGAAGATCTAGCATTCCAATTTCGTTTATTTATATAATAATTTTCAGAATTTATTACATTATATACATAAAACAATAAATTGACATGGACATTTTTTGTGCATAAGGTATTGTTTTCTTTATGTTTCCCACCACCACTGTATAATGTTGCTTTAATTGTCTTTCATCTACTTATACTTATTTCCTTCCCACATGTCAGTAAGATACACCTCCACTTGTTATAATTCGACTCGTAGGAATTGCTTCTGGAGTGTTCAGACTCCAGGCATCCCCTGCCAGGTAAGTGTGTCAGTGTGTGTCACTTGCCCGTGACACTTATTGTGGTGAGTTCTCAAATCCTGTCTCAAAGGACATGTGGGGGCCAGAGGCACTTGGCAGGGCGGGGGCTCTGAGGGGACAGGGACACCGAAGCTGGGCCTGGGTGGCTCCTCTGCTCCCACTGTCTCACTCAGGGGTGAGCCTACAGTTTGGGATTCACGCTGGCACCTGGCTACACCTGGGGCTCCTTGGCTCAGCGTGTGGGCCATGGCGGCGGGTGTGCCAGCTGCCAGATTGGACGAGGTGGGCCTGGCTCTTGCCACCCCAGAGGGTTCCCTGCAGAGCCTCGGGGGGGGGCCTGCGATCACGAGAGGCTCCAGATATTCCCTTTTGGGGCTGCGGAAGGGAGGCCAAACGAAATGTGAAGAGGTGTCTGAAAGCCCCGAGGAAACCGGTAGGCCTTTCCAGAAGTTCTATTTGTGGTAAGAAACCTTGGCATGGGGCAGCCGGCTCGACTGTAAAAATAGACCGAGGTGCTGAGAAACGGCTCAATTCTGGAAGCCAATGCCCCTCTGCAGAGGAAGAGAGCTTGAGCAAGAGTAGGGGAGGCTCTGCCCCTCTCTGCTGCTTCCCTCTGAACCCCAGCACCAAAAAGAGAGAGAGAGACAAAAGCTAAACAGTTTGAAATGAACTCTTGAGTATCGCCATGTCTTTCCTGTCATAAATGGGGCCCCTGGAAACACAGGGCGAAAGGAGGGTTTCATACAAGTGCCTGGAAACCAAATGGGGCCACAGTCCATGTCTGCCAGGACCGGGCTCGCCATCACTGTGTTCTTTCTCTCCTTTGCCTCTAAATGAGTGAGATGACTGAAAAAACAGGGTCCAGGGACTTCCCTGGCGGTCCGGTGGTTAAGACTCTGCACTTCCACTGCAGGGGGTCACAGGTTCGATCCCTGGTCGGGGAACTAAGGTCCCACATGCCCCGCGGAGTGGCAAAAAATGAAAAAGAAAAGAAAGGGAGAGAGGGAGGGAGGGAGGACGGAAGGAAGGAAGGCAGAAAATGGGGTCCAACGTGCAGCAGCAGGAGGGAGTGTGGCTAGACAGAAAATGTAGACCCGGAAGGGAGCAAAGATAGGACCCCTGAGAATGGCTGGTCAGGAGACCCTCCTTTACTACACCAGGCTGACAGCCTAATGAGGGGTTAAGATGCAACCATGAAAGGAGAAAAAGAGACAAAGACTCCTGAGGTCCTCCCCTGACTCTGGAGGTCTGCCATTGCCCTGTCTGTTCCGGGGCTCATGTCGCTCCCCTCTTGGGCACAAACTTCCACTCTCTTAGGAGGGCTGCCCTTGCCTCTCCGCAGCAGTGAGAGGACAGTAACCACCAGCTGCAGACGTCCATCCGATTCCTGACATCACGGTGGAAACAAGCCTGAAGGCGCTCTGGGTGGTCCTGAGTAACCCCACCACATTTTCCAGTACTCCTGGCCACGTTAAGGCTGCTATGAACAGACGTAAATGTACAGAGTCACCGACAGAGTTATGCTTCTTGGAAAGTGTTGCTTTATCTTATGGCCTGAGAAAAGGAGCTTATACCCCATGTATCCTCGACTGGAACTGGGATACGTCAATCAAATCCGCTTGCCACTCCTCCCCCAGAGATGGGTGGGGTCTGCACCGCCCTCCCTTTTCTCTTTTCAGCCAATAACTGTCAACGTCCAGCTGCGGCTTTGCACTCAGCTGCCACTCAGCCTGTTGGAGTTGAAAGGTCAAATGTCATCTGGAATTAGCAGCCCGGCTTACCAGCAGCTCTTCTGTCTTCGGAGAACACGAGGGCAGCTCTCAGAGGGCTTAGGCAGGGACTAGAGCGGGAATTCCCTCTCTGCCAACGGAGGAAGTTCACCCATCCTGGAGGGAAAATGGCAGGATCTGCCCCAGGACCTTTATAGCTGGTTGAGATCCCCATTCAAACAAAGCAGGTGGGAGAATGAGGGAGGTTGTCAGGAAGACAGAAAGAAAGCAGGACAGAGAGTACTGAGGGGGAAGGAGCCCCCAGCCAGGATCAGGAGGGCCAGTGCAGTGAGAGATCCACCTGCAAGCTGGATTCAGTAGGGCACTTGGTTTTGCACGCATGCACAGAAAAACCTTCATCCACATACAACTTTGGACTGAGTAAAAACGGGTTCCTTTTTTTCCGGAAGCATCCCGTTTCTTTGAGCCGAGTTTGTCCAATCATGTAATTCTGGTAGGGCCCTACCATTCACAGCACCCCGCCCTCCTCCGCAGGAGGTGGGCACATGACTCAGGCCCAGCCAATCAGAGTGCTCCCTCGCCCTGGGATGGGCCAATCACTTCCTAGGCAGATGGAGTCGCAGGTATCTCGTGCCTGTTTTGGGCGCGGCACTGGAAGCACGTGGTCTGGGGTTGCAGGCAGTAGACCTTCTCCCAACCACATTGAGAACCCACTTATGAGAGACGGATGAACCAGTTTGAGCGAGCACATGGACGGCAGCCCTGGAGTCCGGGATCCATTTGTGCCCAGTGCCAGATACACCCCATCCTTTTCCGGTAAGTAAATCAATAAACCATCTCTATCTTGGTCTGTTACATTTTTGGCTTGCCACCACGAAATCCCTGACTACTACAAGGAATATTTGGGTACAGGAAGGACCCTACAGTCTGTGAAAGAGCTTGCTGGTATGTAGTTATTGTAGCCTTGCGCCAAGAGTAAAACAGAAATGTTTAGCTTAACTTGAGAAAGTCGAGTGTCTCCAGCCCCTTGAGGAGCACCTTTTGACCTTAGTGTTCTGTCTGCAGCTACTGCTATAGGTCAGGGTGAGGGAATGAAAGCAGAAAGAAGTACCTCACCCGCGAAAAGGCCACACAGACGTTGAACTGACGAGCATCACTTAACCACCAGCGGAAGGCTGCTTTCTCTGGCAGGTCCTGGGGTTTGAAATGGAGTTCCCTGGTTAGGGGATGGCCCGTCTTTGCCAGAGCTTTCCCTCATACTCTCGTGGGGGTCTGATTAGGCTCTTCTCCACAGGGAGGTGGCTTTGTGCCTGAAGGCATCCGTCTGTCTGACCCTGCTCTGAGAGGGCGTTAACCAAACTCTGCCCGTAGCCTGGGGCAGCGGGCCTTCAAACACAGACCATCTGTTGTGCAGACCTTTCACTCTTTCAGTCCAGCCTTCCCTATCACTTCTGAAATTGGGCACGTTTCCCAAACTGACAATTGCCCGGTCCACAGTGTTCCTTGCTGAGTGTCCCTACAGGAGAGACAGGGAACACACTGGATAAAAACAGCAATCTTTACTCCCTGCCCTAGTAAAAGGACTGTTTTGCCAGGCTGCTATACATGCCATTCGTGTCTTCCATTTGATTTCACATGATGAAAATTGTCTAGAAGATGGGCAGGAACTCTAGATGATCTCTTTCTAGAAGCATTGGAAGAAGGATGTTTTGTAATGAAGCAAATTGGAAGTCAAGCCCAGGCTTAACCACTTACTTGCTTTTGACCTTGGATAAGTTCTGTGGACCTATGAACCTCAGTTTTCTGCTCCATACTGTGGGAATAATAATACTGCAGTGTTTAAGACTGGGTTGAGTTGTGAGTGACAGAGTTCTGAACTCGGTAGCTTAAAACACTCATGTAAAATACTCCTGTGGATGGTGGTTGCCAGGGACTGAGGGAAGGCGAGAATGGGGAGTTATTGTTTAATAGGTATAGTTTCAGATTTACAAGAGGAAATGAGTTATGGTTGCACAACAGTGTAAATGTATTTAATACTACTGAACTGTACCCATAAAATGGCTAAGATGGTAAATTTTTTGTTATGTGTATTTTAACTAAAAAAGTAAAATAAAATAATTTTTTAAATGTTTAAATAAAACTTAAACATTTTATTTACAATAAAATGTTGAAATAAAATTTAAAAAAAGGATTCACTTTGTTATACAGCAGAAACTAACACACCATTGTAAATCAATTATACTCCAATAAAAATGTTAAAAAGAAAAAGATGGATTAACCACCTGCTCCCCACCCCAAATTACAAGACTCCCAAGGCAGGCAGTCGGGGCTGCTTGGATGAGTCTATGAAGTCATCACAGACAGGCTCCTTCAGTTTTCCCACACTAGCTTCCATTTCAAAGGTCACCTCATAGTCCAAACTAGCTGCTAGAGCTCCAGCCATTATGTTCCAGATTACAAGAAAGAAGAGCTACATTCTGACTCCCTTTTTAGGAGCCTTCCCTAAAATCCACAACAAAACTGCTTATATTTCATTGGCTAGAATTTAGTCACATGGGCATGTCTGGCTTCAAAGGAGTTTGGGAAAGGTAGGCCTGCTTCCTGGTGTTAACTCCCTTGTGTAATTCCCTCCCCTTGAGTGTGGGCCAGGCCTAGTAACTTTCTTCTAATCAATAGGATATGGAAAAAGTGATAGGATGTCACTTCTGAGATTAGGTTACAAAGAGATGGTGACCACTGTCTTGGTGCCCTCTCTTGCTCTTTTGCTCTGAGGAAAGTCAGTGCCATGTTGTGAGCTGCCTTGTGCAGAGACCCCCGAGATAAGTAACATGTCTCTGGTCAAAAGCTAGTGAAGACTTGTGGCCCTCAGTCCAGCAGCCTCATGAGTGAGCTTGGAAGAACAGTCTCCCCCAGTCTGAGCCTTCAGATGCCTGCAGTCCCAGCGGATATCTTGACTGCAATCTCTTGAGAGACCTGATCCAGAAAACCCACAAAAC
The DNA here is from genome assembly GCF_964270905.1 of Leucopleurus acutus. Lineage (NCBI taxonomy): Eukaryota > Metazoa > Chordata > Mammalia > Artiodactyla > Delphinidae > Leucopleurus > Leucopleurus acutus. Next base: position 26,788,401 of record NC_139158.1, read on the forward strand.
TGACCCACAGAAACTGTGAGATAATAAACGTTTGTTGTTTTCAGCTAAGTTTTGGGCTTATTTGTTACACAGCACTAACTAACTAATATAGTTTTCCAGGTGGACACATTCCTTCTTCTTAGTAAGAAGGAAGGGGAAGATGGAATTGGGAGGCAAACAACAGTCACTGTCACCTGTACCTACCTCACAGGACTGTTGTGAGGATGAAGTGAGTTAAGTCTCACTTAACTCTCACTTAAGTTAAGTGCGCACCTGCAATCTGCCAGCACTCAGGAAGTGCCTAAGGAGAGGTGGTTGGTGAAGGGCCACCAGCCAGGGTCTATTTCCCAGGCTTCTCACCAAGCTCTTGTAGGAGACACAGCTGTGCTGTGTCTAATATGTGATTTTCCCGGGCTCCCTCTCCCCTTTCAGACAGTTCAGACCCCCTCTGCAGATCCAACCAGTAGAATGACTACTCCTACAAAACCAAAGATCCCCAAGCCAGCTGGTGGGCTCACAGTGAGATTTTAGAGGGAAAGGGGCTGAGAGCCCCTGGAATCCAGTTCCCTCCGCATTTACAGTTTGAACCAGATGCTTGAGATAATTCAGCCTCAAGGCAGAAGTGGAAGCTGGACGCCCCCGCCCCAGCAAGGAGAGATACCCCAGGTCTCTGCTCCACCTTCTTTTGCACCACTGTTGCTGAGGCAGAACCCAGAATTTGGAACATTTAGAGAGTTTCCTGTAAAAAGATTGTACTAGTTCAACCGAATTATCTCTCCCCAAGAGGAGTTGAGGTCAGGTGTATGAGGTAGTTTTGAGTGAATGAGTGTCATATTTCTTTCTAGTTTTCCTTTAGGCAATTGGAAGTGATTCCTCTTGTCTGTCTAGAGAGACCTGAAGTCCTTGGAGTCCCCCAAGAGCCTGTCCTTTGTGGGTGTAACTGGGAGAAAAATCTAGAGACTGATCCCCTGGGTCCCACAGTAATGTGTGCACCTAAATGAGGCATGAATTGTCTCCCCTTTGTGTGATCACCCTTCTCCCAGGACGCAGGGACTTTGTCACCCTGGAAGAATGTGTACTCACGAATCATTTCACATATAATGAACTCCCACTTTTTCAGAACAGGTTGAGACCAAGGGCTTTCAGTGAAAACAACTGTTCTGTGGAGGGAAAAAAGCTAATAATAAGTCCCAAGACTTTTTTTTCTTAATCTCCTTCTATCATGATGGGAAGTAAAATGTACCAGTATTCTTGCTCCTGATTTTTATTAGTGAGCTAGGATATACGAGAACTTAATAAAATATTCACAGAAGGCTTAGCTGCATTATTAAAAGCCTTCTTTCCCAGGCCTTTGAATTTTGTAAAAGCAGCAATTTCTTTAAAATCAGTGAGTGTGAGCGGAAACGGATGCTCATGTGGGGTATTACTCTTCTTTAATGCTGGGTTAACATGCTTTTAATAAATTTAAAAAATTGATTCTCATAAGTTTCTAGCATGAAGTTGCAGGTGCTTGTCAGGGTCCTGCTTGTAAAATGCAAAGGAACCCAACCAATGTCAGAGCTGTATGAGCAGAGACTGCTCCCTAACGTCCCCGGGAGCACCTAACTTGAAAAGTCCAACGTGACCTGGAGGGATAAAGCACGAGAGGATAAGCACTCTCATTTAGAAAGTTGTCGCAACAAAATGATGCACAGAGAGTTCGAATGCCCTCCCTTGAAAGGGAAAGCCAACCGAGCTGTGCGAGCGTTGTGTGTGTGTGTGTGTGTGTGTGTGTGTGCACGTGCACATGTGTGAAAAGGTGGGGCTTTGGGTGGGAGAAGAGTGTTAAGGAGGAAATTCATACTTTTATTCTGATAAGGAGCATTTATTACACAGTCGGGAGCTGGTATGTGTCCTGCTTAAGACTTCATGATGAGTAGTTGATAGCTGTTTAACTTAGTGACCGAGTTAGGACTGGTACCTGTTTTTCTTTACACCCCGCTCTGCCATTATATTCTCTATTAGTAATCTGATATGCTCAAAAGATAGAGTGAGTTGACTGCTTGCTAACAATGGGCCTCTTTCAGGTAGTGTCATCCACAGGAAACATTACCATTGGGTTTTTGTGACCCTGGCATCAGTATTTAGCTGGTGGCAACTCCCTGACATTCACCTTTGCAGACTTTAGGGGGTGGCCTTGTAAACCCAGAGCTAAAACTGCATGTACAAAGGTCCCTGGTCAAAGTGTGTCTGTGTGGGGACCCAGCACACACCAGGATTCATTGGGTTTGGCTTCCCTGTCTGGGCACATGGCTCTCAGTCTCACTGGCGATCATGTGTTTGCAGTGAACCATGAATATTTTCCTCTCTTATGTCTTCAGAATACGAGAGTCAGCCTCAGCTGGAGAGTAACCAGGGTCTGGATGGATGGCTGTCTCGGGCTGGACGGGGCAATCCAGGTCAGGGAGACCTCTGGTTCATGGGGTGGGTCACAGGATTTGCTGTGTGAAGCTGGAGGAAAAACCTGGACCCTGAAGAGGCTTCTATGGGAAGGCACCAGCTGGGGTCTGCAGGAGGAAGGGGGTAGCCACGGCATGTGGTTACTAAAAGCAATGACACACAGGAAGTGAGTGATTATGAGTAGACTGTTTGGTCATCAAGTCAGTGGCCCAAGGAGAGAGGTTAGTGATGGGCCGTGTCTGGGACTCACCAGGGCATCTTTACATTTTTCTCCTTACACATTTGGAGGAAAACTTGTTGATTTTTTTTCTGTCATATGCTCAGCACTCCCAGAGATTTTTCATCCCAGGAGGCCGTGCTGGTGTTTTAGCAAACTAGGACTTCTCACCTGAAGCTTATAAAGCACTAGATGGAATCCTAACAGCGATAAGGGCAGGCACTAATGCAGCCATGCTGTGAGCCGGGGATTGTTCTGAGTGCTTTGTGTGTGTTTAAGAGCTGACTCCTGGCTGAGAACAGGCAGAGGGGAGGGTCCAGAGGCTGGGCTGGAAGTAGCCAGGAAGCCTTCCCGGTGGGATTCCCTAGTATTAGTTAGATGAATGAGTTTTACTCCACAAACATGGGTTTTTAAAATGACAGAATCCTTAAAAAAATTTTTTAATTAGAAAAAATTTTTTTTACTTTAGAAAATTTTCCAGTTTTATTGACATGTAATTGACACATAACATTGTGTAAGCTTAAAGTGTACAACGTTGACTTGATACACTTATATTGCAGAATGATTATACCATCATAGTATTAGCTAACCCCTGCATCACATCGCATAATTACCATCTCTTTTTTGTGGTGAGAATATTTAAGATTTTCTCTCTTAGCAACTTACAAGTATATAACACAGCATTGTTAACTATAATCACCATACTGTACATTAGATCCCCAGAACTTACTCATCTTATAACTGGAAGCATAACTTTTGACCATCTCCCCATTTCCCCCACCTCCCAGCCCCTGGTAATCACAATTCTTACCCTCTGTTTCAATGAGTTCGGCTTTGTTAGATTCCACATGTAAGTGATATCGTGAAGTATCTGTTTTCCTCTGTCTGACTTATTTCACTGAGCATAATGCCCTCAAGTTTCATCCATGTTGTGACAAATGGCAGGATTTCCTTATTTCTCATGGTTGGATCATGTTCCATTGTATATATAGATATATAAACCAAATCATCTTTTTCCATTCATCTGTTGACGGATGCTTCCGTTTTTTCCATATCTTGGCAATTATGACTAATGCTCTGATGAACATGGGAGGGCAGATGTTTTCATTTCTTTTGAAGTGAGATTGCTGGATCGTGTGGTAGTTCTATTCTTAATTTTTTGAGGAGCCTCCATACTGTTTTCCATGGTGGCTGCGCCAATTTACATTCCCACCAACAGCGCATGAGGGTTCCCTGTTCTCCGCGTCCTCCCCAACACTTGTTATCTCTTACATTTTTGATGATATCCATCCTAACAGGCGTAAGGTGATATCTCATTGTGGTTTTGATTTGCATTTCCCTGATGATGAGTGATGTTGAGCACCTTTTCATGTACCTGTGACCTTTTGAATGTCTTCTTTGGAAAAATGTCTCTTCAGTTCCTCCACCCATTTTTAAAAAAATATTTATTTATTTATTTGGCTGCACTGGGTCTTAGTTGTGGCACGTGGGATCTTTAGTTGAGGGATGCGGGATCTAGTTCCCTGACCAGGGATCAAACCTGGGCCTCCTGCCTTGGGAACACAGAGTCTTAACCACTGGACCACCAGGGAAGTCCCCTTCACCCATTTTAAAATCAAATTGTTTTTCACTTGTTTTACTATTGAGTTGTATGAGTTTGTATATGTTTTGGATATTAACCACTTATCAGATCTATCATCTGCAACTATTTTCTCCCATTTCATAGGTTGTCTTTTCCTTTGTTCATCTTTCTTTTGGTATGCAGAAGCTTTTTAGTGTGATGTAGTCCTACTTAACTAATTTTTGCTTTTCTTGCTTGTGCTTTTAGTATCATTTCCAAAGAAGTCATTGCCGAGAACAATGATAATTGCCAAGAACAAACTCCTTTTCAAGGAGTTTTTCCCTATGTTTTCCTGTAGGAATTTTATGGTTTCAGTTCTTATGTTTGTCTTTAATCCATTTAGAGTTAAGTTTTGTGAGTAAGATAAGGATCCAATTGCATTCTTTTGCATATGGTTATCCAGTTTTCCCAACACCATTTGTTGAAGAGATTATCCTTTCCCCATTGAGTAGTCTTGTCAAATATATGAGAGGGTTTTTTATTTCTGGGCTCTTGATTCTGTTGCATTGGTCTATGTGTCTCTTTTTTGCCAGCACCATACTGTTTTGATACTATAGCTTTGTAATATAGTTTGAAATCAGGAAGTGTTATGCTTCCAGCTTTGTTCTTCCTTCTCAGGATTGCTTTGGCTATTTGGGGTCTTTTGTGGTTCCATACAAATTTTAGGACCTTTTTCTTCTAGGAGGCCAGGAGGCCAGGCAGACTACAACATCAAGTGCCACTGCAGCATCCTTCACCATCATCTCCTGGCCGGGCCACTGGGGTCCTTAATTGCTCCACCTCTTCCTGCCCAGGTTCACCTACCTTCACCCCAGCATAGGCTGAGGAAGTGGAGTGGGTGAGGGTGTTTCAGCACTTGGGGCCCAGGCCCTGCCCCACCTTCCAGGCATGGTATAGGTGGGTCCCCTGCCTCGGGGGGAGGTCTCTACTGGGTTGAATAGTATGCCTGCCAAATTCGTGTCCACTCAGAACCTATGAACATGACCTTATTTGGAAATAGGGTCTTTGCAGATGTAATCAGGTTACGGTGAGGTCATACTGGATTAATACAGGCCCTAAATCCAATATCCAGTGTCTTTATGTGAAAAGGGAAATTTGGACACAGATGCACACAGGGAGAAGGCCGTGTGATGAAGGAGGGAGAGACTGGAGTGAGGCTGCCACAAGCCAAGGACACCAAGCATTGCCAGCAGCGCCAGAAGCTGGGAAGAGGCAAGGAAGGATTCTCTCCTATGGCTTTCAGAGGGAGCGTGGCCCTGCCGACACCTTGATTTTGGACTTCTAGCCTCCAGAGTTGTGATAGAATAAGCTTCCGTTATTATAAGCTGCCCAGTTTGTGATACTTTGTTACAGTAGCGGGAATCTAACACAGGGCCCTCCTGAGCCTACAGCATTCTTGTCCCCCCCCAAGGACTTCAAATGGGAAACTGGCCCCCTCCCAGGAGGAGAAGGAATTCTCGGCTGATGAAAGACTTTAGCAGAAAAGGCCACATTGTGTTTGCAGCTGGGACCACTTCAAAGGGAAGGCCCTTCCCCAGCCCCGAAGCCCAGCCTCTCCTCTCCCTCAGGACATCAGTGGTCAGCATGGTCCTCACTCCCCTCCTCTCCAGCTGCTCCAAGATCGAAAGCCCAGAGAGGGCTCGACTGAGCCAGTGACCTTGGTCAGCTAGAGCTACGGTGACCAACGGGTCCCTGTGTGCCCAGGACTGTCTGGTTTTAGCACTGAAAACTCTGCATCCCGGGAACCCCTTGTTCTGGGCAAGCCAGGAAGGGTGGTGCCTCTTGATAGGGTTGGGGTTGGTTTTAGCTCTTTGGGAGCAGGGGGACTGTGTCTTTTGTGCCCATAGGCATTTTTTTTTTTTAAAAATCTTTTTGATGTGGACCATTTTTAAAGTCTTTATTGAACTTGTTACAATATTGCTTCTGTTTTATGTTTTCATTTTTTGGCCCCAAGGCATGTGGGATCTTATCTCCCTGATCAGGGATCAAACCCCCTGCACTGGAAGGCAAAGTCTTAACCACTGGATCACCAGGGAAGTCCCAACCCATAGGCATGTTTTTAAGCCTTAATCGTGTGCAGATTTGTGCCTGGTGCTTTACGAACTATCTGATCCTCATAACACACCCGTGGCGGGGGGCGCATGCTACAGTTGTCCGCGCTTTATAAGCTGAGGCTCCCAGAGAGGGTAAGTCCCAGGCGTGTAGACGGCAGGTCCTACGCCAGCTGCACCAGTATGGCCGGCGGCTTCCCTGTTCCGTGCTCTCTCCGCGGCAGTGGACTCACCTTGGAGGGGGTGCCAGTGGGAAAGGCTGACCCCTGCACACCCCCTCACCTGCCGGATCAGGGTTCCCTGCAGATTGGAGCAGCATCTCCCTTTAACGTCGCCCTTGCCTGGCCCCTGCTCAGGATCCCACCTGAGGCTCCCGAGCGGCATTGCCGAGCAGTTAGCAGCAAGGACTCGGGGCGCTTACTGCTTGGGTTTAAGTTCAGATCGGCCGCCTGCTGTCTATGTGACCTTGGGCAAGGCGCTGCTCTGGGCCTCAGATTCCTTGTCTAAAAGATGGGGGGGTAACGATAGTATCCTCCTTGCAAGGCCGCGTGGGGTTATAGCACAGGTGTCAGGGTTCTTGTTAAGAGGTTATGAGCTGAGAGGTCCTTGGGTCCCGGAGTCAGAGGGAGCCAGGTGCAAACAGCAGTGACCTCGGGCAGCACTTCACCCTGAACTTGAGCCTCCCATTTGTAAGATGGGGGTCAGGCAGCACTTTCCCCATAGGACAGATGTGAAGACGAAAGGGGACAGGCTGTTGCAGGTGACCCCAGCCAGCTCCAGGGTGAGCATCCGTCAAGTGTTCATCGGATTGACACACAGGCTCGGGCCAAGCCTGTGATTAATTTAAACTGTGGGCAAAGTTCCCACAACCTTTTTTCTTCTGGTCCTTCAGTGGCCCCGCTGCACATGTTCTGAAGTGTCCCCAAACTTGTAAGGGGGCCAGTGCTGAGTGGCACTGAGTGGGTTGAGCGTGGGACACTCCCACTAAAGAGTCATTGGAAGGGCCAGGTGGGAGGAAGGGGCAGGGGGTCAGGAGGCCCAGGGGCTCGGCTTCATCTGACCTCACGCAGCCTTAACTTCTCAGGCCTCAGTTCCCCATCTGCAAAATGGACGGCACTTGGGGTTTGGCACCTGGGGCTTGGACTGGAGATGGTTTCACCAGCCATTCCCCAGGGTGACTGGCAGGGTAAGTAATCTTCAATATTCATCATTCCCTCGACCAGGGCAGGGTCCCCCGCTGAGAAGGACCCCACGCTGGATTGAATGCTCTGCTGTCACCAACCTTGGAATTCATAATGTTTCGAACAAGGAACCCTGCATTTTCATTTTTCGCTGGTCTTCACAAATTACAGAGCCAGTCCTGCCTTTGACAAATCTTTTCTGAACATCGAAGGTGTATGAGGCCATGCGGCAGGTACCAGGGGTAAACTGGTGGAAAAAGTTGACATTGTCTCTGTCCTCATGGAGTTCACAGTCTAGAAGGATTGCCGTGGGCTGGACAGTGGCCTCCCCAAAAGACATGCCCAAGTCCCAGGCAGCTGCGAATGTGACCTTATAGGGAAATAGGTCTTTGCAGGTGTAATGAAGTTAAAGATCTTGGGATGGAATGATTCTGGATTTAAGGTGGGCCCTAACTTCAGTGACGTGTACTTATAAGAAAATGAGGGAATTCCCTGGCGGTCCAGTGGTTAGGACTTGGCGCTTTCACTGCCGTGGGCCTGGGTTCCTGGTCGGGAAACTAAGATCCTGCAAGCTGCCCTGTGTGGCAAAAAAGAAAGGAAGGGAGGGAGGGAGGAAGGAAGGAACGGAGGGAAGGAGGAAGGAAGGAAGGAAGGGGAGAGGGATATTTGAGACACTCAGACACAGAAGAGAAGCCCAGAGGGAAAGGCCATGTGAAGACAGAAAGGTCAGAGGGATGGGTCTACAAGCTGAGGAACGCCAAGGAGAGGCATAGGATGCATTCTCCCCTAGAGCCTCCAGGAGGGGCCAGTCCTGCTGACACCTTGATCTTGGGCTTCTGGCCTCCAGAACCGTCAGAGAATACATTTCTGTTGTTTCAGGTCACCAAGATTGTGGTGACTTGTTACAGCAGCCCTAGGGGAATGGATACAAGAGTAGATAGACAGCAATCAACTCATCACACAAACAAACGTGTAATTGCCTGTGTGACGAGGGACGTGCCACGTGCCTGTGTGGGGCAAGGATTGTCTGGGACTTGAAGTTCCAGAAGGAGTTAACTAATGAAATGGGAAGAGCATTTCAGGCTGCGGGAACAGCATGGGCAAAGGTCCTGGGGTAAGAGGTACTCGCTGTAAAATTGAGGGGAGACACCCCTGGCAGCTTCAAGCCATATGGGTCTCTGATGTGTTGTCTTGGCCACAGAAGGCTTTAAAAGGCCCCAAAACTGGCCAGGTGTCACTGCTCATGGCAGTAGCAGCGATTTGGCACCTAGGGTTTCAGCCCTACCCGTTCCCATTTCACATGTTTTTTGTGTTACCAGTTTGGGCCCCTGAAGGAAATCTGTTTGCCAGGCTCTGACCTGCCCGGAGCCTCGGCCAGCATCTTCTGACCTGGTGGAGCTTGTGCCTGGTGGCGCAGGCTGGAAGTGCCGGGTGTTTGCCTTTCCCAACCAGCAAAGGCGAGACTTTCACTCTGCCTCTCGTGGCTCTGTGAGAGCTCGGCAAGACCTGGCTGAAGATGTGTGGAGGGAGCCAGACCTGAGGTTTGTGGAGCAGAACTTTCCCTGCAGGAGCTGGAGAGGCAGGCAGTTCTGTGGCCCTGGCTGTGGGGAAGGACACAGGCGGAGCCAGAGGGGTTTTGGCTTCTCCAGGAGGCCAGCTGCGTGACCCAGGACATGCCACCTCCATGCCTTTTCTTCTATCAATAGATCCAGAGAAATTACTTTCATCTGCTCCACCTCTGTAAACAGAGTTCCGAATTATACCTCCTTGGTAAAGTAGCTGTGAGAATTGAATGAGATGATTTACTCTTTCATTCAACAGATTAATTTTATTATTATTTTTACTTTTTGGAGTTAGGATTTTTATAACATTTTTATAGATAGGTTTGTCTATAAAATATTTTCTGTTTTGGTTTTAATTGAGCTAACATTGGTTTATTACATAATATGTTTCATATTTCTACTTCTAGGTACCTACAGCATGCTCACCACCATCAGTTTAGTTTCCATAGGTCACTGCACTGTCCCGGATCCCCTTTACCCACTTCGCACCTCCCCTACCTCCCAGCCTTCCCTTCTGGTAACCCTACTGTTTTGTTCTCTGTGTCTACATGTCTGTTTTTCCACAAATATTTTATGAGCAACTACTAGGTGCCGGGCACTCTTCCAGATGCAAGGGATACCACGGCAAGTAAAAGAAGGCAGAACTACAGGCTCTCCTGGAACTGATATTCCAGATCAGGGTTTTACAGACTACAGCCCAAGGGTCAGATCTGGCCAGGCATCTGTTTTTGCACAGACTGTAAACCAAGAATGGTTCTTGCATATTTAAATGGTTGAAAATTAAAAAAAAAACAAAATTATGACATGGGAAAGCTATATTTTCAGTGTCTACAAGTAAAGTTTTATTGGCAAACAGCCATGCCCATTTGTTCTTGTATTATCTGTGGCTGCTTTGGGGCTGTAGCCATCACGACAGAGACCACAGGGCCTGCAAAGCTGAGCGTGGTTACTCTCAGGTCCTTTATGGAGAAAGTTTGTCGGCTCCTCTTCTAGAATCTTGCTGTTCACAGTGTGATTTCTGGACTACGGCATCAGCACCACCTGGATGCCTGTTGGAAATCCAGAGCTCCTGAACCAGAATCTGCATTTCAACAACATTCCCTGGAGATGCCTGCCCCTGTTAAAGTGTGAGGCGTGCTGCCCTCAAATGCTAAGCACAGGGCCGCTTAGCTTAGTAAGAGCTCAATAGATCTTATCTGCTGCGGGTAGGCTGATTACTTCTTCCTAATTCCCAGAACCTGTGACTTTGTCAGTTACATGATTAAAGGGGCAACACGGATGAGGTGAAGGATCTCGAGAAAAGGATATACACCTGGGTTATGCCGGTGGGCCCAATGATGTCATCACAAGCGTCCTTCTAAGAAGAGGTAGGGGGATCAAAGGAGAAAAAGCTGTGACGGGGGAGGCAGAGGTTGAAGAGGGAGAAAGGGGCCGTGCAGTGGCTAGAAGCTGGGAAAGGCAGGCAAATGGATTCTCCCTTGGGGCTCCCAGGAGGCGTGCAGCTCTGCCGACATCTTGATTTTAGCCTTCCGACCTCCAGAACTGTAAGTGAAACGTTTGTCTTATTTTAAGTCACTAAGTTTCTGGTAATTGTTGCAGCGGCGATAGGAGAACGCTTAGAGCTGCTGTTACTATTATTATGAGTGTCGTTGTTGTTGTTATTTGTTGAGTGCTGGCTCGGCCATCCACCCACTGACTTGTTTCAGGCAAAGTATTGAATCTCTCCGACCTTCCGTTTCCTGCTCCATAGAATGGAGAGAATGCTTTTTTCTTCCTCGAGGCGTGGTGGGGCTTCAATGAGAAGATGTGTGTGACGCGGCTTACACTGTGGGTGGTCATCATTACTGACCTTGGTGGCTGGGGGCTGGCTCTGGGTGACCCTTCTACCCAGTGGGAAATCATGAAGGGGCCTCCCTCCTGAGGCTCTGAACCGAGACCCCAAGCATAACTCCGGGTCCGGGCCTCACTAAGGAGAACGCAGTTGTGTGGGCGGCCAAATGGGGGAGGGCGGAATCGGATCGCTAAACTGGGGGGGGCCACTCTGAGGTGTTTTGATTCAGGGCACTGGATCTTGGCCCAGCCCAGCTCCTGGGGGAGGAGGTCGCTTGTGTTCCCTTGCTTGCCCTTGCTCTTCCCTTGAGGGAATATCTGCATCTCTTTGCCTTTCACTGTAGCAGCTGCAGACCCACTGAGGGACTTCTGCCCTCATAGGGCTGGGGGTTCATGCTGGCTCCCTGAGGAGGGAGAAAGGGCTGCTGACTCCAGGGCTGCCCTGTGCTGAGGCCCCAGCTCCTCTGGGCCCAGTGGGGAGGCAGCACCCCGAGGCCTGGCCATGGAGCCGGCTTGCTAAGCAGCCTGGCTTTCTCAGGCTTTGCTGCTCCGGGCTCTGGGCTCAGTTAACTTGGAGCATTTATTCCACTGGATTGGAACTGGAGGGGGTTCTTTAAAAGCAAAGACCTGCTAGATTCCATGCGTGGGCTCCTGGCACCCAGCACAGGGCCTGGCACAGAGAGGAGAGTTGCGGCACCAGTGAAGGAATGACCAAAGGGGCTGAGAGGCCCCAGCACCAACAAGCAGGCAGGAGCCTCTGCCAGCCCCCAGGAAAAGCTGGGTGACCAGGTGTTCCCCCAGAATCTGGAAGTCCCTGAAGTGGCCCTAAACCTCCGAGGACTAGAGGGAGCATTTCTTTTTTTTTAACATCTTTATTGGAGTATAATTGCTTTACAATGGTGTGTTAGTTTCTGCTGTATAACAAAGTGAATCAGCTATACGTATACATATATCCCCATATCCCCTCCCTCTTGCGTCTCCCTCCCACCCTCCCTATCCCACCCCTCTAGGTGGTCACAAAGCACCGTGTGCTATGCAGCTGCTTCCCAGTAGCTATCTGTTTTACGTTTGGTAGTGTATATATGTCCATGCCACTCCCTCACTTCATCCCAGCTTACCCTTCCCCCTCCCCGTGTCCTCAAGTCCATTCTCTATGTCTGCGCTGGACACCATATCCTCTTTCTTGTAGATATTTCATGCAAAGTTTTGTTGGAGAGTCCTCTTTGGTTACCTCTTGGGTCATGGGCTCCAAGAGCCCACCAGTCTGGTAGGCGGGGCTGAACCGATTGGCCCAGACGGAGCGTGGAATGAGGAGAGACAGAGGTAGCCAGGCCCCAGCAAGTCAGGCAGTAACAACCCCACCCTGAGGGGCTCCTCTGCCCCTGCCCTGCAAGCCTAGGCCTTGGACACTTGCACGTGGAGACCAGGCCACAGCGCAGGCTAAGCTGGAGGTCTTCCCACTTCCCTTCCCCACCTCCCTCTCTCAGCCTCTGTACCAGAAACCTAAGATGCCCCCTGAGTGACATTCAGGTGGCTTCCGGGTCTCAGTATTATTAACAAGGCGCTTTTTTGGAAATTCACATAAGAAAATTAACTGTTTGAAAGTGAACAGTTCAGCCACCTCTATCTAGTTCACAAATGTTTTTTTTATCACTCCCCCCAAAAAAACCTGTACCCATTAAGCTCCCCCAGCCCTCCAGCCCCCAGGCCCTGGCAACCACTAACCTGCTTTCTGTCTCTGTGGATTGACCTATTCTGACCTATTTCATATAAATGGAATCATGCCATGTGGCCCGTGCATTGGGTTGCTTTCACTTTGCATCATGTTTTCAAGGTTCATCTGTGTCAAGCCTGTGTCAGGAGCTCATTCCCAGCGAGCATCCTTTCCCATGGCTCCTTGGGCAAATGTTCTTCTAGGGAAACCCCCAGAAGCAGGGTTGCTGGGCTGTAGCAGTGAATACCTCACCTGCCCTCCTGAAGGTCTGTATTGTTTGTCACTGAAAGGGTCATTTCCCAACTTGGTATTAGTGAACGACTGCATTTGGGCCAATCTTAGGAGAAAAAAAAAATTGTATCTCATTATTTCAATTTGCCTTTTCTGATTACCAGTGCAGCTGAACAACTTTAGGAAATCTTCCTCTGTAATAGTGGAATTCTAGGTGCCTGTGGTAGAGGAATACAGGAGATGGGATAATCTGGGAATCAGGAATCTTCTGGATACCCTCAAATCTCACTGAGTGGGCAATTGCTAGGGTAACCAAACGTCCTGTGTTGTCCAGGACTGTCCTGGTTTTAGCACCAAAATTCCCATGTCCCAGGAAATCCCTGAGTCCCAAACTGGGCATGGTTGGTTATCACCATGACTTCCTGTTGCCCCTGAACTTGGACCATGGGGCTGAGGGAGGAACAGTGACACAGAGTGGGAGCTCAGGAGCTCCTGTTTTGCTGGGGGTCAGGGGAGAGGAGGAGAAGGAGGAGATGGCCCAGGTGTGTACTGCACATGCTGGCATCCTCTAGCAGAGATGCTTTGCACCCAGGCCCAGCTCATCCCGCACCTGTGCTGACCTGTCTGGTCGGGGCCCGGCAGCTGAGACAGACGTCTTGGAACAGGGGCTCCAATCCACCCACCCAGCCTGCCGCTGCCCAGCTCACAGGGCTTTCGAGAGACAGGCAGCCTGGCTCCTTGCCACCTACCCAGCGTCCATTCTGGTGCCTCTCCCACCTCTCCACTCGTGCCATAAATGCCCCTCCCTTTGGGACCTCCTTCCAAGGGCAAAGTTGACATCACCCCTGGGTCAGGTTAGGGGACAGCTGCTTAGCTGTTCGAGAGTCAGGAGAATCTGTGCACTGTGTCTAGAGAGCTGGGAGTGGGCCAGGCTTCCACTGTGGGGGGATCCTGGGTGACACCCCCAGTAGAGAAGTGGCGTGAAGTGGGGTGAATGGTGAAAGGTTCGCTTCTTTTAAAAAATTTAATTTTATCGAAGTATAGTTGATTTACAATGTTGTGTTGGTTTCTGGTCTACGGCAAAGTGATTCAGTTTCATATATATATTCTTATTCTTTTTTCTTATTTTTTTCCATTATGGCTTATTACAGGATATTGAATATAGCTTCCTATGCTATATAGTAGGACCTTGTTTATCTATTTTATATATAGTAGTTTGTATTTGCTAATCCCAACTCCTAATTTATCCCTCTCCCACCCCCTCTCCCCTCTGGTAACCATAAATTTTTCTATGTCTGTGAGTCTGGTTCTGTTTTGCCAATAAGTTCACTTGTATCATATTTTAGATTCCACACATAAGTGATATCATGGTATTTGTCTTTCTCTGTCTGACTTGCTTCACTTAGTATGATAATCTCTAGGTCCATCCATGTTGCTGCAAATGGTATTATTTCATTGTTTTTTTACGGCTGAGTACTATTCCATTGTATATATGTACCACCTCTTCTTTATCCATTCATCTGTCGATGGACATTCGGGTTGCTTCCACGTCTTGGCTGTTGTGAATAGTGCTGCTATGAACATTGGGGTGCATGTATCTTTCTGAATTAGAGTTATCTCTGGATATACGCCCAGGAGTGGGATTGCTGGGTCATATGGCAACTAAAGTATTTTAAGGAACCTCCATACTGTTCTCCATAGTGGTTGCGCCAATTTACATTCCCATGGACAGTGTAGGAGGGTTCCCTTTTCTCCACACCCTCTCCAGCATTTATTATTCGTAGACTTTTTTAAAAATAAATTTGTTTATTTATTTATTTTTGGCTGCCTTGGGTCTTCATTGCAGTGCACGGGCTTCTCATTGCGGTGGCTTCTCTTTGTTGTGGAGCACAAGCTCTAGGCGCTCAGGCTTCAGTAGTTGTGGCTCACAGGCTCTAGAGCACAGGCTCAGTAGTTGTGGCGCACGGGCTTAGTTGCTCCACGGCATGTGGGATCTTCCCGGACCAGGGATCCGGGAAGCCCGTGTCCCCTGCATTGGCAGGTGGATTCTTAACCACTGCGCCACCAGGGAAGCCCCTATTTGTAGACTTTTTAATGAGAGGCTCACTTTTTTAATCTGTCTTTCCATTTGTCCTTCTGTCCAGGAGGCATTATTTCCCTGACTCTACTGCCTAGCCCGAGACAGGATCCTGAAGATAAGGCAGGAGGACCAGGCAGTGTCCGGGAGTATATCTGGGGAGAGGGAAGATGTGAACTGTTTGCCCCCGAACAAAACCCCCAGATCAGCAGGCCCAGGGGAGGGGCAGGTGGTAAAACCAGAACTGAACTGGGAGGTGGAGGATTTGGGGAGCAGGCAGCTCTGGGCTTGGCTGCAGGTGTCAGTTTAAATGTCCTCATCTCGGGAGTGTGGGAAACCTTAGGACAATGACCATGTCTTCCTATGTACCCCCTGTATTCCTCGAGCTTATCACAGGGCGTGGCACATCGTAGGTGTTCAGCAAATCATTTCTACACGGATGGATATAAGAATGGGACTAACACATCATGCGACCCTGGGCAAGCCACTTCTTCCCTCTGTGTCTCTTTCATCCTCTGTAGGATGGAGGGGGAATCCCTAAGTTTCCTCCAGTCTACTGTCTTGAGCTGACCCCTCCCACCCCAGTCCATTCTTGGTCTTTGGCCACCGGAGGCCCCGAAGTGGTTTGTGGGCATCACCCTGCCCTTTAGGGGAGGCTTGGCAGTTCCTACATCTGGCCTTGGGATGTGCTGCCTGTGTGCGGGCACCTGGACCAGCCCTGCGCTCCAGAGACAGAGCCTCCCCTGAGAGGGAGCGCTTACAATGATGTCGGGCCCCAGCTCCACTCCCAGGACTGTTGGAATAAAATCCAAAATCCTGACTATGGCCCAACCCTGGTGAATCTCTAATGCCCCACCCCCATCCCCTCAGTTCTCTCCTGCCTCGGGGCCTCTGCAATGCTGTTTCTGCTGCCTGGAATTCCCCCTCCTCCAATCTTCCTTTCACTGCATCCACTTCACGCTTCAGGTCTCTGCTCAGATGCCGATATTTTCAGTCTTCCCCTGACCCCACCCCGCCATGACTCTCCATACAAGCACACTGTTCTTTTCCTTCACAGGATTATTACAGTTACATATTCATTATTTGTTCATTTTCTTTTGGGGACAGGGCTGGGTCTGTCTTGTTCCCTTCTGTAGCTGTGTCTGGCACAGAACAGATGCTCAATAAATGTTTGTTGAATGAATACATGAATGAGGACATTACCAGTCTTTGCTCCCATACCACACCACCACCATGTCCTGTTTCCACACTTCTGACTTACTGAGGGCTTCATTGGTGCTGGGCATGGTGCTAAACCCTCTATGTTGCAACCCTATGAGGAAGGTATCCCTAGATCCCATACTTCACAGATGTAGCAGCTGAGGCTCAGAGAGGTGAGGCCACAGGCTCCAGGTCACACAGCATGGAGTGAGGAAGCAGGATCCGATTGAAGTTGCTCCAACCTTCAAGGCCCATGCTCTGAATCTCCACCCAGCCATCCTGAGGTGGGTCCCCGTCCTGGCCCCAGCCCTCTGCAGAAAGAAGTAGGAGCTGGAGAATTCCACTGGGCCCCAGATGCTCCACCTGGACAGTGGCCTGGCTTGGGGTAGATCAGCCTTCAGGCTCCGGGTTATGTTCCACTGTTCCTCACTGCCTCCCAAATTAGTTCCACCTTCAGCCCAGGGCCTGTGGTTTCCACTTGTTTTCTGTAACCGGAGCTTCCCCAGCACTTGGCACTGAGATGCAGAACTCAGCACCGTCTCAGCTTCCCAATTTCCTTGGATGTTGAGATGATGTCAAATGATTTCACTGGCAGAGAAAAGCCCAGCTGGGGGTCAGTGGGCAGATCACCCCCCAGCCCGCCCCTTACTCAGGTAGGGAAGAAGCGGAGTGCATCAGCAGAGCCTCCTTTTCTTGTTTCATGCTGGCAACAGATGACGCAAGTGAGAGCTCGGAGTGGTTGGGTGATTTGCCCAGTGTCACACGGTAAGTGAGAGGCAGGGCACAATTTATACAAAACACCCAAGCTCTTCCTCCCAGATGCCTTTCCGGGTGGTGGACAGAAGAGGAACCTGGGGACCCAGAGTGGTGAAAACCCAGACCTTGCCCGCGCAGGGCTCTAAGTTGAGCAGAAAAAGACCAGATTGAGTGCAAACAGTGATCAAAGCAATGCCCGCCAGCATGAGACAATATATATTTTTAGACAGTACGTGAGTCAGCCCTTGATGATTCACAGGCCTGGCTGGGCCTGCAGGGCAGCCCCAGGCCGCCAAGGGCAGGGCAGGAGATCAGCCACACCAGGGACAGGAAGGCTAGAAGAGGTTGAGGGCCACCTCACGCAGCCCCTCTTTGTCATCTGTTTTGTCAAGGGTTGGATACTTGAATAAGTGCTTGAAAAGGGCTCATGGTAACGGAACTAGAAGGTGGTGTTATAAGCAGCTTCACATCACTTTATAAGCACCCACACTGGGCTAGACGCTATGCTACGTGCTGGGGAGACAGCAGCAAAGAACAGGACAGACAGAGCCCTGACCTCCGGCAACTTCTTTGTGGGCCTTCCCGTCTGTGTCGCAGTTCAGCTCTGCTGTTATTTTTTAAGGGAAAAGACGTTTTATTGAGATTTTGCTACATAAATAGCTACAAAAAAACTGGGAGGGACGAAGGGAGCAGCGGCCGTTTCCTGGTCACTAAGGAACCCACGGGCAGGGGGATTGGGAGGGAGACTGGTCATGGCCAGAAGGAGAAAGGATGCCCTGGTTGCTGTCTGGCACGACGAGTCTGATATGAGAGAGAGAAAGAGGGAGGGGTAGCAGAAAAGCAGCCGTAGGCAATATGTAAATGAATGGGCATGGTGTGTGCCAATAAAACTTTATTTATAAAAACAGGAAGTGAGCCAGTGTTGGCCTGGGGGCCATAGTTTGCTGGACCCTGTTCTCTAAGATGCTTCCATCCACTCCCTGGCTTCCCTTATTTGCCCCCCGCTGTGTGACTAATAGAACCCCCTCCCCACTGTGAACCACCTGAAACCTGGTCTCCTCCCAGGTAGCTTGCTAGTTCTGCAGGTAAAAACTGCTACAATGCTCTACTTTCAATTTAAAAATGTTCTTGTTTGGCTTCACAACCTCCTACACACAGGGATTTATGGATGTATTGGACTGTGGCCTCCTGGGGTAGCAACACCCACATGTCTCTCTGTCTAGCCTAGTGCTTGAGATGTGGTAGAGGGTAGAGAAGCCTTTGCAGAACAGACAACCCTAAGGCAGTGCCCAGCCCCATCTATCTTCTTCACTTTAGGTAGAAACTGGCAAGAAACAAACAAAAAAGAGGTGTGTGACAGGCCAGGGCCCCTTCTGGTCTTCTTCTCTGTCCCCCAGGGAGTCTGGGCAGCTTCAGTGTCCCTCCCCCACCCCAGGTTCACACTACAGGTCCAGCAGGAGAGAGAAGAGGGGCAGTGGGAAGCTCCCTGACCAGGACCCTAGCCCTGTGTGTAGTGGGCACACAGCACTGACCCTCAGCTTCCTCATCTGCAAAATGGACGGAGACGAGGCCCACCCCCTCGAGCTTGCTCAGAGGTGCACGGCTTGGCCTCTAAAATTCAAGGTGAAATGTCCCACATATTAATTGCATGTATGTATATATTGGTATATATTCGTGGACAGAAAATCCCCAACTTACAGTGGTTCTACTTACGATGGTTTGACTTAAATTTTTTACTTTAAGTGGTGTGAAAGCACTACAGATTCAGTAGAAACTATACTTCGAATTTTAATTTTGATCTTTTCCTGGGTGAGCGATATATGATACGCTCCTGTCTCGTGATGCTGGGCAGCGGCAGCCACGCGATCCTGAGGGTAAACAGCCGACACCCTTACAACCGTCTGTACTTCACTTTCAGTACTGTATTCAATCAATTACATGAGTTACTCAATTTTATCATAAAATAGGCTCTGTTAGATGCATTTGCCCAACTGTGGGCTAATGTAAGTGTTCTGAGCACGTTTAAGGTAGGTAAGGCTCAGCTATGATGTTTGGTAGATTAGGTATATTAAGTGGATTTTCCATTTACAATATTTTCAATGTATGATGGGTATATTGGGTTGTAACCCTATGGTAAGTTGAGGAAGATCTGTGTATATATATATGTACATAAATATAGAATATATATAAAATCTCCCTCTCAGGAAGAGACCTGTCTTAGCAGCGCCACTGTGCTCAGTCATTGGCCCAAAGCAGCCTACAGGAAGATTAACTGCTTCTTCTGCAGCTAAAAATCTATAACATCACTGAGAACTTGCTTTGTGCCAGTCTGAGCTAAGCCCTTCAGATTCTTAATTTAATCCTCAAACGGTCCTGTGAGTTTGGTACCATTCTTTCCCCCATGTTACAGATAAGGTGCAGAGAGGTTAAGTAAATTGTCCAAGGTCACACAGCCAGCAAGAAGGATGCAGAACTGGACAGCTGGATTCCATGTACACAGCACCCCTCACACAGGGCCTGGCAGAAAGTGGTAGTAATAATAGCTAGTGTGTTTTTCCCAAAAGGTGGACCCAGGCCTGTGTGGACACAAAGTGCACCATACTATGGGAGATGACTACATTATTAGCTCCAAGAAAATTAACAGAATTTCAGTATCATCCAGTATCCAGTGTACAGTCAGATGTTCCCAGTTGTCCCAATCTTTAAAAATATATTGCATAGCTGCCTTTTAAAACCAGGATCCTATCACACCCAGTTCACACCTTGCATTTGGTTTTGTCTTTTCAGTATTTTAGTGTATTGTCATCCTGCCATCTTTCTTTTCTCCCATGACATTGACTTCTAGAAGGATCTAGGTCTTTCATCTTATAGATGATCTCAAATTCATATTGTCTAATTATCTGCTCCTGAGGTGGTTTAATGTTCCTCTGTCCCCGTATGTCCTATAACCTGGAAGGCTTAAGCCTAGAGGCTTAACTGGATTCTGATGCAACTTTTTAAGCAAGAATACCCCATGGGTGACGTTTTGTTGCATCATATCAGGGAACTCACACTAGCAGTTTATATCATTATATCAGTGGTGCTGAGTTTATTAATTTTGGTGTTGCCTCCCAGTTTCTCCATATACACTCTATTGTCCCCTGTGCAACAGACCACACATGGGGTGATGTCTTGGCTCCAGGTGAGTATCCTGTACCCGAATGACCTTTTACCACGGGCTTCCACAGCCAGTAGAGCTCCTTACCCAAATCACTTATTGTACTGGAGTCTGCAAAACTGATTTTTCTATCATTCCTTTTATGTTTTTAGCTGGTATTCTTCTATAGAAAGAGCTTTTCCCCCCACTTTTTGTTTTTAAGTACAGTCAGTTCTCATTATTCATGGTAGGTAGGTTCTGTAGGGTCACCTTAAACACTGAACCATGGCTCTTAGAGGAAATACAGGGTTAGGTTCCTGTGAGCCTTGGGTCACAATCTTTTGGTCAACCAATCACTATATAACCTTGTTTTATGTGTGTTTCTGTTTAAAAGATTTTTTATTTAATATGTGTTATTGATCCATTAACATTGAATTCATGGCCAACAACACAAAATCTCATGCCTGAGTGAAACTTATCTAACACATGTTTTCTCTACAACACACATCACAGCCTCTTCTTGGGCTTAGGAATACTAGACAGCACTTCACTATACTTGAGGCCATCTTAAGTAGCAAAATCACCAACAAAACCCACAAAAATGTGGGGAAAAAAACCCCCACGAAAAACCTGGCACTCAGTAGACCACAAAAAAGGACTTTTGTTTATGGTCTGAGAGCTGAAACAAGAAGGCAGGGTGTCACCTTGTTTAACTTCATCTGGGAACATGCATGTCAGGGGAATTTTTTTTTTTTTTTTTTTTTTTTTACCACTTATTGCATGTCCAGGAATGACAGTGACAGTTGCTGAGAGTATTGATTTGGGGATTACAAATGAAGTTTAGCAAGTAGACAAACTTGCAAATACTGCATCTGTGAATGATGACGATACACTGTATCAGTATGGACACAGGAATATTTATTGACTGAATACCTTGCAGTTCGTTATAGTCACCATTTTTTTTTTTTTAGATGTTCAGAACTCTCAGTTTAGCCAAGGTGAGTCCCTTTAACCTGGCTTTTGTGACCTTTGACATGATTCTTTTTTTTTTTTTTTTGCTGTACGCGGGCCTCTCACTGTTGTGGCCTGTCCCGTTGCGGAGCGCAGGCTCCGGATGCGCAGGCTCAGCGGCCATGGCTCACGGGCCCAGCCGCTCCACGGCATGTGGGATCCTCCCGGACCGGGGCATGAACCCATGTCCCCTGCATCGGCAGGCGGACTCTCAACCACTGTGCCACCCGGGAAGCCCCTGACATGATTCTTTTTGTCTTTGATAGCTTTCTTGCTTTTCAGTACAAGATATCCTAAGCCCACCTGGAATCAGCCATTTGTCCAAAGAGCCTCAGTTCTCAGTTAAGAAGAAATGATATTTAGGGCTTCCCTGATGGCGCAGTGGTTAGGAATCCGCCTGCCAGTGCAGGGGACACGGGTTCGTGCCCTGGTCCGGGAAGATCCCACATGCCACAGAGCGGCTAGGCCCATGAGCCACAACTACTGAGCCTGCACGTCTGGAGCCTGTGCTCTGCAACGGGAGAGGCCGCGACAGTGAGAGGCCCACACACTGCGATGAAGAGTGGCCCCCGCTCGCTGCAACTGGAGAAAGCCCTTGCACAGAAACGAAGACCCAACACAGCCCAAACTAAATATTAAATAAATTAATTAATTTAAAAAAAAAGAAGAAATGATATTTAGAAACCATGACCTGAGTACTAGGTGTGCTTATTGCTACTGGGGTGTGATTGCTCCTAGACCATTTCAGTGGACAGAGATAGAAAATGTATTTGTAAAAATCATGTACACATATTGATACATATTGATAATCCCAATTCGAATTTCACATATCAAGAGTATTTTCTTTTTTTTAATCTCTTTTTTTTAAATGAATTTATTTATTTATTTTTGGCTGCATTGGATCCTTGTTGCTGCGTGTGGGCTTTCTTTAGTTACAGCGAGTGGGGGCTACTCTTCATTGCAGTGCGCAATCTTCTCATTGCGGTGGCTTCTCTTGTTGCGGAGCAGAGGCTCTAGGCATGTGGGCTTCAGGAGTTGTGGCACACGGGCTCTTGAGCACAGGCTCAGTAGTTGTGGCACACGGGCTTAGTTGCTCCGTAGCATGTGGGATCTTCCTGGACCAGGGCTCCAACCCATGTCCCTTGCATTGGCAGGCGGATTCTCAACCACTGCGCCACCAGGGAAGCCCAAGAGTATTTTCTTAATTATTTTTTATTGTGATAAAATATTTATAACATAAAATTTACCATCTTAACCATTTTTAAGCAAACAATTCAGTGGCATTAAGTACACTCACACTGTTTTGCAACTATCACCCACCATCTCTCATCCCAGAACTTTTCATCATCTCAAACTGAAATTCTATACCTGTTAAACAATAGCTCCCCATTCCTTCTTTTTTCAAGGCAGAATAATATTCCATTGTATGTTTATACCACATTTTGTTTATCCATTCATCCGTGTTTACGGAGATTTAGTTTGTTTCTGCCTTTTGGCTATTGTGAGTAATGCTGCTGTGGACATGGGTGTACAAATACCTATTCATCTTAACTACTTTTACATTATATTTGTATTTCTCGTCTGTTACACTGAAAAATCTAGGCTCCTAATAACATTAGTTTTTACTCTTTGCTTTATCTTACAATATGTATAGAATCGTTGCAAAATTTTAGTAGTGGTGACTTCTAAAAATAAACCTACAGGGGACAAAAAGCAGATCAGTGGGGGAAGGGGAATGAGGAGTGCCTGCTTAATGGTTTTGGGGTGATGAAAATGTTTTAGTGGGTGTGTATTTCTGCCTTCCTTCTGTCTTAAGTAAACAAACTTTCTTTGTGTGCTGTCCCACAGGTTATGCTGTCTCTGATAATAAACTTTTACAAAACAAAAACAAAAGAAAAAAATGTTTCAGAAGTAGGTAATAGCGATGGTTGCACAACACTGGGAATGTACTAAATGCCACACTGAATTTTAATCTTTAAAATGGTTAGTTTTATGTTTTCTGAATTTCACTTCAATTTTTTAAAAAACCCTACTGGGTGCCATTTAAGATTCCTTTGCATTTCTTTTTGTCCTTAGAATGTATCACTCTGAGGAAATGCAGTCAGATCACTGTGTTCAAAAGTTCTGAGATACACTTTTCTCAGTGTGGTTATCAATCTGGTACACAGTTAGGTTCACTTGTTTCTCTTTTGTATTCACATTTGGGGTTTGCTTTTTTTTCTTTTTAATTTCTGGAGTATAAAGCAGTACACGAATAAAACAAAGTTAAAAAGCTCACCCCCATCCTGATCCCCTCTATTCCAATCCCAACCAGCTGCCTTTGAGTGACTGTTTTCATTGGTTTCTGTTCATTTTCTTTTCTTTTTGCAAAAATAAACATAATAGGTAGACACAGATATTCCTACTTCTTCTTGTCTAACACAAAAATTACGATACTGTGTTCACCATTATATGATTTGTTTTTTCCACTTAAAATTAGAAGAAATAATAATTTATCAAATGTTGTAAATAGTTTTTTTCAGAGTTTGTGGTTTTCCTTTCATTTCTGTATAGAAACAAAGATCATGGAGGCAAGTTCCCCAAGGCTGTCAGGGATAACTGCTAAGGGGGTTGGAGTGGAGTTTTGAAAATGAAATCGCATTTTCTGGGTGAAGAAGGGGAAAGGCAGTTGGGAACAACATGCAGCAAACCAAAGAGGCATCAGAGGATGGGGTCCAGGACCAAGTCCCTGAGGCAGGGGAGGGGATGAAGTGGTGTCCCCGGTGCCAGGTGCTAGGGAGCCATTGAAGGCTCTAGAGCTGCAGAGTGGCCTGGTGGATCTGGTTTAGTGATAGATCCAGGGCTGGGAAGAGGCAGCGTAGAGGGGCAGCAAAGGCATGTCTGAGAGGTGCCTGTATTTCCCGGAACTCCCTCTGGGCTCTTAGGTTCAGAGCCGAGGGCAACTCTGGTGTGTCCTGAGGCTTCTCTCTCCCCTCCTGCCCCTGGGATGGGCCAGGCAGTGTCTTCACCGTGTGGCCTGAGGTCCTCCTCTGCCCATCCTCCACCCCAGGGCCTCCCTGTACCTCCAGAAAGATCTAGGCCCATGAAAATGATGTGCCCACTTGTGGGGACTTGACCTTCAAGCTCACACCTCCTTCTTGCCCCTTGGCTGCAGCCGTGATGTCTGTTCATGGGATCATCCCAGTGGGCTGGGGGGGCAGGTAACCTTGGGCCCTTGAGGAGCTGGGGGAGCACCTGGGAGCAGCCGTCCAACCCAGAGCCCCCCTTCCAAAGCCCAGGAGGGGATCTGAGCCTGGGGACTCACCGAGGACCATGGTGACAGTGAGGGCAGAGAGATGCCTCTGAGGGGAGCAGACAGGAGCAAGGTGGCTCCCAGGCCCCAACCCCCACCAGTTATTACAGAGACCACAGAGGGCCCAGGGCAGGGCGGAGAGGGCTGCCGGGGCTCTGCCTGGGTGCAGGGGCTCCTGTGACTCACTGTCCCAACACTGGTTCCTTGATGTGCTAGCTCAGTGGAGAAATCGCCCTGCCCCTGCCCATCCCAGCCTGGGAGCAGGGTGCCCCTTCCATCTGTGGGGTCTGGGATCACACAAACCTGGTTCCATTCCAGGCTGTGTCCTGCCAGGTGAGCCCCATCACACCTCTGAGTCTCTTTCATCCCCTCCCCCATAAAATAAGGGGATTATTTGACACGTCTGGGACATAGCCTACCTTCTGTACACAGTCACAGGGATGTCCACACAATTCCCTCCTGCCCCTTTATCTTGGCAGAGATGAAGGACCCTGGACTGCTAGAAAGATCAGAGTAGGGGCTAGGAGGTCTGCATAGAGCGTGCCAGATATTCAACCAACAGACGCCTGCCATTCCTGTCCCCCTGGCATCCCCCTGCCCCGGTTAAGCATGTCTCACACACACACACACACACACACACACACACACACACACACACACACACACACACACACACACACACACACACACACACACACACCCTTCCGGCCCCAGGCAACAGGAAGCCCCAAGTGACCCTGGGCAAATCTGTCCCCTTCCTGGCCTCACTTTGCTTATCTCTGGGGACAGAGTTGGATCCAGTGGTCTTGAAGGTCCTTCAGTGTCCAAACTCAAGGATTCTTTTTTTTAATTAGTTAATTTATTTTTGGCTGTGTTAGGTCTTTGTTGCTGCCCACGGGCTTTCTTTAGTTGCGGCGAGTGGGGGCTACTCTTCATTGTGGTGCATGGGCTTCTCCTTGCGGTGGCTTCTCTTGTTGCAGAGCATGGGCTCTAGGTGCAAGGACTTCAGTGGTTGTGGCACACGGGCTCAGTAGTTGTGGCTCACAGGCTCTAGAGCACAGGCTCAGTAGTTGCGGTGCACGGGCTTAGTTGCTCTGCAGCATGTGGGATCTTCCCAGACCAGGGCTCGAACCTGTGTCCCCTGCATTGGCAGGCAGATTCTTAACTACTGCGCCACCAGGGAAGTCCCCCCATTTTTTTTTTAACGGTTGTATTCAAATATAATTCATATACCATACGTTTCAGCCATTTAAAAGTACAATTCCGTGGTTTTTAGTATATTTACAGATATGTGCAACCATCACTACTATCAATTTTAGAACATCTTCAACATCTCAAAAAGAAACCTGGTACCCATTAGCTATCAGCCCTCCTACCCCACTCTCCACAGCTCCAGACACTACAATCTGCTTTCTGTCTCCTAGATTTCCCTATTTGGACTTTCACATGAATGGGATCATAGAAGATGCTAAATGGCCGCTTTCACTTAACATCACGTTTTCAAGGTTCATCCACGTCCTGGCCCGTGTCAGTACTTTTTACGGCTGAATGATATTCCGTTGTATGGATAGACTGCATTTTGTTTGTCTGTTTGTCTGTTGATGGACATTTGGGTGGTTTCTGCTTTCTGGCTCCTATGAATAAGGCTACAGTGAACATTCATGTACAAGTTTTTGTGTGGACGTAGTTCTCTTGGGTACATACCTAGGAGTGGAATTGCTGGATCATAGGTTAACTCTGTGCTTAACTGTTTGAGGAGCCACCTGACTGTTCCACCAAGGGTTCCATTCAAGTTTTCCTAACTCCTCTGTTAGAGTTCCTGGGGTTAAGAAGAAAAGCGGCCCCCTGTCCAGCTCTACAGCCTGACGGATTGTTCAGGCCTGTTTGTCCATTCACATCCAGCCCCACCTTCTGGACTCTGCAATGCGCCAGCTCTGATGTCAGGAGGAGATCAGAGTGAAGAGAGGATGAGGATCCCAGAAAGTTCCATGTCCATTGCTTTAATCCTTGCCAGAGTCTACCATGCAGGCACTGTAATATTATGGCCATTTTTTGGATAAGAACATTGAGGCTGGACTTCCCTGGTGGTGCAGTGGTTAAGAATCCACCTGCAGGGAACACGGGTTCGAGCCCTGGTCCGGGAAAATCCCACATGCCGCGGAGCAGCTAAGCCCACGAGCCACAACTACTGAAGCTCACTCTCCTAGAGCCTGTGCTCTGCAACAGAAGCCACTGTAATGAGAAGCTCGCACACCACAACGAAGAGTAGCTCCCGCTCGCTGCAACTAGAGAAAGCCCGTGCGCAACAACGAAGACCCAACACAGCCAAAAATAAATAAATAAATTTATTTATTTAAAAAAAAAAAAGAACCTTGAGGCTCTGAGAAATGATAAAACTCACTGGATATCAAACAGCTACGTGGTGGCCAAGCTGGGATATGAACCCAGACTGTCTGAGCCCAGGGTCTGTGCTCGTAACCACCAGTCTACACTGCTAACACCCTGCGCTGGTAGGGACTGAGGTGCCCCTCTGGCATCTCATAGGTACAGGGTTCCTGTTCTGCTCCGAGAACTTGGGGGGTGGAGTTCCGATGCTGATGTCTGTGACCCCAGGGGACAGTAGGGGTGGGGAGGGGCCTGCCCCAGGCCCCTCATCTCAGTTGGCTCCCATGTCAGTTCGTGTTGCTTAAGCCATCTGGCTGATTAGCTATGGCTGTGTTTCCGGGAACATGAAAATGAGCTGATTCCCCAAACAGCTGTGCCCCTTGCTCCCTTGGCTCCCCTGCCTGCCTCCCCCTGGGGTCTGTCCTCAGCTAGAGGGCCTGGGAGGCGGGAGGGGACAGCTGGGCAGGGCCACACTCACGGTCGCCCCAAAAGGGAGGCCCCTTCATCCTACTTTACAGACAAGGAAAAGTAGGAAGGCCACTGGGGGCGTCACACAGGCCGGGTCTGTCCAGAGCATCTCCAGCTACCTCTCTGGGTCCCAGG
Organism: Leucopleurus acutus; assembly: GCF_964270905.1. NCBI lineage: Eukaryota > Metazoa > Chordata > Mammalia > Artiodactyla > Delphinidae > Leucopleurus > Leucopleurus acutus. Next base: position 26,815,686 of record NC_139158.1, read on the forward strand.
AGGCCTTCTTTCTAACAGATTTATTGAGATTTACTTACATCCCCCAAAATTCATTTGTTTAAAGTGCACAATTCTACCAATTTTAGTAAATTCAAGAGTTGTGCTATCATCACCACAGTCTAATTTTTCAACACTTTCATCACCCCAAAAAGAAACCCCGTGCCCATTTGCAGTCATTCCCACAGCTACCCCCAGCTCCAGACACCCACTAATCTACTTTATGTTTCTATAGATCTACCTTTTCTGGACATTTTATATACATGGAATCATACAACACGTGGTCTCTTGTGACTGGCTTTTTTCACTTAACTTGTCTTTGAGGTTCATCCGTGTTATAGTAGGTATCAGAATTCACTCCTTTTTGTGGATGAATAATATTCCTTTGTGTGAATAGACCATGTTTTGTTTCTCCATTCATGAGGTGATGGACATTTGAGTGGTTTCCACTGTTTGGCTATTGTGAATAGCGGTGCTATGAACATGCTCCTACAAGTCTACGCGGGTGTGTGTTTTCGTTACTCTTTCATGTCGTAGATAGTCAGGTGTGGAATTGCTGGGTCATATGGTAATTCTCTGTTTAACTTTTTTTTTTACTTGAAGTCTAGTTGATTTACAACGTTGTGCCCATCTCTGCTGTAGAGCAAAGTGACTCAGTTATACACATAGAGACATTCTTTTTTTATATATATTCTTTGACATTGTGGTTTATCACAGGATATTGAATATAGTTCCCTGTCCTGTACAACAGGACCTTGCTGTTTATCTGTTTAACTTTCTGAAGAACGGCCAACCTGTTTTGCAGGATGGCTGCTCTATTTTACATGAAGTTTCCAGTTCCTTCTATATCCTCGCCAACATCTTTATTATTTGTCTTTTTGATTCTAGATATCTGAGTGAGTGTGAAGGGGCATCTCATTCTAATTCTGATTTGCATCTTCTCTGATGGCTAATGACGCTGAGCATCTTTTCATGGTCTTGTTGGCCTGTTGTAAAGCTTTTTCGGAGAAATGTCCGTTCACATATTTTGCTCACTTTTGATTAGGTTGTTTGTTTTCTTCCTGTTTAACTGTAAGAATTCTTTATATATTCTGGATATAAATCCCAGGAGGGCATTGAATGTCTGTTTCCAGTGCAGGTCCTGGGGGTGGTGAGAACCCACAGTGGGTCTCTGGCTGGACCACTGAGTCAGCTCTTTCTGGAGCCAGAGTCCCAAATGGCTCAGCTGGGGAGGGCTCAGAGGAAAACCTCAGGGCTCCCGGGGTCTATGGGCCCCAGCTGGCTTGGGATTGTGGTCAGAGTCGGGAGTAAGTGGGGGTCTGTTCTTCTGACAGATGGGGAGATCCTCACCTCTGACCCCTCACTCCTCACCTTCTCCCTTCGAGTGAGGGGGGTCTCTGTAACCCTGGCCTTGTCTACCTCAGAGCCTCCAAGCCTGACCTTGACCTCAGCTCCCACCAGAGGGCCTCAAAGTGGCCTTTTGGGGTTCATGCCCAGCTACAGAACCCCAGTCTGGGAGCTGTCAGCTCTCCAGGTTACCCTTTCCTCCATCCTTCCCCCACCTGGCCCCCTGAGCATTAGGAGCTGCTGCCTTGAAGATGCCCATGTGAGCCCAGAGGCAACCAGACCCCGTTTTGTTCACCCATCCCAGACACGGGGAGAAGGGGGTGTGTCTGTCCCCCAGGGGCTGTGGTCCACCCTTACTGCTTTGGGCCTGGGTCCCGTGAACGTGTGACCCTTTGCTGGAGAAAATCCCCCAGCAAAAGGGGCTTTCCAGGGCCTGGGCAGAAGGCCTGGCTTTCGCTCTGGCACCTGATGTGGGCTGGCTGAGAGCAGCAGTGAGAGGCACCCTGAACAGCTGACACGGTCCTGTCCCAAAGTGACGGCGTTAGAAGCCCTGGGTTCAGATTCCCTCCCTGCCCCTTGGCGGATGACACTGTTAACTCTGCACCTCAGTTTCTTCTCCTGCATGATGGGACATGATCCATCCCATAGTGCTGGCTGTGGCCGAGGAACCAGGGAGTCTGGCTGGCCAAGAGATAACTGAGACAGTGGTTCTGGGGTGACCCCGTTCATCACCTGACTCCTCCTCCCTGAGCCCCACCTGGGTGTCACCTCCAGCACCTCCTCCAGGTGGGGTGATGGAGTTGCCCTTTGGGTTTCTGTGGCCCCATGTATGGCCTGGGTCGCAACACTGGTCACACTGTCTACCCTGGTCTGTCTGCGTCTGTGGCTGATCTGGGGCTCCTGAAGGCAGGCGTGTGCCACGTTCACCTGTGTCCTTAGCTTCTCATCTGACCTGTCCCAGAGTGGGCGACCAGGACCGAATGTCTGAACCAACAACCCCTCCTCCCCTGGTGATCCTGGGTTCAGGGATTCCGTTGGCCGGGCACAGGGTCTTAGGACGGGTGGGCTTCATCCTTGTCTTAGGTGGCCGGGGATGGTGCTGGGCTGGCCTCAGGGCCAGCAGGGGAAGCCTGTGGGGTTGGCCTCTTGTTCTGCTGTCCCTGCCAGTGTGTGGGCGGGGATTTTCTTGGAGCAAGGCCAGCCTGGGCTGGGTGCGTCCGCACGCTGATGCTCTGGGGCCTGGGGCTTCTCACCATCCTGGCTTGGCACTGATGAGGATTCCCCGCTCAGCCCAGCCCTGAGTGGCTGGCGGCTCCTTCTTGCCAGACTAGATGCCCAGTGCAGTTGCCCTACCCGGCCCTGGGGTTTGCTGTCACGACTCTTCCATTTCCTAAAAGGAATGAAATCTGGTAGGCAGGGGACCAGGACAGGGTGTGTACAGCCGGGACCTGGATGGGTGGCCCAACCTCCCTATTCCCATCCCAAACTCAGCGGGTGTCACAGCACCGTCACACTCTGTGTGTTTCTTCATCTGTAACGTTGAGGTCAAATGCGTGTTAATCACTAGCAGTCAACACCCCCATCCCCCCATCCTGTACCCCCTGTACCAAGATAAGGGATGTGCATACATTTTAAAGGGGTAGTGTGGTGGCCTATCCCCCAGGAGCTGAATTGCCTGGGTTTGAATCCAACCTCGGACCGTCACCAAGCAACTCTCGGAGCCTCAGTTCCTCGCCTGTTCTGGCTCTCTCTCGAAGATACAGAGTCATAATGTACATAAGGCACGCTCAGTGTGGTGCCTGGTCCACGAGCGCTCAGTGAATGCAGGTGCCAGGCAGCGGCGGAGGAGCCCCTGCAAAGCCCTGGCTCTCCGAGCCTTCCTCCGATCCTCGGTGTGCTGGCTGTCCTGTGGCTGCCTTCCCTCACGGGTGTGAGGTGACAGCCAGCGGCCAGGGGGCCATCTGCTTCTTGCTTGCCGTCCTGGGTTGGGGAAGCCCTTCTTCCCACAATCGGCTAATGAGAGTCCTAAGTAGGGTTGCCAGATAGACTACAAGACACCCGGTTATTCAGATACACAATGAGTAAATGTTGAGTGTAAGTATATCCCAAATGTTACATGGATATACTTATACTAAAAAAAAATGTATTTGTTGTTGGGCTGCAATTCAAATTTAGCTGGGTGTCCTGTATTTTTATTTTTGCTAAATCTAGTCCTGATTGTGCTTCACTCCCACCCGGGGCCTGGGGCCAGCCCTGGGCTAACTAATTTAGGGTGTGCAGGGTTGGGATTGATCTAAGCTAATTAAGATTCGGGCTGGGGGTGGGAATGCGTGTGGGGTCCATCTCTCACAACCACTGGCCTGAAGGGGCTGCCGGCGACATCACGCTGGTTCTCCACAATTGGGAAAGTGCCGGTTACCGCCTCTGCCCACCTAGAGAGAGACTTCACCGGAATGAAAGGTCTGGAAATTCAGGCGATGTCTGAATCTCAGTCCTTCCTTGTCCCTCTTCAAACGGCAGTCTCACCCATTTCACAGATGGAGAGACTGAGGCAGGGAGCCTGGGAAGGGAGGTGACCAGCCGCATGGCTGTGGCTTTTCTGACACTGGGACCGCTGAACAGCACCTGTTGGCATCTCTTCATCTGTTAGCATCTGGAATTTCTCCAGGGCTGGATGGTGTTATTCGTGCCTATCAACCATGAGAGTATGAACACCCACCACTTTTGTCCAGGAATGAGGAGGGCATTGCTAGTCATCGTCGTGCCTTCCTGGGGGCCCAAGGTGCGCCGGCAGCCCTCCTGGGAGCTTTCAGGAAGTGAAATCCCCTGTGGGAGGGTTATTCCTACTTGCAGTAGAAGCTCAGACTCAGGAAACCACCAGCCCAGGTCACATGGTGACTTGGCCGCAATGCTGGGGCTCAAATCCAGGGCTCCTGGCTTCTAATCTAAGTGGGGTTCTTTCTAGTCAACAGCCCACTGCCCGCTGGACTTGGGTTTCAAGATTTCTTCCCAAGGGAGATATGGGGGCACTCAGCACTGTAACCCCGCATTGAGTGCTGGGTTGAAGGAATGTGCTGGGGCTTCCCCCACCTTTGGAAAGCCTGGAAAGGGAACCTCCAGGGTCTGAGGTTGAGAGAGCAACTGAGACCCTCTTCTCGGAACCTGGACAGAATGGGGCACTTGTATTCCTGGTGAGGTATATGATGGTTTTAGTTGTACACGGGTGAGCCGTGTTTTTTGTTTATAGTTATCAATGTACCATAAAGCTGTAGGCAGGGGAGAAGTGTAAGTACCCCTCAGAGTAATTTTACCACATAATGATAGAATATTTCCATTTACAATAAATAAAGAATTTTTTTTAAAGCGGTCCTATTATGAAGGGTATTAGGTAAGTGATGATGGAATGCTATGTGTGGATACAGCAGATCTTAAAGGCTAGGGAGCCAGTGATGACGTTGGGCAAAGTGGCCTTGGTGGAAGCAGCTAGAAGCCAAAGCCTCCGCCCTGGACTTCCTGGCTGTGGCCGCAGCCAAGCTCTACGGATGGGGTTGGAAAGAGTGACTCCCAGCTGGCCTGCCTCGGAGGTCAGGGTGACCGTGAGTGGCCAACAGCTCCTGTGGCCCCTGGGGCTTGATCCCCGTGGCCCTTATGTGGGTCAGGGGCCTGGGGCTCCCCATCCCTAGGCTGGGGCTCCAAGGGACAGACTCCCTCTGCTGACATCTGGGGGAACCCCTCAGGGCTGCATCAACTTCCCTCTGGGTCCCCCCACTGCTTGCATCTGGCCCATGTGTGCTCTTTCATCCTCTTGGCAGGACTCTCGGGGGCAAGGCGGTGTGAGCTGTGACCCATTTTACAGATGCCTCCTGGCCAACTGGTGTGTCTAAAGTAGCGTGAAGTTCAGACTGCAGGGGACTGGGTTCCAGCTCCACTACCTCCTCGCCGAGTCTCTTGTTTGAGGCCCTGTACAAACTAAATGAGATAAAATAGAAGGGCACATCTAAGCAGGGCCTTGCACACAGCAAGCGCCAGATAAGTGCATATTTTTGGTGTTGCTGTTGTTCAGACTCTGGTCTTCCTTTGTACTTCATTCACACACATTTTGGGAGTATCCCTAGACATCAGGCTTTGGAGGGGCAGAGAGCCAGTTGCCCAGCCAGGTGACCTCAGGGAGGACGGCAGGTGACAGGGTGGTGTTTCCACCCACCCTCCGTGCCTTCCTTGCCCGGACCTGGGCCAAGCTCAGGTGATGGAATATGATGTCTGGGAGACCAAGAAATGGGACAGAGACCCTTGGGGTCAAGCACCGTCTTAACGAACGGTCAGCTCTGGCTGGGGGGAGGGGTCACCCTTGTCCGTGCTTCACTCTGTGGGTCTGAGGTGCTTCTTCTAGGGGATGGGTCCCCAGCTAAAGGCCAGGAGGAAGGAGGGGGATCCCTGGGACACGTGGAGACCTGGCATGCCATCCCTGGGCGCTGCACAGTGTGCCATCCTTCCATTGTGGGAATGATTTGATAGCAGACATGCCCTTGACCCCTTCCAGATGTCAGGAGCATGGCTAAAGGTACAGACTTATATATCACTGAATGGGATCCACTTTTAGAGGCACCATGATAGAATTGACACTGGGTCCACAGGAGCTAGTTCTACTTGGGGAAGAGGGGGTAGAAAGGGGGTAGGGAGAGTTTCACGGGTGAGATGTCTGCAGAGGACTTGGGACAAAGCAGTAAAATTAGTCTAAAGGGCTACTTATACTACCCACCCCCCCCACAAGGTGGAGGGAGCAGCCTGTGCAAGGGCCCTGGGGTTTAAAAGCACTGTGATGTCAGCCCAGTTGGGTGGCATGAAATTCATCAAACTGTTGTTGCTTTATGGATGGAGTAAGGTTGGGGTCAGCTGAGAGATGGGTGGGCTGCCCTTCTGGGACGCTGGGCACTGTGTGTCTCCCTGCTCCCAGCACAGGTTGGAAGATCACGTTTTTTGCAGAAAATGTCTCAGTGGCTTTCTCTCCCTGAGGAACGTTGTCATCTGGGGTCTAAAGAAGAAGATCGAGCCTCTTCGTGCTCCCCATGTTTGCAGACCAGCCAGAAGGGTAGCCCCTCCCCAGGTCTGGGGGCAAAGGTTGTGTCCCCTGTAGGCTGGCCCCTGTGAGCAGAGCTGTCTGTGTGCCAGGCCCTGCTGACCCACGGCCTGTACGTGTGGATCAAGACACCCCCCAGGCCGCCTCTGGGGCCACCCCAGCAGGGCCGCGGGCATCTGGTCCCTGGCCTGCAGCTGGAGCTGCAGTGGGAAGGCTCCTGGCTTCCTGCTGGTTCTTTCCTCATCTCCTTCCCCTCCCCTGGGGCATATAGGGGAAGGTAAATTGGGGGAGTGGGTCTCGTGCCTTTTCTGCTGTGTAATTTTGATGGGAGATCCTTGGCCTCTCTGAGCCTCAGTTTCCTCATCTGAAAAGTCAGGACACCACAGCCTGCCCCCCCCGAGTCTGTTACAAGTGTGAAACGAGGCAGGGTTTGCCTGGAGCCCACAGAGCTGGACTTGGGACTCAGGCAGCTGGCTGTGGGGCAGTGCTTCAACCTCTGCAGAGGGAATCAACGCGGGCATGTCCTGTGGGGTGCCCAGGAGGCACTATTTCAGACACAGCACTAAGTGGCTTGCCACTAAGACATTTTTTTTTCTCAGATGTGAATAATTTCTGAAATCTGAGTGTCTTCCGAATAGCACCCCTGTTTCATGGGCACTGGCATTGCATGTGTTTATTGGTGCCCAGGTGCTCGTGGGCCACCTGGGAATGCAGCAGAGAAGGAGACAGATGAAGCCCCTGGCTTTGTGGAGCTCACATCCATGGTGCGGGGAGGTGGAGAGAAAGGAATACATTAGCAAGATTATGTCAGGGAGCCATGAGTTCCAGAAGGAAATAAAATAAGGCAAAGGGAGAGAGAGCAACCAGGGAGGGAACTTGGGGAGACCTGCCCTGGAGAATTTTGGAGGTAAGGATTCTCTAAGGAGGTGACTTTTGAACTGAGCCCTGAAGGGGGAGAATTAATACAGGGTCCAAAGATAGGCATCCCTGGCTGAAGTTGCCTGGGCAAAGGCCCTGAGGTACAAAATAGCCTGCAAGGTTGGCCCAATTGGGTGGCTTGAAGCCAATGAAGGTGTCACTTTACTAAGGAGTAAAGTTGAGGTCTGCTGAGAGATGTGTGCTCCCCACCACCCACACCCCCAGCTCAAGCTGTGGCAAGATCTGCTGAGAAAGCATTCCAGGCAGAGGGAATGGCGTGTGCAAAGGTCCTGAGGCAGGAGGGAACTTGGCACATTCAGGAGATGAAAGAGGGTCAGTGAGGCTGTTGCAGAGTGAAATGAGGGAGGGGGTAACACTCAGAGAGGTTGCCAGGGGCCACGTCATTACTGGATCTGTAGGCCTTGGGGATGAGTTGGGATTTGAACATATATATATATATATATATATATATATATATATATATATATATAGTCTCTCTAGATGCAGTTATCAGATCAGTAGCGGCTTAGAATGGAAGAAGGGGGTTACTTCAGCCCCGTGTGCCGTGTGCTTTCAGTAGAGGCTCTTGGGGACCCCAGGGAACCAAGTCCCCTCACCCTGGGGAGCTCAGGGATGCTGTTCTATGAGGTGAGGCTCCCAGGGTGAGGGGTGTGGAAGCAGCTGGAAACCACTGGCTGTGTCAAGGGAGCTGCTGCTACTTCAGGAGGACAAGAGAAAAGGGAGAGGGGGACCTGGGGAGGTGGCCAGAGGCCGGCCACTAGGGCTGCACTTCATCTGAGACTGAAGGGCAGAGCCAGCCTCAGACGAGCTGTGTGGCTTGTACAGCACCTAGATTTCTCTGTCTCTCTCTCTCTGTCTCTCTCTCTGTCTCTGTCTCTGTCTCTCTCTGTCTCTCTCTCTCTCTCTGTATATATATATGATTTGCAATGTTTAAAAACCAGGATTTAAAATAATCCAGAATTCTGACGTGCTTGACCAATGGGAAACCTGGCAGCCCTGGACCCACATTCCTGCCTGACAGGCCCCAGTTGGAATTGAGTGACAGCTGCCCAGGGTCGGGGGCCTGTGAGGTCCCATCGTCCACAGTCTCCACCATTCCCTGTTGTCTCCCGCCAGCCTCCTTTCACTCCTTGGTCCCTGGCCTGGTCCCTGAGGGCAGGTGAGTTTATGGTTCTTGCTGGGGGCAGTGGGGAGCCACATTAGGGGTGAACCATTGAGGCCAGAGTGGCGACTTGGAGGAGATGAGGGGCGCCAGGAGCCCGGGGCATGGTGATCACCACCACCCTCCCTCAGGTGCCAACAAGTCTTGAGCCCAGGCAGTGGGCACGGGATGGAAGGATGGCACGTACCAGCCTCCAGCCCAGAGTGGTTTCATGACGACACTCCGTGAGTTTGTCTCCTTTCCCCAGGCTGTCTCCATCCCCTGCCCCATCATGCCCTTCTAGCTGACCTTTCATCCCACAAGGGACCTCTTCATGTCTGGATCAGACTGTCCGTAAACTGTGCTGTAAAGCTGGCCGGAAGGCTGTCAGCAGTAATTGAAAGCTTTCAACACCCCCCCAACCCCGGGGCCACTCCCTGCACAGGAGCCTCCTTCCTGGACGCGTGGGTGGCAGGGAGGCCTCTGTGCGGTCCCCAGGGCATCGCAACCCCTGCATTCGCCCCACGCCTGCATGGTCTTTCTTCCTTAGTCATGAACCACTGACCAGGGTTCCCGGTGACTCAGCACTCCGTTGCCGACTGTGGAAACCAACAACGTTCCCCAGAGCTTTGCAGAAGGAGCCTGTAGGGCCCAAGATGTCATTTCTAGTCTGGGGTCTGCCCTGGCTGCACTGTGGAGGGGGCATGGAGGGAGCAGAGTAGCATGGGGCTCTGTGGGCCTCAGTGCTGTGGTCACCTCTACGTGCTTCTAGCTACTTCTCTCTGCTCGCACCTGCCCTTGTGTTCTTGCTGGGTGTGGCCTTCTTTGTGAGGAAAGAGTGCTTCAGGGAGAAAGGGGAGATGGATGGCTGCAGAATGAGGTGGGCACTGGCCGCATCTCAAGGCCTCCCAGGCAGTAGGCCTGGCTAGCCCCATTATACAGAGGGGGAAGTTGAGGCTCAGTCCCACAGTGATGCAGTGTTGTTTCTGAGCTTGACAGGCAGGAGTCCTTGCCTCCACTTCAAAGTCCGCACTGTCATCCCCTTGCTCCTCTGTGACATGTCATGTTGAGAAGGCCAGGCACTGAGGTGGGCTGGCGGGGGGCTCCCTTCCTCCCCCACCCCGACTGGCCATGTCTGACTGGTCCTTTCTGGTGGAGTGCTGGTCTTTGGCCTGGGCTCACTGGGCCCTCTAGTCATCTTCCCAGCCCAGCTGGTGGCAGGTCTTGAAGGGGGAACAGAAAGGCGTTTTCTACCCTGTATTTCCCTCCCAACTCATGCTTCAGCTATGAACATGCTTTAAAATGTAAAATCATCCCCATAAATAACATTTAGGTACCGAGGGCCTAGAACTCAATGCTTGACCTACAGGTTCCTGAACGTAACAGCTGTGTGACCTTGGGCAAGTTTCTCAACCTCTCTGTGCCTTGGTTTCTCATCTGGCAAGTGGGGGTGGTAACAGTGCCATATATTGAAGGATTTAATGTGCACAGAGTCCTTAGTGCAGGGCCTGGCACTAAGTCAGCTTTGTGTAAGGCTGTGGCCACCATACTTGACCTTCACAGAAACCCTGTGAGATTTGTGCTGTCATTGGACCCATTTTCTAGCTGAGGAAACTGAGGTTCAGAGCAAGTAGTGACTTCCCCCAACGTCAAGCCATCACTTAAAAATCTCAGGAAATAATAATGCCACTGAAGGGATCAGGCAGGGTGGACTGGCCCAGCCGCCTGCCCAGGCACACTGAGGGACCACGCCCCCGTCCCCTGCAGTGACAAGCCCCCTCCCCAGGCCTCCCTTTGCCTAGGAGCCAGCTCCTCCCCAGCCCCCAGACTCTGGGGCCGCCTGGGGAAACTGTTGTGGATCTAAGCCCTTCTTGGGAGTCTTCCCCTCCCAACACCCTCTCCCATAAGGAGCCATCTTAGTCACACACACACACACCCACCGCCCCCAGTTTCCAGAAGATTCTCTATAGGAGTTCAAAACAGCCCTTGGACCCCTTTGAGCCCTGCCCCGCAGATGGCCTGACGGTCATGCGACCCGGTGTGGCTGGATTCCACAACGGTGGTTAAGCGTTATTTATTTCCTTAATGCACATGTATACACATACAGCTGTCTGGAAGGATTCCTGGGCTCGGAGGGGGTGTGAGTCAGGGCTCTCGGAGCACGCCTGCACGCTGGTGTCTGGGCCTACGTGAGCCCGCCCGTGCATATCAGCATTTAAAATTTAACAGCTTTATTATGGAAAATTTCAAAAATGTACAGAAATCAAGAGGTCCAGACAGTGATTCCCTCATCCCCACCCCTTGGCGTCATCATCAGCAATGTTTTGCAATCTTGTTTTATCACCTCCTTGCGGGCTCCCTCTCTTGCTTTTTTCCCTTTATGGCTGGAGTATTTGAGAGCCAATTGTAGACATCATACCATGCGTGCCATTAAAAAAAAAAACAAAAAACCACACTTTTACTTCTGGGATAATTCTAGAGTCGCAGGAAATTGCTAAGACAGTACAGCGTGGTCCTACATACCCTTCACCCAGTTCTAATGGTTACACCTCACATAATTATGCTACAATATCAAAATTGACATTGGTAGAGAACACGCGCGTGTGTGTGCATGCGTGCGTGTGTGCATGCATACTTCTGTGCCATTTTGTCATGTGTGTGGATTCACTTCACCACTATCACAATGAAGACTAGAACTACTCCATCATCACAAAGATCTCCTCATACAGTCACACCCGCTGCCCTGCCCCTGACCACCTCTGACCCCCTCTGACCTCCTGGCAACCACAAATATGGTCTCCATCTCTATAATTTTGTCATTTGAGAATGTTATATAGATGGAATCATCTAGCATGTGCCCTCGGAGGTTGGCTTTTTTTTTCCACGCAGCACAATGCTCCTGAGATCCATCTGAGTTGTTTTGTGTGTCAGTGGTTCCTTCCCTTTTATGGCTGGGGAGTAACCCACGATGTGGCCATGCCACAGACTGCTTAACCGTTCACCTCTTGAGAGGCGTCTGGGCTGTTTCCAGTTTGGGGCTATTCTGAATAAAGCTGCTGCAGGTTTTTTTGTATGGATATAAGTTTTCATTTCTCTGGGCTAAATGCCCAGCCAGGAGTGGGATTGTATAAATGTCTGAGTTTATGTTTAGTTTGAGAAATGGACAAGCGCTTTTCCCAAGTAGCTGTACAGGTTTATTGTTTGGAAGAGAGGCACCTATTAGGAGGACCCCAGTGAGTCTGCCCCAGGACCCTGAGCAGCCTGTGTGCTGTGCTAAGTTCCTTTCCCACAGGGGGCGTTTAGTCCCCTCTTTCCAGAAGAGACAGCCAAAGCCCAGAGCTAGCAAGTGGGAACATCAGAATTTGATTCCAGCCCCGTCTGGCTCCAAAGCTGCGGGGTTGGTACCCTCCCTTGCTGGGTGGCAGGAATTGGTGCGGAATGCCGTGGGGAGTGAGCAGTGAGCAGACCAAGGGAGTTGGGGAGGAAGAGCCTGGCCGGGGGAGCACAGACCCTGGTGAGAGGAGGGGAGATAGGACCTGCCCACTCTCTCGTTGCCAGGCTGAACCAGCTCCCGCCTCCTGGCCTTCACACTGGCCCTTCCTCTCTCCATCACAGATGGGGCTGTTGATCTGTTGCTAGCTGGGTCTCCTTGGCCCCAGTGGGTGGCCCTGCCTTCCCTGCCATGTAGGTTCCTGCAGGAGGGGACTCCCCCCCACAGCCCCATCTGCACGCTGGGACCTCCAGCCTTGCCCTATCAGCCTGAGAAGGGTAAAGCACAGAAGACCTGTTCTTTGCAATTCATCCTCCCCTGCAGCAAACTCTGAGCCTCCTTGCTGTGCTTTGGTGTCATGAAGATGCTGTTGGTGGCGAGGACGGCAACACTTACGGTTTCCCAGGCACTGTGGCCGGTGCTTGAATACACGATTTCGTGTGATGGGCATGACCACCCTGTCGGCAGGCTTCATCACCACCGCTTTAGAGACACACATGCAAAAGCTCCCACGGTTCACAAGTGGCAGAGCTGGGAGTCAGAACCGTGCCCTCTGACCAAAACTTGGGCATCTCCTGGCTGAGCCAGTTAGGACAGCCTGTCACCAATTCTGCTGAAGGACTCTTATCTTTTGAGCCCAGGATGGGCGGGGCTCGGGCTCTGAGAGATCTAGACTCCACATGGGGGGTGGGGGGCCCGTCTTCCCAGCTGGGGGTCCATGGTGGTCCAGGTGGCAGTGCAGGGGCCCTAGGGATGAAGTCTCTGCCCGGCCCAGGGTTCCCGGCCTGCCCTTCTCCTCAGCTGGCCACTTCTTACCTTCCTAGCTGTGTGAGCCCAGGTAGGTGACTTAGAGTCTCTGAGCCTCCTTATTGCCTCCATGTGGGGAAGTCAGCCTTTCCCCTCCTGGGCTGGCCTAGCCCCCAACAGGTTCCTAACCTGGAAAGTAGACAGTTGTTAGAAGGAGGACGAGTGGATAGGCATGTGAGCGCCCTGCCTGGGATCCCAGCCCTGGCCCTGGTCCCAACACTCACTGTGACCCTGGACAAGTCACTTTAGCTCCAGGCCTCTGTTTCCACTTAGCAAACATGGCTACCACGACAGGATTGAGCTGACTCGTGAGGGCTCTTTGTGGACCATGATACACGACATAAATATGGAGCTTTTCTGTTCTATCAAACCACAAGTCTAGCGCTCTGTGTTTTTCCTTCTGAGCCTGCTTTGCTTTTGTGACTCCAATTTCACTTTTTAAAGTTGAGTTGGGCAAGTATCTTTCTCATCAGATCACATTTTCTGTACACTGGGGGAGTGGGGAACAGAATCCCCCCTCTGTGTGCTGGCTTTGAGCTCACTGGCATTTCCTGAGTACTTTGAGTGCCAGGCTCAGCGCTGGGGATGGAGACGGGAGCTGGGCATGGTCTCTGCCCGCCAGGGGCCCACAGCCCACTGGGGGGTCAGGAGTGAACAGACCATCATGACACAGGGTGGTCTGTGGGGGGAACCTGGCAGGCCAGGTTAGGGAGAGGAGGACCTCTCAGGTGACTTCCTGGGGACACAGAAGTCCAAGATGAGTCATAAAAGATTGAGTGGGAGATGGGCAGGCAAAGAAGTAGAGAAGGGTGTTGTAGGCGAAGGAACATCACAGGCCAAGGCCTGGAGGTATGTAAGTGCAGTCACACGCCCGCCCACTTCTCCATGAGTCCCAGCTGTGTGAATTGCCCACATCACCGTCCACAGTGCTTTCCCTGCTGGAGGCTGAGGTTTACTGTAAGACTGGGCTGCTTCTATCATGCCCAGTTGGCACCTTGGGCCTGTGAAGTGTCTTTCTCTGTCCTTAAAGATTTATGAGTCCATCTGTCCATCCATCACCCATCCATTCAGCCACCCCTGCATCCGTCTCTCTGTTCATCCATTAGTCATCTATTCATCCATCTATCCATCTTGTCTATTCATCCATCTAGCCGTCTTGTCTGTTTATCCATCTATGCATCTATCCATCCACGCATCTGTGCATCTATCTGTTCATCCACCCATGCATCCGTCTGTCTATCTGTCCAACCGTCTATTCATCCAGCCAGCCAGCCAGCCATACATTCAACAAGTATTTATTGAGTGCTGACGACATGCCAGGCCCTGCTGGGCAGAGCCTTCTCTGGGGCGGTGCAGGGCAGGTGATGAGCAGACGTGAGCTGAGGTTTGCTTCACTCCCCAAGACGGGCACAGACTTGCCCCTGGAGTCCCTCCCTCCCCGTCCTGGGCTGCCTGGTCTTGTTAGGAGGGAGGTGGCCCTCGGCTCCCAGCTTGGGAAACCGTCCCTGACAATCTGCTCTTGAGAGCGTCACCTCCTCAGACGAGGGTGAGGAAATCACCCCAGATCCCAGATCCCAGACAGCTGCACACACCCCAAGGATGTGGGCTTCCTGCCACCCTGCTGAGAACCCCACCCTGGCTGCCTTTCTAGGGATGTTAACGCGGACTCGCTGAGTCACTGCTGATAACGCTTTCAGCTTTGTCTCCCCGCCCCAGGCCTTTGTGTTTCCAGACAAAACCCTAAACGCTCAGCTGCCCATCCAGCATATCGATAGCCCATCCCAGCTGGTCCCAGAGCCTCACAGCAGCCGTTTTAGTTATGTGACTTAAAGCAAGTCCCCAGCAGTAGTGCTTGGAAAAGCCAGAGCTATCACGAACCTCCCTGTGGATCCCTGCTGGCGTCCTGAGCCCAGAGGTCCGTGACCTGGGCTCCTATCTGGCCACTCAGAGATTTGGAAAATTTGAGTCCTGTTTTAAAGTAGGGCCATTTCACACAGAAATGTGAACATCTGGCTTGTCCTGTAAACAGGAGGATTGGCCAACACTGCGCCCAGGTGCCAGCCTACGGGGGGACGGGGGCGGGGCTCAGCAGGACTGCACGTTTAGGGGGATGTGGACTCCCTGGCATCCTGTTTCATGATGGAGAAAAGCGTGGAGAGAGGCAGGACTGAGTTGGTCAAGGTCGAGAGAAGGGCCAGCGCTGCCTCCTGCAGGTGCTCTTGGTGACCCCTGGTGTCATGACGTTGCAGGGTTGGGGCCCACTGGGGTGGCTTTATTTCAGCTGGAGGGCCCAACCATTCCTTCTGGGAGGGGTGAGCTTCCTGTAAGGGAGTGAGTTCCCTGTCCCCCAACCTGGTGATAAATCCATCCTGGGCCGAGAATACAGCATGGGGAAGGTAAACCTCAGAAGCAGGGTCAGAAGTGACCTCCTGAGGCTTTGGGGTGTTGTGGGCCTGGATCTCAGGGGGCAGAACTGTGCTCCCCCGCTTTGAGGTGGGAGGTGGGCTTCAGAGGTGCTCTGAAGATGGGCCTGGGGGCTCTGAACAGAGCACCGTCTGTGGCTGGTAAGGGCCAGAGCGGTACCTCCAAGCCCCGATCCCTGGGTACATGGGGTGAAGCCTGACTTGGGCAGCGTGGATGAAGTTTTGACCCTGGGGGCATCCTGGTAAAGTCACTATAATTTGGATGCGTCATGGAAACCTGACTCTTTGTTATCATGGGCCTTGTCTTTGGGACATAATTTCTCTGATAAATGCTCGTGGTGTACCCACTTTGGGGGTCCTCAGTTCAATCAAAACACCATTCTTGCCTCAGGGAAAACACAGTTGGGGGCATAGGGAAGGCTTCCTGGAGGAGGTGGTACCTTGGTGGGAGTTGAGAAGGATGCAGTGAGCATTTAGCCAGGTGAAGCCCAAAGGAGAAGGGGCTCAGGCAAAGGGAACAGAAGGGACAAAGGGAGAAGGCACTGAGGCATGGTGGCTCCCAGCCTGTTGGGGACAGGAGGACTGAGGTGAATTGGCGCCGGGGGCTGAGGCTGGTGCAGTAAGTGCTCATTGGAGGCTGGATCAAAATGGCCTTGTCAAGAGGCTCACGAAGTAGGAGCTAGAAATTTACCCTGATGCCAGTGGGGAGCAATGACAGGGTGTTCAGGAAGGGAGCTGGGTGCATGTTATAGAGCCCTCAGCTGGGTATGGAGAGTAGAGGGTGGGAAGCACCACTGCGATGCCGAGAGGTGGCCATGGGTGGTGAGGAGAGGCGAGATGCGGAAGAAGGAGCCCTGGGGACCACTGACCGGTGGGGATGTCTCCTCTCTGGGAGGTGGGGACACAGAGCCAAGACCTTGGGAGTGACAGACTCGGGGCAGTTCCTTGGAAGCCTCTCCCCCAAACACCCTACGAAGAGGTCCTGAGATCACTGGTGTTACCAGGTACATGATGTAGGGAGGCAGGGAATAGTTTAGATCTGAAGGATGATGACGCGCGCATGTCGAGGGGAGAGTAGAGGCATCTTTGGCAGATGGCACAGCATGTACTAAGGCCCTGTGGCCACAGAGACAGAGAGGAGAAGGGCCAAAATGTGGCCTGAGTGGCCGAACAGGGAGCGAGGTATGAGATGAGGTGGGAGGGTACAGGCGCCAGACCACAGGGACATGGGGGAGCCACTGAAGTGCTTTAGGTGGTGACGCCATCCGATGTGTCTGCCATGGTCACCAGGCTGCAGGAGGTGACATTCTTAGATCCGTCCAGGAGCTGGAGGTGAAAGGTGAACTCATATGACTCCCATAACCATAAAAAATTCTGAACTGCATATACATCATATGTATTCATTTCCTTGGGCTGCCGTGACATACTGTCACAAACAGGTGGCTTAAAACAACAGAAATTGGAAGAAATACTGTTCAGTGTTAAAAAAAATAAAAACAAAAAAACCCAGAAATTGTTTTGCTCGGAGCTCTGGAGGCTAGAAGTCTGAATTAAAATGCTGGCAGGACCACACTCTCTCTGAAGGGCTCTAGGAAAGGACCCTTCCTTGCCTCTTCTAGCTTCTGGTGTTCGCTGGCAATCCGTGGTGTTCCTTGGTTTGTGGCTGCATCCCTCCTTCATCACATCATGGGTCTTCTTCCCTCTGTCTGTGTCTCTTCTTATACGGATCCCAGTGATTGGATCAGGGCCTATCCTAATCCACAGGGGCCTCATCCTGACCTGATTATATCAGCAAAGACCGTATTTCCAAATATGGCCACATTCACAGGTCCCCGGGCTTAGGACGCAGACATACCTTTTGGGGAAGGACACAGTCATCCCACAACGTCAAAGGATCCTGATTTTGTTTCGAAAACACACACGTGGTCACTCACGTTCTGTTTCTTGACGTGGATGCTTGTGTCGCAGGAGTTTTCACTCTGAAAATTGAGCTATACATGTATGATCCGTGCATTTTTCTGCACATGTGTTCTGTTACAGTTAACACATGAACATATACACACATGCCGAGAACGGAGGGTGGCGGCCACTGTACCATGATGTTAATAGAGGCTTCCCCTGGGTGATGGGTGTATGGATTCATTTCATTTTCTCCCCGGATGTTCCAAATTTTCTGCCATAAGCATGTGTTAACCTTATTGCATAATAAATCCATGTGTATCATAAAAGAAGAGCCAGGATGGAACCCTTACTCACCAGTCCTTCCCTGAACCCAAAGCTATTGTAACAGGAGGTGGGGTTTGAACAGGAATTTGGCCTGCCCTTAGAATCTGTTCCAAATAAATATTTTTAGCCTCATTACCCACTGCCTTCAAATGTCCTGCTTATGAGTTGTGGCTCTGATGATCCAAACAGACGTTCTTTGGAGCTTGTGGCTTGGCAGTTACCTAACCTGTGTCCCCTTCCGGAGGGAGGATGAAGGTAATAATAGAACTGACCTCATGGGTGGCTGGGAGGCTTCATTGGAATAATGCACGTGAAACCTTCTGCACAGGGCGGGGCTGCCACGAATACCCTCCTGATTAGGAAATGCCCAGGGTACGGTGGCAGGCATCTCGGTGTCCTAGTTTAATGGTTCAGCTGGTCAGGGAAAGTCCGGTAAATGAGACCTTGCCCCACTGCACGTGGTCATCCCTGGGGAATGGTCGGGGGTGATGGGGGCCTCCCTTCGCGGCATGCTTTCCCGTTTTGCCCCCTTTTAATACAGCTTGTTGCTCTTCCCCCGCTGGCCTCCTTACCTGTTGCAGCTGTGTGCTATTTCATCGCGTTTAAGGCCATGCGCTGCCATGACGGTTAAGTCATCACGGGAAGATTTAGAGGGGGCAGGTGGGGATGAGGTGAGAAGGTGGCTGGACTAGAAGAGCCAGTGTTGGTGGGGCGAGGGGGAGGGGCTCTTCTTTCTGCCCTCCAGACCCCGCCCAATGCCATAGGCCCCATCCACTGCCATGGACCACGCCCCTGGAGATGGTGCCTCGCCAGGTCTTTGCTCCACCCGACCCGCAGCCCGAGGGCTTTGGAGTTTGAGCTGTGCCTTATTTGGAACCTGGTCTTTCCTTTGGTAATATCTGTCCATATTACAAATGCAGAAACCCTCTGTCCCAGCTGGGCTGCTGCCCAACAATAATCCTACAAATAAACTGGAACTCCTGGGACATTATTTATGTACAAGTTATCCTTTGCAACATCGTTTGTAAAAACCAGATACTGAAAACAACCTAGACCCTCCATCAGTAGGGGGCTGATTAAAGACACTGGCCCGCTCCATATAAAATGGAATACTGTACTCTGCTGTTGTAAAGAACAGTGAGAAACTGTCTCTAAGCTTTATTAGGTGAGAAAAGCAAGATTCAAGACAGTATATAGTATATACATCTTTGCTTAAAAAAAGGGAGGGCTGGGCTTCCCTGGTGGCGCAGTGGTTGAGAGTCCGCCTGCCGATGCAGGGGACACGGGTTCGTGCCCTGGTCCGGGAAGGTGCCACATGCCGCAGAGCGGCTGGGCCTGTGGGCCATGGCCGCTGAGCCTGCGCGTCCAGAGCCTGTGCTCTGCAACGGGAGAGGCCACAACAGTGAGAGGCCTGCGTACCGCAAAAAAAAAAAAAAAAGGGAGGGCTGAGTATATATTTGTATCAGCTAATATTTGCATGAAGAAACTGTGGCTAACCACCGAATGACTAAACATTACCTGTGGAGGTGGGGGTGAGACTTAGTGGTTGGGGCACACGGGAAGGGGAAGGGACACAGATTTGTTCATAGCCTGTTTTCTTTTTTGGGGACCCATGTGAACGTTCTAGTTTTCAAAATTGCTAATTAAAAAGAAGAAGTAGCATCTTTGAAACAAAGCACATTTTAAAGCAGCAGCTTGGGCTCAAGTGTCCTATTGCATCTCACTTCAGCCTCTGATAGCTGTGTGACCTTGGGCAGGTTACTCAACCTCTCTGTTTCAGTTCCTTCATCCATGAAATGGGGGTAATAGCAGTTCCAACTTTGGGCTGTTGGGAGGATTAAATGAGATCAATGTGCCCAGTGCCTGGCATGCAGTAAGCAAATAACAAGAGTGAGTTGGTGGCAGAGGGTCGGCTTTCTGAAAGCAGCACAGTTTGGAACAGGCCCCAAGAAGCAGGATGTGAACTCTAGCGCTGCTGTGAGCCCTCTTTCTCTGGTGTCTGTGTCTTCCCTCTGCCGCAGGGGCCCTGGCCTGATGGGAGCCACTTGTTACGTGACAGTGCAGTCTCCTGCTTCCCATCCCCTTGCTCAGTGCAGGCAGCATGAGGACATCTCACAGCCCTGAGTCCTGAGCGTGCATCTTCTGGGAAGCAGGGAGAAGGGGTTGAGTTCAAGCATGTGAGGATCGGTTGGGTTGCTGTGAATAGGGACTCAGAGTGGAGAGTGCCCTGGCTCTGGCCTCCTGCCCTGTCTGACCCATTGGCTCTGCTTCCTGGGAAGCATAAGTGTGAGGAGCCCAGGGTGTAGTTCTTGCATTGAACCCCACGACTGCCCACAGCCCTCATGCTGCATGGAGGATGCCAGCAGAGAGGGCACCGCCTGCCCAAAGTTGAGCCGTGAACACAGAGTGAGCCAGACTCCAGCCCTCGGGTCAGAGGCCTTCTCACCTCCTGCCCAGGGAGGGTTTTTTCCAGAAGGTTCTACCCACCATGGCTTTGGGGGCTGGTTTCATTGACTAAACAGCCCCTGTGCCTCACTTTGTTCACCTGTGAAATGGGGGTGATTGCCCTCCTGCCTCCTCTTCTTGAGGATAAGGTGAGGCTGGCTGTCACTTTGGAGGGACCAGGGGACCTGTGCCCTCATTTGTGTGTCTGCCTTTTTTAAAAAAATTATTTATTTATTTATTTATTTTGGCTGTGCCAGGTCTTAGTTGCAGCATGTGGGATCTTCGTTGTGGCACGTGGGATCTTTAGTTGCGGCATGTGGGCTCATAGTTGTGGCATGCAGGCTTCTTTGTTGCAGCATGTGGACTCTTAGTTGCAGCATGCGAACTCTTAGTTGTGGCCTGCATGCGGGATCTAGTTCCCTGACCAGGGATCAGACCTGGGCCCCCTGCGTTGGGAGTGTGGAGTCTTACCCACTGGACGACCAGGGAGGTCCCTGCCTTTACTCAGTGGAGAGAGTCCTGAAGTCCAAGTCAATGTGGCTTCTGTCACGTGACTGCCTTTAAAGTAAAGTGGACTTGTCTACTACATGTAGACATGTAAGACACAGCTCCAGACTCGGGTGTCTTGGAATTTGAGTTTTGTATAAATTCGTTCCATTTCTGTTGATGCCTCCATCCTGCCAGGCTGGTGGGAACGTTTAGCCTTGGTTTGTCAGGGCTAACCCACCTGTGGGAGTGCGTGCTGGGATGCACGGGGCGTGTCAGTGGCCCCTTGAGATCTGGAGGTTTGGAGCTGCTTGGAACAGGACCTTGTGGTCAGGGTCATCCGTTTTCTCTCTTGTGGTCTCTCTGACACTCAGGAATCAGAATGGGTGTCCCTTTCTCTTCTTCTTCCTCTACTCAGCATAATCTTTATCCTATTGCTTCCAACATGTTCCTGGTCCAAACATGGTGGCCTGGCCTCAATTCCCTGGAGGCCCAGAGGGCTAGACCAGGGGTTGGCAAACTTCCTGTAAAGCACCAGATAGTAAATATTTCAAGCTTTACAGGCCGTAGTATAATCTCTGTAGCAACAACTCAACTCCGCCCCTGTGGGTCAAGAGCAGCCCCAGACAATACATAAGCAAACGGGCATGGCTATGTTCCAATAAAACTTTATTTACAAAAATAGCGTAGCAAAAGAAGCAATCAACTTGGGAAACAGTTCAAGAAATTAAAAACAGGGAGATTGGGATTGACATATCACAGTACTGTATATAAAATAGATGACTAATAAGGACCCACTGTATAGCACACGGAACTCTACTTAATGCTCTGTAATGGCCTATGTGGGAAAAGAATCTAAAAAAGAGTGGATATATGTATAACTGATTCACTTTGCTGTACACCTGAAACTAACACAACATTGTAAATCAACTCTACTCCAATAAAAATTAAAAAACAAAACAAAACTGGAAGTGCCACATGATCCAGCAGTTCCACTTCTGTGTATGTATCCAAAGGGACTGAAATGAGGATCTCGAAGAGCTATCTGCAGCCCCATGTTTGTTGCAGCGTTATTCCCAACAGTCAATATATGGAAACAACTTAAGTGTTCACTGACAGGTGGCTAGATTAAGAAAATGTGGAATATACGTACAATGGAATATTAGTCAGCCTTAGAAAAGAAGGAAATCCTGCCATTTGTGACACCGTGGATGAACCTGGAAGACATGTTGAATGAAATAAGCCAGTTACAGAGAGAGAGATACTGCATGACCCACTTATATGAGGAATCTAAAATAGTCAAACTCACAGAAGCAGAGGGATGCTTGCCAGGGGCTAGGGTGACAGGGAAAGCGGGAGTTGCTGTCCAGTGGGTATAAAGTTTCAGCCGTGCGAGACGAATAAATTGGAGAGATCTGCTATATAACATAGTGCCTGTAGTTAATAATAATGTATTGTGCACTGAAACATTTGTGAAGAGGTAGATCTCATGTTAAGTGTTCTTATCACATTAAAAAACAAAAACACACAAAACCCCCAAATCAGCCTGTAGCTGGCTGCTCCCTGGCCTCGACCTTTGCAAGCCAAAGCCTTTATGTAAAAACCCAGAAAGTGTTCCCGAAGCACCGTTGTACTCCTCCTGGAGGCCATGAGCAAGGGCAGGCTCTTTGCTTAGAAAAAAAGGAAAAGGAGAAAATGCCCAGAAGATTGAGACTTTCGTAAGTCAAATACTCCCTAATTTACCTTTCGGTGGGGGCGTGGGGGCGGATACATTTTCCTACAGTGATTTGCCTAAAGCTACCTGTGATTGATCTGGGGTCATCAGATTCTCAAAAGCTCTTTTGTGACCGTCCTCAGTTCTGGTAAGTCCCAAGCACTCCCAGATGTGTGACTAAGGCCTCTCAACAAAAGCCAGTCTGAGGTGGAGTCCTGGTCACATCACTTTCTGCCTTTGTGACATTAGGCAAGATACCCTGCTTCTCTTTGTCTTGGTTGCCTAATCTGTAAACTGAGGAAAGCCACGCCACCTCTGCTCAGGGTTTTCCCAAGGCTCACATGACACTGTATCTGTCAGATGCCCAGCACGGAGCCTGGTGCAGGTGGGTGTTTAACGAATGGGAATTGACAACCCAGCCTCACGTTCTAATTATCTTGGGGAGAGACTTTAAGGCAACCGGTAAGAGAGACGCTTAGAAGTAGAAATGGCAGGATTCGGCAAGTGAAATCATTCAAGTCCCGCTTCATTCTGTGTGTCTGTGGGCTTGCTATGTAATTTCCCTGAGCCTCAGTTTCCGCATCTGTGAAATGGGGATAGTGAAGAGGACCAACTTT
Organism: Leucopleurus acutus; assembly: GCF_964270905.1. Classification (NCBI taxonomy): domain Eukaryota; kingdom Metazoa; phylum Chordata; class Mammalia; order Artiodactyla; family Delphinidae; genus Leucopleurus; species Leucopleurus acutus. The sequence goes on from NC_139158.1 coordinate 26,838,395, forward strand.
TAGAGGACTTCAGTGAAACAGTGCACAGCACCTGGCATGCAGTCAGTACTTAATAACTGGGAACTGTTTAGTGTTAACCTCTGCTGGGTCCCTTCCTCACTGCCATGTGCTTATGTTGACTCATCTGGATTTCCCTAGCGGCCAGTAACCCCTGTAGACAGGCTCCAGGTCTTGGCTAGAGCAGCGAGGGTGCTCCATCCCTCGGATCACTCAGGGAGAGGGTCTTGTGCTGAGACTTCACTCGCCCAGAGCCTGGACACCAGCATCTGCTGGAATTTATAAAATCATTTCATCTTCATCATCTCTGTTTGCACAGCTACCTGCTACCTATGGCCAATAGTACAGGCTTTCCACTGTGATAGATGTGTTCTGAGTCCTTTAAGAATTTTTTTTTTTTGGTTTAAAAAAAATGTGTTGGTTTCAAGAAAAATATTAAGCAAAGAAAGAGTACCGGAGGAAAAATTTTACGTGATTCAAGTTTGGGAAGGCCTGGAATTGTGTAGAGAGCAGGCCTGGGTAAACATGGTGGGGGGGATCGGGGATGGTGAAATAGGACCCAGATTTTGCAGGGGGACAGGGTGATACTTCAAGGACTTCTACTTACTTAACATCTCCAGGCCTCAGTTTCCTCATCTGCAAAATGTGGGAGGTGATGATGGTGAGAATTCATTGAGGTCAAGCACATGAAAGTCTTGGCACGTCTAACACTCAGGTGTTAATTTTTAGGGTAGGGAGGGGAGCTGAATGTGACATGGTGTCCTGGATTGGGTCCTGGAACAGAAAAAAGGGCATTCGTGGAAAAACGGGGGAAATCCGAATAAAGTCTGGAGTGTATGTAGTTATAATAATGTACTGATATTAAGGGCTTAGTTTTGACAAAAGCTAAGTCACGGGAGATGTTAGCATTAGGGGAAGCCGGGTGAAGCGTGTGCGGGACCCTCTGTACTATCTTTGCGACTCTTCTGTCAATCCCAAATGTCTCCAAAATAAAGTTTATTTACAAACATCCAAATGAATGGGGGCCAAATGCTATAATCAGAGAAGGGAGGTGCTAAGTCCAGCTTAAGAAATTAGAGAAAGGCCTTCCGGAGAACAGGAAGGCTGGGTCTCAGAGGAGGAAAGGAGGAGGGAACAGCTATCTCTGGGGGAGGAAGCAGGAAAGCGAGCCCTTCCCAGCCTCCTAGGCTTTGCATTTGTTTTCCCCAACCTGGAGCTGCTCTTACCTCCTTTCCTTAATCTGGTTCAAAGCAAGTGTTAGCCCCTCAACAGCTCTCCTGACTCCCTGCCTGGGTCCCCTTCACTGCCACATGCCCTCAGGGAGCCCCCCATGCTTTCACTTCTCGGCCCATCTCACCATTGTGATGAATGAGTTCTGCGTGGGATTCAGGGCCGGCCATGTGGATGGGCATCCTTTGTATTCACTGGTTCACAGCCCCTTGCTCTCAAGGGCCCCACTCTTGGTTGAATGCCCTGGTGTCATCAATTCTTAATAACTTTTACCACAAGGCTGGGGGCTTATAACGGCACAGCTTTTATTATCTTACAGTTCTGGAGTCTGAAGTCTAACATGGGGCTGCAGGGCCGAGTTTCTTCTGGAAGCTGTCAGGGAGAATCCTCATTCCTCCTTTCCCAGCCTCTGGAGGCCGCCTGCACTCCGTGGCTCGCGGCCCCTTCCTCCATCTTCAAAGCCAGCAGTGCTGCATCTTCTCTTCCCTGTCACCTCTGCTTCCATCATCACATCTTCTCTCTCTGACTCTGACCCTCTTCCTCCCTCCTAAAAGGACCTGTGATTAGGCTGGGCCCAGATTATCCAGGATAATCTCCCACCTCAAGATCCCTAATTTACTCACATCGGCGAAGTCCCCTTCTTTGTCTTCAGCCACTCTCCTCCTCACCCACTCTGCTCCCACCTCACTAGAAATTCCAGTTCTCCATCCTTCCTCAGGACCTTTGCTCATGCAGTTGCTTCAACTTGGATTAGTTTTCCTGTAACTCTTTGCATGTCTCTCTGCCATTCTGGTGGATTCAGCTTAAACATCAACTTCGTGGAGAAATCTTTCCTGATCACCAGATCTAAAGTTAATTCATTCCATTATTTTCTCTCCTCAAGGCCTCTTGGTTTCTTTCACATTTTTTACAACTTGTCATGGCTTGGTTACTGGTTTACTTTTGTCTGTCTTCTTCCCTAAATTTCGAGCTTCCTGAGCTCAGAGATCTGTTGCTTGCTGCCACATACCCAGCACCTAGTATAGTGCCTGTCACCTGGTAGGTGTGCAGCACTTGGTTGCTGTATAAGTGGGACACGTAAGTCAGTGTCCCAGGAACCTACGCCTTCCTTCACATGGATGACCCAGTAGGGTCTTTGTTGGAGTGTGTGTTCCCCGAGGTCCCCACAATCAAGGACTACATCCTCTTCGGCTCTGTGGTCACAGTCTCTGCCTCTGAGAGGCCCAGATTCTAGAAATGGGAGAGCGGGTTAGAACCTTGGCTTCGCCTCTTACAACATGTCTTAGATAGCCTTGGCTACGTGACAAACACCCCCCAAAACATAATGGCTTAAAAACAACAGTTTATTACTGTTCATGATTCTGTGATTAGCTTAGTGCCTCATCTGCTGGTTTTGACTGGGTTCCCTCAGCTGGAGGGTCAGCCGAGCTGGAAGGTCCAGATGGCCTCCCTCGCATGTGTGGCAGCTGGTGCTGGCTGTTGGCTGGGTGGCCTCAGTTGACCTCTCATCTTCCAGTGGGTGAGACCTGCTTCCTTTTGTGGAGGTTTCGGGTCAGCAAAGACAGAAGCTGCCAGGCTTCTTGAGGCCTGCGCTTGGGGCTCGAGCAACACTACTTCTGGTGCGTTCTATTAGTCAAAGCAAGTCATGAGGCTAGCCTGGATTTAGGGGAGTGGAGAAGTAGAATCTGCCTCTTGGTGGGAAGAACAACAGGGAATTTCTGGCCATATTTGATCTTCTATAGTAGGCTGTAAAGCCTTAGGTAAGAGACTTAACCTCTCTGGGCCTTTCTTTCCCCCCTCTGTGAACTGAGCCTATTGGCATCTATCTTATAGAATTATTTGTGAGAATGAAACATGATGCACACAAAGTGCTTAGCACACAACCTCTCTCATTGAAAGTGCCCATTGAATAGAAACTGTTATTATTGCTGTTAATGTTATTACAGTGTTTATAGTGGGAACTTAGCAAATGATGGATGGATGGATGGGTGGGTGGATAGATGGTTGGATGGGTGGATAGACGGATGGACGGGTGGATGGATGGAAGGATGGATGGATATGGGGGGGGTAGATGGATAGGTGGATGAACAGACAAATGGCTTTTGGTATTCAAACAGTACGTAACCCTGATGACTTATCTGGAGGTGTGAAGTCATCTCATTTCATGAAGTTCAGAGTAAACAGCAGCTCTTTGCTGTTGAGTTCAAACACTGATTTCTAGAGAGACCTGCCCTCTTGCTCAGTTTACGTTTGTCATCTGCATGTGGGAAGTGGGGAAGGTCAGGCAGTCCTACAGCAGGCTTCGTGCACACTCCCTCTTTCTGTCTCTCACACACACACACCCCCACCTCCTCGGCCTTGGTTAAATGTAACCAAACACTAACACTTGTGACAAACACAGCCAAGCTTCCCACTGGAACGCTGGGCAACAAACCACATGTAGTTGCAGCCCAGGGGGGTTTGTTGACATACATTCCCCCAGGCGCTGGCCGGTGTGGGTGAGGCTGGGACGGGCGGCGGTGAGGGGCTCCCCAGCTGGCTGTTCCAGAGCAGAGCCCGCCTCCTTCTAGGTCCTGCTTCAGGGACCTGGCACATCCCCCTGGAGCCAGAGCCTGTCCCCAGGGCTGCCATGGGCAAAGGTGCAGAAAATTTTTCTGGAAAAGATGGTCTTTAAGAACATTTTGCCTCTGGGATTGGCCAGGTGAATTGTGAGAGGGACCTGCTAATGACATTTTTTCCTACACCAGCCTGACACCGGGTGTGGGAGAGGTGGGGGGTGGATGGGCAGGGAGGTGAGTGAACTTCCTCGGGCTGCCATAATGGATCACCACAAACCTGCTGGTATAAGACAATAGAAATTTACCCCCTCACAGAGGCGGGAAGTCTGAAATCAGGGTGTCAGGAGGGCTGTGCCCCCTCCAAGGGCTTTAGGGAAGAATCCTCCCTTGCCTCTTCCAGCTTCTGGTGGCTTCCCATAGCCCTTGGTGTCCCTGGCTTGTGGCAGCATCCCTCCAGTCTCTGCCTCCATCTTCACATGGCCTTCTCCCTGTGTGTCTTCTCCTCTTCTAAGGATGTCAGTCATTGGGTTTAGGGCCCACCCTAATCTAGTATGACCTCATTTTGATGACATCTGCCAAGACCCTATTTCCAAACAAGGTCACATTCTAAGGCTCTGGGTGGACATGAACTGGGGGCACCATGCAACCCAGTACAGGAGGTAAGGCAGAGGCAGACAGGTAGGGATCGGGGAGGGTCAGGATGCTGATAGCAAGGGTTCCACAGTAGAAACCAGGAGGCTGTGAGCAGAGCAACGCTGCCTTTACATTCGGCCAAGTCTGGCCCTATGACTTGGAGGGGCCCACACTGGTCCTTCTCCAGCCGGGCCCCTTCCCACAAGGCAAGGAGCTGTGGAGCCAGGGAGATGCGCTCACATGGTCCCCACGACTCCCTACTTCTGGGCCAAGTCCTAGGTGTCCAGAACTCTGGAACCCCCTTCCTCAGCAGCACTGAGCCTCTTCCAAAGGCTGCTCAGGTGTCTCCCCTAGCTCTGCCCTGCTGAGGGCAGGCTGGCTTCCAGTGTGTGCACCCCTAAACCCAAGGGAGGCTCAGGGGCAGGCATTTGTGGGGCTTAGGACAGAACTTGGACTTTTAGCCTGGGGTATGTTCACAGGCCCCTCCAGGCAGAGTGGAGAGTGTGGGGAGAGAAGCGGGTGGTCTGTGGAGCTCCAAGGAGTCTGGGAGAGTTCTGAGTTCGGATCTGGCCTTCTGGGTCGTGGTGAAGGTGTGTTCCTTAAAGAGGGAGGCTAAGACGTATTTTATTTACATGGTTTCTGAGCTTGATATCTGACTTTAAACCTGTAGACATATAGTGTACACGGGCTCTTGCTCTGGGCCCTAAACACATTACAGACTGTGAGTTGAGATGGAGGCGCCTGGGAGCCTCTGGACTCAGGCTCTAAGAATTACCTTTGGTTCATCACTCCCTGAGTTATGTCGTGTGTGTGTGTGTGTGTGTGTGTGTGTGTGTGTGTGTGTGTGTGTTTAACATTTCGTTGGTCTCCCTTACTAGCATATAAGCTTCATGAAAACAGGGACCTTTTTCTTCTCATCTGTAAAGTGGGATTAATAGTAGTCACTGCGGGACTTCCCTGGTGGCCCACTAGTTAAGAATCCGCCTGCTAATGCAGGGGACACGGGTTCGATCCCTGGTCCGGGAAGATACCACATGCCGCGGAGCAACTAAGCCTGTGTGCCACAACTACTGAGCCTGCGCTCTAGAGCCCGCGAGCCACAACTACTGAGCCCACGTGCCACAACTACTTAAGCCTGCACGCCTAGAGCCCGTGCTCCACGAAGAGAGAAGGCACCACAGTGAGAAGCCGGCACACCGCAACGAAGAGCAGCCCCCGCTCGCCGCAACTAGAGAAAGCCGGCACGCAGCAACAAAGACCCAATGCGGCCAAAAATAATAATAATAATAGTAATAGTCACTGCTGCATCGAGTTACCAGAGGAGCAAGAGAGCGAGAGCGTGTGGATGCGAAGCCGGGAGTGCAGGGCCCGGCCCTCAGCGAGCGCCCTGTGAGCTCTGCTCAGGCTGCTGTTGGTTGTCTCTGGAGCCCCAGCACAGGGGAGGGTGCCCGGGAGGTGCTTTGCAAGCGCTTTGTGGAATAAATGACGGAGCGGCTGAGGACGCAGGGGACTGTGTCCTCCCCAGCTCTCGGCCTTGCTGACTTTGTTCCTGAAGGCCAGGTTGGACCAAGGGGTTGCGTGATTCTCAGAACGTCCCCAGAGGCAAATGTGTGCTATCAGATCCATAAACGCAGGCTCTCCCGGCAACGCTTTATGACCAGATTGGCATTTTGAGCCCATTCCTCTGGATGCCGAGGGGAGCCATATTGGAGGAGGGGGCAGGAGTGTACGTAGGAGTGTATATAGGTGACCCATGTGGGAGGCGGCTCTACAAGGCCGAGGTTTTGAGACATGAGGACAGCTTGGGTAGGGGTGGAGAGGTGAACGGGGAAAGGAGTAAACTCCTTGCTTCCAGGGCTGCCGAGCAGGTCGATGGGCAGGACTTAGTGAGGCTTGGGTGAGGCTGGGAGGGATCGGGGATGACACCTGGTTTCCGGTTAGCCTCACCAGACTGAAGGAGGTGCTATCCCTGAGGTGGGGGGCCCTGGGGGAAATCAGACTTGAGGGGAGGCTCTCAAATTCAGCTTTGGACCAGTTGAATTTGATAAGCCACCAGGACATCCGTTAGACCAGGTTTGAATCCCTGAGCACATCCTGGCAGTATTGTCTGCACCAGGCTCCCTCACTCCTCTGAGCCTTGGTTTTCCTGTCTGCAAAACAGAATACCTCACCAGGTGATTATAAGGACCCTATGTGGGGATACGTGCAAATCGCCCAACCCAGAGCCAGGCACCATGAAGAGCAAACTATGTGTCAGTATTATTCACTCTGTCAGTTATAAGCAACAGACACACAAGGCAAATTGGCTTAAACAGACAAATCATTTACTTTAACTAAAATCCAAGAAATAGATCTGAGATCCCCAGAGCTGCATGCAGAACTCAAGCATCATCACAGGGGCTCCTTATCTCCCTCAGGCACCTTCCACGTGTGTTCACAGTGGTCACTAGCTCAGCAAATCCAGTGGCAAGAGTGGGGGCTCTTTTCCTATAATTCTAGCAAAAAAAAAAAAAAGGCACAAGAACAATTCTGATTGGCCCAACTTGGTTATGTGCCCATCCCAGAGCCAATCACTGTGGCCAGGCTTGGGTCACATGATTTCCCCTGTGGCATGGCTCCCCTGTCGGTGAAAGATAAAACTGTGCGAGGAAAACCAGCAAACGTCCATCATGTTCTCTGTCTGTCCGGTGGGAGTTTCAGGATGGGAGGAGATGTGTGTGTAAAGTTTCCAGCACAATAGCCAAGACATGGAGTCAACTTAAATGTCCATTGACAGACGAATGGAGAAAGAAAACGTGGTACATGCAATGGCATATCCAGCCTTAAAAAGAAGGAAATTCTGAACTATGTGAACACTTGGATGGACCTTGAGGACATTAGGTTAAGTGAAATAAGCCAGACACAGGACAAACACTCCATGGTACCACTTATATGAGAAATCTAAAATAGTCAAACTCAGAGAACCAGAGAATAGAATGGGGATTTCCAGGGGGTGGGAGGAGGGGGAAATGGGGAGATATTGGCCAAGGGGTACAAAGCTTCAGGTCTGCAAGATGACTAAGTTCTGGAGATCTAATGTACAGCACGATAATGATAGTTAACAACACTGTATTATACACTTAAAATTTTACCAAGAGGGTAGATCTTATGTTAAATGTTCCTATCACAAGAAAAAAGAATAGTAAAGAAGGTGGGAGGAAATTTTTAGAAGTGATGGATATATCTATGGCATAGATTGTGATGGTAGTTTCACCCGTGTATACTTATTTTTTATTTTTATTTTTAATTGAACTATAGTTGATTGACAATGTGTTCATTACTGCTGTACAGCAGAGTGATTCAGTTATACATATGTATACATTATTTTTTAAATATTCTTTTCCATTATGGTTTATCACAGGATATTGAATATAGTTCCCTGTGCTATACAGCAGGACCTTGTTGTCTGTCCATTCTATATATAAAAGCTCACATCTGCTGACCCAAACTTCTACTCCATCCCTCCCCCAACCCCCTCTCCCTTAGCAACCACCAGTCTGTTCTCTGTGTCTCACGGGTGTATACTTATCTCCAAACTCAACAAGTTGTATACATTAAATATAGATAGCTTTTTGTATGTCAATCATACCTCAATAAAGAGGTTTAAAAAATAAAAATAGAGTTTCTGGCTCAAAGTAGGAGCTCAGTTCACGGTGGCTGCTTGCATCAGGATTCTGGAGGTGAAACACCAGAACGGCCCTCCATGATGCCCTTACCGTCTACATGTTTTAAAGTCCTTTACAAATGCAGCCTCTCCGCAACAACCCCCCATCCAACGGCACCTACTTTTCCTCAACCCCCTTCAGCCTTTCACCAAGCTTAAGAGATGGCACGGGAGAGGTCAGTCAGGGGAGGATTGAGGCATGTCCCAGCCCATGGCAGGGCACCATGCTGTCATCTTTGGTCAACCATGGACAGGCTGTGGGCTGACCCCAACCTGGAGACCCAGGGACTCCCTATTCCTCCAGGACCAGTGGGAAATTCCAGGACCTCTGGCATCCCCCCAACAGCCTGCACTCCAGAGAAAGTCAGACAAGATCAAGAGAATGGGTTTTGCACAGTTAGACAAAGACTTTGATGGTTCATAGCATCAGGGAGAAAATTCCAATACCCTGGGGCAAGCTACGATGTGGATGTTCCTTTCAGCAGCCTGCTTCTGATTGGAGCTGCCCGGAGCCTCCCTGCCAATCAGCATGGGCGCTGAGAAATTGGAATTTTATAGCTTAGCAACGAGAAATCTGGAGGAACTCTGGAATTAATTTAAGGAAACGGGGAGGAAAAAAAAAAACGAAGAAGGAAATTAGTAGCCAAATAACCAGACTGCCTGATTTTATTATTACCTTTGTGGCCGAGGCAAGTCATGAACATTTTTGGCATTAAGTACAAGCAGAGAGGGAACCAGCCAGCCATCTTGTCTCAAACTCTGCGATAATGTTTTGTTTTTGTTTTGTTTTCCTGCACTGGTGCTGGGATAGGGATGTGAACAGAGCCAAGAAAGAACAGACAAAACAGGTACAATAATTAAAGAAAAACCACACCCAGTCTTGTCTGCCATAGCTCTGTCCAGGAGCCTCTTGGCCAGTCTTTTTCTGGAATCATCTTCTATCATGTGACATCATGGATACCAGCCTGTCTGAAATGGGAACTGGAGGTCATGGCAGCTATAGAGGGTTTCTGCAATTTCAGATGGAGGCCTAGTCAGAGGTGATGATGGTGTTGGTTGGTCCATTCGATCACTGTTTATTGAGTGTCATTCATGGGTCACCGTTGAGTCAGGGGCTGTAGAACAGAAGTGGATATCACATTACTGGTCCCTGCCCCTGTGGGTGGAGAGTCTAGCTGGGGCAGGGGGGGCCTAGATATGAATAATCAGTTAATTATATAAGGCATGAAACCCCAGTACTTCTGTGGGGACTTGGTTCTGGTCCTCACGTCCTAGAAAACATCCATTTAGATGCCTCTCTGTGAGACAGCGTGAGCAACTCATCCCAGTTGGCCCAGGACTTTCCTGATTTAAGCACCTAAAGTTCCCAGTCCTGGGAAACCCCAGGATGACTGGTCACCCTACCTTGGGACAGGATGAACTGGGGAAATAAGCCTCCCTTACCACGTGGGGCTTCCCTGTACCTTCTCCCCAAGCAGCCTGGACACAGGTTAAACAGCCCATTCAGCTTGCGGCTTGGAACAAGTTACTTGGCCTCTCGGGGCCACTGCTTCCTCATTTGCAAAATGGGGTTTGACCTGGAGAGCTTTTGGCCTCCTGGTAGTTCTGGTTTCCCAGCCCTGCTGCTGCATTTCAGAGCTTAATCAATGCAGAGGGCCGAGCAAAGGAGACAGGGCCGTGCACCCACGGTGCAGCCGTGGGCAAGTTATCTCACCTCTAATGCCTAGTTTCCTCCTCCATAAAATCGTAGTGATAATAGTACTTACTTCATGGAAATATGAGCACTCAGTTAAGTGAAAATATTCTTTAGGTCTGGCATAGCGGATAGTCAGTAGCTGGAAAGTGTGGATATCTTGGTTAATGAAAAGTATGATTTAGAGTTACGATCTTTCATAAGTAGTGACGGCCAGTTTTCAAAAAAAATTTTTTTAAACATGTACTTTATCACAGTACATACTCTTAAGATTGCCTTTTACCTCCGGGTGTCTAGTTCCATAAGGTGGAGACTAGTCCTTTTTGCCACTGTCTCCCCCATAATAAAGATTTGTTGAGTTCGTTGAGGTCACATCATGCCCATTTTACAGGTGAGAAAATTGAGACTCAGGGAGGTTAAAGGTCCTGCCATTAAGTGGAGAAATCCAAAATTGAACTTGGATCTGATTCAGGGTCCTGTCTCTCCACCAATTGGTCTCTACTTCCTCAGGGGATGCGTAGGGAGAGCACGAGTGACGGCAAAGGGGTGCAAGGAGGCAGATCTGGTGGCGGGGGGTGGGACTGTGAAGATCTGACTAGGAATTCTCCAAAGGGAGTGGCCACGGTGGGCCGAGCACACCACCAGCAGCCTGGCCGGATCCTCACGTGGACAGGAACCTTTTAGATGCTGCTTTCTTACCTCACTGATTGCCACGGAGACAGGAGAGGGTGTGCACACATGCCCGGGCTGAGATGTATCTCAAACCTGCTACCCAGGCTTGCCCAGAGATGCCAGCAGTGGTGGGCAGGTCAAACCAATACACAAGTGCACACAAGAGTAGAGTACATGGTACCATAAACCCCAGCTATCCATCACCCAGCTTCAATAATCACCAACTCTCAGCCAACCTTGTTCCATCTATACCCCCTTGCCCTCCTCCCTCATCCCAGATACTTAGATACTAAGCAAATTCCAGACATCAACCATTTCTTCTGCAAATATGTTCGTTTATGACTCCAAAAGAAAAAGGATTTTTTTTTTACCACCATCACACCTGCTAACAGTAATGCTTTAATATCAGCAAATATCCAGTGTTCAGAATTTTCTGGTTGTCTCATAACTGTTTTCTTTACAGTTAAAATCAGGATTCATATAAGGTTCATACAGTGTGACTGGTTGATATGCCTCTTACGCCTTTCTTAATCTGCGGGTTCTCCCTCCCTTCCTCTTTCTTCTCTTGCGATTTATTTGTTGAGGAAACTGGGTTGGTTGTTCTGTAGAGTGTTCCGGTCTGGATTTTGCTTATTGCCTCCCCGTGCTGGTGTTACACGTGTTCCTCTGCCCACTCTGTTGCTTGTAAATCAGTAGTTAGATCTAGAAGTTCACTTAGATTCATGTTTGTTTTTTGTGTTTGTATGACTACTTCCTAGTGGCTGTTTTGTATTTCTATTTGAAGGCACATAATGTGTGGTTGTCCCTCTTCATGACGTTAGTAGCCATTGATGATCACTGTCTAGATCCATTAGAGGTTGAAAAGGGTGGCTTACTAATTCTATCCTTCTGTCTTTGTTTGTTAGCTGGAATATGGCTATAAAGAAACTTCCCCTGATCAGCCATTTGGTTATGGTAAAGTATGGTTCATACCAGAAAGGATAAATGCTTGACTCTTTCCCCTGTATTTGACAGTTTTCAAAATAAGAAGTTCATCCCAGGGAGTTCCCTGGTGGCCTAGTGGTTAGGATTCCGGGCTTTCACTGCCATGGCCCGGGTTCAGTCCCTGGTCTGGGAACTGAGATCCTGCAAGCCATGCAGTGTGGCTAAAGGGAAAGAAAAAAAAAAAGTTGGTCCCAACATCCTCCAAAGATGACAAATGAGTTTATGCTTTTCTGTTTTTCTAAGTATCATTGTGAACTTACAGATTTGGACATACATAACACATTTCCATCCGTTGCAGTTATTATTCCTACTGATGCTCAAAATGTCCCATCTTTGGCCAGTGGGAGCCTCTTCACGTTGTCTTCCTGCCTCCTTTTTGATATGTCCCCATAACAGCTTCTGAGCTACTTGGATGATAAGGTGTTCCAGGCTCATCTTGCATATTTCCTGCCTCAGACCTCGAATCAGCCCTATCTCCACAGAACCTGCAGAGAGCACTTCTAGTTGGAAGTGGTGTTTAGAGACCACAACGTGGGTGCTGGGAGTGCTCACTGTTAGTGAATTGCCCATTATTTCTAACCTTTTCAGTGGCCAGGGGTAGGAAACACGTGCTTTATTTTGTAAGGCAAAATACTGATGCTTCCCATTCAAACTGGGGACTCCAGGTTCTTCACTTCATCTCTGTGATCTTACATCCGCATCTCCTTTCTTCCATGACAGTGTGACAAAGCCTGTTTCTAAAAGCAGAGCTCCCCTTTGTGTCTCCCGCCAAGCAGGAAGCATATGAGAAAGCACTTAAGCCTTTCCCTCAGAAATGAACCCAAGGCCTCTGATTTGGAGGCTTAGAAGTGGCTCTGAGAGAAGCCCATGTCAGGACCCACAAGGGACCACATTCTCATGGCAGACGAACCAGCTCCTCCCACCATCCTGTGTGTGGATCCTCTCATCTAACTGCTCTTAATCCTGGCTGCACACTTGAGTCACATGGGGAATTATAAAAACCCCTCTCAATCACAATTAAGTCAGAATCTCTGGGCCTGGGAGCCTAACATCACTACTGTTTTTTTAAAGCGGTCCAGGTAATTTTAATGTGCAGCCAGGGTTTAGAATCACTACTCTAGTCCTTGCTTCTCAGCCAAAGGAAGAGAAGGAAATGAGGGGTATGGCAGATGCTGCCTTCAAAGCCCATTAGCTTGGGATTGAAACCTAGCACTGCCAGTTTCTACCTGTGAAATACCTGGAATGGCACAGAGCAGTGGAACCTTCTGCAGTAATCAAAATCTATATCTACACCATCCAATGTGGTAGCCACTAGCCCCATAGGGTTATTACTGCAACCTAGGAAGTGAATTTTTGGATTTTAAAAATTTTAACAACTTACACAGAAATAGCCACAAGTGGCTAGTAGCTACCATCTTGGACAGTGCCACTCTGCAAAATTACTTAACATCGAGGAGCCTCATCTCTGTAAAATAAGGACAAATAAGAGTGACTTCCTTGGGCTGTTGTCAGGATTAGAGATAATGTATATTAAGTGCCTGGTGCACATAAGACATTCAATAAAATGCTGCTTATTTTCCTTATTAACATCAGCCTGTCACTCCTTAAAGAAAAAAAAAAAAAAAGCTCCTGGAAAATGAGTGCTCAAAAGCACCCCACCACACAGACTAAAAATTCTGAGCTGTTCCAGAGAAACTCTCAGAAAATATTCCTTAACTGTCGAAGTTCAATTACAGCAGGAGGTTATCAGTTGCAAGGGCTGTATTTCATTACAGATCTAGCCACAGCTCAATAAATTAAGCAATCACTCAAAATAACATGTTGCTTTAATCCCCTCTTGGAACAAATTCAAGTTGCTTGGTTTTATATTAGCACAGCTCTTGAAAGGCAACTCACATTGGCCTCATTTCTGTTTTCTCAATTCATCAGCCCCTCTCTGGATAAATCTTTGCGTCTGCTGACTAGCAGGGTGGAGGATTCCAAGGCGAGCAGACCTCCTTTTATCAAAACCGGAGTGTTTTCCATCCTCTGGCCTCGACACGTTCCATGTTTCATGCGCTGAAATTACTGGCAAGTTTATCTGCGGCAAAGACAGAAAGAGACCAAGAGGCAAGAGCCCAGTTCTGAAACACCTCTCAGCAGCCCAGTTCGGATGTGCAAAGCAAACGGTGGCGACTTTTCCACCCTCATCTTCTCTCTAGTGGTTTATCCTCTCACAGTAGAATTTCATTTCCCCTAGAAACTTGGCACTGGAGGTGTCAGCCCGGGAACATATTTGTTTGTGTAAATTAAAAGAAGAATATGTTTTGACCATATTTAAGTTCTGACCGCACTAAAGAAATAAATACTGAGTTGCACAATGCATCCGCTGCACGGTTCTGGCCCACCTCCCCAAACTCTGCCTTTGTTTATAAAACCCAAACGAGAACTGTGAATGGCTTAGCACCTCAGAAAGCCACAGGGACAACTTTGGATGCCGTGTCCACCCTCACCCAGGTCCACATGGAAAGTCCACTTACCTGAGTTTGAGATTTGCTTCCTCCTGACATGCTGCATCCTTGCCAGGGGCGAGGGTGTTGGAAACAGACACCCTCACTTGTGCCTTGTTGATGGGCCTGTGAATGATGCCACCTTGGTGAAGGGCACTGGGCAATAGCTGTAGAAATTTAAAAATGCACATATCCTCTGACCTAGAAATTCCACTTCTAGGAATGTATCTGATGAGGATACTGGGACACATGCCAGAGAGTATGTATGTTACAACTGCAAAAGCCTGGAGTTAACTGAAATGCTGGCCAGTGGAGGACAGGTTAAGTATGGTGCATTGCTAGAAGTCATTAGAAAGATTGTGGTGGGACAGAGGGCTGTCATGTCTTCAGGATGTATTATAACGCCCAGCCCCTCCAATTTTCTTAATGTTAGGAGCCAAAAAAGTATATGCTCTCGAATATGGTTAGAAAATTTATGAAGATTATGCGGACTGCATACAGTGGTTACATTTAAAAAGTGAAACTGGAGTTAGAGAAAAAATGCAAAGGGGCTCCTTTATTTACCCTATTTCCTCTGACCAGGGCAATGTAATACAACAATAATACTCTTTTTCATTACGTATCTGTCAGGCCAATGGAGTGGTGGTGGGAATCTTTGCTTTTCTGGTCTTTATGCCAATCATACAGTGGACTGAATGGCGATCCCCAGAGAGAGAAAAGCTATGTCCACTTCTCTCCCAGAACCTTCACAGGTTTCCTTATATGGAAAAAGATGTGATTAAGTTAAGGGTCTTGAGAGGTGGAGTTTACCCTGGATTATTCGGATGGGCACTAAACGCAGTTACATGCATCCTTGTATGAGAGAAGCAGAGACAGACAGAAGAACGTAGGAAGATGGAAGCAGAGATTGGAGTGATGCAGCCACATGTCAAGGAACACTGGAGCCACCAGAAGCTGGAAGAGGCAAGGCATGGATTTTCCTCTGGAGCACCTGGGAGGAGTTTGGACTTCTAGCCTCCAGAACTTTGAAATAATAGATTTCTATAGTTTTAAGCCACTCGGTTTGTAGTAATTTGTTATGGCTGCCCTAGGAACCTAATACATCACGTGACACCTGTAAAACACATGAAGTGCATAGGGAGAAACAAATTTGGCAAGACTGTGGTTTTTGGTGAATTCATTCATTCCACAGATATTTATTGAGCATCTACTAGGTGCTGAGGAGACAGCAGGGAACAAATCAAAGATGGCTGCCCACCTGGAGCTGCCATTTCAGTGAGAGAGAGAGGGAGAGAGAGAGGAGATAAATAGAACATGGAGAAAGACTTATGGTGGTGGAAGGGAACAAGAAAGCATGGAAGAGGGACAGGGGTCAAGAAGGGGACTGGGAGAATGCAGTTCCCAGGTGACACTGAAGGAGAGGCCTGAAGGGGTTGGGAGCACGAGCTGTGTGTCCACCTGAGGGAAGAGTATCTGGCGAAGGAAACAAGTATAGAACTTGACCCTCTGAGTGATCCATCTGTTGACCAGACTCAGTAGGAGGGAGTGACCCTTTCTCCCCTCCTCCTCCTTTCCCTCCCTCCCTCCCGCATTTGCTGCCCACCTGCTGTGTGCCAGCTGCTGGGGGTGCAAAGATGAGTGAGACGCAGGTCCCCAGGCTCAAGGTCATGGGGGGTAACAGTCCTAAGTAAATCATTGCAAATATAATGTGGTGGGCATTGGAGCAGAGGCCACGGCAAGCTGCAGGCTCCATCCTTGGTGGAGAGCAGGGTGGGAAGGGGAGGTGGGTGTATGTTGGGAATGAGGTCGGAGAGAAGCAAGCAAGCAGGAAGAGGGCAGGACTTGAAGTCCAAGAATAAGTGTTTAGCTCTGATTCAGTGGTAGGTTAATTGGAGCGGGGGAGCATGGAGATGTGTCTGGGGAATCTCTCATTCCCAAGGACAGCAGGCAAACCTAGGGGAGAATGAGCTCTGAGGATAACCTACCCCTTTTAGCTTCACACAATCCGTGAAGAGGGAAAAACAGTTCCCAAGTCCTGAATTGGGATGCTTTGGACCATACGGAAACCAGAGCTGATCTGATTGAGGAAGATGGGAGATTCATTACTCAGGTAGCTATGATGAAGAACAAAAGAGGCTGAGTTGCTCTTGGATCCAGGGACAGAACGCAGCGCCAGTGTCTCTCTCCGCCCCATATCCCCATCCCAATCCTCATTTCTCCCTTCCTCCATACTGGCCTCAGTCTCTGTGGTCACAGATAGCTCTGGATGCTGGAGAGGGGCTGGGCAAAGCAGCCTTCTCACCAGCTGTAGTTAGGCTAATCCTGGATTGGCCCTGCTTGGGTCACATGACCACACCTGGACCAATCACTGCAGCCCAGCTCAGAAGTGGGCTGCTGTGATTGGTTGTATTTGAGTCACATATCTATGCCTGGACCAATTACTATAGCTGAGGCTTGGGTGCTATAAGCGGCCATCTTTGGCCATATTCCCACTGGGCATCGTGTCCGTTAACGGAAGTTGGGGGGAGAAAGTGCTGGCAGGTGAAAAAACAAAAATAAAACCCTGAGCCGTCTACCTCCTCCAGAGCCTTCTCCTGGTTGTGCCGCTTCCACATTCACTCTGCTGAGAATTGCCAAAATCCTGTGTTGGGCTTTGCTTTAAGATCCACTGTCTATAAACCCCAAAGCTGCCAGCCGAATTTACTCAGACCTGTTGTTGGTTATTTTTTGCCGTTGTTATATTATTTTAATCAAATGTAAAAGTTCTCTTCCTCTTTGGTTTATGATTGCCTCTCCTGCCCCTACGGGTAGGAACTGTGTCTGTCGTGTTGACTACTATATTACTCATGCCTGGTACTCAGTCTCTTATGTATAAGTCCTCAAATAATTGAACGAATGAATGAATGTTCACTCATTCATTGAACATGCCACAGAGAACAGGAGGCGCTGCAAGGTCCTTATCTGCTCTCTTCAGTGAGTCCCTCTCTTCCACTCTCTCCCTCCTCCTCAGTCGTGTTGCGTTCCCCTTCATGACAAGGTTTCGTTAGTCTAAGTGTCATCCCAACACAAACTGCAGGCTCTGAATCTCTAGGTGAATTCTTGGGTTGAGAGTCTAGATAAGCATGAGAAATAAGGTTCATTTGCTTGGTGGAGGCTGTCCTTTGAGAAGGATAATGGAGCTCTGTCTGAGCTGGGAGGGATTGGGTGCCATGATGGTTGCCAGTGTCTGCCATGGCCACCTGCCTCTAATGGGTATCCCTGGTCTGCTACTGCTCTGGATTGGTTGCTCACCAGCAGGCCTCTGTCCTGCAGCCCTGTCATTTGCCGTGATATCATGGTACACTCAGAGTCCAGGACAAACTGGTGTGGCCAAATAAAACCACCGCAGGTTCTTAGGGAAGAAGGCTTAAGACAAATGGCTCTTTTTAAAAAGTACTTATAACCCACACGTCAGCTGGGGTCATCTTATTTTTGGAGATTCCAATGGAACGGACTTAAACGCTGTCCCACATGCCATGAGAGACCCAACTCTCCTTTCCAGAGATTGGGGGTGAGGGATGCTCGTGTCTCTCCTAGGCACCCAAAGCTCAAAATTCCTGCAGCCAATCAATCAGTTCTCAGTTCTGCTCAGGCGCCCTTTTGCTGGCCTCATGGGCGCCTGACTTGTGCTGTTGTACAGGGTCTACGTTAAGTTTGATGTTCTACTGTTGTCGTCTTGAACTTCTTAGTAATTTCTGAACAAAGGGCTCCACATTTTCATTTTGCAAGTCCTGTAGCTAGACTTGCTTCACTCAGGAGCATTCCCTTCCCACCCCACGCTGACTCACTCTACACTACGCCCCAATTCCTCCACTGTCCCCAAATTCCATCCACACAAGGATATGGGTATAGGAGACTTGGCCTGAAGGTTTGGGATGAAAGGAAACGTTGACCTCTCAGCCAAGTTAACGGCATAAAGTGCAGTGTATGAAATGGCTTCAAACTACTCAGTGGGGAACAATGGTGGAGGGAAGGCAGGTGAAACAAGACTGGCAAAAGGTTGATCGTTGTTGAACCTGGATGATGGGTGCAGGGTGCTTTCTCATTTTCAGTATGGTAGGAAACTTCCATGATACAAAGTTGAAAAAGGCACTATATGATGTGCCTCCGGCAGGTCCTCAAAATGTTAAAATGGAGTTGCCGTATGACCCAGCAATTCTACTCTAGATATATTACTCCAAAGAAATGAAAACATACGTCCACACAAAAACACATGAATATTCATAGCTGAATTATGCATAACTGCCAAATGTCTATCAACTGACAACTGGATAAATAAAATATGGATGTTATCTGTCATGAAAAGGAATGAAGTTCTGATATGGGCTACAGCATGGATGAACCTTTTTAAAAATTAAAAAAAAAAACGTATTTATTTTTGGCTGCACTGGGTCTCTGTTGCTGAGTGCGGGCTTTTTCTAGTTGTGGCGAGCGGGGGCTACTCTTCCTTGCGGTGGCTTCTCTTGTTGCGGAGCACAGGCTCTAGGTGTGTGAGCTTCAGTAGTTGTGACATGCGGGCTCAGTAGTTGTGGCTCGCTGGCTCTACAGCGCAAGCTCAGTAGCTGTGGTGACAGGCTTAGTTGCTCCACGGCACGTGGGATCTTCCCGGACCAGGGCTCAAACCCATGTCCCCTACATTGTCAGGCAGATTCTTAACCACTGTGCCACTAGGGAAGCCCAGCATGGATGAAGCTTGAGGACACAAATGCTGAGTGAAAGATCAGTAACAAAGGATCACATACTGTATGATTCCATTGGTAGGAAATATGCAGAACAGGCAAATCTACAGAGACAGAAAGTAGATTAGTGATTGTTTAGGGGTGGGGGCTGGGGGAGGGACTGGAAGATTGGGGTGGGGGGTGACTGTTAAAGGGTATGGGGGTTTCTTTCTGAGGGGATAGAACTGTTTTAAAATTGTGATGATGGTCGCACAACTCTGTGAATATACTCAAAGCCATTGAGTTGTGCCCTTGAAATGGGTGAATTACATGGTAAATGAATTATATCTCAATAAAACTGTTGGGGGAGAAAGTCATGTCCTCCCCCCTGACCCCCTTCTCCCGCCAGGAATCCTTAGGCTCCAGCCTCCTGCCTTTGGGAAATCTCTCCCTCCTCCACCCTCTCTCTGCACGCGTGTGCGTGTGCACACACACACACACAACTTTCCATCTCCCCTTCCCGTTACCTTCTTCTGCCTTAAGACATTTTTCACTCTTTTGCCATTGCCACCAACTACAGAGAAGTGCCTTCCCCAAAGAGAAGTTCCTTCCACAGCCAAAGTGCCCCGTAGAGGTGTTTTCCTAAACACTGTGCTCTTCAAGTTACTCACTTCCCTTTCAGTCCTTGCACGCAGGGGAACAAGGTCGTGAGGAAAGGAGCACGAGGTGTGCTGCCTCCATTTCTTCTGCCTTCGGTTTGTGAGCTTTTCGCAGGGCTTCCGACAGCGCTATGTTGGGACAAAGCATCCGGAGGTTCACAACCTCTGTGGTCCGTAGGAGCCACTGTGAGGAGGGTCCAGGGAAGAATTTACCATTTTCAGTGGAAAACAAGTGGCGGTTACTAGCTATGGTGACTTTGTACTTTGGGTCTGGATTTGCTGCACCTTTCTATATAGTAAGACACCAACTGCTTAAAAAATAATCCATGAGACAGATACAAAGAGGAGCATTTTAAGTGTGCAGTCTCTTTGAAAAAGGATCAAACTCTTGAACTCAGCATCCTAGATATGTTTGTAAATAAACTTATGGCATAAAAAAGTTACTCACTTGACAGCTATTAAAATTTACGATTTTAAAGTCCCCGTGGTGATCTATCATGGCAGTCACTAACAAGTCCTAGTAGTTGTAAATTCCAAGAGCTTCATAATCCCAAGGAAAGAGGGGCCAGCTCAACTTCTCCCAAGCCCCAGTGGTCTCTGTTCTGAAACGTAACTCAGTCACCTCACAGGTGGGGAGAGAGGGTGAGGAAGATCGTTGCCAGGGCCAGGTTCTTGCAGGTTTTGGGGTCTGGAACAGAGCGGGCAAACTATAGCCTATGGGCCAAAATCAGCCCACTTCCTGATTTTGTAAATAAAGTTGTATTGGAACACACAGCCACATCCATTCATTGACTTAATGTCTCTGGTTGGCTTCTTGTTACAACAGCAGAGTGGAGTAGCTGTGACAGGGACTATATGGTCTGCAAAGTCTAAAAATACTTAGTATCTGGCCCTTTCCAGAAAAGGTTTGCTGACCCGTGACATGGAAGATCCAGGCTTGAACTCCAGCTCATCACATGCTGGGTGTGTGACCTTGGACAAGTCAGTTCCTCTCTTTAAGCTTGTTTCCTCAGCAGGAAACCAGAGGCAGTAACAGTGCCTCCCTTATATGTTGCTTGTGCAATGAAAATGACTTCATATGTGTAAAGTGCTTACTTCATATAAAACACTCAATATATGTTGGTGGTTACGATGTTATTTAGAAAATGAGGGCAGTAACTCCTACTTCGTATGGTAATTATGTGAAGTGATGGAGCTCAAGCCTGTGAAAACAGTTGGCCAAAAACACGTTTATTATTGTTATAAATATCTTAAAGGCTTTTGAGAGGATTCTTTGCTTCTCAGTAAAGCTACGTTAAGTTTTTTGGGGGAGCAAATTTGGAACTGAGAGTGTAGAAAACTCTAATTTCAGAGGAAAAGAGGACCCTTAACCCCCAAATCCAAACTCTCTCATTTAGCAGTCCAGGAAACTGTACCCCCTGATCCTCAGCTGGGACTTGAACCTGCCCAGAACGCAAGTACTCTTTTGGCTGAGCTCAGCATCTTCCCCAATAACAGGTGCTCAGGAATCCAGGCCTGCATGTCTTTAAACACTTGTGTTGCCTCTGAGGTCCCCACCAGAACCTGTTTAAACAGTAATCTGCGACGAGGTATTGGCATGCAGGTTTGCGGCCCGGGTTTGCAGCCAGGGGAGGGAAGAGACCTTTGTCTCCACACCCTTCAGGGGATTGTCCAGAAGCCAGCTGAGGGTAGCCACCATTGATGACCTGGTTTCCTGGACGGTGTTATTTAAATCGGGTTTAGTTCGGGAGATACGGCAGCCTCCCATCCATTCGCTTTGTTTCACGGCGATTAACTGAGTAGCTAATACATGCCAGGCCCTAGGGATACAGCAATGAATGATTCACCCCCTGCCCTTGGCAACTGCCCCCCTTCCTTCTGATGGGGGCGACAATCAAATAGGCATCTGGGCAATTTGGCCCCATAATAAGTCCTGTATTATCCCCAGGATTTCAGTCCCACACTAAATACTGTACCAATGAATTGGAAAACCACTCTGGGCCAGCTGTATGATAGATGCGTGGTAGGAGTTAAGAGTGCCAGCTTTGGAGTAGGTCAGATCTGGGCAGGACTGGCTCTGTAATTTGCTAAATGAGAACGTGGGCACCTTGTTCGAAAATTATTCAAAATTTCAGGATGACAACAGCAGAGCACTGAACTATGCAGGGCCCATGCTGTGAAGCTGGCCCTGTGCCTGGGGTCAAACTGCTTTCCAGCTGGGTACCATCAGACACATCTCTTCACCTGTCTGAGCCTCCATTTCCTCATGTGAACAGAGATGCTAAGGCCAATGTGAGGTCTGGTTGTGGCTAGTGAGATGAGGCAGGTACAGCGCTGAGCAGGGAGGGCAGGCTCCGCAACATCACTGCTGCTCTCAGCCTGCAGTGACGGCTGCATTTCATCCTATGAGAAGAGCGCACATTTATGATTCTTAGATAATAGCTAAGACTTAGACAGCAGATGGTTGATGCCAGACACTGTTGTAAGTTCTTTACGGATGTTCATTTCTTCCTCATTACAACCCTATCATGTAGAGATGGGGAAATTGAGGCCCAAAAAGAAGAGGGAACTTGCCTGTGATCTCACACCAGTCAGTGGAAAAATCCAGATTCAAACATGGGACATCTGGTCCCTGGGTCTGTGTTCTCAACCGACTGCGTGTCCCAGGAGTTGACACATCCCTGACACGCACACTTGCATACACACGCATGTATGCACGTACCTTCTCTGAGATGCTACCACAAAGCGCACAGTGTGGAACTGTCCCCATAAGATGGGATTCTTTCTCTCTCTTTTAAAAAATTAATTAATTTTTTGGCTGCGTTGGGTCTTTGTTGCTGCAAGTGGGCTTTCTCTGGTTGCGGTGAGCGGGGGCTACTCTTCGTTGTGGTGCACGGGCTTCTCATTGCGGTGGCTTCTCTCGTTGCGGAGCACAGGCTCTAGGTGCGCAGGCTCAGTAGTTCTGGCATGTGGGCTCAGTAGTTGTGGCGCACAGGCTCAGTTGCTCCGCGGCATGTGGGATCTTCCCAGACCAGGGATTGAACCCCTGTCCCCTGCGTTGGCAGGTGGATTCTTACCACTGCGCCACCAGGGAAGTCCCTTTTTCTCTGTTTACTTGCTCTTTTGTCTGTGCCCTGCGACTCAACTTGGAGCCCCGTGAGGGCAGGCACTGTCTTGCTTCCTGCTCTACCTCTGGCACCTGGCACTGTGCTGAGCACACAGTAGGCCCTCAACAGACATGCACCAGTGAAGGCAGGTGGGAAGCAGGCATCCCGCCAGAGCGCTCTGATCCAGAATCAACAGCCGCAGTTCCCAGAACCTCAAGACTGCGGCCTTAAGAACTTGTTTGGGGGCGATCTCGTGGCTAGAGGAACCATTTCATCCTCTCCTGGCTTTTCTCACTTGGGGTCCTCTCACTGTGCAAGGCAAGGGGGGTGAGAGGCATTTAAGGGGTGCCCTAGGGCCCAGCCCCCATCCTGGCAGGCTGCAGGGTGAGGGCACGGGTTGTGCTCTGGCAGCTGGGCCACAGCTGTCTGCCAGCCGCTCGGTGCCTGCCCCAGCTGGCCAGCTGGGCCCTGATGCCACCCCCCACCCCATGACACAGCAGAAAGTGAAACCAGAGCCCGCCCCTGCTGGCTGGGATCCAGTGCTTGCTGTTTCCCCATCCCAGGGGGTGGGTGGGGAGCTGATGCCCAGGCCTGGCACCGGGTGGCCTGTCCAAGGAATACCCCTCCAGGCCAAGGGTGCCGCTGTGCCCCCTGCCCATCCCGGGGCCTCCGGTGCCCACTGCCTTCTGAGCCGTGCCCTGTGTGTGAACCATCATAGCTGCTCAATTGAGTCCCATTAACCCCTGATCGTCACACTGCTCTGAGACAGGGGGTTAATTATTCTCCCCATTTCACTGAGAAAACTGAGGCTCAAAGAGGTGCCTCGGCCAGGAAGGAGGGTGCTGGGGCAGCAGGATCTTAAAATAAAAGACAAATCAGAGCTATGGGTGGGCATAGGGGCAGAGATCCAAGGGGTCTCACTGGTGTTGGCGAGCAGGGCAGGAGTTTGTGGGGGGAGAAGACACGTGACCCCCAGGTTATCACAGGTCGAGCCCCCTGCAGATTGGAATTGGCAACCTACCCCTCCCCACACCAACTCCATGGGTGCAGAAAATCCCTAAGACAAACAAGAATTCTTAAGAGGTGGACTATGGGGAATTCCCTGGCTATCCAGTGGTTAGGACTCCACGCCTCACTGCCGAGGGCTGGGTTCAATCCCTGGTCGGGGAACTAAGATCCCAAAAGCCATGCCACGCGGCCAAAAAGAAAAAAAAAAAAGAGGTAGATTTTGACACTTTAGAAAGTATCATCTTGAGTTCTGCCCCATCCTCAGGCCACCCGTACTCTCCTTTGCTTAATATTTTTCTTTCAAGCAACTCATCCTCTTTATCTTGCATAAATTGATGTAAAAAAGAGCCCTTCTACCCCTACCCTAAACTGAAAGCCAACTGCTTGCCATAAGTAGAAATCTGCTGTACAAAGAAATACCTGTTAGAATAATTTACGTCTCTAGCCAGGTACCACTTAAAATCATGTGCATATCAGACTTGGGAAACTTCTATTCCAAAACGTAGGTTTCCTACGTGAGGAAATGGAGGCCCAGAGAGGTTGAGTCACTTGCCTGGGGGTGACACTGCGAAACAGTCGCAGGGCTGGGGCTGCCCGATTCCACGATTCTAGAAACCTGTGCTTACCGCTGGGCTGTAGTCTCTGCTCCTGTCCGAGCTGTCTTGGCATATGAAGCGTGTATTAGTAAGTATCAGCACTGACAGCTTCCATGTTTCATGCTTTGGCATCACCACTTTCAAAGCACCTTCTGAGCTTGTCTGTCACTTGAACTCATGATAACACTCTAGGTACAGGTGAGAACCCTTTCAGAACAGAGCATGGGGTGTTGCCCCTCCCTTGCCAGAGAAGGAAACCGAGGCAGAGGGTGGGGAAGTGGTCTGACTCAGGGAGCTGGTGAGCCAGTCAGGACTGTCCAGAGCCCCTGCCGAGGTGAGGATCCCAGAGGCCCTGCTGGAAGGCCCAGGCTGAATGTGAATCGCCTTGTCAAACAGGTAACACTTGTTTCTTCCCCACTTTCCCCACATCCCCCACCATGAACCCCCAGAGCAAACGCTGACAGCAGCCTCAGCTGCCCTGTTTCCCAAGCCTGATCTCCAACATTCGGCCCCTGGAGGGCAAAGAGCACGTTTAGGAACTGGTGTCTGCGGATGGCATCTTTTCATTTTTCATGGTGCACCAGTTCTGAGCACTGTTGAGGGGAGCTCTACCAGGGACCAGAAGGGAAGGTTTGGGGGAACATCTTTGTCTCTTCTTTTAGTTGCTGGAGAAACTCAGCTGCCACAGCTGGCCCAGGGACCCCCGAGGAATACTGCAAGAGCAATAAGGATTTTTAGGGGCATTATGATAGCGGAATGGAAACACATCTGCCCCCAAAAGTCCCTCATTTTCCCTGCGGTAATGAACCAGCTGGGCAGGAAGTGGTGGCTCTTGGAACTCCAAGAGCCAAAACTAAAAAGGAAAAAATGTACAAAGTTAGAGCAAACTTTAAACAAGCCGACGCTTTCCTGGTGCACAGGCGGTGGCTCCACCCAGGCTCCCGAAAGGCTGATAATTGGCTAAATGTGTCTCCACACAGTGGCTTCAATATAGATGCGCCTCCTCTGTGCCCAGAAAAACCAGGATCTGGAACCCAGAGCAGGTGGTGAGGATGAGTCCCTAAGGCCAGGTGACTCTCAAGAGCCAGTGCCATCTCCCCAAGACCCCGAATGATTATTCCAAACCCTCGTTAGTAAGCCAAGCGAATCACAGATCCTTCAATCCCTCCTTCCTCTGGAATGTGGGAACGTTATCGACTTGGAAACCCGGATGAAAATACCTGTAAAGCAGGCAGCTGTTTCCAGGGCTGTATGAACAAGTGAAGGGCGAGAGCTTGGGTCGGGGAGCCGGGTGGATATCACTGATGGGGCCAAAGGGGGAAAATCACAGCTAAGGTCCAGGGTGCCGACTCTCAGGTCCAGCCGCTAACGACTGATTAAGGAGTCAAGGGCAGGGGCTCCCCAGGGCTTGTGGCCTTCAAGGTCTCTGTAGACAAGGCCCTCCCCCAAGCCAGCCAGCACCCCCCCCCCCCCCGCCCGCCTTGAAAGGGTTAACACCTCTACTGCTGCTGACACCCGAGGAGGCGGCCGCTCACTCAGCAAGCTGGCATATCACACTGGGCCATCGCGGAAGAGAGGGGCTGAAAACAGCCTCTGTGAGTTCTGTGAATGGAAGCGGCCTTATCGCCATCAGAGTGAAAAACGGGGCAAAAAGCCTTCCCAACACAGAACCCACGACCTGGGCGCTCGCTGGCTCCTCGGCACCTGTCGCGTGGCCCCGGAGCTCTGGCAGGGACTCCGGGCGTCTGCGGTGGTGAGCACCCGGCCACCTCGGCCAGACCTGCGAGGGGGCGATTCTACACTTGCCATGTGACCGCCGGCAACCAGGCCTAGATCTCGCCTTTCAAGCAGCACCTAAAATATTCTCCGGGTGAACCTGAGGCTAAATATGGCCTGGCCTACGAGTGCCTGGTCTGGACCTTTTAATGCCACAATCAGGAACCCATGGGGCCTTTTGGTGGCCTAGAGTCCAGTTACTGAGGCCAAACGGGAGGCCCGTGGGCTTGGCTGACTCCAGGCTGGGTGCAACCTCCCCCAGAGGCTGCGTCCCGGTGCCAAGGCTGAGCGGGCTTGTCTCCTGCACGTCTTATTCCGGAATGCCCACACAGTCCTCTCTCTGCCGGCCCCCAGGGTGGCTTAGATGTAGGTCCCCTCATCCACCTCCCTGGCCTTCCCTCCAGGCCCTCTGATGGCCTGCCAAAGCCTTCTCCCCCACTTCCAGGCTGCAGCCCTGACCCCCCTGGCCCGGGTTTTCCTTGCACCCTGATTGAAAGAAGAGGGCTCAGCTCCCCAGGTGGACAGGAGGCCGCTGGCTGGAGAAGGCAGGCGAACACACACACACACACACACCTGCAGGGGGTAGACTGCACGGTAGCTTAGATGTGTCCCTGCTCTGTGGCTGGCCCCCTGCCACATCCCCTCGGCCCACCCCAAACGGCAGGATCGCAGCCCTGTTGCTGGAGGGCAGAGAGAGCTTCAGCCCGGGCTGCAAAAGCACAGCTCTGCTCTGGAACCTGCTAGCCTGGTCTTAGCAAAGTTGGGTTCTGCCCTCACCGGAGGCCACGTGGTAACCGGGACAGTCAAGAGTCTCTGGGGAGGCTGCTCTCGGGAGCCTAACACCCCCCCACACCCCGCTCCCTGCTTTTAGCCGAGAAATGCTGCGGGCCCTGAGGGCCCCAGGAGGAGAGACCCCCTTCCCCCAGCACCTGTCTGGGGCTTGTTTGGGCTCTGGTGGTGGCTCCAAGGCCACGTTCAGGCCTGGGCTGGCAGCGGTCCAGGCTGTTTTGGGCAGAGGTGCCAAGAGACCCGGGCACTGATCTCACGCATGATTCCAACAAGAGAGCCTGGTTTTCTGCACGTCTCTCAGAAAACTTTCACACCACACTGCACAGCTACCTTAAGGCTCCTTTCCCCGCCTGGGCCAAATCCTCCAGCAAAGGCTAAATTTGCCTCCCTCTTCTCAGTCCCTTTTGACAATGGCTTTCTTGGGACACCAACATCAGTTTTCATTTTCTTGGTGTACTTCCCTTTCATGCTAGTGGTGCAGCCTTTCCGGAGACACTGAGAAAGGAGTTTGCTTTGTGGTCCCTTCAACTTGAATGTTTTATATAAGGAAGATGATGTAAAATCGGAAACTTGAAAGCTTTGTAAATATCTGCACACGCCCCCCTACAATGGAGGACGCTGGGAAAGCAGCCTCTGAGGACTGGGTGCTTTGGAAAGAGACCCCGAGGAGGTGTGGGGGGCTTGGGGTGACAGGGACCCCGAAGTCCCCTCCTTCCAAACCCTCTTCAACATGTACCCTTTTGCCTGAAAAGCCTGCATGGCTACTAGGCCTCAAGTCTGTGATCGTTTTATAACACGTTCGTGTAGGTGTTTTTCTTCAGTGTTTACTTTCACCTTGTTCCAAATATAAAAAGCAAAAAGGACTTTATATTTTCCCAAGTTTGGGATACATTTTCCCAAGTTTGGGATGCTGGGCAAGAAAGAAAGTGGATTATTTTGTTTGGGTATGCCCTTTCTGGCAAGCGGTTCTAAGGACCAAGTTTGCCTTCACTTTCATCAGACCCATTTCTATCCTCATGCCTAAAATAGCTGTATTTACAATATCACAATTACAAGAGGCTGAGCTTCTCTTCTATAAGGTAGTTGTAAGTTTATCTGGCGAGAATCTTCTTTCTGCTCTTAATATAAGTGGGTGGGAGGCTGGGAAGCAAGAAATAGAGGGAGTGCTCCCTTAGGGACTTTTCCAACTTTCACTGGTTTGGGTCAGAAAGGCATGTTTTATTTTCAAGGAAGTAGGAGTTTCATTGCAGCCCCTCTCCTAAATATTCTACCCCCCCAGCTATTCCATATTCTTTCTGTTGAAACATTTTTTCCCTGTGAGAGTCGGCTAGGGACTGTGTATTGCTAAGACTGACATTCAAATTTGCTTTTTTTTTTTTCTTTCGAAATACATCCACACTTCCTTGGAGGGAAAAGTAGCAACTGCTTCGTGAAATTTCACACAGAGGGGCAAAAGGAGAAAAGCCAAAATGTATTCAGCAGTTCCACTGCTGAGCTTTTATTTTTTCTTATTGGTTAGGGTCGGGGGGTGAGGGGGAGCAGTGGTCAGAATATGAAAAGAAGCTGTGATTCTTTGCTGAACTAGTGACCACTTCTCACTGCAAAGTAGTGACTTACAATCTCTTCACCATACTACTATGCCTGTTTCCAGACTCAGAGGCAGGGGGAGTTTGCTAAATGTATTCATAATTACATGCACCCTTGCAGAGGGCCGAGTGTAAGCAGGGGCTGTGCTGTTTCGAATGCTCGAATTAAAGCAGCGCCCGGTTCACATTCAGCACTAAATTCTGATTTTCCACACTTGACAATTCAGCAATTTTAACATGCTGCTTCATCGCCACGATTATAGCTCAGTATCTTGGTGCGACATTTGGCGTTCCGGTCTCGTTAATTCACGTAAAACACCCTATTTGTAGAAGTATCATTAGAGGCTAATTTGGTGAGATGTCCTTATTTAGCAAAGCAAATAGGACCTGACAGTCAGCTCTCTGGCGCTACGATGGGGGTGACGATTCAGCAATTCACAACGTGACAATTTCCCATCGCCCAGCCACGCTGGGATTGTGGACTCCTGAAAATTGTGCTGTTTCATCGTGTCCCATAACAAAGGGAAAGAACTCTGAAAAGTAAAGAACTGCTGTTTTTTGCCAAGGCCCCGGGAACACGAATGTCACCAGTGTGTCTATGTGCCATGTCTATTCAACACGAATCTTCTATCAGGGACTTGGTGTTCCAGAGTTTTTCAGGTACAGCTCACTTTTCTCTATGCCCTGCCGTGAACACTTGATTGAAATCCAGGTTTGCAAATAAATAAACTTAAGGTATGTGGATGTCTATATAGGTTACAACTGGAGGGTAGGGGTGTGTGTGTGTGTGTGTGTGTGTGTGTGTGTAAATTAACAGAACTTAATAAGGTTAATGGGAGGGGCATTTGTACCTCCGCCACCCTTGCCTTAGAGAATTCCCTGACAACAGATTACCCAGCGTTTCTTATAAAATGACTAAGATCAGCGTAGCAAAGAATTGCAGAGAAATACTGCGATTCCACGTGGGAGCAAGCGAGCAAATCTAATGTAACTGCAATTCACGATGTCAGTGATGTTTGATTTTTGAGGGTGTCAAATGGTTTGACACACCCATGTGTCACTCATTCCCTTAAAATCCTGTTTAAAACATCTCATTAAACCACTGGGGGGCGGGGTGGGGGGAACGACTTTTGCCTTCTCATACCTTCTTGGCCTCCCAAAGAAAGGCCCTTGAAAACAGCAGGTTCAACAGACTGAGAACACATACACACACATATATAAGAATATCCCCCAGACGGCTTTTCAGTTTTACCAAAAGAAGCAAACCTCCCTGCTTTCCTCTGACCGACCTTCGGAGTGCAGCTAGCTCTCTGCCCCCTTCCTCCAGGGACTGCTGGGGCCTGAATCCCTCGCCGTTTATAATGACCCCAAAAGCGGGACTTTGTGGGCCAGTTGGATAAAACATAAACTCATCTCGCCCTCAAAACCCCGATTCTGGGACCACAGCCTCCAAAACCTCCTTCCTCCAGAAGGGTGTCCCCCTTCTCAGCTCACAGCACTGGGGCAGGCTGCCTTTGAGGCAGGATTTTGGAGAATCCTGGATAATTAAAGGAATCATTACTGGGTTTTCCTGCAGGAACGATGGGATGACAGTTCATCTCATCCAAAAGCCAGAGTTGCATGGTGGGGACGGAGGGCGTATTTGCCTGCCCCATGGGGGTATCTTTTCCCTCCCTTGCCCCCAGACCCATAGCTGGGCCTGACATCTTCCCAGGGAAGACGCTGAGCGTCCAAAATGGCCCTTAGGGGAGCGCAAAAGGAGTGCCTGAGGGGCCTCCTGCAGTGCCCCACCCCCACCCCTTCCCAAATCCAGCTAAAGTTTAGTTATTTGTGCCCTTAATTGTCTTATTAAAGTCAAATTTGCAGCTTGCCCAGACTGGAGGAAGTGATTTCCATCTTAATAGCTCAATTAGCCTCTGGGTTCTGGAAAGGCCACCCCGATACACACACCTTTTCTCCCCATTTTAAACCCCCTCCCTTTTTCACAACTTCTCCTAAAAATAAATTATAAATATGGATGTGTCCTCAGAGGATCTGAGCGGCACATTCCAACGCTCCCCACGGTGGGGCTTGGAAGCAGGAGAAACCAGAAACGCCACACACCCCCAGCCCCAAATCAAAAATGCCTTTTCCTTTTTTTCTCCTAACTTTTGCCAGAGCAACTTGGTGTGGTCTCGGGCCCTGACACCCCGATCCGCACCCCGGAACCTAGATTTTTTTTTAATTTTTATTAACTCCTGTCCAGCGAAAGCTACAGCCAACGTGCTATGGCCGCCTACTCCTCGGAGGGAGGGGGCAGCCAACTTTACTTCGGGGAGGTGGTAACTCTCTGGGGACTGTGCTCCCGGCTTTTCCGGACGTCCCCAGGGCCCAGCCCCCGGAGGCTGGCGCTGGCCCCCCTGCCCGTGCCAGCGCGGCCCAGGCGCACGTGGAGTGACGACGAGGTGCGGCGGGCGCGGACGCGCGAGCAGGGCGGCCTGCTCTCCGCGCGGCACTGATATCGGGGTCACGCAGCGAGTCAGTTTCCCGAACCGGCTTTCCGGGGTGGGGGCGGGGTGGTAGGCTTTCAACCCGCCTCGTTAATTTCCAAGCCCCGGCATTAGGGAGGTGGGGGGCTGCCTCGCCCCCATCCCACCTCCACGCCTAACACGCCCCTCTCGGGAGCCAGGGAGGGGTGAGGGGGGGAGGGAGCCCAATCCCGCTGCCTCGGGGTCGGCAGCGGCGGCGGCTTCCCTCCCAGGCAAGCGTCTAGCGCCGGGTCCCGGGAGAGCCGCGCGTTTCCCCCCCGCCGCCACCTCCCTCCCGGCTCGTGTCGCCACCCACCCCCCAGGCAGCCACCCCGCACCCCCTTCTGTCCCGGGGGCCTGGGCACCCACCTGCCGCGGCCCCCTGGCCCGGGGGAGGGGTGCCTTGCAGGAAAAAGGGGGAGACTCACCGCCGCTGCCTCCTCTGGGGGTGCAGGGGGCCCCCCGGGGCTGCGCCTTCCAGGGCTCCCGGGAGGCGTGCGCGGGGTGGGGGGCGCCCAGCCTCCTCCTCGATTGGAGCCCAGCCTCAAATCCTTCACCGTGGGTGGGGGGGTACTTCCAGAAAAAAATCCCCCCCTTACTCAGATCAGATCCAAGTGATGGGCAGGGGGCGTATAAAATCCTTTTCTGCCGAGAGCGCGGAGCCGACGGGGCTGCACCCGGCCTCCAAGGTCCGCTGCCGCCACAAAGCCGCGCCCCCGCCCCCCCCACCGGCCCGGCCCCCACCCTCCCCCGCTCCCCACCCCCCCACGCCCTATGGCCGGCCCGGGGCGGGGGCTGGGCCGGCCCGGGGTTGGCCGCGCTGGGGAGGCGGCAGCGGCGGCCCAAGCGGCGGGGCGGCTCCTCCCCGGCCGGGGAGAGAGGGTGAGAGCCTGGAAGACAAGCGCGACCGCCTGCCCGGGGCGGGGGCTGCGGCGGGGCCGGGCGGGGCCGGGCGGGGCGGGGGCGGGGGGGCTTCCTAGAAACCCTCGCCAAATATAGTCAGCGGATAGGGGCATTCCTAGAAATGCGGCGGCGACGTCAGCCTCGACCTATGGGGGCAGAGCCTGGGGTTCTCCAAACTCGGGGGGTGGGGCGGGGACGGGGAAGAGGGGAGATTCCCCACTTCCAATACCCCGGTGGCCCGGATGAGGGAGCCTAGGCTGGGCCTCCCTCCTGGGGGGCGGACAGGATTCCTCCACATGCGCTCCAGGGATCCCTCAGCCGGGGGTGTCTGAATGGGGACGCATCTACTTAAGATTCCGACTCGCCCCCAGATCCGCCCCCCCCACTTTCGGAACACTCAGTGACAGTGCCAGCCGGCGCTTTTAGCCCTTCCTCCGATTTTTCTTACTCCTCCCTACCCGCTATGAACAAACAGTAGAAGTTGGAGCTGCACCAAGTCTGGCTTCCACACCTGGCCGCTCACCCCTTGGCGGCCCCTAACCTCCTCTGGGATGACTGGAGTCCCTCAGAAGCCCCGGATCTGAAATTGGATGGACATGCTCTGTTCCCAAGAACTCCCCAAAATACCAACCCACCTTAAGGCCAAAACATAAAGTTGTGCTTCCCCTTCCCCATTCCAAAGTCCCTCTGTTGCTGCTTTCATGGTCCCAGGCTCTGGGAGATAGGCTGGGAATTGGGGGCTGGGGCATGAGGGTACCCTCTCCACCTGGCAAAGATCTGGCCTCTTGTGCTGACACCCGTTCCTCCCATAAGCTCCTCCCCCTCCATAAAGTACATGAGGTTCCAACCGTAAGGGAGAACCCCCTACAGCCCGCCCCCTTCCTGAAATCTGCCCCCCAACCCCGCATCCCTTTCCCAGAACCCCACATCATCCCACAAGTGTCCCCTCTTGCCCAAAGAGGATCCACATAACTGAGACATGACTTGTCCCCTTCGACTGCCCAGCCTCTTTTCAAGTAAACGTGACTGGAATGAGCCTCCCAGGATCATAAAAAATGTATTTGCTGTCCTCTGTTGGCCGACGGGTGTCACACTCAGAAAACACATCACCCAAGCCAGTGGGCGCTCCTCATGCCATCAGGGGGGGTTCCGGGGGCCCCAGTCAGAGGAAGTGAGCCACACAGCCCCCTCCTCTCCTCCTGCCTCAGCTGCAGTCCTACCCTGCCCCCACCTCCCTCGGGGGCGGTGGGGGGTGTGTGTTCCTGGCTTGCAGCCACTGCCCTGGACTTTGACCCACTGGCCTTGTGGCTCATGTCCCTTCTCTCTCGTTGGATCCCAATTCCAGAAGTCTGGACGGCTGTGCTCACGGGGAGGCAAGGAAGTCTGCGGTGGGGCCCTCTGGGCTCACTCTGGGCTGGGGGACCCCCAGGGGATGGTTTCTCCAATAGCAGCTTGGAGGGGCAGTGAGAAAAAGGGGGGCTAGGTCAGACCCCTCTTAAGGCAGAGGACTGATCACTGATAATCATCAATCCCTATTTCCTCCTGAGGACCTACTGTGTGCCAAGCACATGGCATATACTGTCTTACCGAACTCACCGCATTACCTTACGGCAGCCAGACAGGAAGACTGAGGCGTAGAGGTCGGTTCATTGAACCAATGCTTGCTTGCCCTCTGCTGATGCTGGGGCCACAGCGGCAAGCGGGACAGGCGCTGCCCTCTGGAACTCATCATCTCAGGGAGAGACCCACATCAGCAGGGGATTACCATGCTGCCCTCGTGGTCCAGGGCATGAGTGCTGGAGCCCAGCTGCCTGGGGTCAGGGTACCATGAGAGACTGAGGCTGGGCCGGGACGTCCCTCCTGGGCCTCCCTACTGTCCCACTCAGGGCTGCCTCCGTCAAGTCTGCGTTGTCCTCTGGGTCAGTCCCCTCTTGTGGGGTAGAGCCAGAGAGAGGCTTTGCGTCCCCTCCCACTTCTTGCCCCCTGCCAGGACTGGCTGCAAGTCCCTGGGCCTGGTTTAGCCTCTCTGGGCCTCAGTTTCCTCATCTGTAAAACAGGAGTTATAATACCCACCTTATAGGACTTGTAGGGGGATTAAATGAGACAAAGTCCATGTAGGAGAATTTGGCAATCAAAAAATTTGTTTGTCTTGTAAATATTTTCTTTTTATTTTGTGTTTAGAAGCTGCAGTTTTAAGTATATTGACAGAACATGCATAACAAAAGCTTCCTAAGAAGTGGAAAAAAATATTGCTGGAAAAATTGGCCTCATTAACATATTTAGACATTTACTTAATACATACTCCATTGCAAATTAATGATATGACTTATTTATTTTTAAAATTTTTATTGGAGTACGGTTGCTTTAATTGATATGACTTTTTTTTTTTTTTTTTTTGCGGTACGGGGCCTCTCACTGTTGTGGCCCCTCCCGTTGCGGAGCACAGGCTCCGGACACGCAGGCTCAGCGGCCATGGCTCATGGGCCCAGTCGCTCCACGGCATGTGGGATCTTCCCGGACCGGGGCACGAACCTGTGTCCCCCGCATCGGCAGGCGGACTCTCAACCACTGCGCCGCCAGGGAAGCCCAATTGATATGACTTTTATACAAACACTAACATTTCCAAATCAGTCTAAATAGGGGGGCGTTTCAGTTCTTTACCATCTATACCCAAAGTAGAAAATCCTTCAGTTTCTGAATGCAATCCTGACAGACATCAGAAATGGTCACTCTGAGATCCTGCTGACATATTGTTCTGTACCTTTGTCTAAAGATGTTTCTGTTGAGTGAGTGTCCCTACGCTTCTTTTTCTCTTTGCTCTGATCTTCCTGCAGCTTCAGAGTTATAGTTCAGATTTCTTCTCTTTTTGCTCTCATTTTTGCGGGAGGAAACCAGTTTGCCAAATTCATATGTAGTTCAAAATTGAGAACTGGATTTCTCTTAGAATCTTAACATTTGATCGAGAAGGGCCTCTGAGTACATTCACCAGATGGTTGGTTGTGCTCTGTGTTACTACCTGGAGGAGGGGATGTCTGCGCTGAGACTGGAAAGAGGAAAAAAACTGGGCCAGCGAGGGGTGGAGTCCAGGCCTCAGGTGTAGCACGTGCAAAGCCAGCCCTTCTGGGGAGCTGAAGTAGCTCCCTGGAGCCACAGTAGCCTGGTTCAAGGTCCTGTAGGACGCCCCCGCCCACATCTGTGTGCTGAGCCCCAGGATTCTGGAAGCTCACCTTATCACCCCCAGTTCAGACCCTAAGAGCTGGATGCAGAAGGCGGGCCCATGGGCAAGGTCCCACCAAAGGCAGCGAGGCCCCTGCCTTTACCTTGCACTTTAAAAGATGCCCCGATCCCTTTGAGGCCTGCCCTTGCCCATTCTGGCTCAGCTTCCCATGACTCAAGCTAGTGGCGGGCCTGAAATCCAGTTAAGTACCGGAAGCGCTGCCAGACTCCGGAAAACAACCCGCTCCTCGGCCGGAAGCCCCAGAGGCCCACTCTGGCCTTCTCCCAGGAAGGAGCCCCACCCGCACCCAGGTTTCTGGCCCAGGGAGGATGCCAAGGCCTAGGCCAGAAGTGCAGGGAGGCCACACCAGGAAGAGGGAGCCTTCCAGAAAGGCCTGGACTCCTGGCTCCCAGGCCGAGAGAGAGAGAGAGAGAGAGCGAGCAGGCTTCACCCTGCCTCTCTGTAGGTTTTCCTCAGGGTGTACAGGAGGGAGAAATGCCCGGTCACTGTCATCTCCCAAGACTCCTAGAATATCAAAAATGAAAAACTTCCAAAGCAAGCATATAAAAATTATTGTACAATAGGTTTTAAACATTTGCATCAAACAGATGTGGACTTAAAAAACAGGTACACACAAACAGGAATGCAATCATAGCAATGTAGTTATGCTAGATATGGGACAGAATCAGGATTTATGGAAAATAATTTCTGATGTGCATCCACCGAGGTTCGTGGGACATGAGTCTGAAGTGGCGTCATGGTTGTGTTCCTCCCTCAACCCCATCAGGAGGTGGCTGTGACCACCCTTGTGATATCTTGTGGAGATAATGTTAAGAATCTAGCCTAAAAAATCTTCCTGAACACCAGGACTTAGGCCCAGTGGTCCTTACAAGTTAGGTCCAAATCTCCCTGAAAGCCAGAGGTTGCCCCACCCTCATCCCACCCTGGCCTCGGACCCTCAGCAGCATGCTGAGTGGCAGGAGCAACTCCAGGGCCTTTCATCTGGCCCTGCCCACCTGCCACAGTGGTACCTGTGCCCCGTAGGGAACAACAGGAACTGGGAGCAAAGAGGATGAAAGGGAAAGCAGTTTCCATGGCCCTGCCCCTCGGGCTCTGTGATGTCAGGTGGAGACAGCTCCTGGCCTGCCTGGGTTTTCTTAAGGCCACCCAGAGCCACAAGTCCCTGTGGGCCTGGAGCCTCGTGTTTCTTTACGAAACGGAGAAACACGGGGGCAACCTACTCGCTCAGGACCTGTAGACTTGCTACCCTGCCTTGTCTGGCACATGGTCGGGCAAATTAAAGATTTTTTAGAAAATGAATAAGAAGGAAGGGAAAGTACTGGAAGAGAGGTCGTGAGCCTGGGATGTCATTTCCCAGGAGGCCAGGAGGCGAAGAACTCCAGGCCCTGAGTAGACAGAAAGACAGACTGCCATTGGTGAGACCAAGGGGTCTGTGGTTCCTGGTGGGCTGGGAACAAGGTCCTCACCTGCTAAGGGGGTCATGACCCCGGAATCCTCAGTCCTCCTGAATTTGTTTCCTCATTGACAATAATGGGGATGTTAAAAGCATTAAATTTCATGATTTGCATGAAGTACTTGTCCAGATCTGGCACATAGCAAGTGCTCAATAAATTGTAGGGATTATCATTAGCTGTTCAATGGGGGTCTTGAACCGGCCATGCCTGGGATGTAGGAATAGATTTACAAGTGTGAGGGCTTCTCCTTTAAGATGTGGTTGGTGTCCCTAGCATCAGTTTCATCCTCACCCCTCAGCCCAGGGAAACCAAAGTGGAAGAAGCACCAGGGTCTGGATGGGTGGGCCAACTCAGCTGAGAGTTGGCTTCTTGGAATTTCAACAGGGTGGCCAAATTGGGTCATGAAACTAGTAGAATGCTCCACATCCAGCCCAGGTGGAAATGAAAGAGTTGATCAACATCTCCATCAGCATAGAATTCTTCTCTGGAACCCACATGACTGTGGACCCATCACCACCTCTCAGACCAATACCAACTTTAAAATAAATGCTGTTGGATTTGGAGATTTTTTTTATGAGAGGTTGCAACTGGCAATCCACAGGCTGAGCAGGGCCCACAGATGTGTTTCATTTGGCCCACAGAGGCTTTAAAATAATAAAAATAAATTTGACTTGGTGGCCAACGTTTTTAAATCAGGAAATTTCATATTTAAATAATCCAGATTTCTGGTGTCTTTTAAGAAAATCAGGTGATCAAAAGATTTGGCAGGTGGTGGAGTCAAGATGGTGGCACAGGAAGATGTGGAGTTCACATCTCCCCACAACTAGGGTGCCTGCCGGATACTGGTGGGGGACATCAACGCCCAAGGAGATGGGAGGAACCCCCAAGCGAGCCGCCGGGGGTCAGGCCAAAGCTCCTTTGGTGGGGGCTCTGAGTCCGAACCACTGGACTAACAGAGAACCTCAGACCCCAAGGAATATTCATCAGAGTGAGGTCTCCCGGAGGTCCTCATTTCAGCACCAAGACCCAGCTCTACCCAACAGCCTACAAACTCCAGTGTTGGAAGCCTCAGGCTAAACAACCAGTTAGACAGAAACACAATCCCGCCCATCAAAAAAAAAAAAAAAAGACTTGGCAGCCATGGGCCTGTCTTCCTGCAGAGCAACAGTTGGTTGGAGCAGAACAGTGGATAACAGGATATATTGGTCAGTGAAGGCTAGCTGCTATAACAAACATCCCCAAGGTTTCAGTGGCTTACCACAATACAAGTTCATTTCTTGCTCATATTGTTACCAAGTCTAAGCTCGTACTGCTCACTGACAGGCCAGTAAATCGAAAGATGAATCGTCGGGGCAAGAAATAGTGACTTCATTTGGAAAGCCGGCAGTGCACGAAGATGGTGGACTTATGTCCCAAAGAACCATCTTGCCTGAGTTAGGGTTCAGGCTTCTTTTATAGTAAAAGGGGAGGGAGTAAAGTCAAACATTTCCTGGTTCCAGTCAGCCTCTGGAGGGGATATGTTAATTTCTTCCTTCCTGTAGTCATTCACAGGTGGGCCTGGTCAGGATGTTTCATGTGAGCTAAACAAAGGTATTTTAGCTTAATGCTTGTTACCTGAGATGCAGAGTTCCCAGAGATGGGCCATTATGTATAATTTAAGCTTGTAGACAACATCCCTTTAGTGATTAACTTGTAATAGAATACAGTTTCTTCCTTATTACAATATCACAGTCCAAGAAGTGGGGGGTGGGGGTGTCCACACATTATTTAGGGAAACAGATGTCTTCCACTTCATGGCTCTCTGACATCTTCGAGGGATTCATTCTTTCTACATTGAGCTGGAGGATGGTGAAGGAGGTGGTAGGAAAGCAGACCAGCTTTTAACTGTATCAGCTGGGAAGTGTCCCACATTGGTGAGAACCAGTCATGAGGCCCAACAGGGACCCAAGGGGGCTGTGAAATGTGGTGCCTAGCTCAGGGCCCAGGAGGAAGAGGAGAACACAGAAGCTTATAAGCAGCAGCATCTCTGTTTCAAGTGGCTGCCCTACATGCGTTCTCCACTTGGTCATGGAAGTTCTGTTCTTCCCATTGTTCTTCCTCGCCTCTCCCCAGCTCAGCCATTTGGCTCAGGGGAAACTTTCTGTCATTGGTTGGAGAATGGTCATGTGATACAATCCCAACCAATGAGACATGATGGATTTGGATATGATGCCTAGAACAGCAGCAGCCATTTGGGGACCAGTCTTGTGGTGAAACCAACACAGTGATGGCAGAAAAGAGAGATGGAAGGAACACGTGTCTCTGGTGGCCTGATGGAGCCACTCAAACAACTAATCCAGAAACCTACCCTACTTCTAGACTTCCTGAGAAATGCATAATAAATTATCTTATTGTTTAAGCCAGTTTGAGCCAGGGAATTCCTGTTCCTTGTAGAATAAAGTATCCAAACTGAGATCGCTGCCTGGCTAGATTCACTTAGGTCACCTGCCTGGCCATGTACGTATTTGAGTTTTTGCCTCTTGACCTAAAATGCTTTCTTTTTCCAATCAGAGCTGAGGTCAATCAGCCAGCTGACCTTCATGGCCTTAAGTGTCTACCACTTAAGGATGCAACGTGCAATTATCAGTGCTTCCTGGGACAACATGGGCCCATCCAGGGTCTTTGTGTCCACCTGCATCTCGGGGATGCAGCAATCCATGCGTGACACCGACCACAAGATTGAGCAGATACGGATTTGAGCCTGGGCTCCACCACTTCTTAGCTGGGTGAACTTAGACAAGCTAGTGAACCTCCCTGAACTTCAGTTTCTGACTGCTGTGAGCATTGCTGGACGATTCGATGACTTGACATGTAAAGGCTCTTCTCCCAGGCTCAGCACCCAGAGGGTTCACTGTAGATGTTGGCTGGTGGCATGGTCACTGCCCAGCTGCTGAGATCCACTGAATGATCAGATGGTTTGCTCCAACTATTGGCTCACTGGGGCGACGTAGCCCTAAAGTACAAGGCCCATATTGTAGAGCAAGGTTGATTTTCCACGGAGGAGGCATTAGATAGCTCTGAATAACCTAGTAGAAATGTATTCCCCTTTCACTTTTCTTATACGCTTTCTGATCTTGTGAAGGAGAAAATCTCAGTTGGGTGCTGCTCCGTGTTTAATACCTTCCTAACACTTACTAAGCCCCCTGGAAGGGGGCCCAGGCTTCTGGCTCAGAACGTTTCATTGTAGCAGTATCACTATGCAACGTACAAAGATCATTTTGTTTTCATCGCATTTTAAAGTAATTATCATCCATTTATGGCAGATGGTACTCTTTTTCCATCTGAGGAAGTGAGATAACATTTTCCTTTTGAGATAAAATTGTCCAGGTTATCCAGGTGAGTTAAGTTAAATAAAAATATTAGTGGAATACAATGTAGGAGGTACAAGGTGTGGCTGAAATCAAGAAGGTGAGCTGTGAAAGGCTCGAGCTTGGGGCCTTATCAGGGAAAACCATGGGGCCTGGGGGTCCAGCAGGAGAAGGGCCTCTCCGGGTGGTCAGAGGCTGGCCTTCATTCCTAACAGGAGTGACGAGAGCTGTGGCAGCCTGTCCCCAGGCCTTTTAAGAGAGTCCCTGAGATGACATTCAAACTGAATTCCATTGGAAGGAAGGAAGGAAGGAAAGTAGGGAGACCCAGCATCCTGGTTTGCCCAGGACTGGGGGGTTTCCGGGGTCACTGGACTTTCAGTGATAAAACTGTAACAGTCCCAGGCGAATGGGGATGGTGGGTCACCCTGGCTGCCCTGGACTGGGGATTTGGGAGGAGCAGAGAGTTGCTGGTTCAGGTCGATGAGAGTGGTCATCCTTGTGAAAAGAAAGAAAGTACTACTTTTTCAATACCCACAGCCTCTCCCCAAAGACTCAGAAGAATTCTATCTTAGCCTTGGGAGCAAGGTTTCCTGGTATGTCCGTCAGGATAGTAGATGAGGGGATGGGTCAAAAGGAACCTAGACAGGTTGGAGACACACCGGGAAGAGACAGAGTCTGAGGAAGAGAATAGATGGTGTGTGTGACAAGTGTGGAGCTGGTCAGACGGAAAGGAGTCAGCCCGGCTGCGTTGATGTAGTCTGGGGAGAGGCCAGAGGCAGCTTCCTACTGGGATGGGCGGGCTGTGGAGAAAGGCGGGGGGTCTTTTCAAAGCCATCGAGCTGTGTTATTAGCGGAGCGCTCCCCACCCCACATCCCTTCTAATACCTTCCGGCAGCCCACAGTGAAGGTTGAAATGTCTGGTCACGGACTTCCCTGGTGGTCCAGTGGTTAGGACTCCGCGCTTCCACTTCTGGGGGCGTGGCTTCCATTCCTTGTCGGGGAACTAAGATGCTGCACGCTGCCTAGCGACGCCAAAAAAGCTGGTCAGTTCCTTTCCAATATTGGACGGGTATTGCCTCGAAATGTCACGTTCTGCAAAAAATCAGAGTAAATCTGACCCAGGGAGGGCTGGTTCCTCGGAAGCTGCCTAGGGATGAACCACTCCTGCATCTGCCCACGCTTCTCCAGCCCGGTACCCAACACCAATAATTCCTCCGGGGCCCAGGGTGAGTACCTCCTCTCTCTTTCTCTCAATTACCCCATTTGTAAAGTGGAAGCAGTATTTCCCTCATCACCTCTGTGCCAGGCTCTGAGCTAGGTGGTGAGATGTGGATTAGACCACACTCGACCCACTTTTTTTGGGGGTTTGTTTTTGTTTTTAATTATGAGCTAATTCAGGCCAACCGGAAAGGATGGGAAATAAGTTAACAAACACCTGTGTGCAAACCACCCAGCTGAATTAATACATAAATCACATCCAGATTCAACTCAGACCCTCGTGTGCCCGTTCTCTGTCTCAGCCCATCTTCTGACATCCCCACGGATGACACTGTCCTGAGTCTAGGCTTCATCACTCTTGGGCATGTTTCTATGCTTTTACTACCTAAGTAGCCAGAAACAACAAACAGGGTATTGTTTGCATAACGTTAATTCTGCATAAATGGTATCATGGTGTATCATCTTTCTATGCCTGCCTTTTTTTGCTCCTCTTTTTGTGAGTTTTATCTGCCTCGCGCAATGGAATTACAGTTTATGCATTTGAACTGCTGAACTTGATTCCACCCTGTGGACCCACCATAGTTTATTCTTCCACTCCCCTTGATGGACACTTAGCTCTTCCCAGCAATGTTGCTCCGAGCAGCCTGGTGGATACAATGAGAATTTCCCCACGGTTTACATCTCAGAGTAGGATTCCTGGGTCTCATCTACATGGGACTTTTATTTATTTATTGTCTGTGTTGGGTCTTTGTTGCTGTGCGCGGGCTTTCTCTAGCTGCAGCGAGCGGGGTCCGCTCTTTGTTGCAGTGCGAGGGCTTCTCATTGCAGTGGTCTCTCCCATTGTGGAGCACAGGCTCTAGACGCGCAGGCTTCAGTAGTTGTGGCATGCGGGCTTCAGTAGTTGTGGCTCGTGGGCTCCAGAATGCAGGCTCAGTAGTTGTGGCGCATGGGCCCAGCTGCCCCACGGCATGTGAGATCCTCCCAGACCAGGGCTCGAACCCGTGTCCCCTGCATTGGCAGGCAGACTCCCAACCACTGTGCCACCAGGGAAGCCCCTACATGGGGTCTTCTGTGGTGGCCTTTCACCTGGCATGTCCTCTCAAGTTTTCCTCTGTCCCCACTAGTCCCTGTTGTCTTGTACCCAAGCAGCTTCAATATTCACATGATCTGTCTGGCTCCTGTGAGCATTTGGGCTTTCAGCTTCTGGGCTCTTGGGAGATACAAGGGCATGTGAGCAAGTAACTGTAACATCTTGTGATAGGTGCTGTCAAAATGATACACCCAAGGTGCTGGTGGTACACAGAGGAAATAGCAACTAACTCCAACTAAGAGGTTGAGGAATGATTCAAAATCATAGTTAAGCTAGTAACAGTTAGGCAAGGTTTTGAGGCATGAGTAGGAGTTTTCCAAGATGGGGGTGGAGGAAGGGCATTGTAGGCCAAGGGAACAGCATATGCACAGGCACAAATCAAGCTGAATTGACGGAATAACAAAGGCTGGTGTGGCAAGAGCAAGGGGGAGAACGGTAGGAGGGACGCTTGGGGCCTAGAATGCCAGGCTAAGGAGTTGGGATTTATCCTGGTGGCGGTGGTGGGCCTCTTATGAAGGACCAAAGGACGCAAGTGACATGTTCACTGCTGTGTTTGACAGAGGTCAGGTGACAGTGGGAGGAGTTGGAAGAGGAAGGAGGCTGAAAGCAAGGGGGACCAATTAGGAGTCTACTGCAATAGTCCAGACCCCAGACATCAAAGGAGAAATGGGACAGGGAGGCAACACAGAGGAGGTGACTGTTTGGAGAGAGGTTTGGGCAGTGACCAATGAGATGAGCAGATGAGGAGGAGAGGTGAGTCATGGGTTGGGGTAGGCAGAATAATGGTCTTCCAAATATTGTCCACACCCTAATCCCTGGAACCTATATGTTGTTTCATGGCAAAAGGGATTTTGCAGATGTAATTAAGGCTTAAATAGAGTGAGGAGTCTGTATTATCCAGGTGGGCCCAATCTAAATCCACGAGCTCTAAAGGCAGAGAACTTCCTTTGGCTCACATGAGAACGATGCAGAAAGGGAAGTCAGAGAGATTTGAAATATGAGAAGGATTTGGCCCAGATGTAGGGACCCCATGTGCATTGACGGCAGAGAGGCCTGTAGAGCCCAGGAAACAGAGGATTCTGTTCTACAAGTGCAAGAAAACTGAATTTGGCCAACAACCTGGATAAACCTCCTGATAGTAGCCCATCCGGTCAACACCTTGATTTTGTAAAACCCCCAAGCAGAGTAACCAGCCAAGCTAACGTGAGCTCTGACGGACAGAAACTGTGCTCTTTTAAGCCGTTAAGGCTGTGGGAACTTGGTACCGCAGGAGGAGAAAATGAACACAAGGATGACTCCCAGGTTTCTTGCTGGGCTACTGTGTAGATGTCACCATGAACCGCGTGGGGACTCGGACGATCAGATTTTGGTGTTCCCTATCGGACTCTTCCCGCATAATAGTATTACCACTAACTTAGCAGCTTACGACAACACACGTGCATAATCTCCCAGTTTTTTGGGTCAGAGTCCAGGCATGGCTTAGCTGGGTCCTCTGCAAGGCTGCAATTAAGGTGTTGGCCGGGGCTGAGCTCTCAATGCCCAGCCAGTGTCCTTGTCGGTTCAATATTACAAAATACTACAAACTGGGTGGCTTAAACAACAAAGGTTTATTTCTCACAATTATGGAGTCT
Source organism: Leucopleurus acutus (assembly GCF_964270905.1). Classification (NCBI taxonomy): domain Eukaryota; kingdom Metazoa; phylum Chordata; class Mammalia; order Artiodactyla; family Delphinidae; genus Leucopleurus; species Leucopleurus acutus. Next base: position 26,881,960 of record NC_139158.1, read on the forward strand.
GGGGACTCCAAGCTCAAGGTGCTGGCAGATTTGGGGTCTAGTGAGGGCTCTCGTCCCAGCTTACAGACAGCTGCCTTCTTGCTGAGTCTTCACACAGCCCAGAGAGAGCTTCAGATAAGGGGTTAATTCTGCCATAAGGGTCCCACCCTCATGACCTAATCTACCCCTAATCACCTCCCAAAGGCCTCACCTCCAAATTCCATCACATTGGGGATTAGGGCTTCAATACATGAATTTGGGGTGGGGGGGATGCAAACATTCAGTCCACAGCACCCAGGGACGGACTTGGCTTTCACGTTCATGTGGCTCTTGACTAAATTTAGTTCCTTGCAGCCTGTTGGACTGAGGGCCTTAGTTTTTTCCTGGTTTTCGCTAGATGATGCCCTCTGTTCCTTGTCACATGGACCTCCCTAACACTGCCACTTGTTTTATCACATCAGCAAGAGGAGAGAGTCTGCTAGCAAGATGGGTATTGCCATCTTATGTGACCATCAGAGATGTGACATCATGCCACCTCTACTGAATTCTGTTGGTTGGAAACAGGTCACAGCCCCACTCACACTTAAGAGGAAGGGATTACACAAGGGCATGAATCCTAGAGGGCAAGGGCAATGAGTTCCTTAGAGTCCATTCACCAACACTTCTCCAAGGGACATATGGGCTTTCTTATGGGGCCTGTTTCAAGAATTATTACAGATTTTTTCATCCAGCGGGGCCTCAGGTTCAGGGGTTCTTTTTGACCCCTCAGTAAGTAAAAATCAACTCAGCTCACCTGAGTTAGAAGGGCAGGGCAGGGGCAGAAGGGAACACAGTCTCAGGAAATGTGCGTCACGCGCCAGCCTGGTGATTTGCTAAGCAAAACTCAAGTCGATGTGACATAAACAACGTCTGTTGCTTCCAGGGGCCTGCCACAATATTTTCTTTTAAGTGGTACTCACGCCTGAAATACGCTTCTGGTTTTGAAATGTGGTTCTCTGCTCATGCTCGGCTACAAACCACTCTCTCCTTTAGGAAGCATCCCATTTTTTATTCTTTAATGTAGGTTTACTAAGCACATGATGTCAGCCCAGATGGGAGACGCGCCAGGGCAGTGGAGGGGAGGCTCCCCTTGGAAAGGGTCAGAGTGGAGGACAAGAGCGAGCCTTTCCACTGGACGCTCGGCATCTCAGGGATGTGATGCCAGCTCTGCGTTAACACCTGTGCTGTCCAGAGTCTGCCATCTCTTTCCTCTTTACAATTTCTCTTTTTTCTGTTGTTAATAGTGAATCCAAAGTAACACAGTTTTTCTTTCCAAGGCCACAATATTAGGAAAAAAAATCAGTAACTTTTCCTGCAATTCCTCTCCACTTCTTGCCCCACCTGGAGGTATTCACTGTCAGTAGCATGACGTGGAGCCTTCTGCCTGGGGTATGGGCATCCTTCACATTCTAAAAAACAATACACACACCACTACGTGTATTGATAAATATTCTTACTTATTTATTGCATCTTATATATGTTTAAAAAAATTTTATTGAAGTATAGTTAATTTACAATGTTGTGTTAACTTCAAGTGTACAGCAAAGTGATTCAGATATATATATATATATATGTGTATAGTTTCATACACATATATATATTCTTTTTCAGATTCTTTTCCATTATGGTTTATTACAAGATGTTGAGTATAGTTCCCTGTGCTATACTGTAGGTCCTTGCTGTTTACCTATTTTATATACAGTAGTTATGCTTATTTATTTTTACAAAAACAGGACATCAGTTAGAGTTAGTTATACAAGATGAATGAGCACAACATAGTAAATCAATTATACTTCAATAAAAAATAAATTAAAAAAATTAAAAGATAAAAAGATTAATAAGTTCTAGAGATGTTTTGTACAACGTAGTGCCTATAGGTAACGGTACTGTATGGTATACTTACAAATTTGTTAAGAGGGTAGATCTCATGTTAAATGCTCTTATCACATACACAAAAAAGCAAAGGGATGCAGGAAACTTAAAGGTGATGGATATATCTGTTACCTTGAATGTGGGGATGTATCCCAGGTGTATGCATATGTCCAAATTCATCAAGTTGGATATATATATGTGCCATTTTTTGTTAATCAGTTATACCTCAATAAAGCTGTAAGACAAAACCCAAAAAACAGGATGTCAGCTTTTCTCAATTAGCTGTATCTCATTATCACCCCTTCAGGTCAATAAATCAATCATTCCTTTCTTTTTTTGATAATTTATTTATTTGGCTGCGTTGGGTCTTCGTTGCTGCGCATGGGCTTTCTCTAGTTGCAGCGGGTGGGGGCTACTCTTCCTTGCGGTGCGCTGGCTTCTCATTGCGGTGGCTTCTCTTGTTGCAGAGCACGGGCTCTAGGTGCTTGGGCTTCAGTAGTTGTGACATGTGGGCTCAGTAGTTGTGGCTCACTGGCTCTAGAGCACAGGCTCAGTTGTGGCGCACGGGCTTAGTTGCTCCGCGCCACGTGGGATCTTCCCGAACCAGGGATCGAACCCGTGTCCCCTGCATTGGCAGGCAGATTCTTTTTTTTTTTTTTTAAATTTATTTATTTTTTGGCTGTGTTGGGTCTTTGTTGCTTTGCGTGGGCTTTCTCTAGTTGTGGTGAGTGGGGGCTACTCTTCGTTGTGGTGTGCAGGTTTCTCATTGTCGTGGCTTCTCTTGTTGCAGAGCACGGGCTCTAGGCGCGCGGGCTTCAGTAGTTGTGGCACGTGGGCTCAGCAGCTGTGGCTCACAGGCTCTAGAGTGCAGGCTCAGTAGTTGTGGCGCACGGGCTTAGTTGCTCCGCGGCATGTGGGACCTTCCAGGGCCAGGGATCGAACCTGTGTCCCCTGCATTAGCAGGCAGATTCTTAACCGCTGTGCCACCAGGGAAGCCCTGGCAGGCGGATTCTTAACCACTGCACCACCAGGGAAGTCCCGATCATTCCTTTCAATGGCTGCCCATGATGGCATGAGGGATGGCTCTCCATTTACTGAACCATCCTGGCTGGTGGATGTTTACAATATTGTCATCAGATGAGCTCCATGAGAGTGGAAGCCAGTGAATGTGTGTCACTCCAATTTTATGGAGAAACCAAGGCACAGAGAGGTTATGTGGCTAGTTCATGTCTCCCACTGGTTCTTGTAGATGTGGGGCAGAAAAATAATTCTACTGCTGCTCTTACTTCATGCTGCCACATGGTGTCACAGTTGAAGCTTTCTCCTGCGCAGCCTCTGTTGACAAACAGCCCTTCTTTGCTAACACTAGGATTGTAGCTCCCTCTTTGACTTCAAAAGTCCTATTAGGGGCGCAGTGGTTAAGAATCTGCCTGCCAATGCAGGTTCGAGCCCTGGTCTGGGAAGATTCCCACATGCTGTGAAGCAACTAAGCCCGTGCGCCACAACTACTGAAACCCGTGCGCCTAGAGCCTGTGCTCCACAACAAGATGAAGCCACAGCAATAAGAAGCCCATGCACCACAACGAAGAGTAGCCCCGGCTCACCGCAACTAGAGAAAGCCTGCGTGCAGCAATGAAGACCCAATGCAGCCAAAAAAAAAAAAAAAAAAAGTCCTATTAAATCTTTTTCTGCCACTGACCGTCAGGACCTGTCCTACAGTTAGTTCTCTCTAACTTTGGATAACAGGAAGGTGGGTTGGAAGAGTTTAATTTCTTCTTTCCCAGAAAGCCCTGGTCTCCTTCTGCAAATCCACCTTCTCCCCAATGGTCAAGTTTGCACAGTGAGGTCTCAGAGGGTCCCTCTAGGCTCAGTCTGTCTTTCCTCCTAACCCCAGCATCAGGGGCCTTCTCTTCTCTTCATGTTTCTAAGGGAGACTAGAGTGTGATTATAGAACAAAGACCTCTGATTTCAAGGTGACTTTCAGACACGAAATTCATACAGAAGTTACAGAGATCCAAACACAGCTTTATATATTCATGAACACAAGCAGTTTAAATCAACACAAAACGTCTTACTTGTTCAGACACACAATCAGCTTTACCCATTTAAGTGTAAACACGACCTGAATTCAGAATTTTGCTCACTAGTTTCTGATCCTGCAGCCTGTGCCACATTGGTCCTACAGCTCCGTGGCGTCCCCAGATTTCAACCAGCAGTGATGGTTTTGAGATTCAAGCATAATCTTCCAGGCTTAAAAACAAAAAACCAAATAAAACAGCAAGCACTTCTCCATACATGAATATATACCCTTAGATATTTTATGCATTTTTTTGTTGTGTGTGTAAATGGAAACCTACAGTACCTTATATAAATTTTCTGAAGTCCATTCTTCACCTGGGGCAGAGAGAGGAGCACCCTGTGTAGGGTGGGGTGGGGTGTGGGCAGCGGTGGGGGTGGATGAGAATGGGCTCTTTCTTGGGATGGTGTCCCAGAGGAGTGTTGCTTCATTTTCTGGAGGGAAGGACGGGAAAATCTGTGTGGACAACTAACCAGCTCCACAGATACTGGCCCGCCTGTCGGGGGCAGTGTGGTCTTTTTATTTTTAATGGGGAGGACTATTTGGGGATATTTTTAATAGGGAGGAACATAAGTGTACTTCTGTGTCACTTAAAAAGAAATGACGAAACACTCCAATGGAGAGCAGAGAACACTCAAGCATTTATATGACTTAATTCTGAATCGTTATAATTTGCCTGTGTTCTAATAGGTTCTTTTTGCCTTTGTGGGTTTTGGAGGTGATTCTGGGGGAAAAAAATTACACACGTAATACAATCATCTGGTAGAAAATCCAAACAATGCGAAAGTTCACGGGGTAAGAAGTGAAGGAATCCTTTCAACAGCTACCCCATCCTACTTCCCTCCAGAGAGGCAACAACTGTTATTGTTAGCAACCCCAAGTTCATGTGCCAGATGTACAATGAGGCCAAACAAACAGAAACATCCGAGGTTAGAGCAGAGAAAGGTTTATCGCAGGGCCATGCAAGGAGACAGGTGGCTCGTGTCCCCCAAACCCCCAGACTCCCTGAAGGGCTTCAGCAAAGCATTTTTAAAGGCCAAGTGAGGGAAGGGGGCCGCAGGGTACGGGACCAGCTCCTGTACGGGTCTCTGATTGGTTGATGGTGAGGTAACAGGGCAGTGGCACAGGAGTTAACTTTATTAGTCCTTAGGCTCCAGGAGGCCTGGGGGCTACATGCTCACGGTCATCAAGTAGTTAATAACTTCCATTTGGTGGGGTTTTTCACATCTGTGAAACACTTTCACATCAAACACTTATCTAGGTACTTCAGAGAGGAGCTAAAGCAGAGGATGTGGGGGAAGGCTACCCCGGGAAGGCCCCATAGGGTCCTGCTCCGTTACATTATTTTTGTGTGCATCCTTCTTCCCCCCTCCCCCGCATACTCAGTGAGGTGTGGGACCAGCGACATCAGCATCACTAAAACACCAATTAGAAATGCAGATTTTCCGGCTCCACCGCAGACACACAGTCAGACCTAAATTTTAACCTTATCCTCAGGCTGAAGTGTGAGAAGGACTGGTGTTCACTGTTTTTATAGGCACTAACTCACATGTTTGTGTACATGCATACACACGTGCTCCTGGGTTTAGAATGTGGCTTTAGAATATAGCTCTCTTTAGCGGAATGGTTCGCAATGGGTGGTCCCGGAACTAACACCGTCAGCATCACCTGGGAGCTTGTTAGAAATGCAGATGTCAAGCCCCACCGCCAACTAACAGAATGCAGACGCTCTGGGGGGTGGGGCCCAGCGCTCGGCATTTTAACTACGCCTCCAGGGGTTGCCGATGAACTGCTCACAAGTGTGAGCGCTCTGCTGTAGAGGAGGACTCTTACCCCCCGCCGCTCCTGCCAGGCTTTCCGATCCCCTTCGCATCCATCTCCCCCTCTCTCTGAGTGAACCCACCCTTGTTCACCGAGGTTGCCCCAGACTCCAGCTCCACTAGGCACACACCGAGAGTTCCATTAACGCTTTCTTCCAGTAGGAATCTCGCGCTGATACAGGTTTCCCCAATTTAGGTCAAGCTGGTTTCCAGATTATACAATATGCCAGCTCTTGGAGGTTGAGGTAATTGCATTAACATCTTTAAATGCATTCGAGCAGCCCCGTGGTGATGCAAAGAAAACGGGTGCCATACGACGGTAGCTCCGTTTACTGAAGCCGCCTCTACAGTCTTTCAGCAGCTGCTTTACAAACGCCAGCGCTGACCAGAGATCCATTTTACTGGGAGGCAAACGGAGGCTCCGAGAGAGAGAGAGAGAGGAGAGAGCTTTAGATTTTCATGTCGGACCAGCTCCAAGTCTGGGCAGGATTTCCTCTCTAACGCAGTGCCTACAATGGATTTCCTTTTAAAAATAGCAAGCCAGACACCAGCTGACTCTGGGTGTGGGCTCAGTGTCAGGCAACGGCAGTTCTCTCATTAGTGTGGAAACAATTGGACTTAAACGTTCAGAAAAATGCTTAGTGGCTCTTGAACCGAGGGCCATCCGCTGTAGGTTTTTCTGCGCTAAAATCATTGCTCGGGCCACGGTTTTCACGTGACCTCCGGGGCCTCGGAGTTTAAGACCCCCGTCCACCCGGAGCCCTCCTCCGTCCCGCACAGGACGAGGCGTCCGGGGACTGCAGGGGGGGCGCTGTCTGCGGGAGCCTAACGTCCCGCGGGTCAAGTTGGCGGCACAGCAGTGCATGAGGCCGGACCACCCGGGCTTTGACCTGCGCGGGCCGGAGAGAGCCTGAATCTAAACTGAGTGAAAACAGTTGGCTCCGTCGGCACCCAGAGGCGAAGATCTATTGATTAATACGGGATCCGGAAAGGGTAGAACGTCGATGATTACTCTCGAAAAGTGGTCACACCCCTAAAAAGTGGCCCCCTGTAGGGAAGGGAGAATGCTAGGCACGGACGGGGTTCGAACCCGTGATCTTCGGTTTACGAGACCGACGCCTTACCACTTGGCCACCGCGCCTGCGTTAGAATGGCGGCTCGGCGAGCCTCTATCCTGGCGCCACTCCCGTGCGCTCGCCCCACGGGCACGAGCGCGGGCCCCAGCGCACCCGCCCGGCCCCGCCCTTTCGCAGCGGCCGGTGGGGCGGGGCTCAAGCGTGCGCGCGCCGGCCGCTCGCAGCGGACTCACGGCAGCAGAGCGGGCAGGGAAGTCTGTCCTACCCTTCGTGTCCGAGTGGGGCCGGGGACTTAGTCTCCGGAGCCCCCAGAGTCCCCACAGGCTCGGCGGGAGGAACTCGTTTGGAGCTCGGGAGCGCTCAGGACGCTCGCAGGCATTTCAGAGCCTGAGGTTCGAATCCCAGCTTCCAGAGAGACTCCGCGACTTTGGACAACCGGTCTCGGGGCCTCAGTTTCCCCTCTAGGGTGAGGCACCCAGGAGGCGGAGGAAAAGGCTGTGGTTCCTTTACTAGCCCGACCCCTCGGGCGGTCCACGGCTGCCCTGCATGGAGCTGACGCTCAACGAGGGTTGTTGAATGAATGTGTAAGTTTTCTGAAATAAAAAGCCCCAAAGCTCCTCTTCCCCCAGATTGCCGCGGTTGAGCCCTGGGTGTGTGCCTGGACCCGGGGCCAGCAGCATCACTTGGGAGCTGGTTAGAAATGCAACTTCTCTGGCTCACCCCAGACCTGCCCAATTAGACCTGCTGGGGGAGCCGGGCAATCTGGGCTTTAACAGGCTCTCCTCCAGGTGATGCCGCTGCGCGGGAAAGGCTGAGCCCCAATGCTCTAGACGATTGATACGCATATTCACATTTATGTATTCAAACGTGCCCTTTTATTTTTATTCAGATGGACTGACTTTAAAGTGCACTTTGATTCTCCATTAATTAATGTATGGATGTGTTAACTAATACAGTGGCTTGTAGTACATTTTATAATCACGATAAGTGATAGCATATATTATTTTTAAAATTAACAGTTTCTCTTATACATTAATGTGATGTGTACTATTACAATATTGCATCGTAAATTATACATACTGCATTATATACTATAATATAATGCATCATGGGATACCTTATTCTCTTTAATAGGTGCACGGTTTCCCATCCAGTGGCTCTATCACAGTTGATTTAATCAGTTTCTGGGAGTAAGGCCTTGGGTTGTCTGCAGCTTTTTAGCTGCACAGAACATTCTGCTACATGCACCTTTGCCGCCTGGTACCAGTGATGCTCGCAGGGTATAAGGAGACATAAATTAAGAATGTCCACAGCCCACTGTGCAGGTGTATAGGCAAATGGGAAACCTATACATGCCAGGAAGTTGTGTTCACCAAGTTGCTTTAAATGTCACGGTTTGGGCAGGTGACTGGAAAAGGCCCTGGCATTTACCCTCAAACAGGAACTCTGAGATACTGCTCCCGGAGTGCTTGAGATCTATGTGCAAATCTCACTGCAGCTCTTTAATTAAAAAAAAAAAAAAATTGAACATTTTCAGAATTAAAATGTATTACTGAGCATTGCCTTTGAATGGTTGATGATAAAATTGATTCCATTGTCCCCCTCCATTTTTTGGTGTTCACTGAGTTGTTGGAATTATTGTGCAGAAGTGATAGGGCTTATAAAAAGTGAAAAGAAATTAGCAAATGAGAGAACATCACATGTGAGCTGAGCCCAGAACTAACTGGCAGGTGGAATGGAAATGAGATTCTAACAGGTGCTTTCTTCAGCTTTGTCTTCTGAGGGGAGGGAGGGGATTAAATGATAGAGGTGCATCTGTATCTTGATGGGCAGGTGGGATGCCTGAGGTACGCAGGGTCTGGGGTGTCCTGAGGGAGGCTGGCCCTGTGACCTTCTGTGAGCCCTAAAGTAGAGAACACAGGTCTGATCCTACTTCTCTCACAGGTGTAAGGAGCCCTGAGAAGCCACAAATCTTGGACACCTGGCTGGAGGATCTGTCCGTCCTGGCCCCAGCGTCTTAGAGAGGTACCTGCACAGGTAGGTCTTCAAAAAGTATTGTAGAGGAAATTAACATGCGATTCCTTTCAGTGTGGTCCTCCATGTGGTTCTGGAGAACCTCCTTGGCCAGTGCCTTCCAGCTACGGTGCCAGCAGAGTCCTGGCGCTGAACTTCCTAGATAAGCCCTTACCCGAGATTTTTAATCTGGTGCCCACTGCACTCAAGACTAAGAAATCTGTGAATTCACCAAAAGTGTATGTAAAATGTGTGTGTTTCTGGGAAAGGGATGCCACAGTTTTTATCAGGTTTTCAGAAAGCCTTGCTGAGGGTCCTAGAAACCTTCAAGCCTTTTTACTCCCTCACTCCTCTGAAATGATTCACCCGAACCCCACTGAAATGCAGTGGGTCTAAAAGTGATTAACCACAGTTGAGGTTGCTTGAAAAAATGAAGGTGTCTTGGAGACACTGTCTCCTTCCAGGCAGGACTTCTGCGGCCACCGACTCCTCTGTTGGGGCCGCCCTCAACACCTTCACCCCTGCTTGCTGCCCGCCTCCCCGCCCCTTCGCCTCCCCGCCCCTTCGCCTCCCCGCCCCTCCGCCTCCCCGCCTCCCCCGGCCCCTCCGCCTCCCCCCGCCCCTCCGCAGCAAGGGCTGCATCCATTTTAACAGCACTTCACAGTGTGTGAAGGGCTTTCACCTGCGTTAGCTCCATGGAGCCTTGGTTGTGGCCTAGCACGCTCGGCACTTGAACCTGAACATGTTGGGAAGATGCAGATGGACCCTGCGGCGGGGCTGAGGTTCTGCCTTTCTCACAACCTCCCAGGCTGTGCTGGTGCTGCTGGTCCGGGCCCTCACTTTGAGAACTGCTTTAAAGAGTTCTTGGAGAAATTAATTTTCTTGCAGAGGAGGGAAAAAAGCCCCCTCAGGCTTGGATATTTAGGTTGCCTGAGGTGCTGACAGCAGGCTTTTCTCTGATAACCTAAATCAAGACTTTGCCTGAAGAAGGCTCACTTAGCTACTCAAATAGCTCACTTAGCTATCCCTGCATTGTCGGTGACGGACAGTTTAGAACCCAGGGCCAGAGCCAGAGGCCACAGCCCCCGTCATTGCTTTATCTCATAAATTCAGGGTTTTAGAGCAGGCTTGATGAGGCCAGGCAGGTTATATGAACCTGTGAATTGAATGCGTGGAGGACACACGGGATAGGGGCCGAGGACCGGGTGATATGGTGCCATTGTACATTCCCGCCAGAAATTCATGCGTTCCAGTTGGGTCACATCTTTCAATTCCTGTCTTTTATTTTCTTCTTCTTATTTTTATTGAAGTATAGTTGGTTTACAATGTTATGTTAGTTTTGGGTATATAGCAAAGTGATTAATTATATATATATATATCTCTTTTTCAGATTCTCTTCCATTATAGGTTATTACAAGATACTGAATATAGTTCCCTGTGCTATACAATAGGTCCTTGTTGGTTATCTGTTTTATATATAGTAGTGTGTATCTGTTAATCCCAAAATCCTAGTTTATCCCTTCCCACCCCTTTCTGCTTTGGTAACCATAAGTTTGTTTTCTATGTTTGTGCGTCTATTTCTGTTTTATAAATAAGTTCATTTGTGTCATTTGTTTTAGATTCCATATATAAATGATATATAATATTTGTCTTCGTCTTACTTAGTATGATAATCTCTGGGTTCATTTGTCTTTTTTATTTTGGCTACTCTAGTGGGTATGTGGTGGTACCTCATTTTAATTTGCATTTCCCTGATGACTAATGATGTTAAGCACTTTTTCATGCGCTCATTGGTCATTTGTTACATCGTCTTTTTTATTTATCTATTTATTTTTGGCTGCATCGGGTCTTCGTTGCGGCACACAAGATCTTTCATTGTGGGATGTGGGCTCTCTAGTTGATGTGCACGGGTCAGTAGTTGCAGTGCATGGGCTTAGTTGTCCTGCGGCATGTGGGAATCTTAGTTCCCTGACCAGGGATCGAACCTGCGTCCCCTGCATTGAAAGGCAGATTCTTAACCACTGGACCACCAGGGAAGTCCCTGTTACATCTTTTGTGAAGTGTCTGCTCAAATCTTTTGCCCATTTTTATAGCTTGTTTGCCTTCCTATTTTTTTTTTAAACCCAGTTCTTTTTTTAAAAAAAATAAATTTATTTGTTTTATTTTTGGCTGTGTTGGGTCTTTGTTGCTGCGCGTAGGCTTTCTCTAGTTGTGGCGAGTGGGGGCTACTCTTCATTGCTGTGCATGGGCTTCTCATCGCAGTGGCTTCTCTTGTTGTGGAGCACGGGCTCTAGGCGCGCGGGCTTCAGCAGTTATGGCACGCGGGCTCAGTAGTTGTGGCTCACGAGCTCTAGACTGCAAGCTCAGTAGTTGTGGCACACAGGCTTAGTTGCTCCACGGCATGTGGCATCTTCCTGGACTAGGGCTCAAACCCGTGTCCCCTGCATTGGCAGGCGGATTATTAACCACTGCACCACCAGGGAAGCCCACCTTCCTATTTTTAAATCATCAGAGTTCATTGTATGTTCTGGACAGAAGTCTTTTTTCAGATATACGTATTGTTAGTATTTTCTCCCACTTGGTGGATTGCCTTTGCATGTTCTCAGTGGGGTCTCTCAAAGTGCAGAAGTTTTTAATTTTGATGAAGTCCAGTTTATCACTGTTTTTCTTTTATGCTTTTTTGTTTCCTAAGAAAGCTTTGTCTACCTGGGTCACAAAGGTTTTCTCCAAGAATTTTTATCATTTTTGCTTTTACATTTAGGTCTAGGATCCATTTTGAGTTAATTTTTGTGTATGGTGTGAGGTTGGGCTTGATGTCCATTTTTTCCCATATCCAGCACCATCTGTTGAAACGATGATCCTCTCTCCATTGCAACTGCCGTGGTGCCTTTGTTGAAATTCACTTGACCGTGTACGTGCGGTCTGTTGCTGTGGTTTGTGTTCCATTGATCTGTATATCTATCTGTCTGCCAGTTACCACACAGTCTTTGATTGTATTTTATGGAGAGTACTGAAGTCACGTCTTTTAAATCCTCCAAATTTGTTCTTCTTTTACAAAACTGTTTTGCCTATTCTAGTCCTTTGTTTCCATATGATTTTCTGTATACTTTTTAGAATCAGCTCATCAGTTTCTACAAAATGCCTGCTTGGATTTTGATTGGGATTGTAGTAAAGCTATAATTGAATTTGGGGGAAATTAATGTCTTAACACTATGGAGTCCCCCCGTCTATGAATATTTCAGTTGTTTGTTGCTGGTGCCTATGACTCTTGGATTCTAAATTCATTTCGTTGGCATTTCATCATGTGAGATTTCTGTGATTTTCAGTGGAAGAGCAGCTAGAAAGTTCGTGGTACCTGTGTTTACCTTCTTTTGGCACTCCCTCCAAGCAGGAATCCCTGCCACATAGAGGCAGTGTGCAGGCCCCTGCAGAACATAGCACGGTGAGGACTGAAGCAGGATGTGTTGCCTGTGTAACCTCTGAAAAACTGAAGGTCTCCCAGCTTGGAGAGAGAGGCAGTAGTTTTTTCAACTCCCTTTCACAAATAATGCCAACCATACAGAAAATGGTACAAAGAGGAATTCTGCAGAAAAATTACAGCTGTATAGAATGCCCTGATATCACCTCATCAAGTCAATCTTAGAACCTCTAACCCTGGAAAAATAAGTTTAAATTGGTTCATTCCAGAACCAGAATAAGATCAAGCTGGCAGCTATGAACAGTAAAAAGTTTTGTTCTTTCTCTTTTCCCTTTTTTTTCCGGATACGCTCTGAAAAGGTCAACCAGGTTATCTGAGGCACAAACATTAGTGTGCAGAGTTGGTGACGGTTTTATGGATATAAAAAGCAGTCGACAGTAACAGGATAAATTGCTATTTCTCTTATTACTTGTCCTGTATTAGGTGGAGGACTCCCACCCTCTCAGCTCTCAATTCCTTCCTCTCTCTCCTCTTCCTTTTTGAGGTGTCCAGTCTTAGGAGTTTTTTTGGATTTTCCCACATCTTTTTCTGTTGATATGTGTTTATACATAGGAAATGTAGTGTTTTGGGGGGGATGTTCTCCTCAACAAATGGTACATATTGTGCATATTTTGTAAACATGTCTTCTTTTTGATGTTAACTCTACAAAGCATCAGAGGTCTAACCGTGTCACTCCCTATGGCTCTAGCTCATTCCTTGTAACCGCTGTGTTCTAGTCTGCTCGGGGGACTGTAGCACAGTTTTAATAAATCCCCTATTGCTGGCCACCTGGGTTGTTTCCAAGTTTTCTTCATTACAAGCAGAGCTGCTCTTGCATCTTTGCACGTGGCTCCCAGTGCACACATGTGGAAGGTTCTTTAGCATAGATGTCAGGGTCATTGCTTTCCTAAGATAACTTTCTGCTGTAGGATAGCAGCCTTAAGCAAACAGTGCTGCAAGCATCTGCTTGCCGGTGAGTGAGCGGCATCAGTGCTACTGGGCTACGGGAGTTGTATTTGCTCTTGCTTGAGGCTCTCATTTTCAACTTTGTGCGGAGTTGGTTTGGACGAGGGAGAAACAATCAGCCACGCACTTTGTGTGATGTCTTGGCTGAGGTCCACCCAATGTGGTGGAGACGTGTTATGGGTGTGAGTGTGCTGGTATCAAACCGAACAAATTCCTTTGGTTTCCAGTATTATGAGCTTGTAAGAAACATTATGTGAATGTCCCACATGGGTTCCTTCACATATGTTGCCACTTTATATAAAGTAGTACCAGCATCTCACATGAATGATACAGGGTGTGTGTTTATTAGTACCGCAAAGAATCATTTATTTTCCTTTAGGTTTATTCATAGTATATGATATTTCAAAAACTCAAACCTTTAATCATTAACCAGGAAGTCATTTTGATAGACAGACAGACAGACAGATAGATAGATAGATAGATAGATAGGATGGATGTTGACCTTTTCCTAGGCCTTGTATTTTAAGATCCTTGTTACATAAGTGACACTTGATCTAATGGGTTTCAAAAATTTTTTTTAGCCATTGCAAACTTTTGGAGAATTTATCCTTGTTATTGGGGCATCTTCCAATATACCCCCCTGCATTTTAAAGCTAGGAGTTGAAGCAGTATATACAGGGTTAAAGATGAAATATATGTTATGAAGTTAAAAGTGACTATTTAAAGATGTCATCTCCCATCATCAGATGCCAATTATCCTATCCCCAGCTTTTGACGTAGGAGGTGATTATTCCCAGGGATGTTCTTGGCAACTTGAAAAGATAAATGGGTGGAAGGAAACGAGAGAAAATGTGATGATAAATTTACTTACAGAGAAGAACCTACCTTTTGCATTTTCCCCTCGTGGTTCCGCTTTAGTGCTGTAAAACTGTACACATACACGTAAAACTTAGGTAGAAAAATGTTGAACATGAAAGATGACCTTTTCCCTTCTTCCTTGTTCCATTATGGACAAGTTAGAATTGCTTTTTTGGAAACATGAGTAAGATTTTATTGGAAACATTTTGCTGTTCTTCTCTCTCCTTTCATGGTTCTTAAAAAGCTGTCACTGTGTTTTCTTGTGATGCTTTCTGTCTCTGTAACTGCTCGTTGGACCAACTAGAGGCCTTGGAAGTGTGAACGGTTTCTCTGGCGTTTACCTCTGTGTGTTTGCCGGTTGTCACGGTATATTAGTGAGTGCTATTTAATCCCATGCTAGCTCTAAAAATAACACGATGGGAAGTATTTAGAGAAAGTTTGAACACTACGTCCAGATCTCAGCTTATCTCAAATAAAAGCCACTAGTTCCATTCAGGTAAAAACACTTGTAGAAATCCAGGGTGGCTTTTTTCTTTTGAATTGGGGTTTTGGTTTTTGGTTGTTTCTTCCTGTCCTTTTGTAATCCGTCTGCCCCACCCTCCAACAGCCATTCTGCTTTCTGTCACTATCTGTTAGTTTGTATATCCTAGAATTTTATATAAATGGACTCGAAACAGTGTGTATTCTTTTTCTTTTTTTTAAAAAACTGGGGACTTCCCTGGCAGTGCAGTGGTTAAGACACCATGCTTCCAGTGCAGGGGGGCAGAGTTTGGATACCTAGTCGGAGAACTAAGATCCCACGTGCCACGTGGTGCAGCCAAAAAAATATATATGTAAAGTTGAAGTATAGTTAATTTACAGTGTTGTGTTAATTACTGCTCTACAGCAAAGTGATTCAGTTTTATATATATGTATATATACACATACATTCTTTTTTAAAAAATATTCTTTTCCATTGTGGTTTATCATAGGATATTGAATATAGTTCTCTGTGCTATATAGTAGGACCTTGTTGTTTTATGTATTCTTTTCCTGGCTTTCATTCAGTGTAATTATTTCAAGACCCATCCATGCTGTACGTTATTGTGAACCAAGAGTTCGTTCCTTGTTACTTATGAGTGGTATGGACATTTGAGTTGTTTGCAGTTCGGGGCTATTACAAATAAAGCTACTATGAACATTTGTGTACCAGCCTTTGAAAGGACATTAAAAAGCTTTCCTTCCTTTTGGGTGAATACATAGGAGTGGAATGCCTGGATCAGATGTTTATATTTTTAGGAAACTGACTGTTTTCCAGAGTGGTTGTGCCATTTTGCATCCCCACTGGCAATGTAGGAGAGTTCCAGTTCCTCCACATCCTCTTCAACACGTGGTATGGTTAGTCTTTTTAATTTAATTTAGCCATTCTAACAGGTGGGCAGTGCTATCTCATTGTTTTAGTTTGCATTTCTCTAATGACTAATGAAGTTGAGCATTTTTTTCATGTGTTTATCTACTATTCATCTGTCTTCTTTGGAGAAGTATTCATACGCCTTATGCATTTTTTATTGGGTTGTTTTTCTGGTTTTTTTGGCCGTGACACGCGGATTGTGGGCTTTTAGTTCCCCGACCAGGGATCGAACCCATGCCCCCTGCAGTAGAAGTGCGGAGTCTTTTTTTTTTTTTTAAATAAATTTATTTATTTATTTTTGGCTGCGTTGGTCTTCGTTGCTGCACATGGGCTTTCTGTAGTTGTGGCAAGTGGGGGCTACTCTTCATTGTGGTGTGTGGGCTTCTCATTGCAGTGGCTTCTCTCATTGTGGAGCACGGGCTCTAGGTGCGCGGGCTCAGTAGTCGTGGCATGCCGGCTCAGTAGTTGTGGCGCACAGGCTTAGTTGCTCTGCAGCATGTGGGATCTTCCTGGACTAGGGCTCCAACCCGTGTCCCCTGCATTGGTAGGCGGATTCTTAACTACTGCGCCACCAGGGAAGTCCCAAGGAAGTGCAGAGTCTTAACCACTGGACCGCCAGGGAAGCCCCCTCATTATTGAATTTTGAAAGTTCTTGATATATTCTGGATACAAATCCTTTATCAGATATATGATTTCCAAATATTTTCTCCCCTGTGTGGCTCTTTTCCTTCTCTTAACAGTGTTCTTTTAAGAGCAGAAGTTTTAAATTTTGATAAAATCCGGTTTATCTATTTGTTCTCCTTTGCATCATTCTTTTCTTGTTATATCTAAGAAACTTTGCTTAACTCAAAGTAACAATGTTTTTTTCCTATGTTTTCCTCTAAAAGTTTTATAATTTGAGTTTTTACATTTAGGTCGATGACCCATTTATAGTTAAATTTGTATATATTGTGGGTTATGAATGGAAGTTCGCTTTTTTGTATATAGGTATCAAATTGTTCCATTGTCTTTTGTTGAAAAGACCATCCTTTCTCCACTGAATTGCCTTTGCACCTTTGTTGAAAATAAGTTGTCCACATATGTGTGGGTCTATTTCTGAGCTCTGTTTTGTTCCATTGATCTATTTGTCTATTTTTACACCAGTTCCACACTATCTTAACTAATGCAGGTTTATAATAAGTCCTGAAATCAGGTAGTGTTAGTATTCCAACTTTGTCCTTCCTCTTGACTATTCTAGTTCCTTTGTATTTCCATGTGAATTTTAGAATCTGGTAACAATTTATACAAGAAGCCTATTGGGATTGCATTAAATCTTTAGGTCAATTTGGAGAGAACTGGCATATTGACACTATTGAGTCCTCCAGTCCCTGGACATGATATATCTTTTGATTTATTTAGGTCTTCTTTAACTTCTCTCAGCAGTGTTTTTGTCATTCCCAGTGTACACACCTTTCACATATTTTGTCAGATTTATTTTTCATATTTTGGAGTATATTATAGATGATATTATTTTAAAATTTCAGGTCCTGATTGTTCATTACTGGTAGATGGAAATGCACTTGAATTTTTTATATTGGCCTGCTATTCTGCCTTGTTAAACTCACTTATTAGTAGTCTTTTGGTAGATTCCTTCAGATTTCTATATAGGCAATCATGTAATCTGTGAATAGTGACAGTTTTACGTCTTCCTTTCCAATCTGAATGCTTTTTATTTATTTTTCTTGCCTTATTGTCTAGAACTTCCAGTATAATGTTGAGTAGAAGTGGTGAGAGAGGACATTCTTAGTTTATTTCTGATCTTAAGGAAAAAGCATTCAGTCTTTCAATATTAGGCATGGTGTTCCCTGTGGGTTTGTCATAGATGGCCTTTATCAGGTTAGGAAGTTCCCTTTTATTCCTAATTGGTGAGGAATTTTTTAAAAAATCAGGAATTAATGTCAGCTTTTTCCAAATGCTTCTTCTGTGTCTATTAAGATGATGATGGTTTTAAATTTTTTTAGTTTGTTAATATGGTAAATTACACTGATTGATTATTCAAACATTAAACCATCCTTACATTCCTTGGACAAAACTCCACTTGGTTAGGATATATTATCCTTTTTATATATTGTTGGATTCAATTTTCTAAAATTTGTTTAGAAATGTTCTATGTTCCTGAAGGATATTGGTCAGTAATTTACTTTTCTAGTAATATTTTTGTCTGGCTTTGGTGTCAGGGTAATACTGGCATCACAGAATAAGTTGGGAGGTATTGCCTCCTTTTCAGTTTTCTAGAAGAGTTTGCATATAACTGGTATTGTTTATTCCTTAAGTGATTGGTAGAATTCACCAGAAAAGCCATCTGGGCCTGTGGTTTCCCTTATGAAAAGGTTTTTCACTATTAATTCAACTTTTTTAAAATAGATATAGGGTTAATCAGGTTATTTATTTCTTTTTAAGTGAACTTCATGGTTTGACTTTCAAGGAATTGTTTAATCTAAGTCGTTGAATTTATTGACATAAAGTTTTTCATAATATTGCCTTATTATCCATTTCATATTTGTAGAATCTGTAGTGATGTCACCTCTCTCATTCCTGATATTGGTAATTTGTGTCCTCTTGCTTTGTTTTCCTGATTTGTCTGTTGGAGGTTTATCACTTTTACTGATCTCCAGGGACCAGTTTCTAGTTCCATTGATTTTTCTGTATTGCTTTTCTGTTTATTTCATTGATTTCTGCTCTGGCCTTTATTATTTACTTTCTTCTATTTTAGGTTTAATTTGCTTTTCTTTTTCTAGGTTTTTTTTTTTTTAGGGTGGACACTGAGGCCATTGATTTGAGAACTTTCTTTTTTCTAATAAAGGCATTTAGTGCTATAAAATTTCTCTTCATATACCGCTTTAGCAGGTTATCACACAACTTGATATATTGTGTTTTTATTTTCATTCAGTTCAAAATACTTATTTTCTCCTTTGGCTTATTTTTTTTTTTGTCCCCCAGGTTACACAAAAGTGTGTTAGTTTCTAAATATTTGGGGATTTTCAAAAGGATCTTCCTTTTATTAATTCCTACTTTAACTTCACTGTGGTTGGGGAACATGTGCTGTTGAAAAGAATGTGTATTCTGTTGTTGGGTGAAGTGTTGTGTAAATGTCAATAAGGTCAAGTTGGCTGCTAGTATCGTTTTTGTTTTTTTGTTAAATCCTTACTGATTTTCTGTTGACTTGTTCAATCAGTTACTGAGAGAGGGTATTGACATCTTTGGCTATAACTGTGGATTTGTCTATCCCTCCCTGAATTTCTGTAATTTTTTTGTGTCATGTAGTTTGAATTTGTTGTTAGGTGCATAAACATTTAGCATTCTTTTGACTTCTTCATGAATTTATCATTATGAAATGACCTTCGTTTTCTCTAGTAATATTCTTTGTCCCGAAATCTCTGAAATTTTGTCTTATATAAATGTAGCCATTCCAATAATTGATTAGTATTAGCATGGTATACCTTTTTCTATATGCTTCCTTTTAACTTATATCTGTGTTTTTATATTTAAGGCGTGTTTCTCATAGGCAGTATAGAGTTGAGTTTTGCTTTTTTAGCTGTTCTGAAAATCTCTGCCTTTTAATTGAATTATTTAGACCATTTACATTTAATGAGAGAATTGATATAAGTTTAAATTTATCATCTTGCTACTTGTTTTCTATTTGTCCCATCTGTTTTTCCTTCCCTTTTCTCTCTTTTTATACAGCTTTGATTTTGTTAGTTTTTATAGTTCCATTTATCACCTTGTTTGATTTATTAGCTATCACTCTGTTTTTTGGTTTTTGTTTTTAATTTAGTGTTTGCTGTAGGATTCATAATATATATCTTTAACTTATCACTGTCTACCATTAAGTGATATTATACCACTTAACATATAACATAAACATTTTACAATAATATGCTCCCATTCTCTCTACCTGACCTTTATGCTTTTGTTTTCATATATTTTACTTTTACATATGTTATAAAGCCCATACAACATTTGTTGTTAATTTTGTTTAAATAGTTAACCTTTAGGAGATTTAAATACTAAGAAAAACTGTCATATACTTATTTACATAGTTACCATTTCTGGTGTTCTTCATTTCTTTGTGTATATCCAGACTTCCATCTGGCACCATTTTCCTTCTGCCTGAAGTCTTCCTTTAACATTTTTTCTTTTAAGAATCTGAAGACAAAAAAAAAAAAAAAAAGGAAACCGTGTGGTACACGGGCTTCTCATTGCGGTGGCTTCTCTTTGTTGTGGAGCACAGGCTCTAGGCACGTGGGCTCAGTAGTTGTGGCACATGGCTCTAGAGCGCAGGCTCAGTAGTTGTGGCGCACAGGCTTAGTTGTTCCATGGCATGTGGGATCTTCCCGGACCAGGGCTCAAACCCGTGTCCCCCATATTGGCAGGCTGATTCTTAACTCCTGTGCCGCTAGGAAAGCCCCTGCCTTCATTTTTGAAAGATACTTTTGCATGTTATAGAACTCTAGGTTGACACATTTCTTTCAGAATTTTAAAGATGGTACTCCACTACCCTGTATCATTTCCAACAAATCTGCCATCATCCTTATCTTTGCTCCATTATTCATAATGTGTCTTTTCCCCGTCTGCTTTTTAAAAAACATATTTAATGGTGATAAAATACACATAATGTAAATTTTACCATTGTAACCATTTTTAAGTGTACAATTCAGTGGCATTAGGAAATTCACATTGTGTAACCATCATCATTATTCATCTCCAGAACTATTTGCATCTTGCAAAACAGCAACTCTGTACTCACTAAAACAATAACTCTCTATTTTCCCCTACAGCAATCCCTGGTAACGACCATTCTACTGTCTGTGTGTGAATTTGATTACTCTAGGTATCTCATATGAGTGGAAGCATACAATATTTTAAAAATACTTTTTAAAATTGAGGTATAGTTGATGTACAACATTATACAAGTTTCAAATGTACAACATAGTGATTCACAATTTTTAAAGGTTATACTCCTTTATAGTTATTATAAGATATTAGTTATATTCCCTGTGTTGCATAATATATCCTTACAGTTTATTTATTTTATACATAATAATTTGTACCACTTGTTCTCCTACCCATGTCTTGCCCCTTCCCTTTTCACTCCCCCCACTAGTAACCACTAGTTTGTTCTCTGTATCTGTGAGTCTGTTTCCTTTTTGTTATATTTACTAGTTTGTTTTATTTTTCATATTCCATACGTAAGTGATATCATACAGTATTTGTCTTTGTCTGACTTATTTCACTTAGTCCCTCCAAGTCCATCCATGTTGTTGCAAATGGCAAAATAGCATTCTTTTTTATGGCTGAGTAGTATTCCATTGTATACATACACCACATCTATTTTTAAAATCAATTAAGTTATTTATTTATGGCTGCGTTGGGTTTTCTTTGCTGTGTGTGGGCTTTCTCTAGTTGTGGCGAGTGGGGGCTATATTTGTTGCAGTGTGTGGGCTTCTCATTGTGGTAGCTTCTCATTGCAGAGCATGGGCTCTAGGAGTATGGGCTTCAGTAGTTGTGGCACTCGGGCTCAGTAGCTGTGGTTCACAGGCTCTAGAGCGTAGGCTCAGTAGTTGTGGCGCATGGGCTTAGTTGCTCTGCAGCATGTTTTTGGATATATACGCAGTAGTGGAATTGCTGGATCATGTGGTAGTTCTGTTTTTAGTTTTTTGAAAAACTGCTATACTGTTTTACACAGCAGCTGCACCAATTTACATTCCCACCAACAGTACACAAGGATTCCCTTTTCTCCATGTCCTCGCCAACATTTATTATTTGTGGTCTTTTTAATGATAGCCTTTCTGACAGGTGTGAGGTGATATCTCACTGTGGTTTTAATTTGCATTTCTCTGATGATTAACGATGCTGAGCATCTTTTCCTATGCCTGGGCCATCTGTATAATTTCCTTGGAAAAATGTCTGTTCAGGTCTTCTGCCCATTTTTTAATTGCGTTGTTTTTTTGATATTGAGTTGTATGAGTTGTTTATGTATTACAGATATTAACCCCAATAATATAATGTTATTGGTCATAGCATTAGCAAATATTTTCTCCTTTTCAATAGGTTGTCTTTTTATTCTGTCAATGATTTCCTTTGCTGCGAAAAAGCTTTTAAGTCTCCTTAGGTCCCATTTGTTTTTTTTTTATTTCCTTTGCTTTAGGAGACAGATCCAAAAAAATACTGGTTTGATTTATGTTGATGAGTTTTCTGCCTATGTTTTCTTCTAGGATTTTTATGGTTTCTGATCTTACATTTAGGTCTTTAATACATTTCAAATTTATATGGTATGAGGAAATGTTCTAATTTCATTCTTTTATGTGTAGCTGTCCAGTTTTCCCAGCACTACTTATTGAAGGGAATGTCTTTTCTCCATTGTATATTCTTGTCTCCCTTGTCATAGATTAACTGACCATAAGCGTGTGGGTTTATTTCTGGGCTCTCTATTCTATTCCATTGATCTATGTGCCAGTACCATACTGTTTTGATTATTGTACCATACTGTTTTGATTATTGTAGTTTTGTAGTATAGACTGAAGTCAGGGAGCATGATTCCTCCAGCTCTGTTCTTCTTTCTCAAGATTGTTTTGGCTATTTGGGGACTTCTGTTTCCATAAAAATGCCCTTGGTATTTTGATAGGGAATGTGTCAATTGCCTTGGGTAGTATGGTCATTTTAACAATACTGATTCTTCCAATCCATGAACATAGTATGTCTTTTTTTAAAAATTACTTTTATTTTATTTTATTTTACTTATTTATTTGGTTGTGTTGGGTCTTAGTTGCAGCTCACGGGCTCCTTAGTTGTGGCTCGTGGGTTCCTTAGTTGTGGGTCGTGGGCTCCTTAGTTGTGGCATGGGAACTCTTAGTTGTGGCATGCATGTGGGATCTAGTTCCTGGACCAGGGATTAAACTCAGGCCCCCCTGCATTGGGAGCACAGAGTCTTAACCACTGCACCACCACGGAAGTCCCCATGACATATCTTTTGGTCTGTTTGTCATCTTCAGTTTCTTTCATCAGTGTCTTATAATTCTCTGAGTTCAGGTCTTTTACCTCCTTAGGTAGGTTTATTCCTAGGTATTTTATTCTTTTTGATGCAATGGTAAGTGGGATTGTTTTTCTTAATTTCTCTTTCTGATAGCTCATCATTAGTGTATAGAAATGCAACAGATTTCTGTATATTAATTTTGTATTCTGTGACTTCATCAAATTCATTGATGAGTTCTAGTAGTTTTCTGGTGGTGTCTTTAGGATTTTCTATGTATAGTATCATATCTTTTACAAACTTTGATAGTTTTACTTCTTCCCAATTTGGATTCGTTTTATTTCTTTTTCATCTGTGATTGCTGTGGTTAGGACTTCCAATACTATGTTGAATAAAAGTAGTGAGAGTGGGCATCCTTGTCTTGTTCCTGATCTTAGAGGAAATGCTTTCAGCTTTTCATCACTGAGCATGATGTTAGCTGTGGGCTTGTCATATATCAGCTCTATTATGTTGAGGTATGCTTTCTCTATGCCCACTTTCTGGAGAGATTTTATCATAAATGGACATTGAATTTTTTCAGAAGCTTTTTCTGCATCTATTGAGATGATCATATGATTTTTATTCTTCAATTTGTTATTGCGGTGTATCATATTGATTGATTTGTGGATATTGAAAAATCCTTGCATCCCAGGGGTAAATCCCACTTGATCGTAGCATTTGATCCTTTTAACGTATTGCTGGATTTGGTTTGCTAACATTTTGTTGAGGATTTTGCATGTATGTTCATCAGTGATATTGGCCTCTAATTTTCTTTCTTTCTTTTTTTTATATCTTTGTCTGGTTTGGGTGTCAGGTTGATGCTGGCCTCATAGAATGAGTTTGGAAGTGTTCCTTCCTCTGCAGTATTTGGAGTAGTTTGAGAAGGATAGGTGTTAACTCTTCTTTAAATGTTTGGTAACATTCACCTGTGAAGCCATCTGGTCCTGGAGTTTTATTTGTTGGGAGTTTTAAAATTACTGATTCAATTTCATTACTGGTAATTGGTTTGTTCATATTTTCTATTTCTTCCTCGTTCGGTGTTGAGAGATTGTACATTTCCAGGCATTTGTCCATTTCTTCTAGGCTGTCCATTTTATTGGCATATAGCTGTTCATAGTAGTCTCTTATAATCTTTTGTATTTCTGTGATGCTGGTTGTAACTTCTCATTTTTCATTTCTGATTTTATTGATTTGGGCCCTCTCTTTTTCTTGATGAGTCTGGCTAAAGGTTTATCAATTTTGTTTATCTTTTCAAAGAATCAATTCTTAGTTTCATTGATCTTTTCTATTGTTTCTTTAGTCTCTATGTATTTCTGCTCTGATCTTTATGATTTCTTTCCTTCTACTAACTTTGGGTTTTGTTCTTCTTTTTCTAGTTCCTTTAGGTGTAAGGTTAGGATGTGTATTTGATATTTTTCTTGTTTCCTGAGGTAAGCTTGTATCCCTTTTAACTTCCCTCTTAGAACTGCTTTTGCTGCATACCATAGATTTCGGATTGTTATGTTTTCATTTTCATTTGTCTCCAGGTATTTTTTAATTTCCTCTTTGATTTCTTCAGTGATCCATTGGTTGTTTAGTAGCATATTGTTTAGCCTCCACGTGTTAGGATTCTTTGCAGTTTTTTCTCGTAGTTGATTTCTAGTCTCATAGCGTTGTGGTTGGAAAAGATGCTTAATATGATTTAAATTTTCTTAAATTTACCAAGGCTTGTTTTGTGTCCTAGCATGTGATCTATCCTGGAGAATGTTTCAAGTGCACTTGAAAAGAATGTGTTGGAATTATACAGTATGTACATTTTTGTGACTGACTAATTTCACTTAGCATAAGGTCCTCAATGTTCATCCATGTACAATGTGCTGGAATTTCCTTTTTAGTAGGGGCGAATAATATTCCATTGTATGTATATACCACATTTTGTTCATTCATCAGTGGACACTTGGGTTGCTGCCACCTTTTGGCTATTGTGAATAATTCTGCTATGCACAGGAGTATATAAATATCTCTTCAAGACACTGCTTTCAGTCCTTTTGGGTATATACCTAGAGTGGAATTGATGGATCACATGGTAATTCTATGTTTAATTTTTTTTGAGGAACTGCCATATTGTTTTCCATAGCAGCGGCACCATTTTATACTCCCACCAATGATTGCACAAGGATCCCAGTTTCTCCAAATCTTCACCAATACCTGTTATTTTGTTTTTTTTGAAAGAGTATCCATCCTAATGGGTGTAAGATGATATCACATTTGATTTTGATTTGCATTTCCCTAATGATTAATGATGTTGAGCATCTTTTCATGTGTTTATTGACCATTAGTATACCTTCTTTGGAGAAATGTCTGTTTAAGTTGTTTGTCCATCTTTAAATTGGGTTGTTTTTGTCTTTTGTTGTTGTTGAGTTGCAGGAATTCTTGACATATTCTGTCAATGTTTGCTTTATATATTTAGGGTCTGATGTTTGCATATGTTTGTAATTATATTCTTGGTGAATTGACCCTTTCATCATTATATAATGTCCTTCTTTATCTCTTGTAATAGTTTTTTAAATTTAAAGTCTATTTTGTCTGATATTAGCATAGCTATTCCTGTTCTCCTGTGGTTACTATTTGCACAGAATAACTTTCTCCATCCTTTTGCTTTAAATCTATGCAGGTTCTTAGCTCTAAAGTGAGTCTCTCATAGACAGCATCTAGTTGGATTCTCTTTTTTAATTTGTTCTGTCAATCTGTGTCTTTTAATTGGGGGAATTTAATCCTTTTACATTTAGTTACTGATAGGGAATTGCCATTTTATTTGCTTTCTGTATGTCTTATACCTTTTTTGTCCCTTCCTTCCATACTGCCTTCCTTTGTGTTTAGATGAATTTTTTTAGTAGTGACATGTTTCGATTCCCTTCTCATTTCCTTTTTTCTTTTTATAAAAAAAAGAAATTTGGGATAAGAAGGAAAGTAGATTACCAACTTAATCTAATCTTTCAGATTGCTTCTATTTTTCTTTTTTTTGAATTTATTTTTTTATACAGCAGGTTATTAGTTATTTATTTTATACATATTTGTGTATATATGTCAACCCCAATCTCCCAATTCATCACACCACCACCACCACCCATGCCACTTCCCCCCTTGGTGTCCATACGTTTGTTCTCTGCATCTGTGTCTCAATTTCTGCCCTGTAAACAGGTTCATCTGTACCATTTTTCTAGGTTCCACATATATGCGTTAATATATGATATTTGTTTTTCTCTTTCTGACTTACTTCACTCTGTATGACAGCCTCTAGCTCCATCCACGTCTCTACAAATGACGCAATTTCATTCATTTTTATGGCTGAGTAATACTCTATTGTATATATGTACCACATCTTCTTCATCCATTTATCTGTTGATGGGCATTTAGGTTGCTTCCATGTCCTGGCTATTGTAAATAGTGCTGCATGAACATTGGGGTGCATGTGTCTTTTTGAATTATGGTTTTCTCAGGGTATATGCCCAGTAGTGGGATTGCTGGGTCATATGGTAATTCTATTTTTAGTTTTTTAGGGAACCTCCATACTGTTCTCCATAGTGGCTCTATCAATTTACATTCCCATCAACAGTGCAAGAGGGTTCCCTTTTCTCCACACCCTCTCCAGCATTTGTTGCTTGTAGATTTTCTGATGATGCCCCTTCTAACTGGGGCACTATTATTCAACTATGTTGAATAATAGTGTTGAGAGTGGACATCCTTGTCTTGTTCCTGATCTTAGAGGAAATGCTTTTAATTTTTCACCATTGAGAATGACGTTTGCTGTGGGTTTGTCGTATATGGTCTCTATTATGTTGAGGTAGGTTCCCTCTATGCCCACTTTCTGGAGAGTTCTTTATCATAAATGGGTGTTGAACTTTGTCAAAAGCTTTCTCTGCCTCTATTGAGATAATCATATGGTTTTTATTTTTCAATTTGTTAATATGGTGAGGTGATACCTCATTGTAGTTTTGATTTGTATTCTCTAATAATTAGTGATGTTGAGCAGCTTTTCATGTGCTTCTTGGCCATCTGTATGTCTTCTTTGGAGAAACGTCTATTTATGTCTTCTGCCCATTTTTGGATTGGGTTGTTTGTTTTTTAATATTGAGCTGCATGAGCTGTTTATATATTTTGGACAATAATCCTTTGTTGATTCGTTTGCAAATATTTTCTCCCATTCTGAAGGCTGTCTTTTCGTTTTGTTTGTAGTTTCCTTTTCTATACAAAAACTTTTAAGTTTCATTAGGTCCCATTTGTTTAATTTTGTTTTTATTTCCATTACTCTAGGAGGTGGATTAAAAAAGGTCTTGCTGTGATTTATGTCAAAGAATGTTCTCCCTGTGTTTTCCTCTAAGAGATTTATAGTGTCAGGTCTTATATTTAGGTTTCTAATCCATTTTGAGTTTATTTTTGTATATGGTGTCAGGGAGTGTTCTAATTTCATTCTTTTACATGTAGCTGTCCAGTTTTCCCAGCACCACTTATTGAAGAGACTGTATTTTCTCCATTGTCTATCCTTGCCTCCTTTGTCATAGATTAGTTGACCATAGTTGTGTGGCTTAATCTCTGGGCTTTCTATCCTGTTCCATTGATCTATATTTCTGTTTTTGTGCCAGTACCATATTGTCTTGATTACTGTAGCTTTGTAGGATAGTCTGAAGTCCAGGAGCCTGATTCCTTGAGCTCCGTTTTTTTCCCTTAAGATTGCTTTGGCTATTCGTGGTCTTTTGTTTCCATACAAATTTTAATATTTTTTGGTTCTAGTTCTGTATTGCACTGAATCTGTAGATTGCTTTGGGTAGTATATTTATTTTCACAGTATTGATTTTTCCAATTCAAGAACATGGTATATCTCTCCATCTGTTTGTATCATTTTTAAAAAAATTTATTTATTTTTTTAATTTTTGGCTGCATTGGGTCTTTGTTGCTGCACGCAGGCTTTCTCTAGATGTGGCGAGTGGGGGCTACTCTTCGTTGCGGTGTACGGGCTTCTCATTGCGGTGGCTTCTCATTGCAGAGCATGGGCTCTAGGCATGCGGGCTTCAGTAGTTGTGGCACACGGGCTCAGTAGTTGTGGCTCGCAGGCTTTAGAGCGCAGGCTCAGTAGTTGTGGCACACGGGCTTAGTTGCTCCATGGCATGTGGGATCTTCCTGGACCAGGGCTTGAACCCGTGTCCCCTGCACTGCCAGGCGGATTCTTAACCACTGTGCTATCAGGGAAGCCCCTTGTATCATCTTTAATTTCCTTCATCAGTGTCTTATAGTTTTCTGCATACAGTTCTTTTTTCACTCCGGATAGGTTTATTCCTAGGTATTTTATTCTTTTTGTTGCAATGGTAAATGGGAGTGTTTCCTTAATTTCTCTTTCAGATTTTTCATGATTAGTGTATAGGAATGCAAGAGATTTCTGTGCATTAATTTTGTATCCTGCAGCTTTACCAAATTCATTGATTAGTTCTAGTAGTTTTCTGGTGGCATCTTTAGGATTCTCTACGTATAGTATCATGTCATCTGCAAACAGTGTCAGCTTTACTTCTTCTTTTCCGATTTGTATTCCTTTTATTTCTTTTTCTTCTCTGGTTGCTGTGGCTAGGACTTCCAAAACTATGTTGAATAATAGTGTTGAGACTGGACATCCTTGTCTTGTTCCTGATCTTAGAGGAAATGCTTTTAATTTTTCGCCATTGAGAATGTTGTTTGCTGTGGGTTTGTCGTGTATGGTCTCTATTATGTTGAAGTAGGTTCCCTCTATGCCCACTTTCTGGAGAGTTTTTTTTTTTTATCATAAATGGGTGTTGAATTTTGTCAGAAGCTTTTTCTGCCTCTATTGAGATAATCATATGGTTTTTATTCTTCGGTTTGTTAATATGGTGTATCACATTGATTGATTTGTGTATATTGAAGAATCCTTGCATCCCTGGGATAAAACCCACTTGATCATGGTGTATGATCCTTTTAATGTGCTGTTGGATTCTGTTTGCTAGTTTTTTTTTTTTTTTTTCGCTACGTGGGCCTCTCACTGTTGTGGCCTCTCCTGTTGTGGAGCACAGGCTCTGGTCGTGCAGACTCAGTGGCCATGGCTCACGGGCCCAGCCATTCCGCGGCATGTGGGATCTTCCCGTACCAGGGCATGAACCCATGTCTCTTGCATCAGCAGGCGGACTTTCAACCACTGCGCCACCAGGGAAGCCCCGCTAGTATTTTGTTGAGGGTTTTGCGTCTATATTCATCAGTGATATTGGTCTGCAATTTTCTTTATTTGTAGTATCTTTGTCTGGTTTTGGTATCAGGGTGATGGTGGCCTCATAGAATGAGTTTGGGAGTGTTCTTCCTCTGAAATTTTTTGGAAGAGTTTGAGAAAGATGGGTGTTAGCTCTCCTCTAAATGTTTGATAGAATTCACCTGTGGAGCCATCTGGTCCTGGACTTTTGTTTGTTGGAATATTTAAAATCACAGTTTCAATTTCATTACTTGTGATTGGTCTGTTCATATTTTCTATTTCTTCCTGGTTCAGTCTTGGAAGGTTACACCTTTCTAAGATTTTGTCCATTTCTTCCAGGTTGTCCGTTTTATTGCCATAGAGTTGCTTCTAGTAGTCTCTTAGGATGCTTTGTATTTCTGTGGTGTCTGTTTTAACTTCTCCTTTTTCATTTCTAATTTTAATGATTTGAATCCTCTCCCTCTTTTTCTTGATGAGTCTGGCTAATGGTTTATCAATTTTGTTTATCTTCTTAAAGAATCAGCTTTTAGTTTTATTGATCTTTGCTATTGTTTTCTTTGTTTCTATTTCATTTATTTCTGCTCTGATCTTTATGATTTCTTTCCTTCTACTAACTTTGGGTTTTGTTTGTTCTTCTTTCTCTAGCTCTTTTAGGTGTAAGGTTAGATTGTTTATTTGAGATGTTTGTTATTTCTTGAGGTAGGATTGTATTGCTATAAGTTTCCCTCTTAGAACTGCTTTTGCTGTATCCCATAGGTTTTGGATCATCATGTTTTCATTGTCATTTGTTTCTAGGTATTTTTTGATTTCCTCTTTGATTTCTTCAGTGATCTCTTGGTTATTTAGTAACGTATTGTTTAGCCTCCATGTGTTTGTGTTTTTTACATTTTTTTCCATGTAACTTATTTCTACTCTCATAGTGTTGTGGTCAGAAAAGATGCTTGATATGATTTCAATTTTCTTAAATTTACTGAGGCTTGATTTGTGACCCAAGCCGTGATCTCTCCTGGAGAATGTTCTGTGCACACTTGAGAAGAAAGTGTAATCTGCTGTTTTTGGATGGAATGTCCTATAAATATCAATTAAATCTATCTGGTCTATTGTGTCATTTAAAGCTTGTGTGTTTCCTTATTAACTTTCTGTTTGGATGATCTGTCCATTGGTGTAAGTGAGGTGTTAAAGTCCCCCACTATTATTGTGTTACTGTCAATTTCCTCTTTTATAGCTGTTAGCAGTTGCCTTACGTATTGAGGTGCTCCTATGTTGGGTGCATATATATTTATAATTGTTATATCTTCTTCTTGGATTGATCACTTGATCATTATGTAGTGTCCTTGTCTCTTGTAACATTCTTTTTTTAAAAGTCTATTTTATCTGATATGAGTATTGCTACTCCAGCTTTCTTTTGATTTCCATTTGCATGGAATTCTTTTTCCATCCCCTCACTTTCAGTCTGTATGTGTCCCTAGGTCTGAAGTGAGTCTCTTGTAGGCAGCATATATATGGATTTTTTTTTTTTTTTTTTTTTTTTTGCAGTACGCGGGCCTCTCACTGCCGCGGCCTCTCCCGTCGCGGAACACAGGCTCTGGACGCGCAGGCTCAGAGGCCATGGCTCACAGGCACAGCCGCTCCGCGGCATGTGGGATCCTCCCGGACCGGGGCACGAACCCGTGTCCCCTGCATCAGCAGGCGGATTCTCAACCACGGCGTCACCAGGGAAGCCCCTATGACCATTTTCTTAATTGTTTGGGGTTTGTTTTTGTAGGTCCTTTTCTTCTTTTGTGTTTCCCACTTAGAGAAGTTCCTTTAGCATTTATTGTAGAGCTGGTTTGGTGGTGCTGAATTCTCTTAGCTTTTGCTTGTCTGTAAAGCTTTTGATTTCTCCATCGAATCTGAATGAGATCCTTGCCAGGTAGAGTAATCTTGGTTGTAGGTTGTTCCCTTTCATCACTTTAAAATGTCATGCCACTCCCTTCTGGCTTGTAGAGTTTCTGCTGAGAAATCAGCTGTTAACCTTATGGGAGTTCCCTTGTATGTTATTTGTCGTTTTTCCCTTGCTGCTTTCAATAATTTTTCTGTCTTTATTTTTTGCCAATTTGATTGCGATGTGTCTTGGTGTGTTTCTCCTTGGGTTTATCCTGTATGGGACTCGCTGTGCTTCCTGGAGTTGGGTGGCTATTTTCTTTCCCATGTTAGGGAAGTTTTTGAGTCTAATCTCTTCATATATTTTCTCAGGTCCTTTCTCTCTCTCTTCTCCTTCTGGGACCCCTATAATGCGATAGGGGTCCCAGACCCCTATTGTGTTTAATGTTGTCCCACAGGTCTCTTAGGCTGTCTTCATTTCTTTTCATTCTTTTTTCTTTATTCTGTTCCATGGCAGTAAATTCTACCATTCTGTCTTCCAGGTCACTTATCCGTTCTTCTGCCTCAGTTATTCTGCTATTGATTCCTTCTGGTGTATTTTTCATTTCACTTATTGTATTGTTCATCTCTGTTTGTTTGTTTTTTAATTCTTCTAGGTCTTTGTTAAACATTTCTTGCATCTTCTCAATCTTTGTCTCCATTCTTTTTCCGAGGTCCTGGATCATCTTCACTATCATTATTCTGAATTCTTTTTCTGGAAGGTTGCCTATCTCCACTTCATTTAGTTGTTTTTCTGGGGTTTTATCTTGTTCCTTCATGTGGTACATAGCCCTCTGCCTTTTCTTCTTGTCTATCTTTCTGTGAATATGGTTTTCGTTCCACAGGCTACAGGATTGTAGTTCTTCTTGCTTCTGCTGTCTGCCCTCTGGTGGATGAGGCTATCTAAGAGGCTTGTGCAAGTTTCCTGATGGGAGGGGCTGGTAGTGGGTAGAGCTGGCTGTTGCTCTGGTGGGCAGAGCTCAGTAAAACTTTAATCCGCTTGTCTGCTGATGGGTGGGGCTGGGTTCCCTCCCCTGTTGGTTGTTTGGCCTGAGGCGACCCAACACTGGAGCCCGGGCTCTTTGGTGGGGCTAATGGCGGACTCTGGGAGGGCTGACGCCAAGGAGTACTTCCCAGCACTTCTGCTGCCAGTGTCCTTGTCCTCACAGGGAGACACAGCCACCCCCCGCCTCTTTAGGAGACCCTCCAACACTAGCAGGCAGGTCTGATTCAGTCTCCTGTGGGGTCACTGCTCCTTCCCCTGGGTCCCAATGCGCACACTACTTTGTGTGTGCCCTCCAAGAGTGGAGTCTCTGTTTTCCCCAGTCCTGTCGAAGTCCTGTAATCAAATCCCGCTAGCGTTCAAAGTCTGATTGTCTAGGAGTTCCTCCTTCTGTTGCCGGACCCCCAGGTTGGGAAGCCTGACATGGGGCTCAGAACCTTCACTCCAGTGGGTGGACTTCCGAGGTATAAGTGTTCTCCAGTTTGTGAGTCACCCACCCAGCAGTTATGGGATTTGATTTTATTGTGATTGCGTCCCTCCTACCATCTCATTGTGGCTTCTCCTTTGTCTTTGGATGTGGGGTATCTTTTTTGGTGAGTTCCAGTGTCTTCCTGTCGATGATTGTTCAGCAGTTAGTTGTGATTCTGGTGCTCTCGCAAGAGGGAGTGAGAGCACGTCCCTCTATTCCTCCATCTTGAACCTATCTCCTCCCTTCTCATTTTCTTTTGTGTATATTCTCCAGGTATTTTGTTTGTAGTGGTTACATTTAACATCCTAAACTTATAACAATCTATTTAAACTGATAACCATTTAACTTTGCTCACATACAAAAATTCTACTTCTTTACAGCTCCTCTACACCCACCTTTGTTACTGATGTCACAAATTACATCATTACATGTTATGTAATGATCCTTTGTAGATTTAGAATTATTTTTATGCTTTTCTCTTTTAAATCCTATGAAAGAATAAAAAGTGGAGTTAAGATCCAAAGGGACAATAATAGAGGTTTTTACTTGTCCATATATTTATCTTTACCAGAGAACCTTATTTTTCATAGGACTTTGAGTTACTGTCTAGCATTCTTTCATTTCAACTTGAAGGAGTCCCTTTAGCATTTCTTGCAGGGCAGGTCTAGTGGTGATAACTCCTTTAGCTTTTATCTGGGAATGTATTAATTTCTTCCTCACTTTTGAAGGACACTTTGTTGTATATAGAATTTTTGGTTGACAGTTTTCTTCGTTCAGCACTTTTTCATTCCCCCCCCCCAGTTTTATTGAGGTATAATCAACTGTATATATGTAAGGTATATTTTGATATACCTACACACTGTGAAAGGATAACCATAGACAAGCTAATTATCACATCTATTACCCACATAGTTACCAATTTTTTTTTTGGTGTGTGATGAAAATACTTAAGATCTACTCTCTTAGCAAATTTCAGTACAATACAATACAGTATTGTTAGCTGTTTTCACCATACTGTATGTTAGGTCCCCGGAGGTTATTCATGTTATAAGTGGAAGTTTGTTCCCTTTGACCAATAGCGCGCCATTCCTTCCCCTGCCCCTGATAGTCACCACTCTACTCTGTTTCTGCGAGTTTGGCCTTTTTAGAGTCCACATATAAGTGAGATCATGTACAGTATATGTCTTTTTCTGTTTGACTTATTTCACTTAGTATAATGCTCTTGGGTTTTATCCATGTTGTCACAGATGGCAGGATTTCCTTCTTTTATAAGAGTGAATAATATTCTTGCATGTGTGTGTATCACATTTTCTTTATCCATTCATCTGTTGATGGACACTTAGGTTGTTTCTGTATCTTGGCTATTGCAAATAATGCTGCAATGAACATGGAAGTGAAGATATCTCTTTGAGATACTGATTTCATTTCCTCTGGCTATATACCCAGAAGTGGGATGGCCAGACCATATGGTAGTCCTATTTTTAATTTTTTGAGGAACCTCCATACTATTTTCCATAAAGGCTGTACTAATTTACATTTCCACCAACAGTACACAGTGGTTCCCTTTTCTCCTTATCAGATACATGGTTTGTAAATATTTTCTATTCTGTAGGTTGCCTTTTCATTTTTTTGATTGTTTCCTTTGCTGTGCAGAAGGTTTTTAGTTTGATGGAGTTCCACTTGTTTATTTTTGCTTTTGTTTCCTGTGCTTTTGGTATATCTAAAAAGTCATTGCCAAGGCCCATGTCAAGGAGCTTTTCCTCTGTTTTCTTCTTGGAGTTTTATGGTTTCAGGACTTACATTTAAGGCTTCAATCCATTTTGAGTTAATTTTTGTGTGTGGTGCCAGAGGAGGTGAGGGTCCAATTTCATTCTTGTGCATGTGGATATTGAGTTTTTCCAGTAACATTTATTGAAGACACTGTCTTTCCCCCCACTGTATATTCTTGGCTCTTTTGTCATAGATTAGTTGACCATATATGTGTGGATTTATTTCTGGGCTTTCTATTCTGTTCCATTGATCCGTGTCTGTGTTTTGTTGTTGTTGTTGTTGTTTGGCTATGTTGCACAGCTTGTGGGATCTCAGTTCCCTGACCAGGGATTGAACCAGGGCTGTGGCAGTGAAAGCCCATAATTCTAACCACTAGGCCACCAGAAACTCCCCTATTTATCTGTTTCTATGCCAATACCATACTGTTTGGATTACTATAGCTTTGGAGTATAGTTTGAAAACAGGAAATGTGATGTGCTTCCAGATTTGTTGTTCTCTCTCAAAATTGCTTTGGCTATTTGGAGATCTTTTGTGGTTCCATACAAATTTGAGGATTGTTTGTCCTATTTCCATGAAAAATGCCATTGGAATTTTGATCGGAATTGTACCTGTAGATTGCTTTGGGTAGTATGGACATCTTAACAATATTAATTCTTCAAGTCCATGAGCATGGAATATCTTTCCATTTATTTGTGTCTTCAGTTTCTTTCATCAGTGTCTTATAGTTTTCAGTATACACGTCTCTCACCTCCTTGGTTAAATTTGTTTATTTTTAAAATTTTATTTATTTTTGGCTGCGTTGGGTCTGTTGCTGCTCATGGGCTTTCTCTAGTTGTGGCGAGCAGGGGCTACTTTTTGTTGCTGTGTGCGGGCTTCTCATTGTGGTGGCTTCTCTTGTTGCGGAGCATGGGCTTTAGGCACACGGGCTTCAGTAGTTGCAGCACGCAGGCTCAGTAGTTGTGGCGCATGGGCTTAGTTAAATTTATTAAATTTATTCCGAAGTATTAGGCTGGCCAAAAAGTTCGTTTGGGTTTTTCCATAACACCTCACAGAACGAACTTTTTGGCCAACCCATTATTTTATTCTTTTTCATGAAATTCTAAAAAGGATTATTTTCTTAATTTTCTTTCTCATAGTTCATTATTGGTGTAGAGAAATGCAACATATTTTTGTATATTAATTTTATATCCTGCAACTTTACTGAATTTATTAGTTCTAACACTTTTTGGTGGACTCTTTAGGGTATTCTCTATATAATAACATGTCATCTGCTAATAGTGACAGTTGTACTTCTTCCTTTCCAATTTAGATGACTTTTTTTTTTTTTTTTTTTTTGCGCAGTATGCAGGCCTCTCACTGTTGTGGCCTCTCCCGTTGCAGAGCACAGGCTCGGGACGCGCAGGCTCAGTGGCCATGGCTCACGGGCCCAGCCACTCCGTGGCACGTGGGATCCTCCCGGACAGGGGCACGAACCTGTGTCCCCTGCACCGGCAGGTGGACTCTCAA
Source organism: Leucopleurus acutus (assembly GCF_964270905.1). Taxonomy (NCBI): domain Eukaryota; kingdom Metazoa; phylum Chordata; class Mammalia; order Artiodactyla; family Delphinidae; genus Leucopleurus; species Leucopleurus acutus. The sequence continues at coordinate 26,917,431 of NC_139158.1, forward strand.
CCACTGCGCCACCAGGGAAGCCCCTAGATGACTTTTATTTCTTTTTCTTGCCTAATTTCTCTGGCTAGGACTTCCAGTGCTATGTTGAATAAGTGGTAAGAGTGGGCATCCTTGTTTTGTTCCTCATCTTAAAGGAAAAGCTTTCAGCTTTTCTTTCTTCTTGAGTTAATTTTTGGTAGTTTGTGTCTGTGTAGGAATTTGTGTATTTTATCTAAGTTAACTAATTTGTTGGCATGCAGTTGTTCAATGTGTTCCTGTGTAATTCTTTTTCTTTCTAGGGTTTTTTTTTTTTTTTGGCCACGCCATATGGCATGCAGGATCCTTGTTCCCTGACCAGGGTTTGAACCTGCACCCCCTAGAGTGGAAGTGCAGAGTCTTAACCACTGGACTGCCAGGGAAGTCCTTTTTTTTTTTTTTTTTTAAATAGGAACTATTTCCAACTCACAGAAAAGAATAGGGAGAGGGCTTCACTGGTGGCACACTGGTTGAGAGTCCGCCTGCCAATGCAGGGGACACGGGTTCGTGCCCCGGTCTGGGAAGATCCCACATGCCGCAGAGCGGCTGGGCCCGTGCGCCATGGCCGCTGAGCCTGCGCGTCCAGAGCCTGTGCTCCGCAACGGGAGAGGCCACAACAGTGAGAGGCCCGCCTACCGCAAGAATAGGGAGAATAAAGAAATCAACTGCCAGTAAACAAGTGTTAATATTTTGCTAGAAGGCTATAGAATTACTAAAGAAATAAATAGAAAAAATAAATAAAACATTCAATATTAATTGAAGCCTACTTTAATTCCTGCAATCTAATTCCTTTTCTTTCCACAAGTATCTTGAATCTTGGTATTGACATGAGTCCTTACCACCCATATTTTTATATTTTATATAAAAACGTGAACAGCATTGTTGATTTAAAATGTTACTTGAATGATGTAGGCTTCATTCTGCACTTTTCTTTCCCTCAGCATTTTATTTTGAGATTGATTTACATTGGCACATTAGATTTAGTTCATTTGTGTAAATTGCTATGTTTAAATGTTCGCAAAATGAAAGGCATACAGGTCGTTTTCAGTGTTTGCTTTGTCAACTATGCTTTCGTGTTAGTTCTTGCACGTGATTGCCTGTGGGCATGTGTCTCTCAAGGGTGAGTATCAAAAACGTTGAGCTGCAGAGTTTGTATCTTCAACTTTACTAGATATTGTAAAATTGCTCTATGAATGCTGGGTTTTGGGGTGTGCTCAAGTGGCTCCAGGTACCCAGCCCAAGTAGGCAGTTTTGTGAGTCATTGTGTGTGGCCCCACCTGTGGGCTTCACTTAAGATGCCCCAGTCTTGTAACCCAGGTTCTGGTTGGAGTTAACCTAGTACAAGCCGTACTTTGTAAAATGTGTGAGATTGAGGAGACTTCAGAGATGCCCAGCTGGGGTGAACCTCATGATTGACATGAACTAAGTCTGCTATAATCAATTGGTTTTGTCATGTATCTGAACAAAGACGTTGGAGTGAATGTACCGAGTCTACAGAAATGATCTGGGCTCTGGGATGTCAGAAGCTTGGTCTCAAATCCACACTGCTTTCTTTGTAATTTCGGGCAAGACATTTTCCTTCTCTGTCCTTAGTTGCCACATCTATTAAATGGGGATAGGAAGAGTTCCTTGCTCGTAGCCTTATTAAACGAGGGTTTTATACATAAAGTGTTTGGCACAGGGCCTGGCATTTAGCAGCATCTGCTACATTTGCTGCTGTTTCTATTAACCTGTCTCCACTTGAATTCCTGTGCCTTGGCGCTATGTACCAGGGACGTGGGGAGAAGGGCGAGTACGCACTGTGGTTACCGCCCATAGGGCCATGTCAGCAGCTTCCTCCTGGAATGATCTGTCACACGGTCATATCCACCAGGGGCAGTCAGTTGATTAGTGGCCTCGTTTTTTGTCTAAGTATACATTGTGGGTTTAGTTTTAATAACTTGTCATAAAAATTAGCAGAAGAGATAGCCAGGATGTCCAAATGGGGTTTCTTTCTGAAAGTTAATATCCATCAGAAAGGGAAGCTAATAAGCTATTTGTGGAAGGAGGGGCAAAGGAATGGTCGTGAGGTGACTTGGGAAATCTTCAAGAGGGTTATGTGGCACATAAAATTGTTGGTGACATGTGGTTTACATCTGTCCTGAAGCGGGTCTTTCCCAGGTGTCATTCATTTCCAGCCATCACGAAGTGTGTGGGTGTGTCTGTTTACAAGTGCTTTTGTAGTCCTGTGGACTCTAGAGCAAGTGTGCTGCAGAGGATTACAAAGGTGCTGAATGATGACTGTGTCCACTATCTAAAAGGCTTTCGAAGGCCTGTATTACCCAAAGAAAACAGAACTATCTCCAGAAGAGTCTTAAGCCCCTTGAGGTCTGGGATTCTTAAATGCTCTGCTGTCGACCCTTCCAGACTGTTTCCCAGCACTTCTTAGCCAGATTCTGTCCTTCAGCCCAACTCCGGCATCTAGCCCTGGGCCTGGCACAGAGCAGGGCCTCAGCCAAAATCTCTTTCTTTACTCTGACCTCACCCAAGTGGTTTTTCTCTGTTTGGAATGTCCTTTACACGTCCTAACACATCTCTTCCAGCACCTTCCCTAAAGCTCCCAGCTCTGTCCCTTGCTCATTCCTGGGACTGCCTGGGGCACTGTCTTTGTTCCCTCGGACATGATTTTCTCTGAGGGGAGGATCTTGGCTGGTAACATGTGATGTTACAAATGTCTTAGTCCGTTGGAAGCATCATCTACTTACTGGTCTGTTGAGGCTGCTCCCTTGGTCCCTAAAGGTAGCGGATAATGAACATTTTGTTGTATTTAGGCAACCAGTGATCTTTCTTTTCTCCCTCTCTGAGGGTGATATGACACCCACTTTCATAGTCAGATATTGATATGAAAGTTTGGGCTGTTAGTCAGGTTTACCCATTACTGTTTTATGTCATCAAAACTCTATTTTAACCATGTTTTATGTCATCAAAACTCTATTTTAACCATGGGCTTCTGGGTTGAAAATCAAATGCCATCTTACTAAAATAAACTGAATTCTAAAGACCATTTCTTTAGGTCTATAAAAGCACCTCATATAAATAGTTGCTTCTGAAATGTGGCTGCACTGAAAAATTACCCGGGTCTTTTGGGAATCTTGTTGGTGGCTCATTTATTACTGTCAAAGCGAGAGCCCGTTTTCCCCAGGCATGTGTGTACACACCGACCCCCGGGGGACCACAGCCTTCGCCGTCTCTCATTCGGGGTTTCCTTATGATTGTGGGAGAATGCACACGGTTTTGGTGTCAAATCTTGTCATGGTCAAGTTCAGCTCGGTACCTGTTTCTATTTTGTATCCCACGATCCTGGACCTGGGGGAGGGGATGTGTGCCCTGGATGTGTGATTCACAAAACCTGCCTCAGCACGCCCGCTTGTTGTGTCTGGTGACTGCTGTAAGGCTTGCTCTGAAGGCAGTGTCTCCTCCCCACCTGCCCCCCTCAGCTCTCCTGACCCATAGCATGTGGTCTTTCCTCTGCGTAGTAAGAATCATAGTACATCAAAATGTTTTTATTTGAGACACAAAAATGCAAAATTGCTGAGATATCAAACATTTCCCGATCAGCTACAATACGGCCACTATGTACAAAAGATCTGATGATAAATGTGCACACATATAAAAATACCGTATGCATTACCTATGTACAGTACATGTGCAAAATGTATGGCATTCAAACATGACATGGAATTGATTTCAGGGGTGCAAACAGCAAATACAAAGGCATCATGGTTTTTCTTTTAAAAAAACAACATAAAGGCAATAGATGAATGGACCCCCGATTGCCATAGTTTTTTATTAAACTAGTGCTTTGATAAGCAGGGCTCTGCAGATTGGTATCTTTCTCCTTTTTTTCATAGAGTGAGATGCTCAGACATAATGTGACAATGAAAATAAGAAGAGAAACACCTATCACATCGTATTTCTATTGCAAGCAAGAGAAGAAAACTAATTTGTAGGTAGAAAGGAAAAAACTCTGTATTACTGCTAAATACGTATTATTCTTAACCCAACAAAACAAATCTATACTATTTTACATGAAAACAATAGAGAAATATCTACATCTTTGTGAAAATTATAACCTTAAATGGATAATACCTTTTTGGGACTGATTTTTGAGATCTCATTAGTCTCAAATTTTAAATAAAAAGTGCCTCCTTTTGGCAAATACTTGGCAATGCCTTTGGTTCCATTGAAGCGAGTTTGCATTACTATTAGTTATTCGAGGTTAAGTGCTTTTGGTAGCAACTAAACCCTTTCCTAAATGCTTCCTCCTCCTCCTAAATCAGCAAGTTTCCTTACAGCATAATGTGGAGAGGTAATCGTTATGAGTCTCGGTGATTCTATGAACTTGGTTAAAGCTTTGTCTTAGTAGTTGGCACAAAGCTCTGTTGAACACGACAGCTATGTTGAGATCGCCAATGACATGTTTTATTTGATTCCAGACAGCACCTTGCAGATCCGAGATTGCCATCCTCTTGTCACAGAATCGTGACATTTTCCAATGATTCACAGAGCAACGTGTTTGCATGGAGGGGAAGAGCTCTTTTGTAAACATGTGCAGCTTTTTGAATTACAGGCCTCAAATCAGAGATTTCAGGCAGAAACCCTTTGCAATGATGCATTTCCTCAAATACTGCAAGAAAGGGTGAATGGGGACAAACATAAACCTGCTTATTGCCATGCAGTCACTTCACAAGTAAAACCGTAGCTCAGAAACATGGCTGAATGAGCAAGTTATCAAAGGTTTGAACCAGGAAGAAGAATGACTACATATTAATTGTCATTTTCCAGTTTTGACTGAAACCACTTAAAAGATGCGCTGAAATGCAGTTAGGATGCTCTCCAGATACACACTTCTGCACTTGTGAGCTGTGTTCCTTTGATAACCCCGACCTTCCAGTTAGTGTTCTTTGAGAGAGTGGGCTAATTTTGTGGCCTCCAGGCAGGGGACACTTTGCCTGGTGTCCTGCTCTGGTGCCAGTGGTCAGGACTGATGTGGTGGTGACGGATGGCGACACGCAGAGGGCTATTTGTGAACCTGCTGTGGAGCCCCGGGTGGCTCTGCTGGTGGACACTGACAGCTAGTCTCTTGGAAGTTCTTGAAACAGCCCCTGGCTGCCACCCTCCACCTGGCTCATGGCAGGAGCCACCAGATGGGCCCCAGAAACAGCACGAGGGTGTGGCGCAAACCCGGCCAAAGGCTGTTTGTGGACAGTAAAGGGACGGTCCCGGCACTGTTGTGGCTGGTTTCAGCTTGGGAACTGCGAAAGGACTCTGGAGAAAGCTGTGTGGCCTGGAATGATCTGGGGTTGATCTGGGGTAGAGGAAGCCTGAGTCAGCTTTGGTGACAAAATGGGTAACACTCCTGATCCATCGTCACTCGGGTCCACCGGCTGCACAGCTTGTGGCGGTGCCCTCTACAGGTGGCAGCTTGGGGGGCGACACCACACCGCCTTTGCCACGATTCTGAAACGGCACTTCCGTGGCTCACACAACCGTGCAGTTTGTAAAAAGGAAATTTTAAGTAAGCTCTCTTTTTGTGCCATAAAGATATTCATATAAAACAAACAAATAGCATCTGAGCAAGACGTTCCATGAATTCAGACTACATCTATGTACAAATATGTGGCAGATACTATACAGTAGATTGCACATTTCAGGAAAAACACTAGAACGTGAACCACTCACACTGTCCTAAGAGGTTTCCTAGTACATGCTTTGCTGAAACGTACAAGATGACCACATATGCCTGAAGCTTCGGTGTAACTTTCTATTCCTCGCGTCCTTCATGACAAGACCTGATACCTATATACACTAGCAGGGTAAGCTTGATACTACTGTGTTTCAGGAATATTTAGGAAATAAGACTGGATAGGAGATCGTGTTTCTAGGAGTTGGTTTTCTGCTCGGCAGTATGCTATTCTGCAGAATGGTACACGACAGCACCACTTCTAAACCACACACGTGAACACTTGAAAATCCAACCAGCGCTTCTGCCCTCTGTTTAAAGGGCTGTGAGGCTCACCTCAAACCCAAGACCGTCCTCTTTGGTAAACACACGCCTTTCCCATTGCGCTTACCGTCACGTTCACTGAGTGAGGGCAGAGCGGCTGTGATCACAGAATGTCACCTTTGGTCACGTCACACGCTGCGCACGGTCTGTGTCCTTGCTCTAGCCTGGAACATTAGCTGAGACCCTGGTGAGCAGCACTGGTGTCACAGAGGCCCAGCTGGCTGCTCAAGCCAGGACGGAGGGCCGGGTGGAATGCCGCGAGTAGGTGGCCGGTAGAGTCAGTACTAGAGGCCCCTTGCCTGCCTTTAAAGGAAATGCTGGTACGTGAAGGTCTGAACACACATGTGAAGTGGGCACTTCAGCAAGTTGTAGTCGAGAGACCAGGCTCATGAGATGGCATTCTTTGTAATGCAGTGTGTATTTTTGGAGAGCAACCTTCCTGTGGCATGTTTCAAATCTATTTTAAAAAAGCAATAAGGGGAGCTGAGGGCTAGAGAACAATCTATGTACACAACTCGGGATGATGGAAACAGAAAGTTAACTCAACAAGAACCAGCACCACTAGCTGTTCAGTTGCCTCCTGCTGACTCACTGATATTTGGTGCTAATTTAATAAGCCATTTAAATCTGAATGAAGATGATGCTTAGAGTCTAAGTGTGGACCACATAAGCCCCAGACAAAAACCCAGGGCCCAGACTTCCCCTAAGAAAAGTACATTTCCAGGTCAGTAGCCCTGCCCCTGGCCACAGGGCCTCTGAAAGGAACTGACTCGAGATGCACGTCATGCCCAGGACGTTAACTGTCCCATTGGGCTTGGTCAGATGGCGGCGCTGTGGTTAACGGTTACTGGCTCCCACATGTTGGATTACCAACTGCTAAACACTCGAAGTACCTACTGCAGACCACACTGTGCATGACTGCCCCTGCCTGAATCATCCAGAAGCACTTTCCAGTTGGGAGGGCTTTCAACTGAGGGCTCGAGGGCTGTGGGCAACTGAATACTGGGAAAATGGTCTTTTCTTACATGTAGTAAAATTTACAAACTGAAATAAAAATATACAGTAAGATCAGTTCTTAGGCAAAACACAAACCCAGAAATGATTCACAGACTGTTTCCAAGTAGTGGGTCAGGTTCCCACAGTGACTTGCAAGAGGCAACTTTCACCATTTAACAACCCAGAGAAAAAAACCTGACCATACGCAGGGTTTATACAAGGTGAGGTGGAGAGCACAATGATGTTATGTAATAAAAACCTCCACACTTTGGGGTAGATTTCAGGTGGGGTTTTTTTCAGTTATTTATATTTTATCATATACTTACTTAAATGACTAGCTTGATTGAAATAATCTTGGAAATCCTGTGATAGTTGGCATTTTAGAAAATTATGAAACTACTCAACAAATCTTTTTTCTATATAAAAAACTACTAATAAAACCTCCAGTTTTTCAATCTTCAGCTTGATGATATAGTGAGAGCTCAGGTATGACATCCAGTTACAAGCCTGTAAAACAGTAACCAGGGATAAGCGACAGAGAAGAGGACGGCCAGGGCTGGGTCCACTGGCCAACCTGGTGACACTGTCTCACCTGTAACCGTTGTAGGAATGTCCTAGGTTGATGACAGACTTCTCCCTTGCCTTCTTTGCAACTCACCAGCTCAGAAATATATTTTATGCTAAAGCCTTTTCTTTGTTCTTTGAGATGGGTCTGGTTACCTGAAAGTTAGTCAGCAATTCTTTAAATACGGAAATACATGTGGCTCAAGTACTCCAGAAATATTTGAGTTATTACAAGAAGTAGGACCACTGGGTACCTAATGCCTTACTCCAGTGTAGGCTGTACACGTCACAATGTCAGAGCACACGTACAGATGTCTAAGATACACATTAAAATCAACCTAATCAACCCAGAGGGCTGCAGATAGAATTTTCAGTGTTATCAGTACACCTGACTTCTTACAGTGGGTTGTTTATGACAGTCTTTTGTAGACACTGTCTGGTTATGGTGGAAGATCTTCCATTTCAATTTAAATTTGGAGATCTAAAGTAAGATTCCCAAAAATCACAAAATAAACTATAACACACACAAAAATTACATTGGTTTCTGAATGGAACCAAAAAGTCTTCAGTGGGAAGCTGTCACTGAACTGGCTGGTGCTGACCACTGCCCTTGACCCCTGCTGCATCTGGGGCTGGGCTCAGGCCATTGCTAGGAAATACCCTGTGCAGTGGTCTCTCACCTCCCTTCGTTTTGAGTGGAGCCGTTTGCCTTTTATTTAGGGTCTCAAAGTGACCACAGAAGTTTAAATGTAGCTGATGACCAGAGGCCCTGGTGTCACCGCCCTGCACACATTACTCTGCTTCATGTTTTTATCTAAAGGTACCTTTTATTCTTTACTGAAGTCTGGAGAAACAGATAAGTCTTCTTGGAGTAGTGTTTTTTCAGAAGGCTCTGTGCTATATTAAATCGTAGACATTCACTGCTGGATGCAATGAAATGTTTTCAAACTTGGTTTCCAGCCTCTGACCATCCCTCCGTTCTTTCTGTGACAACATATTATAATTGCAATGATGCAACTATGGATCTGTCTCTAAAAACTGACCTTCTCCAATCATCTTCATCTTCTTGACTCTCATGGAATCTGGGATGAGAAATCTGTGCTGTTAGTCCCATGGCAGTGGTAGGTCCTGTGGGTCTAGGAAGTCGGCAGAGAACATGCTCGGAGCAGTGGCGCTGAGAGGAGTGAGTCCCGATGACGTGCCGGGCATGGTAATGTCTAACCACTCCATGTTGTCCAGGTTCGAGTCAGAAAGGTCAAGGGACAGGCAGGGAGTACTCGCAGCAAACTGGGCCTCAGAAGTTTCCATGGGTGAGTGTGAGTGGTCCAGCACGCCTGAGTGACTCAGCAGGTCGTTCTGGAGATCCTCTATCAGGGAGAAGGGTTCCCTGTCCTCGCTGCTGCTTTGCAGTGGAGCAATTTCAGTGGCTGAAGGCAAAGTGCCATCCAAGAAAGCTTCTAGTTGGTTCTCTAAGCTGGCAGATAAACTGCTCATAGGTTCTAAGGATATGGGCGGTGCCATCTGGACTTGGGGTGGTGGCCGGGACACCACTGTGCTGACTGGCATTGTGGTGATGCTGGCTGTCACTGGTCTCATTTTGGAAATAGGAGAAGGTTCTTCTTTTATAGGGAGGGAAATCTCTGCAAAATAATTGAAATAATTAATAATGATTTAGTACCATTTAAATGTTTTTTATTAATTACCAGGGCAATTATTTTGTATTTTTGTGATGACTTATACACAGTCCATCTCAGAGTTAGGAAGAGGATGCTGTTGGTTAGGTACAGTCCTGGATAATAACCTTTAGGATGATGGATATTTTAGTTAAATAGATAAAACATTTAAGCTGATAACATTCTGATATGCTTTCCATTCTTTTTAGTAAGAGTAAGCGTTAAAAGCAGTCTCTACCACCAGGTGGGAACCGATGGTTTTAGATTATTTGATCCTTTTCTTATTCTCAGTCATTCCAGGCGGAAGACAGGCTCCTGTCTTACCCTCTACCTTGAATCTGCTATTACAGCGGCACACCACCCTTACAGTGAATGTCAAAGTGGATACCCTGAGTTTGTACAGGCATGAAGTACACCCTTAATATTATGAAAGCTCTAATTATATTCTTTTTTTATCATTATAGTTGAACTGTGTGCTGAATTTAGCCATTTACATTCTATATAAAGTCCTTAGAAGATACAATGTTCTCATGTCATTTCTGAGTTAAAGCTAACACATCTTTTCCAGGATGAGGTGGATTACCTTATTTTTCTTTTGTCTCATTTTCTGAGTTCACATAAAATCTTGAGGATTTGGTAAATGTCTTAATAAGCATTAATTACGTGTTATTCCTTGCCAGATCAAGTAGCAAATTAACGGACCATCTGCTATAGATACCAGTGTTCACTTAGCTACATATATTTGAATAAAATATCCTTTTCACTTTCTTGTGAGTGTTTGGTTTCATTTATATGCAGATACACTAGGAAACGTATTTAATAATCGCTCTTACAATTCAGTGATTGGGATGCATAAATAAGTGAGAGAAAGAACTTACAACCTGATTGCTATATGTGAACTGTACACTGTGGGCACTGCCTGTGTTTTAGGACAGTTATGCTGCTCTTCATTACCTGTTGTCACCTCTAGAATTGTTCTGAAAGCTGGAAGTGCAATCTAAATAATTAGTTTTACAATCAACTATTTAAATTTCTGTTCTCATTATTACTGGTATTAGTATACAATAAGATAAAATAATATACTCATTGGCTACTTTGCCATAAAAAATCATCCCTTTTAGAAAATAACTCAATTGTTATTTTGTTACTGTGACTTTATCATATTTTAATTTCCAAGTTTAGGCTGTAAACATTATTCTTTTTAATCATTTCCAAAAGTGTTTTTGCCAGATTTGGCAAAAAGCATTTTATTATTTTTTTTAACCTTAAATTCAGGCCATGGTATATCTATTTCTTTAATTTCCATAGTTTAGATATACATCATGAGTTTAAAAAGAAAATGCTATTTGCACATGTAGATCTATAGTCAAATATGAAGAATTTTCTGTGTTTGTCAAACATTACGACAAAATCGTTAACCTCAAAATCAAATAGAACCTGCTATGAATGGAGAAATTTTGATCACTTTAAAAACCTGAATAAAACTCTTTCACCAAGGTAATTTGAGAATACTTTAAAAATATTCCAAAATAGCATCTGAAGCTTTGAAATACTGATTTTATACTTATTTTTAAAGATATGTAAGCTGAGGCAGAGAGATCCTTGATTTTTTTTTTTTTTTGTGGTTAATGTCCCTTATCCCTTTTTAAGATGACAAATTGTAAAAATCTAAGATTTTCAATCATATGTAGAAAGTGCTTGCCTTTGAATTTTAAGAAAGTTACTAGAGCCCAAGCTAGGTAACTAGGTTTTATGAAACTAATGCACAATGAATTTTTATCCCATCACAACAACATTTACGTGGAGTAATTTTGAAGTTTTTCAATGTAGTCTTTAAATCTGGTTCTCCTGAGCTATTTTGAGGTAGTCTATCAACAGGCATACATCTATTGCTAAGTCTATTAAATTACTGTGTTATAGTGAAACAATGGCTTTTCCTTCATTTTAATCACCTAAATTTAACAGATTTAAAAGAGTAAACTGAGGTAGAATTAGAAGAATATGTTTCTCACTACTCAGATACGCTGTGAGCTCTAGAGGAAAACTTTCATAAACCTGTGATAAGACCCCTATGGGGTCTGATGTGACTTTGACTCACCTCCGCTTTTAATGAGAATGTCAAAGAGGTCGTCCATCTGCTGACTGTGTGCATTGGAAATCTACAACAAAGGAGAATATACGTTAGCTTTCTTTCGTACAAACCTGGAAGCATTAGACAACTGGGAGCACTTACGGACCTTACAGAACAACTAGCCTAATCTATCATTTGATAATTTTGAAAACGCTGAGGTCACCTGAGACATTACACCATTTTCCCAATGTGTCACAGCTGGTAAGTTGACAGAGTGAGAATGGGGTGAAAAAATTGTAAAAAATCTAAGATTTTTTTTTTACCCAGCTCAGGCGACTTATACACTTATTTTCTATCACTGGTTGCATTTTGAGAGGCCTCTGACACTTTCTTTTAAAAATGTCTTTATTCATTTGCATTTTGTAAAACATAAGGTATGTATAAAGGTGCTCATACTATGTTTTTTCAGCTTTATTGAGTTACCTGACATACAAAAAACTACAAAAGTATACAATTTGATAAGTTTTGACACATGTATACATCGACAAAACTATCAACACAATCAAGATAATGAACACATCCGTTTCCCCTAAAGTTTCCTCATGCTCTTTTGCAATGCTCCTTTCATCCCCAGGCAACCCAGTGATCTGCTTTCCTTGATTACCGATGAATTTACGTTTTCTAGAGTTTTATATAAATGGAGTCATACAGTATGTACTTTCTTTAGCAGGGGGAGGGTAGAGGAGGCTTCTTGCATTCAACATAATAAATTTGAGATTTAACCATGCTGTAGAGTACAGCTGAGGAACAGTTCACTCCTTTTTCTTGCTGAGAAGTATTCCATTGTATGGAAATATCACAGTTTGTTTGGATTGTTGGTACTTTTTGGCTATTACAAATAAAGTTGCTGTGAACATTTGTGTACAAGTCTTTGTATAGATACAACGCTTTCTCTTCTCTTGGGTAAATATTCAGGAATGGGATGCCACAATCATAGGGCAGGTGTATGTTCAACTTTCTTAAGAGATGGCTGTTTTCCAAAGTGATCATATTGTTTTATATTTCCACAGCAATGGATATTTCCAGTTGTTCTCCATTCTCGTCAACACTTGGTATGGTCAGTCATTTTAATTTTAGACATCTAACAGGTGAGTAGTGGTATTGCATTGTGGTTTTAATATGCATTTCCCTAATGAGTAATGATGTTGAGCATCTTTTCATGTGCTTACTTGTCATCTGTGTATCTTCTTTGATGAAATGTCTGTTCCAATCTTCTGCTTACTCCAGAAATTCTCATGCATACTGTTTGCATGGTATATCTTTTTCCAGTCACTTACTTTCAACCTGTGTCTTTGTATTTAAAGTATGCCTCTTGTAGATGCATATACTAGTTATCTATTGCTGTATTACAAATTAGTCTAAAAAAACTTAGTGGCTTAAAACACTAAACAGTGATTTTCTCTCACTGTTTCTGAGGGTCAGGAATTTAGGAATGGTTTAGATGGACAGTTCTGGCGTGGGGTCTTACAGGATGTGGTAGTCAAGATGCTGGCTGGGCTACAGCCATCTCAAGGCTGGAGAATGTCCTTGTAAAGGCGACTCACTTCATGACTGACAAGGTGGTGGTGGTTGATGGGAGGCCTCAGTTCCTCTTCACATGGGCCTCTGCAGAGCGCTGCTGGACGGTCCACACGGCATGCTCCCCACAGCCAGCAGTCCAAGAGAGCGCAAGCGGGGTCGCTTTTATGACCTAGTTTCAGAAGCCACACACCATCTCTTCTGCCAATTCTATATGTCAGAAGCAAGTCACTAAGTTCAGCCCAGGGAGGGATGTCAAAGAATTTGCAGATGTATCTTTTTTTTTTTTTTTTTTATTTGGGGTACGCAGGCCTCTCACTGTTGTGGCCTCTCCCGTTGCGGAGCACAGGCTCCGGACGCGCAGGCCCAGTGGCCATGGCTCACGGGCCCAGCTGCTCCACGGCATGTGGGATCCTCCCGGACCGGGGCACGAACCCGTGTCCCCTGCATCGGCAGGCGGACTCTCAACCACTGCGCCACCAGGGAAGCCCCTTTATTAGTTATTTTAAGTATTATAGCTATATATTTTATAAGCCCCTCAAGACAGTGTCATTTCTTATAATGCAGGTTTTCTAGTAATGAATTCTTAATTTCTCCTTACCTGAAATTCTCTTCTAGTTCACTTTCATTCTTAAAGGATATTTTTACTTGATATAGAATTGTGGGTTGACAGTGGCCCCACCCCCAGCCCCCCACAAGAACTTTAAAGCTGTTGTTCCATTCTTTTCATGCTTCCATAGTTTCTGATGGAAAGTCAGCCATAAATCAAATATAGTTGACCCTTGAACAACATGAGGGTTAGGGGCACTGCCCACCACCCTCAAGCAGTTGAAAATCTACGTATAACTTATTTTTTTTTAATTTATTTCTTTTAATTTTTAAAATTTATTTTTGGCTGTGTTGGGTCTTCGTTGCTGCATGTGGGCTTTCTCTAGTCGTGGCGAGTGGGGGCTACTCTTCGTTGTGGTGCACGGGCTTCTCACTGCGGTGGCTTCTCTTGTTGCAGAGCACGGGTTCTAGGTGCGTGGGCTTCAGGAGTTGCGGTACGCAGGCTTCAGTAGTTGCAGTGCGTGGGCTCTAGAGCGCAGGCTCAGTAGTTGTGGCGCACAGGCTTAGTTGCTCCGTGGCATATGGGATCTTCCTGGACCAGGGCTCGAACCTGTGTCCCCTGCATTGGCAGGAGGATTCTTAACCACTGTGCCACCAGGGAAGCCCCATGTGTAACTTTATAGTTGGCCCTCCATATCTATGGTTCCAGCCAACCACAGATTGTATAGTACTGTACTATGTATTTATTGGAACAAATCTGTGTATAATGGACCTGTGCAGTTTAAACCGTGTTGTTCAAGGGTCAAAGGTGGTTGTTAAAGGGTCAACGGTAGTTGTTACCCTGTGTGTATTGTACTGCTTTGCTCTTGATGCTTTCAAGATTTGGTCTTTAAATTTGGCTTCCAGCAATTTGACTGGGATATGATGAGGCCTTCTGTTTATCCCATTTGGTGTTCATTGAGCATCTCAAAGCTGTAAACTTGTCTTTCATCATATTTGTAAAAAATTTGACCAGTATTTCTTAAAATATTTTACCTGCCTCATTCCTTTCTCTTGTCTCTTGGGACTCCCGTCATACCCATGTTAGACTGTTTGATGTTAAATAACAGGTCTCTGAGGCTCTGTTCACCTTTTTTAACACATTATTGACCAGAGATGTATTAATACGTCTTTTGAACATTATTGACTGGAGACGTATTAATACATTTTTAGAGAGTGATACAATTAATATCACTGTGCGAAGTTGTTAGAGCTTAAAATTGATCAAGCGTTCATTATACAACTTATGATTGTCCTTATCATTCACATTTCTTCCTCTGTTAGGTTTTGTTCCAACCTTGTGTCTATTATAAACGTAAAATTTTCAAAAGTGACACATCGCGAAATTTTCTGTGAAGAGTTTTTCAGTGAATTTTATGCATATACTTTCTCTGATTGTCTGAGCGACATATATACTAGTGTCTCAGAAGTTCTGATAGTACTTCAGAATATAGTTCTGATTCAGATGATGTGACTGTTAGACCAACAAAAAGGCAAAAACCCTTAGTGATGGATACTGATATGGAAAGTGAAAATGAAACTCATGGTGCTGGAGAATGCTCCTTTGCTTCTACAGAAGAGTGGATTGAAGACAACATTTCATGAAAATTAGAAGACTTTACAGGTATGTCAGGTGTAAATACTGAATGTAATACCCCACGAAGTGGTAGTGAAATAACAGAATTAATTTTTGGCCGGCCAAAATAAAAACTGCCAGCCACAGGCATTAATTTCTGCAAAAATCCCACGGTCAGTAATGAGTTAAAATCTTTTTTTTTCCCTCTGTTATTCAGATTGGATAAATTCTATTGATCTTTCTTCAAGTTCACTTTTTTACCTCTGCCATCTCCATTCTGCTAAGATCTATAATTTTTTTCATTTCAGACACTGTAATTTTCAGTTTTAGAATTTCCATTCATTAAAAAAAAGCATTTCTATATCTGCTTACATTCTTTATCTTTTCCTTCATTACAGGTATATTTTCTTTTACATTATTGATAGTTATATAATCGTTGTTTTAAAATTTTGTGTGCAAATTCTAACATTCAAATCAGCTGGGGGTTGGTCTTAGCTGGTTGCCTTTTTCCCTTGAGAAAGGGTCCCATTTTCCTGATTCTTTGTACATTGCCGACTTATGAACGGCTGTCGTGGATATCAAATCGTGGAGACTGTATTCTGTTATTTTTCTCAGATGAACGGTTTCTTTTGTTTTAGTAGGCGGTTAACTTGGGTTGGACTTGAACCTCAAAATGTTTCTTGGGCAGAAGTTCCAATCTCAGGTCAGATCTTTTGTCTTTAGCTGATCTGCTATGACTCTACTCCCTACCCATGTTGCTTAGGGGTCAGCCAGAGATGTGGGCAGACAGAATCTGGGCATCTCCTCTCTCAGCTGAGAGCAACCCAGAAGGCAAAGAACCAGTCCTCTGGTTTCCCAAGGCATAAAGGCTATGGTCTTTCTATCAGTAACCTCACCACTTAGCTTGACCCCAGAGTAAAAGCAGGAAGAGGGAACTCATGCCCTCTAACCCCCTCCCCTCAGTGCAGACTCCTCATCAGAATATGGCTCTTTCTAGTCACTCTTCAATGACTTCACAGGACTGCTTTTTGTGTTATAACCAGACTTTAGAGCTGTTATCTGTGCGAAGACTGAACTGGTAGGGCCTTACTTATTAGCCAGTAGTGGAATTGGAAGTCCGAGTAAATGTATTTTAAAAACCTCAGAATCCCTGGACTTTGATGCTCAGTGGTATATAAAGAGGAACCACAGCTAGCTCCCCATCCGAACAGAACTTGACTCCCTCAGTCTAGATGCATGAACCAGAGACAGACAAAGGGCAGGGATTCCAATCAGCTCTCTTAGGTTAAGGTGAGAGGATGATTGATTCTCTGTTGTCGTCACACTGGTGAAGGAAATGGTACAGAGTAACCTATACGTGAGAGTCAGATTTGGAAGGATTTTCTTGAAGATATGTTCCTTCTGGATGGACCAAGGGGAGCACAGCCTAGGCCAGCACCATCTGTTTCACTTCTTTTTGCAAATATCTAAACCTAGTTTCTGAAATGTGGCTTTTCCTCACATATAGGGGCCCTGGCTGAGTCTGGAACTGAAGGAACATTTTACAGTTAGTCACCTTCCGCAGTAAGTGGATGCGAAGAAGCACGTGGAAACTGTCTGCTTCCTCGAGGAGGCAGTCTGCCCGGGCACCCTGCATGCCCTGTGTGAGTGTGCCACCCCAGGCACTCTGGCCGCCATAGAGCAGTGTCTGCAGCTGCTCGCTGGGGCGACCACATAGGTCAAGGTGGCCATGGCTGCCGCTTGCGCAGGAAGTGCTGAGTCCTTGGCTCCGCACACCCCCCTGCAGGAGGAGGCCCCAGGGAGTTGCATGGAGACTGTGGGAGCGAGGGAAGCAGCACAACTCTACCGGTGCATCTGCTGTGGCTGTGAGAGCAGGTGGTCTACCTCTGATCAGCACACCTCTCCCTCCACTGTCAGCACCCGTGCAGTGGCATCAGGTTCACTCCCTGCATCCTCAGGTTCTTTCTTGAAAGTGAGGTGAGTTTTAAGCTTTAAGTAGGCAGCGAGCCCAGGAGGAGCGTTCAGGGTAAGGTCTGATGAGACTGTCCTTCTCGGCGCCCGCCGGAGGCCAGGTGCTTTTACAAGCAGGAGCTCTATCTATCTTTTTCCATCTCTGGAATAGGTGCGGCTCCTCCCATTTTATCAAAGCAACAAGGCAGGCTCAGAGGAGAGGGACGCACGGTTACGAGGCGGGAATCAGTACACGGCGGGGCCGGGAGGGCCTCAGTCTGTCCCTTCCGAAGTGCATCTGCTCAAGATATGAGCAGAGTTGCTTGCGTGAGCCTGCCTGCTGGAGCAGAGGGTGATGGGCAGTCTGGAAGGCCATCTGGGCAGGAGAGGGTCAGTTTGATGCTGGCCTGACAAATGGTGGCTTTAGAAAAGGGTCCTGTATAAAATACGTGCCCTGGTCACACATACACACATCTATCCCTAACACAACCCGCCTCTGGCCCCCAGGAGAAGTTAGTTAAAGACAAACACGGAAATTCTGAGTAAATAGGAACTGCAGGTTATATGGCTGCTGAAAACTGCTGGGAGTCTCCAAAGTGAATGATGTTTTGATTTTAAATAGCATTTAAAAGGCAAGCAAGGCTACTAGTCATGAAACTTGTCTCTCTTGAGGCAAGTCCATCCTAGACCGGGGCTTCAAGCTGAAGAGGACCCACCCCATCAGAGCTGCGGCCTCCTTACCTCTGGAAGGGACTGGGCACTGCGTGTCTGCTTGATGGCTTCCTCGTAGCGGGGAGGGTCTTTCGTCTTGGGGACCGGGCTCCCAAACAGAGAGTGCTGGACCGCAAACTGCTGGGGCGGAGGGGGCGAGCCGGGCTGCGGCAGACAAAGGAGGAGAGTCAGCCCGGTGGCAGGCTGGCCTCCCGGGGATCCTGGGGGGTGAGGCTGAGGCGCCGGCGGGCCGGGCCACCCCCCACCCCGTGCTGACGGCTAAGCTGCCCCGGAACAAGTCCTATCCCGGGACTTTCGGCTGTTTCCCCGTTAATGCCGACACTCGGCCGTCCAGACCTGAAGCCCGGGACTCTGGGCTGAACCTGCGCCCCGTATGTGCTGGCACCGCTGCCCCGTGGGCTGGGTTACCTTGTTGGGAGGGTTGGGGCCGTTCTGCAGGGACGGAAGTGGCGTGCTTCTGGGTTGAAGGATGCTGCTGTTCGTCTTGTTGATAAAGGGCTGCTGCACCGCTGGAGCGGGTGGTCTCTGATACGGAAGAACTGTATTGGATGCTGAGTTTGTGAAAACCTGTAATGAATAAATAGTTGCCCATCAATTTGTTCTTCTGCTCTTCCTAATAAAGAAAACCACATTTTAGAACAGGGGTTCGGGACTTCCCTGGTGGTGCAGTGGTTAAGAATCTGCCTGCCAATACAGGGGACATGGGTTCAAGCCCTGGTCTGGGAAGATCCCACATGCCGTGGAGCCAACTAAGCCCGTGCGCCACAACTACTGAAGCCTGCGCTCTAGAGCCCAAGTGCAGCCAAAGGAAAAAAATAGAACAGGGGTTGGCAAATGTTTTCTGTGAAAGCCACGGAGCATATAGTCTAGGGCCGGGCGCTGTGCAGCAGCTGCTGTAACTGCTTGCCCTGCCCTGCGGCCCCGACGCAGCCCGGATGAGAGTGAGCGTGGGTGGCTCAGGACAGCTCCACCTACAGACACGGGCGGGGCTGGGTGTGGCCCACAGGCCGCGATTCCCCAGCGTCAGTGGTCTCTGTCGTGGACAGCAGCGGGGACAGTGCGCTGTGGGCAAGCTCAGTATGATGCTCCTCATTTGCTCTCAGGGCTCTTTGGCTCATAGCCGCCAAGCCCACCTCTCTCTTCCAGCCTTGCTCCCAGGCGCCAAAGCCACACTTGTAACATTTACAAACACACATTTGGGACGTCTCAAAGCTAATATGTTCCAAATTAAACTTTCCCCTTTCTTCCCACTGCCCCCAGCCTCTGCGCAAAAATAATTCTTGGTTTTGCCTTTATTTATTTTTGAAACTTAGGTAAAGGGAGCCCTCAGCGCTCACACGTCTCAGACACACCTCCTGGGTCGGTACCTGTGGTCTGCTGTCCTGATCCGGGTCCTCACTATCCATCACTGGAAAACTGCCACTGCTGTCTACCTGCGCCTACCTGCCTGTCAGCCCTCTGCCATGACGACAGTCTACACACACACACACACACACACACACACACACACACACACACACACACACACACACACACACACACACACACACACACACACAGCGCGGCAATCGAGTCCCTCCTACACTCACTGGCTCTTCTTTTTTGGGGTAAAATCCTCATCGTTGGCTGGCACGTCAACCTTCTCACTACCTGGCCCCTTTTCCATCCTAACTGGAAGGCCACACGTGCTGTGGCCACACTCAATTTTCCACTTTTCTGAAAATTTCTCCAAATCCTTGCAAGGCCTCATTTAAAATCTGCCCCCTTCCGAGAAGCTGTTTTCTGCTTTGTCAGGCAGAGGTGAGAACTTCTTCCTGTGGAATTACAAAGTGCGTTGTTTAGCTCCCATCAAGAGCCAAAGGTTTTAGGGCCTGTTGCAAATGTATGGCCATAACGTTGACTTTGTAACTGTATTTCACAGAACTGGTTTGCTCATAAAAATTTTAATATACTTTATACTACTAGTATTCTGAAAGAGAAAAACTTAACCTATATATTTTTACTGTAAATGTGTATAAGTATTCCTTAAGCATGAAAGTGTGTGTGTGCGTGTGTGTGTGTGTGTGTGTGTGTGTGTCCCTCCAAACAGTACAACTTCTCTGGGTGATAAGTTCTATAACTATATTCTTCTTATTTATCCATCTATATGTTGTTTTTCTCTCTCCTCCCTCAAAGAAAACTGTCTTACCATTTGAATATTCACTAAGTTTCTTACTAAACTGTTATTTTTGGGCCCACCTCTAATTCCTTGCTCACTGCACTCCTCAGAGGAGATTCCAAGAGAGGATGTGTGTTAACATGACTGTCGCTGTCCCAAGAGGCCATTTCTGTCTGTTCAAGTTGTTTTTGCCTTAGCCCAGAGCGTTCACGCCAGCCTGGGGCATATCTACAGGTACACCTCATTATCGGGGTTCTTTTACACTGAAGATTAAAACTCTGGGATTAATCATTCTCAAGGACTAAAACAGTAAGATCTACTTTTGAGGCCTTAAGATTTTTCTGGCGAGGAGATGGGCACATAGCTCCACCTACTGGATAAGAGGGAGTCTGGGTGACTTTTGGGGCTCTTCAGCAGAACTCTTAGTAGAAGTCCTGTAGAGGACACTGAGCCCTAGATCAGCACCATCATTTTAAAGATGGGGACAATGACACTCAGACGGTACATGAATCCTGCATAAGGCACAACACAGAGGAAGTGGCGAGCCAGAATGCCAGCCAGACCTAGGCCGCCTGGCTCTTAATCCCTGAGAGGGCAAACTCTTAAAAATATGTAAAGATCTCACTCTAGATAACATTTCAACAAGTGTCTTTTTCACCTTCAAATACCTTTTCCCAGGGCACTTTTCTTCCCCCCCACAAAATGATTACTTTGAAAAGAAAATTTAAAACCTAGAAAATTCTATATATGAGGATTGAAAAAATAGTTTTGAAACTTTTCTTGGAAAAGGGGCTTAACTGTTAAGATGAGCTAGCTTTTAGTAATAAAGAACTCTTTCTGCAGCCACATGGCATCTGACCCAAAGCTAACCCGGTGGGAGACGGATCACAGAAAAGAACAAACAGGAGCTTCCCACGGAGGAGGCTCCGATAAAGATGCTTGTTGAACGTTCAGCGGATGATAGTACAAAAATCAGCAACAGTCTGTCACTTATTAGCATTCACCAACCTTTCTGACTTGCTGAGGTTGACTGAGCACATGTGGCGTGAAAGTGTCTTGTTTCTGAGGTGCAGGCTGGGCCAGGCCTGAGGACAAGGTGGCAGTTGCTATCTGAGTCTGAGCCTGGATGCCTGTTTGTGGTGGAGTCTAGGAGGGAAAAAAAAAAAAATCAAATGAATTGTCAAAATCAAGGTTAGAATGAAGAGTTTAGATGTGGAGTAACTGGTCACTTGGGGATCACATCTAAAAAAAAATAAGATAAAATGTTTATAGATACACACTCCAATTCATTGGCACATAAATTTGAACCTTCGTTTGAAACCAGAGAGTTAAACACCAGACCGGTTATTTCCATGCTCTTACTGTTTCCTAAGTGGCTAAGATTTTCATTTGAAAATTTGGGGAAAATAGATGACTGAAGTCAAAAGAACCTATAGCAGCTCTACACATAATAAGTAGGTCAGGTGTTATAATAATAATTTTAATAGCAGCAAGGAAATTTGTGAGGCCTGACTGTGCAAATTCCTGCTTTTAAGCTGCAATATGTGCTCCCTATGGGAGAGCCAGCCACGGGCTGGGCGCTCACAGGCCCAGAATAAAACGTAATTCCTGTTCCTCGAACATCAACTCTAATGGAAGAGCTGGACAGGAAAACAAATGTTTAGGAAAGCTGTATCACAGAGCAGACTTTCAGTTTCAGACACTCTAAAGATGAAACAGGGGAGTCAGGACTTCAGAACATGCCGAGGGCCCTTGGGTCAGGCCTCCTAACCCCGGGGGTGCAAGACTGCTCCTCTCTGGGTGGTCAGGGTAGAGAAGCAGGACTCCAAATGGTTTCTGTGTACCGTGGCCCACATTTTGTTTAAAAAAACCTTCCATAATCGAGTTGCACAGAAACGGCTGCAGGCAATGCTGGCATAAAAGTAAACTTCATGCTCACCAGTGTTTCATCGTTTCTCAACACCAGCCTCACTCCTGAATCTGTGGTCGCATTCTCCTTAGTTTAGGCATCTTCACCTCAGTGGTGGCTTTTAAGAACTACATTTAGGAGGCAGAGCACAGGAGTGGGCGTGAGAGCAAGAGCCCTGCAGTCCGAGGCCTCGGCTGGAGTGCCAGCTCTGACCTTGGACAACTTATTAAACCTCTGAAGCCCTCGGTTTCCTTTCTAGAAGGGGGCTTTCTCACTTGGGTCTTCTGGGAGAAGGGAGGATTAAATGAAGCATGCCATCTAAAGTATCTGATGCTGTGTGCCTAGAACACAGAAAGCACTCGGGACAGTAGCTGTCATCGTTATGAGAATGCCATCGGTATTTTAAAACGTCTACACAGAATAATACTGTGCTAGGGGTGAAAGGCAGCAGAAAGGGAAAAGCACCCCTTGTGTGTTTTCACTATATAAAAACAGTGCTAGCTGTTTGCGTTTGTGAATAACCCCCAACACGTGCACACGTTTCCTGCAACCGTGAAGCCTGACTTGGCTGCACTTAGGAAGCAGCTCAGCTCTGGAATCTCCATAAGCAATTCCTGGTCCATGCAAGCTGTAAGGCAAAGGAGTTAGAAGACACACTTCACACCTGGAGTTTGAGGCTGCCTACTGGGAGCTGCACTGAGGTGACACCGGAGCCCTGGATGGACACGGGGAGCAGCAGCTGCGTGGTGTGCGTGGTCAGTAAAGCCTGTGGCTGAGCCACCCCGGCGGGCGGCTGGCCCTGGGAACTCACGTAAAACTGCGGGACGAGGCTTGGTGGCTCGGCCGGGGCCACGGGGACCTCTTGCTTGATCACTATGGCCTTTTTGGCAACGAGGGTCTGGCCGGCCACTAGGCTGGGGCCGTCGGGGACCAGGGCCTCGTCCTTGGCGGCGGGAGCGGTGCCGCCCCGAGCCTGGTCTGACTTGGGGACTGGAGGGGCCGGGGTGCTGGGCGGGGGCTCCAGTGGCCGCTGCTGCTGCCCTCGTTTCTCCACCTCCAGCTGCATCTTCAGAACTTCCACGAGCTTCTGCTCTTGTTCCAGTTTCCGCTTCAGCTCTTCGATCTGCTTCTCCTTCTCCTGGAGCTTGCGGTCCTTCTCGGCCGCGTCGAGCTCCAGGGTGGACAGCGTGCTGCTGGTGGGGCTGAGGCTGTCCTCTGTACTCGTGGCTCGCAGAGGCGACGAGCACAGGAACTGCGACGGGGACATCATGGTCATGATCTCGGTGAACGTGTCCGCCACGCTCGCGTCCTCGGCGCTGAGACTGGACTGTTCAGAGGGTGCGGGTGAGATGGGCAGCGGGGAGCTAACGCTGTCCACGTGGGCTGTGCTGCTGGATCCAGCGGATGGCAGCTCTCCCTTGAAAGTGGAGCCTGAGCTGGTCACCGAGTTCTGCAGTGTTGTCACTGGCAGGGCCATGGTAACTTCTGGGTTACTGGGGACGATGGCAGATGTTGACAGGGCCACGATGCCACCGGTAGCAGCACCGCTGCTGTTCATTTCCTGGTAGGGTTTCAGGCGTTCAATGAGGTCCAGTTTGGTGCCTGACACCGGAAGACCCCTTAACTTCAGTTCTGTCTTCAGCTCCGACACCTGAAGTACAAACAAATAAGATCTCTTTTTTCGTATTATGACCTTCTCACAAACCTTCAGTGCACTTTTGAGATGGAAAAGGTGCCTACATCTGTCAGACATCTCCGTATTACTACATATATGAAAGTGGGACAGTTCCTTTTACTTTTTTTTTAACACGCAAAAACACACAGAGCTGTAGACCTAAAGGACTCGAAAGGCCAGTGATAAAGCAAGGGTTATTAGAGGGTAATTCCTTTACTATATCAAAAGATTTATTACCAGAAATGATGATGCTAACAGTTACCTTTATTGAGTAATTACCATGTGCCAGACACTGCCAGAAGTGCTTTACTCTTTCAGTTAATCTTCACATGAGGTCCAGGTATTATGATTCCCATTTTACAGATGGGGAGAGGGTGCATCGCTAGTGCAAGCTACCGCAGATAACAGAAGGCTGAGCGGGGGTAGAGCCCAGGAAGGATGGCCCTGGAGATCATGTTCTTAACTGTTACATTTTCCTGCTTCTCCCAAACTTGGCAACGAATAGGGAAGAAAAAAATCTGCTTCTGGAGTTAGGAGTGGTGTGGTGCTTGCACATGGCATTTGCTCAATAAGTGGACATTTATTCCTGGTCATTTTAAAGGAAACTTAATGGATGTAGAAAGAAGGTACCTCTATAAAGGTTATCCTATTGGTGGTAAAGGTGAATATCTATTAGGAACTACCTACACCTGCTAGGCAAATCTGGCAAATCATTTACATTTTTGTGGTACTTATGGGTGAAGAAATCCCACTTGCAATGATCACCTTTAAGTCATCCAAGCTAGAAGGCAGAGGCCCTGGCTTTCTCATAGGAGCAGATGTATTCTGTCTTGGTGTGTTAGATGTGGTGTTGTTCAAAGCTGGATTCCCACTGTTGTTATTCTTGTCATTGAGTGGCCTTCAAAAGAAAAAGAAAGTTAGAGTTTCTAATAACATAATTTCTGGGATTGACATTGCTCCTACTAACAATCTGTTAACTTACGAAGAGAAAAACACCTGGTCATGGATTGGCAGACTCAATATGGTAGAGACGTCAGTCAAATTAGACCCCAGTCAAAATCCCTGCAGGTTTTGTGTGTTGTTTGCTTGCTTGGTAGAAATTTAGAAGGTGATTCAAAGCTTTATATGGAAATGCAAAGGACCAAGAACGGCCATGACAGCTTTGAAGTAAAAAAGCAAAGCTGGAAGCATCATACCACCAGATATCAATATTTATGGTGATGTTGATGCAAGGACAGAACAATAGACAAATGGGAGAGATTAGAGAATCCAGAAACAGACCCCCAAGTACAAGGACCCTCAAGTCATCACAAAGGCGACACTGCAGTGTGGTGGTTCTTCTCATAAATGCTAATTAGGCTAAACTGGATATTCACACAGAGCAGAACAGGGCTTCTGATCAACCCCTACCCTCACACCATCCCAAAACCTAAATGTGAATTGGAAAGCAAACTTTGAGAAGAAAACTTAGGATAATATCTTCATAGCCTTTGATAAGCAAAGATTTCTTAGACAGGACACAAAAAGTACTCACTAAAAAGGATATCTTTCAGAGGGTGAAAAGTCAAGCCCCGGGAGAAGATCTTGTAATACGTATTTCTGACAAAAGCCTCATCTAGAATACACACAGAAGTCTTGCAAATTAGTAAGAAAAAGAAAAGCCCAATGGGAAATTGGGAAAATCGTGAACACGCATATCACAAGAAAGTATATCCAAATGGTCGATAAATATGTGAACAAGTGCTTAACCTCATTAGGTATGAATTACAGAATAGACAACAATAAAAATTAACTGCTGCTGTCTGCATCAGGAAAGATGCATCTCACAAACATAGTGTTGAGTGGAACTGACCTATGGGATAGGAGTCAGGACAGTCGCTGCCGGGGGATGCGAGGTAGTGGTCATGGAACGGACAGGGCTCCGTCTCTTGATTTAGGTGGTTACAGGGGGGATGCGAGGTAGTGGTCATGGAACGGACCGGGCTCCGTCTCTTGATTTAGGTGGTTACAGGGGGGATGCGAGGTAGTGGTCATGGAACGGACCGGGCTCCGTCTCTTGATTTAGGTGGTTACAGGAGTATGCTTGCTCTGGCATCCATTTTCACTTATGATTTATGGACTTCTCTACCATACACTACATTTTTAAGAGCTTATTTAAAAAATATTGGTGAATCTGTTGCACTCATTTCCCGAAACTCCTTTCCATGTCAAAGCCAGGTCCTCCCGACCCCTTCCGACTGTAATACTCCTGGCAACAATGGCATTTCCTTTTCTGGCTGGTTGATATTCATTAAAGAAAGGTGCACGTGGTGGTTGATACCGTACAGCCAATTCCAGTGCCGCCTCGGGCTTTACTGTCAGTGTGAGCTTTGGTACTGCAGCCAAAGAGACCCTGAATTCCATGTTCTGAAATAGGGATGTAGGTCATGGTGCCTATGGGGCGAGGCCCACGGCTGGGTGAGCTTTCTCAGATGGGTTTTAGGAAGCCTGTGTTTGAAGCCAGTTCTGGCCTTGTCAACAGCTAATTCTTGACATACATTTGAGTCTTTTTAAACCTGACTGGATTTTGCTGAAATTAAATACTTGAAGTATTCGAAATGAAGTTTCTTGAAGTTTGGAGGAAATGACAAATATCTGAAAATGTATCACTATTCTTTCTAAAAATTCAACGTTTAAATCTTATTTTAGAATTACAAAAACACTTTATTTTAATCATTGTTTCTCAGCCTTATATTCATTACTGTCCCCCCGAGAAGTCTTTTTAGACATTTTTTCCCTAATCGCTCTCCCTATGAAATTTTAATACCGTAGATGTACTGCGCTTTTGTCCACATACTATGTATGTAGGTCTATTCTTTATTAAATAAAAAGTGTAAAATTCCCTCCAAGGAACTTTTGCTCCTTTGCGAATGGTAGGCTCTCCTTGAGAATGCGTGATTTCAATCAATTATTCTATTCATGCTGTCTTTTTGGTTGAGGTTCTACAATACTCTACTTGTTACTATGGTTAACAGTACAGTGCTGAATTCAACTTTTAAAATAACTGAAATAAGTTGGTCTATTTTTTTTCCCAAATCAACCAGAGGGAAGAAAGGGGGATGGATGCCTGATGAATGTGATCACTGTGCAGCTGAGGATCCCGAGGTCCAGAGACCCTCCAGGACCCTTCCTTTCCGTCAGCGTGTGGCCACTCTGGGACTAAGGCCCCATGTCTTCAGGCTCTTGCTTCTTCCAAGATACCAAAGGGCTGTGTTATCAGTAAAATTCCACGGCTGCGGGCACTAGAGAACTGCCGCATTCAGTTTCTTGTATGGAATTTCGGTAAAAAGAAACAATGTGTTAGAAAATAACATCTCCATTTTTAGGACCTGGAAATTAAACAAAACTGGCATTCCCTCTTTGGCTGGTGCAATAAGACACAAAAATGAGGCCTCCTTCTTCCTCCTAGTTCTTGGATCTTTTTGGATGATGCCGTCCTGGGGCAGGAGGCTTGGTTACTTCAGTGGCAGGAATGTTTGAGGAGGAGAGGGGGACTGAAGCCTTCACGGAAACACAAAGAACTTCAGAGTTCGGGTACCTCACACCAGATGTTTTCTTCCCATCTACAAAGTTGGCCCCATACAATTTCTTGCATTACAGAAAAGACTATTTCATGGACAGACACCACCTTTTATGGGATTTGCAGTTAATTTTCCTCATCTGGGAACGGGGTCAGGAATAACATCAACTCCTCTGAGGGTCACTGTGAGGAGGATGCTGAGCACATGCTCAGGCACCCAGAGTGGCACCTACACGGGAGCCACCGTTGCCATTACCCTCACTGGTGCCCAGTGGTGGTGATGGTGGGGGCCGCCTCCCCGGGTCCTGGATGAAGCTGTAGAGCAGCGGTGGTTTGTCTCTGATACTCGTCCAGTTCTCTGGCCTTCCCTGGGTCCCTTCCAATGTCAACAGCTCTCTCAGGCCTGCTTGCTCTTAAAATAATAACATGCTACAAAAATTCTTTCTTCCTTCATCTCTGTGCCCTGGTGTTTTCGATTTAAGTACTTCACAGGAAGGCCTGAATGACTAATAGGTCTAATCTTCCTCAAGATATTTGTATCTTACAAGGAAAAAGTGAATTGATAATTATTAGCGTATGAGGAGATATTTCTTGAAGAGAAGCTTTTTAGTAAGTCTTAATCCTTTTCTACTCCTAGAAAATAGGGGCTCTCCATGGAGGAGTGCTCAGCCTACGTGTGGAAAACAGAAGTAAAGCTTCTATAGATCATGTAATCATAAGCTGAGTGCACGGATCACAGAGTATCATTTTCCCCTGTCATGAGATTTTGGATCTTTTTCTAAAGTTGCTTTTCTCGAGTTGACTGTAAATATTCCTTTTTCTTGAAAAGTGAATGAAATGAAGGACAGAGTCCTTGCATTTTTATCTGTTTCCCAGAAAAGTGTACTGAGGATTTGTTATCTAGAGATTTCCTCTAGTACATAATTAAAATTAGCTGTGCATGTCCTGCTATGAATTCAGTCTCAGAAATCGTCAGAACTTACTCCCTTCTGTCCCTCCTGATTGGGCTCAAACTTTGGAAACGTGTTCCTTCTTCACAGTTATCGCTCACCAAGACCTTTTACTGTCTTTTGAAACATCTGTCACCTGTTCCTGCCTTCCCATTATCAGTGCCCTTTCAACTTCTTGCATGTACTTTATCGCAGAGTTTCTAACTGGTTTTCCTATGTCCAGACTCCCCTCCAATACTGGTGTCAAACTGTTCTTTCATGCATTTTGATTTTACCATGCCACTGTGGCCCTCTGAAACATCCACTGTATCAAGATTAAAGTCGTCCCAACTTCATGTTCCTCTAGACATTGGCTCTACTCAAATCTGTCTTCCACTTTTCTTAAAAACTAACCACATTCTTTATTCAGGCCTTTTTTCCTCACCATGTAATAAATAGGCATTGTTTGCTCTATACTTGCACTCAGATCATTCCTCTCTGCTTGGAAGGCTCCTTCCCAAGGTTCAGGCCCTTTCCCATGTAAATATCCCGCCTTTTTCATAAAGCTTTCCCTGACCACTGCAGCCTCCAGCTTTTATGCTCCTCCGTCCTTTTTTAAACTGTTTATACCAGGTTCACACTTTTTTTTTTTTTTTTTGTGGTACGCGGGCCTCTCACTGTTGTGGCCTCTCCCGTTGCGGAGCACAGGCTCCGGACGCGCAGGCTCAGCAGCCATGGCTCACGGGCCCGGCCACTCCGCAGCATGTGGGATCCTCCTGGACCGGGACACGAACCCGTGTCCACTGCATCGGCAGGCGGACTCTCAACCACTGTGCCACCAGGGAAGCCCACCAGGTTTACACTTTTTATGCTTTTCTCATAGCATCTAATACTATTCAGGTAAAGAACCGGCAGATCTTTCCTGGATGAATAATTGTGAAAAGTCATTTCTAACTGGAAAGGTTCAGAACCTGTTCTGGAGGACAAAAAATGGACTGGAAGGGAGGCTATTCTCGCTGTGCTGACTTCAGACACTGTGTGAGCTTTGATGGTAATAAAATGAAAAGAATCACTGAGCACAAGTAAATCACAACATCCAACCTTTAGCAACTAATGGTCCCTCATCAACAACCACAGTCCACCCCGCTTTAAGGAGCCGGCCTCGACCCCAGCCCGTACTTGAGTGGCGCAGGCAGGATGGTCTGGTAGTTGTAGTGCTGCTGCTGCTGCTGGCTGAGGATCTGCAGCTGCAGGAAGAGCTGCTGCTGCTGGAGCAGCCGGGCGTAGTTGGAGTCCATGGGCGGCTCGCTCTTCTCCCCCTTCTGATCGGGCGGGATGTACTGGTGGTACTTCAGCTTCTTCACCCGGGGCTTCGGGTCCTTGCACTTTTTGCTGCGGTGCTTGTCATTTGGATTCTTGGGATGGCTTTGCTATTTTCGAGAAAAAGACAGTAAGAAAATTCTAAGAGAATGCAATCCATTGTACTGTGTGCCTAACTGATTTGAAAAGAAAACGCAACGCACCTTGGAAATCGGTGTCGCTGCTCTGGAGAGCAATATACTAAATACATTTTAAGAGCTGTGAGAACATCCGAGTACTCCCTGTGAGCAAAAATCTTGCTCCTAAGGACTTACTTCTCCTGATGCACTGGTCCCTTAGACTAAGGGCAAGATGCTCAGCTCAGCATTATCTATTCAAGTTCAACAAACATTTACTTTGGGTCTCCTGTGTAGATATTGCCGAGTACTTACATATACTATCTCCTAGTGAAAAACAGGTCTCACACTAAATATACAATAGGGAAAAGATTAAGTATACTTCACCATAACTATGTCATATTTTATGGTCATTAAAAAAAAAATCTATGGTGACATGTAAAAGCAGAAAAATGCTTCTAATGGGAATAAAGCAGAATATAAAGCCATGAATTTCTATGGCAAATATGCAGAAAAAAGAATACTGAGTAATGTGAATATGAATTTTTAAAAAATTTTCAAAAATATTACATTTTTATTTTGAAAATGGGGTGTGAGACCCTGTCTTATGATTAAGAATCAGATGACTTTTCTGAGTTCTTTTCACCTCCTCCATTTATAAGTTATCAGATCACTTTCTACTTTTTAGTATTCAAATTGTAAGATAACTTCATCTGAAAAAAAAAGTCCACCAACAAAACAAAGCAGCACAAAACCACAAGGTATAGAAAATTATTTCTAAGATGCTTTAGGTAAAATACCCAACTTAGTAAGAAAACTTTGAGAAGTACTAAATTAAATATAGCTATCAGTGTGATCATGTTATATAAGTTCACATTCAAAGAATTAGGACATTGCAAAAAAACCCAGAAAATAGAAATAAAGAAGAAAAGAAAAATCACCATATTCTGTATATCAGAAATCGTCACTATTAATATTTACTTTTTACTGCTTGGCCATCTCTCTTCAGTTGAACTGGCTTCCTTGTTCAGTGACGTTCAATTTCCTGCCCACAGATGTCCTCACAGCTACTCCCTCACCCCCTTTAGATCTCTGCCCAAATGTCATCTGCTTATTTGACCAGAGCACTCTACTTAAAACAGAAACGTCTCCCCTTGCCTCCATCCCCGATCTTCACCACCCGGCACACTCTGTGTTTTATGTCTGTTCACCTCCAGCTCCTGTCCAAGGCGGAGGTACTGTGATGTTTTCTTCACTGCTTTATCTACTCCTCGTACCCAGAACAGCACCTGGCTGGCACCTTCTGGTGCACACAGAAGGTGCTCTATAAATATCTGCTGAATTAATGAGTGATAAATGTGTATGCTAATTAGAAATCACTTGAATTATCAGGCACTTAAAATACATCACAATGTTAGACAATATTCTTGTCACTAAAACAGCCTCCTCCTGCAATCTCACAATATTAATCAATTCACCGTCATCTGCTTATTTTATCAATAATAAATTTTATTTCTAATCTTTTCAGACTGATCATAAAATGAATGGGGTCTGGGTTAAGAAGGGTTGACTATAATTGTTATGTAATAAAACAAGACCCAGACACAGTCAAGAAGGGGACAGAAATATAATAACCAGCATTCCTCAGACTAAACTGGCTGTTAGCTGTTAGCCTGCACATGTCTATTCTCTTAGGACTGAGGATGGGAAATAGCTTTCCTCATAGAAAAACCCCAAAGAATTGTGGTCTGTTTCCTAATGTGTACCTATGCTTTCCTCTACTGGCAGAGTTCCCAGGATAGTCTACTCGACCCCTCGGTCTCACATTCTTAAACAATGCCTTTTGCTCTAGAACTAAAGCCCTCCTTAAAGACAGACACTAGTGAGGAGCAGAAATTCAGAGAGCAGGAGAGGCAGCGAACAAAGTCTCAGTATCTGCAGGGAAAGACGGGTTGGCATTCGAACGCCCTTTGTGCTATTGGTGGGACATGCTGGGGGTTGTGGGAAGAGGAGGTAAGAGCTGATTTTACTGGCACGGTTACACTTGCCACCCTTTGGGATTTCTGGTGAAGACGGTGAAATACACTGGTACGTGCCCTGAAGGCATGGACACCTGGGCACACGGATGAACAAAAGCGCCTTCTCTCCAGGGAGGTCAGGACAAGCATAGGTCCTGGGGACGAGGGGAGTGAGGAACACGCCCCAGGCTAGCTGCCTTCCAGGAGTGCTGCAACGGCTAACTGGGAAGGAAGGATGAAGGCCAGACTGGGATTCGGAGACGGGGTCCTTCTGGCCTTGTCAGTTCCTCACTTCTCTGGGCCTCAGTCTCCTCATCTGAAAGGTGCTGAGAGGCTTAGCTAGCTCTCTGAGGTCCTTTTTCAGTTCTAAAAGTTTGAGATCTGTGTTCTGCTAGTTTTGGCAAAAGTCACATCTGAAATGATTAAACTATTCCTCAGTTTATAACACCCCCCCTTTATTTACCGGTTCTAAATACACGTTAAAAAACTGAAAAAATGTATTATATATTGAAAATTTGAATCTTCCTCGGAACTTCTAACGGAATTATTTTGACCAAGTGAAATGCATGGAACAGTGCCACGAATCTGCAGCTTATCTGAAGAACAAATCAAGCTGTATCAGGCCAAATCTGCTAAATCAAAAAAATGTGTTTGCTTCTCAAAAACCTTTAACCTGTCACATATCTGCAGCACCACTGAGTTTGACCTTGTGTATAAAGCCCCAAATCACGTTACCATTACAGGCATCTGCTTGTGAGATTCATGAATCCCAAGTACTATAGACTGTCTCTCTCTCCCTTGTTTGTTTCATCTTAGTGGCCTGGGTGGAAGCAGAATTGGGAACTGCTGATAAAATGATTCCTAAAGTCTTTCTGCACTGCTGCAGACTGAATTTTGTGCTGTTCTTCTGTGACCATCGAATGAGAGGTCATTTGTTGAAGGTGGTGGTGGTTTCAGTTATGAAGGCCTGGGTGAGCAAGTCCTTCTGTGGTTTTGTTTTCAAGGCTTCAGGCTAAAAGGCAGGCCGGGCAACGTGGACACAGCCTTTGTCCTCTGTGCTCAGGGCTACACACCACAGTCGAAGGTAAAGACGCTCAAAGCAGCGTGCATGCAGGGTACCCACCTTCACCAGTGCTGGCCCAGGCTTTGCTGAGGACACGGTGTTGGTGGGGAGGACAGGCGCTGTGGACCGTGTGGGGGGCTGGTCTGCAGTAGGCGTTTTCAAGAATTCAGGAACTGCTGGGGACACTGAAGTAAACTGGTGGAAAAGGCAGAAAGGGGACAAGTCTGTGAAATCAATGACAGTGAAAAAAGAAAAACCAAAATTATAAGGGGATGACCTCATTTTTTTAAAAGTCCACTAGAAAAGAAACAAAAGAAAAATATAGTGTCATGTCTGAGACCCGGATGGTGGAATAACATGCTTTACGGCCGTCGAGCCAATGATTTAGTCTTTGCCCCGATAGCAATGAAAAGCTAAAGCTAAATAAGGCTAGATTGACAAAACTCAGTGTTTTCTCAGAAATATGGCCAGAACTGTCCTTTTTTGGCAGAAAAAAAGTCCAAGACTCCTGTAAAAATGATCAAAACAGTACATGGTACTTGAAAGGTTTTCTTGCCCTATAGGTCACACTAATCTGGGCTAATTCAGATATGATATTTAGTCTATGAATCCCTTCGACCACACCCCAGATCCACCGCCAGGAAGCCTCTGGTAAGAAAGCTTCCACTTCCTGGAGGCCCACTCCACGCATGTGTCCTTCAATGTGCTTTACAGCTTCTGTTCCCATCTCCAAACCTGACCAGCACTCTTGTCAACCATCCCATCGCCCTCCGCCCCTCCTATTTCTTGCAGCAGGAGAAAACCTGAAGAACATATTGATAGGATTGACCTATGCATTGACAGTCCCCTCACACTTAAAGCAAGAAGTGAATTCGTTGCCTAGGCCAAAATAAGCAATTACTGAATCTCAACGTGGGGTCATATATTAATAAAGGAAGCAGCAACAACCCAACACACTATTCCCACTAGCAATCTTCTTTAAGTAGATTTTAAGTATTCACTCACTGGAAAGAGACAGTACTATTGTAATAAATCAGTTAAACGTTGCACTGATTGCTACTTGGACCCAACAGCCTTATCTTAAAGGAAAATGGCTTTATCATTTCCACTTCCCCGAACAACTGTCCAATTCATTATAATAATCAAAATCGGTTCTCTTGTTGAAGCATTTGGGTTTAAAAAATAGCAAACTGTATTTTCCCTCCTTAAAATAAATGACCTGAAAACTCAGAGGGCTATTAGCAGCAAGAAATATGATGCTTGGCACGTACTAGTTACTTAATAAATATTTGTTTAATGGGTGAATGGAAATTCCTGGTGGCGTTACTCACGCTGGGTCACGCCCTCCGGCCCCGCTGAGCCTGGGAGATGTGTGTGGGTGCAGTTGACTGTCCATGCCCATGTCGCCTCTCTCCCTGAGCTTTGTTTTCATTTTTCCACTGATTTCAATTTTAAGTAACTGTTAGTAAGTGTTGATGGTACAAAAGACTTGACTTTTTAAAGATGGCAATTTCATTTTCAAACAGAAATGAAGGAACTCCTCCACGAGTCTTGACACCTATGTTCCAAGGTGACTTCTGTCCCCAAACAGCCCCGAGACAGCCAGCTCCTCAGTGAACCTCCGAGATGTGCAGTGAACGATGACGGCCAGCTGATCCCTGCTTTAAGGGATATGGTTTTATGTTATTTGTTTTCCTTTCACTTTGTACTTTTTTTGGAAACGAGGATACTTATCTCTGGGTCAGTTTTCACGCAGGGGAAGAACATTCCTTGGCTATTAAATAGTTGGCATGTGAAGTAGAACCAGATATTTGAATTCTGAAATATAGATATGTATATATTTCCTTGCAAATAAATTCTACTAACCTGGCAAGCTATTTTTACCAGCCCAGCCCCTGCTGACTGATAATGATAGTAATGATTTATTGGAGAGCAGTCTTAATAATCTGAAAAATAACCCAGGTACGTGAATGTGGTACCAGTTGTAATATCTATGAAAACGTTTGGCCTGTATTTCTAGACTTTGCCTAACTGACTTCAACCTTGATTACTAATACTCCCATCTTATTAGCTTCTTTGGTATTTTAGTGTGACTCTGCTACCCAGAAAACCACAGACTTCAGCATAGTACAAGAATAGCTCAACTGAGATACACTGATTGTTAACTTTACCTAATCTGAAGATAAATTCTGGTTAAAAAGGGACAAGTATCTAAACGCTTCTTTACATTTTGCTGGTCTTTTTTATGTGCCTTAGAAAGGACCGCCCCCTGCCCCCGCCCCAATCTTAGATCATATCTAAATGTTAGAATTCTAGTGGCTAGAATTACCCCCAAAGTCTAAATAGTAATGTTGTTGAAATGATAGTATTCCAAAAAGGACCACAAGAATATCCAAGGCATAGAGGATACTACACTTATTTTGTTCCACAGTAAGTTGAGCAATATGTTAAAATCTTAAAAGAGTCCTTTAAATATGTTTAAATTGACACCAAGATCTAAATTCACCTTATGGACTATCAAAATTTAATCTCAAAATAATCTTTTCTCCAAAGAAACAAAAAAGCTTAAAACTGTGCTTTGTTTCACTGGATCTGATACACTGTTCTCATCATAACTTCGTCTCATGACAACGGTTCTTTGTCATCATAACACCATGAAAGGAAATGTCAGGAAAACGTTATTTACCAGTGGATATTTATGCTTTAAATAAAACTCAAAAGAAAGCACTTCAAATTTTAAAGACTGATCTTTCTCTTATTAGAAATTACTATGGAAAAGTTCTGCTACAAAAGAAAAAAGAGCAAATGTTTAAGCTGATTAGAGTTTTATAATATTTCAGGTATCTGCACTGGCTCCTTCTGAAAAGATGATACATTTGCCAAAGACCAATCATTCTTCTCTGGTAAGTTCCTTTTTTATTAGAATTCCTTTATGCAGTCTAGAGGGATAGAAACTAGCTATTTAAAAACAAAACTGTTTTGTACTATAGATTTCAAATCTACAATAAATGTGTTTTTAATTTAGGATGTAGCAGAGATCTTAATTAAGATGGCAGAATGCAAATTAGAAATTCAAGATGCAGTTATTCTTTAAATATTTCCATATTCCAATCCTCAAATAAAATGAATGAGTTGAATACAAATCAGAAACATATGCTTTGTATATTTAGTGGATGGATATTTTACGTAAAATTCTAGCTTTGTTAAAACATATCACCTAGCATTACCCCTTGTTTCTGTAATATATAGTTATAAGTTTAAGTGTTTCATTTATAGAACAAGTAGCTGAACATTAAAATCTACTGGCACGGACTTCCCTGTGGTTCAGTGGTTAAGACTCTGCACTTCCCATCAACAGAGGAATGGATAAAAAAGATGTAGTACACATATACAATGCAATAGTACTCAGTCATAAAAAAGGAATGAAATAATGCCATTTGCAGCAACATGGATGGACCTAGAGATTGTCATACTGGGTGAAGTAAGACAGAGAAAGACAAATACCATATGATATCACTTAAATGGGGAATCTAAAAAGAAATGATACAAATGAACGTATTTACAAAAGAGAAATGGACTCACAAACTTAGAGAATGAACTTAAGGTTACTGGGGGGGCAAGGGTGAAGGGAAGGGATAGTTAGGGAGTTTGGGATTGACATGTACACACTACTATATTTAAAAAGGATAACCAACAAGGACCTACTGTATAGCACAGGGAACTCTGCTCAATGTTACGTGGCAGCCTGGATAGGAGGGGAGTCTGGGGGAGAATGGATACATGGATACGTATGGCTGAGTCGCTTTGCTATGCACCTGAAACTATCACAACATTGTTTATCAGCTATACTCCAATATAAATTTAAAAGTTAAAAAAAAAAAAAAAAAAGACTGTGCTTCCAATGCAGGGGGTACAGGTTTGATCCCTGGTCAGGGAAGTTCCACATGCCACGCAGCACCACTGGCACAATAGCTAGTGGACTTTTAGTTGGTACTTGAATACCTGATTAGTACTGAGCCTTCATGTATCCCTCATTTAAAAAAATCGATTATTTAAAAAAATTGTGGTAAAATGTACATAACATAAAATTTACCAAACCATTTTAAAGTGTATAACTGTATGTCATTACGTACATCCACGTTGTTCTGCAACCATTACCACTATCCGTCTCCAGAACTTCTTCATCACCCCAAACTGAAACTCTGTGCTCATTAAACAACAATATTCCATTCTCCCCTCCCCGCAGCCCCTGACAACCACCATCTACTCCCTGTATCTATTAATTTAACTACTCTCGGTATCTAATATAAGTGGAATCATACATTTTTCTTTCTGTGACTGGCTTATTTCACTTAGCATAATGTCCTCAAGGTTCATCCATGTTGTAGCTTGTGTCAGAGTTCCCTTCTTTTTAAGGCTGAATAATACTCTGCTGCATGTGAACCACATTTTGTTTATCCATTCATTTGTCAGTGGACACATGGGTTACTTCTACCTTTTACCTATTAAATAATAGCCAAATAGTAAATAATGCTGCTATGAGCATGGGTGTACAAATTGCTGTTCAAGTCCCTGCTTTCAGTTCTTCTGGCCATAAACCCAGAAGTGGAATTGTTGGATCTTATGGTAATTCTATTTTTAACTTTTTGAGGAACTGCCATACCATTTTCCATAGCCGTTTGCACCATTTATTTCACAATTCCACCAACAGTGCACAGGGGTTCCAATTTTTCCAGATCCTTGCTGAGAACTTAATTTCTGTTCTTTT
Organism: Leucopleurus acutus; assembly: GCF_964270905.1. Taxonomy (NCBI): domain Eukaryota; kingdom Metazoa; phylum Chordata; class Mammalia; order Artiodactyla; family Delphinidae; genus Leucopleurus; species Leucopleurus acutus. The sequence goes on from NC_139158.1 coordinate 26,954,735, forward strand.
TGATATTCTAACGGTATGAGGTGATATCTCATTGTGGTTATGATTTGCATTTCTCTAGTGATTAGTGATGTTGAGCATCATTTCATATGCTTGTTGGTCTTTATATATCCTCTTTAAAGAAATGTCTGTTAAAGTCCTTAGCCCATTTTAAAATCAGGTTATTTATAGTTTTTGTTGTTGATTTGTGGGAGTTCTTTATATATTCTGGATATTAGCCCCTTATCAGATACATGATTTGCCAATATTTTCTCCCATTCTGTGGGTTGCTTTTCACTCAGTTGATAGTGTGCTTTGATGCAGTTTTTAATTAATTAATTAATTAATTTTGGCTGTATTGGGTCTTCGTTGCTGGGTGCAGGCTTCCTCTAGCTGCGACAAGTGGGGGCTGCTCTTTGTTGTGGTGCACAGGCTTCTTATTGCAGTGGCTTCTCTTGTTGCGGAGCACGGGCTCTAGGCACGCGGGCTTCAGTAGCTACAGCACACGGGCTCTAGAGCACAGGCTCAATAGTTGTGGCACATGGGCTTAGATGCTCCGCAGCATGTGGGATCTTCCCGGACCAGGGCTCGAACCTGTGTCCCCTGCGTTGGCAGATGGATTCTTAACCACTGTGCCACCAGGGAAGTCCTGCACAGTTTCTGATTTTGATGAAGCCTAATTATCTATTTTTCTTTTGTTTCCTGGTGTCATATCTAAGAGAGCATTGCCAAATCCAATGTCATGAGGATTTCCCCTATGTTTTTTCCCTAAGAGTTTTATAATTCTAACTCTTATGTTTAGGTCTTTGTCCATTTTGAGTTAATCTTCATATATGGTGTTAGGTAAGGATCCAACTTCATTCTTTTGCCTGTGGACATCCAATTTTCTTAACACCATTTGTTGAAAAGACTGTCCTGTTTCTATTGAGTAACCTTGACACTGTGTCTAAAATAATTTGACCATATATGTGAAGATTTATTTCTGGGTTCTTTATTCTATTCCATTGGTCTATATGTCTGTCTTCATGCCAGAACCACACTGTTTTGATTGCTGTAGCTTTGTAGTAAGTTTGAAATCAGGAAGTATGAGACCTCCAACTTTATTCTTTTTCAAGACTGTTTTGACTTATTTGGGGTCTCTTGAGATTCCATATGAATTTTAGAATAAATTTTTCCACTTCTGCAAAAAATTGTCCTTGGGATTTTGATAGGAATTTGTACCGAATCTGTATATTGCTTTTGCGTAGTACTGACATCACCACAATATTGTCTTCTAATCCGTGAGTGTGAGATGTCTTTCCATTTATGTGTCTGGCTGATTTTTTGTAGTGATTCCTTTCTCATTTCCTTTGTGTACATTCTATAGATATTTTCTTTGTTGTTACCATGGAGATTACACATAACATCCTAAAGCTATGACATCTAACTTATATTGACACCAGCTTCAGTTATTTACAAGAACTACTTTACAGTTATGTCTCCCCACTTTATATTATGTCACTGATTACATCATTATATATCATGTAACCATTAACATAGATTTATAATTTTTGTGCATTTGTTACTTAAATCCTGTAGAAAATAAAAAGTGGAGTTATACACCAAAATTACAATAATACCATTCCTTATATTTGTCGATGTATTTACCTTTACCAGAGGACTTTATATTTCTGAATGGCTTTGAGTTATTGTCTAGCATCCTTTCATTTCAACTTAAGGGCTCTCTAGCATTTCTTACAGGGCAGGTCTAATGATAATGAACTCCTTTGATTTTTGTCTGGCTTTGTTGTTTTAATTTCTCCCTCATTTTTGAAGGACAGTTCTGCTGGATATAGAATTCTTGGTTGACAGTTTTTTCTTTCAGCACTTAGATATATCATCACAATATGTCTTCTGGCCTTCAGTGTTTCTGCTGAGAAATCCACTGATATTCTTACTGGGAGATTTCCTCTTATATGCGATAAGTGACTTTCCTTGCTGCTTTCAAGATTCTCTCTGTCTTTGACTTTTGACATTTGATTTTTATGTGTCTCAGTGTGGATCTCTTTGAGTTTATTCTCTTTGGCATTCATTGAGCTTCTTGGATTTGTATATCCATGTCTTGCCCCAAATTTGCAAAACTTTGGGTCATTATTTCTTCAATTCATTTCTCTGCCCCTTTCTCTCTCTTCTCCTCTCGGACTCCCATAATGCCCATACTGATCTGCTTGATGGCATCCCATAAGTCTCTTAGGCTCTGTTCACTTTTCTTCATTCTTTTTGTCCTCAGACTCAATAATTTCAAATGATCTGTCTTCAAGTTTGCTGATATTTTTTGCTGTCTGAGTCTGCTGTTGAAACCCTCTAATGGATTTCTCAATTCAGTTAGTGTATTTTTCAGCTCCATAATAAAAAAAAAACAATAATTTCTGTTGATATTCTCATTTTGTTCATATATTGTTTCCCTGATTTCCTTTAGTTCATTGCTTGTGTTTTCCTTTAGCTTTTTGAGCATATTTAAGACAGTTAAAGTCTTTGTTTAGGAAGTCTGATGTGTGTGTTTCTTCAGGGATAGTTTCTGGAGATTATTTTGTTGCTTCGAATGGGCCGTATTTTCCTGTTTTTTGTATGCCTTTTTGTTTTTTGGTGGTGGTGGGGTGTTGTATCTTTGGTTTAAAATTGGGCATGTGAAGAAACATCCACCTCTCACAATCTTTGCAGACTGTTGTTGAAGACCTTCACTAATTTTATGGGCCTCTGGGCCTTGGGATTAACTCCGGGTGGAGGCTTAAGGTTTTGTCAAGTCTTTTCTGAGCATGTGTCCTGTCTGGGCCTAAGTGCATGGTTTTTTTGCTTGGTTCTGTTTATTAAATTTAAAAATTTCCCCTCATGCATGCCTGCTTTTAAATGTCTTAATTTCCCAGAGTCTCACCCTAGCTTCTTCTCAGGGCCTTAAAGAGTTCTGTTGCATTCTTTGGCCTGCAATCTACTGCCCTCAGGTGTCTGGGTCTGCAGTTCCTCTACAATTTTCACATGATGTGGCTCCTGCCACTACCTTCTACAGCTTCTGCTAGCCTGAGATCCAAACTATGCAATTTCCCCCATCTGAGTTCTGAGTCAAACAAGTCAGACACTAGTCCCTTGGCCAGCCCACAACAGGCCAGAATATTGCAAACAAATTCTGCTCTCCTCCTTCCATCCTGAGGGAGGGAACTGGGTATTGGGCCACTTCCTCTGACTATGCCATGCTGGGAAGGGTGTGGGCAAGGGTGAGTGGAAACACCATGACATTTTCTACATTTTTGAATGTGGCTTTTTCTTGATTGGGTGTTTGGTTGGTGTAGATATCTGACTGGTTTTCAGAGCTCTTATAAATTTATTTTAGTCAGTCTGTAGTTTATTTAATGCTTCTGTGAGAGAATGAGGGCCTGGACCTTCCTATTCTGCTGTATTGTTGATGTGCAGTATCTTATATAGTGAGACACTGTTAAATATGCAAATACATGCACAGAAATCTCAATGTGAGCCTATTTATTTAGTACTTCTAATTTTTAATAGTTCAATTATAACCAATACTACAACTATTAAAATAATTCCACACAGCAGAAGGGCGATTAGTCAGAGTATCACCAACTACTCTAATCATTAATGAATCTGTTACTTTTGGTGGTAACTTCATAACATAAAAATTTCATTAATACTTTAGGATCAACTTTGGAAAACCTAGAGCCAAAGTCCACCTTATTTAATTAAATACAGTCCTCTTTATAAAGTTGTCACATATTATTTATTATATTCTCCAGAATCATGTAGAATGTCTATTACAACCTTTGTGTGACCATGCTGTGATTCACAGTTAGTTAAAGTGACCATTAGGGGCCAGAATGTGGAAGCATAATAAATATTAAAATTACTGTTATTCATTTTTGGTAAGTGAATGATGTTACTTGAGTAGACTATATAGTAGAGAAAAAAATGTTATGCACGTTATTTCTTGGGTAATACAAATACCAGTTGTCACTATGAGTCATAACAGGATGAAACAGGATGATGTTCTGGAAAATAGTCTTAAGAAGAATCTCACACTGTTGGCCTAATAAGAACAAAGTCATTAGTTCAAATCCCCTGCAAGCCAGACAGATGCTTTTTCATGATATCTGCCCCCAGATAATATATATAAAGTAAGTCGTTCAGTGCCTGAACAACACTGAAGTAAGGGTAATGGCCAGCAGATGTTGGCCATTATTTATCATCATCTCAGTTATATTCAATAAAGATTTATTTATTAATAAATAAATAGGAAAGGGCTATTCTGCATAATGCACCATTTTAGGCACTTTTCTGCTGGTCACAGGAGAACTGAGTTAAGAATTGGGATGGAACACAGTTTCACAGTTAATGTTGAAAACCAGCTGAAAAATCTATTAATAGTGGCAGACTCCTCTTGATATATAAGTTATAAAAAGCATAACTGAAGGGGTAATCATAGGAATTACAGTCAATATCTTTGATATCCTATTCAGGCCTTTACTGATAAGTGTTTGTAATAAAAGTCTAATTTTGATTATTTAGTATATATGTACACGGCTTACATATTAGACCTTGCTTATTCTCTTCGTTAGCTTAAACCTAAAATTTCTCTATTGTTTGGCAAAAGGTCATCTACCTGAAAGTTACTTGAAACAATGGTAAAAAATAGTTTGCCAAATTCTCCTAAGCTTGTCTTCCTGAAAATACGCAGAGTAAATGTCCAAGAAGTTGCTTTCAGTACTACTTTGAATTTGAACACAGATCCTGTCAGATCATACTTACAGTTAAACATTTGGGTGTTTATAATAAATGATTAATTGAATGACTTAAGAAATCATTGAGAGAAAAAAAGTCCTCAGATTAAAAGGACCAGTGTCACAGCTTGTGGTACCCATGTGTGGCTTGCTGGTTTTAATTTTCTACAGCTTTCCATTGTTCAAGAGTTGCTTCAGCATAAAAATAAATTGAGCTCCAATATGTGATGTGTGTTTCATTAATATTTTGGCAAATTCCTTTCCAGCTGTACTTTGATCAGAATTGAAAAGACGAGAGGAAAGTCCAAGGAAAAGCAGTTTTAGTCTCTTACAGACCACAAATAATAGATATTTCAAAGAATTTACATTTTGAAGGAAGGTCGTGGTTGTGTATTACACTGTTCACATTGTGAGGTCATTAGCTTTTTAGCACTGGGATTGTAAAACAAGTGCCTGAAAAATCTGTTTCTTGCCCAGATACTATGTGTTAAAATTTTTTTTTTTGGTAGGGAATGTTTCCTTTATTTGAACACTTTCCTGTAGGACTTAAACTTCTGGTATCTATCCGTGTGTTTTGAAAAAGAATTAAGGAGACTATATGTCATAAGACATTTTGGAATACAGCAAGGCATATGGAAATCTTGAGCCTAATTTTCTCCCAACTAATTATCTTTAAGTATAACTTTTAAAGAACCTAGAAGAAATTCCCTGAATTGGTCTTGAACATTACAGTAAGCCAAGTAGGAAAATAATTGAACAGGAAAATTAGAAAAATGTGTTTAAGCCATAGGATTAAATGCACAGCATAAAATGATGATGAATAACCATATGAAAAAACTTGGTTCAGGTAAACAAGCAGCAAAGTGAAATTTATGTCAGAGCCACTCAAAAGTGTGGTCTGTGGACCTTTGTTACCTGCCAGTGACAAGGACAGGAAGTCTTAGGAAATTTGATGTCATCCCACTACTTTTATTTTAAAGAGGATTAGTCCACAATGCATTGGAAATTAAACTATATAAAAAAACAAACATATTGGGACTTCCCTGGTAGCACAGTGGTTATGAATCTGCCTGCCAGTGCAGGGGACATGAGTTCGATCCCTGGTCCGGGAATATCCCAGAGGCCGCAGAGCAACTCAGCCCGTGCGCCACAACTACTGAGCCTGTGCTCTACAGCCCGCGAGCCACCAACTACTGAGCCTGTGCCCCACAACTACTGAAGCCCTTGTGCCTAGAGCCCATGCTCCGCAACAAGAGAAGCCACCGCAATGAAGAGTAGACCCTGCTCAACGCAACTAGAGAAAGACTGCATGCAGCCACAAAGACCCAACGCAGCCAAATATAAATAAAATAAATTAAAAAAAAAAAGAAAATGATTTAAGAATATGATTAACATACAGCCAAGTTCACGATATGTTGAGAATACAGTTTAGTAGTGTTTACAGCAGAATTTCAAATTGTAAAAATAAAAAATAAAAGGAATATACGTATACTTAGGAAAGTTTGTAAGAGGAGTTACAGGTGATTTAAACAAAACAAAACAAAACAAACATATTATTCCTTCACTACAGGCAGTTTGAGGAACACTGGTCTACAGTAACTAAATTCACCATCAAACTCGTATACTGAGTTTCCATTTTAAAGATTAAAAACTAAGAATATCAAAGAACACCCAAAACACAAGATGTTTATGTTGCTCTTTTAAAATGAGGGGCTGTCCCTTCCCTCTGTAAACTTGATGTCCAATGAGAAGGAATCTTTTCAGGTACTTTCCCTTAAACTAGAAAATGTGAAAGTAATTATATTTAGGGAGATAAATATATTTTACATATATATCAAATGAGGTGCCTGGACAAACACTAGATAACAGTGAATATAATTAAAGTATAAAATTTGCCAAAACAGGGCTTCCCGGGTGGCGCAGTGGTTGAGAGTCTGCCTGCCGATGCAGGGGACGCGGGTTTGTGCCCCGGTCCAGGAAGATCCCACATGCCGCAGAGCGGCTGGGCCCATGAGCCGTGGCCGCTGAGCCTGCGCGTCCGGAGCCTGTGCTCCGCAACGGGAGACCACAACAGTGAGAGGCCTGTGTACACCCCCCCCCCACACACACACACAATTTGCCAAAACAAAACCTAATTATCACTTCTAGACACAAAAATCCCAAAGACTTTATAGGCATCATAAAGTTGGCCTCTGCAGTTGATTAAGAAAACAGAAACAGGGCTTCCCTGGTGGCGCAGTGGTTGAGAGTCCGCCTGCCGATGCAGAGGACACAGGTTCGTGCCCTGGTCCGGGAAGATCCCACATGCCGCGGAGCGGCTAGGCCCGTGAGCCATGACCACTGAGGCTGCTCATCCGGAGCCTGTGCTCCGCAACGGAAGAGGCCACAGCAGTGAGAGGCCCGCATACCGCAAAAAAGAAAAGAAAACAGAAACAAAACAAATAACATACTTGCGATCTGACATCAATATAGCACAGTTAACATGGAGATGCTTTTTTAATTGCACAAATATAAGTATAATATTAAGAATCTTTGTCAGAGTCCTTACTTATAAATACTAAAACACAATCAAAAGGAATTTTATAAAGGACACAATTTAAGAAGGTTTCAAGATATACGGTGCAGGAAATGTGTAATGGGTAAAGGTGCAGTAATCCAGCCCTGATTCTAGGTTCTTTTACTTGAACGTGTAAGTAGGGAGCGCACCATTCTCTAAAGTGGGTCTTTTCCCAAAGGCACTATTGACAGATAAAAAGCAGACTATTAATGGTCTCTGTGTAACAGGCAGAACTGGCATTGCAGCAACACTAAAGAGTGTTATAAAAACTAATGTTTAAGTTCATGAATGACCTGAGGCTTAGTGTGTGCTGCACTGGCAATAAATAGGCTGTATTTATTCTTCAAGAAACACTGCTATTCCTTTTTTCCTTCAAGGAATTCTGGAATGTCACCCACTGGGTGGGACAGCCTCCGGTTAAAGTTTCTCACTTATAAACTTAGCTGGAGACCAAGTTTCAAGACCAAAGCTAAGAACGTAATAGTACAAGCAATGCAGGGAAAAGGAGAATGATAGTCTCTTACACAGGTGGAACTGTCATGAAGTCATTACCAGGTAGATGGCTGAGGTGACAAAAATTCTCTATTACTAAAAAGCTAAGGCCATGCTAAGATGTCCTGACCTACTCAGACAGAAACAGAACAAACAACCCAACTGGATAAGTAGAACTGTTTTCTAATGGTATGTACTTACATATTTGACATTCTTTTTAGCACCCCCCCCCCTTTTTTTTTTTTTGCGGTATGCGGGCCTCTCACTGCTGTGGCCTCTCCCGTTGCGGAGCACAGGCTCCGGACGCGCAGGCTCAGCGACCATGGCCCACGGGCCTAGCCGCTCCACGGCATGTGGGATCTCCCCGGACCAGGGCACGAACCCGTGTCCCCTGCATCGGCAGGCGGACTCTCAACCACTGCGCCACCAGGGAAGCCCTAGCCCTATTTTTAAAGCTCAAAACCAGGGTGCAGCAAATATGGTGAGAACAGTAGGGGCTGGTCTCCCTTCTCTCTGTTCCTGCCTGCTTAGACCTCAAACCATGGGCTGGTCGCTGACCCTCATCCTTCCTCCAGGCCAGGTTCCAGCGAAGCTGAGGGGCCAGTCACACTTGCCCTGTAAACTCTGACAGCAGAATATGAAGTGTAGCTACCCACACTACCTCTTGTGACTCCAAGAGAGAGAGGCTCTACTCGCAAATGAGAGAACAAAAACACTGCTTCTACAAGCTGGCGTCAGCACTCATGGTGCTGAATGCAATTCAACATTTATTGAGCACTCTTTCTGTACCAGGCCCTGTGCTAGGTTAAAGATAACTCCCCCTCCCCCGCCCCCCTATTTCAGATCATGGTGATAAGTGCAATGAAGAAGATAATGCTGAAAGACACAGTCCCCAACAATTAGATATTCATGAATGAGAAGAAATGCCATAAGAAAATGTGCAAACATTTTTAATCCCCAAACTTCCATATTTCTCTGAACCCAGGCCTCCCCCCGTGAAAGGGTTAATAAGGCAGATAATTGCTAAATTCCTTTCCAATTCAAAAATTCTATGATGCTGGGCTTTAACAAGAACATTTTCTACTGAACTTGACCAATCCCGTTAAGTAGTTCAGTAGTTTTGGCTTTAATATAACTAAATACTATTAAAATTTCAGTAAGGTAGAAACACCATAAAGAGAGAGAAAAAACAACAGATTATGTGCAGCACAGAGTTCTTATAAAACCAAAAGAAACACTAACACTCACTGAAAAATAAGAAATGTAAATTTCCAATGCAATTATCAAAAAATATTACATCTTTTGCATGCACTAGATTCTAAGTTTCTGACACATAATAGGTGCTTGATAAATATTTGTTGAACAAATGAATTCAATCTAACCAAAGTCAAGGGGCCAATTAAAACATTCAAATCTCCAGTGTGCAAGGTTTAAAGTAATGATATTACCTACTTGTGATAAAGACATAGTGATAGTGGAATAAAGACTGTATTACTTTCCTGGAAGGCAGTTGAGTGCCTACCTTCTGCTTAACAAAAGATTGAAATCCATTTCATTATCTAGTAATTATTCAAAGAAATACTAGACAAATGCCCAACAATGTATGTATTAAAAAACCAGCATGTAGCAAGAATGTGAGAATACAACAGGGGCACTTGTGTGTTTAAGAATGAAGAACAGGAAACAACTCTAGGTAACCAATAACAGGTAACTGGTTAAAAGAGATACAGTGTATCGGTTCAATTAAATACTGAGGTATAAAAGCAAGGAACACATACAGTTACCATATGACACAGCAATTCCACTCCAAGGTATATACCCAAGAGAAGTGAAAACATATGTCCACATAAAAACATGTACACAAGTGTTCATAGCACCATTATTCATAATAGCAAATGTTCACTAGCTGATGAATAAACAAAATATGGTATATCAACACAATGGAATATTACTCAGCCATAAAAAGGGATGTACTGACACATGCTACAACATGGATGAACCTTAAAAGAATTACACTAAGTGAAAGAAGCCAGTCACGAAAGGCCAGATATTGTATGATTCCATTTATATAAAATATCCAGAATAGGTAAATCCAGAGACAGAAAGTGGACTCCTGGTTGCTTAGGGCTGAGTGGAGGAGCTAACAAGGAGTGACTGCTGAGGGGTATGGCCTTCTTTTGGGGAAGATGAAAGTGTTCTGGAATCAGATAACGGTGAGAGTTGCACAAGTCTGTGAATATACTAGTAAGCAATGAATTATACACTTTAAAAGGGTGAATTTTCCCAGTGCCATTTTTTTTTTTTACAGAAATAGAAAAATCCATCTTAACATTAATACGGAATCTCAAGGGACCCCAAGTAGCCAAAACAGTCTTGAAAAAGAAGAACAAAAGTTGGAGATCTCACACTTCCTGATTTCAAAATTTACTATGAAGCTACAGTAATCAAAACAGTGTGGTACTGACATAAAGACAGAGATATACGCCAATGCAATAGAATAGAAAGCCCATAAATAAATTCCTTTGTACATGATCAGATGATCTTTGACAAGAGTGCCAAGACCATTCAGTGGGGGAAAGGACAGTCTTTTCAACAAATGGTGTTGGGAAAACTGGATATACACATGCAAAAGAATGAAGTTGGATCTTTAGCTTATACCATATTACAAAAATTAAAACCAATTAAAGACCTAAATATAAAACCCCAATCCATGAAAATCCTAGAAGAAAACAGGATCCAATCAATCCAAAACAAGCCAATTCATGACATCAGATTTGGCAATGATTTCTTAGTGTGACACCAAAAGCACAGGCAACAAAACCAAAAATACACAAGTGGGAGTAGATCAAACTTAAAAACTTCTGTTCATTAAAGGTTGCTATCAACAGAGTGAAAAGGTGACACATGGAATGGGAGAAAGTATTTGAAAATTATATATCTGATAAGGGGTTAGTTAATATCTAGAACATATAAAGAACTCCTACAACTCAACAGAAAAACAAATGACCTGATTTTAAAGAGGGCAAAAGATCTGAATAGACATTTCTCCAAAGATGATATACAAATGGCCAACAAGCACATGAAAAGATGCTCAACATCACTAATGATTACAGAAATGCAAATCAAAACCACAGGTAAACATACTCAATGTCTTGTAATACTACAATGGAAAAGAATCTGAAAAAAAATATTTAAGTATATATACACACATATATATTTATATGTATAACTGAATCATTTTGCTGTGCACTTGAAACTAACATAACATTGTAAATTAACTATACTTCAATTAAAAAAAAACATAGTGAGATCACTTTGCACCACTAGAATAGCTACTATCAAAAGAAAAGAAATTAACAAGTTTTGGTGAAGATGTGGAGAAATAGGAACACTTGTGCGCTGTTGCTGGGAATGTGAAATGCTGCAGTCAGTACGGAGGTTCCTTAAAAATTAAAAATAGAACTACCATATGATCCAACATCCTATTTCTGGATATATGCCCCAAAGCACTAAAAGCAGGGTCTTGAAGAGATATTTCCACATTCACGTACTCATCATTATTCACAATAGCCAAGAGATGGAAGCAACCCAATGTCCACTGATGAATGGATAAATAAAATGTGGAATATCCATAAAATGGAATATTATTCAGTCTTAAAACTGAAAGAAACCCTGTCACATGCTACAACATGAATGAACCTTGAGGACACTGTTAAATGATATAAGCCAGTCACAAAGACAAGTACTGTATGATTCCATTTATATGAGATATTCAAAGTAGTCAAATTCATCGAGACAGAAATAGAATGGTGGTTAGCAGGCCTGGGGGAATGGGGAGTTGTTGTTTAATGGGTTTAAGTTTCAGTTTTGTAAGACAAAAAAGTTCCGGAGATCTGTTGCACAACAATGTGAATATGTGTACCACTACAGAACTGTACACATAAAGTAGTTAAGATGGTTAGAAAAAGGATGGATTTTATGATATGTGAGTTACAGCTCAAAAAAAAGTTGTATGAAAAAATTTTAAAGTGAGTTATAAATATGAAAAAATTTTAAAGTGAGTTATAAAACTGTAAAATAAAAATATGTATATAGAACAGAAATAATGTAAGAATCTACTGAAAATGTCAGTGGTTGGATTACACATGACAAACCTATATTCTTCTTCACTCTCAGACTTCTCCTCTGGTGAAAACATATTACGTTGATATGTAAAAAACAAGGCACTTTCTCTGTTGAGGGGTAGAAACAAGAAAGGTGATACCTGGGCTGGAGTGTTTGCAGTCACAGGAGATGGCGATTCACTAACTTTTGGCTCACTTGGGGACGCGGCCGACCCCTGCGACTCCTGGCTGGCTGGCTGGTCTGGAGACAAAGCATCACTGCTGTCTTCGTCAAATGAGAAATCGCCCTGAGTTTGGGGATAGTCCTCCTTCCCAACACCTAAAGAAAGAAATGATTTTTAATTTATCTTGGCCTTGGAATACCAAGGTTAAAATGAAAAAGGAGAAATATTATTCATTATAAGGACTTAAGAAGCTGGTTAAAAACAAAATTGAACATAATGTACTTCCCCATGGAAGAACACACCACTATCTAAGATGAATACTTGGGGAAAAATACCCAACCTGAATCAGATCAAGTCTTTGGATCCAAATACTAGTTATAGGAAGTACAGGAGACAAGAAAGTTTTTAATGACACCTAGGGATGCAAATGCGTTCAGAAAAATCTAGTAATGTGGAAATGCTAGAGGATAAAAGCCTGTTCATCAACAAATAAAAAGTAAGGAAAGAAAGGAGGAGGAAGACCCACCCAGGAGATTGACTTAAGAGATACATCAGCTAAAGGCAATGTGTGGACCTTGTTTGGATCCAACCTGGATCCAACATTTGGAATCCAACTGTTAAAAAACATTATAAGGCAAAATGGGGCTCTGACTGGGTATCTGTTGATAAGTCCCACTTCACAGAGCAGCCCTGCTGTACTGACATCTTACCTTTTGGGGCCCATTTCTTCGGAATTGAATGGAATCATAGTGAATTGTACTACTTAGAATTACTGACTACAGACTACCTAAGATTTAAATTCATACTAATGCAAAATATGAAGTCCCCATGATTAATGGAAACTATAATAGTTTTTTAAGTAGGATATTAACTTTTCAAAATTGCTTGCTGAAAAAGTGGCATTATTCTGGAAAACAATTTTTTTCTGCTGAAGTTTATGCCAGAAAAAAATGGTAAACATTAGTAACTAAGTATGGTAAGACTGGGATAAAACGGGCAGATTCTACCATTCTTAATGAATACATCTATACGCATCTGCTATTCACCTTGCTGAACTAAGACTGAACAAACTATTTTTACCTTTCCTAGAAGTAAACTGAACTAAAATAATGAAAAATCTGTAAAAATCTTAAAACAACAGAAACTAAACATAATACAATAAGTTTAACTTAGAAAACATGGTAACAAAATCAGAACTTAAAGACTTAAACATTGTAAAGCAACTATACCCTAACTAAAAAAAAAAAAAGACAGACTTAAACCTCAGATGTAACAAGAGGAATCTCTGTGGTAAGAGATGCTTGTCTTGTAATACATAATATAATAACACTAACAGTAATAATGGGAATCAGTGCAAATGTTAATCAATTTCTAATTTACCCAGAAAACAATAGTCATGATTAGTGCTGGCTTTTTAAATTAAAATTTTCTTATTTAAAACTGATTTTTCTTATTTAAAACTTCCAAGTTTCTTTTTCTCCCAGAAAACAGTAAAATTTTAGAGTCTTGCCTATAATTGCTTCCTTAACACTGGAGTCTACAGGAAGGATGTTTTTCTCTACCAGCTCCATAGGACCAGGTCTTTGAGCAATCTTTTCATTCAGATCATCAGCTAGTCGAGCTCTTTTCAACTTCATCTGAGTAGCCTGCAGGGATGGCTCTGCAAATGTTTCTAAAACAGGAAACACAGTTTTAACCATTACTTGAATTACTATTTCTATTCCATAATGTTATTTCAGGCCAACTAATTTAAACTGGTATAAACAGACTTACGTGTTCCTAACATATTTATGGAGAGACAATGACTGTTTAAGAATGCTCCTGTATACAATTTACATTTTTAGTCCTAGATAGCTTTATACCGTCTATACAGTATGGATATCCTCAGACTCAAATTAATGTGAACTCAAGCCAAAAATGGGGTCCTGCTATTGCTCATTTATGGTAGGAGAGTCGAATTCATATTTATTAGGCATTGGGGATACAGAGGATGAACAAGAGAGATGTGGTTCATGGCTCAAGAAGTTCGCAGTTTTAGATTTGGCTTCATTGGAAAGTCAATTCGTAGAAGGGGAGAAACTGTTATCTCAGGATATAAGCTTCTCTGCAGGAGTCAGTGGGAAGAGCTACAAATCACATCCTTCGATCAATCCACGTGCGTCTCAGAGTGCTTCATCATAATTAAGAATTTGGGTTTATTCTGAATACATAACCTTGGGACATTCAATTACATAGTAATTAATAGTCATATAGAAGCATCAACTCATCTACCCACATATGCATAAAGTTGTATAACAGGTGTGATACTATATCATAACTCATTCATTTGCATAATTCTGTCAATTACTTGTGTTTCTGGTAACTCTCATTATTTTATTACATTGTTCTAAATAATGTTTATGATTGATTAAAGATAATGATGAGGGGTTAACCCAATACTGAGCTGAAAGTCGCTTGCCCCTTAAATTATTCAGTATAAGGTCTTTTAATGAAATTCCCTGTAAGTAACGTCAGGATTATCTGATGTTCTTCATTCTGTAGGTTAGATGGCCTGGCTGAGGCCCAAAGAGCACTGAGACCCCAGGGGCCAATAAACTACCCTCCAGCACAGCGGATCACTTGTCTTTCTACTGGTTAAGTTATGTGCTTACCAAGAATCAATCTTGATTGTCTACAAAATAGCTCATCACTATTGTGACTGCTATTGTCAATACATAATTTAACCAGATGTTATGGGGAAATCATAAACTTCAAAAATAAAATGATTATTTCTTGGAAACCTGAGTTAAATGCTTTGGAATGACTTGATAAAGGTAAGTCATTAAAAAAAAATCACTGTCGCATTACTTAGGGCAACTAACAATGGTAAAAGATTTGGGGAAAAATGATAAAATCTAGGATTTTTAAACTCAGATTGCTTTTCAAGTGCCTCTGAGTTTTGTTCCACCATGAATGGAAATTGTAGATGATGTACAATGGCTATGCTTTATACAAGAAAGATGTGAGCTCCATTCGTTAAAGCCTTCCCTGCACGTGAAGGTCCTACCCTAAGTTGGAATACTGGCAAATAAATTCATGTTTCTATAAGTTAAAATAACACGTATGCCCATCTCGTTTTTATAATTTTCCTGTATAAACAACTCTGGCCCCAATCTTATTAGACAGAACCCTTCTAGCCACACAGGAAGATGATAGGTGGGGGGAAGTAGATCGTGCAAACCACTTAGGTTGATGTTTAAAAGCTTTTGTTAAGATCTAGGCAGGAGAGTCTTCTGCCTTTTCCTCTCTTCCACTGACATTATCCAAGTGATATCAGGAATGTTTGGGAAGAAAATATTCCAAAAGTAAATAATTAGAGGCTGGCATTCTGGTATGCTTCTGTTCCTGGTCTGATTGCTTCATCATCTCCATGAGGCCGAGGCTGGCTTTCGGCTGCTGAACTTCAGGAAATAATTTAGACTTTTGCCTGCCAAACATCCAATTCAATCAAAATTGGGATAATGTTATAATAAGTTGGGGGTGGTTTTAAGGTATTTTTGAAATTATAGATGTGACATTCTTTCTTACTTCAAAAGACTCTACTTTAGAAGAGATGTCCTAAAAACATCACTTATGGTTCATTCATATACATAGTTAGGTTTTTAAATGCTGAGTAGTCTCTTTTTGGAAAAAGCAGATATGATTCCTTTTGATAGTTAAATGTATTTGCCTTAGTTTTAATTATATTAATAAAGCCTGTTACAGTTAGAAGGCAAGTTGAAACAGACAGCATCATTCCTACAAAAATGTTCCTTATAGGTCAAGATATTTTGAGGCACAGAAGGAGCCATTTACCAAGTTACTTACCAGCAAATTTGCTTCTCTGAAGATTCACTTATCCCTGACAGCTGGTAGCTGCTCCTACCCTACCACTGGAGTTCTGGAAAAGCTTTTTTAGTCCAGCAGACTTCTGAGACGTTCACAACCCAGAGTAGAGACAGGAACAGACCTCTCACCTCCCATCCCAGACATGAAGATGGTTACATAATCATAGATTATTTGGATTAGAAGAGACACTACTTGGGGTTATAGAGGCCAACTTGATAGTTGGAACTTCTTTACAACATCCTTAATGTGGTTTCAGCCTGTGTTTATTCCCTATCACAGCAGCCTGTTTATTCCCTATAGAGCACTTTTCACAATCTGTAATTTATTTGTTTTGCCTATGTATTATCTGTCTGTGCCACTAGAATGTAAGCTCCATGAAGGTGGGCATCCATCTGGCTCACTTGGGTCTCTGGTGTCTAGCTTGCGGGCCAGTGTACTAACAGCTCTAATAATGGCAACCGTATCACTTCTTGAAGATTTTATTTTGGACATATCTGACTGACCTTTATGCTGAGCTATAATCTAATACTCTGTCATATCAACCTAATTCTAATACTAACTCTACCATTAGGCCAGAGAACACAAATCTAATCTTCCTCCTATCTAATAACTGTCTCTAAATGTTTGAGAAGTTTCTGTTTCTGCTCAGGGTTTAACACTCTCAAGACTATCACAGGGTCAAAGCTCCTTAGTCCACAAATTAGTCAGTAAAGCAAAACAATGAAAGAAAATGTAACTCAGGAATTTAATGGTGGAGATACCAGATTTCGAGAATGCTCTGTTTTTAGAGAGAAAAACATCACGGCCTGAGCCACATGTCTCACCAAAGATGGAGTGGAACTGCCCTTACTAGCTTCCTAAGAGATGAGACTCAGTCATCGAGAAAATCTGGTGGGTCAGGTGGAGCTAGTTTGTGATAATGGTCAGATCGAGCTGGATTGTTGTGGGTTAAGTAGCAACAAAGAGAAAATGTCAGGTATGGGCCTTGCCCCAGGTAGACCTAACAGGGTCCAAGTCGTTGAAAATCTACGGTTAGACTTGTGGCTGTCATACCCCTTATGACTTAATGAGCAGGCGCACATCCCTCACTGATGAAGAAATCCTCTGGACCGAAAATGTTTTTCCAGAACAGTATGGTAGAGATACCTATAGCACCCCCAGCTGGCGGGCAAGAGTCAGTCCATCAATTGGCTATTTGGAGAATCAAACCTTCCCCATGTATCTAACATAACATTTTTAGCTTTGGGTCTTCATGTTGCTATCCAGTTTGGAGGATGTCAGCCTGTGGGGTAAAAAGTTATTAAAATGGGAATAAACAGAAATGGTGGAATTCTCACTTCTTTTCTTGAGAAAATGTAGCAAAAGCAGCAGAAATAGAATTTTTACCTTCTAAAATGTGCATCCTGACAAGTTCAGAACGATCTGGTCGGCTCCGAATCTTGTGCTTCAAAAAGTTTTCGGTCTTTAAAAAAGAGAGAGAGAGAAAAATTCTTATCATAAATTGTTTATGATTTATTGTAGTTTTACATTTTTTTCTCAAGGTACTCTATTTAAATAAATTGTATACTCTTTTGATCATGATTTTGAGAGGAAGAGTAGAAATTAGTACTTTGAAAAACTATTATCCAATACATGATTTAAATTGCAGCCTTCAAAGTTGTACAGGGATTTGAAGTGTATGCTGGTATAAAGTAAGCACTTTATAAACTTTTATTTTAAAACTTGGAAAAGGCAAAGGCTCATAATTTTGTAGATGACTTTTGAACAGAGGATTTGAACATTTAAATATCTAAAATCAATAAAATCTACACTTCAGGTCAAGTAAAAATCCATCTAAGATAACACATTTCCTAAAAATCCTAATGTATTTTCTGTGATGAATTCCTATCTTTAATCATACTTTCTTATTCAGAACTGTACTCAATTCTAAACAATAAGGCTTTAAAATGGGTTTTGTATTTTCTAAGACTCTGAGAGATCATTATTGCATCCTGGGAAAATTCTTAAGGAATTTTTGGAACATGCTTATTTTCATATTGCATGATAGAAGTTTCCTCTAAAACGAAAAGAATAATGGCACTTTTAAAGAAAAATAATAAACACCAATTTAGTGTGCAACTATGATGGAGTCATTTCAAAGAATAAAACAGAGCTGAATATGGCAATATTCCTCATTCAGCCAAATTCTCCCACCCTTGGTCAAATGTACTGCTAACATAGACCCAGGAGGGAAATGAAGGAAGGATCCAGTGTCAGTACATCACTTGGGCTATCTGTCTGCAGAGGTAACAAATGGCAGAATTACTCCATCATTATTCTAAAAACTGTTGTTATGCTCCAAAAGTAAGAAAAAAAGTGTGATTTGTCCTTTATGTACAACACTAGTTTACTAGTTTTAAAAGAACAAAATTTGAATGTCCTGTATTTTCTATAAACCTCCAAGATAAAACTACGCCAGGATATATTACTCTATATGCCATGTTATCCTGAAAATACACTACATTTTCTCTATTGTTATACGTAGGAGTAAGACTGTTACTTGTCCACAGGTACTTTAATACAAAAGAGAGAAGCAGAATATTTTAAACTGAAATTCCTTACTCTGGCTCGTTCCAAGCTTTTTATCTGCTCGTGGAATGCCGCTGGGCTCTTCAGGGCTGTGAGAAAAAGAAATCATTTCCATGGTATAAATAGAGGAGTTAATACTTCAGTCAAATGTTACAGCGTATCATGGTGATGTTTTCTCTTAATCTCATTAGTGTGCCTCTACAGTTCCATTTATTTCCTAGCTCCTTTAGGAGATCTGCAAAATTGAAACCTTAAATGTTTCAGAATTAAAATTATGTGTTTTACAAATAAAACAAGTTAACATTCACAACAGAGTTGTATACATAATGGCAATGCATATATCAGGTCAGACTAGTTCCAGCCCATAGTTGGGGCAAATTACCATTACCAAGGGAACTGTTTGATGGTTCCTTAACAGGTCTTTGCTCTTATGGCCCTACAAGTTACTGGGAAAAGCCCACATGTCCTCAGGGCATTTAACGTTGGAGTGATCTAGCCTTGAACTTGAGGACACTCTGCAGTTCATGTCTAAGAGAGCAGAGTTACCACCTACTGAGAACCCACAACACACTTAGCCCCGTGCTCTGTGGCCCATCACAATTATATTGCTGCTCATCATCACAACAGCCTTGTGACATAGGTATTAGCCCCAGCACAGATGAAAGGCTCAAAGAGGTTAAATGAATTCTTGAAGTTATACAGCTAGATGGTGGTCAAAGCGGGATTTACATCTAGAATTCTGAATTTGGCAGGTTCATGCTCTTTCTACCATACCACAATGCAACTCACTCTAAAGACACAGTGATTCCTTAATATGTTAACTTCTAGTACATTATTCCAAAGTCCCAGAGAGAGAGAGAGAGAGGCAGTGTTTATTAAAACATCACATACTACAGAATTTCTATCAATTATCTTTGCAAAATCTTCTGTGTGTATGTCCACTGCTGTCTGATTACACTCTGCACTTATCACTATGGGCAGTCAGAGAATGTGGATGGAATGCAGGACTAGGCTTAACCTGGGCTATCACCTCCCAATATTGGCCAATCAGCTCTTGGTAACATTCTTTTCAATTCTGGTACTTAAACCATTGCAAAGACTCACAGAAGCCCAGCCAAACAGGTTTGGCCAGGGACCAGCTCCTAAAAGCAGACTACAGCTGGCTTCACAGTGGTATTTAAAGCACTGCACTTTGATCCTGTTTGATTGACTCATATCAGGAATGCAGTGGTGGAGAAATCTGGCAGATTATCAAACCAGCTTCTGATAACTGGTTTTATCACAATGCTAGATTTAAAATATGTAGATACTCAATTAATAGTAGTTCAGAAAAAAAAGTGTTCACAGGGAAAAACATCTCCTTATCACAGAGAAAAATCGTTCCTTATCACAAACCAAAAAAAGGCAATAGCAGTGACTGTGAAGACTGGGAAGCATAAGTACATGTTGTAATTTCTTTCTAGTTTTTTAAGCCAAATAAGTTACTTCTTAGAAAAATCAATTTTTAGACAAAAATCCCCAAATAATGCTAACAGCCTATACAAAACCACCACTCTTCTCCTCTAAAATATAAAATCACCTCCAAATTTGGTGATTAAAGGTAAAGAAGACAACTTGGACAAATATTCTAAAATTAATAGACTCTCAAAAATGAAGGAATGAAGCCTAGAGCTACTTGGGAAAATATCTGTACTTGGGCAAGAAAGATTTTATTAATTATAAATAGAATGCTTATTAGTCCTGTAATTGAGATACATAATTATATAGACTATACTATAGCATCAAAGATAATTAATTTGAATTAAAGTAGAACCAGGTTTTGAATTAACTTATCATGTTACTTTTGCCAGTATCATTGGATTCATTATCTAGTGATTAGTTCAGTTATTTTAAAGCTAAAAGTAATGCTGAAGTTTGAAGTAAGAACTGATGTTAGCCTAATTACAGAGCTTTAAAGGTATTCTTTGATAATATAAAATTTGTGTCTATCTTTTAAGTTGCATCTGGTTTCCAAAATGTATTTTAAATGATTGTTAGGTTAGCAATGCTGATGCCTGGTTTTTCCTTATAAATTGTATGTGGATTAAATGGATACCACTGAAAGTAGAGTGTGGAACAGCTTCTTCTTAGACATGCCCATTTTGTTACATCACATTAGAAATGACAGTGACACTTCAGTCTTACGTGGCATGATGCCCTGGTCCACTAGTTGTTCTCTCGTCCTCCTTTGTTGCAGCCTCAGCTGGAGCACTGTGAAAAGGAAATAATCACCATTGGAGTTAACAGGCAAACTGTAGGGTCCAACTTACAAAGTTCCAGAGGAGATACAATTAAGCTTACTTAAAAAGCTTATATTTCATAATTGAATAAGGATACTACCTGGTACCATTCAACCTGTCCAAAAAAAAAAAAAATCAGTTTGTGATTTCTGCCTTTTGGGTGAACTCTGAAGTTCTCTCAGCTTATCTTTTGTTTAGTCAGTTAATAATCTTAAGTTGATGATTAAAGCTAAGTCTTTGTTGTTTAAATACAATCACATCGTACTCAGCAAATAAACAAAAATAGTCGGCTTATATATTCTTATTAATAAAAAACAGAAATGTGAGATACCTTGACATTCCTTAGTTTTTTTAAAAAAACAAGTTAATAGCAAAAATGTATTTTAAGGAAAGATTAATGTATTTGGAGGAACTCACTCCATCTGGAAAATTTTTTTTGTTTGTTTTTTGCGGCACGCAGGCCTCCCACTGCTGTGGCCTCTCGCGTTGCGGAGCAGAGGCTCCGGACGCGCAGGCTCAGCGGCCATGGCTCACGGGCCCAGCCGCTCCGCGGCATGTGGGATCTTCCCGGACCGGGGCACGAACCCGCGTCCCCTGCATCGGCAGGCGGACTTTCAACCACTGCGCCACCAGGGAAGCCCCTGGAACAAATTTTAAATAGCTTTAATGAAGGCCAACTTCATAATAAAAATTAGACCTATGAGATATTACTAATTACGCAAAGGAAAATTTCTGAATTAAGACTTTGAAGTTTAATAATCTTTGCAAAACATAACACTGCATCTCACTCCAGAAGTTCTAAGAAAGCCACAAATCAATTGGTACCTAATTATTTTAATTAAAAGAGTAAATAAATCATTAAACTTGTAGAAAACAAGGTATACATCACAAAATGTGGAAATCCCGCTTGCCAAATTTAATAAAATATATTTTTTCCTCTAGATTTCTCAAGCAGATTCCTTTCATAGCATCTCTATGTTTTTGTCTGGAAAGTGAGCTGATTTCAAAAAAGAGTAATATATGAAGTAACTTCGAAAAATATTTTCCTTGGTTTGCCTTACGTTCAATTTTAAGTTTCCATTTTTAATTTTTCTTTCAAACCATGGATGAAAACCAAGGTTAGGATTATTAAGGGTCCGCCTAAGGGTTGTCAATATGAAAAAAAAATTAGCTATGTGTATTTCTTAAATGGTAGGGAAGGAAGACAATTTTTTAGCAAGGGCGTGATGAGGCTGGCTTGGACCAGGCTCAAATGCAAGGCACATAACGGCTCCTACTTGCAATTAACCCCAAGACCTGAAGATGCAGGGCCTGTGGCCCTCATATCCTTTGCTTTTTGCTTGCCCTTGTGCTGACTGCAGAGCAGAGCCCAATCTTAGATATATTTTAAATATATTTTCATGTTCATTGCCTGATATGAATGTTATCCTTTACTTAATACTGAAAAAAAATTTTATATGCTTCTTTTGGGGGCCACAAAGCTTCACTGACATCCCATTTAGAACTGAAGCAATTGACATAAGATTCTATTACACACAGCAAAAGAAAAACTTAGAGTCAAAAAAATATATGCACGTTTCTCACATTAAAATGTTTTGTGGTTCTCTGAATCAATTATGCTCTAACACAAAGATCTTTTCCCTGATAACTTATAGTTTATTGAGAATAGTATGTTCCCACTGTACTTTACTAGGAACAAAAATAATCAAGGAGATGACCTGCGGATCTGATAGCACCCAAATGCCTGCATACTCCGACATTCTTCTATGAATGCCGAAGTTAATTCTTGTCTGAAATCAAGGTGGTCATATTCGAGAGGCAGAATACCAAGAAAAGGAATACTGAGAGGAGAAAAGGGTCAGAACAATCTCTAGTTCAAAGGCTGACACTTCTGGAACACGGTGGTCCACGTCTGTTGCAGAATCTCTAGCAGTAGTATTTTTCCTTTCTCCCACAGGAGTCTTCAAAGAAAGGCGTAAAATAGAAAGGGTAATGAAAATATCATCAGCCTCTTCTTTGGTTTAAGACAAACAAAGCACCATACTAGTGAGACAAATGTGTCAAACACAATACATATTTCTAGGCGAATGGCATCTTGGAATGAGAGATACATTCGCAACAACATGGTGACAACAGCTTGTTAGTCTTGAAGCATCTCCTGACTGTACGCTGGTCAGCTGCCCTCATGCGCCTTCACAGCAGTCCTGTCAGCTGTATTATCTTTCACCAGAAATTGCATTTTCATGCTGTTGTGCGAAGGTATCTGTTGCCATGAGGGTAATACGCCAAATGAATGCATGTCACCAACCACCAGTTGTTAAAATAAAACAAAACCATTGTGTTTTCCATCCATTTTTCTTCACGACAAAACAATCAATCCTATTTATTTCATACTGCTCGAAGGTAGGAGAATAATCTTCCCGATCAATGCTCTCATTACCTATTAATTTTCCCAAGTAGCAATATCCTCACACTACAAATATTACTCAAAGCAGGTGTGGCAGGCAGCCTTCCCCAGGCATGTTCATTCATTAAGAGCCTATTTATTAGGCGTCTGTTAGTGACTGCAGGGTGCATGCATGGGAAAGAACAGCAGCAGCTGTGAATAGAAGGTCTGTTTTTAGGCAAAGACATTAGGAAGAACATGAATGGAAGAGGAGGCAAATAACCAGCCACGTTGTTAAGACTGCAGATTACCCAGCTTGATTTAGTTTTCATCTATATCAAAAGGTGGGCAGCACGGGACACATTATGTTGAATATAAGGCACTATGCCCTATCGAGAGACTTGGGTACATTGCCACTTTTGGTCAATGTTAAAACACAATTACAGTATTCGTTCATATCAAATACAACCAATCACTCGCAACCTGATGGAGGCTCTTCTGAGTACTAATGATTATAAAAAGTACCTATCAGATAGGTACAGGCTCATAATTTGACAATAGCAAACTTCCTTTTACTCTTTTCCACTCATCAAATGAGTGGAAAAAAAGAAAGTTAACACAATAAATGACAAGCAATACCTGTCCCTTAAAGGCAGACCATCCAGGCCAGGAAGAACAAGGCTTGAATGATGTAGACAGCTGAACTGTCCTGCAACACTAGAAAGCTAGAGCTGCCCAGACGTGGGCAGAGCTTATCCAGACCATGAAGGGGGAAGAGACCCTGAATAGAGAGGGCCTGACTCTTAACGATCATAGAGGCGTTCACCATTGTGGGCATGTGAGCATCTAAAGATGCTTTATCAAGTTAACCTTGGAGACCATCTTCCTCCCTTTGCAGCCTCCAAACTCACGTCTGTGTGGAGGGCAGGACGGCCCAGATCACTGAATGCTACTGGGCCTGTTGCACAGTTGCAGTTCTTAAGACCAACGGATAACCCGGTAGGCTGGCTGATTCCTGGAAACCTGACATACTCTGCACACGTTCACGAGACTGCACTCCTGTAGCCACAAACAGAAGACCAGACGCTGGTCCAGCACTGCTTTCCTGTGGCAGCAGCGGGGGGTGGTGGTGTATGGCTGCCTAAGAAGCCAACCTCGGGGCAATGGCCTTGTGTCTGAAAACAGACCTGAGAGCATTCGCCCCCGGTGCCTTGCTGAATTGATAAATTGTGCTACTGGGCTGACATCATAGCTTCCAACACATTAGGAAACTGACTAGAATTCAGCAACTCCATGGCCATCTTACAAATAATTACATGCCAGAAAAGAAAACATGTAAATCTACAGAATTCTGGAAGGAAAAAAAAAAGAGTTCAAAACACTCAGTGAGTGAGCCGCTACATCCTTTCAGAAAACAAAGGACACAGTAATAACGGCGCTGAAATAGAATTCATGTTACGACTGCTCACATTTGAACATTTTCAAGGAATGTCTTTATCTTTGAAACATGCAGAAATGAAAATAATCTGATACATGGACCTAAGAAGTTCTTACGTTTAAAATGGGTGGGGTTAAGCCTGTTTCACTTTCTCAGAAAGGTGTGTGTGTGTGGGGGGGGGTGGTGGCACACAGGTGTTAACAGCGTATCTCATTATACAGCTAGCACTGTATTCTCTGTGCAAAAACCGTTACCACAGGCTGAGAAGTCTACAACAGCTCTGTGTTTCCCGATGACAAAACTCACAAGAGGTACACCAAGGACCTCCATTAACAGAAGGAGATGAGGTTACAGAGCCATTTGCTTACCCTTTGTGTCACATCTTTCTTAACTAGCCTGAGTCCAAGGTTTTTATTTTTTATTAAAAAGAAAATAAATCTCTTTACCTATTAAAAGAGTGATATATGTTCATTACAGAAAATAAGGAAATTTTAAAAAGGAGGAGGAAGAAACCAAAAAAGAAAATCACCAATAATATCATCAACCAGAGAGATATACAACTACTGTTACCATACTGGTGTATTCCTCTGTCTCTTAGCTAAGCATAATTTTTTTTTTTTTAAAGAAGATGTTGGGGGTAGGAGTTTATTAATTAATTAATTTATTTTTGCTGTGTTGGGTCTTTGTTCATCGCGGTGCGCGGGCCTCTCACTATCGCGGCCTCTCTTGTTGCGGAGCACAGGCTCCAGACGCGCAGGCTCAGTAGTTGTGGCTCACGGGTCTAGTTGCTCCACGGCATGTGGGATCCTCCCAGACCAGGGCTCGAACCCGTGTCCCCTGCATTAGCAGGCAGATTCTCAACAACTGTACCACCAGGGAAGCCCAGCTAGGCATAATTTTTGATTCTCTGCTTCTACATACTATGATCACACTGTACAATGATAAATGTTCTTGTTATTTCAATGGCTACATAAAATACTCTGTTGGGTGGACATGCATAGTTTACTAAATATACCCCTATTATTTATCACTTAGGTTGTTTCCAATTTTTACAACTACTATAACTAATGCTACGGTGGGTTTTTTGTGTATAAAGTTTATTCCTTATTTTTAGTTATTTCCTTAATTCCTAAAAGGAGGATTTCCTATGTGGTCCATATAAGGCATGGCCATAAAGCAAGGAGACCGATTTGTATGCAAACCATCATCTTTGAAATTATAGTAGACGTGTGAAAACATGGATACAGACTACTTTACATCTGTTGTATTTAGAGAAAAAATTTTAATTTTTGCATTTTTCCAAGATGATGTGTGTTATTATTTCTTAGGGCTAACATTCATGGTTTCTGATTACATTTCAACAAAAAGAAAAATGCATATAATTTGGAAAATTCTACTTAAGTGTTATGTCTTGTTACAAAAGACAAAAGCAATATTCTGTCAACATAAATGTTTTCAACTTGCTCTTTTTTTAATACAAGAAAAGTAAACACGTAATTTTAACCACCATTCTGAAAAATGAAAGGTAGCTCATCTAATGGCAAAGAGGAAATGTCATTCTTATTCATCATCAGAAATAGTTTAGAATTAAAAAGTATCATCTCTGGGCTTCCCTGGTGGTGCAGTGGTTGAGAGTCTGCCTGCCGATGCAGGGGACACGGATTCGTGCCCCAGTCCGGGAAGATCCCGCATGCTGTGGAGTGGCTGGGCCCGTGAGCCATGGCCGCTGGGCCTGAGCATCCGGAGCCTGTGCTCCACAACGGGAGAGGCCACAACAGTGAGAGGCCCGCGTACCACACACACACACACACACACACACACACACACACACACACACACACACACACACACACACACACACACACACACACACACACACGCAAAAAGTATCATCTCTTAGTTCCTTTCCCCTGATTCTTAAGTGGATTAAAGTGCTTTTAGAGCAAAATTTTAGGATTAGTTTCCAATATTGAAAAAAAAAAAACCTCAAAATAGAATAATGTCTTTCACATAATATTTACACCCCTTCAAAATTTTTAGCTGCTTTTTGAACCAAGATATGTCTTTTCTCTTTTGTTTCTATAAGTAGAATGTTTGAAATGTTTCCATAATATGACATAAAGTGCCTTTTTACTCTAAAGGAAAAAACCCACATTATGCAGCATTTTAATAACATATAGCAATTTGGCATGAGTTGAACAAGCCAAAACAAAGCACAGTTTTGGGCCAGGGGATTTGCAAGGGGACATCTGAGGAACGTATATAACAAAAACAAGGCAGAAATGACACTTTCTGGGAAGCAGTATGGCAGGCAGCCATGGTCTTAAGAAATTCTTTATAAATAGCTAGTTTCAGTTATGGGGTATGAAGGAGGGTGGGATGAGTGGGGACGGAGCGTGGGGGTGGGGATTAGCAGCTGCCTGCAAGTCAAAGATAAGATCCAATGTGTATTATTTAATTACAGGACACTGGACAGAATAAACTGCAGAATCATGAAGGGAGGAAAAAACACCCCGAAACCCTGAGCCAGTCAAGTAAAGGCTGGGTAAACCAGTGGCAAAAGCAAAGATGGGAAACTGAAAAATACTCTAGAATTGACTATGTATTGACTCTGAAGATAATATTAGGCAAAAAACAGACCCTGGTTTCAGTTTTTAAAAATTTGTTTAAAGATGTCTGAGTAGTTAAGAGAATGAAGTAGTTGTACTTTGGCAAAAATTTATTATGCATTGTTTAAAGAGTGCTAATTTAAGGGCCTGGTCCTATAAAAACAAGACAATTTAGAAAAGCCAACATCTTCATATTATCTTTTGAACTTAGATACAGGAGGGATTAACTGGCCCCTAAGTAATACCTTAGAACAGTTACATTTGGGGGCCCCATTCAACCCTGATTTCAGTGTTCTATCAAGCAGCTGGTTCAGCAGTAAAGTTTACAACTGCATTTGTTCAATCAGCTAGGGGCAAATGACATCTTGAAAAAGTCTGTATCAAAAGAGCAAAAGACTGATGGACTGCTTTTTCTGTTCCTCAGAAGAAAATGTTTAAAAAGCTGGGCTTCCCTGGTGGCGCAGTGGTTGGGGGTCCTCCTGCCGATGCAGGGGACACGGGTTCGTGCCCCGGTCCGGGAAGATCCCACATGCCGCGGACCGGCTGGGCCCGTGAGCCATGGCCGCTGAGCCTGCGAGTCCGGAGCCTGTGCTCTGCAACGGGAGAGGCCACAACAGTGAGAGGCCCGCGTAACGGGAAAAAAAAAAAAAAAAAAAAAAAAGCTGGTGGTGGTTATTATTATTGTTACTACTACTACTTTAGATAATCGGTGAAGATAACCACTTTTTTTTCCAAACATAATACCATAAGGATTAAAAATAAAACTTTTTTAGAGCAGTTTTAGGTTTACAACCAAATCAAGCGGGAGGTACAGAGATTTCCCATACACCCCCTACCATCAAACATACTGAGCCTCCCCATCATCAACAGGATTAAAAAAATTTAACTCCATAAAGTTTCCCGGGGCTTCCCTGGTGGCGCAGTGGTTGAGAGTCCGCCTGCCGATGCAGGGGACGCGGGTTCGTGCCCCGGTCCGGGAGGATCCCACATGCCGCGGAGCGGCTGGTCCCGTGAGCCATGGCCGCTGAGCCTGCGCGTCCGGAGCCTGTGCTCCGCAAGGGGAGAGGCCGCGACAGTGAGAGGCCCGCGTACCGCAAAAAACTAAAAAAAAAATAAAACGATTCCCATATTTTTAGTTCTTTGCTGTGAATGGGTATTTTGTAGTCACAGGGTAAGCAGTCACATCCTGAAGGCTTTCCTTCTAAGCCTGGGATTCAGAAATACACAGTGTATGTACCACTAACACCTATATTTAAAAATCCATGTTTTGGGCTTCCTTGGTGGCATAGCAGTTAAGAATCCGCCTGCCAAGGCAGGGGACACGGGTTCGAGCCCTGGTGTGGGAAGATCCCACATGCCATGGAGCAACTAAGCCCGTGTACCACAACTACTGAGCCCACGTGCCACAACTACTGAAGCCCGCACGTCTAGAGCCCGTGCTCCGTAACAAGAGAAGCCACCACAGTGAGAAGCCCGCGCACCGCAACGAAGAGTAGTCCCGGCTTGGTGCAACTAAAGAAAGCCTGCTTGCAGCAACAAAGACCCAACACAGACAAAAAAAAAAACAAAAAAGTTTTTTTTTTAAAAATCCAAATTTTATAAAATTTTTTCTATTTATTTGTTAAAATAAAAGTGACACATGCACATAAAAAAGGACATTAAAAAAAAGGTGAGGGCTTCCCTGGTGGCACAGTGGTTGAGAGTCCGCCTGCCGATGCAGGGGACACGGGTTCGTGCCCCGGTCCGGGAAGATCCCACATGCCGCGCAGCGGCTGGGCCTGTGAGCCATGGCCACTGAGCCTGCGCGTCCGGAGCCTGTGCTCCGCAACGGGAGGGACCACAGCAGTGAGGGGCCCGCGCAACGCCAAAAACAACAACAACAACAACAACAAAAAAAAAAGGTGAAAGATATTTTCTTAGATCAGTCTCCCTAGGCAAAAGAAATAAAAGCGAAAATAAACACATGGGACCTAATCAAACTTAAAAGCTTGTGCACAGCAAAGGAACGATCAACACAATGAAAACAACCTACGGACTGGGAGAAAATATTTGCAAATGATGCGACCAACTATATCCATAATATACAAACAGCTCATAAAACTCAATATCAAAAAAAATCAAACAACCCAATCAGAAAATGGGCAGAAGACCTAAATAGACATTTCTCCAAAGAAGACATACAGATAGACAACAGGCACATGAAAAGATGTTCAACATCGCTAATTATTAGAGAAATGCAAATTAAAACCACAATGACCTCACACTGGTCAGAATGGCTATCATCAAAAAGTCTACAGGGAATTCCCTGGTGGTCCAGTAGTTAGGACTCTGTGCTTTCACTGCCGAGGGTTCAATCTTAGGGAACTAAGATTCCACAAGCTGCATGTCATGGCCAATAACAACAACAACAAGTCTACAAATAATAAATGTTGGAGAGGGTATGGAGAGAAGAGAACCCTTGTACAATGTTGGTAGGAATGTAAATTGGTACAGTTGCTATGGAAAACATTATGGAGGTTCCTTAAAAAAACTAAAAACAGAGTAACCATGTGATTGAGCAATTCCACTCCTGCATATGTATCTGGAAAAAATGAAAACACTATTCCAAAAAGATACACGCATCCCAAAGCCAAGATACGGAAACAACCCAAGTGACAATCAAGACGACTGATTTAAGAAGATGTGGTATATACAGGATTAACAGATACAAACTACTATAAAAAATAGATAAGCAACAGGATTTACTGTATAGCACAGGGAACTATATTTGGTAGCTTATAATAACATATAATGGAAAATAATCTGAAAAAATATATGACTGAATCACTTTGCTATACATCTGAAACTAACACAACATTGCAAATCAACTATACTTCAATTAAAAAAAAGTGAAAGTCAGTCCATCCCACCAGAGACCTCCAGTCCTCCTCCATAAAGGTAACCACTATTAAATTTCTATGGCTCTAGAGAATGTTTCGTGACTATTCTGGCAATGCTAAGTATAAAATATGCAAAGGAAATACACGCGGAGGCATCATACCATTCACACAGTTCGATAATCTGCTTAAAAAAAAAAACCACCCATGAAATCCAGCTCATTCTTCTTTCTGGTTATCTTAGTGGCTGTATCTAACATATGGATGTGTCAATCATATACATTTAAGTTTCTAGATTTCCTGCTATTATTGTTATTATTAACAATGCTGCAGTGATTATCTTCATTTTGTGTCATCGTGTGTGTGTATGTTTGTGTGTATGTATAAACACTTAAAGATATATATATATACACACATATATATATACACACTCACTTAAAATACACACACACACTGAAAATTTTGATAGGGACACTTTGCAATCCAAATGGTTGTACCAATCTATATCCCCACTTACAAGGCAAGAGAGAGGACCTTTTTGCTCATCCCTTCCCCATAATATACATCAACATGCTTTAAGGCAATTTTAAATTCAGAAACAAAGATCACTTACTCTTACCTAAGGCTATCAGCAATATTATGCCAAAGTAATAGTAAAATTTGAAATAACTATTAAGCAGTAAGGGACCAATAGATATCAAAAGAATTAGTGAGAGTGGTGGGGCTGGGTTTTTGACTGAATGCAGAGATACTTACAGTGGTTGTCATAAGCTCAGGTTAAGCTTTCTCTTGTAAACCACATATTTACTTATAAATTTGGTAGAATTCTTCTCATGTTCCAGGACAGAAACCTAGTAAGCTTAAGACTTCTCATTCTTTTTTCTTCAATTCCAACACAGCTGAGAGATGTAATAGACAGATTTGAGAAATACTTAGAACAAAATCAACGCTATGTGCTGAGGGACTGGATGTTGTGTTTGAAGGAAAAAAGATAAAGATGATGCGTGGGTTTCTGGCTTAAGCACGTGGGTGGGCCACTGACTGAATAAAGAATACATCATGGCCATTTAGGGAGTTCAGTCTTGGACATGTCTGAATTAGAAGCTGAGATGTCAAAGCGACAACTGGCTCTATGGGTCCAGATTTCAGAAGGTAGCTCTTGGCAGGAGGCTAAAATTTGGAAGTTGTCACTTATGTAGTACTTGAAGCTATGGGAGTTTGCCAAGGTAGAGAACATAGAAAGAGGAGGCAACAACAAGAAGCACAGGACCAAGTTCCTAGGAAATCCAACAATTAAAAGCCCATTTTTATAGGTCAGATAGGGGATGAAGGTCCAAAAAAGGAAGTGAGAGGAAGCTGCCTAAGGAGGAGGAGGAGCCTGGAGAGTGTGTATAAAAGTGTTTCTAGAAAGGGGTCACGACCAACTGGGTCCGATGCTGCTGTTGTAATACATGAAGGTGCTGCTGTTTGGAGTGATGGATGGAAACCAGGCTGGAAGAGGTTAGGGAGGGGTAAGAGTAAGAATGATAGTAATGGAAACAATGCTTTCAAGATGTTGCCCAGGGGGCTTCCCTGGTGGCACAGTGGTTGAGAGTCCGCCTGCCGATGCAGGGGACACGGGTTCGTGCCCCGGTCCGGGAAGATCCCACATGCCGCGGAGCGGCTGGGCCCCTGGGCCATGGCCGCTGAGCCTGCGCGTCCGGAGCCTGTGCTCCGCAACGGGAGAGGGCACAACAGTGAGAGGCTCGCGTAGCGCAAAAAAAAAAAAAAAAGAAGATGTTGCCCAGGAAGGTAGGAGAGAGGCGAAAGCTTGAGGGGTGTGGAACTTCAGGTTGGAACATACTTGAACAGGTTTACAAGCGATGAAGAGCGAGAGAGAAAAGGGGAGGGGAGAGGAGGGAGAGAATGGGAATGAATGAATATGAATGAGAATAAAGGAGAGAATAAGAGGTAGCAGATCCCTTGAAGGGGAGGGGATTCAGAGCAAACAAGAACAACCTTGTTAAGAGACACTTCCTCTATCATGACAGGAAGGCAATGAGGATTGGATACAGCTGCAGATAGGTTTATAGATGTGGTCTGGGACGTCCAGAGAGTCCCCAGATGATGGCTTTTATTTTCTCAGAGAAGGAGGAAGAAAGGTCATCTGTTCAAAGTGAGATGAATGAAGGAAACGTCAGTTTTGAGGCTAGTGAAGGAGATTTGACATAATCATTGCAGACTGCGAAGAACAAGTTGAAAAGAGAAACATGGTTATTTTGTCTTGACATGCTCCAACTAATAATGGCAACAGCTTGGGGGAGAGAAGTCAGTTAGGAAATGGCGAGTCACTCACTGGCTGTGAACGATATCATTTCATCAGAGAAAAAGACCACAAGATACAAAATTAGAACATTTCGCAGTTCTTTCTCAAGCTCATTATATAAAATTTTAGTTAAGAACAGTTGCAGGCCAGCAATTCCACTTCTAGGTGAACTGAAAAGAAGTTAAAACAGGTACTCAAACACACACATGTACACCCACGTTCACAGCAGCACTATTCACAACAGCCAAAAGGTGGGAACAGTCCAAATGTCATCAAGAGATGAATAAACAAATCCTGGTCCATCCATACAGTGGAATATTATTCAGCCATAAAAAGAAATCAAGTACTATATAAGCCACAACATGGATGAACTTGAAAAACATTACGCTAAGTAAAAGACGCCAGATGGCAAAACATCATATATATGATTCCATAGATGTGAAATATCCAGAATTGGTAAATACACAGAGACAGAGCTCAGATTGGTGGCTACCTGGAACTGGGGGGAAGTCACTGCTTAATGGCTACAGGGTTTTTTCTTGGGCTGATGAAAATGTCTTGGAACTAGACAGAGGTGTACTTGCACAACACTGTGAATACATTAAATGCCCCTGAATCGTTCACTTAAAATGGTTAATTTTATGTTGTGTGAATTTTACCTCAATAGAAAAAATGGAACAGTTGGCAGAGCAACTGACTTTAAGACACTAATTACTCAATAATCAAATTTCTTATTTCCCACCCATCGCTAGCTAGCCCCCCTCACCATCATAATTCCGTTAACCACCAACGGTTACTTCATCTTTTAAGGATTTGATAACTACAATAACAGCTACATATTATATCATATTTCCTGTCACACCAAATTCTAGGTTTTGTTGGGTTTTGGGGGGGCCTCTAATTCCCCTTCTAAATCTCATCCTTGTATTCTAGCACCTTCTACAATGCTCACCATATAGAAGTTTTAATAAACATGTTTTACTTAATTTTGTACGGTATACTTACAAGTATATAACTGAGTTACTATTTTCTAAGGAAAAAGAATTCTAGCCAAGTTTAAGAATAAATCACCAAGAAGATTTTGTATGGGCAAGTGATTATCATGGGACAGAACCAACACTTGTCTTGCTTAGTTGTATGAATTCGAGGCTTCAGATATTTCTGAATTGATGTTGGTGGTAGAACAGAAGACAAAATCTAATTATATTGTTTTGAAGGGTAAAAGAAGACTGAAAAAGGGAACACTAAGGGCAAAGGAGTAAAGAAGAGCATGAAAAACTGGTAGACAGTAATTTATTTTCATCTCCATTTACAGTTAATGTGAAATTTAGGCTGCATTAGAGAAGCGTACAAACACTTAAGCACTCTCATAGATGATAAAAAGTAGCAACCGAAGATCACAGATTTTTGGTTGTATTTTCAGGGGTCTGATTTGCCAATCATAAAATAAGGTTCTTCTTCAAGTAACTTAAAATAATGAAATGCAAAGAGGCCAAAAATAAAATGGTGGTGTGTCCTATAAGAGCCATGCTATCCGCGCTCATTAAGCAAACTCCCGTCAACACTCCTGTCTGAAGCAAAAGCAGAGTTAACACAGTATGCACATAAATCTAAACCTCTGATACCACCGAGCGCAAAGGGCATTCTGATCAGGAATTTTTATATTATGATTATTTTCCATTTAGGAAAAGGAGAGACAACATTAAGTTAATTTAAAAAAAACTGTGCAAATCAGTGTTTGAAAGTTAGGTCTTAGACTACCTAGGAAATACTGCCTTTCATCCAATATCAGAAAGTCTACTGCATCCTTTGACGTCCGCTGGGGTGAGGGGTGTGGGGGAAGAGGCAGGTGATACAAACTGTGGAATTCTAAACCACTGTCCCTTGCTGGTAGGGAGGTCACAGTCAAGAATGCAGCATTTACCCTCTATTAGGAATTAAAGAGCAAAAATGAAGTAAAAACTAAAAATGCTAGCAGTCCAGGCTAATGCACTGTAGGTTTCCTGCATTAATCTGCACCATGAGGTCAGGAAGACAATGTTTTCAACACTCAGCCCTTGGAAATTTACAGGTACTTTGATAACTCTCTGGTTGGCTGCTGCTTCTGTTTCCATGGAAACAGGCTGCTAAAAATGGGCCATGTTTCTTTAAACTGATCATACCTTCACACAAATTCCCCTCTCCTTTTTGTCAAAAGTTGGAATGAATTAAGTATGCTTCTCATGGTATGACAACGTGATATCAAGCCAGGGGACCTGGTACAGAATGGCAGGGACAACGTTAGCCTGTGGCAGACATACAGAAAGATATTATACATACCTATGTGCATCTAAAAAAATCTCACTTGGTTAAAACGCAGTGGAAATAAATTACACAGTGGAATAAATTGAAGTATAACACAAATAATAGGCACTGCAAAAGTAAAATCATCCACTTAATTGCCTGATCACCAGCAATGTAAAGAGGTTTAAAAAAAACTTGATTTGTTTTTTCAGACAATTAATTTTTAATCTGTAGGACCGTGCTGGTTCTATACCTGAATGTCTAGATTTCTTAACCCTCCATGTTTCCAAAAGAAGATAATGTTTATTTTTCTTATTTGGGGGGTAATCAAAAAGTCTATGTTTCACTGCTGCATTAGAATTTCAGTGTGCAGCCATAGGCAGAGGTGTTGACACTTTTTTTTTTTAATCTTTATTGGAGTATAATTGCTTTACAGTGTTGTGTTAGTTTCTGCTGTATAACAAAGTGAATCAGCTATACGTATACATATATCCCCATATCCCCTCCCTCTTGTGTCTCCCTCCCACCCTCCCTATCCCATCCCTCTAGGTGGTCACAAAGCACAGAGCTGATCTCCCTGTGCTATGCAGCTGCTTCCCACTAGCTATCAGTTTTACATTTGGTAATGTATATATGTCCATGCCACTCTCTGACTTCATCCCAGCTTCCCCTTCCCCACTGTGTCCTCAAGTCTGTTCTCTACATCTGTGTCTTTATTCCTGCCCTGCCACTAGGTTCATCAGTACCGTTTTTTTTAGATCCCATATATGTGTGTTGTGCTGACAGCTTAAAGCTCTTTCCTAATCCCTCTAAATTGGGAAAATGTACGTTATATAAAAGATTCTGAAATGCCTTAGGGTAAATTCCTAAGGCAGCTTCTCTGAATAAAAAGACAATTAACAATGAAACAGGAAAATAGTGGAATATTATTTACCTCCAGTTTTTCCCAGAATAGTAAGCACATGCTACTCTCTTGAGGTCATTTGATCCTGGCTCAATATCCTGGTTTTTCTTCCCATTTTGTGGATTCAGGAATGGGACACACACACACACACACACACACACACACACACACACACAGTTGACTCTTGAACAACATGGCTTTGAACTGCACAGGTCCACTTACACGTGGACTTTTTTTTCAATAAATACAGTACCTGTATTTTCATTTTACACATCTTTAACTAAGTGGGGGAAAAGTTTGTGTTTGATTAGAGATCACGATATGTGGAATCAAAAGAATTAGGGTCTGAGTCCTGATTTTACCCAAACCGTTTTGGTTTCCTGCCCTTGGTTGAGTCATCTGTCAATTCCTTTGTTTCTGAGGCAGAGAGAACAGTACTCAGATTTTTGACTGCGCATGGCAGGGGGGTGGGAGGCTGGCGCCCTTAACTCCCACGTTGTTCAACGTTATATATGTATACCTACACACACATGTGCCAATTTGCCCACAAAAACATAAGGAGAACAGTGAACTTGTGACACAACTTGTGTGCAATCCTAATGTCAGAGCAACTGTGCACGATGATGCAGATCAAAGGATGAGCTGCAGTTGTTCAGGCCAATCGGGTGGGGATGGGGTGGGGATGGGTGGGCAGGCAGAGGCGTTCTGGGAGAGAACAGCTGTGGAGAGAGAGAGAAGTGGCACAGAGGCAGGGCCTCACTTGCTGAAGGCGGCCAGAGCGTAGGCGGAGATCAGCTGGGCAGCTCTATCTCTACTTGAGTAATGATTCCTGTTGAGATTCTATTTGAGGAAGGGGACCTGGATAAGGGTGGGGCTGTGGTGAAACAGTGCTGTTGAGAAATGAAATATTTTTGAGGTAGAACTGACAGATTCGATAACCAGATTTGGTGACAGGCTATGAGGAGAAGGTCAAGGAAGGTATCAGGGATCACTCCCATTTTGGGTTCCTGCCGTGAGCTAATGGGGGGACGAAGGTGCCACTGACG
Source organism: Leucopleurus acutus (assembly GCF_964270905.1). NCBI lineage: Eukaryota > Metazoa > Chordata > Mammalia > Artiodactyla > Delphinidae > Leucopleurus > Leucopleurus acutus. The sequence goes on from NC_139158.1 coordinate 26,991,372, forward strand.
GAGAGACAGGAAGCCCTGGAGGAATGTGTTTCATGGGAAGAAGTAAGGGGCCTACTGAGGCGTCAGGGATGTAGATGACCGTGCAGGTCTGAAGCACAAGAGAGACGCCTGGCGCTCAGTCTGTGATCCTCACTCATTTGGACTAAAGCAGATAGAGGTTTCTTCTGCTATGTCTTTTATGTGTGTGTGCATTTTAACTTCTAAATGATCATTCAGTTTCCCACTGCAGGCTGTGAGCTCCCTGAATGCCATTGCTTATAGAGGTTTACAACCTCCAGAGTGATGCTGTGGAGAAGCACTCAAATTTCTGCCAAATAAAATGATTTCCAATAACAAGTTAAATTACATAATTTCATCTCAAAGGCAGCATATACCCATTTTTAAAAGACACTGAATTACATCTGGGAAAAAGAATCTTCTACTTTCTCCTTCATACCTGTATGTTGTTTGAATTTATTTTAAGGACCGTATCATACACTTCAAATTTATTTTTAAAAGACCCATTAATTTAGCAATACCTCACTTGTACAACACTTTCAGTTATGGAGAACACTGGCAGAAAACAAAGAAAGAAGAAATTCCCAAAGAAATGAAAATAGATGCTGCAAAGTTCACGCGCTTTACTTACAGAAGAAGGCTCGGTAGCATTCTCTATTTTAACTGCTTATTTGTCTGCTTCTCCCAGTGTGACTCAATACATTTTAATTGAATCAACAACACAATCAGGATTCCACTATTACATTTTGTTTATTTGTTGCTTACTTGGAAGATTAGAAGCAGCAGGTCAGAAAAGCGAAAAGCAGCCGAACATGGCAGATGACAAAAATCAAATAATAAACAATGATTCTAGTAATCTAGTAATGATCTAGGGATCATTCTGTGCATGGGCAAACAGTTTTATACACCTCAACAATGACTTAAGGCACCAATGCATTACATTTTGGGTTAGCCATCACTTTATAATTGAATTTTAAATTATATCTGAAGGTAATAGTTCAAACTATATTGTTTAAGAAGGCAGAGAGGGGTATAATATTCTTCAAAAACTTATTGCATAATAGTAATGTATCTTTGAGATGCAGGGCACTGGGAGTGAGGTATAAAAATCATCCAAACAATGACAGTATCTCCAAGAAATATTATGGTCTAATAGTGAAGATAGTACAGACACATACTACAGTAGCAAAAGGTGACATGCCATAAAAAGATGCAGAGCAAGTTACTGGGAGTATATGATAGAGAAGAAATTATTTTTAGCTGATAGGATCAGGTGACTTTCTTTAGGAAGTGGCACAGGGACTGGGTTTTAAGAGACTCTGGACCTGCAAAGCTGGGGTGAGCAGCTTTCCAAGAGGACGTCCAGCAGTGATGGAAATGGTTTATAATCTGCATGGTTCTATAGAGAAGCCACTAACTAGGTGTGGCGTCTGAGTAACTGAAACGTGGAGAATGTGGCTGAGGAGGTAAATTTTAAAAAATTTTACTTCATTTTTAATGATTTTAAATGTAAATCTGAACAGGCATATGAGGCTAATGGACAGTGCAGGTAGAGTATGTATGAGATAACTTGTCACTCAGAAAAGTTTTGGTGCTTTAATAAAGGTATTTATTTAGCCTATTTTCCCTAGGTTGAACTGCTCAGAATATCTCAGACAAATGTGCATTTTTTCCATACATAGATCTCCTATAGCCATGTCCCAGCGCACCCCATTAACCCACTCCGCTGTCTATGATGCAGTCTGCCACAAACTTTCACATGCTTTATCACAACTGTTACTAGCCAGTCTACGACAGAATTGGGAATGTGGTTCCCCAAAGCAGTAGCTCTTCTCCCCACCAGCCACAGCTGAGCCACACAATAAAAGGAGCCCAGATCCCCGAGTCATTTCTTAGAGGACGGCTGACTAGGATAGCTGCCCAACCCACCTGGGACTATGTTTTGAGCAAGAAATGCGCTTTGATTGGTTAAAACACTGAGTTTGGGGGTTGCTTGTTAGAGCAGGTAGTTCAGTCAAAGTAATTAATACACAAGCCAGCTTTCTTTCTTTGGTGTTTCATTTTCACCATTAGAGAGCTCCGTACATCGAACATCAATTTTTCCTCTTTAAATTGATTTGCTACCATTTTGTCTTGGATAAATACGGGATATAACTAGCTGGTGGCACTGGCATTATGATTCATTATCTCAGTAACGCTTCGTATTAAACCACTTATCTGAATTAAACATCTCAATTTATTTGATTTTTCCCCTCAAGTTTCATGATTATTAATTTGTAAGTTGTCAAGTCAGTGATGTGTAATATCCTTTAGTTGTTAGAACGAGAAATTAAATTTAAATCTCATCTGTGATGAGCCCTATTAAAAAACGTTCTCAACCTTTTGTGGATAAGTCAAAAGGTGAGATTCCCTACTGCTGCTTTGACAAAAGAAACCAGTCTAAGGAAAATGTTCTATTTTGAAGTTGATCAGAATTCATGACATTTGTTGCCATTTCTCACCTGAAGCAGAAAATAATTAAATTCTCCAACTATATATGTGGGTTGGTATTTATCAAAAAGTTTATATAAGCATTAGCAAAACTGTGAGGAGATATGCTTTATTATCCAAAGAATTCTCTGGTATGTGGTGACTACTATTCACAGGCGGTTGACACTTGGAACATTTTTCCCTTAAACTTTCAACAGGTATTACTAAATTTTCTTGCTAAGGTGTCACATAAACTTTGAAACCTATGATTATCTGCTTACAAAATCTGTTTTTCCCCCTAATAATAATTTCAGCTAATTAGCACTGTCAACAATAACAGGAATTCTAAAATGTCCCCAAAGAAGCAAGAACGAGAGCAACTACTTGAGAAGCAGAGGTCGACCTCCCACCCCTCGCAGCAGACACCATCACAAACGCCAGAGACCTGGCTGTGTCGCTACGATTAGAATGGAATGGACCAAAATCTATTCTTCCTTCATTACCTGAAAACTTTTGATTCAGACACTGCCACAAATGAGTGGAACATCAAATATTACTTATGTGAAAGGTAGTATTTTAAATTAGTATCCCTTAACACGAGGCATAAACCACAGACATGACTAAATAGTCAGAAATTTGTCTTTTGACAAGACAACATAGGATCTAATTAGACTCTGGGGCATTTTAGTGTTTGAACATTGCTGCCATATCAATAAGCTTTCACAGATTAATAAAACTGACATATGACCCAGGACCTAGCAGCAAAAGAAGCTCAGCAGTGGCCTGTCCCAAGAGTCTGATAAGGTCACCGCTGGTGCTCATCTGCAGGCAGTGACTGTGACACACTGAATTCCAGGAGTTCAACCCTGGAAAGGAACGTAGTCATTTTCAGAGGACACCAAGGAAAAAAAGTAGCTTTCTGCAAAATTTCTCCTATTTTTTCTGTTCTAATTAAACTCAGGTCTAATCCTCTTTCGGTGTCACTACCTTTGAGGTACAGATCACCTTTGATATCTCTCTTTTTTTTTTCCCCCTCAGCCCTATCGCTAGCAAAAAATAAGTAGAAATACAGTCTGTTGAGATAGAAAGCGAAGCCTAGTTCAGTGCAACTGTGGTGAGGTAGATGAATTTTATCATCCAGTCATTTCTGTGGAGTGTTTAAAAATATGAAAGTTCTGTCCCTGTACACCTCTTTATACTGATGAATTTACATGACAGTAAGATATGTAAGTACTTCTCTACTTTGCCAATATACACAAGATTTTAAAAATTAAATTTTAAATAGAAAGGAAAAGTAACAAAGGGTTAAAAAAATTAGAAGAGGGATGGCAAACTGGCATGAAACTGGGTATCTCATAAAGACACTATGAAGTAGGTACTGTTTATCTTCATTGTACAAAGGAGGAAATTAAGGCTCAGAGCAGTGAACTTGTCTAGGGTCACAGAGCTAGAAAATGGGATTTGATCCCAAGTATATCTCACTTCAGAGTCCATGCTCTTGCTTTGTGACATTATACTACAGCACATGTATAAATTCAAAGCATGGTCACAACTGTTAGGGAAAGAATCGATACATTATGTAATCATCTCAAGGCAGTTTTGCTGTTCCTGTTGATAATTCTCCTACCCTGCTTTTATATTTTTAATTCTTGCTCTCTACACTCCTTATCATACTGTTGTTGTAACATCTTTTTATTTCTCCAACTGCATTTTCCTCCACTTTTCCCGGTTTTTCAAGTAGCGTAAAAATTGTTAAAAATTTATGATGTTAATAGGAGCTTAACACTAGAACTTGACTTAAATGATACATAGATAATCCCCTTTTTAAGTTACTGATTTAAAAAAATTAAGTTCTCCTCAGTGAGTCTCTAGAACGTGCCCTAGAAGCTCTACCGGTGTTGATTTTACGGGAGTCTACAAGAAGACCTGCAGCGCACAAGCGGGGGCAACCCCGCTGTCTGGTTCCTGGCAGCAGCTATTGATACTTCATTGTGTGTCCTTTGTTTCCATCTACATGTTTGTTTCAACCAGTACCCAAAAGAAGTTCAACTCCAATAAGAAAACAACTATCGTTCCTTCTTCTTATTGTTTAAATATGCAACAATCCGTCACCACATTCTCCTTTTCTAAATGTATGAAAAAGAAAAGAAGGAATATCATTTTGGAAGAAGCTCAGACTGCTGCTTGGGCAGACAACTATATTTACTGTCTGGGTCTCCAGAAGACGAGGAAGAGCCGGTGGAGAGGTGAGGGGGCAGCTGATGGTTATTGTGGGGAGTTTTCCTCCCAAAGAACACTAGAAAATCAAATTTCAAATTAAACAAGCATCGAGAGGGGTGACTTTCATATCTCAAATTCAGAAAAAACTTGTTCTCTGAAGATTCTGAATTTCTTACTCCATGGTCCCTGGTCTCCAGCTGCTGTAGTAAAGCACACTGGGCACTGGTCTTGCCACACTTCAGTGTACCAGGACACAGGACAGCAGTGCCCAGAACTTTGGACATTTTTCTTAAATCAGTCAGGGAGGTACCTGCGTGGTGGCCACTAACAATCACTGACAGCATTCTTAAGCTTACTCTTTGCTTTGTTAAAAAACGACAAAACTACGCAATGTGCCTAAAAAACAAAACAAAATGATGGTGCAATGTGCATTATAACCAATTAAACCAATCATTTAAGGATACAATTAAGAAAGAGCTAGCTACCTTCCTGCTTTTAAACAATAAAAACCATAAACATGTTAATTGGAAAAAGAAATCATTTCCCTGGAACTACGTGTTCCTCAATGTAAAAGAAGCAGGGTTCTGCATAACACTGAAAAGGAAATGGCCTCTCCTAAAGTGAGGTGGGGGGAAGCAAAAAAATTAGAGGACATGAGAAAATCGACAGAACGAACCTGGCAGGATTTCACCGAAATGAGGACTGGCTTCGTAAGTCCCCTTACTCTATCAGTTACTGCCACCTCCCTGGAGTCCTATCAGTGAATGAATCTTCAGAAAGGGCTACCAAGAACAGCATTAAGCTTTCATTTCAAAGAACTTAGAGCGTGTAAGGTACGTGAGTGGAGAGAGAGCAGACACACGGCATGGGAAGCAGACACACACGCTCAGCCTGGTTGATGAGAGTATGAATTTGGCAGTTCTGCCCCTGTCCACAGACAGACTGACCTTCCTTGAGACTTTTCTGGTTGCTCCCTTCAAGGCATTCCTTTTCTTTTAGTGGCTCGAAATCGCCAGCAGCTAAAATCTCCGGGAAGCCCTGTTGCTGCTTCTTGGAGCTATCGATCATGGTGAGAGGCTTCTGGAGACAGGCAGCATCAAGCAAGAGAAAAACTCAGTCTGCCAAACAGCAGAGGCCAGCGCTCGGAATCCTCTGGTCCCGGGGTCCTGGGTGGCTCCTCACAATACCCCGATCACTGGGCAATTATGTCTTCAAGCAGCTGAAGGAGCCGTTACCCTTTAGTTGCCAGCTGGACCTGCAAATCGACTCCTGCTGCTGGAAGCCCGAAACTCTCTCCCACGTTGGGAGGCAGAGGCACGGAAGCACGATGATGCTGAAATCCCACCCCTTTTCCCAGCCAGCCCAGCTTCCCCCGCACTGGGGACTTCAATCTGCAGTTTGATGGTCCGCGTCATCTGACAAACACTGACTCAAGCAGTTAAAAATAAATCCTCTAGTTGTTAAAAGACAAGACTTTGCTGATACCTAAGAAGACAAATTGCTGCCTGTGGTCTCTCTCCGGCTCTCTATAAACACAGCCACAGGCTGTGGAAATACTTTCTATCAGCCAGCCAAGCACATCCATTACTCATTAAGTTCTCCAGCTAAACAAACGGCGGTCTAAAGCACCCGAAGGAAGAGGGTCTTATCTCAGCAGAGGCACCACACTGAATAAACATGTTACTAGCATATCTGGATAAAAACAGAAGCATGTCACCACCACACTGCTTTCGTGGTGTGCTTTTTGCCGTTGCCGGCTCTCCCAGCCACAGCCGGTTCTCTCTGTCACAGGGAATGACCGTAACTGCAGCTCTCTGCCTTCGCCAATGCAGACCCGGGCGGCAGTTTTCCTTTGTGCCACTAGTCGGCCGAGAGAGTTAACATCGCCATGATTGTGCTAAGGAAGAAAATCTCCTCCCCTGTATTAAAGGCAGACACTGAGAGCTTCTAGTTCATAACAGGTTCCACCAGCAAGCAGCCAAGTTTAATTTCACGTGAGCTATCAACGGGCACCGTTTCCCCAGGTCACCTGGCTGCCCATTAGGCACAGGGACGCTGCCTGAAGGAAATGTGCAGGTAAGGCAACTCCAGGCAAAGTGGAAATGCCTGCTTTCCTACACACCAAACATCTATCTGTCTACCGCTGTAGCCAAAAGAATCTGATTTTCATGGTTTGAAGTATGCTCCTTTGCAAAGAGGTCCCATAAAACCCATCAGAGGTTGTAAGCGCAGGAGACTGAATCCTCCCTCCGTGAGAGATCTGCTTTTGCTTTGTTCACTTTTTAAATAATCAACATCTAACAGAGTGCCTGGAATATTAGGGAGTTCTCAACAAATACTTGTTGCATGACTAAGTGAATGAATGAAAGCAGAAGATAATACTCAGAGCTCTTCTTTTGATAATACTCAGAGTTCTAAAGAAGTCCTAGGTCAGTGACCAAGAGTCACTAATTTTTAGATGAACAGCTATGTGTTCTTTAAAGGAAGCACATTTTCTGTTTAAAAGAAAATATACGCATACACTTTGAGTGTGCATGTGACATGATCCTTTTGTGGGATAAAGAAAGGCTTACATTTTTACAGCCAGAAAAATCAATATTCTCTTCAACATATAACAGAGATGGGGACTAGATGAAGATTCTTTCCTTTGTCCCTGCTTCCAAGGCTGGTGTGCACTAAATCTGTGCTGTTCTAGAAAGATAGTTATCTATCCTTCTCCAGCATCTCTCAAGAATGGGATTACACAACACATGACATGCTTCTTGTCAACTGAAATTCCTTCTGAGGCAATTTAAGTCCATCGTTAGTAGTCTAAACCCCTGCAGGAACAAACTGCGACGACCTTAACACACTTCTCAAAAAACGCCCTCAAATGCTCTGCTACTACTTCTGATCCTAAGGCCTCCATTCTTCTAAATTAACTGTTCCTACACCTTTAAAGGAGTAAGAAAAAACCCCATCATTTTCTGTGGACATTCTTTGGGTCGGTGTGCCGAAAGTTTTACCAAGTTTATCTCATTTAACCCCTAATAGCCCTTTGTGATCACTATGATTATTTGTACATTCTAGACATTTTACAGACCAAGACCAAAGTTACAGAGCTTGTAAGCAGCAGATCTGGAATTCAAACAACATCTTAGTTCTCCAAAGCCCACATCTTTTTTCTATGGCATTGCAACGCCTGCTGTCTTCTAAAACATGCTCCATTTCCACGCTTTAGTTTGATCTTGGGACAGGTTTAAGAGCAGAGACCATGACTTTCATTGCCTTCACGTAATTCTACTCCTGGTGAGGGAGAAGGAAGGCAACATAATCATACTAGAGTGCTTTTATGAAAGCAATTTAACTTTTCCTGAAATAATAACAATAGCAGCCAACTTTGTTTAGTGCTCTAAACAAAGCTGTAGTGCACAACACCGTCTAAGTGCTCTTCATATATTATCTCATTTATTCTGTTGACAGACCTGTGAGTTCAGTGTTGTTATCCTAATTTACAGATGAGAAAACTGAGGCACAGGAAAATCAAATATTTTGTCAGAGATCACATGTCTCATAAGTGGTGGCCAGGATTCCAGACAGGCAGCTTGGTTCCAGAGCCTACATTTTTAATTGCTTTGCAAAAAGAACAACAAAAACAATAAACCCCAACATTCTCCTTTTCAGGATGTTGTTTATAAAATTGTACCCAATTTTTTGGCCACAAGTTTAGAAACCTAAGTAAATCCAGAGCTACACCATCCATTTAAAAATTCTTTATTGGCCATGTGTATGTGTGTTTAGTATGTTAAAAAGTAATACAATTCTCTTTTAAGGATCCTCTGTAGTCTTATTATTTGTGTTTCTAACAAATATAAAAGAAGTCAATAAGGAAACATTTTCTGGCTGTAGATTTGTATGAAAAGTCTTGCCTTTGTAGTTTTGAAAGGGAATAATAATTTCTCTAGTGGTGAATATGCCTAAAAGAACATTTATTTTGCTATTTTAAAAATTCTGAAATAATTTCAAATTCAAAAAGCCTTTTTCCCCCGAACCATCTGCGAGAAGGCTCTGACACGACACCTCTTTACCCTAAGTGCTCTGGTTTATAGTTCCTACAAACAAGGCTATTCTCCCACATAACCGCAATATGACCATCAATACCATGAAATTAACACTGATATATCATTGCCACCTAATCCACAGACTCCATTCAAGTTCTACCAGTTGTCCCGACAACATCCTTTATAGCAGAAGGACCCAAACCAGAATCACATATGGCACTGAGTTTTCAAGTCTCTTTAGTTTTCTTCCATCTTGAACAGTTAGTTCCTCAGTCTTTCTTGATATTTCTTTCCTTGACTTTTGAAGATTACAGGCTGGTTACTCGGTAGAATTACTCTCAGTTTGAGTTCGTTTGATGTGTCTTCATGATTACATACCAGTCGTGGCAGGAATATTTTTGGCAGGAATCCCACAGAAGCAATGTAATGTGTTCTTTGCATCCCATCAGGTAGTGCACAAATTCAATTTGTCTCATAGCTGATGATGTTTATTTCAATTTATTAAAATGGTATTGGCCAGGTTTCTTCACTACAAAGTTAATTTTTCTCTTTGTAATTAATTATTTCATGGGGTTGAGCTATTTATTACTAGAATGACTCCAAATGATGATTTTGAAAATTCTATCATTCCTTCTACATTTATTAGTGGCACATCCTACTGTAAGAAAAAAATTCTCTTTATTCAGTTGATGTTATCTATTTATATCAGCATGGACTCACGACTCCTACTTCTTTCAGTGGGTTATAACATGTTCCTATCATTATTTATTTTGATGCTCAAAAGTAATTCAAGTAATTCCAGGTCTGGCCAGTGGGAATCCCTTTGAGCCGGCTCCAGCGTCTTACTGTTCTGAGCACTTTGAGCACTTTCTCACTTTTCGGCATAAGACGTTCCAGGCTCACCTTTTACTTTTCCTGCTCTGTTGAGAAACCAAGCTAGGTGTGCTCAATGCTATTTGGGTGTCACTGTTCCCAGGCCTTTTCTGTAGTCAGAGGTAGGAAATATGTGTGAGTTTATGTCTCTGTGTGTGTAAACACAAACATATTTATGTCTCTATTAACAGATGTAAATACAGACCTATATTTAAGTATGTACATCTGTATTTATGTATATTGAAAACCATGAGTTCACCCCAATGCCTCCAGTTCCAGTCCAACCCCACAGGGTCATTCTCAGTTTCTTTCTTTTCTGTATTTGTAAACTCCTCCTCCTATAGTGAGAATCTTGTCCCATGGTCTCTGCCACCACACTCATGGATACCCCGTCCACCCCATTACTGTCACTGCTGTGGCCAAACCCAAGGCAGATGTCTGCTCACCCACTGGCTCTGAAGCGTGGCACTGGACCGCTGCCCCCACTCCCACGGGGCAGCTGCCTTGCTCAGCCCCACATAATGTCTCTTGGATTGAATTAGGGCTGGAGGGAGGAAGGAGACCTGCCTTCTCTCCTGGTAGGAGAAGCCCACGGTTATCATGTGAACTGCTTTCCGGTAGGTCTGCCCTTGTTCCTTATGTGCCACATCATCTTCAGTGGCACTTGGCTCTATTGTCACGAGTGGCATTTAACGTCAAATGATAGGTGATTAAATTCACTTTGGCTCTGATAAATATGCTTCCACAGTGTTTGTGTCCACACTCCAAAGAGCTGTTTTAGTATGAAAGAGAGTACCATAAATCAAGTCAATTTTCCCACTACCCCAAGCATAGATATTTAATAAGCGTGAGAAAAACTGTATGGCTTGGAGACTAGGAACAATCCAAGAAAGGCCTCAGGGAATCAGAACAGAAACAAACATGGCTCAAGGGAACTACACAAAAACCTGGCAGAGTCAATATACGTCTACAAAACTGCTGACAAGAAAGACTATCATTGTGATGGGGCTGTGCTTCAATAAGGAAAAACCTGAGGATGTTACCAACTGGGCAATGTTCCGCCAACGTAAAAATATTCAAAACTAATGAATAAAATAAAAGTAATAAATAAAATAATCAGTCACAGAATGCAAAGAGACTGCTAAATACTAAGTACTGTCTGTACTTCTGCAGCATTCTGGACCTTGGGATCGAGGAAGATGCCCTTTTCTTTTTGCCTTCCACCTCTGGTGCTTTGGAACAGGTCCTCAGGTGAACATTCACTGAAGAAGATGCCGGCACTTTGGGGCTTCCTTCACACAGTCTGAGCGCAGTATTACAACATTTATGGAGTCATAGTCAGTCAGATTGGACGCATTTAGGGAGAAAAATTTCAGTCCAGGTTACACCTAAATTTTTTTCCTAAGGGTGTCATATTTTCAGTAAAATACATATTTGATCCTTAATTTTCTCCTTTTTAACATTACAAATGCCACTATAAAATATATCTTTAGACAATTACTAAATGGTATGGTAAATTCCAATAATTTCATAATTATTAAGCCCAGTTTGATAATATTGATAATTTAAAATATTTTTTGTAAACAAGGACAAGTACAGAGTGCTATCTGTGAAATCAGACAGCATATCTTAAAAGTCCTTCATTTTTACCACTGTTTAAATACATGGATATTGAATAGTACTGCAGATATGAAGAGATTATGGAAACGACTGTTTCATGAGGAGGGATACATTTTTCTAACACTTCTAAGATAAGATTTTGAAAGAATATCAGTGATTTGAGCAACTAAGTATTGTAGCATAACCGAACACTACAACAGGGCCAAACAGCCTGAGAGTTGCGTTTGTGATCTGTGCTTATCATAATCTTTCATCCTAGAATGCAGAGGCACTTCCCTCCTGTGTTTGCCTTATCCTCTCTGAAGATGTGAACGGCAACCCTGGCAAGGTTTTTCAGGACTGAATTTGGACCATTAACACTTGGCTGATTAACCTCTGCTTACACTGAGGGGAGAGAGCTTCCTCTGGGGCGGGGCATGCAGTGGGTGAGGCAGAGGACATGTTTCCTAGCTCTTCCTCAGGCGGGTCCTCACGTGACAACGGCACCACTCAATCGCAGCATTCTGACGGCATCTCAGTTACTGGTGTCCTTTGTCTTCTCCCCCCAACCCCAGATCTTTAGTACGGATAATCAAGAGACAAGAGGATACACTTTATCAGCTTTGAGAAAGTCATCCAAATCCTTTCTCTACTTCTAAGCCTGAGAGTTACTTATAAATGTATAAACACAGACAACTGGCTGGAAGATTTACAACCAAGAGCCTTCCTTAGATTATATTTCTTCAAAGCAGACTTCCTTGAATTCTGAGTTATGGACTCTAAGGGAGAATGAAATGACTACAGCTTTGAGGGTTTAGCATAGATGGGAGGAGTGACACGTTAAGAGGATGGAGTCCTAGCGAAGACTGGAAGGCACATCACCCAGTTACGACCAGCCTGATGCTGAGGTCAGCACCTGTAACAAGGAGACTGACTACCATAGTGTTTCTCGACCTGTTTTACATCACAGCTCCTGACCCTTTTTAATATAATTTTTAAAATCACTTTCCATGAAATTTTAGCATCACAGATTTACTGTATGTATTTATGTACTCTATGTATATCTGTACATTATACATTAAAAAGACTTCTTTGCCTATACCCCAAGGGCCAATTTTCATTCCTGTTGAGAATGCTTAATTTACAAGAGGGAAACCCAGTATTTCCTATTTTGTTGAGGAAAAAAATAATAAGACAATAAGAAAGAACTGTATGTAGGAAACCCTCAATGAGAAAAGAACAAATGTTCACCGTCTGTGATCATGGTTTAGATCACAAGCAAATTTAGCAGGATCTTGAGGATCTTTCTGACCCTCAGCAGCTCTGAGGGAAACACGTATCGATATTTGTTTTGTTAAAAGAGAAAGTGCAGCTCAGCTACGAAATGATGCGTTTTCAAGTCGCTCTGCTGGTGAACACATATCCTTAATCCTGGTTTTCTCACTCCAACATTCTTTTCACCAAAAGCAAAAGCCTGTGGGTTTTTTTTTTCCTGTTTACTAAACTGACATGTGATTTTCAGAGGCATGTATTTAAGAAAAATTGGTAATTTAATTTCAGCGGGATTTAAGATCACAGATGGATTTTATGAAGGTTAGAGCCAGGATGGTTTTGCGGAAGGAATACAACTTCAGGGTTAAACATAATTCGGTTGTGAGAGCTATGAGGTCTTGGAAAAGTGGCAACATCTTTGTGTCATGGCTGCCTCATCTACAGCAGTGCATTAACGATAACAACAGCAGTAGCTGTTTTCTGTGATTACAAAAATCAGGAAAAAATGCATATAAAATTCCTAGAACAGGCAAAACTGGCACTCCCCAAACGGTGGAGTCTGTCGGGGCTCATTTCTGGAATGATCTCCTTTGTCTGTCTCCCCCATGGCTGCTTGTCTGCTAGGCTTGCGGTTTCTCCGGCAAGACATATACACACAGACATAAGTGCAGACCACCACACTAACTACCACACCACACGCATTCTGTTTTCCAACCCCACCCTCTGAGGCTGCAGCAGGGTGCAGATAAAGTTCATCATTTTTTGGTTTGGCACTTAACACCTTCTGGTGTCTTTCTACTACTTGAGATTTCATGTATTAGATTAAATCTGAAATTTTTATACTTGCAGAGAACCCTGCTGATACTTTTTCACTTAACTGGAATAATGAAATGGAAAAACCGCCCCAGGTGACTAATCACAGCCAAGTAGTCAGCCATGGGCTCTGAGAACTGGGTAGAACAAACCCGAGGACATACTTTCAGGAATCCAAGGATGGCTTCTTAGATGAGTTCTTTGTGGAAAATTTAAAAATTTCGTGTTTTCATTTTGTTAACCTTGAAAAAAGAATCAAGTGTTGCCATATAAGAATGCAAAGTAAAGAGAGCTGGACCTCGTGGTGATGACATACTCAGGCCTAGAGAAGGCAAAGTGATAGCAGCCTGCAGCGGTCTTAACAGAGAAGCGGGTGGGAGAAGTGAGGCACCGTGGCAGGGGGCAGCACAGGCTTGAGCCTAGGTGACAGCAGTGAGCACCTGGTCAGGTGTCCAGCAGTCACATTTATGCAGAAATGCAGGTGTCACAGGAAATTAACACCGATTTGAATTTCATTAGCTTTGTAGATTTCTGTAAATAACATACAAAAGTGTTCTTGTTTTGTAGTTGTGTAAGTGCTACTAAGCACAAGGAGTTTATACTTCTTTTACAGTTGTACCTAATTCCACAACATTACACTAATAAAGATTAAGTCATCTCCTAACTGTTCTTAAAGGGTCAGTACATTTCTTAAGTTTGTGAACCACTGCTGTACAGTATAACTCAAATGGGGAGAGGGGACCCATTTACTCTGCTGCTCACCTTCCACAACATTTTCCTGAGGTGAGAATTAAGCATTTGCCTTCGTTTATCTAATCCGACTGGGGATCCTATTTTGCCATCTTGGGAGTCATGACAAAAGGTGGAGATAACACCAAGCGTGGCTTGAGAAATTAAGGAGGCAAGAGGACTATGCAATTTCAATATAAAATCATGTCATGCCCTCACCCCTGCTCCAAAATGTTTCGTTTATCTCTTATTGACTCTACTTTGAATTACCTGAGCCACTGTTCCATAGCATCTCCATTTTCCTCAAGGCAACGCTACATAACCACCCTTTTACCTTTCTCAGCAAGTAACTTGGGATCCTAAGATTTATGAATATTGAGGTCTTCAGACATAAACTCCACTCCACCTTCCAACTCCCATCCCACCTACTGTCTTTGAGGAAAAAGCAATCTTTTTTCTTGCAGAGGGGAATCCAAACAGGACTGTAGTTCCCTCCCACCTACTTACAAAATTGTGATCAATGAATGAACCTTCTCCGCGAGGATCCTTTGTGCCCGCTGAGATTGCGCTGGCATCAACTGTCAACCCTAAACACCCACCACTGCACACAGAAACACACGTGCCCTACTTTGCATTCACGAGCTTCTTGCTTTCTAAACGGCAATTCCTAAATGAGTTTTCCTTCTGCAGTTAAAATACCCTTGATGTTAAGATTACATGCTCTACTCAGGACGAAATCATCTCTAATTTTGTAAGTTAGGCTTTGCTGGAAAAACAAAGATGTTTGTTTGTTTGTTTGTTTTAAAGGGAAGCAATGGGCTTAGCCTAGACCTCAGGTAGGTCCATAAAACCAACGCTGTCTCACTCGTCCTCACAGTCTCAGTGCCTGGGACACCGCCTGCACAAGTAATGGTGCCTGGGTAAATAACAGAATGTCACTCAACCGACCCACATTCATCCAGGCCTCTCCCTACCAGTGTAACTCCGCCCACATTTCGTATCTTGGCATTCCAAGCCACTGATGCTTTGTCTCCCACCTTCCTGAGGAGCCTTATTAGCCTCCGACATGTTGCCTATGCTTCAGCTAAATCAAGCTTCTTTTACCTCCTGATACACTCTGAGTTTTCCTTATCTCTGCTCAAGTTTTTTCTTCTGCCTGAAATTCTCTATTTCTGCCCATGGAAACTGTACCCAAGCAAGAACTAGCTCCAGTATCAATCTCTTTCAGAAGCTTTTCAGGATGTCTCTCAACACCCCCGAAGAGTCAGATCTGAACACTCATGATACCTGTCATGGGAGGACTCAGCCTTCTGTGAATAATAATGAAGATGATGACGACGCTGGTACTAACGTTTATATGTCACTTACTGTGTACTGAAGTGCTTTATTTGTACATGATGCTAAGCACTTCACATACACCCACTCAGTTCACTATTCTCAATAACTCTATCTACTACTCTCTCCTTTTTATACTGGGGTACTGAGCGGTTAAGTAACTTTCCAGCTACACAGCTTTTAAGGAGTAGAAGATGGATTTGTAACCTAGGCAGTATGGATACAGACTACTAGCTTTTCTCAGTGGGTTCTGTGAGAGAATTAGGCCCTAATATCCAAAGGTATCCACTGTATAAAATGAATTAACTTCTCTCCTATGTGTCTAGAATGGTACTAGTTATGTCATCCTCGGGATAATTAAGAAAACAGTCACTCTAATCACATGTATAGGGATTAATTTTCTCACAGAACCCTGGTTGAAAAAGAAGTTGTTTGAGCAATTTTTTTTTCAATTAGAAAAGTAAAAAATATTACATAGGTCTTAATCCTTGACAATCAAGTGTATTTACAAACAGCAAGTATCTTCACGTAAACAGTTCTGGTTGGAAGACCCAGAGGGCACTCCTCTGGGGGAGGGGATGCTTTTCACTGCTTCACTATGCTTTCTTTCAATGTGTCTGGATGCTCTTCATATTCCTGATATCCCTTCCCCATCTTAGTAAACCTTACAATCTTCAAAAGCTGCAACTGCATCTCATTCATCTTTTTGTCTCCCATGAGAGCCATCTCAGTGTTTAAATCAGGTTCACATGGTCATGTTTTTCTTTAATTAAGTAAATTCTTACATTCAGTAGTCCAGGCTAGTTGATAAGCATCTTCCTCACAGGAAACTAACAACTAAAGCTACCTGTTATATTTTTTTGGTTGTATCTGACAGGCATTTAAAAATCAAGATTACTGAGGCATAAAGACAATGAGATACACCCATTTAAGGTGTATAATTTGGTGAGTTTTGATGGAGGTACACACCTGTGAAACCATGGTCCCATGTGAGGTACAGAACATTTTCATCATTCCCAAAAGTTTCTTCTTGCCCCTTTGCAGTACATACTTCTGCTACACCCAGCTTCAGGTAATCACTGATCTACTCTCTATCATTATGGAGTAGTTTGCCTTTTCCAGAATTGCAAGTAAATGAAATCATACAGTATGTAGTCTTTTGTGTTTGAGTTCTTTCACTAAGCATAACGATTCTGAGAGTCATCCATGTTGTTGCATACATCAGTAGTTAGCTCCTTTCTATTACTGAGCAATAATTCATTGTATGGAGAGACCATATTTTGATTATCCATTCACCTGTTGATGGACATTTGGGTACTTTTCAGTTCTGAGCTACTATGAATAATTCTGTCATGAACATTTTTGTATAAATCTTTGTGTATATAATTATACTCCTTTCTTTTGAATAAAGGCTTGGTCATATAGTAGGTATATGCTTAGCTTTTGAAACTATGGTTTCTTCAATAGAACTTTATTGGCAGCTTTATCTGTAATAGCCAGAAACTGCAAATGACCATCCATACATAGGTAAATGAATAAATAAATTTTGGTGTATCCATACAACAGAATACTAATCATCAAAAAAGAATAACAAACAAAGATATGGATAAATCTCAAAATAATTAGGCGGAAGGAATGAAGCCAGACAAGAAAAAGAGCACATGATTCCCTTTATAAAAAATTCTAGAAAATGCGAACTATATAGTGACAGAAAGCAAATCAGTGGTTGCTTGGAGACTGTGGTGGAAAGAAGAACGGTTACAACGGGGCATGAGGAAATTTTTAAGGGTGATGAAAATGTTCTTGATTATGGTGATATCAAAACTCCTCAAGCTGAATACTTTAAATATGTGCAATATATTGTATGTCGATTATACTTCAATAAATTTGTTTTTTTAAAGACAATGGCACTTGTGGAAACAGACAAATTCCTTGATGTGATAGGATAACTTTGAAACAGTCTCTACTGTTTACAAACTTTAATGCAGTAGAAGATTATTTTCCTGGGTGTCTGAACTCTGAAAACAACTGAGCAGCAGAATTGCTCTAAAGAATCTTAAGACAAAAAAACAACAACCTATTAAAGTAAAATAAAATAATTCCCATATATAATAACTGCGTTATTTCTCATGTGCATGCTAGTGGTGTGACCTGGAGCGTTGTGACTGACAGGCCTGCATGATTTGGGTGGACTGATGTGTGTTACAGATGAGGATGGTGAAGGGGTAGTGATCCTGAACACAGAAAACATAAAATTCAAGTGAAAAACATTTTACAGGACAAAGGACATCTTTTAATGCTAAAAGCCGGTTTCAACAATGAGGCTATAACAGCTGTAACTATGTACAAAACAACATAATTACTGTTACAAAACAAAAAAGACAGGAGATGCAATGTGACATAGACAAAAACACACAAATAACAGGAGACTTTAATCTTCCAAGCTCAGTACAAGACAGATGAAGTAGACAAAAAATAAGCAAGGATATACAAGGCCAAAACAGCATAATCAGTAAGGAGATCTTATTGCTATACAGTGAACTTCACACCCTGATGACAGAGAAGACACCTTCTCAAAAAACACGGACTATTCAAAAAACAATCATATATTAGGTCACAAAGAAAACTCCAGTGAATTCCATAAAACAAAAAATATTATAAACAACACTCTGATATCAATGCAATAATGCTAAAAATTATTAATAAAATAAAAAACTAAAAAGTTTTGTCTACCTGGAAATTAATAACATCTTCTATTAACTCACAGAAAAGAGGAAAAATACAAACTGAAATGAAAGAATTTTTTTAAAAAAGATAGTTTTGGGGGGTATAATCAGAATCTGTGGCAAATATTTAAAGCAGTGAGCAGAGAAAATTTCAAATCCATAAACCATTATATCAGTACAAATGAAAGAATGAAAATAAACTATGTGCCTCAGAGAAAAAAGATTAAAAAAAACAAAGAATAGAGTCCTAGAGACGCTTGGGATATCATAAGGTTATGCGCAGCTGGCGTTCCAGGAGGGCAGAGAGAATGAGGCAGAAAACATAACTGCAAATATAATGCCTGAAAACTCCCCCAATTTGATGAAACACATAAAGTACAGATTCAAGAAACCTGGCAAACTTTCAAGGAGGATAAATTCAAGCACATACAGAAATCAACAGGCTTCAGATACACAAGCAAGCCGTTACAGAGCATAATAGTAGAGAAAACTCCATTAATAACAGCAAAAAGACAAAAACTCAGGAGTAAACTTAACAAGAAATGCACAAAACTCCTGAAAAACACAAAAGTAGGCTTGCACACATAGATAATCCTTGTTCATGAATAGGATAAAATACCACATTATTAAAATGTTGGTTGTCTCTAAGTTAATTTACACATTTAATGCAATTTCAATAAAAATAGCAACAGGCTTTTTAATTGAGCTAGACAAGGTGATTCTTAAGTTCATATGGAAAAAATAAAAACACCCAAGGCAAACCAGGAAAACACAGAAAAAAAAAAGTGTCACATAGGGGAGGAAGAAAGAGTCTGATTAGATAAAAATAAACTTGAAGTAGATCAGGGATGAAAATGTTAAAATAAAAAAAAATCAAACCATGAGTACTGTTTAAGTAAATACTGATGGGATCCTTGGACATAGGGGAAGGTTTTCTATGACCCCGTATCCAAATGCAATAAAAAGAAAAGACTGATAAATTCTGGCCACGTTAAAAACAGAACAAAAACACTGAAGAGGAAGGGCTAATCTCCTTAATACATAAATAACTCTGTAAAAATAAAAGAGTTTAAAAACCCAACAGAGAAATGAACAGATAATTCACACTCTTCTCCAAAAAAAGATTCTGAAATGGCCCTTATGCATATGAAAAGATGTTCGACCTTACTCATAATTAGAGAAGTGCAATTAAAGTTATATCAGAACATCAGATGGCAAAAAAGTATGACAACACATTCTGTAGGTGTGGCTGTGGGGGAAATGTTTATTTCTCACACATTGCTGATTGGGGTGCAAACTGGTACACCCCCTCGAAAGAGGAACTTAGCAATATCTAACAAAACTACAAATGCGTTTACCTTTTGACTCAGCAATTCCACATGTAGGAAGTTACCTGAAGGATACACCTCCAACATTATAAAATGGTATATGCCAAAAGTTATTTACTATAGCAATTTGCTTGTTACTGCAAAATACTGGAAACTTAAATGCCCACACACAGGAGAATGGTTGAATAAACTATGGTACATCCACACCACAGAATACTACACAGCTGTAAAAAGAACTAAGGAAGATCTCCATGAACTGATACCAGGAGACCTGTAGAAAATGTTAAGTGGAAAAAAAAAGCAAACTACAAAACAGTATCAATGTTACTTCCTGCATAAGGGAGAAGGGAGAACAATAAAATGTATAGTTATAGCTGCTTCAGGAGGAAAAAAATGGAAGGGTAAACTAGAAACTAATGAGATTAATCCCCTTCCTTGGGTGGGGAAACAGGGAGGAAGAATTAGGGGATGGAAATGGGATGGGAGGGAGATGTAGGCAGCAACACTTTTCTGAGAACATCATTTTTGGTACAGTTTTTTTTTTTTTTTTGCAGTACGCGGGCCTCTCTCACTGTTGTGGCCTCTCCCGTTGCAGAGCACAGGCTCCGGACGCACAGGCTCAGCGGCCATGGCCCACGGGCCTAGCCGCTCCGCAGCATGTAGGATCTTCCTGGACCGGGGCATGAACCTGTGTCCCCTGCAGCGGCAGGCACCACCAGGGAAGCCCCATTTTTGGTACAGTTTTGACTTTCAGAACCTTGTGAATATATCACACACTCAAAATATAAATTAATGAATCTACAAGGATGAAGGAATATCCAAATTGGGCCAGCACTAGCCCTGGGCCCAGGACTGCCCACAAGCAGATGACACCGCCTCCAGGATGCCTAGGCCCTGCAGCCAGCCACCCTGTGACCCAAACCTGCCCACCAGCACCAGAACTCCTCGGGCTGTGCATCCAGCCATGCCAGGACCCAGCCCCACTCATCAGTGCCTGGCAGCCTCCATACAAGGCAGGGCCAAGCAAGCAACTGGGTCGGGGCCAATCACCCCTACCATCATGCCCATAGTTGTTCGACCCAGCACAACAGAAGGGCCCATGCAGCCCACTTAGAGGGCATCCCTAGAGCATATAGCCACAAAGGACGTCTCTTACATAAGGACACTTTTCCAAGATCAGAAAATGTAACCAATCTACCAAATACACAGAAATAAATACAGAATTAGGCAAAAAGAGGCAACAGAGGAATGTGCTACAAATGAAGGAACAAGACAAAACTCCAGAAGAACTAAGCAAGATGGAGACAAACAACCTATCTGATAAAGAGCTCAGGGTAACGTTCATAAAGATGTTCAAAGAACTCGAGAGAAGAATGGATGAACACAATGAGAAGTTTAACGAAGAGTTAGAAAATATAAAGAACCAAACGGAGCTGAAGAACACAATAACTGAAATAAAAAATACACTAGAAGGAATCAACAGATTAGATGACACAGAGGAACAGATCAACAAGCTAGACGGCAGAGTAGTAGAAATCATGCAAACTGAACAGAGAAGAGGAAAAAAAAATGAAAACAGTTTAAGAGAACTCTGGGACATAGCAAATGTGCTAACATTCACATTATAGGAGTCCCAGAAAGAAAAAACAGGGAGAAAGGGAAAGAGAATGTACTTGAAGACATAACAGCTGAAAACTTCCCTAACCTGGGAAAAGAAACAAGACATCCAGGTCCAGGAAACACAGACAATCCCAAATAAGATCAACCTAAAGAAGTCAATTCAAAGACACATTGCAATTAAAGTGGCAAAAATTAAATATGAAGAGAGAATATTAAAAGCAGAAAGGGAAAAGCCACATACAAGAGAGCTCCCAGAAGGCTAACAGCTGACTTCTCAGCAGAAACTCTATAGGCAAGGAGGGAGCAGCATGATATATTTAAACTGATGAAAGGGAAAAACCTACAACCAGGAATACTCCACCTGGCATGGCTATCATTCAGATTTGAAGGAGAGATCAAGAGTTTTACAGACAAGCAAAGCAAAGCCATGAAACTGGCTTTGCAGGAAAGGGACTTCTCTAAGCAGAAAAGGCCACAACTAGAAATATGGAAACTACAAAAGGAAGAATCTCATTGGTAAAGACAAATATAAAGGTAGAAGATTAGCCACTTAATAAAGATAGCTGGAAGGTTCAAAGACAAAAGTAGTAAAATTACCTATATCCTCAGTAAGTAGTTAAGAGACATACAAAACAAAAAGATGTAAAATATGAGGTCAAAAACATTAAATGTGGGTGGTGATGGGGGGAATAAAAATGCAGGGTTGTTAAAATGAGTTTGAACTTTAAAGAACAGCAGCTTAAAATAATTGTGTGTGTGTGTGTACACATACATATAAAACTCACTGGTAACCACAAACAAAAATCTAAAACAGGTACACATACCAAAGAGAAAAGAATCTGAACATAACACTAAATAGTCATCAAATCACAAGGGAAGAGAACAAAATAAGAAAGGAACACAAAAGAACTACAAAAAAGAATACAAACCCCAAACAATTTTAAAAAATGGTGGGCTTCCCTGGTGGCGCAGTGGTTGGGAGTCCACCTGCCAATGCAGGGGACACGGGTTCGTGCCCTGGTCCGGGAAGATCCCACATGCCGTGGAGCGGCTGGGCCCGTGAGCCACGGCTGCTGAGCCTGCGCGTCCAGAGCCTGTGTTCTGCAACGGGAGAGGCCACAACAGTGAGAGGCCCGCGTACCGCAAAAAAAAAAAAAAAAAAAAAAGGCAAAAAGTACATACATCAATAATTACTTTAAATGTAAACAGGTTAAATGTTCCCATCAAAAGACACAGAAGGGCTGAATGGATACAAAAACAAGACGCATATATATATATATATATATATATATATATATATATATATATATGCTGCTTACAAGAGACTTCAGATCTAAAGACACACACAGGTTAATAGTGAGGGGATGGGAAATGGTATTCCATGTAAATGAAAATGAAGAGATAGTTGGGGTAGCCATACTTATATCAGAAAAAACAGACTTTAAAACAAAGACTGTAACAGGAGACAAAAAAGGACATTACATAATGATCAAGGGATCAATCCAAGAAGAATATATAACAATTGTAAAAATATATGCACCCAAAATAGGAGCACCTAAATATATAAGACAAATATTAACAGACATAAAGGGAGAAAGTGACAGTAACGCAATTAATAGTAGGGGACTTTAACATCCCACTTACATCAATGAACAGATCATAAAGAGAATATCAATAAGGAAACAGTAGCCTAAGAAACACATTAGACCAAATACACTTAATAGATATAGATACAGAACATTCCATCCAAAAGTGGCAGAATACACATTCTTTTCATGTGCACATGGAACATTTTCCAGGTTAGCTCATATGTTAAGCCACAAAACAAGCCTTGGTAAATTTAAGAAAACTGAAATCATATTAAGCATCTTTTCCGACCACAAACACATGAGACTAGAAATCAACTACAAGAAAAAACTGCAAAAAACCACTAACATATGCAGACTAAAAAATATGCTACTAAACAATCAATGGATCACTGAAGAAATCAAAGAGGAAATTTTAAAATAGCTGAAGACAAATGAAAATGAAAACATAACAATCCAAAATCTATGGGATGAGCAAAAGCAGTTCTAAGAGGGAAGCTTATAGCAATATAAACCTACCTCAGGAAACAAGAAACATCTCAAATACACATCCTAACCTTATACCTAAAGGAACTAGAAAAAGAACAAACAAAACCCAAAGTTAGCAGAAGAAAAGAAATCATAAAGATCAGAGCAGAAATAAATGAAAAAGACAAAAAAAAAAAAAAAAAGGAAAAGATCAACCAACTAAGAGCTGGTTCTTTGAAAAGATAAACAAAATTGATAAACCTTTATTCAGTCTCATAAAGAAAAAAAGAGAGATGGCCCAAATCAATAAAATCAGAAATGAAAAAGGAAAAATTATAACCAACACCACAGATATACAAAGGATCATAAGAGACTACTGTGAGCAATTACATGCCAATAAAATGTACATCTTAGAAGGAATGTATGTACAAATTCCTAGAAATATACCATCTCCCAAGACTGAAGAAAAAGAAAATATGAATAGGCCGATTACCAGAAATGAAAGTAAGTCAGTAATAATAAAAACTCCCAACAAATAAAAGTCCAGGACAGATGGCTTCACAGGTGAATTCCACCGAACATTTAAAGAAGAGTAAAGAGGACCTACTGTCCTCAAACTATTCCAAAAAAAATGCAGAGGAAGGATTGCTTCTGAACTCTGTACCAGTTTGTACCAGATTGCTTCTATACCAGGCCAGAATCACCTCAATACCAAAACCAGATGAAGCTAACACACACACACACACACACACACACACACACACACACACACACACACACACACACACAAATTACAGGCCAATATCACTGATGAACACAAGTGCAAAAATCCTCAACAAAATATAAGCAAACTGAACTTAACAATACATTAAAAGGATCACACAACATGATCAAGTGGGATTTATTCCAGGGATGCAAGAATAGTTCAATGTTCACAAATCAATGTGATACACCACATTAAAAAATTGAAGAATAAAAATCATATGATCATCTCACCAGATGCAGAAAAAGCTTCTGACAAAATTCAACATCCATTCATGATAAAAGCTCTCAACAAAGTGGGTATAGAGGGAACATACATCAACATCATAAAGGCCATATTTGACAAGCCCACAGCTAATCTCATATTCAAGGGTAAAATGCTGAAAGCATTTCCTCTAAGATCAGGAATCAGACAAGGATGCCCACTCTCACTGCTTTTATGGAACACAGTATTCAAAGTCCTAGCCACAGCAATCAGATAAGAAAAAGAAATAAAAGGAATCCAAATTGGAAAGGAAGAAGTAAAACCATCACTTTTGCAGATGACATGATACTATATACAGAAAATCCCAGAAATGCCATCAAAAAACTACTAGGGCTCATCAATGAATTTGATAAAGTTGCAGGATACCAAATTCATACAAGGAAATTGGCCACGTTTCTATATACTAACAACAAGCTATCAGAAAGAGAAATTAAGAAAACCATCCATTTACAATTGTATCAAAAAGAATAAAACACCTAGGAATAAATCTAACTAAGGAGGTAAAAGATCTGTACTCAGAAAATTATAAAGAAATTGAAATAGAAAGAAATCAAAGATGACACAAATGGATGGAAAGATATACCATGCTCATGAATTAGAAAAAATAATACAGTTAAAATGACCATACTACCCAAGGCAATCTACAGATTCCATGCAATCCCTATCAAAATACCAGTGGCATTTTTCACAGAACTAGGACAAATAATTCTAAAATTTGTATGGAAACGCAAAAGACCCTGAATAGCCAAAGCAATCTTAAGAAAGAACAAAACTGGAGGTATCACGCTCCCTATTTCAAACTGTACTACAAAGCTACAGTCACCAAAACATTATGGTACTGGCACAAAAACAAACACACAGATCAACGGAACAGAATAGAGAGCCCAGAAATGAACTCACATTTATATGGTCAATTAAGCTACCACAAAGGAGGCAAGAACGTAGAATGGGGAAAAGACAGCCTCTTCAATAAATGATGGGGAAACTGGACAGGTACATGCAAAAGAATCAAACTGGACCACTTTCTTACACCATATACAAAAATTAACTCAAAATGGACAAAAGACTTAAATGTTAAGACCCAAAACCATAAAACTAGAAGAACACATAGGCAGTCTGCTCTTTGACATGGGTCTTAGCAATATTTTTGGACCTGTCTCCTCAGGCAAGGGCAACAAGAGCAAAAGTAAACAAGTAGGATTACATCAAACTAAAAAGCTTTTACACAACAAAGGGGACTTTCAACAAAATGAAAAGGCTGCCTATGGAATGGGAGAAGATACTTGCAAATGATATCTCTAATAAGGGGTTAATATCCAAAATATACAAATAATTCATACAATTCCAACATCAAAACAAACAACCCAAGTAAAACATGAGCAGAGGATCTGAGTAGACATTTTGCCAAAGAACATATATAGTGGCCAATAGACACATGGAAAGATACTCAACACGACTGATCATGAGGGAAATGCAAATCAAAACCACAATGAGATATCACCTCTCATCTGTCCAGAACGGCTATTATCAAAAAGACAACAAATAACAAGTGTTGGTTAGGATGTGGAGAAAAGGGAACTCTAGTACTGTACACTGTTGGTGGGAATGTAAACTGGTGCAACCACTGCAGAAAAACAGTATGGCAGTTCCTCAAAAAATTAAAAATAGAACTACCATATGATCCAGCAATCTCACTCCTATGTATCTACCCAAAGAAAATGAAAGCACTAATCCAAAAAGATATATGTATC
Source organism: Leucopleurus acutus (assembly GCF_964270905.1). Lineage (NCBI taxonomy): Eukaryota > Metazoa > Chordata > Mammalia > Artiodactyla > Delphinidae > Leucopleurus > Leucopleurus acutus. The sequence goes on from NC_139158.1 coordinate 27,017,225, forward strand.
CCTAAGTTCATTACAGCATTATCTACAATAACAAAGATATGGAAGCAACTTAAGTGCCCAACAATAGATGACTGTATAAACAAGATATGGCACACAACACACACACACAGGAATATTATTCAGCCGTAAGAAAGTATGAAATATTGCCATTTGTGACAACATTGATAGACCTACAGGATATTATGCTAAGTGAAATAAGTCAGAGAAAGACAAATACTATATGATTTCAAAATCAAAAATTTCAAAAATCAAAACAAATGAACAAACCACAACAAAACAGAAACACAGTCACAGATACAGAGAACAAACAGGTGGTTGCCAGAGGCGTAAGTGGGGGGTGAGGGAAATAGGTAAGGGAGATTAAGAGGTACAAACTTCCCATTACAAAATAAATGAGTCACGGGTATGAAATGTAGAGTGTAGGGAATGGAATCAATAATTATGTAATATCTTTGTAAGGTGACAGATGGTTGTTTGACTTATTGTGGTGATCATGTTGAAATGTATAGAAATACTGAATCACTATATTGTGCACCAGGAACTAACATAGTGTTGTAGGTCAATTGTACTTCGAAAACAAACTCACAGAAAAAGAGATCAGATTTGTGGTTACCAGAGGTGGGAGTGGGGGGAGGGGGAATTGGGTGAAAGCCGTGAAAAGGTACAAACTTCGACTTAAAAGATACATAAGTACTAGGGATGTAATGCACAACATGATACATATAATTAACACTGCTCTATGTTATATAGGACAGTTGTGGACTTCCCTGGTGGCGCAGTGGTTAAGAATCCGCCTGCCAATGCAGGGGACATGGCTTCGTGCCCTGGTCCGGGAAGATCCCACATGCCACAGAGCAACTAAGCCTGTGCACCACACCTACTGAGCCTGCACTCTAGAGCCCTCAAGCCACAACTACTGAGCCCGCGCACCACAACTACTGAAGCCCACATGCCTATAGCCCATGCTCTTCAACAAGAGAAGCCACCGCAATGAGAAGCCCATGCACCGCAGCAAAGAGTAGCCCCCGCTTGCCACAACTAGAGAAAGCCCATGCGCAGCAAACATGCAGCAATGAACACCCAATGCAACCATAAATATATAAATTAATTTTTAAAAAAAGTTAAGAGAGTAAATCCTAAGAGTTCTCATCAAGAGGAAATCATTTTTTTCTATTTCTTTTATTTTGTATCTATATGACAGATATTCACTAAACTTACTGTGGTCATCATTTCATAATGTATATAAGTCAAATCATTATGCTGAACACCTTAAACTTACACTGTGAATTTATTTTTCACAGTGGTATGGGTTAGTAATTCTGAAAATACTTTATGTGGATTCAAGAATTAAACACATAATATATTGTGGATGGTGGGATGAGGGGTTCTTCACTGTCAGAGGAGAGCATTAAAAACATGGAAAGGGGGAAGGGTAGAATGAACCCTGTGATGCTGGGTTGAAACCGGAGATATCAGTAAGGATGCCTAATTTTTAATATACACAGTGACACAGACAGACAGGAATAGATATAGATGTATGTGTGTAAATGTGAATACACACATGTATTTCCTATTTCTGCCTACTGAGAGGATCTAGAAGCAATGAACAAACAGAACAAACAGTAGCAATGAATACAGCTCGCTCCCAGATCTTGGTTTATAAATACTGCACTAAAATGAACTGAACTTCCCAGGAGAAAGGGCTGATGCCAGGGCTAGGGCAAAGTACAAGCTGAGCCTGGAACATCTTTCTGTGCCAGGAACATCTTTCTGTGCCAGAAAGCAAATAAGTTCTCAAAGAATGAAGGGCACCTGTCAAAAGGTCACAGATATAGCAGAAACTAACACACCACTGTAAAGCAATTATACTCCAATAAAGATGTTAAAAAAAAAAGGACGTAGAAGCCAGCTTTAAGGAATTCCCACTGGCTAAATCTAAGACAATCTGAGCAATAAAATAAATAATAGTAAGAGAACTGCTCTTAATACATACCATTATTTACTAATAATTAGAATAAAATAAGATTCCATGATTCCACAATGATATAAATTAACAGATAAAAGTGGCAAAAAAGAAAGCTTGTCTTTAAAGTAGAACGTTGTCTAATAAAATGTAAGGAATGATGAAATTAGAAAATCACCACTTAGCAATTACCAGCATAATAGTTGTTTTAGGCAACAATTACCAATGGATACTAAAACTATTTAGTATAGGTGAGAGTTGGATGAGGTGAGAGTTTACATAATGTAAAAATATTTCCTTATAACATACTTATTAATTACAAAATTACAAAGGGAAAGCTGAGAAGACACAGCATCACTTCTGTGGTCTTCCTGCCAAAGGGGAACGACCTGATCTAATCACAAGAAGCCAAGAGATGAACCCAAATTTAATGTCATTCCACATAATAATTGACCTATACTCTTCAAAAACATTATAAAAGACAAAAAACAAAAAAGTATAAGATTACAGAAAAGATTCTATTTTAAAGGAAACTGAGAGACCAATTAAATGCAACATGTGATCCTGGACTGGATTGTGAAATGGGGAAAACATATTTTATTTCTTTTGCTACAAAGGATACTATTGGCATGATTTGAATAAGGTCTGGGATTGGTTAATAATGCTGTATCAACGTTAATTTCTGATTTAAATAACTGTACTGTGGTTAAATAAGAGAATATCTCTATTTTTAGGAAACACGCACTTAAGTGTTTACAGGTAAAAAAGCAACATGTCTGGGCTTCCCTGGTGGCGCAGTGGTTGAGAGTCTGCCTGCCGATGCAGGGACACGGGTTAGCGCCCCGGTCCGGGAAGATCCCACATGCTGCGGAGTGGCTAGGCCCGTGAGCCATGGCCGCTGAGCCTGCGCTCCGCAGTCGGAGAGGCTACAACAGTCAGAGGCCTGCGTACCGGGGAAAAAAAAAAAAAAAAAAAGCAACATGTCTGCAACTTACTCTCAAATGTTCAGGGAAAAAACATTATGTATAGATACGGAAAGAGCATGATGAAGTAAATTTAATTAAGACATTAACATTTGAGGAATCTGGATGGAGGATATACAGGAATTCTTTGTATTATTTTTTGTAACTTTCCTTAAGTCAGAAGTTACTTCAAAATAAAGTTTTAAAAAACTCATCCCACTGTACATATTAGAGCTGTGCATTTCAGTGTATGCAAAACATAACTTCAACTTTAAAAAATTTTAATGACAAACATTTTTCAAATAGATAAGAATGCTGTGAATACTGTCAAACACTGCCAATAAAAGTATAAATTGGTATCATGTTTCTAGGAAGCTCCAGGAAATATGTTAAAGAACCCAGAAAGAGGTCTAAACTCGTTGACCCTGTAATTCAATATCTATGACTTTATTATAAAAAAATATTCTGGAATATATATAGAAATAAAATGACTTATGTGCAATGCTATTCATCTTAGCATTAACCACAGCAGCAAAGTCCAGGACATGATCTTAAATGTTAAATAAAGGGTGATTAAATTATAGCAAATATATAATGATATACTGTATAGCCACTGAAATAATGGCTTCAAAATAAAAAGTAATTATTGGATGTTTACAGGGAGCTGAAGAAGTAAAAAATGATTTCATTTTCAGAGGAATATTTTAACAACATGGAAAAATGTGCACTATGAGGGTGAGGGGAGAACAGGAGGCCATAAAAATGGACGCTCATTATGGTCCCCATTTTGTTATTCTAAAAATTATATGAATGAAAAAAAAGATTAGGACAAAATACTCTGAGGGGTAGGACTTACAGTTTACTTACATGCTCTGCTTTTTATCCTTCAAATTTTAAAAATGGTCTAAAATGATTATACACTATATTTATGATGAAAAAACTAAACCTTAACAAGATATTTCTTATATTAAAATATCTTGAATTGGTACTCCAAACTGTTTCCTCATAGTAACAGCCTGTATGTAATTCACTTCAACAAATCTTAAGGTATTGTAATTCTAGATAAGCAAATATAGACTTCTATAAAAAGAAGCGAGACAACTATTGAGAAAATACTTATTACAATTTTAAAGCGTTTCTATAGATTTAAAATTGAAAAGAAATGAGTATTTTATTTCATCAGACCTCTCAGCAAAGCATTATATTCTGACTCTTTGCAAAATAGGTATTTCCTTACCTCATATGATTCTGATATTGTTCTAGGAAATGACTCATATATTACACACTATCGTCATTCTCTATGATTTCTGGCAAATAAGTTATGCCTCACATTTCTTTTAAAACATTAAGAATGAGGCCACTTGAAAAGAATTAACAAGATTAAATAAAAAAAAAAAGTTTCTACATTATCGAAGATTGCACCCAGTTTGAGCATCTGAGGGAGAGTCAGGTGACACACTACCAACCCCAAAGCCACAATTCAGTAAAGCAGTCTAGTAATGCTCACTAGAGAAAAACATTTTAATGAAGAGTCTATAAAAACAACAAGCACTCCAGAACTTTGAGCTACGAAATTAATTTACAGCAAGAGGACTTCTACCATCTCACAAACTGAAATTTCGTTTACCATGTGAACATATTTTGATGAACCACTCAAATAGAGCAGATGACATTCTAGGCATAATATAAATGAGACTAAATTTCATTGTAACTCCTTTATTCCTATAAAATAGAAACGATTAAATAATAGTAATTATTAGAGACATTTATTGGGAACTCACTGTATATTAGACACTATGCTAGGGGGCTTCCCTGGTAGTACAGTGGATAAGAATCCACCTGCCAATGCAGGGGACACAGGTTCGAGCCCTGGTCCAGGAAGATCCCACATGCCACGGAGCAACTAAGCCCGTGAGCCACAACTACTGAGCCTGCACTCTAGAGCCCGCGAGCCACAACTACTGAAGCCAACGCGCCTAGAGCCCGTGCTCCGTAACAAGAGAAGCCACCGCAATGAGAAACCCGTGCACCGCAACAAAGAGTAGCCCCCGCTCACCGCAACTAGAGAAAGTCGGGCATGCAGCAACGAAGACCCAATGCAGCCAAAAGTAAATAATAAAAATTTTTAAAAAATTAAAAAGAAGACTATGCTAAGAACTTTGTTTTATTTCATTTTATTTCCTCAACAACCCTAACAGATAAGGACATTTATTTTACTTTCATCCCAATTTACAGATGACAAAACCATAACAGTGGTAAGGTAACTGGCTGGGATTCTTAACCTCAGAGCTGTCTACGCCCAAATTCCCTGGTCTTAGCCAGGATACATCTGAAGACTTTACATGAGCTAATAAGGCATACCTTAACAAACGGAATTAAAATGTATTTTAACAATTTCAGAAGTGGTAGTGTATTATCGTATACAAAGATTTTAACCTATGGCAAAAAAAAGGAAAAGCAAAAACAATTTAAGTGTCCAAGAGTGAGGATCTGGTTAACTGAACTACTATGTGATGCACTTACTTGAGTGGATATGAAATGACTAAACTGATGCTTATAAAACAAAATATTAAAAATTACCAAAAACAGTATGTGAAACTGAAAACGAACAAACCCGGGAAACAAATTTATATAAATGACATTTTAAAACCAAAATACCCTACACAGTAAAGATTAAGGAGATACTAAAATATTTAAGTGTTATCTGAGTAGTGGGAATATGTATTAACTTTTTTGTTTCCCCTCTTCTTTCTCACAAATTTACCATAAGTATATACCACTGCCATTTTGAGAACAAATAATCAAACTATTTTCAAAAGAGCTAAGTAACTCAGCAGCGCACATGCACGTGCGCGCGCGCGCGCACACACACACACACACACAAACCAAAGAAAATGCAAAACCAAGAATGAGAAGTGCAAACAAGGACTGACAATGAAAACACTTAAAAACTGATATCAGCTTTTTAGTTATGTATGATCACAATGGTTTCTTTTCCAGTATTATGTTTGTTGTGGTTTAAATTTTCCCCTTATATACTATTTTTGGAAACATGAATTTTTTTTTAACCTTAGAGAACACTACTTACATGCTAACCTAAGAAGAGTTAGGAAGTTTCAAAAAGAAGGGTAAGAACTTCTAACAAGGAAAAGATAAACAGGAAAGAAAACAGGAAATAGCAGGGCAAAGCATTGTCAAGGAGAGTCATTTTCTTGGTCACAGTGTTAGATACTATTTATACACAGAATACAAATATAACTAAAAAATTTAAGAGAAAAATGAGAAGTGGGATACTAGATGTATTATGAACATTTTATATATACGTATACGTAAATTTATTTAATAAGGAAAGACAAGAAACCTTGGGAAATACCATGACAAAGTACATCTCTACTGTTTTTATTAAAGTACATACAATTTTCAAATGAACCAAGAAAACAAAGAATGGGAAACCAGAATATTCTAGAAATAATCTTAAAATAACAGGGCAAATTCTTGAACATGGAGAGCTGTAAAGCACTAAATTGTGTATAATTAAATACATACAGCTCAGAGTGATATTAATGTTCCCAGCAATCAACAATTCTTTTCAAAATGAGGCTCATTACCACTTCAGAACACTCATAATACCATATAACTTCATGAGCATCACACAACCTGAATATATTCTAGGGCCCAAGCAGGGACTTTTCATTTCCAGAGTGTGGTGCTAGTTCTGTGAGCCAGACGGGGAAAAAAAGCAGATTTCCTAAAGCATGCGCTAGCTCACTGACAGGAATTTTCAGTCACAAATGGCAATATATATACTTAAGCAATGAAACAAACAGTATACTGTTCAGCAATAACACAGAAGCCCTCTTTTTAACAGATAAGGAATATTTTCAAAAATATATGACGAAAATTAAACCAACTATCTTGGGTTTCTTTGTATCTGGTTGATCTGTTTCCATAGCAAACAAACCCCAATAACACTTACCAACGGCTGTGGAATGAACTAAACTGTTGGACTGTTTCTTGAGAGGAGAGACTGTAGTTTTCCCCCTTTGCAGCCCTGGCATTTAGTACAAAGTCCAACACTTAATAAATATCTGCTATGTCAATAAACGATAATCATAAAACCAGTTAGGTCAAAATGCATCCACTGACAGCTATCTAGTATTGTTTTTTTTAAAATATCCATTATCTATACACACTTAAGTGACCATAACATACAGGCACCAATAAACTCACTCTTTTTAGAGGTTTCTAGCAGTTTCGGCAAAATAAATCCTAATCTGAACTGATGCAGAATGAAATGTCTTTCAAAGGGGTTTTCAACTTATGCTTCACAGGAACGTAAATTAATACGTAACTTCCCACCTCAATAACAATTAGTTAAGGGTTATTAGAAGTCTACAAAATCATCAGCAGAGCAAAACAGAAAGCAGTGTTTAGGTCATAAAGTCAGAGTATCTAAAATGAAATTTGAGAAATCATTTCACTGGCAACATTGTTAAAAATAAATTTATGGATAAGACCTCTACACTAAAAACTAGAAAACTTTGCTGAGAGAAAGGAAGGAAGGCCTATATAAATGGAGAGCTATCATATTGATGGACTGGAATTAACCTCAAATTAATCTATAGGCTCAACACAATCTCAATCATATTCCTGCTAGGTATTTTTTTCTTTTAAAACAAGCTGATTCTAAAATAGAAATGGAAATGCAAAGGAACTAGAATATCCAGAGCAATACTGTAAAAGAAGAACAAAGCTGGAAGACTTACCCTACCTGATTTCACGACTGACTGTAAAGCTATAGTAATCAGGACAGTGTTTCTGGCATAAGGATTAAGAAACAGATCAATGGCACAGAATGGAGAGCCCACAAACAGATCCACCCTTAAATGATCACTGGATTTTAAACAAAGGTGCCAAAGCATCCCAATGGGAAAAGGGAGACTTCTTAACAAATGTTGTTTAAACAATCAGAAATCCATTGAAAACAGATGAGCCTTGACCCCTACTTCACACCAGACACAAAAGGCAATTTGAAGTGCATCACGGACATAAATGTGAAATCAAAAATGATAAAGCCTTTAAAAGAGCATAAAGGAGAATACTTCCATGGCTTGGGGGTAGGCAAAGGTTTCTCAGGACGCAGAAAGCAATCATCATAAAAGATGGATAAATTAGACTTCTTCAAAAATTAAAACTTTTGCTCATCAAAACACACTTTAAGAAAATGAAAGAGTAAGCCACGGACTGGAAGAACATATGTGCAAAACACATTATTTGACAAGTACAAAGCATATATGAAGAACTCCAACAATCTCATAATCAAAAGACAACACGGTTTAAAAACGAGCAGACGTGCTTCAGGCACTACTACTGTGTTTTCAGTAGTATTCAGAATCGGGCCTGAGGTGGACTGATTATCATCCCATAGCACATCTGGGCAGGGGGGGGTAGGCAACAGATTGAGGTGAAGGAAAACGGGATGGAGAAATATGGATAATTTGTTCTCAAAATAAGGGCATTTTAAATAAATACTGAGCTCTACATTAATGATATATATGCTGATGTCTTTAGGGAGACAGGTACAGATGCCTGCAATTTATTTTGAAACATGTGAAAAAAAAAGGTAAGACTGACTGATGGCTGGAGGGAGACACGAGTACACACGAGATAAAACAAGCATGGTGAACTATTAATGGTAGAACCCGAGTGGTGTATACTTGAGTGCTCACTGTACAATTCTTGGAAAAAGGCACAAGAGCTTTGGAAAAAATCTTTCACACATACAGCCAATAAGCACATTAAAAAGTGCTCAGTATCATTAGATATTATAAAAATGCAAATTAAAACTACGACAAGACACCACTGCATACCCAACAGAATGGTTATAATAAAAAAGACTAACTTTGCCAAACGTTGGTGAGGATGTGGCCCAGCCAGAACTCTCATACATTTTGGGGGGTGCAAAATGTACAGCCACTTTTGGAAAAGGTCTGCAGCTTTTTAGAAAATGAAACAAACATCCAGCAATTTTCTTCCCACATATATAGCTACAGAAATAAATATCTGTACAAGAATATTCACAGCAGCTTTATTCATAATAGCCCCAAACTGGAAAACAGCTCAGGTGTCCTTTAAAAGGAAAATGGATAAACAAATTTTGTGGCACACAATGGAATACCACTAAGCAATAAAAAAAGAATGAAGTATTGATACATACCATGAACCCCAAGTGCAAGAAACCTTACCCAAAAGAGTATATATTGTATGATTCCATTTATAAACAACTCTCCAAAAGACAAACCTCACCTGTGGTGAACAAAACCTAAACAGTGGTTGTCTCCAAGGGGCTGGGGTGAAGACTGATTGGGAAGGGGCATGAAGAAACTTTTTGGAGTGATGGCAATGTTCTGTACCCTGACTGACATGGGTTTGGGGTACATATGCATATGCAAAAACTCATCTAATGGTGTACTTTAGATTTGTGCATTTCATTACACCTACATGATATGTATTTTGCCTTAGAAAATGTAAATCACTTTTGAACTTTTGATGCTCATTCTGAAGTGTTTAAAGTGTACTAATAACGACCACAACTTTTTTTGAAGTACACGAAAAATTTGATGGATTGGTAAATGAATAGAGGTCGTACAGAAAAAATGTTAATTACAGAATCTAGGTATTTATTAGATTGGGTATTTTGTGTATAATTCTTTCAACTTTTCAGTATGGTTGAATTTTTTCAAAATAAAATGTTGGCCGAAAAATAAATTAAAAACCCAGGATTTTAAAAAAATTTCTGTAATCACAGAATAATATGTCATCCTATTCTTGTTAATTTTTAAATGATAAGACTGACATGCACACTTGGAAAGAGCCACTCTCTTTTGCACAGAAAGCAAATATCACAATTTCTTCCTTCAAAGTTATTAGGCTCTACTTCTTACTTTCAAGGAAGGCGGAAGGAGAAATAGAAACAAAGTTGCAGAAAAACTGTGCCTCCTGTCTTTTAAAGTAAAACACTCAGAGAAGGTTAAACTACAAAATAGTACCTAAAAAACAGGGAACACTAAATATTTTATATAGCAAAGTATACCAGAACTGAGAAGATGCCCAAATTCAGGTTTAACACTCAAGGCAAAGATTGTTGACCGTTTCACTGCACAGAATGACTAACAGCAGTTGACTCTGAATCATCTAGTTGGATGAAAGCCATTCTATGGTGCAGGGCAAGAAGTAGGAGTGTTGGAAGATGGTGCAACACGAATAAGGTGCGGGTGAGAGGGGCAGAACATGTATAAGAGGCAGACAGGTTGTACAGAACAACCTGTACAAAAATATAGAGTCCCAGGAGTGAATAATGCACGGGAAAGAGCTAGAGGTTCAGCAGGGCTGGAATGCAGCGTGCAGAACAGCACAAGAAAAGATCGGATAGCTAGGCAAGGTTTGGGCCATAAAAGGACTTAAAAGTCCATAAGGTGTCTGGACTGTATCCTAAAGGCAATGTGGAGTCACTCCACAGTGGGCAAGGGTGTCACACCTAAATATATGAAGCATAAAGTGTGGTTGGGAGGAGGAACAGAGCAGCTTATTGCAATTTTCCAAGGCAGCAAAGATGGAGGAGGAGGAACAGAAGTCACTTTCCTACGGTTTCTCAGATAATCCTTCTATTAACCATGGGATCTATCCTCAGCTGGTAGTGCTGACTAGATTTCAGAGCAATATATCAAGCAATTAAATTATCTAAACTTTCAACCTACTAATACTATATACATCCTTATCTTAACGGAAACTCAGTATTAGGACAGAAAGATCAGTAATTATCAAGAAAACTGTATTTCAAGTCAAGAGAGCAAGCAACAGTTTGATCTTTTTTAGCTTGGAAAGAAGTGCTAAAATCTCAATCCTGAAATTTGAAAAGAAAGGAAGACACAATTCGAAATATTGTTTTTCTTTGTCTTCAGTTTTTTTCTTTTTCATACAGAGCCAATCCTAAATCTCAATTTAAAACTGATTTGACTCTAAGAACACGAAAGATGCTCATAACTGAGCATCTGCATTGGAGTCATAAAGATCTGGATTCAGGGGCTTCCCTGGTGGTGCAGTGGTTGGGAGTCCGGCTGCCGATGCAGGGGATGCGGGTTCATGCCCCGGTCCAGGAAGATCCCACATGCCGCGGAGCGGCTGGGCCCGTGAGCCATGGCCGCTGAGCCTGCGCGTCCAGAGCCTGTGCTCTGCAACGGGAGAGGCCACGGCAGTGAGAGGCCCGCATACCGCAAAAAAAAAAAAAAAAAAGATCTGGATTCAGACAAATCCCAACCTGCCATTTCCAGCCATGTAACTTTGGGTAAGTTTCCAAATAATAAGGTAATGGTAAGGTAAGTTCCCTATTTGTAAAACAGGAAAGATAACTCTTACCTATCTTGCACAATTGCAGGGAGGATTAAATGAGGTAATGCAAGTAAAAGCACTAGAGCAGTGTCTACACTATAAGAAGCCGTCAACAAACATGGGTGCCCGTTCCATTCTTCTTCATACCTACAGTTTCCAGTGAAGATAACTAAGAGAAAGAGAATAAAGGTTTGCTTTTTCAAGTACAACATAAATATGTGTGAACTATTTGGAAAATGGTTTTCACATGGGCTTTCTCTCTCAATACCCTCATTAAATTAAAATGTACCTTGGGCTTAGATCTCAAATAAATTGATAGATAATGCTTAAATAGTGGGAAATGTATAAACAGAAGTCAAGGCTGTAATGACTACTGATTTCCCTGCAAATTAAAATATTTCTCTTCCTTGGGAAGTTGAACCCCCTCTTTAAAAAGTCTCTTCAAAATGGTCATGCCTGACTTGCTCCCAACTGAGTCCCAAGAAAATCTACCCAAATGATATAAAAATATAAAATATGGTACACTATGAAATCTATTACCTATTTCAATAACAATAAATAATAATGTGCAAGGAATAATAATGAAAAAAAAAGCAAAAGGATAAGTGTGAGTAGGGGAGAAAAACAGAAGAGAACGAGTCTGTTCTGAGTATCCTTTTTACTTAACTCTTTGGATCATGGTAATTTTTTACATATTTTTAAAAATGAAATTAAATCAATAAAGATTGGGAACAAATTAAAAATGAATACAAGCAGAAACAAATGAACCTAATTATATATCAAACTGATAATATCACAAGAGAAAGAAAAGAATCCAAGAAACTTTTAAACACAGTCATGATTGTCCACCCTCCATGGGATACAGTCTAAGGACAAAAACAAACTACAAAGAAATTTTGAATTTCATGGGTTTATTGCCAGTAGTAGTATTGGAGTGTAATCCTAAAATCAGTTTGTATATTGTAGGACTGAGCTAATGAGTAAATAGACTGTTTTGGGAATCAAGGTTTTCATTTTGGAGAAAAGATATACAAATAAGAAATGGAGGAAAGAGAGGAAAAAGCCAATGGTGTTAGACTGAAATTAGATTTAGGATTTTTATTTTTATTTTTTAAATTTTTATTTTATTTTATTTTTTTTACAGTATGCGGGCCTCTCACTGTTGTGGCCTCTCCCGTTGCGGAGCACAGGCTCCGGATGCACAGGCTCAGCGGCCACGGCTCATGGGCCTAGCCGCTCCGCGGCATGTGGGATCTTCCCGGACCGGGGCACGAACCCGTGTCCCCTGCATCGGCAGGCGGACTCTCAACCACTGCGCCACCAGGGAAGCCCTAGGATTTTCATTTTTTAACTTTTAATTTTACTGTAATATCCATACAAAAAAGTGCACATTTCGTAAGTGTACAATTTGCTGAGTGTTTACAAACTGAACACACCCATGCAACCAGCATTAGGAAACCAAACATTTCTCGTACTCTAAGAGCTCCTGATTTCTGCTTCCCTTCTATTTTCTTCTCCTGCGATAAGGATAACTACTACTCTGATTTCTAACATCACAGACTACTTTTGCCTGTTTTCGTACTTTATATAATGGAATCATATAGCATGTCCTCTTTTGTGACTACCTGCCTTTGCTCAATGTTATTTTTGTGAGATTCATGCATGTTCTTACATGTAACTGTAGTCTGCTCATTCTCGTGGCTATGTTCCACTGTGTGACATATCACTATTATAACATTCTACTGTACATGGGTATTTGGGGAGTTTCCAGTCTTTCCCTATAACAAGTAGTGCTGCTATGAGTATTCCAGTAGATTCAACCATGTGAACTTATTGATAGCACCTACAAAAAATGGCATTTCATGTAATTCAAATTAATACATCATGTTCTGATGAACATATGTATATATTTCTGTTCAGTAAAACCTAGAAGTGAAATTGCTGATATTTAGAATTACGCAAAACCGTTTTCTAAAATGGTTTTATACCAGTTTACATATCCACCAATTGCTCTAAATCCTTGATGAACTGGTGTTTTCTTTCTTGTTGCTGCCATTCTAGTTGCTATGCATAATACGTCACTGTGGTTTTCATTTGCACGGCTCTGATGACTAATGAATATATATCCACATCCATGCACATCATCTGGATTTATCTTTGGTGAAGTTTGTGTCAAGGCTTTTGTCCATGTATTTATACTGGTTTGTAGGAGACCTTTATATACTCCGGACAAGAATCTTTTGTTAAACGTATGTATTACGAATTATCTCTTCCCACTTTGTGGGTTGCCTTTTCTCTCTCAGTGATGTCTTTAGGTGCCCAAGAGTAATTCACTTAAATATAGCACAATCAGGACTTCCCTGGTGGCGCAGTGGTTAAGGATCTGCCTGCCAATGCTGGGGACATGGGTCTGATCTGTGGTCCAGGAAGATCCCACATGCTGCAGAGTAACTAAGCCTGTGCGCCACAACTACTGAGCCCACGCACCGTAACTACTGAAACCTGGGCGCTCTAGGGCCTGCTTGCCGCAACTACTGAGCCCATGTGCCTAGAGCCCATGCTCTGCAGTAAGAGAAGCCACTGCAATGAGAAGCCAGCACACCGCAACAAAGAATAGCCCCTGCTCACCACAACTAGAGAGAAAGCCCATGCACAGTAATGAAGACCTAACGCAGCCAACAAATAAATTAAAAAAAAAAAGTTTAAAATAAAGAAATGTAGCACAATCTATCACGCTTTTCTTTTATGAACAGTGCTATTTGTGTTCTATTTAAGAATTTTTTGTTCACCCCAAGGTTATGGAGATGTTTTCCCCCAAAAGCTTTCTTTACCTTTCAGAGTTGAATTTTTTCTGTTTATGGTATAAATTGCAGGTAAATTTCTTTCCACTGGATATTTAACTAACCCAGAACCATTTACTTAAAAAGACCATCTTTTCCTCACTGCCTGCACAGGTCACCTTTGTAATGAATCAGGTGACAGAATATTGTCTGATTTCTCTATTCTGTTCTATCGGTCAGGCTGTTTATCTGTCTAAACTGTTATACTATAGTGTTATAGTAGGTCTTGATATTTGGTGATATAAATCCTCCGGTTTTTTTTTTTTTAATTTATTCATTTATTTAATTTTTGGCTGCATTGGGTCTTTCTCTAGTTGCAGTGAGCGGGGGCTACTCTTTGTTGCGGGGCGCAGGCTTCTCATTGTGGTGGCTTCTCTTGTTGCAGAGCACAGGCTCTAGGCACGCGGGCTTCAGTAGTTGTGGCACACGGGCTTCAGTAGTTGTGGCTCGCGGGCTCTAGAGAGCAGGCTCAGTAGTTGTGGCGCACGGGCTTAGTTGCTCCGCAGCATGTGGGATCTTCCCAGACCAGGGCTCGAACCCGTGGCCCCTGCATTGGCAGGCGGATTCTTAACAACTGCGCCACCAGGGAAGCCCATTCCTCTGGTTTTATTCATCTTTTTCAAGACTATATGGCTATTCCTGGCTGTATTCATAATTTTAAAAAAATTTCCTAGCTCTGTCTATTGAAAAGGGCTAGAAGCAATGACAGCCAAGTTAACAAGAAGTATGCCTAGCTCTCAGATCTTGATTTCCTCACTAAAAGGAACCAGGGATCTTAGAAAAAGGGCTCATTTCAGGCAATGAAAAGTATAAAGAGATCCTGAAATATCCTGTGCCAGAAGGTAGGTAAGTGCTCAAAAATTAAGGGGGATAAGTCAAAGTGATACAAAAGCCACCTTTAACAGACTCTTTTTTAGCCAAATTTGGGCAATTTGTGTATCAAAAATCATGATAGTAGTGGATAGTACCTTTCCAATTTTAAAAAATAAACAATCTATAAGTCCATAGAGATATTTCCCTTAAAAAAGGTTCTTATTTCCAGAAAAATGCCAGCTAATAGAAAGAAGGAATGTTAGAGAAACATCCATTTCAAGTATCTTTATAATAACTTAGGCAAGAATGATCATCAAAACCATGGATGAAAGATGGCTGGGAAAGAGAATAGTCATATAGTCTCAAAATACTATCTCACACATTACTTTATAATTAATTATTAATTACAAAGAGGACAGGGTATATTTACATAGGAGAAATAGGAGTTGAGGGGGAACACTACCTTAACCAAGTGATCAAACTGAGTATCACCAATAATGGAACAAACTGTCATATACGTCCTGATGGGATCCACCAAGTACACAATTCCCACCAAAATGCCTAACCTGGACTGAGCACAAGGACCCAAACAGACAAATTTCCAAATTGAGGGTCACTTTGCCAAATAACCGACCTGGACTCCCCAAAAATGTCAAACGAAATATTTGAAGAAAAAAAAAAAAAGAAAGTGGTTGTGAATACAAAATGGTGCAGCCACTTTGGAAGACAGTTTCTTACAAAACTAAACATACTCTTACTATACAATCCAGTGATCATGCTCCTTGGTATTTACCCAGAGGAGCTGAAAACTTATGTCTATACAAAAACCTACACACAAATGTTTATAGCAGCTTTCTCCATAACTGCCAAAACTTGGAAGCAACCGAGATGTCTTCACTAGGTGATTGGATAAAGAAACTGTGGTACATTCAGACAATGGAATATTATTATTCAGTGCTAAAAAGAAATGGCTATCAAGCCATGAAAAGACATGGAGAAAACTTAAATGCATATTACCAAGTGAAAGAAGCCAGACTGAAATATTTTATGATTCCAATCACATGGCATTCTGGAAAAGACAAAACTATGGAGACTATGTTCGGGGAGGGGGGACAGAGAAAGAAGAGATGAACAGGCAGAGTACAGAGGATTTTTAGGGCAGTGAAACTATATGATTTTATAATGACGGATACATGTCATCATATATTTGCCTAAACATACAGAATATACAACACCAACAGTGAACCCCAAGGTTAACTATGGACTTCGGGTGACTTTGATGTCAGCATACGTTAAACCTTGGTAAAAATGTACCACTCTGGGTACACTCAGGGGAGGCTATGCATGTGGGGGGGTTATGGGTATATGGGAAATCTCTGCACCTTCCTCTCAATTCTGTTACAAATGTGAAACTGCTTTGAAAAAAATAAAGTCTTTTTTAAAAAAAAGTAGGGGAACTATTTTAGATTAGAGATTAAAGGGAGATGACAACTAAATGCAATAAATGATACTTGATTAGATCCTGTTTTTTAAAAAAAACAGTGAAGAACATTATTGGGGAAAGTGGGGAAGTATGAACATGGGCTATACAGTAAATATACTTTTGTACCAATGTTAATTTTTGTGAGGGTGATAAATGCATTTTGGCAAAGTGAGAATGTATTTATTCTTAGAAGATGCATGCTGCCATATTTAGATACGCCTACAACTTACTAGTAAATGGTTCTTAAATAAAAAGTTAATAAACTGCTCTAAGTTCAGGAATTAAAAAGAACACATAAAAAGATTGCTACCCTATTTAGGAAACTAGAAGAGAAAAAATGTCCATTTATATTTTTCCATAGAAAAGATACAAATGATTTATAGCAAGTAGATCTTTCTTTTAGTCTTTTAATGTCAAATACTTTAATATGAAATAAATTGCCATTAACAGGATGATCTATTATTAGGTTCTCAATTTTACTAGCAAATCCGAAAATATATTTAAAAGATTAAAAAGGACAAAATGACTATGTGGATATCTTCCACTAGAGGAATTTTAAAATTTTCCTTATTCATTTAGCTGAGTACCTTCAAAGGTACTAGGCTAGAATGTAGAGAGACACAAAACTGACTAGAGTTCTCTGTTCTAAACTATCAAGGTGCGTGTTGCTAAAGTAATTCTTCCTCACGTGGCAATGTCTGAGACAAGTATAAAGTGAAATATGAAGTGAGAGGGAAATACTGAACATGCCTGAGTTTTTCTTTATTTGTATGAACGTCCACGTGAAGAAACTTTCTACAGCACCCATTATACATGCTGGTTGAGTTGAAACGGGAGGTGATCCTGACAGATTCAATGAGGTTGATGGTGACTGCAGAATGTCTTAATCTTCAACAAGTTTTTTAAGTAAAACTATTCTGTTCAAGTAAAATCTTAAACATTTAAAATTTTAGCTTTATATGTGGTTACATGCATACCTTTTGTAACTATTTTCTTTATATAAAAGTTAAAAGCAATAGTTTATCTTAAAAATACTTTTAACTGTCTTTCTTCCAAATAAAACTTATCTTTCCTATTGTAATAGTGGTCTTTATAACCCTAGGCCTTACAGCCAACTCCATCTTTACAATTTTACTCCTTTCCAGCTGCTTATCTTTGCATTATTTAATCCCTCTGACCCTCAGTTTACAGGTTCTATAAGATGGGAACAATTAAAATCTACTTCATAAAGTAAAATGTCTTTACCTATTCAGGGAAGAAAACCTCTCTTCACTGGCAGAATTTAGTACTTTAACTTGGCTATTTACCAATTTGGGTTCCAGGCCCACTGTGTGAGCAAGGGGGAAGAATGAAGAGATGTGCAGAAACACATGGAAGAACACACACAGTGCCCTTGGTGTAGGTGGATTAAAAAACTATGCACTGATTGGTTATATCATAAAAGGGAGTGAGAAAAAAGTGTTTTGTTTTCCTGAGAAGATGCAGGGTACTAAAATGGTCAGATTATAAGTGTTAGGTATTTAATTTATATGATTATATTTCTTAAAAAAGCAAAGGTAGGGAACAGCACTTTATATAAAGTGTACAGCTTAAAAATAAAAATTCTATTGGAAAAAGTTCTATGTTAGTATATTTAAAGCACTTAACACATTAATTCAAATAATTATGTTTTCAAACATTTGGAACAAGAAAATGGAGTTGCATATATGAAACATCTGATAAAAAACCAAATATAGTATATTCTAAAGTATACCATATGAGTATATATTGATGATTCTAATTTTCAAAAAAATAACGTCTTTTTATTTTTCAGTTATTCAGTAGTATCTTATTTATTTGGTTTCTATCTGTTATAATCAACAGGTCACCTGGACCAAATAAGAGTGAGAACCAACCCTGACAGCTCTTTAATGGGGCTGCACACCTGCTCCAGGCCTTGTCCTTCTGGGTCTCTGGGGCCAGCTTTGACACGTCAGCCTCATTCACTCCACCCACTACCAGCGACTCCCATCTGTTCTCTGTCTCCTAACCCACTCAGGCTTCCCAGTGACTGAGACAGCCACACAAGGGCACAGACAGGCAGCGAGCGTGGCCCTGTGAACCGAGGTGGGAGCCTTCAGCCACTGAGCCCAAGGGTAAAGTAGGAAGTATGGACTACGGGAAGCGGGACTACAGAGATTTTCATCAAATTGTGTTTCTATGATTCCCAGATGACCTCAGTGATAGTCTACTTTATTTCCATTACACCATTTACCACCATGATAAAACTCTTTATCAACATAAAGCCTCATTTGAAGCTCTGTTCCTCAACAAAGGATGAGGATCTGTGACGTGTTGTGAAGATTCAACTTGACATTTGCTTGGCTCTAAGTAGAACCCCTCCAATATCTATATAATTGTGAGCCATCAAATCACTATGATATTCCCCATTATATAGCATTTTGCCAAGTTGGATAAAATTCAAATACCGAGGAAAAGAGAATTTTTCTTAATTTCAATATTATATAGAGAAAATAATGTGAAGAATGAATTCTGCCAACCAATGAAAACTTCTCTCCTTGAGGCTCCAAAAGTTTTTTTAATAACTTTTTAAAAATTGAGGTATAATTGATTTACAACATTATATTAGTTTTCAGGTGTGTAACACAGTGATTCAAAATGTTTATAGATTATACTCCATTTATAGTTTTCATAAAATATTGGCTATATTCCCTGTACTGTCCAGTACATCCTTGTAGCATATCTATTTTACACGTAGTAGTCTGTACCTTACTCTCCTACCCCTATCTTGCCTCTCCCCACTTCCTTCTGCCTACTGATAACCACTGGTTTGTTCTCTCTATCTGTGAGTCTGTTTCTTTTTGTTACATTCACTAGTTTATCTTTTAGATTCCACATATAAGTGATAACATACAGTCTTTGTCTTTCTCTGTCTGACTTAGCTCACTCAGCATAATACCCTCCAGGTCCATCCATGTTTGTACAAATGGCAAAATTTCATTCTTTTTTGTGGCTGAGTAGTATTTCATTGTGTGTGTGTATACATCTTCTTTACCCATTCATCTATTGATGGACACTTAGGTTGCTTCCATATCTTTGCTATTGTAAATAATGCTGCTATGAACCCTGGGGTGCATGTAAAAAGATGAGTTCTTGAACCAAATGAATAACTATGTCATTGGCTCCAAGTGATCTAAGGTCTAACATGTTATCTTTTATGACAATCTTGCTGACCATTCTGTGCCAAGAGCAGAAGCTGGAAAGCTACTTGCCACGAGAACTAACCATAACTATCAGCCTTAGTCTTTAACCGAAAATTTGGTTTCATTCATTCACTGATCAAATAGCCAGGAGCACCTTGGGTGCCCAACAAGGTCTGAATATTTAGGTGGATCCCAAAGTTAAAATGACACTGCTGCTGTAGTCTAGTCAGAAAGCTAAGTTATCTGTATACAGAGAGGAAACATGCTTCAGGGGGAGAGCACAGGCCTTGTGTTAAAATCCCAACTCCGACTCCCATTTTCGGCTGTTATGGCATAACAGGACTGCTCTTAACCTGTCACTATAAGAAACTGGAAAAATGGACAAAATACACGAAACAATTGCTTTCCTACATTGGGAAGCAGGTAACACAGGACTGTGACCCTTAAGAGTAGGGAAACAGGGAGGGGGAAGGGTAAGCTGGGATGAAGTCAGAGAGTGGCATGGACATATATACACTACCAAATGTAAAACAGATAGCTAGTGGGAAGCAGCCGCATAGCACAGGGAGATCAGCTCGCATAGCACAGGGAGATCAGCTCGTGCTTTGTGACCACCTAGAGGGGTGGGATAGGGAGGGTGGGAGGGAGACGCAAGAGGGAGGAGATATGGGGATATATGCGTATGTATAGCTGATTCACTTTGTTATAAAGCAGAAACTAACACACCATTGTAAAGCAATTATACTCTAATAAAGATGTTTAAAAAAAAAAGAGTAGGGAAACAAATGAGATGAGTCTTACAACCGCCTTTCTGTCTGGAGGCAATTTCTAGACTGTAACTCAAACAGACTCGCTGAATGGAGACAGAGATGAGAGCTTAGGGGGGCTACGGCAGCTAGAAGTTCCAGTGTAGAAAAGGAGCTCCAGCAGTCTGCATAAGGGTGCCTCTGAGTCTTTGCTGAGTGCTAAGCTATAAGTCTACAAAGTAAAATTTCATAAGGCTGGGCAAGAAACGACCAGGAAACTGTACGGAACAATTCCCAAAGTGCACACAAGGTTTGGGAATGTTTGAGCTCCAATCAGCCATAGTGAAAAGTCCTCCCTGAGCAGCTAGTGGGGCATTCAGTAGGATTCCAAAGGGGTTCAAGCCCTAGTAGTTAAGGTACCATCTGTGCAATGAATGCTACCCTAGATTTTTCCTAACAAAGCTTTAAAAAGGCCTTGTGGGTGATCCAAAAGTCTAGCACTCTTACCAAACCAAAGCCTAACACTTAGGAAGACAACAAAGACAAAATCCAGCCACTCAGCAACGTAACATTCACAATGTTATCTCCAACCAAAAAAATAGGAGACTACTTGCCAGGAGGCAGGAAAATGTCTTTAATAGTAGAAACATTTTGTCAATAAAAACAGACCCAGGAATGACAGAAAAAAAGGAACTATTAACACCTATTATAACTATGTGCAAGTATTTAAAGGAAAACATAAATATAACGAAAAGAGAAATGGACAATGCAAAAAGAGCTAAAAATATCTAAGATAAACATTTTATTGGATAGCATTAGCAGCATATTACACTTGCATTAGAAAAGATCAGTAAACACCAGAAAAAAAAGAAGCATAGCTAATGAGATGTAAAAACAATAATGAAATACTAGAAAAAAGAAAAACAAAACAGGCAAGAAGAGAGAAATAAAGGAACAGAGGACAAAATGGACAAACATGACATACAACAAAATGACAGATTTAAACTCAATTGTGGTAGGTAGCCTCTAAGACATTCCCCAGTGATCCCAGCCTTCTGATGTTTATGGCCTTGAATAATCCTCTCCCCTTGAGTAATTTGCTTCTAATCAATAGAATAGGACAACGTTAAGGAAATGTTGCAAAAATTTTGTCTTGCTAGCATTCTTCTCTCTTACTCCCTTTGATAAAGTAAGCTGCCATGTTGGAGAGGCCCACATGGCAAGGAACTGCGGGCAGCCTCCAGCCAACAGCCAGCAAATAACTGAGGCCCTCAGTTCAACAGCCCTCAAAGTACTGAATCTTGCCAAGAACGATTTAACTAAGGTTAGAAGTGGATCATTCCTCAGTTGAACCTTCAAGTGAAACCTGAGTGAAACCTGAGTGAAACCTTCAAGTGAAACCTGAGCCTTGCAGGCTTGTGAGGCAGAGGTACCAAGTTAAGTTGCTCCTGAATTCCTGATCCACAGAAACTGTCAGATGATAAATGCATCCTGTGTTAAGCTGCTACGGTATGAAGTAGTTTGTTACACAGCAATAGGTAACTAATATACCAGACATATCAATAATTACCTTAAATATAAATGATCTAAACATCGCAACTGGAAGACAGAGATTGTCAAACTAGAGTAAAACAAGAAAAATCCAGCTCTATGCTGTCCATGAGAAATGTACTTTTAATATAAAGGTACAGATGGGTTAAAGGTAAAAGCTGGGGAAGACTATATCATGCAATGCTAAACATAAGAAACTCAGAGGGGCTATATTAATATCAACAAAGTAGACTTCAGGAGTGGGTCATTACCAAGAATGGAAGGACATTTCATAATGTAAAGGGATCAATTCATCAAGAACACATAAGAGAGGCTCAAAATCCATGAAGCAAAAACAATACTGAAAGGAGAAACAAACAAATCCACAACAGGAGATATCTCTCGAGTAGTTGATAAAACAAGTAAAAAAAAACCAGTAAGGGTTATACAAGACTTGAACAACCTTATAAACCAACTGGACCTAACTGAATTTACATAACATTCCACTATCAATGGTATATAAAATTTCATGGTCATTTAAGAAATGTAATACATTTTTATGAGAGAGTGTACTTTAAATAGTTTCAGTGTAACAGGTGATAAAAACAAAAACCAAAGTATTGTCTAAAGCCCCCGGACTCTGAAATTCAGAGTTTAGGACTAAGTTCTTGGATTTCTTTAAATTTCAATTTTTTCAATCCTAATTTGATCTGATGGGAGTAAATTTAAATTCCTTTATTTGGAAAATCCTCCAAATTAAAATACTTGGGTGTCCAAATAAAATCTTCAAATTTTTGAAGGTGTTTGCATTTGTTTGTTGAGGGTGGAGAAGGCAGTCAAGCAAGCAGCTTCTCCACTTCTATGCAGAAATAAACAAAACAAGCACACAATTACACAACTAGAGATTTCACTACTTTATTAGCAAGTTATTTAACCAAATTCCCTTTCTTTGAAAAAGAGACTATTTCGCAGAAATAGTGAGCGATCGAAAAATCTACGTTTGAAAAATGTATTAGAAAAGTACTACTTTCTCCTAAGAGCATATCTAGTTAAAATATCACTTTTTAATTCCTGGCTTGAAAAAAATGATAATATAACCATATATATCTTTTTCATCGTATATATTTTATACCTCAATCAAGAGCCACAAAATTCTTTAGTACATTCAATAACTATTCACGATCAATTACTAAGCAACTTTCTATTTCATTTTCATTTCCATTTTACTAAGAAGACCTCTCTTTTTTTTTTTTTTTTGGCCACACCATGTGGCTTGTGGGATCTTAGTTCCCCAACCAGGGATCCAACCTGGGCCCCCTGCAGTGGAAGCGCAGATTCCTAACCACTGGACCATCAGGGAATTCCCACTAAGGAGACCTCTTAAACATCCTGGGTTTGTGACAGGTTACTAAAATGTGATAAAATAAGTTTTCTTTTTACTAGTAATTTTAAGAGGCTTGGTTGAGATCATATATTAATTTACTTCCTGTGTTTCATTTTAAAATTTGTTCAAAACATATTACAATCCTATGACAGAATCAGATATCAAAATCATAAGAAATTTTTGACTGTGTACAATTCTTTTATTTAATAGTTAAAACTTTGTACATTCATACAAAGGATTAACTCACTGAAAAGAAACATGCACAGAAGGAAAATAACCATACAAAATCCCCCAATAAACCTGATCCTTCAAATGTGGAATGCTGCTCATCCCTGGAATTTCATACATGCCACTCAGGCTTCAGACTGGGATAACCATGAGGCTATACAGCATTTAAGGCGAACTATAAACCAAATAACCCTAATTACCCATTTCCTTAAGTTGTCCAGCCTTCAAATCTCTTGGATTCTGCCCTTCTCATTTATTTTTAACATTATATTCTTTTTTTAAAGAAATGTATAATAATATACAAAATATTTTGAGAATTCAGATTAATTGAAAATCAATTTATAGATCTGCTCCCCCCACCCCATGACCTTAAAGCATCATATGAACAACTGTCATCACAGCAAGATATCACAGAATATTCTACAACACTAGATCCGTTTCTGTTTTCACACATTCCAAAGGTCACTGTGAAACAAGTCATCATATGCATGTACATATTTTAATATGTATATTTGTTTTTTAAAAGGTCGTTTCTGATTTTAATGAATTTGTTAAATAATGGGGTTCATAAATGAAAGAATTTTAGTTTAGAGATGTGATTAGGGCATAGATTTCCTGGAATCAAAATGAAAAAGAAAAAAATTTAAAAGACGACTCAGAGCAAGAAGTCTCTTTAAACATAACAAATAAGTTTTATTACTTCAAAATACCAAAAGTCTTCTGTATAGTACTTATCATATACATCAGATGCCTTAGAAGAGTCTCAGCAACCATATCTACTATCTTAATCTCTTCAGAACAAGTACATAAAGAGAAAAATCTATAAATCAGTCCTTGATGACAGAGGGTTTGTTTAGGGGTTTACCAAATGGAATGACCCTGCTGGAATTCCTTCAAGCGGCCTGTGAAAATGTCAGAACAGAGTCTGTTTTGGAGGTCATAGTCCCTAGAGAGCTCTGAGTTTTGGCCTGTTTGTCTTTTCACATGCTTTAATATTTGAAAATCATTCCTTGTAGACACTGACTGATGCCCAGGGAATGCTAGGATTGTGGGAACTGGCAGTACCAACAAGAGAGACAAACTTCATGGGAAATCCGTGCCTACTACATTTGCCCTCTCAGCTCCCATAGGGTAAGTGCTCTTCAAATGTTATGTAGGTCCATGGCGAGACATTAAAAAACTGCATGTCATTTTGACGTTTTTAAAAGGAAATACTTGTGGAAATGGGGGCAAAAATTACTGGGACTATTGAAAGAAACATTAAGGTATAAAACACCACGATGGAACCCTGAAAAACTATATTTGCTAAGTATTAATTTAAATATTGAATTCTCAAAATATATATAACAAATAATTATAAAGTGCTAATTATATGCCCACATTGTTCTAAATACTTATATGAACTCATTTAATCCTCACAACAACCCCCATGAAGCAGGTACTATATGATCCGCATTTTGCAGAGGAGGAAACTGAGGCAAAGAGAGGACGACTAATTTGTCTAAGTTCACATAACTAGTAACAGTAGAGCCAGATGGGATGGCTCCAGAGTTGGTGCCCTTAACCACTGTGCATACTTAACCACTGCCTATTTCATGGTATTTTACATCAAGCATGCAGTGCTGGGTGCCTATGGCATGTACTGAGTACTTTACGCTGTGTCATGTACATGTAGTTACCAGCAGTGCTTTATTTCACTTAAGCCTCCCAATAACCTAGGAGGTACATCTAGCATGACCCCTATTTACAGATGACAGACACAGGCTTGTGTGGCCTCACACCACACGTCTAGTGCCACGGAGCAGGTTCTAGGCTTGTCTCTGCACTCACTTTCTTTACAATTAGGTTCTTCTTCCTCCCAGTTATCTGGGAGAACCATCTCTAAATTAATTTTCTTTACTTGAGAGAATTACTTTCAAAGATCTATGCATGCAACAATTTTATGAGAATATCTTACATTTTGAACTGCCAACACTGTACTAGAGGTATAAGGTCTAAGAATTAGTTAGGGTAAGAGACACAATGATCATTCAATAAATGTTTTCTAATAATAAAAAGTAAACCCATTTCCACTCTTGAAATACTGATTTCTTTTAAAACTTTGGGAAAGCTGAGCATTCTGATATGGTAAACTTTTCTTTTATATAGTACATGATGGCTGTCTGATCAAGAACTCTAATCGATACACTTCTTAACTTCTATGTCGGGAACAGTGATTGTCAAAGAGCATCTCCTATTTTGTAGCTATGAATCCAAAATCTGCAGAGAGTGCTGACAAATTCTAACATCTGTCAGTTTTTAAACTTAACCTACAAGAACCAAAGGCAAGTTGTGAATCAGACTTTTTGCTTTTCTTGTTCTATCTTTACTAAACATAGAGGTCATACATCAAAAATTTAAGTTGGTGAAACAGATACCCAACTATTAGCATTTTCTTAATGAAAACAACATAAACAACCAGAAAAGGACATGAATAATTTGGGATTAAAAAAAAAAGTTACAATAGTGTCTTTTAACTGAGTCTGATCCTGTTATAAAAACGTTAACACATACCTGCCAACCCTTGAAAACCAGGAACAGAAGATACTGCGTATTCTAAGTTAGATATGTTTTTTTGAGGATAACACAAATTGAGTCAATTTCTTTTCACTTTTTAATATGGGGGGGAAGTCTGACTAATTGAGAGAGCTGGCATGTATGTTTACTAATACATCTGTGAGGAACGTATTAAACAGTGACATTAATTCATATCTATGGAAAATTCCATCCGTTAACTGAGATGGAAGTTATCTTCCATTCTTTCTGTTTCTGCTGCCCAATGAACAGTACAAGGCAAAAGTGATAATGAGCTAGCTATAAGAACACATGATGTAATGAGAAAGGGCAGCCAGAGAAAGACACATGGGCTGAAAGCTACCATACGGATATTACAATGGGCATAACCGTGACACAGAGAGCTCGAGACTTACCCATGCTCACAGACTGAGTCAGCAGACGAGACTGGAGTCCTGACTCCCAAAAGACTATACTTCCTGTTAATAATAGTGAGGGCAGCAGGTGAGGGTAGCCAGCAGTATGGATTAATTTAAAGGGGTTAGAAAAACATTGGGTATGATATTTGCTAATTAGTTTGGGCGATTATTAACTATAAACCAAAGAGAAAATTCCAGTTCATTTGTAACTCCAACATATCTGTCCTTCTGCTTTCTGTCACAATAGTACTTTATCACTGATGTCTTAAAATAACAAAGAAAAAATCATGGGTCACTTGTTTTTCAATACACTCTGTGTATTTATCAGGTTTTTTTAGAGTTATGGCAGAGAGCAGGTGTCCCTTATCAACCCTTTCTCTTCCTTTGTAGCTAGAAGAGGTCACTGTGGTTGGGTTAGAGGCAGACGTAAGAAGAGCCCTGACTTAATTTTACAAAGTCTCCCGAACCAGCACAAGGTCTGATTATAAACTAACTATTCAATTCCAAATAGCCTTGAAGGGCCTAAGTAGCTAAGGGGTTACAGTTGAGTAATATTTACTAACTAAGCATTTATACCACATATGTTATTTTAAAAATTGCTGAGGAACAGGAAAGACTGTTTCTTAATAAATTAGTTTCAGTTTATTCACTGGTCCAGTGCCAAATATACATCACATGGTGGTCTCTAGTTTTATGAAAATCACATCAATCTATACAAAAAAAAAGTATTTCTATGACTCTAGTAACTCTCAAAAAGTCTTGTAAAAATTTTAGGTAAACATTTTTGTAAGTTTAAGATGATGAGGTCTCATGCTGGATTAAACTAATTACTATTATGTTCTAAACCTTACTTTAAGTAAATGTTAATTGCTGACGCTCCATGGGCATTTTTGCAAGAGTACACAATTTAAAGACTGGATGAATAACTCAAAATGAGGCTTCAAGGGTGCTCTAACTGGGGCCTATGGTCTTGCTGATGCACTTCTGAAACTGTTATAAGCTTCACACACCCCCTCAGCAAAAGCTAAAGCACTCCTAAGTTAGTGTTCTGACACTGCCGGCTACAAACGTGAGAGGCTGTGAGTTCATGTCCAGCCCCCGCCTTCCCTCTGTCCACATACACACTGCCTGGGTGTGGCCAGCAATGCACTGAGTAAATGAAATTCTCAGTAACAGCAAAACTATCGAAATAAGAAACCGATAGTAGAAAAAAGAAGGTGGACAGGGTTACAGGTGCTTATTTACACTGTGGAACAAAACATGCTATTTAATAGGAGACTTTATAGAGACCACTGTGAAAGAGAGTACCTCACCCTTAAGCTACTTACATGGCTTCCTTTTCATTTTGAAGGGTTCAAGAAGCTGTCACAACAAAAAGTATGAGAGTTGGCACAACTAATCAAGAAATTCATTTGCAGCTGCCAGGAAATTCATAGCTAACTTTAAACTTTTAATTGTGTTTAGTGTAAGTCCTAAAGCCTAACTTAAAAAATGTATTAGAAACTAAGGAAAATTAGTCAAGGAGTATATATTTCTCTTCTCAGTCTAAGCACTCCTCAGTAACTCCTGCGAGCAGGAAAAGAAACTGTCTAAATGTATCAGAATGTTTATTAATATCATTGAGAATTATTTTAAATATTCAAGAACCTAAATACATTAATAATAAAGCCAATGACAAGGCAATTTTACAGAGAAGTATTCATTTCTATTACGTTCAGTTACAGAAAGGGAAAGCAAGAATCCCACAGTTCCACGTCTTGGCTGTTTAGCATCTATTTATTTCCTTCCCATTTATGACACTATGAGAATTTCATGTCTGGCTGTTTGCTCCAGAGAAAAATAGAACTATCCTCTCTTCCCCTCACCAACCTCTATTAGTCCATATTAGCTCATGCACATTGTAAGGAACAGGGTTTTACTCAAGACAAATGCTCAACACCTTTGTACCATTCCCAACACCTGGACTGACAGTTAGTCTACCAGGTTAATGAGGAGCGGGTAAATGTTTTCAAAGTAAAACCCCAAAAAAAGACCAGCTGCAAACACACACAATTTATTTTCTGTGGTACAAGGCGAGCAGTTTCCTTTGGCTGGGCTCCATGGCTAGGCAAAGTTCATCTGACTGTTTGCCAATATATTAATACCTGTGCTGAATCCAATGAGCCACCTTGATTCCCTTGTGTGCAACAAACTTTGGAATACATTATTTTCTCTCTAGTAAGTGGTCACCTGGAACAGAACAAGAGAAGTCTAAAACTGTTCAGTGACCCATTTAACAGATGGAAAATCTTTAAAAAAGTTTTCAAGATGGGACTATAAGCTCAAAAACCTAACAAGTGCAGTAACCAATGATATCGAAGTTTAAAATATGAATAACAAGTCTCTCCTCTTTATGGAGGCCTAAAACACATTGACTATTTCACAACACATATAGCTTCAAAAAGCCTGCTAATACAGGAAGAGAAAGGTGGCAGATACTCATTTTCCACCTACATGATACTACTAACAGCTAGCCTGTGGTATGTCCGTGGCCATGTTAACATGACTGAGCCTCATCTTCAGAGATGTGCAAAAAAGTATTAAAATACCGAACTGTTTCATAAAGAGAGAATCTATGTCAACTTATTGGCTTACTCTGTGATAATGCTGGCAATGACCTAAAAGCTTAAGTTCGCCAACCAGCATACTTAATTATCAGTCTTGCAAATGACCTCATGAATGAAAAGTTTCTTCCTCATGGTCTCATCTAAGTATGGGCAGAAAGAGCTGTAACTCTTTCAGGTATGTTGTTTCCATCTACTTTGCCTTTCCCTGCTTTTATAAAGTTATATTCACCTTATAGCACCTGAGCTTTTCCTTTTTAAACAATAAAAGGACTAACTCTCCCTTTGACGGATTGCCCTTTTATTCCCGGTGTTAGTAATGAAAACGTTAACGTTGAAGCATGAAAATGGATCTGTTACGTGCATAAAATGTCAAAACAAAGCTCAATTTTCCTGTGTATGCATTGTTTTAGTAAAGGTACATTATTTAGTAAAAGTACACCCACTTTCCTTTATGAAGGACTATCTTGTTGGGAAGAGTCCATTGCCTAAATGGTTGCCTTACTATTGAGGTGCCACTAACTATAGAAATATTTTGGCCATGCTCAGGGGTAAAAGGAAAGCCCTAGCTTATCTTTACTAAACATCTTTCATACTTACTCCAGTAGTGGGAATATTCTGTCACTCCACTACCACTGCCAATAGAAGTATTAACAAAAAATAAGGGAAGATCCTAGAATTGTTACTGTACTTAAATATCAACTTCATTTTCCTTGTAAAGTTTAATTATAAACTATTTGGTGACATAATCCTTTTATACACCAATCCCAAATTGAAATATCTTCATTTCCTTCCCCAAAGAAAGTAATTCTGATAAGTGAAATTCAAAGGCTTAGCAACAACAATAAAACACAATCACCAAGAAACTATGTTCAATTATTTCATAATATCTAAACAGTACTTTGTGTTAATTTTGAGGCTAACATCTACTTTTTCTACATGATATGATTTAAACATGGCATTAAGAAGACCTGAAAAGATGAAGAATAAACATTAAAAAATCACTAAGGTAAGAAAGTTATGGTTCTTCCATCTATAGATGGCTTGATGTGGTTCTTTCTACTCCACTCACATTCCTGTATCAAAAACCTAGATTTCTGATAGCTGTACAATTCCATTTACTCCTTGGAATGTATACACAAATTAGGCTAACATATCATAAGCCTGAAATTAAAGTGTAATATGCCTGAATATAAGGTAAGGCTTTTAACTTCCTGAAGTCACTAATTAGAAAAGAGGAGACGGTCTCATATTTGAGTCCTCACACAGTATCTCGTATCATGAGATGCTCTTGCATTTACTTAATATTGAACAAAAAGGTACTTGAGGAAAACGCATTAGCTTAAAAATCAACCTCACTCGAAGCTAGTTTTAGGATGTTTATAGAAACGTCTTAAGAGAAACAAGGGGGGGGGAAAAAAAGAAGAAAAGAACCAACACATTAATTATTCCCAGATAGTAACCTTAAAATTTAAAGTGTTGGATATTGTTACAAAGAAGATTTTGAAACACTGCTTTTAAAAAAGTAGTCAAGAGGGCAGATAGCAGAAGCAAGAAGAACTACAATTCTGCAGGCTGTGGAAGGAAAACCACTTCACAGAAAGACAGACAAAATGAAAAGGCAGAGGACTTTGCACCAGATGAAGGAACAAGATAAAACCCCAGAAAAACAACTAAATGAAGTGGAGATAGGAAACCTTCCAGAAAAAGAATTCAGAATAATGATAGTGAAGATGATCCAGGACCTTGGAAATAGAACGGAGGCAAAGATCAAGAAGATGCAAGAAATGTTTAACAAAGACCTAGAAGAATTAAAGAACAAACACCTAGAAGAATTAAAGAACAAACAGAGATGAACAATACAATAAGTGAAATGAAAAATACACTAGAAGGAATCAATAGCAGAATAACTGAGGCAGAAGAACGGATAAGTGACCTGGAAGACAGAATGGTGGAATTCACGGCTGCAGAACAGAATAAAGAAAAAAGAATGAAAAGAAATGAAGACAGCCTAAGAGACCTCTGGGACAACATTAAATGCAACAACATTTGCATTATAGGGGTCCCAGAAGGAGAAGAGAGAGAGAAAGGACCCAAGAAAATATTTGAAGAGATCAGAGTCGAAAACTTCCCTAACATGGGAAAGGAAATAGCCACCCAAGTCCAGGAAGCACAGAGAGTCCCAGGCAGGATAAACCCAAGGAGAAACACACTGAGATACATAGTAATCAAACTGACAAAAATTAAAGACAAAGAAAAATTATTGAAAGCAACAAGGGAAAAACGACAAATAACATAAAAGGGAACTCCCATAAGGTTAACAGTATAGGATTTCCTTAAAAAACTAAAAATAGGGCTTCCCTGGTGGCGCAGTGGTTGAGAGTCCACCTGCCGATGCAGGGGACACGGGTTCGTGCCCTGGTCTGGGAAGATCTCACATGCCGTGGAGCAGCTAGGCCCGTGAGCCATGGCCGCTGAGCCTGCGCGTCCAGAGCCTGTGCACTGCAATGGGAGAGGCCACAACAGTGAGAGGCCCACGTACTGCAAAAAACCCAAAAAAACCCCAAAACTAAAAATAGAATTACCATATGACTCAGCAATCCTACTACTGGGCATATACCCAGAGAAAACCATAATTCAAAAAGACACATGCACCCCAATGTTCATTGCAGCACTATTTACAATAACCAGGTCATGGAAGCAACCTAAATGCCCATCGACAGATGAATGAAGATGTGGTACATATATACAATGGAATATTACTCAGCCATAAAAAGGAACGAAATTGGGTCATTTGTAGAGATGTGGAAGGATCTAGAGACCATCATACAGAGTGAAGCAAGTCAGAAAGAGAAAAATAAATATATATTAACGCATATATATATGGAACCTAGAAAAATGGTACAGATGAACCAGTTTGCAGGTCAGAAATAGAGACACAGATGTAGAGAACAAACGTATGGACACCAAGGGGGGAAGTGGAGGGGGGATGGTGGTGGTGGGATGAATTGGGAGAGTGGGATTGACATATATACACTAATATGTATAAAATAGATAACTAATAAGAACCTGCTGTATAAAAAAATAAATTAAATTAAATTCAAAAATTCAAAAAAAAAGTTGAACTAAAAAAGTAGTCATATACTGTTCTCTCAGAAAGCACACAAGTAAGAGTAGTTAATTCTGGAGAAGTAACTGGGTAGCTGAGGGACAAGACTGGGAGGGTGACCTACTTTTCACTGTGTACCCATTTGTACCCCCTACATTTCAAGCCAGATAAGTGTATTACCTATTCAAAAAAAAAAAAAAAGAAGTGATTAAATTCTATAACAGAAATTATAGCCTCATAAAATGTTACGACCAATCACAAATCAAACATGAGTGATGATGACTACCACACTGTAAGACACACAAAAAACCAAAAACAGCCCCACTGTTTTGTGAATGGTACTTGTGGTTTAGACATAAAATCTTCAGTGTCAGATCGTGCATGCATCTAAAAACTGCTGTAACTTAAACAAGAGAGACAGAAATGAAGATACGCCCTGGATTTTAGTGCTAGCTGGATGATGCAGAGGTTTTCCACTGATGATAAAAACACCACACAGATACACAGGCAGAGTTTGGGCAAGATAATTTTATGAAATATGAGTGTGGATAAAGCAATCCTTTTATTTTATGCACTGCTTCATAATATGTGGTTTTAATTACATACATGTAACTAAATTAATAAATTCTAACTTTTACCATTCATCTACCTCCCTCTAAAAGTTTATAAGGGGAGGACTACCTCATATTTGGGCTTACCTTATGTTCAGGCATACATATTCAAAAGAACATTCTTGCAAGAGAATGTGGCAAGCTATATCAAGTAAAACTACCACAAAGCATAAGCTTTCCCCTTACACGTCCCTCCTCTGCTACGTAGGACCATTTTCTTGAGCAACTGTATATTACTGCAATTTTATACCAGTTCAACTCTTATTTTGGTCTTTTTTTTGTTTTTGAGGGAAATAATTTGAATATCATACTGGTCCAAGTATACTGTGTAAATTTGACCAATTTAGTCATGTTTCAGTTAATGTGGTTATACTCTCTCAGCCACTGCCTAAGATAAAGCTAGGCTCCTAACCGATGGAAGGTTCTAAAGCCATCACCAGCCAAACACAGCCTCCTGAAGGCTTTGACAGCTCCAAGCAAGATGTTGCTTTATACCAATCGCACTGGACAAGGGCTGTGCCCAAAACAAGCAACAGACACAAGTATCAGATATCTTGTTGTAAGGGAGAACAAGTACACCCCAAAGACATGCACTGAAGAACTGAGAATAGCAGCATAAGTCTTCAATCCATTTCCCTGAATAAGATAAGGCCATTATTTGAAAAGGATCAGGAAACACTTAGAACCCAGAAGATAAGTAACAAGATACGTAAGGAAGTGCTCTACAGGGAAAGTTTTATTTCTTCTGGCTTTTAAAACTGAAATTTAAAAAACACATTTGGGATTTTAAGACTCATCAGAACTGTGGAAAGCATGGCAAATCCAGTTGAAACTCTTAATTCTTTCCCTGTAATATGTATGCTTGGTGTGTTTGTAAATTTTAATACTTTGTTAGTTTTTATGTTTTAAGTATTAAAAATAGACGTATATCATCTATCTCTACTCATTTTTGTTAAAAACTGACAGTACTGTTTTCTGGAGACTCTGGGATGCTTCTGATTAATCAGGAGAATTTCCTGAATAGATAACAAATGAACAGAAGATATTCATTTTGTATACAAGTATGAGCCAGCCGAAGACTGAGAATATGGCCACATCCTATACTCATTAATACAAAAAATACTCAAACAAGAAATTCTTGCTTTCTTAGTGATCATTAAGATAGCTCAAATTTTGCCAATTCTGAAATTAAGGTGCAACACA
Source organism: Leucopleurus acutus (assembly GCF_964270905.1). NCBI lineage: Eukaryota > Metazoa > Chordata > Mammalia > Artiodactyla > Delphinidae > Leucopleurus > Leucopleurus acutus. The sequence continues at coordinate 27,051,263 of NC_139158.1, forward strand.
TTGGAGATGGGGAACATGGCAGGAGAATCTAGTCAAATCCACCATCTATTTTCCCTGGAGTCAACATAGGAAGCTGCTTCAGTACCATGCTAGCATGAAATCTTCTGCTTGTGCTAAAATGGTTGAACCTAAAGCTTATTTCCAAAGATAACTTTGCTACTTATTGGGGAAATAATGAAAGAACTGGATAGAAAGTGAAACTCTGCCTGTTCCTCAAAACCAGCCAGCACCCCCTGAGGTTCTCTCCTTCGTGACAGGCTGCCCAATGGAACGGACCAAAAAGTTACTACCAAAGAGGGATACGTTTAGCTCACAAAGAGGTAAGCTCCCACCACACACGCTGAACTCACCATTTTTCCTTTCGTTCAGAGGGGGCAGGTGCTGACTGGACTGCAAGGAGAGTTCCTGGAATTCGTGGGCAACGGCTTCACTTTGAGGACTTGGAGCAAGATGGGCTAAAGGTCCCAACTCATCCTCGGTGTCCACTGCCCCTGTGTGATCCATTGTGTCCCAGCCACCGGCAGCAGAGGGTACGAGACGCCTCTTAACTGTGGCCTGTTGAAGAGACTGTCAAAATAAAGAATGTGTAAATAGATGGTACTTTTATTTTTCTCTTATCTGCACAAAAGTATTAAAATGGGAACCCTGGGATCTAGTTCAGTTTCACTGCTATGTGGCAACTGCCATTCGTTTACCCTCTCTGCATTCAGGTTCCTTGTCTAACACACAGGAATATACCTCCCATCTAAAAAAGTGCTTACTAGATAAATAAAAGTTGAAAGGTATTTTGTATAACTTTTTATACTATGGATCAAAGAAAGTTATAGTTATCGGTGTCATTACTTCAAGATTTTAATGCATCCTAAAATGAGATAAAAGTCAACTAATGCTGATGAAAATAAAAAAGCAGTCTGGTTTGAAAAATCTATCTCAACTCCTACAAATCAAACAACTTTACACGAAGTCAACATTCCCAGCAACCAGCAATGTTTCAGATAATGAATCCTCTGTCAGCCTCGGTCTCAGAGTGAGAACAGAGAACAAAACTTTCAGCCAACCCACAATGGACATACAGTTCACAACAAAGAGACAAAACTTTATTTTAAGCCACTGAGATTTGGGGTTGTTTACTATCACAGCATAACCTGGCCCATTCTGACTGATACAGAAATTAGTAACAGAAGTACCAAAGACACAATAAAACCCCTAAATATGTGACATTGGCTTATGTGGGGATGAGCAGTGGGCAATAAGAAAACTGTTATGGAAAGCCGAAAGCTAAAAGGATGATGGTCCGTATTATGCAACGGCAAAGCATCTGATAGGCTACCTGCTTAGCAGCATCCCCCATCACAGTGTGTTCATCCATTCACCTATTGATGGATATTTGAGTTGTTTTCAGCTTTTGACTATTACATATAAAGATGCTATGAACATTCTTGTATGAGTATTTATGTGTATGTATGCTTCCACTTCTCTTGGGTAAATACCTAGGAGGGAAGTGGTTGGATTGTTTGGCAGCTGCATGCATAAATTTTAAAGAAACTAACAAACTATCCTCTAAAATGGCTGTGCCCTTGTGCTTTCCTACCAGCAGTAAATGAGAATTCTACTTGTTCTACATCCTTGCCAACATTTGATTATGGTCAATTTTTTAAATTTTAGTTATTTTAATGGGTGTGTAGTGATATCTCATGGTTTTATGTATGTATGTATGTATGTATTTTGGGCTGCACTGGGTCCTCGTTGCTGCGTACAGGCTTTCTCTAGTTGCAGCGAGTGGGGGCTACTCCTCGTTGCGGTGCGCCGGCCTCTCATCGCAGTGGCTTCTCTTTATTGCGGAGCGTGGGGTCTAGGCGCACGGGCTTCAGCAGTTATAGCATGCAGGCTCAGTAGTTGTGGCACACGGGCTTAGCTGCTCTGCAGCATGTGGAATCTTCCCGGACCAGGGCTCGAACCCGTGTCCCCTGCATTGGCAGGCGGATTCCTAACCACTGCGCCACCAGGGAAGTCCCGATATCTCGTGGTTTTAATTTGCATTTCCCTAACGATGCTGAGCATGTTTTAATGTGCTTATTTGCCATTTGTATATCTTCTTCGGTTAATATCTGATCAAATATTTTGTTGATTTTTTTAAATAGGTGGTTTATTTTCTTATTATTGTTTCGAGAGTTCCTTACATATTCTGGACAAAAGTTCTTTATCAGATGTGTGATTTGTAAACATAGGCATACCTTGTTTTATTGTGCTTCACTTTATTGCACTTCGCAGATACTGCATTTTTTAAAAATTGAAGGTTGAGGCAACCCTGCATTGTTCAAGGCTATCAGCACCATTTTTCCAATAGCATATGCTCATTTCTTGGCTCTGCATAATTCTTGAAACACAAACTTTTTCATCATTATTAAATTTGTTATGGTGACCTATGATCAGTGATCTTCGATGTTACTGTTGTAACTGTTTGGGGTGCCATAAACCACGCCCATATAAGATAACCAACTTCATTGATAAATGTTGCGTGTTCTGACTGCTCCACCAACCGGCCATTGCCTGTCTCCTCCTTCTCCTTGGGCCTCCCTATTCCCTAGGACAGAACAATATTGAAATTAGGCGAATTAATAACCCTACGATGGCTCCTAACCCTACAAGTGAAAGGAAGAGTCACACGTCTCTCACTTCAAATCAAAAGCTAGATATGATCAAGCTTAGTGAGGAAGGCCGAAAGCCGAGACAAGCTGAAAGTGAGGCCTCTTAGCCAAAGTTAGCTTAGTTGAGAAAGCAAAGGAAGAGCTCTTGAAGGAAATTAAAAATGCTACTCCAGTGAGCACATGAATGATAAGAAAGCAAAACAGCCTTATTGCTGATATGGAAAAAGTTTTAGTGGTCTGGATAGAAGATCAAACCAGTCACAACATTTCTTTAAGCCAGAGACTAAGCCAGAGCAAGGCCCTAACTCTCTTCAATTCTATGAAGGCTATGAGAGGTAAGGAGGCTGCAGAAGAAAAGTTTGATGCTAGCAGAGGTTGGTTCATGAGATGTACGGAGAGAAGCCATCTCCACAACATAAAAGTGCAAGGTGAAGCAGCAAGTGCTGATGTAGAAGCTGTAGCAAGTCATCCAGAAGATCTAGCTCAGATAATTAATGAAAGTGGCTACAATGAATAACAGATTTTCAGTGTAGACAAAACAGCCTTATATTGGGAGGATACTTTCATAGCTAGAGACTTTCATAGCCAGAGAGAATAAGTCAAACTCCTGGCTTCAAAGCTTCAAAGGACAGGCTGACTCTCTTGTTAGGGACTAATGCAGCTGGTGACTTTAAGTTGAAGCCAGTGCTCATTCACTACTCTGAAAATCCTAGGGCCCTTAAGAATGATGCTAAATCTACTCTGCCTGTGCCCTGTAAATGGAACACAACGGCCTAGATGATAGTCATCTATTTACAACACGGTTTATTGAATATTTTAAGCGCACTGTTGAGACCTACTGCTGAGAAAAAGATTCCTTTCAAAATATTACTGCTCATTGGCAGGGGACCTGGGTCACCTCAGAGCTCTCATGGAGATTTACAATAAGATTCATGTTGTTTTCATGCCTGCTGACACAACATCCATTCTGCAGCCAATGGATCAAGAAGTAATTTCGACTTTCAAGTCTTACTATTTAAGAAATAACATGTTGTAAGTCTATAGCTGCCATACATAGTGATTCTTTCAATGGATCTGGACAAAAAGTAAATCGAAAACCTCCTGGAAAGGATTCACCATTATAGATGCCATTAAGAACATTTGCGATTCATGAGAAGAAGTCGAAGTATCAACGTTAAGAGGAATGTGGAAGAAGTTGATTCCAACACTCTTAGATGACTTTGAGGGGTTCAAGACTTCAGCAGAAGAAGTAACTGCAGATGTGGTGCAAAGAGCAAGAGAACTAGAATTGGAAGTGGAGCCTGAAGATGTGACTGAATTGCTGCAATCTCATGATAAAGGAGTTGCTTCTTTTGAATGGTTTCTTGAGATGGAATTTAATCCTGGTGACGATGCCGTGAAAATTGTTGAAATGACAACAAAATATTTACTTTATTTACATAAACTTAATTGGTAAAGCAGTGGCAGGATTTGAGAGGACTGAATCCAATTTTGAAAGTTTTCCTGAGTAAGATGTTATCAAACAGCAATGCGTGCTATAGAGAAATTGTTCATGAAAGGAAGAGTAATTTGATGCAGCAAACCTCACTGTTGTCTTATTTTAAGAAATTGCCACAGCCACCCCTATCCTGATCAGTCAGCGGCCATGAACACTGAGGCAAGACCCTCCACCAGCAAAAAGATTACAACTCACTGAAGACTCAGATGATGGTTAGCAATTTTTAGCAGTATTTTTAATTAAGATACATAAATTGTTTTTTAGGCATAATGCTATTGCACACGTAATGGACTACAGTATGGTGTACTTTTATTGCCCTGGGAAACCCCAAAATTTGTGTGACTCACTTTATTGTGAAATTTGCTTTACTGCAGTGGTCTGGAACCAAACCTGCAATTATCTTTGAGGTATGCCTGGACTTTCGCCCGGTCTATGGCTTACCTTTTTGTGCTCTTAATAGTGTTTTGTAAAGAGCAGATGTTTTTAATTTGAGGAAGTCCAATTTATCAATTTTTTTCTTTTATGGATCATGCTTTTAGTGTTGTAGCTAAGAAATCTTTGATTAACCCAAGGTCACAGAGATGATCTCCTATGGTTTTTTTTTAGATAGTTTATAGTTTAATATTTTACATTTAAGTCTATGATCCACTTTGAGTTAATTTTTGTATCTGCTGCGAGATACGAATCAAAGTTTTCTGGTTTTTGCATAAAAAAACTGATTGTTCCAGCACCATTTGTGGAAAAGGTTATCTTTTCTCCACTAATTTGTCTTTGCACCTCTGTTGCAAGCCAGCTGACCATGTATATGTGGATCTATTTATTGACTCTTTATATAGTTCCCAGAAAGAACCACAAAGGAGGAGACTCTAAATTCTGTGTATAAACTCTGCCCAAGTCTCTGGCTGACCCCTAAACTATGCACATGCAGGACAGGTTCCCAACTCCTTTTACTAAAGCAAAAATAACAGAACTGAGATCTCAGCTGCTGCTCACCATTGGAAAGACAGAGTTTGCAAAGGTGAGTTCAGCAAAGTTAACTGCCTGCTAAAATAAAATAATACTCTAAGAGGGAAACTTACAGAGTCCAGAATCTCCACAACTGCCCATCCAGAATTCCATATCCAACAAAAATACCCTTTAATAATGAAGGCAAAATTGTCACCAGCAGACACACACTAGAAGAAATGCTAAAAGAATTTCTTCAGGCTGAAGGAAAGTAATGCCACATATTACTTGAGCCTCAGTAATAAAAAGCATCAGAAATGGTAAACATATAGATAAATACCAAAGACTAGTTCTTCCTCTTGATTTCTTTAACATTACCATTCCAAGCAAAAATTATAGCACCGTGTTATGGGGTTTATAATGTATGTAGATGTAATATATATGATAATTATAGCATAAAGGATGGGGGAGGGGTAACCGTATTACTACATTCTTATAAATACTTCTATACATTATAAGGAAGTTGTACCATTTTAACTTGAAGTAGACTGAGAAATTAAGGTTGTACGTTGTAATTCCTAGAAAAACTATTTTAAAAAAGACATAGTTTTAGCTAAAAAGCCAATAGGGGTATTAAAAAGGAATTCTAAAAATACTCATTCAACTTAAAAAGAAGGAATAGAGAAACAAAAAAGAGATGGGACAAACAAAAGCAAATAGTAAAATAGTAGACCTAAATCCAACCTTATCAATAATGATATTAAATGTAAATGGACTAAACATTATGATTAAAAGAAAGATTGACAGAATGGATTTTTCAAAGTCTAAAAATGTATGTCTATAAGTGACATGCTTTAAATATGAAGATGTAAAGAGATAGAAAAAGACAGGTCACACAACAAGATGCCCAGCAAGGCTGGAATGACTACATTAACATCAATCAAAGTAGACCTCAAAGGATGTGTTAGGTAGGTGAATTTGCATGTAAAATGACTTATTTTGCTATGAAATATTAAAATATGACTCCTAGATTTTTTCAAAATTATGAATTTTCATTTCAAATTATTTATTCATATAAAATAAAATCTGTTAATAACAAATTAATTCTAAGATACAATACCATAATGCCATTTTAATGGCAAGATGTACAAACTGTGAACATTAGTGCTAATGATTTGGAAGATCCTTTAGGCATACAATTTAAAAATATTTTCATGCACTATTATCTGCACTTCATATCAAAGAATTTTTTTCAACCTATTATTCCTTGACATTATGCTCACCTCAAACTCCCACACATCCCTCCAAATTAAGAACATTATAAGCTAAGAAAATCTTTACAAAATGTAGCAAAAGAAAAAGTGTTCAAAATTTTTAACTTAATATTCATGAACATTTTTTTTTTTTTTTTTTTTTTGCGGTACGCAGGCCTCTCACTGTTGTGGCCTCTCCCGTTGCGGAGCACAGGCTCCGGACGCGCAGGCTCAGCGGCCATGGCTCACGGGCCTACCCGCTCCGCGGCATGTGGGATCCTCCCAGACCGGGGCACGAACCCGTGTCCCCTGCATCGGCAGGCGGACTCTCAACCACTGCGCCACCAGGGAAGCCCTCATGAACATTTTTAACGGAGTACATACACTCTTTCTATTCTGAAATTCTACTACCAAATTTGCAAGCTGTCATCTAATATCTACTTAAATGCTTGATAATTTTGTTTTGAAATTGAAATTCAACATCAAACATTAAGAAACACTTTCTGTCCAACAGTCTCTAATTGAGATGTTAAAGAAATGGCATTAGAATGAATTCTTTCACTGGGTCATAATCTAGTTACGAAAGTAAAGCAATCATTCAGCTTTAATAATACAAACTGTGATAAAATATTAATTTGTCTAGAACTGACAGAATGAATGACTATGGAGTTAATATGTGACACGTCCCAATAATATAACTTCATTCCAAAATGAAACTAATCCAACATTTATCCAATGCTAGGTCAAAGCACAGTACAACACTAGTATAAGATCAACCTGGGATATGGCTTCTGCTCTCAAAAAACAAATCACTTCATTGTCAGATACTACACCAGAGACAGAGAAAATAACAGGAAAAAACAAGAGGCACCACACTTTCATTTGTCCATCTATTGATTCACTCGTATCTTTTTTTCTCAGTGGAGTCAAGATAACTGACTTATATATAACTGACTTATATATATATAATGATCTTATATATTATTTTTTTTTGCAGTATGCGGGCCTCTCACTGCTGTGGGCTCTCCCGTTGCGGAGCACAGGCTCCGGACGCGCAGGCTCAGCGGCCATGGCTCACGGGCCCAGCCGCTCCGCAGCATGTGGGATCTTCCCGGACCGGGGCACGAACCCGTGTCCCCTGCATCGGCAGGCGGACTCTCAACCACTGCGTCACCAGGGAAGCCCCTGATCTTATGTTTAAAAAGATGCTGGGCTAAGGTAGTTCCCAAATCAGTGCTAACGTTTGTTTTGAACCAAGTGAAGTCCAAAGCCAAATCTCTTTCCACTGTACCTTACGGCTCGTAATGACGAATTCGTGTGAAACATTAATAAGTAAAGTAGTATATAATCATTGCTATATAAAAGAAATGCTAAAAAATAAAGGAGTTCAAAGAATATCAATATCAAACTTAAGAAGTTTAATATATAATCAGCCAAATGCAGACAGGCAGAATATCCAAATACAATCAACAAAAAATGTTTTAGCAACAGCAAAACTGTTGTCCCTGCCCTTAAAGCGCCCCTGAATTACAAATATTAGGGAAACACCTGGCTAATAGCCCGCAAAAATTTATTTGCATTCAAACAAGATAAAACTTGGATCAAGAAGTTCAAAGACAAAGCTGACCACACACAAAAAGTAATTTCTGCATTAGAAGAGTATTTACTATTAAGTCCCATGATTAAACAAATTGAAAATTTTATATCAAACGCACTTTTGAGAAACAGAATTTTTTGTCATTGGGTTGGGTAAATTAGTGATATCAACCTTAATTGATTATTTTATGCTATCAATTCTCCCTTCAAAGCTCCTGGTGGCAATTTGTTAAACATATAATGTTAGAGCTCAAAATTTATTTATGAATATAAGAACAAAACTCCTGTCAGCTGTATATGCAAAGATATTTTCTAAATATTATACAGCTGTTTCTGTATTGTGTTCTAAATAAAATTTCTTAATGGTATCAAGAATTCAGGATCAAGTCTGTTTACATTTTTGTATAAGTAACATTCTCCTCCCAGTTTTATAACTGGGGAAAAAAAAACAATCGCAAAAAGGAACACTTCATCCAATTTGTCCATATTCACTCGTAACAATTAGGATGGAACCAGAAAATCAGAGCTCTAAAAGCACATGTTTATACACAAATATTATTTTACTACATACTGTTTTCATTAACTATTATTATTATGAAAAGTATTTTTGTTCCCCTATTTTTTCTAATTTAATTCCTGTTTTGATTACTTGAATGCACTTATATGTTCAAAGACTATGGAAGTTCACAGAATAACAGAACATTTTAGCTGAAAGGTATCTTAGAATCTATGCCTAGTAGGTGCTTCTCAACCCTCCTCACAATATGATAATCATTTGAAGAACTTAAAAAAAAAAAAATTCCTAATGGGTAGGGGTAAAGGAGAGTCTCTCCATAGATTTTGATACAGTTACTTGAAAAGAATGATTCTAATGTGTAGCCAGTGCTGAGAATCATTGACCTAGTGGAACCCCCTTATTTTATAGAGAGGACAAATCATTTGCCCAATGAGTGAGAAGAGAGGTCAGAACCAAATTATTATAGCAAGTGTGAAAACAACACAATATAAGTAGGTACAAAGTGCTGTGGAAACCAAAAGAATTAAATGTCTAATTGTATTTGGGTAAGTTAGGAAAGTCTCCCAGGATGAAAAGAACTTTGCAGACACAGAAGTTTTTCTTATTAGTAAAAGTACAGTGGCATGAACAGCTATCATCCAATAGCAAAACGTCTGATGGGGCCAGTGTAGAAAGAGTATAACATGGAGAAGCAGAAGACAAGGCTGGTGCAGTGAGTTAAAGCACAGTTGCGAAGAAGTGTTAAGAAACAGTGATATGATCAGATTTGTATTTTAGAAAGATCATTCTGGCAGAGGTATGTTACCAATAAAAATCTCATGTTGAATAACCAATGTTGGCAAGGATGTGGAGAAAAGGGAACCCTCCTACACTGTTGGTGGGAGTGTAAATTGGTGCAGCCACTATGGAAAACAGTATGGAGGTTCCTCAAAAAACTAAAAACAGAGCTACCGTATGATCCAGCAATCCCACTCCTGGGTATATATCCGAAGAAAACAAAAACACTTATTTGAAAAGATACATGCACCCCAATGTTCATAGCGGCACTATTTACAATAGCCACGGTACGGAAGCAACCTAAGGGTCCATCAACAGACAAATGGATAAAGATGCGGTATATATACACAATGGAATACTACTCAGCCACAAAAAGAGAATGAAATAATGCCATTTCCAATAACATGGATGGACCTGGAGGGTATTATGTTTAGTGAAATAAGTCAGACAGAGAAAGACAAATGCTGTATGTTATCACTTATATGTGGAATCTAAAAAATAAAACAAGTGAATACAACAAAACTGAAATAGACTCACAGATACAGGTTACAAGCGGGGAGAAGGAAGAGGGGGAGGGACAAGATAGGGGTAGGGGATTAAAAGGTACAAACTACTCTGTATAAAATAAATTAGAAGGATATATTGTACAGCATAGGGAATATAGCCAATATTTTATAATAACTATAAATGGAGTACAATCCATTTATAGTGAATCACTATGTTGTACACCTGAAACTAATATTGTAAACCAACTATACCTCAATAAAAAAGTTAATAAATAAAATATGGTTACTGATTAGTCCAAGCTGTTATTGGGTTGGCTAAAAAGTTCCTTTGGTTTTTAAGTAAAAATAAAAGACACATTTTTCACTTTCACCAAGAACTTTATTGAACAACGTATTCACTGTTTTGTTCCACTACCTTCGGCCATTTTTCAGGCAACTTCGTAAATCCATCTTCCCAAAACTTTTTATCTTTTTGAGCAAAGAACTGTTCCAGGTGCCTTTTACAGTCTTCCAGGGAATTGCAATTTTTTCCATTAAGAGAATTTTGTAAAGACCGAAATAAATGGAAATCCAAAGGTGCAATGTCTGATGAATATGGCGGATGAATCACAACTTCCCAGCCTAGCTGTAACAGTTTTTGCCTGGTCATCAAAGAAACATGCGGTCTCACATTATCCTGATGGAAGTTATGCGTTTTCTGTTGACTAGTTCCAGGCGCTTTTTGTCGAATGCTGCTTTCAGTCGGTCTAAGTGGGAGCAGTACTTGTTGGAATTAATCGTTTGGTTTTCCGGAAGGAGCTCATAATACAGGGCTCCCTTCCAACCCCACTGTACACAACATCACCTTCTTTGGACGAAGACCAGCCTTTGGTGTGGTTGGTGGTGGTTCATTTCGCTTGCCCCACGATCTCTTCCGTTCCAAATTGTTGTACAGTATCCACTTTTCATCACCCGTCACAATTTGTTTTAAAAATGGAACGTTTTCATTACGTTTCAGCAGAGAATTGCATGCCGAAATACAGTAAAGGTTTTTTTTTGCTTAACTTATGTGGAACCCAAACATCAAAGCGATTCACGTAACCAAGCTGGTGCAAATGATTTTCAACGCTTGATTTGGGTATTTTGAGTATGTCAAAATACCCACCCACGTGGTATAACATTGATCGTTCTCAATGACTCAATTTGATCGCTATCAACTTCGACCGTGGAGCATTGTCCAGCAAGAAATCTCCAGTACAAAACTTCACAAACCACTTTTGACACGTTCAATCAGTCACAGTACTTTCTCCATACACTGCACAAATCTTTTTTTTGCGTTTCAGCTGCGTTTTTACCCTTCCTGAAATAATAAAGCATAACATGCCGAAACCGTTGTTTTTCTTCCATCTTCAATATTAAAATGGCTACACAAAAACCAATTTTGGTAAGTTTTTTTTAAATGCACGCTGATATGACAGTCGTCACATACAATCTAACAAAATTGTTTCAAATGAAGTTAAAGACAACTAAGCGCTACTAGAGCCAGCTTAACAGAAAAAGAAACCGAACGAACTTTTTGGCCAACATTTTTAAGAATCTCACTCATGCTGAAAAGCTGACAGACTAAGTTAAGATAGTGGAAGTGCAGAAAGGGGAATAAATTCAAAAACTAATTCAGAGACAACATTTCACGGCTTAATGACTGGCTCAGTTGAAAGGTAAAGGAGAATAAAGAATTGAAGGTGGGGGCTTCCCTGGTGGCGCAGTGGTTGAGAGTCTGCCTGCTAATGCTGGGGACATGGGTTCGAGCCCTGGTCTGGGAAGATCCCACATGCCACGGAGCAACTAGGCCCGTGAACCACGACTACTGAGCCTGCGCGTCTGGAGCCTGTGCTCCTCAACAAGAGAGGCCGCGATAGTCAGAGGCCCGCGCACTGCGATGAAGACTGGCCCCCGCTTGCCACAACTAGAGAAAGCCCTCGCACAGAAACGAAGACCCAACACAGCCAAAAATTAATTAATTAATTAATTTAAAAAAAAAAAAAAGAATTGAAGGTGGCTGACCTGGGCAGCTATTCCAGCTGGCAGGCAGGGATGAGTAGTGGGGAAGGTGAGTGTTCACTGTGAGAGACTACAGGCCCTTCAGAGGGAGCTCTGAGAAAGGCTGTGACTGACGCGACAGCTATTTGGTTTGAAGCAAATCACTTAACCTCTCAGGAATCTGGTTTCCTAATTCAAAAAAATGGAAATGACAAATGAAAAGAAGAAAAGGGAAGAACATTTACTACATTTCTATGTACTCAGTTTGGCACTAAGTTTTTTACTCTATGCTTTCCTTACCTTTGCCCTAATGACCTCCCTGTGGGCAGGTATTACTCTCATTTTACAGGTGAGAAAACCAAGGCTTGGAAAGATTAAACAAAAGTGAGAGATTAGCGCAAAAGCCAGGATTCCAACTTCAGAGCCCGCAGTCCTTCTAAAGTAATACATTTATGTGCCAAAGCTCAAATGAGTTGGAGCAAATGACTGGGAGAGACAGATGTTACTGGGGTAGGAGGAAGTGGTGCAGAGGGGAGAGGCAGCTGTGGAAGGCTCCGTGGGCGCGACTCTTCACACACGCACTGGGGGCCCACGGCCAGCTCAGTCACACCTCCGTGTAAAGACCCTGTCCATCGGGCAGTTACGATTGTAAGACGAAGAAAACACTCTCCTCGAGCAAACACTCAAGGTGTAGCTGGAATTAAACTCCGGATTGGAAGAAGATGAAATCTAAAATTGTAGATGTACTGCACATAAACAGGACACGTTTCTGACATCAGGTTATAATTCTTTCAAATAAACAACTTATAAGCAGGGTTTTTATTTGTAGCGGTTGGATTTTTACGTGTAGCCATTAAATACATAGCCGAAATGTACTATAAATATACAGAACACGGACAATACACTACATAGAAGAAGTTATATAACTGCTCTTCTGTGCTTGAAGTGGCTGTTATAGCTCTAAACATGCCAATGTGATGGTTTATTTTTTTTTTAACTTGCTTACTGCAGACATGTTTCAAACGAACGTAACATGGAGCAAAATGCATACCTAACACTCTCCACAGTGAGACATTCTGAAGTATTGTAACTAACATTTACGTAAAGAATGTTTCTGAAATATTCATTGTAATCCATCTATAAATAAAAATTTGAATTAGCAAAAGTTTAAAACACATGTGGCTTTTAAATTACTATCTAAAAAGACACAAAGAACTAGAAAATTTTATTTGTTCCCCAAGTAAAACACCCAAAACCCAAGTCTTTTTAGCTTGAACAACTGCATTTTCCAAGTTTATTCAAAATGAGTGATTCTCAGAGAATAAGCACTGATTGGAGGATTAATTTTAAGCTGAGATGATTTCCATATTTATCAAATACTGGGTTAAAAAACTAGTTTTGTTGAACCATAAATTAGCCTTTGATCTAAATGCTAAGAAGTAAATATTTATAAACAGATTAAACAAATGTTTACTTAACAGATAAAAAATATACTGTACTCCTATTTCTAAGTTCTCTAAGGCAGGGAGAGGAGGTAGAAGGGAAGAGGAGGAAGGGAAGAAGGAAAGAGAAAAACAGAAAGAAAGGGGAAGAGAAAGGGCCATTAAAAGAAGGGCAGTCTCTTCTTGCTGTTTTCTAGCTCTTTACACTTCTTGGTATTAGAAATCAGTAAATTTGAATTTAAATTTAAACAAAGATATTAAACAAAGTATTGTAAAATACATGAAGAAAGATGAAGTTTAATTTACTTGTCCAAGCTATCTTGACTAGTTAAGTAGCAGAGTTGGGACTATGAGTCCTCCTCTGTACGAGTCCCCCTAACTTATAATCTAGTTCTTTGGTTCCTAATTAATCCCAAGAGAAACCCTCTTGTCTGAGGCAACCATGCCAGATAGTAAGTTGGTAAACTGAAAAACTCAGTTAATAGAGGAGTCATTACAACTGATACACATAAATCTTAAGACATTTTCTTTTAAGTTAGAATGCAGAAATGTCCATGTGTTTGCCAGTATTCCAACACAGGGTCAAGGCCATCTCTTTGCAGATGTGTCAGCTCTCTGGCACAAACCACCACTATCTATGACTCCTAGTTTCCATTTCTTTAAAGTAGAACAAAAATTTAAAGGATTTTGAGCACAGCGTGTGTCTATATTTTTACAATTCTGAACCCAATTTATTTAGTTTCTCGCCCACACCCAATTCAATAGTATTAAGTAACATGGCTTTGTGGTCCCAGACACTTAACATTTTTGCATTCATAGTTCATCAGTTTACATAATATTTAGTTAAACTGCATAATTATGATTACTACCATTACTGGCATAAACATATTTAGGAATAAACACAGCTGACTTTTGGTTAGTTAGTGAGAGCAGAAATGCATCACCACACTTCAGTGTCACCTCCTCATCACGCCCATTCAGTGTGTCCTGGGACAAAGGGGTTGGAGAAGGCTGGTCATCCCTCAAGCCAACCAAGTTTAGGATGGATAAGACAGGTTCCACCCCGAAACATTTTAAAATTGATGTTGATGCCAAGGGCACTTCAAATTGGAAACTTGATCTTTTTAAGTTTTCTGGAGTCTGTTAATACAAATTACTTCATAGATATTATTTCATTACTGTCTAACTTCATGCAAAATGCGTTAATATTGTACTCTGAGACAACAGTTCAGAGTACATACCAAATAAATGTTAATATTCAGAGTTTTATAACAGTACTCTAGCAGATAGTACAATTATACATAAGTTTCTAATGCCGTTAGTTAAATACGAAATAATCTATTCTCAGTGTATCACAGTCCTTTCAAAATACTTGTGAATTCTTCTCTCCATTAAACGCACTTTGGCATACATCATAAAACAGCAATTTCAATCAACAGTTGTGGATAAGTGTTTTGTTGTTGTTGTTAATTGAGATATAATTCACATAACATAAAATTCACCATTTTAATGTGTAGAATTCAGTGATTTTTAGTACAGTCACAAGGTATGCAACCATCACTATCTAATTCCAGAACATTTCATCATATCTAAAAGAAATCCCACCCCCATTAGTAGTCACTTGCCATCCAGGAAGTGACTACCCACCCCCAGCCCTTGCTACCACTCACCTACTTTCTTGTCTCTCTGTATTTGCCTATTCTAGACATTTCATTCAAATAGTTTTACTTCCTTTCTAATCTGGATGACTTTTATTTCTTTTCTTGCATTATTTCCCTGGCTAGACACTCTGTACAATGTTGAATAGAAGTGGCAAGAGTGGATATCCTTTCTTGTTTCTAATCCAAGTGGGAAAGCTTTCAGTCTTTCACCATTAGTATGATGCTAGCTGTAGGTGTTTCACAGATGCCCTTTATCAGGCTGCGAAAGTTCTCTTTTATTCCTAATATTTTGGGTGTTTTTATCACAAAAGGGTGTTGGATTTTGTCAAATGCTTTTTCTGTATTCATTGAGATAATTGTGGGTTTCCCGCCTCTTTATTCTGCTATATAGTGTATTACATCAATTGATTTTTAGATGTTAAATCAATTTTGGATTCTTGTGATAAATCCCACTTGGCCGTGGTATATAATCCTTTTTATAAGCTGCTGGATTTGGGTGGTTAGTGTTTTGTTGAAGATTTTTACATTATATTTAGAAGGCATATAGTCTAATTTTCTTTTCATGTGCTGTCTTTAACTGGTTTTGGTATCAATGTAATACTGGCCTCAAAGAATGAGTTGAATGTTTTCTTGTCTTCTATTTTTTGGAGGAGTTTACAAAGAATTGGAGTTAATTCTTCTTTAAATTGGTGGAGCCATCTGGTTCTGGGCTTTTCTTTTTGGGAAGTTGTATGATTACTCATTCAATTTCTTTGCTATAGGTCTATTTCAGATTTTCTGATTCTTCTTGAGTCAGTTTTGGTAGTTTGCATCTTTCTAGAAATTGGTCCATTTCATCTGGGTTGTCTAATTTGTTGACATGCAACTGTTCATATTATCCCCTTATAATTCTTTTTACTTCTATAACATCAGTAGTAATGTCCCCACTTTCATTCCTGATTTTGGTAATTTGAATCTTTTCTCTTTTTTTCTTAGTCTAACTAAAGCTTTGTCTCCTTTTTTTAATCTATTCAAAAAACCTACTTTTGGGGCTTCCCTGATGGCGCAGTGGTTGGGGGTCCGCCTGCCGATGCAGGGGACACGGGTTTGTGCCCCGGTCCAGGAGAAGCCCACATGCTGCGGAGCAGCTGGGCCCGTGGGCCATGGCCACTGGGCCTGCGCGTCCGGAGCCTGTGCTCCGCAACGGGAGAGGCCACAACAGTGAGAGGCCCACGTACCGCAAAAAAACAAAAACAAAAACAAAAACCTACTTTTGGCTCCACTGGTTTTCTCTGTTTTCTTTATTATTTAGTTCTGCTCTAATCTTTATTATTTCCTTCCTTCTGCTTGCCTTGGGTCTAGTTTGTTCTTCTCTTCTAGTTTTGTTAAGGTGGCAAGTTAGGTTATTGATTTCAGTTTTTTGGAAAAGATATTCTTAAATTTCCAAACTTTTCACAAAGTGATACAATATACATCTTAATGCACAGTATCCACATTATCCTTACAATGTGTGGTATTCATAAATTTCAAAAAGCACTTATTATGTTCAAACTAGTTAAGCTTAAACGTTCCCAGAAGCATTTCTACAACACCAGAGTATAAGAGGACGAAAATCGCTTCAGGTATCAGAACCAGCATACCCTGTGCACACCTCGCCGCCTTCTGAACATACCCAATGACGAAAATGTCTCATTCCTCCACAGGCAGTCCTTTTCATCTCAGAGAATTCTACCACAATGCCCTTCCTCACACTGAAAGGAAACCATCACTGCAGTAGGTTGCAGTTTCAAAAAGAAGACATGACACTATCTTCAACCCTACATATTCTTCTTACAATGTGACTTCGGCATTCTTCTCATCAAAAGGTGGGGACTAAGCTGCCTCTGCTTGAATTTGTGCTAGTCTGTGCTACAGGGTAAGGGATGTTACATGACTTACAAGATTAGGTCATAATAGGTCTGCCTAGGTCTCTTGGAATATTCATCTTTGGAGCTGCTGAGATGCCACATAAGCCATCTGACTGCCCTGAGGCTGCTATACGGTGAGAAAACCAAAACTAGCCCATGACTAAGCTGAAGTGAAGAGACAGACAGAGATGCCCAGCCAATCACCAGCTACTTCAGCCACCTTCCCTTGCTGTTGCAGTTTCAGCCACTGTCTGACTGCAACCAAAACAGAAACCAAGCCAGAACTGCCCAGCTGAACCCTCCTCAAATCCCTGATCCACAGAGGTCATAGAAGATATAAGTAATTGTTGTGGGTTTCAGCCACTAAGTTTTGGGGTGATGTGCTACACAACAATAGTAACTGGAATACTGACTCTAGGCAACATGTACTCCTTAATCCCAGAGCCTACACCTGGGATCATGAAGACTAAGTCCAATTAATTTTTCAACACTGGAAATACTAAAGAAAATCATAGTTGATTCTCAGTCTTCTGTGAGCTTATTAAATCATTTGACAATTTTATTTTAAATCATGGTTTCACTTTTCACCGTTCTGGTCATACTAGCCTGGATTAGTTAAGAGACAGTTTATCTACATTTTCTTAATTATGAGACCCAGAACTATATCCAGTCCTCCAATGACGGTATACATGAACTGTGAGAAATGTAGGAAGACTGTGTCACTCACTAGCGAGGCTTTTATTAATTTGGTGTGAGTTCATATGTATAAACTTTGAATAAAATCCTTTTCCACAGGAAATGGTATAATACAGGATATCAGTTAAGAGTTAAGGTTTTGGAATTAGACAAATATGGAGACAAAATTCAGCACTATCACTAAGAAGCTATATGACCTTCAGTAAAGTGTATAACCTCAATAAAGCTTAATTCTTCATTTATAAATTGGGGTCATAGTACCCAACTCATGGGATTATGACAAAGGTTAAACGTAAGCACACGAGTAGCTACTGTTGTAATGTTTTCTCCAATCACAATGCTCCTCATCCTCTTCCTGTTGAACTGATTTTTTGTCTGTTTTGATCCAAGGTCAGGGCCTCACACTGATCTCTATTAAAGTAGCTCTTACTATATACAGCCCATTGCTTCACTCACTTATGATCTTTTACACAAATAACCGTTTATAGAAGATGTAGTGGAAGAAAAAACCCCACTGATGATAGCAACAAAAAGATAAAATATCTAGAAATAAATGTAACTGGGAATGTATAAAATCTTTATAAGGAAAATGTTAAAACATGACTGAAGAACTCCAGAGAAGACTTGAAGAACTAGAGTGTATTATATTATTGGATAGGAAGACTCAGCATCACAAAGATGTCTGTTCTGCCTAATTCAACTTATAAAATTTAAATGATTGAAATAAAAATACAAAAAAGATTATTTTTCCTTTGGAAGTGGGGTGGGGAACCTAGACAAGTTAATTCTACAGCCCTTATGGAAAAGAAAAAAACAAAACAAAACAAGCAGAAGTTGTCTGGAAAACCAATGAAAAAGAGGAGTGCTACTAGATTTAGCATATATTAAAATATATTACAATACCTCAATGATTAAAACAGTATGATATTAGTATATGAAGTGAGAGACAGGAAGACAAATGATACAGAAGAGAATGTCTAAAAATTAGATACATATATGCATAGAAATTTATTATATAATGAAGTTGGAATTGCAAATTAGAGTTAAAAACACGGACTTTTTTAAGAAAGGTACTGGGATAACTGAGTAGCCATTTGGGGGAAAAAAAAAGTTAGAACCAAACCTAACATAGTTCAGCAGGATAAATGGCTCATGAATCAGAGATTTAAAGGTTAAAATATGAGACGAAAAAGGTTATAGAAGAAAATATGGGAAGTCCTCCATAGCCTTGGAGTTGGGAAAACCTTTCCATCACTCCAACTCCTAAAGCCATAAAAAAAGACGGATAAATTATATATGCATATGTATTTATATGTATATTCATATAAACTTTACATGCCAAGAAAACCATAAACAAGATGAAAAGTGACTTACCAGGAAGTCTGTATTTGCAACTTACAATACACAGAAATAAGCTCCTACAAACAGAAAAGGAAAAGATCGATAATCGAGATTTTTTAAATGAGCAAAGAATATGAATAAAGCTCAGAGAAAAGGAATGTTCTTTTAAAATATGACAAGATGCCCAACCCTCCTCACAAAGAAAGAAATGTTAAAATTACCATGAGAAACCGATTTCATTTAGACTGGCAAAATTCTGAAAGTTTAAGAACACAGATTGGCAAGACTGGGCCTTACCTCATAAATTAGAGGAATATAAAATGGTACAACCTTTACGGATAAAAATTTGTCAACATCTATTAAAATTACAAATGCACTAACTCTTTGACCTAGCAATTTATCGTCTGGGAATTTACATGTTCAAAATGAAACTGTAGGTGGGACTTCTAGAATGGCAGAGAAAAGAGCTCAGCAAATCCTGTCTCTAACGGCAATGATAAAACAAGACAAAATTGCCAAAAACAACCTTTTCAAAACTCCAGAAATTGATGAAAGGCATATACCAAACGGAGAAACATTTATTCAATAAAAAAACTACTGAATCTTCATTTAAAAAAATATTCTGTGGCATTTTGCAAATCACATCTATTTGGTAAGGAGCTGACTGCATCCAGAATATAAAGGATTTAACATTCAAAATAAAAGACAAAAAAATTCCAATTTAAAAATGGGCAAAATATTTGAATAAGCATTTCACAAAAGATATACAAATGCCTGATAAACACATGAAAAGATGATCAGTATCATCAGTCACTAGGGAAAATGCAATTAAAACTACAATGAGATACCACTTGACACTAGAATGGCTACAGTAAAAAAGATAGACAATAAAAAATGTTGGCAAGGACGTGGATGGAGAAACAGGAACCTTCACACAGTGCTGGTGAGAATGTAAAATGATACAGCTACTTTGGAAAACCATTTCATTTGGTATTTCCTTAAAGTATTAAATATAATTTTACCATGGGGGCTTCCCTGGTGGCACAGTGGTTGGGAGTCCGCCTGCCGATGCAGGGGACACAGGTTCGTGCCCCGGTCCGGGAAGATCCCACATGCCGTGGAGCAGCTGCGCCCGTGAGCCATGGCCGCTGAGCCTGTCCGTCCAGAGCCTGTGCTCCGCAACAGGAGAGGCCACAACAGTGAGAGGCCCGCGTACCGCAAAAAAAAAAAAAAAAAAAGGTAATTTTACCATGATCCAGCAATTCCACTCCTCATTATCTAACCAAGAGAAACGAAAACACAAAATCCACACAAAGATTTGTAAACAAACGTTTATAGCAGCATTGTGCATAATAGCTCAAAACTATAAACAACTTAAATGTCCATTAATTAGTGAATGGATTAACAAAATGTGGTATATCCCAATGGAATATTATTCGGCCACCAAAAAAAAAAAAAAAAGGAAAGAAATACTGATATAACACAAACAAAACCAAAAAACATTATGCTAAGTGGAAGAAGCCAGATGTCAAAGAACACATGTTGTATGATTCCATTTACATGAAATTTCCAGAAAAAACAAATCTGTAGAGGCAGAAAACAGATTAGTGGTTTTCTAGGGTTGGAGATGGGAATAGGGATTAACTGTAAATGGTCAAAGATTTCTTTTTGGTGTGATGAAATGTAAAATCAGATTGTAGTGATGGTTGCCCAACTCTGTAAATTTACCAAAAACCATTAAAGTTTACACTTTTACACGAGTGAATCTTATGGTATGTAAATGATACCTCAATAAGGCTGCTTTCAAAAAGTATTGTAATCTGTGTGTGAATGCTTATAGGAGCTTTATTTATAATTGCCAAAAACTGGAAACAACCCAAACATCCTTCAGTTTGAATGGAATAAAACACTGTGGTGTGGGCTTCCCTGGTGGCGCAGTGGTTGGGAGTCCGCCTGCCAATGCAGGGGACACGGGTTCGAGCCCTGGTCTGGGAAGATCCCACATGCCGCGGAGCGGCTGGGCCCGTGGGCCACAACTGCTGAGCCTGCGCGTCCGGAGCCTGTGCTCCGCAACAGGAGGGGCCGCGATAGTGAGAGGCCCGCGCACCGCGATGAAGACTGGCCCCCGCTCGCCACAACTGGAGGAAGCCCACGCACAGAAACGAAGACCCAACACAGCCATAAATAAAAATAAATTAATTAATTTAAAAAATTTAAAAAAAAAAAAAAAAAACACTGTGGTGCATGTGTATCACAGAACACCACCGAGCAATAACAGGGATGAGCCACTAACAACTGCAACAATTCAGGCAGAATCTCAGATGTGTTATGCTAAGTCAAGGAAGCCACCCTCAGAGGGCTTCAGTACAGGGATGCTGCAAGAAAGCCAAAGCTACCGGTACAGAGAATGGATCCCTGGCTGCCAGGAGTGGGGCTGATACCAAAGAGGAAAACAAGGGAGTTTCAGGGGGATGGAACTGTTCTGTATCTTGACTGTGGGTGTGGTTACACGACCCTATATATTTGTCAAAAATCAGAACTGTACGTCAGAAACATTGACATATGTGTATATTAAAAATAAATTTAGTGCTGCTGTATAAGATTATTCATTGCAGCATGATTTTTAATAGCAACCAATCAGAAACAACTCCAGTCAAGATCAACAGGAAACGGGTTAAATAAATTACTGTACATCCATACAATATAATACGACACAGTTGTAAGAAAGAATGAGAAGCTCTCCGGGTAATACAGATGTGGAAAGATATCTGATTTATTGGTAAGTGAAACAGTGAATTAGAAAAAGAGAAAAAGAATATAAACACATTCATTTTTGCTAAAAAGAAACTCTGAATGAAGACACAAGAAAGCAGTAGAGCCGTTTTCAACTATGTGAGTGAGTGTGAATGGGGTGCGCAATGCGGTGGCTGCTGCCAGAGGTGAGAGTGGTTTTTAGTATTGTTTTATTATTATCTTTGAACATGTGAATGTAAAAAGGAAACAAATCAAAACAAAGAATTTTTTGAATATTGTTCCATCCTCCAATATATACATACTCGCATCGCTGTGTCATCCGAAATTTGTTTGCCTTTTGTATATTCTTCTTAGTCAGTGATTAAAATATTGAATTGAAGAGAACTAGGGAAGTCCTTGCAATAAACTAATAAAAATCTTTCTTAAATTAATGTTAATCCATTACCACACACGATCCCGACTTCATGAGTTGCAAGGAAGCTTAACTGTGGGCGAGTTATTTAACTTCCCTAAACTTCTTTGTAAAATGGGTGTAAATGATATCTCCCTTGCGGGGTGCAAATTAAACGAGGCAATATATGTCAAGTGCTTGGAATCGTGCTTGGCACTGAGCAGGCATGCAATAATTGCTCACTGCCTTCATTTTTAGTTATGGTTGCTTCCTGGCTGATGCGTTCATCTAACCGTCACAGCATTCAGCTCGAATTTCATGAGAGACCTTGTCACACAAGACCTGTGGTGGTGAAAGCTTTCTTCTGTTTGCTGGGCTGCCTGGGTTCAAATTCCAGCTCTGAAATTTTCTAGCTGGTGGGCAAACCACTTAAACTTCCAAAGCCACAGGATCTTTAGTTTAAAATGGGGGTGGCAACGGTACTTCTTTCACAGGATTAAAGGGAGAATTGAATGGAGTTGAGGTGCAGAGCAGAGCTTTGAGCACATAGTAAGTAGTCAATAAATATTAGAAATTGGTACTATTATTTTGTCTACCACATTCCTGGTTCCCTACTATGTGAAATAACGTAAGAAATATTGCAATTATTATCTGAATTTCATAAGAACTTCATGCTAAATCTCATTTCTAGCTTCTCTTGACTTTCTAATTATACTTAAAACTTCCAAATAAAAAAAGTTTATTCCTACCAACTCTTCTGACGCACATACACACACAAACATTCTGATGAATAAATGATAATAGGGTTTTTAAATTTCCCTAACACAGGCATAATACAGGCTAGCTCTAAAAGTAACAGAGGTTGAAATCAATATTCATATTTTGTATTGTTTTCTCTAATATTTGAGATTTACCAGGCTTTGGATTTCTAGATACTTGGCAATATTAACATGGCTATATATATATATATACACCAATTTTTTTCTGAAAGAAAAAACGAAACAAAACTGGGTACCCAAACTAATCTTGGTGATTACAAGAACTTCCCAGAGTCGTCGTTTTTTTTTAAGTACCATCAGTAAAATAAAAGCTGTCTATGTACTTTTATTCCTTATAACACTGTTATCTCTTTAGCTGTTTCCTAAAGTAGCCAGAAAAGTTCAGGATTTAGAATTTAGTCCTTGAAAGTAATTGTTTAGGGCTACAATTTCTGTACTGGAAATGACTAAACCAATGCAGGGGAAGGAGCTTGGGTTTCTGTGTTCCGCAAGCCCTTTGTTTTTCAAGCAGCATTATTTTAATTATTTCCTATAAATATATCACTGTCCTTAAGAAAAATATTTTTCAGATAAAGATTAAAAATCTTTAATCATCACTTGGAAATGACCTCAGCATATTACAAACCTTCTAAAACAGATTTAGTGCATGAAAACCCATTTGCCAAATAAGAAAAGCAACTATTACATGGAATTTCATTAATCAAATTATTTTAAGAAGAAAAAGACTTTAAGAGTTTTTATCAGATGAGCGGCAACAGAGTATTTTCAGAAAATTGTGGGAGATATGGTAAAAAATCAAAACAACAACAACAAAAAACCTGCCATCTGGAGAGAACTGAGGTGTTAGCCAGAGAGGGATTCTGCTTACCCTCACCCACCCCTACTGCTGCCCTCAACTCCTCTGAGGTTCCCCCTCCAAGCTGCCCCTGTTGGCTGACATAACCATTCTTTCTTTGCCAGGCCAGGATTTCCATTAAACCTTGGGTAGGAATTAAGATTTCCTTTCGAATCCAAGAGAGACCTGGAACCCCAAGTATTTATCCCCAATGGAATTCTGACCATGAAGCAAAGATGGCCTTTCTGGAAGGGCTGGGCAGAGGGTGTGCCAGGTACAGCTGTTACATACACCTGCCCCCAGGTAGAGGCAGCTGCCCTCGCCGACGTATCTGAGGTAGACAGCAGTGAGCAGACACCCCTGTTAGCACGACATATAGTCTCTTTCTCCTTAGCACACTGCATGGTTAAAGACTGTCAACCTTAAATGGTCCTGGAGGCTGCAGGTAAGTGATTCTAGAGAGGTCTTTACCTGAACTGCTAAGGGGATTCCAGTAAGTACCAAAATACAAAACAAAAGGCAGATTTCTCAGTTTTGAACAACTCAAGCCCATGCACACCAGCAAAGTACTCAAAGAACACACGGTGGGGGGGGGGGGGGGGGGGAACAGGGAAAAGTGTAGTTATTTTTTAAATATTTATAGAGAAAAACTGAAAATAATCTATTGACCATCAGTAGGTTAAATAAATATTGGTACATTCATTTCACTGAAATTATGCTATAACAAAATAAAAACCACATAGAGCTATACAAACTGAAAAGGGAAAATGTCTATGAGATATATATATATATATATAAAATTAAGTAGAAAAACGTGGCTACTGAACAGAATGGATTATGTGTGCAGATAACACATACAGAGCAGTCAAGAGAAAGAATGGGGCAGGTAAGGAGAGTGGCATGTAGGCTGCAGCCAAGGGCAGGCAGGGAGAGTGTGTGTAAGGCGGGCTGAATGCCAAAGAAACAGAGAAGGTGAGAGGAGAAGAGATGGGGCAGGAGACAAAGAAAGAGAAGAAATGGGCAGGAGGCAAAGAGAGACCAAGTGATGCACAGGGACAGACATGGAAGTATACACTCTAAATGGCTATTGCTCTGAGTGTCCCATACAGTGGCCACTAGCCACATGTGTCTATTTAAATTTAAAATCGTTAAAATTCAATAAAACTAAAAATTCAGTTCTGCAGTCACATCAGTCACATTTCAGGTGCTCAGCAGCCACATGTGATTCATGGCTACTGTCCTGGCAGCACAGGACAGAACGTCCCCATCACTGCACAAAGTTCTACTGGGTAGTGCTGTTCTATACGCTTTGGTATCGTGTAAATCTTTTAATAGTGAGTGTGTTGTACTTTTCTAGTCTGTGAAGAAAATAAAGATATTTCCACTTTGGGAAAAAAACAGGTTTTGGGTTTTTTTCCTCATTCTGTACCTCTTTTAATAGTTATTTTTCAAACACCACAGAAGCACCAGAGGTTTCATAAGGGCTTAATGACCTTTATTCTGCCCATTTTCTCCAAGTTATTTGATTCTTACTAATTCAGTTCTACTTAACAAGAGTTCAGATGCCACCAAAAGAAGGAAGACAACGACATATATTTGGAACATCGTGACATTGCTCTCGTTCTCTAAAATCTAAAAAAGGTTATGTTACTCATTCTTAGTAGAAGCAAGCACAGTTGACAGAAAACCCTCTGCAGTTTAGACAAACATTTTAAATTGAAGGTTTTCTTCAAAAGAATAATAGCACTTAAAAATAGTATTCTTTTTTTTTCTGATTCAATTCAGTACAAAGTAGAGAAGAAAAAAGAAAACCAGCCTGAAGCTTAAAAAAAAAAAAAGTGCCACTTTAACTGAAAAAGAGAATGGCAATGCTAAGAATCAGTTTTCAACTGAAGGCTGTAACATCAAAGTGGTGAATGTTCATAATAACCAGTTCCTCAGGGCTTTCTCATGTAATAGAAGTTTGAAGCATCTGGTGAGGTTTTAAGCAGGTAACATTTTTAAAGAAAAGTTAATAGAAAGGTCTCCAGAAAAAAACATAAGGCACATATACAAGTTTGTGGGGAATGCACAGGTAATACCATTTTGAGACCCTGAGTGCCCTCTGAAAAACCACTGACTGCTGCTGGAAGATTGCAGCCCCAGTCCCTGCTGGGATCCCCGTCAGTATCCAGTAACCCACAGGGTCCCACGGCAGATCTAATCTGTGCCCTGAAAGTTCTCCTCAAAACCCTCCACAGATCACATCCACCTACTTTCCTAACGCAACCACCCACTAGCCTATCACCAGACCTTAAATTCCAATCATAACCATCTATTCAAGGTTCTTACCACAGGGTCATGCATAATATATAAAGATATAAAGCCACAGTAATTAAGACAGTGTAGAAGTGACACATGGATATACTAAGGACCAGTGGAGCAGAGCCCATGCATATTGAGCGATCTGGATACAAACAAACAATCTGGATACAAAAGACAAAGTGGCATAACAAACCAGTGGGGGAGAAGACGGACTCTGCAATCAGAGATGCTGGCCCGTGCAACTAGTTTATATTCACATGGAAAATTGTTCCCTATCTCTTACCCACACACAAATAAATTCCATGTGGATTAGACTTATGCTGAAGAGCAGAACTCTTCTTTTGGAAGAAAATACGGTAGGATCTCTTTATGACCCCAAAGTACTCAGAGTACAGAGGAATTTATTCAACATGGTATGAAAAGTACCAACCATACATGAACAGACGAATAAGTATGACTTGATTAAAATGTAAAACTTGTACCCAACAAAGCACACCATAAAGAAAGTGGAAAGATGAGCCACTGGGAGAACACATTTGAAATGCAAAATATCAACTAAGATAAATGGCCAGAATATATAAAGTACTAAAGATATACAAGGGGGAAAAAATCAAACCAATAAAAAAAACACAAGTCACAAAGGAGAAAAAAAGAAACATACAAGTCACAAAAGAGGCACCTGAAACAGCCAAATAAACATAAGAAATGATGCTCAAACACACCAGAAATCAAGGAAATGCACTATTTCAAATTAGCAAAAATGTCAAAGTCTGGCAATACCAAGGCTTGGCAAGGATACAGAGCAACAGGAACTCTCAGACAGTGCTGTTAGGGGCTGAAATTTGTACAACTACACTGGGGAATTATCTGGCAACATCTAGTGAAGTCAAGGATGCGCATGCCCTATGCACCAGCAATGCTACCTCTAGGTACAAACCCTAGAGAAGGTCTTAAATATGCTCAAGAAGACATGTTCACAGTAACACTGTTTAATAGCAAAGCATGAAAATAACCAAAACTTCCACTGACAGAGAAGGAATAAACTATAGTATAATCCTGGAATACCACAGAGCAAAAAGGAAGAATTACTGCTACACATTTCTACACAGATATAGCTCATACATAATGTTAAATGAAAACTCAAGTTGCGGAAATATATACACAAGATCCACAAACTACATACACTGTTTATTAACACATATGCATGTAATGTTAAGTAGAAAGCCAAGCATGGGAATGACACACACCCATTTCAGGATGATGGTTCTCTGCATAAGGAAGATGGGGAAATGTCAGCTGGGAGGGTACACAGGAAGCATCAAATACGATACACGTGCAATGTTTTATTTTATATCGTCTTAAGCTTTTAATGTAAAGCAAAGGAAGCAAAATGTTGAAATTTGACTAAGTTGTTTAAAGATTATATTATTCTCTACACTGTTCTGTATTCATGAAATATTTCAAAAGCATGAAGTAACTTGTATTTTAAAGAAAGAGAAAAAGCAGCAGAGGCTGAAATTTATCAAAATGGTTGTCTTCTGATATTGAGCCCCTGGCTATGGATAACTTTTCTTCTTTCCTTCTTAGTTTTCCATATTTTCTAATTTTCTTCCCATAAAGTCAACCCAGATACTTCTAGTCCAATTTATTCTCTCCCTTCTTATTCCCCAAACCAACACTGTACTTTGTTGCTCCTCTGGTACAGACTTGGTATTGTAGTATGCACTGTCTCCTGCACTGGAATATGGGTTCTTGGAGGGTCCATCACATGCATTCTCATTTTTACAAAAATTATGTACTGAATGCCTACAATGCACCAGATACCATGCCAGGAGCTACGGAAGGATAAATGAACAAAACCTACGCTGTTCCTTCCTCCATAGAGTTTATAGTCTCAAAGAATAGAAACATTAAACATAGAAAAAAACTATTGATATATAATTAAAAACTGCGAGTAATACTATGAAGGAAAAGAATAGGTGCCACGGGACCGCATAATAGAAAGGCCTAATGTAATTTACACTGGATATAGGAGAAATAGCAACATGCCAGGAAGGGAGGGGTGGAAGGGCCTCCAGACCCACTAGTGTCTTTCCTACTAGCCTGAAGCAATGATGGCGGGGGTTGCTTCTGACCCATAGCTGTGCCCCCTACTTTCATGGTGCTTTAACAAATGCTTCTTGGTTGGTTCTAAGAAGCCTCTGAGCAATCAGGAGATTCTGTGCCTAGAGCTCTAATGCAAGAAAGAAGTCCTTGGGGGATGGTCCAAAAGGCAAAAGAAGTAGCTGTTCAAAGAGGCAGAACAGAGTCTGAGCCCACTGTGCGGTAGCTCAGTTCCTCAGAAAGCACCTGCCATATATTCTCTCATCCTCCTGTCCTGAAAGAGCTAAGTTTTCTCTTCAACCTCCCAGCCACCCATCCCCTTCCTTGCCCAGTACCTTCATCCCCTAGTTACTCAATTCAATACATTTAAGTGGACCTACGTGTGCCAAGCTAGGTTTATGAAGGTCCACACAAGCATAGCCTCTGCCTCAAAGAGCTTTCCTTCTAGACCAGTGGATCAACTGGGGGTGACTGTGTCCCCCGGAGGACATTTAACAATGCCTGAAGACATTTCTGGTGGTCACGTGGGGCAGAAGGGAGGGGGTGCTACTGGAATCCAGGGGGTAGAGTCCAGGGATGCTGCTAAACAGCCTATATGAGGCTCAAGGACAGCCCCTCCACAACAAAGAATTATCTGGCCCAAATGTCAGTAATGCCCAGGTAGAGAGACCTGGTACAGGTTACTTAGAACCACGTCTATAAGTTGCCTGCTAAAGCAGGGCAAATGTCAGAGGACGATGGCCAGAGGCCAAGCAGGTCGAGTGTCAGAGGCCTAGGAGAATATTAAACACCAGGTGTAAAAAAAAAAAAAAAAAAGTCAATAGTGCCGAGGTTAGACAGGTGTATTTTTACAAAATGTCAATAGTGTTGAGGTTGAGAAACCTGCTCCAGAGAATTAGCAGCATTATTACATCACAATGCAACAAGAGTACAAGGTGTTCCGTACGAAGGTGAGGAGGTATCTAGTATAGAACCAGGGGTAAGAAAGATTTCCTTGAAAGTGACATCTAATTCAAAACCTGAAAAACAGATGAGTTAAGTATGGGATGAGAGGACAGAAGCAGGATAAAGCAGATTCCAGACAGAAGGTACAGCCAGTAGGCAAGGGACCATGGAATAGAAGAAAAATGTTCGTTTGATGGGAACATGGGGAGTGGCTATGGAAGGGCTGAGGAGATAAACGGGCCCAGATCATACTGAGCTTGCGTGACGGGTTAAGAAATGCAGACTTAATCTTTAGGGCAATAAGAAGCCACCGAAAGGATTTACAGAGGAGGGATACGGACAAAACTTGCTTTAGGACAACCGCCCCAGAGAATGAACTGCTAGGGAACCGAGTAGGAGGGGCTCCTGTGGTTCAGGTGACAGAGGTGTGGCTTTGACCGCATGGTGGTTCTGAGGGCGGAGGGAGGCACTCAGGGATGCTCAGACACAGGCTGTGATGTGTACCTATCACAGTCCTCGAACCAGCCATTCCAGAGCCCTCAAATTCCAAAGCTAAGTTTTCTGCAATTCGTCTGGGGCCCAACCTAACCAGAATTATGTGGCAGCAACACCAGAACCTGAACTGACTTGAAGCTATTTATAGCACATTTATCCTATTTAATGTGAATGTTTCAAGGCAGAGGATTAATGTTTGACTGCAGGATGCTGCCCCAGACCTCACTGGGTAGCATATTCACTTTTTAAAATTCAAAGAAGTCTGTATTCCAAAATGCAGCTGGACCCAAGGGTTTAAGATAAGGGATTGTGGACCTCTATACAAGGTGCTGAATAAACTTTTGTCAAACTACATGAAATTAGGCAAAGTAGGTTACTGAATTATTATTTGTTCAAAGTATTTTTCTAAAAACAGTATGAAACTTCCAGATACCACATATATACATACACATAATTTGGCATGTGATCCTAGCAGAGTCACAGTAGTGGGATTTGGGGAAAGAACTTAAAAAAATTATTTCACAAAAACTTATTTACTTCACAATTCCTCCTCCTGGGATTGCTGCACAGAAGGAAGAGTAGGTATAATCAGTAGCAAGAACCAGATCTCCCTTTTAGTAGAATAATTCCAAGTAAAGCCAGTTGGAAGTTAAAAGAGACTTGAGGTCGCCTTCCTAATCGCTGTTAGCACAGCCGCAAACACATCAGTAACTTGCCTGACGCTTGCTTGATAAAGGAGACCTGGCTGTTTTGTACTTGGGCTGAGTACTGCAAATACGAACAGCTGTGTCAAGTGGTCAGAGGCCATGGTTGCAGGGGCAAGGAGGCACTCACTCTCGTTCATTCATTCCTTCATTCAACACACGTCTGTGAAGAGGTTTCTGTGTGCCCGGCACTGTTTGTTCTAGATCCTGGGGATACAGCGTTCATGAGACCCCTCAGAGGTTATGGATTCTACAGGGGCACACGGACATGAAGCATACAATTACAATCAGGTGTAAAAAGTTATGATGGGAAAGCATAATGACAATATACAGCAGAGGGACCAAATGTAGTAGGAAGAAAAGAATCTAGAAAGACCTCTCTGAGCAACTGATATTGAAGCTAAGACCTAAAGGATAATTAAAAATTATCTAAAGGGATCTAAAGAGAGTAAGAAACTGAACTGAAGCAAACCAGAAAATTGGAGAAAACCAGAGAATAGAAGAAAATAATGCCTGAACTCAGAGACTGCAGCCTCGAGTGTAGGCTCGAAAGAAGCTATTACCCTGAAGAAATCCTACTGGAAATTGGACTACATTTTCTGATGTTCTGGAAGGTACTTTGCACTTAAAGATAGAATAAATGTGGGAAGTGGGGTTTAAAATACTTAAACATTTATTTTATGCTTATTTAGACTAAAGGAAAACAACCCGTCTATGTAATAAAATACACCTAAAATGCACTTCCAATAGATAAATTGAATAGTTGTATGTTGAAACATTTAGAACACTTACAGTGAGTTTGAATAATAAATTAGGTCATCAGCAATATGCTGCCAACTCTGTAAAGCACTATGGTCTGGCACGGTATTTTAAAATAATAAATTTACCAGAAACATAATTGAGATATTCAGATGTCAACTGAGAAGGCTTTGGCAACGTTAAAGGTTCCAACCACAAATACATCAGTGTAAGTCATGTTATATTTTGAACCTCTGACAGTTTGAAAAGCAACTGCTTGTATTCTACCCCAAAGACCTGAAGGAACCAGCCATCCATAGTAGCTATTTTTATTGAGAGACCCATTACTCCAGGCCAGAGTACCAGAGTTTTAAAAACTAGTGTTAGTACATTTTCGTTCTGTGTAATACTTTCTATCCTAAAAAAAATTCAAGAGATTTACTAAACCAAAGGCACTCACATTTGACTAGATACACCTGGGAGAATTTGGGGAAAAAAATCAAGCTTGATGTAAGAGGAGGCAATAGTAACTCACAACTGTTACTCAGTATCTTTGTGGGTATCCTTTTTTTTTTTTAAACCATCTCCTCCCCAATTTTTGTTAAGGTCATCTACTGACCACCCAGACACTCCTAAATTCCTTGGTGACTGGGCCTGATTTGTATTTTTTCTTTCTATGTAATCTCTGCCATCATGCTAGAGGAGTTGGAATTCCCTCTAATTATCCACTGTCCCGGTAATTCAATTTCCTCAACAACAGGAACCTTCCCATTCTCTCCAACCTCCCACAAGAACAATCACATCCTAGACCCATCTTAGAACCTGAATTCTGGAACAACCTCCTGTGATTACACTGTTTCCTCGTGCCTCCTGTACCTGTCCCATCACCCCTCCTTTCATCCATCCATCCATCGATCCATCCATTCTACATTCAACTACTGTTCACTAAATATCTGCCTTTTGCCAAGTTCTGTTCTAGGTACAGGTGGAAAAGCAGTATTAAAAATTAAAATATAATAACCCATATAGAAATCTTTGCCATCATGGAATATACAAATAAGTAAATAAGTAAAATATGTGCTGTCAAGTAGTGATAAATGCTGTAGAGGAAAACAGAAAGGCAGGGAAGGGGGTGTGAGCGCTTGGCAAGAGGACACCGTTTCCAACAGGGTGGTCAGAGATGCCTCAAGAAGGAGACAGCTGAATGACCTAGCCCTGAAGGAGGTGAGGGTCAAGGTACAAAGCGTGCCCTGAGTAAGATGGGGATGAGAACACCGGCTTCTACTGCAAAACCACAGCTCTGGCTGCTGGGCTGAGAGCAGACCCGGGAGGAGTGAGAGGAGAAGCAGGAGACCTGGATGCCACCTGGCCTTGTTGCAGCTCTTTCACATGGTGCTGGTTGTCCCTCCCACAGCCCTGGCGCTACTGGGCTGGAGGCAAGGTGGCATCACCCTGGTCATCACTGTGGTTTCCAAACCATTCTCTCCCTCCTAAGTCTCTCGGCTTTGAATGTCGTATCATGAGACTCTGTCGCGACTACCGTGGCTGCTGTCCAACAATTCATCTTTCCTCAGCCACCTGTCCCCACGATCATTCGCCAAACCAGGACTTAGCCTCTGGCATCACAATTTCTGGCACCTACCCTCTGACTACCACCTCTCAGATTCCCAGCTCACTTTCTTTCAAATGCTGGATCCAACAATCTGTTCACCTCCTGGGGTCTCCACGCCACTGACCCCACCACCATTTTACTGCCCCTCATACCTTGATGGTCTCTCCCCTCCTCTACGTCACAGTCGGGCACTCAGCTCCACTACTTCTTTGCGCCTGCTTGGCAGACCCTCAGTGCTGCTTAAACCCATGCCATACCCACTCCACACTTGCCCCTGAACAGGGAAAAACCGATGGGCGGGAGGGAAGCCGAAAGCCAGTGGAGCAGTGCCCTTGGGCAGGTGAGAGGATGGCATCCTGTAGAGAAGGAATGCCTTCGACGTGAGTGGAGAACTGCACGCACGGTGAGGGGGGAAGGCTGGGTGCGGGGCACACATCTGACGGGTGCAGGTTCGGCAGGAAAAGGTTGAGGATGTTCTCTTATGGCTGCTTCTCAGTGAATGGGAGTGAGGCCATTAAGTGACTGTGAGGCAAGGAAAGAGGTGTTAGAGGACTGAGAAAACGAGCAACTAGCAGAGTGAGAGAACGAACACATGTGGCACATCCCTGAGGCTGCAGCTCCTCCCTCTGCTAAGTTAACCAGCCCCTCTGCCCTCACTTGCCTCTGCATCCAGCCTAGAACTGGGTGCAGGGCAGCAGAGGGATAGAGCCACTTCAACAATTATAATATCCAAGTTAGGGTTTCCCCATGTAGATCCCTAAAACCAAGCACTGCTGAACAAATTCAGAAAACGAAATGAGTCCATCACAAACTCATGATAATTCATTTCAACTGGATTCATGTTTTTCAGTAAATACTGTATTCACCTCTGGTAAGGCCCATCCCAAAGCCCAAGACAGGTGGTGGTTTTCTACTTTCTTCAAGTCCCTAGCTTCACGCCCCCCACCCCCGCCCCCATCACTCAGCAGATGAACTTGGCTTCTATTTTACTGAAGGCAAAGGCCACTTGATGGACGTGAGCTTCTTTAAAATTTCCTTTCCCTATGACTGAAAATCTGTGCGTGTTTAACCTCTACCTGTCCTTCCCCCTGGCTCCTGAATTTCTTTCCTTCATGCTATGGCTAACCCACCTCTCTCTCTACCACTCCCATCTCCAAGCTACTGAGCCTTATTCAGTTACCCTACCTTTCTTGCATCTTGAATTTGTTAAATGTATAGGTTATGAAAAGAAAAAAGTATTCCAGATGAAAGAAACAAAATAAACAAGTTATACAGGCAGGAGAGAGTATGGAATGCTTACGAAAACAGTGCTAAAACCAGTCTTATTACATGGTGGGGTGTGTTGGAAAGTGGTAGAAAACAAAGTTAGATGGATAGGGTGAGACAAGATTACAGAGTATCTTACCACAGAGTGTCAGGCTGATGATTTCTAAACGAGAAAATGCTCATGATGAAAGTAGGATTTAAGGGAGATAAGACCCACAGCATGGGATGGGATGGTTTGGGATGGGAAAGGAGGGATTTACACTTGGACCAGAAATAGGATGGGGGTTGGAGGAAAGGAGGGCGAAAGGCAAGAGCGTGAGGCAAACATCCTGACGAGCATGGTGAGAGCCTAGTCAAATTCGGAGGCAGTGAGAAAGATGAAAGGAAAAGAAAAAAGACATTTCTCAGAGAGAAATGAACAGAACCTGGTGACTGACTGCGTACTATGGAACAATTTCAACCCAAATTCCAGGAGAGGGGCTGTGTAACTGTCACAAGATGGAAGACACAGTGCTACACTGGTGAAGTTCTTAGAATGACAGCATTTGGAGGCTGGTTTGGAGGCTGGGAGGGGCCAGGACTTCTGAGATGATGGGATTCAGCTCCCTCACTCTACACGTGAGGAAGCAGAGGCCCAAGGAAGTGAAGTGATTTGTCTGAAGTCACAAAACTAGTCAGTCGCTGACAGAGTTGGGACTGGACCCCTGTCTCCTGTCTGCCTTCGGAGCTCCTTCCACGACAGCCCTTCCTATTTGCCCACTGAGACCCTTGGTGTCACACTTCACTGACAAATACTACACGATGGAACTAGCCACCTGGCTCTGGCCTCTGCAAATATCCAACCAGAGCTTCAAAGCTGCTGGACTGACTCCATCCAGGACCTTCCTGAAGATAAGCCTGCCTTGTCCTTTCGTGGGGAGCCCAGCTCAGGCACTGTTTTTAACTTTGTAGTAAGTCTCAGGGCAACAGAGTAACTAAGACACAAGCCCTACTCTAAGGGTCATTAAAATGATTTTGAGAGTAAAGGGCAAACCATACTGACCCTTATTGTTTCCTTCTTCCCCTCCTATTCTGATTCAGTAACAGAACTTCAGACCCTGTTTGCCTCATCCGTGATGGAAATCTTGTATGATTCCTTGGCAAAGGCCAGAATTTATGTTTGTTATTCCTCATACTGTCAGTGCATAGAACTCTGCTGATAACAAAATGTAGCCATAATATTTCTAGCAAGGCTTCTACATATTTTCCCAGACAATTAGTGAAACTGGAGTTTCTAGGTAATTTGCTAGTGAACTTTGAGCCTTGACAGAAGTTAACATGAATAGAGCTTCCAGTGTTTTATGTAAACCAAGCACAATTACTACAAAAATACAGACAAGTTGGCTATCTCATTTCTTCTGTGTCAAGAAGAACTTTCACGAGCTACCACGGACTTCAGCAAGCAGATACTTATCCGTACTAAAGTAGATATTTAGAGTGGACTGCCTGAACTAACTGAAGTCAACAGATAAAGCGGAATAATTTTACAGCAGAATTATTTAGTATTGTTTATTTTTCTCCTCTTGCTATTGCACAGAGTGCAACGAAAAAATTTTTAAAAAGAAATTTTAAAAACTATAAAATACGCCACATCCTTCTTTGGGAAAACAGTGACAATTCTGTGTTTTCAAGGACAGATTTTCAAAGTACTAGTCCCTGCAGTGATGACAGTACTGGGATTAAAATGTACACAATTCAGGTGTCAAACATGGCCCCTTGCTTTGTTTATGCTTGCTTCTATTTCCTCATACTATTCGTTTTGGAATTTATTTTTTTACCACATGCTTTGAGCATCTCAAAAGCTTAAACTGAGTACATCTGTTTGCTTCGCAGCTTCAAGACATGCCCTTTGTGACTAAGTGGCAGGTGCTGTTCAGTTTATTTTCATACACGTAAACGAAGCCCTTGAACTTGGAGTGAGGAAAAGCACTCAGCTTAAAGTTTAGAAAGGAAGGAACTACAGAACAGCTTCCTTTAGAACAGCCTGCTTTTTCAGCTTCCTGTATGAAAATAGTATTGTATTTTTATAGAAATTGCAAAGAAACAATGAAGAAATTATATTTAAGCCTTTAGACAGTTAAGCTGCAAACCCTTTAAACAATTTCTTCCAATAATTTTGATATTTAAATCAAGCCAGGAACAGAAAAAGAAACTAATAGAAATGTGGTACACAGTTCTACAATCCATTAAAATGTATTATACATATTTCAGATTACTGTAAGGACTTCACATTTTCTTAAAGTAAAGAACAGACATTAAGACTCTTGGCTTTAAAAGTCCCAAATATCAAGCTACTGTAGTACTTGGTAGAGATGATGGGACAAAGCTGCGCTTTGTTGGTGTAGTTGCTGCTATTGTTGTTATGAAACTTTTGACTGAAACACACAAGCACACATACACACACCAAGTTTATTATTAAACACAGCTTTTCAGACTCTAACTGAAGGAGGGATAAGTGAGTATTCTCTTTAAAAATAAAAATAAACGCGTTCAAAATCTTGAATCTTAGGGGAGACAGAAGTAGCCCCCGCACCTCAGGGTACAGGCCTTAAATGTTGTCTCCCAAACTTCTATGAAGTGGCCAGGTCACCCACGGTGCCTTGCTTCCATGGCCATCTCTCTCACAAGGATTTCAACAGTCAACGTACACAGCCAGAAAGCCGTTTATGCAGTCCATCAGCTCTAAGTTCCCTCTGTGCGTAATTCAGTATGTTACTACTGTGCATTTAGGAATTTTTATCAAGGGCTGTTAAATGAACTCAAGCTTATAATGAAATTCAACCTCCCATCCTCACAGTATTCTTTTCTGAATATTAACCTTTCATCACATTCAAATATTCAAGATTCAAGTGTGTTAAGAGAATTCCAAACACTTGGACTATGTACGAAAGAGCAATACAGACATGCGACACTATAGATACTATGGTTCCCTGGATATCCTTTAACCTGCCCCAGTCCTACCCCTTCATAACACCCAACATCAGGGTCAGCAGTTATTTCAAATCCAGGGCTCAGAGAAGCATATGGCCCTCGTCAAGGAGACTGAAGCCAGTGGACAGCTGCTGGACTCACTGTAAGCTTCCACTCGGGAAGCACTGCAGCTCACTGCTGTGCCCTGGACCCCCTGAAGTAAAGGGGTGCCTGGACGAGAGGCAGTGGTGGCAGATGTTTGGAATGAGAGCTCAGGGCATCCTGTCTCTGCCTGGAATCAGACACTTGGCGAGGACAACAAAGGAAAGTGTGTCTTGTAGAGTTCCCAAAGTCCCCTGCTATGCCCTCTCCTTGGTGTACTTTGCCACTAACCTTCCTGCACCTTCCTCTCCAGTAACTGCACCCCATGTGCAATATACTTACCTGTCTACCTTTGTCTTTTCACCTGCCCGTAAGATTCTAAGGTCACTGAGGTGAGGAGCTCTCATCTTTTCATCTCTGTGTTTATCCCTTGTTTCTAGCAGAGCTGATGGTGCAAGGCAGTTTGCTCTTGAACTTTTTGTCGGGGAGTTGTTAGAGACCAAAACGAAGTCCGACTTCTGGCAATGTTCACCCCCTCCTCAACTGCACCCACCTCCTATTCTATACTTAGCACTCATTCCTATATCTGATCAAAAACTACTATCAGCAAAGGATACAATAAGTCCCTTCATTCTAAAAGAAAGATGACAGATATGTGGTTGACCTCTCAAGGGGCCCTGCAAAATGATGGAATTTCAATTACCCAGATGTGAATGGGAGACAGAATCTAGGCGGCAGCTCTGGAATCACATCATGGGGGCAACTGCTTCCCTCTTACATCCAGCAGGTCCACCACACAGAAAAGTTTTTCCGTTTTTTCTTTTTTTCTGAGTCATCGGTAACTTTGGTTCTGCCTAACTACTATCTCTACCCTCTGTGCTCTCTCTGGTAACTATGCCTATACCCCCTTGAAGAGTAAGTGGGCCACATAAGTAACTATATAAGCAGACCTCGGAGGTACTGCAGGTTCAGTTCCAGACTACCATGATAAAGCGAATATCGCCATAAAGCGAGCCTCACGAATCTTCTGGTTCCCCAGTATATATAAAATTTATGTTTATACTATAGTCTATTAAGTACATACTAACATTATGTCTAAAAAAATGTACATACCTTAATTTAAAAAATATTTTATTGCTAAAAAATGCTAACCATCATTTCAGCCTTCAGTGAGTCATAATAACATCAAAGATGATTGATCACAGATCACCGTAACAAATATAATAATAATGAAAAACTGTGAAATATTATGAGAATTACCAAAATGCGACACAGACACCAAGTAAGCAAAGGCTGTTGAAAAAATTGCACCAATAGACTTGCTCGACGCAGGGTGGCCACAAACCTTCGGTTTGTAAAAAAATGCATTATCTGCGAAGCGCAATGAAGTGAAGTGCAGTAAAACAAGAGATGCCTGTACTTTAATTAATAGACTGAACATGTGCACAGACAGCCATATAGCACAGTTCAGTGTGCACTCGCTTTCTGTCAGATTTTCCCATTTTCATTCTCAGCTTAGTTGGACACTGCCTGAGGATAGGAGCTATGCACACTTCCCCACATGGAGTCCCAGCCCAGTGCGGAGCACTCGGTCACTACTCAACGGGACACTACGGACAAGCAAGCGTAGACACAGAACCTTCAGTAACAAAAAGCATTCAAAATTGCCAGACGGCTAGCATGAACATTGATAATGTTGACGCTGTTAAACAGCAATTCACGTTTACCTAGAGCTTACTAAACGCCAAACTCTGAACTATGCCCTATTCACAAATAGTCTCTCGTTTCATCCTCACAAGGTCTAGAGAGGTTAAATACCTTGGAGTTGCACAGTCAAGTGGGGCAGCTGGCTGGCTGACTCCAGAGTCTACATTCAACTGGCTCATGAATTCAAAAATTTAAGACTCCCCAAATATTTACTAACAGTATGTATAGTGATTAAAAACAAACAAACAACTCTTCACCTCTTAGCCTCTATCCAGGCAGTTCCTTTGTGGGAACACAATCCTCATCCCACCTCCCTGTCTACCAGGAAATTCCACATATCCTTAAAGTTACCTCAGGTGCTCCCTTCAGCAGCCCTCCCGTTGCACCTTGCACACACCAACGTTCTGTCAATGGTCCTGCTCTGGTCCATGTGGCTGTTTACTATTTCCCTACAAGAATCTGAGCTTCTCAAGGCTGAGAACCTTGTCCTTCCAGCTGTGTACCCGGGTCTCCCACACAGTACCTTCCACACAGCAAGTGTGTGGTCAATATTTGTTCTTGAAATAGTTGTAGGAGTAGCATTAAGATTCTTAGTTTTCAACATCTATCTTTCACAGCAGATCTGTATAGAGATCTACATTATAAATTTCAACTCAATAATTTAAATGTGATTCCATAGCAACTAGGCAAAGTACTTCTTACAATACTGGGGAAGGCAAGTTCTAACTTGAGGTTCAACTCACTGAAATACTTCAGTCATCTGCTTTTGTTCTTAGTATGAAGAGAGAGAATGACAGCTTTTAACTTTCTGTAACTTCCTCTCTCTTTAAGAACACTCTAGCTTTACCACTAACAATAAATCAAAACAATTTTTCAAACATAACTAGACTATAATTTCCATAAACAAAGGGACAGAATCTTATTACTTCATAAATCTAAAATATCTATTCAAGAACAGTACACCTAATCAGGCCATAGCTGTATTTCAGACTCCCACAGACCAAAAGATACAAATTGTGACATTTTATTTTTAAAGTAACAAATGCCACTCCTTTCTGACAACTGACTTTTTATAAAATATGTCATGGACAATTCTATATATAAGAAAGAGATTATGGAGAGAACTCTATGGGCTAATTTAAAACATGGCCGGGGCTTCCCTGGTGGCGCAGTGGTTGAGAGTCCGCCTGCCGATGCAGGGGACACGGGTTCGTGCCCCGGTCCGGGAGGATCCCACATGCCGCTGAGCGGCTGCGCCCGTGAGCCATGGCCGCTGAGCCTGCGCGTCCAGAGCCTGTACTCCGCAACGGGAGAGGCCACAACAGTGAGAGGCCCCGCGTACTGCAAAACAAACAAACAAGAAACAAAAGAAAACAAAAAAACATGGCCTAAATGAGGCAATGGGGTGTGGTGGCGGTGGAATAAGACATCCTCTGAAGGCCTCTACCAGCTCAGTCATTTTAACTCAAAGGAAGGAGAAATGGGTTCAATTTTTCATTCTTAATTAGGCTGCTTACTTTCTGAAAGTTTGCTGATTTCCATAATATCAAATTTCAATGTCTGGGCATTCATTCACATCTTATTTTTTCTTTTTTAAAAAAAATACAAGGTCTCCTTCCTCCTAGCCACTACCTTCACTCCTAATTATCTGACCAACAAAAAGCATTGCTGCTACCTTGACAGTCCTAAGTCCTTAAAAGGATAAGATGTTAAAAGGATAACAATGTAGAAATGTAAATACACCTCAGCTCAAAGGCAGGCTAACTATACTCAGCTATAATTTCTTCAGCATGGAAGCCATAAAACATAGTGATTACCTACCCTAACTAGGAAAGCTGTCCAGTGAATGGGACAGCTACCCAGGGAAAATGGACTGTGGTACCTAAGTCCATGAGTTAATTAAATCTTAAAGGAAAAGCTCTCATCTGAAATTTACTAAGTCTCTCATAGCTTACATTTAAAAACCTGTCTTTTTCAAACTTCACCACTGGAAATAACTGTGTGTTAACAAAAACAATTTTCATTTTTTTGGTTTTGATTCTTTTTGACAAATGGGATGCTCTTTGGTTTGTAAGGTGAAAGCCCAACAATTTAGTTAATGAAGACTTCAAGTAACACTGACACATTTAAGAGCTAAGATTCAGCTAGATGAATAGACTAACAGAACTTCACTATATTGTCCTGCTGAGTGAAAAATATAGAGACATCCATCTACTCCATGAGCTTCATTCATCACATTTACTCGTCAGGTTGCTGCTGCATCTGATGAACATGAACTTCAGGAATAAGTTAGGAGACTGTGTCATGTAGCTCTGTGAAGTCTCTATCAGAATCTCTAAGAAATGGTGAAAAGGGAAGAATGAGAAAATATGCTCAGCCCAGATAATTCAAACAAATTAGGCCTTTACAGGTTCCTCCTGATCTGAATAAACAGACAATGTTCAGTACCCATCAACAGATGAATGGATAAAGAAGATGGGGGTGTACACACACACACACACACACACACACACACAAAATGGACTACTACTCAGCCATAAAAAAGAATGAAATTTTGCCATCTGCAGCAATATGGATGGACTTGGAGGGCATTATGCTAAGTGAAATAAGTCAGAGAGAGAGAGACAAGTATCATATGATATCACTTATATGTGGAATCTAAAAAATACAACAAACTGGTAAATGAAACAAAAAAGAAGCAGACTCACCTATATAGAGAACAAACTAGTGGTTACCAGTGGGGAGAGGGAAGGGGGGAGGGGCAGCATAGTGGTAGGGGGTTAAAAAAAGGGTTATTATGGGATTATATGAAATCATGTGTGAAACTTTTGAAAACTGTAAAGCACTACAGAATTTAAAGAATCTTTCATTCAATAAAATAAAAAATAGACTAAAAAACCAACCAAATAAACAAAAACAGACAATCTTTAGTCTTTCTGGCTAAACTTTGGTTCAGGACCTCGCTGTTCTATACCATGTCAAAATTCATTTGTAATCTGTTCTGTTTTTCTCCCCCATTCTGGTTCGAGAACACCCTTTGAAAAGAAATTGTCATCCATTAACTAGGTAGATTATAAATTAAATAATACATATGTCACGTCATCATGCGATTTCATTGTTTTTTCTTCCAATAATAATCATGGTTTCTATGCCTCAGCATCCAGAAACTAGACAGAACAGCAGTTCTGAAGGGAAGTTAAGTATCACCTGATTGACAGCAGCAGCACTTTAATCCTCTTTACTATTCCATAGTACGGAAAAGGGGAGCAGGGACCAGTGCCTCTTTAAAATTGTTACTCTTTCAATCTCAATTTCAGCACCTAAGTCACTGCAGCTTTGCTGGATTGGCTTTGTGAAGGTACTACAGACTGCAGCTGCAGCCAGCTGGCCTATGTATGTGCCTAATGCAGAAGTATAGTTTTTTGCTATTGCTGTAAGATTCCGTTCTCCTAACTGAAGCAGCGGAAATGGGAATTCATGGACGTATCCCAGGGTTCCGCTAAAGCCCCTGGATCGAAAAAGCACAGAGCAATAGGGTGTCAGTAATACTAAGGGTGTTGATGACACTAAGAAAACCCCTGAGCTCATTCTTGTAGCTCAAATGTTTCCTTAGTAAAAACAAAGAACAAAAACAAAAAAATGAGATGAGGCTTGAACATGGAAGAAGAAATACTTTTGTTAGATAAATAGTGTATTCTTATCGTTCTCTGAATGTAATGCACCAAACTCAAGGCTTCCTTCCAAACACAGTTTCCCTGAGCACCTTTAATCAGGCTTTTTGCTGGGTGCTGGGATATGGACATGATCAATTCCCTGACTTTAAAGTTTGTTAGGAAGACAGACAAGAAAACAGAACAATCACAACATGGTGTTGTAAAGAACATTAGATGAGACAAGATGTGATGGGAGCATGGGAGGGAGGCGTTTTAACACAACTGGGCAAGAGGATCAGGAAAGGAATTCCAGAGGAAAAAGGAATGGAGCTAAATCCTAAAAAGTAAGATAGGGGAAGGACAGCAATGTGAGGAAAGAAGGACATTCCAGCAAAGGGAGATTATCTGCAATATATCTCTCTACACCAAGACTTCTTACCACTCAATGGGAAGTCCTCAATTAGAGGAAAATGCACATTCCAAAGTACCTATCACGAGAGAAAAGCGAGCACCCTCCCCTCGCCCCCCCCCCACAATGTTATATAAACTTCAAGACTTGAGAGAGAGAGAGAGAGAGAGGGAGAGAGAGAGAGAGGGAGAGAGGGAGAGAGGGAGGGAGGGAGGGAGGGAGGGAGGGAGGGAGGGAGGGAGAGAGAGAGCCTGCGCCAACACTTGTTTTTAGAACATACTGCTTGCTGGTCACATCTTACAAAGTTTGAGGTCAAACAAAACTAAGAGCTAATCTTTGATGGTTTTAAAGTGATTATCAATGCATGGACATTCAGTTACGTTTGTTCAATTAGAAAAAAATTATAATTCTAAAAGTAGATTAAAAAAACGAAATGATGCCATTTGCAGCAACACGGATGCAACTAGAATTATCATACTAAGTGAAGAAAGTCAGAAAGAGAAAGACAAATACCATATGACATCAGTTATATGTGGAATCTAAAATATGGCCCAGGACTTCCCTGGTGG
Source organism: Leucopleurus acutus (assembly GCF_964270905.1). Taxonomy (NCBI): domain Eukaryota; kingdom Metazoa; phylum Chordata; class Mammalia; order Artiodactyla; family Delphinidae; genus Leucopleurus; species Leucopleurus acutus. Next base: position 27,094,363 of record NC_139158.1, read on the forward strand.
CGCTGTGGTTAAGAATCCGCCTGCCAATGCAGAGGACACGGGTTCGAGCCCTGGTCTGGGAAGATTCCACATGCCATGGAACAACTAAGCCCGTGTGCCACAACTACTAAGCCTGCGCTCTAGAGCCTGCGAGCCACAACTACGGAGCCCATGAGCCACAACTACTGAAGCACATGCTCCTAGAGCCCGTGCTCCACAACAAGAGAAGCCACCACAATGAGAAGCCTGTGCACCGCAACAGAGAGTAGCCCCTGCTCTCTGCAACTAGAGAAAGAAAGCCCGCATGCAGCAACGAAGACCCAACTCAGCCAAAAATAAATAAATTTATAAAAAAATAAAATAAAATATGGCCCAAATGAACCTACCTACGTAACAGAAACAGACTCACTGACACAGAGAACAGACTTGTAGTTGCCAAGGGGGAGGGTGGATGGGGGAGGAAAGGACTGGGAGTCTGAGGTTAGTAGATGCAAACTATTACATATAGAATAGATAAACAACAAGATCCTACTGGGAACTATACTCAATATCGTGGGATAAACCGTCATGGAAAAGAAGATAAAAAAGAATGTACCTATGTGTATGACAGAGTCACTTTGCTGTACAGCAGAAATTAACATTTTAAATCAACTATACTTCGATAAAAAAATTAAAAAATAAATAAAAGTAGAGTGCATGAGGTGGAATCACTTTAGGAAACAACAACTCTAAGTAGCTTATCTTCATATTACTCTTAATTATTTCCTCTCGTCCTTGAGAAGAGGAAAATGGGTCCCCTACCCAAAGTAGTATTAAACATCTGAGTGATAACCCACACATTTTCTCATTTAAACCACACCAGAAGAAAAGTACCATTAAGCTAAACTCGTGGTTACACAGAGAGCAAAGGAAGGAGGGTGCGTTAGAACTCAGGTTTTCTGACCCAGGAGTCTGGGTTCTGGTCTTGACACCATCACAACTCGCTGCTTCATCCCATCGCTGTTTTCTCCTCTACAGACTTAAAGGATGGAAAATTTGATAATTTTGAGAAGCAAACAGTTAAAGAAGTAGCTTGCTCTCTCAACCATATTTTTTTTTTAAAGGCTCAGGTTCACATTGCTGCTTTTTTTTTTTTAAGAAAAAATAAAATAATACACGTAATTCTTGGCCCTCATGGCCATTTGAAAATAACTCCTCTACTTTTTTCCCTTTTGTTTCTTCCCTACAATTGACCACCAACCCTACTAGTGCCTCCCAGCAAACATCTGTTATGTATTTTTCACAATCCCTAAATATAGTACCTTGATTCAGATTGGAGGGGAACTCAACCTTGTAATATGGACCCTGAGATGTTACTACATCATGTTGGTTTCACTCCATCTATAAAATAATTATAGAATTAAGGCTTTTTAATGATAAAAGTACTTTTTTTTTTTTTTTTCCGGTATGCGGGCCTCTCACTGTTGTGGCCTCTCCCGTTGCGGAGCACAGGCTCCAGACGCGCAGGCTTAGCGGCCATGGCTCACCGGCCCAGCCGCTCCGCGGCATGTGGGATCTTCCCGGACTGGGGCACGAACCCGTGTCCCCTGCATCGGCAGGCGGACTCTCAACCACTGCGCCACCAGGGAAGCCCGATAAAAGGACTTTTTTAAAAAGTTATAATGTGTTAAACAAGGAATAGTTTGTTAGAGAAATATTCATTACTAAGACTAAGTTTGCAGTGAGATACTGATGTAAATCTTTATAACAATCCCCCCACATTCCACCCCCAGATTTTCCTCCTATTCAACACACTCTTGTCAGCAAAACCTGCCACCACTGTTACAGCTAGAGTTACCAAGACCACCACAAACAGTCTTAATAGAAATAAAAAGCAGATCTGTCAATTAAACCCAAGGGAACATTAGGTGTATGCAGAGTTAACTCCTGGAATATTCTAACTCATTTTTCAGAATACAGCAACCAAGAGGGAGATCTGCAACCAATGTAAAATAAACTAATACTCTGGATTTGGTCTCATAGATTTATCCTAGACCCCAACAAAATAAGATCCCTTAGACATCCAATTCTCCAAAGAGGTCCTGTTACGCACTCTTTACAGTCTCACCCCCTTCTTATGTGGTCCCACCGCACTTTTACTTGCCTCTATCACAGCATTTATGACACTAAGAAAATGGATATAAGGCTATGAATTTTAACTGTTGTCTCAACTTCTCTGAGCCTCTATATCCTCATTTACCTTGGGGAGGAAACAATTTAAATCAAGATCTTTAAAGAACCATATTGTACAAAATTAGAAAAATTTAGCAAAAAGAAAAATAATTAAAATTACACACACAGAGTAAGGAGAAGAAAGGAACTAATGAGGATCAGAGAAGAAAACCAAATTTTTAGAAAGAGAAACAAAGGAAACACAAGCTGGTTCTTTGAGAAGGTAAATAAATTTGATAAACCTCCAAATGGACTGATCAGGAAAAAAAGACAGACACAAATTACATACCAATATAAGGAATGACAGAGGTGATATCACTATACATCCTACAGATATGAAAAAGATAATAAGGGACTGTAATGAAAAACTTTATGGCAATAAATTCAACAACTTAGATGAAATGGACAAAATCTTTGAAAAATACAAAATACTGGGACTTCCCTGGTGGCACAGAGGTTAAGAATCCACCTGCCAATGCAGGGTACACAGATTCAAGCCCTGCTCCGGGAAGATCCCACATGCTGCGGAGCAACTAAGCTCGTGCGCCATAACTACTGAGCCTGTGCTCTAGAACCTGCGAGCCGCAACTACTGAGCCCACGGGCCACAACTACTGAAGCCCACGCACCCTAGAGCCCGTACTCTGCAACAAGAGAAGCCACCGCAACGAGAAGCCAGCGCACCGCCATGAAGAGTAGCCCCCGCTTGCCGCAATAGAGAAAGCCCACGTGCAGCAATGAAGACCCAATGCAGCCAAAAATAAATTAATAAAGAAAAAGAAAAAATACTGAAACCCAGTCAAAAAGAAATAGATAACCTGAATAGCCCTAGACCTATTTTTTTTTTTGCCCTACATCTATTTTAAAAATTGAATTTTTAGTTTAAAAATCCTCCCGCAAAGAAAACTCTGGAACCAGATGGTCTTATTAGTGAATTCTAAAAAACATTTAAAGAAAAAAATATTACCAATTCTTTCAGAAAATTGAACAGGAAGAAATAATTCCCAATTTATTCTATGAAGCCAGAATTAACCAGATACTGAAGTTAGGCAGACATTACAAGAAGCTATTATGTCTCTCATGAACACAATGCAAAAATTTCAAACAAAATTTTAGCAAATCAAACCCAACAATATATAAAAAGAATAATATATCATGACCAAGTGGGGTTTATCCCAGGAATGCAAGGCTGGTTTACCATTTGAAATATATTCAATGTAATTTACCATATTAACAAACAAAAACTATACAATTATCCCAATAAGTGCAAAAACATATCTAACAAAATCCATTCCTGAAAAAGCTCTTAGTAAACTAAATACAGGGGAGAACTTCCTCAATCTGATAAAGGGAATCCACAAAAAAATCTACAGCTAACATCACACTTAATGGTGAATGACTGAACGATTTCCCTCTAAGATGAGGAATGACATAATTATTTACATAGAAAATGCAACAGACTCTACAAAAAAAGCTACTGGAATAAGTGAGTTTAGCAAAGTTGGAGGATATATGGTCTATATACAAAACTGAATTGTATTTCTATAAATTGTATTGTACTTCTGAATTGTAATGAACAATTTTATATTGAAATTTTTAAAAACACCACTGATAATAAGGCCAAAAGATATGAAACAGGCTAAATCTGGCAAAAGATGTGCAGGATCTGTACTTTAAAACATTGCTGAGAGAAATTAAAAACATAAATAAAGGGTTGGAAGACTCAACACTGTTATAAGAAGTCAATTCTCTCCAAATTGACATACAGATTCAATATAATCCCAAACAAAATCTCAGCAGGCTGTTTTGTATAAATTGATAAGCTGATTCTAAACTTCACATGGATATGTGAAGGACCTGGAATAGCCAAAACAACTCTGAAAAAAAAAGAACAAAGTTGGAGGACTAACACTACCAAATTTTAAGACTTAGTATAATATAAGGCTACAGTAGTGATTAAGACAGTGTGACAGGGCTTCCCTGGTGGCGCAGTGGTTGGGAGTCTGCCTGCCGATGCAGGGGACACGGGTTTGTGCCCCGGTCCGGGAAGATCCCACATGCCGCGGAGCGGCTGGGCCCGTGAGCCATGGCCGCTGAGCCTGCGCGTCCGGAGCCTGTGCTCCGCAACGGGCGAGACCACAACAGTGAGAGGCCCGCGTACCGCAAAAAAAAAAAAAAAAAAAAAAAGACAGTGTGATAGTAGCATAAAGACAGACAATGAATGGAACAAAACAGACTCCAAAATAGACCCACAAGTGATTTTTGACTAAGGTGCAAAGGCAATTCAGTGAAGAGAGAATGGTCATTTCAACAAATGGTGCTGGAACAACTAGATATCCATACGCAAAAAATATGTACTCTGATCACACCTTGTACCATGCGCAAAAATCAAGTCAGAATGGACCATACGCCTACATGTAAAGCCTCAAACTGTGAAACTTCTACAAGAAAACAGGAGATAATCTCTATGATCTAGGATTAGGTAAAGATTTCTTAAATATGATACCAAAAGCATAACCCTTAAAAGGACAAACTGATAAACTGAACTTCAAACTTAAGAATTCCTGCTCTTTGAAAGACACTGTTAAGAGAATTAAAAGTCAAGTCAGGGGCTTCCCTGGTGGCGCAGTGGTTGAGAGTCTGCCTGCCGATGGAGGGGACACGGGTTCGTGCCCCGGTCCGGGAAGATCCCACATGCCACGGAGCGTCTAGGCCCGTGAGCCATGGCCGCTGAGCCTGCGCGTCCGGAGCCTGTGCTCCGCAACGGGAAAGGCCACAACAGTGAGAGGCCCGCGTACCGCAAAAAAAAAAAAAAAAAAAAAAAAGTCAAGTCGGTTTGGGAGAAAATATTTTCAGATCATTTATCTGATAAAGAAATCTATATCCAGAATATATAAAGAACTCTCAAGACTCAATAATAAGAAAACAAAAGATACAATAAACACATGGATAACAGATCTGATATTTCACAGAGAAATGGCAAATAAGCACATGAAAATATGCTCAACACATTAGTCGTTAGGAAAATGCAAATTAAAAGCACAATGAGATGATACCAAGGCACACTTATTAGAATGGCCAGAATTAAAAAGACTGACCATACCAACTGCTGACAGAAATGTGGAGCAACTGGAACTCTCATGCACTGCTGGTGAGAAATGTAAAAGGACACAACAACTTGAAAAATAATTTGGCAGTTTTTAAAAAGTTAAACGTACACCTACCATATGATCCAGCCATCCCACTCCTAGGTATCTGCCTAAGAGAAAAGAAAGCATGTGTCCATACAAAGACTTGTATATAAACTTTCAGATCAGTTTTATTTAAAATAGTCAGTACTGGAAACACCCAAATGGCCATCAACAGTGAATAGATACATACACAAATTGTGGAATACCCATTATTTCTCAGGAATAAAAAGGGAAAAACTACTGATACACTCAACAACATGGATGAATCTCAAAACAGTTATGCTGAGTGAAAGAAGCCAGGCAAAAAAGAGTACAGAGTACATGAATGCACTTATATAAAACCCTAGAACAGGCAAACTAATCTAAGCAACAGAAAGTAGATCAGTGGCTGCATGGAGGTGGGGGCAGAGAGGCGTGAGGGTAGGATTACCAAGGGGTACAAAGAAACTTTTGCAGGTGATGTGTATTTTCATTACCCTTACTGTGGTGATGGTTTCAAGGGTGTATACTTGTGTCAGAATAGATTAAATTGTACACTTTAAACACAGGCCATTTATTGCAGGTCAATTATACCTCAATAAAGCTGGGGGAAAAGTAACTGCTTATATTTTACAATATCCATTTTAAATTGTCCTTTTTTATATTAGCACACTGAAAATCTTTCACTGTAGCGAAGCAATTGAGATAACTGCCTCAAACACCTTTTCTTTTGACCTTTACTCTATATAAACACAACTGTAAAAGTAAATTACTATTGGATGGAAAAGTGAACAGACTGGTCTCCCTGGATTACACAGCAGTCTGTTTACTGGCTTCAAACAAAGCCCGAATGTTTAGCTAAATTACCAGTACTGAATGCTTGGTCACTTAATTCTGAAAATACTATAACCACAACCCACCCTAGAGCAATTCATTAATTCAAATAAACATTTATTGCACATGTACTCTGTCTGGCATTGTTGTACATGGTAGATTTCAGGCAGCCCAGTCAGTACCAAATTACAAAGCCATTCTGCATCTAGCCTGGGAATGTTCTGTAAGGTTTTAGTCATTGCATTTAAATAATACAACTAAAGAATATCAATGGAAATAGGATAATTCTTCTAATATGGTCAAAGTTAAAATAATAAATGCCAGTGATAAGATGATTAAAGAATTGTACGCTGGCAGCTTAAAATTACAGAACAAGGGTATATCTTGAAACCTAAGTGAATTCAGGACAAATACTAAAAAAAAGTACTTCCATACACAGCCAGAGTGGAGCTTGTCATCTTCAAGAGGTCCTGCCAGCTTGGAAGTATAAAAAGATGTGAAAAACAGGTAGACAGACCCATAATTAATTAATTAATTAATTAACTATATATAACAACTGGCAACTTTAAGTAAATCTCCTATTAGTATCAGAGATGACATTCTACCACAACACATTCTCTATTGTTTAGAGAATTCCATGCCTATTGGACCAAGGATGGTAATTACGTCTGATGGAAGATATAAGCTTATTTATTCATCACAAATAAAATTCAGTAAGTCCACGTCTCTTGCCACTAATATATAGGAAAATTTTACACTTTATCAACGGTATCCATTTGAAAACCTATACCGTCTTTTTTCCCCTCCAGTAGTACTTCTCTTTTAGGATTTTTTAAGAAAAGAATCCAATGAACTCATGCAATGGACAAAAAAATCAATAATTATCCCTTGTTAGAGAAAACTGTTGATGCATTGTGCTTCAGATTCCCTTAGACATTGTTATTCCTTTCCTAAAACTTTCAGGCTGCCTTTGAACTATCATGTATTCTGTTCTCAAAGGAACAATTTTACCAAACGATAAGCTTTTAGTGAATTTTGACTGACACAATGATTCCCTGTCACATGTTCTAAACACATCATACCCAAATTCATATCCACATTAAACACTGCTAATCTCCTAAATATTCGGTAACCACGGCATTCCAGACCACAGGTTCTGCGAGCATAGCTTATGAATATTCTCATTCCCATAGAGAAGCAATAACCATTAAAACAAAAGATGAAAAACAAACCAGAGTATTCAGTCATTTTAACTTCTGGTTTTTGTTTTTCAGATTTGTAAAAATGAAAATGATTTTGTTTTAGGTAAAATGGTAGGAAATATGTCCAAAAAGTAGAGACATTCAACAGCTGTCAACATAAACTTCCCATTATGGAACTTTTCCATCTCTCCTCCAATATTTACTTTAATTAAAACGGTGAAATGACACCTGTTGCGGTTGGAGTTCCACTCAAGCTGAGAACCAAATTTGTGTTTCTTCACAACACCTCCACTGTCCATTAATGCCCTGTTACATTCCCTTTTGGAGGAAAGTATTGTTCCGTCACCTAACATCTACCAACAATTTATAACGTGCCAGGCACTGTGCTAGCCACTTCAGAGGCAGAATTTCCACGAGCCCACACAACAATTCTGTGATGGAGCATTTCACAGCTTGGTAGAGTGTTAATGACCTGAAGAACCTGCCCAAGGTCACAGAGCTATTTCCCTTGACAAACAGCACAGATGAAATCTTAAACTCCTCAGCAGTGAGTCTCCCAAGCCAGGCCCCAAGCGGGAGCACACCTGTCTGAGGATGTGGACTGTTGGAACTGTGAGCACTTCGTGTTTGTTTTTTCTCAGTGTGGGTACTATTCTCTAATTCACTTTAATCAGACTGTAAGTTTTAACACGGAAGAGAAACAACGTCGTGACAGGACTAGGTGTATATGACAATTTCTCTCCCACGCTTTGTTATCGTAATCTTGTCGTCAGGCAAGGTCTCTTTTCTAAGATGACAAGACTGCCGTAGAGCTACGGGGTAGAGTAGCTAGCAGTGTGATTATTACTTCTGACCACGTGTAAAGTGGTGCTGAACATTTAAAACAATTCTGATTTAAAAACGTATCCGTGTTTTTCATGTAAGTAAATAATACAGCAGAAAGTTATAAATAGGATACACGAATGAGTACTTTATCCTTCATTCCTCCCCAGGCTTGACCTTTAATTCACGACAGCCTGAACAGCGGTTGCAAATGGTGCTCCTGGAGCCCCTTTGGGGCGCCAGTCCAGCCTTCCACTGCACTCTGGAGATGAGCTATTCTATGTACGAGAGTTTCATGGACAACACACTTGTAAAAGAAATTTACAAACCATGCGCTTCCACCCTTATAGCATTTCTGCACACTATTTTGCTATCTCTGAGATGAAGAATAAAACTGACTTAAATTCAAGCGTTACGAACACAGGAGCAAGAACTGGTTGACGACCTTCTGCATTCTCTGTCTAGTAAGAAAGACTATTCAGTGAGAGCATAATCCAGATCTATCACTACTTAAACTACAGAAACCACTGCTGAAGTACATTAGAAATGTCTAAAAGTACATTAGAATTCTCTTTCCCAGTCTTTGAGCACCTTTGGTAAAATTCAGAATGCACGAAGTCTTAGTCTATGAGATATGTGTTGAAACTCCATTTGAAAGAATAAGCATTAATCTATAAACCAAAAGAAAATTATCTGTGTTATATTTTAAATATATACCTTACAGTAATTTAAAAAGCTGGGATGCTATAATCTACTCAGTTTGAGTTTTTAGAAATGCTCCTTTAGATTAACTTGCTAAAAGACACTTGCCTGCATTGGGGGGTCAGGCAAATTTAGTGAAAGTTCTTCGGTGAAAATTTAAATAAATAAATAAATATGGCTCACCCCTACTGCAGGGGGGAAAGAAAGGAATCTAGGCAATAAACAAAGACACTTAAAATATACGCAATTTTTTACTAGAATATCTTGTCATATGGCAAGGTAGTACGACGAGTGTTTAGCCCACAAAAGTAATACAATTGTATTTACGCCTTAAAATGAAAAAAAAAAAGTACAAAAACCAAAAAACCATCGTTCCCAAGTGTCAACATAATATTACTACTTTAGATAAACAAGGCCCTATTTTTCTAATATTTAAATAATAAAAATTATGCCATATCCAAGCTACCAGTGATTTGGTTTTCTTGAATACAGAGGGAAGACAAAGCTGGAAGCACACTCACCTCAAAATTAACGGTAAAAAACCGAAGTCAAATTCCATTTCTACACTAGTGTTCCAATGGCTATTAAGAGACAGGAATCAGGAGTCAGATTTCAAGATGCCAAGACCTGAAATCTGCAATTCATTTTATTTTTATATAAAAGATGAAACTAAATTAACATCTGCTATTCAGAATACAAAATTTAAGTCTTGACGTGAACTGAGTTCTTACTTTTAAGGTGAACTTCCAGTCTTTTCCATTCACAAATAGGACTTGATTTATTAAGTTCCCTGCTTTGTATCTCCAGAGTTGATCAAAGCACATTTTCTTAGTACAATCTGTATTGTTCCAAGTGTTTTATAAACATCTCTTGTGAGAGTTTACAGGAGTGATCTGAAATCATATCCAAGGTTTCATCCTATGAGTCAGTTATTCTTAAAAGGAAATAGAATCTGTCTTTATCACCTTTATTTCCCTATGTATCACAAATCTAACTCTAATCACAAAATTTTAAAAAAATAATTAGCAGAACTGTCAGTAGATAATTACTGACATTAAATACTCGGCAGGACAAAGAAAAAAAAAGAGGAAAAGGCATAAGTTCATTACCTGGACATGAGAATTACAGGTCTATACAATATCTGAGCTTTTATAACAGTCCCTTAGCCACTAGGTAAGCTTGTCCACTACGCAGCCCTACACTGATAACTCCCAAATCCATATTTCCTGTCCTCACCTGAGATCCAGACTGTCCATCCAGCTGCCTGTTGAACCTGTTCTCCTGAATTCACTCACAAAGATATTTGAGCGAAGAAAACAAGACAGTCCCTGTCTTCAAAGGGCTTCTAACTGTGAAGAAAGCCAAACCAGTCTAATAATCATAAAAATATGTAACATACAAATTGTGATTAGTTCTATGTTCCAGTCTAAGTTGGTCTAAAACTGAACTCAGTTTACCCACTGCACTCCGGTCTGCCTGCTCCCTGAACTCATTCTCGGATGGAAATGTGCCATCACAGGTTACCAAAGTCACAAATGTGGGAGGCATTCCTGGCCCTCCCTTCCTTCTCAGATCTTCTTAATCTCAGTATTTCCAGAGTAGATGTACATGGTTAGCTCTGCCCAGAACAACCTTCTTCCACTTCTTCTGGGAACTGCCAATGAGATGGTGGTAGACAGCTTCCAAAGATCCCAGTGCCTGGTGAAGGCACAAAACCCAAGGACAAGAGAGCCCCTGGGATTTTAAAAACTAAAGTTGGGAAAGAGGAGCTCTTTCCTCCTCTTGGTTGGAGAGTATGACAATGGCCCCTGCCACGTGCAGATGCCCGAGGGAGCAGAGATGGGAGAAAGAATCTCTGTGTTGATGAGACCAGTTCCAATCCACAAGGCCTCTGGCTTTTCCTGGTTTCTGCAGTATTTCATACCTTTTACAACCTTCTCCAAGAAACTTCCAATTAATCCCTCTTTGAACTTAAGATAGTTTGGGGAGGGTTTCTGTTACTTGTAGCCAGGATTCTGGACTAATAGCTCCTAAACACTTCCAGCCTGTGTCTTATCCAACTCTGCCACGAACACCTTAGTTCAGGTCCTCATCACCTCTCACTGGACTAGATCAACAACCTAATGGGTCTCCTGTCCCCAGTCCTGCCCTTGCACCTAGCATCCATAATACAGTAGCCAGAGGGACCCCATCACTCTCTCCCTGCTGGAGAGTGGCTCCAGCATCAATACGGGCAAAATCTAACTTCCTTAACAGGGGACACTCAGCTCTCTACAATCAATCTTCCTCTCCAGGCAAGCAACATTTCATGCTCTGACTATATGGAAATACTTGGGCTATGGCTTAGACAGACAGACAGACAGACAGACAGACAGACACACACACACACACACACACACACACACACACACCCCCACCAATGCTGAACTGATTGGTAAGCAGGGTATTTTCCTTTCTGAAAATGTGGAAAACCTGAAGAAATTAAAGAAAAGTGGTTTTCTTTAGGCTCACTTCTAGGCATCAAAGTCATCACACCTATGCCTACATTTGCCTACATTTTATTACACTAAGGATGCTAAATACAGCTACTGTAAGATATCTGGTCCCAGATATATTGTATACACAGTAACAAGAAACTGAAGGAGAGAATCAATGACCCTAACTAAAAGTTCTGATTGTTACCCACCTCTGTGAATTGAGCACAACACTTTGAACATACTAAAATCCACTGAGTGGTATACTTTAAATGGGTGGACTTCATGATACGTGAATTATATCTCAATAGAGCTGCTGTAAGTGTCCACTCTTCAGTGAGGCATTCTCACCCAGATACAGGAGACTACTCCTTCCTGCCTTCTGTGGACCTCCACTGTCCTCTGTGGATGCTTCTAGCTTGGCATGTGAGCTCTTGTTCACATGAGGATAGGGCCATGTCTCACTCACCTCTGGATCCCCAAGCCCAATCAAGTGCTCAGTACATACAAAACACTAAAAAATGTTCACAGAATGACGCATGAATTTTGAGCTAGGCAGAACGCTGAAAGATGTTTTTCTAATTTAGAAAAAAGCACATTCGGTATTAGGTTAGGAAACTTGGTCTTCTCACTTTGAATTAGATGAGAATATTTGAAAAACACGAAAGGTATTTAAAACCTCTAACCCACAGTATAGTTAACAGCTGACCATTTAATTTTGCACCAATTTTTAAAATGAGAGATGTGTAGAAATAAGGTGTGATTTTTTTAACTTACAGAAAATCTCAAACAGAGACAAGACTACATAAGCAACCAAAGAGAAATAGATAAGCTGGTCTTCATGAAAATTATAAACTTCTTCAAAGAACATTTAAAAAAAAGTGAAAAGACAATTCACAGAATGGGAGGACATTTTTACAATTCATATATCTGATAAGGACATATGCGGGGGGGGGGGTTCATCTAGAATATACAAGGAAATCCTATAACTCAACAATAAAAAGACAACCCAACTTTAAAAATGGGAAAAGAATTTGAATAGGTATTTCTCTAAAAAAGATATACAAGTGGACAAGAAGCACATGAAAAGATGTTCAACATCATTAGCCATTAGGGAAATGCAAATCAAAACTACGAGATACCACTTTACACCCACTGGAATGGCTACTATGAAAAACAAAACAAAACAAAAAATAACAAGTGTTGGCAAGGATGTGAAGAAACTGGAATCCTCTAACACTGCTGATCAGAACGTAAAATAGTACAGCCGCTTTGGACAACAGTTTGGCAGTCCCTCAAAAAGTTAAATATAGAATTACCATGAGACCCAGCAATCCTACTCCTAGGTATAAATCCATGAGAAACGACAGCAGATGTCCACCCAAAAAACTTGTACATGAATGTTCACAGCAGCATTATTCATAAGAACCGAAACATGGAAACCACCTAAGTGGCCATCAAGGGATGAATAAACAAAATGTATATCTCCGTGCCACAGAGTTATTCAGCAACAAAAAAGAATGAGTTCTGATACATGCTACAACACAGATGAACCTCAAAAACATGCTAAGTGAAAGACGCCAGACACAGAAGGTCACACATATTTTATGATTCCATGTATATGACATACTCTAAATAAGCAAATCCACAGACACAGAAAGTAGAATGGTGGCTGCCACGGGCTAACGAGAGAGGGAAGAACGGAAGGTGACTGCTACTGGGCCTGGGGTTTCTTTTTGCGGTGATGAAAGTGTTCTGGAATTAGACAGTGGGGATCCGTGCACAACTCTGTGAATATAATAAAATCCACCGAATTCTATGCTTTAAACGGGTGAACTTTACGGTATGTGAATTACATCTCAACAGAACTGTTACCAAAAAAAATTACTCCACGAAATCATATAGTGACACCTCTGTGTAGGGGTCTGATTGAATCACTTTGCCTGCTATAGGATAACCTGTCATAAAAGAAAACAAAAAAACACACGATCTGTTCAAACGAGGAAATGATTTATTTTCCTACCACCAAATCCCTACAATGACCAACCATAATATCAAATCCAAAGTGAAAAGAGGAAAGAACGAAAGAGCACACTGCAATTCTCTGGCAGGTATGAAATGGAATTAACCAAAGACTGCACAAAGAAAAATGTTTATCAGAACCACTCACTTCCCTTTGATTACACAGATTTAAACAAGTCCAAGTCCTTTTTAACTCATGAGAAAATGTGCCAGCTTCTTTATTAGCACAGAGCAAGGAAAAACAAGCATTCTCTCCTATAACAAAATTAACATCCCACAGAAGGTCTGTTTGTACTTGGCCGTCGTGAACCTTTCATCTCAGAGCTCTGCTAAATTAAACAAGCCTATGTTGTATTGAACACAATGAGCCAGATACCCTGGCAGGCTCCTAAACTTTACCAGTTAATGTTGAAGAACATTAGAAATAAAAAGGAGGGTAAGAATGAGGGTGATGGTGGTAATAAAGCAGCTGTGTCTTCATTCCACCCAACATTTCACTAATCTACAATAATGGAAACATTCTAACAACTGTGAGACCCTTTTCTCTGTTGGTGAACACAAGAAGAGCCAGAGAGATCTGGATTCAAGTCATTGCTTTGTTTTTCTTTTAAGCATACTAGCTGAGTGCCGAAGGACAAATCTCATAACCAAGGCCTTTTATTCTCTAAAACTGGAGTGACTGTATCTAGCCTCAGAGAGTCATTAGAGAACAAAATGAGAGAATACACACAAGAGGTAGAGTCCAGTGCTCTATATGTACATCCCCACCATAAATATCCTCACTGCTCTCAACTCTTCAAGGCAAATACTGATTCTGGAGCTTATATCACAGTGTAAGTAATTGACATCAACCTTTCTTTTCTACCCCAAGGACATCTAAACAACCGAAATATTCTATGAAAATTCCATATTGAATAAATTATTCCCCCTCCCATATAACTGAAAGTAAGAAAGCCATCAATAAAGTCTGTTTTAAATGTATTAAATCAGGGCACGACACAAAGCATTCATTCACCTGAGAGGTATTTAAAAGCAATGAACTGAGAGAGACACACCAAGAGAAACACTTACTATGAGAGACAAATGCCTATTTTCCAGTGCAATAATTGGTAACCTTTCTATAAAGATTGATGCAATCTGATTATAATTCCCAAGTGTCAGTAATCAGTTCTTAAGGTAAAAGAAAAAGGAAGTGGGATGGTTTCAAGCGCTCCAGAAAAGATGTAGGAGGATATCCCTTCCCACTGACAGCAATTAACGTTTGAGTGATGGCTGCTAGAACATTCAGACTGAAAAACTTTGTTACATTAGAATAGACTGAAATCTACTTAAAACAAAACTTACTGGGTTTAGCAGACACAAACATAACCCTCACCATGAACTAGGTGTCCTCTCTGAACAAACTGGAACGAAGGTAAAGCTTGCATGGACTTCCCATATTTGTCATCACAGTGCTAGAATATGCCATACTCCCATGCTGGAAGTCTACTTAAAGAGAGCATCTAGACCCTGCACCGGGAGACGGTCAGACTCCCTCCGCCCAGCTCCAGACAATGTTCCATCACACCACAACACCAGGAAAAGTTTCTAGGGTTAGCAAGGAGGGAAATGTCTCAAGGGCAATGGGACATTCGGAGGCTGGAGATAGCTATTCCTGGAGAGTTTCCCTAAGCACCACATTCATTATGGAACTTGTGGCCCAAAGCTATTGTTCTCTACCCCTCTTTCCAAAACGCTCCCCTTAAGACTCAGAGTTTAATAAAACCTCTCTGGAAGCTTCCCTGGTGGCGCAGTGGTTAAGAATCCACCTGCCAATGCCGGGGACACGGGTTCAAGCCCTGGTCCGGGAAGATCCCACATGCCGCAGAGCAACTAAGCCCATGCGCCACAACTACTGAGCCCACGTGCCATAACTACTGAAGCCCATGCGCCTAAAGCCCATGCGCCTAGAGCCTGTGCTCCACAACGAGAAGCCACCTCAATGAGAAGCCCGTGCACCACCACGAAGAGCAGCCCCCACTCGCCGCAACTAAAGAAAGCCCGTGCGCAGCAATGAAGACCCAACGCAGCCAAAAATAAAATATAAATAAAATAAATAAAAAATAAAACATTGATCTCACAAGTGAGAAATAATACAGTCCTCTAAAAAAAACAACACAAAACAAACAACAAAAAAAAAACCAAAACAAACAACAACAACAAAAACCTCTGTGAGAGACCAACTCATTACAGATACTACAGAAGTAAGGCCAGAGCGCTGGCTTTGCTAGGGAGCTGTTATCTATACCGCATATAAGCACTTAACAAGTTTTTTGCCCTCCTACTGCAGTTCAGTACTCGCACTCTGACAATGAAACAGGTTCACCTAAATATTCTACCACCACACACCCTGTATATGAAGATAGAACTTCTCCTCTTTCTAACTTTCCAATTAAATAACCACTTACACTGCCAGTCTAAACTTTAACCTTTATGCCTAAAATAGGAGGAAACTTGCAAATGCACAGAATCCAACCCATTAAATACATAAGAATGTCTTGAAATCTGTTTAAATACAGTATAAAATTTTTTATAAATGCAGCTAAAAGAAGTAAATGATAAAGTCTTAAGTTTAATTAAGACTCCAGTTGTACTACTACTAGTAATGCCTCACTTTCCAGGAGTATTTTTAGAATTGGGGTTTTAAAGCATGCAATTAAAGAAATTAACTCATCAGTGAAATGAAAGCTACAATATAAGCAAATCCCTATACTACTGCAGAAAAGAGATATAAGAACCCAGAACTTTGGGTATTTTAGAAAACGAATACCGGATCATACCGTTCGCCACAATATGATATCAGAGGGTAAAGTCCAGGAAATCTAATTAATTTAGACCCTACTAATGAAGACTCAATAATTTCCTTTCAAGTCTGCCTAGATTTAACTTTAGACTATTTATTAAGGAAGGAGTTGCTAAGAAAATTAAAGTACAAATAAAAATTGCTAGGGGATTATTTAATAAGTTAAATTTTTCTACATGCAATAACTGCTGCTAAAATACTGATTAAAACTAGCACATGCATTCTTTAGAATCCCATACTCTAGTGGAAACAAAATGTATGAAACAAAAGTCCTCAACATTGCTTTAATCTATTAGATAATTGTTTCATTGTCTCTGTTTATTTTGGCTGTGAAAAACTGGTTATGCGTCAGAAAAGCTTAATAGGCGGGATACTTAACAAAGATTTACACATTCTTCTTAATGGCTAGCAATCTATTTACCTACTTTTATTTTTAATAAATGCTGAATCTCAATTAAATATAACTCAATTTCTCTCCATTATAATTTAAAATATATTTGGGGACATTTACTTCATCCTTGTCTTCAAATAACATAACTGAAAGATATTCCCATGTCTGTAATATGAAACACAAATAGGGTTCTTTAATAAGATCTAGTACCTGACCTACTTCACTTACTTTGCCCTTAGCAGCAACAAGAAAAAACAGACAAAAAAGCAGATTTAAAACACAGCAGTATATGTGATTCTGCAAAGAAACAGGACAGAATCCAAATCAACAGTCCAAACAAAACATCACAAAATGTTATGGTAGCAAGTGTCACTACAATTATGCATGTCTAGATTTAGATGCATTTAAAAATCACAGACGCTAGTTTTATTCTCCAAGAAATTAAATTTCTTAATTAAAATTTAAGGCACTTCTCATTTACATCTTAATTCTAACTTAACAATGATGATATTCACCAATCATTAATTCCTTCAAAAACGATCTGAGTGTCTGCCATGTACGTGCCAAATATCACATTAGTTGCTGGATGTAAGATGGTGAATAAAACACACTTGGTCCCAGCCTCAACAATGCTAACTTGGAGTGAAAAGTAAAGCGCCCACATGAAAGGCATTCTATAAGATGCATTTTATGTCAAGGAAAAAGAGATGAATTTTAACTGGCTTTTTGTTAAGTCAAAGAACAAACAGTAGGTCAATAACAAAGTTGGTATCTGTTCCATGTGAGACCTTCCTTCCTTCCAACAAAGTTGGTATCTGTTCCATGTGAGACCTTCCTTAGGTAACCCTTATTTGATTGAAATAAAATCTAAAACAAACATAAAATTAGATCTCACATTCATATCAGAAACTGGCAAAATCCTTTGGACAGATGAGACACAACATCAATATTCATAGGTTTGCATGTGAACACATATTCTCATAACTCGGTAATACTCTGTTATCACCTAAATTTGTAAATCACATTCCGTATGCTATTCTACAATTGGTATTCATGTTTGAAAGATATCAAGAAGTTAGTTTTTAAAGCTTCTTTAAGGTCCACTGTAAGTGAATAAAAAACAAAGGTATTACTCTCTATAAAGGAAAACTTTCAGTATCCAAGACAATTAGTTAGTTGCCAATAATTTCAAATTATTTATAATGAGTTAATCAGGGCAATAGACCTAAAAACAAAGAACTCAACATATTTTAACATTTTCATCATATTTAAAGTCCAAGAGAGTGTCTCACTTACACATGAGAATCACAGGTATGTGCTCGATGAGGAACTTCTTTATGTAAGACTACCAAATCAAAGAGGTCTTTAAAACATATAAGGTTTACTCCAGTCAAAAACCCTGCTATCTCAAAAAAGATACTGGGGTTTCCCTGGTGGTGCAGTGGTTAAGAATCCACCTGCCAATGCAGGGTACATGGGTTCGATCCCTGGTCTGGGAAGATCTCCCATGCCGCGGAACAACTAAGCCCGTGCGCCACAACTACTGAGCCCACGTGCCACAACTACTGAGCCCACGTGCCACAACTACTGAAGCCCGCGCGCACAGAGCCCATGCTCCGCAACGAGAAAAGCCACCACAATGAGAAGCCCGGGCATCGCAACAAAGAGTAGCCCCTGATCGCCGGAACTAGAGAAAGCCCGTGCGCAGCAACGAAGACCCAATGCAGCCAAAAATAAATAAAGGAATAAAATTAAAAAGAAAAAAAAGATACCATTTTTTTCTCCTATTGGACTGGCAAGGATTAAAAAGATGAACAAAACTCAGTGTGGGTAGTTATACTTCTAAGAAGATAAATGAACATGTATACAATGATTTAAGTACAGGGTTAATCAACACACTATTATCCACTAGAAACAATCTAAATGGTCATCAAAGGAATGATTCAATAAAGTATGGTGCCTCTAAAACAATGGAATATTACATGGTCAGTAAAATGATCATATGATCATATATGATTATGCATGTCTCTTAACAATTCATCTGTAGAGATATATAAAAATATTGTTGCATTTAAAAATGACCACCATATACAGTGTAAACCAAGTTATTTAAAGATTTGTATATAAATACTTCTATATTCATAGACAAATTTCTAAAAGGATTTTCACCAAAATATTAATATTAATGGCAGCCATTTCTGGGTGGCAGCAATTAGGTGTCATTGAGGGAGGTTTTTTCTTACTATTATAATAAGAAAATAAACAACACATTTTCATTTAAGAAAATAAAGTGTTGCAATCTCACCAAGTGGCTTCAAATCCCTTCAACTCCCTACTTTAAAATCAAAGTTTTCACTGAATGTTGCAAGTATATGTAATCACCAAACAGCTTATGGATTTCCACCTGTGGGACCTCCTTCTCAGCACCATGCTTTAAAACAATGAGATGATGGAAATTTAAAGATTCAAGTCAAAGAAGTAAGGAAGCCAAATGACCTTATTCAAACAGCCCACATTCCTGGCATCTATCTTAAGAACCTCAGGTTCTATGAACTTAAACACTCCTAAAACAATCTCCCTCTTACATCTTAAGAAAGCAGGCTATGGAGAGGAATTTGTAAAAAATAAGAGACATTTCCTTTAAAAAAATTAAATCATAAAAAACTTACCTCAGTAAAAATATTTAATTATTTTCCTGTCTTACATTCTCTTTCTTAGCACCTTTATTGTGAACCTAGAGGGGAAAAAAGTTAAAATTACTTTTAATTGAACATCTACTCATGCCAGGCAGGGTGGTCAGAGAAAGCCTCCTGGAGCACATGAAGTCTGAGAGGGATTGGAAAGAATAAAATACAAGTTACTAAAATGGCACGACTGGGAAGGAAAACGAGCAGGTGTAAGTGGAATTAAATAACTTTTCTTAAATGGTTGGAGGACCTACACATGACTGTATCCAATCTTGCAGCAGGTGAAAAGCTGGGTTGCTAGACTTAGAACACCTGCATCTGAGTCTCAGCTCTACCACTTCCTAGCCTGTCTGATGTTGAGCAAGTCCATAAACCCATGTGCATCGGTTTCCCCATGTGCATAATAACAGGATCCAACCCACAGGACTGCTGAGGGCTATATGAGATAATCCATATCGGGGACTTCAAAACAGTTCCTGTAACATAATAAATGTTCAATGAACATCAATTTTCGCTTTTATTATTACATGTTCTTATATAAAATAAATCCATTTGCCTCTCACCACCTCCACCACCACCATTATTATTACTGTTACTATTATTATTGAGAAGTGGCATAAGCCTTATCATCAAGGGGTTTACAATGTACTGGGTGACAGATGAATTACCCAGACACATAATACGAGGCAAAAGAAAGATCAAAGTCAATTATTCATTAACTTATTTTAAAATATCTGAGTGTCTGTTCTTTGCCAGGTATTCTGTATTCTTTGGTGGACATGAGGGACATAGTTTCTCTCCTCACAGTTTCCAGTCCATCAAGGCCAAGCTATAGGACCGACAAGCTACACATGGAGACAGATCGTGTTTTTTACTGGGTGCAGGGCAGCACATATCTAAACTGGTAGAATTAGGTAGCAGAACATTCTGGGTGGAAGGGATGGCGTTATAGGAAACACGGGGCCTTTGGGGAAAGCTAAGCAGCCTCTGGTCAGGGTGCACTGGAGAAGGCAAGCAGCAGCAAGGCTAGAAAGGCAGGCAGGAGGGGCCTCAAATACGGGGCTGAGTTTGCTCTCTTCTCAGTATATTGATTATCCTGCTCCGAGTGAATCACAACTTGCTTTTAACTTCAAGTCTAGCATCATTTTTATCATTTTTCTTTTCTGTTTTTGTCTTTTAAAGGTGAGAGGGGAAAGAGGAAGAAAAAGAGCACAGCAACCTCAATCTATGTTGCCGCTGGCAGTGATGGGGGTGGAAGCGGCACTAAGTGATGAGTCCCAAGCTCTTTTTAATTCTCCCAACATTCTTACCAAGCCAGAAATGTTCCTTTTACTGACTAGGAAACTGAGGCTCAGAGTAGTCAAATAGATCCCCAGATGTCCACAGAGCTCAGAAATGCAGCCACAGAATTTAACTGTAAGCCTGACTCCCAAGGCTTTCTTTTGTTTTAGGCAAAAATGTATAAAGGATTCTGCAGAATTTAACGTCTGTTAAAAACTACCTAGAACTTCAGGGTATATAAACTTCTGTACTTACACAGAAATAAACAGCCTTCATACAAACAATCAAAACCACTTACAGGGACTTCCCTGGTGGCGCAGTGGTTAAGAATCCGCCTGCCAGTGCAGGGGATACGGGTTCGAGCCCTGGTCCAGGAAGACCCCACATGCCACGGAGCAACTAATCCCGGGTGCCACAACTACTGAGCTTGAGCTCTAGAGCCCACGAGCCACAACTACTGAGCCCACGTGCCACAACTACTGAAGCCCGCATGCCTAGAGCCTGTGCTCCACAATAAGAGAAGCCACTGCAATGAGAAGCCAGCACACTGCAACAAAGAGTAGCTCCCACTCAATGCAACTAGAGAAAGCCTGGGCACAGCAACGAAGACCCAATGCAGCTCCAAAAAAAATTAATTAATTTAAAAAACAAACCTTAAAAAAAAACCACTTAGAAAAGATAAAGGAAAAGAAGATCTCACAAAAAAATATATATATACATACATGTATATGTGTATATATATACACACACACACACAATAAATTTAATAAGAAATGGGCAAAACCTATATGAGAAAAACTTGAAAATGCTCCAGAAGGATTCGGGAGTAAAACCAAACAAATGAAAAAATACACAATGTTCCCGGATAGGAAAATTCAATATCCGAAAGATATCAATTCTCCCTATGTTAGTTTATAAATTTAACACGATCTCAATTTGCCTAAGTTCTTTTTCTTCTGGAACTGACAAATGATTCTAAAGTTCACATGGAAAAATAAACAAGCAAGAATTGCCAGGAAAACGAAGGGCAACAGGTGAAACTAGTTTTACAAGGCATTAAGACATTTTATAAAACCAATAATGTGTACTTGTGCAGGAATAGAAAGACTTAATGGAATAGAACAGAAAGTCCAGAGATGCACCCCAATACATCTGGAAATTCAGAATATAATGAAGGTGTATTGTATTCTGAAACAAATGGGTAAAGATAACTGGTAGCCATATGGAAAAGTTGAATCTATATATCACTCCTGAACACCAGAATAAATTTTAAATGGATCAAAGGTTTAAGTGTAAAAATGAAACCATAAAAGAAAAAAACACTGAAAGAAAAAAAATGGGCCAAATCCAAATTCTTGGAGGCCTTTCCGTGACTCAAAATCCAGACACCATAAAATATTAACTACTTAAAATTTAAAGAAAAACTTAAAAGCCTTCTCTATACCAAAATACATGACAGCAATTTTTTTAAAAATGACAATCTTGAGGAAATTGCAACTCACATCACAAAGGGCTAATCTCTCTAATTTATAAATTCCTAGAAATTGGGCTTCCCTGGTGGCGCAGTGGTTGAGAGTCCACCTGCCGATGCAAGGGACACGGGTTCGTGCCCCGGTCCGGGAAGATCCCACATGCCGCGGGGCAGCTAGGCCCGTGAGCCATGGCCGCTGAGCCTGCGCGTCCGGAGCCAGTGCTCCTCAACGGGAGAGGCCACAACAGTGAGAGGCCTGCGTACCGCAAAAAATAAAAAAAATTTAAAAAAAATAAATTCCTAGAAACTGATAAGAAAAAAGTGATCCAAAAGAAAAACGCGGAAAGGGCATGAACAGATGCTTCATAGAAAAAGAAACAGAAACAGCCTTTAAGCACGTGAAAAGATGCTCAGCCTCATTCATAATCAAAGTAATGCTCATTAACACCACGAGTAACTTTTCACCTTTCAGACTGATACAAATCCAAAGGTTGGTAAACACTCTATTGGGAGAGGCTATGGAGACAGGTACTCTAGTGCATTACTTGCAGGAGTTCAAAATTGTACAACCCTGAAAGAGGGCAGCATTTATCAAAATTATAAATGCATTGCTCACTGACCCAGTAATCCCACTTCTGGAAAGATATCCCACAGATACACTTCACATATATGAAATGACATGTACACAAGTTTATTCACCACAGGCTGTGACTGGAAGAGACTGGAAGACACTCAAGTATCCATCATTTATTGGGATACTTCATCATTTACTGGGGCTACTTAATAAACTCCGGCACAGGCCACACAATGGTATATTCTGCATCTGTTAAATAAATGTTTTCTATATACTAATGTAGAAAGATACTAAAGGTATACTAACTGAAAAAAAAAAACGGGGTCAGAATAATTTACATTTTATATAAAAAGGAGGGGATATATAGAGTATACTGGTATCTGCTTGTATCTACACAAAGAAACAGTAGGCATCTATAGGAAACAAATAGAAAAAATTATCTGTGGCCGAAGGGAGCATATTAGACCAAGACAGAGTTGGAAATTAGCCTCCTCAAAATATTCCATTTTAGTTTTTGAACCACATGAACATTTTATATATACAAAAAGAATTTTAAAGTGTTAAAAGTATAACTCACAGGACGAAGAGAAAGAGAACTACTTATCACCTAGAGTCAAAATCCAACACACATTAAAATAGAATTTTTTCCTAAATTAGGAGTTTGGGATTAACAGATACACACTACTATATATAAAAAAGATAAACAACAAGGACCTACTGTATAGCACAGGGAACCATATTCAATACCTTGTATAACCTATAATGGAAAAGAATCCGAAAAAGAATATATATATATATGTGTACATATGTATATATGTATGTATGTATAACCGAATCACTTTGCTGTACACCTGAAACTAACACAACATTGTAAATCAACTATACTTCAATTTAAAAAGTAATAGTAAATAAAAATGAAAGAATTTTTCTCTGAAATTAGATATTAACAAGCAAGATTAGTGTGGCCATCACTAAAAATCATACAAGACAATCTGATTTTTTTCTTTAATCAAGCTAAAGCACATGATTATAATAATCTATAAAAGCGCTATTTGGGGGGCAAGGAATCAGAAGAGAGAATAGGAAAGCGCAACGAGGATGCTTTAGCCTAATGCTTCTCAAAGTATGGTCCCTGGACCAGCAGCATCAGCAGTACCTGAGAACCTGGTAAAAATGCAAATTCTCAAGCCCCAGCCCAGACCTACTGAACCAGAAACTCTGGGAGTGGTAGGGAGTAATTCTGGTAATACACACTCAAGTTTGAGAGCCAGTGATCTGGTCAAATGCTTCTTACACATCCTCATGCATCACTTGGAGGAGGATATTGTTAAAAAGCAGATTCTGGTTCAGTAAGTCTGGGGTGAGTCCCTGAGTCAGCATTTCAAACCAGCTCCAGGAAGCTGCTGATGTGCTGCTGGTTTGGGGAGTGCACTTGAGAAGAAAAGCTCAAATCCACCTGGGGAAGAAGGTATGTAGTCTTCACGTGGCTGAGTTTCCTATGAAATCTGCCCTCAGTAGCAGAGTCCATACACAGGTTTCCAGGGTGGGAGACATCATGTAGCCTCCCATATAAGTTCTGTCTTTAATTCGAAATAAATACATTTTCAAGCATATGTCTTATTAAAATAACAGTGAATTGTTGAAATTCAATTTAAGGATGCCTCGTTTGAGATGACTTTCATTTATAAGTGGACCCATGAACCTTCCAGAATGGGGGAAAAAAACCAAGAAGGCATATTCATAGATCTGCCTGGTTATACTGTCTGATTAACTTTATTTCAAACACATTAACCATACCATCTGCTCTCCATGAAAAATCACCAGTTTGTTTCCTTCTAAACATTTTGAAAATGGTTCTTATATTTACAAACACTGATTCTCCATTTGTTTTACATGGGGGGAAAATCTTTAAAGGCATCTTCCAAGTAAAGAATTCTAGTTGAGATAGAAGGACCTGGAACTGTTATGTATCTTCATTTTGCAAGTCATCCTTTGTATAAAGTTTTTGGTGTTAAACATTAATCAATGTGCTGAAATTTCTACATATCCCTATCTTACGGCATCTATCGATAAGATGCCATCATTTCCAGACACTATTATTTTATGTACCACTAAGAAAGAACAAAAGTTGCCAATTAAACCATCACTTGTCAATTTTAAGATATAGTCCATCTCAGATATGCATCTTAAAAAATATATCAATGGGGCTTCCCTGGTGGCGCAGTGGTTGGGAGTCCGCCTGCCGATGCAGGGGACATGGGTTCGTGCCCCGGTCTGGGAGGATCCCACATGCCGCGGAGCGGCTGGGCCCGTGGGCCATGGCTGCTGGGCCTGCGCGTCCGGAGCCTGTGGTCCGCAATGGGAGAGGCCACAGCAGTGAGAGGCCCGCGTACCGAAAAAAAAAAAAAAAAAAAGATATCAATGAAATAGCTTAATTATAAATCTCAGAGATATGCATATAATAAATTATGCATTTTCATGCACAGAGGCATGGATTTTTGTCCATACAACAATTTGTTCCACGCCTAAACACTGGAACGGTTTCAACTTCCATGCAATATTATTTGGTTCATTTTTGTACATATGAGTTTTTAAAAGGTAGTGATTAAAAAAGAGTGACCTCTTTTTACCCTGGAACATGATACTGCTTGCACAAAGTAATACAAATTAATCACTCAATTTGGATAATTTTCCAATCCAAAAGTATTCAATGTAGCTATCTCTAGGCTATTTATTTATTTTCCCCCCACAATAGGTGTTTAATGAGTGAGTAAATAATGTCCCCCTGAAAAGACCCCCACCCCAATTAAAGGCCAACTGCAGTAACACTTCAGGGTTGAAACCCTGCTTCCTTCCTGCTAGGAGGTGCCATGTCATTTATTGAAACAAAACAAAAACAAAACAAAACAGGGCAAACACATTTCTTAACTGCAGTTTGTTAAAGTCCTGTTAAAACATATGGGTCAAGGGGAAGTAAAAATAATCAGAGGATCACTGTAAGAAAAACCTTTAGGTCTGGCACCTGGGAGACCTCTGAGGAGGAGGCAGTGGGAGAAACATCACGTTCTGAAAGGAAGGAGCCCCCCAACTCCCTTCTTCCCTCTCACCCGATTAATCCCACCAGAAACTACCAAGATGCCCGGATAAAAGGTTTCAAGTTCAAGAGTCACACTCTCTCCAAATACAAAAAGCAGGTACAAAATATACCCTTCTTTTCTGACAAAAGCCTTTACTTACATGCTTGTTTCCATAGCACCTTTCAAAAGTAACAAGCAGTGAACAATAAACGAACATCTTATAGCAAAGAAGCAATTTATCTATCCAAGAAAAAGGAAAAATAAACTTCCTTTGTAGATTTAACAAAAGTTGAAGAAATTCATCATGTTACACTGTAGCTATATAATAGTCGGAGATGAACTTTCTCAACTCAATTTGCATTTTCCCCATAGCAGCAAGACTAACAGAGTTTCAAATGAAAAGAATTTCTAATGAATCATATTAGGAGGACTGAGGACAATATGATTATAGGTCATTTTAGTTTTCACCCTTGTACAATATGCATTGACCAAATTCTCTAACATGGATATTAGTTAAGTAGAAAAAAAGAACAGGGAAAAAATATTCCCAATAAAAATTGTTTGAATGTCAGTTAAATTCTGCCCCCCTCCCTGTTATAACTGACTAGACAACGACGACTGTTCTTTAGAGTGGATCTCAAAGGAGCTAGTACGGTCCTCTAAGAGACGTGTTTAGTTATCAAGTGACTAGGGCACACCACTGGCATTTAGTGTCTGGAAGCCAGGATGCTTGAACTTCTCACAATGCATGGGACAGATCTACATAATGAACATTTATCCTGGTCCTGAGAATCGTTTCAATGACCAGCCAGATTTATCACGGTAACTGGCGTTACTTTAGAACACAATACTAAACAGTTTTCACAAGAAACTATGGAAAAACCCCAGTAATTCAGGGGAAGGTAGCTAACGTGAGGGAAGTTGAGATTGAATAATAACTCGTGTCTGAAAATTAGCGACCATTTCCTCACACCATGCATTAACTCAACATATAATTGCAGTGTCACAATACTGAGCATACCTACACTACTAAGTAACATACTGGCACCGAATCAAACACAAAGCAAAACAAACAAAACCTTTCAATCTAGCTAATATTTTATTCATTATTATCAGTGATAAGCGGTAGGAATGCAGCATGGTGCCTCGAAGCAGCAGTACCTCCAAGCTTGTGGCACAAAAGCTGCCCAACAATGTCGTTTGAAAACGTGGCGTTCATGGAGGGGTTATATTAATATTATTTACATGTTGATTGAGACAGTCTGTACTTTACCTTGGCATGTTATTCCTAATTCAACCCGGACTTGTTTCTCTCATTATCATAAAAAGTTTATCCCAACACTTAGGCGTCCCCTACCTCTGTGTCTATCTATCTCTCTGATCTTTCCTTTTCTTGTATGAAACAGCTTCTAATATTTTTACCTCTCTTCAGGCCAAGCTTATTCACTAGAAGCAGGTACAGCACAGCAGTATGTGCTAGATGTGATATGGCAATGCATGTCATATATTGTTCTCCTTTTACTTCTCCCTTACATTTAAATCGGAGCATCACACTGATTTTCAATTATGTATGTAGGTAGGTTACATTACTGACGAAGTTCATTTCAGAGCTGTAATGGGGGCTTTACAAACTTCTGCTGCAAGTGGGAGGAGCCTTGGTCTGACAAAGTTGAGCACCACTGCTCCGAAGAGTGGAATCACGTGCTTAACCAAAAACAAACTTGAAAAGTTTCCTTTGCTTAAAGCAAGCCCTGGGCTGCAATATTCCACTTCCATTCGATCTGACGCCCCACCCCCGGCACACACCGCTGCTTTCAAGCCCACTTCTGCCCTCACACAGGGCCAAACAAAAGTTATTGACCATTTCGGGAGCAGGGAACCTTTTGGGAAATCGACAAAAGCCAAGGACTCTCACCCAATAAACTCATATGCCATGCTGCATTCAAGCAGGGGGAGGGGGTCCCCAGACACACCCTCTGCAGCCCAATAGGGACCGGAGGAGTAGAACTCGAGCCCTAAAACCCAGCGAGTGGGGGTGGGGAGAAGGATGGGAGGCAAGTACGGGGCGGGGCGCTGGACTCGCTGTGCCTGGGCTTAAACCCCGATTCTACCGTGTCCCAGCACGGAGACCCTGGGCAGGGCGCTTCACCTCTCCGTGCAGCCCAGCAGTGGAACCGCGTAAGCGCGGGCAGACGGTTAAGGCTCAATAAATGGTGTTGCCGCGGGCAGCAGCGCCGCGTCCACGGCGCCAACCCGCCGCCGGGGGAAACTGAGGCGCGCCTCGCGGTTGCACCCGCGTGCGGGGACTGGCTGCGAGGAGACCGGCCCTGCGGTCCCGCGGCCCTGGCCCGGCAGCCCCGCCCCGCCCGCGCGGGTCCCGGGACGGCGCGGACCCGGCGGCTCCGCTGCAGCCGCAGGGCCGACTGGAGAGGCCGCCCAGGACACGGGCCGCCCGCCCGGCTGGCTCCCCCGTCCGGCCCTCGGTCTCCGCCGCTCTCACCCGCTTCTCAGCCCCAACGGCAGACGCCGTCGCTGCCGCCGACCGCAGCTCACCTCTTGGGCCGCCGCCGCCGCTGCCGCTACAGCCGCCGCACGATCTCGCGAGACTTCGCTCCCCTCCGCGCTTCCCCGCCCTCTCCGCGGCGCGCGCGGACCCCGGCCTGTAGCAGGCTAGGCGCGCTCCCGAAGAGCCGCCCTTTCGCCTCGGGGTTAGGTCTAGCCGAGCTCGCAACCCCGCGTCCGGGTCTCTGCATCCATTCCGCCCACCTCCGCTCCGTGAAGGTGAAAGGTTAAAAGCCAGGTGCGGGACGGCAGCCTCCCTCTCACCTGGCTGACCGGGTGCGCGTGCGCATGCGCGCGCCCGGGGCCCCGGACCTTGGAGCCTTTGCAAAGGCTGTGACCACTGTGACAACAGTAATCCCAGCAGCCAGTCTTGGAATGCTTCCTGGGTGCCGAGTACTTTTACAACTCCTCCTGGGTCCTCACAAGAGCCCCCAAGAAGTGGGTATTACCATCCTATCCGTTTCAGAGAGGATAAAATGGAGGCTTGGCCAGGTTAACAAATGCTACCTCTAGGTCACACAGCTAGGAGTGGGCATCCGGGGTTGTCTGACGCTCAAGCCAAAGCCCAGTTTTCCCGCCTCCATGACAATCCCCAGACCCTGTCCCTGTTCCTTCCGCTGAGGGCACCAAATCTCAGCCCTTCTTTACTTCCCTCCCAAGGTTCACCAAGGTGAGAGGAGGCACTCCTAGAAGGGCAGTTGCTACAGTCCCTCTGGTTTTATGGAGCTGCTGTCAGGAAAATGCTTCTCCCCCATTACACGAACTTCCTAAACCTCCCTGTGCCAGACCCTGTACAGGGCCCTGAAAACTACTTATATTCGATGGTCTCCTCTTTATACTGGTGGCGTTTTGATGGTAGAGAGCACAGTAGAATAGGACACAGGACCCAGAACCAGAATGTACATGGATGTCAGGGGGCGCAGAGAAAGGTGTGACTTATTCCTAGGGGCAAAATCTTAACCTTATACATATAATTGTTTCTAAAAAAGAGGGGCTAACATTTATTGAGGGCGTTTCAAGGTCACTACCAATATTCTTCCGAGTCAAGTCATAGGAAAATGGAGACTCAGAGAGATGAAGAAATTGGCCTAAGGCTCCACGGTAAGACAGGGTTTGAACCTGGGTCTGAATCCAGAACTCAGTACTGCCTTGCACTAAAGTCCCATGAGCTAGCATGTCTGGGCCAACAAGCTGCTGTAAAATCAAAAGCCTTGGAGTTTCTAGCTATTCCTTAACCTTGCATCAGGGTCTGCAGGGGCTTGCCCAGGCCACCTGACAGTCACATCCATCTCAGCAAACTCTGGCCTGCCCACCCTGCAAGGCTGCTCACTCCCTCCAGAAATAATGCCACTTCCTGCAGGCCAGAGGTAATAAGTGCCCTCCAGGTGTGAACAGCACCCAACCCACCTGGAGGAAGTGAGCGAGGAAGGGAAATCACATCTGATGGGCAGCTACAGGGTACCAAGCACTGCTCCAGGTGCTGTCCATTCATTAGCTAATTTAGTCCTCCCAATAATCCCATCGGGAGGGAGGTATCGTTGTCTCCATTTTGCGGGTGAGGAAACCAAGGGCCTAAGAGGGGAGAGAAGTTGCCCGGCCCAAAGATACACACAGGTGGTAAATGGGAAGGCTGGAGTTCCACCAGGTCAGGATGTGCCCAGACCTGCAAACTTTGGCCTCAGGGACCAACAAGTTTCTCCCTGCCCCAAAAGCCTTCATAAAGCTGTAAAGCTAGAAATCCCCTGAGGTCAGGACTCCAATCTAAGATACCATACATATCTGGGTGGACTGTGCCTTGATATTCTCATCTAAAACAGGGGTCCCCAACCCCCAGGCTGCATTCGCGGCCTGTTAGGAACCGGGCCACACAGCAGGAGGTGAGCGAGTGAAGCTTCATCTGCGGTTCCCCATCACTCCCCATCGCTCGCGTTACCGACGAACCATCGCCCCCCTCCCCCTGCACCCTGTCCGTGGAAAAACTGTCTTCCATGAAACCGGTCTCTGGTGCCAAAACGGTTGAGGACTGCTGATCTAAAATAAAGATATAAATAGGTTGCTGGGAAGAGGACCCAGTTAATGTATGTGAAGCATGTAGAAAAGTACCTTGCACAGATTAAGCACTCAGTAAATTATAGCTATTACTACATGTCTGAGTTATTTTATTCTCTCCCCATCTCCCGATATAAACTCCAAATCAATTTGGAGGGTGTGACCTTATATGTTCAGATATGGAAATAAAATTAGTTTCTAGCACACTGGAAACAATCCACTGCTCTTTAGTGGACAAAATGACCCCCGCCTTTCCTCCTGATGGTGGAAAGAGACCAGGCTCTCCTGAAGCTCTGATGCGCTCTCTCCTCCCAGTTTCCTGGGAGACTGGCAGCCTGTTAACAAAAGGTTCCCCTTACATAGTAAAAGCCACCCAAATATTTTTAAGTTGTTGGCAAAAACAAAAAGAAACTTGTTAAGAGAATTTTCATGAGGTTGGGGGCTAATATAATCACTGTGACATCATGAGGAAAGTTTTTATAGAAACTGAAGCTGCCACTACCCTCAGGCCATGGTACCCCAGGTTAGGTTCCTACCCTGATACAAGGCGTGTCACATGTTCCCATCAATGGCAATGGCTCACTGTGGAAGTGATTCTCACAGGGCAGGGGTGGATGTAATAAGATCCATGGAGGGCATTATAGATGGAGAAAAAAAAATCAGGGTGATTCTAATGTGTATACCTCTAAGGGTTGAACCTGTGGTTTCCAAAAAGCACTATTAAAACGTCTTTGATCCAAGAGGAACTTTATAAATGCCCTTAATGGGATTTGTTTAACCCTCGTTCATTCAATAAAAACTTAAGCACTTAAGTGCCAATTACTGTGTTAGTAGCTGTGAGCAAGACACAGTCTATGCTCTCATCGTATTGATGGCCTAGAGGGAAGAGAGGTGTTAATTAAATAACGGAACCAATAAATGTTGAAATGTCATGTGATATATAGAATGAAAAAGAAGAGCAAATGACCAGGAAAAATAAAAGAGGCTGGATGGAAGGGTAGGAAAGAATTTGCCAGAACTCGAGTTCTGGAGGATGCATTAGCGTGAACTAGGCAAGGAGGAGAGGGGAGAGCATTGCGGAGATAAGGATGGGTCCGTAAAGAATAGGTGAGAGTAGGTAACTGGGAGAGCCAGGTGGACTGGGGCCTTAAGAGGCATCTCAGGCAGGTACACACCCTGATCACACGGGGACAGTAGAGAGGAGAGAACCCATCTGGAGACAGATGAGAGTCCCAGGCAACGCCATTGGTCTCCACATACCATCCTTCCCCATTGGTCAATCCAAGCTCATTATGGACTCCTACTGCCTCTGCCCCACCAGTGCTGTGTCAAGGATGGGCAGGCTGTCGGGACACAGCTGTTGTATCTCCAGCTGATCCGTATTTGAGGAGATCTCACATTTTACATCCCACCACCCTAGAGCAGAAATCAGGCTGCACATCTCCTGCCTCCCTTGCAACTAGGACAAGGGATATGACATGCTCTGCCAGCCAGATGTACCACGTGAGGCTCGATCTGGTCGTGAGCCTCGGTTCTGTTGATGTGACCGGTGGCCAAAGCAACCAGCTTTGGATGGCGGTTGCAGGGCCAAGCTCCCAGTAGAGAAGCCACACGGGTGCTGACGGCAGTGATGGTTGTAGTGACGGCAAACTCAGGCAGGGTGATGGTTAGCCGATCAGGCTGGGCCTGCAGTGTGGTTTGGGGCATTTTTCCTAGAAGCTGAGCCTCAATTTCTTTCCTCCAGCCCTCCCAATGATTCTGTGGGTTACCTAATATCCTTTATTACATTCCCCTTTCTGCTTAAATCGGCCAGCGTTTCCACCAAGAACACTGACCTCTCATAGGCTGAAGCTGGTTGGAGCCAGTGAGACTTGGAGAGAGACTCACTGGGGCAGTGGCAAAGGGAACTTTCTCTACTGGAAGAGAGAGCCCTGGGAAGCCAGCTTGCTCTCCCTGCCTGGCATGGAATCTCCATTGCCATCAGTGGCTCCTTCCATAACTGCTGGATAAGGTCAATTCTGCAAGGCAGAGCGGAGGAACCAAAAGATCCTGGGTCCTTGACTACATTACCAAGCTGCTGGACTGATCCCAGACCTACAAGGCCCTGGACATCCCCTTCTCTGAGCTAATGCATGTGGTTAAATCAACCTGAGTTGGCTTCTCTGTTCCTTGCAGCCCTAACATTCCCACTGGGGCAGGGAGGAAAGAAGCAACTTATGGGGAACAGGCACTCATCTCTCCTGGGTGTGTCAGGGGCCACCCCAAATCCTGGGAACCTTTGACACCAACCTCCTTCAGCCTCACCCAATATCAATCCCACTCAGGTAAGCCCTACCTGGCCCCAAACACTTCATTCCAGAAAACATCTCCTTCCATTGCCCTTCCCAGCCTTTGACTGTCTCTTTGATGGCCACAAAGTGGTTCTGTCACTTGCCCAGCTCATACATCTGGTAAGTGGCAGAGCTGAAGGTCTGGAGGCAATCCGGATCCCAGGCTTTTAACCACTATGTTTAATGCCATGCACCCTCCAGCCTCATTCCATTAAAAAAAAAAAAAAAAGGATGGCCTTGAGCCAGGAGAAAAACAGAAAAAGAGCTCAAGTCCAGCTCCATATTTGCCATCTGGCCTTCAGCAAGCTTCTTAAGTCTCACTTTGAAATGAAAATGAAGTTAATGATGCCAGCTTCATAGAATCTGGCAGTCATCTGTGTGGCC
Organism: Leucopleurus acutus; assembly: GCF_964270905.1. Classification (NCBI taxonomy): domain Eukaryota; kingdom Metazoa; phylum Chordata; class Mammalia; order Artiodactyla; family Delphinidae; genus Leucopleurus; species Leucopleurus acutus. The sequence continues at coordinate 27,127,426 of NC_139158.1, forward strand.
CACCTCTGGCTCCTCACCTTCTGTGCACACGCTGGAACCCACTTCCTGGGCCACCTGTGTGGGGTCCCATGATGAGTCCCAGCCAGGGTGTGTGAATGGAGGGAGTATGTGTCACTTCCGGGCTGCTGCTCTGTTGAGCAGCAGAGCCCCCAGCCAATCCATCATGGACATAGAATCTGAGCAAAAACCAAACCTTTATTGTTTGGGGTTGCTGGTTGTCATAGCATTTACTGGCCTATACTGATCGATACATACAGTACGGTCATTTACTCACTTACTCGAGAAACACTTTTCTGCTATGGTTCTAACCACAGATGGATAAAAGAGAAAGCTCAAGCAGCAGTCCTGAAGGTTCTGGTGCAGTTATGCTGAGATGGGGCCCAGACCGCTGCAGGTTTCTGGGGCTCCCCCGTGATTCTGATGCACTGGCAAACCTGAGACCCTTGCATTACTATTGACCCACCATGTCATGGGAGAGCCGGACGGGATGCTTACCCCAGAGCGCCACGTAGACTAGGCATGACAATTACAGAGAGAAAAATTACAATGCAACTATAGTTTAGTGATCTGAAATCTGTAAAATTAAGTGAGAATATATGGGAGCTTTATGAACTATAAAGTTGTATGTGTAATAGAAAGTAGGTGTGCGTCCTGGCAAATCCATTCATCAATGGTGTGATCCAAGATTGGGTACCCGGGCTCTCCATTTCCTCCTCCTAACGTAGATGGTATTATTTGCCTCTCTGTTTTCCAAAGATGAAAACTGAAACTCAGAGAAGTTCTAAAACATCACCCATGGTCACACAGCTAGTACAAGGCTGAACTGGAATCCACACCCAGGTTCTTCTGTATCTAGAGCTGACCTTCTGAAACACTGGGTGTAGCTGGTTCACACAAGGCCCCTGCTTGTCTCTCCAGCTAGAGCTTTTGTCTACCCCTTCACCTAGCCTAGCTTCTAGCCACACCAAACTGCTTGCCTTTCTCGCCCACACTACCAGTTCACACCTCTGTGCTTTGGCTCCTGTTGGCCCCACTGCCTGGCATGCCTTCCCTCTCTTCCCACTACCCTGCCTCCAAACAGCTGCCAGATCTTTAGATAAGTGGTTTGATGAACCCATCCTCCGTGGCTGGCCATGCCCCACAGTAGGTCTTACACGTGGCCCTGCAAATGCCTCCTCCATTAGATTGCAGCCTGTGGAGGGAGGGCCCCTCGCTTCCTTTCTCTAGGCTGTGTGACTAGCATCGTGGGCACTTCTGCTGATGCATCCGCCACAACCACCCGAATACCTAGCTCAGCAAAACCAAGGCCCTACAGCTTACAGGACAGACCCTCCCAAGAAGACAACACAGCAGAGTATTTCAGAAAGCAGCTTCAGGATTCGAATCCAGCCACTTTGTAGCTTGGGGACTGCAAGCCCCGTACGTAGTATCTTGCAAGCCTCAGTTTCTTAGATGAAAAATGGGGCTAATGACAGTACCTGCCTCACACAGTTGTTGTGAGAATTCAATGAGATATGATGTGTACAATAAATTTAGGTACACCACCCAGCTCATAAGGAAGAACTGAATTAATTTCCAGCCTATTTCATCGTGGTTAGCACTATCATCATCATCTCCTTCTTCTTCTTACTATGACTATGGCTCAGCATGCCCCCAGAGCTATCATTGTTAATATTATTACTCACCACATCCTCCTCCCTTCCCGCCAGCCCTAAGTGACTTTGCTAAGCATTCCTTCCAAGAATAGACAGTATTCTTGGGATTCTCGAAAGCAGTTCTTCATTGTCTCACTGATGGTTCAGTGCCCGCTATGATTTAGCATCCCTGCTACCCCCTAGGAAGATGCCCAGTTGGCTCTTCAGGAAGTTTGTGGCTGCCAAGACCTTTCCATCCAGGCTTCCTGGATACAGCTAAGAAAATATGGGCTCTCCCGAGGCGCTCTCTCTCACTGACTTGACAACATCCCCATCTGGGTTCATTCTGGGTTCATTTTTGGTCAGCCCAGGCCACTGCGAGGGTGCCCCCTCCCCTGGCTATGGGAATGACAGGATACCAGTCAAATAGGTCTGTGGGCTTCTGGGATTGTTGATAACACCAAAAGGAATAATACCTCCAATGGGCTTATTTTTTTTTTCGTGGGGAGCTAAAAGAGTCAGGCTTTTGAGTTTCAAATAAAAAGTGCTTCATATGCCATCAGAGTGAGCCACTCTTGCTACTCCTTGCTTATCTTTCACATATTCAGAGTGTGGAGGGCAAAACATGGGTGTTCAGCAAAGAATTTCTTGAGGTTTCATGCTGAACAGCTCCAAGCTGTTATGAAAGGACGGAAAAACAGAACATTCCCCCACACCCGAAGTATTACAAGAACAGGGAATGGAAGAGGAAAACCAAACCTCAGACAACAAAATTTTAAAAAATATGAAGTTGGCTTTTCTGATTGAGAAGGTTCTGAAGACCCAGCCATGAATGGTTTCTGCTGGTATCTGCATTTAAGTGAAAATTCACAGTCTGTGAAAATGGAAATGGGAAGTCAGAGGGAAAGAGGACAGCATGCATGTTGGGAGGGACAGAGGGGCAGAAATCAACAAGGAGGTAAGAGGCAAGGTGCTTCCAGGAGCAAGGACAGTGGTCAGGGTAAGAGGACCACTGGGTGAGAGTTTTCTCCAGAGAGAAAAAAAATAGGCAAATTGTTTTTTCCATAACAATGTTGACACACAACTGCTCAAATAAAATTTGCATTCCCATCTGACTCATTTGGCTGGAACAATGAGCTCACATTCCAGAGCCTGGGCTGACCCTCCTGCACCCCACTGCTGATAAAGTATAAAGTGTGTAATTAGTGCTTTCTGCACTAAGAAGGACCATGAAATCTACTGGGTTCTCTTTTGTCTAGCTTCTGACAGCAACCTCTAGCACTCAACGTCCTATTCTCATGTTAGTCATTTCCAGGGGAGAAAAGAAGAGGGTAGGCATGAGAAGGGAACATTTTTCACAATTTATCAAGCTCTTCAATTAAAAAAACAAATGAAGTTACAAATCAGGAAAGTTACAAATAAGCAGGGAGGCATGAATGACCCTATGGTGATGAACTGAAATCAGTAGTATCAGTATGAACTAAAGTTTAAAAAAATAGATAGACAGATAGATACAGATATAAATATAGAAGCACGTATGCATGGATTAGCTTACACAATATATTTCCAAGCTCCGAACACTGAGAGGACCTAGAAGCAAGGATTCCCCAGTAGCAAGGAGCACACTTGCCACCAATATCTTGGTTTCTAAACACCATTCTTCAATGAAAGGAACCAGGGCTCCTTGGAGAAGTGGTTGATTCCAAAGCTGGGGCAAGGAAAATACAAGATGAGCCTTGAACACCATGTAGCACCAGAAAATAGGGAATTGCTCAAAAAAGGTTGGGGGCTTATTGCAAGGGTATATGAACCAGCCTGAAATAGCTCCCAGTGGTCAAAGCTGGAACAATTGGAGCAAGAAAATTATGATAGGATTGGATTAGAAGCCGTAGAATAAAATAAATACCCATGAGTCCATACTGATGGAAGGAAGGAAAGAGGAAAGGAAGTGAGTCTTACCTTAAAGAAGAATTACAATTAATAAATGTAGAAGGAATAAGGGAAGTAGAAAAATCATGTCCAGAACACCACAGTAATAATTGCCTCAGGTAAAATCCACAGATGGATACTAAAATTTAAGCGGTCAAAATTGTGAGGAGAAACAGGATAGTCTCAAAGTATCTCTCCCCCAATATTTACTAATTACAAAGGGAAAAAGTAGTACATTTACAGTGAAGAAACCCAACAGACACCACATTAACCAAGCAATTAAGTTTAACATCACTAGTAGTAAGTCATGTTTTTAGTTATCCCTGACACGATTCGATGAGAAGCACACTTCATCTTGGTGGTACACTTCCTCAGAACCCCAAACCCCTATCTCATCAGGAGAAAACATTAAAAAAACAAAAAAAAACAAATGGAGGTATTCTACAAAATACCTGACCAGTATTTTTTTTTTTAATATCAAATTCACACAAGACTAGGAAAGACTGAGGAATTGTCACAGATAGGAGGTCACCAAGGAGACACAAGGACTAAATGCAACGTGAGACCCTGGATAGAAAACTGACGTCAGAAGGAAAAACTGGTGAAATCTGAACAAAGTCTATAGGTTAATTAATAATATTGTGCCTATGTTTATTTCTTAGTTTCAACAATTGTACTGCAGTTGTAAAAGATGCTAACATTAGGAGAGGCAGGGTGAAAAGTATATGCAAACACTCTGCTGTTTTTGCAACTCTTCTGTAGGTCTGAAAGAAAAAGTTTTTAAAAACGAGGTGATGAATTTACCTAGTTATTGCTGATAGGGAGCAACCTGGAAATAGTCCATTCTAAAACTGGTATAAGAAGTAAGCCCTGTGTGAAATATATAGCTAGTGGGAAGCTGCTGCATAGCACAGGGAGATCAGCTTGGTGCTTTGTGACCACCTAGAGGGGTCGGATAGGGAGGGTGGGAGGGAGACGCAAGAGGGAGGGGATATGGGGATATATGTGTATGTATAGCTGATTCATTTCATTATACAGCAGAAACTAACACCCCATTGTATAGCAATTATACTCCAATAAAGATGTTAAAAAAAAAAAAAAGTAAGGCCCGTAAGAGCTATCCATTTCTTGGAGGAGGGATTTGAGCGGGTGTTTCATTCAACCTTAAGTGCATATTAAGTCCTGTGCTGGGCTCTGGGGATATGATGGTGAACATGAGACATGGTTCCTGTCCTCAGAGAGCTTACCATCTAGGGGATGAGACCAGAAATAAAGTACAAAAGAAAATGAAAATAACTGCTATTTGCATGACAAATAGCATGAAGGAAATCAACAAAGAGGTTTGGGAAAACATTTCTAAGGTGACGACACCAAGGCTGAGACCAATGAGAAGGAGATAAACACGTCAAAAATGGAGAAGAAGAACCCCAAGCAGAGGGGACAACATGTACAAAACCCTGAGCCAGGAGAGGGCTTGGTGTGTTTGAGAAGATGAGGCACCGACCACCAGGAACACTAGGCCATAAGTCGACGTAGAAAAGAATCCTAACCCCACAGTGTCCACCACCACCACAACTACCACTGCATTTCACGTGGTCCTCCCAGCGACCCTACCGGGCAGCAATGAATGAAACCATCACCACCACCACCAGGCCAAACCCTCCCTAAATGTAATACCAGACAGCGTAATCATGTGCTGTGCTCTAAATATTTGTGTCTCCCCCACCCCAAATTCGTATGTTGAAACCTAACACTCACTGGGATGGTGTTAGGAGGTGGGACCTTTGGGAGGTGATTAGGTCATGAGGGTGGAGCACCATCGATGGGATTAGTGTCCTTATAACAGAGACCCCACAGTGCTCCCTCACCCCTTCCACCATGTGAGGACACAGTGAGAAGTCAGTGTCCGTGGACCTGGAAGTGGGCCGTCACCAGACACCAAATCTGCCGGCACCTTGATCTTGGACTTCCAGCCTCCAGAACTGTGAGCAATAAATGTTTTGGAGCCACCCAGTTTATGGCATTTTTGTTATAGCAGCCAGAACAGACGAAGACACCATGCCAGTATTTTAAGGTTGTGTGAGGGCGTGTGGCATAATTCATATCAGTGAGGAAATCAATCTTTCTGCTGCTCTTTTCCATCATGAAACCTGCTATGAGTGGAAGAGGCCAGACCGGAAGGCCTGTTCCTTAGCAGAGCACGTTCGTGAGAGAAAAGACATGCGAGGGGATGTCCAGAGCAGAGCTTGAAATTAGGAAGTTGAGAAGAAAGGAGTTGTTCCTTTAAAAAACAAAAGTGGAGAAGAATATTGGGGGTGGGGTGGGGGTAAAAGAAGGGAGGAAGAGAAGGATATTCCGGGGACTTGTATGGAAGATACCAAGTACATATTTATCAATTGTTTGCATTGAAAACTCCTTCCAGACCCCCAGTCCCTTGTAAAGTCTACCACACACTGAGGTCTGGTGTGTCTGTATGTGTCCGTCTTTGTGTATACCTGTATGTGTGTCTGGACGTGCATCTGTGTGTGTCTGTGTGTGTGTCTGTGAATGCTTTTGTCTCAGTCCGTGCGTATCGCTGTGCCTGTCTATGCTTGGGCGTGTCTGTTTTCATGTGCCTTTGTTTCTGAGTTTGTGTATGTCCCTGTGTGTCTGTGTGTGTTTGTGTCTGTGTGTGTCTGTGTGTGTCTTTGTCTTCGTGTATATGCCAGAAATCACAGCAAGGGACCGAACGCCTGCAGAATGGAGATGATTGCCATGAGACCCAGAGGGAGAACGAAAAGTGGGCTGAGACAGGAGGCAGTCGAGGCCAACCCCAGTGACAGCGAGAGTGTCAGGCCCCAGGAATCCGATGACATCTTTGCAAGGACGCTGGAATTTCCTCGGGACTTGGAATGTGGGTGGGTGTGGCAAGTCAAGTCAGTACTGCTGAGAGACCACAGATCGCAGGACCACCCTTCTCCAGATTGGCACCTGGCTTGTGGTGTGTTATCTCCATTTTGCAGCTGAGAAAACTGAGTCTCACAGTTCCTACTTTCATGGGACTGAAGAGAAATACCAATGGCTGAGCCTCCAGAGGCCTCAGGGTGGCTGACCCTGGGCTGAAAATCCTGACTCACAGAGCAAGAAAATCACCCCTCTTTCAACTGGCTGTCTGTCCTTCTGCTGAGAAAGTCTCTTGCTGGTGCTCCTTTATCTTTAACACCTGGCTGACACCTGCTAATCTTTTTTTAAAGAAAAATTTTTCCTTTATTTATCAATCGACACTTACCAAGAGCATCGCAACCTCAGGCACACTGACTGGAACACACTCTCAAAGCTCTATGTAATTAACCTCTCCAGACAAGTGATGTCATGACATTAGAAGAAACACCCCCCCACCCCCGCCCCCGCCAAACAATTCTAGCACCATTCTTGAGTTAACTTGCCTATCTTATCGACATAAATATGATGGCGGAAACATGGTATTTTTCCATTTGGTAGACATCTTAATTTTTGTTAACTATTTTAGGAGTAAATTACAAAGTGTTCAACTCATTAGAAACTAACATTAAAGCCCTCCTGAGCTTTTAAAAAATTCGAACTTTGTCATATTAGAGGTACATTCAAGAGAGATGTTTCATTTGTTTTCTTGCTTTTAATTTTTATTCTGCAAAAAGCCAAACCTACAGAAAAGTTGCAAGAACAGTACAATAGACTGTCTTATACTTTTCACCTAGATTCACCATTTGTGGCATTTTTGCTTTCTCTGTGCGGGTGTTTATGTATACGTATGTGTACATACACACAAAATAGACACACACATATATACATACATATATATATGTGTATACATATATATACACAAACATGCACATATACACACTTTTTAAAAATAGCATTTGAGAATAAGTTGCCAATACTGTGATCTTTTATTCCTAAATATTACATGTATCTCCTAAGAACAAGAACATTCCCTTGCATAGCCACCATAGAGCTACTAAATTCAGGAAATTTAATATTGATACCATGCCAGTATCTCACATGTAGTCCATAGTCAAAGTTTGTGAATTGTTCCAATAAAGTCATTTCAGTAATTTTCGATTTTCAGATCTGGGATCCAGTCCAGAATTATATGCATTTATCTGTTACTTCTCTAAACTCCCATTTAATCTGAAACAGTTCCTCAGTCTTTCAAGACATTGACCAAACTCCCCCCACCCCCATTTTTTTTGGCCACACCTCAACATGCGCGATCTTAGTTCCCTGACCAGGGATCGAACCTGTGCCCCCTGCAGTGGAAGCTCGGAATCCTAACCACTGGACAGCCAAGGAAGTCCCCAAACTTCCTTTATTTATTTATTTGGTTGTGCCAGGTCTTAGTTGAGGCATGCAGGCTTCTTAGTTGTGGCACGCAAACTCTTAGCTGCGGCATGCATGTGGGATCTAGTTCCCTGGCCAGGGAAGTCCCTAGACTCCCTTTTTAACAAAAGAAAACTCAGAGCCTTGACTAGTAACAATGTCCAGCTAGGATGTAATCAATATTTGAAAGACACTGGTTTCTTTCTTGGGCAATGATAAATGGTTTCTGTAAATGTTTTTTAAAATTAAAAAGTGAACTAATGTAAAGAGAAAGATTAAGGAAACAATAGAATAGGTATATAGATCTAGTCCAAGTTTCCTCAGCCTCAGCGCTGTTGGCATTTGGGGCCAGATGATTCTGCAGTGCGGGGGCTGACTCGCGCGGTGTAGGATGGTTAGCGGCATGCCTGGTCTCTACCCACTAGATGCCAGAAGCAAATCCCGCACTCCTTCTGGTTGTGACAACCAAAAATATCTCCAGACATTGCCGAATGCCCCCTGGAAGGCAAACTCCTTGGTTAAGAGCCACTGATCTAGCCAAGACCCACAAACGTGGAGTGTGAGTGGCAGACGTTTGGGAACCCTGGCGTAAAGTGCTTGCCTCCATCCTGTTCAGCTCAAGGGATGTTTACCAAGTGCTACCACGTTCCTGACCTTGACCTAGGTACTGGGAGCACAGAGATGACACAGTTCAGCTCTCCAGCAGCTGCTGTGAAATAAAAAGGGGGGATGGAAGAGATCTAAAAGGCAGAAAAAGTAAACCCAAGAAGGAGCTGGGAAAAACAATACCATCCCCTAAAATTAAGTCTCCTTAATCCTCGTGACTCTCAAACAGTTCTTCTGCTCCAATGATTCATTTTAAGATGTGAATCAGGTCATTTCACCTCCCCCCCCCCCCAGATTAAAAGCTTCCAGTAACTTCCCATCACACAGAGAGAAAGATCCAAGCTCCTTAAAGGACCTAAGAGACTCGCATGATCTAACTCTTGTCTTCCTATACACCCTCCATTTGTCTTGCTCCCCGTGACTTTCATGCTCCAGCCACTGTGGACTTCTCTCTCTCCCGAGACCTCACCATGCTCATTCCTGAATAAGGTTCTTTGCTTTGCTATGTCCCCAGATCTTTGCAGGGCTGGCCCCTAGTCATCAGCTTTCTGTTCAAATATCCCCTCCCCAAACCAGGAGCCCTCCCTCCCACGATCCTGTTTGGCTTCTTCCATAGCACATTCTGTGTCAGACACTGTTGGTTGGCTGACCTGACTTCCACTGTCAGCATCCTTCTCCTTAGTGACCATCCAGGTGGAGGTGGCCATCTGACCCAGATCTGGCCAATGAGAGAGGCAGGCACTGCCCCTCCCCCATCTTCTACCTTTCTGCTGAATCACAGGGGCTATGACTGGAGCTGTTCAGCCATGCCACGACCATGAGGGAAAGACCTGGCAAATATTGGATTCTTGAGCCATAGAACCAGCACCAGCATCCTTTTACCATCTTTTCCATGGAGAAAAATAAATCCCTAGGGTTTATACCACTGTATTAGGTTATCTGGTACTTGCAGCCTAAAGCATCCCAGCTGAAACAGTGTTTGAAATGAGTGTGTTGACTTTGCTCTTTTCTTTTTGTCCATGTCCTTCTCCTAGAGTCTAAGCACCATGAGACAGAAATTCACGTCTGTTCCTATTCACTACCACATCTTCGGCTCCTAGGCATGGTGCCTGACTCATGATACATTTCAGTAACTATTAAGCTATCTGTTGCCTCACATATAAAATAGGACAGTCACAATACCTTGAAAGACTGTAAGGATGAACTGAGTCCACACATGTATAATGCTCAGAGCAGTGCCTGGCACGTAATCGTTGCTCAAAGATTGCTATTATTTGTTGTCTTAACTAATTGATGTACGGAAGAAAGGGTTCCTTCTCTGTGTGCTTTTGCAGCAGTGTCCTTTGGCTTCCTCCTCTTCAAATCAAAGCTATGTTTACTTGGTGCTGACAAGTCGGGCTATTGATTAAGAAACATGACCGTGGCAGTTGGAAGAAATTCACACCATTTACAGTGAGTGGCTGGATTAGCACCTTTAGCGGGGTAGGAGGGAGACAGACACTGGCACACAAAAGGGTAGGGTGCATAAAGCCTGTCATATTCCAAAGTTCAGGCCAGGAAATGCTGGAAGTGAAATCTAATATGAGATTTTGCTGTTGTGCACTGTGGGAAGTACAGAGCTGGGCTTTGCCACTGGTGCTCAACCAAAGCCACTCAGAGGTCAGTAGGAGATTGTGGGGACAGAGATTCAACATGCGTTGGGAAGGGTAAACCAACGGGGTTCATTCATTCATTCACTCAACAAAATACTTATTAAGCACCTAGTCTCTGCCACGGAAAGACGGATCTGGCAAGGAAATGATGAGCACCAAGTTGTCTGCAATGATGACAACTGGGTGAAACCAGAGGACCCCACAGCCTTTCTTCCCTTAATTGCCTTGTAACCACGTAGTTGCCAGTCCAAATTTCAGGTCCCATGGATGTAGTTCATGACCAATATCACTGCTACTAACTAGCATTTTTCAGTACTAGGCACTATGCTGAGATGACTTTACCAACCATGGCAAAGATCATTTGCTAGAAACCTACCCAACACCCACTTTCTTCTTCCCTATTAACAAAAAAACTCATTTTTATTCAGGGTAACACCAAAGAGCACATATCCTCAAATAAAATTGGCACCCAATTTTTACTATTAGCACCCAAACACACATCCTAATGAACACGGGGCATTCTTTTATTTACTTCTCATAAGTCAGTGAGGTAGGGGTTACTATTATCCCCATTTTACAGTTGAGCAAACTGAGGTTCAGAGAGCTTAAGTGTTTTGCCAAAGGTTATCCAGCTTCTAGCTGGTGGAGGTAGAATGGCAACCCAAGAAGTTTGATTCTAGAATCTATCCTCTCTGTATTTTTAAAAAATCTATTCCCATGTGTACAGATAGCATGCATATACACCTCCCATTTAACCCTCCCAAGAGCCTTGGCAGGTAGTGTAACAGGCAAGGTTTTCAAGTATCTGCTGACATACATTTCCTAATCAGTCAGCTGGCTTCCTTTCTTGAACCACCTTCCTCCCTACTCCTTAGGGTAACCCCTTTCCAGCCCAGTGGAGTGGAGAGGGTAGAAGGGGGAGAGAGGCCGGCAAGCAGTCAGCTGTGTTGGGATGTCCATCTAGGCAGGACTCCTAGGAGAGGATTGTTACATAGGGTGTGGGAAAAGCCAAAAGCAGAGAAGATTTTATATCCTTTCCCATACAGGACTCTGAGAAGAGACCACATTAAAATAGAATCAGTACACACTATGGTTAGACAAAGGGAGGGCTTGAATTTTGTATCCAGAAGGTTCCGTGTGCCCTGTAGAGGGATACAGAAAACAGCTGACAGTTCTTGTGGGTGAGATTAATAGGAGTTGCCATGGGAGGGGTAAAGTGGCTCTGAGATATAGAGTTACAAAGTGACTAGAGATGACCAGGGGCCAATGGGTGTGGCAGCCAGACCCCAGCGGGAAATTCAGCACCAGAAAGGTCTGAGGTAGGGCCAGCCAGGCACCTTGAGTGGACTGAGCTGACCACCAATTGTCCCAACCATGACCTGCTGGGACAGTGACCAGCAAAATGGGAATAAAAGATGCCACCTCCCAGGATTATGAGCGTAAAATGAGGGTCAGAGCCAGGAAGGAGCATGACAAACGTTACACACTAGACATGGGAGTTCAAGACTCAGCCGCCCTTCCATCCTGCTGTCTTGCCATGGATGCTGTCACTAGTGATGCCTGGAGCCACTGGGACCCGGATGGCAGCTCAGTGACAGGAAAGGAACAGACTTCACTTTTTTTTCTTTTTTTTAATATGCAAATTTTTATTTATTTATTTTATTTTGTTTTTTAAATTAATTTTTATTGGAGTATGGTTGCTTTACAATGTTGTGTTAGCCTCCACTGAACAACAAAGTGAATCAACCATACACACACAGGTATCCCCTCCCTTTTGGAATTCCCTCCCATTTAGGTTACCACAGTGCACTAGGTGAGTTCCCTGAGCTATACAGCATGTTCCCATCTGTTGTCCATTTTATACATAGCATCAATAATGTATGTGTATCAATCCCAGTCTCCCAATTCCTCCCACCCCACCCCTTTCCCCCTTGGTATCCATACATTTGTTCTCTACGCCTGTGTCTCTATTTCTGCCTTGCAAACTGGTTCATCTGTACCATTTTTCTAGATTCCACGTATATGCTATACTATATTTGCTTTTCTTTTCCTGACTTACTTCACTCTGTATGACACTCTCCAGGTCCATCCACGTCTTTACAAAGGACCCAATTTCATTCCTTTTTATGGTTGAGTAATATTCCATTGTATATATGTACCACGTCTTCTTTAAACATTCCTCAGACAGACTTCACTTTAATGAACCTGGACCTGATTTCCTCATCTTGTCACCAATCGGTGTTGATTGAGACTTAGTAGATTGATTGAGTGAATGAATGAGTGAATGAACGATTAAGGTCTTTGCTGGAGAATATGGGAGTCATGGAAACATTTAAGATGGTGTCTTTAGATACATTCATATGCATTGAAAACATATTATAGGAGAGAAGAAATAGTTAAGTGTAAATTTCTTTTTTCCAGCACAGAACTGAGGGGGTTCAAGAAAGGAGGTCAGCCAGGGCTGGAGAAGATAGGAAAGGCCTCCCACTGGACATTGCCACTGATGTCATATGAGGCTCTGGCATGCTTTTGGCAGGATCACCTAAATAGCAGAGGGAGTCACTTTTCAGTCTCAGTTCAGATGTTGCCTCCTCCAGGAAGACTTCCCTGATACCCCCACCCTGGTTTAGGTGCCTCCTCTGTGCTCCTGCCTCTCATTGCACTATATATACTGGTCTGTCCACTGTGGTTCTCTCACTTGAAGGTGAGTTCTTAGAGACAAGTTTCTGGCTCATTTCATCTTCCTGTGTCCCTAAAACAGAGACTGGCCCCAAGGAGAGCACTGGGGAAATAACAGGAACCATTGATTGAGTGCTTTCCAAGTACAAAGCACTTACGTGCTTTAGTTGCCAATGTCCTTGACTCTCAATAACCTCGGGAGCCCGGATGGCCTTACCATGCCACTGTACGGTTAAGAAAGCTGAGGCTCAGAGAAGATAAGAAGCTTTCTCTCTCTTCTTTATTTCTGCATCCTTCTCTGCCAGAGTGCCTGGCCTAGATTCTTGAGGTCTGGGAACAGAATGGAAGCTCAGGGTGATGGGGCGGTCTGTCCGGGTGGGTGGCTGGTTGGGTGAGTAGGAAGATGGAACAATGAAGAGGGAACACATGTTAGCAATTGGCATCTGCACCACCTGCCAGACACCAGGCACCCTCCCAGACCATCCGAGGAGAGCTGCCTAGTGGCCTCGGCGACGAGTGTGAGCCATGTGCCCTACAGGCGCCATCTGCTCACTGATTTGGAACAAATGGGTACAAGGGAACATGTGCTGTTAGATGCATGATGCTTCTGGCAGAAATAATTAGGGAAAAAAACAACAACCTCAAAATCCCAACACATATGGAAGTGTGCAGAGGTGAGCTGACGTGGAAGGTAGGCAGTGACACAAAAATGTCAGAACCAAGAGCCAAGAAGGAAGAACAGTCCACCACCCTGTTACACAGCCAATTGTTTTTTAAATTGGAGAATAACTGCTTTACAATGTTGTGTTAGTTTCTGCTGTACAATGAAGTGAATCATCTATATGTACACCTATATCCCCTCCCTCTTGGACCTCCCTCCCACCCTCTGCATCCCACCTATCTAAGTCGTCACAGAGCACCAAGCTGAGCTCCCTGTGCTGTACAGCAGGTTCCCACCAGCTATCTATTTTACACAGGGTAGTGTATCTATGTCAAACCTAATCTCCCAATTCGTCCCACCCTTGCCTTCGCCCCCTGTGCCCACATGTCCATTCTCTACATCTGTGTCTCTATTCCTGCCCTGGAAATAGGTTTATCTGTACCATTTTTCTAGATTCCACACATATGTGTTAATATACAATACTTGTTTTTCTCTTTCTGGCTTACTTCACTCTGTATGACAGACTCTGGGTCTATCCATGTCTCTACAAATGACCCAATTTTGTTCCTTTTTATGGCTGGGTAATATTCCATTGTATATATGTACCAGATTTTCTCTATCTATTCATCTGTCGTTGGACATTTAGGTTGTTTCCATGCCCTGGCTATTGTAAATAGTGCTGCAATGAACATTGGGGTACATTACACAGCCAATTTTTAAAATAAAATAAAGTAAAATAAAAATAAAGGTAAAGTAAAATAAAATAAAATGAAGGTAAAATAAAATAAACAAAATAAAGTAAGGTAAAGTAAAATAACATAAAAATAAGGTGAGGTAAAGTAAAATAAAATAAAGCTAAAGTAAAATGAAATTAAAATAAAAGTAAAGTAAAATAAAATAAAATAAAACAGAGCCACAATTTTGCTTTTTGAGGGAGCCCCAGACAGACTCCAGAAGTCCCCCAGGGGATCTGTGCCTTTGTGGGCCTTTCCTGGCTGCACTCTGGGCTACCCGTAAATCTGGCCTTCTTCATGGCCAGCAGGCCTCAAGCACTTGGAGACTCACCGGAGCAAACAACTTCACAAAAACAATCTGTCCCATAAACAAAGTTGGTGGAAAGCGTCCAGCCCCACACAATGGAGCTAATCTTCTGGGCACACATTTCCCGTCCAGGGTATTAGCTTAGACACCACTTCCTCCTAGGTGGAGGTAACGCCACTGGGCCTGAGGATCCAAGAACAATACTGCTCTGTAGACTCCCCACTCGTCAGAGGTATATCAGGCAGGAATTCAGAAACAAGGAGCTGCTCACCCCATCTCCTTTCTTTTCTTAAGGAAGCACTGAAAGTTTAAAGGCAGGGTCAGGTACTGGAAAGAACATGGGGGTACGGACCTCATAACGCTGGGTTCTGGTTTGGCTTCACCACTGACTAGCTCTGTGCTTTAGGGCAAGTGACTTTATCTCCCAGAACCATAATGTCTCCATTGCTCAAGTGGGATTATGTAAAATATCCAACCTCTCTCAACTCAGAAAGGTGTAAAATGAAAATGTTGACTGGTCATTATCAAAAACACCAGAAAATAACATGTGTTGGTGAAGACGTAGAGGAATTGGAACCCTTGTGCACTGTTGATGGGAATGTGACATAGTGTAGCCCACTATGGAGAACAGAATGGAGGTTCCTCAAAAAATTAAAAATAAAATTACCATGAGATCCAGCAGTCCCACTCATGGGTATATATCCAAAAGAATTAAAAGAAGAGATATGTGTACACCCATGTTCATAGCAGCATTATTCACAATAGCCGTGAGGTGGAAGCAATCCAAATATCCACCTACAGATGAATGGACAAAGAAAATATAGTTTATCCATACAATGTAATATTATCTAGCCTCAAAAAAGAAGGAAAACCTGTCACATGCTACAACAGGGATGAAACTTGAGGACCTCTGCTAAGTAAATAAGCCAGTCATAAAAAGATAAATACCGTATGTTTCTACCTAATGAGTAATCTAAAGTAGTCAAACTCATAGAAAAACAGAGTAGAATGGCGGCTACCAGGGGCTGGAGGGAGAGAGTAAAGGGAGTTATTGTTCAACGGAGTATAGAGTTTCAATTTTGCAAGGTGAAAGAGTTCTAGACAGCTGTTGCACAACTATGTGAATAGACTTAACATGACAAAACTGTACGCATAAATTGGTAAATTTTATGTTATGTGTTTCTCACCACAATTAAAAAAAAGAAACAAAACATTGAGATACCATTTCTCTACCCATCAGATTGGCCAAAACTAAAATGGCTGGCAACATCAAGAGTAAGTAATATTGTGGAGAAATGGAAACACTGTTTTGCAGGGGAGTGTAAATCAGTAAAATCAGTATAACTGTTTTAAAGGGCAATTGGTCCCATTCAGCAAAATATAAAATACACATATTCTATACCTCAGCAATTTCTCTTCTCATTATCTATCCTAGGACATGTATGAGGATGTTTCAGCCATCATTGTTATAAAAGCAAAAAATTGGAAACCATCTAAATGGCCGTTAATAGGGGAATGGATAAATGATCATTTAAGGGAATGAACCAAATCTATTTAGAGCAACACAGACTGATCTCAGAAACATATTCTTGAGTGGAAAAAAAGGCAGATTATATATTTATATATAGCATATCACTCATGGAAATTAAATGAGCACAACATATTAATATATATTTTCTCTGTGTACAAATATAGATAAGGTAACCAGAAAGATAGTTAACCAGAAAATAAAACTCTTATTCATTTCTATTGTGTCAGTCTCTGAGCTAGCCCTCAATGATCCTTGCCTCCTGGTATTCATGCCCTCGTGTGGTTCCTTCCCACAACGAATAGGGCTGGCTTGTGCTTTGTTCATTTCACAATCTCCCAATCGGATTGCTGTGGAAATGATGGTGTATGATTTCTGAGCCTAGGACGCCAAAGACACTGTGGCTTCTCCTTGCTCTCTTGTTTTCTCCATTGCTCAATCTGGAGGAAGCCAGCTGCCATGTTGTGAGGATGCCCAAGCAGCCACATGACAAGCAACTGAGGGCTCCCTCCAACAACCAGCACCAAGTTGGTTCACTTTCAAGATGTATATCTTCCAGTCCCAGTCAAGCCTTTAGGTGATGACACCTCATGAGAAACCTTGAACCAGAACTACCCAGCTAGGTTGTTTCTTAATTCCTGACCCATAAATGTGAATTGTTTTAACCCACTAAGTTTGAGGGTAGCTTGTTACACAGCAATAAGTGACTAATACAGATATGGTTGCCTGCCTATGGCTCTGTGCCTGAGGCCTGCTTTCCATTTGCTCTGGCAAGCGTCAGAAAGGCATTAAAGGCACATTAGTACTGAACCAAATACTTTCTTCCTCAAGTAATCAGAAGAATGGATTGTTCTTTAAGGCTTATTTCTGCATTTGATGTAAAGTCAATTCTAACAGTAGCAGGAGACCATACTTTGGGAAACACTGATCTGGTCTGTTATTGGCTGAATTGGGCCCCCTCCCCAAATTCATATGTTTAAATCCTAATCCCCAATACCTCAGCATGTGACTGTATGTGGAGATAGGGTCTTTAAAGAGGTGATTAAGTTAAAATGAGGTCATTAGGATGGGCCCTAATCCAATATGACTGGTGTCCTGACAAGAAGGTTAGGGCACAGTCACACACAGAGGGACAACCATGAGAAGACACAGGGAGAAGATGCCCATCTACAAGCCAAGGAGAGAGCTCTCATCAGAACCCGACCATGCTGGCACCTTGATCTTGGACTTCCAGCCTTCAGAATGGTGAGAAAATAAATTTCTGTTGCTTAAGCCATCCATTGATGGTACTTTGTCTTGGTGGCCCCAGCAAACTAAAACACAGTCTAACACATTTGCTTTGCAAATAATGACCCTAGGTGTAAAGGGTGGAAGTGACTTGGCCAAGGTCACAGAGAGAATACATAGCAGAACAGCAATGAGAGCCTGTATCTCCCTAACTGGAGTCCAGGGGTTCTTCCAAAAAGTGAGAATGCTCAGAAAATGCTTGTTGGCATCATTTGAGCGCCTGTACATGATAGAACCTCTGCCGACAGCCTCCATCACCTTTGCCTCACATGCTGCAATTTCTCTCTGAGAACCAGCCCTGGTTTGACTTTCTCTCCCCAGGTTCACCTCCCATCAGAAGATCAGCCATCGGAGAATTGTGCTGTTTTCCAGGAAGCCATGACAGAAAGCCTTTCAGACCATCCAACATGAAGGTGTGGCCAGAGGACCATGAACTTTCAGAATTCAGAAAAGTATATAAAGAGTAAAAAAAGGTCTTACCTCTGTGTAAAGAGAAACTGTCTTCAGTAGAAGACACCCCTCCCCCATACGAAAATCTCCTCCCCCCACGCACATTTCCAATTACCTCTGGACAACTCCATCTGGGTGTCTCCCCAACAACTAAAACTTGACAGGCTCAACATGGAATTAGCTTCGCTGGAACATCTCCGCCTACCACAGCCCTGACTTCATTCAATGTCATTGCCATAACAATCACTGTGATCTACCACCTACTGAGTGCCAGCAATGTCAGGTAATTTACACAAATCATCCATCCCTCAAATCAATCACGCGAAGTGGGGATTATCATTGCCCTTCTGCAGATGAGGACACCCAGGCTTCTAACGATGACGTGGTCACGGATCTCCTAGGTGGCAGAGCTGGGACACCAAGCCATGCCTGCCCGACTCCAAGGCAAACTGGTGGGCCACCAGCCACATCTGTTCTGCAGATGGGTTTTGTTAGGCCTTGACAGTGGGTTTTTGTTGCTTTTTTATTTTTAATCCTCATTAGTTGCTAACATTAAAAAAGTCAGGACATTTCACATAAAAAGCCAGATTTCTGGAGTCTCCAAAAAGAGAGAGAGAGAGAGGGAGAGAAAGATGATCTGGCAGTGTAAGCTTGACAAGATCATTAACTTTTCTGGACTCAGTAGGGATAGTAAAAAGGAGGCAGTTGCTACTCAGCACTAGAGAGTGTTTGGAGGTGGGGTGGGGCTGGCCCAGAGTGTCAGGATGCTAGTAATGGTGAATGTTTACTGTACACTCATGGTGGGCCAGGAGCACGCACAGTGGAGCTGGAGTGCTGTCCCAGGCCAGATTCTGAAACAGTAAGCCTGTGAAGCCCCAGACCATAACAGATTTAGGTAATCCAGGGACCAGAGATTGGTCTGTGTCCCCTGCTAGATTGTGAGGCTAGCATTCAAGACATCCTTTCTCTGCCTCCGCAGGGGCGGTCCAATACATGTTTGTTACATCACATTGAATAAGAATTGGTGACCAAGACAAAGTTAGTTTATAGCCTGGCTGCTGTTCTGTTCACTAACAGGAGAGGCAAGCAATCAGGGTAAAGATAAAATAATACACGCATAGGCCCTTCGATCCACGAAGTCTACTCTGATGCATTTATCTAAAAGATGTATTCACGCGCATGCAGAAATCACACATGTCTGAGGAAATTCATAGCCGTATAATAGTAGCAAAAGATTGGATGCTGATCAAATGCATTTAGGCCCGTCTATCAACCAGACACTTACATGGGAGGCTGTGACACGGTGAGTAGAGTGCAGACCATGAGTGCAGATTCTAGCTCTGTGGGGCCTCAGGCAGGTGACCCCAGGGCCTCAGTTTTCTCATCCGGAAAGTGGGGACATGATAGTACGTACATCATGGAGTCACTGACCATTAATATATGATGAACATTTAGATAAGTGTCTGGCACACATTTTAGTAACATGATCTAAGCATATCAGTAGAAGCGATAGAAGTTATAACAGTATTACTACTGCCCCGTAGCCATCAAAAGGCAAGATGCAGCTGTGCATTTTGCACCAAGTCTGTTTAAACTGCCTATTCAACAATTAACCAAATTTTCAAGAAAGAAAGGCAGGAAGGATGCCGTGGAGCAGATTGGTTAGAATAAAAGCAGATTTGGGGGTCAGAAGATGCACACCTGGGGATCCGCCACCCGTCGGCTATGCCCCGCCGCGGTCACACAACTCCTCTATTCCTCAACCTGCTGGTTTCTAGGAAGGGGACTATCACACAGCGGGGGAGGAGCACGCTTGAATGCATGCTCTGCCAGGTCATGTTCAACGCAGGGACTGCCACAGTTGTTTAGGGTGTAACTGAGCATATCCTCTGGCAGCTTTGACTACTCTTGGGTTTGGGGGATCACATCCTGGAGTATGGCCACCCCGGAAGTGAAATCTCCAAAGGGTCAAGCCCAGCTACCTCCTGACCATATTTTTGTCTCCACTGATGGAGGGAAACATACCCTTCCTGGAAGCCAAGACAGGGTAGACCCAGCAGAAAGTGTGGAGGAGACTGGGGCCAGGAGAGGGAGGCCAGTGGGTGTGGGGTCCTCCCTTCCCCTCACTGAAACAGGCTGATTAGGAGTTGAAATTGTGTCCCCCCAAAAGAGGTTGAGGTCTAACCCCCCGGTATCTGTAAATGTGACCTTTTTTGGAAATAGTCTTTGCAGATCATCAAGGTAAGATGTGGTCGTACTCGATGACAGTGGGCCCTAATCCACTGAGACTGGTGTTCTTGTGAAAAGGGGGGATTTGGACACAGAGAAAGAAACTTACAGAAGGAAGACCATGTGAAGACACAGGAAGTGCACCATCTATAAGCCAAGGGACGCCCGAGGCTACCAGAAGTGAAGAGAAGCATGGAACAGATTTCCTTCCCAGCCTTGGAAGAAACCAACCCTACTAACATCTTGACCTTGGACATGTAGCCTCCAGATGGCTGGACAACAAATTTCTGTTGTTTAAGTCACCCAGCTGGTGGTACTTTGCCACAGCAGCCCTCAGCAACTAATGTAAGGCCTGAATGACAAAGAGCAGTGGTGAGGCCCTGGCCTGGGACCTCCTCTGCCTTGGTGGGTCCTGGCGAGGAGAGGGGAAGGGTAGGACCACCTGTTAGTGCCAAAACAGACCTTGGCTCACAGCCACACAACAGGGAAGAGGAATACAGGGCATCTTCCCCTTCATCCTCTTGTCTGTCCCCTGAGTAGCAGTGGATTTCCCTTTTAAACTACTTCATGCCCCATCGTGGTTTTTAATGCCTATTTTAAGAACACAAGGACTTGGGTGATCCCGGGTCCAGAGCTTCCCAACTGTCAGTCATTCCCCAACAATAACTTTACTGATTTCTGCAAACCCACTTACCACTGGCCCTATTACTGAACATTTCTATCCACTTCAAAAACAATCTTAGGGCTTCCCTGGTGGCACAGTGGTTGAGAGTCCGCCTGCCGATGCAGGGGACACGGGTTCGTGCCCCGGTCTGGGAGGATCCCACATGGCCACAGAGCGGCTGGGCCCATGAGCCATGGCCGCTAAGCCTGCGCGTCCGGAGCCTGTGCTCCGCAACGGGAGAGGCCACAACAGTGAGAGGCCCGCATACCACAAAAAAAAAAATCTTAAATACTTCCTTTACACTCATCTGAAATATCATATTCGTTTGATCGTGGATCTGATGTGCTAGTCATTTTTCTAGTACATATTGAAATATGTAACTACAGAAATGATGCGTTGTTCCACCTACCAAAGATTGGGAAGCAAAGACCTCATCTAATCCTGGCCTTTCTCCCTTTTATTTTTTTCCCTAGGTGACCCAAAGAGAGGCCCAGGGCTCCAGGACCTTGCCCCATCCTGCAGGCGCCCTGGATGCTCTGCCCCAAATGTCTCATCAGAGACTTGCCCCTGGGTCTCTCCTCACAAGACAGTCCCCTCTTCTTGGATGTTTCTTAACGTTCAGGTCTCTCAGTTGGGGGCTACTGGCATTTGGAGCAGGACAATTCTTTGTGTCTTTCCTGAGGGACATTTCCCATCTCTGGGCCCCTCCCATTACATGCTCGCTGTGGGCTCTGTCATCATGACAACCAGACCCCCCTCTCCATTCACATATCCAAGGCCCTCAGTTGAGAACCACTCCTAGGAGTCTCCTGGTCAAAACAATCCAGTTCCTGGTCTCACCCCCACGATGCCCAGCCTCTAAGTCTCACCATTTTGCTGGGAAGCCAATGTATGTGCACAGCATGACATAACCTTAGATAATCAGCTCTAATCCCCAGTGGCAGAGGAGCTACTCAGTGAGTTGGCGCCTCCATTTCCCCTTCTGTAGATTGACATTGAACTAGCACCTGCCTGTCGGGAGGATGAAGTGAGTTAATACACGCAGAGCCTCTAAATGGTGTCTGGCACACAGGAAGCAAAGGAGGTCAGCTTAATACCCACACAGTTTCATTGTCTACCGTGTTCCAGCTGTGAACCTTGCACACTTTACTTCATCCTCGAAGCAGTCCTGTGAGGTTCATATTATGATCCCATTTCACAGGTGAGAAAATGAAGGCACAGAGTGAGGTCCTCCGCAGCTTTACCTTCGCAGCAAACAAGCGGTGGAATCAGGGGCTGAACCCTGTTATATCTGACTCTGTGGTAACGTGGTGAGAGGGGGAGGGGAGAGCACTAACTGGGAACTGGGAAACCAGGTTTGGGAAGCTGTTTTGCTCCTACCTGTGCGGGGACGTTCCCGACCTTCTATGGATCTCAGTTTCCCCATCAGAAAACAAGAGCTTTGGACTGAACGCTTTCTGAGGCTCCTGCTCTCTCCTAAGACCTGTATCTTCAGGGAGACCAGGCAGCAGGGCTAGAGGGGAAGTCAGCGGCCCTGTGAAGGCAGCAGAAGCTTGTCTTCCAGAACACTGAGTTCTCCTCCGCACTGTGCCCGCTGAGAGGCTGCTGGCTGATTGCAGGCAGGCTTTCACGCCTCGTCCTCCCCTCTCCAGGCCCAGGCATCTACCCTACGAAGCTTAGGGCATCTGAGGACGAGGAGAGTGTTATCTGGCCCAGAACGCTGGGGCCCAGTTTCCGGGGAATGAGTCGGGTGAGGCTGCAGGTAACCCACATAGCCACTGTCTGTGTGGTCCCCAGAGGAGGCTGCCCAGGGGACAGCACACAGGGCAGAGGCCTCGGCTCTGCTGTGGTGGCTGGCCATTGGTTCCTCACGACAGCCACGGGGGTGGAAGAGGAGGCAGTGCCTACAGCTCCAAACACCTGCGAATTCTGTAATGCCATTCCCTACACGTGCATGCATGCGGTAGCCATGAAGACAATGGTGTTGATTGAGAATTAGCATCCCTGCCAGTTACTGAGAACCCCCAGGTGCAGGGCATGGTGCTAAGTGTTTTGCATGCAGTATTTTTTTCTTTCCAAATACTTAATGCTCACATAGCCCTCTGAGTTGGGGGCCTTTGTCCCCACTTTAAAGTGTGGAAACTGAGATTCTAAGGCCTTAAATAAGGTGCTGAGGGTTGACACACAGCAAAGCTGGGATGGAATCCAGGCAGCCTGACCCACCACCAGTACACAGCATCCCGGCACCCTCACCAAAGCCCTGACCACACCCCTGCCCTTCAAAGCCTCTTGAGGTTGCCTGGGATGCTTGTTTTAACTTACATGCAGCCGGATACAGAGAGAAGTCAGTGCAGTGGATCAGCGGGAAGAACACACCCACCCAGGAGGCCGGGCCCACCTTCTCCATTGGCGCCTGCTGCACGTTACAAACAGGAAAGTGAAAGGTATCCTCTTCCCTGAACTAACCTGCCCAGCTCTCAGTCCTTGACCTGAATAATCTCAATGTCCACACAAGAGTCTGGCAAGTTAAGGGGATATTAGTCCCAATTTACAGAATGAAACACTGAGGCTCAATGAGATGGTGACATGTCTCAAGATCACCCAACTAGGAAGCTGCAATGGGGATTGAAACCCAGGCCTAAGAGTCTCCGAGCGGGGCAGTACAGTTCAAAGAGCTGCAGGCAGGCAGTTCAAAGAGCCCCAAGCCCAGGCTCGTGCCAGGAGAAGAGGCTCCTTCTCCCCGGGGCCATCTACCCAACCCAATGGCCAGAGAGGAACCCTGGGCAGACTGTCCCCTGTCAGTCCTGGGCCAGCGCTGGTGCCCTCTGCCCACCTGTTTGTTGCTCTTCCAGGTATCTCCAGCTCTGTTGCTCAGCCTCACAGACATCCATCTCTGGCTCCAGGAAACCCGAGCCTCCCTACATCTGCTCAGCCAGGATCCCAGGACACAGGGCCTGGGGGAGGGGAAGCAAGGAGCATGGAGCTCTGGGCTCCTTTTTTCTACCTGCAGAGTCAGACGAGGACAGACATTGCACTAAGCTTCTTCATTTACTCCCCAGTCACTTGTTAAGTTCTTGTGATTTGCTATGCACTGTGGTAGTGGGGAAATAACAGTACATAAGGCAGGACTGCTCCATAAAGACACTTCATCCTTTTTTATGGCTGTATACTGCTCTATCACTGGTCCCAAACTTTCATGAGTAAGCCCCTTTAAACTTTTTGTTTTTAATTTAGAAATAATTTTTAGACTCCTAAGAAGTTGCAAAAAGAACGGAGTTCTCACATATGTTCACCCAGCTTTCTCCAGTGATAACACCTTACATAACCATGGTATACTTTCAAAACCTGGAAACTGGCCATGGTACAATAGGAAACTAAACTACAGAAACTCATTAAACTACAATAGTAAATTAAACTGCAGAACTTATTCAGACTTCAGCAGTTTTCACATGCATTCATTTTATTTTTTTTAGCATAAATATCAACACATACACAGATTTGGGTAACCACCATCTCCATCAGGATAGAGAACGGTTCCATCACCATAAAGAAACTCTCTTATGCTACCCCTTTATGGTTAGGCTCTCTCCAACCCTAACCTCTGGTAACTACTGGTCTGTTTTCCTGTTCTCCATCTCTATAATGTTGTCATTTCAAGATACTATCTATCTATCTATCCATCTATCTATCCATCTATCTATCCATCTATCTATCTATCTATCCACACACACACACTGGCTGAGTAGTTGTTTGATCCATTTGCCTGTTGAGGGACATTGGGTTGTTTCTGTTTGGGGCGATTACAAATAAAGCTGCTATGAACAGTCATGTATAGGTTTTTGTGTGACTCTTATCTTTTAAATGTGCAGGCGTGCAACTGCTGAGTCCTATGGTAAGTGCCTGTTTAACTATAAGAAATTGACAAACTTTTTTCCAGAGTCACCATACCATTTTACATTCCTACCAGCAATGTAGCAGAGATCCAGAGCTCTACTTCCTCACCAGCACTTGGTATGTCAATATATTTTTATTTGAGCCTTCCTGATAGGTGTGTAGTTATATTTCATTGTAGCTTTATTTTGCATTTCCCTAATGGCCACATCTTTTCATGTGATTATTTGCCATCTGTATTTCCTCTTTAGTGAAATGTCTCTTCACATCTTTTGCCCATTTTCTAATTGGATGGGTTTTTTCCACTTTTGAGTCTTTAAAGTTTTTAAAAATCTATTCTGGATCCAAGTCCTTTATATATTCTGGATCCAAGTCTTTCATATATTTTGGATCCAAGATTTTACAAATATTTTTTCACAGTCTGTGGCTGTCTTTTCATTCTCATAACTGGTTCTTTCATAAAACTAAAGTTTCAAATTTTGATAAAGTCCAACTTAACAATATTTTCTCTTTTATGATTGTTCTTTCGGCGTTATGGATAGAACTCTTCACCTAACTCTAGATCACGAAGATTTTCTCCTATATTTTCTTGCCAGTTTTACATTTCCCCGCTTTACATTTCGATCTAGGATCCATTTTGAGTTAATTTTTGTACAAGGTGTGAGACTTGGATCGAGGATCATATTTTCGCCTATGGATGGCCAGTTGTTTTCATATCCTTGTCAAAAATCAGTTGGGCATACTTGTGTGGGTCTACTTCTGAGTTCTCTAGTCTGATCCATTCATCTCTCTACACTGCTATTACTGCACAATTTCAATTACTTTATATAAGCCTTAGCATCAGAGTAAGCATATAACCTCCCACGTTCTCCTTCTTTTTCAATTTGTTTTAGCTATTCTAATTCCTTGGCCTTTCCATGTAAATTTTAGAATCATATTGTCTATAGCTACAAAAAACACTGCTGGGATTCTGATAGGAAATGTGTTCAACCTACAAATCAGTTCAGGGAGAATTGACCTCTATACTATGTTGAGTCTTTCAATCCATGAACATGCTGTATCTCTCCATTTATTTAGGTCTTTTTACATTTTTTTCATCAATATTTTAAAACTTTCAGCATATAGTTTCTGTACATGTTTTGTTGGGTTTATACCAAAGCACTTTATTACTCTTTTGGGGCAATTTTAAATGGCACTGTATGTTAAATCTTGGACCCAGTGGTTCATTGCTATTGTCAGTAATGGAAAAATGATTTCTGTGTGTTGCACTTGCATTCTGTAACCTTGTTACGCTCACTTAGTTGTTCTAGAAGTTTTTTTTAAAGGTAGCTTATTGCTATTCCAGGAATCCCCAGCTCTGAAGACCTTCATCTCCATGCTCAAGAAACCTGAGCCTCCCTGCACCTGCCCAGCTAGGACCCTAGGACACAGGCCTGGGGGAGGGGAAGCAAGGAGTACAAAGACTGGGCTCCCTTTTCCTACCTTCAGAGTCAGACTAGGACAGACATGCACTAACCTTATTCATTTATTCCCCAGTTCCTGGCCAGTTATTACTATGTGGAAGGTACCTTAATAAACACCAGAGAAACACAAGTAAACAAGACAAAATTGGCCCATAAAACCTACTTCAAAGTCAGACAGAGAAAGAGAAATATCGTATGATATCACTTATATGCGGAATCTAAAAAGAAATGATACAAATGAACTTATTTACAAAACAGAAACAGACTCATAGACATAGAGAATGAACTTATGGTTACCGGCGGGGGGGGGGGGAAGGGTAGGGGGAAGGGATATAGTTAAGGAGTCTGGGATTGACATGCACACACTGCTCTATTTAAAATGGATAACCAACAAGGACCTATACTGTATAGCACAGGGAACTCTGCTCAATATTGTGTGGCAACCTGGATGGGAGGGGATTTGGGGGGAGAATGGATACATGTATATATATGGCTGAGTCCCTTTGCTGTGCACCTGAAACTACCACAATATTGTTAATCAGCTATACTCCAATATAAAATAAAAAGTTAAAAAAAGAGAGACCTACTTCATCCTTTTTTATGGCTATACACTACTCCATAACTATCTCAAAACTTTTGTGATCAAGAGTCCTGAAAGTTTTAAACTTTAAACAACCCTCAGCTGTTGCATATTCCTTTTTTACACGTTAAGACATGAGCCACTACATGAATATATTACGTACATTACAAAAAAGAAAAGCTGCTTAGCATAGTGATTAATCCCACTTATTTGGGAGTCAGGTTGCCTAGATTCAAATTTCAGGTCCACAGGGTAACCCTGGGGGAATTACTTAATTTCCGCGTGTCTCACTTTCCTCATAGAAATAGTAATAGTACCAACCTCATAAAGTTGTTGTGAAAATTAAATGAGTACATAGGGTCTGACTCATAGCAAGTTTGTTCTTATTAACACATGTAAAGCATAAAAATATGAAATTTAATAATAGAGGTAGAAGTTCTACATTTACTTCTTGCACCACCTCTCAGAAGATGCTATGTTTTATTTAACCGTTCCTCTTTCGATGAAGGTTTACGTCGTCCCTGTTTTGCTATTATGAAGGATGCAGCCATGAGCATCCTTCTCTGTGGCTTCTTTGGCGTGTGTGCCAATGTGGCTCTAAGGTGTCTTCCAAGAAGTGAAACTGCTGAGGCATGAGAAGTGCCCATTTTTAATTTTAATACCCACTGCCAGGCTGCCCTCCTCGGTGGCCATATCAATTTACAATGTCTGGGCATTTCCATTTTTCACGCCTACAGCAATACTTGATACTGTCAGACTTCAGGCTACGTCTCTCTGGGGAGGAGAGGAAGGGCCAGGAGGAAACACAGTCTCCAAAGGAGACGTTAGCTTTATCCTCAACGTTTCCACTTGTTTACAAAATGCATTCTTGATGACCTAATGTAATTAAAAATTAATCATAAGCAACTCCCCTCAACATAATAGCACTGGCGCTTAAATCCAGCGCAAGTAACATACCCTGAGCAAACACACAGACAAAAATTGTGGTTGCAAATGGTAAAAAAGGGCTGTGAAGGACGCCAGCAGGATGTGGTGATGTGGGTGCTGATGACAAGGTGGATGATGGAGATGATGGCAGCTGCCACTCTGTGTCAGGCCCAGTTCCAAGCACTTTGCATGTGTAAACTCATTTATTCCTTGTAACTACCACGTGGGGCAGATGTTACTCTCTCTCCATTTTACAGATGGTGAAACTGAAGCATGCAGCTTAAAAACCTGCCCAGGGTCACACAGTAAACAGAGGGACAAGGACTTAAGCGCAAGCAACATGGCTCCAGAGCCCAGATTGTTAACCAACTCTGCCAAAGCTGCCCCTTCCTGCTGGAGAACTACTGGAGGTGGCAGAGGGGCCACCAGACAACATAAGAGCAATTACAGCAATTATTCCATGTGACATAAGAACAGTAAAAATCACAATGACTCGTATGTATGCTGAATTGATGAAGTGATTTTGTGCATGTTTTATTCAAACTGAAACTGTAAAATGGGATGATGATAGGATTGTTAAGCCTTGGCTCTCATCCCTCCTCTACAGAGGTAGAAGTTGGAATTTAGGGGATTAACAGGCTCGCTCATAGTTACAGTCAATGGCAGAGCAAGAGTGCAAATTCCATTACTCTGTCTCCTTGCCCATTGTGGTGGGCAGAATGGCCTCTCAAAGATGTCCACACCATAATCCCTGGAACCTGTGAAGAGATACATTACATGGCAAAAGGGACTTTGCAGCTGTGATTAAGGTTATAGATCTTAAAATAGAGAGAGTATCCTGGATTTTCCTGATGGGCTCAATCTAATTATGTGATTTTAAAAAGTCCCTAGAAGCAGAGATCTTTGTCTGGCTGGAGGCAGAGAGATGTGGCAGAAGAAGTCAGAGAGAGTCAAAGCATGAGAGAGAGCCATCCCACTGTTGCTGGCGCGGGGACACCTGGAGAGCATGAGAAGAAATATGGGCAGCGTCTAGTTGCAAAGACCAGCCCCCAGCTGGAAGCAGATACCTCAGTCCTACAACCATAGGGAACTGAATTCAGCCAGCAACCTGAATGAACTGGAATTGATTCATACCCAGAGCTTCCAGACAGGAATGCAGTCCTGCCAAAACTTTGGTGAGACTCTAAGAAAAAGACTCATCGAACCACTCTGTACTTGGACTTCTGATCTACAGAACTGTCGTATAATACATAGATATTGTTTTAAGTAACTAAAGGTATGGTAATGTGTTAGAGCAGCAATAGAAAACGAATATACCCAGTGTTGGTGTCACCACACCTTAGGCAATTTGCAGGGCCTGAGCACTAACTCGGTCTAAAAATATCTCTTCTACGGACCTGCCACACTGACTGATATTCCTGCTGTCAGAGGCACGTCTTGAAATTAAGGCATTTGTTTTCCTTCAAAAGTCTTGTTGAGAATCACAGACACTATCTGAGACGAAGTAATACATTAGTAATCTATCACTAATTAACATGCAACCAGAGGTTTTTCCTGCTCAGGAACATGAAACAGGCATGTTTTGATGCAGAGACCAGAAATTCCAAACAGAAAAAGATACTGCTCTAAAGTGAAAGATCTAGGTAGGAGACATAAGTGAGTCCCGAAAAGCATGCAGAGACTAAGGGTACATTAGAAACAGGAAGGAGAGTCGCACACAATATAATTTATCTGGAGTCACCATGGTCTTGCAGTTTCCTGCCTTATTACCTTGGCACCTGCTCTTCCCTGTGCTGAGAATGCCTTTCCCTCAGCTCTTCTTGGGCCCGGCTTCCTTTCATCACCCAGGGCCAGATCATCAAAAAGGCCTTCCAGGGATTCCCTGGTGGCACAGTGGTTGAGAGTCTGCCTGCTGATGCAGGGGACACGGGTTTGTGCCCCGGTCTGGCAAGATCCCACATGCCGCAGAGCGGCTGGGCCCGTGAGCCATGGCCGCTGAGCCTGCGCGTCTGGAGCCTGTGCTCCGCAACAGGAGAGGCCACAACAGTGAGAGGCCCGCATACCACAAAAAACAAACAAACAAAAAAAACGGCCTTCCGTACCATCCAGTTAAAGCAGCATCCCCTTCCTCTAGTCACTCTGATTTTCTCCATGGCATCTCTGAAATGATCTTCTTTGAATTTTAAGGTGCTTATAATTCCCACCCCAACCAGCTATAAGCTCCAAGAATGCTAAGACTTGGTCTCTTTTGAGGTATCCCCAGTGCCCAAACAATGGCTGAAACATTATGGGCATTCAGCAAGTATTTGCTGAATGAATGGAAAACTAAAATTCAAGGTAATGTCTGCCATACACAATAAAAGACATAAAGGATGAGATTCTATAAGGGTATAGAGGAGGATGGAAGAGAACTAACTGGAAAGGACAGGGATGCTTTCATGGTTTTTGACTTAGACAGGATTTGGTCCACAGAAAGGTGAACTAACACAAGCAAAGTCTCAGCAATGGGTGTCAATCTAGTTTGACCAGAGTGAAGAGTGAAGCTTGTTAAGGTTAAGCTTCAGGGTTTATCACTTGCATGGGAACTTCCAAGGCCCTAGCAAGGAGCTCACATGACTGTACATTTCTGTAAAATTTGCAGGAATATGATAGTGTCACCTTAATCAATTAAGACCAATATTTCTTTCCACTTGGCTTCCCTCTGCCTCACCCATCTCACTTCCTCTTGTGTTGGGGGGCACTGGAGTTTCCGTGGGTATTTTTTGGACCTAGCTAAGGGAAGTTGAGTGGGGGATACATTTAGTTTGGGTTGAGTGGGCTATATTTGTGCAGTTCACAGTCACTTCCTCATATAGTTGAGTAACTGCTAAAACAAGAGGGCTGGATAGTGAGGGAAAAGGTCAGAGGACAGAACCTTGAGCATCATCCTCATTTAACCGGAGGAAAGGAACTAGCATTATTTGCCAGGCATTGTGCAAAGGGCTGGATGTTTACTCTCTGGTTTAATTTTCAAACAACCCTATAAGGCAAGGCAACCCTGTACCCTTTTCATAGACACAAAACTGAAGCTCAGAAGCACTTAGGATTGAACCTGGGTTTATTCTGCTCTAAAACCCATGTCATTCCCACCCAAGAGGAATGAGACGAGAAAGAAGTGCTTTGGGAGCAGTGACAAGGAAGCTGGTGGGGGAGAGAATGTGAGGAAGAAGCAGCAGTGGCCAATGGGTAGACATCTCACAGAGCCAGAGATGGAAAACTCAAGCCTGCAGGGCCGAGCAGTTCAGTGAGTGAGTGAGGGTGTTTATAGCATAAAACTCATAAGCATCGTCTTTACTTACACAGATTAATTTACGTTTTCTTTTAAAAAATATACAGCTTCCTTGGTCTAGCTTTCATTTTCCCGGGTACAAGGATGATTTTTTTGACTGAAAGGAATATGACTAAGTATGTGAAATTATCCTGGGCTATAGATTCTTGGTTTCAGTGCAGAGGATGGATGGGGATTGTGGAAAACTGGAGAACTACTCTAGCTACTCAGCCCCAGCCCACGATGTCAGATGGAAATGTGGACCGAGGATGGTCAGATCCAATTTTCCAAGAGAAGCCAAAAAGTCAGATTTTTGTGTGAACTCTTAATTTCTAAATTTTGTCAATGAATTCATTTTTTTTTAGAATAATGTTTAGCCCACAAGACATATCTATGAGTCAGACATGGAACCATGTTGGATCTAGAATTAATGAGGTCAGTGAGAATAATACATAATGAACCTAACATGATGATGATGAACAGGAGAATATTTAATATATGCCATGTACTGTTTTAAATGTTTGACTTGAATGAACTCATTTAATCTTTCTCACAACCCTGTAAAGTTAGATAGTATTATCCCCTTTTTAATCACTGGGGAAACAGAGGCTCAGAGGGGCTCATGTTCATGTAGCCAGGAAGGGTGGAGCCGGGATTTATAACAAGCAGTCTGACTCTGGAACCTGGGTTCTTCATCCCCAAAGCTGGTTAAGAAAAGACCTCTGGATTCCACACTCGAGAACAGGTTATTATCCTGGGGATTAAGGGTGGGGTTAAGAAGGCATATGGACTCCTGAAATTATTTACCAATTTGTATGTGGATACAAGAGTGTGTTTTCACTGGAAAGGAAGTCCACAGCTTTCATTAAGTTCCCAAAGAGATTCAAAAGGTAAGAAGTGGCTGATTTAGGACCGTGTATAACTTTGGGCCAGAGAAGCCAGTTCCATAGACTAAGGTGCAGAAGCTGGATGGTCATGGGTCAAAGAGAGAGTCAGCTGTAGATGGTGGGTATGGGCCCTTTCTAGAATATTGGCAGTGGAGGGAGAGAGAGTGGGGAGAGTAACTTGAAGAGAAAGCAGGGGTAAGGAAAGATTCTTAAGATAAAGGAGACCTGGGCATTTTGTCTGCTGAGGAAGGGGGCCAGAGCGGAGGGAGAGACTGAGGGATTTATGGTTCTCACAAAGCAAGGAAAATAGCCATCCTTGGCTCTCAAGCTTGAGCATCCCAAGAAGGCTGGTTGAGCTGAACCAAAACAGGGTTTCACAAAGGGGGAGGAGCTTCCCTCCTATTCTCTGCCCATCCCCTCCTCAGGAGTAAAGCTGGACAGCTTTTCCCACCTGCCCACCCTGTCCTGCTCTCCCACGGGGCTCCTGCCAGCAGCCCCCTCATGCTGAAAGAACTGGGGTCAGTGCGCTCAGACGATCTGCTAGCATATGTCGCTTACACAACCATCCAGCTTCTGCTTCTTTCCAAGACTGGGAAATGGTAGCTGCCTCTTTGCATTCTCCAAGAAAAACAGCCTCCCTGTCACCCTCACACATGTTCTGGTCTTCTGGCATAATTATCAGATTCATTTGATCTCAATGGTATCCTAGCACCACTTCTAACAGGAAAGGACTGTGTGATCATCTCTTGTTGGGACAGAAACCTTCTGAAGTACATCCTGACTTCAGTCTAGGATGAATACATCCACTCAATTCATTCCTCTATCCAAGCTATTTACAGAGTACCTGCACTGGGCTAGGGACCGAGGGTAGTCAAAACACATGGGTTTCTCTGTCCTCATGGAATCAAGAGCCTGGTAGGGAAGACAATTTTTATAACACATAAACTATGAAGAGTAGTGGGTGAATTTAAAGGGACAAGATACTATGAATGCATGCTTTGGACTGAATGTTTGTTGGAAACTCACCCCAATGTAGTGGTATTTGGAGGTGGAGCTTTGGGGAGGTGATTAGGTCATGAGGGTGAAGCCCCCATGAATGGGATTAGTGCCCTTATAAAAGTGGGTGGGGAGCTCCCTCACCCACTTCCACTATGTGAGGACACAGTGAGAAGGCAGCTGTCCATGAATCACGAAGTGGGCCCTCACCAGACACCAAATCTGATGGCACCTTGATCTTGGACTTCCTAGCCTCCAGAACGGTGAGAAGGAAATTTCTGTTGTTTAAGCTGCACAGTCTATGGTGTTTTTGTTATAGTTGCTTGAACGGACTAAGGTGGTGTATAACTCAGGATAGAGATCAGTGTTTGCTTTTCTAGGATACTGTCTTTGAGGTGAGACATGAAGAATTCAAAGTTATTAGATGAAAAGGTAGAAGGATGGTGGTTAGGATTTGAAGAGCAATTCAGGCAGAGTGAACTGCATGGCCTTGTGAATGGAGAAAGAACACCCTCAACTTGGGGGACAAGTACACAAATGAGAACTAAGTGTCATCATAGCTGTAGACACAGGTCCCATGAGAACACAGAGGTAGCACCTAACTCTGAGTAGGTGTCACGGGTGAGTTAGTGGTAGTAGTGACATCTTAGCAGAATTAGGAAGTTTAATGTACAGTTTCTTGTGCTTTTGGCTGCACCTCTTACATACAATGCCTAGGGAAATTTTCCAACTTAAGGGTCTCTTCCCCTAAAGGTGGAAGCCAGAAACTCACTTACCTAGACTCCTTCAAATAAGACATGGGTACACTCCAAGCTCGATTATCTGGTCCTGCCGGAGATTACGTGAGTTCCCTTTCTTTTCAAAGTAGCTAAAATGAATTCTGTTGTTTGCAACCAAGAGCTCTGACAAATACAGGAAGGATGATTAAGTAAGTAGAGGGAAAAGGTAGGAAAGGAAGCAGAAAAGGAGCCTATGCACAGGGGTGAAAAATAGTCTGACATGGCAAAGAGAACATAACAGCTGAGGATGCCAATTTTGCCAAAGTCTGAGATGGAAGTATCTTCAGCCTGGGGGCAAACAAGCCTTAGGTTTGCTTTGGTATTCCTGACACTATCGGGAGCTTATTGGGCACCTGCTACTGCAAACAGAAAATCAGGGCTGTGGGGACATGTAAGGAGGATCATGAATAGGGTACTTACCTTGTTCATGAAGTTAGCGTGTTACCCACATCTCCTCAGACCCTTAAATCATCTGCCACTGGTATGTACAAAAGAACATACTCTTGAGAACAAGAAGCCCTGGGCTGGAGACCACACACAGCCTGCTAACTGTACGGCTTAGGGCACAAAAGTCACTTCAGTTCTCTGATCCTCAGTTTCCTCATCTATAAAGTGGATAATACATGGTTATATGACACAGCACCAGCAAAAACCCTTTGGGAACTGGAAAGTGCTGAATAAATGTGGTAGATGGTTCTCACCATATGTGTGGTGCTAAACTGATGCAAGAACCAAATGTAAATCAAGATGAATAATTTCAGTGGGTCACTCCTGGGCATATATCTCGACAAAACTATAATTCAAAAAGGTACATGTACCCCTATGTTCATAACAGCACTATTTATAATAGCCAAGACATGGAAGCAACCTAAATGTCCATTGACAGGTGAATGGATAAAGAAGATATGATGTATATATAAAATGGAATACTACTTAACCATAAAAAGAATGAAATAATGCCATTTGCAGCAACATGGATGCAACCAGAGATTATCATACTAAGTGAAGTGAATCAGAAAGAGAAAGACAAATATCATATGATATCACTTATATGTGGAATCTAAAATATGACACAAATGAACTTATCTGTGAAACAGAAACAGACTCACAGACTTAGAGAACAGACTTGTGGTTGCCAAGGGGGAGAGGGGAGGCGGAGGGATGGAGTGGGAGTTTGGGATTAGCAGATGCAAACTATTACATAGAGAATGGATTGACAACGAGGTCCTACTGTATAGCACAGGGAACTATTCTCAATATCGTGTAATAAACCATAATAGAAATGAATATGAAAAAGAATATATATATATCAATTTGCTATACACCAGAAACTAATGCAACATTGTAAATCAACTATACTTCAATAAAATAAATTAAAAAAAATAATTTCAGTGGGTCAGTTGGTTTAGATGGGACTTGAGGCCACAGGTTGGAAACAGTCAACATTAAGAGAGGAACAGCTCTTGACAAGGACGTTATGAATAGTGTAGTCAGTCAGGACTCTGTTATGGTTGCAAGTGACACAAAACTCATGCCAAAGTGCCTTCAGAATAAAACAATACAACTTATATCTCACATCATTAAAAAGCTCAATGATTCAGAAACAGTTGGATTTAAGGACTCAAGTAATAAGATCACAACTCTGTCTCTCTATCTCTTTTTCCATTTCTAGCTGGTCATCCTCAGACAAATTCCCTCTTCCTGCTGACATGAGGTCTGCAGCAGCTTCAGCCCCATATAAAGCTAGGTTTTGATCTATGTGAAAGGAACATGGTGGCATCTCAGAAATTCTTGTAAAAAGCTTGCATCTCATTGGCCCAAACTAAATGACATAGTTTGAGGGGGGAATGTGATGATCTAATTGGCCAATTCTGAGTCACATGACCATATCTGGAACCAATCAATACCATATCATTCACTTGGACCGGAAATGGAGCCAGGTGGTTTACACATATAAAAGGAGTTGTTAAAACAACCACACACACCCACCATGGATAGTTACTGACAGAGGGTATTCACTATGCTTTGAAAAATGTAAGTGGGACCCATCTTTAAAAAAAACCAAAATCATGCTTAAAAATGCTGCAAACACTGCAAGTTTCACATCTTTTTTTTTTTTTAAATAAATTTATTTATTTTTGGCTGCGTTGGGTCTTTGTTGCTGTGTGCGGGCTTTCTCTAGTTGTGGCGAGCGGGGGCCACTCTTTGTTGCGTTGTGTGGGCTTTTCATTGCGGTGGCTTCTCTTGTTGCGGAGCACGGGCTCTAGGCACATGGGCTTCAGTAGTTGTGGCATGAGGGCTCAGTAATGGCTCGCAGGCTCTAGAGCGCAGGCTCAGTAGTTGTGGTGCACGGGCTTAGTTGCTCTGTGGCATGTGGGATCTTCCCGGACCAGGGAATGAACCTGTGTCCCCTGCATTGGCAGGTGGATTCTTTTTTTTTTTTTTTTTTTTTTTGCGGTACGCGGGCCTCTCACTGCTGTGGCCTCTCCCGTTGCGGAGCACAGGCTCCGGACGCGCAGGCTGAGCGGCCATGGCTCACGGGCCCAGCCGCTCTGCGGCATGTGGGATCTTCCCGGACCGGCGCACGAACCCGTGTCCCCTGCATCGGCAGGCGGACTCTCAACCACTGCGCCACCAGGGAAGCCCGGCAGGTGGATTCTTAACAACTGCGCCACCAGGGAAGTCCCAGTTTCACATCTTATTTCTGGATGGGAAGAGCCTTAATCCAGGGGCTTCTAGTAGTTATTCCTCATGAGGGTGACTGGCATCCTGCTCTCTGAATAGATCTTTTACACCTTATAACTCTTCTAATTTTCCACAGAGCTCTTACATCTGTTCCTTTATTTGATCTACATTTAACAACACTCCTATGAGCCAGAGAAGTTAAGTAACTTGCTTAAGTCACACAGTCACCCCAGATTTCTTGCCTCCTGGCTTATAACCAGACCAGTGGGTCTACCCACTCTGATCCTGGTTGCTAACAAGAGATATGGGGAAAATAGGATAGGGGAGAGGCAGGATGACAGGCTAATTTAAACATGAATGTTTCAGAAGGCAGAAGGTGAACCAGACAGACTTGGTCCCTGTATGCATAAGCTCAAAGTCTGGTGTGGGCACAAAGAAGCACACCCTACTGTTCCCTGTACTTATGACACAGGTAAGCACAGAGCCCTCTGGGAGAATCCAGCCGATTTTGATGGCGACAGCAATCTTCAAGGGAAGACAGGAACGAACAAGTGTGCATCTTTAAGGATCACATAGCCCCCATTTTAATTATTAACTTGCTGCATTATTAACTGACCAGCTGTGTGTGGCAGAAAACCAAGGGTCAGAACTCCACAGCAACGATTCATTCCTGGTGGAACCTCTAGGACCTTCTGAGACCTTCTTAGGGCACATTCAGAACCTGATGAATGATGGCGACCTTCCTTCCAGAATAGGGCACGATTTGTCTGCAATTCAGGATTCAGCTAAGATTATAGCTCTAGGTATTTCCTCCCAGTGTCCTGCGGGGTGAGTGTTGTCCCCCATCAAGGCCTAATGTTGTCCCAAGTCCCCTACCTTTCCTGGTCTCTTTCTCAATAATAAAGACAGCCTTGGGGAAAAAAGAAGGGGAGGAGATTAGGAGGTGGGATTTAACAGCACAGAGCTAAATTATTGTGGAAGAGAGGAAAATAAAGTGCTCTTCACTGAACTGCCTTTCACAAGGCACTGGCCAAACAGAACTCGAAGTGGCTATTCCCAGGGATGAACGTGCACACAGGCTGCGTTCAGACATGCGCGTGCTTATTCATTCCCAAACGTCAACCACGCAGGTACCACCTTCAAAACTTTGGCTTCATTCCACCTGCACTTTTACAATTTTTCTCTAAAACAATACACCTGAACTTAAATTTCTTTTAAAAGGAAACTTTCTATCCCTACCATAAATGGAGAGCCATGACTGTTATTTGAACAAAAAAATGAAACATTCAGAAAACCAAACAGTGTTATCAAATCCTAGCTGGTCTTGGTAACTGTACTTAGCTCTGAGCCCAGAGATGTTCTTTCTGTTCAAAAAAAAGAGGGGGGAGAGTAAAGTGGGGGGTGGGGGTGGGTGGTAAGGCAGGTGGGGAGGGGATAACAAGTGTAAAATAGATGTTAGAGATGCATTAACACTAAACTTGGATTCTTGATGTTATCAGAGGGACTGCAATGATTGCGAAGGCAATGGCTTTCTCACCAAATGGTTCACTCTTACTTCATTCGCCACCCGGATTCGGAACACCATGATTTATTGAACAAATATTTATCGAGCTGTCTGCTAAGTGTTCTTGGCCACAGAGGAATGGGTATGTGTGAGGAAGAGACATAGGGCTGGGGAAATCCTCATGGGGGAGACAAACGAGAACACGGAACACGGAAAATAAAATAATTTCAAATTGGACTGAGTATCCCTAAACAAACAAAAAATTAAAAAACGACAAGTGTTGCAAGCAAATTGGAGAGGCATGGGATGTACCAGGGTGGACTTCACATACTGAAACCAAGGTCGGAAGGCACTTTGGTCCTTGACTGAGTGAAAGCTGAGTTTCCGGTAGAAAACTCACGTTCAGGATCGGATTCTTAAGGAGTGGGAAAGTGGTTAGCGGCTGTAACTTGATATCCCAGGCATAATCTCAAGGACACTAGAGAGGCCTGCTCTTTGCCCCTGATTCAATCGGAAAGCAAAGCAGATGTTGTCTTAATAGTTTTCCAGTCCAATGGCCAAGAGAAAACAAAATATGTTATACATGTGGTTGTATTTAAAGGCAAGATTACAACACATGTCCAGCCAACGTTGGTTGTTACCAGAGCAAAGGGATTCCATCTGTAACCTCAGCTGAGTTAACCTAATTAACTGCAAATGAAGAGGCCTGTTTTCAAGTTCAGCCAAAACGGTCACAAGGACACAGTATTTACAATGGTTTTCCCTCTTTTCTCTTTGTAAGGCCCCCCCCAACCTGCCATTCTATTTTTGAATGCCAAAGTGCTGGTGACATGACATGAGGGTTTCTGTTTGCTGTTCTGGCTTGATCACCACACAGGCAAAAGTTCAGTGCCCTTAGGACATGAGATCTGTGAAAAAACAAATTGGTACAACTGCTTTTGATCACAGTTGATCTGTATCCAGTCCCCAAGATTTGGAGACTGCGCAATCCACCAATAGGTATCCCCCATTCATGCAATTACTGCTCCACGCCCTGCTTCCTCATACTTGCTGAGAGCCCAGCCTCCCACCTACCAGCCCGTGCCTCTGGGCTTCACTTAGAGGGCCCTGGATATGGGTGTTGGGCCCTCAAAAACAGTTCCTGAAATCTCAGGATTCACACTGGCCTCTTAAGTGCTGGCGATTCCGGGGGGAGTTAGTGGGAGGTGGAAAGGATGAAAGGCTGATTTTAGCTCTGCTTTTGGGGCCTCTTGAATCATCTTTGAAGGCTGGAGAGGCTGGGGGAGGATAATGGATGAAGCTCATTCCATTTAAAAGAGCTCACTCAGATATAGGGACAAAGCCAGATGATGACAGTACTGGGTTTAGAAACCTCAGGCAGATTGCACGCCCCCCACCCATCCCCTACAGGATTGATGTTCCAGGGTTGCTACATTTTAGACTCCAAGGCAGAAGGGTTAGGGTATGGGGCTTTGGCTCAGGCAGCCCTGGGTGTAAATTCCAGCTCTATCACCTACTTACTACATGTTGAAATGTGTCTCTGAGCTTCCGTTTCCTCATCTATGAAATGGACATGACACCACCGGCCTCTCAGAGTTGCTCTGAGGATGGGAGATGATGCATATGAAAATGTCAAGGTCAGTGCCTGGCTTGTCGTTTGCATCTGCATTCAGTCACCATAGCTTCTCCGTGCTGCTCTGCACCTTCCCAAGATCTGCCCTCTTCTCTCGCTTCTCTGGTTTTCTCTTGTGGCTACCCCCACTCTAAGCAATCTCTGTGATGTCATCCAACCCTGATCTTTCACATTCTTCCTTAGGTCATACGCTGTTCAGGGACCGCTATGGGTGATGGCCATCAATATAAGCTGCAGCCCCAGAAAGTGCTCCATCCCTGTGAACGGCGATTCCCAAGTGTGTTCTGTGTAATCATAACTAATGCCTGTGAGTATTTCTTGAGAGAATTAAAAAAACAAAATGGAATTCTGCAGTCATATCAATCTGGGAAACACTTAGAGATTCACAGTGCACATAAGCACTGAAGGAATCATGCAGCAGATAAATTCATTGAGCTTTGTTCACAGTAATTTTCCTACTTCATCTGACCTAGTGGCATCCAATTATCCCTGGTCTTTTCTCTAAGTGCTTTCCTTTTCATCCTCTCAGGTCATCCTCCCAATAAACCCCTCATCACAGTTGCAGAAATGGGGTTCAGAGAGGTTAAATGACTTGCCCATGATGGTCCAGCTGGGTAGCGCCAGAACCAGCTGCTTTCTCTCTGAGTCCAAGGCCCTTTCCTTCACATCTGGAAGAAACAGCTTAATATATCCCTTTCTGGCTGAACAACCACAGAATCTATAAATCACTGGATGGGCTCTTAGGATTACATTGCCCAACAATTTCATTTTCTTGGCAATGAGAAAACCAGAGAGGGGAAGTGATTTTTCCCAAGAATTAGGAGTGGCAGAGCCAGAATGGGCACCGAGCCTACTAACCTCCAAGCCTGGCTGCCTTTACCTAACACCTAGGGCTCACATGTCTGGCGGAAGCTCCACAGCCATCTTCTTTAATTCCATCTTCCCTCCCTCCAGAACTAGAGCAATGTGTCCAACAGACCTTTTTGAAATGTTGATGGAAATGTCCCATATCTGTGCTGTCCATTCTGCTAACCACGAACTCCATGTGGCTATTGATCACTTGAAATGGATCTAGTACAAATGAGGAACTGAATTTTTAATGTTATTTAATTTTAATTAACTTACATTTAAATAGTCACACGTGGCTAGTGGGTACCATATTGGATAGGGCAACTCTAGAGACCGGAAATCATAGTGAGTCTATAGACCTAATCCATGCAATTATCATATGAGTAGAAGATCCTTGTGATAAAAATCGAGTCTAAACTACCTGGCCCTTGTTAGGGGCAACATTTAGTTTCATTTAATGGCAGGGCACAACCTGGGACAACTTTGCTCAAACCTATTCCTCCCTTCCCTGGCAACATCCTACCCATCCTTCTAATCTAGGTTCAAAAGCATCCTCCTTCAGGAAGCGTCTGATGATTTATTTTTCTATCATCAAGCAGAGTGAAGGGGTTCTTCTATGGAACACCCACATTTCCTATACTTGTCCCCAGATGGATGAGAAAGAGAATTCTTGTATGGCTGAAAGCCCTTTGGTGAGCAAGTAGATGAGAGGAGAGAGTTGCCTGTGGGGAGAGTGTGGCAGGGGTGCTTGGGGAGTGGTGTGAGAGAGATAAGGAAGACTTAATTAAAGGAGATGAGTGATGGGCTTCCCTGGTGGCGCAGTGGTTAAGAATCCGCCTGCCAATGCGGGGGACACGGGTTCGAGCCCTGGTCTGGGAAGATCCCACATCCCACGGGGCAACTAAGCCCATGCATCACAACTACTGAGCCTGTGCTCTAGAATCTGCAAGCCACAACTACTGAGCCTGCACACCACAGCTACTGAAGCCCGCGCACCTAGAGCCCATGCTCTGTAGCAAGAGAAGCCACTGTGATGAGAAGCCCATGCACCACAACAAAGAGTAGCTCCCACTCGCCACAAGTAGAGAAAGCCCGCACGCAGCAACGAAGACCCAATGCAGCCAAAAATAAATAAATTTTTTAAAAAAGGAGATAAGTGATATGTGACTTAACCTTTTCCTCTATCTCCCCTATAAAATCTTTAGTAAAAGTAGACGTTTCAAACTATAGTGACACATGAATAAATCTCACATACAATGTTGAGAGGAAAAAGCAAATCTCATGCTTCACAATAAAAACACTCAACAAACTAGAAATTGAAGGGAACTTCCTTAGCCAGATAAAGGGCATCTGTGGAAAAACTCAGAGCTAGCATCATACTTAATGGTGAAAGGCTGAATCCTTCCCCCTAAGATCAAGAACAAGACAAGGATTCTTGCTCTTGCTACTTCTGTTCAACATTGTACTGGAAATTCTAGCCAGGATGATTATTCAGGGGGAAAAAAAAAAGGGCTTCCCTGGTGGCACAGTGGTTTAGAGTCCGCCTGCCGATGCAGGGGACATGGGTTCGTGCCCCGGTCTGGAAGGATCCCACATGCCGTGGAGCAGCTGTGCCCGTGAGCCATGGCCGCTGGGCCTGCGCGTCCGGAGCCTGTGCTCCGCAGCGGGAGAGGCCACAACAGTGAGAGGCCCACGTACCGCCAAAAAAAAAAAAAAAAAAAAAAAGGCATACAGATTGGAAAGGGAGAAGTAAAACTATCTTTATTTGCAGATGACATAATCTTGTGCATAGAAGATCCTAAGGAATCCATCCAAAAAAAACTATTAAAATTACTAAATGATTTCAGCAGGGTTGCAGGATAAAAGATCAATATACTAAAAGTAGTTATATTTCTTCTATATATTGACAATGAGAAAATTGAGAATGAAATTAAGAAAATAGTTTTATTTACAATAGCATAAAAAAGCATAAATACTTAGGAATAAATTTAACCAAAGAAGCATAAGACTTTTGAACTGAAAAACTACAAAATACTGTTGAAAGAAATTAAAGACCTAAATAAATGGAAAGACATCCCATGTTCTAGATTGCAAGATTTAATACTGTCAAGATGGCAATACTCCTCAAATTGACCTATAGATTCAATGCAATCCCTATCAACATACCAGCTAACTTCCTTGCAGAAACTGACAAGCTGATCCTTAAATGCATATGGGAATTCAAGGGACCGAGAATGGTAAAAACAATCTCAAAAAAAAGAACAAAGGTGGAAGACTCACACTTTCTGATTTAAAAACTTATTACAAAGCTACAGAAATAAAGACAGTGTAGAACTGATATAAGAATAGACATAGAGACCAACAGAATAGAATTTTGAGTCCAGAAATAAACCCTCACGTTCGTAGTCAATTGATTTTTTACAAGGGAGCCAAGACAATTAAAATGGTGGTGAGACAGCTGGATAGTCACA
Organism: Leucopleurus acutus; assembly: GCF_964270905.1. Lineage (NCBI taxonomy): Eukaryota > Metazoa > Chordata > Mammalia > Artiodactyla > Delphinidae > Leucopleurus > Leucopleurus acutus. The sequence continues at coordinate 27,170,096 of NC_139158.1, forward strand.
TGCAATAGAATGAAGTTGGACCCTTAACTCACATCATAAACAAGGACTAATTCAAAATGGATCAAAGACCTAAATATAAGAGCTAAAACTACAAAACTCTTAGAGAAAACATAGGGCAAATCTTCATGACCTTGGAGTAGGCAATGGATTCTCAGATATAACAACCAAAGCATGTGCAACCAAAGAAAAAGTTGATAAATTGGACTTCGTCAAAATGAAAAATTTTCTGTTTCAAAGACAACAACAAGAAAGTGCAGACAAGCCACAGAATGGGAGAAAATTTTTGCAACTCATATATCTAATAAGGGACCTTGTATCTAGAGTATATAAAGAAGTATTACAACCTAATAATTAAAAGATAGCCCAATTACAAAATGAGCAAAAGATCTGAATAGACATTTCTCCAAAGAAGGTCAACAAATGGCCAATAAACACATGAGAAGATGCACAACATCATTAGCTACCAGGGAAATGCAAATCAAAAGTACAATGAGATACCACTTCACACCCACTAGGATGACTATAATAAAAAAAGGCAGACAAAAACCAGTTTTGGTGAGGACATAGAGAAATTGGAACCCTCATACATTGCTGGTGGGAATGCAAGGTGGTTCAGCCACTTTCTGAAAAGTCTGGCAGTTTCTCCAAAAGTTAGTCATAGAGTTACCACATGACTCAGCAATTCCACTCCTAGATATACAGAAGAGAAATGAAAACATGTCCACACAAAAATTTATACATGAATGTTCACAGCAACATTATTCATAATAGTCACCCAAATGGTGGAAACCACCCAAATGTCCATCCTCTGATAGATGAATAAATAAAATATAGTATATCCATATAATGGAATATTTGTCAACAATGAAGCGCTGATGCACGCTACAATGTGGATGAACTTTGACATCATTAGGCTAAGGGAAAGAAGTCAGGCACAAAAGGCCAGGGATTCCATTTACGGAATTCCATATGTGGAATGTCCAGAAAGGGCAAATCTATAGAGACAGAAAGGAGCTTAGTGGTTGCCAAGGTCTGAGGGGGGCGGGGAAGGGGCGTAATGGTTAAGGGGGTGGCAGTGTTTTGTTGTGAGGTAATGAAAATGTTCTAAAATTGACTGTGGTGATGGACACACAGCTTGTGAATATACTAAACATTTGTACACAGATACATTGAATGGTACATCATAAATGAGTGAGTTGTATGGCATCGATAAAGCTGTTTACAAAAAGCAAGTTGCAGATGGATACATATAACATGGTATCATTTATTTCTAAAAATAGAAACATGCTAACAACACTCTTTTTTAGGAACAACAACACTCTTTTTTAGGAACAAGTACAAATGTGGTGAAAACATAAAGATATGCATGTGGATGAGAAACACACAAATTCAGGATGGTAGTTACAAGCCAGGGAGGGGATGGTTAGTGGATGAGGGAGAATGCAGGGTGCTTCTACTATATTTGTAACATTGATTTCTTAAGCTTGGCGATTGGGTGTTCCTGATGTTATTTCATATACATTTTTTGTTTACTTAAATGCTTTGTAAACACTTTTCATAGACATTCGCTAACATTTTGGAAGTTGGCCATGTGTGTCTGATGCAGGTAGGTGGGAGGCTGGCCTCAGGAGCCCCGGACTGGGTGAGTACAGGGCCAGACCGAAGAGAGCTGGGCCTCTGTGGGTTCCCCACACCCAGGAGACGTATTTTGAATGGAATCAAACAGGGTACCACCTCTGGAGCATCCTGGCTGGCATTTCTGCGGCAAAGAACTGGAGCTTTGTGGCCAGTCAGCCCCTGGCTTGAATGTCCACTCTGCCGTCATTAGGGTCCTGACCTTGTGCAAATTACTTGACCTCTCTGAGCTTTACTTCCCCATCTGCCAAATGGGAAAAATATCACCTACTCCTCAAAACTGGTGCAGATTGAACACATAAGCCCGCACAAGGTGCCCAGATGCCCCGCCTGCGCTGGATGAGGCTCTTGTCTGGACCCCACTCCCCTCCCGTCTGTTCCATCCTTCACTTCTCTTCAGGGTGTGTGATCGGTCATCGGTCAAAACTCGCTGAGTGGAATTAACTTTGAGAGCCAGGCTTCCTTTCTCTCTTCCTCACTACTTTGAAAAGGCCTGTGAAGAGAGCTCCCCTCACTGCTCTTAAAAATGAAGAAATGTATAAATAAGCTGGCTGTGTCATTCTCCATGGGTCATTTTTGTATTCCCAGCTGTTGTTCATCAATTCCCAGAGGCTCGCAGGGCAGGGCCAGCCCCGTGCGGCCAAGGGAAAGGATGATGGTGTGTGTGTGTGTGTGTGTGTGTGTGTGTGTGTGTGTGTATCTGTCTGGAACCTTCCCCCATACAGCCAGGTGGGCTCTTGGAGGCTAGAAGTTTGGATGCCTTGGTCCAGGCCCTTGGCAGGTAAAATCCAAGTGCATCTCAGCCCTCCCTGCCAGGGCAGCCCAGAACCTGCGGGGAGAGCCAGGCCTCAGAAAGGGGGCCTGAGGGGCTTCCCTGGTGGCGCAGTGGTTGAGAGCCCGCCTGCAGATGCAGGGGACACGGGTTCGTGCCCTGGTCCGGGAAGATCCCACATGCCGTGGAGCGGCTGGGCCTGTGAGCCATGGCCGCTGAGCCTGTGTGTCCGGAGCCTGTGCTCCACAACGGGAGAGGCCACAGCAGTGAGAGGCCCGCGTACCGCAAAAAAAAAAAAAAAAAAGGGGGGCCTGAGGCCAGGCGGGCAGAAGGGATCTGGGCCTGTGCTGGGAGCTGACCAGGTTGGCTGGTTGTGCTGGAGCAACCGTAGGAGCTGCTGGGGAATTGGTCCCATGGAGGTAATTCCAGCCACTGAACAGAACCTGGGAAGTGCATTCTCAGAGCTCTGGGCTCAAAGCTTTTGCCTCCAAGTGTCTGTTCCAGTGCAGAGACCTGGCAGGGGGCCATTCCTTTGATTGTTCTGAGACTTGGCTGGTTGGTTTTGGGAGGGCTGTGGTCTCTGTGCTTGGGTTGGGCCTCAGGGCTACCCAAGGTCTGTGGCTGATAGGAAAGGGGAGCAGGGTGGCAGGGCCCCATGGGACCCAGTGGGTGGTGCACTGCCCAGTGTGGCCCCCAACGGCGCCCACGCATGTCAGAGCACAGGCCCTGTTTGCTCCACTTCCGGCTGAGCTGCAATTATCCCACTGTGACTCCCTGGGGTCACAACTTAGCCTGGAAAATGCTGCATCGCTGTAGCTCTCCCATGGCCCTTTGGGACCACATCTGTCCAGTGACTGACCCTTATTAACTGTGGTCTTCCTGGCCAACAGCGGGCCAGGATGGAATGGGATGGATGGTTTTAGGAACCAAGGAAAAAGTGATGGTTCATTCTCCCCACTCCCAGTCATTGCTCTGGGATCCAGCTGGGCCATTCTCCCCCCAGATGAGGGCCTTCCAGAAGTCAGGGTCCAGGGCTGCCACCAAGCCCTTTTCTTCTCCGAGGGGCTCCTGGGAGTTGCAGCTTACGACCCACAGCCACCGGCCCTCCTCCTGTCCCTCCACTCTGCTGCCAAAGCCATCCATCTATTGATACAACTCAAATGGGGCTGTGTCACAGGCCTGCCTTCAAAACGCTGCTTTGCTCCCTCTGGGGACTGGAGGCCCCCAGCTGTGTTTCTGCTTGGTTGGCATTGAGTTGTTTAAAAATTAAGCTTTGCACGAAAAGCTGGCTTTTCCAGCTTTTTTTTTTGAGACACCGAGTCCTATTCCTGAATAACCACAGTTGGCTGGACTGAGCACGATGCCTCTCTAGGCAGGTGTTCCTTGGGGAACAGTCTCCACCACTCCCTATTGTCTTACAGCCAGTATCCTTCCTCATTACATGACCTGCCTGGTACCTGCATGCTCTTGAGTTTCCTCCTCTAGTCTCCAGGCAAAGGCTTGGAGGGGCACTAGATGACATGATCTCTGTCTGCTTTCCTGCTCAGCCCTCCATTTCCTCCCTCCCCTCAGCCCTACCCCCCAGCATAGTGGCCACACCAATCTCTCTGCACACCAAACCAGCCAGGTACCTACACAGCTCTACATTCCACGCAGTTTCCACTATCTCTATTCCTATATATCTTCATTTAGCAGATATATATTGAGCATCTATTATGTATGGTGGATCCGAGCCAGGCACTGGGGATAGAAAGATAATAAGGCCCAGTGTATTAGTCTGGCTTCTCCACTACAAATTGGCAGTGGAGAGAACTAATAGGATAGATAGATAGATAGATACTTATTATAAGGAACTGGCTCATGCAATTATGGAGGCTGAGAAGTCCAAGATCGGCAGTCAGCAAGCTGGAGACACAGGAGAGCCAATGGCATAAGTTCAAGTCCAAGTTCAAAGGCAGAAGACCAACGTCCCAGCTCAGGCAGAGCGAAAGAATTCTTTCTTACTAAACCCTTTTCTATTCAGGTCTTCACTGGATTGGATGAGTCGTCGTCCTCCCTGCCACACACACACACTCTGAGGAGGGCAATCTGCTTTATTCAGTCTCCTGATTCTAATGTTAATCTCATCCAGAAACATGGGCACAGACACACCCAGGATGGTGTTTGACTGAATGACTGGGCACCCCATGGCCCAGTCAAGTTGACACATAAAATTAGCCATCACATCCAACCCCTGCTCTCCTGGAGCCTACAACTCAGCAGGGTATTCAGAGAGGCTGGAAAAGAATTCCAAAATAAGCAATAAGTGCAGGAGGAATTCTCACTTTTATTTCAAGCCTCCGCTCGAATAGTACCTCCTCCAAATCTTTTCTGATCTCCCCGTATAATCAGTGACTCTCTCTTAGATGCTCCTAGACACATATCTCTCAGGAGAGATGATTGTCTCTCTCTCTCTTTTTACAATACATAAAATGTTCTAAGTCTACAAAAAGGTACAGAGATAATATAACAAAGTCCCATGGACTGACCAGCCATCCTTAAAAGACAAAGCATTGCAGATACAGCACTGCCTAGAGTGGCCAAGTTGTCCCCATCTGCCCAGATTTTTCTGGTTTTAGCACTGAAAGTTCTGCATCCTGGGACCCCTCAGTCCTGGGCAAACCAGGATGGGTCACCCTAGAGTAGCCCTCCTCTACCCTCACCTCCGTGTATACCCTTTCCTTGAAATCATAACCCCCCAAGCTTCCCATCAGAGGAAACCATTGATTTATTAAAATTGAGGGTTATTCCACTTTGTTATAAAAGAAGAAACTAACACACCATTGTAAAGCAATTATACTCCAATAAAGATGTTAAAAAAAAATTGAGGGTTACCATTTGTGTGTCTTTCTTTATACTTTAATCAATCCCTAAATGATATTGGAGTGCTGTTTTGCACACACGCGCGCGCACACACACACACACACACACACACCAGACTGAGTCCAGAAAATTGGATGGCCCTTTCCTGATGGGTGGTGGCGTTATGAGTATGGGAAGCAGTGGGTGAAACTTCCTGCAACTTTGAAGGCAAAAACTAGAAGAGCAATAAACTGCACGGCACAGAAAGCAGAAAGGGGAGAGGGAAGGTGGGGAGGGATGATGTGGGAGAGAGGGGACGAGAGCAGAAGTCGGAGGAGGGAGACAGGCTGTCAGAAAAGGATCAGAGAGTGAGGACCCAGGTGGAGAGGGTCTTCAAGAAAAGAGAAATGTGCAAGGGCTGTCTGGAGCAGTGGCTGCCAGCCTCCTCTTTGGATGCTCCTGTGACATCCTCAGGAAAACCTACAGCCCTTACCAACGTGTAGGGGTAAACAGGTGCTTTCAGGGAGCCCTGGGAAGAGGTACCAGAGCACCACTGCTGATGGGAGGATGAGGCTGCACATGGGGCAGCTGACAGACTCCTAGTGCTTCCCACGGTTTCCAGCTGCTTGTGCCTGTGCCCCACTCAGCTCCGTGAGGGATCCTGACGCATGGTAAGTGTTTGATAGTATTTGTGGAAGGAGGAAGGGAGGGAGGGAAGGGGGGGAGGGAAAGAAGAGAAAGAAAGAAGGAGAAAGAAGGAAGGAAGGAAGGAAGGAAGGAAGGAAGGAAGGAAGAAAGAAAGAAAGAAAGAAAGAAAGAAAGAAAGAAAGAAAGAAAGAAAGAAAGAAAGAAAGAAAGAAAGAAAGAAAGAAAGAGAAAGAAAGAAAGAAAAAGAGAGAGCGAGGGAGGGAGGGAGGGAGGCAGGGAGGAAGGAAGATGGGAAGGGTCCAGCAGTGGTCTTTCCAGCCAGGCCATAAGAGCACGATCTGCAGAACAGGGAGGGAGGTCGCGTGCCATGGCACTGCTGTGGCCCTTGGAGCTGGGAGACACTCAGGGACTGTTCGTTCTCTGATTTCTAAGCCCGGCATGGAGGCAGGGAAGAGCTGGGGTGGGGGTGGAGGGTGGAGAGAGACAAAGGCACAGAGCAGAGCGAAGTGGAAAGGGGTGGAGGCGGGCTGCTTAGCAACCGCAGAAGATTTAGGGAAGTGGCAGGACCATTTCTCCCTGTCCTCTAAGGCAGGATTTTTTTTTAAAGAACTGCTCGCACGCCCACACTGGCTGGTCTGTTGTGGCTGCTCTGAATTGGGCTTCTCTGGAAGTCAGGGCCATCGGAGGAAGGCTGGCAGCCACGTGTGCGGTGGGAAGAGCCACAGGAACTAGGGGAACATTCTCCAGCCCCTCAAGGGAAGGGAAGGAAGGCTCGCAGGAAGATGTGGGGACACAGCCTCACTCTCCTCGCAGCTTTTGTCCGGCTCCTCCAGCTGCCCCTCCTCCTAGGCTGCCAACATCAGGACACGAAGGTGTCTGGGGACCTTTCTTTCCGTTTTCTTTTCCCCAGGACCCTGTGAGCAGCCCAGACCCTGCTCCTTCCTCCCCACTGAGAATTCTCTGTTGCTTTTCTTTCTTAATTTGATTTTCTCTGGCTCAGAATTGAGATCAAAAGAAGAAATTCTTTCCAGCCTTTTAGGAATAATTCCCAGACTCTCCCACTGGAAATGCATACATAATAACCATAATTATTTTAAAAAAATTGTTCGTACTCTCGTATTCATTTATTTTCCATCTCTGCTGCAGGCTTAGGGAGGAGGGGGGAGAGGGGAAGTTTCGAGAGTGCCTTTGGGGTTACAGATCAACCACTATCAAACAGTGGGCAAGCTGTGAGGCATGGCCCACTCCCTGGCAGTGAGAATTTTCGATGTGCCAGCACTTCAAATCGTTAAACACCATGAAATCACCTGGTGGGAAGTTATTCCCTTTCTAATTTGTTTCAATTGTCTTAATTTCATCAAGTCTGGAGCTGGTGCTGGGTGGGTCCTTAACGCCTCCCTGACACTGGCTAACCTTCCTTTTAACAGCAGACCTCAAGCTTGGAGCACAGGAGAGCAACTGGCTGCAATTTAATAACAGTGTTGCTTTGCATTGTGTTTATTTTGGGGCACCGTCAAGGATCATTTGCATTATGGCTGGTTCCTTTTTAGAGAAAAGACAGATAAGTAGTAAATCACAATGGAGGTGGAACAAGGATTAACGATGGAGGCTTTTGGAAAGGCCCCCAGTTTGTCAGCCTCCCATCCAGGGTGCTGGCTTTGCACCTGGCAGGCTGCAGGTCAGGCTCCGGGAAGGATCCTGTTTGAGTTCAGCTGGTCCAGTTGGTCAGCAGCTGGCACTGAGGGAGTCTCGGATGAGAGCTTTTAATTTTGGTTGGTGCCACTTCGCCTGGCTTTGCAGCCCAGCTATAGTCCGTTCTGTTCCCTGGGATTACAGAAGTCCACACATCAATGCCCACTTTGGGATATCAGGCTGTAAAGTGTGGGCGGTTGCCAGACACCAGACCCCAGATTCCCCTCTGGACACCTCTGCTCTCTCCTCTCGGACCTGGGGTTTGAGTGGAGCAGACCCACTCCTGACTCTGGGGCTGGCACGCCATCCGGACCTGTCTCTCTCTGGGCAACTCATTCCTCTGACCACAGTGATGGATGGGTTCAGGGATGGGCAGTGAGATGCATGGAGATTTTTGCTGGGAATGCTGGGGCTGGTTCTTTCCTGCTGGCCTTGATCCTAAGAAGATGAGCCAGGAGCTCCTACAGCCATTTCTGCCACAACGAGGAGGGAGCCAGCAGGGAGGGAAGAGAGCTGAGAAACTGGGAGAGAGAGAAAATTGCTCTTGATGGTTCTGCTTCCATCCCTGGATCCAGCTGTGCCTGAAGTTAGCCTCTACCCTTGGCAGCCTTCAGAGCTCCCTTCTGAGCCAACACATTTCCCTTTCATGTAATCCAGTTAGGATCGGCGTTTCGGTCACTTGCAACCACAAGAGTCTTAACTGATGAAATGGCTCGTGCAAATCCTTGGCCACTGAAAGAAAAAGAGCTCAAAGGGCATGTTCAGTAGATGTGGGTGAGTGGCACTGTCACTATACACAAACACCGGCACAGGAAAAGCCGTCACTGTCCTAGGAAGCTACACATTTCAGATCATTGTGTAGATGATGCGGGTTGAGTACATTGCATGCAATGGCTTATTTAATCCTTGTAACAGTCGTAGCGTGTATGAATACTTTTGTCACCATTTTATAGATGAGAAGATTGGGGCTCAGGGAACCTCCTTGCACTTTAGTGGCAGATCAAGGCTTGTTCCTCAAATTGGGAGATTGGGACTGACACATACACACTACTATGTATAAAATAGATAACTAATAAGAACCTACTGTATAGCACAGGGAACTCTATTCAATACTCTGTAGTGACCTATATGGGAATAGAATCTTAAAAAGAGTGGATATATGTACATGCATAACAGACTCACTTTGCTGTACAGCAGAAACACAACATTGTAAATCAACTACACTGAAAAAAAAAAAACAAAAAAACTCTGTAGTCCCAGCCACCCCTCCACAGTAAACAGTAGTTTGCTCACTGGACTGTACAAAACTCTGAGACTCTGTGATTGGCAGGGAACCAAGGGGGTGGTGCTGTCAGGCAGCACGTGATGATGCTCATGTCACAGGTGATGTGAACGCTCCCCCTCCTGTGGTACCCGGCCAACATGGCTGTAGTGGGAGGGCTGGGGCTGCAGAAAGGGAATCAAACTCTTTTTATCCCTGGCCACTGACGGACAGGCAGAAAAGGCCCTGGGTTTAGATCAGAACACATTTGTACTCATTAGCTGGGTGACTTTGGACACTTAATCTTTCCAAGCCCCACTGGTTTTCTCATCTGGAAAATGGAGACCTCCAGCCCCCAGCCTCGCTCATCCCAGCCAGCTACTGGAGCATCAAATGAGGGCAAAGATGTGAAAGATTATTTGCAAAGTAAAAAGTGGGGCTGCAGGAAGAAAGGAATAACTTGATTTCCCAGAGGTGGATGGGCAAGTGTGGACAAAGGTAAACCAACCACCTACATCTCCTCCTCCCCATACAGGGCCTGAGGGAGGCCAGCCTTGCGGTGACCTGAAAGGAACCTTTCTGTCCCCAAGGCAGGGAGAGATAAGAACTGTGAAGCAAGAGAAGCAAGCGCTGCTCCCTGCGCTTGGGGGTTTATTTTTACCCTGTTATCTCCGTCCTGAAATGTCAAGCATGGAGCCACCTCACCCCCCAGCCATGAAACGAGGCAACACAGCCTGGAAACAGGCCCGTCTCCCCCTCTGTTCCTCTGCCTCTCCAAGAGAGGCACAGTGCTATGGTGACGGGAGGCATGGAAACCCTGAAATAGAGAAGTGGGAGGAGAGACCTTTTATTTGGGTTCTGGAACAGGCTCACTTCCTCCTAGAGGCCCGGGGTGCAGAGGAGGCCCTTGGCACTGTCAGGTACCTATTCTAAGATTTCCATCATATGGGCTCTTTACATTGCGAGATGCAGAAATCCTTATTTAAATTGGGTTATGTAATAAAGAACATTTAATTGGCTGAGGCCGCTAAAAAGCCCAGCAATAGGTCAGGCTTCAGGCGAGGCTTGATCCAGGGGCTTGATGCCATCACAAGGACTCATTTCTCTCCTCTTGGCTCTGCCTTTTGTGGTGTTGGCTTCATGCTAAGGCAGCATGTTGTGTTCCCCCACAATCTCTAGCAGTTCCAGAATCTTCCTCCATGGTCGCAAATGGTTGCAGTGGTCCTAGACCTCACATCCATAGACTGGTGCTCCCAAGGAAGAGAGAGGAAAGTTCTTTTTGCTAGAAGGTCCCAAGGAATGTCTTCTTGTGTTTTGTTGGCTCTGACTGGGTTCTGTGCTCATCCCTGAGCCAATCACTTGGATGTAGGGGCAGGATGTGAAGAATGCACTGATTAGACTGAGACTAGATTGCCAAGAACAGGGAAGCAATGATTTCCCAAAGGAGATTTCAGGCACTGCCCCTGAAAGGTGATGGAATGGAATGCTGAACAACAAGCAGGAGAACATTTTGTGGCTTATTTACTTTGTACTTTCATCCTCTCCTACCCAGGAAAGCCTCCAAGATTAGGGGTGACTCTTCTTATCCAGAAACAGGCCAACATTAATTTCTTCTCTTTCCATCTACAGGTTTACATGGGGTTCTGAGTTCTAAGACTTCCAGGTCTGTCACTTTCAAAATTTCACCGAGGCAACAGAATCTCCCCCAGGCTGATAGGTAGGTGCAGGCTGAAATGCCATCAGTTTATGTGCCAAATGCTTCCTTTAAATTCAAAATAAAATTCACACTCTAAACCCCAGCTTACCCATCACTCACCTCCCTGAAACACGTTTAGCCACATAAACTACTTATTATTCCTTAAACAAACCAATCACCCTTGTGCCACAGAGCTCTCCTATTTGTTCTTTCTCTCCATCTAGAATGCTCTTCCCTTAAATCTTGTCACAGTTGGCTCCATCTCATCATTCAGGTTCTGCTCAAATGTCACGATTCCTGAGAGGTCTTCTCTGCTCAGCCTAGCCTGTAAAACCATCTGAAATTCTCCTGTTCCTTGATGGTTTGAGTGGCTCTCTCCCTTCAGTAGACTGTAAGCTCCACAAAGCCAGGGCTATGCTGGTCCTACTGATTTGTGTACCTTTCTGGTTCTGTGCAGACACATTGTAGGCACTTGATAAATATTTTGGGATCAATGAATGAAAAATCTTTTCTGAATGGCCTTGGAAACTCTTACAGGGTAGGGCAAGTTCTTATATTTTTTCCTTGGCTTTAACTTGGTGCTTACAAAAACAATGGGCATAAAAGAGATGATACACAATACAATTTTTCAAATAAAGATTTGAAAGGATTTGCTGAAAGGATTTTCTCAAAGTTGCACCCAAATTAGTCCAGAAAGATACCTGGGAGCACTGACTGCTTCTTTGAGGAGGAATTCCCTTTCCAAAGCAGTGCATGTGAACATTTGAAGGCATGAAAGTACAAAGGGGGAAATGGGGCCATCTTCCAATTCAGATCTCTGAGTATGGTGGCATTACTACCATGCACAAGTAAAAGCATGAAAACAACATGTGGGGACTTCCCTGGTGGAGCAGTGGTAAAGAATCCACCTGCCAATGCAGGGGCATGGGTTCGAGCCCTGGTCCGGGAAGATCCCACATGCCACAGAGCAACTAAGCCCGTGCGCCACAACTACTGAGCCTGCTATCTAGAGCTCGCGCGCCACAACTACTGAAGCCCACATGCTCTAGGGCCTGCGTGCTGCAACCACTGAAGCCTGCGCGCCTAGAGCCTGTGCTCCACAACAAGAGAAGCCACCACAATGAGAAGCCCACGCACTGCAAAGAAGAGTAGCCCCCCCTCAATGCAACTAGAGAAAGCCCGCGCAGAGCAACGAAGACCCAATGAAGCCAAAAATAAATGAAATTAAAACAAAACCGAACCACATGTGATGATGATACTCTTTATTCCTTGACCCAATGAGACAGAGTAAGATGAATGTCCCATAAGAAAAAGAAGATTTCATCCTGTCCATTGCAGACCCATAAATCAATGTCAAAACCTCAGCAAGCTGATGACTCAGAAGGAACCCCCATGCTCTCCCTGGACGCAAACTCTCCCCAAGGAGGCCTGTAACAGTCCTCAGGACAGCCAGGTGACAGTGTGGATGGCCCAGTGCAGGTAATGGAAACTCGAAAACACACCTCCTACACATAGACATCATTGTCTCATTACTTGGTAGACAACACACCATCTGGGGCAACACAAGGATTCTTAGTCATCGCTAATTCTCTGCTCACCCAACCAGGTCGATCCCTCTCTTAGGCTCTGAACTTTGCTCACAGCACCCTGAACTTTGCTCTATAGAACTGGCCAACATTTGTAATAATAATAAATAATAAATCTATATTTAGGTGATTATTTGATTAGTATCCATCTTCCCCACTGGACTCCAAACTTCTTGAGTGCAGGGATAGATCTCTTTAGCTCATTACTATACCTAGGCATTCTACCTGTTCTTAACATGTAGCCCGTGTATTTTCCCTATGTGCTTTCTGAATGGAAGAATGGATAAATGAATGGAGCTCAGGGCCTGCTGGGAAGACACCTCACAGCCAGCCTGACTTAGCTGGAAGAGAGTACAGAGGCTGAAGTTTTTTCAATGTCAATCAGACCTCGTCATCACATGATTACCTTGTCTTCTTCATCAAGGCATCTCCCATGCCTAGAAGAGCACCTGACACAGAGTAGTGGATCAACACATATTGGGAGAATTAATACATGAATGGACACTTCCCCAAGAAGCTTGGTTACCTTCTTAAGATAAAGTCCTGGAAAGGGAGAATGGGGGAAGCTACAATATGCAACTACCCTGAATTAGACCCCAAAGCACCATTTAGGTCATTCCCTTCAGACTCAGTGGGTCTGGTTCTAGGAGTCACTAAACCAGCAGGTCAGCATGGGGACAGATGGACTGTAAACCAAACTAGTTTTCTTGAGACAATGCTCCCTTGGACTGTGGGCACCACGTCCTGGGGTTACGTACTTACGTACTTAAAGCTTAAGTGAGTTATGGCTTCTGATTCTCATCACACACACTGAAAAACAAAAACAAAAACAAAAACAAAACAAAGCCAGGAATGGTACTGTACCTTAGGAGACAGCCTGCCCCAGTCTCTGCTACCAGGCCGGGAGGGTACGGAAAGGGATCTTTCTTCTCCATTGCCACATCTTCCTTGCTGAGGGATCTGAGTCCAAATGGGTCTCTTTGTGTCTGAAGTTTAAGCAACCAGGGGTGCAGATATTTGGTTGGTGTCCCTCCTTTGAGGGTGAGAGAGGTCCAAGATCTGCTCTTCGATCACCAATCCAAAATCAAACATCAAAAACCTCCCCCAAACCATTATGAAAAACCACCACAAAACCAAATTTCTAAACATGCCTGGGTCTCCAGCCCACCCCAGCCCAGCAAACAAAAGTGGCTCACCTCTGAACTACAGAATCCCTTCCAGAACCACAAGGAAAGGGAAAGGGATTTACGGTTTGTCTCAGAGTTGTAGGCTCTGGCTTGCCCCCAGGATGAGTTCATTATTTATTCTTAGAGACGGGACTCGAATTAAACAAACAGTGCCTATAAATAGAGCAGGATACACTCAGCTCGGTGTCACTGGAAGGTCCTTTTCACAGGGACAGATGCACTAAATGGATGTTCTCAGGTTACCCTGCTGGTACTACGTGGGGAAGGGTTGCCCTCTTTGTAAGCGTGGTTTAGGAGGGGAAAAAAAAGCAGGTGAGTCAGACATTGGGATTCGGCCCATTTCTGTCTTCATCTCTTTTTCTAAACGCTCATTCACATAATAACCGAGAGGGAGCCACAGAGGAAGGATGTCGCTCTATAAACACCCTGGCCGGGCACTTTGGCAGGTCCCCTCTGGGAATGGATCCTGGTTCAAGCTGTATTTGACAGAGCGTTCTGCTCTTTTAGATTAGATTGCAAACTCCCTAAGGGAAGCGACCGAATGCTCAGATTTCTTCTTGGTTTTCCCCATTCTGCCAAGTACAGGGATGACTAGGGTTTCAGACCTTGAGCCATGAATTAAAGGACCCTTTTTAAGCATGGCCAGCTTTACGGTGCGGAGTATGCGTTCCAGGACTGGTGAGGCTTTGCTCTGAATTGCATTGAGCTGTATGCTTGAAAGGTAATCACCTCTCCATGGTAGACCAGTGGGGGTGGAAACATCTAGAATAACTGTGAATAAGCATCAAGCAATGTCAAATCACTAGAGTAACAACAAGAGCAACCATGGATTCTGCATTTGGCAAGGTCATTTGAGACACTATTCTAATCATTTTGTAGGGGCTTCCCTGGTGGCGCAGTGGTTAAGAATCCGCCTGCCAGTGCAGGGGATACGGGTTCGAGACCTGGTCTGGGAAGATCCCACATGCCTCAGAACAACTAAGTCCGTGCGCCACAACTATTGAGCCTATGCTCTAGAGCCTGCGAGCCACAACTACTGAGCCCGCGCTCCTAGAGCCCGTGCTGTGCAACAAGAGAAGCCACCGCAATGAGAAGCCCGTGCACCGCAACGAGGAGTAGTCCCCGCTCGCCGCAACTAGAGAAAGCCCGCGCGCAGCAACGGAGACCCAACAAAACCAAAAATGAAAAACAAAAAACAATAACAAGCGCTTTGTAAAAGCTCATGTAAGCTTTCCAAAAACCCTACGAGGTAGGGACCATTATTATCTCTATTCTACAGATGAAGAAACGGAGGCACTAAGAGATTATGGCCCCTGCTCCAGGTCACACAGCTGGTAAACTGGGATTGGAAATCAGGCAGTTTAGCTCCAGAGCCTGGTCTCCTGTGGTAGAAATTGAGTACTTGGAGTAAAATCTGTTGGTTATACCGCCTGGTGCTGGACTAAGCCCATAACTCCCCATCAACATGGGACCCAGGACAGGCCAATGACAATGAATCTCAGGACATCTGCTGGGAATGCTAGGATGAAGAGGTGCTGAATTTGCCTCTGGAGAGGAGGGCAGCCTCTGGCAGTCCCATGGTCATCCCGGTGCACTGGGGGAGCCTGGATGAGAATGAAAACAGCACTGAGCAATAGCAGAAATGAAGAACAGAGCCTGCAGACATCATTTGAACCCTGAATCCAGCTGGACCTGATGCCGGAACCTACTCCTCAACTTTGCACTTTCATGAGCCAATATTTTCCCTTTGCCGGGTAGGCCTGTCAGAGTTGATTTTCTATCACTTGTTGTTGAAAGATCCCTCACTGAGAGATGCTGGCCCGTAAGAAAACATCATTTGGGTAAACTGACCACCCAGTCGCATCCAGAAGTAAGAGCTAATCCTGCACTCCCTTTTCTCACCCTGTTGGTCTCTTCCAGAAACACATACCATCCTGCGATCATGCACGTGCTCAACGGCTCCATTCTCCGTTTACTGAAATCCCGAATACTGCTTCCCTGCTGAGGCTTCCTCTGTCCCATCTCTCAGAATTACCTACGGCCTCACTTGGTTGTCATGCTATGGAGCTTATTCTGCCTTGCAATACAGTTAGCTATTTACAGGTCATTCGTTAACATTTATTGAAAGCTTCCTACGTGTCATATCCTCAGCTCAGTGCTGGGGATTCAGGAGGAGTAAAATCAGCATATATCTGAAATCTTTCTCAGTGCCGGGCACTGTGCTTAGCACTTCACATGCATCAATTATGCCATCACATCTCCTAAAAAACCCCCGCAAGGTAAGTACAAATAACATCTCCACTTTACATGTAACAGGATGATTAATTAGGCAGTTACGGAGAGATACAGAGATCAAATAGATAGGAAATTGCAAAGGGAGTTACCAGATGAAGATACAGATTTTCACAGCAAATACTTTAGAATTAGGTTCACAACTCTAACCTCTCTAATTTCACAGGTCCCTAATCCACAAAGGATAAAAAAGAATCGACAGGTATTCAGAGAGGATTTTACGATGACTTTTTTGGGGGACGAATACCATGTTGTCCTTCACTTCCCAACGAACACACACGCAGAAGGTGGGCATGTTGAACCCGTTCTTGCACCTCAAGTCTCGTGAGAGCAGCTTCTTCAAGATACTATGGAGAGTTTGCCAAGAGGTTCCTGTATCTGGGGAGATGGAGGCTATCCCCTGAGCAACCCAGAGGGTGAGAGATGTGGCTAGAAAGCCAAGAAGAGGATGAGTATTTCCTAAAGACTATCAATGGACCTCACAGGAGCGAGCTGACTGATGGATCATCTTAGATTTTGTCTCACAGGGTGGCTGAGAAGGGCAATGAGTCCTCATCAGAAGAGGCTGGAGATGAATCACCAGATTCTTGGGCGTGTGAAGGGGCTGGTGGTATGAGTTGCATTAACCCATGCTGGGGACTCTCTAATACCCGTGAACATGACCCTCGGCCATGACCCTGTGTGGTACCTAAGCATACCCAGAGGATGCAACATCTTCTTTTGATTCTAATAGTCAGGTAAGTACAGGCATACCTCATTTTATTATACCTGGCAGATAATTGCATTTTTTACAAACTGAAGGTTTATGGCAACCCTATGTCGAGCAAGTCTATCAGCACCATTTTTCCAACATTTGCCTACTTCGTGTCTCGGTGTCACACCTTGGTACTTCTTGCAATAGCAAAAAGATTATGACTTGCTGAAGGCTCAGATGATGGTTAGCAATTCTTAGCAATAAAGTATTTTAAAATTATGTGTGTATGTAAATTATGTATGTACTTTTTTTAGACATAGTGCTATTGCACACTTAATAGGCTACAGTATAGTGTACACATAACTTTTATATGCACTGGGAAACCAAAAAAATTCATGTGACTCTCTTTAATGCAATATGGGCTTTATTGCCGTGGTCTGGAACCGAACCCACAATGTCTCTGAGGTCTGTCTGTACCTTCCTCCCCAACCCTTATTTGTCCTGAATTTTCTCTCTTCTACCCCCTTGTGTGTGTTTGTTGGGGGAAGATGGTGAGTGTCTATTTCCCTCTTCCCTGAAGGTCAGTAGCCCATTATGATGGGTGGATGGAGGAAGAGGAAAAACAGGTTTATCTTTAAATATAGTATGAGGTATTATTAATAATTGGATGGGACATCCTAATTTTGGAAATGAGACTAACTTGTGACTTAGAAATCATAGGACTTAAAAAAAAAACTATGAGTGAAAGGAAAGTCGTGGTTCCCCCCTGAAGTTTCCATCCAGTGCCAAGATAAGGACTTAACCCACTGAAACTGCAGAGAGATAACAGGAGGCAAAACTAAAGTTGGCTTCATGATCTCATCCCCTAAGTTCTCCTAGACAGAAAGCCAGGCAGGTTAAGTGACCTACTCAGGGTCCCAGAGCCAGTGAAAAAGGCAGAAGCATGTTCTTAACCACATTATTAAATTATTTCCACCCTCAAGGAAATTACTCTCTCTTCTGTTCCTAACTGGCCTATTTTTTTTTTTTTTTTTTGCATTCGCGGGCTTCTCACTGTTGCGGCCTCTCCCGTTGCGGAGCACAGGCTCCGGACGCGCAGGCTCAGCAGCCATGGCTCACGGGCCCAGCCGCTCCGCGGCATGTGAGATCCTCCTGGACCGGGGCACGAACCTGTGTCCCCTGCATCGGCAGGCGGACTCTCAACCACTGCGCCACCAGGGAAGCCCCTAACTGGCCTATTCTTATCCTATTCTGTTATTCGTCATCTTCTTGAATTCCCTTCCCCTTCCTCAACTTATCATAAATGGCCCTGGACCTGTGTTGACAGAGTAGGGCATGATCAGAGGTAGGTAAGGTTATCCAAGGACGACTTCAATCAAGAATATGATTCAATAGGGACTTCCCTGGTGGCACAGTGGTTAAGAATCCGTCTGCCAATGCAGGGTACAGGGGTTCAAGCCCTGGTCCAGGAAGATCCCACATGACGTGGAGCAACTAAGCCCGTGAGCCACAACTACTGAGCCCTCGTTCCTACAGCCCATGCTCCGCAAAAAGAGAAGCAACCTCAATGAGAAGCCTGCGCGTCACAATAAAGAGTAGCCCCTGCTCGCTGCAACTAGAGAAAAGCCCAGGCGCAGCAACAAAGACCCAATGCAGCCAAAAATAAAATAAATTAATTAAAAAAAAAGAATATAACTCAATAAACATCAAGGACCTACTGTATAGCACAGGGAACTATATTCAATATCTTGTAATAAGCTATAATGGAAAAGAATCTGAAAAAGAATATATATACATATATATATATATCTGAATCACTTTGCTGTACAACTGAAACTAACACAGTATTGTAAATCAACTATAGTTCAATTAAAATTTTTTTCTAAAAAGAATATGATTCAAAGACCAGCAAATCTGGAGAGTTTCCTATTTCCATCTACCAAATGCTTTGATGATGATTACGATGATATTGGTATTATTAGCATGATCACTGAGACTCACTAAGTTCCAGGCACCAGGATGAGTGCTTCTTACATGATTTCTGATTAAATCCTAGCAACCCCAGGCAATGGATCCACCTGTGCGTTAGCCCTTATTCACTAAAATGGACCCTCTCACACTGTTTCTGTTGGTTTCCAATTAAAAAGTTTATTTGATCAGACCCAGTCACACAAGGCTGTCAGATCTTGAATTTTTTGAGAGCAAAAACATGGGACATGCTTGGGGAATGGGCAGAGGGATATGATTTGTAGTTATGAAGGTGGTGACAGGACTGGGGGTCTTCTCTACTATTCAGGACATGAGTACATGGAACGTAGTCTAAGGCAGAGCCAACATCCAGTAGAACTTGGTGACCACAATCTGGATCTCTCTAGACCTGTGATCTATCCCACTATGGGATCAAGCAAAACCAGTGCTGAAGTTTTTCACCTACACCCACAGTGGGGATGTCTCCAAAAACTATTTATCGACACTATCTAGATGACAACTTTAGTGCAGTAGTTGAGAACACAGCCTTGGGAGTCAGATTGCCTTGGTTCAATACCTTAGCTATGCACCCTCTATCAAAGCACTTAGGTTCTGAACTTTGGTTTCCTAACCTGTAAAATGGTGATGTAATATCTTCTTCTTGGTATTTATGAAAGTCGTTAGTCTATTCACAAATATTCCAACTCCCCTTCCCCTCTAGGTACATGATAAAGTTATTATTATATTTTTCATCCCCTTTGAAGTTAATCATGACCGTGTAATTTGCTGGCCAGCAAAATAAGAATGAAAGTGATTTCTCACTACCAGAGGAAGCTTTAAGAATTGATGACCAGTTTGATTTTTAACTTCAGGTGTTTCCAGTAGCCTCCACCCTGAGGGTCTCTGATGAGCCCTGCCCCTCCTCCCAGTTCTAATCACCACTGGATATGTAGCAGGAGGGAGAAATATATCTTTGTTGTCTTAAGCCAATGAAGTTTAAAGTTGTTTCTTACCACAGAATAACCTAGCCTATACTGACTATTACAGGGTTGGTGGGAGGATTAGATATAAAAAAAATGAAGTTTCACTAAGATACCTCTGTACACCCACAAGAACAGCTATAAACTAAAAGAGAGACAATAGCAAGTGTTAGCAATGATGTGGAGAAACTAGAATCCTCATATGTTGTTGGTAGGAACGTAAAATGGTGCAGCCACTTTGGAAAACAGTTTGCCACTTTCTTAAAAATTTAATCATAAGCTTACTGTACAACTCAGCAACTGAACTCTTAAGTATCTTCCCCAAAGAAATGAAAATATATCTCCACACAAAGGCTTGTATTTGAATGTTCACAGCAGCATTATTTTATACCACAATAACTAAGAAGTTGGAACAATCCAAATGTCCGTTGTACACAAATGTGGTATATCCATACGATGGAATACTACTCAGCAATAAAAAGGGAACAAAATACAGACGGTCCCCGACATGATGTCTGACTTGTGATTTTTCGATTTTACAGTGGTGCAAAACTGAAATGTATTCTGTAGAAACCATACTTTGAATTTTGACCTTTTCCTGGGCTAGTGATATGTAACATGATTCTCTTTCATGATGCTGGGCAGTGGCAGTGACCACAACTCCTGGTCAACCATGCGATCGTGGGGGTGAACAACAAATACAACTGTTCTGGACCCAGACAACCATTCTGTTTTTCACTTTCAGTACAGTGTTCACTAAATTACATGAGATATTCAACACTTTACTATAAAATAGGCTTGGTGTTAGATTATTTTGCCCAGTTGTTGGCGAATACATGTTCTGAGCATGTTTAAGCTAGGCCAGGCATGATGGGTGGCAGGTTAGGTGTATTAAATGAACTTTCCGCTTATGAGATTTTCAGTTTATGATGGGTTTATTGGGATGTAACCCCACTGTAAAGTGAAGGAAGATCTGTACTGATATATGCTACCACACAGACAAACGTCAAAAACATTGCACTAAGTGAAAGAAGCCAAAAGCCAAAGACTACATCTTGCATGATTCAATTTCTATAAAATGTACAGAAAAGAGAAGTTTGTAGAGAGGCAGAAAGTTCAGTGGTTGCCTGGGGCTGAGAGTGGGAGTGGGAATTAACTGTACACAGGTTTGAGGGAGTGTTGGGAAGGGATGGGATAGTCTAAAACTGGATTGTGATAATGACTGCACAGCTCTATGTATTTTCTGAAAATCATTGAATTGTGTGCTTACAATGGGTCAATCTTATGGTATGTAAATTCTATCCCACTAAAGCCATTAAGAAAAAACTGAGCACAACATCTGGCACACGGGGAAAGCTCAGGAAATGTTTGTTATTATTCATCATTTTAGGGATGAAATGCTAGGACTGATCCTCTACAATGAATTAATTAGGAGTAAAGATTTGCACTTAGTGAAGAAGGGAGGTCTGGCGATTGGGGCTTGTCAGGGAACCCCATTCTTATACCCCCCAATTTTGTATGTCCTCTATGCTGACCACCACCTGTAACAGGCCAGTGGATACTTACACTGTCCTGCACCAAGTTCCACTTGGAGACCAGGGGTCAGGGTCAGGTATCCTAGCCCCAGACTATTGCTGTCCTCTGCTGACACTCCAGGATGCCTTGAAACTGAGCCTTTTCAAGATGCTACAAGCAGACTTAACCTGGTCTGGCTGAAAAGTGTTTCACTCTCCACTGCACCCTATCCTCAAACCTGTATTGTCAACAACAATTCCCTGGTGGTGCAGTGGTTAAGACTCTGCGTTCCCAATGCAGGGGGCCCAGGTTCAATCCCTGGTCAGGGAACTAGATTCCCATGCATGCTGCAACTACGAGTTCTCATGCCACAACTAAAGAGCCAGAAAGCCACGACCAAAGGAGCTCGTAAGCCACAACTAAGGAGCATGCCTGCTGCAACTAAGACCTGGTACAACGAAAAAAAAAAAAGTTGGAGTGGGGGAAGGGCAGGAAACCGGCCTGGTACACGCAGTTGTCTGTCAAGTGCAGCTGTAGCATTTGCAGACCAGCTGATGAAACTCCAAACAATTATGACTTAGGCCTTAGGGCTCCCCAGGTAAGACAAAACTGATTCAGAGAGGCCTTGAATCCCAGTGGGTTAAAGTTTGAAGGATCACAGTTACAGTATCACTGATGGAAAGATGGAGTCCAGCCCTTCACTAGTCTGTTCAGGCTGCTATAACAGAATATCACAGACCGGGTGGCTGATAAGTAACAAAAATGTATTGCTCACAATTCTGGAGGCTGGGAAGTCCAAGATCAAAGTGCTGGCAGATTTTGTGTCTGTGAGGACCCACTTCCTAGTTCATAGATTGTCATCTTCTCCCTGTAACCTCACATGGTGGAAAGGGTGGGGAGCTCTCTGGGGCCTCTTTTATAAGGGCACTAATCCCATTCATGAGGGCTCCACCCTCATGACTAATCACCTCCCCAAGGCCCTGCCTTCTAATACCCTCACAGTTGGGGTTAGGTTTCAAACTATAACTTTTTTTTAAACTTATTTATTTAATTTATTTATTTTTGGTTGCATTGGGTCTTCATTGCTGTGCGCTAGCTTTCTGTAGTTGTGGCGAGCAGGGGCTACACTTCATTGCAGTGCACGGGTTTCTCATTGCAGTGGCCCCTCTCGTTGCAAAGCACGGGCTCTAGGCACGTGGGCTTCAGTAGTTGTGGCTCGTGGGCTCAGAAGTTGTGGCTCGCAGGCTCTAGAGTGCAGGCTCAGTAGCTGTGGCGCACAGGCTTAGTTGCTCCGTGGCATGTGGGATCTTCCCGGGCCAGGGATCGAACCCATGTCCCCTGCATTGGCAGGTAGATTCTTAACCACTGTGCCTCCAGGGAAGCCCCCAAATATGACTTAACGGGATATAAACATTTAGTCTCTAGCAACTAGAGACCACCATGGCCCTTTGGTTAGCATTCCGCAGGAAGCAACAGTAGAAAAGAGATAATGTGTATGGTAGCATCATCTGAACAACTGGCATTTTGGACCCATAGCCAGGTCCCCAACAGAGAAATGTGTTTTTGATCTTTTCTATTTCCAGGGCCTCAGTCCTAGCTATGACATTCTCACAGTGCATCCATCTCTCTGGCTACTCACTGGAGAAAAGATAAGGTTTAAGTGGTTTTGTTATTCAATAAAAATGAAAATAAAAAGAGCAATTAACTAAACAACTGAGATAAAAACTAATAAATCTAAGGACGGTAGAAGGAAATAAGGAAAGATAAAAGCAGACGTAAGCAAATTAGAAAACAGAAAAGCGATAGGATTGGTAAGATAAATAAAAAAACTAACTCTTAAAAACCCAATAAAACAGACAATCCTCTGGCAAGGTTACATGAGAAGAAAAGAAAAAATACAAGTAAATAGCCCTAGAAATATGAAAGGGATGAGAAACAAAGACATGAAAGAAGACTACAGTTAAAAGCACGCTCTGTTCAAATTTATACTAATAAAATATTAACCAAAATAAGACAATATAATCCACTCAAGAAGAGGTAGAAAAATTCAAGACAAAAAAAGTCACAGAAGAAGCTGATAAAGAGCTTTCCGCAACTTTGCTGAAATGAGAACTCAGATGATTTGGGCGGGGGTGGGGGAGTGGGCAAATTCTGTCAAACCTTAAGGGAAGAGAGAATTTCTATATGACTGAGCTGGTTCCAGAGCATAAAAAATGTTTAGAAGTGTCTCAGATGATTTTACAAACTAACCCAGCTTTGGTAACCAAATCCTGAGAAGAGAGAAAAAGAGACAGAGACAGAAAACAAGAGCCTTAGACCAAACTTATTTAGGGACAGTATACTGAGTTGACTAGTGTCACCCCAAAATCCATATCCACCTGGAACCTCAGAATGTGACCTTAACTGGAAATGGGGTCTTTGTAGATGTAATTATTAAGATGATATCATACTGGATTAGGGTGCACCCTAAATCCGGTGACTGCTGTCCTTCTAAGAGGAGGAGAGGACACACAGAGATACGCTCGGAAGGAGAAGGCCACGTGAAGATGCAGGCAGAGACTGGAAGGATGCAGCTACACACAAGTCAACGAATGCAAACGTCGCCAGCAGCCACCAGGAGCTGGAAAGATTCTCCCCTGGAGCCTCTGGAGGGAGCATGGCCCCAATGACACCTGGATTTCCAACTTCTGGAACTGGGAGAGAATAACGTTCTGTTGTTTTAAGCTACCCAATTTGTGGTGCTTTGTTATGGCAGCTCTCAGAGACTAAGACAGATAGGGATGCAGGTATTTTTCTATTTCTTTGGTCATTTGAGTCATTTTGAAAGGAAAGAGAATATATGGGCTGAATTTACTATCTGGGAAACAAATGAATGCAGAAGTCCCTACATTGCTCCCTCCTGTGGGTCCACCCCGGTGGCCTCATGATCACCTGGAGGACTTAGACTCAGCAATGCTTTTTCCCCAAGCAATTATGGGACCTGGAGCAAGAGTTTGATGGGAGGCCTGTATACCATATGGCTAGAGTGATTAAGAGACAAAAGTAAGCTAATTGTGCTTAAAAAGTGTTGCACTTCTACCTTGATGGATATACTTTTATAACCACTTGGGAAGCCAAGTTTCAACTGAGAATTCTCCCAGTCTCCTTGGCATTCTAAGATATTATTGAGTGGCCTAAGGACAGTTGAACACCCTTTCCTCATGGTCCCCAGCTCCGTCCTACATCATAATGGGCCTATGGGAATACTGTGGACATTTCAGCCCACTTGTCCAAGCTTTGTCCACCCTTTACACAATCAGCTGTCCCTGGGACTTCCCTGGTGGCGCAGTGGTTGAGAATCCTCCTGCCAATGCAGGGACACGGGTTCAAGCCCTGCTCCGGGAAGATCCCACATGCCATGAAGCAGCTAAGCCTGTGTGCCACAACTACAGAGCCTGCGCTCTAGAGCCTGCGAGCCACAACTACTGAGCCTGCATGCCACAACTACCGAAGCCCACGTGCCTAGAGCCTGTGCTCCACAACAACAGAAGCCACTGCAATGAGAAGCCTGCGCACTGCAACAAAGAGTAGCCCGTGTTCGCCACAACTAGAGAAAGCCCGCGCACAGCAACGCAGCCAAAAATAAATAAATAAATATTTTAAAATTTAAAAAAACAAATGCAAAAAAAAAAAAAAATCAGTCATCCTTGGTCATTCTTCCAGGCCTGGGAGTGCAAACACGTGCCGTGCTGTCCTCCACTGGAAGAACGGACATAGGAAAGAGGCCTGCACAGGCCCTGGGTGCAAGCTTGGGCCATTTAGGTAGAAGGCAGGGAGCACAGGGCCCAGGCATTCAGTATCCAGAATTCCCAACCCAAACAGGCCTGCACCCACTTGTAGGACCTTCACCCTGTGGTCTCCTTACCTTCTGCGGAGGAGTGTGGCCAAAAGAGGGACAGAGCAGGGCCCTGTAAATCAAAGGCAGGAGCTGCCCTTGCCTGGGTCTAAGGGTGGTTTTGCTTAATAGTTTGTCACATTGCAAAAAAAGACCCAATTCTACAGTACACTGAAGACAATGGATACTTTATTAATAGCTTTATGAGACATCAGAGAAAGGAACCAAATTACAAACCACAGCAGACACTGTGAGAAATCTCGGTCCCTTCCCCCCAGAGTTCTTTCCCCCTCCTCCTCAAAGAGCCTCTAAAAAAGCAAGATTTCTGTACTGAGAAGAATCGAGCTTGAACATTTCTCCCTCAGCAAAACAAAAGCCGAATAATCATCCATCAATCCTCTAGAATGTCCGCGCGGCCATGGTGAAGCTTTACCACCTCTCCCTTCCCTCTAAGTGTCACACTATTTACCCAAGAAAACAAGGAGGAGATAGCGGTGGTCGTGCGATGGAGGCAACAGGTGAGTTTTGCTGCAAAAACAAAACAAAATAGACCTTTTCCCTCCTAGTTTTGTAACTCTTCAATAAGACAGAAAGTGGAATACAACTGTATAATAAAAGAATAACATGATGTGACTAATTATAGCTTAGTTCCACACATCACAAAGGCAAGGATGGTTCAATATTAGAAAATGTATGGATTCATCACATTCATCCATCAGAGAAGAAAACCATATCAGCTAATAGAATTCAAAGTTCTCTCTTCATATAATATTCCTGTTAGATTGGAGAGAGACGGAGGCTTCACGTGAAAAAGAATAACTCAGGAGTCTACAAAACAGCTAACTGGTCAAACAGTGGAGGCATTTTTACTAAACCAGGATGAGGCAAGAATGCCTGGTATTCCAACACAATACATTCTTATATTCTGGAAGTCCTAGCCAAAGGGGGTCATACTCTGAGCCTGGGTTGAACCTGACTGTCAGATATTCTATATTTGACTTGCCTGTTGTTTAAAACGTTTGAATTCATTTTCAACACTTAAAAGACTTATAGATTTCACATTTTAAAAAACACCTGATTTTTGGTATATCTTTTAAAAAAATCTGACCACCTGTCACGTGGCCTGTTTCTCAAACGGCACAAAATGGCTGGAGCTGAGTAAGAACTTCTCCCTTTAGGTAAGACTTGTGCTCTCCGGTTTGCCAAAGGCCTCACCGGGCCCAGTTCTCTCATTTATGTTACTTGCCTGGGCCCCATAGGCATCTGAATTCCTGAACCCGTACTGAAGCCAAGAACTAGAAAAAGAGGTATAAATGTGGAAAGGGAGACAAAATTATCATTTGGGGGGGCAATGAGCTACCTGCAACATCCAAAAGAATCAATGAAAAACCCTTAAAATGAATAAGAGTTCTGTAAGATGGCCAGTTACAAAATCCATAAAAATTAATATAGCAGAATGACTCGGGGTTGGGGGAGGTAAGAGAGTTTAGTCACCATGTGCAATAACAACAAAAAACTTTGAATTAACTTCGCAAGAAATGTGCAGGATTTGTGTGACTCAAACTTCAAGATACTGCTGAAGAACAGGAAATACAAGTAAAGTAAAACACACCATTTTCCTAATATTGTTGTAAGGATGTCCATTATTACCAAAATAACATAAATTTAATACAATTCCAATAAAAATCTAAACAAAACTTTTTTGGGGAAACTTGACCAAGAGGGTCTTAAATATTTGTCTGGAAGAATAAATGCTTGAGGATAGCCAGCTAGCCAATAAAAATGTCAAAGAGCATAATAATAGGGAAGCATCTGTCCAACAAATAATTAAAATTTATTATAAAATGATAATTAAACTTATAAGATGTGACTATAGGAACAATCAGCATAACAGGATGAGACTTGAAAGCACAAAAACAGATCTGAATGTGCACATAAATATAGTACAAGTCCTACTTCAAATGAGCAGGTAAAGAAAACATTTTTCATAGAGTTACCATATGATCCAGCAATCCCACTCCTAGGCATATATTGGAAAAAACTCTAATTTGAAAAGATATATGCACCCTAATGTTCATAGCAGCACTATTTACAATCACCAAGACATGGAAGCAACCTAAATGTCCATCAGTAGATGAATGGATAAAGAAGATGTGATATATACACACACATACACACACAATGGAATATTACTCAGCCATAAAAAAGAATGAAATAATGCCATCTGCAGCAACATGGATGGACCTAGAAATGATCACACTAAGCGAAGTAAGTCAGAAAGAGAAAGACAAATACCATATGATATCACTTATATGTGGAATCTAAAATATGACAAAAATGAACATATCTACGAAACAGCAGTGGACTCACAGACATAGAGAACAGACCCGTGGTTACCAAGGGGAGGAGGAGTGGGGAAGGGGAGGATTGGGAGTTTGGGATTAGCAGATGCAAACTAGTACATATAGAAAGGATAAACAACAAGGTCTTATTGTATAGCACAGGGAACTATATTCAATATCCTGTGATAAACCATAATGGAGAAGAATATGAAAAAGAATATATATATATGTATAACTGAATCACTTTGCTGTACAGCAGAAATTAACACAACATTGTAAATCAACTATACTTCAATGAAATTTAAAGAAAAAGAAAACATTTTTCAAGAAATGATGTCAGGCAACTAGCTAGCCATTTTGAAAAAGTTAGCTCCAGACTTCCCATCATAAACTGACATCAGTTTCTGATGGAACAGAGATTTAAATGTAGAAAATGAAATAAGAATACTCCCCTAAAATTCAGGTGAATTTTACATATCCTCAAATGAAAAGGGAATTTTAAAAATACCAAAACATATCAGATTAAAAAAATCTGAAATGCAAAAGCGTAGAAAAAAAGATAAAAGACAAATTTAGAAAAATGTTTGCAATGTTTATGAAACTGGTTAAAACCCTCAACAGATGTAGTTCTTACAAAGACATAAGAGAAAGAATATTGGGTCGATAAAAGGGGAAATGACACCAATAGACAATTCACACACACACACACACACACACACACACACACACACACACACAAAGGGTTGGGGAGCGGGGTGGGGGTTGGAGAGAGAGAAACAAATGGCCAAGAAACAGATGAAAAAATTAATCTCAATAATAATTGAAGAAATACAAGTTAAAATATTGAAATGACATTGAACTTAAGAGTACTTTGATAGAAGTCACAATGCTGCCATTCTTAGTGAGTTTGTAGGAGAATGGGTTCTCACATCCTGCTGACGTGAATATCAATTGATAAAACCTTTTTGGAGAGCAAGTCCACTGGATATATCAAAAAGTGAAAACACGTTCTTACTCTTTGATTAGGAATTCCCACGTACCAGAATTTATTCTGAGAAAATTATCATGGATGTGCACGAAGGCTTAGTGTAAATGAGACGCATGTCACCATTTCTTCTGATAGGGAACCATTGGAAACGTAAGGGTCGACAGCACAGAACTGGTCTGATAAAGTCTGGGGCTGATACGAGTGTGGGAGAGCAACTTGGATTGGTTGGTGGCGCTAATGCACATTTGATAAATATTTTAAATTCCATCCACACAAGGATATACTCTGTACCGCTCAAATAATGACGTGGAAGAACATTTATCACGTTGAAAAACTATATACAATAGCATCTATGGGAAGATTCCAAAACAGAAAACAGCCTAGGATACATGTCAAAATGCCAGAAATGATATCTCTGGCTAGTAAACTTAGATGTAGTGTTTTGCCTACTCTTATTTTCTAATAATTGCACAAGATTCTTAGTTTCTTTAGTAGAAGTTCTTTTTTTTTTTTTTTTAAGTAATTGTCAACCCTGGTGGAAGCTACTCCTGGGTCAAGGATGGTCACATCTAGAAAGTGTCCATGGCTAGGGTCAGGGTACTGGTAGTGAGATAAAGGGTTACAGGCTTTCAGGAGAAAGAGATATGTATATATCAGGAGATTAACATATGAATATGTATAGAAAAATCCCCAAATGAGGGGATTATGGTTGTTATTTTCTACATTCTTTTCTATAGAGCAAATATGATGAGATTATGTGTTGTTTATAATTGGGGGAGAGGGGATGAACACAGTACAACTGGTAAATATTATAAAAGCCTACCAGGGCTGGGCTTCCCTGGTGGCGTGCTGGTTAAGAATCCGCCTGCCAATGCAGGGGACACGGGTTTGACCCCTGGTCTGGGAGGATCCCACATGCTGCAGAGCAACTAAGCCCATGTGCCACAACTAGTGAGCCCGTGTGTCACAACTACTGAAGACTGCACGCCTAGAGCCTGTGATCCACAACAAGAGAAGCCACCACACTGAGAAGCCCGCGCACCGCAACGAAGAGTGGCTTCCACTCGCCGCAACTAGAGAAAACCCACATGCAGCAACGAAGACCCAACACAGCCAAAAATAAATAAATAAAATAAAAATAAACTGTAAAATGTCATTAAAAAAAAACAAACCCTACCAGGGCTATAAATCCTACCAGGGCCTGGCCTTGCCACCCCCCATATCCCACCCCCATCCCTCCTTAGGTTGCTGTGCACCAGTGCCTGGGGTTCTGTTGCTTCCTTTTTCCCACCTCTGCTTTCCTAGTTTCTTCTGCCAGGAGAGACTTCTCATTTTTTGTATAAAATACAGATAAATATCTTTTAGATATTGCAATAGGAAAAGATTGATTAGACAATTTAAAAAAAATTTCTTAAATTAAAAGCTTTAGTTACATCTTATGGTTACCAGTGGGGAAGGGGGAGATGGATAAGTTGGGAGATTGGGATTGACATATACACACTACTATATATAAAATAGATAATATGGGCCTACTGTATAGCACAGGATCTCTACTCAATACTCTGTAATGACCTATATGACAAAAGAATCTAAAAAAAGAGTGGATATATGTATATGTATAACTGATTCACTTTGCTGTACAGCAGAAACTAACACAACATTGTAAATCAACTATACGCCAATAAAAATTGAAAAAAAAAGAAAATTAAAAAATGCATTAGCTCAAAAAGAGTCATGTACCACAATGTTCATTGCAGCACTATTTACAGTAGCCAGGATATGGAAGCAACCTAAGTGTCTATTGACAAATGAATGGATAAAGAAGATGTGGCACATATATACAATGGAATATTACTTGCCATAAAAAGAAACGAAATTCAGTTATTTGTAGTGAGGTGGATGGACCTAGAGTCTGTCATACAGAGTGAAGTAAGTCAGAAAGAGAAAAACAAATAACGTATGCTAACACATATATATGGGATCTAAAAAAAGAAGAAAAGGTTCTGAAGAACCTAGGGGCAAGACAGGAATAAAGACGCAGACGTAGAGAATGGACTTGAGGACACGGAGAGGCGGGGAAGGGTAAGCTGGAACGAAGTGAGAGAGTGTCATGGACATATATACACTACCAAATGTAAAATAGATAGCTAGTGGGAAGCAGCCGCATAGCACAGGGAGATCAGCTCCGTGCTTTGTGTCCACCTAGAGGGGTGGGATAAGGAGGGTGGGAGAGAGACGCAAGAGGGAGGGGATATGGGGATATATGTATACGTATAGCTGATTCACTTTGTTATACAGCAGCAACTAACACAACTATGTAAAGCAATTATACTCCAATAAAGATTAAAGAAATGTATTAGCTACAAAAGAAAAGATTGATCTATTTTATTATCTTAAGAACTTTTATCCATCAAAAGTACCTTAAAGAAAGTGAAAAGAAGTACAGCAAACAAAGGATTAGTATTGAGAACATATCAGGGACCGCTTTTATAAGAAAAGCACCAGCAATTGTAGAAAGATGGGCAAAAAACACACAGAGACACTCTTCAGAAGAAAGGAGGTGTATTTGGCCAATCAAATTCAAAGGGATGCTCACCATCAAAGGTAAAAATGCGAATCAGAGCCACAGTGAGGTACTGTTTCACACACAATCAGTTGGCAAAAATGAAAAAGCCTGAAAACATCAAGTGTCGGACAGGGTGTGGATCCATCACTTCTCACACACATTGCTGATGGGGGTGTAAACTGGGGCAACCGTTTTGGGGAACAGTTTGGCTTTGTACTCTGAAATCGAGCACATGTGCACAACCCAACTTAACAATTTCACTCCCAGGTACGTGCCCAAGAGGAATGCTTGCATATGTGTAAGACCACTTCCAAGAACGTTCATAAAAGTACCGTTTACACTATCAAGAATCTGTGAATGACCCAAATGACCAGTAACGAGAGGGTTGCTGGATAAACTGTGGGACGCTTATATAATAAAATATTATAGAGGAGCCAAAACAAGCAAAAGACAGCAACATGCAACAGTAGATGAATCTTAACAGTGTAAGTCCTAAAAAACTGCATGTAACACAATGTCTTTTCTATAAAAGTAAGAACAACATATATACACACATATAGACACATACACTTTTCTGAATACATATAATATATATATAAAACTGTGAGGCTAGATAAAAAAGAAAGCAAGGGCATACTGAACACATAAATCAGGAGGAGGGTTCGCTTTGGCTTGGGAGAAGCAGAGAAATAGGCTGGGGGTAGATCTGTGTGGTTAGATGTAAGTTATAATCTTATTGTCAATGTTCTAGCTTTTGGGGGGGGCGGGGCGGTAGCTTCATGAGTACTTTCTCATTATTAAAAATAACAAACTAAATAAAGCAGGTCATACATGGATCAATGGCGACGTGTTTCAGGAACCAAGGATTATTAATTAGTTATGCACTTCTGTGCACCGGAGTCCAACAAGAAATAAAAAAACCTATGTTAAACGAAAGTTAGAATATGATAAAGGAAACACAATTATTAACCAGAGGAAACATAGGAAGCTTGAATCTGGATGACAGATTGAAGATTCAGTTTGAAGGCATAGATGGAAGGTTTGAAGCACCTATTACAAACCACATGCAAAGGTATCTCCTAAACTGCTCTAAGGAGTAAGTTATAGAGACCTACCTGGGGCTTGTCTTTCATTTTATAAAAGTTCTCTTCCATTTCAAAACCACCCTCTGACACCATTCAGCGAAACCAGGGAATAGCCCAGAGACCTTCAGCAGCTGAGGACATTGTTTCCTTGACTTTTCAAGACAACTCAGCTCTCTCATCGGCTGGAAAGACTCGTCTCATGCTATCTTATTCCTACAAGGCATTAAATGTGAAAGAAGGCCTAGCTGGGCAGTTTGCCACGAAGTCTACTTTTACAGCCTCTGTAACCTATGCTCACGGCATCCCAGAACTCTGTAATGCATATCACAGTGCTTGGAAGGTTTGGTCATTTCCAGGCAATGAGTGTGTGTGTGTTTAATCCAAGTAATATTTACTGTAATTCCATTATTACAAATTCAAAAGTTGGCTCTGCTTTTCAGATTCTTTTAAGATCTGGAAAAAACAACAACCTATAACTCCAGCCCCTGGGCTGTGTTCTGCTTACCGTCTGGCACACAGTAGGTGCTTCATGAGTGTTTGTTGAGTTAACTGGCATTGTTTTCCAAATAATGATTTTGAAGACCCTGGATTTCAAGAGTAAACACTTGCTGAGTCATCCTTTCTACAGATCGTGTTTACACAGGCACACCTCGTTTTACTGTGCTTTGCAGTTACTGCGTTTTTTACAAACCAGTATCAATCACGTCTATTGGCATTTTTCCAACAGCATTTGCTCACATCATGCCTCTGTGTCCCATTTTGGTAATTCTGGCAATATTTCGAGATTTTTCATTATTATATTTGTTGTCGTGACCTGTGATCTTTGATGTTACTGCCATGACTCACGAAAGGCTCAGATGATGGTAAGCATATTTTAGCAAAGTATTCTTTAACTGAAGTATGTACATTGTGTTTTAGACATAATGCTATTGCACACTTAATAGATGACATTACAGTGTAAACATTACTTTTATGTGCGCTGGGAGCCGCCAAAATTTGTGTGACTTGCTTTATTGTGATATTTGCTTTCTTGAGGTGGTCTGGAACCAAACCTGCGGTTTCTCCAAGGTGTGCCTGTATAGCAAAAAACAGTCTAAAAAGAATGAATGCATTCATGGGGGGTATGTCAGGTAAATAGATGAAATTTGGGACCGTCTCTGGAAATTAAGGACACAGCTAGTATATGTGAGATCAGCCTCTGTGGCAAGGACATACCTTCAAAGTATATGTAGAATCCAGGGAGTCAGAAAATACACACACACATACACACAAGCACCTCTCCCCGCCACAGATTTAGTAACAGAGAGATGAGATTAAAACAAAGCCCTCCTATATTAATGACCTTCTTGTAAAGATGACAAATTTTCCAAATCACTTTGTTGTGTCCCTTGAATTTGTTCACCAAAAGACAGCAGCCGACATACGGAACTATGAAAGAAATAATTAAAACCTTACCCACAAGGTTATCAGCCAGAAGCAGGTATTATGGAGAGAATCTCTCTAGGAGGAAGAAGGAACAGTCACTTTTCCTGTCCACCACGGGCATGTCATCTGAAAGCAGAAAAGTATCACATACTTTTCAGAAGAAGATCGTGAGCCAGTCCCTGCTTAAACTCATATTCATATTTTCCCAATTGAGGTCGATCACATCTAAAAACATCTGGGCCGCCCCTCCCTTCATTGTGGCTCTTTCTTGATTAGCCCCACCTGCCAAACCACTTGGTTTTTCTTTTTTTGTCATCTGAGCACATATGTGTTCCTTTCCCCCTAAATTAACTTGCTCTCGGGTTTGCTGGCGTCCAAGTGTTAAGTCATTTCACCTGTGTGGGATCTGTCGGCACCGCCCATCGGCGAAGCTCCTGGGCGCAGTTATGCTGTTGGCTTGCTCTGACTTGTATTTGCTGAAATGGGAAGGCACCCAGGGCATAAACAGACGTCTCCAGTCTCGAGGCTGCCGGGGAGCAGGTGGAGGCAGGTGCATGGCAGGTCCTTCTTTCTGCCTTTGCTACCCAGCATCTACCCCCTCTCCAAATTTGTTGCCAGTCTATGCTTTACCTGTCCGTGCTGTCCTGGGTCAGTAAAAATAAATAACTTACCTACCAGCACTACTCTGGGCGTGTGGGATCAGCACACCAGTGTTAGGTGGTATGACATCATCATCCTTTCATGCGTGTACACTTCCTCTGTGTTTGCATCCAAATACAAAGCAACAGATGGGTATGGATGGGGTAGTGAGGGCATATACGGAGAGCTTAAGGATAAATCACCATAAAAATGGGTTGGCCAGGTCTTTTCTTTTTCCACCAAACTGTTAACTGCGTTTATTACTTAAAAAAATCTTTGCGGTGTAATTTACATACAATAAACCGCACATAATGAAAGTGTATACTTTGAATGATAACTGGCATATGTATATGTTGTGACACTGTCACTGCAATATTCCAGACATTTCCATCAACTCCAAATGAGTTTCCTTGTGGATATGGCCAGTTTTTATCTTCAATTTGGAAGCCTTTTTGGTTTTGAGGGAATCAGATCTCACCTAGGAGCCCAAGGCTTAGCATGGGGTCACTGATAGTATTGAAGAAATTAATAGCAAAACACAGCACCCCCACCCACCACCCCCCACCCCTCCACCTCCCCAAATCCACCACTTCCGCAGGGAAAACAATCCCTCTGACCAACAAAAGACTCGGGACTTCCAGTATGACTCACCCTCAGTCCTGGAGCGCATACTCAGGCTCTGATAAGAGGCAGTCAGTCTGTCCTCCGTTTGTTTATGAGTCATGCTGGAAATCAGGCAGCTCCTTTTTTCTCTCTCCCATGTCACGGTTCTCTCCCATGTCACGGACAAGAATCAGAGGCAGATACACCCCATTCAAAGTGCAGTCCTCCTTAAAGTGTCCGGTGACTCAATGGGGACCCCTACCGGTGGAGACAGAGAGGGCCACGTCATGGAGTGGAGGTCTGCCTTTCTCCCCACACTTCAAGGCCCGATCTTAGCGACTTGCAGATTTGCAAGAGACTTGGGAAAAAGCAGCTGAGTTTTCTGTGCATCCTGTTCACCGATTATTAGTGACAGAGTGGGGCGTGAGTCACAGCCTGCAGCCGGTGCCCACACTGGAGCGATTAACCACATAATTGCTTCAGTGATGAACCTTCCCCCAGCTGCAACCCGCCTCCCCTCGTAGAGCTTTAGGCTGTGAGCCAACAAGTCTCAGTGGTAGGAATAGTGAAGGCCGGGGTTTAAAAAGCCCAAGTTGTGATTCCTTTAGCCAGTGCCTTCCTGGCCCCGATTTAAAGTTCCTGCACACAAGTCCTGATGGGAGCAGTGGGGATGTTTCAACTAGAATTAATGTCATGATCAAGTCAACGTAAAGTAGATTGATCTGCTGTTTCAAGGTATTGCGGCAAAGTGCTCTGTTTGGAGAACAAATCACCATAGCAACTCAGCTGCCCCAGTTACAGTAGGCGCAGGACGACCAAAATAAAAATCCTTACCAAGTCACAGGATTGGCTAGTGAGAGCTGCTGAACAGAATATCAGTTTCCAGAAGGCATGAGCCAGCACGTATTTTGGCTTCCTAAATCACTGAAAGGGACGCTTTAAATAATAATAAAACTATCCAGCCAGGTTACAAGCAGAGGGGTTCTGGGCCATCCCCCCTCCAGCTTAATCACAAGCAGACTTCACCGCCAAACAGCAGCATTTGTCCTTAAAACAGACTTCGGGAAGGGCTCATTGTTACTTATTGGGGCTTGCCAGTTCCGTTCCAAGTTGGGAGTAGATGGTACTCTAAATGCTGGTTTTTAAGAAGAGCCAAATCAGTATGAAAACAGGTTTTATGTAGGTGTGAAAAGAAGAAAAGCAAAACCACTCTTTCTTCCCTCCACCCCCTGGACCCCCAGCACCGAGTTCTGGTTCCATTGATTATCTGTTCTCTCTCTAGCATCTTCCTTCTCTCACTCGGCTCTGTTCCTTCCTTCTGATCACCTACAAAATCACCTTGGCCGTGGGGCTTGCCCATTGTTCTCTGCATCCGCACCCTCCAGGGCTTCCTTTGGCCCCTCAGTCTGGTGTGTGTCCCGGGATGCCCAGAGCTCTCTGCCTTGCTGCAAACTGAGGCCACCCGTGTTCCTACTGTTCCACTCCTGATGCTGTGGGTCACTCCCTTGAAATTCTCTCCTGCTTTTGATTCTGGTTGCTGCATGATTCAGAATCTTCTTCTTATAGTCTGTCTCCTCTATTGTCTCACTTCCTAAATTTAGGCATTTTCTGAAGTCCTGTCTGTTTTGTACTTGCTTTAACCATTTATCTGATGTCTTCAATTCTCATTTCTAAGCAGTTGTTTACCACATCTTCAGCTGAGACTGTCCACCTGACTATCGGTTATCTCAAAACCAACTTGGTCAAAACTGAGCTTAATCTCCCCAACACAATAGGATCCTTCTCCAGACTCTTTGTTTCTGTTAATGGCTTCATCATTTCCTGAGGCTTAAAGGCTAAGTGTTATTTAGACTCTTCCTAGGCAGATATTTTCTTTGCTATGTTCCATAGACTGTCCTTTGATGCTTCTTCCATTTATGTCCTTCTTTCCATTTCCAAAGCTATCATCTGAGTTCTGGCCATCGGCACCTGTTGCTGAGGTTGTTACAACAGCTTCTGAAATGGTGTTTTCACCTCCAGCCCTTCCTTTGAGGTAGCAAGGTATGGTAGAAGGAAAGTAGGCTTTGAGTTGGAGTCCCACCTCTGCCATTTACTTCCACTGTGACTTTAATTTCTTAATCCCTGAGTCTTAGTCTTCTCACCTGTAAAGCAGGTATAATCCGTATATTTCAGGGTGTGAGGATTTAATGGGGTAACATACATAAAATACCTGGTGCACTTTAAGTGCTCAACTGATGTTAGTTCCTTTCCATTTCAAACTCACTACTGCCAGACCGAAATCTTAAGACAGACTTCTTGGTCACGTCCTTCCCTTACTCAAGCATTCGTTTTTCTACTGAAATGAGGACAAACTCCTTGAGCCTAGCACTTGAGAGGCTCCTACGGTAGAGCCCCCGTGTCTTGTTCCAACTCTGCTGTTCACGACTCTTTCTTTAAACACCATTCTATTTCCCATCTGCTTCTTTGCTAGTGCTCTGGACTGGGACTTAAGTGCACTGTCTGCATCTCCGTCTGATGAAATTCTAGCTGTTCTTTAAGAGTCATCTTCAATTCTATCTTCTCTCTGAGGCCATCCCTGCTCCCTACCATTGGATATGACATCTTCCTCTGGCCCCTGGAGCACCCTCTCTTGTGGCATTTTTATTATTCTACTTGCTCATGTTCTTTGTTTGACGTCTCTTTACTGCACGACTGAATGTCCTTGACGGCACGGACAGTTACAGCACTGAACCCAGGGAGAGCCCTCTGCCTTCTCTCTCTGCCTTACGCAATAAACGCTTTATGCCAAAACCAAACCTGCCTGGTCACGCTTCTCTTGGTCTACCGAGCTTTCTTCTTCCCTAAGCTTCTGCCGGGTGTCACTTTTCCCAGAAACAAAGTTGCACAGGGAAGCAAATCTCTTACTCAGTGAAAGGCATTCTCACATTGACACCAAAATTCTGGAGGTTATCATTACAGGAAAAGTGTCCCCAAATATCATCTCAAATATACCGCGTCACCATTTCATCAGACCCAGTTTATTTACTATTTTCATGAACCCGAGGAAATTCCCTTGTTTGAAATCACAAGTTGATTTTGTTTACCTGTCTCCCAGGCCCCCAGGGAGCACTGTTCTTTCCGTGTAGAAATACCTGCTTCATGCAAATGGATCCTTGGGAATATCTGAAACTTCTCTTTTTTCTCATTCATGAATCAAGTCTCTTTAACACTGATAATACGACACAGAAAAGGAATTCAGATTAAAGATTCCATTGAGCTTTTGTAAACGGAATGAGAAAGACAGGGCCACTTAACCAGCATGTTAAAATGTGTCTATAGTTCTTAAATATTTAATCAATTTATAGTTTTTAATATTAATGTCTTAGTTCCAAAGTACAGTTCTTAAATATATATATGTATATATATATGTAATAAAATCCACCTTCTAATTTACAAGGTTTCATTTTAGGATGAATGAGGCTGGAAATATGGATTCATCATTACATGGGAGCTCATGTGGCAACACCATTTGCAACGCACAATTTTCAAAAGGTTAAAAACATGACTCTCATACAAATAGAAAAATAACAGAAGTCAAAGATTTTTTTCAATTCAATTAATGAGGAAACCAGTAAGATGTCAAGACTGATTCAAGAGAAAATTCAAGGACCTGGAGATTTGTAGTTGGTCAAAGGAATTCAGAATAAATTTGCTAACAAATGCAAAACTGGTTAATGTCCCACTAGGCAATATTCTTTGTGGTGTTACCGTACAAGAATCATTTGTAATGCTATCAGTTTTCTGCAAATTAACCCCTATTCTTATAAGCTTGCAAAATAGCCTTCCTAATCAGTCAGCAAAAGGTTCCCAGCCCTAGGAAAATCAGATAATCCCTGGGCAGCAGAGGTCACTAGGCAACATCCAGGTCTACAGAGTAAGGGTACTCAGTACTCTTTTGGACCTCTTTCCAAGTTTTGCATACCTGCTCTTGACACTTTTCTCTGACAGGTATGGAAACAAACCAATCTGCTTTTTCTGTATTTGTCATTAGATTTATGAAAGGGGACACAAAGCACAGTCTCCCACTCTCCACCGGCCCTCCTTTGCCCCCAGTTTTTCATCATGGGCTGTGGAGTCAAACTGCTTGAGTTCCAATCATGGTTCCATTTACTACTGGGTGACCTTGGAAAAATTACTTAACCTCTCTGTACCTCAGTTTCATCATTGTAAAAGAGGACTTTAAGTAATAGTACCTTTATGGCTTTACCATGAGGATTAAATGAGATAAAGCACAAATGCTAATACATGTGAGTTATATTACTACTGAGTAAGGGTTCATCATTCTACCAGAGTATTCGGACATTAAAACATTTTGAGAAATAAACTGTCTTACACCTTATGTTAAAGAGGGTTTCGGTTCTACATTTCAAGGCAGAAGCAAAATACTTAAATCATTGAAATGAGTCAATTAGTAAACTAATGATTAACTTGTTTAAGAGGCTACAACAAATTCACAATGTGTTAAAAGAGTAATTTACTTCTTTTAACTTTAAAAGGAATGTTGAAGGAACAAAAATGTATGAGTCAGGGGTGGCAGGAAATTAATCTTTGTTGAGTTAAGGTGTCCCAGGCATTATACTTACCCCATATTCATTACATTGTCAACAAATGAGTATTTTCAGAAGGAGAATGGTTTTCCCCCTTCCTTAAGGACACATGCTACAAAATGAAAAACAGTAAAGGAAAATAACCAAAAGAAAAATACTCTGATGCCTTAGAAAGTGGGTTTACCAAGCAAGTCAAATGCCAAAGCAGTGGTTCAAAGTGCATTTCAGCTTTAATCGTTTACTCTGCGTAAAAAAAACCAATTAAATATTCTCTGAATTTTAAATTATATTTACCAACACACTGGTAACTATAATGTACTGGGAATATATTCCCTTTCACTATACATGGTTATTTTTATTTTGCCCACAGAATGCTGAGGAGAATACTGAATAAATACACGTTATTAAAACACACACAAACAACTCTGTTACAAATTGATGTAAATGGTTAGGTCTCCCTCCCATACAAATTTTGGCTTATATACCCTTACATCAAAAAAACAACAGTGGTGGAGGCCACCAAATACCCATGGATAAAGATGGTAACTTAAGCACTGAAGTCCAGAATCAGACAGGAAATAGCTATAAACCAAAATAGAAAGCAAAATAATGAAGAGAAGTGACAACTCATGTCAAAGTCTGGGTAAATTTTAATATGCCCAAGCCTGAGAAAAGAATTTTCCTAAAAGGTTGGTTCTTAAGGAGACATTTGTAGGTTAAACTGAACACAAAAGAAAAGGGAATTTCCCTAAAGAAGTTTTCTGAGCCAAAAGAAAATCAAATTATGCTTGAAAAACTAAAGCAAAGACTAATAATTCCTGTCTTTCTCCCCTCACCCACCTCTCCAGATTCGCTTCAGTGTAGGTTTTCCTGCTGGAGGCCATTTATTAACTCTATATTCTGTTATCTCAACACAACTGAATCTAGACTTAACCCTCTGTGTCTCAGTGGGTTGATAAATGAGACAATTATTTTCAGTCCCTCATGAGCTGGGAAACTGCATTCTGGACGTGCCCAAACATACGTAGACATAAAGACATACTAAGCCTCAGATTAAAGAAACACTAACTACTGCCAAAAGGATATTATTTACGGCCACTATTATAAATGATTTCTTCTTATATAACTTTAAGAAAGTATCAAGAGAGACACTGTGAGTTAAAACTGAAAACGACTTCTCACAATATTTCATATGCTCAAAGTTTTATGCAAAAAACTTTTAACCTAGAATAATGTTGGTCTCAAGTTTTTAAAAAAGGTTTTTAAAAAGCTAAGCATGAGTTCATAAGTAAACTGGATGTTCGTGATTTTGAAAGAAAAAGGCAAAGTTAATAAAATGATGCTAGAAAATAAAGTGATATAGTTTTTTGCAACTGCATGCATTTCTAGTTCTTTGCCAAAGATTCTTAGATTGTAAAAATTTTAAAAGAATTTGGCAAAAGTAAATACATGATGGTTGTATTGAGAAGGCTTTCCACAACTGGAGACACTAAAATATATTTTAGTTGGGAGAGGAAGTGGCAGTGAGAGCCTTTCAACTATAATGACCATTTTAGAGTTCATTAGACACTATCGTTCATAATTCAAACACACATGAGCTGGTGCACTGTCTTAAGATGTCTAGTAGGTACAACAGCAAATAACAGAATTTGGGAGACAGAAGACACTGGCTCTCTAAATAGAACTAAGACTGTTTTCTATGTTGTAGCAGATAACAAGGACTGTTTAAAATAGTAGCTTTGAGAGCTTATTTTTGAAAACTTAACTTGGAGTGAAACCCTTACCAAAGAATGTGCTGTTAGGATTTTCCTTTTACGTAATGAAAGAATAAAAGGCAGGTGGAATTATACCAGGAGAAAAAAACAGAAATTACATCTCTCAAGCAGAAGTGCTAGGATAGAGTGAAGCAAAATTATAATAACCATTACTATTTGAGGTGGTATCTATTTTAATGTACTTTTAACTATGACTGAATGCTTAAATAAATAAATGCATACAAAAGTGAAAGTTAACATTTTTGTTTTCCTATTCTCAAGGGTATATTTTTAACCCTGGGACAAAATTAGTAGCCCAAATCTTTATTCTGCCTTAAACTAATTTTTTGTTTCTTCTCTCCTCTCCAAGTCACTCTACAGAGTCAGACGATAACAAATATGGTTCCTTGATACCCCTTAATTCATTCTTGTGGTATCCTTGTATAGAGTTCAAAATCCATACACTTCAACATATGTCGACATACCAAGAAATCAAGATGAAAGGTTCGGTTTGGAGATGACAGTTGAAAGACTTCTGTTAAAGTTGAAGACCATTTTGCGTTACATGGTCCACTGTCGACTCCGAGTTCCAACAGTGTAACAAATAAAAACACGGCCGACAAAATGTGACCCTATGTGATGTGGCCAGCAGAACTGATGTCTACAGCAGCTCTTGAGGTAAAAACTTACTACACATCACTAAATATGTGAATAATACGTAAGTTAATAACGTTTCAATATAAAAGTTTAAAAACTGCACAAAGATGCTGTGAATGTCCTGTACATATACTTCAGTAAGGACCAGGAGGAGGTTTGGAATGAGACTGTTTTCTTTATGGATTTTCAAATATATATATCTTTCTTTAGGATTTTTATATATTCTATGCATTGATCTTCCATCTCTTACAACCCTTCTGACTCAACTCATGGAAGGAAAATCAAATCTTAAAGGCTGTGGGTCCCTCCTTTGCTTGTGTGCCAGTCCCCACACAGAGGCGCAGGAGGCTGCTCTGGCACAGGGACGTGGGGGGCGGAGACCCGGGAGAGGACCCGAGCTGGGGGTCCCAGGACAGGTGAGGAGAGGCTGGGAAGGAGGAAGTCTAAGAGACTCTGCTGGGACTTAGGAGGATAAACAGCTATAAAAACGGAGCATTTTCAGGGCCCCGTCACCCACGCCATCCAATTTCGTAAACTGGTAATTCATTTCATGTTTTAAAAATACTGGTTTTGAACAATCCAGTTATAGTTATAGTACGTGCCTCATATCTTCAGGTGATCAGAAGACCGACTGGCCGGTTTTAGAGGTGGCTGCCTTTCTTAAATTAGCAGTAGGAAGTCCCCATGAATTTATCCCAGAGGCAGACAGGTGGGAGAAGCACGCAGCTGAGGAAAACCTGGAGGGGAGAACAGGTCGGCAGTGGCAGAGATGTTCCCTTCTCAGTGTCCTGGGAGCCCCTCTGTAGACAGAGGGTAAGAACACGATGGTGCGTTTTCAGTCTGTGGAGGAAACCTAAGTTTCTGCATGTTTCAGAAATGGCCTTCTATAAACACCTGCAGACACTTTCCCTGATCCTGACACCTCATGTAAAAATGGAACGTACTAGACCTGGCAAGGATGGTGCAGGGAAGGAGGAGAGCAGGCGTGGGAAGTAAAAATGATTCCTGAACGCAAAGTTCAGAGCCCAGCCTTGGCCTCTGGTCCCCTGACCCAGGAGACAGCCTAATCATTCAAAGACTGGCAGAGAATGAGCTACTGGGCTAGTAATTAATAAAGACCTGTGAGGGCAGGCAAGGAGCAGCTGAGAAGCATAGTCACAGGATAAGAAAACAGGCACCACTGTTCATTTTTCCATTTTCCCTTTGGAGATGACCTCTGCGTAGGAGGTGTGAATGAAGTCATAGAGCTGCCTGGCATTTGCCGCATTCCCCAGCAAGAGCACCAGCTTGTCGAGGGACAGGCTTGCTAATTCGGCGATGTTCTTAATGTTGGTCATCAGGGAGCGACAGTTTTTGGCATTTACCCCTGGCATTTTTAACAAGAAGTCCTGGGGCCCGGGATTATACTTCTCTGCCTCGGGGAGGGTCTCGGAATCGGCTGTCACGGCCATGGCCGTCGCCGCGTCCGGCTGTGGCTTGTTCTGCTTCAGCCCCTCAAACAGCTCTGCGGTGGCGTGCGGGGAGGGGCACCAGAGGATCCGGAGCCTGGGGAAGTGCAGCGTGAGGAGCGTGAGCTTGGAGCTGATGTCGTTGCCGGAGATCTCCTGATGGAAGGCACCTCGGGACATGAGAGAGAAAGGCTTAGTGGGGTCGAACTCGATCAGAAGCACCGGCCGCTTGTAGTAGCGGGACATGGAGATACACTGGCTGTAGAGGCGGCCATTGTTCAAAGAGCCGATCAAATCACTGACGCTCTTGCGCTCCACGCACATTTCTGGAGTCAGAACGTAGTCTCCGACCTCTAAGGTCACTGGCTCAATGTCAATGCCCCGACGGTGGATCAGAGATGGGAGTTCGCTTCGAAACTCGCGCATGTCCACAACGATACTTTGCTGGGTACCATTCTGTTCCTGGCCGCCTATGAAGAAAAAGAAGCACTTTAAGTAACGTCACTGAGGAATAACTCTCAAAGGTGGCAGAGCACAAAGTTAAAAATCTATGTTCCCGCTGTTAATCTCCGATGCCTGGTTACACAGTATGACATGTTATTCCACACTTTTCCGTATTATAA
The DNA here is from genome assembly GCF_964270905.1 of Leucopleurus acutus. Taxonomy (NCBI): domain Eukaryota; kingdom Metazoa; phylum Chordata; class Mammalia; order Artiodactyla; family Delphinidae; genus Leucopleurus; species Leucopleurus acutus. The sequence goes on from NC_139158.1 coordinate 27,213,453, forward strand.
AAAGGTTTATTTACAGTTTAAGGCTATTTCCCTTAAACTAAATAGAGCTGGTAGGAAGCTGGGGTCTCGTGGTACTTTCTTACTTAGAATTCACAAATACCAGCATTCGCCATCATCTTCCCTCTGTGGTTCCTCTATGGCAGCGGTCCCCCAGCTTTCTGGCACCAGGGACTGGTTTCGTGGAAGACAGCTTTTCCACGGACGGGGGTGGGATGTGTGGGTGTGGGGGGGCTGGCTCAGGCGGTGATGTGAGCCATGGGGAGCCATGGGGAACTGCAGAGGAAGCCCCACTCACCCGCTGCTCGCCTCCTGCTGTGCGGCCCGGTTCCTAACAGGCTGCAGACCAGTATCGGTCCGTGGCCCAGGGGTTGGGGACCCCTGCTTTATGGTCCCTCACTGTTGCACTGACCACATTTTACTGATCATCGTCGTCCCAATTCCTAGGACATAGCAGATGCTTAGAAATGTTCTCTGCATAAACTGCCTTGTGGACTGCTGTGAAAAAGTTTGGCGCTTTTAGTGCTTGTATCAATGAGTCCAGAGATGGGAAAATGCGAGAAGCTGGGAAAAACAAGAGCACAGAGCTTCTCCCACTAATGTGCATATGAATCACCTGGGATGGAGTTAAAGTACCTACTTCTGTAGGTCTGGAATAGGGTCAAAGACCCTGCGTTTCTAACAGGCTCCCACGTGATGCCAACGCTGCTGGTTGAAGGACTCAAAAGTGCTGTTGTAGGCAGAATGGTGGCCCCCTGATGATGTCCATGTCCTAATCCCTGAAACCTGCAAATATGTTACTTTACACAGCAAAGGTGACTTTGGAAATGTGATTAAATTAAGGTTCTCAAGATTGGGAGATTATTCTGTATCATCCAGGTAGGCCCAAGGGTCTTTATAATGAAAGAGGGAAGCAGGAAGCTCAGAGTTGGAGCTGCTGACCTTGAAGTGGGAGGAAGAAGCCATGGGCCAAGGGATGCAGGCGGCCTGGATAACCTGGAAGAGGAAGGGATTCTCCCCTGCAGCCTCCAGGGGGATCACAGCCCAGCACACACCTTCACTTGAGCTCAGTGAAACCCATTTGGACTTCGGATTGTAAGATAATAATGGTTAGATAATAAATGTGTGTTGTTTCCAGACACTAAGTTTGTGGCAATTTGTTACAGCAGCAAAGGAAAGCTAACACAAGCGCTTAGAGGACTGAACTCGAAAGGGCAGATTTCTGTGAACAGCTTTCTGTGTGGTACCTACTTGCTCCAAACTACCTCATTCATATTGCCTGACATCCTGCTGTTCTGCATTGACATGTCCACAGCCTATTTGAGTTAATAGGAATCTTCTTCAAAAGATACTCTGAGGCAGTGTTTCCCAGTACGGTCCAAGGACCATGTCCATCAGACGCTGACCCCATTTCAGATCTATTGATTTGGAATTGCTAGGGACTGGGGTCCGTGAATCTACAGTTTTAACAAGCATCAGAGGTTATTCTTAAGTATGCTAAATTCTGAGACCCACTGCTTTAACTGCGCCGGACCCCCCACCGAAGGAGAAAAGGGCTCCACTGTATTGTTCTTCCCACGCCTCTTGGCTGAAAGCAGCTGCTGACATGGGAAAACGGGGCCTGGGGCGTGGGACATGGCTAACCCTGTACCACGGTGCACGTGGCATCCAGCAGGTCTTGGTGGAAGCCACTGCTGGGACGCTGCATGGCAGTGAGAGTACCACACACCTGGGATCTGGAAAAGCACCAAGAAGCAACCAACAAACACAGATATGGAAGTGGGAACGCACCCCAAACAATCCTGACTCTTTATCTAGGGGCAAACTGGCCTCTTCAGGTAAAGGTAAGAACCTAATCACCATTTACAAAAGTTTCTTGGCAAAAGTACATTCTGAATCTCAACCAATGCTGGAGTGTAACTGATTTCCAATGCCGGTGCGTGGATCACAACCCCACTTATCTTACAGGTGAGGAGCCCGAGATCCAGGGAGGACACGTGGCTAGTAAACAGCCAGCTGAGACCAGGGTATGGGAGCAGACAGCCACGTTTAAGAGCTTACTGAGAAAAACCAAGCTTCTGCAGAGAAACTCCGGAACCTCACAGCCTCCTGCACAGGCAGCAGGAGTGCTCGGCAAAGGGCAGGACTCACCGGCTTTGCGTGTGTCGGTGGGAGCACCCGCAGATACACAGCCTCTTACGAGGTCGAGGTTCGTTTCGTCTCTGCCTTCTCTTTCTTCAGGGACAACCATGCTAGCCTTTTCCCTGGGGGTGGGAGAAAAACATCTTCAACATTTCTGAGCTAATTTCAAAATTCCAGATTTTAATCTCTGTAAATTATAATATACAAAATGATCTACATAACTGAAGTGGTAAAAGAGAATACAGGAAACACTAGAAGTAAATATGCACAGTCAAGTGATGTGTAAAGGAAGCAGAAAGAGCTTCTTGGTTGGGTACTCCTGCTCATCTTCCAGAGTTAAAAAATACTGTTATTTATTTTCTATTCTGTATGTCCTCTAAACACTTTGTGGCATGAAATAAGCATGTGAAAAATGCCACAGAGAGATTATTGAGACTTTTTATTAAAATGTGCTAAATGTGTTACTGAACATTGAAAAGGATTCAAATAATTTATATCCCAATATTTTCAGAGTAATCATAAATAGGATGGTTAAAAATCAATGATTAGGGACTTCCCTGGTGGCGCAGTGGTTAAGAACCTGCCTGCCAATGCAGGGAACATGGGTTTGAGCCCTGGTGCAGGAAGATCCCACATGCCACAGAGTAACTAAGCCCGTGCACCACAACTACTGAGCCTGCGCTCTAGAGCCCGTGAGCCACAACTACTGAGCCCATGTGCCACAACTACTGAAGCCTGTGTGCCTAGAGTCCATGCTCTGCAACAAGAAAAGCCCCCACTCGCCGCAACTAGAGAAAGCCCATGCACAGCAACGAAGACCCACCTCAGCCAAAAAAAAAAAAAAAAATCAATGATTAAAGAAATGAAAACAATACATGGTTAAGCTTTGATTTAAAAAACTCCAGGTGGGAGGCCTCATTAAACACCCTCGGTTTTAAAGGAAAATCAAGATTAATATTAGAAAGCAAATTTCCAACAAAAGATTTAAACAAAAAAATCAACATCTCAGGTTATGTAGTAGAGCAGCATCAATTCACTCACTTGTGCGTTTACTTAAAACATTTACAGAGGGCTCCCACATGCTGTGTGAGGTATTTTGGATACAAATACGGTTATTTGTATCCGATAATTCCTGTCTTCAAGGAAGCTCAGTATCTTAAACCCGGTAGATTGACAAGCCTGTACAATCCTAACTCAGATTTGTAATCAAGAACCAGAATCATGGCAAGATCCTCAATAACCACAGGGAGAGGAGGCCAGGTGTGCCACAGTCTTATTTTTCAAAACCAGTAAAAGATGCTATCATCAGTTCAGGAAAGAGCAAGCACTGTGTGTTCCTCTGTGCCAGGCTGACAGAAAAGATGTATAAGGATGGGTCTCTGCCCTGGGCTTGCAAGTGAGTTTCACGGCAACGTGAAAACCGTGGAACTGACTGACTGCAATAAAAGAGGCCGGGGAAGGTGAAACAAGAGGAATCTTCATCAGCAACTAATGATTTCAACACGGGCTCAAACAAAAAGGATTTTCCAATGAAAGGAAATAAAATCAGATGGAGCAACTCCCCAACCACTCTGGATATGTGATGTTTTAGGGCAGGGCACCACGAAGAGATTCCACCAGAGAACAGAAACTCCAAGTTTAAATTCTTTACTATTTGAAACAATATACAAATGCAAGGTTATTAACAGTATAACATTTTATGACTAGATCGCAAGGAGGCAGGCAATAGTTCCAGTTCTGTGCTCCCTCATCATTCTCAGTACCGCTGTCAAGTGTTGCTGATGAAAGATTCTTTGCAGTGACAATGGCTCTGGCAGCCACTCATTACTGCCCCGTTACACCAACTAGACTCCAGCTGGGGGTAAGGGGCAAACCGTTCAAAAAACTTACTGCTCTTAAATTTCTTTTTCTTTTATATTTGGGATCAACATGGGGGATTTTTTTTCTTCTTTATCTCCACTTACCTTACTGGCTAAGCTACCACACGTGAGGGCATCCTCATTTCCTGATTAATTTGTAACTGTGGCTGTAGAGCACAGCGAGTTAGAATGCAGACTCTGGGCCCATGTTTCGTGAATTGGAAACCACTTACTGGCTGTGTGACTTTAGGCAAGTTGTTTAATGGTTCTGTCCCTCAATTTCATCTGTAAAATGGGGATGATACTAAAATCTAACCTCAAAGAGACTGTTAAAAGGATCACATAATATATGTAAGGCACTCAGAAGAGTGCCTGGCACATAGGAAGCACTATATAAATGTCAGCTGTTATTATAACCGTACTTTTCTTACATGTAGTAACCTCATCCCCTAATTATCCACAATTATGCTAAAAAACAGAAGATTTTCTTTCAAATGATTCCACAACTGTTTCAGTTAATACTGTTAAAAAACAGCTAGTTTACTATGAAATGTTATAACTGCAAACTGAATCTGAGAAAAAAATATATTCCTGAAATGAAACCAGGGTTGTGAAGAAAATAGTTAAGTCTTCCTAATCAGTAACTCAAATTAGTTTAACAGAAATTTGCCATACTTATATTCAGTCTCTTGCTTTCAACATTTGCATAATTTTTCAAGTTACTCTTTGTGATAGACACAAAATAATAATTAAACAATTCAGGTCCCTATTTCCACTTAAAGTACTGTGGTTTCTTAATTTTGCTTTAACATCTTCAGTGATATTTGAATAGCTTGTACAACGTGATAACACAGGGAGGAGACACTGGACTAGAAGTCTCTTCAAACGGGCGTTTATTCAAGCCCTCATGCTAACCCATTTTGTGATATTTTCTAACTGTAAAATTTCAAATAAGCTAATAACCCTTTTCTTTGAAGAGTGGTGACCTCTCCAAAACTATGTATACTCAGAATGTTATTACTAATTTTTTGACGCAGGGAGCATTTTATTAGCAATACTTACAAGTGTAACTTTTTTTCTCTTTACTTGTCATCTGTAATCTACTGATCTCCGGTCCAGTCAAACAGTCCTTTCACTGCCAGTTCGCCTGATTCATTCCTCTCTGGTTATTTTAAATAGTAGCATTGCTTTTCTTCTTACAACATCACTCATGGAGGTCCTGGCAAAAGCACATTCCCTCGGTCTCATATCAAATTTTTCTCTAAGTCCAGGCTTAGTGCAAATGCTCTTTCAGCCATGCACCTCACATATATTTTGCTTTTCAAAACAAACACTTCTCAAATTCCCCAAGTTTTCTGGGAAAGTAAATATCTTAAGATTCTGAACGGCATAACTATCTGTGTAATATGGGAAGATCTAACATAATAAGTAGACAATCACCACTGAGAGTTTATAAAATTATGCCAGACCATAGATAAAAGGACATCAAAACCTGGTATGAAAATTACTGTAGAGATTGAAACGTAGGAGAAAGTCCGTATCCTTTGTTCTGCTGAGTGAAGTTTCCAGTCTGTGCCAGGCTTACCCGAGCTTTGTCACTGAGCCCTTCGAGTGTAAGATCACTTGTATAAGCCGGGAATGGCATGTGGTCCCCGATACCTGGCTACAATCCACTGACGGCACTCTTTTTCTAGGCCAGGTTCTGATGCACTGGAGAAGAGGCAGTCACGGGAAGGAGGCCTGGAGCATAAAACTCACCTACTCAGAGCCTACCAGGCCCCCCTTGGCTACAACACTGTGCAGGAAACGGTTAAGGGAGCAGGCCTGGGCTGCTCAAACCCTGCACATTCCCAAGAAAGGCCTGTCTCCTCAGCTTGTCTTCCCAGAAGCCCTTGGCCAGCTTCTGGGAGTTGAGGTCTGAGCTCTTGGAATACAACGCCTGATAAGAGGGTTTTTATAATGCCTGGGGCCACACGGCACCAGTGTGATCAGATGGTTTATGCCAACAGTGTGATTTCTAGCGAATACCTTTTTTGCTCCAGGGAGCTGGAGTCTGTCACTTGAGTACTATGTCTATATGACTGACTCCCAATAAAAACGCTGGACTCCAAGTCTCGGGTAAGCTTTCCTGTGGACGACACTGAGCGTGTGCTGTCACACACTGCCACTGGGAGAATTAAGCACATTCCTGCGACTTCACTGGGAGAGGACACTCAGCAGCTTATGCTGGATTTTCCTGGACTTGGCCCCGTGTGTTCTTTCCTTTTGCTGATTTTACTCTGTGTCCTTTTCCCTGTAATAAACCGTAACTACGAGAATACCAGTTTTTCTGACTCCTGGGGGTCCTTCTGGTGAATCACTGAGCCTGAGGGTGGTCTTGGGGACCCTCAACATGAACACCAACAACCTAATCCGAATATTTTAGCTCCATGTGCTCATTTGTGATTTAGAGACAGTTACTTTAATCAGAGAAGCCTTAGGCAAAGGATATTTTAAAAAGAGTGAAGGAGCAATTAGGAGGTACTGGCCCACATTCAGTAGCACCAATTCTTTGATGCCATTTCCTCAATATCTCTTAAATCTGTCCCCTTCTCTCCATCAACCTAATCTTGGCTGCCACCGGTTCTTATCAGACAATTGCAGCAGCTTTCCTGACTACTTCCCTGCTCTATCCATTCCTCAGTTTGATGCCAGAGAAAGCCTTTAAAAAATACTCCATGTCACTTTCCTAATTAGAACTCTTCAGTGCTATCTTACTGGCTACAGAGTCAAGTTCTAAATCCTTAACAGGCCTTGTGCACCTCGGAGCTTTCACACACACCCTTGTTCAACAGAACCCCTGGCCCACCTTGTCCACTTAGCAACCCACCTTGTCCACTTAGCAACCAGCACACATGCTCCATGGGTCAGCTTAAAGGTCATTCCTTCAGTGACACCGTCCCAGACATCCCACACTGGGTCAGATCTCTTTGACAGACTCTCGTAGGATACCCTTTTCTTTTACCTTTGTAGCCCGCCGCCCTCTGCCCATGTCTGTTTATGATATTATTCATAATCATTCAATGTTTGTCTTTTCCACTAGGGGATAAGCTCTAGGAGGCAGGACAGAGCCTTTTTCTGCACCACTGTAACTCCAGCACTTTAACATTAGCACAGGGGTTGGCTCATAATAGATGCTCAAGAAATATCTGTTGACTGTTTGAGTCTTGGGAGATGAAGGTCTAGGAGACACAGAGAGGCGCTAAAAAGCTCTAGATAAGAAGAGGTAGTCTGCATAATACCTGTTTTTTTATAACACTTTCTGGAATACTTTTTCAAAAAGCCTATGTACACACATATAAACTATCCCATAGAGCACATTAATAGAAAATACATATCTACGAAATGCAAACAGATTCGCAGACATAGAGAACAGACTTCACAAAGGGGAGGGGGCTAGGGGAGGGAAGGATGGGGAATTTGGGATTAGCAGATGCAAACTAGTATATATATAGGATGGATAAACAACAAAGTCCTACTGTATAGCACAGGGAACTATATTCAATATCCTGTGATAAACTATAATGGAAAAGAATATGAAAAAGAATGTACATATATGTATAACTGAATCATTTTGTGTATAGCAGAAATTAACACAACTATGCTTCAAGCAAAATTGAAATAAAAATATATATTTTCATAAGCTGAAAGGACTGACCAATAATTGTAGGGCCAATAGCTGCAAGAATCCATGGCTAAGGCATGCCACAATCACAGAGGATAGGAAGGGAAGAGAACTGCCCACGAACCGTGCTGAGTTTCTTCAAAGGGACTCAATGACACTGATTCAATAAGCACTCCTGTTTCTGGGAATGCATGCCCTGGATGAACTGGGGTATCTGCATATTTTAAGCATATACTGAGAGCCCACAGCCAGTGTTGAAGGATGGCCATCCATTTTGAAATTCTGTCTAGGTCCTGGCTAACTGCCACTAAAAATGATTTCTGCCCTCTCGCTGTCACTGATATGTTGCCAATGTCTGAGGCTTGAAAGACTGGTCTGGCCCAGCCACTGCCAGGCCAGGCCATGGTCTCCTCCGGTCTAGCCTTTTCTCTGGCTCGGATCAAGGATGCCCTGTCCAGCCCCCGCCCTGGCTTCTGGGGCTCCTTAGAGAGCATCTGATCCATCTTCTCTCACCAAGCTGCCGTTTCCTTGATAACATCCCTTGGGGGAGGCTATTAGATTTCTCAAATGCTTGCAGGAGTAAGAGGTAGCCATGTAGTTTGTGAATATCTCAATTAGAAACATTTTCCTTACGTTAAACCAAAAGCTTTTTCTATTTGGATTTGGAACATTAAAGGCTACTTATTCTCAAAAAACACACATCTGTTCAGACCAATGTCACACCTTTAAAAAAAATATTTTTCCCAGAGTGATTCTATTGATCTGAACTGACCAGGTCATAAAAATATTTCCCAGTTGGGCTTCCCTGGTGGCGCAGTGGTTGAGAGTCCACCTGCTGATGCAGGGGACATGGGTTCGTGCCTCGGTCCGGGAAGATCCCACATGACGCGGAGTGGCTGGGCCTGTGAGCCATGGCCACTGAGCCTGTGCTCCGCAACAGGAGAGGCCACAACAGTGAGAGGCCCGCATACCGCAAAAAAGAAAAAAAAAAAAATTCCCAGTAAACCAGTCACCCACCCATGGACAATGGAAACTTTACAAGGGAAAAAAAAATGATTCCAAGGGAAGGGAGAAATCTTGTACATGGGGGAGGGTGAGAGAGTGTTTCAGTTCTATTGCTGGTGTTTTATGTTATATTTCCTTATTAACATAAAAGCAGTTTTCTTCACATTTCTATTCTATTAAACCCCTGAAAAGCACCTGGAGATGGTGGAGAAGCAGGGGAAGAGAAAAGGAAATGTGTATTGATGTATATAAACCCTGGAGTGAATCAGACTACAGGTGTATCTTGATGTGACCCTCCCCAGCAGCTTCCTCTCTCCATCTTTCCTGACGGCTAGTAGATATTCCCCCACTCAGAGAAGCCTCTGGATCTTCAAAGGCCTTTGATTCCTTCATACTGATCTTCTATGTATTTACCTTATGAGTTTTTCAAAAGCTTCCTTTTCTTTCCGCAAAGCAGTGAGATAGCGCTGTTCCTCGGTTGAACCTCCGTATATAAGAAAGTAAACCCTGCAAGTTAAGACAGAACTCTTTTAGGCTGCAGACACATAATTTTTAATCCCTGGAAGGAAGAGCATGGCATTTGAAATCAGCAACCTAGAGTGTTCAAATAATAAATATTTGACTGAGAAGAAAAGGTTCCATTAATCACACACTTACTAAACCCCACCTGTTAAAGGTCTCATCACCACATGGGTTTTTTTTTTCTTCTTTCATCAAAAGGAGGAGCAGAGTTTAGGTAAACACTGAAATATAACAAAGAGGGATAGAATAATGCTTTCCTCATAACTATAAACAAATCAGAAAACACAATCTTAGCGGCTTCTCTTTTTTCAATTTTTTTCTTTGCATCTCTGCCAAACAATCGTTTAAAAAGTTGGATGGTGGTTATAAAGGCCAGCGTATGAAAGTTCATGTTAGGGAAAAATAAACAAATGAAATCTATATGACCTTTACCTTCACAAGTAATTTCTCAGTTCCTTTTTATTCATGTCTTAACAGAACCGAGTCATCACACATTTTATATAAACACACAGACAGAGAAGACATGGATTATATCAAGCTCCTCAAAAAATAATTTGACATATTCTTTTCTCTTAGAAAAGGCCAGCTTTCCTATCTTGTTGGTTGCTAAGAAGCTGAATGAAGCACCTCCTCTGCCCCTTTTCCTCACCTTCTATCAGAGACATTTTCCCTTTTTAGCCCTCCATTTTTCTTTTGGTCTTCATTTTCCTAGTTTATATTTCTTTGAAGTGCGGGCAGGGAACAAACCATTGGCCAATGAGTCCAGAGACCTGAGCTCTTCCACGAATGTATCATGTGGCCAAGGGCAAGCCATTCACCATGTCTGGGCCTCAGTTTCCCACTGATGGATCAAGTGGTTGAACTCTGAGGTCCCTTCTGGTTCTGACCTTTTGTTTCTAAATATCACACTATTCCATATTCAGGCAACAGAGAACTTTTGTGCACACAAGCTATCTCCAATGTTGATCAACAGCAAAGTATGAAAAATTTATCAGCCTATAATTATTTCACCAGCTTTGTCTCATCTCTTCATCCTGCGTTATTTCTGGTCCACCTCCTCCATTCACCTCTACTCTGAAAGGTTGCATTCGTTAAACTGGCTGGAGAGGTTTCTCTTGGCTCTGCTTTTGGTTCAGGCTGAGTTCAGGATATTAACCTTGAGGTTTATTTCCCTCAGATAGCTGGAGAGCCGGAACACTATATTCTTAGGGAGGCATCGTTTTCTCATCTGATATTTCTTGAAACTCAAGAATACATGGTACAATAATTCCCCAAATACTTTAGTTTTATGTGGCTGTAACTTAGAGTCACTTTTTCAGATTTACAAGAAAGACGTTTTAGAATTATGAAATTTAGCTGAGTCATAATTACATTAACATTTGGTAGAAGGTAGGATATTGTAAATTCCCTAGGCTTGTTCAGAGACGGTGCCCCATAGGCTACAACCGATGCATAAAGAATACGGCACAGAACAGCAGAAGAGCAAGTAACGAGAAGGGGGGCATTCCCTCAGATTCCTGGATCCACTACAACATCCGACCTCCTTCCCATGCGTACTTCCCACACTGGTACTTCCCAGACTGATCAGAATGCCAAATAAGGTTTCATAAACTCAACCAACATCATAACAATGTAACGTTAAAGATAAGAAAGCCCATGGGCAACTGGTCTATCTGTGCTAAATCCTAAAGAACTGCAAAACTGAAGCCCATGCAATCGCAGTTCATATTCCTTACAACTTGCCTCAGGGGCTTCCCGGGCCGACTTGCCCTGTAAATTTCAAGCTGACGCACGAAGGTCAGCTCTGCGTCGTACAAGACCACGTATCTTGGCTCCACCTCGTGCAGCACCCGTGTCAGAGCGTAGGGGTCGCTGCAGCCCAGGAGTGGGTGGATAATGGTGAGGGGGTCTTTCATGATTCCATACGCGGCATCAGAGGACACGTTTAAATCAAACTCCTCGTGCTTAATTTCTTCTAAGCAGCTTTCGGGGCTACTGCTTAGGTCTCTCGGACAGCCCTCCTCGACACCCGCCTCCTCCTCCAGTTCTTCAGATTGTTCCATCATTTGAGTTAAAGTCAGCCTTGGTTTCTTCTTTTTGACAGCCCTCTCTTTGGCAGAGGCCCTGTCTTTGTTTCGGAGGCCTTTGGGCCTTCTGTTGGATTTCATAATTCTCTTTGAGCCATCCTCCTTCCTAAACCGCATCCACACATCTTCGGCTTTGCTGTCCTTCTCAAAGGTTTTCCTGTACAGCCTCAACAAGAAGGCCTCTGCTCCGACAGCGATGCACTCTCGCAGCTGGGAACAGGTCCTGTCATCACTTGCGCAAATGAGAACGTGTCCTAAAATTAGAAACAAGGTTATGTCCTGATTACCGCACTTGTCGCCCTACCCCACGCACCCCCTCGTCCCTTCCCCCGCAGAGACACAGCTCACCCCTTGGCGCTAAAGATACTTTACAATTTGTTTAAAAAGGGTCTCGGATGCTCATCAAAGGCTTTCGCCTCCCTGGCAGGATTACTTAAATCTTCTGGGTAAAGGTGAAGCCAGAAATATTTAGAGTCTTACGAAAGTATAGCTGTGGTATAATGGAGGCTTTAAAGAAGCTCTTTTTAATTAATAATTTTCCAGAGGATCTGGAAATAGATCTGGAAATACCAAAATAAATTCCAAATGGATTACAGTCAAATGTTAAATGATACATCATGAAAAAAAAGATGACTATTCTCCACCTCTCCATATGAAGATGATTTTCCAGGCTTACAAGCAATGGAAGAAATCTCAGAGAAGACTGATATCTGTGAGAAGATTATCAACTGATCAATCAATTGACTGACTCTATGAGAATAAAAAACTGCATTAAAAAAAGCTAAAGACAGGCTGCTCCCAAGCCTTCTGAGATGGACCACATTTTGCCTATGGAATGTGCATCTCTAAATAAATCCACTTCTTGCCTAAAAAAAAAAAAAAAGCTAAAGACAAAAAAAAAACACTTTATGTAACTATGATAAATGTTAATATCTTTAACATATAAAAAGTTGATACAAACTGAGGACACACTCTAAACCAGCAAAGGAAACTAAGACAATTCACAAAAGAAGAAATGCATCTGAGAAAAAACTGAGCTCCCCAAGCATCAAAATTTGAAAACAAGATCACATTTTTCTCCAATCAAATGAATAAAATTGTTATACATATGTAATATATGTAGATACACACAGAAATATATACAGAATCTCCAGTCATTGCTAGCTGGGTAAAAAAAGATAAGCTCTTATACTTCCAAAAGAAATGAAAATTGATAAAAACTTTCTATAAATCAATGGGGTAATATGTCTTGAGAACTTTAAAAATGTCAGTATCATTTGGCTCATTAATTCTATATCCAGAAATTATATCTACACTATACCTTTAACAATGTGAAACAGAAAATACACGAAAGAAAACCAGGAAGGAAATATGCCAATGTTAACAGTGGCTGCTAGATGTAATTTTTTCCCCTTCTTTATTCTTTATGCTTTTTTTCTAAGTACACATGTATGACTCTGGGTCTTAAATCACAGCACCATAAGTTCTGGGATAATATCACAGCATAATTACTCATATAAGGATTATGTGCTTGCCTTTATTGCTTTAAAGGAGTTCAAAGTCTCAATAGATTTTTTTTTTTTAACATCTTCACTGGAGCACAATTGCCCCACAATGGTGTGTCAGTTTCTGCTCCACAAGTATATCAGCCACACACACACACACATCCCCACATCCCCTCCCTCCTGCGCCTCCCCCCCACCCTCCCCATCCCACCCCTCCCTCCAGCTATCCATCCTACACTTGGTAGTGTGTATACATGTCCATGGCACTCTCTCACCTCGAACCAGCCCACGCCTCCCCGTCCCCGTGTCCCCAAGTCCACTCTCCACGTCTGCATCTCCACTCCTGTCCTGTCCCTAGGTTCCTCAGAACCGCCCCTTTTTCTTTCTTTTTTCTACATTCCACACACATGCGCCAGCACACGGCACCTGCTCCTCTCCCTCCGACCCACTTCACCCTGCATGACAGACTCCAGGGCCGTCCACCCACCACAAACAGCTCAACTTCGTCTCCTCCCGTGGCTGAGCGATACTCCATTGTGTATATGTGCCACATACTTCCCTCAACAGATACTTTTTTAAATTTAGTTTTATTTTCTATCTGGTTTTATTTTTAAAACTTAATTCAGGTTCAGTCTACAGTTCAGGTTCAGTCTACGAGTATACTTGTGTTTGAAGAGAGTAGCCCCAAAACTCAAAATTTTTTTAGCACTAGGTCAATGTCATTCTATAATACAGTTGAGGCTTCTTTGAAAAGACACTTGCTGAGAACCTAAAACTTAAGCCCATTAGCTTTCTCCTTGAGGATTCCAAATTTAAAGCCTGGTGAATATATATGTAGAGATTTTGCTGCATCTTTTTTTTTTTTAAATTGAAGTATAGCTGATTTACAATGTCCTGTGAATTTCTGCTGTACAGCAAAGTGATTCAGTTATACACACACACACACACACACACACATATTCTTTTTTATATTCTTTTCCATTACGGTTTATCACAGGATATTGAATATACTTCCCTGTGCTATACAGTAGGACCTTGTTGTTTTTATCCATTCTATATATGATAGTTGATTAGTTGCATCTTTAAATAGAAGTCCTGAGAACCCAACTAGTAAAACAACCTGCTTTCATGAATATACAGTGATTCAACCTGGAGAAAATCACATCAGATGAACAGATAGGCGCTTGTCACTAAGATTTCAGTGTTCATGGGGCACTTACTCTTCTACATTTGATAAAGAAGATAATAGTATAAATTATTTGTAAAGAGCTAATCAAAAAGACTCATTTGCTAGATTTTGAACGCAAATACCATTATCTCCTTTTTTCCTACCTGGACCACCAAGGGCTTCACTCTCCTTATTCTCTGCCTCAATTTCTTTCAATACTTCCGAGAGTGCCTCCCATTTTGGATTGTTTTCTAGGACCAGTTCCTTTCTTGTTTCTGTATAGAAATAAAAGACAACCTCATTCTATGTGATAATATTTATCTATAAAGTATTCCAAAGGCTTTTAAGACAACAGATAACACAGGCATCATTCCATAAACCCACTCCTTTGTACGTCTTTCATAATACTCTATAGATAGAATCTGCTTCTTTGAGAAAGGTCTCCTTATGGTCTAAAAGAAGACACCTCAAGCCAACATTAACACAGGTTCCATAATGCCTTGAGAGAAAGTGATATGAGTGGTCACTAATAAGAGATGATTACGTGTTAGTTGTCAACTGTGACATTATATATAAACTGCTACACAAAATAAAGGACTTGGTATTTCTTATTTCTAAAATAACAGTATTTATTATTTCTAAAATCCCCAAGATTTTCACAATCTTGAACATGGGATATAAGCAGACAACAATAAAACTTTTATTTCTGTAAGTACTCAAACATATTACTAATATATTTAATTAACTTTTGAAACAGACCTTTGAACTAGGCAAAAAGTAAACATTAACCCTATCCCATGCTTTAAAAAACCAACGATATTTATTATACTTACTAGATGAGTGTGAAACAAAACCCATTATTTGCCTCATTCTAGTATTTATGTCCCCTAAAAGCTAAAAGGGATGTTAAAATGTCCCACTAAGACTTCAAGTGCCCAAATAGTAATTACTCCGAAGTTAAAAAAAAAATCTATAATTCTTATGTAGTAGTAAGAATACTCTTTTTTGCGTTACGTCTTAGTTGCGGCATGCAGGATCTTTCGTTGCAGCACGCGGGCTCCTCACTGTGGTGCACGGGCTTCTGTCTAGTTGTGGCGCGGGGGTTTTCTCTCTCTAGTTGTGGCACACGGGCTCCAGAGCGCATGGACTCTGTAGTTGGCGGCACACAGGCTCATTAATTGAGGCGTGTGAGCTCAGTTGTGGGACGCAGGCTCAGTTGCCCCGCAGCATGTGGGAATCTTAGTTCCCTGACCAGGGACTGAACCCGCGTCCCCTGCATTGGAAGGCGGATTCTTTACCACTGGACCACCAGGGAAGTCCTAGCAAGAATACTCTTGATTGATATTTGGCATTTGTTATTTGGAATCCCCTGGCAATGAATCCATACCAAATACTTTTACCATACATTATATATGTCACACGCAGTTACACATTCTTCACACAGCCGAAGGAGATTTAAAGTTATACTGTAACTTGATAAGCATTTCCACACCAAATACTTAAATAAAAGACATTTGAAGACTTAAGCATACAAGATACCTTGCTCTTCTTTAATCTCCAGTTTTTCAGGCAGTTTGCCTTTTTTACTCATTTTGGCATCTGGAACATGATAAACCCTTGCTCGAGCATTTATAAACATTGAGGTGCTGGAGTCAAGAAACAGCCAACCTAATAAGTTTAAAAAAAAAAAGCCTTCAATTTATAGTTTACTTCAGAGCATCTCTGAAGGTCACGTGACCTGTTTATCAACCGGTCACCAGCTTATTCATCCCCCAACCACATCTTCTCCCTTGTTATGGCCTCTGTCACTGTTTGGCTAGACCGTGGTTTTCAAAGTGCAGCCTATAGACCCCTGGGGGCCCCCAAGCTGTTTTTTTGGGGGGAAGGGGGGTCTGTGACCTCAAAACTACTCTCATAATAATACTAACTCATTATTTGACTTTTTTCCACTGTGTTGACATTTCCAATAATGGTGCAGAAGCATTGGCAGGTATTGCTGCTGGTGTCCAAGCACAGATGAAGGCAGTGGAACCCAAAGCGTACTAGCAGTCAATATGTTCCTCAATGCTACACATTTGTAGTTTATGACTCGAGAATATTCCTGGTGAAGCAGTTAAGAAACATTATTTGTATTAAATCTTGGCCCCAGGGCCCCTGGACCACACTTTAGAAAACATTGGTTTAGCCAGACAGTGAGAAAGATCATGGTAGTGGGGGAAGGATGTGACTTGTAAAAAAACAAGATGGCGGACAGCCGCATATGTATGTTTCCCTACAAACCTCTTCTCATTCTTCACCACTTCAGCTGATGAAACTCCATATTCCCTTCCTGTTTCTTCAGGGAATATTAATTTTAAGTTCATAACAACTAAACTTCCAGAACACAACCTATTTCTAAGTTGGGGACTGCCTGTGATATACACAGTCTTTTCTAGAAATAAAATCTCTTGTAATGGTTATGAATATTTATTATTATACAGAAGTAGGTGGAAACATTAGCTATCAATAAAACCTACATCCTTGTGCTGTGAACATAAAACGTAATTTGAAATCTTACTATACCATGTAGCTGAATATAGCACTCCCCACACCTGATTCCCCCCCAAAATCCAGTACTTTATTCAAATGAGCTCTTAGGATAAATATTAGTATTTTTATCTCCCACCTGAATTCTGACCAAATGCCTTCTCTGTTGCTTTGAGAGATTCCAGAAGATTAAGAAATGTGATGCAATCATACTGAGAGAGATATTGCAGCAAAGTTCGTAATATCTTCAAATCCTGAACCAAGGATTTAGTCTTGGCTCCAAGTTGGTGCCACAAAGGATCCAGATAATGGCGGATTGTCTAAAACAAGAAAAAAATTAGAACTGCTAAAAGATGTTCTATATAGCTATAATTAATACAAATTATACTTTCAACAAACATTATCCCTTGTATACATAAAAATGGTTAAACTGGTAAACTCTGTTATGTATATTTTGCCACAATAATAAAACATTATCTCCCAAGGAAGTGAATAGAAAATTTAAGTTCATAAGATTCTAATAATAATGTTTAATCTTTCAAATATAAAGCAGAGTGTCATCACTAGAATCTTTATGATCAGATAGAGTCAATTCATAGTTACCCATATTTACATTATTAGGAGAAAAAAGGCCTGATAAACATCAGATGATCATTTATTTGCTTTTATGAAGAATGAAAGCATGTAGCTCAGATACATTCAATTTCTACCAAGTTTGGTCGAGACCCCATCCTGGGTGGATAGAGATGTGAGATCCAGCTGCACGAGGAAGCAGAGGACATAAACTAGAGAAACTACATGGAATCAAATTAAATAACAGTGGACCTTAGTCTGTTGGTATAATAAAATATTTAGTTTTTTTTCTTTAAGTGTGATTCATGTATGGGAAAATATTTGTTAAATTAACAACTAAATTTGAATACTTTTTAAGATCCTGAAAAGTTGCCTAAAACACAGAACAGCTTTATGTATATACTATGTAGGTATCTACATATCCACAGCTATATATATGCACGTTTCCTTCACAAGCTGATTCTGTAACTAAAAGGGATAATGTAGCATGATCTGGAAGCAGTTTCACTACAAGGCATCTTATCTAACATATTTAATACTGAGCAGGAGTAATATATATTTAGATGACCAAATAATCTATTGTCCAAACTGGAACTCTTGTGAAAATGAAATGATACTATTAATAATTACGCCAGGATAACAGGCAGATACTGGGACTGTCCTAGATAAACTGGGACATATAACTCTTTTGTATATCATCTTTTGTATAAAATCATCTACATACCTCTTTTGTAAAATCATCTACAAATTTTCTAACAAGTGCAAATTATGTCTTGGTTACTAAAAGAACGCCTAAAACAATACTTTGACTTTCACTGGCCAGGTGATGATAAACAGAAATTTAGTGCAAAACATATCTGGTTATATTTTGGTTTTCTAGGGACATATACATTCTACTAAAAGAATGTGAGAGGTTTTTTTTTTGGTATACCATGCACTAAATTATAATAAACTCTACTTTAAAAACAGAGGCACACAACACATGGAATTACTTTTATGTATCATTATTTCACAGTAAAATGACTTTGGAAGAATCAGAAAAATGAGGACTTAAATTTTCCTTTTTAAAAATCAATATGCATTACTTCCATTGACAAAGAGGTTGATTCAGAGTTTGAAAGAAAAGAACTTGTTCTACCAAAATATGAAAAAAAAGCTGCCTGGAATTTTTTAAAAGTCAGCATTTTCTGTATGTACAATTCAATCTTAGACATTTACATATCGTAATTAATACTGATCTATGATGAAAAAATTAGTTAGATAAAAAGTCCTTGCACTAAAGTCTTACCATTTTCTCAATTCAGAATGCAATTTTAAGACAGAGCAAGTTTAACATTCCTCAGTAATCAAAACTCATCCAAATTATTTTTATTCCAAATAAGAGATCATAAATTTGGAAGGATTCTTATGTAAACTCTTCTATCTGTAGCTATCCAAACGTTGCCATTTCAGAGCAAAAGGTTATTCATCGTCCTCTTACATATACTTAAAATTAGAGATAATCACCATATAACTGCAAAAGTCAGAGTTGTGCTTATATGCCAATCAATGTATTCTACTACAAATTACTTTCCAGTAAACCAAAGAAACTATACTTTAAATCACCTCCAATTTAATTTTAAAATAACAGCAAATTCCTATTAAGAACATTGTAAATATTAAAATAACTTGCATTCTTAAAAGTTACAACATAACAAATGGTGCTTAAATAGGAAAAGAAATAAAGAGTACCTTGTCAAAAGGTTTTCCAATAGCATTTTCTAAAGATAAATCTTCAACTTCAAGCGACGGGTTATGGCATTTCAGTTCCTTTAGACATGCATTTAGAATGTCCAGAATAGCAGTCTGTATAGCAAGCATGGCAGGTGTCATAGAAACGTGAATTTCTACGACTTCGGGTTTATGCTGTTCTAAAAATGAGTTTACTGCTACATGGAACCTAAAGAGACAAACATTTTTCAAATATTTCTAGAGTTGCAAGAGCTATGTGCTTCTGGTCTCAGTTTAATACTCTAATAGCTCTTTGTAACTGCAATTAAGAAACAAAACGGAAAGCCAAATGACAGTGTTTTCAGGAATACTTTCAACCTCTATGAATAGAAGTATTACTCAAATAAGGCAGGGATCAGCAAATTATGGTCTGCGCTAAACCCAGTGCCCGTTTTTACAAATAGTCTTATTGGCACGTAGCCACACCCATTGTTTATGTATTGTCTGTGGCTGCTTTCACACTGTCACGGCAGAGTTGAATAACTGTGACAGGTGCATGGCCTGCAAAGCCTAAAATATTTACTCTCTGGCCCTTTACAGGAAAAGTATGTCAATCCCTGAAGTAAGGTATAATCAAAAAAGGAAAAAGACTGCAATAACTACTCTCAAATACCATACAGTATAACCAAGATACATATTAGCATAGGTTGCAAAATGTTTTGAAAATTGATACCTTATGTTTTTCCTAGAAATTTACATAGATTTTTCAAAATCTTGGTGCTTTATTTCCCTCAAAGTGGAAGTTGGAATCTTAACCAGTAAATCTGCAGTTCACCTAAAGCTGTTGTGTATGTGAGCCTCTAGATCCCTGCGTGGTTTCACTAAATGTACAAGAAAGTGATAGCCCTGGGCTACCAGAAAAATAACTATCAAACCTCTCTCTCCTGTTAAAAGAATCACAAATGTGGTGACCATTTATTTATATTTGGTTGTACTTGTTATGAACCTGACTAGCATGTATCAAGTGCAATGACAGTAAATTCTACATTATAGTGCAAAATTAAATTACGGCAGGTTCTCTCGCAGAAACTGGTCACATAATGCTATTTACCTTGGCCACAGATACAGCTTCCTTACGAAAAGATTTCTCATCACTCTCTCCACATGACAAAAGCCGGTGTCAAAGGCAATAGCGTTGTCTGTGAAAGCTTTAATAAAACCATGTTTGTTTTTCTGTCGGAAGAGGCGCAAGATGAATGCTTCTTGACAAGACTCGATTATTCTGTGAGCTCTGTACACCAAGATGCCTGGGCGGGGGGTGGGTGGGGAGGAGGGCGGGAATCAAAATTTAAAGTACAGAAAAGACATGTCATTTTCATGCTCGCTTTCATTGATTCATCACAGTTTTCTTGAATGCCTACTTGAGCATGGGCAAGCTCTGTTCGAGGTTGGGGATACAGCCATGAACAAAACACGTAAAGCTGTCCTGTGGCATTTACAATAAACAATACAAATAAGTAAAATATTTAGTAGGTTAGAAGGGATAAGTGCTGAGGAGAAAAAACGATCAGAGGAATAAGAGAGGGAGTATGTGTGAGGGGTGGTAGTTTGCAATTTTCTTATTTAATCTTTTAAAAAATTGAAGTACAGTTGACGTACAATATGTTACAGATGTACGATAGAGTGATTCACAATTTTTAAAGGTTATACTTCATCTATAGTTATTATAAAATATTGGCTATACTCCCCGTGTTGTACAATATAGCCTTGTGGCTTATAATAGTTTGTACCTCTTACTTCCCTACCCCTATCTGGCCCCTCCCCTTCCCTCTCCCCACTGGTAACCGCTCATTTGTTCTCTGTATCTGTGGGTCTCCTTCTTTTTTGTTATATTCACTAGTTTGTTGTATTTCTTAGGGTTTGCAATTTTAGATAGGGTGACCTCACTGAGGTCTTAAGTGAGTAAAGCCTGGATGGAGACGAGGAGGTGAGCCTTGTGACCATGTGGGCCAAGGGAGTTCCGGGCAAGGGAATAACAGCAAAGGCCTGGGGTGGGGCATGTCTGGCCTGGTGGAGGAGGAATTTCTGAAAGCAAAGCAGGTCACTCATTCTTTTAATATATGAATCAGATGTGAACTATGCAAAATAGCTGCCTTTCAGAAGTTTGGGCAACATCTCCATCACTTATTAGAAGAATTCAACTTTCAGAATCAGAGTATACTCAGTTGAAAGGTAAATTAGTCCATCTGAAATAAAAATCTTTAATGAATATGCTTCAACATCTGTTTTGTGGGGTGGATGTGATAATGACACCCCTGAATCACAAAAACAAGGACAATCATACGTGTTTCCTTAATTATAAAATTAGAGTACTGGACCAGACGATCTCTCATATGTATGTATGATATACACATGCCATTGTGGTGCAGTGGGATTCATGGAAAATTAGGGAGAGACATGAGATGACATGAGAGTGCACAGATGTCATTTCTGGATCAAAAACTCAATTATTCTATGACAACTCTCAGTCTTTTAGACCTAAACCAAGCCAGTTACCATATACATTTGCTATAAATGCACTCGCATGTTTTTGCTCCCATGCTCATCGCTCCTAGGATCTGGAAAATGACACCAATAGTAACCCAAGACTCCTAGTAGTTCAATAGACTCAATTCAGCTTCTACTATTTTGGTGTTTAAATTTTAGATTGAGGTGGATGGAGCTAAAATTTATTCTAGCTAAGCAAAATTGTTTTTCAAATATGGTAAAAATTAACAGTGCTATTTAGGACTTTGTATACAAAAGATTTTCAATAACACCAGTACGTGTACGTAACTAATCTACTGCTCATAAAATATTCCGTACCTAACAGGTAGGTTTTTCCAAGTACTCTATTGGGCCAGAGTTCCTGGACTGAAATATGACAAAGTTAGAAATAATAAAAATGGACTTCTAAAGAAAAGGTGAATCTCAAGTTAAGAAAATGGTGTGCTCCAAAAGGTTGTCATTTCTTTTGGAATCTAGAAGAAGGAGGAGAAGAGAACTAATATTCTCTCCCGGGCACTGGGGTTAGGTACTTTTATAGACTTTTATTTCATTGAATCCTCACAATAACTCCATGGGGTAGGTATTACTATGAGACCAGGAAAGGGAAGCAACTTGATTAAGGTCACTTCGCAAGTAAATAGGAGACCAAAGGTTCCAAATCATGAGTGTCTGAGAACAAAGCCATGTCCTTCCTGTTAAGTGACATCATCCGAGGACCACACCGCCCCCTTTAAAAAAATACAAGCAGGTTAGGTTTCTGGGGCAATTCTAGTCCCATATTTTTATGCTCCCACAACACTCTGTATCTCATGCTGCTCTGTAATTACTTCTCTACACCTGTCTCCTCCACTAAATTGCTTGAGGACCAAGAACATAAGTAGTAATCAGAGAATGTTTACTATGTGCCATGCGTGATGCTAGGAATTTTACATACATTATCTCAGTTCATCCTCACAATAATCCTAGGAGGAAGGTACTATTACTGTCTCCAATTTACAGATGCGAAAACCGAGTCATACAGAAATGAAGAAACTTGCCCAAGGTCACACAGCTGGTAGCTGGTGAAGGTGAGCTCAAACCCAGAAGCCGCCTAACTCAGGAGAGCACCCTACCGTCCTGTCATCTTTCTGTCTTCAGCACCTACCTCATTCCTGCCAAATAAGGGACGGTTAGTAAACGAAATGTTTACCAACATTTAATGTTAATAATGTTGAATGAATATAAAGCTGAATTATGCACTGGGTACACGAATCTAATATGTAACTTTTTTTTTAAAGTTTCCCACGGAAAGCGTGTTCTGAGTTCTGTTTAGAGATGTCAGGATCTGTTTTAACAATGAAAGCATCCTCATGCCCCATTCTTTTGAAAGTACAATCTGGGGAGATATTTTCACAGTTCTCCCACTATTGAGGAGTTGTGTTGGCAGGGACGCCTAGGGTGGGGTATGGTGGTGACATTGGGTAGTGACAGGGGAACAAGTTAGGGCTGGTACATTCAAGATTTTCTAGGGGGTTACATGCTTCTGGGACACTCTGGTCCGTAAGAGCTATGGTGAAAGTTCCTACAGGGGCTGGGGGGTTGAGGAGGTAGAGGATGATCCCGGGGGTGTAGCATTTGAAGAAATTCATTTCTGCCACTCATTTACATTCCATTCAGCGAAGCAGCAGTAACAGCTCCAGCTTCATTACTGGCTGGGACTTGATCAGAAACAGGAATGGCATTTTGCCCTTTTTAATTAGGAACTACCTATAAACTATACTTTGGATATTTCTTTGATTCAGATAGCTCTCTGCCTAATTAGGTTGAAGTGTTACTGGGAGACACAGAGTAATACTGACATCTAGTGGTCATTTCAATACATTTTTTTTCATTTTATCAACTGAAAAAATAAGGAAACATAAAGCTAAATTTATAAGAAAGCAGCAAACAGTAAAAGACTTTACAATGTATCAAGATTTCTGGCTATAAAGAGCCAATTTTTTGCTATTATTTATGATTTACTATGTACCAGGCAGTATGCTAAGCAATTATTTATTTTACTTCATTTAATCCTTGATAACTTCACAAGGCACTATTTTCTCAATTTAAGCAATGAGAAAACTGAGGCTTGTGAAAATTAAGTACAGTAGCTTGCTTGTAAGCAGTGGCATTACCCTTCAAAGTCAAGTGAGTCTGACCTCAGCTGTACTGCCCTGCCAGTGCTTATAACAATGAGAAATACAAAAGTATAACAAAACTTTCCAATAATCAGTTCACCACGAACCATATAAAACATTCATTCATACACTTATGCATTAAATATTTCTTGAGAGTCTTCTAGGTTCAGGGCAATGTGATAGATATGGTAGGAAGGACAATTATGAATTCCACAACCTCTCTGCCCTTCGAAAGTTCATTAAAAATTGTCGTACATACATGCATCACTCACCCAATATATATGTGTTTGGTACCTGCTATGTACCAGTTACTTGTCCTGGGATGAACAAGTTATTCCTTACTCTTAGGAAGCTTGTCATCTCATGAGCGAGACAGACAAATAAATAGGCAAATACAGTGTGGTGTTCTGAAATGCTCTGACTGGGGAGAAGCATGGGGCAATCAGAAAAGGTTTCCAAAAGGACAAATAATCATGACATATGACTCCTTTTCTATATTAATTCTGGCTAAAATTAAATCATTCTTCTCAAAATAATTAAGCAACTAATTGGTTTAATTTCAATCATGGGAGAGAGGGGGGATCAAGATGGTGGAGAAGGAAGACCCTGAGCTCACCACCCCCTACGAGCACATCAAAACTACAACCACATACGGAGCAACTCTCTCTAAGAACGACCTGAAGACTAGTAGAACGGCTCTTTTACAACAAAGGCTGTAAAGAAAGAACCCCATGGAGCCTGGTAGGTGGGGAGGAAAAGAGATCTAGTTGGGACCCACGCCCCTGGTGGGCGACCCAGCAAAGGAGGGGGATGTCAGAAGCTCAGGGATCCTCCCTAAAGAGTGAGGGGTTTGAGCCCCACATCGATACTCCAGCCTGGGGTCCAGCACCGGGAAGACAGGCCCCCTTGGCTGGTTTGGAAACCAGTGGGGCTAACCAGTGGGCTGTAGGAAACCAAGACTCCACTCTTGAAGAGAGTGAGTAAGCACAGACTTGTTTGCTCCCAGTCTCAGCAGAGGCAGCAGACTGAAAACTGCCTGGTGCTCTGGTGGCCCTGCCTGACCGCCCCAGCCTGCACTGAGCTCTTGCTCCAGCCCTATCCCCCACCAAGGAAGCTCTGCCAGTGGACCCTGGGAGAAGACGCGGCCTGTGCCCTCTTCAGATTCAGCTCTCCCACCAAAACCACTGGGCACACTCAGACTGCACAGGGACACTCCCACACAGGGACATGGATTCAAGACTGGGATAGGTAACTGTTTTGCCTAACTTCATAGGGACAAACAGAGAAAGTTAAATAAAATGAGAAGACAGAAGAATATGTTCCAAACAAAAGAGCAAGATAAAATCCTGAGAAAAAACCCTAATGAACAGACGTAAGTAATTTACATGATAAAGAGTTTAAAGCAAGAGTCATAAAAATGCTCACTGAACTTGGGAAAATAGAGAAATATAGTGAGAGCTTCAACAAAGAACTAGAAAAATATTAAAAAAAAATCAGAACTGAAGAATACAATAACTAAAATGAAAAATACACTAGAAAGACTTAAGTCCTTACTTAAGTAAATTTAAGAAGACTGCAATTATATCAAGGATATTTTCCAACCACAACAGTATGAAATTACAAATCAATTTTGGGAAGAAAAATGGAAAAATACAAACACATGAAGACTAAATAAGATGCTACTAAAAAGCCAATGGGTCAACAAATAAATCAAATAGGAAATTAAAAAATACATTGAGAGGAATGAAAACAGAAACATAACTTTCCAGAATCTATCTGATGCAGTAAAAGCAGTTCTAAGAGGGAAGTTTATAGTGATACAGGCCTACCTCAAGAAACAAGAAAAAACTCAAATAAACAACCTAATTTTCTATTTAAAGGAATTGATCCTTTAGCCAGACTCATCAAGAAAAAAAGAGGAAGGGCTCAAATAAATAAATCAGAATTGAAAGAGACAAACTTACAACTGATATCACAGAAATACAAATAATCATAAGAGAATATACTAAGAGTTATATGCCAACAAATTGGACAACTTATAAGAAATGGATAAACCCCTATAAATACACAATCTTCTAATACTGAATCAGGAAGGAATAAAATATCTAAAGAGACCAATTACTAGTAATAAACTGAATCACTAACAAAAAATCCCAACAAAGAAAAGTCTAGGACCAGATGACTTCACAGGAGAGTTCCACCAAACACTTTAGGTGAGTTAATACCTATCTTTCCCAAACTATCCAAAAAACTGAAGAGGATAGAACACTTCCCAACTCATTTTATGAGCCCAGCATTATCCTGATACCAAAACCAGACAAAGATACTACAAAAAAAAGAAAATTAAGGGCCAATATCCCTGATGAACACAGATGTAAAATCCTCAACAAAATATTAGCAAACTGAATTCAACAATATATAAAAGGATCATACATCATGACCAAGTGGGATTTATTCCAGGGATGCAAGGGTAGTTCAGTACTGAACCTTGATTTGTGGATATTGAACCATTAACAAAATGAAGGATATAAATCACATAATCATTTCAACAGATACAGAAAAAGCATTGGACAAAATTCAACATCCATTCATGATAAAAACTCTCAACAAAGTTGGTATAGAGGGAACATATCTCAACATAATAAAAGCCATTTATGACAAACCCACAGCTAATGTTATACTCAATGGTGAAAGCTAAAATCTTTTCGTCTAAGATCAGGGACACGACAAGGATGTCCACTCTCACCACTTCTATTTAACATGATATTGAAAGGTCTAGCCTCAGCAATCAGACAAGAAAAAGAAATAAAAGGCATCCAAATTGGAAGTGAAGAAGTAAAACTCACTATTTGCAAATGACATACCATATATAGAAAACCCTTAAGACTCCAACAAAAAACGATTAGAATATATAAATTCAGTAAATTCAGTAAAGTTGTAGAATATAAGATTAATATAGAAATCTGTTGTATTTCTATACACTAAGAATGAGGTATCAGAAACAGAAATCAAGAAACAATCCCATTTACAACTGAATGAAAAAGAATAAAATATCTAAGAATTTAGGTATTAAATTAAATAAATTAAACCAATTATAAATTTAATAAGGAGGTGAAAGATCTGTACTCTGAAAACTATAAGACACTGATCAAAGAAACTGAAGACAATACAAATAAATGGAAATATATCCTTTGTTCATCAATTGGAAGAATATTGTTAAAATGTCCAGATTACCCAAAGCAATCTACAGATTTAATGCAATCCTTATCAAAATACCTAGTTTTCCTAGAACTAGAACAAATAATCCTAAATTTTGATTGGAATCACAAAAGACTCTAAATAGCCAAAGCAATCTTGAGAAAAAAGAACACTGAAGGTATCATGTTGCCTGACTTGAGACTATACTACAAAGTTACAGTAATCAAAACAACATGTACTGCCCCAAAACCAGACCCAGAGGTCAATGGAACAGAATAGAAAGCTCCCAAATAAACTCATGCACATGATCAATTAATCTACGACAGAGTAGTCAAGAATATACAATGGGGAAAAGACAGTCTCTTCAATAACTGGTGTTGGGAAATCTGGACAACTACATGTAAAAGAAAGAAATTAAAACATTTTTCTCACACCATATACAAAAATAAAGTCAAAATGGATTAGAGACCTAACCATAAGACCTGAAACCATAAAACTCCTAGGAGAAAACATAGGCAGTATGCTCTCTGACATCTGTCTTAGCAATAATTTTTGGATCTGTCTCCTTAGGCAGGGGAAACAAAAACAAAAATAATCAAACTAAAAAGCTTTTGCACAGCAAAGGAAACCAACCAACAAAACGAAATAGCAACCTACTGAATGGGAGAAGATATTTGCAAACAATGTGTTCAATAAGAGATTAATATCTAAAATACACCAAAAACTCATACAACTCAACATCAAAAAACCAAAGAACCTGATTAAAACATGGGCAGAGGATCTGAATAGGCATTTTTCCAAAGAATACACACAGATGGCCAACAGACACGGACAATGAGATATCACCTCGCACCTCTCAGAATGTCCATCGTGAAAAAGACAAGAGATAACAAGTGTTTTTTGAGGGTATGGAGAAAAAGGAACCCTCGTGTACTCTTGGTGGGAATGTAAATTGGTGCAGCCACTATGGAAAACAGTATGGAGGTTCCTCAGAAAACTAAAAGGAGAAGTACCATATGATTCAGCCATTCCACTCCTGGGTATTTATTTGAAGAAAAAAAAACATTAACTTAAAAAGATATATGCACCCCAATGTTCACAGAAGCATTATTTACAATAGCCAAGATACGGAAGCAACTAAAGTGTCCATGGATAGATGAATGGATAAAGAAGATGTGGAATATATATACAATGGAACATCACTCAGCCATAAAAAAAGAATGAAATTTTGCCATGTGCCACAACATGGATGGACCTGGAGGGTATTTTGCTAAATGAAGTAGTCAGACAGAGAAAGACAAATACTGTGTTTTCACTTTTATGTGGAATCTAAAAAATAAAACAATGGAAGAAATACAACAAAACAGAAACAGACAACAAACTAGTGGTTACCAGTGAGGAGACGGATGGGGCGAGAGGCAAAAGAGGTGAAGGGGAGTAAGAGGTACAAACTATTAGATATAAAATAAACAAGTTAAGGATGTAATGTACAGCACAGGGAATATAGTCAATATTTATAATAAATTTGTATGGAGCATAATCTATAAAAATACTGAATTACTATATACCTGAAACCAATATAATATTGTATGCTAACTATACTGAAAAAAATTGTTTTGAAAATTTCAAATCATGGGAAAAAATATTCTTTAAAGAGGAAAACCAAACTCTTTTAGGAAATATATAAAGAATATTTATAAACATTTCAAATCTGAGTAGTTTCTAAAAGCAAATGCCTGTCAATTACTAAGTATTGACTGAATATGAGCTTAGAAAACAAGGAAACGTCAATCTTACATTTAGTTTCTTATTCAGGCCATAAATATTTACTAAGCATCCAAAATGTGTCAGGTATTGTGTTAACACCTGGAAGCACAATGTTGAACAAAAACATCCAATGCTGTTCACAAGAAGGTTCTAGTTTAGAGTTTAGCAGAGGGAACAGATACATACAGAAAAAAAAGAAAGTGCAAACGTATATACAAATAACAATAAGGCTTCAAATTCTTACCGGTAATTAAATCTGAAGGTATTCTATCAGTCAAGAAATCAACCACAAGTATTCGACTTGTTGCAAATATCACACCGCCTTGTGTGTACACCTCATAGCGATTGCTACTTGTGATTTCATTTGTTACTCGGCGAGGGAGATGTTCAACTCCTTCTAACTTCAGCTGATTGATAAAATATTCCTAAATTAAATCAAACTTGATTAGTAGACCGTTTAATAGAGGGCAGTTTTTATTAGGTTACCAGTATTTGTATTTAAAGTGATATGCTGCCTTTTTCAGAGATCATGAACTTAATAATGAACATACAAACTAAATTACTTTACGCTGATCAACCAAACAATCGACATTTATCTAGGGTTTTGTTTTTGTTTTGGGGTTTGCACTAAGGACTCACTGCACTTGAGATGTTATTAGCAGTTTAACGACAACAAAAGACTTTTAAAATCCTGAGTTAAAAGACTTCTGCTACCTAGAAAATACTGCCCACCAGAGGCAACTCTGCAAGCAAGTGTAAATACCATGTGAGAAGATAACAAGGGAATCCTTTCCCCAGGTGGTGTTTTAGACTATTAGTTCTGTCCTGGTCCACCCTAGAGGGGATTTCATCATGTCAATGGGACCCTTGGTCCTTTAAGTTTGATACCACCTTTCCTGGGGGGGCTCCGTGTTGTGCTAAGCGCTAGTCAAGCACTAGGGATACCTAGATGGATCAGTCAGGGAGTGTGTGGTCACTCTTCTCAGCTGGCATTTTCCTTCTGGCCATCCGCTCTAGATATCTAAGGGCCCATCAGAGTTGTCAGATCAAGCTGTGTCGCCTGTCACTACCCCTCAGCAAAGGTGTATCCCCCTTCTATCTTCCTCAGTGTTCTCCACTCTCCCTAACCCAGGTACCCTTCCCCAATACCCTCAGCTTCCAGCTCCCTTCCCTTCTGACCCTATGCCCCTCTTCCCACAGCCTGGGTGAACCCCCAGTCCCTCCTCTTCCCTACAGGGTTCTCCCCACCCTCAGCGTCTCCTTTCACGTCTCCCCATTCCCTTCAGAGATTCCTCCATCCCCACCACTGTTCCCTTTTAGAGACCTCACTCCTCTACCTCCAGCCAGTCCCTTAATACCCAACTTCAGGACTGCCTCGTTATTCCCTTCCACATCCTCCACCAGACAACTCCCCACCCTCTTCAGAGACCTCCAATCCTTCCCATCTCCACGCTTCTCAAATGACTCCCCTACTCCTCTCAGAGACCCTCCAACCCTGTCAGGTCCTCGAACCCGTGTCAGGGTCCTGCGACCCCGCCCACCGTCTCAGCGTCCCCGCACCCGCGTCAGGGGCCTGCATCTGTCTCAGGGACCCCTATTCAACGCCGTCCCGCCCGCGTCAGGGACCCGCATCGCCCTCAGAAGCCTGGCCTCCGCGCCGAGGCCTGCGTCTGCTACGAAGGCTCCCAGCGTTCCCGGGGTCCCCTCCCCCAGCGCGGGCGGCCGCACCTCCTCGGCTGGCTGCGTGTTGAGCACCAGCACCAGGCACGCCGGGTGGCAGTGCAGCCGGAGGAAGTGGTAGAGGAGCCGGTCCGCGCCGAGGCCACGGGCGCACACCACCAGCCCGTCCGCGTCCAGTAGTTCCAGCACCAGTTGCCGTTCATACTCCAGCAGCGGCGCCATAGCTGTCTCTTGAGCCGGCAAGCCCGGTTCCATGGGCGCCCTTCGGCGCCGCGGCCGAACGTAGCCGAAGAGAGCCGAGTCCGAGACGAGAGCGAGCAGAGCGCGGCCGAAGAGAGCCGAGCCCGAGAGGACACGAGCCGGCCGAACGCAGCCGAAGAGAGCCGAGCCCTAGAAGACGAGCGAGGCCGAACTCAGCCGAAGAGGAGCCGAGAGGAACCGAAGATTCGTTGAGTCGCGGGGAGGTGCTCGTGCTTCCAAGAGGTGTCTCTTTTCAGGCTTCAGGCTGCGCCCCAGAGTCTTCAGTTATTTCACCTTCTCTGTACCTTCGATTTGAGAGTCAGGCGGCCTAGACCTAGACCTAGAACATAAGCTACCACCAAGCGAGAAAGGAGAATTAAACCCAAGGAGCTTAGTTCCCCGACCTTGACAATTGAAAAAGTTAATTGTCAATCTAAGGATTGCGCCTAGAATTGGTAGCACCTGCTTCCCAGGGTGAGGTTTGCTCCTTTCTTTTGCAATGGGCCCCTCTTTTTTAAAAATTTTGAATAAGCAGCATAGCTTACTAACTTTAGGCTCTTGTTTCTCTCGGAAAGTCTTGAATACAATTAGCTATGTGAAAAGTCGCAATCAGGTGTTCCAGCGGCCGCCGCGTCCCGTCTTCCACTAGGGGGACACCTTCGGTAGTATTGGTTCTATACCTAGAAACGCCTGTTAATTTCACTAGAGGAATGGTTCTGTGTCGACGTCCCTTTTCCCCAATCTTCATTGTTAGAAAATTAAAAATACTTTATAAGTAAGCAAAAATAAAAAACACTTCTTATTCCATTACCCAGAAATAACCACTGTAACATCATGATATCTACACTTTTAGTCTTTTTTTTTTTTTTTTTTTTTGGTATATAAAAGCTCTCTCACCACATAGAATTCTTTTGCTGATGTAATAAGCAACCCTGACTTAAATCCCGGGTTTGTCACTATCATTTGACAAGCCTCTGAACATGGTATTTAATATTCTTTTACAAAATCCTTTTATATGGCTGATGAGATTTCTGCAATGAGGATGTACCATACTTATTTACCCAGCTCCTTATTAGTGGACATTTAGTCTGTTTCTGTTCCCCCTGTCATATTATAAGTAATATTTCACTGAGTATCTTTGGACATAAATTCAACCACGCCGCTAAGATGCACTTTAGAAGTGGATACTTACTAGGATAAAGAGAACAAACATATATAAGGCTTTTCATTATATTCATAGTGCCACATTGCCCTCTAGAAAGTCTGTACCAATTTACATTCACATCAGAAGTTTACAAGAAGATCTGTTTCTCTACCTCTTACTGCTTAATCCAGTGTTTTACATTTACATTTTTTCAAGATTAAAACAGTATATAGTAGTTCCTAAATGCTGGTCAAATGGAAAAGACTGGAGACATTCTCCATACAGCAGGTCCTATGAGACAGATATGAATCCCTCCACTTTTGCAACTGAGAAATGGAGGCTCAGGGAGGTTATGTGACTTGGGCAAGACCACTGAGCTAGTTAGTGTATTTCTTAGATTTAGTTCAGGACATGATAAGTAGGGACTCAACATATGTAGGTTATGCATGTTGAAGTGACAACGCTGAAATTCAAACATGATTCCGCAGCTGTGATATGCAAAGTAATGGCTCTCCAACGATGTCCATGTCCTAATCCCTGGACCTGTGAATATATTGCCTTATGTGGCAAATGGGACTTTGCAGATGTGATTAAGTTAGAGATTTCAAGATGGGGAGGTTATCTTGGATTATCAAGGTGGGCCCAATGTAATTACGACAGTCCATATAAGGGAAGAAGAGAGACAAGAGGGTCAGAGTCAGAGAAGGAGATGTGACAAGAAGCAGAGGTTGGAATGGTGTGGAAGAGGCCACAAGCCAAAGAATGCAGCCTTTAGTAGCTGAAAAAGGCAAGGAAATGAAGTCTCCTGTAAAGCCTCCAGGAGGAACACATCCCTGCCAACCCATTTTGGACTTCTGACCCCCAGAACTGGAAGATAATGAACTGTTTTAAGCCACGACATTTGTGGTAATTTGTTATGGCAGCAACAGGAAACTAATACACAAACATGCACTATTACTACTACACTGAGCTCTAAAGATGAAGTCCCCAGCTGGTGAAAACAAAACAAAACAAAGCAAAATAAAACAAAGCACATGGGAGTATATAATGAAACAATAATATTGGAGGGTGCTTGGTCAATATATATAGAAATTAAAAAAATATCTGTATAGATCCATATACACATGATATTTACCCCACAAATGTTTATTTGGCACCCACTATGTGTCAGTAAACAAAACAGGTAAAATCTGTGCCACCATAGAACTTATATTCTAATGGGGAACTTGTGTATGAAGGTGTTTATTCATCATATAATTTTGTGAAATATCATTATTTCTCAGGCATTTCTCCTGAATTTCCAATACTAGGAGACTAGTCAGAACTTCTTCCTGCATCCCATAAGTGGGATATCATACAACAATTATAAGCTGTAGGTGACAAGATACCCAATCCATGCTATTACATACTAAAAAAGTAATTTCAAAACAATGATGTATAGGATGGTCCCATTTGTTTAAAAAACCAGCCAACAGATATTATTTCCTTATGACTGCATAGAAAAGCTCTTAACAAAAGGAATTACTTCTGGGGAGTTGAAATGGGTGGTTTGTGTAGGGTGAGACCTTTACATTTCAGTTTACTCCCTTCTGTTCTGTTTGACTTTCTTACCATGAACTTATATTGCTTTTATAATGAAAAAAAAAAGAAAAAACTTCCCAGGTACTAAATAAATATGTCATCAGCACTGCATAGTATTACCTCGTGAATTCTAGATTTAATATGTGTGTGCTGGCCCACAACGTCAAAAGTTGGTATCTGGGGAAACAGAATTTTGTAAATTCTAAGAGGTATCTAGACATTGTAGTTTTGTCCATGGGCAAAAGTTTTCCACTTAAGGTAAAGGATTCTTTTTTTCCCCCTATGTCACTGTCACAACAATTCTTCAAACATTTCCTTATTTTTAGATTGTTCTGATCATCAGAGCCATCTCCCCTCCAGATCACTTCGCAAGTTTCAGTTTTGCCCACAAGGACACAGCTCAGGCAGCGGTCCTTTGGTCTTTGGTTTGGGCTGGGAGTGAGATTAAGCATCATTTTCCTCCTGACCGGAGGTAGAAACCAACACACCTCAGTTAACCCTAGCTTGACTGCTGTAGGTAGGCCACTGTAATTTCTCTTAGCAACCTCAGTCTTTCACATACATATGGGGAATGCCTACTAAATCTAGAGGATGGGGAAAAGATAAAGAGAACTTTTCCTAGATTTAGCTCCTCTGCTAGGGCCAGATCACCACTGGGCCTCTTAGAGCTTACTTGTGTGGTCTAAGCGTCCATTCAGGCTGTAAGTCAGAAATGAGACAGGGCTGGGACCTGGTCCCAGGTCCCTTTGCTGCAGTGTTGCAATGCTTGCACCTGGACATACCTCTCCTCCAGCAACAAAATACAAAGAAACCATATGGGACTAAAAATAACTGCACGTATGCACAGTTAGGGCAAATTCTGAACAAAGGATACAAAGAGACCAAAAAACCCAACTGCCACTTCTGAAGAGCCTGGAGCAAAAACAGGGTGTTGGGAGCAAAAGTAGGGTACTGAGCATGCCCCCTGCACTCAGCATCACCAGAGGGGTGGGCAAAACACCTAAGCCTGCCCTCCTGCCCAATCCCTGGACACACCCCCACCCTCACCCCATGTAAGGGTCCAGCTCCCCCCACCCCCTTGGGGAGCAGCGAGCAAGGGAACCCGCTGCTTGTTCTCACTCCCCCCTGCTGCAGCAGGGGCCCCAGTAAAGCCTTGCCTGAATTTCTTGTCGGGCCTCTGGTCAATTTCTATTGATTGGGGAAGGCCAAGAACCCTGGTCTGTATCAGAAAGACCTGGGCTCGAAAACCAGCACAGCTACCTACCAGCTGTGTGAACTATGTAAGTTATTTAACCTCTCTGTGCCTGAGTTGCCTCATCTTTAAAATGGGGCTGATGTAAAAAAGAATGCAATAATGCTATTTGCAGCAACATGATGGACCTAGAGATTATTATACTAAGTGAAGTAACTCAGACAGAGAAAGGTAAATACCATATGATATTACTTATATGTGGAATCTAAAATATGACACAAATGAACTTATTTACAAGACAGAAACAGACTCACAGACATAGAAAACAAACATGGTTACCAAAGGGGAAAGGGGGTAAGGGATAAACTAGGAGTTTGGGATTAGCAGATACAAACCACTATATATAAAATAGATAAGCAACAAGGCCCTACTGTATAGCATGGGGAACTATTGGGTTGGCCAAAAAGTTCATTTGGGATTTTCCGTAAGATGTTACGAAAACGAACTTTTTGGTCAACCCAATATATTCAATAGCCTGTAATAAACCGTAATGGAAAATAATCTGAAAAAGAATATCTATATCTATATCTGAATCACTTCACTGTATACCAGCAACTAACATAACATTGTAATCATTGTAAATCAACTATACAAAAAATAAATAAATAAAGTAAAATGGGGCTGATAATACAACCTACCTCATGGGGTTGTTGTAGAGATTAATTGAGCCAAAGAATATAACAGGATATGAATATTCAGCCAATTTAAAATCAGAAACTTAATGACAACTGCTTTAATGATCCAACCCATTCTAGGACCTGAGGCACACGTACTCTAAGGATGGAAACCAAACATTCTGAGGCCCCTCCCTGCCCTTCAATAAGGGGAAAGTAGCTTGTGGTTGCTAATCTTTCGGGTTCTGGCTTTAAAACACCTTAAGGATGATTGTGAGAGGAAAAGAAGATATTTACGTGGAGGAATGATGAGGGTGTTGGCTCAGAACTTGAGGGAAGACTGACTGGCGGTGTGGGGAATGAGGGGCAATCAAAGAGGTTTCTAGGGAAAAAAAAAAAAAAAAAAAGAGGTTTCTAGGGAAATCCTGGGACTGGCTCTCAGAAAAGATGTCCAGCCCACTGCCTGCAAGGACAGGACTAAAGGAAAAGGCCCACGAGGCCATGAGTCACAGGAACCTCCCACCCAGAGCCTACAGCCTTCCCCTCACCACTCAGTCTATATGGCAGGGGTGGGGTTTGCAATCCCAGCATCCTGTCCATGGCCCAGCCAAGCTGGCTCATGAAATGAATCCTCATAAATAGAATTACAATATATCTGTGGTGTTAAAATATCATGGGGAAGTCCATTAGGAAAAGTAATGTCTTAAAAGGTAATGAACAAAAAGATTAAGAAGCACTGCTCTAGAAGGTGCTTTTAATCATCACACAGGTTAGGACAGCCAATCAGCTAGAGAAGGCAGGCAAGTGACTTAACCATTGTAAAAATAACTAAGTGATACTTATTGTAGGCTTGCTACATGCAGACACTATGGTCAGACTATTACATGCCTGTGCAGGGCATGTCACTAAGCACCATCCCAGCCCCAACTTGCTCTGTTCTGCTCCTTCCTCCCCTTAGATGGGAGTGGGGGCTCCCTCCACCACCATGATCCCCTTCCTTTGAGATCAAGGTGTCCTGGGGTGGTGTCCACTGAGATAACAAGG
The DNA here is from genome assembly GCF_964270905.1 of Leucopleurus acutus. Lineage (NCBI taxonomy): Eukaryota > Metazoa > Chordata > Mammalia > Artiodactyla > Delphinidae > Leucopleurus > Leucopleurus acutus. The sequence continues at coordinate 27,249,434 of NC_139158.1, forward strand.
TAGGTACTGCTATGTTCACCTTATTTTACAGGTGAGGAGAAGAAGACATAGAAGTTAACTAGCTTGTCCAAGGCTACCCAGCTAATCGTGGAGCATGGAACACAGTCCACCTAACTTCTAAACCTGTGTTCTTCACACCTACTGCCTCCTTAGATGCTTGACACTGGAAGGCCTTGAATGCCATCCTGAGTTGTTTAGATTTGAACACGTGGCTCAGATGGTCTCCATCCTTTCCACGCTTAAGCATCCCTTTAACATAAACTCAGAATACTCTTGGATGGATCCTTCAGGAAGGCAGTCGGATTTTTTATGTCTGTTGGTTGGGACAATGCATTTAAAAAGTTACTATGAATTCAGCAATGCTTTCATATGACATTATTTCATATAGATTTTTGACTTATTAATTCCAACAGCATCTACAAACATTTGAGAAACTTTAGTATATGACCTCTATTACTGATTCTGTCTGTGGGCAATGGTTGGTACACACAGGACTGGGGAAGCAGTTGCAATACCTGTAGAGTTCTGCTCACGACCTAAGGTCCATGGGAGATCCATTGGTGTGTATCACACATATCAATTGTCTGAAAACGAAATCACCTGTGTACTAATGCTGTATTGTTAAGTCCACTGTGATATGTGTATCACACATATCAATTGTCTGAAAATGAAATCACCTGTGTACTAATGCTGTATTGTTAAGTCCATATCAATTGTCTGAAAATGAAATCACCTGTGTACTAATGCTGTATTGTTAAGTCCACCAAAAGAAGACAGTATTTGGTTGACTAATTTTTACTCATAGAAGCAGAGGGAGTTTAATCATTAAACTAATCTTTTCTCTTGGAAATAAGGACTTTCGATGGATGGTAATTAAAATAAAAATATTATTGCTGCTTTGACAAGCCATTCATCATTAACAGAAAAGGAAAAAAAAAAGTAAGAATGACGTGGAACACAAAAAGCAATTACCTGCCCCTCTGTGCAAAAAGTAGCCTTTTGTGAAAATGATAGTGGTTCCTATGGGTTAGCAGTTAACCTTTTGTAGGGATTTAGGAGGAACCCCATGGAGGCTTTCCCATGGGGAAAATAATACTTAAATCCCGCAAGTTTTGTGGAGTGTGTTTTTCCTTATTTTTGGAGACATTCTTTTTCCCTTACTGCACCCTCTGTCTTAGAATGCATTCTGAAAAGAGGCAGAGGGCAGTGCAAAATAAAAATTCAGGGCATCTTGTTAAAAAATTGAGAATTTCAAGGTGGTGACCGCAGAGCATTCTACCAAGCATGGGGCCTTCCTGAGCCTGTGTGACTGTACATGCCTTGGAACTGGCTCTGGCAAAGAGGTTTGACCTTGCAAATGACAATGTTCTAAGAGTTATCTGGCTTTGTTAGTAGGCACTGATGACTCTGCTGTTGTAAACCATTTGCCTGATTTGGAGTTAGTCTTGTGGGGGAAAGTTGGGCTAGTGATGGGAGGGGCCGTTTCCCTGGGGACCTATTCACAAGGGTCTTAAATGTAGACTTCTGATGTTTCCTCCAAATGTGGTTCTACCTGCCGTCTTGTAGAAGAGGGCAGGGATGATAGAAGAAGACATTAAATTTGGGTCTGATTATTGGACCACATTGCCTGTAGCGACTTTTGACTTAATATTAAAAATAGATAAATCGGGCTTCCCTGGTGGCACATTGTTTGAGAGTCCTCCTACCGATGCAGGGGACACGGGTTCGTGCCCCGGTCTGGGAGGATCCCACATGCCGCGGAGGTGGCCCGTGAGCCATGGCCGCTGGGCCTGCGCGTCCGGAGCCTGTGCTCCGCAACGGGAGAGGCCACAACAGTGAGAGGCCCGCGTACCACAAAAAAAAAAAAAAAAAAATAGATAAATCATGTAATTTTATTGTAGGACCTTGTCATTGGGGTGGGGTCTGTATACAGACTTAATTTTGTAATTTATAAGTAATACATAGCTATCATTTTAAGCATACTTGCAATAATACTATGATTATCCAGAAATCCCAAATAATAATATTTTACTGTAAAAAATCCCCCCCAAACCCTGTGGTTTTTTATTAATCAAAAACAATTGATTTTGTTGAGTGAAAAAAGCAAGGTGCAGAACAATGTATAAAATATGCTACCTTTTGTGTAAGATAATTTTTGTGAATATAGATTTATGCTTGAATATACATAAAAAAATCTGGCAGGATATAAGAAACTAAGATAGTTGGTTTTCTGTTGAAGGAAATTGGACAGATTGGATTCAGGATGAGAGAGAGATTTTTGTTTTTCATTGTTTATCTTTTAATTCTTTTTGCTATTTTGAATTATATAGTTTAAAAAAGTATTAAAAAATAAAATTAACAAATAAAAATGTAATTCAATAAAAGCTAAATCAGTTATTATACATTGAACCAAATTTTGGGGTTAAAAGCATTAATTTAGTAAATAAATGAATCTAAATTATAGCCATTTGAAAAAAAATCCCATTTTGTCATTCCTTCATGGCCTGGTCCTTTCTTGACCTCTGAGATGCTTGATTTGGAGTTTGCTTCTTACATTTTTCTAAGAAATGCCATCGGGTGAAGGTACTTTCCCAATAAAAAATAGGTTTAGGAAATTCAAAGCTGGCTCATTTCAAAAGTAGAATTGATTGTTATTTAACATAAATCTAATCAGGTCTAGTTTTGCCTCCACAGGGAGATATGATATACAGCATTGACATTTGGAGTGAGAATGATGTTTAGAAGTCAAGACAAGTGCTTGGAATAACAGAAAGGAGGAAATAGTATGATAGTTTGTGTATCATTTTGGTGGGAGAAATGAGATTGTGAATAGCTTATTCATGGAGATTATTCTTTAGGACTAATAAATCAAAAGGTTGGTTCTTTACCCAATCTTGAAAAAAGAATAAATGGCATTCTTTCTCTTCTCTCTCCTATGTCACTTCCAGATAAATCCTTGAATTTTTTAACCATATCAAATTTTATCATACGTTATAGTCAGTGCAATGGATGCTGTGGTGTGCTTCCTCATACTCAATTCAAAGCAGAAATATTTATTTCCTCATCTGCTGGAAATGTTGGAGGCCAACAGTTCTCATCTGAGTCTCTAAGTCTTGCTCTCAGCTGAAGAGAGCTGCCTCATCCCTTCTCCTTCCTGGGGCTAGCCAGGTATGATTGGAATGGATATATTAGGTGTTTGCGAGAGCCCCGCATTGCTTCCCTGGTCTGTGGAGTAAAAACTACCATAGTGGGAGCAGGCCAACTGTAAGTGTCTAAAATGACCCTTCTCTCTCACTTCAGCCAGAATAGTATAAAAAAAACAATATTGCAGGGGGTGGCAATCCCCATCACACCTTCATTTAATTCACTGGTCTGTCCCTTACAAAAGTCAGATGAATCCTGGTAGGCGAGAGTGGATACTGCAAACTCTACAAAGTAGTAGCCCCAGTTGCAGCATGGGATGCTTTTGAAACCTACCTGCAAATTCTTTGACACTCTTCCATCAAGAGGTGCTGTTCAGATCCCCTGTCCTTGAATCTAGAGGGGGCTTTGTGACTATCTTGATGATTAAAATGTGGCAGAAGTGATTCTGCTGCATGACTTCCAAGGGTAGTTTAGTAAAGGCCATGTTGGTTTCTTTTGGGACACTCACTCTGGGAGCCTTCAGTTGCCATGTAACCAGTCTGGCTACCCTGAGTCCACCGTGTCAAAACACTACTTCGAGATATGGGTGAGAGAGAGGGAGGAGAGGGGAAGAGATAGAGAGAGAGAGAAGAGAGAAGAGAGAAGAGAGAGAGAGAGAGAGATTGAGACTTGCCTGAGCAACCTTGGATGTTTCAACCTGTAGCTATTTGAGTCACCCCAGCCCAGGGACCAGACATATGAGTGAAAAAGGCTTTGTGATGACCCTGACCCCAGGCGCTGACTAACTGTAACCACATGAGAGACCCTGATTGAGAACTGCCCACCTGAGCTGAGCTGATCTCCAGAATTAGAGCAAAATAAATGCTTGTTATTGTTTTAAGGCATTGAATGGTTTGTTACAAGTAGGTAACTGGAACATAGCTGCTGTGCCAGATATGGTATCTTTTGCTGGAGGAGATCAATATGACCTCAGGTACATGGCATGTGACTACTGATGGAAGAAATGTGTTGATTTTCACCCCTATCAGAAAGGAGGACCAGAAACAGTTTGCATTTACTTAGGATGGACAACAGTATACATTTATTTTCTTGCCCCAGCCTTATTAACTTTCCTTCCCTTTGTCAAAATATAGTCCCAAAGGTCCTTGGTCATCTGGACATCCCATAGAACATCCTATTGGCTCACTCTACTGATGACATCATTGACATACCAAATGGGCAAGAAGTGGCAAGTACTTTGGAGGCGGTGGTATGATATCTATGTGTTGTAGTCTGTTTGGGCTGCTATAACAAGATACCACAGATTGGGTAGCTTATAAACAACAGAAATGTATTTCTCACTGAAGAAATCCTTGGGTGTCTTTTGATACTCATTGGCCCAATTTTGGTTGGCCTGAGAAACACATGTGACCAGGTGCTCAGACTCCTCAGATAAGAGGGTCTAAAGCAGCTGCATAGCACAGGGACATCAGCTCGGTGCTTTGTGACCGCCTGGAGGGATGGGATAGGGAGGGTGGGTGGGAGGGAGACGCAAGAGGGAGGAGAGATGGGAACATATGTATATGTATGACTGATTCACGTTGTTGTAAAGCAGAAATTAACACACCATTGTAAAGCAATTATACTCCAATAAAGATTTAAAAAAAAAAAAGAGGGTCTAGATTGCTCCACCAGATAAGCCACCTTGACCTGCAGAAGTGCTAGCCATGGGTGAGGGGAATCTAGAATGGCTGGTTGGAGGAGGGGGCATAAAGAGAAGCAGTTTTGGCACTGGGACCTGCTTTAGTGATGGGGGCCATAGTTCATCACATTAATTATCCTGTGGAAATTTGCCCCAGGAAAAGAGACCCAGCAGAATCCTGGAGAAGCTGCTCACAGACGTAATTATGTGAAACACATGGATCTGACAAGGGGTAGACTGTGGTGGATACTTTAATGTGCTGACCAGATCACTCCCTTCCAGGACTGAAACATTCATTCTCTCAGCTGCTGGGAATATTGGCAGTTGTAAATTCTTGGCTGAGTTCCTTTCTAAGAATTGCCTTCAGCTAAAAAGAGGTGCTTTGCTCAAGATTACTCCCTGGCTCTTTACAGAGGTGGCCACAACTAAGGACTGGTTGATGCAGGGGTCGGAAGTTCTCTTGCCCCAGTTCAGGCCAACCCAGCTCCAGAACACCTTATAGGATCAGCTGAGGCCTTTGTTGTGACCGCATCACAATTCAACCTCTCCTTTTGATCAGTCTTGCTTTCTTTACTTCCTTATAGGTGTTGAGAACACCCCAATGAATTTCCTGTATGGAAATCTTTTTCTCAAAGTCTGCTCCCTGGAGAATCTGACTTGTGACAGACAGGAAATGCATTTACCAATTATTAAGCACATTTTAACATTATTATACGTATGTTTAGTGCACAAAAATGGGAAAATACAGAACAGTAAAAGGAAGAAGAGAAAAAGTAACCGTAACTATTTTTTGTAGATAGCTTTTGCTTTTATTTGAATGATACTATACTTATCATATTGCTTTTCACCTAACAATATAATTTGAAGATCAGTGTAAGATAGGTGCTTGAGGGTGAGCAATTGAAATTAATTCTGGTTTATTAAAAAGCAGAAAGCTCTTTGTTGAAAGCTATTCCGTGGTTCACAGAATTGCCAGGAAGGCTAGAGAATCAGGTTACTAAGAACAGAAACCAGGAAAATTAGGGACCAAGACCATAGGTAGAGCTACTCCCCAGGAGGAGTATGAGCCACTGTGGCCACCACTGGCTGGTGGACACATTCTCCTCTGTCTCTGTTTCTTTGTATCACTTGTTTCACATCCAAAGCCCAAAATGGAGATGTCTGTCCATATCCCCAGCTGCTAGGATGTGGCAAAAGTGTGTAAATGGCCTTTTCATGGTCTGCAAAGAGATGTGACAGCCAGTCTCTGTCTCCTAGAAGTTCCTTTTCCTGCTTCCATCCTGTCTGTCAGAGGCTGTCCTCATGTGCTTGGTGATCACTGGCTCGCTGTTAATATTAAAGAGTGGGGCACCAAAGGGATGACTGAAAGCTCTGTGTGTGTGAGTGGGGCTGGTAGACTAATTGGTTTCATTGAGGGATCTCCGTACTTCACCTTCTCTAAGTCTTTCCTCTTGGGAAGTGTTGTTTTTTGGGAGAAGAATCCACCAGGTTTCTACCTGGGGACACATGAGTCTGGTTTCCAGAGCTCTGGGACTTGGCTGGGAGGTTTCTGCAGAACAAAGTTTAATAATGGTCATGCCTTGCCTTTGGCTTTAGTGGAACTGTTTGTTTCCATTTTAAGATGTTTCTTCTGGTCCGGGGTAGTTTTCGTATATGTTATTTCTCCTTTTTAGTAGTTTATTTAAACTCTGGAATGGATGTTGGATTTTATCAAATATTCTTAAGCATCTATTGATATGATCATATAAATTTTTTCCTTGATTTATTGAAAAACGTTGAAATTTAGATTTCCTAGTAACAATCCGTTCTTGATTTCCATAGGCATTTTAGCTAATTGGATAACAGCACTTTTGGAAAGTCTATAACAATGTATCTGTGTAACCATAGTAGCCAAAAAGAAGCCTCATTCCAGGAGGTTCAGCCCAATGTACTCACAAAAGCACAGGCCCTGGAACCAGAGAGCTGTATCTTTGAGTCCTGCTTCTGCATCTTACTAATTATATGGCTGTGGCAAATTTCTTGATCCTCAGACTTTTCACCTGTGAAATGGGTATACAGAAATGAAAGTTAACTCATGGAAATGTTTTGAGGATTAACTGAGTTAATCTGCTGCATAGACAGAGCTCAGTAAATATTAGGCAAAAGATATTTTTGAATGAAGTGTATACGTGCAAGAACAGAGCAACTTGGTAACCATAGATGTCAAAAGACAGTATGGAGGTAGTTTTGTTAGTGTGAGCTGAAGCTTCAAAGAGCTATATTTCATATCAAATTGTTAGCACTCTGAGAAAATACACGTTTCTCCCCCAATCATTTTATTCACCACACATTTTATTCCTAACACCAGTTGCATATTAAAATATATTATTAAAATTAAATAAAGAAATTATATTTAGATGAAACTTTTCCTTGTTTCTGCCTCCAGAAAAATTACTATGGTTCCAAGAAAGAAGATTGCAAATAAATGGAAATTGAATATTAACTTTTTGGGTGAATTTATTTTGAGTAAGCATTAAATCCAAGGGAAGGAACTGAAAAATAGACTTATGGATTCAATTCAGTTTAAATATAGATGCATTTTAGATTATATGTGAATGTAGGTATATATATTGTATTGATCTATATGTAATATAGATTATGTATAATATATATTACAGATATATATAAATCAATATATAATATCTATATAATATATACTGTAGATCAATGAGTTTGAGCTTTGTCAGTATGTAGCACATACAGCATGTGTGGGTATAGCTGCAAAAACTTATTCTTTTTTTTTTTTTTTGCGGTATGCGGGCCTCTCACTGTTGTGGCCTCTCCCACTGTGGAGCACAGGCTCCGGACGTGCAGGCTCAGCGGCCATGGCTCACGGGCCCAGCCGCTCCGTGGCATGAGGGATCCTCCCGGACTGGGGCACGAACCCATGTCCCCGGCATCGGCAGGCAGACTCCCAACCACTGCGTCACCAGGGAAGCCCCCAAAAACTTATTCTTGATCTGTGTGCATATAACAATTAGTATGCTTTATTATTTTTGTTCTAATTGACTTGTGTAAATACAGATTTCCACCTTGATGAAATCAACAATAAGTTATGCAGGCTGTCTCATCTTTTCATATCCTATTCCCAAATATAACTCCACAAATATAGATAGTGTTTACCATCTTTTGGGATGTGAGCAATTGCTTGTTTATTTTGATGAAGGAAATAAATTACCTTCCCATAATATTAGTGTGAGTCCCTAATCTCATTAGGTAAAGAATTTAAAAGACTCCAAAATGATTCAAGACTAGTTAATAGCATCTTAATTATCTCACATCATTTTAGGAAATACAAAATGTCCCTCTGGGGTGTACTTTGCCTTGGTAGGAATAATGACTGATGAGGGTTTAGAGAATGGCTGTGCAGTTATGTAGCAAATTCTTCACAAAGAAATACATGTGACGACTCAAGTCAGATCTGTTGACTGGACCCTGGAGAAGTGGCTTGTTGGAGGCGAGAGGGGAAAACCCTGGTTACCAGGAGGAAGAGGGATAGATGTTAGGGACAGGCTGGAGAGGGCCAGATGAACTGGCTTTCTCTTTAATAAAGCCACATTGGCCAGTTCCATTCTCTGGGAGGAATTTCCCTTACAGGATGAGGAGAAGGAAAGAGTGGGGGAAAGACTGCCTAAAGTTGAATGTGGAGGAGGTGAACCATGTTTTACTCAAATTCTGAGCCGGAGAGACACACCACCGACACCAGACACAACAGCTTTGACATCGCTGCTCATCACCACAGATGTGCAAGCACATAAGACAAACCAACTGCTATATGAAAGAATAACAGATTTCAAAAGAGAGGGATCAAACTCAACAATCAGAACAAAAATTGCCTGGTGAGCTAGAGGTGCTGCAAGAAATGGGAGAATACTCAATGTTTAGAATTTTTCTAAATTATGTTTTAACACAATTCTTTGGAGCATTGCATTGTAAACATTATGTTTGCGGGTGATCTTAAAGAGGAAAGAGGCGGAGATTGGGAAGGATTGTGTGGAGAAAACATACACAATGGATAAATTAAAATCTGTGATGACACAATCATGTATTTATAGGTTGTCTATTGCAGAAAATGGAATCAGTGAAGGGGGAGACATGCTCTAAAATTTCTCCCATAACTCAGAAGAGGAAGATAAAGACATGGACATTGACTTAAGAAAAGATAAAGGAAATGTAGGACAGAGGGAGAAGAATGAGAAGAATTTCAGAAGGAACAAACTGTAAATAGAGAAGGAGTATTTTAAATAAATAATAGAAGATACTTTGATTTTTAGCGGAATAAAGATTTAGGTATTAAATTTATGGTTTACTAAGCATGGGCAAAAATAGACTAATGAAAATAGACTAACAAAGAGTATAACGCATACAGTATTGAGTCTAAGAGGGTTTCATGCTTGATATTTTTCAGAGGTGTCGATAGAAGGGTTTGCAGAATGATGACACTACTGCCATATGGTAGACAGAAACTGTAAGGTGTATCTTGATTCCAGAGGGTATAAAAATGCAAAAAATTTCATCTTTAATCAATGAAATAGGCTAATCTAGTGAAATGTTTGCATTTTAAGGAGAAGAAAAAGAATATGAAGAGCACTACTTATTACAGAAAAAAGATAAGGTTAAGATTTTTCTTATCTTTAAACCAATGATCAAAGACAATGGAGCAACTTGCACAGAACTTGGAGAGGATGAGATATTGCATTAAGACCGTGATACCTGCCTCCTCTGCTGTTCATATGAGAATGCAACAGAAAGACATTCTCAGACACGCTCAAGATGTACACCCTTAACACACACTTCCTGAAAATAATTACCTGCCATCATATTTCAGACAACCAAAGAATGAATCAAATTAAAGAAACCAAATATGTGGAATTCATGGTATAAAACAATTGGTGGCAAATAATTAAATTACTAATGCTTACATTAAATCTAAATAATTATTGCCCATATTACAACACAAATATTTTTTTAAAATCTTTAAAGTGAAGCATGTAATGTATAAGTGTATTAATCAGAGCTCTTCAGAGAAACAGAACCAATAGGATGTGTGTGTGTGTATATATATTTATTTATTATAATGAATTGGCTCACCTGATTATGGAGTCTGGCCAGGTTCAAATCTGCAGTGTGGGCCGGCAGGCTGAAGATCCAGGAAAACAAATGGTGCAGTTCCAGTTTGAAAGCAAGCGATCTGGAGATCTGGAAGAATCGATTGCCCAAATGAAGTCCAGAGGCAGTCTGCTGGAGAATTCCCTCTTACTAGGGGGAAGGTTCTTTGTTTTCTAGTCAAGCCTTCAGTGGATTGGATAGGGTTCACCTACATTATGGAGGGCAATCTTTTTACTCTATTGATTAAAATGTTAATTTTGTCCAAAAACAACCTCACAGAAACACCCAGAATAATGTTTGTCCAAATGTCTGGGTACCCATGGTTAAGTGAAGTTGACACATAAATATTAACCATCACAATAAATGAAAGTTCTTTAATGATCATAACCAAGATCTAAAAGGAGAAGTTGTAGCCTTAAAACTGGGAAATGTTAAGGAGTAGACTGAAGGAAAGAAGTGTATACAGTGGTATGCTGGCAAACCAGATCTCCAAAAGTAGAGGTAGGAAGAGGTGTGTCCACTCAGCTCTGTGAGCCGGTACAGGATGCCTCCAGCACAACCTGTCCATTCAGCACGTATGCTTACGTGCTGAATTCTCACCTACTCTATCTCTCATCCATGCTTCATTTTTGTTCGCATTTTCCTGATAGGTCTTCCTCAGTTACTTTACTCTTCCTTTCCAAGACATATATATATTTTAAGCAAAATAGAGGGTTTTTTTTAAGCAAAATAGAGTTTTAGACCTTATTTGAAATTCCTAACCATTTGACAGAGAAATTTAACCCATTTACTGTTACAATAAACATGTTTGGTCTTATATCTGATATTTTGTTTTATGGTTATTGCTTTTGTATTTCTATCTTTCAAAAATATGGATTTTCATTGCTTTTTTTCCTTCTTCTATATTCTTGAGCATTTTCCAAATTTGTTCTCTATAGCACAGTTTTCTAGTGTCCCTTATGCTTTAAGTTATCTTCAGTGTGGATTTTAATTCTTCTACTAGAGTTTAGATTTCCTTGAGTTCTTTTTTTTAAATTTCATATGGCTTTTTTTCTTTTGAGGCTCCCTACTTTTGTTTTATAGAGGATTGTTGATTCCTTATCTATCATCTATCTATCTATCTATCTATCTATCTACCTATCAGCTAAGGATAAATGTAAACTTACTTGCTATTTACCAACAAGTATTTTAAAAAATTCTTTCCGTTTCTTTTAGAAAATCACTTTTAAGTTATGCTTTTTCTCTGAGCCTTTAGGGTAATATTATCTTTCCTTACGTGGAAAAAAGTGCCTTTTTATAGGTCTCAAATGTGAATCATAATTTTAAAGAAGCAAATCTTTGCATCATTTAACTAACTATTCCACCAAAATATTGCTTATGAATAATAAGATCTGTGATATTTTATGGCAATGGATTATGGGTCCCAAGTTACAGAGAACTCAAAAGAAAGGATATTCCGTGTGTTTTTTGAGGTCCCAGAATAAAAGTAGTTTTAAAATAACTTATGATCTCTAGAACTTATTCTCATCTACTGAGAAGAAAGTATAGACATAAGAGGGATTATTAGAAATTTATATAGATGGAAAATATTTGGTATAAAAATTACCTCATTTTGGTAGTAATGTTTTATTAAGTTAGAAAAATAAAGTTTTATTTGAGGCTTCCCCATACCCTACTGAAAGTTTGATATTTTAATCTTAATTCATAACACTTTGGGTTTTAATGACATAAAGAAATTTGGATATTTACAAATTTGTTTCTTGGAGAACTCTCAAAAAAAGCAATGCTTTTTCATAGTTGTCCTGCCTCTTCCTGCCTTTCTCAGGAACAGTGAATTTTAAGTGCATCAGTACCAGAAATTTATGAATATACAAATATTTATGCTCACACATCAGACTTAGCAAATCCCTTGTAAAAGTGGAACAACTTCATATGATGTATGCAGCTTTCCAAATGTTGTTTGTTTCTAACAGTTAGAAACAGTCTTAGAAGGCACATACATTTCAGGCACCAGGAGTGAGAAACACCTGCTGGTGTAAGAAGAGCCAGAGATACTTTATTTTGACTTCAGACCAGCTATCAATATTCAACAAGAGCACCTGTGCTGAGAATTAGTCAGATTCTGTTCTCAGGCACTGTGGTGCATGAGTCTGCGATGGTAACTCCTTCTGGTGAGAGTGTGCAGGCAGGGCGTGCTTGATTAATGGGCTTAAATATTAAATATCATTCTTATATATCTGGAGGAATTTCTGCCAATATGATCTAGGTGAGTGTGACCTAGAAGTTCCTCTTAATTTGCTGCTTTGGGGTAGCTCAGTGTCTAAAGTGGCAGTGTGCTCTGGGGACAGAACATGGACTTCAGTCATGTAGATCTGGACTGAGGTCCAGCATTGCCTTAATTAACCACGTGACCTTGGAAGGTCATATAGCCATCATTTATTAAGCATTTTGCCTTCAGTCAGATTCCCCAGAAGCAGACCCTGGGATGAAGATCGCTGTGTGCATCAGCAAGGACTCAATCAGAAAGGCAGAACTACAAAGAGTAATATGGGAAAAAGAATTTATTATAGGGTTGAAAAGTGGGACAACTGAGAAATTATAACCAGCAGCAGTTTCTTCTCAGTCTCTGTGGCCTTATCTGTAAATTTGGGATAATAAAACCTTCCTCTTTGTTGTTATGGGGGATGAATGAGGAAACATGCTAAACAGCGCAGAGTGGGTGCTCAAAAACAGCTAAAGCAAGTTCTAGGCAAAACCATTAACTAGATCAGGGGCTCCCAGAATCTCATTTTACAGACTGACACAGTAACTTTAAAAAAATGGGGCAAGTTATGGGCAGGTGCCAATTTTTAATTTTGCCAGCTTACGACATTAAATAAGCACTTACTAGCTATGATCACCATCATTTCATAAAAGAAAAGACATTTTAAAACCAAAAAATGTAAAGCCATTCATTATTGTCAACCTAGCAATAATGCCGGACCATACTGTCAATTTAGCTTTACTGTGACATGTTCCTTATGTCAGTGTCATGGACAGGCTGGTGCACAGGTGCATTTTGAGGAACAACTGAACTGAGTAGCAACCGCATATAGTCTCCTCTCCACTTGCCTGCATCCTTTATTCCTCTCTGCTTCCTCCTCATTGGTTTTCAAGAAATCTATTGCCTTCCCTCCACGCACCAAAGGTATTCCACTGTGATAGTCACTATTTCCCATCCTCCTTCTCTTCCTGGGCAACTAAAAGACTACATTTCCCCGCCTCCTCTGGTTGATAAACATGTGACTAATTCTGACCAAGGGGCTGGAAGCATAAATATCATCTGTCACTCCTAGGTGAAAGCATTTAAGAGCCACTGTGTGATTCTCCATCTTCTTTCTCCCGCTGTAGTGAAATGCCTGTTGAAGTGGAAGTGCCACAGATGGAAGCAGCTACCCCATGGAGGGTGGCTTCCCTGGAAAGCTGCCTAGACACAGAGAGCTTTGCAGGAGCAAGAAATAAACTTGTGTAAAATCCTTGAGATGTTGGTACTTCCTCTTACTGCAGCATAACTTGGTCTGCTCTACCCAACACCAGCACAGCACCAAGACCTATTTGACCCAAGCAAGCTCACATCTGATTTTGTTAATAATTACTGCATAGAAATAAATATCAGTCTGGAAAGAAAATAATTCCTGACTTTCAGTTTTTTATTTTTTAAAACTCCAATACTTTCTTCCATCTGACCCACACTGGGAAACTATGTTGAATTCTCCTGTTAATGATCTAAATTAAAATATCATAACTTAGTTAGAGGAAAAATTTCAGCCAGCCCTGACTTTCCTTTATTATTGACCAGATGTTTTGTAAAGCTGCTTTGTTCGTGAGCACTTTCAGAGAACCTGAATAAATGACTTCTCTTTTGCATTTCCCTCAGGGTCTTGTTATTCTTTTAAAGCTCCTGTTACATAAGGTTTAAGATAAATACAGCATGATATGTTACTTCAGGCTGTTTTCAAACAGTGCAATTGACAGTTTGCTAGTTAACTAGATCCAGGCAAGCAGCCAAGACCATTAATTTGGATATTAAAAAATTCATTTGTTGATTACTACTCATTTGTTTTTTAGGCATTTGTATGTACATACTGAATTCTGGCCTCTGGTAAAAACAGTTGAAAAATGGCAAGTATGTGCCTGAAGTTTAGGATGCCTTGGATCCATACGAAGGGTTTTATTCTGAAAACAACTGTTGCACCCTCACATTCTCATAATTATAGTCCAGTGGAAAGAGAATGTCTTTTTCCCATGAGCTTGGAGCAAATTTCAAGAGTCACCTTAATTGGTCACTGAAGCATTCTGGCTAGAGGAATGGAACCATGCTGATTGGCCAGGTCTCAGTCACATGCTTACTCCTGAACCAATCATCTAGAGCAGGAGGCAATAAATCACAGTCCAAGTTAATAAAGTTTTATTGGAACACAACCACATCTATTCATTTAGAGTGTTGCCTATGGCTGCTTTGATGCTTCAACGGCAGAACTGAGTAGTTGCAACAGAGACCATATGGTCCACAAAGTCCGAAATATCTATTGTCCAACCCTTTACAGAAAAAGTTTGCCAACCCCAGGTCTAGGAGCGTATTCATTTGCTTGGTCTGCTATACAAAGACACAGACTGGGTAGATTAAACTACAGAAATTTCTTCTCTCAAATTCTGGGGACTAGAAATCTAAGAACAAGATGTCAGCAAGGTTGGTTTCTTCTGAGGCTTCTCTCCTTGGCATGTGGAGGGTTGTCTTCTCCCTGTGTCCTCAGATGGTCTTCCCTTTGTATGTGTCTGTGTCCATTTTTTGCGGTACGCAGGCCTCTCACTGTTGTGGCCTCTCCCGTTGCAGAGCACAGGCTCCGGACGCACAGGCTCAGTGGCCATGGCTCACGGGCCCAGCCGCTCTGCAGCATGTGGGATCTTCCCGGACCGGGGCACGAACCCATGTCCCGTGCATCGGCAGGCGGACTCTCAACCACTGCGCCACCAGGGAAGCCCCCAACTTTCTTCTTTTTATAAGGATACCAGTCACATTGGATTAGGGCCAACGCTTATGAACTCATTTTAAACTAATTGTCTCTTTAAAGACCCCCATCTGCAAATCTAGTCACATTCTGAGGTCCTAGGGATTAGGACTCCAACATATGAATTTTTTTGCAGGGGGGCAGGGGTGGGGAACACAATTCAGTCCATGACAAGAAAAATATGGGCTCTGATAGGTCATGACTTGGGTCACATGTTCTACAGTGAGGGGAAGGCTAAGAGTGAGGGGAGGTAGTTTTTAAGTGGAAACCAGGATGTTATCACCAAAATACAGGAGAATGGATGCTGAGTGGTAAACAAATTGTTCAGTGATATATTATCATTGCTTTGAATCCTCTAGAAGAGGAAAATGTAGGGGTCGATTGGAAAGAACCCTGAAGAAAAAATTCATGTTGGGCGATGGGGTGACCTGACCTGCTGTAGAGATAATGAATCAAAACAATATGTTAGAGTAAAAAATATATCTCTCTTCAAGTGCAAAATAAAACAGCAAAACCACAAGCTGTAAACACAACCCCCCACCCCCCTTTTTTTTTGCAACACGATTTTGAGCTATTGTCTGTGAAACCTCTGGCATTAAAGATCAAGGGAAAATAGAAAATGCACAAGATAAAGTGCTCACAAATGGTGGATTTACATTAATTACATGGATCTCTGCCAGCACCCAAAGTCCATGTTAGCAAGTTGGCAAGGATTCTGATAATGGTAGACATGGAGGGGCAGGCTGACAAAAAAGAAAAAAAATCAGGCAAAAGGTACAGTTTGCTATGTCTGGGGAAAGAATTCTTGGCCCAAAAAGCCAGAAAGGGAAAAACAAGAATGACTCAGTCCCCAGTGGCTTGTTTTCTTCACAGTCTCGAAGAAGAAAATTTTCCACATAAATTAGGAATGAACCATTGTAGCGGTTCTCAAAGTCTGGTAGCCAAAGCATCAGCATCAGCTCTACCTGGGACTTGTTAGGAATGCAGATCCTCAGGCTTTACCCCAGAATAACCAAATCAGGAGCTCTGGGGAAGGGCCCCAGCACTCTGTGCTTTAACAAACCCCCCGGTGATTCTGATGCATGCCAAAGTTTGAGAACCACTGAGATAGTGAATTCATTTATATTCATAATAAAATCTTTACGCTAAGGATTGCTTTTTCAGTTAGGATAAGGTTCAGCAGCTGCATGTAAAAGAAAACCAAAATAACAGTGGCTTAAATAAGGTAGGTGTTTATTTTTCTTGTACATAGAAGTGCAGAGGTAGGAGTTTAGAACTGGTCGTGTGGCTTCATGGTCATCAAGGACCTATGGTCCTTACATTTTTTTTCTCTACTAAAATGTCATCTTTCATAGTCAAAGTGACTCATGGTTCAAAATAGCTGCTGGAACTCCTGCAATTACATCAGCTTTTCCAGGCAGGAGGTAGGAAGCAAGGGAGGAGAGAAAAAGGTACAACTCCTAGATGAATCAGCCTTCTTTAAGAAGCCTTCCTGGAAACTCCACCCAACAAGTTATTCTTGTATAATTTTCACTAACTCTGGTGGTAAGAGAGGCCTAGAAATCTTCCTCCTGCTGGTTGCATTGGCCCCTGAAATAAAACTGAAGTTCTTTCCGTAGAGAAGAGAGGAAGCGAAAATTGGAAGAAGATAGTGGCTGTCCTTCTCCTTCCTTTTCTAGAAAGGTGATAAAGATTTGAATAGAGATTTGGAAAAGTTTTGGGGGAGAATTGCAGACCTGAGTTTGGGCAAGCCAGATCAGAAGCAGGGAGTATAACACCTGAAGGATTTTGCTACTTGTGAAGGGTTCATGTCTTTAGATGGCTTCCTTTTGCAACTCAAAGGAAAGCTCTAGCAGTGAGAACTTTAAACATTTCCTTCCTATATTAAAGTTTCCTTCTGCAACTGACCCAGGTCTTCAATAAAGAATGACGACAATGCTGTATCTGCACACTTTGTGTTGGTGGCCTTGGGGAGAATGAAGGACACTGCAATAAGGGAAAGGGAAATATTTCAAAGCAGACAGAGTTGAGTGACCATTATGCAACCCAACTACTTGTGGGCAAAGTATGCAACACATTCCTCCCAAGGTACATGAGATGATTTTAGATAGTACACAAAAATAACATCAATAGCACCTAAAAATATTTAACTCAGTTGAATGAGTTGAAAAGCACACCCATTGCCCTTCCACCTTTCCTCCTTTTTTTTCTGCCCAGTACATGGATGTGATATCTGGAGCTCTAGCAGCCATTTTTTGACCATTTTTCCACAACACTGAGGATGGAAGCCACACGCTAAGGACAACAGGGTAAAAAGAAAGCAGGAGCTTACTTTGATAATGTACATCTACTTCTAGCCTTAGTCTGTCTACCTCTGAATTTCTTCTATGTGTGAGAAAAATAAACCCCAAATTTGTTTAAGCCACTGTTATCTTTTAGGGATTTGTCGCTAGCTGCTGAATGCAATTCCTAACTGATGCAGAACATCTTTTGCTATTTAGGAGTGTTATGTGCTTGTAGGCACATTAATCATTGTTGTAATTAATGTGAAAAACTGCAGTGCATTTATTAAGGGGAATTAGACTCTAACATTAAGCTGGTAATATCAATAGTAGGCATTTGTAGTATGCTCTGAAGATAGCTGCAATCTGTCATTACCCTAATAGGAGATGACATTTCCAGGTGCAGCCAGGATCTTGGTGGCAGCTGTAGGATCTGTGTGTTGTTAGAGAGGCCATACGAACTTGGATGAATTGGTAATAACACTCACACTGCATTTGAGAGGTTTTCGTGTGTAAAATAGGGTGATTCGTTTAAATAAAAATGGTGCATGCCAAAGTGAGAAGCAGGCCACGGGGGCACTTTGAGTAGAGATATACAGCCAGCTGACTGGGAGTAAAAATGTAATGGGAGAAATCATTGTATGTATCCAACCTGTGGCCAGGTTTCTTCTCATAAAGCAGAGGAGATGTACTCAAACTGCAACAGCAGGTGGAGAGGGACGAGTGGACCTTGCTTCTACTTCTCATAAAGTGCATCTCATGGTTGCTCTTGCCTCCAGGGGTGCAAAATCTGGTTCTTGAGTGGGGTGTGTAAACAAATCTTACTTTCCACATATGAGGCACAGATATAGTACACAAAATGATATATGTTATATGGGTGCTCATAACACCCATATATATATATATATGTTATGTGCTCATAACATTTCATGGCAGGAGGGGAGATCAGAAAAAGAAATTCTAAATGGCTGCCTGGGGGTGACAATGAATACAAGATTGAAAAGCACTGGTGTATCTAGTGTGCTAGGTTACATCATTTGTCCCAGTTCTTCACTCCATGATCCCATTTCTTGACTTTGGGTTCAGCAGTGTCATTTGCTTTGACCAATGGGATTTCAGAGTTTGGGAAGTGAGTAGAGGCTTGCAGTGTGCTTGCATAGTTAGACTTGTCCTCTTTCATCCCGGTGACCATGAAACCACAGTCTCTTTAGTTTGGACCCTTGTAACAGACCTGAACGGAACCTCTAACCTGGAGGCATCCAGCCAGTTGCAGCCTAGATCAGCCAAACCACACCCAATCTGAAGACCCGTGAACATGAAAATAAATGCTTATTTTTGTAAGTCACTGAACTATTTTTTGGGGTGGGATCTGTTCTGCAGCGTTATTATGGTAATAATTACCAGATACATATGGGGGTCACCCCAGTAGAGTCCTGATCCTTGAAATAATCAGTTCCGCTATTAAAATTTGGGGCTCATCACAACAGAATTTACCAAGCGCTACTTTAAACTCAACAGAATCACCACCTCTGATGTAAAATCTGCCTTGCAGTAGTTTTGCCTCTTTCTAGCTCTGGTCTGGATTCCATGGGTGGCTGCCGCTAAGTAGATTGAAGTGAACTATAATTTCATCAGGATGTTTGGATGCTTTGTGGCTTTTGCTGGCTTCCTATTTATCTTTGGATGTTTTAATTCCTGCTTTGTCCTAGCATTCTTTTAAAGACATGATTTAGTGATGTTTTCATTCCATTCTCTCTGAAATTGGAAGGTTTTCTGGCTGGTGTGGGAAACTACGGGCTATGGGTTAATAGGACTGTCCAGTAATGCTTGTAAGTCAGATATGAGATTTTACTTTAATTGATTAAGCATTATTTGGTCTGAGCTCCCTTTTTCCTTGCTGTGAGCAGGACGTGAGGTGAAAATCAGTTACTTGCCAGGATTCTTTTTCCTCTATGTCTTCAAATGTATGTAAATATCCCAAGACTTGGCTCAGTATAGACAAAACAGTTTTGCTTCAGATGTTTGTGGATGTCACATAGACACAACCCCATTATAGCATCTTTGAAGAGTCAATTTCAAGAAAATTTTCAAAGAAATTGCTGATGCGTTGGCTTCTAAGAGGAGTTACCATGTATCACAAAATTTTATGGCCTTAAAATATTTTGTGTGCAATAGAGAAAAATATCACTGAGATAGATTATATTTAAAAATGTAATCAGTGAGTAGTCAAATGAACAAATGTATTTAAACCCTAGCCAATAAAACACAAGAGCATGATATATTGATTTTGCATTTCCTTCTAAGCACGATTATAACATAAAGGAAAATTCTCAATTAAATTCAAAATCACAATAACTATAATTTATGACTGGATTCCTGTCATGGAAATGAAAGCGTGGAGTCATAGAAGGAAGGGATGGTATTTGTCCACTACCAACAATTTTTAAAGACAGAAGTATAAGAGCACAGATAAGCTTTGCTTTATCTTCTTGCAGTTTTTATATTAAGAAGCCAAACTTTTCTCATTTCCTAAATGCTGCTCTTGCAATGAGATGTTAGAAAACCTCATTTGTTTTTAAAGTTGTTAGATTGGAGCTTTCTACCCTGCAGGCCAGTATTTCCTCAGCCTCCCAGCCTGCAGTCTCACTACTGTCCAATATTTTACTATTAAAAGTGTGGCCCACGGACATGCAGCACTGGACTCACTTGGAAGCTTGATAGAAATGCAGAATCTCAGGCCCTGCCCTTGACATACTGTATCAGAATTTGCATTTTAACACAGTCCCCGGGGGATTTGTATGCAGATTAAGTGAGAAGGACCAGAATCTATCTTTAGCTGGGTTGCCAGAACTAAGGCTGGGGCATCAACCACATCACCCGTTTGGTTCCTTCTATGCTCCTGGGCCCACCCATCCTTACATAAGGATACCTTTAAATGTCAAGTGTATTGAAACAAAAGCTCAGCCACATCCTTTGATTTGCATGGCCCTTAAACAGAGAGGAAGAGAACTTGGACTTGACTCCAGTTCCCTGAAGGAGGTCTGCTAGGTGGGAGAGAGAATGGCCCCCTGACTACAAATTACTCTGTGTAGAGGAAAACTTGGCCTGAGTGGGCCTAACTTGGAGTGCAGAGATCTGTATGGTACTGTCCTGATCATCTTGGGGCCCAACTTCCCCTGCAGGGTTGGCTGTCCTGAGGAGGAGTTGGAAGGGGAGACATCCAGGGTCTCTAGGGGCTGAAGAACTCTTAAAGGGCTGAACTTAAGACACAGGCTGAACTTGAACCTTTTGGCTCAAGTCACCATGAAACAAGACTCATGTCTCATTTATTGAGCACCTACAATGTACCAATCAAGCTGCCTATGTACATCGTCCCCTTTGGTTTGAATCCTTCTGAGAGGTAGCTCTTACTATTACCATTTTATAGACAAGGAAACTGAAGCTCAGAGAGCTTGAGTGGTTGTTCAAGAGCCATTGGCCCATAAATGGAAGAGCGGGATTTGAATTCAGGATTGCCTGACACCAAACCCAGGCTCTTCTTATACCATAAAGAACTAAGTACCTGCTGTTTTCAGAGCAGTGAACTAGGGGTTAGGGCTTCAGGGTTTGTGGATACGGTTGTCCCGCCATACAAGGATGATAGTCAAGAGAGATGTGAAATGCAGTTTGCACTAATGGTAAGCACTGTGCCTGATGCCTTCTTTCCTCTGTCCTCAGGACTGGACTTCCCTTGTATGTGTGTCTGGGTGAGAAAGCTTCCTGGACCATCCCTAGAATTCATAGAGTCTGCTGTGTGAGCCACTCTGGGTCCACAGACCCCAACAGCCACTGGAGAAGGAGCCAGGTGCTGTTTTGACTTCTTGTCTCACGACATGGAAAGAGACGTAGGAAGTGGGAAGGGGCCCATCGTGCATGGACACAGAGGTGAAAGAGGAGGGGTCTGGCTGGTTCCTACCTTTATCACAGGATCTTGCTGACGTGTAAAATGTGCCTGCAGACTGTCTCAAGCTGTCACCATCCAATCAGCAAGTCCTCCTCCCATAGGGTTGGCATGAACAGAAGGGACAGAATTGTTGCGGAGAGAGTCAAGTGTCCTACTCTCTTAAGGCTTGAGGCATAAACATTCCCTCCTCCCCAAACAGGGCCCTTGGGGGCAATGACAAAGATGCTGAAGACATATGCTCTACCCTGAGAAATGTTGGTTCCAGGTGGAAAGCAGGCCATGCGGTGCTGCAACCTGCTGGCGCCAGCTTGCGAGAACCAATGTATTTGCCTTTTCCCAACTCTGCATCTGTTGATGTCGTGACGGTAGTGTTTACACCACAGAAACTGGCAAATGCTACACACCGGGGCATCCTCTCCCCAGAGAGCCAGTTGTTAAACATTTACCAGCACCCCTCTGAGAGTAGGTATGTACAAACACAAAAGATCCAGAGTGGAGCTAGAGGAATTCATCAATAAGTTATATCTAGTGTTCAAGTGAAATCCTCTCACAACCCATTTGTAGCAAGAGAAATTTCTCAAACAGATTTCTAAACTCTGACAACTGGTCTTGCGTGTTTTTCAAAAATAATTCCAGTGAATTCGGGGTTTGTGGTGATGGAAATTGACATGGGTGATCCATCAGACATTGAAAGGGGTTAGAATAGTGCTTATCACCCTGGAACCCGCCTCAGTTTCCCCCGGGGGGCTTGTTAAAACTCAGATGGCTTGTCTTCACCTTCAGAGTTTGAGATGCAGTAGCTCTGAGCTGGGGCCTGCGAGTTTGAATTTCTAACATGTTCTCAAGTGATGCTGCTGCGGCTGGTCTGGGGACAGCACTTCGGGCTTTGATAATGGCTAGGTTAGAGGCAGGGATCAATTCCAAAGCATCTCAGCGAGAGTGTGAGTGAGGCCAGGGTTAGAAGGAGGGGAGGGATCTGAAGGCAAAATGAAGGAGTGAAGGAGGCACTCCATTTATTAAGCACCTATAATGCACTGGACATTAAGTGCAAGGTATTTTACATATATTGTTTCTTTTAGAAGCCTCTCTCATGAGTAAATGCATTCAGAGAGGATGTCATGGAAACAAACACAAAGATCTGGGGAAGGGACTTCCCTGGCGGTCCAGTGGTTAAAATTCTGCGTTTCCACTGCAGGGGACGCGGGTTCGATCCCTGGTTGGGGAAATAAGATCCCACAAGCCACAAGGTGAGGCCAAAAAGAAAAAAAAAAGATCTGGGCGAATGACCGTTTTACTCCACTGCGGACAGCTGAAGATGGCAGAGCTAAGGAAGGAGAAATTAGAGTTTCATTTTCCTCTTGATGCCTGAGCTTGGATAATTATGTTATAATCTGTTTGAGATGGGCAGAACACAAAGCAGAAGCTGATGAAATGTGCCCTGTCTTGAATGTCCGCCAAAGGAAGGGAGGTAGTTTCAATTTCCCAGTGCCTGGTCCCAAGGCGCCCGCATCCGGGCAGAGCAGGTGCCGCTTGAAGGAAAGGGAGGGTGGGGTGGGAAGAGCTGCAAATCTGGCACCTTGATGAGCATCCTTTTCAATCGCCACTGCACTCAAGCTTTATGCTATTCCTTTTAATTTTCTCAGTACTGTAATTGTAAATGAAAAGCAATATTGCACCACATCCAATTATAACCAGATTCCTGTCCCCTAGGACTCATCAAAGAGAAAAAAAAATGTATTTATGGCTATGAGGAGCCATTAATCTCTGCACTTATGGCTCTACACATGGTTATACAGCAGCTGCAGGACTGGGACTCTTTCCCTCTCTTTTCTTTCTCCAGCGATGCACTTTATCAAGTCCCAGCTGGGTGTTTTATTATAAATTAGGCCCTGAAATATTGGCTTCATAAGCACCTTGGTTAGAAGCCACTAAATAAGATTTCTTCTTCTGTGTGTTTCTGGGGACGTACTTAATCTCTCTGGGCTTCAGTTTCCTCCTCCGTAAAATGAGAATAACAGTAGTCTCTGTCTCTTAGGGATAGTAGGAGGGTTTGATGAGTTACTCCGTGAAGAGCCGTTGGGGCCATGGCTAGGATCTGGCTCTCAGTATACGCGTGGGCTGTTTTTACAGATGCCAGTCAATGCCTAACTCTGTGCCGGTTGTTGGGAAAACAGGCGTGATGTGGTCCCAACAGCAGGGAGCTGAGCTTCTGGCAGGAAGGTGGCAGGAAGTTCTGAGAGCAGAACATTTTGCCCTGTAAATCCTGTGCTTTTTCATCAGAGATGGAAATGCCAACATCACCAACCTATGAGTCTAAACCCTTAGTTCGGAGATGTTGCTCTTCACTGAACTTTGCTGGAAACTTCACGCTGGATAGGTAGACACATCAACACACAAGCGCTGGGCCATTCCACAGTGACATCGTTGGCTGTGCTTTGGCGTTTTTTCAGTCCCTTTAAAGAGACCCCAGTGGGCGGGGGCAGGAGCCGCGAGGGAAATATGTCTGGAAAGAGATATACAGGAGATCATATTTAATGTGGCTCAGTGATAAATCAGTGTTTACTTTGGGCATAAATTTTTGCTTTATGCTGGCATAGTCAGAACAGATGTATTCAAAACAAAACAAAACAAACCTGCAGGAGGAAAAATTAATCAGGAGGTTATTGTCTACTTTGTCACTGCAACAAGCCCAGCCATGGATTCTTCAAGGTGCCTCATTGTTCTGATTCTGATGGGGAAGGAAATGCCCTCGGGTTTTCTTTCTGTCTCTTTCTCCTGCTGCTGTTTTTTCACTGTGATGGTGCTTTTGCTGTCATCTTTCAGTGACAAATGTGCACCATGTGGGTGTTGAATTTATTCAGCTAGTCCACCTGGGAAAGATTACAATTGAGGAACAGTGTTGGGATCTTCAAAACACGCTTCTAAAAGGAAAGAAACTGTCTTTAGAATGATGCGGGGGTAGCATCTCCTCCAGCTGGGCTCCAAAAAGGACGTGAAATGACACAAATTCAATTCTGATTACTACATATTTACAAAACGAGGCCAAAGGGCAGTAGGAAAGGGAAATACAAGGGGTCTCCCAGAATAGCAATTATGGGCAAACAAATGTGCACTAAATTAATTGACTTGAACTATGTAATATTTGGAAATCATCTGTCATTCCTTTCATATTTGTCTCTGACCTAAGAAGACTGGAAATGGAGGATGGGTGGCTGAAGAGATAATTCTGCGCAAAAAAATAATTCTTAAAACAAACGTAGCCAAATGAAGGATGCTCTCTCAGCTAAGAGACTTGACATTCAAGAGGCAATGGAGGGAAAGGAATGCAAACAGCTGTTACTTACTGGGCTGTTGACAATAAATCTTGGTCCAAGCTACTAAAAAGTTGCCATAGCAGTGTGGGAAGGCGTCTGCTACTGTCTTCTTGGGAGGGGGCTTGGCAGGAGGGGGAAGAGGGAGGAGGGATCTCAGGGTGAAATGAAAAGCTCTTATGCCTGCTCTTTCCAACACTGATGTTTGTTGAAAGGCACTGCTGAGGACAGAAAAGATATCTACAGCCCAAGGTGAAGTCACTGCAATCACAGCTATTCTTTATCGGGAATTTGTTACGTGCCCAGCAGTTTCCTTATGGTATTATCTTTAATCATCACAGTATCTGTGAAAGTTAGGTAACATTATCTCTAATTTTAAAATAAGCTGTATTTTTAAATTTATTACTATTTTCTTGGCTGTGCCACGCAGCATGTGGGATCTTAGCTCCCCAACCAGGGATCGAACCTGTGCCCCCTGCAGTGGAAGCGCAGGGTCTTAACCACTGGCCTACCAGGGAAGTCCCATAAATAAACTTTTCATTTTAGACTAGATTTACAGAAGAGTTGCAAAGATAGTGCAGAGATTTCAAGTATCCTCCTCACCCAGTTTTCCCCATTGTCAATCTCACCAGGGTCATGTCAGAACTAAGCAACGGACATAGTTAGGTTACTATTAACCATGTTCCAGGCTTGATTTGAATTTCATCAGTTTTTCCATTAATGTCCTTGTCTTAGTCCACTCTGGCTGCTATAACAAAAAATCCCATAGACTGGGTGGTTTAAACAGCAGAAATTTATTTCTCACAGTTCTGGAAGTTGGGAAGTCTGAGTTCAAGGTGCCAGCAGATTCAGTGTCTGGTGAGAACCCATGTCCTTTTTCATACATGGCCATCATCTTGCTGTGTTCTCACATGTTAGAAGGGACAAAGGAGCTCTCTGGAGTCTCATATAAGGGCACTAATCCCATTCATGTGGGCTCCACGCTCATGTCCTGACCATCTCCCTGAAGGTATCATCTCCTAATACCATCATATGAGACGTTAGGATTTCAATATATGAATTTTGGGGGGACACAAATATTCAGCCTCTAGCAGTCTTCTTTCTACTCCAGGATTCTAACTACATTTCACGTGGTCATCATGTTCCCCAGTCTCCTCTGGTCTGTGACAGTCTCTCAGTCTTTCCTTGTTTTTCACATACTTAACAGTCCTGAGGGGTACTCATTATCATTATTTTAACAGATCAAGGAATTAAACCTCAGAGAGGTTAAATGGCTTGTCCAAGTTCAGACAGCTTATAGAGGCAGCACCAGATTTCTACCAAGCCAGTTCCAAGTCTGTTTCTCAGACTTGAACTTGCATTAGAATCACCAGAAGGGCTTGTTAAGACTCAGACTGCAGGGACCCACCCCCAGAGTTTCAGATTCAGTAGCTCTAGAGTGAAGTCAGAATTTGCATATCTTGAAGTTTCTCAGGTGATGATAATGATGATGATACTGGTCTGGGGACCACATTTTGAGAACTTCTGTATTAAGCCAAGTCCCATCTGAGCTGTTTACCCAGATCAAATTAATTAGATACTTGTCAAATCTCCATTTCACTCTCTGAAGTGTAGAAATGAGATCAGATTCTGATATGTCTTCCCTTCTCTTCCTTCCCTGCTTTCCTCTCTCCCCCTTTTTGAGCATCTCCGAACTAGGCACAAGAAGTATAGTCAAGGGTATTTCTTACCCTGGGTAGTAGAATGGGAGTGGTGTTTGCAGCCTGGCAGAGACTGGTTTGTGCCCTATTCTATCACATCTCAAGTGACCCTGTGACTTCACATGAGTATGTTCGTCTTAGTGTCCTCAACTGAAAAATGCTAATAACGAATTCCTACCCTAGACATTGAACGGAAACAGTTACTGAAAAAGAGGAGACTGGGCTTCCCTGATGGCGCAGTGGTTAAGAATCCGCCTGCCAATGCAGGGGACACAGGTTCGAGCCCTGGTCCGGGAAGATCCCACGTGCCAGGGAGCAACTAAGCCCCTGCGCCACAACTACTGAGCCTGTACTCTAGAGCCCGTGAGCCACAACTATTGAGCCCTAGAGCCGGTGCTCTGCAACATGAGAAGCCACCGCAATGAGAAGCCTGTGCACCGCTCGCTGCAACTAGAGAAAGCCGCGTGCAGCAACGAAGACCCAACACAGCCAAAAATAAATAAATAAATAAATAAAAACAATAGAAAGATATCTCTTTAAAAAAAAGAAAAGAAAAAGAGGAGACTGACAGATAATGTGAAATTCATACATTCTCTTGGAAATATTAACACTTTTTTCTTTCTTCTTGAGAAACTTTCCATATTATTGATTCAAAATTTATTCTTCCTTTCTTGCTTTAAAAAAAAAATGCTACTACAGGGCTTCCCCGGTGGCGCAGTGGTTGAGAGTCCGCCTGCCGAGGCAGGGGACGCGGGTTCGTGCCCCGGTCCGGGAGGGTCCCACGTGCCGCGGAGCATCTGGGCCCATGAGCCATGGCCATTGGGCCTGCGCGTCCGGAGCCTGTGCTCCGCAACGGAAGAGGCCGCAGCGGTGAGAGGCCCACATACCGCCAAAAAATGCTACTACAAAGCTGAACTGTGCTGAAAGCAAAATGTGGAGATTGTTAACCACCGATTTAAGAATTAAGCCACTAAAGGCAATGGACAATACAGCCTCACTAAAGAGGTATACTCATTTACTGAATTTAAGTAGTGAGACGGACGGTAAAGTAAACTTTTATGCCAGTGTAATGATTTCCAGTGCCCTGGCATTTAGTGAAGCCACAGGTAAGGCATTATCGCGCCATTGTTAGTCACTTAAAAACAAATTACCTATATTACATGTTGTTTTCTGGCACAGTTTATAAAGGAATAACTCAGGACCGTTGTCCTTCCTTTAGATGATCTTGACCCTAGGCCTATTTTAAATATTTCTTAAAAAGGATCTTGAGGGAGAGAAAAATAAAACTACTCAACCTCCTAGTGTTATCTGAAAAAGCGCTGCAAGTTTTTTGAAACCCTTGAAGAATTTATTACCTTAAGTACTCCCATATTAATGATTCATATTATTTTCAAGCTCTCTCCCTATTTCATATTTTGATTAGAAGCTCAGCTTGACTTTCAAGTTGGGCCGAATTCACAATAAAATATGAAACTTTAGTTACTTCATTTGTTATCCTTCACATCTCTGCCCCTTAATCATTTAAAACACTTCCAAACAATCACAGGTTTTCTAAAACAAAGTACAAATCATCACGCAGACAGCCCTCGGGGGCAGAGAAAAGAATTCTGCGTGTGTTAGCATATTTAATCATCCCATTTTGGGAAGATAATCCATTTTAATTTGCTTAAACCGTGCTCACTGCTTTCATTATTTTCTTTACTTCAGAGATCAACTTGACAACTATTTTTCTTCACAACCAGCCTTATGGTATTACTCCAAATCTATCTGATTTCATGGCCTTCGGGGTTGCTTTTGTATATTATGAATTTCTCAGTTGGCAGTGTTTATTAGATGGAAACTTACAACTGTTTGTAGAAGTACTATCTTGCAGAAGTTGTTGCTGGGTTTTTTTTTTTTTTTTTGAAAGTGGGAAATAATGTTTTCAGAGGGATGGTGAGGAATAGCTTGCAAAACCTACTCAATAATAGTGCATTGGATCCTACTTCTGCGATATGCACTGTTTTCTTTTTGTTTCCTGTTATTTCTCTCCCACCACTCCCAATTAAGCAGTGAGCCCCTCTGTGTTCTTGCCTCTGGCAGGGTTTGTGACAGACCCATCTCCTTTTCCTCCCTCACACTTCAAAATCCTAAACCCATTAATGAGAATAGGGTTTGAGCACAGAGGCTTTTCCCCAGACTTGGAAAAGGAGACCTTGTAAAGATTCCTGGGTTTCTGAACTGGCAGAGCAGCAGAGAGAGCTAGTAGCTTTTGAAACAGAAATTATATATGGCTGCAAGTGACAGAGACCACCATCTCCTAATAGAG
Organism: Leucopleurus acutus; assembly: GCF_964270905.1. Lineage (NCBI taxonomy): Eukaryota > Metazoa > Chordata > Mammalia > Artiodactyla > Delphinidae > Leucopleurus > Leucopleurus acutus. Next base: position 27,277,999 of record NC_139158.1, read on the forward strand.
TGACTTAAGCAGAAGTGGTCTAAAAAACACAAAGGAGTCCAGAGCTTGTGTGCCAGTGACACAGAGTTACTGGGGGCTTCTATCTCTTTGTTCCTCCATCCTCACTTCATGGTCTCCATTCTCAAGGTCACCTCACATTCCAAGATGGCTACCAGAGCACCAGCCATCACATCAGCTTTCTTGGCAGAAGGAAGGTTGAAATAGTGCTTCTCCCAGGCAAAGCAACTCCTTTTGAAAGCTCTGTCCCAGAAGTCACATATAATATATCTACTTATATCTCACTAGACAGACCTTAGTCACATGGCTGTATCTAGCTGAAAGGGAGACTGGGAAGTTAGCTTTTATAATAGAGTTCTGTTACTAAGGAAGAAGTGGAGGTGGATATTTGGAGAGCAACTAGCAGTGCATGTCACAGACCTGAAGGGGACAGGGGGGCCAAAGCAAAGTGAACTTCCTGTGTGCTTGATGTAGATCAATGATCAACGGGGATCACTTCGTGTGTGTCCTACATCCTCCTTGATGAATTGGCACAATGTAAAACCAGTAGACCCTTACCACAACCTTGTGGGAGACAGTGGGGAAGCACCTAAGATTTTCAGGCCAAAGAAATGAGGCTTGAAGTAGAAATTAAGCAGAGTTTTATAAAATAAAGTTCTGATTTCTTAAACACCTAAGTTTGGACTGAGATTTATAATTATTATTGAGGTAGGGTATCTAAGAATTCAAGCTTTGATTCAACTACTTTATTTTTTAATACTTTATTTTTTAAAGTTAAGCACCAGGACTTGATTAATTGCCTTTGTTGTAAAAATGCAACATGCTGGAAGGCTTGAGCAGTATTTTTCTAAAATGATCCACTAATTGCTGAGGACAGGGGCTGTATCTTTTATTTCTGCAGAGTGTCTGACAAACTAAGTCACCTCATGTATGTTTGTTAAGTGAATGAACAAATAATGGTAATCTAAGAGGTTTTAGTCACCTGTGTTTTCATATCTATTTGTGTGTGTCTGTATCATTGAGAACTCCATTAGATGCAAGTAACAGAAATGGAAGTCAAATTGCTTAAGACAAAAGGTAATTTATCAGTGCTTATTTAAACAGTGGGCTTCAGGCATGGCTGGATCTAGAGGTTAGATGAACTCTGTATAGGCTCACTTCTCAGGTAGACTCTCCTCTCTTGGTGGTAGAATGATTATGATTAGCTCCATGAAAACTTATCTTTTAGTTTTGAGTCCAGTGGATAAGAATATCTTTTCTCAGGTAGCAGTAGGAACCATCCCTGAGCTAAGTCTCATTAGCTCTGATTGTTCTGACTTGGAATGGAGGGAGAGAAAATCAACCCTTCTCAGAACGCTTCACTAGAATGTGACAAAATGTAAGGCTCATTCTCACTGTGTCAATCAGAGTCCAATCAGGAAAAAGAAAACACACTAATTATTTTAAGAGGAATAATTTAATACAGCTGGGCCAAATCCAGTCCACTGCATCTTTGGCACAGCCTAGAATGCATTTTCCTCTCTGTCTGACAGTGAATCAGTTCTAAACAACACTGTACCTTGCTAACTCTGTTCCTGGGCCCTTGTCTCTGCTATCAGACTTATTTTCATGCTTCTATTATTTATGCTACCCAAGCATTAGCTGTGGCCCCCTGGCCTCCTTAGGATTCAGAGCATGTCAGCTCAAACCACCATTCTGTCTCCCCTTGGAGTCCAAAGTCCTCATCAAAATGTCCACACGTTCTCAGGCAGCTTATATTCGCTATGTCTGGTTTTCAAATCTGGATTTTGCACACATTTTCTCTGATTTTTGCCATGTTAACCTGGCTATGAAATTAAGCTCTGTCCTCAATGTGTAGCTTGCTATTTTATTTATTTATTTATTTTTTTTTTTTTTAATTTTTTTTTTTTTTGCGATACGCGGGCCTCTCACTGTTGTGGCCTCTCCTGTTGCGGAGCACAGGCTCCGGACGCGCAGGCTCAGCGGCCATGGCTCACGGGCCCAGCCGCTCCGCGGCATGTGGGATCTTCCCAGACCGGGGCACAAACCCGCGTCCCCTGCATTGGCAGGCGGACTCTCAACCACTGCGCCACCAGGGAAGCCCTAGCTTGCTATTTTAGATGGGATTTTTAAAAAGTCTACTAAGATTGTTCTTTGTATATAGCAGTGGCCTTTAAACAACGATAAAGGATCAGAAGGTAAATATTTTCAGCTTTGGGGCCCATAATGACTCTTTTGCAACTACTTTTGCTATTGTAGTGCAAAAAGAGCCATAGACCATAGGTAAACAAATGGGTATGGCTGTGTTCCAATAAAACGTTATTGACAAAAATTGGTGGCAGGCAGGATTTGACCAGACCATGGACTGTGGTTTGTCAATCCCTGGTTTGTAAGAAGGCTATGGGCTTTGGTCTATTAAAGTTGTATTTTTAGTCAGTCATCTTATATTCTCCTGTTTGTAATTTTTTTCAGTTGATTTTGAAAACTTGGGTTTTTAAGGGTATATAATCATATCGCCTGATGTCTTAGTCCATTTGGGCTGCTATAACAAAATACCACAGACTTAACAAATGCCGTAGGTTAAACAACAAATATTATATTTGAAATAAGTAACTATATTTCTTATAGTTATAGAGGCTGCGAAGTCCAAAATCGATATGCAGCAGATCCAGTATTGGGTGAGGGCCCACTTCCTGGTTCAAAGACACCTCATTGTGTCCTCACATGGGGCAAGGGAGCCCTCTAGGTCTCTTTCATAAGGATGCTAATCCCGTTTATGAGAGCTCTACCTTCATGACCTAATCGCATCACAAAGACCCCACCTCCTACTCCTAATAACATCACATTGGAGGTTGGGATTTCAACATTTGAATCTGGGGGGACACAGCCATTCAGTTCAAAACAGCTAACAAGGACTTCCTCCTTGACCAAACTCTAGTCAAGCTCCCTTGTTCCCTCTTGTTGACTAGACCTTGTCCTTGGATGACCATCCTTGGCCAGTGGTCCTTGGTCTGCTGTCTTTGGCCTGCTGAGCCCAGGTCAGCAAGAATCCTGCTAAGCCAGTTTAGCAAGAATCACCCCCTACCCTTGAGACCTTATTAAGTTCCTCCCAATAATTTTCTTTCCAATGGTTCTCTCACCCCACCCCACTTGCTATAAATCCCCAGCTGTCCCTGTAGATTTTGGAGTTGAGTTTAATCTCTCTCCCCTATTGCAATAGTCTTGAATAGTCTTGCTTGCCTGTTTAGCATGGCTGGTACAATTTTTCTTTGATACACCTTAACAACTTTTATTTTAACTTCTTTCCCTTTGTCCAGGTTATCAGCTACTGCCTCCTGACCTACATCAAATATAGTGGTGAGAGTGATGTATGGGTCAGTGTCAGTGCAGAAAATAGGGAAGACCCAACAGGACTGATTGACGAGCGTTTAATGAAAAGACTGTTTCCAAAATGTGGGCAAAGCTAAAGAAACAAAACAAGAGATGGTGAAGTACCCCAGGGCTAGGCTGGCAACAGTGGGCTGGCTCTCACATGTCCCCTACACATGAAGGAGCGAGTGAAGAAAGCAGTTACCAAAACTTCATCAAAGCAGGGGAGGAGGGTACCTCACAAGAGCTGTGTCTTAGGTAGAAGAACACAACATTGCTTACTACAGCTAGATGGGAAGGCAGCCTGGTGACTCATGACCCTGACCCCTCTGTTCTCATGCCCCCGATCTCCTGCTGGTGGAAGAACTCAACCAGAAACCAAGGGAGGCTGGTGATGGAGTCCAAAGAGGTTGGCCTCCTGGAAAGCAGAGCAGGGAGGAGCTGGGTGGAGGATGGATCTGGGGAGAAGGTGTGTTGAGAGTCGGAGAATCTGCATCACAATAGATATTGTTGACTTGTGCAGACTTTAGTGGGAGAGTTTCCATGTTTGCCAATTAAGGATCATGCCAGTTTGGGGAGTGAAATGCATATTTTGTATCATATTATGGAAGTATTTTCTTTTAAAGTTTTTCTTTTAAAAACAAGAATGGATTTTGAATCTTATCGATGCCTTTTTGTTTTCTGTACAGATGATATTCTGTTTTTTTCTCTTCTATGCTATTCATATACTGAATTATATTAGTAAGGAACGTACTTTGAGGAATACTTGCCTGCTTGGGAGAAACCCCACTTGGTCATGGAACACGAGTACTGTTGGATTCTGTTGGTTGGTATTTTATTTAGATTTTTGTGTGGATATTCACAAGTGAAAGAGAATGATCTGTATTTTCTTTTGTGTTGTGTTATCTTTTTCAGCTTCATAAAAATACAGACGATACAGCTTTCCCCTTTCTGTTTTTGAAGAATCTATTCTCACCTTGCGTATTTTTTTCCCTTGCCAGCTGAACTTGGAAATGCATTTGCCCTATAACCTAATTTGAGAAGATATCCTACTTCAACAATGTTGGATCTTCCTATTTTAGATGGGTCAGGATCGTCTGGGTTTAATTTTCAATTCATAGAGTTTGAGGAAAGAGTGGCTTGAAATAATCCTGCAGAGGTAGCAGGGACCTTCAGGCAAATCTTTGCAAAATTTTGTTCTATTTTCAGACAAAAACTAGTGAAGGGTTTTCAATAGGTCAGTTGCACAATCAGATTTGACATTCTAAAGATTTCATGTTGACTTGCTTATCTTGGGAAAATTACTCTTTTAAGCTTCAGTTTCTACATCTATATATCATAGGAAAAAAAATCTATGTTACAGAGTTTGAGAAAATCATTTGAGGTAAGTGATATCTATAAATACTTATCCCTGAGTCTGTCTGACATGTCATAAACATTTATAAATAAAACTAATATTATTTTTTGTGCATATTCATTCAAGTTATTCACTTTTTCTGGGTTTAAGCAGTAGTTTTGTAGGTTCTTCATATAAAAAATATACCCTTCTCATAAAGATCATTCCTAGACGCGTATGTATACTTTTGGGAGTGGAACCTTCTTACATTGTTGGCTTGTGGGAAACGTATTGACTTTTGTATATTTATCTTGTATCCAGCCGTCTTACTGAACTCTTTTATGAATTCCTATATTTCTTCAGCTAATTCTTTTTATTTTCTTGGCTATTCAATCACGTTGTTTGCGCACACTGTTTATTTCCTTTTAAAACCATTATTTGTGAATTACCTTCAACTTGAATTTGTTTGGAGGATAATATTTATCCTTGGAATCCAAGCCAGAATTTCATATTACAAATAGATTTCTTGGTGGAGAAGTGACCCACAGTTTAAATTACCTCTGAAGTTGAATAGGATGGTAATTGCAATGATTACATAAGACACCATTTGGAAATTAAAAGTTGGATATTTAACTTACCAGGTGGAATAGAAAACAGGTTATTATGTGTATGATTGAATTTAATGGGCTGTTTATATGTCTTCCACGTTCCCTATGTGTAATCATGTATTTATTCTGTCTTGAACTAAGGAAAGCTCAGAGAGGTTTAATTACATACCTCTTCCCCACACACCTTACTGTTGATTTGGAATATAAAATGGGTCTTGATTTCTAGAATTGCTGATTATGCTTGTCACTCAATAAACATTATGTATATTTAAATGCAACGAGCAGCATATAGAGGGCATACAGTTCTAGTGCAGTTCCTGACATATGATAGGTGCTATAGACTGAATATTTGTGTTCCCCTCAGAACTTATATGTTGAAATACTAACCTCCAATGTGTTTAGGAGTTGGCATTTGGGGAGGTGATTAGGTCATGAGAATGGAGTCCTCATGAATAGGATTTGTGCTCTTTAAAGGAGGCTCCAGAGAGCTCTCACACCCTTTTCCATCACATGAGGACACAGTGAGAAAACAACTGTCTGTGAACCAGGAAGCAGGCTCTTACCAGACACTGAATATGCCAGTGGCTTGATCTTGAGCTTCTCAGTCTCCAGAACTGTGAGGAATAAATGTTTGTTGTTTAAGCCACCAAGTATATGGGATTTTTGTTGTAGTAGCCTGAACTGACTATGACGATAGGATACAATACACATAGCTTTCCCTCTCCTCTCTTTTAAACGCGTATGTCCAAGGAATATAGCCCCATAATTTCAATCCCCCAATTTAAGTTCTTCCCATGCTCTACTAAGCCTACACAGTCTGCCTCCTGTCTCCTTTCCATCCTCCTTTTCTACTACTTTCTCCTTGCTTCCCTCACTCCAGTCTCAAAGATCTTGATCTTTGTGAAGCCTTTGAAATTTGAATGAATGAATGTTACAACCTGTAGCACATAATTTGTGATGATAAACAATATAATGATCATGGCTTGAATTAGTAGTATCTGACACCAGATGCTGATATTTCCTGGTCTGGGGGACCCCTGAGAAGCTGAAATTTTAAAGCTTAGGGATTGCTAAGGACCAAATTGCATCCCTTCCAAATTCATATGTTGAGGTCTTAACCTCTAATATGACTGTATTTGGAGATACGGCCAAGAGGAGTTAAGGTTAAATTAAGCTCATAAGAGTTGATAGTGCTGGTGCCTTATAAGAAGAGGGAGGTCTACTAGAGCTCTCTCTCTCCCCACCATGTGAGGACACAGAAGAATGGTGGCTGTCTGCAAGCCAGGAGGAAAGCCCTTACCAGGAATTGAATGGACTGGCATCTTGATCTTAGACTTCCCAGCCTCCAGAACTGTAAGAAGATAAATTGCTGTTGTTTAAGCCATCCAGTCTATGGTATTTTGTTATGGCAGTCCTAGCTGACTAATACGAGCATACAGAGATGTTTATCAATGGTTCATGTACCCTTCCAGCCCACTGAGAAGAAGTCTGGAACATAGGAGTAACTGTGATTTTAATAGTTAAGAAAACAGACTTGGGATTCAGTCTGTTCCACATGCAACATGTCCTCTCTGAACCAGTGGCTACCTGGATCGTGGTCTTTTTTGGTGAGTTGCAAATGTGGGATAGAGTGAGCAAAATAACTGATTTCTCTTGAGGCCTCTTTCAGAAACTGACACACTGTCACTTATATTCAATTCCAGTGGACAAAGAAGGTCATACCGCCAAGTCACTATCAGTAGGATGGGGAAATATACTCCACCCACTATCATGGAGGTAGTCATGTTATATCAAAGGGTATAGAATTCTAATACAGGGAGGGCATGAAGAATAATAAACAATGATTCAATCTCCCAGAGTTGTTTTATTACCATTATTATCATTTGAGAATGAAGCCAACATAGAGGAAAATAGCCAAGAGAAGAGAATAAGCATTGATGACTTTATTTGGCTCCTGAAGCTTGACCTTCTGGCTCCTGAAGTGACCTTCTCACTTATTCAGATTTTCAATAAGTGAGCCAAAAGACCAGATTTTGTTTTAACTTAAGTTGGTTAGAGTTGGAGTTCTATCCTTTGCTATTGGAAGAATCCTAAGGATTAAAAAAAATGTGGGATAGAAAAAAATTCATGACTCTAGCAGAGTAATAGATAAGTAGTAAGTCAGTTGATCAGACTCTAGTTTATAACATATTTATATACTCTTGATAGAAGGGACGTACTCCTCACCCACTGATGTTGAGTGTGGCATGAAATTTGTTTTGGTCCATAAATTGTGAGTGGAAGAGATAGTGTGAATTTCCAAGCTTAGGCATTCAGAGATGCTGTGTATATTTTCTCATCTCCTGGGTATTTCCCATCCTTGCCATGAGAAGAACATACGCTGGAGAGTCACTGCTCCTAGGACAAGAGACACATGAGGTGATGACCTGAATCTGGACCAGCTGAGCTCTGTCTAGATTAGCCAAACACAGTCAGTCTAAGATGTATGAGTGAGAGATGAATGTTTCTTGTTGAACTGAGGTCGTGGGATTGTTTGTTATGCAGCAAAGGATGACTGAAATGTGCAACATTTCCCAAACTTTGATGGTGGAGTCCTTTTCTATTCATGGAGAAGTTTCTCAGACAAGTTTGAGCCTTTTCAGTTTGGAGAAATGATGGTCTGCTTATCTTTCAAACAATCCTACATAAATATCCCTTCACTCCCCAAGGCGTTTGGTGAGAGTTGGACAGGAAAAAAGTCCTACTTAGAGTTTAAATTAAATTGCTTTTTAAAAACTATATAAAAATCAATCAGTCAAATACAAAGATTTGTATTTCTTTCTAAAATTACTATGAACTTGAATAGGAAGGGGAAGGAAAGATGAGACTCAGCCGTATACTTTTAGTTTGCCAATTAGCAAGATTATACTCTCTCTGGGAAGTGGTTACTGGCAAGGGTTTAGTGGCTCAATAATGTCAGAGTTGATATCTTTGCAATTCTCTTGCCTTTTTCTTCATGATCGCAAGGTGACTCCAGCTCCAGCCATATAATATTCAAGGTCTACTTCTTGTATACTTTTTTAAAAAATAAATAAATTTATTTGTTTATTTTTGGCTGCATTGGATCTTTGTTGCTGCACGCAGCCTTCTCATTGCGGTGGCTTCTCTTTATTGCAGAGCACGGGCTTTAGACGTGCAAGCTTCAGTAGTTGTGGCTCCTGGGCTCTAGAGCGCAGGCTCAGTAGTTGTGGTGCACAGGCTTAGTTGCCCTGCGGCATGTGGGATCTTCCCAGACCAGGGCTCAAACCTGTGTCCCCTGCATTGGCAGGCAGAGTCTTAACCACCGCACCACGAGGGAAGTCCTCTACTTTTTGATTATAAAAACAAAATCTTTCCCAGAAGATCTACTTGGTACTTTTCCACTTATGTCTGAATCATGTCACATGACTACCTCTCCCTGCAAGGGAGTCTGGGAAGTCAAGTAACTAACATTTCCAGGCTCCGCAGTGGGACATGGCAAGAGATGGAAAAAGTGAGTTGTGAAAGTCTGTTGGTGCAGTCAATCAACTGACTGTTGATATAAAAATTGGAATTTTTACCAGTACTTCAAGCCCCTTGGAGAAGATTCTGGGGAGGAAGCTTGCATCCTTATTGCCATTGCTCAGATGTTCTTCCCTGTGGGTGGAGAAGTAGCTTATTTTGTTACTGAGAATGATGAAGATGTGTTTCCTTGTGTATGGTCTCTGCCTGCAGGCAAAGCATGTTTTCCTTCTTTCTTTCCTCTTGTTATCCCTCCTGCTATTTTCCACCTGCTCTGCTTAAGCAAAGGCTAAAAGAGGCAGAAACTTTGGATGCAAACAATGCAATCAGATCCAGTTACCATTAAGAAGGCTGGTTCTCTGATACTAACAATTTTTCATTGGATCAAATTTTTTGGGTAGAGAAGAGCACCCCCAGACCCAAACACCTCACTTTTTATGCTTTACCAGTTTACATGACAATTTCACATCCAGTTAGCAATAACTTTATGAGTTTGGTATTGCAGGAGCTATTTAACCTCACTTTACAAGTGAGGAAACTGAGCCTGGAAAGGGCAAGTGAGATACACCCAGCTGGTGTCGGCATAGCCAGGACTCAAGTCTGCTCTTTATGCTTCAGTGTGTGACACTGCTATTCCTGTGGCATTTATTCTGCATTCCCTTTGTGCAGTCTCATCAATTCTGCTCATCCTGTAGTATCTGTTTTTGCATCCTGTTGTCAACCATCCTGAATTCCCCTTCAGCCCAGGAGAGTAAAGTCTCAGCAATCGGTCAATGCTAATATGCCAGCAATTTCCCAGAGCTTTGATGTTAAGGAGCCTGTCTTGATTTATTATTCTAAGTGTGTTGCTTAGGCAACATTGATTAATGATCAGTTTCTACATTACAAAGTAATCATAGGGCCTGATGAAACTGTTCAGGAAGCAGAAGCAGCCTTTGAGTAGGTATGAGATGTTCAGCCTTATGCTAGATTGCCTGTGGCTGCCACTCTGCAGACTTTTAGTTGATGCTACACTGACTCTATTTTTGAGTTTCCAGACTTCTTAAAGGGATATTGGCGATCAGGTTACAGTTTTCTGCCTGGTTGTCTATGAGCGCATTTTTTTTGTTTTTTAAATTTTTATTTTATGTTGGAGTAGTTGATTTACAATGTTGTGTTAGTTTCAGGTGTACAGCAAATTGATTCAGTTATATGTATATACATACGTACATATAATACTCTTTTTCCGATTCTTTTCCCATTTAGGTTATTACAAAATATTGAGTAGAGTTTCCTGTACTATACAGTAGGTCCTTGTTGATTATCTATTGATCATCTATAGTAGTGTGTATATGTTAAACCTAATTTATCCCCTCCCTTTTCCCATTTGGTAACCATAAGTTTGTTTTCAAAGTCTGTGAGTCTGTTTCTGTTTTGTATATAGGTCATTTGTATCATTATTTTAGATTCCACGTATAAGTGATACATGATATTTGTCTTTCTCTGTCTGACTTACTTATGAGTGCATTTTGGAGCAGGGTGTTGCCAAGTGTAGTAGCATAGTTTTTGGCTCTCTGTTCTTTTTTTTCTAGAGGCAAGCAATGCCTAGCACACAGCAGATGCTTAAACGTTTGTTGAACAAATGAATTAATTAGTGGACCTTTGGGTAGTATATACGTCTTTCTCAGCCTTGGCTGGTCACCACTTTTTGTAGGTTTCCTGGACATTCACACGTACTGTAAGGATTCCAAGAGGCTCCCTGATTCTACAATGCTTAGGTAGCATCCATTCAGTTTGAAAAATTTCTAGAAGGAGGCAATAGAGCACTCTTGTTAGTCACCTCTGAGTTCCAATGGCCTGGGTTTGAATCCTGCCTCTCCCTTCCTAGCTCAGTAACTTTAGGCAAGTTTTTACCCAGTTGAGCCTCAGTTTCTTCATCTGTAAATTAGGAATTCTATGGTCAACACTCACTTCACGAATAGAGCAAGATTAGATGAATATAATGCAGGGTGAATATTTGGCACATTGCCTGTCATCTAGTAAGTCCTTAGTGATTATTAACTCTTATTTCTGTTTGACTCAAGATTTAGTGAAGAGAACCTTAAGGCTAGCTGAGAATGACTGAATTCACCCATAGAATGAGAACTTAATAGAGTTTGCTATAGAATTGGTTCAGGTCAAATATTTACAATAATCATGAAAGGAAGTACAGAGGGATTACCAAGACAATTAGTCGGATGTGGCTAAGAGAGCAGAGTCTACTCTTGTTGGTTTAGAGCTTGCCCCTCTCGCGTCCAACATGCTCTGCTGACCCTATCTGCACTTCTCTCTCTGTTCTTGGACCTCCAGATCTGTACTGTGATAGTGCTTTGGGCTTGTTTGTTTCTGGGCATTCGTTTTCAGTCTCTGCTTTGGCGATTGGTCAGACTTTGATTTCTAATAAGAAGGACTTTAGCAGCCGTATTCCCAGAGACCTGGCTTCCCTCCAATTCACTCTGCAAAGTGCCTGTGATATTTGCCCAAGAAAGTTTTCAGTTTTTCCTCTGGCTCATTTCTACAGCTCTTAGTCTCATCCCAATCTTGGGACTTACACTTTTTTTTTCCTTGAGTTTGGCATATGTTTACAGCTATATCATCCAAACGCCTATCAAAATATTGAGCAGTTTCTTCATCCTAGAAAGACTTCATATCCATTTTCAGTCAATCTCCCTTCTCTTCAAAGGCAACTGTTCTGCTTTCTATCTTTATCGATTAGTTTCATATGTTCTTGAACTTCTTTTGCTCAGTATTCTCTCTGTGAGATTTATCCTTGTTGCATGGGTTAGAAGTTCATTCCTTTTTATTGCTCAGTAATGTTCCATTATATGAATATTTTGTGATTTATGTATCCATTCTTGTGTTGATGAACATTTGGATTATTTCCAGTTTTTAACTATTAGGAATGAAACTGCAATTAACATTCTTTTACAAGAATTTTTGTGGACATATGTTTTTATTTACTTTTATGGAAATAGAAGTCGAATTGCTGAATCATCAAGGAAATGAGTGTTTATAGGAATTGCCAACCTGTTTTCCCAGCTGCCTGTTCCATTTTGTATTTCCTTGAACTTCAGTGGCTTGGCATCCTCACCAGCACTTAGTGTGCTCAGTCCTTTTTATTTTAGCCATTTGAGTGGATTATGACTAATAATGTTGACCATCTTTTTATGTGCCTCGCACTTACAGCTAGTTAACATTTCTCCTATTGACAGGAAGAGTAATTTTCCAACTGAGGTCTAAACTGAACTCTGTTTTCCCCATGACTCCAGGTAATGGATATCACCCAGTTCCCTGGGTAACTTCACTAAACACCCTGTGATAGTTAATTTTGTGTCAGCTTGAGTGGGCCATGGGGTTGCCCAGACATTTGGTCAAACATTATTCTGGGTATGTCTGTGTGTGTGTTTTTGGATGAGATTAACATTTAAATTGGTAAACTGAGTAAAGCAGATTGCACTACCTAATGTGGGTTGACCTCATCAAATCAGTGGAAGGCCTGAATAGTACAAAAGGCTGACCCTTCTATGAGTAAGAGGGAAATCCTCCTGCTTGACTGCCTTTGAGATGGGACATCAATTTTTTCCTCCTTTCACACTTGAACTGATACATTGGCTTGTCCTGTGTCTCTGCTGGAACTTGTAACTTCAGCTCTTCTTGGGTCTCCAGCTTGTCAACTGGAGATCTTGGGATTTGTCAGTCTCCATAATCACATGAGCCAATTCCTTATAATAAATCTCTTTATATCTATATATCCTATCAATTCTCTTTCCCTTGAGAACTGTGGCTAATGCATACTCCTTCCCCTTTCACCATCTTCTCCCAAAGTGCCCCATTTTGGTTCTATTTCTGCACAAGCATTTATACATAACCCTGTGCTGGCTTCGTTATGAAGGCCATAAACATGTGTTCAGTGCTTTCATTTAACATCTTTGGGATTGCAATTAAAATCCTTGCATAGAAGTTATCCAGAGTTATCGTAAGGCATTCAACGCAGCCATATTTGGAAGTAGTGACCTCCCATTAGCATCGCATGAGACATAACCACAGGGTGGTGGATCCCTGGCTTTACACTGTTGTTTTTAACAATGTTTTCCAGCTGAAAGATATAATCCGGCAACATAAAAATGAAAGAGCTCTTGCCCTCTTAATAGCAGAGTGACTAATAGAATAACTAGTAGGATGATAAACCTCCACCGAAGGGGAAAATTAAGGATGCTGAGGGATGCAGCAGCACGGCATAGAGATCCGTCTCCACACTCCCACACTCTGGGATGGATGCAAACCTTGTTTTTTTCATGATGCGGACTCAAGCATCACATTCTGAAAGCAGAAGTCCCATTCATCAAAATCCTGCGTGTAATGCTTCAGAGACTCAAAGGGCATGTTTCTTTCTTCCTCTCTCTTTCCAAACAACCTATTTATTTACTTGTTTGTCTACTAACCTATTCATTGATCTATTATATTTATCTATTATTTATTTGTTTACCTACTAGATATTTTCATTCATTTATTAATTTATTAATAAAAATGTATGGACTGAGTTACATCCCCACACTGGAGTAAAATATAGCTTCCCCCCTCTTACTTTTTAAATGACACCTCATACTCCATACACATTCAGTATCTTCTTTATTGGGACATATAACCCCTCCCCAGGTTATACATGATCCCCAGGGGGAGGCTGCTGGATTTACAGGGGGCACTTGGGTTTCCAAATATAGGCAAAGAAAGAATTAGCCGTTTGGAAACTAGCCCACCAGCTTGGTGCGTCTTTTGTTCACAATCGAGGGTCCTGCTTTGCCTGCAGCAGGGTCTCCCACCACCCGTCTATTTTGCCCTCAGCTCAGCAATTGTTTCCACTGCTGGACTAAAACCAGTCTTTTGCCATCTTCTCCGGGGCTTGATGTTGAGGCCAAGTCACTGTTTCACTAGCCCTCATGGTGAGTATCGTCTGTACAGCCTTGGTGTCTGTTTCTGGAAATTCACAATCTCAGTGCATCCTGGAGATTCTGAAAGATTCATTATCATCATCAGAGGAGGGGTCACTCTTCATCTTTCTTTTCCCAAACACTCATGATCCTCTTGACGAGTTTGCCCACATCCTCCCCAGCTGCCAGATGAAGGGTATTGGAAGAGACAGTACTTGCCAGGCCATGAGGGTCCCGTTCCTCCTCCATCCGGGGTATCAGGTGCCTGTGAACCTGAAACCTGCTCACTTAGGAGTTCAGAGAAGACGCCGAGAGGACCTTCTCCAAGAAGTTCCCTGTGCCTACCTGGCCAAAGTAACTGCCTCTGATTCTCTTACTACAACATCAAAGAAACAACTAACTATAACTTTGCTATGAAACTAACCATAACTTTGCTATGAAAGTAGTCCTTGTTCATGTTAGACACCCCAAGTTAGTGTGCTGGGTGTACAGTGAGGCCAAACAAATTGAAACATCAAAGTTTAGAGCAAGATTTATTGCAGGACCATGCAAGGAGATGGGTGGCTCATGCCCAAAATACCCTGAACTCCCTGAAGGGTTTCAGCAAAGAAGTTTTAAAGGCCAGGTGAGGGAAGGGGGTCACAGGGTATGTGACCAGCTCCTGCACGATTCTCTGATTGGTTGATGGTGAGGTAACAGGGCAGTGGCACAGGGGGTTTGGTGAGGTAACAGGGCAGTGGCACAGGGGGTTAACATTATCAGTCCTCAGGCTCCAGGAGGCCTGGGGGCTGTGAGCTCATGGTCATCAAGTAGTAAACGTCTTCCATTCTGGGCGGGGTGTTTCACATCTGTAAAACAACTCAGGAAATGTGCATTAGCTACTGTTATCTAGATACTTCAGAGAAGACCTAAAGCAGAGGATGCGGGGTAAGGCTGCCCTGGGGAGGCCCTATAGGGTCCTGCTCAGTTTACATTCATTGTATTGTAGGAGACTTAAGAACTACAGATGAATAATGAGAGAAAGTACAATCACTCAATCACCCATTACTCCACCATCTAGCATTACCCAGTGTCGACCTTCCATGTGTATCATTTCAGTCTCTTCCATGTACCTACACATACACAAGACTGAATTATCTGGCATTGTGTCATAATCTGGTTTTTATTTTTTCACTTAAGAATATATTATTCATGAACCTATTCAAAGATACTCATTGAGTGGCTACTATGTGCCAGGCACTGTTCTAGGCACTGGGCATACAGCAGTGGAAAAATTCCTGTCCTCAAGCATCTTGCTTTCTAAGTGCCCTGATGGATAATAAATACAACAAATAATTAAAATATGTTATTTTCCACACAATAAACATTAACGGGAAAATATAAAGGGAGGAAGGGAGACATGAAGAGTGCATATCTGTGTTGGAGTCCAAGGCAGTCTGCCCCCAAATATGCCTCAATGGCATGTTGATTACTTTGAATGAATGTTACTTAAGAAACATCTGATGCAAGAGGGACACTCTGACCCTCCTCTCTGTCTCCCTGAAAGCAGGAAATAAATCTCCCCTGTGAAAGGTGCCCTCCCTGCATCTGGAAGTAGAAGGACACTTTATCACCAGAAATGGGGATTGGGGCTGAGAAGCTTGTATAAACAAATCTTATTACTTTAAAAATTTGCTACCTCAAGCCCAGACTCTGTTTAGACTTTTTTTTTACTAATTAATCACCCAAAGCCTAAGTTTCTTTGTCTTGTCAATTCTTCACAAATCTATTGTTTCTTTGTCTACAAAGTATAAAATCTGCCTGCCTTGGCCACTTCTTTAGGTCCCATTTCTATGAGCCCTCTGGGCTCATGAATTTAGTTTGTTTCATTTCTCCTGTTAATCTCTCTTGTGTGAATTTTGTTATTAGTCCAGCCACAAGAAGTCAAGAGTAATAGAGGTTTCTAACACATATATATGGAATCTAAAAAAAATAATAATAAAAAATGAAGAAGCTAGGGGCAGGACAGGAATAAAGACACAGACATAGAGAATGGACTTGAGGACATGGGTGGGTGGGAAGGGTAAGCTGGGACGAAGTGAGAGAGTGGCATAGACATATATACAGTACCAAATGTAAAATAGATAGCTAGTGGGAAGCAGCTGCATAGCACAGGGAGATCAGCTCGGTGCTTTGTGACCACCTAGAGGGGTGGGATAGGGAGGGTGGGAGGGAGATGCAAGAGGGAGGGGATATGGGGATATATGTATATGTATAGCTGATTCACTTTGTTATACAGCAGAAACTAACACACCATTGTAAAGCAATTATACTCCAATAAAGATGTTAAAAAGACAAAAAAAAAGAGTAATAGAGGGGAGATTTCCTCCGCCTCCCCGCTATGCATGTTGAGGGTGTGTGTCAGGGGAAGTTGACATTTTAGACGGGAGACCTCATGAACAAGGTGGTTTCTGGGGAAGGTTCTGGAGAAAGGGAGGGAGAGGAGCATCTCCAGGCAGAGGAGCAGCCTGAGTCCACAGAGCACCTGGCTTGTTCCAGGAACTGTGAGGAGACCCACATGGGCGAGTGGAAGGAGCACAGGGGAGTGACGGGGGAGCTGGTAACAGATGCCCAGGGTGAAGGTGGCTGACCATGAGCCCCCTCCACTGTCAGACTCCTTCCTTGTTGTTCTCTGTTTTTCTATGGTAGGATTATGGATTTATGTAGCCCACCACCAAATACTGGACTTTTACTTTGATTCTGGTTTTCCAACAGAATCCACTGTGAACCCTTGCCGTGATTTTCAATTCCTGATTGTCATGCTCCAAGAAAAGAGAGAGGATGGCAGAAAATGGGCACGTGGTGTCAGCCCATTTCTGCAGAGGGGGGTGAAATTTAGAGTTATTGCCCTTAAGGCCCATTCGTGCTGGGTTTGTGAAGGCATGATGCTGTTGACCTAAAGGGCCAGGAATGGCAGCCTTTACCGCCCTGAGCAAAATTAATGGGATGATGTAATGCCTGATAAATTTACCAGACAGAGGAAGGAGGCAATAAGGAGGGTTGGAAAGGGCAGGAACAAAAAGAGACATACAAGAGGAGACCAGAAGGAAGGGGAGAGCTGGACATCTTTATAACATTAATAATATTTTTGTTGTTCTGATTTAAAAAGTAGAGCATGCACATTAAAGAAAATTTGGAAAGTTTACAAAAAAGTAAATATTTAAGTGAAAGCCACATAACTCCATATCTAGAGATAACAATGAGAAGTTTTATTGCTTTCCATCCAGAGATTCATATAATCATATGTGTATGCAGTTTTGGGTTTTGCTTCTTGTTGTTTAAAATTTTGTCAAGAACATTGACTTACCACCACAGGAATATTAAAAACCATGATTTTCAACCATCATGTAATATTCCACCAATATTGAACCAGTATTGTAACAAATGCTATCAGTTCTTTATGGTTGGAGGCTTTGGTTGTTTTTAATATTGTATTGTTATAAACAGTGCAGCCATGCAATCCTTCATCGGGCATCTTTGACTGTATCTCTGAATATT
The DNA here is from genome assembly GCF_964270905.1 of Leucopleurus acutus. Classification (NCBI taxonomy): domain Eukaryota; kingdom Metazoa; phylum Chordata; class Mammalia; order Artiodactyla; family Delphinidae; genus Leucopleurus; species Leucopleurus acutus. Next base: position 27,295,311 of record NC_139158.1, read on the forward strand.
ATATTAAGATGAATTCCTAGGAGTGAGATGACTTGCACAGGCAGGTGAAGTTTTCTTTTTTAAATGCCTGCAGCCTTGAAGGCAAACGGTTGATGATTTTGTGCGATGACATTTGATTTGTTTAACTAATCGTGAACAGGTGATTGGCTCTTCAGTTCATGATTCTGTAATTTGGGCATTACTATCCACTTGGTGGCTGCCCCTCAGATTGTAACAAAAATACTTTAGAGGAAGCACAGGGCATCTAATATTACATGTTGGACTTAATTTTTTCAGGAAAATCCTACCTCGATCTAAAAGACATACAAATAGAATCAATGTAAAAAATATATATATAAAGGAGAATTAGGAGCAATGTGTGGACCTCAATTAATTATATCTGTTCAAAAACACAACTGCTAAGATGTGTTACATTTATTAGACAATCAGAAATTTGAATGGAGACTGAATTTTGATAATATTAAGATATTGTTGACTATTTACGTGTGATGTTAAAAGATGAGTCATCTCTTAGAAGAATATTTGCAAACACTGAAGATGAAATGATATGATGTCTGGGATTTTCTTCCACATAATTTGGGGGGTAGTTGATGGGGCAGCACTGACCATGAATTGATGGTAGTGGGGCTGGGGGCTGGGTCCCTAGGGGTCGTTTATATCAAGGATTAGTAAACTCTGGCCTGAGAGCCTAATCCAGCCTATTTCCTGTTTTTGTAAATAAAGTTTTATTGGAACACAACCATGCCCACTTGTTCATGTATTTTCTCTGATTGATTTTGCATGGTGATGGTAGAGTTGAGTTGTTGCTACAGAGATTATCTGACCCTCAAAGCCTGAAATAGATACTATTTGGCCCTTTACAGAATTTTCCAACCCTTAATTTATACTATTCTGCCTACTTCTGTTTATGTTTAAAATCATTCACAATAAAATATTTAAAATACAATTAATGTAAAATATCTATACGGTTCCTATGACTACTGCCATAGAATAGTGTTTCTCTACTACAGTGTTTCAAATACATTGAATCCCAGCTGAAACACATGGCACACATAACAAATTGCTGAAATATCTGTGGGATTATTCTTCTATTAAAATGTATTCCTCTGTGTGGGTAATACATGCATGGTATAAGATTTATAGGGAATGCTCTGGAAAGTAAGTCTCCTTTCCTTCACGTCTCTCATCCATCTGGGTCTCCTCCCTGGTGTTTCTTGTTTATTCTTCCAGGGATAATTCCTTCACGTACAAACTTAATATAAATTTATAGTGTATTTTCTCTCCCATACAAGGGATAGTATGCAATAAATATGTGCATTTTGTCGGTCAATAATATATCTTGGAGATTTTTCCATGCTAGTTGTATAATGATTCCAAAATTATATATAAGTATATAATTATATATATGCATATATGTATATTCCTGACATATATATATGTAGGGATATGTATGTATATATCCCTGCATATATATGTATGTATGTATACCTAGTATAGTATATATGTATACTATAGTATACATGTATGTATGTATGTATGTGTATATATATATATACATACACTCACACACACACACACACACACATATTCTCAGTTTTTGGAAAGCTTATGGGACACAGAAGCACCAGCCGTGATATTGAAGCCTGGAGAGAGCTTGTGTTTGGTCAGTTGGTCATTAGGGGAGGGTGGGGTGGGCACCTGCTAGTACACTCCCCCATCCCCATTCTGAAGAGTTAGTGCAGAAAGAATTCAACAAGTGGAAGTTTGTTGAATGTTTGAAGGTCCATTCTCCTCTTTATCCTTCCTTAAAACACTGAAGAAAGACAGAAATATCAATTAGCGAATCCTATTTGCTCTCCCTTCAAAGTATCTTCAGAACCTGAGCACTTCTCACCTCTCCTCATCCTGGTCTGAGACCCACTCACCTCTCACCTCTGCCCATCACCGTCTCCTCCACTGGGCTCCCCTCCTCTACTCTTGTTTCTCACAGTCTGTTCTCACCACATAGTCAGGGTCATCCTTTTAAGTGAAAGCCAGATCGTATCCCCCCGTCTGCTCAGAATCCTTCAACAGCTCCTCTTATTCAGAATAAAAACCACAACCTCACAAGACTCACACGGTCCTACCACAACCCCGTCTCTAGGACCCTCTTCCTTCCTCCCCTCTGCAGCTACCTGGGCCTCCCCATCTCCTCTCCTTGGAAAGATCTTGACCCACCATCCACATTGCTCATCCCTCACCTTTTTCAAGTTTTTGCTCAAATGTCACCTTTTCAAACACTTCTTCCCCGACTCCCTCTTTTTAACGTCACCACTCCCCAGAATTTCTGGTCCCCTTTTTATTTTTTAAATTTATTTTTAAAGATTTTTTTTTGATGTGGCCCTTTTTTAAAGTCTTTATTGAATTTGTTACAATATTTATTCTGTTTTGTGTTTTGTGGGTTTTTTTTGGCCACGAGCCATGTGGGATCTTAGTTCTTCCACCAGGTATCGAACTCGTACCCCATGCACTGCAAGGCGAAGTCTTAACCACTGGACAGCCAGGGAAGTCCCTCCTGTCCCCTTTTTAATGTTTATTGTTTTTATCCATAGTTTTTATCACTTCTGTGTTAGTGTCCTGTGGCTGCTATAACAAATGACCACAAGCTTGGTGGCTTAAAACTACAGAATTTTATTGTCTACTGGTTCTGGAGTTCAGAAGTCTGAAATCAAGGTGTTGGCAGAGTTGGCTCCTTGTGGAAGCTCTGTAGGAAAATAGATTCCATGCCCCTCTCCTAGATTCTGGTAGTTGCCTGTAATCCTTGGCTTTCCTTGGCTTGTAGACACATGACTCTAATATTTGCCTCCATCTTCACAATGTCATCTCTTCTCTGGGTACTCCCCTTTGCTTTTCTTACAAGGACACTTATCATTGGATTTCAGGCCACCACTTTAATCCGGGATACAGTAAGTCCCCTACATACGAATGAGTTCTGTTCCAAGAGTGCATTCGTAAGTCCAATTTGTTCATAAGTCCAACAAAGTTAGCCTAGGTACCCAACTAACACAATCAGCTGTATAGTACTGTACAGTACTGTAATAGGTTTATAATACTTTTCACACAAATAATACATAAAAAACAAACACAAAAAATAAACAGTTTTAATCTTACAGTACAGTACCTTGAAATGTACAGTAGTACAGTACAAGAGTTGGCATATAGGGGCTGGCATCAAGCAAACAGGCAAGAAGAGTTATTGACTGGAGGAGGGAGATGAGGTGGGAGATGGTAGAGCTGGAGGATTGTCAGCAATGGAGATGGAGGGCAAGCTGCAGTTTCACTCATGCCTGACGTTGATGGAACGCACGTTCGCATCTTTGAAAATTCACAACTTGAGGGTTCGTATGTAGGACACTTACTGTAATCTTATCTCCAGCTCCTTTCCTCAATTACACCTGCAAAGACTGTTTCCAAATAACGTCACATTCCCAGGTCCCAGGTGTGGAACCGTGCAGGACCCTGTGGGGCTCCTGGGCACAAAAGTCTTTCTGTGTCCGCCACTTCTGGATTATAGGAAATAAGCTTCATTTAGCCTCCACGACCTTCCCTGAGTTCCAAAGGGCAGGTTCAAATAGATGCTAATTAGAAAGGGAGGGGAGGCAGAGACAAGGGAGGAACATTTAAGAAACAATAGTGCAGCCTTGGGGCAGGGTCCTGGTTCGCCTTCAAGGGATACACATAACAATATCTTTGAGCTCTTTTGCAGATACTAAAACCCCCAGCAGGTGGGAGAAGTTAACTGTATGCTGCCCACAAGCACATAGACCCCAGACCAGTTGGAACCAGAAGGTTGATGACGCTGACGCCCACTTACTTCACCATCAACCAATCAGAAGAACCTCCACGAGCTGATCACGCCTTCTTTACTGTAAAACTCCTCACTACCCCCTCCAGGTCAGGACACACAGTTTTGAGAGTGTTAACCCACTGTGGTCCCCTTTGCCTGGCAAAGCAATAAAGCTATTCTTTTCTACTTCACCCAAAACTCTGTCTCTGAGATTTAATTCAGTGTCAGGGTACAGAGGCCAGATTCAGCATTAGGTGGACATATCTTTTGGGGGACCATCATTCAACCCATTACACCTTCTATCCCTCATATATTTACTGATTCATTTGATATTTATCTTTCTCCCCGCTGTAGGATATAAAAACCAAGAGGGCCAAGTTTTTGGTCTGTGTTTTACCCCACTGCTCTAGTTAGACTAGACAATGCTCAGCATATGGCAGGTATCCAAAAAGTGTTGGCTGAAAATGAATGAATGAATGATGGTTTTTGCCACCAGTCTTAGCACCAAGAACTGTAGGATATCATGTTTTCTTTCTGCCAGTCCAAGATGCCTTGGTTAATACTTCACTTCCCAATAAGGTAATATGGAATATGAAAACATGATGTGGAATGTAAATGAGTGACATAAATCACAGAGTCCATTTATAAGTAGAATCTTTTGACAGGGAAAACCAACACCTAAAAAGAAATGGCAAATATCACAATCACTGAACATTTTAAGTGATGCAGACAAAAAGTCTGCATTAAAAAATTCCTGATTTCCTTTAGGGTCTTGTTATCAGTAACTATGTGAACTCTAAGCATAGTTTTGAACTTAAAAAAATGACTTGCATATACTTTGGCCTTGTAAAATGGTGTATGATCAGAAACAGGGTGGTGGCTCAAAATGGGCAAGTTTGGGTGGAGGACTCTGCTCCCAGGACAGAGATGGACTGGGGTCCTGGGATCTTGGGGACAGGGCCTCTCCCACACAGGATCATCTGTCTCTTTTCCTGGACCAGGATGAAAGATGCTTCCAGAAATGCTGCTCTGTGTCTGGAAGGAACAGAGAGAGATAACAGGATTTATATTTGGACTCATAGCCTTCGACTCAGGGTTTATGGTCAAAACAGACTCAAGGAACCCTCGTAACTGTCAGCCCATTCGACTCTCAGACCCTTTCCCAGGGTGTCTCCTGTGGGAAAATTGTTCCACTTGCCTAAAGCATATTAGCACGTTGCCTGAGTCCAAGCTGCAGACGGGTCCCATGGCTCTGCTCCAGAAAAATGTTCCAGTTTCCTTTGCCTCTAACTGCCTGAGAGGGTCATAGCCCAGGAGGAAGCCTCAGTGGGATCTATTCTTTACAATGTATTATTTTCAGAGATGTTCCCAGCTTTTAAATCCCAAACAGGAGAATAAGGGGCATTGAACATTCTTCTCTGATAATCTTTTTCCCTCAAATATCTTTTTCCCCCTGATTATCAAAGTAATACAGGCTTGTTGTTCAAAAATTGGGAAATAAAAAAGAAGAGAGTGTTTAAAAGACAGTCCAAGTCACCAATAATTCTGTTGCCAGAAATAACTACTACTGTTATTTGGGTTAATTTTATTTTGGTATTATCTAAATGAGTATCTACATATATTACAAAATTATTATAGTTTGCATATAGTTTTTCAACTTTTTATTGTAAAAATATTGTAAACATACAGAAAAATGGAAAGATTGTATAGTGGACATGTATGGACCAACCATGCAGATCTGCAGTTAACATTTTACTTAACTTGTTTTATCATTTATCCTTTCTTTCCTCTTCCCCTCCTTCCCTTTTTCTGCCTACTCCTCCCTCCTTTTATACCTCCACCCATCCATCCATCCATCCCTCCCTCCCTCCCTCCCTCCCTCCCTCTGTTCATTCATCCATACGTCTATTGACCCACCCACATCATTTTTGTGGTGCTTTTCAAAGTAAGTTACTGACATCCATATGATTTACCCCTAAGTACCTTTGTCCAAACAACTTTGATCATGATTCTTCACTTAACATAATATGAAGTTTCCAATGTTTTCAAATATTCTTCAAAAACCCTTTATAAATTAGCTCATAGTATTCCATTGCATAGATGTACCATAATTTACTATTTAAAATCCCTATTATGAGACATTTTAACTGGTTCGAATTTCCCACTTCAACAAATAACGCTGCAGTGAAAATCTTTGAACGTGACCCTTTGGACAGAATCTCTGATATTTTCTTTAGAGTAGAATCACAAAAAGAATATTACTGAGTCAAAGAATATGGACATTTTAAGAAAGCACTTAAAACGTAATTTCTAGTTTTTGTGACACAGGAGCACACTGTATTATCAAATTCTTTCTGGAGTCCAGGTGGATGGGCTATGTCTAGGTCATAGTGGTGATGGGAGAAAGCAGTGGTGGTGGGGGGCATGGCCTTAGATTCCAAAAAGTCTGGCATGGCAGTGGCTGTGGTGAAGGAACACGTCACTATTGAAGGTTCCTTCATGCACTTCTGCCTTGAATAAACAGGGTCAGGTTTGGACTTATGAGAGTTGGCTTATGTGGGTGGACAGGAAGAAAGAAGAAGCAGGGCCTGCCATTCCTTAGAACCTGGGTGTCCATTCCTTTTGCAGTTGAGAGCCGCTCTCCCACCAGAATGTAAGTAATCTGGGAGCGTCACCCCAACTTCCAGAGACTTTCACTGAACACTAAAATTCACTAGGCAAGTGCTAAGGGATTACAAGAGTGAAAATGACAATAGTTCTTAAGAACACTAAGACTCTCCCTCTGTATGTAAGACTCTATGAATAATCGAGGCAGAAACTCAAGGGGGCGTAAGAACATTTATGAAACTTGTTTGTGCTGGGTCAGAATATAAAATATAATGCCTAGTGTGGATTGTGATTGATTAACAGAGTTTGGAAAACATGGAGAAAGGCATAAGGCATATGAGATCCCAGAAGAAAGGAGGGTTGGCAGGGCTCAGGGGAAATGTCACAGAGGAGGTAACATTTTAACTAAATTTTGAAAAATGAGTTGGAAGATGAGCTGGGAGTAGGGCTTCTCAACCTTGACACTATTGATATTTTGGGCTGGATAATTCTTTATCTTGGGGGAGGGTGGCGTCCTGTGTGTTGTGAGATGTTTAGCAGCATCCCTGGTCTCTACCTACTAGATGTCAGTAGCACTCCTCTCACCCCAATTTTGACAACCAAAAATGGCTCTAGACATTGCTAGTGACCCCACTTGAGGATAATTCGATCAGAACAATGCCTGGCATTAATAAATGTCAATTCTTATTAGCAGTTGTTGAGAATTTCAAATATCGAGGTTGGTGGTGCAGATTATTACACAGCAGGCGCTCTGTATCTGCAGGTTCCGCACCCACACACTCAACCAATTGTGGGTCGAAAATATTTGGGAAAAAAAATTCCAGAAAGTTCTAAAAAACAAAACTTGAATTTGCCATGCTGGCAACTATTTACATAGCATTTACATTGTTTTTACAACTATTTGCATAGCATTTATATTATATTAGGTATTGTAGGCAGACCTCAGAGATATTGTGGGTTTGGATCCAGAACACTGCAATAAAGCAAATATCAAAATAAAGCAAGTCACGTGATTTTTTTTTGGTTTCTCAGGACATACAAAATCTATGTTTACATTATATTTTAGTCTGTTAGGTGTACAATAGCATTATGTCTTAAAAAATGTATGTGTCTTAATTTAAAATAGTTTATTGCTAAAAATTCTATCATCTGAGACTTCAGTGAGTGGTAATCTTTTCTCAATAGTAGCATCAAAGATCACTGATCATAGATCACCATAACAAATATAATAATAACAAAAAAGTTTGAAATATTGCGAGAATTACCAAAATGTGACACAGAAACACAGAGTAAGCAAACGCTGTTGGAAAAATGGCATGATAGACTTGCTGGTTGCAGGGTTGCCATAAACCTTCAATTTGTATAAAATACAAGATCTGTGAAGAACAATAAAGTGAGGCACAATAAAGCAAAGTATGCCTACATAAGAAAACTAGAGATAATTTAAAGTATATGGGATACAATAATCAAGACAGTATGGTACTGGCACAAAAACAGAAATATAGATCAATGGAAGAGGATAGAAAGGCCAGAGATAAACCCATGCACATATGGTCACCTTATTTTTTTTTTTTGCGGTACACGGGCCTCTCACTGTTGTGCCCTCTCCTGTTGTGGAGCACAGACTCCGGACGCGCAGGCTCAGCAGCCATGGCTCACGGTCCCAGCCGCTCCGCGGCACGTGGGATCTTCCCGGACTGGGGCACGAACCCGTGTCCCCTGCATCGGCAGGCGGATTCCCAACCACTGCGCCACCAGGGAAGCCCTGGTCACCTTATTTTTGATAAAGGAGGTAAGAATATACGATGGAGAAAAGACAGCCTCTTCAATAAGTGGTGCTGGGAAAACTGGACAGCTACATGTAAAAGAATGAAATTAAAACACTCCCTAACACCATACACAAAAATAAACTCAAAATGCATTAAAGACCTAAATGTAAGGCCAGACACTATAAAACTCTTAGAGGAAAACATAGGCAGAACACTCTATGACATAAATCACAGCAAGATCCTTTTTGACCTACCTCTTACAGAAATGGAAATAAAAACAAAAATAAACAAATAGGACCTAACGAAACTTAAAAGCTTTTGTACAGCAAGGCAAAACATAAACAAGACAAAAAGACAACCCTCAGAATGGGAGAAAATATTTGCAAATGAATCAACAGACAAAGGATTAATCTCCAAAATTTACAAGCAGCTCATGCAGCTCAATATCAAAACAAACAACCCAATCCAAAAATGGGCAGAAGACCTAAATAGACATTTCTCCAAAGAAGACATACAGATTGCCAACAAACACATGAAAGGATGCTCAACATCACTAATCATTAGAGAAATGCAAATCAAAACTACAATGAGGTATCACCTCACACAAGTCAGAATGGCCATCATCAAAAAATCTACAAACAGTAAATGCTGGAGAGGGTGTGGAGAAAAGGGAACCCTCTTGCACTGTTGGTGGGAATGTAAATTGATACAGCCACCGTAGAGAACAGTATGGAGGTTCCTTAAAAAAGTACAAATAGAACTACCATATGACCCAGCAATCCCACTACTGGGCATATACCCTGAGAAAACCATAATTCAAAAAGCGTCATGTACCACAATGTTCATTGCAACTCTATTTACAATAGCCAGAACATGGAAGCAACATAAGTGTCCATAGACAGATGAATGGATAAAGAAGATGTGGTACATATATACAATGGAATATTACTTGCCATAAAAAGAAACGAAATTCAGTTATTTATAGAGAAGTGGATGGACCTAGAGTCTGTCATACAGAGTGAAGTAAGTCAGAAAGAGAAAAGCAAATACCGTATGCTAACACATATATATGGAATTAAAAAAAAATTGTTCTGAAGAACCTAGGGGCAGGACAGGAATAAAGACACAGACGTAGAGAATGGACTTGAGGACACAGGGAGGGGGAAGGGTAAGCTGGGACGAAGTGAGAGAGTGGCATGGACATATATACACTACCAAATGTAAGATAGATAGCTAGTGGGAAGCAGCTGCATAACACAGGGAGATCATCTTGGTGCTTTGTGACCACATAGAGGGATGAGATAGGGAGGGTGGGAGGGAGACACAAGAGGCAGGGGATATGGGGGTATATGTATACGTATAGCTGATTCACTTTGTTATACAGCAGACACTAACACACCATTGTAAAGCAATTATACTCCAATAAAGATGTTAAAAAATTTATAAAGTATATGGGAGGATGTGTGTAGGCTATACGCAAATACTACATCATTTTCTATAAGGGACTTGAGCATCTGTAGATTTTGGTGTTCAAGGGAAGTCCTGGAATCAATCCCCTGCAGATACTGAAAGGGACGATTGTATATCCAGGCACCACAAGGGTTGGGCCCTCTGAAGACAAGTACCAAAATTTGTGTAATAATGTTATAAAAGTGATACTAGCCAACACATACCGTGCTTACTATGTGCCGGACAAAGTTCTACGCACTCTATTAACTTACTTAATCCTTAAACAATCCAATGAGGCAGGCTCTTTCTTGATGACAGCCTCTACTGTTTATATTGGTTAATATAGCGATGGGTGAGGCTTGAACCTGGGGCGAATTTTGGGCCATGTTGCAAAGGTGTAAGAGTTTTGGGCTCTGCAAGATTTTGCAGACACATGGTCCTCCAACCTGGAAGTACATAATGCCATAATGTGGCAGGCCCAGTAAAGCCAGGAACATTCCCTGAGATTCTGCCCACCGGACTTGCCTCCGTTTTCACTGTGTTTGCTCCATTACAGGGGAAGCCACGATTACAGGGGTGGGAGTGGGGAGGGGTTCAGCCATTGATAAAACTTGACCAATAAAGCTCAATTTGGAAAAGAAAATGCCTTTGCTTCTTGACAAAATTCCTCGAACTGCTGTCTCCTCTTCCCAAACACAGCTTTGCTGAGTGCACAAAAAGGAGGATTTTCTGAGATATCCAACATTTCCTGCAGCTGAAAACAAGAAAGATGAGCCGCTGGGGCTCCAGGTCAGGAGGCTGTGGTGGGATTTTTTGGGTCATGGCTCAACTTTAGAGAGAAAATACAGACTGAAGTGCTTTCTTCTCTTCCTCATTCTCGATGGCAGAAAGATGTGCCCAGGAGGTGGCATCCTCCAGGATGAGCCTAGCTTGGAAAGCAGTGTCTTTTTTCTTCCTTACCATAAGGTGGCATCTGATGTCTGTGTTGTAAGCTGGGCCTTCTGGAGAGAGGGCTCCTTGGGAGACCACACAGGCAGAAAGCCACTGCTCTCATCCACATTTGCTTTACATTTCTGTGTTAACGCGGTGCAGTAATTTTATTCCAAATGTGTAAATATTATTGAGTTTGTCAGGGCTGTTGCCTGAATCCGGGACAGATGACTGACGTTCAGGACCAAGAGAAGACTGGAGAGAGAAGCAGCGCAGGGGAGGAACAGAGAAGCTTGCCCACCCTGGCTTGCTTCAGCTAACAAGTCCGTTTCCTTATGCATTTTGTATTAACACGCTGCAGCGTGGATCTCTTTGGGACTGAGGCTCATGCAGACCCCTTTCTTCTGGCCTCAGAGGTGGGAGGCAATTCTGCCGTTTATGCGAAGGCAAGGATGACGGATTCCAGAAGCAGAGAGCTGGTTGCCCAGTCTGTGGTTTGCCTTCTCTTGGATTTCCAATTCCTTGATTGACTCTCTTTCCTTCTGATTGATTATTATATGATACTTTGTTTAATTGATGGCCTAATTGCGCTTGAAGGTACCTCAAGGTTTCACCATTTTAATGAAGGCGGGTCACATCCTGTCTCTGCCCAAGTCAACACCTCCCCCAAGTCCAAGGGATTCTTGAGTCTTATCTGAGTTGTTGAGAAGAGGAGATGCCAGAGGGACTAGTTTTCTCCTTGACCCGTTCTCCTTTTTACCTGTCTCTGCTTCAGAGAGATGAGCTTCTCAGGTGCCAGGGAAGCCCAGAGGTTTTCCAGTTTGCTTGAGTTTCTCTCACTCCCCGCTCAGTGTTTTCTTAAGAGCCTGGAGGCCTGGTTTGTAGTAAGAGCTCTATGAATATTTGATTGAATGGATGGAGGGTGGGTAGATGGGTGGATGGATGAATAATCAAATCTCTCTACTGTTAGCTGAAATGGTATTACATGATTTCAGTACCAGATGAGTAGACAGAATGTTGATCTATTGTTATGAAAATTAAAGATCATGTTTAACAGTTTCTGTCCTGAAGAAGCTTGGAGTCTTTTTAAAAATTAATTAAAACTGAAGTATAGTTAATTTACAATGTTGTGTTAGTTTCAAGTGTACAGCAAAGTGATTCAGTTATACATATATATATTATTTTTTCAGATTCTTTTCCATTGTAGGCTATAACAAGATATAAGAAGTTTATAATCTTATAAGGAATTTAAGATAGGCTCATAATTATTAAATGATTGTAAAAACTACCATCGACTGATCACCTGCTTATACCAGATTTATATTTATGTAACATATATAGTTATAATATATATCAGACTTCTTTTAGGAGCATATAAATATATATAACTTGTATAAGTTTATATGTGTTATATGTAACATATATAATTTAGATGCTCTTAAAAGAAGTCTGATGGGAGGTGGGAGAGAGATGGATTGGGAGTTGGGATTAGCAGATGCAAACTATTATATACAAGATGGATAAACAACAAGGTCTTACTGTATAGCACAGGGAACTATATTCAATATCCTATGATAAACCATAATGGAAAAGAATATGAAAAAGAATGTGTGTGTATATATATATATATATATATATATATATATAACTGAATAACTTCAATAAAAAATAAACAGCTCTAGGAAAAAAAAAGAACTCTGATATTAATGAAATGGTCACCACTGTGGTCTTCCCAGCACTCACTGTTTCCTTTCTCATTCCCAGTAAAATTCTGCTTTTGGTCAGTTATTCCCCACTCCTACCCAGCTGATTCCTTCCTTCCCAGCTCCATCAGTGGGTTCTATTTAGTCTAAGCCATTTGTGATAAATCCAACCCTCTTGCCAGTGTTTGGTTCCAGAACCAGGCTTCAGACAATGAGTGCTCAGCACTCCTCTGGGTCCAGGGGTGAGGATGTGACCCAAGCTGGTGTAATCAGTCTAAGAGAAGAACATCCCTGCCAACCCTATCACCAAACTTGGGGGAAACCTTGCGACCTTCTGTGGGATATGAACAGAGAAGCCTGTAGCTGATACCTTTATGACACCTAGAAGGAAACTGGCCTTAGGATGATATTAATGCTTTGGTTGGCAGAGTAGCGAGATGGAAAGAATCTAGGTTCTTAATGACATCATTGAGTGACTGAATTGACCAGCCCTGAAGCCCATTCAATCTCTGGGCTTCCTGTTACATGAAATACACTAGAATATTTTAATTGTTCAAGCCAGATAAAGTTGGCATTTTGGCTATTTTTAGTTATATTATTGCCTTTTCTTAACAGATAAAAAGGAAACTGAAGTTCAGAGAGGAGAACAACAACAGTAACAACAACAGCAAATAATATTAAGTGACAAAGCCAGGACAGTCTGACTCTACAGCCCATACTCCAAGCTCTGAATCCAAATCCATGGTGTCACCTCCAGTGAATACAATGTAGAAAGTGTTTAGGAGTTTACTGGGGGTTTGGGGAAGGGGAACAGAAAGAACTTACAACTAGGGAAGGAAAATATTGGAGAGTGTTGAATGAGATTCCTTATTCCCATAAAACATGGGATGATAGACATGCCAACAGAGGGAAAAATTGATTAGGTCCAAACTCTAGTAGAGATGAATAAGCTTAATAAGGACTTGAAATTCGATATAAAGTAAAACTGATGCTTTTGTGTCTTTTTGGTGGGAACACACTCTCCCTTCTTTTTTCTTCTGCCTCTTTATTTCTTGTTCTGCGACTAGGGCATAGGAAGAGATCATTTATTTTCCTATTTAAAACAAAAAGCCCAGCTCCCCAAGGTCTCTTTAGTCCAGAATGAAGGACAGGCTGACAACTGATGACAACTTGATTTTACCCTGGTTTGTGCCTCCTGGAGTGTGACTTCTTTGACCTTTGCCCAAAGTTGGATTTGCTTTTCACTTCAGATGTTGCAAAGAAGCTTTGCAAAAGTGCTCTCAGGGAACTTGCTGAGTGAGGGAATGAATGATGGAGTTGGGGATGAAATTTGCCGAGAGATGAAGTAGAGTGAAACTTTGTCAGAAATATGAAGAAAAATGTAACTGTTTTATTCAAGTAATAGGCTCCACTGCCTGCTGCCAAACTTTAAATTTTTATCTTGAAAAGTTTCCAAAATACAGAAAGCTTGAATACACGCTTCTCTAGAGAAGGTATACAAAGGGCATATGAAAAGATTCTCAACGTCGTCATTAGGGAAATGCCAATGAAAACAACAACGAAATACAACTTTATAGCTATTAGGATGGCTATAATTAAAAAAAGGAAAATAGCAAGTGTTGGCAAGGAACGTAGAGAAATTGGAACCCTTATGCGTTGCTAGCTGGGATGTGAAATGGTGCAGCTGCTATGGAAAACAGTATGGTGGTTTCTCAAACAATTAAATATAGAGTTACCATAACCCAGCAATTCCATTTTTGGTATAAACTCCAAAAAATTGAAAACAAGGACTCAAATAGATAGTTGTGTGTCAATGTTTAATGTAGCATTATTTGCAATAGCCAAAACGTGGAAACCACCCAAGTGTCTATCAACAGAGGAATGGATAAACAAAATGTGGTATATGCATACAAAGGAATATTATTTGGACATAAAAAGGAATGAAGTTCTTTTTTTTTTTAAGTGTTGGGTTTTTTTTTTCAAATTAATTAATTAATTAATTTTATTTTTGTCTGTGTTGGGACTTCGTTGCTGTGCCTGAGCTTTCTCTAGTTGTGGCGAGCAGGGGCCACTCTTCATTGTGGTGCGTGGGCTTCTCATTGTGGTGGCTTCTCTTGTTGTGGAGCACAGGCTCTAGGCACATGGGCTTCAGTAGTTGCAGCATGCAGGCTCAGTAATTGTGGCATGCGGGCCCTACAGTGCATGGGCTTCAGTAATTGTGGCTTGCGGGCTTAGTTGCTCCACGGCATGTGGGATCTTCCCAGATCAGGGCTCAAACCTGTGTCCCCTGCATTGGAAAGCAGATTTTTAACCACTGTGCCACCAGGAAAGTCCCAGGAATGAAGTTCTGAAACATGCTACAACATGGATGAAAACATTATGCGAAGTGAAATAAGCTAACACAAAAGGACAAATATTGTATGATTCCACTTGTACGAAATATCTGGAATAGGCAAATTCATAGAGACAGAAAGTAGATTAGAGGTTACCAAGGGCTGGAGATGGAAATGAAGGGTTATTGCTTAATGGGTACAATTTCTCTTTAGGGTGATGAAAAAGTTTTGGAAATAGATAGTGGTGATGGTTGCACAGCACTGTGAATGTAATTAACAATATTTAAAGAAAAAAATACAGAAAGAGATAGAAGTAGAAAAAATACAGAAAAGAAATAAACAACACCAACTGAATATCTAATAATCACTCGTGCCCATAGGTAAAATGAACAAATATTAATATTTTATTACATTTACCTTAGGTATTAAAAAGAAAAACATTGCTGATAAAGTTATTCCCTTGTAGCATATGTGATTAATGCCCCCTGCCGCATCTGTGGCCAGTCTCTGAGTCCCCTTGCAGCTAGGGTGGGCAGTCCCCATGCATCCCGACTGCTTGCCATCCAAGGGCCTTCATCCTTCAGCTTCTGTGGAGGAGGGCTCCCCCCAGTGGTAGGGACCTTGCTCAGTCTGCCCACAGGGCAATCCAAAAGGGCTCAGAGATGCAATTCCTGGAGGCCAACCCTCATCAATGAGAGACGGAAGCTGGAGAACAAGTATCCCAGATTTCTCGACCCTTGGCGAATCGCTTCTGAGGCATGTTCTCTGTGGCTCTTCAGAGGGTCCGCAATGAGACTGAGCCCCATTTGCCTACAGTTGTAACCCCCTGATTGATACACACCGTATTGGCTTTTGGTCCCTCCCTGTGTCTCTTTCCCCACATCCTCACTGAGCTTCCTGCAGTTGACACCCCCCAAAACTGCTTGTGCCCGATTCCTTGTTTCAGACTCTGTTTTCAGGAGAATACAAACTAAGACACCCAGTTCTTTTTTATTCCCCTCTTCACTCATAGGAGGAAATCTCTTTCGTGAAGTTGGTATAAACCTCTGGTTATCTACATTTTAAAAACTGGTGGCTAATACATAACATATACTTGAATGGATTTAAATAATTTTATGAATGGAATCACTGTGTGTGTATAGCTCTGCAACTTTTCTCACTCAACATGTTTTTGAGATTGCTCCATGTTGTAATAGAGATCTGGTTCATCACGTTCAACTACCGTGTGCAATTTTAACTATTGTAGAGCTGAACCACATTTTATTTGGCCAACTCCCTCATGATGAGCATTTATGCTTTTCCCATATATTTTGCTATTATGAACAATGTTTCAGTGAGCACCCTTATACTTTTGTTTTCTTTTAAAGGAATGTATCAGGAAGTGGAATTGTTGGACTGTAGGCCATGCCTAAAAAGTAATACGTAAAAAATTGATTGAGGTGAAATTCATATAACATAAAATTAACCATTTTAAAGCAAGCAATTTAGTGGAATTTAGTACCTTTCACAATATTGCGCAACTACCACTTCTTTCTAGTTCCAAAACAATTCCATCGCCCCCAAATAAAACCCTGTACATATTAAGCAGTGTCTTTCCCTCCCCTCCTTCTCCTCAGCCCCTTAGCAACCACAATTCTACTTTCTGTCTCTAGGGATTTGCCTATTCTGGGCCAGTCAGCCTGCTGCAAACCTCAGCTCCTCACTTGCTAGCTGTGCAAATTTTCTTGAGTTACTTAACCTCTCTGAGCCTCCATTGCCTCAAGTGTAAGATGGAGACGGTTAGTACCTCCCTCACAGGAGTATTTTGAGGATGAAGTGAGGTAGCAGATGTGAAGTGTAGAGCATAACGCCTCATCCCCAGTAAGTGCTTAGCAAGTGTTAGCTATTATTGTTATTCCAAAATCAAATACAGGTGACTTGACACAGCAAAGGTTCACTTCTCGCTCATGCTACGTCAGCAGTATGACTCCTCCTTTTACCCGGGAAACCCAGGAATCAATATACTACAATGAGAGCTTTGGGATGGCAGGAATCTTGTCTGTCTTATCTTTGTTGTATTTCCAATGCCCCGTACATACATAGGAGGTGCTCTGTATGTATTTGTCAAATAAAAGAATGAGTAAGTGAAAGTGAAGTGTAGTGGTCATTGGTGCAGTTCACCAAATATTTCCATGATAGCCTCTCACTTCCTTGCTCTCCTGATGTTCAGTTTGACTTGCTTTGGCCAATAAAATGCAAGCAGAAGGGTCATGTGTCTGGGTAGTGGCCTTCTAAGCCAGTGCTGTCCTCACCACATCCCTCCCACAGCCGTGGTGTTCATGGGGATCATGTCGAGATAAAGCTTCCTTTGGCCTGAGTCCCTTGGTCACTCTGATTCTCAGACTCCTTCCCCCACCCTCCACAATCACTGGATTGCATTGTACATGTAGCATGGATGAAGAATAAATTTTTGTTAAGTCGATGACGTTTTGGGGGTTTCTTGTTACTGCTCCTAGCCCATCCTGACGGATATATAGGCCTACCACTTAATGGAAATTCTGGGATGTTATTAAAAAGATACAAACCAAGCATCCCATAAGCCTTGGCTTCTTTAAGGCCTCATTTTGGGATTCTGTGTATTATACCATTACTGTCATCCCTTGAAAGACACTTCTAGAATTGCCACAAGTATCTCCAGCTCATTTATTTCCAAGTCCCTGGAGCTAGCGAATCTTTATTATTTGGAGAAGTTCATGTTTGCAAAGAGACCATATCAAAAGACACTGCAGTCAGGTCTAGAGAGGAAGGTAAAATCCAGCAGGCAGGGGTCACTTGTGGTCCAAAACCAGATGGGATTAGAAAGAAGTGGGATTTATTTGCTAGATCCATAATCTGGCCTGGAATTACCAGTATTGGCTGTCTGTTGACATGTTTTTTATGTGTTAGGCATGCAGCAAGGCACACCCCTTACAACAGTCCCAAGAGGTGGGTTTGAGGGTCCTCATGTTACATATTGGCTCAGGGAAGTGAAGTTCATGGCTCACCCCACCATGGCCCAGCTGTGAGGTGGACAGCTGGGGTTTGCCCACAGGATTATCTGACCCCAGCGCACTCACACTCAAGGGA
This sequence comes from Leucopleurus acutus, assembly GCF_964270905.1. Classification (NCBI taxonomy): domain Eukaryota; kingdom Metazoa; phylum Chordata; class Mammalia; order Artiodactyla; family Delphinidae; genus Leucopleurus; species Leucopleurus acutus. The sequence goes on from NC_139158.1 coordinate 27,313,033, forward strand.
ATAGAGAACATGAGCTCCTGATGGACCAGAAGAAAGTGGTAATGAGTGTGTCCCAGGAGGCTTTTTTTATCCTAGGGAGGCAGTATGCACAGTGGTTAGTGCTTTGTCTTTGATCCCCTCCATTTCCTCACCTGTGAAACAGAGTAATGATCATCCTATGACCAGGTTATTGTGGGACCAGATGAGCTGTCTGCAAAGCACTTAACATGGGGGCTTTACATACGGTTCAGACTCAATGCCACAACCAACTCCTGTTAATTTGAACACTTACTTCCTACTGGACAGCTGAGAGCATGGAATTGGTAGCCAGGCTGCATGAATTTGACTCTCATCTGTACTCCTCCTGTGGTCTTGGACAAGCCCCTTGACGCCTTGGTTAAATTTTCGCCTCTGAAAAATGGGGTCTTGATTGTACCAGCTTCATAGTATGGATTAAATGAACTAATGCATGTGCAGCTTCTAGAAGCATCCCAACATCCTAACCCTCACCACAACAACGCAAGGTAGATGGCACCCACACCGTTTGACAGAAAAGGAAACTGAGGGAAGAGGGGACCCAGGATTTGAACTCAGATCCACCTCACTCTAATGCCTGGGCCCTCTCCCTTATAGTACACTGCTAAATAGTTCTTCTTCCCATCTATAGCTTGCTTCAGAACTGCAGAATATCCCAGCTTCCCTGCTGCCTGATTTTGTGTATCATTTGGACTCCAAATGGCAGCTCAGAGCCGCTGCTTCCCTTTTTTATTGGAGTAGTCGATGATGAGATGTATCCCCTTGCTCTGGCAACTGGGGTTGAAAATATTTTTCTTGAGAACTGGGACTTAAATTTCTGCCTGTGTACCTGCTGTAAATTGATCTCCCCTCTCCTTTCATTTATCACTGTTTGGAATTGCTTCTTTTGGAAAGGGTCTCTGAGTTAAAAAATAATAATAATAAAATTGGAAATTCAATTGGCACTAGCCCAGGCTAAAGCTCCACCCACTGGCTGCTTAAACTGCCGATTTGCAGGCCAGGAAGCCACGGACTTCTTACAGGAGGCGATCTGGGAGAACCCTGGTGTGTTGTTAGAGAGGGCTTTGCTGTAATGCATTACAGGAAGCTCTGGGGGATGGAGTGGAAGGCTGAAGCAGCCCCGTGTCACTAAGCAGTTTAAAGCAGACCATTTCCAGCACAGTGGAAAGTAAAGGAAAAGGCTTATGCTGCAAAAGTGGGAGTTTAGGAATGCCAATACACAAAACTGCAGACTTTCAGGAGAGCTCTGGGGCCGGGTCTCTTTGTAGAGTGTTTCCAGCAAATGTTTGTTTAAACAGCAGCTAGGCTGGATCCTTGTGGATTTATTTACTGGTTGTTAGCTGCTTGAAGGAGAAGATGGAGAATAATAAGCTGAGAAGCTTCAAATGAAAAGTTAGAAATTTTGCCATCGAATGTGAAGAAATGGATATGAGGAAATTTCTAAAACTCCACAGTAAATTAATCACAAACATTTAAAAAATGGATCCTTTGAACCCAAGTTCTAGTTATAAGCAACGATCTCCAAAGCTCAGCAGGCACTCTTTCCTGTGCTTGGACCACTGTTGGTAGTCACATCTCTGCCCACCGGATCCTAGTCAGTCTTCTGTTTTGCTGCCAGGGCGTCTGGAACATGCGACCTCCAAGCTCTCTGAGGCACACAGTCTCTTAATGGCCTCAACCCAGAAGTGACACGTGTTCCTCCCACCCTATTGGTCAGAACTAGTCACATGGCCCCATCCTAACTGCAGAGGAAGCTGGGAAATGTAGGGGAGGACATGGACCATTTGTTGAGGATTAACAGTTTCTGCTGCATCCCAAGGCTAGCTCAAATTTTCTTCCTGTGTGTTTTCAAATCACCATCTTAGTATTCTCTCTCTCTTTTTCTGGTAATTGCCTGTTTGTTAGCCCACGCAAATCCCAAAACTGTAAACTCTGAGAGAAAGAACTGGAACTCATGCTCTATTGCATCCCTTTTACCCAACCCAATACAGCCCATGGTGTGAGGATTCACTACCTAGTTATTGAATATATGAAAAAAGAGAAGGAATAAATGACCCAGGAATATAGCCTTTAAAAAACGGATGCATAATTGTTTTCAGGTAAATCTTTTACCAGGAGGTTGAATGTTTTATCTGTGGATCAGATCACTTTTAATCTCTTGGATGTCCATCAGGTTCTTTGACATGAGAATCTTCAGACAAGGGCATTGGAAATCTCCCCTCCCCTAAACTTGTACATGTGGTATATTTAATACTAGGCTCTATTCAAAGCTTCATGACTTTATTCTAGCTTCCCTATGAATCATGACTAGTTTTATGGTTTCCTATCATGCATACACAAGTTAAGGAGAAAAACATGACCCATATTTTAAAAATATTATTATTTATGTAAAAAGTAATCTCAATACTGTGATTTGTAAGAAATACGTATCTGGTAATTCAGATGACCAAAATATTTTTCTCACATGTATTTGGTCTTCCAGAGTTCCTGGCCACAGCTCCCAAAACCCTTGGAATTTCCCAAGTGTGGAGAGGGATTAGGGTGTCTTTTGTTATGCTAACCTAAGGCTGCCATGTAAGCTAGAAAGTTAATAAGTCACCGATATTTATGGTTTTCTTTTATTATAGCAGCAGGCATCACCCTAAGTAATACATGCCCTAAAGTAGGTATTACTCTCTTGGGTTCCGTGTGTGTGTGTGTGTGTGTGTGTGTGTGTGTGTGTGTGTGTGTGTGTGTGTGTGTGTGTGTGTGTGTGTGTGTGGCTGGGAGAATGGTGCGCCAGGAGAGGGCATGGAAGCCTGTGTCCTTTCCCCATGCCTTGCCCTACACATCTCTTCCATGTGGCTGTTCCTGGGTTGTATCCTTTTATAACAAACTGGTAATCTTGTTGTGGGGGTGGGGGGAGGGGAGGGGGACCCCTTTTCCAGGGCCGGAGAGTGGGCTCTTGTCTAACACTCAGAAGTGAATTGTCCCAGGAGACACTTGTACTAACAAAGCAGAAGACTTTATTGAAAAGGGCTGTGGAACGGAGAGCACCTGGGCCAGAGGACCCAGGAGAACTGCTCTGCCTGCTGACTCGCGGTCTCAAGGTTTACGGTAACAGGGTTAGTTTCTGGCTTGTCTCTGGCCAATCATCTTGTTCGTACCCATATTTGGTCCGACTCAGGGCCCTTCCTGGTGGAGCGCGCATCCCTCAGTCAAGACGGATTCCAGCGCGAGGGTTTCTGGGAGGAATATTATGGGCTGGCGTCTCCTCCCTCCTTTGGCCCCGCCCGAATTCTTCCGGTTTGGCGCCAGCTGGTCAGCACAGCCTTCCTTACCGGAGCCTCCTGTTGAGAAACAACTCGTGCAAGCGGTTATTATCTCTCCTGGCCGTGGCGGGCGGTTTCGGTCCAAGGTTCCCTAACAATCTAGTAAGTCAAATGTTTCTCTGAATTCTGTGAGCCGCTGTAGCAAATTAATCGAACTCGAGGAGGGAGACATGTAAACCTCTGATTGATAGTCGGTCAGAAGCATAAGTAGCCTGGGCTTAGGATTGGCGTCTGAGGTTGTGGAATCTGATTCTGTCTCTGAGATAGTGTCAGAATTGAGTTGAATTCTTGGACACTCTGCTGGTGTCTGAGAATTGCTTGTTGGTGGGGGGAGGCCTGCACACACACACACACACACACACACACACACGGAACCCAAGAGAGTAATACACACTTTAGGGCATGTATTACTTAGGGTGATACCTGCTGCTATAATAAAAGAAAACCATAAATATCGGTGACTTATTAAAAAATTTCTAGCTTACATGGCAGTCTAATGTGGGTGTTCTCGGGGGCAGGTAGTCTTTCATGTGGTGAACTGGGGAGCAGCCTCCTCCTGTCTTGTGTTCCTTCCTCCTCTTGGGCCTCTGGTCCTCCACTTCTACTTTAGTTTTTGTAAGGTCGGATCTTAACAAGCAGCACCACGAAACAGGAAAGCTTCAAGTGAGCTTTATTAGGGAGCGCTCCCGGGCGAGGTTCACTGGCCCGAGAGAAAGGGGGCCAGAGAAGTCGCACCCGGGCGAGCGTTGGGCAAGATTTTATGAAGAAGGGAAAGGGGTGTGGTGAATCTGGGAGGGTGCAGGGTATTCCTTATTTGGTGGTCTTTTCGGTTATCCTGGGGGAACGTTAGTCCCGCCCCTCGAAAGGCGGGAAGGCTGGGCTGGGTTCAAAGTCCCCAGGTCAGTTCCTGGAACTGGGTGGTCCGGAATGTCGCCCAGGGCAGTTTCTGGAACTGGGTGGTCCGGAGAGTTTGGGTCTGATGCAGCCTGTGAATCTGATTGTGTTCCCCTGCCTCGGGCCAGTTGGCCTTACAGTTTTCATTCCATTTCATTAGTGAGAACTAGTTATAGGGGCCGACCTAGACGCAAGGCAGGCTGGGAAAAACAGTCCATGGCCGGACAACTCCTCCCTAGCAATAGATGTTCCAGGGACTTTTGCGTGGCTGCCTCTTCAGCATCCATTTGTTACCACAACAGAAAATACTTTGGCTCTCCTTGGTGGAATTCATCCTCTACAATTCTCAAGCCACGTAATTTAGATGAGGTCGTCTCCATTTCTTGCTCTGCTCAGTGTAAGCTAATTAGCAAGTCATATACCACTGGTCCCAGTAACTGGGTTAGAGGTGAGCACATCATATAATTCAGGCCAGTGGGAAAAGTGGATCCTCAGACTTGGGCTAGCATAGTCTGTAGACCCTCCCTTTTATTTTGTGTGTGAGTCTGTGAAGTCTGGAACAGCTCCTGTCATTTTGCTATCATGAGAAAGTCAACTCGGTGCTGTGTGTGTGTCTGTGTGTGTGTATGTGTAGAGCACGGTGGGAAGGAGGGTCAAGACCACTGCCTGGAGCCAGAGGATGAAGCCAATGTGTAGAAAGCAGAGCCCCTGAAATAGACAGAAATCAGATTTTGGGCGATCTTATTGTTGGGACTGGATTATGCCTTGCCTGCAACTCACTCTATGTCTTGAACTTTCAGTTACATTAGTCAATTAATTCCCATTATTGTTAAGGCAGTTTGAGTTGGGTGCTTTATTGTGACTGAAAATGTACTAGCCAGTATGGACCATTCTGGTTATATAAAAATATCAAGTAAATTTGGCAAAGCATAAAGGTGACCATAGATAATCTTTCAAAGTTTCCAGAGAAGACATTATATAGTTTTGACATAGTTGAAATCATGTTGCATATGTAATTTAATCCTGCTTTTTTTCTCTTACCATGATTTGTAAGCATCTCTCCTTGTCATTAAATACTTACTGTAAACATTATTTTAAATGGGTTCAATTTACATAATGCCAAAACATCTGGTCTTGTCCATCATTCCAGGCAAGAAGTTAGTCCAGCTGATTGCTTGATGTCATGTACAGAAAGCAGGTGACTGGTTAACTGGAGTTTTGATTATGGCTGAATTGGCTGTGTGATGGTGTCATGTAGACTGATGTTATGAGTGGGTACAGAAGTGGAAGAGAGCTAGTTACAGGGAAAAGCAATAAAAAATATGGGAAATTAAAAAAAAATGGGTTCATATTCTAGTTGGTTACCACTGCCTAACTGTTGGGCATTTAGGTTGCTTTGAATCTTTGCTTCCCTGATTATTTTCCTTAGGATACATATAGAGGTGGAGTTACTTGGCCAAGGGTAGAGCTGGAAAGAGCTTGATTACAATTGCCAAATTATTTTGTGGAAAAGTCAGGCCAGTCACACTCCCACCAGCAGTGGGCTAGCATCACGGCTCACACTGGTCAGCGGACAAGCATCTCAAACATCTTTGTTAATGCAACAGGGCAAAAGTGGGCCTTGTTTCAATTTGCTTGATTGCCAGTAACTTTGAAGTTTTCTTTTTCTTTTAACACATATCTCATGGCCTAGTGTTTACCATATGGCTGAGCCTCAGACGCTTGACTTGCTTGCCCTCTGACTCTTGGCCTCTGACATTTGCCCTGCTTTAGCAGTCAGCTTCCAGATGTGGTTCTGAATAACACAGACCAGGGTTTCTCAATCTCAGCACTAGTGACATTCTACTTGTGACACACATATATGTGTTTATATAGATAGCTAGATAGCGATCTCTATCTACACTGTATATATTTTAAAATTTTCTGTATATTATGTATTGACATCTTAAAAAACCTTTCTTTCTCACTAGGGAGAGACTGCCTTTCCTGTGCCAGCCAATTCTTAGAGATGGCAAAGGGCCAGGTGGAAGGCATGCCTATAGTATGCAAACTAACCAGGCCAGAGCCCACAGCCCTTCTCTCTGGCTCTCACACATGGAGAGACAATATTTCTCTGCCTTTATCATGCCAGGACCAGCTACCAGGCCACTGGAGACCACCACAGAGCTAGCAGGAATGATTCAAAGCAGCTAATCCTAAGCTGTTTACCCTATCTTGCCTTGCTTTTCCCCAGAAACCCCAATAATGGCTGTGGCCTAAATGTTCTCCTCTCCTCTCTCCTACCTTCTGCCTCCTGACCAATTCGATGTCTTCCCCTGTGACCCTGTGTCACGTACAATGAGCCCCTCTCTAGAACCTGAGTATACAGGCATCCCGTGGTATCCACAGAAGGTTGGTTCCAGGATCCCCCAAGGCTACCAGAATCCAAGGATGTTCTATATAAAATGGTCCTCCCTGTATGTGGAGAATCTGCATCCACGGATTCAACCAAACACAGTCTGGTTCCATTGAGGTTGGTTGAATATGCAGATTCAGAACTAGGGTTTCAGAAGTCTGACTGGATGATAAGCTTTGTTTCTCTACAAGCATCTCCTGTTTCTCCCACGCCACCTCTAACCTCTTCCTGGCCATCCTATGAACACACAGTTTAAACAGTTTTAACAACCCACTATGTATCTGTCCCACCGGTTCTGCTTCTCTGTTGAACCTTGCCTAATACAACAGGTTTGGATCTATTTCAAAGATCCAAAGAGGCCAACAGGTGTTGCTGATGGTCTGAATGAAGGGGGTGCGAGTACCTTTGGCCTGCACAATTATCCCCCATCCACACTCTTTCAACTTGAAAGAGACAAGGTTTTGCCAATTTCAGGCTGGGACAGCTGCACCTTGTTCCCTTCTAAGTGGTTTCATCCTGTGCCTTTGACATTTTCCCCCAGAACAGAGTTCGCCTCTTCAGACCTTACAGAGCTTCCCTGTTCCCTTGCCCATGCTTCATTAGCAGCATTTTCAGGGCAAACCTGCTGGAACCCTCAGCAGAACTCTATGAAGTACCAGTGAGCGTTTTCAGTGCCAATGACTGCAGCCCCCAAATATCTCTAAAGGACATTTTCCATTCCTTTCCCTTGTGTCCATCACCTTCCTCTAGTGCTTAAAGGGTTAGGAACCGTGGTGGGTGGGCTCTGAGCTGTATCTGGAAGGCCCAGATTGGGGGAGACACTGATGGTTCTAAACCAAAATTTCCATATGGGTGGCAGAATTAGAGATGTTACCTGAAGCCTTTCAAAGGAGTGTGGCAGCCATGGTATTGATCCCAGGCGGGAGGACCATTCCTTCTTGTGGAGGATTCATGGGGAGATTGCTCAGCTAACCACAGATCTTTCTGGAAATTTCTAGATGTGATAGAAAATCTCTGCTCTGTGTAGGCAAAGAGGCATCCGGGGAGTGGAAAATTGGGGCAAATGCCCTCACTGGGGCCCGGGAGGGGTCTGTAGTTTCAGATTCTTTTGAGCAGAGAGAGTGACTCTAGGCTGCAGACACAAAAAGTTTAAAAAAGGAAAAGCCAAGTTCATTTATGGTCAGCTCATGACCCTGTTCTCTTTTCCCACCATGAAGGCAAAGGGGGGGCTCCTTTCGCTGTGGCTCCTGCCCCTGTTCAAGGCTTTCCTTGAAAGTCAAAAACACCAGGAAAGAGCCCTCCCCCATTGGAACAACCATATGCTCATTATAAAAACGAAATCCACACAGTACCTATATATATATATATCTCCAAACTCCTACTACCCAGATAATAAGCAATGCTAACATTTTGATAAATATTCTTCCGGATATTTCTAAATACACATTCTCTGTCTCTCTGTCTCACACACACACACACACACACACACACACACTCATACACCCACACACACTTTTATGCAAATGAGATCACATCATGCTTTTTCTCTTATTCTGTAACCTGCTTTTTTACTCAACATTATGCCATGGTCCTCTTTCTAGGTCAACAAATTTAGAAATATTCTCATCAATTTTAATAGCTGCTTAAAATTCCACTGGGTGGTAAAAATGGGCAATATTTAACTAGTTCTCTATTGGTGGACATTTAGGCTGATTTCGATGTTTATTGTAGAGAATTTTGCTATGAAAATCCCTGTGGTTATATCTTGATCCATACATATAATTTATTGCTCATTTAAACATCTCTCTTTTTTTAAAAGTACTGTACATAATAGTCTTTTCGGGGGTTGAGATGAGAAAATAATGTGGCATTTCCGGAGACTTCTGAATCCTCTAGGAGAGTTCTCAGCATGGAAATAAAACCCAGACGGGACATTTGGTTCATTGCTCTCACTGGGTAAGAGAAAGTCTTTTGAAAGCTCCAGAAAGTTTTGTCTTTCCTAAGAAAAAGGTCTGGGAAGAGAGAACCTGATTTCTTCCTCTGGATGCTTCCTCTGTGTACCTAGAACTGCTGCTGTGGCCATTTGTGGCCACTGGCTGATGAAGCCAGTGCTGAAGAGGACAGAGGAAGAGCTTGAAAGAACCTGGGTTCTTCAGACGTCACTGAGCGGCTGGATCAACCTGCCCTTTGCCTGATCTCTCTGCCAACTTACTGTTTGAGTTGGAGTTTCCATTACTTGCGGCTGGAGTCCCCTAACCAATACATATTCACTGAATCAGAATCTCTGATGATGAACCTGTTCCAGGTGCTTCTGACGTACGCCCAAGTGTGGGAACCACTGGAAAGGTGGAGGGGACACCGAGCTGGACGTCACAGGTCCAGGTTCTGGCCTTGGCTCTGCCACTAAATTGCTGAGCCACCTGGGGCAAGTCATATTCCCTTTCTGAACCCCAGCTTCCTCATGTGACAAAGAAGGGATACGCCCTAGAGATTCTATCTTTGTGTTCTCCTATCTTGCTGTAATGTGGTTCTAGGCAAGTAGTGTGGGGACCTTTGTCAGGAGGCAACACCAAGGAAAATAGTTCACTAATATTGACATCAGTACAGTAGAGCCAAAAGGAATATTATTGCTATTTATTGCTTTTCAGCTTTCTAGAAGTATAGCATAATTAACTCAGGAATTCAAAGGTTCTATTGCTTACACAGATGACTTGGTGGCCATTTTGGTTCCAATATGGGGCATGCCCCACCCCCTCCCCCCGCCCCAAACCCAGCAAAGCCTGGATGAATGATAGTGAAACAAGAGAGCCTGGACTTCTCAGTACTGTGTGTTAGAAGTGTGATTGCAACAGAATCTTGCATTTCCAGCAGTCCCTAGAAAAAGAGAGCAAAAGGGAGATGTGGGGAGTGTCTAAGGAAGGAGACGCCTGACAAGATGGACAGTGGTGAGTCAGGGCCTCCAGAGGACATGGCCAGAGAGAAATTTCCTGGGATGAGGAATGGTCCATTAATGCTAGGACAGGGATGTCTGATGTCCAAACCTGACTTGTCACGTGGCCATTTTGTGCTGTAATGCCTCTCCCTCACCCCAAACCTTCACTGAAAGTCTGCAACACACTTCCTGTTCTTGTGTTTGGGTGCTTTGGGGGAATAGTGAAAGCATTGAGGACAAGTTCAGTGTGATCTGAGGATGTGTAGAAACAGCATGACATCCCAGGAGGAGATTTTCAGAATCTGTCACCTCTACAGAAGCAGAGAAACTCACAAGATGTGACCAAGTGAACTTAAGTCCCTGCTCCAGAGAATCCTCAGAACCACCGGGAGGTGGTCATCAAGTTCAACGCAAGAAGTGGGACGGGGATTTGAGCCATTCTCTAAGAATATTGTAGAGAAGGGTGAGCCAGGATGCTGGAGGGCTGGAGGAACACCCAGGGGGCTGGTGTAACAATGTGAAACTCTTTCAGAGTGTCATATAGGCCCATTAGCCCACGTCATCCTTTACCCTGTGAGATAGATTATTAGACCCAATTTCAGATGTGAAATCTAAGGCTCAGAGAGGTTTCCCCACCTTTCTGATTGTCGTTGTCATTTCCCAACTGGGACTCTCACTTCTGCGCCAACATTTTGCAGCTTGGTTCCCAGTGCTCCATCAGAGAGAGCGGTGATGAGATTTGATTAAGGATATGAAAAAGAGTAATTGCGGCAAACGAGGAGCTGCTAATTCAATTGATCGCCTTTTGAAGACATCTGATCAGGCCCTTGGCACCCCCCAATTTTTCCCACTCCTGATGGCTGATGTTTTTAGGTGAAGGAGGAACTCAGATGAAGGTCGAATTTTATGATGTCAGCAACTGCTTCTGAAGGGTGGAAATCTGCTTTCCTGGGCAGTGTGCATTACCTTTAGCAGGTTGGTCTTTGGGAAGCAGACCCAAAGAAACCCTCCTGTGAGACTGGAAGCAGCTTTCTCAGCCCTCCCCTGGGATCTATAAATGACCTGGTGCAGCAGTAATGAAGGCACAGTTGCTAAGACTTAACCAGCTGGAGCTTGCAGTCTGCACTGACATGATGGGGGCAGCCATACACCAAGACCACAGCTGGCTGCAGATCAGATGGCCAAACAATTGTGTGAATGAAGCCACCGTCTCCTGCAGTCTTACTCAACTGCTCCCTCTGCCACCACTCCTGCTGTCATGTCCTGTTGATTCTGCCTTAGCGATAACTTTCACATTAGCATCCCCTCTGACAGCTTTTCTCCCTGCCACTGGCTTGTTAGTTCACACTTTATCATCTCTCATAGAGATTATTGCCATATTCTTTAACTGGTCTCCCAGCCTCCTCTTTCTAAATGCTCTGCATTCTGTAACTGGCTATCAGGATATGTTTTTTGAATTGAAGTATAGTTGATTTACAATGTTGTGTTAGTTTCAGGTGTATAGCAAAGTGATTCAGTTTGTTATACATCTGAAATACTGTTATACATCTGAAATTGTTATACATCTGAAATTTCAGGAAAGAAATCTGAAAAAGAATATATATATATTATAGGTTAATACAAGATACTGAATATAGTTCCCTGTGCTGTACAGTAGGTCCTTGTTTTTTTTATCTATTTTATACATAGTAGTGTGTGTCTGTTAATCCCAAACTCCTAATTTATCCCTCCCCCACCCCAAGAATTCCTTAGCTGTCTCTTTTAGGGCCTCCCTCAGCTCTAGGGTCATAATGAATACCCTTTGGCTTTTACTAAATCTCTGTCTCTCCTGCTGTCTCCTTGTTCCCATCACTCACTTTTCTATTACACCTTCATGATATAAGAGCTTTTTAAGACCAGACACCACTTGTAGATTCTAGGGGCAATGAGATAAGTAATAATGGATAGTAACACCCTGGCAAATTTATTTTTTTTACAGCTCAGTATTAACTCACATTAATAGAGACTCAGGCACTAATTTCCATTTGAGTTTTTTTTAAACACTTTTTATTTATTTTTTAAAAAATATAATTTTATTTTACTTTATGGCCGCGCCATGTGGCATGTGGGATCTTAGTCCCCCGACTAAGGATTGAAGCTGTGCCCCCTGCAGTGGAAGCTCGGAGTCTTAACCACTGGACCGCAAGGGAAGTCCATGAGGTTTATTTTTGAGCATGTTCTCTGTGTTGGGCACCAGGACAATTTCTGTAGAATGATGAGTTAGGCAGCCCTTGCTCAAAGGGGCTTGTAGTGTTTGATGATAACTTTTTGTGGGACTTAATACTGTTTTCTAAATTGATAACTACACATCCTGGATTTTCTAGTCCTTGAAAATGTCCAACTAGGGTACCTGAAACCACCTTAGTTTGATTATTTTTTGCTTGTAATACTCAAGTTCCTTCTCTACAGCTGCTATAATTAAGCAAGAAAGACATTTGAGAAACACTTTCTGATGAAGGGCAAAGGAAATTGATTTTTCAGTGTGGTCAGCTAGTCTTAGATTTCATTTGTAACAGTTCTCTTAGAGCTGTTAGAGCAACAAGATAGACTTGTTTTAGAACAATAAGATAAACTTGATTTTTAGTTCTAATAAGGCAAACTTTAAATCATGTTTTATTAAGGTTTAGGGTGGCATGGTATTAAGAGTAATAGAAAATGAGGGTCAGGATTCTGGTTCTGATTTTGCTATGTTTTATGACCTTGGGCCATGTGTCCAATCTGAAAGGATTCAAGGTTCTGACCTGTAAAATAGAAGAATGGTCCTAGAATGAGGGTCATCCAGTAGATTTCACCTCAAATCCACTATTGATGGCTGCTTGAAGTTCTGGGTTGAGAAAAACAGAAGCTGAACACTGTGATCAGTTAGTCATGTCTGTCATGGCTGCACGATGGGGAGAAGTGGCACAAGTGCTATGCATTTTCCATCCTTTCTATATGACCTTTAAGTTGCTCTTTTAGCATGTAAAAGTCCTGCTTCTATTCCTACAAAATAATGAACACTCAGGTGCCCTGTTAAACTATCTCCAATGTGTTGTTTACTAATTTAAACCTAAAACAAACTCCGGTCCTGATTCAGCCGTCATGACTTGGAGCAGTGAACTGTAGATGAGCTTTGACATTTGGGGTTCATTGTCTACCTTTTTGGGCTATCAAGACATCTTTTGACATTTGAGAAACTGGCCTCATCTCTTTTTCCTTACTTTTAGTTACAGTTGTCCCTCAGTATCTGTGAGGGGATTGGTTTCAGGACCCGCATCAGATATCAAAATCCATGGGTGCTCAAGTTCCTTATGTAAGACATTGAAGTACAGTGTATGCTTTATATCTGCAGGTTCTGCATCGGTGGATAAGGAAGGCCGACTGTATTTAGAAGTAATCGTTCTTTTTAAAAAAATTTATTTTTAAATTTTTTATTTTTTCATATCAATTATGGTTTATCACAGGATATTGAATGTAGTTCCCTGTGCTATACAGTAGGACTTTGTTGTTTATCCATTCTATATATAATAGTTTGCATCTGCTAATCCCAAACTCCCAATCCAACCCTCCTCTGCCCCTCTGGCAATTACAAATCTGTTCTCTATGTCTGTGAGTCTATTTCTGTTTCGTAGCTAAGGTCATTTGTGTCATATTTTATAAATTTATTTATTTATGGCTGCATTGGGTCTTCATTGCTGTGTGCAGGCTTTCTCTAGTTGCAGTGAGCAGGGGCTACTCTTCGTTGCAGTGCGCAGGCTTCTCATTGCGGTGGCTTCTCTTGCTGCAGTACGTGGGCTCTAGGTGCATGGGCTTCAGTAGTTGTGGCTTGCGGGCTCTAGAGTACAGGCTCAGTATTTGTGGCGCATGGGCTCAGTTGCTCCGTGGCATGTGGGATCTTCCTGGACGAGGGCTCGAACCTGTGTCCCCTGCATTGGCAGGCGGATTCTTAACCACTGCACCACCAGGGAGGTCCTGTGTCATATTTTAGATTCCACATATAAGTGATATCATATGGTATTTGTCTTTCTCTTTCTGACTTCACTTAGTATGATAATCTCTAGGTCCGTACATGTAGCTGCAAATGGGATTATTTCATTCTTTTTTATGGCTGAGTAGAATTCCATTGTATATATGTACCACATCTTCCTTATGCATTCATCTGTTGATGGACATTTAGGTTGTTTCCATGTGTTGGCTATCATAAATAGTGCTGCCATGAACTTAGGGGTGCATGTGTCTTTTTGAATTATAGTTTTGTATGGATGTATGCCCAGGAATAGGGTTGCTGGATCATATGGCAACTCTATTTTTAGTTTTTGAGCAGGCTCCATACTGTCTTCCATAGTGGCTGCAACAGTTTACTTTTCCACTAACAGGGTAGGAGTGTTCCCTTTTCTCCACACCCTCTGCAGCATTTATCTGTAGACTTTTTAATGATGGCCATTATGACTGGTATGAGATGGTACCACAATGTTGTTTTAATTTTCATTTCTCTAATAATTAGCAATGTTGAGCATCTTTTCATGTGTCTGTTGGCCATCTGTATGTTAGAAGTAACCATTCTTTTTTTGTTTATAAATTTATTTATTTATTTTTGGCTGCGTAGGGTCTTCGTTGCCGCACGTGGGCTTTTTCTAGTCACGGAGAGCGGGGGCTACTCTATTGTGGTGTGCAGGCTTCTCATTGTGGTGGCTTCTCTTGTTGTGGAGCACAGGCTCTAGGCACGTGGGCTTCAGTAGTTGTGGCTCGCGGGCTCTAGAGCACAGGCTCAGTAGTTGTGGCTCACGGGCTTAGTTGCTCTGTGACATGTGAGATCTTCCCGGACCAGGGCTCAAACCTGTGTCCCCTGCATTGGCAAGTGGATTCTTAACCATTGTGCCACCAGGGAAGTCCAGTAATCATTCTTAACATGAAAATCATAGGCATATTTCTTCTGTGTCTTTGCAAACTTATAAGTACCTGGAAATGTGTGAAGAAAAAAAGGGACCTGAAGGTGACAAAGGTGAAATGAAATAAGAAAGAGCAAACCACGAAGCTCCAGATGACGTATAGTTAGATCAAAACTACACTTATGAGCAGAGGGCGTGGATGCAGGGGTCACTGAGACCCTGGGAGATGAAATAATGTTCCCAAGACCTCATGGCTAATAAGTGGCAGAGCTGGGGTTCCTGACTGCCAGGAGAGAGGCTTTTTCTCCTACACCATGCAGTGCCTAACAATTCACTCCGAAACTTCTAGTAACTGGGATGATCTTTGTCACCAATGTAGGGTGCAAATATGGGTATATTGTTTCATTTTTTAAACTTAAAATCAAAACCGGTGAGAGCCCCAAAATGAGAGATTAGCCGGAAATTCAATATCTATTTTAGGGGCTCCACTCCAACCCCTCCATGAATTGGCCAAGAAAATTGTGGAATTACAAGGTCTAAGGGAGAGTCATTCAGGCAGGGAGAACCTGAAGCCACAGCAGCCCGCTACTACCGTTACTTCCCACCGCCACACGGTGTCGCTGTGGAGCACCAGGCCACAGTCTGATGCACAGGGCTGGCCCACCTGGATCATGTTCCTTAGGTGATCCGTTAGTCCCAAATCTGGCTCAGGACATCACGGCTTGGTATTCAGTACATTTGGTCTCAAAGGGAGCTGCACTGGTAATGGGTGGCACAAGTGACCTGGGCACCTGCCCTTCACAAACCTGTGACCACCCTACCTCTCCTTTCCCCTGGGGACCTGTACCCGGAGTGGAGGGGTGGGGGTGGGAGGTAGGGGCAGGAGGCAGTGTTCCCTTTTATTTATTTATTTATTTTTGATGTGGACTATTTTTAAAGTCTTTATTGAGTTTGTTACAATATTGCTTCTGTTTTTTATGATTTTTTGGCCATGCTCCCCAACCAGGAATTCAACCTGCACACCCTGTATTGGAACATGAAGTCTTAACCACTGGATATCCCAGGAAGTCCCCAGTGTTTCCTTTTAAGAGTTCAGAATATCAAAGGATATCAATACCCTTCTTTCTCCAACAATAGACCTTAATTACCTCCAGGCCTGTGGTTCACACCAGGGGGTGATTTGCCCCCCAGGGAACATTTGGCCAGATGCCCAGGCCAGAAACAGGAAGTGGCTTGCTCACATCCATCCACATGTGTCTGAACTTTGGGCGCCTCCTTCTTGTAGGATCACACCCAGGATCTAGGGTGGGGGTGATAACCTCGAAGAGCTACCAGAGCCTGGCGGGTGAGGCAAATGAGGGAGACAGGCAGAGAGGGGCTGCCCCATCCTCTGCAATGTGCTGTGTTGGGGCGTGAGCCCAGAGAGGCAGACCTTCTATTTTTTTTTTCAAGAGAAGCCATACAATTATATTTTCATTTGAAACTGCTCCCTTTTAAAACATTGACAGTTAGTTAATAATGTTTTAGACATGGTGTGGGGGAAAAAAAGAAAGGAAAAGAAAAATCTGAGGGTTTCCTGAGACCCTGTTCATTTGCTGTGACAGGGCAAGAGCTCCCACATCTTTTGGAAAGTCCGTGGTTTTTGCCTTTCTAGTGTTCGTCTGCCCTCACTAATAATCCACATACCATTCTGAGACAGTCAGCTGTTAATCCAGATGGAAGGGAGGAGTTAGGGCAGAGATTTTGGACTAAACCATTCATTTTATTTCACAAACACTTATGTACTGCTCACCATGTTCCAGCTCTGTTCTAAGCACAAATATCAGCTTGTTTCACCCTCATAACAACCCCACAGGGAGCTACTGCGCTTAGTCCCATATTACAGGTGAGAAAACTGAAGCCAGAGACGTTGTGGCACTTTCAGTCAGGCATTTAATAAAGGATGCAGCTAGCATTCAAACCCAGGATGTTTAGACTCCAGAGTCTGTGCCCTAAACCTCTGTCCTATCAGCCTTTCAAAATAAAGCAGAAAAAAAAGCAACCTTTGCTTTCTACTTAATGTAGAATCATCTTTAAAATGGAGGAGTTGAGAAAAGAGAATGCCAATGAGCCAGACTGATCTGGCTCCGATAGCAATTAAATTTCGAGAAAGCTTGGTAAGGACCCAGCTATTTCCTTCTCTGTCTCCATCATGGAAAGCACCCCAGGGTCCTGTGAATCCCCTACCCTCCTGTGTGTTGTAATATGGCTAGATTATCACAGGGAGGGGAGATGGCTGCTAAACCCGAAAGACACAGAGAAATGAAGTGAAATATTAGTCTCTCTATAAAAGATAATTAGACCCAGAGAGATGATTTTAAAGGCAGCCTTTAAGAAAAGGCAGACACAGCTGAATGCATTTGCAGTCATTAAAAGTGTTCTTCATAAAATGGGCATCAGAGCAGAGGAATGGAGGGGATGAAAGGGGCATGCATATTTATGTTTCATCAAGAAAGCTCCAAGTTCGGGGAGATCTGGGTGGTGAAGAGGAGCAGCATTTCTGTTTGCTCTATTGGACACGGATAACAAGGTCAAAATTGCTGAAACTCTGCCAGCAGATAGAGTCAGACCCCCAGGCATTACTGTAATAGATGGATAGGGAAACAACCCTGGGTTTTCCAGATGAAAATGAAGTTTCTGCAGGGGCACTGGGAAATCAATGAGGGTCTCAGAAATTGGGAGGCCTTCAGGTGGTTGAAGGCTGGTTACATAGTCTGAGATCATCAAGTTCTTGCTTTTGTCTGTTTGATTTTTGCTGGTGGAAAAGAAGATGAAGCCAACTAGCTAACGGTTTTCGTGCATGGTGGGGAGAGATGGGTTTGGTTTCCTAAAAGTTAGGGCTTTGGGGGTCCTGGTAAAGCTGAGTACGGCCTCTGTACCCTGACACTGAATTAATTCTCAGAGACAGAGTTTTGGGTGAAGTAGAAAAGTTTTATTGCCTTGCCAGGCAAAGGGGACCACAGTGGGTTAATGCCCTCAGAACTGTGTGTCCTGACCTGGAGGGGGTAGTGAGGAGTTTTAGAGTAAAGAGGGCATGATCAGCTCGTGGAGCTTCTCCTGATTGGTTGCTGGTGAGGTAAGTGGGAGTCAGCATCATCAACCTTCGGTTCCAACCCATCTGGGGTCTGGGAGCTTGCAGCAGCATACGGGTAACTTCTCCCACCTGGCGGGGGTTTCAGTCTGCAAAAGAGCTCAAAGGTATTGTGATGTGTGTCCCCTGAGGGGGAACCAGGACCCTGCCCCAAGGCTGCACTATTGTTTCTTGACTGCTCCTCCCTTATCTCTGCATCCCCTCCCTTCCCTGATTAGCAAATATTTGAACCTGCCCATTGGAACTCAGGGAAGGTGGAGGCTGAATGAAGCCTATTTCCTGTAATCAAGAAATGCGGGACACAGAAAGGCCCAGGAGCCCCACAGGGTGCTGCTCAGGATCACTGGGAAGAAAAGCCTGGTGGGAAGAAGTTCAGGGGGAGAGTTGGCTAACTTGATTTCAGCTGCATCTCTGAATCTATCTGCAGTTGAGTTGGGATTTCTGAAATAGAGCCCTGGAGCACCTGGAGAAGGCCCATGAATGTCTTATGAAGAAGGAACTGTGGCCCACACTCCCCCGATTTGGTTTGGAGGGTGGAATCCAGAGTATCAATTCAGCTGGTCCAGGGATGAAAAATATGTAGCACATGTGCTGCCCCTTCCCCGTCCTGTACTCATGGCAGACATTGCTGATGAATCACAAGGGGCTGTCCTGGGAGCCTGGAAGGAGCTTCACAGCCCTTTCAACGCTGTGTTCTAAACAGCCACTAACAATGGAATGGACTTGGCTTGAGAGAGGAACCATATTGGGCTTCCTCAGTGCCTTTCCCAAGACCTTGACCATCTCCTCTTCCAGAGGGAAGCAGTATTACCTGTTAGTTGGGTTCTGGTGTCAGACCCCTGGGCTTGGAATCCCAGCTCCACCTCCTAGTCTGTGTGGTCTTTGTTTTGGTGTTTATTCACACCCAGCCCCAACTTCCTCTCCTGTGAAATGGGGGCAAAACCAGCATCTACCTCATAGGAGTGGTGGTGTTGGTGTTGGTGTGTATGTGTCTGTGTGTGTAGACAGCACGTATCTAGCCCTATGTCTGGCTATGTGCTCCACAAAGGAGAGTCTATTCTTTTCACTCTAAAGAGTCCCACAGATGGGTTTGGGAGTTGGGTTTAGTCCTCGGTTAGAAGGTAGAATTGGAAGGAAATAGGGCAGTCAGTGTAGGGACTTTTGTCTTTTTTTTAAATCAAATGGAGCAGGAGATGAACAGGTTTGGATTCTCAAAGTTCACCGTGCTCCCTCCCACCTTTTGTTCAAGCTTGTCCCCGTTGATAGAAAGCTCTTTTCTTATCTCCTGTCTCAAACCCATTCTGCAGCTAGTTAACTTTGGAAGTCTTCCAGATGGCTCTCAGTGGTCACCTCCCCAGGGAGACCTTCCCTGTTCTCCCATCCCCTTGTGTTATATGCTCCCAGGGGTCCACATCCTTAACCTCATAGCACCTCCACCCTTGTAGTCTCACATTTGTGTAATTATGTGACAAAGCGGATCTCGTCCACTAGTCTGTGAGCTCTGTTATTTCCCCAGAGCCTCACACGTTGCCTGATACACAGTAGATGCCCAGTAAGTACATCATTTACTAAACAAGTGAAGGGACACAGATCAGTGTTGTGCTCTAGAAATGTTTCTCTGACCACATGGAGGAGAGGACACTGAGCCACAGTGGAGGCAGGGAGACCAGGGAGGAGGCTGATCCTCTAAACCAAATGAAATGTCAAGGTGGCCTTGAACTCAGATGGTGACAGTGTGCGTGGAGGGAAGTGGGTGACCTCAAGAGCAAGGAAGTTTTGTCTCAATAAATTACCGGCAGGCATTTTTCTTCATTCCTCTTTTCTTTCTTGGAGATTACAACTGCCTTCTTGCTTAATAGGAATTCCCAAAGGAGAAGAAGAAGCAAAGTAAAATATAAACTATTTTGCAAACTGAGATGGGGGGAAGGCTCCTAATCCCCATGCTAATCAGAAGTGGGCAGAGCCCATCTGGCTAACCCCTTTCCTCCGGGCCCCCCAAGTCTTTGAAATCTGTACCTTGCTCTGCCAACTTGCAGCTCGAAATGCCCAGTGTGTCTTATGAGCTCAGTGAATTAACTGCCAAGTGGAGAGGAACAGGCTTGTTGAAGTCGGCAAAGCTGAAAGCCTGTTTGAACTGTGCTGTGTCCTGCCGAGCATTTTATGAATATGCAGAATCAAACAGAACTAGTAGGAGCCAGAGGGAGCAGGCAGAAAAAGGCTCTCTTTAAAATCCCAGCCAATGGAGACACACGTTTCAACTCATTAAAACACAACAGGCTGTTACAGACACTTTCAAAAAGAGCTTTCTATTGAGTAATATCTTGGGGGACTTTTATGTATTGTTTTCTTTGTAGAAAGTTTTCCAGGGGCAACACCAAATGTTCTAAGGCAGGCAGCTATCTCAAAGGGCCAGACAGAAGTGGAGGGCAGCTTTCCTGCCGGTGACAAAATCAGATCTCCGATCTGGGCTTTCAAAAAGCCCTTTCCTCCTTTTCCAACTGATCTGTCTAACCTCCCAGATTCATTTACACTTTTCAGTTTGATGGTCTCCAGTTGACAGTGTGGCCCATATGCTTGGGGCTTTTGATGGAAATGGTCCTGCTTGAATTCCCTTATTTAGTTTTAATTTCCTAATTTTAGGTTCAGCTCTGGGTGTTTTAACCACTCGTGAAAGTAAGTGGCTCCCTCTCCTTTTGAATACCTCACTGGAATGCTCCCTCCTCCTCCCCAAATCCTGAAGTTCTTGCCTGGGGTCACCTTGAAGATTTCTTGGCAAAAAGCTGATGTTTTGGTAGACCCTCATCGCGGGTTACTTAGGCACCTCCTGGGGCCTCTTCTCTCCTCTGCAGGAGCTGTGATTTTCCTTTTTTAGTATTAAAGTTTTCCCTTCTTCCTTCATTTCCTTGGATATCTGGATCTTTCTTACTTGACATGCAAGCCCACAAGAGGCTTCTGTGTCCATCCTCCCTCTAAATAAAAGCCATTTAAGGAAAAGTTTAAAAAAAAAAAACAGTAACTACATTGGACAAATAAATTCTGCTTTCTGTTGCCTAAATGCCAGCTAATTAGACCCAAGACTGCCTTTGTTTTCGTTTCCATGGCTGTCTCCTTTGGTAGTTTGTAAAAATGGTACCCAGCCCAAGAGCCACGTCATGTGCCTTTATAGAGCCCTCCCACTCTGACTCTGGACAGCCATGTGACTTGATTCGGCCAATGCAGTGTTAGCAAATGTGACACAAGTAGAGGCATGCAAATGCTTCATGATTGGTCCTGTCTGCTCTTGCCCTCTGCCACCGCCATGAGAAAGACACTTCTAGCCTCGCCCACTGGTCCCACGGGGAGGATGAGAGATGTATGGAGCAGAACTGAATCTCCCAGTCCACAGCTGACATCTAGCCAAGACCAGAAGAACCGCCCAGCCAAGTAGACTCATGAGCTAACATAACTATTTTGTCAAGACACTGAGTCTGGGGGGAGTTTGTTATGCAGCATTATTTTAGCAATAGATAACTGCTATACCCTATATCAACTATGAATTAATGATGGTTATGCATACTCCTTCCTGTTGCAGGGAATATAGATTAAATAGTTGGGTATATTGGGAGAAAGCCGTGGCTCAATTGACAAGGGTCCATCAGCTGGGCTGATTTCTTTAGGAGAGATGCTAGAGAGCTTTCAACCAAAAAACTCAAAAATTTAACTCCTGGAAGCTGAGGGAAGTCTTCCTTAGTTTCGGCTTTTTTAAAAAAAAACTTTAACCCTTTGTTCTTTTGGTGGGAGAAGGTCTGACTGAGTGGAGATGAATGTCTCTGAGAGTCAGCACACTGCCTGCCTGTTGCTTGTCTGGCAACTAAGTCTAACAAGGTGATTCCAGTTTGCAAAACAATGATGGCTCTTTTTATGTGTCTTTCAGGCTGTGTTCGGGAATGAAACTCACTGGTATTTGCAGTTTACTGCCCAGTCAAGCCTTGTAATACCTAAATCTTTTAAAACAGATTGTCTTTTTTTTTTTTTTAATTTTTATTTATTTATTTTTGGCTTTGTTGGGTCTTCGTTGCTGCGTGCAGGCTTTCTCTAGTTGTGGCGAGTGGGGGCTGCTCTTCGTTGCGGTGCGCAGGCTTCTCATTGCGGTGGCTTCTCTTGTTGTGGAGCACGGGCTCTAGGCACACAGGCTTCAGTAGTTGTGGTGCGTGGGCTCAGTAGCTATGGCTCGCGGGCCCTAGAGCACAGGCTCAGTAGTTGTGGCGCATGGGCTTAGTTGCTCTGCGGCATGTGGGATCTTCCCGGACCAGGGCTCGAACCTGTGTCCACTGCATTGGCAGGCGGATTCTTAACCACTGCGCCACCAGGGAAGCCCTAAAATAGATTATCTTTTTTAGCTACATTTGTGTTTTTGCAGAAGGAATATTGTGTATGTCTCCATGAAAAATCCATTTCCTGATACTTGATTCATAACTGTGATTTTGGATGGTCCTGAAAAGAACTTTTATTTTATTTTTAAAATATAAAATGAATTTATTTGAGTGATTGGATTTGTTATGGTTGACCCTCCTCACCCCTAACATAAAACAGAATATGAAAGAATGGTTGATCCTAACTGCAAGTTGTGGAGTGTTGGTCATTTCCTGCCCAGAATCTGCCATACACACTTTCTCTGATAGGTGTATCCTAAATTTCCTCTCAGTTATCATCTCTCCCCCACTTTTAGTCCATATGCTTTTTTTAAAAAAATTTATTTATTTATCTATTTATTTTTGGCTACGTTGGGTCTTCGTTGCTGCATGTGGGCTTTTTTCTAGTTGTTGTGAGTGGGGGCTACTGTTCTTTGCAGTGCGTGGGCTTCTCATTGCGGTGGCTTCTCTTGTTGTGTAGCAGGGGCTCTAGGTGTGTGGGCTTCAGTAGTTGTGGTGCACAGGCTTCAGTAGTTGCAGCATATGGGCTCAGTAGTTGTGGCTGGCTCAGTAGTTGTGGTGCATGGGCTTAGTTGCTCTGCGGCATGTGTGATCTTCCTGGACCAGGGCTCTAACCCATGTCCCCTGCGTTGGCAGGTGGATTCTTAAATCCTGTGCCACCAGGAAAGTCCCTAGTCCATGTGCTTCTGGTGGAGTTGACTCCATCATGGTGTTCTCCCTGCCTCTCCTCATCCCCCCTCCCTTCCTTCAGAGGTGAGCATGTGACCCAGGCCTGGCCAATCAGACTCTCATATCCTTCAAACCACTGGGGTGTTGTCACATGACCCAAGCCAAGCCAATCAGGTCATTATGATCCTGTTTTGAGACTTTTTGGCTTGCATGGTCAGAAAAGAGGCATGCTTTCTCTTTCCTATTAAAATTGGAGCTCTGAGAATGTAAACCTAGTTTTTCTAGAAGCCATCTTGGAGGAGACTATCTGTCTACAAACAGGCCAATGCAGGGGAGATGCAGACATGAAAGATGGAGGGACACATGGTCCTGATGACATTGTTTGAGCTTCTGGATCCAGCCATACCTGAAGCCTGACTACCCCTGTGATTTACATTTTCATGAGCTAATTTCCTCCTTTTGCTTGCACCTTTGAGTTGAGATTTCTTTCACCAACAGCCAAAAGTTCCTCATTAAGAAATGGTGTTTGGAGAGCACAACTCCTTTTTAAAAATAAGAATCTTCTTGGAGCTTGAGCAAAGATGGAACAGGGACTTGAAAGCTATTTTGAAGAGAGGGAAACAGATATTCTGTAGAGATAAAAGGGAAAAGCAGAGGCTTGGAGATATTGTAAGAGTGGGAGAAATGCCATGTCTGAGTGTTTAAATTGAAAGTGGTTTCCTTGACAAAATAGACTATTACTTTTTTGATAATGAGAACTATGCCACTACCTGTGCCTCCCTTTTTAGTTTTGGCTGCCAAGTAGCTCTCTTGTATTCAGAAATCCACATATGCTCTTGGCGGCCAGCACAGTTGTATTCTCTTCATTCAACTCATTTTGATGAACATATACTGAGCACCCATTCATGCCAACATATACTGAGCACCATTCATGCCAGACCATCAGAGGCTATGGGAATACATAGACGTGTCTGTGGAGGAAAACAGATACATACACAAAGAATTAAAATACAGTCTATTAGTTGCCACCTGCTGTGGACTGAATTTTGTGCCCCCTTAAATATGTTGAAGCCTTAACCCCCAATGTGACTGTATCTGGAGATGGGGTCTGAAGGAGGTAAATAAGCTTAAATAATGTGATAGGGTAGGATCTCAACCTAATAGGATTGGTGTCCTCATAATAGGAGGAAGAGATGCCAGAGATATCTCCCTCTCTGTGTAGGCACAGAGGAAAGGCCATGTGAGGACACAGTGAGATGGCAGCCATTTGCAAGCCAGGAAGAGAGCTCTCACCAGAAATAGCACCCAGAGAGACCCTGATCTGGGACTTCCAGCCTCCAGGACTATGAGAAATAAATTTCTATTGCTTAAGCCATCCAGTCTGTGCTATTTTTTTTTTAAGATTTACTTTATTATTTATTCATTTTATTTATGTTTGACTGTGTCGGGTCTTGGTTGTGGCACGTGGGATCATTGTTGAGGCACGCGGGATCTTTCTTTGTGGCACTCGGGCTCTTTGTTGCGGCGTGCATGCTTCTCTCTAGTTGTGGTGTGCGGGTTTTCTCTTCTCTAGTTGTGGCGCACAGGCTCCAGAGTGCGTGGGCTCTGTAGTTGTGGCGTGCGGGTTCCAGAGCGTGTGGGCTCTGTAGTTTGCAGCACTCAGGCTCTCTAGTTGAGGTGCGCGAGCTCAGTAGTTGTGGTGCACAGGCTTAGTTGCCCCAAGGCATGTGGAATCTTAGTTCTCTGACCAGGGATTGAACTCGCGCCCCTCTATTGTAAGGTGGATTCTTTACCACTGGACCACCAGGG
Source organism: Leucopleurus acutus (assembly GCF_964270905.1). Classification (NCBI taxonomy): domain Eukaryota; kingdom Metazoa; phylum Chordata; class Mammalia; order Artiodactyla; family Delphinidae; genus Leucopleurus; species Leucopleurus acutus. The sequence continues at coordinate 27,337,507 of NC_139158.1, forward strand.
AAGTCCCAATCTGTGCTATTTTGTTATGGCAGTTGAGTCTGAATAATACACTACCTATTCCTTAATTTCATGGTCCCAGTTCCTTATTATTTATGAATTCATTATTTTATTAAGTGTATTCAGTTCTAGGTCACCACAAATCCTCTGTAAGGTGAGGTGAAGTACAAATAAATATATGTAAAAGCATCTGTTTGAAGTTTTCAGTTGTCTTCAAGGCATCAACCTTAGCTTGGGTTTCCTTGAAAGCAAACCCCAAGACAGGGACCCAATCAGACAGTTTATCTGGGGAAATGGACCCCATGAATCACATTGAAGGAGGAGGGGGGAAACGAGAGGGAAGGGATCCAGTAAAGTTTCATTCATGAGCACGTTCTTGGGCAACTGGGGCTCCATCCCATTGGGAATCCTCTGAGAAACCATGTGAAACATGCCTCCTGAATTGTCCAGACTAAGAGGCCAGGATGTAGATTCACTGACTGTTTTTCCCAGGGTATTGGATCTTCTCCCTTCCCTGTGTTGCTGGGCAAACTCCCTGGCTGGGAAGAAAATTTTGGGCAGAGAAGCAGAAAGCTGTGGGTTCCTGAAGTGGGAAGCCATCCACAGGCAGGAAGACCATCGACTTTGTCTACCGGTGAACTCAGAGGTGGGCCAAGGATACATGGGATCGGATGGGCAGCGCCTGCTACAACATCCTAGGTAGCGAAACATGGTGTACAGGCGTCTCTCAGCAAGGATGTGAAAGGCCATTAAGCCGAGTCACATGCCACTCTGTTTTATCAAAAGTCTGCAGATAAACATTTTAAACGAGAGTCCTCAGTGAGGAAGGTGTGTGAATGGCAGTGCTTTCTGAAATCTGGCACATAATAATGTTCAACAAATGATTGGATGAGTGCATTTGTTACCACATTTCTTCCCCCAGCTTTATTGAGATATAACATTGCTGCATCATGTGTTACCATTATTTCTTCATTCCAGAATGCTGCTAATTGAGAGACGAACTATTAAGAGCAGCCTTTTGGGAGGATGGGAAATGACATTAAATATACATATCAGTTACATGATACATCCTGATTTTGGAAGAGTTAGAATGTGAAGTAAAAAAAAATGCATCTTAGAGACAAAACAGTATATTCAGTTTCATAATACTGACTACCTACTAAGTACAAAGTTCTAGTCTAAACTCTGATGTGACTCCTCCATTAAAATTAATCAAGTATGTACTTATTATTATTTTTAACATTTTATTTATTTATTTATTTTATTTTTGGCTGAGTTGGGTCTTCGTTGCTGCACGCGGGCTTTCTCTAGTTGCGGTGAGTGGGGGGCTACTCTTTGTTGTGGTGCGCGGGCTTCTCATTGCAGTGGCTTCTCTTGTTGTGGAGCATGGGCTCTAGGTGCGCAGGCTTCAGTAGTTGCGGTGCGTGGGCTTAGTTCTCCACGGCATGTGGGATCTTCCTGGATCAGGGATCGAACCCGTGCCCCTGCGTTGGCAGGTGGATTCTTAACCACTGCGCCACCAGGGAAGTCCCCATACTTATATTTTATTTAACATCTTTATTGATATATAATTCATATACCATACAATTCACTCCTTTAAAGTTCACAATTAAATGGTTTTTAGTCTATTCACAGAGTTGTGCTGCCATCACCACTTATCAGTTTTAGGACATTTTCATACCCCTTACCAAGTCCCTCCCCAGTCTCTACTCACCCCACCTCCTGGCTACCACTCATCTAGATTCTATCTCTTAAGATGTGCCTATTCTGGACATTTCATATAAATGAAATCATATAATAAAAGTAAACATTTTTTTCACCACTTACTTTATATACCAGGCGCAGTCCTAAGCATTTGAATAGTACTATATAAATTAATCCTTCACAACTGATCTACCAAGTGGAGACTTACCATACCCATGTATCAGATGAGAAGACTGAGGCACAGAGAGGCTAAGTGGCTTCTCCAAGGTCACGCAGCTAGTAAGTGACAGAACTTGAATTTGTTGCCAGATAGTCTGCCCTGAAAACATTCTAAACCTTTATTGACTAGTACTGAGGAAATATGAGAACTTGGATTATCCTGAGCCACATTCTGGGACTTTCCTTGTCATATGCTCAGTTGCACCCACTCCTCCATGGTGGGGCAACCTCCGTGTGTGAAATCTGATAGTTTCGGATTGTCCTCTGTAATAGGGAAGCCCCTAAGGATTGGAGCCCACCATGATGGAGAGGTTGCTCTGTGTTCTACCAATAGCTTGAGCCATTGACCCTTGAGTGAGCTATTCCCTGGCTGGATCATCTATTTTCTTAACTATACAGTGAAAGTTTGAACTGACCCATTTCTAACGTATCATCGGGGGCCACCTTTGACTATTTTCATCTCTATCCTGCTCTCTGAGAGAAGATTATGCTTTAATAAATTAGCATCAATTCCAGTATGAAGATGCCCCTCTAATGAGACAGTAAAGAAGCTGGTTTTGTTCTAGGTTAGTTTCCCAAAGTGAATTTTGAAAAACATGAAATCCATGGTTTAATATTATGAGATGTTAAGCTAAGTTTTAAGAAAAGGAAAATTAAAAAAAAAAGGAAGATAGGGTTATGATACCATGAGTTTGGGAAACATTGAGTTAAGCAAAAATGGTATAGATGTCTTTATTGCAGGACTTTTTAGAGCCTTTAATGTCCTATAATTTTCACCACAGTGATTTCCTCACTGTAAGGGACTCACACTGGGACACACTGCAGGCTGGGACTCCCAGCATCCCTTGCTAGGAACTACCCCTCCTCCTTAGCCATATCGTGGTAGCAGGAGCAGCTGTGTAACTAAGTCATCTGCTTCCATGTCCTCAGAGAGTGATCACCCCAATCAAATGGGATAATCACAATATGCTATCCCCTTGAACCAATGGGTTCCTTCTCCCGGAATCTGTACTTGGACCCCAGAGCAAGGAGAGGTAGTCTCTCCCCACAGCATGCAAGATTCAGGAGTTCTCAGTACATTGTACTACGTACTTCGTACATGGTGTATTCCAAGATGGGAAGTGAGGATGCAGCTTATCTCAAACTTACTTGTAGTAGCCTTTCAAGGAGCAGCATAGTTTAGGCCTGTGCTCCACTGTTTCCACCTGGACTGTACTCTCATGAGTTTCAGGATATCCATTCAGACTGTATTTTTCTCCTGTAATGAGGATTCCAAATGTAGGTAATTGCTGGCATTGTTTCAATGGTTTCAACACTGTGTGGCTGATATCTCTGTATTCCTCTTGGTCTTTTCCTTACAGTCACAAAGCAGCTGGGCTTCTCCAGTCATCCTTTCTTCATTCAAAGCTAGATAATGGAAGAAAAGGTCATGTCAGCTACATTTTAAACTTTTTGCCAGTAAAGTTAAGGCTTACCCAGATTCTAGAAATCCTTACAGCAGAGTTCCCTTATGTCTCAGTAGCCAAAATTGGTCTCATGTGATTCCCTCATGTGCTAAGGAGGCTGGGAAATTTGGAAATAGAATTGCTGTAATTGGCTTAAACCAATCCCGATCCATTGATTGAGGCTGGACGCACAGCTTAATCTAAATTGAGGTTCTGTTTTCATGGAAAAAGGAAGGAGTGAGTACTGCAGATGTCTGCCATGCCTACAGGACCTCTGTACTTAGGTGGACATTTATGAGCCTTTGGAAAGCTTCCTGGCGCTCAGAGAAATACTCAAGCATCAATAAGCCAACAACCTTTCTTTCTGTTGTTTACCCTTGAATACTCCAGTTTCTCTCCTAAAGCAAGTGTGTGATATATAAGAATTACAGCCCCAGGCAGAATATAAGCATTTAAGGCAGCTGATCACTTTTACTCTTGATTAATACTCTAACTTGTTCTCACCCTGGCCTGGTTGTAAATGATTTCACCATTCTTCCCTGCTGCCAGTTAGTATCTGTCTATCTATCTATCCACGTATCTATGTATCTATCTATCTATCTATCATCTATCTCTATATATATCAGTTAGTGGGTTCTTATACATATTTCCTTGGTGTGCAGTTGTTGTCCCTCAAAAAGGATGCTCCTTACTCTATGGCAGGCATTGTTCTAAGCATTTTACAAATACTAACTCATTTTATCCTCATAAGGGTAACAAGAGTACCCCATGATGTAGGTACTGTTATTAACACCACTTCAGATGGGAAAACTGAGGTGCAGAGATGTTAAATAACTTGTGGTTGAGTAAATGATAGAGCCAGATTTGAACCAAAGTTGTCCGGCTCCAGGGTTCACAATCTCAACTTTACTGTAAGCACCTCCACAGTGCAGTGGAGTGTCCATTGCAGGGAGGACACACGGCACATTTTGCCATGAATCATCCCTTCTGTCTTGTACATATGGATTGTAGCAGGAGCATCCATGTTTCAGTGTGAGCCCATGTGGTCTCCTGACTCCAGTTCAGCAAATCATGTTATCCCACCTTCCAGAACCAATGACTGCCTTCCCCTGGGACTCTTTACTTCAGCCAGAAGGAGGGGAGTCTGTTAGCCTCCCTTCCCAAAGTACAAAATTCAAAAACTGCTGATGGCTGTGTGACTGGAGACTGGAGGGAAGAGGAGGGATTGTTTTAACCCTTGACTTCCATGGGTCATTCTAGGAAACTTACAAGAATGCTGTGTCTTTCTTCTTTTACTTCACTTGGGATTCAGTTAATGGCAACCCAAAGGCTTTATTAATACTGCATGTGTCAGTTATTTATTGGTACTACAGTGCTGCATAACAAACAGTCACAAATGACAAACTCAATGACATACAATAATACACATTTATTTAACTCTTAAGGTCCAGGGTTGACTGATGCCAGCTGGCTTGCTCATGCTCTGTGGTTGGCTGCAAGTTGGGTAAGCAGCTCTGCTGGACTTGGCTGAGATCTTTCACAAGCAAGTCTGGGGGTTAAATAGGGATTGGCTAGTTTAGGCTGGCTTCTGCTGGGGAGATTGGCAACCAAGTTCTGTTCCATGTGACTCATCCTCCAGCAGACCAACGTGGGCATGTTCTTGTGGTGACGGCAGGAAAGATGCAAGAGTGAGAGATGTGCAAATGCTTTTCAAGCCTCTGTGTGCGTGTGCCATATTTGCCTACATCCCATTGGCCAAAGCAAGTCGCATGGTCAAGCCCAAGGTCAGAGTGGGCTGGCTCTGCAGAGTCATTGGCATAGGGTGCAGATGGATGTGGGTGGGTGTGGAGAATTGGGGCCAGTTTTTCAAACATCAAACATCATGGGATAATGGCTTAGAAAAGGCTGTTTTTGAACAATCCTTGAGCTAAGAATGAGCTTTACATTGTAAAAGAATTATAAAATAATAATAATAATAATTTGTGACAGAGACCATATATGTCCTGCAGAACCTAAAATACTCACTATCTGGCCCTTTACATAGAATGTTGGCCAACCTCGGGTTTACAGCATGGACTCTAAAACCCAGCTCTGTCACTCACGGGCTGTGTGACCTTGAGAAAATTACTTGAACACTTGGATTCCTCATCTGTAAAATGGGGTTTCCAATAGCACCTACCTCATAGGATTTCTGTGAGGATAAAACAAACTATTGTATGTAAAGTCTTAGTCTAGTGCCTGGCACGTGGTAAGGACCAGGTAAGTCCTACCTAGTAGTATCACCCCCTAGGGGCATTGGGCCAACTGGATGGAGTGAGGAAGAGCTTCTGTTATACTATACTATTGAATAAACTTGGGACTTGGCATGCATACTGTGAGCTTTTAAGTTTGTCTAAGCCAAGCTCTGTTCAGCCCCAGGTGTGTGATGTACTGTGTTCTTAATCACATTTACAGGTGTATCTGTATACATACACAAACACTATAGAGAAATACAGGTGGTCTCATGCCAACAGAATGGCAGGTAAATGGAGGCTTGCTCCGGCTGTCCTGTCTCCAAGGTGTCCCTCAGCCGACCCTTGGATCTCCTCAGGCTCTCCTGTCCTGCTCTGACACTGCATGGTTTCTTAGCAAAGTAAGGAAGAGCAGCTGTTTCCAAGAAGTGTTCCAGCAAGCCATGTTTGGCTGGCATCTGGGAGCAGCTGCTGCCACTACTTCATGCTGAGTCACCACACTGCTCTGTCAAAGCCTAGGTAGGCAGAGAGGAAGGTGCCGACTCAGGAACCACCAGAGAAGTTACCACTTTATTCTCTAAAGTGATGGGGTGTTGAGAACTTTTGAATAGGCATTCCAGAGGACCATTCTAGGACCTTGTGTACCACGCTTATTCGTTGGAATTTGTGTGTTATCTTAAAACCACTTAACCTTCCTAAACTTCTGTTTTCCTCATCTGGAAAATGGCAACAATTATGGTGTAATAGGGAAGAACAAATCTGACTCCATATTGGACCCATTTCTTTTACTTTAACCTTTGTATTCTATTGCTTTTGCTATAAGTTAATCACTAAAGAGATGTTGCCTATAAGCTTAAATGCCCACCTCTGGGAACCCTGCCTCCCATGCCTGAGTTTTAAGTTTAAATACCTTTGTTTAAGCTCAAAGGAAACATCCTGACTCAGCCCACCTGTGAATGGCTACAGGAAAGAAGAAATTAACACATCCCCTTTGGAGTCTAGGTGGAACCAGGAAATATTTGCAACAACTTACTGCCTTTTTACTTTACCTCCCCACCTCCCCCTCTTTGTTCTATAAAAGAACCTAGCATCCAAACCTGGGCAAGATGTTCTTTGGGACACTAGTCCACCATCTTCTGGGTCTGCTGGCTTTCCGAATAACATTGCTATTCCTCGACCCAACAATTTGTCTCTCGATTTATTGGCCTGTCGTGTGGCGAGCAGTAGGAGCTTGGACTCAGTAACAGTGATTCTTGTCTCATATGGTTAATGATAGGGTTACAAGAGGATATTGTAAAGCAGGGAGGGGTTGGCAAACTATTGCCTACAAGCTAAGAATGGATTTAACATTTTTAAATGGTTGAAAAAAATCAAAAGAAGAATCATATTTCACAACATGTGAAAGTTATATGAAATTCAAATTTCGATGTGCACAGATAAAGTTTTATAGAAACACGACCACACTTATTCCTTTGCATATTGTCTCTACAACTTTGTGCTATAGTGGAGTTGAGTAGCTGTGATAGAACAGCTTGGCTAGCAATATTTACTGTTTGACCCCTTACAGGAAAATTTTGCTGACCCTGATGTGGAACGTTATATTGGTTTGGGTTCCCCAGGGGCAGGCCTCGAGACAAGGATTTGAATACAACTACTTTATTTGGGAGGTGATCCCATGTAACAACACTGGAGAGTGTAAAGTAAGGAGAGGTAAGGTAGCCAGTAAAGGGTGTGTTATCCAGATGGGTCTTTAGAGCTTAATCCCATTGCGCAGCTCTGGGAATCAGTGTAGAATACAGCCCTTGAGAAGAATCAGAATCCAAGGAGAAGAATCCAAGGAGAAGAATCAGTCATTGGTTGAGGGCTGCTCTGGGCAAGGAGGGAAGCATTGATTTCCTGGCATTTATGAGAACAAGCATGCCATCTTAAACATAGTAAAGGTTCCATAGGTAGAAATTATTAATAAAAAGTAATGAGACAGTCAGCTTCAGAAATTGGCAAAGTGTGTTGGTTGAGTCAGACTCTGTGTGACCTTGGGCAAATACTTAACTTCTCTGAACCTCATTAAGACTTTGGTCAGGATTAAATGAGATAATGCTTGGCACTAAGTAAGTGTGCCATAAATTTTAATTACTATTAATACATATTGGATTGAAATATATTCACATATTGAGTCAGATTCATAAAACTTTAATGAAAATTGTTTTTTAAAATCCCTGAGCATGTAATAAGATTCTGTAATTAAAATATTTGAGACATCTGAGAGCCAGAGAAGTCAAATATTAATGAGTTAAGAAAGGAGAACTTAGGCTGATGGTTCTATTTTGTGGGAGTGTTTCCGAAGTGCATGGATGCCTGTGTCTGAGCATAGAAATGTCCTAATGCTTAATTAGTTCCCAAGGACTCTCCTGCAGATCTCATTTTTATGGAAGTTAGAAGGCTCAGGAAGTCCAGGACACATTGCTCAAAATCCTTTTTGTGTCCTTGAGAATTTTCAAACCAGTTTATTTCAACAGACCGATGTCTTGGCACACGTGTGCCAGTCATTGGGTTGGGGATGGAGACACAGCTAACAAAGGCAGAGTCTCCATCTTCAAGGCATTCCTAGTCTGCCTGAGCTGTTCTTATCATGAAACACATCAGCATAACTAATGCTAATGACAATAGAAGGGGGAGGTTGACTCTGAGCATGAGAGTCAGCAAAGGTGTCCCCAAGCTGGTGATAGGTGTGGGCCTGGAAGGATGAGACAGATTTTATCGTCAGGAAAGGGAAGAATGAACAGGTATTTCAGGAAGAGGGAGGGTAAGCGATGAAACAAAACCTTGAAAGAATGCTTACTGACAGAGCATGTTCCATCAGAAATGAGGCTGGAGCCAGAAGGATGGGGTTGGCGTCATCTTGCAATGGCCCCTCCTGTTTGAATTTGAACTGTATTGTATTAGCAGTGGGGAGCCATCTGATGTTTCAGTTCAGGACATTAACATGATAAATTGTTCTATTAAAAATTCTTCTGACCCAAGCATGAAGGATTTAAGTGCAGAAGAGAGGGAAGCAGGAAAGAGATTCTTCCAATCCAAGGTCCAGAGAAGAGGCTGGAGTTAGATAAGTGTTGGAAGAAACAAAAAAGTGGGGCATGGGGTGGTTTGAGTCTATTAATAATGAGCTTTCCTCAAGGGGCAGAAAGGAGAAACAGAGCGGGTAGTGGACAAAATGATATATTACTTGTGCTTTTAGATAGGGCTGCTGAGATGCTCAAGGCAACCATTCTGCTTTCCTTTCTGGAACCTTCTTTGAACACTGGTTCTTCTTTGTGGAAGGTCTTGGCTTTGTCTTTTGGGTGACTTGATACTTATGAGAGTTATTCACACTTGAACATGATCCAAGAAGGGTGATGGAAGGAGAAAACAAAAATGGCACTAAGGATAGGAACAGATAGACTCCTTTGAGGGGTGGGGGGAGGGTGAGAGAAAAATAGAGAGACGGCTTCTTCTTTAAAAAAAAATTGAGGTAAAATTCATATAACATAAAATTATCATTAACCATTTTAAGTCTGGCAATTCAGTGGCATTTAGTTCATCCGCAGTGCTGTGCAGCCATCACTTTTATCTAGTTCTAAGACATTTTCGCCACCCCCAAATTCATGGTTAATGTAGTCTGTTACCTCTTGCAGCGACTTGGTACCTTGACTGTTTTTCCTGCCTATTGTTTCCTCCGAGGACGGTCAAGCCCACCCAAAGGAGTTTGGAGGGAGAACAGAAGTCACTTAGGCAGCCCCTACCCATGGATGCTTGGTGCAGAGATGCTCTCTGTGTGAGGGCTTTTCAGGGCTCCTGGAACCCTGGGAGCTGTTTGTTTAATGTTTCTTCATTTAGGAAAGATTGCTGTTTCTCGAATTGCTTTGTGTCGGTGGCTGCCTCTCCTTCATCTGATTAGTCCTGCTTCTTGGAGACATTCAGAACCATTTTTTGTCCTCTGTGGTACCATACATTTTCCCTTTGAGTCTGTAGTATTTTATGCTCAAATTCTGGAAATGTGATGTGGCATTTCTCTCCTCATGATTACTAGCAGGTGACCTATCTCAGCAGCTGGTGATGGTGTATTATGGAGAAAGCAGGAAATGCTGATCTCTGTGTGTCTGTAGATCTCTTTTTGACTTCCCCTCCAGAACTATTTCCTTCTCGTGTTTACTGTCCTTTCAGCTCATCTCTTACATGTGCCAGAATTATCTGTTGCTTTGAATCTGTTCAAGGAATTCTGTATTGGTCTGCCTATGACAGAGACACTGGGGCCCTTGGGGGAGTTGAGGTCATATTTAAAAGATGACAATGGAAACATTTATTGAGTCCTGTGTGTGAATCATTGTGCTAAGCATGTTACATTCATTAACTAATTTATTCTGTCCCTAAACCATTTCAGGTACGTAAATTATTATTCCCATTTTGCAGATGAGGAAACTAAGACCAAGAGACTTGCTAAAGACCACAAAGGTAGTGAGGCCAGAATTTGCACGCATACATGTCTGATTCCAGGATTATATTTAGCACTTTGACTAGATGATGGTACGTGTGTAGTCCTCAGATACTTTTGTGTTGGTGATTCATTCATATCTGTATTCACCTAATAAAGTCCTGGGAACTCCAGAATTCCTGAGTCAACAATAAAGAAGTCCAAAATTTTGGGCTCTGGACAAAATTGTGAGGAAAGGAAATATGTCTGCAGGGTCTTCATCTTCCTCTAATTTATTCAGTTTTTTCTTTAGTTGTTCAGTGGCCTCCTGGTCTCTCCTTTTCCTGTTACTAGGGTACAGATGAATGAAGCTTTAAAATATTGCTTCACAGGAGTATCCACATATTAACTAAATTCGAAACCTCAGTTAAAGAGGCAAAGCTCTGAATGTGGGCTTTCGAGCATTTTCCATTAATTCATTTCACAAATGTTCACTGAGGGCTTACCTTGTCCCAGGCACTGCACAGGGCTCTGAGTACACAGAGGTGCAGAGGATGTGGCCCTATTCCTTGAGGAGCTCCCAAGGTAGGGGTGAGACAGGTGTGTACACTATTGTGCACTCTGTGAAGAATGCTTTAATGGCAGAACAATCAGGCTGTTATGGATGCAAAGCTGGGAGCTGATGACTAATACTGATGGGAGTAAAAAGGATAGTCTGGAAAAGGGACAACTGTGGTGAATCTTTAAGGATGAAATGATGAGTGGGCAAAATAAAATCAGGCATTCTAGCCAGAGGGAAGAGCATGCGTGTGATGGGGACAAGAACTTTTTTATTTTTTTTATTATTATTTTTTGTGGTACGCGGGCCTCTCACTGTTGTGGCCTCTGCCGTTGCGGAGCACAGGCTCCGGACGCGCAGGCTCAGTGGCCATGGCTCACAGGCCCAGCCGCTCCGCGGCATGTGGGATCTTCCTGGACCAGGGCACGACCCCACGTCCCCTGCATCGGCAGGTGGACTCTCAACCACTGCGCCACCAGGGAAGCCCGACAAGAGCTTTTAAAAATGTGTGAGTGTTCCAGCTTTTTTCACCTCCTTTCTCCATCCTCATGTTAAACAGAGTTGAGTGTTTCTCAGTTTGGTTACCTCCAGGCTCTTCAGGGTAAAAAAAAGGGGAGGATGGATAAAGAGAGAGACAGAATTGTAGGTGGCAGGAAAGGATTCTTGCCTGAAGCAGAAAGTTGGCAGGGGGAAAGGAAAACAGAGAGGCAACATAAAGAGTAGAAAGATAATGGGGAGAGGTGGGAAGAAGAGATACTTTTTGTAGTGTGGAGGTTGGGGAGAGGGTCTGGGAGGTTGGTGAGAGAGAGGATCTGGAGATGTTTTGAGGTGACAGCAATGTGAGAAGAGGAAATGGTGTTTGTGACTTGGCTGAGATTTATGACTTGGCTCCCCGTTAATGTTCTCTGAGAGACCCAAGTACAGAATGCAGTTCCTTTTCATTTGCTTTAGCTGCCAGACTGTGCCTATTTTTTTTTTTTTTTTTTTTTTTTTCGGTACGTGAGCCTCTCACTGTTGTGGCCTCTCCCGTTGTGGAGCAGTGGAGCACGGGCTCCGGACACGCAGGCTCAGCGGCCATGGTTCACGGGCCTAGCCGCTCTGCGGCATGTGGGATCCTCCCGGACCAGGGCACGAACCCACGTCCCCTGCATCGGCAGGCAGGCTCTCAACCACTGTGCCACCAGGGAAGCCCCTCACTATGTTTGACTCCATGTATGGCCTGAGCCCCATGGGTCCTCAGAATTTATTTGGGTTACAGATGCAAGGGTTCAAAGATATTTCCAAACATGGTCCATAGATAGGAAAGTTTGGGTTGTTACTGGCACATTTCATCATCCAGTGCATAGTAATTGTCCCTTTAATGATTGGGATTAATCACTCACTCATTCATTCAACAAATATTTATTGAATACCTGCCAAGTATCTGGTACATTTTAGTCCAGGTGGTTTATCACTCTGCATGCTAAAAGGGTACCAATGAAAGGGAAGGAGGGATGGTCAGTTTCTGTTACAAGGAGTTACTATCAGATGGCCTTGGTTCCCTCAGGGAAGAGTCAACCCAAGGTTTGCCTAAACTCCACTGGAAATTCTTTATGCTTCCATCCAGTGTTGCTGCTGTTTAGATTATAAAATTATATTTATCAACAACTACTATGTATTAATATTTTCTATATAAAATATGAAAAATATTTAGTTCTTATCCTTAAGGAATTTACAGATTAGTGGAGAGACACAGACAGAACATGCAATTTCAATCTAATGTGGTAGACACAAGGACAAAAGTAGGAAAGGCATTTAGGCTTGCCTGGGTATTCATGGAAGTTTTCCTGAAGGAAGAGATACCTGAGCTGTGTCTTGAGAGATGTACAGAAATTGGTCAGGTAAAAAAGGTGGGGAGGTATCCCTGGCAACAGAAATAGAAAGGGCAAAGTCATGGAAATATGAAATGGCACATCTGTAGGAGCTCCCAGGAGTTCATTGTTGACATTAATTCATTCAGCATATGAGTTTCTATAATATGACATTAGAAGGTAGCATATGTATTATGGCACTAGAATATAGTATCTACAATAGGACAGTATAATGTAGATTGGGTATACTTGGTCTTTCAAGTATATAAATGAAAATTATTTGTAATGATATTATGAGTAATTACAAGTAATGTAATGATAATACCAGTTTTTACAAAGCAAAAATGTACAATTTCTAATTTGTGAAGGAGTAACACTGTAATTCACTTACCAAAACTGACAAAATGTGTCAACAGTTCTCAGTCTTGCCAAACCCTCCTGCCATCCTGTGGGAAATAGTAGAGAGAGAAAGTTATAGGTCTGAATTTCACACTTACAAATGGGGATGTCAAGAGAGGTACTCCTTCTCTCTGAACCCCCATTTTCTCTATAAAATGGAGACAAAATACTGCTCACCTCATTGGTTTGTAGGGTAGATTAAATGAAAAGTGGGTAAAACAACCTGTCGAGAGACTGGTCCATCATAGGAGCTCAGAAATGAGTATCCATATATACACATGGAAAAACGTGGACTTCAGAATCAGACCTGGGTTCCAGTCTCAGACCTACCCACCTGGTTGCCAAGGAGCAAATTCCCTGCTCCTCTGGGTCTCTGCTTCCTCATTGCTACAGTAGGCATAACACATAAAGCACTTGGCACATAATTGACGCTTAATAACAGCAGCTACTAAAGTGGCTCTGTATGTGCATTTAGTTTTAATTTTTATTTACATTTTTCTTGGACGCTTGTAGGTTGTATCAGGATAGACAAAGCTGACGCAACCAGTAGTGCTCAAAATGGGTGGCTTCAACACAAGATTATTTCTTCTCATAGACCAGTCCAAGTCGGATGTTTCTTCCAGTTGGATGGCTTCCTTCAGTGTGGTGGTTCAGGGACCCAAGATCCCTTTGTCTTGTGCCTTTGCATTATCCCTTTCATCATCAGTATCCAGCTGCATCCGTTCATGAGAACCAATCACACAGCCACATCTAACCACAAGACAGGATAGGAAGAAGAAATGAATTTTGGTGAACAGCTAGGAATCTCTGCCACATTGAGTGTCTTTAAAATAAGATTCCTGCCCCCTTGTGTCCCTGTTTCCTTGAGAGCGATATTTTCCTAGTCATCACAGCAAATGCTGCTCATGTAGGGAGGAGACCCATTAGATTCATGGCCCCCTCTGCTTTATTCCCTGCAAGGAGGCTGCAGAGATAATGGCAAAGGAGAAGTTGAGGATTCTGGGTCATCCCGTTTGATTCAAGAGAGCTGGCTTGTGAAGGTCCCCTCCATTCCAGGCAATGCGATATCACTGACCAGCCGAAAAAGTTCGAGTCTGTTAACTTCACTACTGAGTGTGTATGTGTGTGCGTGCGTATAACAGGGGTTTCAAACTCAATACCTGTGAGGCCCCCCAGACAGGTAATATCAATGAGTGAAGTGGCCCAAGTGTGTACTGTGATGAAATGGAAGGTTCCAGAATGCCACAGTGGGCAATCATTTTTCAGTCGCAGCAGTTTTGCATTGTGGAAATGTGAGCCTGATGTCAGATTGATATTCTAGAAATGTTGGAAATATAGATTAAAAAAATTAAAATCTCCTTACTTTTAAATGTTGGCACCTAATCCAAATAAAAATAATACTGCAGGTGAAACAAGACACATCTGTGAGTTCTGTGCAGGCCTGGGAGCTGGCAGTTAGGGACTTCTGACATACATAATATGAATGGGGAACTCCAAGTTCTTATTTGTCCAGCTGGCTTGAAGCTGCTAGGATGAGCACTGCAGCTGGATGAAGATGAGGAAAATTCATTACTTTCTCTGTCGGGGTTGGGATGTAGCAAAGGAACCACTGTGGGCACCTGAGCCATGAGGGGTTCATCACTGCATGTGTCTTAGCCCCTTAGGACAGATATGATTTGGATTTCTTCTCTTTGGTCTATTTCTTCTTGTTATTTAGGAAAGTAACAAATAGGACTGAAAGACTGAAGAGATTTATGGAGTAAAGGAGAGAATCAACACCCATTCGCCACCTCCATTATAAGTCATTATAAGGTGGGGGCTTGGTTTGATCTTTTCCTTCATGATCCGGTCCTGGGAGGCAAGAAGCAGTCCGCTCTCTCTGGTGTTAATGGGACCTCACAGCATGGGTTTGCCTGTGATGTAATTTTCAAGTCTAATTCCACTTCGTTCTTGAGCTGCACATCAGGTGATTATAGGACATAATTCTATATGTATTTTTCATGAGCCACTTATCTTAGACGGAGGGTTAAAGAGAGATGGTGGAGAGGGAGAGGTACGTGCCTGAACTAAAGGGCCTCTTTGCCTTCCTTCCCTCATTTACTGGTTATTCAGTGAGCTCCTGTGATGTGCGGGGCTTGGTGACAGGTCCTGGGGGTCTGAGGATGGAATGACAGGCAGGGGCTGTGCTCTCAGAGAGCTCTGTGCTGCTTGGAGGAGGACGCATCATTTCAGACAGCCATGAATGTTTCTGAGACAACAAAGCAGCCAGAATGCAAAGGGTGACTGAGCAGGGGTGACTTTTGAATGGCTTGGGAGGTCCCTCTGCAGAACTGATATCAGAGCTGAGACCTCAGTGGCAAGAAGGAGCTGGCCATTTGAACAGGTTTGGGAAGGGTGTTCCCGGCAGAGGGAAAGTTAAGGGCACAGTGCCCGAGGCAGGAACAAAGTTGGTGTGTGCTGGAGACAGAAGAAATGCCAGCACGGCTGGAGTGTAGGGATGGGGAGAGCGGTTGGCATTGAGGTCAAAGAGCTAGTCAGGGGCTAGATCATATGGAAAGTCATAGGTCTTGGTTTGGGTTCTGAATGCTATTCTAAGTGTTATGAGTCCCCAGTAAAGTATTATAATCAGGGGAGTGATGCTCTCTTAGGTTTGAAATGATCATGCTGGCAACTGCTTGGATAAAAAATTTTCTGTGGCCTGAATCGTGGACTGAATCGTCCGCCCGCACCCCATTCGTATGTTGAAGCCCTAACCCACCATGTGATGGTATTGCAGATGGAAGATAATTTGGTTTAGACACATCAGGGAACTTGACCAAGTTCACCAGCTAGTAAGTGACAGAGCCAGGATTGAGCCCAGGTGAATCTGAGGCCAAATTCAATTTCCTCTCCCCAATACATAGTACACTCACCATAGCCTACTGATCAGAGCCCAGACTATGGCATCAAATTCCTTAGTCTGAATTCTGGTTTACTACTTGCTAACTTATACTTAATGTCTCTGTGCCTCAGTTTTCTAATCTGTACCTACCTTGTAGGGTTGTAGTAAGGATCAAATGGGTTGCTTCTCTGAAGCACTTAGAACAGCGCCTGGCACACGGTGGAGTATATAAACATTTGTTAAATAAATAGCAGAAAGGAAAATAATGTCCAATTCTAGAATCCTGCTGTGCTGATGGACCCTTAGGTATCAGAGGGAAGTCACAGGATGTAATTGTGTTGGACACCTGGTAAATCTACCTTTGTGACTCTCTTGGGTCGCCCAGTGGCAACTCTTGATTGCTTGTGAATTAATTTTGAGCACTGAATGCAGCTTCCTCTTCTCCACTGCTTAGATGGGTCTGAGGAATAGGCCAGAGAGGTCCTAGAACAAAGAGGCAAAATTCACTGATTCTCCCCTGTGACAGTGAATGGAAACATTTCCAGCTGTCGCAACTGGTGTGGTGGGAAGCTGGCATCAAATGGGTAGAGACCAGGGATTCTGCTAAACATCAACCGTGCAAGGACCAGCTCCCAAACAAAGAATTATCCAGCCCCAAATGGCAAGAGTGCAGAGGTTGAGCACCTTCGCCAAATTTGACCTTGGTTGGACCTTGATAAGATGGCAGTTTTGGAGATACATTTGGTCTCTTCTGAGTTACAGAGTCATTAGAAATCAGCAAGCTTGAAAGGCCTTGCAAACCCTCTCTGCTCCAGGTGAGGCTATTTGAGCTGAGCACCTCTCAATGTTTCTTCTTTGAGTAGAAAATTCTACAGAGGGAGTTGGTGGGAGTTAAAAATCCATCAGTTCTCATTTTACCAGGCATTTAGGAAAATAACTTTTCTCCTGCAGAAGAAATTACATGAATTATATTAAAATCGTGCTAAGGTAATAAAATTACACGCTCAGGACTCTTCTGAAAAACTCCCTTTGTCTGTCAGGGTAATTTGAGTGTGGGAAAGACAGTCTTCCCAGCCACCACACTTTCACATAAAGAGGGAACAGAGGAAATTGAGTCCATCGTGCTCTTGCTGCAAGTACCACTCTGTGAAATTCCAATTTTTTTTTTTATCTGCAGATTTAATCACAAGGCAAACTTTCTGATGCAGATCCATGAGAACAATGATTTGCTTTCATTTTAAAATGCATATTTATAAGAGGAGACTTCAAATCACCACACGAATGGTGGTGCCCAAGACAGGGGAATTGGGAAATTGGGCAGAAATGGACTCTGATGTTCTGCAAATCATCCTCACTTTGGGTGCCAGTGCTCTACTGGTTTGGAAGGAAATGTATAGAAATGCACATGCGATGAGAGAAATCTCTTTTGCTTTCAGTGTGCTAACAATTTTTAGCTCACAAGGAAAAAAAAAAGTCCTCACTTTAATGTACGAGAAAACTGAAATGACGGGGGAAAGAGACAACTGTTCTTAAAATTCCCAGTGAAAACTTCAGTCGTTTAGAGGCAAATTGATGCATGTGATATATTGGCTGAGGCCATGAGGGGTTGAAAGAAGATAGACCATGGAGACAGAAGCCCTGGTTAGCATCCTTGCTTGTGTGGATGGTGGGCTTTGAACTTTTAGAATAGTGGTTCTCAGCCAGTGGTGACTGTGCCTTCCCCGGGGACATTTGGCAACATCTGGAGACATTTTTGGTTGTCATATTTGGCAGGAGGGTTCTGCTGGCATCTCATGGTAAGACTAGGGATGCTGTGAAGCATCCTATGAGACACAGGACCTCCTTCCACAACAAAGTCTTATCTGGTCCAAAATATTAATAAAGTCAAGGTCGGGAAAACCTGTATCAGAGCTTCAGTTCCTTCATCTGTAAAATGGGAGTAGCTGCCACATCTCATCCAACTGGTTGTTCTAAGTATTAAAGATGGAAGTTGTGGGAGAATGCTTTCCTTAAGTGGTGGCTATCCTCATTGATTATAGAGATGTCTAGGGCATCCCCCAATTTTATTTCTCTACCTAATCTACCGTAGCCACAGAGCTCTTCCTAAAATGCAAATCTGCCCCTGCTGTTTCTCTCCTTAAAACCTATTTGTGGTTTTCCATTGACTCCTGTAGTATACTGAAACTGATCTTTGCAGCCTCATTTTTCAACCTTGCCCTTCTTCCTTGCACCCCCGATCAGGAATGCAATATAATATGCTCTCTGTCACCTCCACATCTTTGCACCTGCTCTTTCCTTTCCTGAACCCTTCCATCACATTCCCTCCCATTTCACCTAGTCAGCTCCTACTTGTTCTTGATGCCCTTAGCTTCCATATCACCTCCTCTGGGAAGTCTTCCCTTATTGCCTCATGGTAGAGAGCCCATCACCTGAGCTCCCATGGTGCCTCATGCTTATCCCATGCCAGAGCTTGTGATACTGTGCCGTAATTGCCTTTTAAAAAATTCCATCTTCTCCCCTAGGCTGTGAGTATCTTGCGCAGTGTTATATTCTCAATGCCTAGTAAAGTACTTGACCAGCTAGTACAGTTCAGTAAACATTTGCTGAATGAATGAATGAATAAATGAATTAATGAGATCTTTGAACATAGCTGTTTCCAGCAGAAAATAATTCACTTTGATTTGTCTTCCTTTTCCCTTGGGTCACTGTTACGGTCATGCTAATGGGTGACAGGCCAAAGAGGAAAGGTTGCTGAGAAGAGCGCAGCAGAGGGTCAGGATACTCTTTAACCTTGACCAATGGCCTTGACATAATCCAGAGGGAAGTGTCCTTGCATGAAAATAACCACCTTTGCCTTTAGAGTGAATTAACTGCTATTTTCTGGAAAATAGATTAGTCAGGGAGAGATGAGAACTTAGTGAGTTGCCAGTAGCTCTGGGACTTGTGGGAGTGTGTGTGTGTGTGTATTGCAGACCATTTTTTTATTGTGTGTCCCTGTGAATTTCACATTCTCTGGTGTATAATTAAGCTTCAGGAGGACAGAAACAACACTGGGCATCGTAATGTATATCTTGTCAAAGTGCTTGATAAAATGTGCAGCTACTCCTCCCTTAGCTTTAGTGAGTGGATTCCTCAGTAGCTTTCAAAGTGATCCGTTAAGGTATTTGGGTAGCATCATGAGCTCACACGTTTATACACATTTACATGTTCGAACTTGTTCTGGTGTCGTCCTTATTGATGCTCAGATTGTACTCTAGCCGGTGGGAGCCTATTCAGGTTGCCTTCTGAGAGTCCTTTTGATATAACCTTACCAGTATTTGACAGTTTGTTATCTGATACGACAAGATGTATCCAGGCCTATCTTGTACGTTTCTGATCCATACTTGGAATTAGCCATTTTCTCGAAGAGTTCTTTTCTTTTATTAAAAATGGTATCTAGAAACCACAGACACACACACAAATCTTCCCATAACGATGTGCAGTGTCCCCATTTTACAAAGGAGTAAATTGAATATTCTCAAAGAGGGTAACTGTGTCCATACAGCGAGTTAGCAACTAAACCAGGACTCAAAAAAAAAAAAAAAAAAAAAAGGCATAGCTTCACTGGAGACAAATTATAGAAGCTGCAATGTCTTTAAATTTAGAAAATAAAAGTTAGCTCCTGCCAGAGTTGGGAGGCAGTTTTGACGTCTTCTGAAAGCCACTTCTCCCATCCAATTTTATTCTTAAAAGTAGGAAACAAAAGCTCGCAGGGACACTCCGGTGCGTCTCCCCTACCATTTATCAGTATTTTTGCCTCTCATTATAACCATGGCCTAGTTTTCTTGGGCTCTTTAGACGTCAATGAGAGTATTATACTAGGTATTGTCCTTGAAACTTTTTGAAGTTCTTTAGGCATTATGAACAAGGTCTCCAACTCCAGCTGAGTGCCACCGACTACTTTGGCTCTGCTCTGTTTCCTTAAGAAATCTAAAGGATGGCGTTGTCATCTTCCAAAACAGAGACTGATAAAGGCTGCCCTCATACTGAGAATTTCCCCCTTTTCTAGGAGGCAGCAGAGAAATTGCTAAAATGGAATTTTATTGTGCAAGATGCTACTGTCTTATAACCAACAGAAAGTTAAGCTGTTAGCTCTGGAAGAATAGGCCATGATTTGGGTGAGGCAAGACCACTGGTGCCGAACCTTGGTAGGGGCGGGGGAAGGAGTCAGCGTTCCGCATTATAATTCCAGGCTGTGCTGGATGGGGAAGCAGGAAACAGCCTGCCTGTGCTTTCTGTGTCCTGGGCACATGGCACCAGGACACTGGATTCTGTCTTTGGATCCAGGTCTCTGGTGACTCTGGGTCTTTCAAAAGGGGATCTGGATCTATGTTTTTCTTCTGCTTTAGGCTTTATCCAGCCCAGTATTAAAACGACTGGCAGTTCTCAGCAGACTCCTGTGAAGCTGTTTTGGCATCTTGCAGGGTTGGAGGAGAAGATGGAGGGAGTTTAGCTCCAAGGTTTGGAAGGGAGGAAGGGAGTGTGGAGCTGAGGGCTTGCTCCTGAGTGGGTGGAGTGGGCTCCTGAAATCTAATTTAAGGGGCTCCGAGAAGACTCACTGAAACCCCTTCAGATTTCGGAAATGTCAGCTAGAGCATCCATCACTGCTGAGACGTCCGTCATGTCTCACCACAGCTTCCTGTGAGGGGGCAGCTCATTCAGTCTATAAGGCTTCCACGTGGGAAGTTTCCTCTAGCTAGCTTTCCCTCCTGACTGTAGATGGAGGGTGGTGGGGTGAGGAATGAAGCCAAAGGATACAGAAGAGTGGCTGCCACTGCTCGTGGTAACTGGAAGCTCTTTCAGCCGGCTCTCTTTCTTTTTAACGTACTGATAGATAGCACCGAGGTTTGTGTTTCAGTAGGTTGAGGAACAACGTGAGGTGGTATTCCTTTTAACGCTCAGCTTTTTAAAAGTGGGTGATCTGGAGCTGGCCAGCGTGGATTCCCATGCTCGCTCTACCGTTTACGAGCTCTGTGGTCTTGGATAATTGACTCATCCCCTCCGCGTCTCAGTTTCCTTACCTGTAAATGAGAGCACTTACATCGTAGGCTTATTTGAATGATTCAGTTAGAATAATATACACTTTCTCTCATAGTGCTTGCACACATGTGCAAAAAAGTCCTTGTTACACCCCAATAGTGAGGAGTATGTCAAAGGGGCAGAGGGGCCAAGGGACAGAGCTCCCAGGGGCAAAGCTGGAACAGTGAGCACTGAAAAAAAATTAGTATTGGATTATAACCTGAAGTATCAAATAAATATCCGTGAGTCCGTACTGACATAAAGAAATGTTTGAACAGGTACACAAATGGGGGAAAGAGACAAATCTCCTCAACAGAAGAATTCCAAATAATTTATGTAGACATTTCATCGTCAAGGAGGAGGCACATAGCTGCCCACTCCCTTTAGTGGGCTGCTCACGGTGACTTCCTTCCAAAGGGGGCAGCGCAAAAGGGGGGAGAATAAAAGAGCAGTTCACACTGGAGACATGTGACAAATGTCAAATGATCTCAGCCAGGTGATCAAGGTTGAAATCAACAGTGATGAATCATGTTAATACTAGGTGCCCTTGATATGATGTGATAAAAATGGCAACGTATCTCTGTGGTCTGCCTCCCCAAACCCCGTAACCCCGGATTAATCATGAGAAGAACATCAGACAAATGCCAGTAGAGGGAATCCTACAAAATATGTGACCAGTATTTCTCAAGACTGTCAAGGAATCGGAAACAAGTAAAGTCTGATAAACTGTCATAGCCAAGAGGAGCCTACGGGGACGTCAGCTAAATGTGATGTGGTCCTGGATGGAATCTGGAACAGAAAAAGGACAATAGGTAAAAATAAAGAAGATATGAATAAACCATGGACTTTAGTTAATAACCATGCATCCCTATTGGTTCACTAATTGTAATAAATTACCAAACTAATCTAAGGTATTAATAATAGAGGACACTGGGCTCAAGGTATAGGGAAATTCTTTATGTTGTGTCCTCAAATTTTTTACAAATCTAAAAATGTTCTGAAAAATAAAGTCTATTTTTAAAAGTTATTATTATTATCCTTATCATCGTTATTACTTGTTTTCTGGAATTCTCTCTCCTGTGAAATTTCAAGGCTCCCTGTTAAGTCTAAGACATCAGTCCCAGTTGCTACTGCTCTTGCTAGCCAAGAAGTCCTGTTCTTTTTGGTTAGGGTTGGGGGTGGTTCCCACACGGTACAGCTTGGATGGTCTGGCTGTCTACATGCTCTTCCAGTGGGGCATTGATGGTATAGTGGTGAGCACAGCTGCCTTCTAGGCTCTTCTAGGGGAGCACATATTAACTCTGAAAATGGTAACCTAGCAGCGTGACAGGACCCATGTCCACTAAAGAAAAATGTTTGGTAAACTAACGTTCATTCCAGGTAAAATCAGTCGTTTCTTTCTCTGCCAGCACCGCCTTGTTATATACCTTGGCTGAATCACTCATCACATTGGATTTCATTATTCATCTCTACCCATCTGTGAACTCCCCAGTGGAAGACAGTTTTCTATTTTCTCTTTGTACTCCCAGGACTTAATCTTATGCCCAGCATAGATGACTCAAAAATTGATGACTGAGTGGAGGACTGGGCAGCTGTGTTTAAACTTGTAGTCCTGAAACTCAATTTCGTTGCCTGTGCCTAAAGAGAAGAGATGATGGGAGAGATTGTATTTTCCAAAGATGGCCACAGCAATATCTCCCATTCCACTTTCTCTTTATTTTCAATGTGACCTTCACCCTTCTCTCACAGCATGGTGAGGTCTGTGTCCTTTCCCCCTGAAAGGAGTCAACCTTTGTGATTGCCTTGACCAATAGCATATAGCAGAAGGGGTACCATGTGAGTTTGGAGGTTGCGTCATAAAAATTCCATGGACTTCTCTGTCTTTCTGTCTTGGGATGATCACTCTTGGAACCCAGCCACCATGCTGTGAGCATGCCCAAGCACGGATATAGAGAGATACCCTTTGAGAGCAACTGAGGTCCTGGTCCCCATCCTCTGCTGAGCTTCCAGCTGAGAGCCAACATCAACTTGCCAGCCATCCTGGAAGTGGATTCTCCAGCCCCCAGCCAAGCTACTCCAGCTGATGGCAAGTGGAACAGAGATCAGCCATCCCATCACACCCTGTCCAGTTTGCAGATTCATGAGCCAAGTCGATAACTACTGTTGCTTTAAGCCACCATGTTTTGGAGTGTGTTATGCAGGGATAACCAGAACATGTGGGAAAATAAAAATCTCAGCTGATTGAAAATAAAACTGGTGAGTTATTTTACTTTCCTTCTTATTTCATGCAAAAAGCCTTCTGATGCTGCAAGTTTTTTTTTTTTTTTTCCCCATGAGTGGGAATTGACTGAGGGGATAGAGCCACATTTGGAAGTAACCACAAGGATCTCAAAAATGATAATTTAATTAATGCCTTTATAAATTAACTGATTCAGCAATTATTTGAGTACCCATTGTGGTCCAAGCCCCCGGCTAAGTGGTGGGATGTGTCGGTGAATGACCTAGATGTGGTGATCTGTCTTAATGAAGCTTAGCATTCTAATGAGAAAACTAAATAAGCAATTACAGAATTATTTAAAATTAGTAATTAATTCAGTCTCAGTGGTGGAAAGAACTGAAGGATATTTATCCTAGAGAGTAGCTTCTTCAAGTATCTAAGGATTGTGCCAAGGTTCACTCACATGGCTTGGGCTTCCTCATAGTATGGTGGCTGGGAGGCTGCTCAGTTCACAACATGCCCTTCTGTGGGATGCTTTTGTACTCCCCAATACACCAGTGGGCTCCCAGCATCAAGATCTGCAGTAGGTGACTCTGCCCCTCTGACCAGAGTTGATTAATCCGGGATCGGGGGAGACCTGACTCAGGCTGAGCCAATCACATTCTTGGAGCTGTGGGTAAGGCTTGTTAATGATAGTGCTAGAGACAAAGGTTTGGTGATTCCTGATGAGGTCAGTCCTGAACCTGCCCTGGATCCTCCATTCCCTGAAGCTGGTTCTCCTTCTCTTTCCCCTTCTCTTCTCCCCAACTCTTCCTCCTCCTTCCCCTTCTCCTTCTTCTTGATCTAATCAAATGCCACAAGATCTTTTCAGTTAATTTCCTTTAAGACTAAAGCTTCCTAGAGTTGGTTTTCATTACTTACAATAAACTGAGCCTTCACTAGTACAAACTACTAGAGGGATTATCCCTGTCCTTTAAGACTCCCATAGGATAGAATTAAAAATAAGGAGCAGAAGCCACAGCAGGAGAAATTTCAGTTGCATATGTGAAAGAGCGTTCTAAGGGTCAGAGATATACATAGACTCAGGTAATAAGCTTCCTATCCTTGGAGGTTTTCAGACAAAGTCTGGTCGGCCACTTAGATGTCTGGTCAGCCACTCACATCTAATCACATCTAATCTAATTAACTAATTATCTAATTAACTCACATCTAATTAACTAATCACATCTAATTAACTCCAAAATTGGGCTGGCTAATGATGATGATGATGATGATGGTGGTGGTGGTGGTGGTGGCAGCTGACAGTTTTGTGCACTTACTGTTTTCCAGGAACCATGATAAGTGTTTAACATGTGTTGCCTCATTTAATCCTCACAATAACTCCATGAAGAAGTATCGTTACTATAACCATATAGCAAATGAGGAAGCTGAGCCTCCAGAAGTTAGGTAATCATTCATCCAATAAGCCAGATTTTAAACTCAGACTGTGGGAACACAGGAACAATGCTCTAGTTTTAGGTGAACCTTATTCCACTCCAGCCCCCAAAGCTCATAGGATTTCACCTCCTCTTCTTTATTCCACATCCCAGAATGGCCTCAAAATAAAAAGGTAAAACAAAAATCTTGGGTAGTTAGACCCTGAGTAATAGAGAATACTTTATATGAAAAAAATTCAGGCACACTAGACGCACTAGAATCAGATAATAGTAGAAAAAAATGGTCCTCAGAGCACAGTGAGCCCTGTACAGGTGGAGATACTCACTAAATATATCTTGCCGTGTCGCTGCATGTTTTTTTTCTTTATTTCTTTTGTTACTCCTTCCAGTTTGCACATTTACCTGAATCATGCCTACTCTCTCTTTCTGGACTAAATTAGCTTTATAATAAAAATAATAATGATTGTTTTCTTTAGTTTAGAAGCGCAGAGCATCCCTCCCAGTTCTGAATGATTTGTTTTGTGATGGATATTGCCGCCAACAGAGGGTGTGTGGTGTGGGGGGAAAATTTGAATTGCCAATAGCCTGTTTGACGAGTTTCGCAGAAGCAGACATGATTCAGTTCAGCAGAAGTTTCTTTTAGAAACGTGCCTAAAAAAATCCCCGACCTCTACCTGATCATTTATCATTCTTTTAAATCATAGGGAAAATGGGAGGTTCCTATCATTTCCTTAATTGAATAAAGGAGACAGACTTGCAAGGATCCTACTGAATGCTGAACAGACTCCAAGCACCTAATTAGAGCATTTACCCAGAGTTGCCTTTGCAGAGGAGGCTCTGAGCCCTGCTTCTCTCTCCACCTGTTTCTGATGTGCTTCTGCCTGCCTGGCAGGTTAACGTGGAGACCAACCCAATGCGCACCTCTTTAATAGAATACTTAAACGCATTCCTGTTGCAGGGTGAGCAGCAGATCTTCTACAAATCTTTTTGTAGAAGATCTATTATGATGTTTCCAAGGTGATGGGGTCCAGGAGAAGGCCAAGGATGGTGGTTGTGTGTCGTCAGGAGCTTGTTTACCCAACTGGGTTTGGAAACTTACTACTTTATTACGCATCTCCAGTTCCCAAGCAAGTGATGTTTGCCTTTAGAAGGCAGTTGTGTACCTTACATGCACCACGTATCTAAAACTCCCTCGAATAAACTATGTCAGATATAAAAAGAGAAGCATGTTAAATTCTCCAGACCTAAGGGTCCTGCTGGCTTGACATAAGAGACACTGGTTTGTTAAAGCTGGGATGAAGTTTGAGTCCTGGGCACAAGATGAGGAATACATTTGGGGGGCACCTGGAAGATGTTCATAATAATGGCTAAAGTCTATCGAGTCCTTAACTGTGTGCCAGGCACTCTGTTGAGGGGCAGGGGGAGCCCAGGTTAACATCGAGCTTCCATTATTAACAGGGAGAACAACACTAGGGGTCTTTCCATCCCAGAATCATCAAGAATCTGCTCTAACCACAGAGAATAAAGCTGTGAGTACCACAACCCAGTTTACACTTCCTGCCACCACAGGGCAGCTGTTTTTAGGAATGTGAGAACCCCTGCAGTCGTAGGCAAAAAAATGACAAATTCCATGACCTGGTGGATGAATCTTTTTTGTTTCTGCTCACTGTTGATTTCTATTACCTAACTTATAGCCTTTCTTATAGCACAGGAGTCAGCACACTTTTTCTGGAAGGAAGCAGATAACAAATGTTCTAGACTTTGTGGGCCATGTGGCCTCTGTTGTGTGAAAGGAAAATAAAAATGGAGTTGGTATTGCTAAAATGGAGCTGGGAGGCCACTGAGGAAGTGTGACTTATGGATGGAATCTGACCTTTTGACCACTTATCTTTTTTTTGTTTGTTTGTTTTTTGCGGTACACGGGCCTCTCACTGTTGTGGCCTCTCCCGTTGCAGAGCACAGGCTCCGGACGCACAGGCTCAGCGGCCATGGCTCACGGGCCCAGCCGCTCCACGGCATGTGGGATCTTCCCAGACTGGGGCACGAACTGAGAGGGAGAGGTGTTTTCCATTTTGTGATTCTATATTTTAATGCCTTGTTTGTGTCCCAGAGGTTAGCATTGTAGGGACCCAGGGGGACCTGGGATAGAGACCCTATAAGACCTGTTTACATTCTAAACTAATGTAATTATTTAATGTCTGGGCTCCATCCTTCTTCCGGGTCACTTAAATCCCCCTTATTTTGCTGGGTGCTGTGTCTGTCCCAGGCCAATGCCCCGACAAGTGCTAAATCAACTTGAAAGTTGCGTACTGAGGGTTCTAAAGTTTCCACAGGAAATTTCTCTTTTTCCTCCCGTCCACCTTTTCTCCTCTGACTTCTATCTGATCTGAAGTCCATGTGCATGAAAATACAAGCACACTTATGTTGTATGAAAATGATTTCTTGAGATTAATTGTTCCTAGTCCCTGCATTGAATAGGTAGATGTTCAACAGCTTCAAACAAACACTTGTTGGGTACTTGCTTTGAGGTTAGCATTGTTCTAGATGCTGGGGAAACAGCAGTGAGGGGAAAAAGTTTCCTGCAGTCACAGAGCCAATGCGGAGGCAGACAGCAAAGACGTGGATCCAGTAGTGGGAGTGGTTGGCAGAATAATGCACCCCCCACTCCGCAGCAAAGATGTCCCCGTCCTAATCACCAGAACCTGTGATTATGTCACGTTAAATGGCAAGTGGGAATTAAGGTAGCAGGTGGAATGAGGGTGACTAACTGATTTCAAACAGGGAAATTACCTTGGATTATGCCAGTGGGCCCAATGTAATCATAAGGTCCTTGACTTGCAGAAGAGGGAGGCAGAAATTCAGATTCAGAGAGAGAGCAAGCATAATGAGAAATTGTCGACCAGCCATTACTGGCTTCGAAGATGGAAGGGGATCAAGGGCCAAGTAATGTAGGAAGCCTCTAAAAGCTGGAAAAGGCAAGGAAACGCCTCCTCCTCTAGAGCTCCTGGAAAGGAACAGGGCCTGCTGACACCTTGGGTTTAGCCCAGTGAGACACATTTTGGACTTCTGGCCTGCAGGACTGTAAGATGCTAAACTCGTGTTAAGCCACTGAGTATGCGGCGATCTGTTACAGCAGCCCTAGGAAACTGACACAGATCATGGTTCTTCCTTCTCCATTTCAGTGTTCTCTTTTCTTTTTCCGCTTGTAAGACCTAGTGCCCTGGGGTCTTTAGAAGTCCTCTCCATTCCTGGGGAGAGGCTGGTAGATGCATCACTAAGAGAAACAGGGAGCAAAACTTGCCGTGGCTTCTGAAAATTCCCCCCAAGTCCTCAAAAACAACAACAAAAAATGGATGAGCTCTTCAGTGGTACTTTGAATCTCATTTTCTCTCTCTGTGCCTCAGGGTCCCCCACTTAAGAGCCTTGCCATATGACAGTGTTTTCCTGGGCTCCTGTGATGCAGACAGCCGTTTGACAAAAGCCACCCCACTGAGGATGCTGGAGGCTGGGGTGTGCTCAGAGACCTGATTTAAAAGGACTTGAACTACAGCACCGTAGTTTTGCCTGGTGCTTGCAGTCTGTGGAGGGGCATGTAACCTGCTGAGTGGACTGGTGATGGCATGGTACCAGCTAGAAAACAAGAGGCTGAAATTCTTTTTCAAGTGTCTCAACTGTCCCTCCTGATTTTTGTTTATTCATAAAGTAAGACTTTGATACATTTATATTGTGATGTATAACACATTCAGAAAAGAGAAAATAGCCATGCACACACAGCTTAATGAAATATCACAAAGCAAATGGGTTAAACCGTTACCTGGCTAGTAAAATAGAACATTTCTGATATTCAGAAGTCCTGTTGTGCCCCTTCCCGATAACTATTCCCTCCCTTCTTCCCAAACATAACCACTATCCTGCCCTCTCAGGTCTCCTTTTTCTTTTATACATTTCAAAAATAACATTGTAAATATTCAAACAATATCAGTGCTAAAGCTGATTGATCATTTGTAAGCATTTCTTGTTAGTGATGACTCTCTCTATTAAAATTATTATGGAATAAAACATAACAGTGGGCATAATAATATGAGGAACAGCTGGTGCCCAACACAGCTTAAGAAATAAAACATAATCAATACAATTGAAGCCTCACGTGTTCCTTTCCCTGATCCCTCCTTCCCTCCCCCAAGCTGGGTTTTTATTAACTCCATGCATTTTGTTATATTTTTGCTAACTATGTTTGGGTACCTAAATAATATATCATTTTGTTTTGCACATTTTCACACAGTATCATACTGTGCACAGTCTTTTTTGCTCATTGCTATTTGTGAGATTCACCCAGGTTGATACTGGAGCTCTTGTCATCCCTTTTAAAAGCTTTTGCACAGCAAAGGAAACCATGAACAAGACAAAAAGACAACCCTCAGAATGAGCTGAAAAAATTTGCAAATGAAGCAACTGACAAAGGATTAATCTCCAAAATATACAAGCAGCTCATGCAGCTCAATATCAAAACACAAACAACCTAATCCAAAAATGGGCAGAAGACCTAAATAGACATTTCTCCCAAGAAGATATACAGACTGCCAACAAACACATGAAAGAATGCTCACCATCACTAATCTTTAGAGAAATGCAAATCAAAACTACAGTGAGGTATCACCTCACACGGGTCAGAATGGCCATCATCAAAAAATCTACAAACTATAAATGCTGGAGAGGGTGTGGAGAAAAGGGAACCCTCTTGCACTATTGGTGGGAATGTAAATTGATACAGCCACTGTGGAGAACAGTATGGAGGTTCCTTAAAAAACTAAAAATAGAATTACCATATGATCCAGCAATCCCACTGCTGGGCGTATACCTGAGAAAACCATCATTCAAAAAGCGTCATGTACCACAATGTTCATTGCAGCTCTATTTACAATAGCCAGGACATGGAAGCAACCTAAGTGTCCATCGACAGAGGAATGGATAAAGAAGATGTGGCACATATATACAATGGAATATTACTCAGCCATAAAAGAAATGAAATTGAGTTATTTGTAGTGAGGTGGATGGACCTAGAGTCTGTCATACAGAGTGAAGTAAGTCAGAAAGAAAAACAAATACCGTATGCTAACACATATGTATGGAATCTAAAAAAAAAAAAAAGGTTTCTGAAGAACCTAGAGGCAGGACAGGAATAAAGATGCAGACGTAGAGAATGGACTTGAGGACACGGAGAGGGGGAAGAGTAAGCTGGGACAAAGCGAGAGAGTGACATTGATATACATACACTACCAAATGTAAAATAGCTAGTGGGAAGCAGCCGCATAGCACAGGGAGATCAGCTCCGTGCTTTGTGTCCACCTAGAGGGGTGGGGTAGGGAGGGTGGGAGGGAGATGCAAGAGGGAGGCGATATGGGGATATATGTATCCGTATAGCTGATTCACTTTGTTATACAGCAGCAACTAACACAACAAAGTAAAGCAATTATACCTCAGTAAAGATGTTAAAAAAAAAAATGTCTTCAGCCTCTTTGGATTTTTAAAAAGAATGGGAAGATCTCTCCCATCTTTGCCTTTTCCCCAATCCCTGTCATCAGAGGTAATAGCAGATAGGGGTTTGGTACCTATAATTCCCCAGCATTCTCTTTGCACGTATGTATCCATATGCACATATATACCTGCAGAGTTGTAAGCAGTTAATTTTAAACATTGGACCCTCAGAGCAGATATGAGCCCAAGCTCTGGATCTGAGTGCCAGCTCCATCACTTAGCAGCTCTGTGACCTTGGGCAAGATATTTCATCTCTCCACATTTTATTTTACTCATCTATAAAATGTGATAATAAAAATAACTTTGTCCAAGTGTTGGTGAACGGATTCAATAAGATGATATATGTAAAGTGCTTACCTTAGTTTCTGCCCTGTAGCAAGTGCTTCAATAAATGTTAGCTATTATTACTGTTACATGTTGTTCTATAATGTGATTTTTCCTTTTAATAATTTATTATGCCATCTTTCCATGTCTGTAAATATAGGACTATGTTATAATAGGAAAGCACACACATGTATGTACACACACATACACACACACACACACACACACACACACACACTACCTAATTAAAAATCAGAGGACTGGTTTGGAAACTCACCGTCATGATCAATTTCAACCTATCTTATTGGTCATTTTGTGCACCCCTGCTTTTCTATCCTATAACCAGAGGGCGTGGCAGGTTGGAATATTTGTCATATACTTCAGGAGTTCTTAGCCAGAGATGGCAACCCCATTCCCTACAGGTCTGTGGATAGAATATAAGGGATTAGTTAACTTGGAAAGGAAATTTTTTTCACTGACCTCTCACTGATTTTTAGCATTTCTTCAATTATCATTGTAGGCAACAAACCACAGTGGAATTAACACTTCTTGTGACTTGTTCACCATTGGAAAGCATAGCTATTTTCATGTATCGTAATTGTTAGAGAATCTTCAAATATCCTTTAGGCCCATTGCTTCTTTGAAATTACAGTAGTTGTTAAACCTACTGCTAGATTTTTCCTTAATGTGCTAATAAAGAACAGTGTGTATTGCATATATATTGCTATATCACAAGTTTGTTTTAATATTTCTATAACTATATTTCAATGTAATTGGTTTCCTTTGAAATCCAATGTATTCCATTTTATTCATTTA
Organism: Leucopleurus acutus; assembly: GCF_964270905.1. Lineage (NCBI taxonomy): Eukaryota > Metazoa > Chordata > Mammalia > Artiodactyla > Delphinidae > Leucopleurus > Leucopleurus acutus. Next base: position 27,368,626 of record NC_139158.1, read on the forward strand.
TAATTATTACACTGAGAAAGAACCCATAGGCTTCACCAGATTGCCAAAATGATTCATACCACTAAATAGATTAAGAAGTCCCCTTGGGTTTTCTGACCAAGGTTTGTAGGTGTAGTTGATATTTGTCATACATTTTGGCTGCTCGGTATCTGAGGTCCTAATATTTGGGGGAATCTTCCAAATGATGAGGCATAGCCTGCCTCCTTATATAGAGACTGAAAATGATAGGCACCCGCTCTCCTGGTTTCCATGAAGCTGGGGCACAGGCCCATCAAATGACTCATCAAATAACTCTGCCAGTCAAATACACCTGTCCTGGACTTTGAATCAGAAGTTGGTGAAGAGGGAGGACAACACAGAATTCATTCTGGCAACGAGAAGCAGCCACATCTCCATTCTAGAGGCACCCGTCGTGGCAGTTCTAGAGGGAACATGGGTGTCCAGCATTGGTAGTGTTGTGCCTATAGCCGTGATGTCTTCACTGCCTGTTGGGGATTCTGTAAGCTACCCAACATCCTTTTTTTAAAAACTTAATTTATTTTTTATTGAAGTCTAGTTGATTTACAATGTTGTGCCAATCTCTGCTGTGCAGCAAAGTGATTCAGTTATACATACATACATATATATATATATATACATATATACATTCTTTTTTTTATATTCTTTTCCATTATGGTTTATCACAGGATATTGAATACAGTTCCCTGTGCTATATATTAGGACCTAGTTGTCCCAACATCCTTTTTTTCTTTCTTCACCAACCTCCTTTAAATAAACCTTCTTTCTTAAGATAACTGGAGGGTTTCTGTTGGTTGTCACATGAGTCTTGGGCATAGGGGGTTATTGGAAGGCAAAAACCCCCTAGTTTTGGAAATCCCTCTTGGAGATTGAGGACTCAGAGTGTCTCTTCCCTTTCCAAAAGTGCCATTTTAGTACATGGGTATTTCCACAGCAAGTGACTAATGGAGAATAGTAATGGCAAGACCCACAGTGTGGTAGCCATTCTCCAAAATGGCATCCGATGTTCCTTGCTCCCTGATATTCACACCTGTGGGTAATTCCCTCCCACGTTATTCCAGAGTCGGTCTGTACAGTGGAAGTGATGGATGTCGTTTCTGGTATTAGGTTATGAAAGGTTTTGGCTTTCGTCTTGATGCTCTTTCACTTGCTCTTGGATCATTCACTGGCAGGAAAGCCAGCTTCCATGCTGTGAGCAGCCCTCTGGAGCAGCCCACATGGTGAGAATATGATGCCTCTGGCCAAAAGCCAGTGAAACACTGAGGCCTGCCAACAAACATGTGAGTGAGCTTGGAAGTGGGTTTTCCACCCAAATCGAGTCTTAGGATGACTGCAGCCCTGACTGACAGCTTGACTGCAACCCCGTGAGAGATCCTGAGCCAGAACCGCCCAGCTAAGCTGCTCCTAAATCCCAGACCCTTAGAATATGTGAGATAATACATGTTTGTTATCTTAAGCTATTAAACTTTTTTTGGAGGGAGAGATGAGTAATTTGTTACACAGTAATAGATTACTAAGATACAAGATTAAATAAAATGTTCCAGTTAGTATTTGCAGCTCAGTGGATAGAAAGCATCATACAAGGATAGTTGGAGGCAGTATGGTGAATCTTTCCTCTATTATGCAGACAGTAGAATATATAACACACAAATGGATAATAGCCATTGTATATAAAGAGTTCCTATGAATCAATATGTTAAATATCAACTACCTAATAGAAAAATGAGTGTGTGACCATGGGTAAGTCATTTAATCAGTTTCCCTATTTATAAAATTGGGATAATCAAGTCCCCCTTTCACAGATTTGTTAGAGTCATGCCTGGCATGGAGTAAGTACTATGTAACTATACCTAAAACAGATAATTTCCATAGAGAAATATGACATGGTCTCACTTATATGTAGACTTTCAAAATAGGCAAACTCAGAAGTAAAGTAGAATGGGGGTAATCGGGGTGGGGGTGGAGGATGTGAGGTAAATGGGGAGATGTTGGTCAAAGGGTACAAAGTTTCAGTTATTAGAATGAATAAGTTCTAGATATGTAATCTCAGGGAATTCCTTGGTGGTCCAGTGGTTAGGACTCCGAGCTTCCACTGCAGGGGGCATGGGTTCGATCCCTGATCAGGGAACTAAGATCCTGCAAGCCGTGTGGGGAGGCCAATAAAAAAAAAAAAGAAAAAGGTGTAATATCACAGCATGGTGACAATAGTTAACAATACTATATTATATACTTGAAATTTGCAGAGGAGAGATCTTCTACACACACACACACACACACACACACACACACACACGCATACACACATAATGGTAACTACTAGAGGTAATGGATGTGTTAATTAGCTTGATTGTGTTGTATATATACACAATGTGTATGTGTATATTCACAAAGTATGTACCTTTGAACAACATGGGGGTTAGGGGCATCAACCCCCTGCACAGCAGAAAATCTACATTTAACTTTTGACTCTCCCCAAACTTACCTACTAACAGCCTACTGTTGATCGGAAACCTTACTAATAACAAAGATAGTTGATTAACACATATTTTGTATGTTATATGTATTATATACTGTATTCTTACAATAAAGTAAGCTAGAAAAAGAAAATGTTAAGAAAATCAAAAGAAAGAGAAAATACATATATAGTACTGTACTGTATTTGTTGATACTGCAAGTTTATGTCGTCTGTTTACAAAATAGTCGTCTGTTTACAAAATAAATTGTCCGTCAGTACGTACATCCACATTGTCTTATATGATACAAAACATGGTAGATGTTATATGTACTACTAATAATAGACATCAAAAATGAAAAGATAATGTGAAAAAGAAATTCATATTTATTTATAGGTATAACAATTCATGCACTGATAACAAAGTAGCAGCAACGTAAGCCTAGTGTAATCGATGGTGCCACGTGTGACCTGTAAGTGTTTGTGTGCATAAGTTTCGATAAATTAGTTTTTTTAAATTTATTTTATTTTTGGCTGCGTTGGGTCTTCGTTGCTGAGCTCGGGCTTTCTCTAGTTGTGGTGAGTGGGCACTACTCTTCGTTGTGCTGTGTGGGCTTCTCATTGTGGTAGCTTCTCTTTGTTGCAGAGCACGGGCTCTAGGCGCACGGGCTTCAGTAGTTGTGGCACGTGGGCTCGGTAGTTGTGGCTCGCGGGCTCTAGAGCGCAGTCTCAATAGTTATGGTACATGGGCTTAGTTGCTCCGCGGCATGTGGGATCTTCCTGGACCAGGGCTTTGACCCGTGTCCCCTGCATTGGCAGGCAGATTCTTTTTTTTTTTTTTTTTACATCTTTATTGGGGTATAATTGCTTTACAATGGTGTGTTAGTTTCTGCTTTATAACAAAGTGAATCAGTTATACATATACGTATGTTCCCATATCTCTTCCCTCTTGTGTCTCCCTCCCTATCCCACCCCTCCAGGCGGTCACAAAGCACCGAGCTGATTCTGACAGCATTGAAATTACGCATTTATCATACAGTTTTTTTAATTGCAAATGTATTTTATTTTATTTTATTTATTAATTTTTTTATCATCTTTATTGGGGTATAATTGCTTTACAATGGTGTGTTAGTTTCTGCTTTATAACAAAGTGAATCAGTTATACATATGTTCCCATATCTCTTCCCTCTTGCGTCTCCCTCCCTCCCACCCTCCCTATCCCACCCCTCCAGGCGGTCACAAAGCACCGAGGGCAGGCAGATTCTTAACCACTGGGCCACCAGGGCGGTCCCAAGTTTTGATAAATTTTAACATTTTATAATAGCTTTGTGTATATTTTGTGGTAGTAAGTGCTAAAACAGACTAGCATCTACATATATTTTATGCATTCATAACATACCTAACTTTAAAAAAATTTTTTTCAATATTTCTAGGCTACGTGGTTTACCGCCAAGTTTTAAAAAAATTGTCACAAATCTCCAAAAACTTTTCCAATATATTTACTGAAAAAAGAAACTCTGTAAGTGGACCTGCACAGTGCAAACCCCTGTTGTTCAAGGGTCAATTGTATATGTCAAAACATCTAGTTGTACATTTTACATACATACAATTTAAAAAGATACCTCACTGAAGCTGTTTAAAAAAAGATCAAATCCGTCTGTTGAAAAGAAAAAAAAAACCCTAAATACTCAGAAAAATAGTTATAAAATAGCCAATAAGTTTATGAAAAAATGCTCTACTTCAGTAAAGAGCAGAGAAATCCAATCACCGTGCCTAGGACAGTGTCTAGCACATCATCACTGCTCAATAAATATGTGTTGAATGAGTAAGACCTGGAAGATGGGAGGGAGACTGTACCTACATATAGCGTGCAAATGTGGTCAGAGAGATGCCAGGCAGAGGGAGGGGCAAGGTCACCATCACAAGGAAGGAACAGGCCGGGCTTGTCTGAGGACAGTCAGGAATGCTGTGTGGCTGGAGCAAAATGAGCAAGAGGATCCTAGGCAGGTCGCGGGGGCCGTGAACAGACTTGTCAGCCATTGTAAGGACTTTGGCTTTTACTCTGGGCCAAATGAAGAGCCAGTGGTGGGTTTTGAGCAGAGGAGGGACATCCTCCAACTTACTCTGGCTGCTGTGCTCTGAATCGCCTGACGGGCCAACGGGAGGACTCAGGCCAGGTGGTCAGCAGTGGAGGCAGTGACAAGTGGTCAGATTTTTTTTTTTTAGAAACAGCATACATTTATTATCTCAGTTTGAGATGATCACGTGGATTTTCTTCTTTGGTCTGTTAATATGATGGATTATATTGAATGATTTTTTAAATAGTGAACCAGTCTGGCATTCCTGGAATGAACTCCACTTTGTCTTGGGGTATTCTTTTTTGTATATATTGTTGTATTCAATTTTCTAGTATACAAGTGGTCGGATTTGAGATGTGTTTTTGCAGGTAGAACCAGGGCCAGCATCACAGCCATGTGACCTCTGGTGTCACACACTATCCCTTGCTCAGCAGGACCCTGTACTTGGTTTCCTGCTCTGCTGTCACCATCTTGGAATTCTTAATAACCTTTTGTAACAGGGAAGAGCCAAATCTGACTCCATGTTGGATCTGTTTCTTTTACTTTAACCTTTGGTCCTCACTGCTTTTGTTCACTAAAAGGATACTGTTTATACATAATGGCCTGACTCAGGGAACCCTGCCTGAATGTTAAACCAAGTGTGTTTGTTCAGGGAAACATCCAGACCCTGTCCACCTGTGGATGGCTGCAAGAAAGAAGAAATTAACATGTCCCGCACCCCGAGGCTGGCCATTCCAGGCGATATTTGCAACACTTATGGCCTTTTCACTTTACTTCCTCATCTCCTCCCCCTCTCTGTGCTACAAAAGAAACTGGCATCCAAACCGGGATATGATGGTATTTTGAGACTTTAGTCTGCCATCTTCTCAGTCTGCTGGCTTTCCTAATGACGTTGTATTCCTTGCCTCAACACCTCGTCTCCAGTTCATTAGCCTGTTGTGCGGGGAGCAGAGCGAGATTGGACTTGGGATGGGGCCCCCCATTTTCATTTGACACTGAGCCCCACAAATCATGAACCCGGTCCTGGATAGAACTGATAGGATTTATCAACTGATTGGATGTGGGGTTGGAGGGAAAGAGAGGTGTCAGAGATAATGCCAAGGTTTTCGGTCTCAGCAACTGAAGCTGGAGTTGCCGTCGAGTGAGATGGGAAAGTGCAGGATGTCAGGACTAGGGAAAAGTGAGGCTTGCAGAGAAAGAGAGTTTTCTAGGACGTGGGGTCCCTGGGGAACTAGTCCGGGTCCTCTTTGGGGAGAGTTTTCTCCCCTCAGCTTTCCAGCAGGGCCATGTCCCCATCTCAGGCTGACTTTAGCCTGACTGGCACAACCACCATGCCAACAGCAGCTGTGTCCTCCTTGGGGACAATGGTCTGACATCAGAGGCACTGTGCATGACATTGACTTATGTTTAGAATTTCTCATTTCTCCCCAATGGCAACTGGAATGAAAAATCCTGAGGTTGGATGAGAATGGCTGAATATAAACCTTTAATTAAGAGTTAAAGACTTTAATCTGCCTATAACTCGGTTTTATTCCTAAATCCCACAATTTTGAAAAGAAAAGGCGATTGAGAGAACAAAAATGGCATCCAGTACAAAGCCAGGAACAGGTTAAGCCAAAACAATTGTGCTCTCTGGGGCAATTAAATTCTCCACTCTTCAGATCTGGCAAGGAAAAGTGTTTCTTCTCCCCCTCTGAGCTGCAAATTTATCCCCAAGCTCTCTAGTTTTGCTGACTCAGCACGAAATACATTCCTTCTCTCTCCCCACAAACACCCCCGTGGGCTGCAGGCTTGTTCACCTGTATCTTCCTCTGCCCCCCTTCCTCCCAGGTAACCCAGATGAGCCTTCGAACTAAAATGAGGCTTCATTTTACTTCTTTTTTTGGCCACTGGAAAATGGGGGGGAAAAGCGCACATACTTCTTTTTTAAAGATGCACATTTCCCACAATTTTTCAGAAGAAGGCAGGCGTTTCAGTCAGGAAGGAGGAGATGCCAGCGGCTGACATGATTGAACGGGAGGAAAAGCCCTTGTGTTTCTCAGATGTAAATAATTTAAGGTTTGGAAGTGCTCACCTTTGTAGCCACTGAAGCTGTTGGGAACTTGTGCAGTGGGGGAAAACAAAATTGCTGAGACAGGAGGGAGGGCAGTGAGCTTTACTGTCCTGGATTTGATTCAGACAGGGAGCAGCCGATGAGCCCTGGTAGAGGAAACCGGCCAATGCAGGGGAAGATTCCAGGAGGACTGGGACCCGCCAGGCACTCGGGGTGGGCTGTGGATGGGGACCCCCCCTCCATCACGTGGGTTGAGAATTCTCATTGCTACAAAAAGGATGACAGAGGCAGATGACTCCTACCAAGTGAAAGAAAAGGGAGAAATATAGCAATAAGCAGTGTTAATATAGTTCTTACTACATCCTAGGTAACCTTCTAGATTGGTAGTTGGCAAATGTTTTCTGTAAAGGGCCAGGCAGTAGATATCTTAGGCTTTGTGCTCATATGGTCTCTGTAGAAACTGCAACTACCTAACTTGGTTCCTGTAGTGTAAAAATAACCAAGGGCAGTATGTAAATGAATGGGCGTGGCTGAGTGCCAATAAAACTTTATTCCTGGACACTGAAATTCACATTTCATTTTTCATGTGTCATGAAATATTCTTCTTCTTTTCATTTTCCCCAACTCTTTAAAAATATAGAAAACATTCTTAGCTTGCTGGCAATGCAAAAACAGGTGGCAAACTGTATTTGGCCCTTGGGTGATAGTTTCCTGACCCCTATTTTAGATACTTTGTATATGTTAACTCTTTCCATCCCCCTAACCCTGTAATAGTCATTTTGACAGATGAGTGAGCACAGAGAGAAAAAGTAATTGACAAATAGTTGCTTTTGCCGGTTGAATTGTGTCCGCACCCAATTCATATGTTGAAGTCCTAACACTGAGTACTACAGAATGTGACTTTATTTGGAAATAGGGTTGTTGCAGATATAATTAGTTAAGATGAGGTCATTAGAGTGGGTCCTAAGTCAATATGACTGGTATCCTTACAAGAAGAGGAAATTTGGACCCAGAGATGTGTGCAGGGAGAACTCTTGTGAAGTTGAAGGCAGAGATCAAGATGATGTTTCAATTAGGCAAGGAATGCCAAAGATTGCCAAGATATCACTAGAAACTGCAGAACACATGGAACAGATTTCTCCCCTACAGCTCCCATAAGGAACCAATGCGTCCATCACTTGTTGATTTTAAAACTTTAGAACTGTGAAATGATAATTTCTGTTTAATCAGCCCTTTTTGTGTACTTTGTTGTGGCAGTCCCGGCAAACTAATGCAGTTACACAGCCAATAAGTGGCATAGCTGAGGTTTGAAGACAGTTTGATTTCAGAGGCTGGGTACTTAACTGCTGGCCTATTCAATCTTACCATAACTTTATAATAAAAATTAAATAAAGTGTGGCTTTAGAGCCTGACAGAACCAGGTCCAACTCCTGACTACATACTTCTATATGCTGTGTGACCTTGGGCAAGTTACTCAACCTCGCTGAGCCTCGCTTCCCTCATCTGTAAAGTGGGAATTACAAGATAGCCATTTTATAAGCATATGGGAGGATGAAGATGATACACAAATAAAAGATGATCTATAATACAAGTAATATAGAAGCCCATGGCACATAGGAGATGCTCATGGCTGCTAGTCATTTTTGTTATTTGCTTACATATCCTTAGACTTTTATTACAATGTTTCCAATCTCACAAGATGCCATTTTGTTCTCACAAAGGCTATTTTGTAGCCACTCTCCAGAGAGGCTCTTAGAGGCTCTCCCCTACCCTGCACTCCTGTCCCCAGCATATGGCAGGCTTGACATTCTCTGTTTGGCCTTATATATACAAGGTCACCAGCCACATTGGATTAGGACCCACCCCAATGACCTCATATTAACTAACTTTATTAGTTTTTTGGTTCCAGATGATACTGTTGGAGGAGGTCATCGAGAGGACATGACCACTGGTTGACTCTCAATCTGGACCAGGGTGATCGGAGGCTCCTCACCCCTCCCCTGTCCTTGAAATTTACATTCTGCCCACTCTTCTCCTCCCACTGGGAGTCGGTTCAAGGATGCGGCTTTGAGGGAGTAAGGTGTTGGTGAGATCATGTGGACAGGATTCACGACTGAGCCCCTGAAGGCCTCTGTAAACTGTTGAGATTCTTCTGGCGGGCGGATGCCAAGATCTACTTGGCTTGTGGCACCCAAGACAAGCCTCGTAGATTCCCTTGCTTGTTGTTAACCCTGCCTCCTACCAATCTGGAGTGGCTGCCTCCTTCTTCCATCTCTCCGTGCCCTCCGTGTACTCGGCAAGTTTCAGATTTTATCCAGGAAGCTCCCGAAGTTTCTAACCCCTGGGCCACGTCTAGCAGAAGATTCTCTGCTGCTTGCAGGTGAGGCAGGGTGAAAGCTGCTTGCTAATTTGATCCGCTCTGCTCACTGCTTAGGGTTTGTCATCCAGAGAGGAGGTGAGGGGACTCAGATGGAGAATTTAGAGACCTTCCTTGGCTGTGTCTAGGGGGGCCTGAGAGAGTGAGAGGTAAACTCTGAGGAGTTGGGTATGGGGATGCCACAGTTACACGAGAGAACTCTTGGACGTTCTGTAAAAGATCTTTTCAGAAAGCACTTTCTTTCACTCCCTTTTCTGTTGTTTATTGTCAAGTCAGGGTCCTCGTGTGTTCTGATTTCCACTGACATTCCAGTTTGGATTCTTGAGACTAGAGAGAAATCTGTTCATTCAGGTTAAGACAGAGTTCTACCCTCCCATCCCCAGTCATGAATTCCTGGCTGGAATTCTCTCACTGCAGTCTTTTCCAACTGGACAAACCAACAGGGAGCAGGCCATTGGCAGAACAAGTTCTGCAGCCCAGGACAGTAAGTTTTGATAGGGGTCCAGAGTGTGGACAGTGACAAGATTCAAAGTAGGGGAAATCACCTGTGGAATTATGGCCATAGGCATCGGCGGCAGAAGGACCTCAGTACCTAATTGGGGGAATGTGCCAGAGAAGAGGAAGACAGACACACAAAGGGAGAAAAGCAGCAACAAACTTGGCAGAGGCCAACAACCCTGGTTTGAATCCCACCCCTGCCACTTAGTAGCTGTGTGATCTTGAGGAAGATACTTAACTTCTCTGAGCCTTAGCGTTCTAATTTTAAAAATGGAATTAGCAATAGTTACCTTACAGAGTTGTCGTCAGGGTTAAACAAGAATATGGGAGTAATAATACAGCTCTTTCGGGGATGTAAAGAGCATAGCAGGACACCTGGTTCAAAGTGAGTTCTCAGTAAATGGGAGTGAGGAATGAGGTTGGTGCTCTGCCCAGATCCACTTGGATCCCATTTTTGCATGACCCCTGGCTTTAGTTTGCTTTCATTTCCTGCAGCTCACACGTGCAGCTCTCTTTTGGAGAGACCCATGCTCTTGGGTTATGGAGCCTGAAAAGGGAAGTACCGGGCTATGTATGTGTCCAGAAGGCAACGTTAAACCAAACACTGGAGGCCCATGTTCCCTTGCCCTGGCTTGGGACCACTCTGCTGTATGACTTAAATTTCAGTTCCCTGTGGCATCAGGCTTAAGCCCTCTCTGTGCAATTCTGCCTGGGTTTGCACACTTGCTTCAGTACTTCTCCTGCCCTACCCTGCCTTTCCGCTCTCTTCCTGGTTTTTCCTGGGAAGAATCCTTTAAGGAATCCCTTGCACATGAACTCTGTGTCTGGGGAACTCAATCTAAGAACCACAACCCTTGTCATGTTATATTCTAGTCTGAGTTTGGGGCCTCTGGAAATCACCAAATCCACAAACAAAACCACACTGAAGTCCTTGCATAAGAGATAAAGACAGATGTACTATAGTTAAGATCTCTAAGTGGAAGACAAAGGAAATGTCAAAAAAATCATTTTGGGGAGAGAAGAGATCAAGGTTCTGTTTGGCTTTCAAAACTTAAGCCAGAAGACTTAGTTTGAAATTTTGATTCAAAGGTTTATGGCATTCCAAAGGGCATTTGGACTTGATTTACTACTTGGAATGATGGGATGTATGAGAGAGAGGCAGTGCTGGCTTCCTGCACAGCACATTTTATCCTTTCGTGTAGCAGTTCCAGTTACCAGTTAAGGCTTTGGTCTCAGTTGCAGAAATTTTCCACGTGAAAGGAAAAGTGGAATCACCATATATTTAGGTGCTGCCTACATGATTGGTTTATTTTTTCTCTTCCACACATGGAGACATTTATTGAACAGACACTTACAAGCAAATAGCACAGAACAACAATATCATCTCTTTTGTATCTTGATTAAACCTCAGTCCTTTTCAGTTTAGTAGTTGTCAACCTTGGCTGCACCTGGGAAGCTTTTAAAAAATATTGATGCCTGAGTTCCATCTCAGAGATTCTGATGATATGGATCTGGAGTGTGGCCTGGGCACTTGAGCATAGGGTTGTTTTTTTTTTTTTTTAATGTTGTCAGGTTTATTAAGGCTTAATTTTTGGTGAACAGTTCCATGTGTATGGACAAATATATCTGTCATGTAAGCATCACTCAAACAAGATAGACTTTCCTCGCCCCCCCGAACTTACTTCATGCCCCTTTATAATCAGATCCTCCCCCCACCCCAAGCCCTTGGCAATCACTGATATGTTTTCCATACCTGTAGTTTTGCCTTTTCCAGTTTATCATAAAAATGGATGTGGCCTTTTGTGTCTGGCTTCTCCAAGTTGGGTTGTTTTCAGTTTTTGGCAATCATGAATAAAGCCACTATAAAAATTTATGTGTAGTCTTTGTGTGAACATAAGCTTTTATTTCTCTTGGATAAATACCTAGGAGAGAGACTGTTGGGTTTTGTAGGTATATACTTAACTTTACAAGAAATTGCAAAGTTGTCTTCCAAAGTGGCTGTACCATTCAGCATTTCTACCAGAAACAAATGAGAACACTTAACATTAGTTTTTTTAAATTTTTAAAGCCATTCTAATAGATTTATCATGGTATTTCATTGTGTATTTAATTTGAATTTCTATAATGAAAAATGATGTTGAGTATCTTTTCATAAGCTTATTTGCCACCTACATAACTTCTTTGGGGTATGGGATTGTCCAAATCTTTGACATTTAAAAAACTGTTTAAATTTTAAAAATTGTTTTTTTGTTTTCTTTTTTATTCAGCACTACTGAAGTATAATTGACAAATAAAAAATTTTAAGAGATTTAGAGCGTACATCATGATTATTTTTTTTATATATATATATATATATATATATACACACACACATTGTAAAAGGATTCTTCCCGTCTAGCTAATCAACACATCCATCGCCACATATATATAAACTATATATATCAACTATAGTTGATAACATTGTATTGTATAATTGAAACTTGCTGAGGGTAGAACATATATATTTATATAAATATTTGTAATTTATTTATTTATATATAAATATTTATATGAGTATATATATTTAAGTTCTACTCTTATCAATTTCAATTATGCAATACAATGTTATTAACTATAGTCAGTATGTTATATATTAGATCCTCAGACTTTATTCATCTTGTAGCTGAAAGTTTGTACCTTTTGCCAACCTCTCCCTACTTCCTCCACTCCCACTACCAGTCTCTGGCAACCAACCACTTTCCTACTCTCTGTTTCTATGAGTTTGACTTCTTTTTTTTTTTTTAAAGATTCCACTTATAAGTGATACCCACACAGTATTTGCCTTTTACTGTTTGGCTTATGTCACGTAGCATAATGCCCTCAACGTCCATCCATGTTGTTGCCAATGGCAGGATTCCCTTCTTTCTCATGGTGGAATAATATTCAGTTTGTTTTCTTATTATTGAGCTTTGAGAGTTCTTTATATATCTTGGATATAAGTCCTCGGTCAGATACTTGTTTTGTAAGTATTTTCTCCTAGTCTGTGGCTTGTCTTCATTTTCTTAACAATACCTTTCAAGGAGCAGGTTTTAAAAAATTGTTTTTCTTTTATGGATGGTGATTTTTTTTTGGAGGGGGTGTTTCTGTTCAAGAAATTTTTGCCTGTCTTTAGGTTACAAAGATCTTTTTCCTATTAAAAACTTTCTATTAAAAGTTTTATAATTCTAGGTTTTACATTTTACTCTGTGATTAATTTTGAGTTGACTTTTTTATATGGCATTGGCGGGGGTCATGGTTCAGTTGTTTATTATTACTTTGAATATGGTTGTCCAATTGTTTCAGTACCTTTTATTGTGAAGGATATTCTTTTTCCATTGAACTGCCTTTGCACCTTCATCAAAAATCAATTGACTATATATGCGTGGGTCTCTTATTGAACTCTCTTTCTGCTTCATTGATCAATGTGTCTGCACTTTTGCCAGTACTACACTGTTCATGGTAACTGAACAGGTAGTGTGTGTCCTCAGTTTTGTTCTTTTTTTCAGAATTAGTTGGGCTACTCTAATGCATTTGCTTTTCCATACAAATTTTAGAATAAACTTGGCAATTTCTATAAAAATTCTGCTGTGATTTTGATTGGGATTGCTTATCAGTTTATAGATAAATTTGGGGATGTTGAAATCTTAAGAATCCTGAGCCTTCACTATCTTAGACATGATATGTCTCTCCATTTATTTAGATCTTCTGTGATTTCTCTCATAGGCATTTTATAATGTTTGGCATAAGAGCTTGCACATACGTTGTTAAATTTATACCTAAGTATTTCATGTTTGTTAGTGGTATAATAAATGGTACTTGTTTTAGAATTTTAATTCCAATTATTCATTGCTACTATATAGAAAAAACAATTGATATTTGTATATCGATCTTAATTCTGTGATCTTTCTTAGCTCATTTATTAGTTCTAGTAGTTTTTTTATAGGTATTTTGGTATTTTCACCATAGATAATTGTGTTACTGCCAACACAGATGATCTTCTTTCTTTCTTTATGATCTGTGTGTCTTTATTTTTCTTGTTGTATTGTTTTGGCCAGGACCTCTAGTGCAGTGTTAACTAGGATTAATGAGAGTGGATACCTTTGCCTTTTCCCAATCTTAGGGGGGAAGTGTTCAGTCTTCCACCACTGAATATGCTATTACTTGTAGTTTTTGGGCAAATGTTCTTTACCAGGTCAAAGAAGTTACCTATAATTCCTATCTTGCTGACAGATCATATCATGCATGGACACTGAAGTTTTTGACTGCTTTTTATGAGTCTATTGATAGGATCATATGGTTTACACTCTTTAGTCTGTTGGTACTGATTGATTTTTGAAGGCTGAACTAACTTTGCACTCCCAAGGTAATATTCCTAGGATACCTCATCCAGTCATGATATTGTATTATTCTTTTATCATGGCTAGATCTCATTTGCTAATATTTTTGAGGATATTTGCGTCTGTGTTCATTAGGGACATTGGTCCATAGCTGCACTATACAAGACAGTAATTCCTTGACACTGGGCTATATATATTTAAATATAAATAGATTAAATTCTTATATAAAATTAAAAGTTTATTTCCTAAGTTACACTAGTTATATTTCAGGTGCTCAGTAGCCCCATGTGGCTAGGGGCTGCCATATTGTATAGTGCAGATATTTCCACCAAAGCAGAAAGTTCGATTTGACAGTGCGGTTCTATAGTTTTCTTCTCTTTGTTCTAATTTCTTCGTCTGGTTTGGTAGTAGTATAATGCTTGCCTAGAGAGTGAGTTGAAAAGTCTTTCCTTCTTTCCTATTTTCTGGAAGAGCCTGTGTAGACCTCTGTGTAGAAGAACTATGGTCTATCTTGGGGAATGTTCCATGTGCACTTGAAAAAAAATGTATATTCTGTTGTTGGGTAGAGTGTTTTATAAATGTCAATTAGGTCAGGTTGTTGATAGTCTTGTCCAAGTCTTCTATATCCCTACTTGTTTTCTTCCTACTTGTTCTGTCAAGTAGCACTGAGAGAGGGGTGCTTTTGTCTCTACCTGCATTTATGCATTTATCTATTTCTCCTTTCAGTCTTATCATCTTTTCCTTCAAGTATTTAGAAACTCTTTTGTTATGTATATATACATTTAGGATTGTTGTGACACTGGTAAACAGATCCCTCTGTTGTTATGTAACTGTTTCATGCCCCTGCCCCAGGGGTAGAAGATATTTTTCTCTTGCCTTTTCTCCTGCTACAGTCGGTCTCCACCTGTGCCTTGGATTTGCTGCCCTGCTTCCATCATCTTGAGGTATGCGTTCTGTTGGGCAGAAGGATCTGGATGAGGGCTTTTACATTTAACCCAGCAGCACGATAGGACTATACCACCAAGAAAAGATCTTTCTAGTATCTCACCCTTCTTCTGATCTTTCTCCCAAGCACCTACTGATGGTCTATGGACAAGAGCTTGGAAATGTGTACAAGCTTCCCTTGTGCCTGTGACTCTCAGTGATTCTGTAATCACGTGCTAGCCCACACTTGGCCTCTAGAAAATTAAAAAAAATTTATCTGAGTTCTTCTTACTCACTTGTATGCCTGGTGTCTCTTCATCCCATACTTTGCCACAGATGATCCTTGGAGGCGCCTTTCTGTGGAGTTCAAGCTACTCAGTTTCCCTGTGACCTCAGCTTTCAGATGCATTGAAGAAAAATTATGTTTTTGAAGTTTATCTGCCTTTTTCATGTTGTTAGGGTGGGAGTGAAGCTCCTTCCAGCTTTCTACATCCTAGGTGGAAGTAAAACTTTACATGACTGATAATTTAATATCTTTTTTTTCCTTAAAAGTGTTCTTGCAAACTCCCAATATAGAAGAGGTCACCTCAGCATTATATGAAAAGTAAAGTCACTTTAATTAAAAAAAGAAAGGATTTTAGTTTGGTGAATGCTAGGAAGGCGCTCCTAAATGCTGCATAATTTAAAACCAGTATTTTGCAAGCCAGGTTTTATCCCAGAGCAAAGTTTTAGAGGTAACTTTATAAGCCATTGGAAAGCAGGCTTATTCAGAAAGTGCTGACATCTTTCCCTGGCATGGTCTACTTTGTTTAACTGCAATTTTGCCATAATCCCATAGCTCTAGCAAAAGGAATTGTTCTACTAGGTGGTATCCATCTGTCCTTTGCATGGCAAATCCTCAGGTATAACTTTTTACATAGCCCACCCCCTTTCAATAATTAAACTTCATGTTCAGAGTGCTGTACTTTCTAAGAGTATAAAGATCACGGGGAAAGAGGATTAACACTCAGGCCAGGCTCAGAAAGAGTGAACACATAGGAGTTACAGAGAGGAGTCTATTGCTTAATAAGGATTTTTAAAAAAACCTTTTACTTTATTCAGAATTGTTAACTGGAGTCAGGAGACATGGAGCAAAGACAGTGTTTCTAGGAAAGGTTTCTATTTCTGAGACTTCATGCCCACCCAGGTCTCAGTGATGGCACCAATGCCATTGATTAGTTAATTTAATTTTTCTTAAAGAATGCTGGCTCCGGGAAAGTCCAGTGGGGTATACTGGAACCAGCTTTCAGGACGTCTGCAGGAGCACAGCCCCATCATAGACTATGTGAATGGTGCTTGGTTTAGATAAACCTATATATATATATATATATATATATTTTTTTTTTTTTTTTTTTTTGCGGTACGCGGGCCTCTCACTGTTGTGGCCTCTCCCACTGTCCGGAGCACAGGCTCCGGACGCGCAGGCTCAGTGGCCATGGCTCACAGGCCTAGCCACTCCGTGGCACGTGGGATCTTCCTGGACCAGGGCACGAACCAGTGTCCCCTGCATCGGCAGGCGGACTCTTAACCACTGTGCCACCAGGGAAACCCTAAACCTATATTTTAATGCTGGTTTTTCTTCTGAGTGACCTTGGGCAAGTCACTTCACCTCTCTGACTCTCAGTTTACTCACCGGTGAAAAGGGGCTAATAATCCTTATGTCTTAATGTTATTTGGTGGATGAAGTGATAAGATCTGTAAAACACTTTCCACAAGGCCTGACACTTAGTAAATGCTCAGTCATTGTGAGTTCACTTCTCCTTTTCCCCTTCTTGGGATCTGTGCAAAGAAGGGGACATGAAGTTGTCCTTTGACAAACCCTGTTCCCTAGGATCTTAATTTTATGAAAATACACAGTTTTACATTTGCGATGTTTGGAACCTGGAGGCGGTTTGTCTGAATGGGTTGAATTTTGCACTTGTGCCCTAAGGTGATTTAGCTGTATGGGTTGCAATTTTATAAAATTTTAATAATTGTTTCCATTTTGCAATTTGGAAATCAGAGCAATTCTCCCCTTGGCTCATTGCTGGGGCTGATCTGTCCCTCGGAGAGGGTTGTGTTACTGGGGTCAGAGATTACAAAGGGCTTGGGTCTTCTGCATAACAGTTGATTAAATTTGCTAAGATTGTCTCGGTCAGAGTGATGTAGGTTTGAATCATGGATTTGCCAATTCCCAGCAGCAGGATCCAAAGCAAATTCCTTTTCCTCTCTAAATCTTAGTGTTCTTGGTGACAAAATGGGAGAGGGATGCAATACCTACTTCATAGCATTGTGATAATCAATGAGATCATGCATATCATGGGTCAGAAATGTTATATAAACCATTTATTGAATATTTGCCATTTACTGGCCCTGGGCTAAGCACTTTATATGGATTATATAGTTTAATGCCCATGACAACTCTGTAAGATAGGTGATGTTAGTATTCCCATTTTATAGGGGAGGAGGCTGAGGTATGGAGCAGTAAGTAACTCAACATAGCCAAGATGGGGTGGTGATGGGATGTGAACCCAGGTCCATGCTCTTAACCCCATTACTGTACTCCCTGCCATTTTCTTTGGTTTCTGCTTCTCCCTAAACCACTGTGGAATTTAGAAATAAGTTTTGATATTTGGTTAGTAGATTGCATGCCTAATATTGCCTTCTAAAAACATGTTTTGGAGCTTTTCAGCTACTCTCAGAGTAGTGAAAGCAGCAGAAGATATTTCGGGGACAACTTCCCAATATGGCCACTCTTAATTCCCTGGTCTATCAGACATTTGAAGCCTTAGGTTGGTAAGCTCTTCTTATGGGTGGGGCATGGGCTCTGGGGGCTAAGCAGACTGTGGACAGACAATGGTGTCATGCTTCCCATAGGCCAGAGGAAAGATTGATTTTTCAGGGGAGCAAAATGACCAGCAGGAGCTCTGTCTGAGCCCTTACCTCTTTAAAAACATGTCTGAAGTTTATTCTTTAGATCAAGCTTGATAAATGGAGGGGTGTTCCCTAGGTGAGAAAATAACACTGCGTGTTGAATCAGAAGCTTCTGCACTTGGCATATAGTCTACAAAGAAGAGATGACATTTTGTCCTGATTTTTCTTACCAATTTCCATCAGGTCCTACTTAACACGCAGCTGGTACTGTGAAGTGCAATGGCCAATTGTTCCTTCAACCTCCAAAGGACTGTCTCCTGGAGAAGGTACGTTGGGAAGGGTTTCCCTGTATGGGAATGATTCCAGGAGTGGTAATTTACGAACACATTTTTGATGGTCTCCAGATTTTCTCCAAAACTATGTTAATGAACAGGAGAACTTAATTTCAACATGCTGGGCATTGAATACAATGATAGCACCTGATTCACAGTTAGAAAGGTAATATTTTCTGAGATAGAATCATTTATAGTCTTTCTTGAGTCTCATTTGGACCTATGTTACCCATGTTACACAGCCAGGCTAATGATGGAGAGGTAACATCAGAAGTTCTCTACATGAAATTCCCTTCTTTGTACAAAAAAAATGAGTTGATGACCAAGGCTTTAACTGTCTTAAATAAATGAATCCCCATACAAAGGAATGTCATAGAAGCCTCCCAGAGAAATGGGCCTCCCAGGAGAAAGCATCAAATCCTTGCTGCTTTTCCTCAGTGTACACTCTTGACTCTCACAGACTGTTGTTGATAGCTGAGCAGGAATAATAAAATCTTTGTGCAGTCCTCTCCAATTCGTAGCCATAAACGCAATGATCACTAATTATTTCACACACAGTTTAGTCCAGCTATCTATGTACATCCTCTAGAATACTTGCAACTCCGAAAAAATAATACTATTTACTCCACTTTATAAATTAGGAAAAGGAGGCTAAGAAGGGTTAAGTAAATTGCTTAATATCATGCAGCTAGTATGTTGTGGGACCAGGATTTGGACTCAGTCTGAATTACTTCAAAGCACCTGCCCATCCTATTACTCTAGCCACTAGAAGGTATCATGAAGGAAAAGATTCAGTTCTTTTCTTTTAATACCTTACATATAGTTAAGGGTCTAAGACGTAACCATCACAATAAAAGGCTCACTGAGAACTTACTATGTGTCAGGGATTCTGCTCAACTCTTTATAGAGATTTTCTCATTTAATTATTTGAATAACCCCATGAAGTACATAGTACTACTATCCCAAATTGACAAGTGATGTTAAGTAGCTTCCTTTTTATCGTGGATTGGATCTGAGCTTCAAATCCAGGCAGTCTGATTCCAGAGTCTATTCTTTAAACTACCATTGCTTCCCAGGACAGTTGATCTGGGACACGGGTTGTTCAGAAGAGAATTTAGTTGAAGTCAGGCCAAATGAGGGGTCAGGCCATGTGAACAGTATCAACGGTAGCTGCAGTTAGGGAGTTAAGGGTCAAGTTAATGATAGGAGGTAAGTTGTCCGTGGCAGCAGAACTTTCAGAACCATGGACAGCCACCCAAAGAGGCGTTTATGGTTGGTCTAAGTCAGGTAAAGCCCTCATCCTCAAACAAGGTTAATGTCACCTATCCACTGTCTTTATTGTTCATTGACCTTCACTCCCTTCTTGCTTGGCTTAGCTCCTCAGAATTCATGGAGTAATTTTCAGTACCCTCCAGAACTCTTGATGTCTGTAGTTGATGTGAGTAATTGTTTTGAGCTTCCATTGATATATAGAACGTCCAAGAGGGTGGTTGAGGATGAGCAGTGAGGAGCATGAGAGGACAGGAGAATTCTCAGCCCTTTTAATCAATTGGTTTGTCCTCTAACCACCCATTTTCCTCTAATTCAGGGTAAGATTAAAACTAAGGCCAGGGCCCTGACAATAAATGTGAACAGTTTAAAACAGTTCAATTGCAGAATACAGGCAGTCCCACAAGGAAGCTCATGATTAATTGCCGAGTGGAAGGTACAGTCAAATGCCACTGGAGGATGAAATCATTGTAAGCTGCAGTGGTCTCAGGAGACAGTTGAAAGATGTATTTGTCTAAGTGGAGATAAGGAGAGGGGTATTTCAGAAAAAAGCAAAGAGCGCATTAAAAAAGTACAGAGGTAGGGAGCTATAAAATGTCTAGTGGGGAATAAACAGGCTGACTTTTTTTCCTGGAGACTCGTATTTGCGTGTGATCAGATTTGATTCTTATTTGTATGTGTGTGCACAAAATGTCATCAGAGTGAAGAAACATCAGATATGCTTTCAAGCCACTGGGGGCTGATGTGGATGCAGAAAGGCTCACGCACCTCTTTAGCCAGACAGCTCTATCAGCACTGGATTTCTGCTCTAATTATAAAACATCATTGGAGACAAGCTATGCTGTAGCATTTCTCCCCAAGCAGCTAGAGGGCCCAGAGAAGCTGGATTGTCATTTGCAGGGGACAAATGACGATGATCCCTTGAGGTGTAATGTGCAGAAAAAATGCAATCCTATTATGAGACTGTCATTGTAAAGGTTTCTTCTTGTTCCCAGCTCAGACAGAGGAGGGAGACAAGGTACCATGTTAACAACAGGACTGAGATTTTACCCAGAGTATGGAAAGATAAGCAGATCCCTGCCATTTCGGAAAAAAAATCCTTCGGGGTTGAATCAAATTAAATGCTATAACAAAAAAATGTTTTGATGTCCAAGAGAAGGAATATGGCTTAAAAGCTAAAGTTCCACTACTGATAGACCTGGGAAGCCTTGGTGAGGAAATTTAATTTCTACATTCTTTGAAGACATCACAGACTCCACTGTGCAGTAAAGAGGTTTCCCAAGTGGAATTTTGGAGTTCTGACCATCTTTAAGAGACCCATTGGCTGATAAAGGACATTGTCCTTAATTTTAATGAGGAAAAAGAAGACTGTGTAATGGGAGATAGAGGGTTAAATCCATTCAACTCAAAGCACTGGAAATTGTGCTTAAGTGTATCTGTGCACGTGGAGGCTCAAACTTTGGTACCTAGCATGGTGAATATTAAGATAGTAATCCTGTACCAAGAAGTCATCCAGATTATTTCATGCCTGTTGCCTTGTACCCAATAAAGTACCAGCATAGTATAAAGGAAAGGATAGGAACTTTGGCATTGGAGAGGTTTGGGTTCAAGTCCTAGCTCAACTACTTTCTAACAGTGTGACCTTGGGCAAGTTACTTAAATTTTCTGAGCCTCATTTTTCTAACCTGTGTCATGGGTATACTTATCCTCTGTGCACAACATTTGGGATAGTGCCTGACGTATATTAGGTGCTCAAGAAATATGCATCACATGTTCCCACATTATGATCATAAGCAGTTGTTTTATCGCTTCCTTTGTGAAGTGGTGGACACTTCTTTTTGTCTTCCAGTATGTTTCCCCTCCTCTTCGCTACTTAACACTACTTTGATTTCCCTTTGGAAAATAACCACCTATTCACCCATCTCAGTCCGTGTGGTTTGGGTAGAGAGCTTTCTTTACTGAAGAGGTAGACATACCTTCATTAGTCATGGTTTTCCATGTTCCTGCCCACAATAATTGGTTCAGGGATGGACATGTGACCAAAGATGGGCAATGAGACTTGATCCCAGTACTTTTATGGATCTTTCTGGAAGGAGAAACTCTATTCCTCTGGTGGTTGTTAAGAAGTATCAGATGGTTACCCAAAAAGTTAAACATAGAATGCAACATGACTCATCAATTCCACTCCCAGGAAAATACCCAAAACAATTAAAAACAGGTGTTCAAACAAAAGCTTATACATGAATGTTCATAGCAGCATTATTCATAACAGCCCAAAGGGGACAACTCAAATGTCCATCAACAGATGAATGGATAAACAAAATGGATAAAAATATCCATATGATGGAATATTATTCAACCACATAAAGGAAGAAGTATCAATACATGCTACACCATGGTTGAACCTTGAAAACATTATTTAGCGACAACTTTGTAGGCACCCACCTCCTGCTGAAAGAAAAAGGCTGATAACAAACTTAATACAAATGGAAGGAAGGTATTTCCAAGGACCACACAGCTCCACCTTTCCCACAGAAAGGTGAGATGCTCTTTGAATCCTGCGCTCCATTTTTCTCTTTTCATGAGCTTACTGAACAAGACCAGCTCAAATGCTGCTTTTTCCAGGAAGGATTCAAAGTTGAACTTAGTCACTCCCTGCCTTAGGGAGAAGTATTTTTGTAAATGTCTCTTTTCCCCATAGGTTAGGGAGCTTCTGGGGGTAGCAATCATGTCTTACTCTTAATTGTATCCCTCACCTGTAATGCCTACTACGGTGCCCAGCACATAGTGTTTGCTCAGTGAACACTTAATTTGAAGAGAGAGTTGGTCGTAATTTTGTGTGAGAGTAACACGTAACTGATTTTAGATCTAGTTTTGTTTAGCACTTAGCATGATTCCTTAAAGTATGCACTTTATATAAAGTATAGCCATATGTGTATCTACCTGTACCTACTTGACACTACACCTACATCTTCACCTATATCGACATCTATGTATGAGCAATACTACCTGAGAGAAACTGAAATCCTTCCCTACCTATGAAACACACTATACATTGAACTTGCGCCCCAAGTTCAGAAATCACTGAACATACTCTTCTGCATATCCCAGAGGTCATTGAACTACGACCTCCTGCAGTGCAACGTCCATGCCTGTCTCCAACTCAGTGATAATCATAAGGATGAAGATAGTATCAGTTGCCAGTTATTGAGTATTTGGTTTGAGCTGGGATCTCTAAGTTCTTCACCCACATAATTTTGTTCAATCCACACAACAGCCATTTGACCCAGGTTCTGTGATTATCCTCATTCTACTGATACATGGAGGCTGAGGGAGGCTCAGCTACTTGCCCAAGGTCACACATCCCATTTGAGGGCAGAACGAGGATTCAAACCCGTTTGACCTCCAATCCCACGTTCCCGACTAGCACAACTGCCAGACGGGAAATTCTGCCCTAGTTGGACAATTCCCTTTCCCTGCCGCCTCCTGCCCATCACCACCTCTTTCTGAGAGCTGAAGGGTCTAAAAACCAGCATCTGATGAGTCTGAATCCTGCTGGTGTACCCTTTCGTTATGTGTGTGTCTCTCCAGTTTCCTGTAGTTCTGAAAGGGGCTTAGTTTGGGGCAGTTCTGATTTGGTAACTTCATGAATCCCAGAGGGTGGGAGTGGTCATGTTCTTGTCCTTGTCACTTGCCATTATGTCTGGAGATGTGCATGCAGGAGGACCCTTCCTCCCCTACACCCCCATTATAGAGAGAATGGTATGGGAGATGACATAGATGCGACAAAACCTTCAGGATCTGTTGCCGGGTACCACCGTCTGTCATCATCATTTTGGTGGCAGTCTCAAATACATAAGCCCATTTTCTTCTAGAAATCAGGCTCAGGGAGACCCTGTCCTCACACTTCTGAGCCCTTAGGTGGAAGAGGAACTGAGTTAAGTTCCTGGGCCATTCTGGACCTATCTGGCCTCAGATCCATCCTTTGCCCTCCCGCTGCAGACCATGGTCCCCAGGCTCCCACATAAGCAGAGTTTCAGCTGAACTTGGCCAGTGGGAGGTGCTGATGGGAGACTGGAAGGCAGGAGGGAGGGATAAGCCATGATATTTCTTTCTCCCTTTGTCTGCCGTGGCATCTCTACAGCAGCGGTATCTCCTCTGTGGCTGCAGGTCCTGTGGGACAGACCCCGCTTTTGTCCTGGGCTCAGTAATGCCCAGCCTCCCTTGGTCCCTTGTCCTAGGGGTTGTGGTCGATTCCTGCTGTTCATTCATCTTTGGCAGGACCAGGACGAGGAAGAAACAAGTGAGGCTGAGTAATGTAAGTGTGGGGTCAGATCCTATCTTTATTTAAAGTTTTGATATTTTCTTTATCATCGATTTTTTTCTGCATCAGTCTAGACTTTTAAAAGTAAAGATCTTCCTTGACTTATGATGGGGTTACGTCGCGATAAACCCATTGTTAAGTGGAAAATGCACTTAATATACCTAACCTACTGCGCAGCATAGCTGAGCCTAGCCTACCTTAAATGTGCTCAGAACATTTACATTAGCCTACACTGGGGCAAAATCACTTAACAGAAAGCCTATTTTATAACAAAGTATTGAATATCTTGTGTCATTTATTGAATACTGTACTGAAAGTGAAAAACAGAGTGGTTGTCCGGGTACAGAACGGTCATAAGGGTACTGGTTGTTTACCCTGGTGATCACGTGGCTGACTAGGAGATGCGGCTCTTGGCAGCTGTCCAGCCAGCATCATTGGAGGGCCGTATTGCCTAGGGCTAGCCTGGGAAAAGATGAGAATTCAAAACTTGAAGTATGATTTTTACTGAATGCGTACCACTTTCACACCAAGTCAAAAAATTGAAATTGAACCGTCGTAAGTAGGGGACTCTCTGTATTGCTTTAAAGTAGGATTCCCACATTGTTCCATTTGGTACCTTGGTCTTTTGTCACCCGAACATCCCCAGCATTAAAATCCTGCTATTTAAAATACTCAAGTGGTTTCTCCTCCCCAGTTACACGCTGATAGTGAGCCTCACACAGATTTCGACTTACACGTCTCCGTGAGGTAGGGATTAGTATTATATCCATTGTACATATGAGGACAGATGCTCAGAAACCTTTAGTGACCTGCCAGTGCCACTGAAGCTATGATGGGGCAGAAATGGATCTCGAACCCAGGTCTTCGGGACTCCAGAATCCTCACTCTTAACCACTAAGCTCTGTGGTTTTATTATATATATTTTCAAAGGAATCAACTAAGAACAAAAATCCCTTTTGATCAGGAAGAAACTTTTTTTTTTTTTTTTTTTTTTGCGGTACGCGGGCCTCTCCGTGTTGTGGCCTCTCCCGTTGAGGAGCACAGGCTCCGGACGCGCAGGCTCAGCGACCATGGCTCATGGGCCCAGCCGCTCCGCAGCATGTGGGATCTTCCCGGACTGGGGCACGAACCCGTGTCCCCTGCATCGGCAGGCGGACTCTCAGCCACTGCGCCACCAGGGAAGCCCAGGAAGAAACCTTTTGATTGTGGAGAACACTCTTAAAAGGGTCTCTATCTGGGCTCTTTCAAACTTGAAATCTATATGCAGAGAATACAACCCTGTGAGGACAGGTGATATTGGGATGAAACTGGGCAGGTTTATATTCTTCTCTGAGCTGATTTGTCGCAGTAAATCCCCAGCAAGTATCACTTGTCTCATTTTCCTTCAATCCTTTTGTCTGAGTTTGAGTTTAAAACATTTTTTTCCCTTTTTCTTTGTAAATTCTCTTGATTTTGGTTATGTAACCAGGCCAGGCAATTGCCTTTGCTGAACAAAAGTCTCAAATGAATAGATATCAGTGGTAATACCAGTAATTAACAGTTTCTCTCTGCAGCACATGTCTGAAACTGCTTTTATTGATTTATTTTGACTCAGTTCCATATAGGGCAATTTTTCGGTTCACACAAACATATGCTTATCTCCTTTTGGTTCCGACCATTCTGAGCTCTGTTTTTAAAGATTGTAATTCCTCAGGACAGCTCTGACAGGGGAGCAGATGAAACAGGACTAAGGTACCTCAAGTTAACTATAACCTTGAAGGGTTATTAATGAGTGGGAAGCATGGAGAACCTCAGTTTGGGGTTTGATTTCTGTGTTTTCTTTCTGACTTGATTTAAGCAGAACTTGGAGCTACATGGAGTTGCATGTAGGAAGAGGAAAGGGAGATAGGAGGGGAGTCATCCAGGCAAAGATAGGAGTCAAAGAGAAGAAAAATGGAAGAGGAAGCACCAGTTGCCAATGTTCCCCTGACTCAGGTAGCTCTGCTTCTCTGGGATTCATCCCAGTGGTCCTATTTTTTTCCCCCTCAATCAAGGGAAAAATGCAGAGTATTAAAAGGGCAATTTGTTTGGATGGCTAGGAATGTCAAAGTTACTACTTTTCCACCATAGTTGAGCTCTTTCATTAAGTTGAATCTAGAAAACTTAGATGAAGCAAAGGAGAAGGGGGTGGGGAGGAAGCTAGTTTTAAATATTTCCAAATATTTTGTGGTTCTACATGCAGACACATTGTACCCCCCCCCCACACACATGCATATACACACACACGATACAGTTGAGATTCCACTGAACATGCCTACAGAACATAATACTACTGAACATATTATTCTATGACCTGTTTTTGAAATTGGTGTTGTATCATGAACCCGTTTATGTGTCAATAATTATACCTCTGTGTGATCATTTTTCATGGCTGAATAGCATTCCATTGGATGGAATGTATTTAACCAATCACCTAGTGTTGGATATTTAATTTGTTTCTTTTCTTTTCCTTCCTGGCCTCTTTTACTTTCTCTATCTCCTTCCTTCATTCCCTCCCTCCATCCCTCCCTCCCTTCCTTTCTCCTGTCTTACTATTTAACCATTCTGAAATAAACAACTTTGACTTTCTTCATGAATTGGAAACATTTGCTTAGGACAGATTCTTAGGTGCAGATTTTGGGTCAAAGAGTGTGCCAATTTTTAAGCTTCTGATGCATTCATTACTCTTCCGTCTGAGAAAATTGTACTGATGCATACAGGAAATATGGCAACTTTAACCCCAGAATTACACCATCCCCTGAGTCTTCTCTGAAGGTGTAGTGTTTGCACTGAGAACTCTAGGATGGGTGTAAGTTAACAAGGCAAGGGTGAGGGATGGTGATAATAGTGGTGGTGGTGATGGCAGACATTATGGCAGAGGAAGCCACATGTGTAAGGAACACTTGGTAGGAGGGAGTAAAAGACCTTCAAAGAGGCAGAGTCAGCACAAAAAATAAAGAAGGAGGGTGTATTATTCAGGATTCTTGAGATTTATCACAAGGAAGTAGCTCATGTGATTATGGAGGCTGGCAAGTCCCAAGATTGTAGTCGGCAAGCTGGAGTCACAGGAGAGCCAATGTTTCAGTATGAGTCCAAAGGCAGGGAAAAAAAAGCAAAAAACAAAAAACGTATGTCCTAGCTTAAGGCAGTCAGCCAGGAAGAGTTTGCTCTTATCTGTGGGAGGGTCAGCCCTTTTTTTCTATTTAGGCCTTCAACTGTTTAGACGAGGCCCACCCACATTGGGGAGGACAATCTGCTTTATTTAGTCTACTGATTGAAAAATTAATCTCATCCAAAAACACCTGCACAGACACACCCAGAATAATATTTGACCAAATGTCTGGACGTACTGTGGCCCAGTCAAGTTGACCTCCAAAATTAAGCATCACAGGTGGAACATGAGAGGAGGTTCCAGAGTGGGCAGTAGCGGAGGGAATGTGGATGGAAGGAGAATAGGACCATACAAGGCCTTGTGGACCACATAAGGGATTTTGATTTTCATCATAAGAGATATTGGAAGTCACTAAGTGGTTTTAGCAAGGCTGGAGATGCAGTGACATAATCACATTCACAATAACCCTATGAAGTATGAGGGGAAGGCATTGCTTACTCATATGACAGATGAAAAGACTGGGCTAGAACTTTTAAGTAGCTCGCAGAGGTCCTCTTTCATTCCACAGTACAAATTAGGATTCTTTCGCCCATGCTAAACTGCTACTTGTGGGTCCACATATGCATAGAGAGCTTTTGCAAGGCATCCCCCAGTTACACGGATTCACCCACATCCCGTTACTTCAACTTGGAAGTGCCAAGGAGTTCATGTCCCCAGAAGCCACCCAATGGCAGATGGGGAGCTAGTGGGTAAATACTGCAGCCTGGCAGTCCCACACTGTGGAATCGTCCCAAGGTGCGTGCCCCCCAGTTCTCTCCCAGAGCTGGGACGGTGCTCCCGTTGCTCAGAGCAATAATCTTTTTGATGACACAGTCTGTATTGGCCGCTTCCTCACCTCTTCACTAACCTGTTGAGGTTTCCCGAGACCACTTCCCCAATAAATAATTTACACTTAAGTCTTGTCTCAGGCTCTACTTCTGTGGGAACCCAGCCAAAGGCAGGGACACTCTTTCCAGGACATTCTTGCTTCTGTGCAGTTTTGCTGTGAGCACTTGGAGCTTGGCAGGCACTTGGACTCCGCAGCTGAAGGTTTTAGTGATGAGCGTGGGGCCAAGACTCTCAACATTTTTTCCTCTTTCCCACTCATGACCTCAGAGCCAGTGTTGGGGAAGGACCTCTGGGGGTGATGTGCGTAAACCTTGCCTGCGATGTGTTTCTGCTTAAGGCAGGATTTGACAGTGGGTGCCTGCCAGCATGTCAGCAGCAGTGTTGACACCATGCATGGGGCTGAAGGATTAATCACCAGCCTCTACCAAGTCCAGGATAACACGCCTGCCATCTTCTCACCTCTGACACTCCTGCTACCCAGTGGATCCCCAAGGCTCCGTCAGTAATTCATAGGAGAACCAAGAGCATCAGGACTCTGACACACTTTCCAACAGTCAACCAGATTCTGGCTTTTTTCCTACCTTCTGGGTCAGGCCTTGTGCTCTGGTTTCCAGAACTGCAGGTGGCATCAGGAGAAGAATTAACTTCAGGGCTGTCATTTCCCAAGGATGCCAGTACTAGGGATGCAAATTAAATACTCATAATTAGAAGATGCCTTTCTGCCAGGTTTCTTTAGGGAAAACTTCCTCCTCATTCTGTCTGATATTCCCATGGAGACGAGTGGGGAAAATTCATATCTGGCAACAGGCTGTGGTATCAGAAATAATGGCTCAAGGCACGAGGAAAACGTAATCAATGTATACCAGCTGAGAGGTCCCATGACGGGAAGGAAATTGACTCTGTTCCCCAGTGCATATAGCCCATGTTGGTGTCCTGCTTTCTTTGTGTATTTGGCAGAGGGGAAATGCATAATCGTGGTTCTTCAGGGGAAAAAATACCCCATGAAACCATTACGTCGTCATCAGTCTATATAAGATAATCCATTGCTGGGGGCGGGAGCTTAAAATATGCAAGCAGGTCTCCTGGTTTTCTGCCTCCTTTCTCTTCGTTTGTGCCCAAACTCTTGCAGTCTGGCAATATACTTTTCCTTTCTGCCTTCTACCCCTTGCCCCAAACAAATAATAATTGACGACACTTGTTTCACAATGTATGTCACCTCCCTGGAGAAGTTTCTTGGGGGAAAAAAAAACTTACGTGGGTTGATCATGTATCTCTGGACTGTTTTATCATAGATCTGAAGGTCTGAATATAGAGATAGCCCTAAAACTCTAATGCACATCATCTAGATGATTTTGTTTTCGTCAGCAGAAGTATATAGGTCTGAGTTTCTGGTTGCACATAAAATGACAGCATGGATGATAGTGACATGAAGCAGAAAAGGGATCTATGGTTTGGAAAACAAATAGGAAGCAAGGGAGGCAAGACCTGGCCAGGACCTGGTCTTAAGACCAGCCAGCGTGGGGTATCCCCGTTTGCGTGGTTGCCCTGGATATTGTTATTTTGCAGCTGTATTCCAAAGCCAGCCTTAGCTACTTGAGTGTCTCTAAAGATCACTGTCTTTGCATCCTCTGTTCAGTGTCGAGTCCTGGAGATGGGCACCTACCAGCTGAGCTTCAGCCATGGCCATCGACCGAGCTTCCAGGTACCAGGGACAGGCACCCCATCCCTTCCACCCCCATAAGGGGAGTCTTTGAAAGGGCAGTGTTTTCCATCACCCACCCATCCTCCTCCCTCTTCGTCTTCCCCCCTTTGCTTTCTCCTATCATTTTCCCACCCAACATATAATTTACTCAGCTGTCAATGTTTATGCTCTGCCATCCCCCACTAGGATCTGAGTTCCATGAGAGCAGGATTTTGGTCTCCCTCATTCACTGCTAAATCCTAGAACAATGCCTGGCACATAGTAAGCTCTTAATAAATGTAGGTTGAATGAAAGAATCAATGAAATGGGAGGGATGGTTTGGATGCTGGGCTCCTCCAAAGGATGAATATTCCTGGCAAGAAATATTTCTCATTCTCGATAAAAGGAACAATCACTTTTAGGAGCTGGCTCTTTGTTTTTAGCAAGACGAGGCCATGAGTAACTCACGCACAGCAGAGAGAAATGCTGCGCTGTGACATTTTCCCTCAGATTTTCTTCTGTGCAAAGTTGATATTTATAGCCAGTGTCCACCGGCCTCTGTTTATCTGCAAAGTGTGTCGTAGAGGCCTCACCAAGGATCCTGGATCATAGCAGAGTTACGGGCAGACCCATCTCTTTATACCTCGGGCAGAGAATAAAGGGAGAGTCTAGTTCCTCTGCTAAGAAGGACCCTTTGGGGAAATGGTACCACTGGGCACGGGGCATTTGGGGTGGCGGGCTTGTGGGAAAAAAATGTAGACTTAGTTGTTTAAGCTCCCTCATCCCGATCACGTGCTTAAGGAGCAGCATTTATTGACCATCTACTATATGCCAGGAGCTCTTCCAAGCCTTCCACGTGCTCTGATCCTTTAATCCACCATACTGTTATCGCCATATTGCAGCTGGAAAACTAGGACACACTTGAGATCTATGTGAGCTGGGCCAAGTTACACGAGGACTTTCGCCCTTTCAGAGTCATAGAGAGGGACCTGGTTGCGACACCAAGCCAAGCTGTCCTCTTCTGAGGACAAGAGAGGAAGGTGCTTGCCCGAGAGCTGCCCATTATACCCAGCACCCAGGTGCCCTGAGGAGGTTGTGTTGACAGAGATTTGGCCCAGTGGGCTCTTGGTGTTTGATTGTGCGGGGCCATGCAAGAATAAGATGTATGGAAGAGAGAAAGTTGCGGGGTGCAGGTGCTAGAAGATTCCAGGACTGCTTATGACTGCCCTATAGAGAGAATCTTTCACTGCCTTCACACCTGGATTTTGGAGTAAGGCTATTGAGAGTCACCACCTGTTTCTGCCCCTAATTCACCATCACAAAGGAAACACCTCGAATGTTGGCTGTTATTGCCCTTAACACAAGGGATTTGGGGAAATGCAAACTTTTTCTTGCTGTGGCATGGTGCTAATGGAGCCACAGTTGGTGTAGTCACTGCAATCAAACGAACATAAACTCAAAAATGTGCCTTTATTCTGGGGCCAAGAAATTAATTAGGTGTGCGTTGGAGAGGGATTAAGATACAAGATGCCAGCTAACATGCAAGATCTCCAGTTAAATTTGAATTTTAGATAGACAATGAATAATATTTTAATATAAGTATGTCTCATGAAATATTTGTAACATACTTATACGAAAAAATTATTCATTGTTTATTTGAAATTCAAATTGAACTGGGCATCCTGTACTTTTATGTGCTAAATCTTGCAATCCTAAGAGTTTTGCTTTGTCTCTGGCTATTCCTGGCCTTATATTAGCCTCTTTCTCCCCACTGCCTGCTTAAATGTGAAATCAAAAGTCATAAAAGACTTGACACAGTGACAAGAATTTTAATGGCCTAAGGCATTAATTCATCCCTGACAGGAGACATATCCAATCTATTTAGGTTCAGTGATTTGAAATGGCACATTTTCATATTTCCCACCCTCACTCCATCCCCACCAAGAATCAGGATGGATTGGGAAGCAATTTATTCCATTCTTAGGGAGTTTGAGGGAAAACGTCTCCTTGTGAAGAGGGTGAGGATTTAAGGCCTAACGGCAGATGTTGGAGGCCCTTTGGGTGGGAGTTAATTCCACTCTCCTTGCACTCTGCTGCTAATTTCTTTAATAGTCATATGAGCATACAGGTGTAGCTAGCAATGCAGAGGAGAGACATGTCCCAAATCTGGATGATTAAGACACGTTTTTCTCATTTCCACCCTGTAATTTGAGATGCTCTTGATTTTCATTTTTTGCTCATCATCAACTAGCAGTGGCACCAAACATTTTAATGTTTAAAATCTCTGCCCCCTACCTCCTGGATTCTCTCTCAAGCCATTTATGATGTCTAGTTATGCACTTGATCCTCGAAGAAGAGCCCTGCAGTGAATCTTTACACACAAGTGAAAATTTCCCTTTGTAGTGCAAATTACCCATCTTCCCCACTTTATGAATTTTGTAAATGTTGAGGCTTTTGTATATTGATTTTTTAAAAAGTGGACGTTGGGCTTCCCTGGTGGCGCAGTGGTTAAGAATCCGCACCCCAGTGCAGGGGACACAGGTTCGATCCCTGGTCCGGGAAGATCCCACATGCTGTGGAGCAACTAAACCCGTGCACCACAGCTACTGAGCCCGTGCTCTAGAGCCCACAAGCCACAACTACTGAGCCCGTGCGCCTAGAGCCCGTGCTCCGCAACAAGAGAAGCCACGACAATGAGAAGCCCGTGCACCACAATGAAGACCCAACACAGCCCAAAATAAAATAAATAGATAAATTTATATTAAAAAAAAATCGGATGTTTGTGTATGCCACTGGCTGTCTAGACCGCTGTTCCTCTCTTCCCATTATTGTCATCCTCATCCTATTCATCGTTTTTGTGTTAAACTCACAATGAAGCATTACCGCTTAGAGCAGTGATCTTCAAACCTGGCTACATTTTCGTATTGCAGGGGTAATTAAAAAACCTATGGCTGCTCAGAGCACAGCCCCAGAGACTCTGACTTACATGGTCTGAGATGCGATACTGCTGAGTGATTTTAGCTGCAGCCAGGTTGGAGGACCACCAGCCTAGAGGTAAAAAACAGCCTGAACTGAGGGGTCTGGGTTCCCATCCTACCTATGATGTGTCCTCTGGCAAGTTACCACCTTGCTGAGGCTCAGTTTCCTCATCCGTAAGACGGGGGTGATTGCAGCAGAGCTGAGTAGTTGTGATAAGACCAGGTGGCCCACAAAGTCTAAAATATTTGCTCTGAACCTTTACAGAGAAAGTTTGCCTTAACTTAACAACATAACGTAAGCCTGTACCATAAACCTCATTTATGTCCTCATGGAGTTCCCAGGCTAGTTGGGGGAGACACTTTAAATACCTCCCATATATTCCAGTAAAGGCACAGTGTGGTATCATGGAGACAGTCTGGGACTGGCTTCTTTCCTCAAATCCTCCCCAAACCATACATTTGACCTTAAGTAACCTGCTTTTTTTTTTTTTTTCTTCCCTCTGAACCTCAGTTTCTTCATTTCTAATGTAGAAGGGTGGGGCTAGTTGATCTCTAAGGGCTCTTTCAGCTCTAGGATTTTCTGATTCCATCCCTGCCATCCTGTATTGCTCTTTTTTTTTTTTTTTAATTTGCGGTACGCGGGCCCCTCACTGCTGTGGCCTCTCCCGTTGCAGAGCACAGGCTCCGGACGCGCAGGCTCAGCGGCCATGGCTCGCGGGCCCAGCCGCTCTGCGGCATGTGGGATCTTCCCGGACCGGAACCCATGTGCCCTGCATTGGCAGGCGGACTCTCAACCACTGCGCCACCAGGGAAGCCCCTGTATTGCTCTTAAAGCACAGATTTACCAATTCTATGGGAACTGGTCCAGGAGATCTTTTAAACTGGGCATGCAGAAGTACCAGGCTTTCTCGCCTCCACACTACAAATGTTTTAGAGCAAATCAATACCATTCTGGGGAATTCCCTGGCGGTCCACTGGTTGGGGCTCCATGCTTTCACCGACGAGGACCCAGGTTCAGTCCCTGGTCGGGGAATTAAGATCCCACATGCCATGAGGCTGGGCCAAAAAATAAAATAAAACAAAATAAACAGAAGAGATTTGTTTATGGTGGCTCTTAAGGGTGAAAGGAGAAACTTCTTTAAAAGAAAAAAAAATACCATTTTGCATCATAGCCACTCTTTTTTCTCCAGAGGTTCAGAGAAAGGTTTAGAAATTCCTCTGTGGCAGGATGAATCACGGCCCCCAAAGATATCCAGGTCCTAATCCTTGGAACCTATGAATGTTTACCTTATACAGCAAAAGAAACTGAAAATGCGATGAAATTAAGAATCTTGAAATAGGGATCATCCTGAATTACTAGGCGTGCCCTTAATGCAACCATTATGTCCTTATAGGAGGGAAGCAGAGGGCAGAGGGAGATTTGACTGCACAGAAGGCAATAGGACAACCTCAGCTGAGAGGGTTTTAAAGATGCTAGACTGCTGGCTTTGAAGATGGAGGAAGGGGCCAGGAGCTAAGGAATGCAAAGAATGCAGCTCTACAAGTTGGAAAAGGCAACTGAAAGGAACCTCCACTCTGTAGTATCCCTGGAGGGAGCACAGCCCTGTTGATATTTTAATTTCCAGTCAAACTGCTTTTGGACTTCCCACCTAGAGAACTCTAAGAGGATAAATGTGTGTTGTTTTAAACCACGACATTTGTGTTAATTGTTGTGACAGCAACCGTAGGAAAGTAATACATCCTCCTTATATCAATAAGTAACCCATGGATCCCAAGGAGAATCCACAGTGTGCCTGGAAAATAAGTCGCATACTAGAGAAAAAATCAGTAAAGGGTTTTATTTTGGTCAGCCTTGTGGAAACACTGCAGTGGAATAGAGACAGAGGAAAAAAATGAAGGGAGAGTTGAATGGGCTGAGAGAGAGCTTGGGGCCCTCCCCAGCTTTTTATCTCCATCCATCACTGTGCTAGGCCAAATTCTAAGCTAGCCTCCACAATCTCTACCTCCTGGCATCACACCGTGGTGGGACCTGGGATTTGCTTCTAACCAATAGAATATGGCAGAGGTGACATTGTCTCTATCTTAGACTAGAGAGAGAGAGACTCTCCTTTTGGCCTTGCAAAAGCAAACAGCCCCGTTTTGAATTGTCTGGGAACTGGCACTGGTCTCTAGGATTTGAGGGCAGCCCCTATAGCCAGTAAGAAACCAAGACCCTTAGTCATTCAGCAACATGAAAATGCATTTGCCAACAACCAAAATGAGCTTAGAAGCAGGTCCTTCCCCAGTCAACATTCAGGATGAGAACACATCCTCCTCTTCCCCGGCCCCCCACACCCTGATTGCAGCCTTGTGAGACCCGCAGGAAAAGACCCAGTTAAGCTGTGCCTGAATGTCTGACCCACAGAAACAGTGAGATGATCAATGTATATCTTTTTAGTTGCTAAGTTCGTGGTATTTTGTTACCCAGCAATAGAAAATAAATGTAATCACTGCCAATCAGTTCATTCTAGACTAGACAGAGTAAATGACTATTGGAGAGGTGTGGTTTGAAAGACCTCAAGTCTTTCAAAGACCTCAAGTCTTTCATTTTCACAAAGATTTCCTCTCTCTGTGAGTACCCACCATGCCTATCCTCATGACTCTCAAAAATTGAAGATATCAAAGATGTATTTAAAATAAAAAATATGACCAAGGAGGTACAGAACATGGAATGATCATTAGTTTTACACTTAGGTTAGTTCAAGTATTTGATAAATTCAATAGTTGGTAGTGTAGAGAATAGTACACAGGATAAATAAGTTTTGATTAACGCAGGAGAGGGGACCAGGAGCCATCCAGCATAAGAATAACGTTTAACATTTATGGAAAATTCACTACGTGTCAGATGTTATATTGAATACATGTATATCTTATTTAATCATCACATCAATTCTATGGGGTAGGTACTTTGACTATCTCCAGTATACAAATAAACAGTGGCACAGAGAATTTGTTTAACTTGCTCAAGGTCACACAGCTAATTAGTGGTGATATCCAGGAGGGAGCAGGCATTGGGATCCTTGGATAGGCAGGGGGTTGAAGAGTGACTGTGGGTAGGCAGAAAATGGGAAGGGGTCTTGAGGAAGGAGGAAGCTTCTCCAAAGAGAAATAGAATCCAAGGCAGCTCCATCTGAAGGTAAACTGAGAGACTATTTATGATACAGATGACAACTAGGTTTATTGGCAAGGGATGCCTGAAGGACTTGCTTGAGAATGACTCTGAGACCATATCCAGTTTCAGTGGGAAGGAGTGATCTGATTATTATTATTGTTATTATTCATTGATGTGGTTAAGTTAAGCAATGTGGTTTTTAAAAAATCCCATGAGTTAATAAGAATTTAATAATAGGCTTATAATTGTTGCCAATGTGCCTGTGATGGGGAGAGATCTTCTGACACTGGCAGAATATTGGAATCCACTGACCTGAAAAGACAAAAGTGGCAGCTTGCCAATGTTTGCCTGAGGCCTTGCCAAAGCAAGGGCCACCTCTGGCTGGAGGGGGGATGAAGGCACGTAGCAGAGTGACTAAGAGTGATGGCTCTTGACTCAGCTTTCTTGCATCCTGACGCAGTCACATAGCAGCTGTGTTACCATGGGCAAGTTATTACACTTGCTGTGTGCCTCAGTTTCCTCATCTATAAAATGGAGCTATAGAGAGTGTGTTCCTAGTAGGATTGTTGTGAAAATACAATGAGTTGATCCATGTCACGTGCTTAGAGCTCTGACAGTATACACTCAAGAGATATTATCGATACTAATATTATATGGATTATGGACAGCTTTATTTTTATTTTTTTGCCACATTCCTGGTGGAACAAACTGATTTTTCATGTTATTATGCCTAGATGTTCCAGGTACTTTGCTTGATAACAATGATCTCATTTCCTCCCATAATTTATCATCATTCCTGTTTCTCATGTGAGAATCTTGGAGGTCATCAAGATGAAGCAGCAGTTACTGGTAGAACCAGCATTCCAACCAGAATGCTGAGTCCCTTTCTATTCTTTTAAGCTGCTCTCATGAGAAGAGGTCATCAGCCCTAGGGTAAGAGATTGGTATCACCTCGGGGTGGAGAACATTCCTTTCTGCCCCAGCCTGTTCGGCCTCCAGGTGCAGAGCTCTGCTCTTAGGTGTGGGAGGGAAATGCTCCTTCTGCTGACCTCCTACTTCCTTAGGGCCCCAAGTCTGTAATCTTCATCCCTAATGAGCCACAGGCCTCCCCAGTGTGTTCTGAAGGGACCTCACCTGGTAGAAGGATTGGAGACATTCCTAGGGCTTTTGGCAAAAGAGATCTTGGGTACTTTAACTTTCTGTCTTAGAAGCACAGTTCCCACTGAGTTTAGGGGCACGTGACCCCACTGTGGGTGAAGATGTTTCCTGGGAGGCTGCTCCCCCTTTCTTGCCCCAGCTGTGTGGTTTTAGGAGCTGAACTGGAAACACAGTCTTCTCTCTGAGACAGCTGCTCCTGTAATTTCAAGGGCATGGTTCGCCTTTCTCATCAGATAACTTTGTGATTCAGGGAAAACCACAGAGACACAGGGAGTAGAAAAGACATTTAAAAAACCCATCTCCTAAAGATGTTTAAAAAAAAAAAAAAAAAACCCATCTCCAGGAACACTGGGAATAGATCTTTGGGAAAATAGGGGACAAAGGAAAACGAAGCAAATTGTTGAGGGGGAACAAACATCCCAAATAAAGGGAGAAGAAAAATTGTGCCTTGCTAAAAAGACCCAAAGTAAACGACATGCATTAGGAACAAGACAACCATGAAGGGTAAACTGGAGGAGAGAGACCAGGAGTGGGGAAGGCAGCAAAGGATGCTCTGTCCTGGAATAAGATGGATGATGGGAGTGAAGTGAAGGTGGCTGAACGGGAAATATGACAAACTCTGAAGTGCCAGCGAGAGAGATTCGAGTAACGAGAACCTCAGATAAGACAAACACAAGAAGTAAAACCCATTTTAGAGTAAGGCTGATGGGTCGAATGGAACCGACAGCCAATGAGGGCATGGCTGGAGGATGTGAAGCATGAAGGGGACAAATCCAAAGAGAAAGAGAATTTCTCGGTCGCTATGGCTGTCAAGTGGCTTTGACAAGGGAAGCGAAGAGGGACAATGAGGGGCTGATCTGTCGGACAAATCCCGCAGCCCCGAGTCATAGAGCCTTAGTGGGATTTGCTTTGTGGGCCATGACCATCTCCGCTCTGGGATGCACATGAGGCCATGCTCAGAACTGATGACATGGGTTCCTTTTCTGCTTGGGATTAGCTCTACGGTGGAAAAGGCTAGAAAGCAGCTGTAAACTCTCAGAAGTCAATGCTGTATTTCCAAACTTACAGTCCTGAAGTGCCGGGGGGGCTGGTGGGGATCTCTGTTCTGACATCGAAGCCTACGGCACTTTTCCTCCAAGGGCTGTCCCTTCGGTTTTAAGTCATTGCTTATTTGTTTGTTTTGAGTTTTTCCTAAGCCCTCGCTGAATACATTAAGTCCCCTACATATGAACACGTTCCATTCCAAGAGTGCATTTGTAAGTCCAATTTGTTCATAAGTCCAACAAAGTTAGCTTAGGTACCCAACTAACACAATCGGCTATATGGTACTGCACTGTAATAGGTTTATAATACTTTTCACACAAATAATATGTAACAAACACACACAAAAAATAAACTTCTAATCTTACAGTACAGTACCTTGAAAAGTACAGTAGTATCAGCTACATCACCGCTGCTTTTACGCTTGCTTCCGGACATCCTGGCCTTGAAATAAAGACACTGTACTACTGTACTCTATACAGTACTGTACAGTAAAGTACACGAAAGCATAACCACTTGTAGAGGATGCACGCACGTGACAATGTACGCCAGACACATGAACTAACTTATGTGATTGGACATACAAACACACGTTTGCATCTTTGAAAGTGCCCAACTTCAAGGTTCATATGTAGCGGACTTACTGTGTAGGTTGATGGATAGGTATGAAATCTTGGCTGTCAGTACACTGGGTTAGAATCTTAGCTCCACCACTTACTGGCTTCAGATTTTTCAAATAGGATGGAGATGATCATAGGCTGGCTGTGGGGACCAAATGAAATCAGCTGAGTAATGTTTTCAGCATTGTAGCAAGGCCGAGCTGGAGTCTGGGATGTGGAACAAGGCACAGTTTAGCTCCATGTGGTCTCTAGGCTGTGAAGTGAGGCAGACGTTAGCATATTCCTTCATAAAGTATGAGAAATACAGCTGTGGAGTTGTACTCAAGGCCTAGAGATGGCCTGGAGGAGGGTAGTGCTTCACTCTTTCGAAGTGTGATTGAGGTCATGGAGGAGATTTTCACTTGTAACTCAGGTCTTTCTGGTTTTTAACTTGTAACCTGGGGTTTCCTTATAGGGGAAGGACATTTCAGGCTCAGGGAACATTGTGAGAAAAGGCATGAAGTGGAGACCCAGAATGTCAGGTTCGGGAGCCCAGACATTGTTTTGTTTCTAAAAGTGCATTTCACAGGAGGTTCATGGGTAAAAAGGAATGAGAAGGCCCTGTGTTTAAAAGAATTTTAGAAATTTTTAGCTAAACAAAAAAGCTGGTTTCTTTACTGGAAGACTTACGAGTCTTAAATCTGCTTATCTAGATAATGACTCTCTAGGAGGGACGTATTGGATGCAGTATCTTCCAAACTTATTTAAGGACAGAAACTTTTTAGAAGAGGATCTTGCAAATCTAGTATTCTCCTCCTCGCCCCCCCCCCGCCGCAAGTAACAAGTACATTGTAAAAAAGAACATTTTGTGAAATGCTGATCTCAAGAATGAGGAATAGAACTGAGATGACTGTGGATGGATTATTTACTTACTTGAAAATCTTGTTACAATAGCAATAGAAATCTAAGACAAAAAGCATTGCCATGTTTGTTTTTTTTTTTAATTTATTTTATTGAAGTATAGTTGATTTACAATGTTGTGTTAATTTCTACTCTGTGGAGCTTCCTCAAAAAAACTAAAAGTAGAGTTCACATAGGATCCTACAATCCCGCTCCTGGGCATATATCCAGAGAAAGATCTAATTTGAAAAGATAAATGCACCCCAATGTTCATAGCAGCTCTATTTACAATAGCCAAGACATGGAAGCAACCTGAAGGTCTATGGACAAATGAATGGATAAGGAAGATGTGGTACATATACACACTGGAATATCACTCAGCCATAAAAAAGGATGTAATAATGCCATTTGCAGCAACAAGGATGGACCTAGAGATGATCATACTAAGTGAAGTAAGTCAGAAGGAGAAAGACATATCATATGATGTCACTTATATGTGGAGTCTAAAGTATGGCACAAATGAACTTGTCTGCGTCACCACCTTTGGTAATATTAAGCATATTAAGTTGCCCCTATCCAATTAGGGTAGGTAAACAGCCCTGGACTCCGCTGCCTTCTGGGATGGATGTGGCAGGGCACAGAAGAGAAGTCAGCTGCAGTCTTCAAAAGTCTTGTTTTCAAAAGTCTAACCCTTGCAGAATTTAGAGGTGTTGTGGAGGAGGTTGAAGGCAGGGAGAAGGAGAGTCATAGGTGTAAGGAAAATGTCTTAGCCTTGCAAGGGGAGAGTGGGGCTCCTCCTACCTCCTGACTAGAGAATTCCTTGGATGTCGGTGGGAAGAAACCTGGTCTATTTCCTTGCAATGTAACTGGGAGCTATCAAGACCCCAGACAAGTATGCCTGGCTGGCATCTCAGTAGAGAGGATGTATGAGTTACCTGCATAACAAAGTTCCTCAAACACAGTTTGCTTCAAACAGCAGACACTGAGCATAATGTGTGAGTATAAGAGGAGTGCTCAGATCAGAGAAAAAGGAACATCAGAGCAAATGTATATAGATTGAGTGAGATATGATGGTTACTACGTTCTGTACTTTATGGGTCCTGTAAACATCTGTCTGAATGAATGAAAGAACAAATGAATGATTGGAGGTTTGATGCAAAAGCAGAAGACAAACAGCTTGGAAAGCTTATTAAAAAACCAACAAAACATTTGTTATGTCCCAGTTTCTATAGGTCAGGAATTTGAGTATGGCTTAGCAGGTTTCTCTGGCTCAGGTTCTCTGACAAGACTGCAGTCAAGGTGTTGGCTGCGGCTGGGGTCACCTCAGGGCTCCAGTGGGAGAAGATCCAGTTCCAAGATCACTCCTGTGGCTGTTGGCAGGATTGAGTTTCTTGCATGCTGCTGGACTGAGGGCTTCAGTTGTTCAGTGGCTGTTGGCCAGAAGCCACCTCATCTCCTTGCTGGATGGACCCTTGCCTAGGGCATCTCACAACATGGCAGCTACAGCTCTATCAGAGTTCATCAGAAGAGCCAGAGAGAGGGCTAACAAGACAGAAGTCACAGTAGTTTGTAATGGGATCTTGGAAGTGACATCCTATCACTTTGGCCACATTCTGTTCGTTAGAGCAAGTCACTAGGTCCAATATACACTCAAGGGGAGGGGATTGTACAAGGGCATGAATACCAGGAGATGGGGGCCTAGGAGGTGGGGACTTTTGGGGGCCACGGCAGAAGCTGCCTACCACAAAGGACCACAACCATTCTTACAAGAGCTCTATACAAGCCTGCCTTGGAGGCAGCAGAGAACAGAAGCAAACTGAGAGTAAAACAATAGGGGTATCACCTGTAGTCTGTGTGGATAGTTGGCCAGCCACAGAGGAGGTGTACCTTCTATCTTGACACTATATCAGATCCTAGAATCATGATACAGGTACAAGGGCATTATGGGAAAAGTCCCAAGAATGGCTGTGCTGAAGGGGAGACACATTTACAATTTTAATAGGTACTGGCAAATTGCTGTCCAAAAAAGGATGTACCAATTTTCATGTACAGAATTCACAGTCCCTCCTTATTTTCTTCCTTTTTCCTGGAAACATGTTCTGTGGCTAACTGCTGGGTACAGTGAAGTAGAAGTGATAAGAGCAAATGATCATGTTCCGTCCAAGTCAATGAAAGATGAATCATAGACATTACTGTACAGCAAAAGAATAGTTTTGGAATTAGATGTAGTGCAGCTCAAGGAGGGAAAGTGACTTGTTAAACAGTAAATGAAAGTCAGGTTGGGAAACGTTGAAGAAGAGAAGGGAATGAAATTGACTAGAGAAAGGACTTTGAGTCCAATATGGAGAATAATTCCAACTCCGAAGCCCAAGCTCATCCAAACATTAGCCTAAGCATTCATTTCTTCATCCATCCAATGACTATTTGGTCCACTTTCTACATGGTAGGTGTCGTACAAGACACTGAGGGTATAACAAAGGGCTAGGCT
The DNA here is from genome assembly GCF_964270905.1 of Leucopleurus acutus. NCBI lineage: Eukaryota > Metazoa > Chordata > Mammalia > Artiodactyla > Delphinidae > Leucopleurus > Leucopleurus acutus. The sequence goes on from NC_139158.1 coordinate 27,410,212, forward strand.
AGGGGTCAGAAAACTATGGCCGGTGGCCAAATCTTGTACATCTCATAAATAAGCTTTATCAGAACACAGCCACACTCAGTAATCTACAAATTATCTATGACTGTTTTCACACTATGACAGTAGAGTTGAGTAGTTGTAACAGAGACTCTGTGGTCCACAAAGCCTAAAGTATTTACTGTTTGTCTTTTACAGAAAAAGTTTGCCAACCCCTAGGTAAGACAGTCATGGTTCCTATTCTCTTGGGGCTTACCATCTAGCCGGAAAGATGGACAGTCATCCAATAATTTCCTAGATGTATAGTTATAAACTGTGAGTAGTGTTCTGGAAAATACGTGATGCAGTGACAGAATGTAGCACGGGCCACTTTTGATAGGGTGATCAGGGGATATTCCTGAGGACATGGATTTTTTAGGGATTCGATGGATGAGAAGGAGGTAGCCTGCAAAGAACTAGGGGAGAGATTTCTGAACAGAGGGAAGAGGATGGGTCAAGAATCCCTGTAGGGGGACTTCCATGGTGGCACAGTGGTTAAGACTCCGTGCTCCCAATGCAAGGGGCCCAGGTTTGATCCCTGCTGAGGGAACTAGATCCCATATGCATGCTGCAACCAAGAGTTCACATGCCACAAGTGAGGAACCCACCTGCTGCAACTAAGGAGTCCAAGTGTCACAACTAAGGAGGTGGTGAGCTGCAACTAGGAGATGGCGAGCCACAACTAAGGAGCCCGCCTGCCGCAACTAGGATCCGGCGCAACCAAATAAATAAATATTAAAAACAAAAATCTCTGTAGGGAAAGAGCTTGTCTCTCCCAGCAGTGAAGAGGCAGCAGCATAGCTGGACCGTGGAGAGTAAGACAAGGGTCAGTTGGGATCAGATCTTCAAGGACCCCCAGGCCGTGGTCAGAGATCTGGATTTTGTTTAAAGTACAATGTGAAGACTTTGAAAATTTTTATGATCAGTTTTATGAATCTTAAAGACCACTCTGTCCTGTTTAATTAGCTGATTTGAAGAGAGCGGAGACTGGAGAAATATTTAGTACCCAGGCCCTGTCTCTTCTCTGCCTTGACCTAACAGTTCAGGATGTGCAGACAGAAACAGAAGGGTTTATTCACCGATGGGTGAGGCACGTCAGGTTGGCCATGGAGGAGAGAAGCCCACAGAAGCTGCCAGAGAAGTGAAGCAGTGCAGTCAGGGTCTGGTGGCGATTTTGACAGTGTGACCCAAGTCACATTGCTTGGGTCTGAACCACAACGCTGTCCCAGGAAATACTCATCACAGGCTTTTTGCAGTGAAGAAAGCAGCTGATGCTTTTTAAAACTACTCAATACTAAGGCTGTAATTTTTATCACATATAAATGAACTAAGAGTCACAGACAACTCATAATCTCCATGTCAAACCATCTTCCTCCAACTCTTAACTATCGCTTCCACTGTGGCCACTTCTCACAGGTGATGAAGACGTCCATTGTTTGGCTTTGCACTAGCTGCTAACAGTGTTCAGACTTGAAAAAAAAGACAGCTAAACAAAACAACTCCATAAATGCCTGCTTGACATTGAGCAAGGAATTAATTCACCTTTTCCAGATTCTACCTTATCTTAATGTCTTTCTAATCTCCTAGAAGAAACATAACAATTTAGTCATGAGTTTGGAAACGCTAACCAACATCTTCCCTGAGTAGATAGCTGTGTAATCGAATAAGCTTTCAAGGTGTCTCCTAGTTTTATTAAAAAGCTAGTATTAAAACCACTTAAAATGATGTTGCTTTTTATCATCCCACTAAACAATGAGAAAACCAAGGGGCAAGCTGCTTAGGACAAGGTGTTATTGGTGAATAATGCAGTCATAGCTGATGTCCTCAAGGTGTATAATTATAAAAATTAAGCCTTATATGCCCAAGTGCAAACTTTTTTTCTCCCATGGGTTATCATGTTTGATAAAAAATATATAACATATAAAAATGTGGAAATTTTCCTTTCAGTTATTTTATAATCAAGAATGATATAAATTAACAGTTATTATAGTTAATAACTTATAAGACAATATCATTATCATTAGAGAAAGAAAAGACAAGTAAAATGGCCAAATCATTAGTGAACATTTTTTCATTCATCCGTGGGTTAGATGTATCCTTGGGGGGATGAAAAGGAAGATGTGGGATTACTGGAACCTAGGAGCTCAGAAGAAGGGCTGCAGAGCTGGTATTGGGAGCGTTTAAAGAAGCTGGAGATTGGAGCCAACCACTGCTGCTGGAATGATACTGATAGAAGTAAAACAAAGAGACACTCTCTTATCCCTTCCTCCTCTAGAATCTTCCATCAGCAGATCCTAACGGGAAGCCAGTCCCTCAAAGGAATATGTGAAATTTGGTGTGCAGAGTTCCAATTAGGATCACATACAAGCGTAGAAGGGTGGACAACTAGCTGAGAGGCAATGGGTAAATAACTGGCACAATAGTGTCCTTTTGTGTGAATAAAACATCTTGGATCAGTAGGAGCCCCTTCAGGCTGGGCTGGTCTCTGTCCTCTTGACTTAACCCCATTAAATTCTGGTAGCTTTCTTTCCTTCTGGCATAAAGTATTCCAGGCTCATCTTGTATGTTGTATGCCCCAGATCTCAAGTCAGCTATTTCTGCAGAAAAACCTAGATTCCTTTTAGCAGGGAATGGTATTTAGAGACCAAAATCTGGGCATTGTGGGTGTTCATCTAAACCCCTCATTTTAAGTAGGCATTTGGCTACCATCCATATTACCTAAGTTTATAATTGTAACCTACCACCAGTGCAGGAGTTTTGATGCGGTGGGTTACCTTTGTCTTTGCTGTCAGTCCCTTGTGGAAAGAGATGATTCTGGGCTATTTTAAATTTCCCTCATCATTGTGCTTGTGTTCACTGATTTCATGCTTAGTCTTCAAGCTTCTGGTTTTTAAACCGTAAGGCATATTCCAAGCTGACGATATAATTTCTAAGTTACTATTCTGTAAAAAGGTACAGGAAGAGTACACTAAAGTCAATCAGACAACAAATAAGTTTTGATATATTTGCGTTACCAGTTGCTCACTATTGTGGGAAAGAGAAGTCAGTTGAGGAGATCAAACATTAAGCAAATTTGTGGCAAGAACCTGAATTGTGAAAGACCTGTGGATTTTCTATATAATTAAATGGTGGAAAACCTGGTGCATATAGTGAAAACCTCATTAAAAATCTAGGTGTGCAGGGATCCTCAGACTCACTCAGGGAATCTTGCTCGAGCTCATCAACTCCTTTGCATCACCACCAGCCATGTTGAAACCCAGTGATATTATCATAATCTTTACTTCCTCTGTTGACTTTAATGTATCTTTAGATTATACCCTAATAATCGGAAGCACATAATTATCCAGTTGCTTCCCTGCACGTGAAAGTGATATGCTTCATAAGTTTAAATGTGAAAAATTCCATGAGATTGGTCAACCTGGAAAAATGATATTTTGATAACTGTGCTTGTATATGCCTATGATAAAAAAACTTGTAAGAGCTCAGAAATTACACACTTCCCATATCTTTGAGTAAAGTGAATGCTTCAGGAAGATGCACCATATTTAATTGTGGTTTTGGGAAGCCTCCAAGCCTTACTATTTTGAGAGATATTAGAGGATAGGGATTCTGATTATTGCCTTCTGCTACATCCTGGATCTAAAGAGAAAGGAACACTCACAAGGATCTTGGTGAAGAAATGAAGTACCTTATTTATGACTAAGACCCACCAAGTTCCAAAGCATGGAGTTCCCTGGAAAAAGCAGACTGGAGAACACAGAGTGGATCTGATGTCTTTTGCTACCTTCCCCAATATCTAGGTCTTGAACCATCTGCTGATAGCATTGGGAAGCAAGTAGATTTTGAATATTCTCACCCAGTCACCTCAATGGAGGGTCACTATCTGATTTAACATCTCAAGGTTTTCACAGGAGGGGGCCAGAGAGGACTGGTGTTGACTGCTAGGAAGCAGAGAGGAATCCTGGCTTTCTTTACCTCCAAGATCTATTGAGCAGGAGAGTGGGTGGAGCCCCTTTTCTTGCTTTTGAGGCAAACTGAGTCTGCCCACTGGAAGGCGAGTCCTCAGGAATCTCACCAGTCAGATTAGTTACTCTCACCCTTTAGGGAGAAGCAAGGGAAGGACAGAGTTAGGGGTCAAAGCCATCTCTTTGGGGGCCAAGAGGATGGACATCTTGGTAGACACTCTTTTTTTCGAAATGTGAGGACAGAGGAATAAGGAATCTTCCCCCTTGAGGAGCAGGGATCATGAATTCAAATGCCTTCAGGAGTGGGAGGGAAGGTGTTATGAATAAGTGAAGGGGACCAGGTAGGAATGAGGAACCTGGAGACACATACCCTGTCCAAAGCTCACAGTGCCTGTTCAGGTCCAGCAGATGCTGGCATAGGGAATATGGGTTTGGAGTTGCCGGACCATCTAAATTTTCAAGAGCAGCCAAGTATGGGGCTTTTCAATAAAATTTTCCAGTTTAGAAATTTTGACAAGTCATTCAACTTTTTAAAAGATGCTTTGCAAGACAGACAGAACATATTGATGTGCTGGACTCAGCCCAGGAGTCACTGGTCTATGGCATCTGGTTTGCACCACCATCAGCTGAGACAGTGAAGCATCATTATTTTTTTTAACCTCTGATTAGGCTGGTGAAATGAGCCATACCACCAAGGATTAGAATAAGAAAAAGGAAAATCCTGAAGAACATATTGTATTATCGATATTTGTATTTCCTGGACTCTCTTCCATCTCCATGCCCCACCTCTGACTCAAGACAGACAGTCTTGGCCTCTTTCTCTTGCCCTGCTGCTTCCTCAGCAGCTTCTTCAATTGTAGGTCATGTGGTTCTGGCCCCACAGCATCAATGCTCTGACTCTGGCTGAAGTTTGCTGTCATTCTGATTAGCAAATGGAGGGAGCTGGAGCTGCTGTCCTCGACAGATGAGACATGGAGCCCCATATTCAGACCGGAAGGCCAAGCCTTCATCCTGTGTCAGTAAAAATGTCACTCTGCATTCTGCAAGGCTGGAGCCAAGTGCACAGGACAGCTTAGGACAGAGCCTATCTTTAGTGTGTCAGTGCCTCTGTGTAGCTGGTGATGGCCTTGAAATGCAATTAACAGGCTCCTCCTTAAGTCCACCTGACTCATAGCGCTTTCCAGGGAGAGAAACTTCAAACTTTCATTCATCATTCAACAAACATTTATTGTGTTCCTGATATTAGCTGGGGACTGTTAAGGCTCTGGGCATTCAGCATTAAGCACAATAAACTTGGTCCCTGCCTTTATGGAGCTGACATCCTAGTCAGGGAAGACAGGTAAGCAAACATAAATAAAAGGTGATTCAGCTGATGATGATGCCATGAAGAAACTAAAACAAGGTGACGTAGTGATTGAGAGCAGGGCCTCCTTTGATCGATGTGGCTGAGGGGTCCTCTTTATGGAGATGACATTTGAATTGATACCTCAATTATATTTATACTTTTTAAGTGTCCATGTATTATTATTTTTATTTTACTGGATCCTTAGTCCTAGAGTTAATGGGGAAACAAGATTATTAAAGTTAAATACGATTAAGGTCTAGAAATGGCATACACCAAAGCATTAACAATGGTTACCTCCTAATGGTGGGTTTCACAAATTCATTTAACTTAAGAAGCATTTACTGAGTGCCAATATGGCCCTGGTACTGTCCGAAGTGCTGGAAATGAAGTCATGAACAAAATAGACAATATCATATGGTTAAAATGTACAGAGTACTGAGGAAAACGCTGTGCTGTGGTAAAGGATAAAAAAGGGAAGCACTTAATTTATAATGGTGGGTCAGGTCAACTTAAATTGAGATTGAGAAATGAGAAGGATTCAGTCATGTGAAGAATATTGAGGGTGGGGATTTGGAGGAGTATCCCAGTTAATGAGGCTGGCATGTGCAGAGGCCCTGGGGCAGGACAGAATTTGTTATTTGAGGAACTGAAAGAAATGTGTTAGGATGGAACAAAGGGGTCAAGAAATAAAATTGGAGAGACTTTTGAGGATCTAGATTAGGCAAGTCCTGGATTCACAGAGAGGAGTTTGGACTTTATATGAATAGCAGTGGGAAACACTTGAGGGGTTTTAAGTTGGAGAGTGATGTGACTTGATGTACATTTTTTAAGCGATCACCCTTGGTTGTTCGGTGGAGAATAGATTGTTAGGGACAGAGTGGAAGCAGGAAGACCTATTAGGAAGTTGTTGCATTTATCCTGGTGAGAGATGATGGTAGCTTGGAAGAGGGAATCAGAACAGATGTTTATGGTCCTATAAGTTGATCCTTGCACAACTCTGGGGCGGGGGTACCTTTTACCTACACAATAATGTAAGCAGTGCTTTCTGGAGTTAAGCACTGGGGTCATCCCAAGTCTGGGCAGTAGTAGCAGCAGAGAGAGATAGAGAGAGGGGTTGGATTTAGGATGTACTGATAATTAGATTGGTGGAGGGAAAGGAGGGAGAGGACAGTTAAGGATGATTCTTAGGGTTTTGAGCTGGATAACTTTGGGGATGTTGATGGCATTTTCTTAAACGGGGGAAGACCGGATATGAAAAAATTTGAGAGAGAAATAGCAAGGTACTTTTCTTAGATTTAAGTGTGAGATGTTGGGAGACATTAAAGGGAAGATGTCAAGTACATAGTTGGATATGCAGGTCTGGAATTCAGAGTGGAGGTCTAGGACAGGTACCAGACTTTGGAGTCGTCAGGAAAAAGGTGGCATTTAAAGCAGTGGGTGTAGGGACTTCCCTGGTGGTGCAGTGGTTAAGAATCCGCCTGCCAATGCAGGAGACACGGGTTTGATCCCTGGTCTGGGAAGATCCCACATGCCGTGGAGCAACTAAGCCCGTGCGCCACAACTACCAAGCCTGTGCTCTAGAGCACACGAGCCACAACTACTGAAGCCGTGAGCCTAGAGCCCGTGCTCCACAACAAGAGAAGCCACTGCAATGAGAAGCCCATGCACCACAACAAAGAGTAGCTCCCGCTCGCTGCAACTAGAGAAAGCCCGTGTGCAGCAACGAAGACCCAACTCAGCCATAAATAAATTTAAAAAATAACTAACTAACTAAATAAAGTAATGGGTGTAGAGAGAGAAAAGATGAGGTCCCAAGGGGAAGAAGAGGAAGAAGAAGAAGAAGAAGAGGAAGAGTTCGCTAAGAAGATGAAGGGGGAACCGCCATGAACTAGGAAGAAATCAGAAAAGTGCAGCATCTTAAAAGGAGCATGACTTTTGCCCTAAGGCGTTGTTTTTAATTAAAAAGATAAATGCAGATTCATTTTTTCTCTAACAATGCAATTGCATGTACCTTATTTTTCTATGAGTGACAAGGGTTGAGCTGATTTTGCTCCACAAGGTGAGCAGTGGTGAACAGCGGTGGGTGTTAGTGAGATGTGATACAGGAGTACCTGGTACCTGACGCTTGTGGATGCAGGAAAATTAGGATGGCTAAGACAGAGCATTGCTTAGCACCCAGTTCTACAAGGGTTAATTTGTAACCCACTGCAGTTGCCCACCTATGGTGCAACCTGAGAGGAATTCAAGATGAAAAACAGGATAGGACACTGTGCTTTGGATAAACAGGTGCTAAGATAGTTAGATACATCCCTCAGGAAGAATTTCAGTGACTCCCAATTCTTGCATCTTCCCATACATAAGAAAGCACTAAAATCATTAACTTGAGCTATCTGTTCTTTGGGATTAGCAGTAATCTTTTACCAAGATGTATGCTTGACTGCATGTATTCCCTAAACAAAAATCATATAGAAGCTGGCTTCTCCTCTACCTCTTTGGAGCAGTTTCCTCAGAGCTACCTGAGTGGCATCTCCTGGGCTATAGTCCTCAGTAAGACCCCGAATAAAACTTACACCCACAGTTCTTACGTTGTGTGCTTTTCTTTAGGTTGACACACTCTAATTTCACTCCCAAGTAAGATCAGTAGAGCTGAAGTCTGCCTGTTGTCGGGCAGTGCTTCTCACAGGGGTAATTTTGTCCCTTGAGGATATCTGGCAATGTCTGGAGACATTTTCATTTGTTACACCCGGGTGCTGGTTGTGGTGAGGGTGCTACTGGCACCTCGTGGGTGGAGGCCAGGGACACTGCTAAACATCCCACAATGCACAGGACAGCCCCACAACAAACACTTGTCCAGCCCCAGATATCGATAGTGCTGAGGTGGAGAAACCCTGTGGTAGTGAGGGAGGCGCTTGTAGAGATTCCATCATTTCTTCCTGAAAGACCACCTTGAGGGAAGAGAGAAATCTGCCAAGCCCAAGTTTCATCTGTATCCATTTTCTAGGAGTCCCTGTGCCCAGACACAGGGACTTGGTTAAGATTATTTCTTGACTGATGTTTCACACTTAGGCATATCTCCAGGCTGTCAGAGATATAATTCATAGAATAATTGCTGTGGCTTGGATCTGCACTTTTTTTTTCTGGAGAGGGAGATGGAGAGGGAGAGGGGAAAGAGAGAGGGAGAGAGAGAGTCTTTGTTTTTATAAAGACAAGAGCACCAGAGCTGCATTTTGTTTGTTATTCAGGAGTCCTCAAAATGTTATCCTAGCTCAAAAATGGCATTTATCTTCTATTCTCTTGGGAATTGATTGAATTCTTCCTTTACTTATGTAAAAAAGGGCTTAGCACCTGAAAGTGACCAAACTAATCTTGGTCTCACATGTGGATTCAAAGTCAATGTGGCGTTTCTCTATTGCCTAAGATTTTGCCTCAGTGGGAAGTGTGTCTGTGGGTGGAAGGTGAAGGGCAGTTGGAGAAGAGACAGAATTATGTAGAACTCAGAATTTTAGATCCTTAAGGAACTTTAGAAATCATCTAATCTAACCTCTGTACAACCAGAGATTTTAAACTTTAAGAGAATCACAATTAGCCTCATCTTCTCTCTCTTTGACTTTGGAAGAGTGCAAGAGATTGCATGAAAAACTTGAACAGTGTCATAGAGAAAACTGGCCTGTACTTTCCAGGACTGGACAGTTGTTTACTGTGGAGGGAGGAGGACGAGGAAGAACGTGTGATGTAAAAGCCAGAGCGGATGATTAAAAACTATGTTAGCGTCTAGGTTCATGTAAGCATTGAGGTAAGGTCCTGAAGCTGAATCCAGCCTCTGTACCCTGACACTGAATTAAAATATCAGAGGCAGAGTTTTGGATGAAGTAGAAAAGAATAGCTTTATTGGTTTGCTCAGGCAAAGGGGGACACAGTGGGCTCGTGCCTCTCAAAATTGTGTGTCCCAACCTGGAGGGGGTAGTGAGGAGTTTTATAGTAATGGTTCAAAGAGGGCGTGATCATCTCGTAGACATTCTTCTGATTGGTTGGTGGTGAGGTGATTGACCAGCATCATCAACCTTCTGGTTGCAATCAGTCTGGGGTCTACATGCATACTGTATACTTCTCCCAGCTGGTGGGGGTTTCAGTACCTGCCAAACAGCTCAAAGATATTGTTATGTATATCCCTTGAGGGGGAACCAGGACCCTGCCCCAAGGCTGCACTATTCTCTCTTCCTTCCTTTTCTTTCTTTCTTTATTCCTTCCCTCCTTCCCTCCTTTCTTTCTGGCTGTGTTGGGTCTTCGTTGCTGTGCGAGGGCTTTCTCTAGTTATGGCGAGCAGGGGCTACTCTTTTGTTGCGGTGTGTGGGCTTCTCGTTGCAATGGTTGGTCTTGTTGCAGAGCATGGGCTCTAGGCACACGGGCTTCAGTAGTTGCGGCACATGGGCTCAGTAGTTGTGGTGCACAGGCTTAGTTGCTCCACAGCGTGTGGGATCTTCCTGGACCAAGGATCGAACCCGTGGCAGGCGGATTCTTAACCACTGCACCACCAGAGAAGTCCCTGCACTATTGTTTCTTTTGACTGTTCCTCCCTTGTCTCCATATCGCCTCCCTTCCCTGATTAGCAGCTGTTTGAACCTGCCCTTTGGAACTCAGGGGAGGTCATGGAGCCTTAATGAAGACTATTTCCTACAAACAAGAAGTGGGAGACACAGAAAAGCTTTTCTACCCAGGAGCCCCACAGGGTCCGGCTTGGTTTCTGTCCACTGGGGAATTTTGTTCATCACAGAATTGTTCCTTTAACAGTGCCTGTCCATAATAGGAGCTGGGTAAGTATCTGTTGAATGAGAGGCTCAGGGAAGTCGGTGCAAAGGCAAACTTGATCTATTTGTGAGGGTGGCAGTCTCATTGAGGAAGGTAACATTAACTTTCGTATTTGCCTGATAAGATGATTCAGAGAAATAGATAGTTAAGAGGGATAGTAATAGTAAATATCAGATAATATTTATATTCATCTTCAAGGAACAGAATACTGAAAAACTAGTAGCTTAAATAAGGAAAAAGTGTATTTTCCTCATGTAATGAAAAGTTTGGAGATGGTTAGGAAGTCCAGCGCTGGTGTGGTGACCCAGAGATGCTATTAGGGACCTGGGCTCCTTCTGTTTTTTGTTCTTCACCAGCCATTCTTTGCATTTATGTTTGTCAAAATGGACACAAGATGGCTGTTCTATGTCCCTGCATGTTCTATGTCTTCCTTCCAGCAAGGAAGAAAAGGGAAGGGCAAGAGTGGTTGAGTCTATTCCATTTTTATCAGGGAAACAGTGGCTTTTCCAGAAGCTCCACCCACTAGACTTCTACTTCCATCTCATTGGCCAGAACTAGTTCACATGCTAATTCCTAAGTGCAAGGGAGTCTGGGAAAGATGTTTGTCAGCCACCCTGGACAAAATGTGAATTCTGTTTGTAAAGAAGAGGTTTTGTTAGTAAAGAGGAGCTTGGCACAGAATTCCAAGCCCTAATTCCACAATTAAAGGGAATGGACTTGCCAGGTCCTTTCTAGTGAATTTGAGTCAGTGTGGCAACCCCGTTCTCGTCTGAATGACTTGACTTGCAATCCGATGAAGAGCAGCATGGAGCTTCAGTGAAACAGCGTCTGTTCATCACCACCCGGGAACTGGGTTTTGGTGTCTGCTGAAGGTCACGTGGTGTGGCCAGTAGGTCCCCAGGAGTCTGAGAGACGGCATTGCCAAGCGAGACAAAATCAAATACAGCAGTGGCTGTGGCTGCTTTTATTCGCTGCGAACCTAGTACTCACTGCAGATGTCGCATTTGGCCAAAGGAAGATAAACCTGAGTGTCATGCTGAGCCCAGTGGAGCCATTCCAGACCTGGCTGAATTTCGCCAAGTTCCAGAATGCAGCCGACTAAGTGAGAGAAATGGTGTGCACACACAAAGCTCTCCGTAAATGGTAACTGTGGTTATTATCATTTAATGGGTAATATTGACCCAGTGAGAAATCTGATGCATTGTAGGATGGAGTTACATCAGAGTAACGAAGAAAGATATAAAATGTGCGTGGTGAGGAGGTTTGCTGACATATAATTTTGTGTGCAAGTGGAGAGAGTGGAAGAGAGGATTTAGGATTCTTCTAAATGTGAAGAGAAACCATTGGGGTGAGGAGAACAGGGGGAGTGACCAGATATCTGTTTTGGAGAGATCTCTCTGTAGAACTGAGACTAGATGGAGAGAGGAATTGTGGAAGCAGAGAGACAGAGGTTGTCAGTACTGCCGGTGAGAAACCATGGTGGCTTGGACCGCAGTACTGGTGGCTGAAGTGGTGAAGAATGGTCAGATTTTGGATGAGTATTGTTTGTTTGTTTGTTTTTGGCTGTGCTACGCAGCTTGTGGGATCTTAGTTCCCTGACCAGGGGTCGAACCTGGGGCCCCTGCAGTGGAAGTGTGGAATCCTAACCACTGGACCACCAGGGAATTCCCTCGGATGTACATTCTGAAGGTAGAACAGACAGGACTAACAGATGTGAGACTCGAGAGAAAGAGAGTAGGCAAACATGTCTCTTGAACAGCTGGAACGATGGAGTTGCCATTTCCTGAGTGGGAGACAACTGCAGGAGGGACAGGTTTGGGTGCAAGTGATGGGATGAGTAGTTTTTGGCCAAGTTTGAGAGGCTTATTAGACACCCAGGTAGGGACTTAACTAGGTAATTGGAAATTTGAGTCTGAAGGTCAGGATTGAAGTTAGGGCTGGAGAATTGCATTTTAAAGTCCTTATTGTATAGATGGGATTTAAAGCCATGGTGCTAGATGGGCTCATGGAGGGAATATGTGTAAACAGAGAAGAGAAGAGATTCAAGAACAGGATCCTGGGATAATGAGAAGGAGCAGCCCGCGAGGAAGGGGAAGCCAGATGTGGTGTCTAGGAATCAAAGTGGAGAAAAAGCCCAATAAAGGTCGAAAGGGGGAGTGTGGTGAGCATGATCTCTGCGTAGGCATTGTGGGGTTCCCAGGGACGTTGACAAGACCAGTTCCAGTTGCGTGCAGGAGATGATAGCCTGGTTGAAGAATAGAGCTGCGTGACTTCTCCAAGGTTCTGTGAGAAGACTCATGATACGATTTGCTTGCTGTGTAAAGGAGTTTGAATTTCATCATGAGGGCAATAACGTTTTAGCAAGAAGAGTGACATGGTCAGATTTGCATTATAGAAAGATCACCCTGGCTCTTCTATGGAGGAGGGGAGGTGAACTTGACAACAGCTGGTGGACGATGGTGGCTAGGCCAGTGGCAGTGGAGTTGGAGACTAAACCTGATTTGAAAGAAATTAGGAGATGGAATCCATACCACTTGAGGATGGACTGGAGGTGGGAGGTGGGAGAAAGGGAGTGGGTTCAAATCCTGGCTCTGCCACTTGGTTGCTCACTTGAGCAAGTCTCTTAATAGCTCTGTGCCTCAGTTTCCTCATCTGTAAAATGAGGCTAACAATAGTATCTACTTCATAAGGCTGTTCTAGGATTAAATGAATTGATGTGTATCAAATGTTTAGCATAGAGCCTGATATATGGTAGCTATTGAGAGCCATCAGTAGAACCTTTGGACATTTTAAATGTGCTTAACCCCTTACTAGGCATCCTTTTCTTGGGGACTGATTCCTTCTTCTTCAGCACTAAGATATGACATCCCTTCTGAGGAAGGCAGAATTAACCATTTGTAAGAGTCCATGGCTCAGATGACTCTCATTTTTGCCAAGAAAATGACATGATTCATATTTACTACTAGGTGTCATAGAAGCTATACATTATTATTTTATATCATTAGTGAGACTCACGTATCAAGAAACACTCTGGCTGAAAGGATTCACTCAGAAATAGGTGGGTATGATTGGCTCTCCTTGTGACTGACATGCAGTGACAGGTTTAATGGGACAACAATTTTACATGCAGGTTGATTTGCGTATATCATGCCTTCAATTTCCCCCACAAATTTGCACACATATCAGGCACTTAGGTACACAATTACCCAATTAGGGGGTGTCATTTCCTAGTTGCGGGGGAAAACGTGATAATTGAGCCCTGAAATGGCTAAGCCTGCACAACTTGCTTCCTTTTAGGAAAGGTGGCACTTCTGAGTTTCCTGGTAGAGTTAAAAGCATCTGACAGTGAAGGATTCCTTTCCTAACTGTATGATGGTGTCATTTCAGACTAAGTATGGCAGTTAAGAAATTTAAGGAGCTATTAGACCTGGAGTTTCCACGTGGAGATTGTGGATATCTTACTAGACATCATATTAGAATTCCTGGTCCTGAGATGCACCACTGGACCATCAAGGAATTTTGTCTGCAGATGCTGATGTCTTTGCCTACTTTGGGAATCATCTTTTCCTGGGTGGGGGTAATAACACCTTCTCTCTGGCTTGTGCGTCTCCATTAATTGGGATACTCTGGCCTCAGAGGCTTTTTATCCAGCATGCCCTTGTGTATCACTCCACTGCTTCTGGCATTCAGATAGACCTAGGGAGCGCTCTAGTTTTGTCCAGCATAAAAGGAGCTCCTTGGTGGGACCGAACTTGGAATTTTGAATCTGACCCAGATCCCAGTTTGATGGGAAGTCATTGGAGATTCCTGTGGAGTTGCTTGCTAAAAGAACCAACCTTTCTTTCTTCTGTTACTGAACCAGACTTGGGTCTGCTCAACCATGCACAGTAAAGCCAATCTACTGACAGAAGGTTGTGGTGAAGGAAAGTGCAGCATTTATTGCAAGGCACCAAATAAGGAGTCTGGGATAGCTAGTGCTCAAAAAGCCCAAACTTCCCGATGGGTTTCAGGGAGGCATTTTTAAAGGCCAGGTGAGGAAGGGGCACCCAGGGTATGTGATCAGCTCATGCACAGTTCTCTGATTCGTAGATGGTGAGGGAACAGGGTAGTGTCACAGGGGTTAATGTTATCAATCCTTAGGCCCCAGGAGGCCTGGGGGCTATGTGCTCGTGGTCATCAAGTAGTTAACATCTTCCATTTGGTGGGGGTTTTAGCATCTGTAAAACAACTCAGGAAATGTGCATCAGATACTGTTATCTAGGGACTTCAGAGAAGAGCTACAGCAGAGGATATGGGGGAGGGTACCTCCCATAGAGACCTGCTCAGTTACTCGGTTATCCTCCCTCCATCCCTCCCTCCCTCCCTCTTTTTTTTTTCTTTCACATCTTTTTTTATTTTTTTAACATCTTTATTGGAGTATAATTGCTTTACAGTGTTGTGTTAGTTTCTGCTATATAACAGAGTGAATCAGCTGTATGCATACATATATCCCCATATCCCCTCCCTCTTGCATCTCCCTCCCACCCTCCCTATCCCACCCCTCTAGGTGGTCACAAAGCACCGAGCTGACCTCCCTGTGCTATGCAGCTACTTCCCACTAGCCATCTATTTTACATTTGGCAGTGTATATATGTCATGGCTACTCTCTCACTTCCTCCCAGGTTCCCCTCCCCCAACCCGTGTCCTCAAGTCCATTTTCTACGTCTGTGTCTTTTCCTGTCTTCCTTCCTTCCTGTTTATTAGAAGAAGCCCAATAAAATTGAGCAGAAGACTTAACAGATACTACACAAAGGAAGATACACAAATGGCCAGTAAGCATAGGAAAAAATTCTAAGCATTATTAATCATCAGGTAAATGCAAGCCAAAATCACAGTGAGATACCACTATACCCTCCAGAATGATGGACAGCCCCAAATGCTGGTGAAAACGCGAGGCGTCTGGAACTCCCTTATACAGCTGGTGTGAGTGTAATAAGCTACATCCACTTTAAAAATGATTCGGCAGTTTCTTAAAAAGTTAAACATACAACTAGCCTGTGACTTGGCAATTCCATTTCTACATTTTAGCTGAGATCAGTGAAAACATATGTTGACAAAAAGGCAGGTACAAAAATGTTCATAGAATCTTTATTAATCATGGGCCCAAACTGGGAACAACCCAGATGTCTATCAACAGGTGAATAGATAAACAAAATAAGGCATATCCAGGGAGTTCCCTGGCGGTGCAGTGGTTAAGATGCCGCACTTTCACCGCCAAGGTCTCGGGTTCAATCCCTGGTCAGGGAACTAGGATCCCACAAGCCATGTGGTGCAGCCAAAAAAAAAAACTGTATATCCATCAAATGGGATACTACTCAGCAACAAAAAGGGCTGAATGAATGATCCGTGCAACAACACAAAAATGTGGAATGATTCTATCTCTGTGAAGTTCTAAAACAGGGACAACTAGCCAGATGTGAAAAACCAGAACAGCAGTTGCTTCTAGGAGAGGGGATGGGATTGAAAGTGAGGGATACAAGGGAGTTTTATGGAGTGATAATAACATAATATTTATAATATTCTATGTCTTGCTGCAGGTGTGGGTTACATGGGTGTATGCATTTGTTAAAACTGATTAAAACAAAGATCCTTGAATTTCATTGTATGAAAATTATACCTCCATAAAAACAAAAACACACAAAAGGGAGTTTTATTGAGCCTATGAAAATGATACATATGAGTTATTTAAAACTTGAACACTATGGAGAGGTGAGATTTAAAAATATATCTACACATACTCATCCACAGGGAGGAGTCTTAACTAAGATTGGGTTTAAATTTCCATTCTACTCCTTGTAAGCTGGATGTCCTTGGGTATTGTATTTAACTTCTCAGAACTCAGTTTCCTGGTATCTAAAATGAGGATAGTAATTGTAATAGATAAGTAATAGTAGTAAGGTATTACAGGGTTTGGGGGAGGGATTAAATGAGAAAACATGGAGTGCTTGGAATAGAGTAAGCATTCAATAATTTTTAGTATGGCTTATCCATTTATTAGTATTTACTGAGTGCTAAATATATGTCAGGCATTGGTGATAAAATGGTGAGCAAAACCTAGACACAGTTCTGTCTTCATTTAGAGTCTAGTTGGGGAGATGGAAATTAGTCAAATAATCACACAAATAAAAATAAAATCATTTTTGTGATAAGTGCAAAGAAAAACTAGTGCTATGAAAGCGTATAATGATGGACTCTGACTTGATCTGGGTGGTCAGGGAAGGGTTCCCTGAAGAAGTGATGTCAAACTGAGATCTAGAGGATAATTAGGATAATAATAGAGGTGAAGGGTCACGCAGTTCAGCTGGGATTTTGGAGGCACTCATGAAGATGGCCGAAGATGAGGTGAAGGCGGCATAGTTAGCTCTGTGCAGGGTTTGTTAGAAATGATGAAGCAGCATCCTGAGAACAGGAAGGAAAAGAAGATGGTGATTTGAGAAGTGTGAAAGGATAAGGTTTGCCCGGAATTACCACGGCTAAACAAGGATCATGATCATGCCTTCCAGGTTTCACCTCCTTTCTACCAAAGTGGTTTGATTTGTGTACTAATCAGGTAATATTAGCAGCTGTACATAGAGCCCCTGAAATCTCAGTGGTTTCACTCACTTATTTCTTGCTCATTTTTCATAAACTTTGTATTAATAAATGGACAGCATTCCATGAAGTCACTCGGCTTCAGGCTCCTTCTATCTCATAGCTCTGCCCTCTTCTTGGGCCTCAGAAGCCTCTATTCTATTGGCTGATGGGGAAAAAAGAGGGTGGAGAAGGCACAGCTGCTTCTTACCCACTTTGTACTAGAGGAAATGTACATCACTTCTACTCACGTTCAATTGATGAGAACAAGTAACATGACCCCACCTAACTGCAAGGGATGCTGGGACAAGTAGTCTTTAGATGGACAGATAGTTCCCAGCAATAATTCTGCACTTGGCAAGGGAATATCCAACCTTTGGTCAGCTAGCCATTTATGTCACGATTCACATCTTTCAGTGAATGTCCCCCTCTCTGCCCCATCTCCCATCCAATCGGAGCTCCCTTCATTGTGCTTTATCTAGAGCCTTGCATGACCAGAATTTTTGCCAGCTGAAACAGAAGTGCTGAATTCTCCAGCCAGACAAGCTCGCTGTGGGATCTCTGAGGTTCATAAATCACAGTGCAGAGGCAGTTCATCATCTGAAAAATGAGGAGGAAGGGCTGGCAGAGCCCAGCCCATAAAACAGATGTTCTTTTGGTGGAGAAGAGCAAAGGAAGCAAGACTACAGAAATTGAGAACCCAGGGAACTAGCCATCCTACCTTAAAAAATCACATCATCCCTAAAGTAATTCACTTTCTCCCTCTTACTTAGACCCTGCCCTCTAGGGAAAAAAAGTCATGTTCCCCTGTTTAATTATGTCCCATTTTAAGCTGGGACAATAGCTATTTTTCCTGTGTTTCCAAACTCAGAAAGTACATACATTAATTTTTCCTAGCGCGTGACAAGTACAACGATACCTAGCTAACGACTGTAGGTCTGATATGTCTCAGGATACACGCTGCTCTGCCATCCTTATCATTAAATCCCACTCAGGATAAATAAGCCTCATTTTAGCTGTAGCCATTTGTTCTTGTTAGGGAGCTGCCAGGATGGCATGAAATATTAAATGACAAAGGTTAGTTCTGTTCTCAGCGAAGAGCTCCCGTCTAAATTTCCCATAAGATTGTACAGTGGGTCATTGTGTCAGGCTTGAAATCATAGCCTGCGCTAGCCTTCCCCAGGAAGGTTCTGTACCCAGGCTGTACTGACGCTTCTGGCTTTTGTGATGGAAAAACAAAGCTGATTCCTTCTGCCCCTGGGAGGAATGGGGGGCTTGGTCATTCCCAGGGTGTGCAGCAGTGGCTTTGACAATCTGCCTCCAGTGACTGGTGCTTGGTTATTTTCTGCTGGTTCTCTTGTGACGAATGGGGATTTCTGGGGTCTCTATCCTTTGGATATTGGTCTCTCATGCTTACTTCTCCTGATTTCTCATCCAGAGATTGTTTGTGTAAAGTGGGAAAGTTGTTGCTTTAAATTACATTGATGCTTTATGAATATGTTAAACGATCATACCTGAGCTATAGTCACTTATTATCGTGCATTATGCAATGCATTAATAATGAATGGGAGCACTTTACTTAAAGATCTGTCTATAAATCAGTTGAACATGGGGGAAGAAGAGTCACTGTTTATTTATGAGGTCTGGGAAGGAAATTACAGAGAGGAAACCTTACACATCCTCCTATTCTAAAATCATTATGAAACATTGATTATATATTTGCCATTAAGTTTATGCTCCTGTGGCCTTTATGTTCCTGATCTATTATTAATCTTAAGAATTAAACCTCTGAAATCTGCTTTAGCTATAAGGGTAGAAAGCTTCAGGGCTAGGCAGTAAAGTTTGCTTGGACAGAACTTGGGTATGCATTCTCTTGCTGTGTAGATGGTACGCAGGATGAGTCTTCAAAATGTGCAGTCCACGTGGGAGTGTTTTACCACTGCCCAGGGTCCACTAACAATTTGCTTCCCAGTAAATGCAAATTAATAGACATTCATTAGGTGTCTAGTCTTAGATCCAATGATGGGACCAAGGTACTGTAAGAGCACATAAAATAAAAGGCATTCTGGGAAACTCTTCCCTACACTGGAAAAGTCCTTCTTCACAAGATTTCTGGAGTGAAATATTCACATAAAATTAAAGCGAACAGGAAACAAGCCACCATATCATTGTTTGGCTAAGATTCTGCTGAGAGCCATCATTGTAAAATTCATTGGTAAAGTGGGCTGAAGTTATGTGGCCTTACGTAAGAATCTATTGGGACCTCTATTAACTTCTAATCCCCAAAATCCTACTATAACAATCATACAAGGATGGAAGAAAAGGGCTCAAGATGACCTGTCTGTCTGCTCTGTAGGATTTGGTTGCTTGGATGGACGAGGCGGAGGAAGAGGGACACTGTCTACTGGTAACCATGGCTCAATCACTGTCTTGGACCCTGGATTATTATGAGGTTAGGAGTTCCTTCTCTTGAGGATGAGGAAGAAGGGATTGAATCAAGAGCTGTCTGAACCTTCTCTTCTTGCTATACCTCCTCTGCCCTGGGTTTTGGACTAAGATGATGGACATACAGATAAACAATACTAATCAGTCGCTATTTTTAAAATGCTCAGAGTCTTGCAGTAGAGGTGGACCTGTAAACAAATAAGTTACGACACTCTACATAATAATCATAATAAGTGCCAACAACTTACTGCTTATGCCTTGGGCACTATACCAAGTACTTTATAAGCTTATACGAGTCATGGAGGTAGCACAGAAAAGGGAATGATTAGCAGTGGCAGGATAGGATTTCTGGAGGAGGTGACATTTACCCTGCAGCATAAGAAGGAATAGTAATTCTCCAAACGGAAAGAAGGTGAAGGATGTTCCGGGCAAGGGAAACAGTGTGTGTGTGGAATGACATAGACCTGAAACGCC
Source organism: Leucopleurus acutus (assembly GCF_964270905.1). Lineage (NCBI taxonomy): Eukaryota > Metazoa > Chordata > Mammalia > Artiodactyla > Delphinidae > Leucopleurus > Leucopleurus acutus. Next base: position 27,429,889 of record NC_139158.1, read on the forward strand.
AGTTGTATGGAGAGAACTGTAAGCATCTAGGGGTCTCTAAAGCATATATTGAGAGGACAGAGCTGGTGTGAAATGAATTTGAAAACAGAGGCAGAGTAAAGTTGTAGTTTTTATGCTAGGGTAAGAAACTTGGATTTTTGTCCCCTAGATAGTGGTCAGTTAAGGGATATATAAGTAGAGAAAGGATTGATCTGGGTCTTTGTAAATGTCGTCCTGGCTGCAGTTGGGAAGATGGCTTGGAGGAAATGAGATGGGAGCCACACAAGAGTCAACAAGGCTCTGAATTAAGTAGATGTGATAACTTAGAGTGGAAAACGATTTGAAAAGTCAGTAAGAAGTAGAATGGATGCCATGGTGGCCAATCAGATGCGAGGGCTGAGGCGGAGGAAAGAGTCATGGACAACTTCATGGTTTATTTATTAGGTGGCAGCCTTAGTGCAAAGGGCTTGAGTCAAAAGTAGATTGTCCACCTGGTGCCAGTTTCTACTAGCTAGAGTTCTTTGGTTGAAATCTAAACCAGTTCTTTTTCTGAATTTCTTTAATTGTGGAAAAATACACATAACACAATTTATTATAACATTTCTACATGTACAGCGGTATTAAGCACATTCATGCTGTTCTGCAACCATCACCACCACCCATCTCCAGAGCTCTTCTCATCTTATAAAACTGAAACTCTATACCCATTGAATAACTCCCCACCCTCCCCTTCCCCCAGGTCCTGGCAATCACAGTTCAAAAGGTATTTTGTCTCTATGACTTTGATTACTCTAAGGACCTCATATAAGTGGAATCCTACATTATTTGTCTTTTTGGAACTGGCTTTTTTTCACTTAGCATGATGTCCTCAAGGTTGTAGCATGTGCCAGAATTTCCTTCCTCTTTAAGGCTGACTGATATTCCGTTGCTTGCATAGACCGCATTTTGCTTAACCATTTGTTGGTAGATGTGCACTTGGCTTACTTCCGTGTTTTAGCTAGTGTGCGTAATGCTGCTATGAACATGGTGTACAAATATCTCTTTGAGATTCCGCTTTCAGTTCTTTTGAGTATATACTCAGAAGTAGAATTGCTGAATTATACGGTATTTCTTTTTTCAATTTTTGAGGAACCACCATACTGTTTTCCAGAGTACCATCAGCAGTGCACAACGGTTCTAATTTCTTTACATCCTCACCTACACTTGGTATTTTCTATTTTTTTTTTTTTTTTTTTGATAATAGTCATCCTAATGGATGTGAGGTAAGGCCAGTTTTTTAGATGCTTACATTTTACCCTATGCTACTATGAGGCCATTCATTCAGGGTTCCTGGGAAGTTGTGTATGGGAGTTGTCTTTATTTCCATCATCAAGTCTCCTGGGCCACCATGTAGGATCTGATTTTTTTTCTTAAAAAAGATTGGAGTTTTACTCATTTATATTAGGGTGAACGTTACTGATAACACTTTAATAGTACACATCCCAGTGAACACTGCATATTTACAGGGACCACGCAGGAATTTAGATTATTTGTTCAAATCCTGGTTCAGCTGTTTACTAGCTGTGTAACTCTGAACAAATCAGATCATCTTAACTTCCTCATATGCAAAATAGGAATTGAAAGTACCCTTTGATGAGTTGTTTTGAGAATGGAAGGAACATCTGGTGTGTAGTAAAAGTTGAATTAGTATTCATTTTTACTCTTCTGAAGTTAAATAACATTCTTAGCGGTGGGCTTTCCGAAAGGGAGGTAGGCAGAGATTGTTGTGGGTTTTTTTTTGTTGTGGTTTTTGAGACCTGACCACTGACTCTGAAATTCTGTATTCTTCACTGCTCACTGCTCTGCTTATATGATGGAATCTTAGTCAGCTCAGGCTGCTATAATCAAGATACCATAGATTGGGTGGCTAAAACAATAAACATTTACTTCTCACACTTCTGGAGGCTGGAAGTCCAAGCCTCCTCAAGCCTGGACTGTGAGAGGGCCCGCTTCCTGGTTCACAGACAACCTTCTCACTGTGTCCTTACAAACTGGAGAGATCTCTAGGCGCTTCACCCTCTTATCAGACCACAAATCCTATCATGGGGACTCCACGCCCATGACCTCATTGAAACCTAATTACCTCTCAAAGGTCTCACCTCCAAATTCCATCACATTGGGGATTAGGCCTCAACATATGAATTTTGAGACATAAACATTTAGTCCACAGTAGATGGCTTTTTTTGCCCTGTGCTTTGTCTTCTGATCTTGCATGCAGTGAACACATTTGACATGTGTTTTTACTTCACCTTTTAGGAGGGAGCTTTCATACAGGATTGTTCTTAGTCAGTTGCAAGATGGAGAGATGAGGTCACAGCCAAAGAGGCCATGACAAGAGCAGAATCTCCCTAGCTCAGGTGGCCAGAAGCCCTTGGAAAAAGAGACAAATTAGCATTGTGTTAACCCGAGGTGCCCTGAGTGATTATGCCTGTGGAACGCTTGCAAGGTGTATAATGAAATGAGTGTGCAGATATTGTCAAATTCCCCAGGAAGAGGAGAAGGAAAATCTTGGTAGCACAGAGGTTTTCATTTATTTCTATGTAAGGGAAGATGATATAGGTTCACTTTGTGATTTTTTTTTTTTCTGACCTCACATAAGCTAGTGCTCAGAATACAAATCGGGAAATCTGAACAATTCCTATTTTTATGTAATTTCAGGGGAAGATGTTACAGTGATCTGACATAAATGCTCTGAAAGTTGAATGATGAGCTCTAAAGATGTTATAAGCATTGTCTTCCTTTGGATGTCCAGTGGATTCTGAGAAGCTTAACTTTTGAAACTGGTGTGATAAGTATGTGAGATGGCTCCCTTTAGCTGTGTTCTCTGACAGTAACACTCAGCCCGGGAATTATCATCATCTTTTATTTTCAGTGGTTAAGGAAAGGTCATGGTTTGGTCCCAAATAGGTTTTCCATGGATTTCTGTATACTAGAAATCCCTGTTGGTTCCTGCAGTAATCTGAGAGATTTCAATCTTTCCAGACTTATTTGGACTTTGGAGTCAGGCAGACTGGGTTCATATCTCAGCTGTATGACTTATTGGCCAGGTAACCTTTGTCAATAAACTTATCTGAGCCCAAGTTTTCCTGCCTGTGAAATGGGGATGATATCTATCTCATAAAGTTTACAATAGGATACTGTAAATTGCTTGGTACAGTGACAGTACATGGCACATAGTCCATACTCAGTAAATGATAGCTATTATTAACTTGACTCTGACACCAGGTTCATTAAAAAGGAAAATAGACATATATGTTGGATGTAAAGGTTAAAGAAGACATAGCCAAAGAAGGATGCTGTGGTACCTACTTTCCACCCCTGCCTCATTCTTCACCCTTGGTCTCAGGTCAGGGTACTGCAGTAGTCCAAGTATTCTTCCTTGAGATGAACGAGAACCCTATTGGACCATGGCTTTGTCTACCGCAAGGCTCCTATCTTCAGATGTCTTCCCCAAAAGGGAGAACCAAGGCATCAAGAACAATTTGGATTTTAATGGATTATCGGTAAAAGTAAGAGGAGCACTCCTATGGTCCCTTCCAAGACTATGGCTCAATCAAAAGCATCCCTCCAAGACTCCTCCCATCAGAATCCATACTTCTTACCTGCCTGTGTCCCCCAAGGTCATTACTGAAGAACTAGGGTTTATTTTATACAAGCTTAATCACTCCTGAGACCACTCATTATAAGTTCAATATCCAATACTTTATTAGCTTGGTTGTTTTTTCTTGTTTAGGGACAGAGTTCATTAGCATCTGGAACTAAAGCTATACAGACAGTGGCCAGTATAGCATTGTTACTTTTCCCTTTCCTTTATTGCCATAGGGCTTGTAATTAATAATAAAACTTGACTTTTGTTCTTCTATCTCCATCTTCTGTGGTACAATAATTACAGACCGAACTTTAAGTAATTCTTCCTTTAGGAGCTGTTCTCATGAAGCTAGAGGATTGTTTAGATGAAGCTTGACTTGTCCTCCTTTTAAAGACCCTATCCCTTTCCCTCCAACTGTCATGGGTGAATTGCAGTTGTCTGGGGTGGGAGGTGGACTTTGAAAATGAATGAGAATAAAACTGCATTTGTTAATTTTAATTTGATTTTAGGGACTTCCCTGGTGGTCCAGCAGTTAAGATTCTGTGCTTCCACCGCAGGGGGTGCGGGTTCGATCCCTTGTCTGGGAACTAAGATCCCACTTGCTGCGTGGTGTGGTGCACACACACGCACAAATGAATTTTAACTGTTTATTAAACTATCATGACATAACTATTTAAATGGCACTCAAAACCACAAAAATTCAATCCAGCAACTATTTATTGAGAACTACTGTGTGTAAGGCTCAATGGAAGACACACTGAGGATAGAAAGACAAGACAGAATCTCTGACCTCAAGTGTATTAAAATGTCTTGGGAGGAGAGGTGTAATTAAGATAGAGGCCCAAGACTATGATTTAAAGCAAATAAAACCATCCAAACATAGTTGGGCATCCTTTGAATCCAGTATGAGTAGAATTCTAAGAAAGCTTGTCAACTTATGTAAGAGTTCAATTGGAGGCATGTTGGCTTATGTATAGAGCTACAGACTTTTCCCCTGGTACTTTATTGAGGTATAACTTACATAGAATAAAATGCACAAATCTTAAATGTATAACTTGGTTAATTTATATGTATGTACATACCTGTACCAGCACCTTATAGATATAATCTATATCTTCAGATCAAGATAGAGTTTATTTCCTTCACTCCAGAAACTTCCTCTGTGCTCGTTTCCTGTCAGTTCCCCTCCCCAGCGGTAACTCCTATTCTGAATTCAATCACCACAGATTAGTTTGGACTATTCTTTTCTTTTTTTTTTTGCTTTTAAAAAAAATTTATTTTATTGAAGTATAGTTGATTTACAATGTGTTAATTTCTGCTCTACAGCAAAGTGATTCAGATATATATATGTGTATATATATGTGTATGTGTGTGTGTATATATATATATATATATATATATATATATCCTTTTTCATATTCTTTTCCATTATGGTTTATCACAGGATATTGAATATAGTTCCCTGTGCTATACAGTAGGACCTTGTTGTTTATCCATTCTACATGTAGTAGTTTGCATCTGCTAATCCCAAACTCCCAATCCTTGCCTCCCACACCCCCCCCTCCTTTGGCAACCACAAGTCTGTTCTCTGTGTTAATTCAGACTATTCTTGCACTTTATATAAACCAAATGCTACAGCACATCTTCTTTTGTGTAAGAATTTTTTTTTCATTCAGTATCACGTTTTTGAAATTCATCCATTGTGTTGCCTGTGTCAGTAGTTGATTCCTTTTTGTTACTGAGTAGGATTCCATTTGTCTATCCATTTACCTTTGGATGGACATTTAAATTGATTGCAGTTTTTGTCTACTGTGAATTTTGGCTTTTGGGAACATTTGTGTACAAGTCTTTGTGTGGATATGTGCACTCATGTCTCTTTAGTAGGGTGTTCAGTTGCTGGGTCCTATGGTGTACATTTGTGTAGCCTTAGCAAAGAGTCAGACTGTTTTCCAAAGCGGATGTTCTGTGTCACCACCAACAGTAGGTGTGAATCTCGGCTCGTCTTCCTCAGACTTTTCTAATGTTCTCTGAAGCCAGAGAGACCTTGGTTTAGGTTCAGGATCAGCTTTGTAACCTTGAGACAATTACTAAATTTATACCACAGTTTTCCCATCTATAAAATGTGGATAATAACCACCTTTTGCAGTGTTTGTGAAGATGGTAGTGTTTGTGGAGATCAGAGACTCTGTATATTCAACTGCTGTAGTAAACACTCCAATATGGTAACTGCTATTATGATTATTATTATCTCCATATTCTCATCTTATCCAATTACCTTAAGCCAACGTTTTCCAAGATGTGCAGTATGGTGGCATTTGACAGTTATTTTACTCTAAGTATTACATAGACACAGCATATTACAAAATACTGAATCACACAGTGAAAATTTATTTCTATTCCAATTTTCTCTAATCCCACTTATATCAAATGAAGAGTCTCAGCATGGTGTTAGTCTGATTTAACACCTCTCCAGCACTTGCTAATCTTCCTTTTTAATAAAGTGAGAACAAGACACAGGCTCTTAGTGTTTAGAAGGCAACAGTAGCTAGAAATGATTTGAGGTTGTTTTGTCTTCACTGTTTTTTAATTTTTAGTGTTAGTAGAATGGATGGCAAGTAATACTAGTAGTATTTATGGTAGTGATTTAATCTGTTCACAAATTATTTACATCTAAAAAGCAAGTTGTCTGAAAGAAAAAAAATGTTAAGACAATAATATTTTGGGAGGAATCTGGTCATGGCCGCAAGTGCTGTCATAAGTTGATCCCCTCCTGTGGGTCCCACACTCAGTTTCATACTAATCTCCCCAACACACACAGACACAGTCATGTGAGTGTGCAAAGGCATGTATTCCTTATCCTTGGAGTCCAGATCATACAAAGAACACAGCATGTCTGTGTCATTGGAGGTGGCGTTTTTGGTGGGGCCACAGCCAAGCAAGACCAGAGTGGGCACAGCTTCAATCTGTGGGAAAAAGGTCAAAGGGATGCTTGAATAAATTTCCATGTCATATATCATTCAGCCAGAGATATTAGAGACAGTGCTGATAAGATTTTAGAGACAAGTAGTGTTGGGCTCAAATTGTGATTTTTGCAAATTACTGGCTGTGTGACATTGGAAAAATAACCTCTCATGGCCTCAGTTTCCTTATTTGTGAAATTGGGGTTCTAATGCCTCCCTGTCTGAGTTGCTGTGGGGATTAAAGGAGTCAACATGTGTGAATAGGTTTAATGAATGCTTTCTATTGTTTTGATGATCCTGGATAGACGTTCAAGATAGTATAGCGTCTTCATTTGCACTGTCTCCACTGGGAATCAAGCATGACGAGCTTTTCTTGGCTGATGAGGCTTTGCTGCCTTGAAAGCTTCTTGTACGCCCCATGCTTCCAATATTCTCCCCCCAGGTTTACCATCAAAACTTGTGAGTCCTGTGTCCCATCCCCTCAGGCCTCTGCTCTCCTACTAGAGAGAGTTAGGTCTTAATCCTTGTGAAGGGAATAACATATCTGACTACAGAATCTGATCTCGGTGTTTCTGTTTGAGCTCTGCTACGTACTTTGTACTCACATCTGTCACAGCTCCCATGGCATTGTGCAGAGAAGTCAGCTAGATGGTAAGCTTCTTGAAGACAGGAACCGTATGTGCTGATCTCTGAATCTGGAGCACCTGGCACAATATAGGTGCTCAATAGAGGTGGGATGAATTGAGAGATTGGGATTGACATATACACACTATTGACACTATTGACACTATGTATTAAAATAGATAACTAATGAGAACCTACTGTATAGCACAGGGAACTCTGCTTAGTGCTCTGTGGTCACGAAATGGGAAGGAAGTCCAAAAGGAAGGGATATACGTATAGCTGATTCACTTTGCTGTACAGTAGAAATTAACACAACATTGTAAAGCAACTATACTCCGATAAAAATTTTAAAAGTATAAAGCCCATGAGAAAGAAAAAACAAACAAACAAAACCAAAACGCTGGTCCACTGATGCCCTGTGGCTTCACTTATTTTCTTAGTAGAATGTAAGGTCCTGGAAGGCAGGACCGTGTCTGCCTATTCAGTGTTGAATCTCCAGTGCTTGGTAGACTCTCAGGAGCCACAGGTGAATGAAGGAATGAGACAAAAAGGGAGGATGATTTCTCTTTTCTGTGTTTGAGACCAGGATGTGAGCAGATAACTGGACCCACACAAAGCGGGCACCAGCTCCTGGCCAGACCTGTGAGCAGCTGGTCCTATCTGCTCCCTTTGTTGGCAAACACTCTGTAAGAGACCGCCCTCCAGTGCACCTGCCTGGATTGATCATCTTCTTTGTGATAACAGAAAGGAAAACCATTATAGCACAAGTGCCTTGTCATTCCACATGCCTCTGCCTGTGATAAATGTTCTCCATTTACAGAGTCGTCGGTGGAAACCTAGAGGGAATGATTGCCATCCAGGCTTAACCTGGAGCAGGTTCATCATTAAACAACTCCTGTAATTTCCACTGCTCAGCATTCGTCTTTTCCTCACAGGGCTGGGGAAGAACAGAGTTTCTGAAAGCTGCCACCTAATTGCTCTTTCTTTCATCTGTACATTGTTGGGAAGAGGTGGACAGGAGGGATCGCCATCAAATGGACAGGCCTATTTTTTGACTGAGTTGTTCTGATTTACATTTTTAACAGAGTGGGTTTGCTGTGTTGAGAAAAGAGGACTGGGGAGCAGGGTAGAATCAGGGAGATCAGTTAGGAAGGTTACAGCAACGATTCCCACTGGGAAATGATGGTGGCTTGGCAAGGATGGAACGGTGGACGTGACTCAGGGCTGGTGTGTGTGGTTGAGCTAGTCGTGTGTACCCATCTTGGGGACCCATTGCCGTGGCTCTGATGGAAACGGCATCCCTAGAGTTTTGCTGTGCGTACCTGTATGGATGCAGTAGTGCTGTAAGAAGTGGGTGGATTCCACGAAGGCAGGGATTTTACTTTGCTCCATGCTCTATCTCTAGTGCTTGCACATGTCTGGCACAGAGTAGGTGCTCATAAAAATGTTTCACATGAATGATATGTTGGCTTCCATCTCCTGCGTTCTTGGAAGCATCGCAGCTGCAGGTGACTCAGTGCAGGCTCAAGTGTGTTTTGGCTGATCTTGTAAATGTATGCTTTTTTTTGTGTGTGTGACAGCCACTTTGAGTGCCCTGGTGTGAAAGCCCCTTTGCACTTCAAAGCACTATCATTTTACGTCATCAGGTGCAAACCATCTTTTAACGGCATTATTTGCAGAGAATAGGGAAAAAATAAACTTTATTATATTTTGTCATTCCCCCTTCCCCCAGCGTCATATCTGAGTCACCTCTCACTTGCTGATCTGTACTGGCTGCAATTAAAATTAAATCGCCTTTGGGACCAGAAAAGTCTCATCTTTATTTACAGCACCTGCAAATCATGCTGCTTCTCCTAATTTTAACACCTTCTTCAGTGGCAAAAATCTCTTTTCTGAAGGAGCGGGTGGAGAAGTGATAAAAGAATAGTTATTGAACTCTATCCTCTGGGGATAGGATGGAGGAGACCAGGCCAGGAGAGGGAATATTTTGGGGTTCAAGTGTGGGTGCTGCCTTTTCTGAGCTGAATGACCCTGAACAGATTGTGGAAACTTGCTGAACCCCAGTTACCTCATCAGTAAGCTGAGGGGAAGATCAGTGCCTATTCAACCAATCCAGTGGACTGTAGGAACCCAAGGAGATGACATCTGAGAAAGTTCTTATATTTTTAGTAGCAGAGAGAGGGAGTGAAGTGTGGGAGAATCTATAATAAGCCTATTATTTAAACTATCAGGCTCACTGCATGTTTTGTTTGAAACGCTTCTCATCATGTATCATCGTGCTGAAATGCCTTTTATCCTATATCTGTCTCTCTATGCCTTTATCTCCTTCCCCATTTCCATCAAATTCATTCAGCAGTAATTTATTAAACACTTAGGATATGCTAGGCACTGAGTCTCTAGCAGGGAACAAGACAGATGTGGCTTCTGCCCATAAGTAGCTTACAAGTTAATAATGCAAGAGAGGCCTGGAAAAAAAAAATCACATACCTGACGATGTGATTACCACCATGCTACGTTCTAGGAAGGGGGAAATGTCTGGAGTTACGAGAACATATAACAGGGAGACTAAACCAGCCTGAAGAGCCAGGGAGCCCTCTGTGCAGATGTGGTATATACGCAGAGACATGAAGGATGCCTGGGAGTTAACCAGATGGAAGGAGGGAATAGTGTTCCAGGCAGGTGGAACAGCATGTGCTAAGATCTGGATGCTGGAATACAGCAAGTGAAAGGAGAGGTAAGTCATGAGGGTGGAAAGGCAGGCAAGGGAGAGATCAGGTAAGCAAATCACTTTGCTAGAGCAGTGGGTGTATAAACACAGGAGGTGGATGCTGTGATGATACAGTCCTGACAGTGATGACACAGAACCAAACCAAAAGAAAACACACGAGTAAAGAAAGCAACAGTGATAACTCTGGTTCTATTTCCCCTGGATCACTTGCAACATTTTCTCTAAAAGGTGTTTCGTAAATCAAATCACCAACTTAGGACTTTGTATATGTCCAAGCAGCTCCTTCGTAGAGAGAGTCAAGGTATTCCTTGCCCTTCTGACTCCAGAGGGAAGGTTAGGAGAATAGGAGAAGGTAAAGACAGTTTCCAATCAGTGCTGGGCTAAGCTCTCCATGTGGGTAAACAGAACTCCCAGACACAGACACTGGTGCTGTAGTTCACTCATTTAATAAGATTGTTTGCATGACAGTTCTCTTTGAAGTTCCTATCAATCACCCTGTGACATTGTTCTAATGAACACCCTCCCCACCCCAGCTGTATGCAAGCAGACATACAAATTTGCCCCAGGGGAATGGTGGCCTCCCCATGTTCCCATGAAAAGCTCATTACCAAGCCCAGGCAATCACATTTACATTGCTAATTGAAGAAGAAAGCTACAGTAAGCACAAGAGTGAAAATTATTGGACAATATCAAGGAAAACATCCCCAGTTCCCCTGGGGGTGTCAGTGTCAGCAACCACAACAGGCCACTGTGCCTGATGCTAATAAAAGAGAAGCTAAAATGAGCACTGAGGAAAATCAGCAGACTCCAGAGATTCTCAATGATTGCCTCTGACATGGAGTTTTGAGATATTTCAATGCGATGGAACTTAATTGAAGTGGAGCAGGGTGGCAAATGGATTTCATTTCTTAAGTGGATTCTCCTAGGGCCAAGAGATATCTAAGCTGAACCGGTTCCACTGTTATTCAAACAGCTGATTTGGCCCAGGAAAACCCCTCTGTTCCCTGTTAGTAGATCCTACACTTTCACCACCACTTGACCTGTAGCCCTATGGGAGGAGTCAAATTGTTCACCTATAGATCATGACAACAACAGGTCCTCCCCTGACCCATGACAGGCACAACAAAAGGGAAAAGCACCCCCACCTCCCAAAATGATATGACAGTGAACTCTTGACTGTCAACGTGTTTTGACGAATGCTCCTTGCTCTCAATGAAGGACCTGATGTGAAATCCTCAACTTTGGGGTGTTTGAAAAATATTTGTTGGTTGTCATCGAGGGAGGGTGGCTGAAGAGGACCAATCTTTCTGAATCAGGTTTTCATGTTTTGAGCAAGATAGGCTGCGATGACCTTTTCCATAACTATTTAAATTACGTTGTACTTCAAAGGGCTGGGGGTTAGTTGGCATTAGCCTAGATAACACTACTGAGAGAGAGAAACACACGCGTATTTCAATTTGAAATTTGGAAAATTTCAAACATAAACGGAAGTATAATGAAAGCAAGTGACATCTGCAAGATGGCGGGATAGGAGCTTCCTACATCATTTTCCCCACAGAACATCGAATTTGACAATCACCCATGGACAAGGGTACCTTTGTAGGGATCTGGGAGTCCAGTGGAAAAGTTGCAGCACATTGTTGGAACAAAAAAGCCCAAGAATAGACACATTGAAAGGGTAAGAACAGTTTCACTTTACCCATGTCATCCTCTGCTCCCTGGTGACACAGCTCAGTGCCAAGGAGAACCTTTTAGTCTGCGATTTCTCCAGTGTGGGAAAGTGAGAGTGTGTGAGTGAAGGTCTACCTTCCCCAGCCATGTGGGATGTTTCCCAAGAGGCTGGCCTCTATCCCACTGCATCTAGAATACTGAGGTGAGCTGTAGGGCTGAGGGCTGGGGAGAGGCAGGGAGCATAGAAACCAGGGCTCAGAAAGTATCAAAGGGATGCAGATCCTACTAACTTCTTCCCTGGACTCCATCAGGAAGCCTGCCCACAAACTGCTGGGGATGTCATCTGTGGACCCCCAAACTGACCCATGGACCCGCTCAACACTCCCTGTAACTCCTCTCCTTGTGGCTGGATCCCTGTGTGTTCTCATGGACCACGAGCATGAACCTTTGCAGACAGCAAGCATGTGCGTGCAGAAAGCCTGCCCGACTCTGCAGGACTGCGGAAAACCATGCGAACTGAGCATCTCAGGGCACTGCCCTTGGGAAGCATAGAGGAGGCTCTCAGCACTTACCTGGCTTTGCGGGATCAAGACAGGCAAATGATTTTACAAATTCTCTCTGTGAATTCCCTAACACTTTCTGCTTCCATAGCCTCCTTCTCCTTTTTCTGTTCTGGAAATCTGAAACTTTACTTTCCCCTCTTCTATGCACTTCCCATAACTGACGCTAGGGCCAAGAGGTAGTGGAGAGAGATAGTAAAAAGCAATGGAAGGGACTGGGTTCAAGATGGCAGAGTAGAAGGACATGCACTCACTCCCTCTTGAGAGAGCACCAGAATCACAACTAAATGCTGAACGATCATTGACAGGAAGACACTGGAAGTCACGAAAAAAGATACCCCACATCCAAAGACAAATGAGAAGCCACAGTGAGCCTTCCCGTAGGAGGGGTGCAATCACAAGAAAATCAAATCCCATAACTGCTGGATGGGTGACTCACAAACTGGAGAACAGTTATATCACAGAAGTCCACCCACTGGAGTGAAGGTTCTGAGCCCCACATCAGGCTTCCCAACCTGGGGGTCTGGCAATGGAAGGAGGAATTCCCAAAGAATCAGACTTTGAAGGCTAGTGGGATTTGATTGCAGAACTTCAATAGGACTGGGAGAAACAGAGACTCCACTCCTGGAGGGCACACACAAAATAGTGTGCTCATCAGGACCCAGGGGAAGGAGCAGTGACCCCACAGGAGACTGACTCAGACATACCTGCTAGTGTTGGAGCTTCTCCTGCAGAGGCGGGTGGGTGGCTGTGGCTCACCGAAGGGACAAGGACACTGGCAGAAGAAGTTCCGGGAAGTACTCCTTGGCGTGAGCCTTCCTGGAGTCTGCCATTAGCCCCATCAAAAAGCCTGTAGGCTCCAGTGCTGCATTGCCTCAGGCCAAACAACCAACAGGGAGGGAACCCAGCCCCACCCATCAGCAGACAAGCAGATTAAAGTTTTACTGAGCTCTGCCCACCAGAGCAACACCCAGCTCTACCCACCACCAGTCCCTCCCATCAGGAAGCTTGCACAAGCCTCATTCACCAGAGGGCAGACAGCAGAAGCAAGAAGAACTACAATCCTGCAGCCTGTGGAACGAAAACCATATTCACAGAAAGACAGACAAGATGAAAAGGCAGAGGACTATGTACCAGATGAAGGAACAAGATAAAACCCCAGAAAAACAACTGAATGAAGTGGAGATAGGCAATCTGCCAGAAAAAGAATTCAGAATAATGATAGTGAAGATGATCCAGGACCTCGGAAAAAGAATGGAGGCAAAGATCGAGAAGATGCAGGACATGTTTAACAAAGACCTAGAAGAATTAAAGAACAAACACCTAGAAGAATTAAAGAACAAACAGAGATGAACAATACAATAAGTGAAACGAAAAATACACTAGAAGGAATCAATAGCAGAATAACTGAGGCAGAAAAACGGATAAGTGACCTGGAAGACAGAATGTTGGAATTCACTGCTGTGGAACAGAATAAAGAAAAAAGAATGAAAAGAAGTGAAGACAGCTGAAGAGACCTCTGGGACAACAATAAATGTACCAACATTGGTATTATAGGGGTCTCAGAAGGAGAAGAGACAGAGAAAGGACCTGAGAAAATATTTGAAGAGATTATAGTCAAAAACTTCCCTAACATGGGAAAGTAAATAGCCACCCAAGTCCAGGAAGCTCAGAGAGTCCCAGGCAGGATAAACCGAGGAGAAACACACTGAGAGACATAGTAATCAAACTGACATAAATTAAAGACAAAGAAAAATTATTAAAAGCAACAGGGGAAAAGTAACATACAAGGGAACTTCCATAAGGTTAACAGCTGATTTCTCAGCAGAAACTCTACAAGCCAGAAGGGAGTGGCATGATATGTTTAAAGTGATGAAAGGGAAGAACCTACAACCAAGATTACTCTACCCAGCAAGGATCTCATTCAGATTTGAAGGAGAAATCAAAAGCTGTACAAACAAAAGCGAAGAGAATTCAGCACCACAAAACCAGCTCTACAACAAATGCCAAAGGAACTTGTCTAAGTGGGAAACACAAGAGAAGAAAGGGACCTACAAAAACAAACCCAAAACAATTAAGAAAATGGTAATAGGAACATACATATCGATAATCACCTTAAACGTGAATGGATTAAATGCTCCAACCAAAAGACACAGGCTCACTGAATGTATATAAAAGCAAGACCCATCTATATGCTGTCTACAAGAAACCCACTTCAGACCTAGGGACACATACAGACTGAAAGTGAGGGGATGGAAAAAATATTCCATGCAAATGGAAATCAAAAGAAAGCTGGAGTAGCAATCCTCATATCAGATAAAATAGACTTTATTTATTTATTTATTTTTTTTAGCTTTATTCTTTTTTCTTTCAAATCTGGATGACTTTTTTTTTTTCCCTTTTCTATTTGTCCTTGCTAAATCCTCCACAAAAATTTTGAACAGAAGTGCAGATATCCCTGTCTTTTTCCTGATCTTAGAGGGAAATAATTCAATTTTTCAGCTAACAATGATGTTAGCTGTGGGTGTTTTTAAATGTCTATTGTCAGATTAAGAAGGTCCCTTCTCTTTTTTAGTTTGTTGAGTGTTCTTTTTTTTTTTTTTTTAATATTACTAACATACTTTACTTAACCTGGTGAGCTATTTTACATTATTTTCACATTAGGTCTTTGAAGTCCAGTGTGTATTTTTTTTTTTTTAACATCTTTATTGGAGTATAATTGCTTTACAATGGTATGTTAGTTTCAGCTTCACAACAAAATGAATCAGTTATATATATACATATATTCCCATATCTCTTCCCGCTTGCGTCTCCCTCCCTCCCACCCTCCCTATCCCACCCCTCCAGGCGGTCACAAAGCACCGAGCTGATCTCCCTGTGCTATGCGGCTGCTTCCCACTAGCTATCTACCTTACGTTTGGTAGTGTATATATGTCCATGCCTCTTTATCGCTTTGTCACCGTTTACCCTTCCCCCTCCCCATAGCCTCAAGTAAAATAGACTTTAAAATAAAGAATGTTACAAGAGACAAGGAAGGACACTACATAGCGATCAAGGGATCAACCCAAGAAGAAGATATAACAATTATAAATATATATGCACCCAACATAGGAACATCTCAATACATAAGGCAAATGCTAACAGCTATAAAAGAGGAGATCGACAGTAACACAGTAATAGTGGGGGACTTTAACACCTCACTTACACCAATGGATAGATCTCCAGACAGAAAATTAATAAGGAAACAGAAGCTTTAAATGACACAATAGACCAGATAGATTTAATTGATATTAATAGGACATTCCATCCAAAACCAGCAGATTATACTTTCTTCTCAAGTGCACACAGAACATTCTCCAGGATGGATCACATCTTGGGACACAGATCAAGCCTCAGTAAATTTAAGAAAATTGAAATCATAGCAAACATCTTTTCTGACCACAATGCTATGAGATTAGAGATAAATTACACGGAAAAAAAACTGTAAAAAACACAAACACATGGAGGCTAAACAATACATTACTAAATAGCCACGAAATCACTGAAGAAATCAAAGAGTAAATCAAAAAATACCTGGAGACAAATGACAGTGAAAACACGACAATCCAAAACCTAGGGGATGCAGCAAAAGCAGTTCTAAGAGGGAAGTTTATAGCAATACAATCCTGCCTCAAGAAACAAGAAAAATCTCAAATAAACAATCTAACCTTACACCTAAAGGAACTAGAGAAAGATGAACAAACAAAACCCAAAGTTAGTAGAAGGAAAGAAATCCTAAAGATCAGAGCAGAAATAAATGAAATAGAAACAAAGAAAACAATAGCAAAGATCAATAGAACTAAAATCTTGTTCTTTGAGAAGATAAACAAAATTGAAAAACCATTAGCTAGACCCATCAAGAAAAAAAGGGAGAAGACTCAAACCAATAGAATTAGAAATGAAAAAGGAGAAGTAACAACTGACACTGCAGAAATACAAAGGATCATGAGAGATTACTACAAGCAACTCTATGCCAATAAAACGGACAACCTGGAAGAAATGGACAAATTCTTAGAAAGGTATAACCTTCCAAGACTGAATCAGGAAGAAATAGAAAATATGAACAGACCAATCACAAGTAATGAAATTGAAACTGTGATTAAAAATCTTCCAACTAACAAAAGTCCAGGACCAGCTGGCTTCACAGGTGAATTCTATCAAACATTTAGAGAAGACTTAACACCCATCCTTCTCAAACTCTTCCAAAAAAATGCAGAGGAAGGAACACTCCCAAACACATTCTACGAGGCCACCATCAATCACCCTGACACCAAAACCAGACAGAGACACTACAAAAAAAGAAAATTACAGACCAATGTCACTGATGAATATAGATACAAAAATCCTCAACAAAATACTAGCAAACAGAATCCAACAACACATTAAAAGGATTATACACCATGATCAAGTAGGATTTACCCCAGGAATGCAAGGATTCAATACATGCAAATCAATCAGTGTGACACACCATATTAGCAAACTGAAGAAGAAAAACCATATGATCATCTCAATAGATGCAGAAAAAGCTTTTGACAAAATTCAACACCCATTTGTGATAAAAACTCTCCAGAAAGTGGGCAGAGAGGGAACCTACCTCAACATAATAAAGGCCATATATGACAAACCCACAGCAAATATCATTCTCAATGGTGAAAAACTGAAAGCATTTCCTCTAAGTGCAGGAACAAGACAACGATGTCCACTCTCACCACTATTATTCAACATAATTTTGGCAGTCCTAGCCACGGCAATCAGAGAAGAAAAATAAAAGGAATGCAAATTGGAAAAGAAGAAGTAAAACTGTCACTGTTTTCAGATGACATGATACTATACATAGAGAATCCTAAGGATGCCACCAGAAAACTACTAGAACTAATCAGTGAATTTGGTAAAGTTGCAGGATACAAAATTAATGCACAGAAGTCTCTTACATTCGTATACACTAACAACAAAAGATCAGAAAGAGAAATTAAGGAAACAATCCCATTCACCACTGCAACAAAAAGCATAAAATACCTAGGAATAAACCTACCTAAGGAGGTAAAAGACCTGTACTCAGAAAACTGTAAGACACTGATGAAAGAAATCAAAGATGACACAAACAGATGGAGAGATATACCATGTTCTTGGACTGGAAGAATCAGTGTTGTGAAAATGACTATACTACCCAAAGCAATCTACAGATTCAATGCAATCCCTGTTAAATTACCAATGTCATTTTTACAGAACTAGAACAAAAAAATCTTAAAATTTGTATGGAGATGCAAAAGACCCCAAATAGCCAAAGCAATCTTGAGGGGAAAAAAGGAGCTGGAGGAATCAGATTCCCTGACTTCAGACTATACTACAAATCTACAGGAATCAAGACAATATAGTACTGGCACAAAAACAGAAATATAGATAAACCTATGCACCTACAGTCAACTAATCTATGACAAAGGAGGCAAGGATATACAATGGAGAAAAGACAGTCTCTTCAATAAGTGGTGCTGGGAAAACTGGACAGCTACATGTAAAAGAATGAAATCAGAACATTCCCTAACACCATACACAAAAGTAAACTCAAAATGGATTAAAGACCTAAATGTAAGACCGGACACTATAAAACTGTTAGAGGAAAACATAGGCAGAACACTCTGTGACATAAATCACAGCAAGGTCCTTCTTGACCCACCTCCTAGAGAAATGGAAATTAAAACAAAAATAAACAAATGGGACCTAATGAAAAAGCTTAAAAGCTTTTTCCTAGCAAAGGAAACTATAAACAGGATGAAAAGACAACCCTCAGAATGGGAGAAAATATTTTCAAATGAATCAACAGACAAAGGATTAATCTCCAAAGTATATAAACAGCTCATGCAGCTCAATATTAAAAAAAAACCCAATCAAAAAATGGGCAGAAGACATAAATAGACATCTCTGCAAAGAAGACATACAGATGGCCAAGAGGCGCATGAAAAGATGCTCCACATCTCTAATTATTAGAGAAATGCAAATCAAAACTACAATGAGGTATCACTTCACACTGGTTAGAATGAGCATCATCAGAAAATCTACAAACAACAGATGCTGGAGAGGGTGTGGAGAAAAGGGAGCCCTCTTGCACTGTTGGTGGGAATGTAAATTGATACAGCCACTATGGAGAACAGTATGGAGGTTCCTTAAAAAACTAAAAATAGAATTACCATATGACCCAGCAATCCCACTACTGGGCATCTACCCAGAGAAAACTGTAATTCAAAAAGACACATGCACCCCAATGTTCACTGCAGCACTATTTACAATAGCCAGGTCATGGAAGCAACCTAAATGCCCATCGACAGATGAATGGATAAAGAAGATGTGGTACATATATACAGTTGAATCTTACTCAGCCATGAAAAGGAATGAAATTGGGTCATTTGTAGAGATGTGGATGGACCTAGAGACTGTCATGCAGAGTGAAGTAAGTCAGAAAGAGAAAAACGAATATTGTTTATTAACACATATATGTGGAGTCTAGAAAAATGGTACAGATGAACCGATTTGCAAGGCAGAAATAGAGAGACAGAGGTAGAGGACAAACGTATGGACACCAAGGAGGGAAAGTGGTGGGTGGTGTGGTGGTGGTGGGATGAACTGGGACATTGGGACTGACATATATACACTAATATGTATAAAATAGATAACTAATAAGAACCTGCTGTATAAAAAATAAATTAATTAAATTAAAATAAAAGTCCACAGGGCCTGGGGAGGAAAAAAAACCAATGGAGATGCTCTTTCCTCCCTCAGAGTTTTAGGTACTGGCCCAATGGCAGGTGCTGTCACCATTGCCACTACTGTATGAGGATGGCTTGCGGGCTGGGGCAGAAGAGAATGGAAAAAAACATAAAAATGGGAAATTATGTCTCTTCTTGGACCCCGTAGGTGCACCCTTTCTCACTTATTAGATTAAAATGAGAGATCTCTTGGAGCTCTTACTGTCTGTACCGGTGCCTAATTCTGGATTTTTGCTTGCTTCTGGGACCAGGCTGGAGTTACTGGTGGAAAAAAAATCCCAATAATTCACTGCTGGATTGGTCTTGCTTTGAGTTTTATTTTTTCTTTCTCTCTTTCTTTCTCTTTTTCTTCCTTTCTCTTTTTCTTCCTTTCTTCCTTCCTTTCTTCCTTCCTTCCTTCCTTTCTTTCTTTATTTCTTTTTTGTTTCTTTTCTTTCTTTCATTTTCTTTCTTTCTCTCTCTTTCTTTCTTTCTTTCTTTCTTTCTTTCTTTCTTTCTTTCTTTCTTTCTTTCTTTCTTTCTTTCTTTCTTTCTCTCTCTCTCTCTCTCTCTCTCTCTCTCTTTCTCTTTCTCCCTTCCTCCCTCCCTCCCTTCCTCCCTCCCTCCCTCCCTCCCTCCCTCCCTCTTTCTTTCTCCCTTTCTTTCTTCCTTCCTTCCTTCTCTCCTTCCTTCCTTCCTTCCTTCCCTCCCTCCCTCCCTCCCCCCTCCTTTCTTCCTTCCTTCCTTCCTTCCTTCCTTCCTTCCTTCCTTCCTTCCTTCCTTCCTTCCTTCTCCTCCTCCTTCTTCCTCTTCTTCTTTTTCTAATCAGCCTGCTACGATTTCCTTTTCAGAGTCCTCAAATGCTGTCCCATGCATTCTTTGCAAGGTTTTTAGTTGTATAGTGTGGGAGAGACAAGGTACGCTATGCTTTCTCCACCTTACCCAGAACTGGAACCCGAATGATTCATTTTTTAAAAACCTATTTTTTTATCGGGCTTAAGTTCTACATTTTTAAAAGTCAGGTTTGGGCTTCCCTCGTGACGCGGTGGTTAAGGATCCACCTGCCAATGCAGGGGACATGGGTTCGAGCCCTGGTCCCGGAAGATCCCACGTGCCATGGAGCAACTAAGCCCGTGCGCCACAACTACTGAGCCTGTGCTCTAAAGCCTGCAAGCCACAACTACTGAGCCCATGTGCCACAACTACTGAAGCCCACGCAAATAGGGCTCATGCTCCGCAACAAGAGAAGCCACCGCAATGAGAAGCCCATGCACTGCAACGAAGAGTAACCCCCGCTCGCCACAACTAGAGAAAGCCTGTGAGCAGCAACGAAGACCCAACACAGCCAAAAATAAATACATAAAATTTGAAAAGTCAGTTTTATTGAACTGTAAGTTGTATACAATCAAATATATACATAGTAAGTGTACATTAAGTGGACTTTGACGAACTTTTGTACCTGTATATCCATCACCCCAATCAAAATATGGAACATTTCCTTCACCTTAGAAAATTCTTCATATCCCTGCTGATTTAAAAAACATCTGAAAACTTCTGGAATTGAAGGTATTTGCTGTTGATTTTTTAAGAGTATTCCAGTGCTTTATTCCTCTCTCCCCTCTCTCTGAATTATTATAATTTTGCTGAACATTTGAAATTAAATTGCTGACTTCAAGACCCTCTGCCCCATAATATATTGTGCGTATTTCTTAATAACAAGGACATTCTCTTGCATGACTACAATGCAATGATTGAAATCAGGAAATTTAATGTTGATACAGAATAATTCTATAATATTCAGTCCATATTAAAATTTTGTGTATTGTCTCACTTCGTGTCCTTTATAGCATTTTTGTCCAATCCAAGATCATTTTGCTGTTTATTTTTGAAGGAGAGTGAAATCTCCTCCCTTTTCCCAATTCATCAACTCCACATGAGGGACCAAGAGCCTGGAGGACTCCCAAATGAGGCAGCACCAAGGTTGATTCTGGCTGGAGGGCAGAGGAGGTGGGAAGCCAAGAGAACAGCCCATCGTGGAAGGAAATGTGCTTCTCTTAGCTTGGATAGGCAGGCCTCCTGGCAGAACCCTGCTGACCAGTCATCCAGACTGCAGCACCCCAGGAGCTTTGGTATTCTGTGAGCCTGCCAACAAAACAAACGCAGTCTGAGACAGCAAGCATATTTCCTAAAAATCAACTCGATCTACCTCCTGGAGGGGAGGCTGCATGTCTGTGTGCCAGTCACATTAGAGTAGTCAATTTCCTGCCAGCAGTCGGTGGAGAATGCAACCCACGTGGGCTGCGAGGGCGCCCTACCTGCCGACACGACAAGGGAAAATCATGGTCCCCTCCTGAGTATGCACACAACCTGAATCCTCCTAGAAAACAACCCCTCTCTCACTTGCCCGGGACAAATGTGAATTTAGAACATGCTCTTGGCATCGTTCATTTTTATATGAGTGCAACTTCTTGGGTGTGGGCAGGTTGGGAACACATGTTTGTGGGCTGGTGGATCTTTGAGATGAGTAGCTGATCTCATGTCTCTTGGCCAGTTTAGAAGCAAATTGTTGCCCCTGGTAACAGTTATCAAATTGAAAATAGTAAGTTATGAATATTCTCAATCCTTCTTCACTTTCGAGTTTATAGAAAATGTTACTTATTTGTAATAATGGTAGATAATTCATGGCTCTTAGTACTATAGGGTGTTAATAAAACCCCATAACTAAACCCTTTAAGAGTGGAAGGGAGTGATGATACAGTCCATTATTAAACAGTCTCCAAATTTACCAGTTACACATATATAGTCTAGAAGAATGTAAAAAAAAAACCCACAAAAACCTTTTTCAGGTCAAGTTCTATTTCAAACTATACAGAGGCCACTAACAACTGGTGTGCGTGGGAAGTGGCTCCTCCTTTCTACCTAGTTTGTCACCAGCATCTCAACAGGGATGAATCTTCTCATGTTGGTTCAAGTGCTTTATCTTCATGGTTACTATAGAATTTAACTCCTCGCTTTTAGCTCTTTCTTCTTCTTCAGGATCCTACACCCCTCCCTCTCCTCCCCTCACCGTCCTGCCTCTTCTATTCCGTATTTAAAAATAGGATGTCAGTCACTCAGCCACATTTGATTCCACCAAATAAGTGCGGGGATGCGATTCTGGGTTGAAGGTTGATGGTGACTTTGGACCAGGTGGGTAGAGCAGTGACAGTGCTGGACAATTAAACTGCCACATTGACCTTCCTCCTGGCTCAATTGCTTGACATTATTATGTTAAAAGAATTTCTATCTTTTTTTTTTTTTTAACTCACCTTGAGTTACATTAGCAAATGTGCCCTGTCCCCCATTTGTTAAATTATCTTTGGAATGTTCGAGCCCCAGGAAAGAAAAACCCTAGCCATTCAAACTATGTTAACATTAGCCAAAAATAGGAATTAATTTTTTGTCAAGTACAACTCTTTTAAAATAACAAAAGCACAAGGACATGTAAATGCAATGGTTTCTTCAATAACTTAGGGTCTTTAAAAAAATATAGATTTGGGCACCCTCCCTGATTCTGCAAAATTAGGATCTCTAGAAGCAAGGCTCAGGTACTACATTTTTAGTGAATTTCCCAGGATTCATGAACTTTAGCTTTAGAGAGCTCATCTGCTTCCCACAGGGGAAAGAGGAAAACAACTCCATCCAGGGAATGGGAAAGTAAGAAGGCATGTGCCTCTTGAGCAATGGATGAGAGTAATAATATCACCCAAAGACTTGATGGGAAGAGAGAGGTGATTGCAATGGGTGTAGTGAGGAATGCAGCATTACTGACAAGATGTGGATAATTAATTAATTATTTAGGGAAATTTACTTGTTTAATGTCGGATTAAGAATTTTTAGGGGCAAGAAAAGTCACATTGATTTACAAAATGAAAAGCCAAGGCAGTGATATTCACAGCATTGAAGTTTTCCCAGAGGGGCAAAAATAACAGGAAGGAATTTTGTGGTGAGCTGAAGCAGGACATAATATAGGCTGTTTCTAGTAACCGGACACATTTCTGTTCATTTGGAACCTTAACTCTTTCATACTTTAGGCTCTGTGCAGACTGAAATCTTTGTGATTATTTCTAGATAGATAAAGACTTCTAGTATTCTGTGGTGCATTAGAGAAGGGAAAACATTTCTATTCAAAAGTGAGAGATGATGAATCAATCAGTCTTTCATTTATTCCACAAATATTTATTGAATGTCTACTACATGTTAGGTACAAATCTATGCCTTAGTGACAGACTGATGGACAATCCTAATTATATGGTGTCTGTATTTGAAGAATGGCCTCCTGTATCAGCTATCTATTTCTATGTAGCAAATTAACCCCAAACTTAGCTTAAAACACTGAACATTTACAATCTCACAATTTCTGTGGGTCGGGAATTCAGGAGCATCTTAGCTGTGTGGTTCTGACTCAGAGTCTTTTATGAGATTGAAGTCAAGATGTTGGCTGAAGATGTGGTGATCTGAAGGCTTGACTGGGTTGAGGGAATGGTTCATGCTTGGCTGTTGGCAGGGGGCCTCAGTCGCTTGCCACATGGGCCTCTTTATAGTGTAGCTTGAAAGTCCTTACAGCATGGCAGCTGGCTTCTCCCAGAGTGAGTGATCCACAAGAGAGCAAGGAGGAAACTGCAATGTCTTTTGTGACCTAATCTTGGAGTTACATACTGTGACTTCCTTAGAAATCAATCACTAAGTGTAGCCCACACACAAGAGGAGGGGAATTAGGCCCCATCCTTTTAACGGAGGCATGTTGAAGAACTTGTGGACATCTTTACATAAAGGACTTTGTTACCTTTGTTATAGCTAGATTCAGATGCAAACTTAGCAAGCCGACTGAACCGTCTAACCACTCTCAAGTACTACCTATGCAGTGATTGTTGATAATGGTCACCTATTAGAATAACTGGGGGTAGAGCGTCTCAAAAATATTGATACCTGGGTTCTACCTCCAGAAATTCTGACTCAGATGGTCTGGAATGGGGTCTGGATATTGGTAATTAAAAAAAACTCCTCAGGTAATAAACCACTGCCCAATAAACTGAAAAATTACTGATTAATAAATCTTTAAGAGTCTAGCTTTTGGATGTCATTTTAATCTTTATTTACTTGCATCATTTGATGAGCTCTCCAGGTCTTTTGTTTGTCTTTGCCACCATTTTTACCCATTTGTATTCATTTTATACATGTTCCAGTTTAGTTTTCTTATTTATTTTGAACCCATATTCTCAACTATATTAGAGTTTGACGTAATGTTATTTCCTAACAGCTTCATCATGCATTCACACATCTAAAGGAAAAATCTTAACTCCAGCAAAATTGGCTTGAAGCATGTGTGCGCTATGTAAAAATGTCAGGAATGCTATAATTACATTTTATCAGGTGAAGCTTAACATTTTAATAGGCAGTGTCTAAGGCTGATCTGACAGGGTGTTTTTGGATGGCGAAATGGATGCTCAAAATAAGAAAACACCACTTAGAAACCAAATGAGTCACTTCTGCCAGACAAGTAGGATTGGAGTTTATGCCGAAGGGCATAATTTTTCTGAAGTGCTGTCCTCTTTTAATGTATGTTCATTAAATCTGATTTGGAAGGTTGGGAAAATAACCCCTCTGTGACTTGTTAATCATTAAGGAAGGAAAGTGAACATTGGCAAAGTTCCAGGAGAAGCCCTTAGCTGGGTATTTATTTCATCTCACCATGGGTATAATTCACCAAAAATACTGAGAGTTTAAGGAACTTCATCAGCTGCACAGCTCTATCCATTCCTTTGTGTCTTCATCCACCAAATTAGACGAACGGGCTCATTATACCTGCACTGTTTATTATCATTATTCTCTCATGGGAGTGAATATAATTTACTTGGGTTATTCTGCTGATGAGTGTGTTGTCTTTGTTTTACTTATAAACAGGACAGTCATGAGTCCCTTGCCTTGAGCTATATCCCTGATGAGAAGCATAATTTTGCACATTAGCTGGGAAATAGATAAGCTGTACATTTTACATATGCGTGAAACACTTCTAGCTCTTTCATGAAATGTTGATTTTTATCTCTAAGAAAGATTGTTCTTTTCCCTGGAGTGCTTAAAAGATCCCCTTTGGATAGACAGGTGATTAGGCTGCAGCATCGGCCACCCCAGGACTGCCAGGTTTGACTTCAATGACCTGACTGCCAGCTTCTTTCCTTCTTTATAAGGCATTCTGCAGGGAATATAGGTTAACGGGATGGGACTGGAAATTAGATCTGGATTTGAGTTCCATTTTTGACAACTTGGGCAAACTATTTCTCTGTCTCCCACAGAAAGCTGTCATGAGGATTAAATCAGTACACAGATAATTCTTGTTTCTGTTTGCCTTGCATATCTCTTCCCTATCCCTTCTACTGGTTACAGCCATGATTCCTTTGGGAAATTTTATTCCATAATGCCCAGCCTTCCACAGGGATGGGCATTTGGTCAAAGTCCAAACAGAATTTTAACAATGAAAATTTATTTGTTTTTAGTACCTTAAAGATATTATTCCATTGTCTTCTGGCTTCCATTATTACTACTGAGAAGTCATCCATAATTCTTATTGCTCTTTTGAAGCTAAATGCTTCTTTTTCCTCTTTCTGCTTTCAAATGTTCTCATTAACATTGGATTTCAGAAGTTTTATTTTGATATGTCCAGGTTTAACATATATATATATATATATATATATATAACTTATAATAATTATATATATATATAATTATTATCCCTGCTTGGGGTTCATAGAGTTTCCTGAAACTGTTTTGATGTCGTAAGTCCTTTTCGGAAAATTCTTTTCAAAATTGCTTCTCCCACCTCCAGCCAGTTTCTCTTACCTCCCCTCTGTGCAACCAATTACATGAATGTTAGAGCTTTTTAAGAATTCTTGTATATCTTTTATACTTTTTTAAAATATGCATTTCCCATCATTTTATTTGTCCCTGTGTTCCATTCTTAGTATGTTCTACTGATTTATCTTCAGATAGACTAATTCTCTGTTGTGTTGTGTCTAATCTGATGTTAAAATATCTATTGAGATATCAAAAACTATTTTAGTTTCTGTATTTTTTTCAGCTCTAGGACTTCCATTTGAGTTGTTGATGTAGATTACAGTTCTCTGATTAAATCCTCCATTTTGCTATCTATTTTCTGGAATATATTAAAATTATTTTAAAGTCTCTGTCTGATGATCTAACATCCTGTTTTTCTCTCTCTTTGTCTCATCTCTTGATGTGCCTGGTAACTTTTTATTAAATGCCAGATGAATGAATTAAACAGTATAGAAACTCTGAATGATGTTGTTCATCCTCTAGAAAGGGCATACTTTTTATTTTGGAAGGCAGTTAATGTAGAGGTAGATTACCTTTATCTAGTATGAGATTGATCTGATATGAAACTGAATTAGTCTTTGTAAGGGATGATATATATTCATTTTGCCCTTAATTTTAGAGTGGAACACTTAAAGGCCCCCAATCAAAACGTTATGATGTTTACCAGAGCCTCTTATTTTTGGCTAGTGCTGAACTCCAATTTTTTTGTCCCACCATCATTGTGAAACTACTATAAACTCTGCTTACCTTCCTGGGATTTTAGTTTATGCTTTCTCCTTGGATTCTCAGCCTCTCAGCCCCTGGTTACAAATTTATAAGTTCCTAAAAGGGAAATGCAGAAGCTAAATGTAAAGCTTACTTCCATCTTCTCCATGACCTTGCCTCTCAAGTTATGCCTACTTTGGTAGCCGTGAATTTTACTTTTCCCCAGCCCCCTGAGACTGCTGATAGAGCTGTTCATCTTTTTAACCCTTTAGTCATCACTTTCTCCCTAGCTTTTCACCTTTACTTCCCAAATGGCAAATGTTTCAAGGGGAAACTTAGTACAGAATATTGGCTTCCCTCACATCCTGGCCACCTTGGTAGCTTTTCAGTGGCTTGAAACATATTTTCTTAAATTTCCAGCTTTTAAAGTTATTCTTTTTGGAACTTGTGGTCTGATACAAACTAGACCACTGCAGTTGGAAGCATCACCCTCTGCTAGAAATTTTAATTTTGGTCTGAGATACAGAAATGGAAAAACCCAGTGGTTATTTCTAGGGAACCAATTCTGGGGCCTCTACTGCTGAGATCCCTTGTGATGGCCTAGTTATGGCATTTCCCTGAGATTGAGTTCTCCTCCCTTTGTTTGAATATATTAGCCACCTACTACTACAGTAAAAACCCTCCTTTTCTTAACCTAGTCTGTGTATCTGTATTTTCAAATAAACCATAAACATGAAACACATTTATCAGTTGGCTACTCAGCATAAGAGGACTAATTTGTATTCATGTAAGAGCAGTTTTTGATTATTTTGAGGGGGATGGGAGGCCAAGTGGCCTGGTTTTGCTAGGTTTTAAAGCAACTCTGTCACTGGACTGTTTGATGGCTTTGGAGAATTCACCCCCTTGGGTCTCAGTTTTCTCATCTGTAAAATTTTATGTTTGAACAAGATTACCTCTGAAATTCCTTCAAGCTGAAAATCCTATCTTCTGATTTGGAGCTAATTCACCCACAATTGAATACACAAACTTTAATACATAAACTTGCCCTTTTAAACCCTTGATCTTACCACTTGATCAGGCTAATGTTTTACATACCATGTTCCTTGTTTTAAAAAAAGCTAGCTCTAAAACTTCCTGCCAATGTAAAGTGAGGCACACCTGAATGGGAATAATACTTGTGTCGATAATGTCGTACAAGGTATAGGCTTAGTTGGAAAGGTCACTTTGACAGTGAATGCCAGTGGTCCTACCTGACTTATGTGTCACTTTGTAACAACACCTCAAGATGTTCTTTTAACCTGAGCAACTTACAAAGATACTAAAAAATTAATTGGAGAGATCTATCTCTATACTTTGGAATACCTAGATATAGTTACTTCTGCATATATATCCATAACTTTATATAAATGCATGCAGTATATACAGCAAGATCTCTGAGTTTTATAGGAGGATGTTCATCATTTACTTCCAGCACAATGAGAACCTATGCATACCACCATTGGCTCTGTGGATGTCAACATCTCAGTTCTTGGTGGATAGTTTAAATTTGAACACTAGACCTCTTCAATTATGAGACACTTAGGGACATATGTATATGTATAACTGATTCGCTTTGTTATAAAGCAGAAACTAACACACCATTGTAAAGCAATTATACTCCAATAAATATGTTTTAAAAAAATAGTATTACTAATCCAGTTTTCAGATTCTCCAAAATTTAGACTTTATTGAATCCAGTTTATCAGAGAATTGTGTACCTGGCACACACTCTTTTGCCTTTGGGGAGAATTGTTTGGTTTCTATGATATCCAACTTCATCAGATATATTCCCATCCTTCCATATTCCTGTCCATACCATAGGGAAAAATGGCATTATTTATCATCTGGATTATTACAAAACCTAACCTCAACTTCCTGCCCATTGATCTTCCCATATTGTCCATGGGTCCCATATAACCTGTTCTCCCTTAGATGCCAAGTGATCTTTTCAAAATGAAAGTCTGATTGTGTCACCCACTTGCTGAGAATCCTTCAGTGACTCCTCATTGGTCTTAGGACAGATTGGTCCATTGTCTGACTCTTGTCTATATCCTCAGCCTCTTCTTCCACCACACTCCACCTTTTTAGCCATAGTGGCTCAAACTCACCATAACAACTTTCTTCCATGGGGCAGTTTCATGTGTTGTACCTTTTGCTTGGAACACCCTCCTCGCTTTGCCCAGGGAAAGCCTATTCAACGTTCCGATCTGAAGTCAGTCAACCCCCAGTCTAGGTTAAATCATCTATCATCGTCGTTTATGACTGCGTGGGTTTCTGCTTCATGGCACTTGCATTTATTCCTGTGTTTTGTGAACTTTTGTTTGAATCTGTCATGAGAAGCTAAGCTCCATGAGAGCAGGAAATTTCTCTCTTTCTAGTTATCATTGTTTCTGCTCCTCAGAGTTCAGCACAGTGCCTGGAACATAATAGGTGCTTAATAAATATGTTCTCAGTGAATGAAGGAAACAACTAGTTTAAATTCATTATTTCATCTATTGTGGGGATGGTTTTGAAGATGTTTCCATTAAAATTATCGTTCAATGAGCACATAGTGTAGAACATTTTCTCTGGTTTCAGTTCCAGAGATGAGCTGTCTCATGAATAATTGATTTGTGGTTTTTTTGTCTATAGATACTGAAAATTAAAGAACTGTTCATTTTCCCCCTTTCGTTTGGCTTTTAAGCAGGCCAGAGTGAAATTTAGCATTGAATTCCAGCTGGTTATGTTCATTAGCCAATATCTAATTATTCAGCAAACATTTATTGAGCACTTGCAGTGTGAAGGTGCTCCGGGCACTAGAGATTGAGGAGTGAACCAAACCAGGCAAGATCTTCTCCTAAAGGGGCTTATAATACTCAGATAGTGGTTAATGAAAGAATTACACAAATAAGTCTCACAGTTGCAATTTTGAGATGTGCTGTAGAAAATGTCTGTGCGATTATGAGAACTTGGAACAGGAGAGTTTGTTCTGGTCAAAGTAATGTTGGAGGGGATGTCAGAAGGAGTAGAAGTTAATTGGGCAGAGAATGGAGGGAAGAACATTCCAGGGAAGAGCATGAGCAGATGTCCTTCTGCAGAAGGGAACATGGTGAGGAGAAGAAACTCAAAATTAAGCCAGTGTGGCTGGTGTGGAAAGAGTAAGGAGAACTGTATGAAGATGAGGTTGGAGGGGCATGCAGAGGCCAGGCTATACAGGGTCTCTTGTAAAACTTGTTAAAGAATTTGGTCTTTATCTGGAGAACAAAGGAAACTCATGACAGGTTTTTAAGGGTGGGGGCATTTCTACTTTCAAAGAAAAAAATCATTGTTGCCTCTAATGTGGAGACAGCCTATACATGATTCTATAGTCTCGATATTTTGTACGACCTAACTTTTCCTTCTATAATACTGTCTTAGGCTAAATTCCCTGGAAATAAAGCCAAATCAGAGATTCTTGTGCAAGTGATTTATTGAAAGAGTACTCTCAGGAGAAGAGTAAAAGGGTAGGGGAAAGAGCTTATCAACGATGGGCCCCAAGTGGAATCTAGCTTCAGCCTGATCCCAAGGGGAGCTCTGGAGCATGCGTTGTGTCACAGACTTGATCCCAGCTTGAGGCAAGGGAACCAGCAGGGATCAACTGTGAGTCCTTAGCAGCCAACGCTCCTAGCAGCTATGGGTACATTGGCCTGTGAAAAGAGGTCTGAGTGGGGCACCAAGAGTGTCCACCACGGGTGCTTTATTTACTTTTTCTTGATTTGGAAGACATGTAATTTTTAAAATTTTATTTATTTATTTCATTAGTAATAAATGCATGTGATTAAAAAAAACTAAAATTATGTACAAAATGTCTCTAGTTTTCTTCCCCAGAGGCAGCCACTATTAAGAATTTCTTGTATATCCTTTCAAAGGTAGTCTCTATGTATTTTTTTTTATTATTAAAGTATAGTTGATTTACAATGCTGTGTTAGTTTCTGGTGTCCAGCAAAGTCATCAGATATAGATATATATAGATATAGATATATACGCTTTTTCTTATTCTTTTCCATTATGGTTTACCATGTACTATACAGTAGGTCCTTGTTGCTTATCTATTTTATATATAGTAGTGTGTATCTGTTAATCCCAAATGCCTAATTTATCCCTCCCCCACCCTTTCCCCTCCAGTAACCATATGTTTGTTTTCTAAGTCTCATGTATTTTCTCTCACTTTCTGTAAACCAAATTATAGTATGGTATGCTTGTTCTTCTGCGCCTTGTTCTCTTCTCTTAGCAATGAAACTAACAGAGCATTGTCTATCAAAACACAGAGAGCTGCATCATCATTTTTAATGGTTGTAGAATATTATATTGTATTGTACCATAGTACATTCACCTTGATTTTTTTCACTTAATATTCCTATATGACTGTATTGTGCATATGTCTATAAGCCAACTTAAATACTTGGAACAGAGTAGAAGGTAAGTAACTGAAACTAACATTTGGAATCTCATGTCCTATGAGAGTTAATCTGAAAGGCCAATCATAGGACCTGGAAATATCCCCATTCAGAGAGGGAACCACATTTTTTCCTGTATGACCCTGTGGAGTCTAATCAGTGATGGCTATTCAATCAATTCATTATGGCTGGAGGACCTTGGCTGAAACTCTTGTCATTTCATCTGAACATGGCAGAAGTCCCAAGACAGTTTCAGAGCTTATTTCATAGGTTTCCAAGGAATCCATTATGACTACATCCAGAGTTCTCCAAACTGTGGTCCAGACTTTATTGATTTAATGTAAAGCCTAATAAAATTCTATGGCTGAAAAATAAACCAGCCTGATAAAGATTTAGCTCAAAGGCATTAGTGATGGTGCTTTTCCCCTATAGCTTTGTCTTTGGAGATTTAATTAACTTATCTAAGTCATGGTTTAATGGAGTCAAAGGTCTGGAACTGTTCCTGCCTAGTTGTGTTTGCAAAGTGAACAGGTGACATTCTGATAAGATGAAGAGCTGCTTTGAAATCTAAAGACAGAATCTTGGCTTCTCCCCTGAGATAGCCTGTGTAGCCATGATTCACACACTGCAGGCACCACCATAGAGCTGGGTTGGGGTAGGGATGCTGGTGTTTCCCCAAGCGGAGCCTCCCTGGGATCTGTTTCTCATCCTTTCCAAAGGACAGATGCTCCATGGCCAAATGCCATGAGTAAAGCACTTGGCCCCAAATTGAATGCAGCTCTGTGATTCCTGTTTGATTCTTTTTTTTTTTTTTAATTTTAATTTTTGGCTGCATCGGGTCTTTGTTGTGGCACGTGGGGTCTTTTGGTTGCAGCATGCAGGCTCTTTGTTGTGGTGCGTGGGCTACAGAGCGCATGCGTTCTGTAGTTTGCGGCACGCGGGCTCTCTAGTTGAGGTGCATGGGCTCAATAATTGTGGCGCACGTGCTTAGTTGCTCTGTGGCATGCGGGATCTTAGGTCCCTGACCAGGGATCAAACCCATGTACCCTGCATTGGAAGGCGGATTCTTTACTGCTGGTCCACCAGGGAAGTCCCCCTGTTTGATTCTTTATGAAGTCATGCAGATAGAGCTTAGATGTCTGTTTTTTCCTCAGATAAGCATATTTCAGCAACTCACCTAGAGTTATATTTAAGAGGTGGCAATCAAACACAGTATTTTATACTGTCCAGTGTCCAGCTTAAAATGAAAGTAATAAATCTTGAATAAGCCCATTGTTGTCTGAAGATCATTAGGTTAAGTTCAGGTGTTTGGTACCTTGTACGAAATTGACAATGACTCAGGTTTGTTTCCTTTCAGTCTCTCTTTGGAAGAGACAGAACTGATGAGCAATGCCAGCTACTTTATCCAGCATTGCTCAGTGAAGGTGTTGAATAAGATATTATTAGCAAAACTGAATTTTTATGTTGGCACAATGACATATTGATGGATTATATATGTATATAGTCATTTCTTCTTTCCAGTTTAAACTCCTGATGGAAGATCTTGCAAGCCAGAGTAAAGATTTAGGATTCTATTCTAATTGTTATTGAAAACCATTGCAATGTTTTAAGGTAAGAATAAGGGCATGTAAGTTGTATGACTTATGTTTGAAATAGATTCTCCTGGCTGCCCTGTAAAGAATATGATAGGGTCCTAAGAGTAGGACAAAGACCAGTTAAGTACATACTGCTAATGATCCAAGCTAGAAATGATGCCAACTTGAGCTTGGTTGTAAGGAAAGGAAATAGAAGTGGGTCGATTCCTAATATGTTTTGAAGGAAGCATCCACAGACCTTACTGATGAGAGGAGTGAGGAAAAAAGAGGGATCAAGTGTGACTTCTAGACTTCTGACCTTGAAGATGTTGTTGATGGTATAATTTACCCAGAAGAAGAAGCCTAAGGGAGCCACAGGTTTTCAGGGGAAAGAAAATATTTGATATTGAATATGTTAGAGTAGAGATGCTTCTTGAACGTCTAAATAGAGTTATGTAGGGAGCTATTGATCATGTCTGGAGCTCCAGGGAGAAGTCCTGGTTAGAAGTATAGATATGGAGGTCAACAACACAAATCCATGTGTTGGATAAATTACCAGGGAGAAGAATATAGATATGTATCAACCATTATTATTATTGTTGTTGTTTTGGGTGCTGCTGTTGTTGCTGTTATTACTTTTATTATAACGAGGTTTCAGACTTCCTCAAAATTAAAACTTTGACCAAAGCTTGAGACTTGCTAAGTTAATAGAAGGTAATGGTGGACATGAGTACAGTGAGCAGGCAAATGACCAATATGCCTAGGTGCTTGTTAGAACATTCTTATCCTTCCTCTGTAGACCAGGTGGCTAGCTGGATAAGTAGTGTGATGGATGGTCTGGGGCTCTGAACATCAACTCCAAGTGCAAGTTTTCTGGAGAGAGGCCCAGGTCAGTTCATTATAGAGTAGTGAATAAATCTGCTTTATATTCATATTTGGTATGAGTAATTGAATAATCCATACTAAGTTCCCTCCTATACGAATATTTTTTCCAGAATAAGATAAGTTGTCATAAGTACATTTGAGTGTGCAAAGGCTTAGCCTATTTGTTTTTAAAAAATAAGTTGGAAACAATTGTTCTTAAGGCCCAACCCACTCTTTCCAGAAAATTCTCCAGAATGAAACTAAGAAAATACTCAAATACTTAAAAGCAAAAGAGCTAAACAAGGCACAGCGAGCTCATATATGACCTCTTTATTCTTAGGTCATTGCCTAGCGAGTCTCTAGGAACTTAATTTACCTGCTGCTGTGGTTATGCAGTGCCTCTCAGACATGTAGAGGCAAACTTTGATAAGAGAAAATGTTTTGAATATTCATAGAAGATGGAATTAGGAGTGTCCTTGGTGTTACCATATGGAAGTCAAATATACCCAAGAATAGCACCAACAGCAGGATCTACAAGACTTTGTTTGTTCACTGTTCACCCAAGCCTTATTTGAATGCAACTTAGGCGTGAGTGTACATGATTGAAAAAATAACTTCTTTGGCTGTCCATTTCTTAAATTAATAGACCATCCTTTGCTCTGTCAATTAGAAGCAGGGGCATGTAGTGCTGCCTGATGAATAGCAACAAGAAGATGATCCACGGTGATATTTTATCTTCTCTGGTGACAAATTCAGAGCACGCCAGCCATGAGGACGGTTTGGCAGTCTCCATAATACTGGTGATAAAGTAATTTTTCCACATGCCTAAATCAGTCTAATCAAACCTATCAGAATTCTGAACATCGAGATGTTAATGCTACCCAGAATTCCCTCCTGCCTTGGACAATGTCAGCTAGAAGCCCTAATAGTAACTTAATTCTGTTATTTTACCCAGGAGTGCTGTTTAGCTTCAGCTCTCTCATTTTCTCTCCTATTTATATCCCAGTGAATCTGGTACATGATAAATCCATGAATCCATATTAGTTGCACATTCATGTGGTGGGGGTACGATAGGAGTAAAGACTACAAATAAATAAACACAAGGCAAACCAACTCTAACAATGGGGCACAAATACCTACCAGTTTTGTTTTGGGGGTATTTTTTGTTTGTTTGTTTATTTTTTGGTTATTGGAGTTCCAAATGGAATTCTGTATCCAGTTCTCAGCATGGCACTCCTTTTCAAGATTTAATGCTGCTCTCATAACTCAAGACGTTATAAATCTACAGTAACAAAATTGGTGTGATATTGGCATAGCTATAGACAAAGAGACCAATGGAACAAAAAGAAGAGCCCACAGGATAGAAGTGGTTTTGCCTATCAGTGGAGAAAACGTGGATGTTTTAATTAATGTTGCTGAGACATTTGTTATCTATATGGAAAGACATGTAACTGGACCCCTACCTCACACTTTACACAAACGTGAATTCTGAGTATACTAAACACCTAAATGTACAAGGGAGAACTAGAAAGCTTTTTAGAAGAGAATATATATGTGGATGTTTTCATGAACTTAAGATATTGAAGGATTTCTTAAACAAGACCTAAAAGCACAATCCATAAAGAACATGATTGACAAATTTAACCAAGTGAAAACCAAGCATATGCATTTATCCGAAGACATGGCATAAAAACTAGAAATGGAAACTTTGGTGCCGAATTCCTTCAGTTCTGTGTGGGAATGTTGGTATATCAAGACCATCCCAAGCTATAAGAATGTAGACAGGGTGTCAGGGCTGCTCAGATGTGACAACTCTTGCTGACCTCATCTCCATTATTGGTGACCCTGTCCTTCCTATCAAAATCATGGAGAGAATAAATTTAGCATAATTGCTATTCTCTGCTTTTTCTGCAGAGTGTGAAAGTACTTTTGCACTCCTCTAGTTAGAAATATGCTCTGCGGCTTCTCTCACTGTTGCCAAAATATACAATTTCTTCAAAGAGCTGTAGTTTATAACTCAAAAACATTTGTGTGTGTGTGTGTGTGTGTGTGTGTGTGGACGTGCATGCTTGAGAAGTTCAAGAAGCAATAAAAGTGAGTCTCTTCTTCAAGTTTAAATATAATGCAGTCTCATTATAGAGAAAATTTGCAATACAGAAAAATAAAAAAGAAAACTTAAATCACTCATAATTCTCCTACCGTCCTAGTCATTTATTAACATTTTGATGTTTGGTTTTTTTCTATGTGTATCCCATTGTAGGTACATTATTGAATTCTGATCAATTCACTTAAGATAATAACACAAGCTTCCTCTGTGTTGTTATAAACTTGGTAGAAACATTTTTTTAAACTTTTTCCCCAAGTTTTATTGAGATATAATTGACACACAGCACTGTGTAAGTTTAACGTATACAGCATAATATTTTGGTTTTGCATCCATCTAGAAAAATTATTTTTTAAAACATATTTATTTATTTATTTATTAGGCTCTGCCGGGTCTTAGTTGTGGCATGCAGGATCTTTAGTTGTGGTATTGTAGATCCTGCGTGCTGCAACTAGAAACATTACTTTTAATGGCAGCCCATGGGAAACAGCACACCATTCTCATTAGGATCCTGGGCAGGCCATTACTATCTAGGTTTGAATTCTGAATCCATCACTTATTAGCTGTGTGGTCATGGGCAAGAGACTGACCATCTCTTGCCTCAGTTTCCCCATCTGTAAAATGGACTAATAGCAGTATCTACCTCATAGGAAGGGCTGTTGGAATTTGATACTTATAAACTGTGCTTCTCAGGGAGTAACTGGTAGTTGTTGTTATTATTATTCTGTGTGTATAAGGGTTGATGGGTTTCACCACCCTCCAGGCCCACTCAAGTATTAGTGCTAGAGCTTTCCTTGGTATCTTCTCATTACTCTCTATACATAGAGGTTGAGGGGCTCAACCTCAACCTTGAGGTGAGTGTCCTGAAAGGCATCAGTCCACTTGGGGTAACTTAGACATATTCAAATGCTCAGGGCATAGGTCGTTATTCTTGTGACAGAATATCATTGGAGACCTGCAGGTAGCTACTGTGGGAAGGCCCTGACTGATAGCAGCGAGGACTGGTCACTGGGTTCTAAGCATCAGCCCCATTACAAGCTTCCTCTAAAGGGGATGTTGAGGCTGTTTTGTGATGCTGACTTCTCTTCATGTGGTCCCCTGAGGTCCGTCCCTCTTTTCCTCAGTCTTAGGCAGCATCCACCCTCCCAAGATCATGTCCCATCTCTTCACCCAACCAGAACATAGATGGGAAGTATGATTGCCTACCCTTTTCTTTCCAGCCAATTATTGTTGCATAAACTTCATCAGCCAGCTTTCTCCAAAGGCCATTCTTTGTGATTATTTGTCAAGGCTTATTTTGGAAGTTAAAAAGACTGGATATGGCCTGTTTATTTCTTTCCATTCTTACCATAACAATCCCAGTTTCCTTTGAATGCCTCTGATTAACTAGGAGAAGGGTCATGTAATGGAGCACAGAAAAGAAAGCACAAAGATTAATATTTTAAAATATTATCTCATCATAAATGAATGTATCATAATTTATTTTTAATCACTCTCCTATTGCTGGACATTCAGATTATTTCCAATTTTTAGCTATTAAAATGACACTGTGATTAACAATGCTAAAAATCCTTTCATGTTTTGGATGGCTTAGGATGAATTACCAGAAGTGGAAATTCTGGGTCAAATAATACAAAAAATAATAAATGCTTTAAGAATTTTCTTTCTTGTGTTAAGGGTAGTTTGCATTGCTTTATCAGGTGGTAGAAGGTTAAGCGTAAGGATAGTATCAGATTTTTAAAATTATTGCCATTTAACTGTCTGGATGCCTGTAGTGT
The DNA here is from genome assembly GCF_964270905.1 of Leucopleurus acutus. Taxonomy (NCBI): domain Eukaryota; kingdom Metazoa; phylum Chordata; class Mammalia; order Artiodactyla; family Delphinidae; genus Leucopleurus; species Leucopleurus acutus. The sequence goes on from NC_139158.1 coordinate 27,467,167, forward strand.
CCAATTATGTTGACTGAAAAGAGCCCCAGCAGCTTATTGATGTCTGAATTTCTTTGGCTAATGACTTTATTTGCTTGTTAAACTATTAGTACTTTTGGGAATAGTAAAAGTTTATGCACTAAAAGACAGACTTCATTTTATTGGATCTTTAACTAAGCATTGATTAATGGTGGCAGCATGGCCAGTGAAACAAGGGGGCAGGCAGGGTGTCACATGTGGCATTGAATGGGTCCTGGAAGTACCAATAGCCAATTTTCAGTCTTCCAGTCTTTAAAGGAAAATGAAGAGAGTAAACTGTATGGGCCATCAAGATGACTATTATGTCTCAATTCCATGATCATATTTTCAAACAGAGGAGAGTAGATCAAAATAAACACCAAGAACACAGATGTCCCTGATGTACTTTTGTGATGGTTGGAGAGTGTTGTCCCTTTTCACAGTTGGTCTAAGCTTTGTCCAATGGAGAATTCTGCTGGGAGTGCTATCAACCTGAGCCTACCATAGACACCGAATCTTGAATGAGATGGAGTTCTATCCCTCTATAACACAAAACTTTATAAAGGCAAAAAAGTGTTCATTGAGAGTAAATAAATGGTGTTATGGAATATTATGTATAATTTTATTATATACTCAAACATATTTATATATTACAAACTAAAAACGATGTACATAGGGCTTGCAATTAATATCCATTTGGTCCTCACTAGGAAATCCTGAAAGCTTTAGTCAGTGACTGTTCTCATTTGGTCTGGATTTTTCTTTCTTCTATAAAACCTCTAAGATCTGTGAATTGTTTTCTGCATACCTCATCTTCTTCTTGCTTTATGTAGACCTCTGCTGGAATGCTTGCTTCCCTGAGTTAGAGAACTTATTACCAAAAATTACAGGAAATCCTGTCTCTGAAAGTGTAAAGGCTCAACATTTAGTTTAAATATGGAGCCATCATCAACTGTGTTGCTATGGAGATCCTTCCTCTTATGTGCTCTGCAACATGTCTGCTGCCAATTATCCAGAAATAACTTCTCTATTTCTATGGAATATTCTGTGTCTCACCTACTGTTGCCTCTGTATTCTGTTTGAGCTTTGGTGGAAGGAGGAGGGATTTTCATTTCTATTCCTTGCAGGCAAGAAAGATAATTTTCAATGTGTCCAAGCTGAAAAGGATCCCCCACTGTGTCACTTCCTGTGTAACACTATTAAACCTCCCCCTTAGCGGCAGTGGATGAAGGTACATGTTTTATCTATTTTATACTCACAATAGACTAGACTACCATCTTGGTGGCAGTGGTGGAAAAGATGATTATGGGTCAATTTTACATTATAGACTCTCAGGTTATTGTTTTTTTCCCTAGTAGTTTGATGAGTCATATTATTTTCCATATGAGCTGCCACTCAGAGTCACTCCAGTGAGCAATTAGGAGTTGAGGATGGGATTTGTCTACTTCCATATTTTGATTTGGATCATCCATGCTTGGGAACTAAAGAGTCTTCCTTGAACTGATTCAACATTATGTGGGCACATTTGAAAGCATTTGGTCTCTAACCATTGAGCTGGATCCCTTTGGTGGCTTTATAATGCAGCAAGAATTTAAACTGTGCAAATCTCTATCTTGATTCTCTTGGTAGGCCAACTGCCTCTGTTGCTATGGGAGCCTGCTTTATCTGTTGCTTCATGCTGAAAGCTGATGAGGCTTTTGTGGTTCATCATTCCTTCTCATAGGCTCAACCAAGTGATGTTCCAAGAATATCTCAGCTTCGCAGAAGCCCTCCATTGTATTTTACAGATTCACTTTTAGAGAGTGGTTTAATGAACACTGAAGTGTTCTCAAGTGCTAAGTTTCCTTCATTTGCAGCAGGGATAAGAAACTGGGAAAGTTCTTTGAACACTTTGCCCAACTTGGAGGCCTTTGCATGAAGGGAAATGAAAGATTTGGCTGCATGCATCTTCTTCCCATTTTTACTGCCCACTCAGAGTCTGTGAGGAGAATGTATTCCAAAATGCTTGGAGAATACCATGGATCAGATCCAAAAAGTACCACTGGTTGGGTCTGAGATAAAGATGGTGGACAATGGAGGAGGACCCATAAGAGATTGCCCAGTTTCATACTATTCATAGGTCAATTTCTGACTTTCGGGCAAGCAGATTCCAAATCTTTCAAACTACTGAAGCGTCCCTAGGTCAGAATCCACAGAGAAGCTGCATATAATGGGCTGTTAAATATGATTATTGAGTTTTGATTCTCTATCTTTGGTAGATTCAATGACTGCCCACATTCCTTGGTCATTTGATGCAATAGAAATCACCATGACTCTTGACAGCATCACCTAAACACTTTTCCTCTTCCTCTCCAAAGCTTTTAAAGCTACTGTAGAAGAATAGGGGTTGTAGGGTGGGATCACTACACGGTGCTGAGATGATAGTCTGTTAAAGATTAGCCCAAAAGTGGCATTATCAGGTCAAAAGGGAGGTGCACTTCAAATTTAGATATTGCCAAGTGACAACTTAAGGAATTTGTCCTCCAAGAATTGTCACATTGTTACACAAAGCTGTGTGTATAAAGGTGTTCATTATAGCCTTGTTTGTATTAATAAAAATGGAAACAACCTAAGTGTCAAACAAAAGAGGAGTGGCTGAGTAAATGACAGTGCATCCATGTAGTGGAATGCCGTCTGCCTTATACAGACTAGGGTAGAAGTTTAAAGTGTGACTCTACAGTGGAATATAACAATGAATGTAACGGTGTAGTAAAAAATCTGGCAGACCACGTGCAAACTTATTAACATTAGGTTAACTACGGACAGTCAGTTTGGAGGGAAGAGATTTTTACTCTCTATGTACTTTATTTTATAGATATATGAATTATATATATTATATCTAAACATATATTTATATTACTTATAAAATCTTTTAAAAATGTTCTGAAAAATCAACTCTCCATATTTTTTAAATTTTATTTGTTTGATTATACAATTCAAATCATGGGTAAAGAGTCTATGACAGACTCCCATGGATGTCTTCAGGTCATGCATAGTTACTAGTCCCCAAGTGATAACTCCATCTCTTCCTCTCCCATTCAAGAGACCACTCAAAATGACTTGAGTCAGGGTACTATGATTATAAGAATAACCATAAATATGTTGTAATTTACTTTTAAAAGTAAAGGTATTGATAAACTTTGTATCTATATCTAAACTTTATAGATATATAGATATATGTCTATCTATCTATCATCTATCCATCTAGCTCAAAAGCAAATTATATGAGGCACATGTGATTGAGAACCACTAATATTGATGGGCAGTCATTGCCTTCAGGAGAGATGTTGTGCAAAGGTGTGTGTGTGATACCGAGAAAATCAAGGTGCCATCTTTGTTTATTTATTCATTTATTTATGGCTGCGTTGGGTCTTCGTTGCTGCACGGGCTTTCTCTAGTTTCAGGGAGCGGGGGCTACTCTTCACTGCGATGTGCGGGCTTCTTGTTGAGGCGGCTTCTCTTGTTGCAGAGCACGGGCTCTAGGCCTGCAGGCTTCAGTCGTGGCACGTGGACTCAGTAGTTGTGGTGCGTGGGCTCTAGAGCACAGGCTCAGTAGTTGTGGCACATGGGCTTAGTTGCTCCACGGCATGTGGGATCTTCCCGGACCAGGACTCGAACCCATGTCCTGTGCATTGGCAGGCTGATTCTTAACAACTGCACCACCAGAGAGGTCCCCAAGGTGCCATCTTTACCATAAAGCTTCTTGAAGTAGAGAAGGGAAGTACATATCACAAGACACCCCACGATCAGCTCCTGCCTTGATTTGAGTGCACAGATATTCTGAGGGCAACTTCCTGCTGGGAGATTGAGGGAAGTCCTCATGAAGTAGGTGTCTCAACAAAGTGGTATGATTAAAAAATTCGGAGGTATGTATAAGCAGGTGGAAGCTGGGGAGGGGTGTGGTAGGCAAAGGTTATCTTTAGAGAACACTGCCACCTTCGTGAAGACAAGAGATTTGTTTCATTGACTATGATTTACCCAATGTCTACAGCCAGATATTGAGAAGGTGCTCAGTAATATTTGTTGTGTAGTTAACAAATCAAATTTAGCAACAGCAATAGAAGTTAATCTAGTCTGGAAACCAGCCTATGGATCCCAGTGCGCTGTTGATAAAACAATAGCTGTTGTGCATTTTCCTAATGTGCTGGGCCCCTGGGAGTATAGCTGGAATAAGTCCTTCAACAGTAGCCTTGGAGGATTGATGATTTCTTGGGTCCAGAGCTCTTTATTGACTGCTGAGCAGAATACAAAAAAAGAAGACAACATCTCTGCCAGAAAACCGTTTACTGATTCCTCTATGTGACTGGCTTTTGATAAGTTGCACATTTGCATAGCTCCCGACACTACCTCTGTATTTATGTGACCCTCACACTAATTCCTGAGCGATGATGGATAGCTTGAATTATTATTCCCCTTTTACCACTGCTGGAATCAGAAGTGAAGGGACGACTTGGTCTCGCAGCCCAGGATTACAGAGCCAGGGAGAAAAATCAATGTCTCCCAACCTTGCTGCAGTTCTCTTTCTACTCACACAAGCTGGGACCCTGTGAGATGTCCGTGAGCAGCTTGGTAAGTTTGGGAGGTACTGCTTGCTGTTGTAATTAAGGTGTGGATAATAGATTTCCACTCCTCTGGGAAAGAGGAAAAAACAAAGCGAAACAAACAAACTAACAAAAACCCTCTGAGACTCTTCTGCTTTGCGTATTGACTTGAGGGTTTCAGAGTACACTGAGGCTTGCCTGAGTTAAGGTCTCCGCTTTGTTTGACTTTCTGGAAATGCCAGGAATGAAATTTGTCTTTTTTCTACCCTCGATTAGAATTGTTGAATCTCTTCTGTTTAGTTCTTCTGAATACGATCCTCTTTAATTTACCGTGAGCAAAATCCATCTTTCCATGTCTACTTCCCCAACATTTCATTCTCTAAACAGTCCTGGACATTTGGGTGGATAAATCATGGATTATATATGCTGAGATGTCAGGGCAGGGCCCACCCTTGGAATCATCATGAAGCATTTGACCATATTTGGTTTCTTCCTTTCCTTTTACATCTTCCCCTTCTATGCTCATTTCCCTCATATTTTCCTTCTTTGCCATGTCTAAATATACCCTCTAATTCCATGAAGCATTTAAAAACAAAATTGGATATTCATTCATTCAATAGTAATGACTACAGGCCTTCTATGTGCCAGGCACTTTGCTACTGGTGTATCAGTTTTCTATAGCTGTTTAATAAGGTACCACAAACTTAGTGGCTTAAACAAACACATTTATCTCATACTTTCTGTGGGTCAGCAATCCAGGCTTAGCTCCGTCCTCTGCTCAGGGTCTCCTTTGGCTGAAATCTAGGTGTCCCCTGGGGCTGCAATCCCATCTGATGCTTGGTGTGCTCTTCCAAGCTCACTGGTTGGTGGCAGAACTCATTTCTTTGTGGTTGTATGACTGAGGTCCACTTTGTTTGTTAGCTGTTAGCTGGGGACCACTTTCAGCTCTCAGAGGCCACACTCAAGTCCTTGACACATGGCCTTCTTCTCTTACAACATGGAAGCTGACTTCTTAGACACTGGACGAGCATCTACTGCTGCTTCTCATCTCTCTGACATCATTTAAGGACACTTGATTAAATGTCAGTCTCGCCAGGGTAATCTCCCTTTTGATTAACTCACAGCCTCCAAATTAAGGACTTTGTTTCTACAAATTGCATCATCTTTCCCATATGTATATAACCTTCTCCTGGGAGTGTTGGCCCATCATACTCTTAAGTCCTGCCTACACTCATGGGAAGGGATTATACAGGGCATGTACCCCAGGGGACAAGAATCTTGGGGGCCATCTTAGAATTCCTCCTAGTAAGCTATGCAGTAGATACAACTGTGACTAAAACATGCCTGATCCCTGCCCTGACGACACATATATTTAGTGGGAGAGCCAGACAGCAATAAAAATATAGTTAAAATTTGTGATACATTCTGTGAAAGAAACAGATTGATATGAAACCTACTAGGCACAGGTGACATTTAGATGGGACAACATTTATACAGAGTAGTGTGAAGGATGAAAAAGAGCAGTGGCCTAAGATCTGGAGAAAGAACGTTCCATGCAGACCCACTAACCAGTCCAAAAACATGGAAGTCATAAAAACTGTGCTTCTGTTTTTGAAGAACAGAGAGGAGGCTGGTGTGATGGGAGCAGAAGGAAGGAGGAAATGAGGTCTGAGAGGTAGGCAGGGGCCAGATTAAGCAGGGACTCAGAAGCCATGGTAAAAAGTTTTGGGGATGGGAAGCTAAAAGTAATTTTATTCAGGGGAGAAATATCATCTGATTTGTTTTAAGATCTGTGATATTTTAACATAGACTAAGAAATATATTTAGTCTTCATCCCATTTTTTGGCACAGAGCTCCTATAACCCTTGGAATTTCCTAAGGGGTGAGAGAGATCAAGCTATCTTTTGTTATGTTAATGAGATGACGGTTGGACTGAACCCAAGGATGATGAGTAGTTGTCAGTGGAGCCAACCAAGTGATTAGAGGATTGGAACTTTCAGTTCCTCCCAGACCTCCGGGGAGTGGAGAGAGGCTGGAGATTGAGTTCAATTACCAATGGCCAAAGATTTAATCAACTGTGCCTATGACGTGAAGCCTCCATAAAACCCCAAAATGACAGGGTTTGGAGAGCTTATAGGTTGGTGAATTTGGGGGAGAATGGCACACTTGGAGAGGGCATGGAAGCTCTGTGCTCCTTCCCACATACACTGCCCTGTGCATCTCTTCCATCTGGCTGTTCCTGAGTTACATCCTTTTATAATAAATAAGTGATCCAGTAAGTAAAATGTTTCTCTGAGTTCTATGAGCTGCTCTAGCCAATTAATCAAACTGCCAGTCCAGAAGTAGTTGGTCAGAATCCCAGGTAACACCTGGACTTTTGAATGGTCTCTGGAGGTGGAGAGTCAGTCTTGTAAGATGAAGCCTTTCCTTAACCTGTGGGATCTGACGTTATGTCTGGGTAGATGGTGTCAGAATTGAGTTGAATTGTAGGACACCCATCTGGTGTTGGAGAACTGCTTGGTGGCATGGTGGTGAAAACCCCCCACAAGTTGGAATTGGGTACACAATTATAAGATCACTCTACAGGGAAATTGGATCTTAGAAGTTCAGGAGAGGCAGCTGGGAGACCAGACGGGAAAATACTAAGAGAATCCAGTAAAGAGATGATGGAGAGCTGCACCAGAGTGGTGGCTGTGGAGATAGACAAAAGGAAATGGAGTCGAGACCTATTTTGGAGACATTAAGAAGGACAGGAGTTGCTGATGGATGGGATGTGGCACCTAGCAGGGGCATTTCCATTTTCAAAGGTTAATCACTTTGCTTAAGGTCACACAGTGAATAAGCATCTACAGGCAGGTTGTAGATGCAAGTAGTCTAGCTCCAAATCTGCTGTTCTCTCTCCATCCCTTTAATTCTTTAGTGAAAGAACAATGCGAACCAGGCAGTTGATATCATTAATTGAGATTGCGGAAAATATGTTGCAGACCTGGTTTATTTATTTATTTTTTTCTTCTTAAAAATGCAGGTAAACATAGTGGGGGGTTGCTCAGTGAAGTTGATTTCAGACACACAGCAGAGAGCAGTAGCTTGCAGTGAATGGCAACTTGAAGCAAGACCTTAGTTCCCTGATTAGATATCAAAAGTGGTGAGAGCACCAAGTCCTAACCACTAGACCAGGAGGGCCTGTGGCTAGAGTCTGGGCCCCAGTCCTTGTCTGCCTTGAAAAAATAGAATTCTGACAAGGAGATAGAAGGTAGAGAGGAAAGTAAGGCGTACATGCGGACAGACAGTAGTGCCTTTGGGAAGTTTAAGTCATTTATAAGCTGGCAGTCTTTCGGGTCTTTGTTTTCCTCTGGCCAGTTGTCTCGCTTTGACCCCATGGCTCATTTGCCTCAGAACCCTCCACTATGTGTGCATGCGTCCTTCAGCCAAGATGGATTTCAGTGCAAGGGCCTTTGGGGGAGTTAGCACACTTTATTATGGTCTGGCATCCCCTCCCTTTTTGACCCCCAAGGAGCCTTTCTGTGCACGTGCAGTCAAGGTCACCCTAGCCCCAAGGATGGGAAATATGTGACTTCTTGATCTTTTACCCAAACAGGGTTTAGCCCCCGCCCCTGCCATTACTGTTATCCTAAAGTGTCCACAGGAGACAAAGTCCGGCTATTTACCTTTTTCCTGTTGTTATTTCCATCTCAAAGTATAATAAATAGGAGGCTGGCTGTAAATGTCTAACCTGGAGCCTGTCTATCCCCTGCCTCAAGAAACATGAACAGGAGGCCATTTTTAAATACCTAGCATGCCTCAAAGTCAGCATATCCATGTCTTTATTGCAGACAAGTATAGGATGATCCTGGAAGTCACAGTCAGCCAGAGAGGAATCGTCAGATGGTTTTTTGACCGCAAGGAGATTATCTCTTCCTGGAAGATTTCCAAAGGAACCCATGACGGGGTTCTGCATACTAGGTGGTTAGTGTCATGCTGTAAAAACACCTTGGTATAATGAATAAAGGAAGAAGGCAAAGAGGGGTTGATTGCCCTGGATTTGGGTGATTTGTAATTTTGATTTTTAAATTTGTGAGTCAGGTTTAAGGACGACGATGACCTACAGAGTCACTCGAATTATCATAAAAACAAGCTCTCTCTCACCACTTGCCCTCCTGACCGCCCTGTCCAGAGGAAGACTAAAACATTTGCATAAGCACCAGACTAAATGATTTTGTCTATTAATCTACCTGCTAGAGATAATCGTTTTGTTTTTAACATGGCTGTAAATTGTATTAACACAGACAGAGCTGGTGAGAAATTAAGGGTCTTATAATGCCAGAGCTAAATCAACCAACTTAAATGACTACTTGTACCACAGTTTATATCTCAGGAGCTCCTCTTGGTTTCCAGTGGAAAACAATAAGATGCACCTCAGAAGATGAGGTACACAGAGAGAAGAACTGCTCTTTTCTGAGCAGTAGCTGGGAAGGAGCCGTGCAGTATGAGCACCACTGAGAATGTGATTCAGAGTCCTCCAGCTTCCTAGAGGGGCCAAGAGACAGCTAGGTCAAGCAAAGTCAACTATAGCATCAATGTTTTAGAGCTTATGTTACGAATCTGTCAAATTTATGCTTGTTAAGTGGAGTACAGAGTGCAGGATGGTGAGCTATGGTTCAACAACAGACCACAAGAGAAATTGGAATAAAGAACTTTATTACTCACAGGTCCTGGAGGAAGTAACTGGTATGCCTCAAGGGGTCACGTGAGGAGGTCAAGGCAGAGTACAGATATATATAGAGAGATAGGACTTGGGGCATATGCCTTTATTAGGGTCGGTAGGTGGAGTGCTTTTGGGCTAAGGACAGATTGGTCAATTTAAATCAAAAGAGCAGGATTTTGGTAAGCACCATGGGGGTGTTATCTAAGGCATGAACATAAGGGACATTGGGGAAGTCGTATCAGGAACCTACATTTGCTTGTGACTCTGCAGGTTGCTATCTAGGGCATGCTGAAGGTCCCTGCAGACCATTTAGCCAAACAGAATGGATACCAAGGCAGCAATACCATGAAGTAGTTTAGCTAAACTCTTAACAGCTTACAACTACCTCTATTACTACCTTTATTAGTACTGTGATTCATCATCATCATAATGATATATAATAGCTAAAAGTTATTGAAAACTATCATGGGCTAAGCATTATGTTAATTGTCTTACACTAATTGACTCATTTAATTCTTACAATAATCTTGCCTTGCACATAATAGTATTATCTCATTTAAAGGAAATACAGGCTTAGAGAGATTAAGGAATTTTCCTAAGGATTCATAGACAATGAATGGCAGAGCTACTATTAGAATCCAAAGGTATTTCACTCTGGTTTTAGTGCTTTTAAATATGAAATATAAATATAAAATAAGTGCCTTAGATCCTGGACCTTAGAAACTGTCAAGTTAATCTAGTCCATCTCTTCTCTCCCTTCTTCCCATTCTTTTATGGATAAGAAACTGTATCTTAGAGATGTGGAGTGACTTGCCCAAGGTCATTTACTTGTGTGAATGTTTAATGAGCTAGAAGTCCAGGAGAGATTTAGTTGCTTAGGAAGAGTTTTTGAACATCACTGGCATTCTAGAGGTGTTCTCAATAGGAAAATGAGAGCCTCTGGCAGAAAAAGAGTTTTTGGACACCTGAGAAAGATGTAGAAGGACTGTAGCTATGTTTGTTTATGAGATGACTTTAGTCTTAACGTGCATAAGTCCTGCTTCAGTTAAAGAAAATGTCCTACTGAAATCTGAGGGGAAAAAAAACCATTAAAGGAAGCAGTGATTTAAAATCAATAGGAAATGATTTTTTAAAAATTGCCTAGTTACACCTAGAAGTTTCTCATTCTGTAGTATGTTAAAATACAATTATGATAGAGTCCCCTCCCAGGAAATATCACCCTAGATATTAATTTATAAATGACCCAGATTTTCAAGTTTCACCATGTCATTTTTTCCCATCAAACTAATAAATTATTATTTCCTTAGTCTTCTTCACATTGTCTGCTTCTAGACCAGCATTAGCAAAGGGAGAGGGCAAAGTAACCTTTCTTTCTTTTCTTTTTACTTTAACTCACAGGAATTACTGCATCTTTGATGATTAATGGGCAGCAGTGTTTGGTGGTCAACTAGGTCCACTCACTAGTTTCAACTTACAGAGACATAATGTTCTTACAGTTGTTCCTTCAAATCACGAATGGATCATTTCAAATGATAGATATTTAGGGCCACTCGTAATTTGTTAGAATCAAGAAAGATAAATGTCAACAGTCGACTGTACTAGCAAAAGTAATTGGCACTTGTGCTTAATTAAGTACAGTTTTTAAAATTAAAACCATGATTGAAGAGAGAAATGTTCTTTTTACTTTAGGTAATTATGGGCATAGGAAGTATTTCTTTCTAGATTATGTAGTTGTAACCCATACCCCACCCTTGTTTATTTTGTCCAGAAGTCCTAGTTGCTGATCAGGTTCTATGAAAGAAGCAGTTTAGAGGTGTCTGGTCTTGCAAATCGATACATACTGTTTCTCAAACTTCCATGATGATGGGGTACTTGTTAAGTCTAGAGATTACCCAATTTCTTCCCCAGGAAATTCTGATTCAGTAAGACTGGGTTGGAACATAGGAATCTGTTTTAACAAACACTCCAAACCATTCTTATCATTGAGAAAGGTTGAGAAATACTGTGACATGAGAGGAAACACCACTCTTTGTCTAAGGTTTAATGATTTCAATAGGAGAAGGGTCCCAGCATAGATCTAAAAGATCCTTAAGCCAGTGCCTCATTCAAGATGCTGTATGCCCTTTTATCCCTTTGGATACCTGGTTGGTTTCGATAATAGTTACATTGGTTTATCTCTGTTGTAGGTAACACAGTTAATACTTCCCTCTTCCCCCATGTTTATTAGAGACACGAAAGATATATTTTAAGAAAACCAAATTGAGCTTCTAGAAATGAATACTATAATGTCTGAGATAAAAAATAATACATTGGGCTTCTCTGGTGGTGCAGTGGTTGAGAGTCCGCCTGCCGATGCAGGGGACATGGCTTCGTATCCCGGTCTGGGAAGATCCCACATGCCGCGGAGCTGCTGGGCCCGTGAGCCATGGCCACTGAGCCTGCGTGTCTGGAGCCTGTGCTCCGCAACGGGAGAGGCCACAACAGTGAGAGGCCCGCGTACCGCAAAAAAAAAATAATAATAATAATACACTGGGTGATATTAACAGCAGATTAGATGTTGTAGAAGAAAAGATTAGTGAACTTGAAGATGTACTGATAGAAGCTACCTGAAATAAAATTTGTAACCACCTAGAGGGGTGGGATAGGGAGGGTGGGAGGGAGGGAGATACAAGAGGGAAGAGATATGGGAACATATGTATATGTATAACTGATTCACTTTGTTATAAAGCAGAAACTAACACACCATTGTAAAGCGATTATACTCCAATAAAGATGTTAAAAAATGCACATAGGAAAAACACTGGGAAAAAATAAACAGCATAAATGAGTTGTGGGAAGACTTTAAGGGGCTCAGTATGTTTGTAACTGCAGTGTAGAAGAATGGGTGGGCAAAAAAATTTTGACGAAATAATGGCTGAAAAAGTTTTCAATTTGATGTAAAGTGTAAAACTTGTCAATCCAAGGAGCTCAACAAATTGCAAGCACAAGAAAGATGAGGAAAATTATCCAAGGTATGTCATATCAAATTGCTTAAAACCAGTGGTGAAAAGAAAATCTTGAAGCAGTCAGAAAAAAACACATATCATAAACAGCGGGACAATGATAAGCATGACAGCCAATTTCTTAGACACAATGCAAGGAGACAGTGGAACAACTTCAAAGGATCGAAAGAAAAAAACCTGTCAACCTTGAATTCTATACCTAGTGAAAACATCTTTCAAAACAGGAAGGTGAAATAAAGACTTTCATGAAATGTGTAATGTCTGATTCTTTTTTAATGATGAGAACATATTAGATTTTTATGGAATCATTTTTTTTAATGGAAAACCTAGTCTATCCTTTAGGTAATTTTTTCCTTTTCGGATGATGCTTTTTGCATGTCATTTTTTATAAGTGAGAGGTAGAAAATACATTTTGGTAAAGTTAAAAGAAAGAGAAATGTTTGGCATCAGTACCAGGGTCAACCAAACACAGAATATATTTTTCATGTCTTCTTCAGATCTCTGGTGAGAACATGGATTTTAGGATAAGTGAGCTAAAGCCACTCTGCTATTCCCTATAGTCACCCTGAAATGAGGAAGATAATTGCATCCTCAGTACCCATATTGAGCTTCAAGTCACCATTTGTTGCATGTTCTTAGGGAAGTGAAGGATTCTAAGTTATACAAGACAGATGCTGAATAATTCTTAATGAGATCCATAAACTGTACTGGGCATTAATGACATCATATTGTAACCCACTAGAAAAAGTTACAATCTAAAGTGGATCATGTTCAGAGAATTTTGTGTTTCACTGTTTGCGTGTAAAATGTTAACATCCTGGAGAGTGGTGATTACCTCTAAGACAGTGAATACGTTGATCCGTATTATTTCAGCAAGCAATTATTGAGCATCCGTAATGTGGCAGCTACTATGTTAGGCGTTCAATTTATGAAAATATCAGTACGGACTCTCATTGAGGAGGTTACAGCTAATGTAAGAGGTAGACCTGGAAAACAATTACAACACAGTGAGATTAAGTATTAATGGAGTTCATCAAAGAGTTATTATATTAGTTGGGAATAACAACATACCAGGAACTCTGATAGGCAATGGAGAACAAGACAGGACTCTATAAAGCTTATTACATAGCTTATGGGGTTCTATGGTAATAGCAAGAAAGGGGTTTATCTTCTTTGTCTTGGGCATTTTGAACTGTCACAATTTATTTGATGGGTTTGATTCCTAATATTTCTTGGACAAAAAAACAATTTCAATTCTTAGTGCTTCTGGATTTATTCACTTGTCTTGAGAAGGACATCCGTTGATGGCCTCAAAGGGAGTCATCATGCATATACAAGGTATGCATGACTACTTTGGTACTTAATTCATTATTGTAATGACAACTCAATTATTTAAGTGGTAGAAACACACATACTTGTTCCTAGAAGAAATCTTAGAAGTTATTTAACCCATTTCGATCCCCAGCCCCTATTACAGATGAGAGGGAGAACTAAAAAACTCTTCAATGTCATTTAGTTAATGGCAGAGTTGAGATTAGATCTCTTGTTTCTTCTGCAACACCTTCCAGCCTCCAGTAGCATGGGTATAAAGTAGAGGGATGAAAAATAAGTGTGAAAGGCAACTGGACCACAGGTTTACTTTAAAAGTCTGAGTTGAAGAAGCATAGAGATTAAAAGAAGAGATCTTCAGGGATGAATTCTACAATCTAGGGTACCAGATCAGGAATGATGGTCAGAGCCATGGAGAACACCAGTATGAGCCCTCAGAGGGAGTTTTGGCTTCAGTAAAAGGTTCCAAGAATTCTTAACCCCAAAGGTCACACTGTGCTTTCCTCAAACTGGGGAATTTGAGTTTTCTACTTTATGGAATTTCCTACTGGGTGATGTTGTAGAAATAGCACAGCATTGGGAGTTAGAAAGTCCAGAGTCAACGCCCACCTTTTACTGACTATGATATCCCGAGCAGTCATTTAGTATTTCTGGAACCTCATTTTACTTATGTAAAGTGATAATAAAATTAAAATGTGGGCTTCCCTGGTGGCGCAGTGGTTGAGAGTCCGCCTGCCGATGCAGGGGACACGGGTTCGTGCCCCGGTCCGGGAAGATCCCACATGCCACGGAGCGGCTGGGCCCCTGAGCCATGGCCGCTGAGCTTGCGCGTCCGGAGCCTGTGCTCCGCAACGGGAGAGGCCACAACAGTGAGAGGCCCGTGTACCGCAAAAAAAACAAAAAAAAAAAACAAAAAAAACCACAAAAAAATTAAAATGTGTCTTTCAGAAATTCTGTAAATATTAAATGAGATAATTGACTAGAAGTGCATATTTTAAGTAATAAATTATTTTGCAGAGTCTTTGTTTTTATTATTATATACATTCTTTACAGTATTGTTTTTTTCATGGTATCTTAGAACCTAGTATTGGGTCTTCTTAGTCTTCCTTTGATTATGGATCCTCAGTAGAGAATAGTGGTGTCTATTATTTTGAAATAAATCTCAGGAAACTTGAGTTCAACGTTGTGGATTAACACGTCCCTTTATGTCTGTCCTCCTGAAATCCTCTAAAACAACAGTAAAATGATAAAAAGTAAAAAATTTTTAAAAAGCTACAGAGAGAACCTGAGAAGACATTATAGTAGGCAAGAAGTGCCAACATACTTTTGAATGCTGAAAAAAAGATGAGCAAAGGATAACTACCTTGGGCTTCCCTGGTGGCGCAGTGGTTGAGAGTCCGCCTGCCGATGCAGGGGACACGGGTTCGTGCCCCGGTCCGGGAAGATCCCACATGCCGCAGAGCAGCTAGGCCCGTGAGCCATGGCCGCTGAGCCTTCACGTCCAGATCCTGTGCTCCGCAACGGGAGAGGCCGCAGCAGTGAGAGGCCCGCGTAACGCAAAAAAAAAAGGATAACTACCTAGCAGATTGAGAAAGTTGAAAGCTAGGTACCTGCAAGAAGAGGAAGAAGGCTAATAAGAAGCAAGCATATTTGCTGCATAGAAGCCCAGAAGGACTCAAAAAAGGTGTGAGAGAGGACGGAAAGCATGAAGACTGGTTAGAAGTTTTTAAAAGAAGTGAGACCATGGGATCTCTTCCCTCACTACTAACCTAGAAATCATATTACTACACCTGTTCCTCCTTGGCAGAAGTTTGCAAGTTTATTCTCTAGGGAGATACAGCCAGAGGGTTTCTAGATTAGGATATCAGATTCAAATGAGGTTAGTGTAAGATGCTTTACTAAAAATAAAGCATTGAGAAAATATCTACATACTAGATATATACTAAATGGTGAGACTCTAAGTTCTCTTTTTCCTCTCAGCTCCCAGAATGTTGTCAGCCAAACCTAGACCACCCAGGTAGGACAATGAAGTCATCTCTGGGGAAATTGACTACCTGAAAAGATAGTATCTATAGACATACTGGTATTTAGTGGTACCCAAGAGAAATAGTTAGGTCCTTAATCCTAGAGTGAAGTCCAAAAATTGACAAGTTCTATCTATAAACATAGAACTACCTACCATCATCAATCTGCATTTTAGTGTTTATTGAATAAAATCCAATTTCATATTGGATTCACAATGAATGAATAAAATCTTCAGAGGTTTAGACATTGAAGGAAAGCCTCTAATATAGAAGTCTATGACCTAAATAAGCAAAGAAAAAGAATGCAGAGGAAATAGTGTCCAGACCACAAAGGCAACAATTAATACCTTCAGAGAGGGGAGGGAGATGCAAGAGGGAGGGGATATGGGAATATATGTTTATGTTTAGCTGATTCACTTTGTTATACAGAAGACACTAACACACCATTGTAAAGCAATTATACTCCAATAAAGATGTTTAAAAAAATGTCATGTATTCATACAATGGAATACTACTCAGCAATAAAAAGTATAAATTATAAAAAAGAAATACCTTCAGAGAGATAATAGACTATAATCATTGCATTATGAAAAAAGAACAGGATGATATAGAAAAGGTACAGCAAAAAACAAGAAAGAAATCTTAGAAATTAAAAGATAGAAGGATATTTACCAAATTTTAATATAAGAACTTGAAGATAAAATTGAGGTAATGACTCAAAATTTTAATAATAATAAAAAGATAGAAAAGAAGAAGATAGAAATATTGCAGGCCAAGAAAAGAGAACAGAGAAAATGGACAGAAGGAAATTACTAAACTATCAGACCTCCATAATGTGAATTTTCAAAAGAAAAGGGTCATTGGGTGTCCACACAATGTGAAGAAAAATTCCACATACTAAGCTACCTCACTGTGAGTTTTAGAGCAGCAGTGATAAAGAGATGGATGTTAAACTTTCCCAAGATTTAAAAAATGCCCTAAAGAATGTGGAATTGGAATGGCACCGGGCTTTTCAAGAGTAATGCTACAGTCTAAACACTGGAATTTAGAAGACACTGGAAGGGTGCCTTCAGTATTTTAAGGGAAAAATTATTTCCAATCTAAAATCTTACACTGAGGCAAATGATCCATCAAGTTTGATGATAGAAGAAAGGAATCTTCAGACAGACAGGTCTCATCAAATTGACCAAATCGAAAGGAAGCCTCCTTTCTTGAGAAGTACTGAGAATGTGTTCTCATAAAACAAGTGGTTAGCTCAAGTAAAAAGAAGATATGGAATTCAACTTCTGGGCATTTATCCAAAGGAAATGAAATCAGTGTCTTGAGGAGATATCTGTGCTCTCATGTTCATTGCACCATTATTCACAATAGCCAAAGCATGGAAACAATCAAAATGTCCATTGATGGATGGATGGATAAAGAAAATGTGGCATATAAATGCAATGGAATATTATTCAACTTTAAAAAAGAAGGAGATCCTGGCCATTTGCAACAGCATGGAGGAAGCTTGAAGACATTATGCTAAATGAAATAAGCCAAACACAGAAAGACAAATACTGTATGATCTGACCTATATGTGGAATCTAAATTAGTCAAACTCATAGAAGCGGAGAGTAGAGTGGTAGATGCCAGGGGCTAGGAGAGGGATATGAAAGGGTTCAAAATTTCAATTATGCAAGATAAATAAGCAGGTACAGTGCACTTAAAATTTGCTAAGAAGGTAGATCCATGTTAAGGGTTCTTCTCACAAATAGTAACAATAATAATAATATAATAAAGGGATGAGAGGACATTTTGGGAAGTGATGGATATGTTTATGGCCTTGATGAGATGGCTTCACAAATGTATACCCATCCTCAAACTCATCAAGTTGTATACATTAAATATGTATAGCTTTTAATGTCAATTATCCCTCAATTAAAAAAAGAAAAATATATGGAATTCAGAAAACAGAGGCTCCAACTTAGGAGAGAGACAAAAGGAGTTTCCAGGTTAATGAAAAGGATTTCCAGGATGATGAAGACCTGTGAGCAGATCATAATCTCCAGATTATAAATGGAGAAAGAAGGACTCCTAGAGGTTGTCGTCAATAAAAATAGTAAAATGAAAGCTCTCTCTAAATGTTTCTTATTTACACCTTTGCCCACCCTCTCCACTCCCCCACTGGGGATGACTAATTTCATGTAGTTCAGGGATTCTGAATCTGGCTGACATATTTTCCCCTACATTATAGATTAGAGAACCTGGGTGTATAGGACTAAAAATGTTATTATTTCAAGCATCTGGATCCATGGACTCCAGGTGAACTGCCTACTCCTGAGGTCTGTAATTAAAATATGATGTTAAAATAACTCTTTGCTGCTGAATGCACAGGAATTAGAAACATCTTATATTCATTTAAAGGTATTGTAGAAGATCAAGAAGTCATACTCCTGAGAATAAAATAAGTAGATTTTGGATTATCCTGGATTTAAATCTGAAGATATAGCTTTAACAGAGTTACAAAAATAAATCTAATAAATACCACTACTACTGAGGAATGAAAGAGAAGAAAACTCAAATATATTGGTCACCTGCTATGTGCCAAGTCTTATACTTGGCAGGTAAAGTCTATACAACCTTATGAGGATGTTTTTGTAGAAGTGATGAAAAGATTAAGGAGAACCCCTCCCCAAACCCTTGTTTTATTTGGTTGTTTTTCCCAGCTCTAGGGATAGTGAGTCACTGTTTGTTACGTATTCTGAACCATGGTAGAAAAGAGGCAGTGGTGGGAGAGAAGGAATGTGGTTTAGGGGCAGACACAAATCAGAGAGATGGCCAGCCAGAGAGACCATAGTTTTCCCTAGGAAGTTGTGGGACTTGGATCGTTTTCTTCACCCAAGGCGTTTCGATGTTCACCAGGAGTTGTTGTTGTTCCTCCTCTCCCTCCTTCTTTCCCTCCTCCTCTCCCTCCTCCTCTCCCTCCTCCTCTCCCTTCCCCTCGCCCCCCTCCTCTCCCTCCCTCTCTCTCTCCTCCTCTCCCTTCTCTCCCTCCTCCTCTCCCTTCTCTCCCTCCTCCTCTCCCTTCTCCTCTCCCTCCTCCTCTCCCTCCTCCTGTGCCTCCTCCTGTCCCTCCCCCTCTCCCTTCTCCTCTCCCTCCTCCCTCCCCCCTCCCTTCTCTCCCTCCTCCCTCCTCCTCTCCCTCCTCCTCTCCCTCCTCTCCCTCCTCTCCCTCCTCCTCTCCCTCCCCCTCTCCCTCCCCCTCTCCCTCCCCATCTCCCTCCCCCTCCCTCCCCCTCTCCCTCCTCCTCTCCCTCCTACTCTCCCTCCCCCTCTCCCTTCTCCTCTCCCTCCTCCCTCCCCCTCTCCCTTCTCTCCCTCCTCCCTCCTCCTCTCCCTTCTCCTCTCCCTCCTCCTCTCCCTCCTCCTGTGCCTCCTCCTGTCCCTCCCCCTCTCCCTTCTCCTCTCCCTCCTCCCTCCCCCTCTCCCTTCTCTCCCTCCTCCCTCCTCCTCTCCCTTCTCCTCTCCCTCCTCTCCCTCCTCTCCCTCCTCTCCCTCCTCTCCCTCCTCTCCCTCCTCTCCCTCCTCTCCCTCCTCCTCTCCCTCCCCCTCTCCCTCCCCCTCTCCCTCCCCATCTCCCTCCCCCCTCCCTCCCCCTCTCCCTCCTCCTCTCCCTCCTACTCTCCCTCCCCCTCTCCCTTCTCCTCTCCCTCCTCCCTCCCCCTCTCCCTTCTCTCCCTCCTCCCTCCTCCTCTCCCTTCTCCTCTCCCTCCCCCCTCCCTTCTCTGCTCCCTTCTCCTCTCCCTTCCCTTCTCCCTCCTCCTCCTCTTCTCCTCCTCTTCCTTCTTCTTTTTCTCCTTCTCCTTCTTCTCCTTCTCCTCCTCCTTTCTCCTTCTTCTTCTTCTTCCTCCTCCTCTTCCAGCTAAAAACATGGACCCAGAAAATACAATCCCTTTCCCAAGTTCATACATGTAGTACATTTGGGGGCATAGATTGGATCCTGTCTGACTAAAGGGCCTGTACTTTGCTTATAGTATGTAATTATATAGTACTTACAACTTCTAAAAGTACCAGCCTCTCCATAGTTTCTTTATTGGCTCTGCTTTCTTATGAAGCAGAATTGCCATGTCAACCTTGAACTGTCAACCTCTAGACATTTAATATGAGAGAGAAATAAATATGACTTAGTTTAAACCTCTGATAGTTTGAGTTTCTGTTGCAGGTGAACCTAATTTAATTCAAAACTAATTTAAGCCTTTTATTTACAGGATATTCTATTATTTTATAAATACATATCCATTGAGAACGTACTAGATACGTGGCACTATGCTAGTTCTGGGGATAGAATGATGAGGAATAATAAACACAAATTCTGTGGAACACCAATTGGGAAATATCAAAGAAAGAACAATTTGTTATTCAAGGTAGTTAGGTCCTTAGTTCATTAACTAACATGTAAATGTGTATTTAAGAAATCATATTAGCAAAATGAAAGCTGGGGCACTGTGGGAGTAAGACATAAGGCAATGAAAGGAGATTTCAGTGTTGGGGAGCCCTGGATACTTGGGGATCAATAAAGGCTGAAGCTATAGGCAAAGTGGAATAGGGTAGTTGATAAGGACAAATTGCTTCCCTTCTAATTTTGCCGCCGTCTTTGGATCCACTTACATGGGCTTCCAATGCCAAGTATGAATTGACCTCTCCCATTCCACCTGGGCAATGTCACCTTTTCTCTTTGAGCTTGCCTGACACATTTTTGGAAGGAAGAGAGACTCATTACCTAGTGCTCCTTGAACAGACAGCCTATTATATAGTTCTGGGAGGGCCCGTGGAGCTCATCTTTGCCTGCTAAATAGATGAGATACTACAGGTTTAAAATAACTTCATACCACCGGGGTCACTTCAGAAGATGTTCCAAGCCAACAGCTGCCATTCATCCCATGGGTGAAAAAAATCCACAAAGCTATCAGTAGCACAGGAATAAAGGCAGATGGAGAGAGAGAAAGGACTCAGTACCCAGCATCTTCATCCTAAAATATCTACTGTCAGGATATTGTCCAGATGGCTGTAACTTTAGGAAGTCAGGGAAATGGAATCAAGAGGAAGGTGGGAAGAAGCAACAGGTGAAAACCCAGGTTTCCTCATGTTCTTTGGGAAGCTGATGCTCATTTGATCATTCATTCCACAGATATTTATTGAGTACTGTCATGTGCCACACACTGTGGCTGCAGATACAATGATTGAAAAAAGAGACATGGTCCCTCCCTGCCCCTATGGATCTCATCAACAAGAAGAATATGAAATAGTCCAGAGAGAGCCTGGGAGGTTGCAGGAAAAGGGAAAGAAAAGGGGCATTTTTTGAGCACTTATAGTCCTCTTAGTTAATCCCCATTAAAAACTATGAATGATATGATTATTATCATTGTCTCCATTGTAGAGAAGGAGACCAGGACTCAGAAAGTTTAGGTAATTATTCAAAATTGTTTGCTAAGTAATAAGAAACAGAAACAGAATTCTAACCTGGGTCAGTCTGACTCCATTACTTAAATAATTGGTGATTAGATGAATGTCATTTATCATTTCTTGGTTTATCTCCAGGAAGGGTCTATCCTGGCTGGCTTACCTCTGAAGCCAGCATAAACATAAAGCACGTAAACATTTTTGTAGAATAAAACTCATTTTAATATTCAACTACAGTGAATATTATTAAGAAGGTAAATCTGCCACTACATATGAAAAAAAACCCTTAAGAAACCTTGAAAATCAAAGTTATATAGAAATGGCATTAGAAATGCTTGGCTTTTGTTCTTAGGAATTTAATTTGGATGCATCTTACGGCCATGGCTTTGGAGTTGGCAAATGGCTAGCTAAGACTCTTTACTATTCACAGTCCATGGTTTGGATCTTTGGAATTTTTTTTTTCCTGACTGCAAAGTAATGGAACAAATTTTAATAGTTCAACCATATCTATACTAATGGCTAAAACTGACATATTAAGTTCTAGCCACTGTTCTAATGTTTCACACTTACCACCTCATTTAAACCTCTCAGCATCCCTCTGAAATAGGTCTTATCAGCATCGTTCCCATCTTACAGATGAAGACATTTTGGCTCAGGGAGGCTAAGTAATTTCCTCCAGACCACACAGCTGGTAAATGACAGAGCCAGGATTTGAAAGGATTTTGGACACTAGAGCTTAGTGTATTTTCTTCCATCTTCCTCCAATGGAAAAAGAAAATCCTCTGTCTTTTCTTTGTTTATGCTCATTATGAATAAAATAGTATTTGCAGAAGGCTGTTCTGGGAAGTAGATTAAAAAGATAGAATTTTCAGTTTCTCTCTGGTCCTATTATTTACATCTTCAGATTTGAGCATCCCAGTGGGATCTGAGATCACAGTCTAGTCAGACTTGGGAAACCTCCAGTCCGGGGATTAGAGGGCTCCCTCTGGAGTGTCAGTTGATTAGATATTTGCCTTCAGGGTCAACAGAGCTGTGGCTTCCAAGGAAGGACAAGATGAAGACCTACTAGAGAATGGACTTGAGAATATGGGGAGGGGGAAGGGTAAGCTGGGACAAAGTGAGAGAGTGACATGGACATATATACACTACCAAACATAAGGTAGATAGCTAGTGGGAAGCAGCCGCATAGCACAGGGAGATCAGCTCGGTGCCTTGTGACCACCTAGAGGGGTGGGATAGGGAGGGTGGGAGGGAGACTCAAGAGGGAAGAGATATGGGGACATATATATATGTATAACTGACTCACTTTGTTATAAAGCAGAAACTAACACACCATTGTAAAGGAATTATACTTCGATAAAGATGTTAGAAAAAAAAAGAAGGACACCTTGGTTCTATCTTGTGCCATTGGCTACCATCCAATTCACCAGGTGGGAATCCTGCTGGCTGCTCCTCCCCCAGGCTGGTAGAATCCATTGGTTTTTCTGCTCCTCTTCCTAAAGTCCAGAAATAATTTTCCCCATATGCCCTGAATAGGTCAAAGAATCTAAGGCCTTTCACTCTAACTTAATCCTCCCCCAACATATACTTTCCTCATTGATTGCAAGCTATGCTCCAGCATGCTCCAGCCTCCCTATGGGGAGGTCTGTTTGACAGACATGGACCAGGGTTTCCTCAAGACTTACACTCAGGCTGCTTATCAAGTGGTTCAGATTTGCTCCAACTAGGGCCTGGCTGTTCTCAAATGTTTTCTGGAAGAAGATTAAGAAGACGAATCTGGACTAAGTGAAGAATGAGGGGAACTACTGCTGGGAAGAAGATTTTGTGCTGAACAGAGGTGTCATTGAGAGAAGGAAAACTCTGACCCTTTTCAGGCATTGAATAAGAAATAGGAGCTTTCTGTAGACAAAAGATATCTTTATAGTTGGCTCAGAATCTATCTGAAAAAAGGGTGCAGAAGGTATAAGAGAACAAAAAGAGAAAGAAAGAAAAAGATGAAAGTGGAGGAGAGAGGGAAGGAGAAGAGAGAGGGAGAGAAACTATAAATATGAATGAATATGAGACAACCAGGTCTCACAAAACACACCAGATGCAATTATTTTATTTCCCCCTTTTCTGTCTCTCTTGTTTCCTCCTGGGCTGCTCAGGGCCATTCACACAAGTGTTCCATCCAGACTTATCCTACTTGGATATCTCCTGGTGTTCTCAATTGCTTCCACCTCTCACCCCAACCAATACTTGCTGATCCTGAAGATGTTAGAATAAAGAGAAGTGCCTCACTGGGTCAGGAAATGTTGGTTCAAATTCCAAAGCTGCCATACCTAGACTGTATGACCTTGGGCAAGTCACTTCCCTGTGCCGGGACTCAGTTTCCCCATCAGTAAAATGAAGGGATGGGATTCATCCTTACTTGCTGTAAGATTCTGTGGTGCCATTTGAATGGCCCTATAATTCCCACAGGTCTCTTCTCTGGGGGTTCAGGTGAACATGCCAGTTTCCCTAGCTTCCTCAAGCATCAGAATCACCTGAAGTGCTGGTTAAGAAGAAAAATTCCCAGTGCCCTAGCGCAATCCACTGCTTCAGAATCTCCAGGGCAGGGTCCTGGGAAGAGAGGAAAGACATCAAGAGTCTCGAGTGATCTTTTATCTTGGGGGAAGTTTGGAAAACAAGATGCTAAGTTAATTGGATTTCATGGCTGATACGGTTTGATGTGCTGTTTGTCCTAGTTAAAATATTTACATTTTAAAGGGGTCTCAACTGCCTAAACCCAAAGTTTATCAGTGTTAGTGAGAACAACGTAGCATGAAGAGGAAGCGTTTCTTAAGAGCGTCCCTGCTTCCTGGAAGCAGCTAAATGTCACATACTCTCTCATCTGTGTGCACTTGGTCAGGAGAATGATTTAACTTCCCCATGACTCAGTTTCTTTGTCTGTAATATGGGGTAAAAATAATACCCACTTCACTGGTTGTTGTGAAGGTTATATAAGTTTAGCACAGCACCTAGCATGTGTAGTAACCACTCAACACATTTTCTCCAATAGACCCTAGGAGAAATATATTATTATCTCCGTTTTACAGATCTGGAAAGTAGATTCATGTGGGTCACGTCCATTGCCAAAATAGATTTTATAGGTAATTTGTAAGTGATGCAGGTGGAATTCGAACCCAGGTCTACACTGACCCTAAAACTTCCATTCCTTTGTAGGTACCATCTGATCACCTACTACAGCTGAGTGGCGAGCCAGTCCTGGTTTAGTCAGATAACTGGCCAGTTCAGAAATCTGTTTGGTAAAGTGGTTGTTGAACTGAATGGGAGGATCCATTCCTGTTGGTAGAACAGCCTCTGGGCAGCACATCCTTTAGGCTCTCGGATGATGAAGGTTCTTCGTTTGTTGTCATGGTTTTGCTTAAGAGAGTTGTGCAGACTTTTCTTTTCTCTTGGAGGATTTATAATTCACCATATTCACTTCCTTGCTGGTCCAACTCAGGCTGCATCAGGTTCGATATGCATTTCTATCTTGATCTCTTATAAATGAGAGGCAGTTTTCACAAACAAATTGAGAAGCAGAGTTTTCCATCCCAGAGGCAAATATTTGATTTACTTCCTGGGCCTGAAACAGGGGTGATGATTTGGCTTCTCTGTGTCCATATGCAGAATTTGCATACCGTGTGGACATTTTACATGTCCCAGTGTTTCGCATTGATGCCAGTGGGTTTGCATACCTGCCAGTTTCAGCTGTGACAACTCACATTCATAGAGTATTATAACCTGAGTGTGTGTGTCCTTCCCAAATTCACATGTTAAAGTCTTAACCCCCAACATGATGGCATTTGGAGATGGGGCCTTGAAGGAAGTAAATAAACCTAATTGAGTTCATAAGGGTGGAGCCCTGACCCTTGACAAGGATTAGTGTCCTTAGAAGAAGGGAAAGAGAATACCCATTGCCCCAAAAATGTATTTCCAAGTATTATGTAAGCTGGTCATTCCATATCATGTGAAGAAGAGAGTGGAAACTGGCTTATGTTACATGCTGTAGAACTCAGGGCTCTAAAACTCCTTTAACTTTTTAGCTGGGCAATTGAACAAAGGTTTTAGTAAGAGGTACATTTGGTAGAAGCATGGAGTAGAGCATAGGTCTCAAACTGGGAACTGTGGTTGAATTTGCCCACAGATGTGTGCTTTGTTTGGCTTACATATTGGGTTTTTGTTTTTGTTTTTGATTGATTCAAAAGAAACAAAAAAAAACAAACTCTAAATGCTGTTTGACCATGGGCAATTCACTTCTCTGAGTCTCCATTTTCTTATGTGTTAAAATAGTTGCAAGTTTGTAATGAGCATTACATGGGATCACATATACAAAGCACACAGCACAGGGACTTCCCTGGTGGCTCAGTAGTTTAAGAATCCACCTGCCAATGCAGGAGACATGGATTCGAGCCCTGGTCCGGGAAGATCCCACATGCCACGGAGCAACTAAGCCCGTGAGTCACAACTACTGAGCCTGTGAACTGCAACTACTGAAGCCCGCATGCCTAGAGCCTGTGCTCCGCAACAAGAGAAGCCACTGCAATGAGAAGCATGGACACCCCAACGAAGAGTAGCCTCCATTCGCAGCAACTAGAGAAAAGCCTGTGTGCAGCAATGAAGACCCAACGCAGATAAATAAATAAATAAATAAATAAATAAATAAATAAATAAATAAATAAATAAAAAGAATCGTCCAAGGAAAACACATGCATACTCACAAAATTTTAAAAAGACTTAAAAAAAAAAAAAGCACACAACACAAAGCAGGGCACATACTAAGTGTTTAGGCAATGGTAGCTTCTACTGATGAACATAGCAAGTGCACTAACGAATGGGAGTTTGCCACCAAAGACAGCATCAGAGCCTTTCACTTGGCTGATTTACAGTGTATCATTTTCCAGTGTGATCAGTTGAGAAGTGTTGATGGCTTATCTGATCCACCTAAGGTCAAGTACCAGCTCAGTACACCCACCCACCAGCTGCCATAAAGGCTTGATGTTCTCCAAATCTCATTTGGAGAAGCTGCTCCTTCTCTGCGTGACAGCCCAGAACTATGATGACTCACATTGGGAATTGCTAGCCTGCCCACCACTCACTGCCTTAGTCCATACTTGGCCTCCAAGGCTGGCCTACCTTTGGATTTCAGACAGCATTTCCAAGAATGGCAGGTGCCTCATGGCTGAAATTCTTTGAGAGTGGAAGGACAGCGATAAGTGGGCCATCAGAAGGAATGCACAGCTTGGAAAAGTCCTCCCAGTGGGAACATGCCTCTCTATGGTAATTACCTCTTCATTCCTTGGACTCCTGTACTCCAGTAAAAAGTCCTTGAAGTTAGAATCCATGGGCAACTCATCTTTGTATCCCTAGTTCTAGCACAGGACCTGGCTCAGGGGTGGGGCCCAGTAAGGGTTAGTTGAATGTGTCTGTGAATAACTTATTTTTTTCTTTTTAAAAATCTTTTTATAGAAAATTTTGCACATACATAAAAATAGAGCCACTATATAATGAGCCTCCAGGTACTAATCACCCAGCTTCAACCATTATTAACATTTGCCGCTCTTGGTTCAGCTACTCTTCCCAGTTTTCTTTCTTCTATAATAGTTTAAAGCAAATAATGTATTATAGCATTTCAACTGTAAAAGATTTAGTATGCATTAGTAACATAAAGAATCTTTTAAAAGCAGAACTATAATATTATTATCATACCTTACAAGTTTAACAGTCATTTCTTACATATTCTCTACTACTTGGTTTATATTCAAAATTCTACATTTGTCTTAAAATGTCTTTTTTTGGGGGGCGGGGTCATGCTTTGAATGTTTGTTCAGCTTCGTTTTAGAATATTTTGCTAATTTACTCTCAGAATTGGTTTATGACGTAGGTATACGTTTGCTTTGCTCTGTACAGTCTGATTTGGGATATTTAAGGACCTCAAAGTTGAAGAGTTCATCACAGTGTATATGTGATACATGTTAGTGAATGAAAGTTTGTGTGCTTCTGTAAATAAAAACAAAGGCTACTTAGAAATTTCTGATATAAACACACATGCGTGCGCGCACACACACACACACACACACACACAACACAACCTAAACTTGAAATAGAAACAAATCCACTCTCACAAGAAAATTTTGGCTGTATTCAGATTAAAATAGAAAAGACTAGAATACACTTTTCAAATAAACTGATTCTTTTGATAAAAATGTTTTAACTGTTTTTTATACACCTGAAGTGATTTTCATATTGAGATAAATCAGAGCACTTTAAATAATGAATTGAATATTATCGGCTATAATGTCTTATGCAAAATTTTAGACTTTGGATGATATTTATGGAGGTGCTCATAACTATGAAAAATAGTTTATGAAACTATTAATGAAAATAATTTCTTATATATTACCTACTACTTGGTTTATATTCATAATTCTATATTTTTCTTAAAATGTCTTTTTATAGTTATGTTTTTTGAGATTGGTATCCAAACAACCCTTACATTTTAACTATAACAGTTTATATAAGAATGCAACTGTGGGGGGCTTCCCTGGTGGTGCAGTGGTTGAGAGTCCGCCTGCCGATGCAGAGGACACGGGTTCGTGCCCCGGTCCGGGAAGATCCCACATGCCGCGGAGCGGCTGGGCCCGTGAGCCATGGCCGCTGAGCCTGCGCGTCCGGAGCCTGTGCTCCGCAATGGGAGAGGCTACAACAGTGAGAGGCCCGCGTACCGCATAAAAAAAAATTAAAAAAAAAAAGAGAGGTTCTGAAGACAGGTGGAGACATATGGGACTAGAGCTCAGGGAAAAAATAAGCATGAGAAAGAATGTAACTGTGATCATCTCTCCCTCTTTCTTCTATCCCAGATTTGGCTGATTGTAATCTTGTGGCTCTTTAACAACTTCCTCCTTTTCCTTTATTTCCTATAAACTGTTAGGGTTAGAAGCTTTATTATTTTCATGCTTGTTTTTTCTGGAAAAAAATACCTCTTGGATACCTCTGTTTGCTTCCTGTTGTATCACATCTGGAGGCATTGTTTGTCCCACTTTTAGTGATTGAAAAATGGCAATTTAAAAATTATATAATTTCTTCTGTATTTATTAATAGGAATTCTCTTAGAAGAAACAATCTGGTGACTCTGAAATACAGCTGACCCTTGAACAACGTGGGTTTGAACTGCAAGGGTCCATTTATACCTCGATATTTTCCAGTAGTAAATACTGCAGTGCTACACGGTCAGATCCATGGTTGGTTGAACCCACAGATGCATAAGAACTGCAGATATGGAGGGCCAGCTGTAAATTATATGCAAATTAACCACCCCGTGTTGTTCAAGAGTCAACATGAGTATAGTCTATTTATAAAAAGCAGGATGAATGCTTGGTTTCTGTATTTTTAATTACTAACTTAGAATAACGGACTGATGCCCTAGCAACTGCTAAAGTTGACTGGTTACTTTTTAGGTTAATATAATTATAAACTCATGAATTTTTACATATTTAGTGTGCTTTAATCCTTTGTGGTGACTTTTTTTTTTAATGCTCAAATTGTTCCACTTTGGACAGTGGAAGCTCCATCAAAGTAACTACTATGTCATTTTTGACACCAACACTTATTATTGATAGTTTCCCTGCTTTCAGACACAAAATGTTGTCCCAGGCTCCCCTTGCTTATTACCTGTCTTATGCCTGGGGTTAACCATTTCCCCAAGTAGCCCTAATTCCTTTTCTAAGGAAATAGTATTTAGAAACCACAATCTGGGCCTAAGAGTGATAATTACTAATGTACTGTCAATGTCTCTTGGCCTTTTTAGTGTTCAGAGCTAGGAAATATATATATATGTTTAGAAAGAAAAAAAAATCCTGAGTTCATACTGATATTCTCAATTCAAATAAAAATTAGTGGCTTTTTAAACTTAATCATTTAGATTTTATAGTTGTATTTATTTTCTCTGATGCTTAAAATCTAGATACAAAGTGGTATTAACATTATATATATTTATTATATCATATATATATATATATACACACACATATATATATATTTTTTTTACGGTACGCGGGCCTCTCACTGTTGTGGCCTCTCCCGTTGCGGAGCACAGGCTCCAGATGCGCAGGCTCAGCGGCCGTGGCTCACGGGCCTAGCCGCTCCGCGGCATGTGGGATCTTCCCGGACCAGGGCACGAACCCGTGTCCCCTGCATCGGCAGGCGGACTCTAAATCACTGCGCCACCAGGGAAGCCCCTATATTTTTTTAACGAAACTTTTATTTTATTTTTTTTTTGGCCATGCACTACAGCAGGAGGGATCTTAGTTCCCAGACCAGGGATTGAACCCACGTCCCCTGCAGTGGAAGCACAGAGTCTTGACCACTGGACCGCCAGGTAAGTCCTGTATCATATATTTATGTGTGCATATAATAATTTCAAGGTAAGAATAACAATAATTTTATTAATGCTAAGACTGCTGGAGACAGTTTAACTCTTGCGTTTTGGATACCTGCCACTTGGTATGTAAAGTCAACATCTTCTGTGCTGTCACTTAAAATAATTCTGTGGGTGATTATGGCAACAACGCGATATACAGTTAGGCTATTTGCTTCAATTTGTGTCCTGCAGGCAGTTCTCCAACACCAATTTGTGCTCCTGTAATTCAATTCAATTCTGACATTTACTACCCAAAGTTAACATCCAGTCTCACAAGGTAAAGGGTAAGGTCCCCAACAAGAACCCCCCTTACTTCAGACACCAGCCTCAAGTGAGGTCCCCAGGCTACCTTCACTTCTGCACAGCCAGCTGCAGTTTGGGGGCTTTCCACAACTTGCTGCCTTTAATAATTTTCTAGAACCACTCATAGAACTCAGGAAAGTGCCATACTTACAATTACCATTTTAATATAACTGATACAAATGAACAGCCAGATGAGGAGATACATAGGGTGGCAAGGTCTCAAAAGGTTCTTAGTCCAGGAGCTTCTGTCTTATGCAGTCAGAGGGTGCCCCTGCTCCAGTACTTTGATATGGTCACCAACCGGGAAACTCCCTCAATCCTTGGTGTTCAGTTTTTTACCAAGGTTTAATTACATAGGAATGATGGATTAAATCATTGACAATGTGATTGAACTCAAATTCCAGGCCTCTTCCCTTCCCCAAAGTTTGGGCAGCTGAAAGTTCCAACCCTCTAATTATGTGGTTGGTTTTTCTGGTGACCAGCCCTAATCCTGAAGCTCTCTAGGGGTTCTGACATAAATCATCTCATTAGCATACAATGACATGTCCATCACTCAAGAAATTTCAAGGGTTTTTGAAGCTTTATGCCAGGAACCAGGGACAAAGACCAGACATTTAAAAAAATTATACTACACAGATTATTCTCAATTTAATATTATTTTTAACAGTGGATATTGCTATTATGACATTGTCCAAATAAAGGTGCCTAGCATAGCATTTTGTACATCAAAGGTGCTCCACTAATTATTTGTGCTCAGGTGATTCTCAGTCTTGTTGGGTTTATGAATAAAATGGTGCCTGTGTTCTGTGTATGTGGGTTTCATGCATGTGGGTCTTTTCTCCCATCTTGTTTTTTTCCAAGATTAGGACAGCTCCATTTCCGCTCATATATAAAATATCAGTGTTGCTGTGGCTGGGTTTGATAAATGAATATTGAACTAAATTGAAAAGTTTTAAAAAACACTGAGAATATAAAGGTAGAAGGTGTTAGGAAAATCCTCGAATTCTTCCATTTTTAGTAATTTTAATATGTAGTTTCCCAGAAAAAAAAAATCTACCTTTACATTCTTGCCTCCATATCTGCTGTTTTGTTTCTATCAGTGATTCTCAAGGCTTGTGGCATCTTTCAGTCACCTGGGGGGGCTTTCCAAAAAATTACCTGGGCCTGGACAAGACACCTTTCTCCATCTTCCTCGAGTCAAATTTAACTGATTCCAATTCAGTTGATCTGGACTGGGTTTGGGGCATTGGTATTTTAAAAAATATACCCAGGCATTAGTATGAACTCATATTTAACTTAATATAGATGCAGATGGTTACATATAGAAATACTTATAGATAAATGCACTTATATGTACAGTTAGTATACATACATGAAATTCTTTCTCTGTTAGTTGAGAGGACCTAGAAGCAACACTTCAGTAGCAACAAGCAATCCTAGAGCCCATATCTTAGTTTCTCATACATTCCCCAGTAAATTCTAAGCTCCAATAAAATGTACCAGTGCTTCTTGGAGAAATGGCTGATTTCAAGACTGGGCAAAAAATATACAAGATAAGTCTGGAGCGGCTTCTGGTGCTAGAGAGTAAGAAAGTGCTAAAAAACAAAACAAAACAAAAACCAAAACCAAGAATGAGAAAAAAAAAAAGATACCCCCCCCCCAGAAAAACCCCCATATAACAACAAACATAAAACAAATCCACAATGACAGGGATATGGTAAAGACATGAGGAGTCAATTGAAAGAACTCCGAATGGCCAAAGCTGGAACAACGGGAGCAAAAAGTAATAAAGTAGTATTGGATGATAACTCAGAGCAGAAAATAAATAGCCACCAGTCTATGCTGATGTAAGTAAATAGTTAAATAAATGATGAAAATAGGCAAATTTCCCAGGTAGAACAATTCCAAAGAATTTATGTAGGTATTCCCTTTTCAAGGAGGGGGGGAGCCTCAGACCCCACCCTGTAAGTGTGGGCTCCATATAATGACTTCCTTCCAAAGAGTCCAGTACGGAAAGGGGAAATAAGAGTGGCTGAATAGTGGAGAAACCTGGAAAACGCTACTCAGCCAGATGATCAAAGTCAACATCAACAGTGATGTCATCTTGAGAGCATGTACCCTTGGTATTATGGCAGTTTACCTCTGTGTTCATCTTCCTATAAACCCATAATCCCAGTCTAATCATGAGGTAAATGTCAGACAAGTCTCAGTGGAGGGATATCCTACAAAATACTTGACCAGCACTCCTCAGACTCTCAAGGTCATCAAAAACAAGATGAATCTGAGGAACTGTCACAGCCCACATTGCTTAAGGAGAACATGATGACTAAATGTCACGTGGTGCCCTGGATGGGATCCTGGAACAGAGACAGGACATTAGGTAAAAACTAAAGAAGTAAGAATAAACTATGGGCTCTAGTTAATGATAATGTATCAATATTGGTTCGCTAACTGTGAAAAATGCATCATATTAATGTAAGATGTTAATAATAGGAGGACCTGGATGGGGGTATAAGAGGATTCGTGCCAACTTCACAATTTTTCTGTAAATCCAAAACTGTGCTAAAATAAAAAGTTTTATTAAAAAAAAAAAAAAATCCTACCCAGCCATTTTCTTCCTTCCTGTCCTTTGCAACGTCCCAGACTAAAGAAAAAGAAGAAAAGGATCCCTTCTACCACAGTTACAATACCCATTCAGTATGCTATTCAAGTATAAATTGGATATCTAACTGTTAAAACTAAAGTGTGACTTTCTAATAGGCTTAACATTTTCAGGTGGTATTCACATTTTAAAAGAGGCTCTTATTTACTCAAATCTCAAAATATAACACCCTGGAGATATTTCTGAGCTGAGCCTTTTTGATGCTCTGTTATCTGTGACTTCCGTAAGCAATCCTCACAAAGAAGAACAACACAAAACCAACAGACTTCTGAAGTCTGCGTAGACGAAGCTGATAGCTTTTGACACAAATATGAAATAAAATTGTAAAAGCCCAAACCAGTAGAGACAAAGCATGGTGCAATGGGAAGATCTTGGTCACTGATATTAGACGGGCCTGGGTTCTGATTATGATGCCAGCACTGATAACTTCATGACTTTGGTCATGCTACTTGATTGCTCTGAGTCTCAGTTTCCATACTCGAAATATGGATAATTAAAGATTTTAAGAGACATTATACATATGAAATGCCAGGTATGATGCCTAGCACATAGGAGATTAAAAAAAGATGATTGTTAATGTGTTGCTACCAT
This sequence comes from Leucopleurus acutus, assembly GCF_964270905.1. Taxonomy (NCBI): domain Eukaryota; kingdom Metazoa; phylum Chordata; class Mammalia; order Artiodactyla; family Delphinidae; genus Leucopleurus; species Leucopleurus acutus. Next base: position 27,500,242 of record NC_139158.1, read on the forward strand.
TCTCATCACCATCATCATTTTCATCGTGATCATTATCAATGGCCCCTCCATTCTCAAGCTGAGTAACCCGGGGCAAGTTACTCAACATACCTCAGCTTCAGTTGCTTGTGTAAAATGGCAATAAAAACTGTATATTCCACATGGAAGTGCTATGACGGTTAAATGAAGTACTGGTTTGATATGTTTTTTCTTGTGCTCTGACACAGTTGTTTGTGTCTGTCTCTGTCTATCTATCTATCTATCTCTCTATTTCTGTATCCATCCTTCCATCTGTCTTCCTATCTACCCATTTATCTATCTTTAACATTTAAATAGAGTTAACAAAACAACTAGGATCTGGTACAAGAGCTTGTCATTGTTTTTAACAGTGGAAAGGAATGAGTTTTGAAAAAGGTCAAAGGTCTTCTTTGATATTCATGTGTTCCAGATAAAATTCTCAAATAATGCATATAAATGAAGAGAGCCTTAACCTGCAATAATTAAAGGAAAAAAACTATTGGTTTTGAATGATATTGAAACTGTGGGTTTATTACATGTCCAGTGCCTTGAATTTAGAGTATAAAATAAAACCAAGGCCAGGGAGCCTGCCTCTACTTAAAGGTTCCTCCTAATTAATATTTTTTGGATTGAAACATTGTTGGTGTTTTCTTGCTGGGGACGCTGAAGCTGGTTGAGAAATTATTAATAATTCTGGATGCTTTGAAGCTTGAAGCCAGGCGTACTTCTCTTATTTTTCAATGCAACTGCCCGTATTGCAGGATCCTTGCAAGCAGTTTGTCAATAAATATTCAAAAACTTTATGGTCACACTGTGATAAGCAACACAGTGGTTAATATACTTTGTTATTCCCTGTCATCCTGCCCTTCACTGACATCTGCCTAAGACCACACACTCCTTCCTTCCTCAGGCAACAGGGACTCACTCTCCTCTCACATTCCAGCCTGTAAACAGGCAGACATAAAGGTCAAATTGCTTGGGTGAGTCCAACTCTGAGATCTTTTGGATTAACTGGAATCTAGCTTGGAAAATGAAGGGAAGGGAAAGAACTTGAAGGGGGCCCAGGACTGAATCCTGAGTAACTGCCCTTTGGAATCAAGTAGAAGAAGACTAACAGATAGATTTAAAAGCATGGTTAGGGAGAGAGGGGGATAAACCAAATATGCTGGAAACAGACAGAGCCCAGCTCCAGCTGCCCACACAGACCTTGACAAGCGCAGTTGAGAGACTGAGTGAAATGAAGACCCACATATGGGCCCTGGGTTTGACAATGCGGAGGTCACTAGTAATATTGGAAGAGAAGTCTCCACGGAGGGAGAAGGGTCGGGGAGCTAAGGTGGAGAAGTGAATGGGAAGTGAGAGTATAGGGGAGACCCATGCCTTTCTTTGTGTTTGAAAATTTTTATAATTAAATAAATGAAAGCGTTTCTAAAGCCAGTTCCAAAAAACTATATCTGCATACGCATGCACACACATGGCTCTCGCATTTCATGTCATGGATGACAAGGGACATGAACTTAAGTCCATAGGACTCAGATCCAGTGCTGCCCCTACCCTGCTCCGCCTCACCTTTCCATGGCACCGTGTTACAGCTCAGCCCAGAGTACCCACCTGACAACTTTTTCTTTGCTGATGTCTTAATGATTAGATTCCTTTGCTACTCTCTTTCTGAGACACTATTTTGAGGTCAGCACTGTCTACCCTTCTTCCTAGAAGCAACTGGCTCTCAAGACTTCATTGCACGGTAGAGCAAGGTCTTCTCTTCTTTCCTTTGATGCCCCTTCACTGACCATATGGTAAGAGCAAAAGACCCAAGTTCTCCCTTTGGGCTACAGGGTTCCACCTGACCATCCAGCTCCTGGCTCCTTTCTAAACTTTTCTCACCACTGGCCCCCTGTCACAGCCCTCCAGCCATATTGGCTTCCTTGTAGATCCTTGAACGTATAATGTCCATCTTGGGACCTTTGCACCTGCTCTTGCCCCTGCCTTGAACACTCTGTCCCATAGTCTCATGTTTTACTCCCTAACTTCATTTGGAACTCTGCCCAAATGTTACCTCCTCAAAGTGTCACCTTCCCTAACATGCCTAGTTAAAAGAGCAACTCTTGTTTCTCTCTCTCCCCCTTACTCTGAATTGTTATATTTTTCATAGTACTTATCTTCCTCTGATTATATTGTTTAGTTGGTATTGTTTATTAACTGTTTCTGTACCACTCTTCCCACACCCAAAAGCGAGCTTCATGTATTAGCCAGTATGGTGAACAGGTTCTTGGTACAAAGCAGTTATTCAGTAAATAGTTGTTGAGTGAAGTAAAAGAATATGGCTGATATTTTCTGATTTTAAAAGGATTTTTTTATCCTTTTCTTATTTAAAAAAAATTATCTTTATTCCTGGTTACTAAGTAAAGAACCACAAAGTTAGTCCAGGAGTCTTGAAGTTGGAGGAGACCTAAAAAAGCATCTAAATCTGTATTTCCCACCAATTCTATGTTAGGTGAATCTGTGAAAAAAAACTTTCGAAATTAAGCATGTTTGGAAGATGCTACAAATTACCCTCTTAGAGAATTACAATGCATATTAACATAGGGTAAGCCAGAAGTTCCACCGTAAAGAAAGTTTAACTTGGTTTAACCCAGCACTAACTGGGCAATTCACCTAAAAAATATTTTTTGATCATAGCATATTTTATTTGGAAATTTTCATGGCACTATTTTGTGGAATATATAGAAATACATAAATGCACAGTATAGCATAGCGGGGAAGATCAGTGTGGTGTAGTAACTGAGTGTAGACTCTGAGCCCAGGTCTGCCTTGATTATATCCTGGCCCCAAGGCTGCCAGCTGTGTAACACTGGGCCAGTTATTTAATCCTTCTGAGACTCAGTTTCCTCATAGGCAAAATGGATGATAACAATGGGATCTACCTCATTCAGTTGTAATGAAGATTAAGTGGGTTAATCCATACAGGTACTTACAGAAGTGCCTGACTCGTAGTAAGCACCCACTAGCTCTTAGCTGTTACTACATGCATATGTTTTTCAGAAAAAATAAGTGCCAACACAGTGTCGGTTTTCAGACTCTGTAGACCCCAGCGATTTTAAAATGCAGAAAGGTTTCAATCTCATTGTAGTGACAAGGAAGTCTGACCTCATTTCTAGGAATTGCTCTTTGGCAGTTTGGAAACCTCTCTTGCCCATTTCACTGAACATTTAATGATGTCGCATGACCTCTTGATTTCTTTATTTCTGGCTGCTAAGCTATACTCAAACTAAAAAAATATGCAAAATAATATGATGTCCTTACTATGCATATATGCAATTGTCTTTAACAAATATATTGTTTCCTTCTTCCTCTGCTTATGTCTCTGGCCTCTGCCTTTCTCTGTGTTTATTTCTGTCTGTCTTTGGTTTTATTGAAGTATACTTGATTTACAATGTTGTGTTAGTTTGTGGTGTACAGCAAAGTGATTCAGTTATACGTATATGTATATACATATTCCCTTTCATGTTCTTTTCCATTATGGTTTATTACAGGATATTGTATACAGTTCCCTGTGCTATACAGTAGGACCTTGCTGTTTATCTATTTTATATATAGTAGTCTGTATCTGCTAATCCTAGCTCCTAATTTATCCCTCCTCTATCCCTTTCCCCCTTTGGTAACCATACGTTTGTCTTCTATGTCTGTGAGTCTGTTTCTGTTTTGTAAATAAGTTCATCTAAGTTTTTAGGTTCCAATATAAGTGATATGATATTTGTCTTTCTCTGTCTGACTTATTTCACTTAGCATAATGTCCTCCAAGTCCATCCATGTTGCTGCAAATGGCAGAATTTCATTCTTTTTTATGGCTGAGGAGTATTTCATTGTATATATGTACCATATCTTCTTTACCCATTCATCTGTCGATGGATATTTAGGTTGCTTCCATGTCTTGGTTATTGTAAATACTACCTCTATGAACACTGGGGTGCATGTACCTTTTGAATTACAGTTTTGTCTGGATATAGGCCCAGGAGTGGGATTGCTGGATCATATGGCAACTCTATTTTTAGTTTTTTAAGGAACCTCCATACTGTTTTCCATAGTGGCTGCACTAATTTACATTCCCACCAACAGTGTAGGAAGGTTCCCTTTTTCCACACCCTCTCCAGCATTTGTCATGTGTGTCTCTCTGTCTTTATCTCAGCCTTTGTCTGTTTCTAGCCTAATTTCTATTTGTCTGTCTGTCTTTCTTGTTATCTCTGCTTCTGTCTGCGTTTCTGTCTTTCTTTGTCTCTTTCTTTTTTGATGTCTTTCTCATAACACACACAAAAACAATACATATGATGTGTCTGTTTTTCTCTTTGTGTGTGTGTGTGTGTGCATGAGTATTTTCCCAGATATGACTCCGCTTCATCTTGTTGCATCTTACACCAACTCTTCTCTCCCTTTATGATGAGGGACTCGGCTTCCCTAAGACACACATCCAAGTTCTCTTGGCTTAAGCCTTTTGACTTGGGCTAAGTGGAAGATAAAGGCCCCTCTAAATGGCTCCTTTTCTTTAACCCAGCATTGCAAACATGCCAGTGTCTATTTGGAAAGTGTTTCATTTGGGAGGATATTTCCTCCTCAAAATCCCATTTAAAATTACCCATTTTGGGTTCGGTCTTTGTCTCTTTTTGCAACTCAGTCCCACCCAAGGTCAATCACCTCTCTTCTCTACCTGTCAATTATCTTTGGTGCCTTTATTCCCATCCACAACTTGAGTTGCTACCTAGCAATTTGAATCAGAGTGTTCAGCCTCTGAGATTTGCGAATGAATAGAACCCCTGATAATAAGTGTTGGTTGACAAGCCCCATTGCCTGTCTGCATTGTTAAATGGTGGGAAGAATGAGATATAAATAGAAAGTCAAATTCTTGTTTCTTCTTTCGGGTAATTCTCCTGTTAATTTCACTGTGAGTAGAAACCTGTGGTCTTCATTTGAAGCAAGGACATTTGACACTAGCATTTTAATCAGATTTGTCCGGAGTAGATTGGAAGTTGATTTTCCAGACGTCAAAAAATTATCTAGAAGAAGCTGTCACAATGGGTTTGTTTTTGTGGGTTTTAAAAAAATATCCCAACAACTTTTTTTTCCCCTCTTTTTTCTTTTTTATTGAAGTATATTGACAAACAATATTATATTGGTTTCAGGTGTACAACATAGTGATTTGACATTTACATACATTATGAAATGAAATGATCACCAGGATGTCTGTTAACCATCTGTCACCATACAAAGTTATCACTATATTATTGACTGTATTCCTTATGATGTACATTACATCCCCGTGACTTACTTAGCTTATAACCGGAAGGTTGAACCTCTTTTTTTTTTTTAACATCTTTTTTGGAGTATAATTGCTTTACACTGTGTGTTAGTTTCTGCTGTAAAACAAAGTGAATCAGCTATATGTATACATATATCCCCATATCTCCTCCCTCTTGCGTTTCCCTCCTATCCTCCCTATCCCACCCCTCTAGGTGGGCACAAAGCACCGAGCTGATCTCCCTGTCCGTGCTATGCGGCTGCTTCCCACTAGCTATCTATTTTACATTTGGTAGAGTATATATGTCCATGCCACTCTCTCACTTTGTCCCAGCTTACCCTTCCCCCTCCCCATGTCCTCAAGTCCATTCTCTACATCTGCATCTTTATTTTTGTCCTGCCCCTAGGTTCTTCAGGACCTTTTTTTTTTTTTTAGATTCCATATATATGTGTTAGCATAGGGCATTTGTTTTTCAATTTCTGACTTACTTCACTCTGTATGACAGACTCTAGGTCCATGCACCTCACTACAAATAACTCAATTTCGTTTCTTTTTATGGCTGAGTAATATTCCATTGTATATATGTGCCACATCTTCTTTATCCATTCATCTGTTGTTGGGCACTTAGATTGCTTCCATGTCCTGGCTGTTGTAAATAGAGCTGCAATGAACATTGTGGTACATGACTCCTCAGGGTATATGCCCAGTAATGGGATTGCTGGGTCGTATGGTAGTTCTATTTTTAGTTTTTTAAGGAGCCTCCATACTGTTCTCCATAGTGGCTGTACCAATTTACATTCCCACCAACAGTGCAAGAGGGTTCCCTTTTCTCCACACCCTCTCCAGCATTTATTGTTTGTAGATTTTTTGATGATGGCCATTCTGACCCGTGTGAGGTAATACCTCACTGTAGTTTTGATTTGCATTTCTCTAATGATTAGTGATGTTGACCATCCTTTCATGTGTTTGTTGGCAATCTGTATATTTTCTTTGGAGAAATGTCTATTTAGGTCTTCTGCCCATTTTTGGATTGGGTTGTTTGTTGTTTTGATATTGAGCTGCATGAGCTGCTTGTATATTTTGGACATTAATCCTTTGTCAGTTACTTCATTTGCAAATATTTTCTCCCATTCTGAGGGTTGTCTTTTGGTCTTGTTTATGGTTTCCTTTGCTAGGAAAAAGCTTTTATGTTTCATTAGGTCCCATTTGTTTATTTTTGTTTTTATTTCCATTACTCTAGGAGGTGGGTCAAAAAGGATCTTGCTTTGATTTATGTCATAGAGTGTTCTGCCTATGTTTTCCTCTAAGAGTTTTATAGTGTCTGGCCTTACATTTAGGTCTTTAATGCATTTTGAGTTTATTTTTGTGTATGGTGTTAGGGAGTGTTCTAATTTCATTCTTTTACATATAGCTGTCCACGTTTCCCAGCACCACTTATTGAAGAGGCTGTCTTTTCTCCATTGTATATTCTTGCCTCCTTTATCAAAGATAAGGTGACCATATGTGTGTGGGTTTATCTCTAGGCTTTCTATCCTGTGCCATTGATCTATATTTGTATTTTTCTGCCAGTACCATACTGTCTTGATTACTGTAGCTTTGTAGTATAGTTTGAAGTCAGGGAGCCTGATTCTTCCAGCTTCGTTTTTCTCTCTCAAGATTGCTTTGGCTCTTCAGGGTCTTTTGTGTTTTGTGTTTCCATACAAATTGTGAAATTTTTTGTTCTAGTTCTGTGAAAAATGCCATTGGTAGTTTGATAGGGATTGCATTGAATCTGTAGATTGCTTTGGATAGTATAGTCATGTTCACAGTATTGATTCGTCCAATCCAAGAACATGTATATCTCTCCATCTGTTTGTATCATCTTAATTTCTTTCATCAGTGCCTTATAGTTTTCTGCATACAGGTCTTTCTTCTCTTTAGGTAGGTTTATTCCTAGGTATTTTATTCTTTTGTTGCAGTGGTAAATGGTAGTGTTTCCTTAATTTCTCTTTCAGATTTTTAATCATTAGTGTATAGGAATGCAAGAGATTTCTGTGCATTAATTTTGTATCCTGCTACTTTACCAAATCCAACAACTTTTGACCTATATAATGTCTTCAGAAAGTGGTTTCCACATGTGTGACATAGTTAGACTGCCTTGTAAAAGCACAATTTTTATTTGACAGTTTTAATATTTTGAACACTCCATGTTGACATTTTTTTATCAGATGGTTTGGTTGTTTTCATTGGCAGTAAAAGTTTGCAAGCTAATGAGGAAAATAAGAAAGGAAATTAGCTTGAAGCTGCTGAGTATTTGTGAGCAGTAGGTAAACTAAGAAGATACCAAAGTCTGGAAATAATTACCATCACTGCCACAGTCCTCCATTAGGTCTGGCCAAAGACCCAGTGTCTGACAGTTAAATTAAAGCTTGCAACCCAGTGAAAACTTCGCAGCAGAAAGCTTGAATTCTGGTAACATCACACTGCATGCCATTTACTGTAGGACATGACAACTTCGCTCCATTCATAAGATTCATTGGTGAGGCAAGATTGCTTAGAAGATGTGGAAAACAAATTCATCTACAGCAGGCAGGGTTTACAAAGCAGTGACCGAAGCAGTCTGCCATTGAAGTAGAAGTTTGCTCAGTGAAATTCTTCTTTCATTATGTGACATTGGATGATGACTGGAGTCTGAGCTTTTAAGTCAGATAGAGTTGAGTGTAATACCCAGTTCCAACAGTTACTGGCTATGTGTCCTTGGGCTGGTGACTTCACCTTTCTGAACATTAGTTTCCTCACCTTCAAAATGTAGATATTACCATGAACTACCTAATAAAAGTTACTGGGAGTCAATAAGTAAATGCATATAAAGTACATAGCATCATGCCTGGCACATCATCAGTGATGACATTAATAGTTGATTTTGTTGTTCATGCAAATGGTAGAGGAGGAGATTAACTGCACTGGAGACATTTGGAGGCTCCTTGGAAAATATGGAAGTTGAGATTCACCTTGAACTAAGAGTGAGGGTTTGACACGAGCGTATAAGTTGGGAGAAGAACAGCAACCTAGAAAGGGAATGCTTGAGCAAAGATCTGGAGATGGGAGGGTTTATGGCTTATTCAAGGAATAGGAGACGGGCAGGGAACAGGGAATGAGCTTGAGCTAAAGTAGTTTCAGGACCACTTTCTCTGTGATTCAGCATGCATAAGAAGTGGCCTTCTTGAGTAGTCGGGTGACTTGTTTCAAACTAGGTTCTTTAGTCCAGTTCTTTAGCATCAGGCCACAGGGAAGACCCACCATTCAGGTAGTTCATCATTTCTTCCCAGACCCTCAAGCGCATTAACCCTTGCCCCCTTACCCTGGCCAGTATTTGCCAATCTGATGGATGAAAAAATGGTGTCTTCTGGTTGACTCCTCATTTGAAAAATGGGTATAATGCTGCAATACAAATATAATGCTATGATCTTTTATGAAATTAACCCGGCAGTATCTATTAAGATTAGCTATATGAATACCCCTTCACTCACAAATCCGACTTTGCAGAATTTATCCTATAGAAATAAATGTACCAGAACATGAAGATCAATGTGTTAGCATGTTTATTGCAGTATTAATAACAATGGCTAAAAAAGGCAGAAGGAAATTCAGTGTCGTCCACTGATAGAGATGGTTGAATTAATGGATTGGATTGCTCATTTTACAGAATATTATACAGATTTTATAAGAATTAATTACATCTCTATGCCTTAACCTGAGAAGTTGTACACTATATTGAGAATAGTGTGATCCAGTTATTTTAAAAATAACTTTATGTATGTGACTATGTTTACATATGGCTGTATGAATGTAGAGAAAAGTTTAGAAGCTCACACCCTAAATTTAGCCTTGTTTCTTTGGTGGAAGGGTGACAGGGATTGAGTGAGAAGGGAGAAACAGTTGCCTTTTTTTTTTGTAAACCTCTGAATTTTGACTTGTTGCCACAAGCATGCATTGTGTTGCTTGAAAGGAAAATCCAATAAAATGTATAAAAAAGGCACTCACCTGATGAATGGAGGAAACAGTAAAAGAAAAGTAGAATAAAAGCAACGGAAAATTTGGGGAGCTGTAAGCATAGGAAAGAATGAGTGACAGCTGCTTTTGATCATTTATGTGCCGGGTGGGCTTAAAGTCGGCTTGAGGGGGAATTTTTCTCCCTTCCTGCACAGTGTGAAAGGAAGCTACAAAGTCAATTCACAAATCTTAGCTTGTCACGGAAACTTCCCTGCTAACCTGTCCAGCCTCGTGTCCCACCTGACCCTTACTCACTGGTAACTTTGAGCTGCTTATCCAGTGGCCCACACTCTACCATAAACACACACACAGTATGCACACTTGCATGCGCACACACATGCACAGACATTCATGGCTGTGTTTTATGTGGTTTCTCACCTCTAAGTTGTTCCCTCAGCCCAGAACACTCTTCCCTCTACTCATTGTCTGATTAACTCCGTTTCTCTAAGATTTCAGTTGGGAAATATTCCTCCACCCAAGACTGGGCTAAACACCCTGCATACGTGCCCCCCAGCAGCCTGAGTCAACGTCTAGCTCAGCATTTCCATCTGCATGTGTGGTACTATCTCCCCACCAAAAATGAATTTTCTTTCTCTCTTTTGATTAAACCATTTTAACTGGGTTTCAGTCCCAGTTAACGAGAGCTGTCATATAATTCCCCAAAGTACAGGGAATTAGGTGAATTTTTATTTGGTTTCTATTTCAGATGAAGAAATGGAAGCTCAGAGTACTTGAATGACCTGTTCAAGGTCCCACAGTAAAGTATTGATAGGATCAAACCTCTAGCCCATCTCTCCATACTCCTACCTTGGGACTTTTCCACTCCACCCACACTGAAACTGCAGAAATATACACACGCTGATGAAATTAACTGGAGACTCTATTTACTATTATCCAGGTGTGCTTTGTAGTCTAGTACAGGTTGCCTCAGAAAATCCCATTTGTTTTGCATCATGTTTACTTGCTCTCAGCCAGACTATAATAGTCTAATGACCACGTGTATGAATTAGGGTGCTTTCAGCTGCAAGTAACAAGAAAGTCTAACTGAAAATAGCTTAAATATTAAGGATGTGTATTATCTCTCATAAAGAAAAGTTTGTCTCAAGGCATTAGCAAGAACACTAGCCTTCCCATCTTTCTCCTCAGTCACCCTACGCTTGTGACTTTTATCCCCAAGTGGGTCACCTCGCAGTTGCAGGATAGGTGCTGCAGTTCCAGGCCTCACAACTGCTCACAAGAACAATTAAATGTGGAAAAAGAGAGAATCTCTATCTCGTACCTCCTTTAAAGATAGGAGAGAAAAATTCCACAAGCCCTCCTCTGTGAGTCCGTGCAGTAAAGGATTAAACTTGCCCCAAGGTTTGGGCTTTGGCCCCAGCTCCTGGGAGGTAACCTCTAAGCCCTTGGGTAGTCCTGCCTGATAAGAATATCTGTTTACCTGGGGGCTTTGGGCCAGGCCAGACAGTCTCTGCTGACAATGTGATTTATGGTGGTAAGCCTTGGGCCAGGGTGTATCAGTTTGACCTTTGGAAGGGCTGGAGACTAAGGTCAGCCATGGGGATGGTCAATCACATCTTTGTGACTGAGTCCCAATAAAAACTCTGGACACCAATGTTTGGATGAGTGTTCCTGGCTGGCATTATATCATGCATATCATTATAGCTGCTGGGAGAAGTAAGTGCTATCTGCATGATTCCACTGGAAGAAGACAACTGGAATCTCCATACTGGGTATCTCTTGAATGCTGCCCATGAAACGTGGCTGATTTTAAAGCGTCCTTTTGCTATAAAAAAAAAAAAAAAACGCGTAATAGTTAGTATGAAGACTTTGCTGAGTTCTGTGAGTCCTTCTAGTGAATTATTGTACCTGAGCATGGTCTTGGAGACCAACAAACTTGTAGTTGATGTCGGAAGTGAGAATGGTCTTGTAGATGTTTTCCTCCTTACACCTTTTTGACCAGAGCTGCATCCCAAGCTCACCTCTCAGCCAATCACAGGCAAGTGGAACTGCCATGAGTGGCTTGAGCTGATAAAGATATAGCCCCTGGGCTGGTGAAGAGCCTCCTCTGGAGCACATAGCCCATGAGTCTTGACATTTCTGTTAGCAACAAAGAAGGGGGGCATAGCTATTGGGGAAGCAACTAACAGTGTCTACCACAAACTGTTGCCACCTTTTTTCTGCCCAGTGGAAGGAACTACAATACCACAGAGGAACCCTTTACCTCTGTTCTTTGGATCCATCTCTGCTTCCCATAGGCTGAAGGACAGGGAATTTTTATTCCAGAGAGCAGCACTGATAAACTTGCCAATGTTCTTATCCACCTGGAGGCCAGAAGGCTTTGACACAAGCAGCTTGAGCTGACCTTCTCCTGTGAGTGGTATTTGTGCAGAATAAGGACAAAAAATAACTATGTAGAGACCCGAGAGAGGTCTTCCTTGGGGCAGCTTTCTATTCACAAACCACCTCCAATTAGTTTAAGCCCAGTATCGCAACCAGCTCACTTTGGCTTACAAATTGTTTCTAGTGATACAAGTGCCCAATAAAAATAATAAATTTATATAATAATGATGTCAGTTTATTGACTGCTATTATGTACTAGGCATTGTGGAAGGGCTATGCGTCCATTACCTCATTTACTCCTCAAAACAATCATGTGGGGTAGGTTTTGTTGATAATTCTTTCTGTGTAAATGAGGAAACTGAGTCTCAGAGAACTGAAGTAACTTTCCCATAGTCACACAGCCAGTAAGTGCTGTAGTTAAACCTGGGAGCCTCTAAATCAGAGTCTAGAGCCTTTGGGCTACACGGCTATGTGAGGTCATATCTGCTGGGAAAGGGACTTTATCCCAGGAAGAGTAGGGTATCACTGAAGGATTTTGAGCAAAGGATGACTAACTCATTCTGAAAAGGGCATTTGGGTAAGATTAGAGTGTTCCAAACTGCCCTTAGTAGGCTTGTTCACACTACTGCTGGAGTTTCTTTGAGAACTACCTTGAATGCACACTTGCCTCAAGTGAGAAGCATCTCTTTGTTCTGTTTTACACCTTGGATTCCATGTAATATTTCATTTGAATGAAACATTTAATTGTGTTTAGAAAAGAAATTTAGAAATCCATTGTGGACCAAATCCAAAAGTTGCCTAATTTTGTAAATGAAGTTATATTGGAACATAATCATATCCATTTACATGTTGTCTAAGGTTGCTTTTGCTGTAAATAGCAAAGTCTAAAATATTTACTATCTGGCCCTTTCCAGAAAATGTTTTCAGACCTCTGAGCTAGATCAGGGTTTCTCAAACTTGGCACTATTAACATTTTGGGCTGAATGATTCTTTTTGTGGGATTCTGATCTGTATGTTTTAAGATGGTTAATAGCATCCCTGGCCCAACTAGACACCAGTAGCATTGTCCCCACAGCTGTCAACCAACACCCCCAGGTGAGAACTACTGAACTAGATGATATGTTCTTTCCAGAGCTGATATTCTAGATATTTGTTTGTTTGTTTTTGAATTATAGTTGATTTCAATATTGATTTAGTTTCAGGTGTACAGCAAAGTGATTCAGCTATATATATATATATAGTATACCCACACATATATGTGTATATATGTATATATATATATATATACATATATATATTTGTTGGTGTATACGAGTTCATAGTATATTCGCATGATTTTTTTGTATTTCTGCAGTATCAGTTGTTATTTCTCCTCTTTCATTTCTTATTTTGCTTATTTGTGTTCTCTCTCTTTTATTCTTGGTGAGCCTGGCTAGAGGTTTGTCAATTTTGTTTATCCATTCAAAAAACCAGCTCTTGGTTTTAGTGATCCTGTCTATTGTTTTTTTAATCTCCATTTTATTTATTTCCTCTCTGATATTTATTATTTTCTTCCTTCTGCTGACTTTGGGTTTTGTTTGTTATTCTTTTTATAATTCTTTTAGGTGGTAGGTTAGGTTGTTTATTTGAATTTTTCTTATTTCTTGAGGAAGGCCTGTGTTACTATGAACCTCCCTCTTAGAACTGCTTTTGCTGCATCCCACGGATTTTGTAAGGTTGTTTTCCTTGCTGTTTGTCTCAAGATATTTTCTGATTTCCTCTTTGATTTCATTGCTGACCCACTGATTTTTTAGTAGCATGTTGTTTAGTCTCCATGTCATCACTTTTTTTTCCTGTTTTCCTTTCTGTGGTTGATTTCTAGTTTTATACTGTTGTGGTCAGAGAAGATGCTGGAAATAATTTCTACCCTCTTAAATTTGTTATTCTTTATCTTTCCTTCAATTCTGGATGATAATTCTCTGGGTAGAGTGTCCTAGGTTTTTCCCTTCCAGCACTTTAAATATATCATGCCACTGCCTTCTTGCTTGCAAATTTTCTGCAGAAAAGTCTGCTGATAGCTGGTTCCCTTGTATTTGACTCTTTGTTTTTCTCTTGCTGCCTTTAGAATTCTATCTTTATGTTTAAAGTTTTCCATTTTAATTATGAGGTGTCTTGGTGTGAGTCTCTTTGGGTTCATCTTGTTTGGACTCTCTCTGATTCCTATACCTGGATATCTGTTTCCTTCTTCGGGCTTGGAAAGTTTTCAGCCATAATTTCATCAAATACATTTTTGTCCCCCTTCTCTATTTCTTCTTCTGGGACCTCTATAATGTGACCTAGGGGACTCAGAAGAGGATGGGAATATCACAAGCTTGGAGGTCCTCCCTGGGGAGTGTGTGGTTCAAACCGCATATTGGGCACAGGTCCCAAACTTACCGCTTCTCTTCCCTCCCTTTGTGACTCTGTGTGGACCGTTCTTTACAGCCTTGGTTGTAGAAGAGTCTTTCTGACAGTCTCATTTGTTTTCGGTGAGAATTGCTCTACATGTAGATGTATTTTTGATGTGTCCGTGGGGGGCGTTGAGATCAGTGTCCTACTCTGCCATCTTGATCTCTTCTCCTCCCTGGTACAAATTTGTATTTTCCTGCAGAATAGGAGAGATACCTCTCTGAAGTACTAAAGTTTTGAGAAGGTTCATGAAACAAATGATTAAATTTTCTCAAGTCTCTCTTTTTGCTGGTAAAGAAATATGGCTTTGTGACTATAATACATTCAAGAGTACAGAGTAAAAGAAAGTGGGAATTAAGCTACATTTTATGATTTGGTGATTATAAACTCTTGGGAGCTGGAATATCACTGTAGGGTTAGACAAGAAAATGATGCTTGATTATGATATTTCCAGACTCATAGTGTTAGTACCATAATTTTAAAAACTCAAGTTTGGAGCTGGGATGCTTTCCATTTTCACAATTTCTTCTGCTTTTGTAAATTCTAAGAATTCAGAGACCCTCTGTACCTGTGCCATTGTCAAGTACTGAAATGGTTGTCTCAAAATCTATTTCATTGTACTAATAGCTATAGAGTTGTCTATAGTTGAGACATTTCCTTGCAGCCAAAAGATTACACAGTGGTATAATCAGAAAGGCATGTAAGCTAATTATCTATGGTTGAATTTTGATTCAGCTTCCACTTTTCTAATAAGAGATTTCACACTTAGGTTTTGAGCCATTATGGGGGTGGAACTTTCTCTTGTATGTATATGAATGTGTGTGCATACACGGGAATGTTAAAGATGTGATATGTGGAAAGCTGTCCAGGGAAAATAAATGGTGTGAAGGTCTCTGTCCAAATGCCGAAATTTTTGAAAGCTTTTCCAACCAGTGGGTGGATCCTGGGCTGGAAGTCAAAAAGTCTGGGTTGCATTCTGCTTCTGCCCGTTGCCCGTTCTGTGTCCCTGGGAGAGTTTCCCTTCTCTGGGCCTCGGTTTTCTTATCTGTAAAATGAGCACTTTAGATGGAACAGAGCTTTTGCCATTGTGTTTCCTAGTCCTTCTCTCCATCTAGTCTTTCCTTCTCCTCTGACCTCCAGCCCCTCATTTAGGCCAAGTCGACATATTCAACTCCTTCTCTTTCACCTCTTTTATCTCAATCCATTATCTCCCACTGACTTCCATTGGCAACAGCCCTATTATGGGATAATTTTCCAAAAAACATAAAATTATGATTTCCATAGTGATACAAAATAAACACACTAGGTTGAATAGTGTCCCCCCATTCACATCTGTGAAGGCAACCTTATTTAGGGATAAGGTCTTTTCAGATGTAATCAAATTAAGATGATGTCATACTGAATTAGGGTAGGTCCTAAATCCCTATAAGAGGGAAATTTCAAGACAGACTTACAGGGAGAATGCTGTGTGTAGACAGAGACAGAGAAGTAGAATGATATCTATAAACCGAGGATTGCCAGAAACTGCAAGAAGCTAAGGAGAAGCAAGGAAGGATCTTTTCCTGGAACTTTCAGAAGGAGCATGGCCCTGCAGATGCCTTGCTGTCAGATTTCCATCCTCCGGAACTGTGAGAGAATAAATTTCTGTTGTCTTAAGCCACTCAGTTTGTGGTAATTTGTTGTGGCAGCCTTAGCAAACTGAAACACATGTTAAAGATTTTATTTAACTCAATTAGATGAGGAAAACAGGCAGCAAACAGTTCAAAACACAAATTTATGGGAACTAAAGGAAAGTTAAAATGTATTTGCAAATGGATACAAAATTGGCTTTTTCATGGGGATGAAGGAGTGGGGAGTTGGAGTAGGCGTCTCTCTACTGGACATAATTTGTTTGCATGTCTATACCAGAATTATTTTTATTGCTATCAGTTATCTACAACTTACAAAGTCGGAAAGTAGTGTCTATAGAATTAGACAACTTGGAAGGTGCACTCTTGACAGTGCATAGTTGTCCACTGAAATACACATGTTCCCTTCTTTACTTTCTTGTTCACTCAGGCTTAGAGTTCAGGGTCATTTTTTATTTTCCATCTCTTCCATGCTTCTTGAAACCCTCCTCTTGCTTGTTTTCCCTCTTTTGCCTCCACCTAGTTTAGATGCTTCTTCCTGGATCATCCCTGGTTTCCCTGATCCCAACCTTCACTTGGAGACCTAAAACTGGCCCCAGATCCCTGTGATGTTGGGGATTAAGGCAGTGCAGTGGGTTGAACAGCATGTCCCCAAAATTCATGTCTGCCTGGAACCTTAGATTGTGACTTTGTTTGGAAATAGAACATTTAAAGGATGTAATTGGTTAAGGATCTTGAGATGAAGTCATCCTGTATTTAAGGTAAGCCTAAATCTAATGACTTATATCCTTATAAGAAGAGGAGAGGACACAGAAAGACACACAGACACACAGGGACAAAGGCCATGTGAGACGGAGGCAAAGATTATAGTCATGCTACCACAAACCAAGGAAGGCCAGGAGCCGCCAGAAGGTAGAAGAAATAAAGAAGGACTCTCGCCTAGAGCCTCCAGAGAGAGCATGGCCATGCCAGTGCCTCAATTTGGGCTCAGTGAGATTGATTTTAGACTTCTAGCCTCTAGAACTGTGAGGCAATAAATTTCTGTTTTTTTCAGCCACTGAGTTTGAGGTAATTTATTACAGCTGCCCTTGGAAACTATGACGGGAGAGAGGGCAGTGGGAAATAATTTAATTTAACAAACTTTTGCTGAGGACCTACTATATGGTTTCTAGCCTTATGGCAGGAATTGGGGATTTTCAAACTGCTGACCAGGAGCTCTGGTCACCTTTGATAACACATGGTAGTGACCACACGATATGGGCTGGTTTTCCTCTTTCTCCTCCTCCTCTTCCTTCTTCTTCTCTTTACCTCCAAATGGATCTTCCTTTTCAATACATCATTTGGATTTTGTCACTGTATTGGGTCCCTCTCGTGGACCACCGCAAACCCTGTCAGCCCAACCTCTTATTACAAATGCTGCTGTAGCAATCAGATGAGAGCAGATTTCAACAATTTTTAACTGGTCAGTCCCCACCTGGATCCGCAGGGCAAATCTCTGGCTTCTCTGACATCGTGGTGGCCTGTAGGAAATGATTGGCCTTCAGTTGGGACACAGGAGTTGTGTGTGTGTGTGTGTGTGTGTGTGTGTGTGTGTGTGTGTGTGTTTAAGGGACCACCTTGAACAATGGGGCTGAGCAGATGAGTGCCCCCAGGCAGAAAGGTCCAGATGCATTCGATCAGCATCTACAGACTGAGCACCCTCAGCAGGGGCCACCACATCATGCATCTTCACATTCTTTTCCCTTTCCCATTGTTCCTCTTCCCTGGTCTAACTCCAACTCCCTACAGTCACTTGCCAAAGAAATGACCTGCAGGGAGGCCCTTGTCACGTTTAGTTCTCTCAGGAGACCCTGATGAAGACAGCATTCCTCTCTCCCTGTGGTGCCTTCCTCTGTCAGATCTTCTTTCCATACAACCTCAGCCTTGACTCATCTTGTGCAAATCATTCCCCTCTCTGCTTTGGGACCACTTACCCTCTGGCCCAGGTCATGTTTTCATTCTTCTGATCATAATGGAATAAAATATGAAATATGAGGAGACTGAAGCTGGTTGAAGGATTCCGTAAGACATTGATGCTATGGTTGTTAAATTCCAGGGGTCGCTCTGGACAGCAGAATTAGGTCTTCACTGTCTGTAGCTCAGATCCTTCAGATGTGTCTGGGAGCCTGCAGCAGAAAAGTGGGGGACCATTTCCAACTCTACTGTTTCCTTTTGGCAGAAATTGAGAGTCCTTAGGGACTCCAGTTATCATGTTGTGTTAGTTTCCTATTACTGCTGTAACAAATTATCACAAACTATTGGCTCAAAACAACATAAATTTATCATCTTATAGTTCTGGAGGTCAGAAGTCCTAAAACCAGGGTGTTGGCAGGGTTACATTCCTTTTGGAGGTTTTAGAGGAGAACCCATTTTCTTGCCTTTTCCAGCTTCAGGAGTTCCCCTGCATTCCTTGGCTTGTGGCCCCTTCCTCCATCTTCTAAATGCATTGCTCCAACCTCTAATTCCATCATCACATCTCCTCCTCGGTCTCTGACCTCCTGCCTCCCTCTTATAATACCCAGTGTAGCTACATTGGGCTTAGCCAGGTAATCCAGGATAATCTCCCCATCCCAGTGTCCTTAACTTAATCACATCTGCAAAGTCCCTCTTGCCATGTGTTAGCTTTAACATAGTCCCAGGTTCTGGGGATTAGGGCATGGGAATCTTTGGAGAGGGTCATTATTTAGCTGAACGCAAGCTTTCTTTTATCTTATTTATGACATTGATGAAAAGCTCTTTATCTATCTATCTATCATCTTTTTATCATATATAATCTATCTGTCTACTTACCTTCATCTTTATGAATCTCATGGACCATGATTCTTAAATAACGAGGGACTCTCCTACCTGGTATAATTATCAAACAAAATGAAATTTAAGCAAAGAACCTTCAGACAATGAAAAATGTTTCCTCGCTACAGAGGAACAAATTAATTTTAGAAATGACACTTGGACTCTGGAACACCTTGTTCAAAAGTAATATTCTTTCCAGGAAGAAATATTATATTGAAGTCTCAGGTTGTAACAGGATTTCACAAAATCATTGCCTACCAAACTGGGTCCAAAATGAGATTTCTGCTCAAAGATTAGGTAACGCCTGCTTAGCAGTTAATTGATACAGTTAGGATGAGATCTTAATGTATGGCCCATTTCTTCTCTTCTAGTCCTTGTGGGTTGGCATTTTTCTCTCTTGGGTTTGCCTAAAGCAAAAAGTCAGAATTCCAACCACCATGAAAGGAGAGTGATTATTTTCTACCAAAGAACAGTTGGAGGACCATGCCTGTCCACTGCAGTTTGTGTAAATCTCTGTACACTATCAGATTCCCATCTTGTGGTTCCTTTTCTCCCTGTTGAAGTTGTTATAACAATTATATGCAAGATAATGATCTCAGAAGCCTGTGTTCTGTTGATTGTATGATGGAGAGACCTGAGCTTCTTCCAATGCTTCAATGTTGTGGTTTCTAGAGAAAATAAAGTTTTCTAGTAAAAATGGCCTCTGGTCCTCAGGCCGTGTATTCATTAATGAGCCTGAGTGGGTGATGTAATTAATCCTTCAACTGATAGCCAGAAGGGAGTGGGTGGGAAAGTCAGACAGGGCTGGTGGTGTTGATACCGCCCATGGCAACATTCATTGGTGTCCCATGTTGATGTGGGAGCCAGGGAGTTAAGATTACAACCAAGGACCAGAGAGTTCAGGAGGGAATTCTTTCCTGCCCCCTGGTATTTGCTGAGATAGTGTCTTTATGGACTGAGATTGTTTTCCTCCTTCAGAAGCCAGTTTATTAGGGAAAGGATTATTTCAGACACATCATCCTAGGACTTAGTATAGCAGGTGCTAAGGGTTTGTGTCTTTGTGTGTACATGCCAACTAAGCATTTGAAAAAAGCAATCATTTTGGACAGAAATTTTAACGTCAGAGTAGTTGCCGTTGGCAGTTATAAGCTACTTTATGACCCTAGGTGGTTGTTCATTTGTTCCAGCTGACCTTTGTGGCTAATGCTCTCCATCTTGACTGTCTATGGATAATGGCCCTCCTCCCTCCGTCCTTCTTCTACCTTCACTCTAGATAGATCTACTTTTCATATTATACCATTGATCAGAAATATCAAATAGCTCTCATTTTGTATGTTTCCTATGAATATAGTCCAGCCTTCTTGGTCAGGCCCAAAGCTACATTTCTTGTCTTATCTCCTACTTTTTCCCTGAAAGTTTCAGCTACTGAAGACATCTTGTTTTCCAACATCCATGAATTTGGTCAACACTTATTTTAAGTTAGAACTTGCTCTCCCATCCTTTTCCTACAAATTCCTATCCCTTCTGCAATGGACAGTTCAAGTGCTTTCTGCTTCCAAAAACGTCCCAGCATTTTCTCAACCAGAGGCAGCCTTTTTCTCCACCAGATGAAGCCTTTTTTCTCCTTGAAACTTTTCTTCTTAGAGTTTCTGTAAACTCTTCTTCTTAGATATTTTTTCTGAGAAATGATGGGATCATTACCAACTATGTTTTTTTAAAAGTTATTAGTTCACGTGATAATTCCCTTAAAGGATTGACTTACTACGAAGAACTTCAATTTAATATTGTCCAAATGAGCAGTCCCCTGACCACTTTGAATGATTCAGTTAGCTAGAATGACATATAAAGGAACATACTATTCCTTTATATAAGGAAACATATAAGGAACATATAAGGAAACACTGTTCCTTAGCATTTTTTTTAGAACCAATTTAAACCATGGGCTCTTGTTCTCCAACAGGTTAGCAAGGCAAAATTCCAGAGAATTTTTCATAACATTTCAGAATGTCCTCAGAGTGCTTGAAGTTGATCCATGGAACACCATACCCTCATTTGCCCAAGGTTAAGAACTTCAATAGGTTAATTCTCTTGCATCGTGTATTAGCTGAAGTATGGGGGAACAACTATATTTGGTATTGCCAATAGACAACTTCCAACCAGATTAATAGTAACTTGATTCAATAACTGTATTTTTAGGGTCTACTGTCAGAAGGAAAAGAAAAGGGACTATATGTAGGCCTTGATAAGGTCAGGACATTATAAGTGCTATTTGCTTGGATGTAAGTGAAATACACATTTTGGCTCTGTACTGATCAGAAATGCTTAAATCCAAGTTGCCAAGGGCTCGAACTACCCTCTTTGTGGCATAAAAATAACTTTTCCCAGATCAGTAGCGACCATTTAGTGCATCAGATTCCAACCTCTGATAAAATAATAATACCCTCTGCTCTCAACGGGGCCATTTCTTATTAAGCAAGACTGAAGCTGTAGCTACTTTATATCAAATCAACTGTTTGGGGGCATTTTCTGTGGTTGTTCTACAAAGCTGTTAAAACAGCTGTGGGCCAAGTAATTAATTAATGGGTCAAATTAATTGATTGAATTTGGTCATTATTATGCTAGAGAAAGCAATCCACATGAAAGCAATAGAGTTTTGGATGATAGCTGTTCTTAAGAGCTTCAGTGTCACTATGTGTGAATGTAAAACTGAACTAACGCTCTTGCTGTCTATCTGCTCCAAGTCTGTGGCTTCTCTCTCGGAGAGCTCCTTCACCCTTTCTCTGGCTCTCCACTAATTTCTGTTGATTAGTGTAATTTCCCTTGTCATTCCTTTCACTGACATTGCTACCAATCCCTCAAACCCAGACCACTGCAATGCCCTCCGATCATGCTTCTAGCTTCTGTTCTCTCCTCCATGCCAACAAGTTTCTTTAAAAAAAATTATTACTTTTTTTTAATGAATTTATTTATTTATTTATTTATGGCTGCATTGGGTCTTTGTTGCTGCATGTGGGCTTTCTCTAGTTGCGGGGAGCGGGGGCTACTCCTCGTTGCGGTGTGCGGGCTTCTCATTGCGGTGGCTTCTCTTGTTGCGGAGCATGGGCTCTAGGCATGCAGGCTTCAGTAGTTGTGGCACACAGGCTTCAGTAGTTGTGGCACATGGGCTCAGTAGCTGTGGTTCATGGGCTCTGCAGCACAGGCTCAGTAGTTGTGGCACATGGGCTTAGTTGCTCTGCGGCATGTGGGATCTTCCTGGACCAGGGCTCGAGCCTTGCTCTGCAACGGGAGAGGCCACAGCAGTGAGAGACCCACGTACAGCAAAAAAAAAAAGGAAAAAAAAAATAAATAAAGCACCCCTCAGTGAGCACTCCCGCATCACACTTTCAGGTGCCTCTACCATGAAGGCTTTGTGGGAGGTCCCTACGCTGATCTTCATCTTCTCTGTATATTTTACTTCTCACTGCTCCCTTACCACATGCCCATCACCAAGCTGGTGTTTACATTCCTTAAACACTCTTGTGCTGTGGCTCATTCAGCATGAGCCTTGATTGTTTTTTTTTTATCACGTTCAGGATCATTGCCGCCATCCTCCTCCTCCTCCTCCTACTCATCATCGTTATCATCATCACATCACCCCTCCCCCATGTATAGCACTTACTATATTCTAGTCGTTTTCTAAGTACTTTACACTTATCTAATCTTTTCTCATTTTCTAAGTACTTTACATGGATCTGATCTTTCCCACCACCCTATGATGTAGGTACCATAATTTTCCTCATTTTACAGATACAGAAACTGAGACACCATGAGGCCAAATAATCTGCCCAGAGCCACCTAGTATGTATGTGGTGTGGCCAGGATTCAAGTTCAGGCAGCCCAGCTCCAGAGGCAATGCTCGTAATCCCTCATCTGTACATTCTCTCTTTTACAAATCATACACCACTGCCTCCTTTCAGTCTTCCTTGACCATCACTCTAGACTTTTACTTTTATTCTCCTGTTCAACAAACAAGTTTGAGCCCCCTACTATGTGCCTGTTCTGTGATAGTTTCCAGGGAGATATCGGTGAACAAAACGATGCCGTGCATATCCTGAACATGTCAAAGCTAATGAACTCGACCTTCACATGCATTGTTACCCGCACCACTCCATGGTACGTGATGCGTGCTACCGTTTCTCTTTTTATATATGTGTTTTGCATCCTGTATCTCCTTTAGGGAATTAGTTGTGTTTTTGCTGTTGGGCATCTCTCTTAACACTTAGCTGATCATGGTTGCTTAATTAACATTTAAAGATGATGATGCTATAGTAGACAGTGTTCCATATAGATTGTTTAAGTCTTACCTACAAAAGCATTTGTGATATGGTGCCACGTAAATCATAAGATTTGCTAATAAGTCTAACTCCCACCTCAGTGTCCAGAGAACCACTTGACATACTGCTGAAACCCACTTGTTGAGGACTCTGATGTTCCCACTGAAGAAGTAGGACGTCAGGGAATTCCCTGGCGGTCCAGTGGTTAGGACTCGGTGGCCAAAAAAAAAAAAAAGAAAGAAAGAAAGAAGTGGGACTTCAGTATCTAAAGATCATCTGCATCTGAAGGACCTCATCTGAGGCCTCGGGTTCTTTCAAAGCAGATGAATGAATCCTGGGGGCTGAACCAATATGGCTTCAGGGAGCATGTGGGCTTAGAGAAGTGTGTGGGGCCCGTCCTGGCTCTTGGGCCGTGAGCATCACACAATAAGGGAGACAAAGGGTAAAAGAGTGCCTGTTCACTATAGTGGCCTCATGTCTGTCCATTTTACCTTCTGTAAGTCTGTTTCTATTAAACTCATGCCTCTGGTGCCCACACTTAATATTTTATCCCCTCACCTGACCTAGTGGAAGTAAAGACATTTGGAAGCATCTTTAGGTTGCATGGCTTAGAAGGGGATTATCCTACTGTGTAACATACCAGGTGAAAAATACCAGGTGTTGTGCTTTTTCTCCTATACATGATAACAGAGATTGAGAAGAGGATCAGAGAGAAGTAGGTAGAAACAACAGCAATTAAGAAGTGGAAACAATAGAGCTAGTGGTTCAGAGCTGTATGTTCCACATCATTATGCCATCAAAGGGCAGGAAAAAAACTCACTGGACCAAATTTGTTAAAATTGGTCCTTGCTTGTTTATATACCGGTATTGTTTAGACAATACCTTTGGAGCTTTTTAAGAATGTATTTTTTTGTTGTTGTTCATTTTGCCTTGATTCAGTTCCAACACTGGGAATAAAACTCAGCCCTTTACCTGTTCTGAGCATTTTTGGCAAAATACTCTTCCATTCACAGGCTTGTCCTGCATCCTTGCTCAGAAAAGGAGGAAGTCGTCCCTGATCCCAATACTTTGTATTCATACAGTGTTTTGAGGGGATAAACATAGCCTTGCAGCTTTCACTCTATTTCACAGATGAAGGAAAGCTGATTGCTGAAGTTAGTGGTAGAGTGAGTATTAGAATACGGACTTCAAATCCTTATCCAACCACCAGTTTTCCACCACAGTGCTTTTCTTTTCTGTACTGGGGATATCTTTTTAAGGTGAACATCAACATTAGCCTGAGAGGTCGGGTACTATTCAAAATCATATCCCGCCAGTTCTACATAGGCTGAGCGCTAATAATACCAGCCAGCTCCCTAGTTCCCCTAGACATCCCTTGGCCTTTTATGCCTCTCTTCTTTTGCACACCTGGTTCTCTTTCCCCTTCCCCTTTTGTGTGGTGAGAGCCTCCACTTCCTTCCAGACTCAGTTCAAGTGTCACTTCCTCTGGGAAGCCCTCCATGATTTCATTTTTGCTCCAGCATTTTGAGATGACCCTTTCTTTCTTTTTTTTTTTTTTTTACATCTTTATTGGAGTATAATTGCTTTACAATGTTGTGTTAGTTTCTGCTGTATAACAAAGTGAATCAGCTATACGTATATCCCCATATCCCCTGCCTCTTGTGCCTCCCTCCCACCCTCCCTATCCCGCCCCTCTAGGTGGTCACAAAGCACCGAGCTGATCTCCTTGTGCTATGCGGCTGCTTCCCACTATCTATTTTACATTTGGAAGTGTATATATGTCAATGTTACTCTCTCACTTCATTCCAGCTTCCCCTCCCCACCTCCCCTGTGTCCTCAAGTCTTCTCTATGTCTGCGTCTTTATTCCTGTCCTGCCCCTAGGTTCATCAGAACCTTTTTTTTTTTTTTTAGATCCCATATATATGTGTTAGCATAAGGTATTTGTTTTTCTCTTTCTGACTTACTTCATTTTGTATGACAGACTCTAGGTCCATCCACCTCACTACGAATAATTCAATTTCATTTCTTTTTATGGCTGAGTAATATTCCATTGTATATATATGCCACATTGACACTTTCTTTTGATATTCATCTCAAATGTCTAGAGCTCCAATCTAAGAGAAGGCAGGAAATCTGCTATCTGTATCTCCAAGGATTCCTGGCAGGACCCGGAGTGAAGGGACTTAACCCTCTCCTGGTTGTCTCTTATCCTGAGGTTCTGTCTCTATTGAATTTCTGACCTGCTTCTTACCACCTCCTGCAACTTTTCTCTTCTCTCCATCCCTTCTGACCCATACTGGTCTTCAAAGTACTGCTGACACAGGCTGTACTGTCTAGCAGATATTTATTTAACAGAAGATTTTTGCTCACAGCGGGAGATTACATCACGGAACAGAAGAGACAATAACTTGAGATGAAATATTAGATGTCACGAACCCAAGAACTCATTAAACGTTTCCTGGCACTGGGAATTTCTCACTGGCTAGGTCGTAGCTGAGGATTTCATTTTCTATACCTTTCTTGCTCTGCTTCCCCAGATGTCCCCTCCCCTCTACTTTTGCCAACTTTGAACCCTGAACATCCTTGTGACTTAAATACAGAACATTCTAGTGCTCTTCTGTCCCTTATTCTAAACTAATCTCTGGCCTACTTTACATATCCAAAAATTTCATTAAGATGGCCCCACTGAATAAGGAGCTTTTAATCCTGGTCTCTCCCTTTAGACCACAATGCATCTGATTTGTGGACATTATTGTTTTTATTAGTAGCATTTCCAATGGGTGAGAAAATGGAATTGGTAGAAGGGAGACAGTCAAGGACTCTGTTTTCTTTTTTTTAATATGTATTTCTTTATGGTTTGCATTTTATTTTTACAATTAGTTTATTGGTGTATTTCTAATGAATTCGTTAATGCAAAAAAGTTTAAAATGCACTTCGAAAACAAATTGTAACCTTTTTCTAATTCTTGGGATAGTATTCAATTCTTGTACAGGTGTTTCTTTCACAGGGGCCTTGTAAACAGAACAGGAGCAACAGAAAGATTTATTCTCCTCCTGTTCGGAGAAAAGCAAGTCCTTTGTTTATGTCAGTTTTCCCAGATACCATGTGAGAAGTCAGAGGCTGCATCTTAATCATCTTCGTAGTGTAAGGAAAAGTGGTGCTTCAGTGGGAAATTACCCACTGCCTAGAGCATGTTCTTCCTGGTTATCGGATGCTAGGCTTTCACTGTCTCTGAGTTCTTTGATGGCTCTGTAAGTTGTGGATAACCAACAGCAATGCAAAATCATCCCTGCCAGTAGACATCCCAAAATTCTGTATAATGAAGGTTCAAATCTGGACAGTGGAGGTTCCCAAACTGTGGAAGAAGCCAGTTTTTCCCCTATTTGCATATTCAGTTTAATATTTCTGACCTATGCATGTGTGTAATCTTTGCATTCTCCTTTGACCTGATCATAACCTACTATTTCCCTCATTAATGACTTAACTAAATTCTCTAACACGTTTTCACTTTACTTCTGTATGAGAGTCATGATTTTCCCTTTACTGAAATTTGGAAAATAATCCGTTAACAATTTTATTGCCTCAGTCAAGGACTGATTTATGGTCCCCACAATAAATGTTTGTTGAATGAATGAATAAATGAGAAAACAGGAATGTCTAACCTCATTTCTATTAATATAACATGAGTTCAAGTGAGTGCATCATTAATAAGTTTGAGCTTTCCCACAGCTTGCTAGCTAATGTTAAAGTTGGTGATAACTTAGGTTTTACCCAAGCCATCTTCATTCGATTTTATTCCAGTTAGAAAAATACTATTTTTTAGAAAAATCAGAAGAGATAGAAAGGATAAAGAATAAATCGTAACCATCCCATAATCTCTCTCCCCTGAGTAATCACTATTTTTTAAATTACAATTTAACTAATTTAAGATAGATAATACACATACATGGCAAAAGTACAAAGCATACAAAAAATTTTTAAATAAAAAGTCAATCTTCCTTTCTTACCGGAATAGTCGTGGCTTAAAACCGCACAGATTTTTCTTACAGTTCTAGAGGTCAGATGTTCTAAAATCAAGGTGTTGGCAGGGCTGCATTCCTTCCGAATTCTCTAAGGGAGAATCTATTTCCTTGCCTTTTCCAGCTTCTAGATGCTACTTGCTTTTTTTGGCTTTCGGCCCATTCCTCCATCTTTAAGTCAGCAACATAACGTCTTCAAATCTCTCTTTGTCTCTGACCTCTTCTTCCATCGTCACTTATCCCAACTTTGACCTGTTGGCCTCCCTCTTACAAGGATCCTTGTGATTGCATTGGGCCCACTAGATAATCCAGGATAATCTTCCCTTATTAAGATTCTTTACTTAATCACATTGCAAAGTCTCTTTTGCCACATACATATCACAGATTCCGAAGATTAGGATATGGACAGCTTTGAGTGTCATTATTCTGCCTACACGTAATCTTCAAGTGCCAAGTAATCACTATTAATTCTTGGTGTATTTCCTTCTAGTTTTTTCCCTTCATCTCTTCATTCAACAAGAATTTACTAAGTACTTACTGTGTGCCAGGTACTGTGGCTATAGCACTGAAGAAAACAGACAAGGCCCCTACCCTTTCGGAGCTGACAATCTAAGTGGGAGGGGAGAAAAAATAGACACAGAAATGAATAAGAATATCCCAGTCAGTAAAGAGCACGTGTATGTTTCTCATTGAATATTTTCTATACGTTGAGTTTGTGTGAGTTAGTAAAATTAGTTTTAAGTCATGTATCTGTTATTAATACCCTAAGCTCAAATGCATTGGTACAGAATTTTTAAAAAAATTTTATTGAAGTGTAATTGATTTACAATGTTGTGTTAATTTCTGCTGTACAGCAAAGTGACTCAGTTATACATATTTATATATATATATTCTTTTTCATATTCTTTTCCATTTTGGTTTATCACAGGGTAGTGAATATAGTTCCCTGCAGAACTGGTTATTGAATCAGCATCCAGCTCTCCTCTGTGGCCCTGCTCTCTTCTATCTCCACAACATTCTATAACGAGGTGTATGAAATTACAGTGGGTCACCCCCTCAAAGGTCAATGGCTCTGCTTCCCCTCCATGCCTCTGAGACTCAGAGTCAGGCTTTTAACTGAAACATCTTCCTGAGGGAACACAGAGTAAGAGTCATTTTTTTTTTTCCTGTAGGGTTTCAAACAAGAAAAGCATCCCCAACGTGTGGGGAACTTGAATTTCCCCTTGATCTGTCCCTGATTGGTGGGAGGGGACTGTCACATGGAGAGAGAGAGAGCGATGGTGGCAGAGGAGGAGGTGGGAACAAGAGGCAACTAAGTTTGATATTTTTCCCTTGAAAAGGTTATGCTCCCATTGGCAGACCTCACATATTTGGGGAGAAGTCACAGTTTACCAGCATCCAGACACAGTAGCTTTCTTTTCTTGTCAGGATGTTTCATTTAAAATGAAAGGTTCCTCAAACTTATATATATATATACACTACCAAATGTAAAACCTTTTATTAAATTTGAGAACCTAACCTGAGAGTACATATCTTGGAGATGAAGGCACGAGCGTGCACACGTGTGTGTGTGTGTGTGTGTGTGTGTGTGAATTTTAGACTAGCTCCCACACAGGAGCTGTGCTCTAAGATTGGGAAGAAAGTAAGACTGTTTGAAGGGCTTACATCTAAATTGGTTCCCAGTCATAGCTTAGTATTGATTTATAACAAATTTCCTGTAGGGCAAATTCATGAGTTGCTTATTTCTATGACCTGGGGCATGAGATCCTTGGTTTTGTGATATAAGATAATGGCCTTTTCATATGGTTAGAGACAAGAATAGTGTCATCTCTTAAGGCTCTAGCTCTCTCTCTCTGCCTCTTTCTCTGTCCCTCTCTCTGATTCTGATGGCTCAGAATATTTTGTCCTAGTGCCAATGGAACAACGTCTCAATTCAGACATCTGAAAAAGATGTGAAAGGGCTTACCAAACACAGGCATTGCAGAGATACTACATTCATTTTAGAGCATGTCTTCACTCACTCTACTATGTATATATTTAATTGAACTATAATTGACATACAATGTTATATTAGTTTCAGGTGTACAACACAGCAATTCAATATTTGTATACATTATGAGATGATTATTACTCTAAGTCTAGTTACCATTGTCATCATTTAAAGTTATTACAGTATTATTTACTATATTCCTAATGCTGTACATTATATCCCCATAGCTTATTTTATAACTGGAAATTTGTACCTCCTAATCCATTTCACCTATCTCACCCATTCCCCCAGGCCCTTCCCCTCTGGAGACCACCAGTTTGTTCTCTGTATCTTTCAGTCTGTTTCTCTTTTATGTTTGTTCATTTGTTTTGTTTTTTAGATTCCACATGTGAGTGAAATCATGTGGTATTTGTCTTTCTCTGCCTGACTTATTTCACTTGGCATAATACCCTCTAGGTCCATTCGTGCTGTCAAAAATGGCAAGATGATATATATATATCACATCTTCTTTATCCATTCATCTATTGATGAACACGTCAGTTGCTTTCATGTCTTGCCTATTGTAAATAATGCTGCAATGAACATAAGGGTGCACATCATTTTTTGAATTAGTGTTCTTGTTTTCTTCAGATAAATACCTGGAAATGGAATTGCTGGATTATATGGTAGTTCTATTTTTAATTTTTTGAAGAACCTTCATACTGTTTTCCGTATTACATTCCCACCAACAGTGAATGAGGGAGAAGATGTTTGAAAATCATATATCCGATAAGGCAGGGGTCCCCAACCCTGTTGGGAGCTGGGCTGCACAGCAGGAGGTGAGCGAGCAAAGTTTCAGCTGCTCCCCAGAGCTCCCATTACCGCCTGAACTCCACCTCCTGTCAGATCAGCGGCGGCATTAGATTCTCATAGGAGTGCGAACCCTACCGTGAACTGCGCATGCGAGGGATCTAGGTTGCGCTCTCCTTATGAGAATCTAATGCCTGATGATCTGAGGTGGATCTGAGGTGGTGATGCCAGCGCTGGGGAGTGGCTGCAAATACAGATTATCATTAGCAGAGAGGTTTGACGGCACAGAGACCATAATAAATCAATTGCTTGCAGACTCATATCAAAACCTTACCAGTGAGTGGCAAGTGACAAGCTGCATCTGGTGCAGGCTTTAAGTCAGAATCCAACACGTATTTTTAGTCTGCGTGTGGCTCACCCATTACTTTGTTTACCACTTCCATCCACGCCTCCTTCCCCCACTGTGCACTCGTCTCAGTCACAGTTTTGGTAAGCCCACAAGCTAACCCTAGCCAAAAGGAGTAAAAAACAAACGTCACTGGAGAGCTACTTTGAAAAGGGGGAAAGACCGAATGATGAGAGGGCAGAAGACTCTAAGACTGCCAACAAAAGGAAAGCTGCATTTAAAAGAAAATACCAAGAGTCCTACTTAAATTACGGGTTCATTGCAACCGGTGATTCACATTCTCCAAGCCTGGTTTGTATAATATGTGGCGATCTGCTAGCCAATGAAGCCATGAAACCTTCAAAACTGCTTCGTCACATGGAGACCAAGCACTCTGCATTAAAAGCCAAGCCTTTGGAGTTTTTCAAAAGAAAAAAATGTGAACACAAAGAACAGAGCAATTATTGAAGGCCACCACTTCATCAGATGTGTCTGCACTGAGAGCATCATTCTTGGTGGCTAACCGCCTTGCTAAAGCTAAGAAGCTCTTTGCTATTGGTGAAGAGCTGATCCTGCCTGCCGCTAAGGACACTTGTCGTGAACTTCTAGGAGAGGCTGCAGTTCAAAAGGTGGCATGTGTTCCTCTTTCGGCCAGCACCTTAACTAGACGAACTGATGAAATAGCAGAGGATATTGAGGCACAATTGTTAGAGAGGATTAATGAGTCACCGTGGTATGCAGTCCAGGGTGACGAGTCTACTGATGTTGACAACAAGGCAACAATGCTTGCGGTATAAAAATGTGATATGTTTTTCAGGAGGATGTACATGAGGATATGTTATGTGCACTTTTGTTGCCGGCCAACACCACAACTGCAGAACTATTCAAGTCTTTGAATGATTACATATCAGGAAAACTGAATTGGTCATTTTGTGTCGATATATGCATGGACAGAGCAGCTGTCATGACTGGACGGCTTTCTGGTTTCACTACTCGGGTCAAAGAGGTCGCTTCTGAATGTGAGTTTATGCACTGTGTCACCCATAGAGAAATGCTGCCTAGCCAAAAAATGTCACCTGAACTTAACAACGTTTTGCAGGTTGTGATTAAAATCATCAACCACATTAAAGTACATGCCCTTAGCTCACGTCTGTTTGTGCAGCTCTGTGAGGAGATGGACGCAGAGCACACATGTCTTCTCTTATACACAGAAGTGAGATGGCTTCTAAAAGTAGATCACTGGCCAGATTTTTTGAGTTATGAGAGCTGCTCCAGAGATTTCTTTTATAAAAACAGTCACCACTAGCAGCACATTTCAGTGACACAGAATGGGTTGCAAAACTTGCTTATTTGTGTGACGTATTCAACCTGCTCAACGAACTCAATCTGTCACTTCAGGGGAGAACGACAACTGTGTTGAAGTCGGCAGATAAAGTGGCTACATTCAAAGCCAAACTGGAATTATGGGGGTGACGAGTGAACATTGGGATTTTTGACATGTTTCCAGCATTAACAGAGATTTTGAAAGAGACTGAGCCAGGGCCTTCTTTCTCCCAGCTGGTGCATGGTCACCAGTCTCAGCTTTCGAAAGAGTTTGAGCATTACTTCCCAAGCACAAAAGACCCCTGAACTGGGAAGGAGTGGATCGCAACCCATTTGTGAATAAGCCAGGTGAATCCACTTTGTCCGTGCTAGAAGAGGCACCTGCTTGAGATTGCAAATGACAGTGGCCTTAAAAGTATGTTTGAGACAACTTCAAATCTCCATATGTTCTGGATTAAAGTCAAGGTGGAATATCCTGAGATAGCCACAAAAGCACTGAAAAGCCTGCTTCCATTTCCAACATCCTATCTTTGTGAAGCAAGGGTTATCTGCAGTGACAGCAACCAAGATTACGGAGTAGACAGGACATAAGCAATGCACTTTGGGTGTCACTGTCTCCCATCACCCCCAGATGGGACCATCTAGTTGCAGGAAAAAAATCTCAGGCCTCCCACTGATTCTGCATTATGGTGAGTTGTATAATTATTTCATTATATATTACAATGTAATAGTAATAGAAATAAAGTACATAATAAATGTAATGCGCTTGAATCATCCTGAAACCATCCCTACCCGCCTGCCCTGGGTCTGTGGAAACATTGTCTTCCGTGAAACCAGTCCCTGGTGCCAAAAATGTTGGGGACCACTGCGATAAAGGGTTAAATCCAAAATATATAGAAAACTCATACAACCTAATATCAAAAACCAAACAATTTGGTTAAAAAATGGGCAGAGGACCTGAACAGACAATTTTCCAAAGAAGATATACAGATGGCCAACAGGCACGTGAAAAAAAGCTCAGTATCACTAATCATCAGGGAAATGCAAATCAGAACCACAGTGAGACATCACCTCACACTTGTCAGAATGGATATTATCAAAAAGACAAGAAATAACAAGTGTTGGCAACGATGTGGAGAAAAAGGAACCCTTGTCTGTCTGTAACATTATGTAATATACATGAGTATTTAATATTTCTTTTCTGATACTTTCATGGGTGAGTCTCGGTTTCACTCATCCAAGTGTTGATTACTGATCTTTGATATGTTTTAGACTCTTTACCCAACATATTGGTTTATTGGATTCAGGCTGCTAAGATCCCCATCCCACCCCTACCCCCCCACCAGTCCCTCAGTTGCTGTGGCCCCAGGGCCCTGGAGTAATACAAGTTATAAAAGGGACTAACTGCCTGGCAAAATTTTAGGAGGTGTTATTGGACCAGGCATGACTGTGGGTGATTTTCACAAATACTCTCCTGCTACCAATTCTTTTCCCAAGACGTTTCCTTAACCATCCAAGCAAACATCATCAGGAGACCCTAGGTAAATTCATTCACAGCTTCAGTCCGTGACCCAAGAAGTTCCTATGTTGTCACGTGGGGAAGAAGGAGAGGTTACTAATTCAGACTTGTTCTGTGGCTGGATTCATTCAAGTAAACTCTGGCCTTAATGTCCCCATCCCAAACCTCTTGGATTTTATACACCTGAAAGGAAAAATACCTGTCCTTCACCTTTCCCACCTTGTTCTTTGAAGGCTATGACAGTATGTAAGATCTGCAGTTAGATTATAAACAAGTGAGTCTTAACTGATGATTCATGGAAAGAAGATAAGGAAGATTATTTGTACATCACCTCTTCCAACAGGAAAGGCGGGAGGTTTGAACTTTTCTTTCCAAATTAACTGATAATATTATTTTATTGTTAAAGTTCTTGTAGGATTAATGTTCCTCCTCTGCAGGTTTAAAAGTTTACCTTAACTGACTGTAAGTAAGCCCACTGTGGGCAGGAATCATCTGTGATGTCTTTGCCTAAGCCACCATTACTTCTCATTTAGATTACTGCAACAGCCTCCTGAACGGTCTCACTGCTTGTACACCTGCCCCTATAATATATTCTTCACACAGCAGCCAGGTGATTTTTTAAAAACATAATTCATATCATATTACTCCCTTGCTAAAACCATCTAGTGGCTTCCCTTGCCCCTTAGAATAAAATGGAAACTTTACCATGACTTACAAGTTCAATCTCTACATCCCTGTTTCCATTTCCTCTTCCATTCACTTACCAAGGTTTCAGAAATCTGAAATTCCCACCCAGGGCCTCTGCACTACCTGTTCTGTCTTCCTAGCATGCTCTTTTTTAAAAAAAATTATTTATTTATTTATTTATTTATTTTTGGTTGCGTTGCTGCACGTAGGCCTTCTCTAGTTGTGTTGAGCAGGGACTACTCTTTGTTGCGGTTCGCGGGCTTCTCATTGCAGTGGCTTCTCTGGTTGTGGAACATGGGCTCCAGGCACGAGGGCTTCAGTAGCTGTGGCTCGCGGGCTCTAGAGTGCAGGCTCAGTAGTTGTGACGCACGGGCTTAGTTGCTCTGCGGCATGTGGGATCTTCCCAGAACAGGGCATGAACCCGTGTCCCCTGCACTGGCAGGCAGATTCTTAACCACTGCGCCACCAGGGAAGTCCTGAGAATGCTCTTTTTTTTTTAGACTTTCGTGTAGCTAATTTCTTCTTGCTGTTGAGATCTCAGATTAAATTTCACCTCCTCGTCCAATATCAAACAGCCACTCTCTCATTCTCTCTTACTTCACTTAGTCTTAATTTATCTGAAAAAGCACTCATCTCTGTATGATCTTTTTCTTCATTTTCTTCTTTTGCTTTTCTGTCTCCTGTCCCCCTCCTGCCTCCCCTGCTGCCCAGAAGATGTAAGCTGCTTGAGACCAGAGATCTTACCTATCTTGTTCATGGCTGTATCCTTGCTTAGCATCTAGTACAAAACTTGGCATGTAGTGGGTGGTCAATAGATGTTTGCGGGTTGAATGGATGAATTGTATAGCATCCCCTCCATTTCCAGATTGGAGGCCAGATTTTCTTTGGGAAGTAAAGGATGTTTTTGCATTGACTATTGTTTGTATAAACTATTGCAAGTGGGACATGAAACTGGGAGCACTGACTTATAGAAGCATTGGTTCCTGGGGTGACTGGCATTCAGCCTGTCATGCCTGAGTGACACTTATTCCCTCCCAGTGTGGTCAGAGCTTTTGATCTCTGAGTGTGGCTTAGGTCCCATGGGCCCAGAAGCAGTTGTAATTAACTGCCTGAGCCTTGAAAGGGTTTTCTGAAGTAACCCAGAGCAACCGAGCTTTGTAAACAGTAGTTAGCTAGAAGAAAAGGTAAAATTGCATGTGTCATCCCATTTTCTATCACATGCATTTTATGGTTCAAAGGGATTATATTAAAATGAATATCCCAACGTTTTCATATGTACCTGCCTTCAAAAGAGCAAAGAAAAAGCTTTTAAGTAAAGTAGGGCTGCAGGTACCCCTCCTTAATTACTCAGGCCAGGGATGTTTGAGGAGCAAAATGACCACGCTAGTGAAAACCATTTCTCACTGTTAACTACGCCCAATGAGACATTCTACAGAAAGTGGTGCATTTACTCTCATCATAGTTTGAGGGGGAGATATTGCCAGCCCTGTTTTGTAGATGAGGGGAAACTGAACCCTAGAGGGCAGTAATACACAGTTAAGTGATTTATTTTTTCATTCATTCATTCATTCAAGATTGATTAGGCATCCACGTGCAGCAGGGGCTGTGCTTGATGCATATATTCAGTGAGCAAAACAGATGCAGCTCCCCCCTGCCCTCATGGGGCTTGGAGTCCTCGGGAAGGAGGACAGGCATTTGACAAATAAACGTGCAGATAAATATTTAATTATTAGAACAGAGCCAAGGTTGTGAAGAGAAAGGACAGGATGTTAGGAGATAAGAGGAAACCTTCTTCAAATTAGGGGGTCAGGAAAGCCTTTCTGAGGAAGTGGCATTCAGCTTAGACCACAGAATGAGGAGAAGCTGGGGAAGAAGGGCTCCAGGAGTAGGGGGTGGTGATCAGCCTGGGCCAGGAAGGAGCTCGGAATGATCCAGAGCTGTACAAGGCCACGTGGCTGGATGATGGTGAGTCAAGGGGCAAAGAAGCTATGGCTGGTGGGAGGCCAGACCATGGTGGGGGTACGTGGAAATTTGGATTTTATTCTGCAGATAACTGGAAGCCAAGAGAGGGGATGTCTGACACTGTGCTTCCCTAGAAAGCGAAAAAAGAATAGGTCCCCAAACCTCTGAGTGTTCCCTAACACAAGTGAGTTTACACTGGGGTTACCTTGGAGGAATATAATTAATCCTCCTGTTTGTAGAAGACAGTGCCTTCTATCTCCTGGAGTCCACCCAGAATAATTCTGACAGTGCTACCACCAGAGAGTCCTTCTTAACAGCTAAGGATTTTGACTCTTATAAAACTCAAAGGAGATTCACTCATATGACGGAATAATATGCAGCCATTAAAATAATAAAGAAAGGAATTCCCTGGCAGTCCAGTGGTTAAGGCTCCACGCTTCCACTGCAGAGGCCACGGGTTCAATCCCTGGTTGGGGAATTAAGATCCCACATGCTGCACGGTGCTGCCAAAAAAAAAAAAAAAACCAAGGAATTTAAAGGATGAGCGAAGATGCCATGATTGTATCTGATTACAAAGTAGTATATATTGCATGATCTTATTGTTTTAAATGCTGTTAAAAAACCCATGTTTTGGAAAAATGAAAATCCTGGATGAATATTTATCAAAATGGTGGCACCTCTGAGTGGTGGGATCCCAAGTACATTTTACTCCCATCCTAATTTTGAGAGTAGACGCTGCCAACCCTAATTTCTAGATGAGGAAAACAGTTACCCAAAGAAATAAACATTACTGATACAATTCAAGGTCCCTGTATATTATTCCATTCCCATTACACTCCATCCCTTCACATTAGGGCTAAACACTACTGTGACTTGGGTGTTTATCATTCTCAGGCATTTCTTGGATTACAGTTAATTTTTATCTCCTTTTTGCACGCTCACATCGTTGAGATTTCCTGCAGCGAACACATATCCTTTCAAGGAAAAAAGAAAACCCAGTAAAAATTACTTTTTTAAACCCAAATGGAGATGATGGAAATCAGGCCTGAAAAAAACAGTCTGTCAAGGAACCTGCAGTCAATGGCTTTCCCCCCTCCTGCTGGGTCCTCTGAACCCTCCCGCCCCAGCTATCCCTCCTGGCCCCTCTCCTGAGATCTGGATAATCATCAGCCAGGAAGGACTCCTTCTCAGGTCCTCTTGCTTCCTAAAAATATTGAAAGCACCATGTTTGTTGATGCCTGGAGGTGGGGTTGTCAGGCTCCTGATGGAACTGTGTCCTTGATCTCTTGCTACTCCATGGACACCCCTGTTCTTCGGGACAACACTGACCAAGGGCAAGAAGGAGCAAATGTTCAACCCCAGCAGCAGGGAGGAATGTCCTCCAAATGCATTTCCAATACAAAAGCTGAAATTAGAATGAAACTTTACCGTGCATTTTTTACGATGTGTGTCTTAGTCAACTTCTGTATTTGCAAAGACAACGGGAATCAGTATTTAATATGGGCATGGTGAAAGGAGAGGGGAAAGATCCTTTCTCTGCTGTGTCCTTGAATCTTCAATTTCCTTGACATTTCTGGCTTTAATCTCTTGATTATGAGGTAGCCATTGTCCTCTTCCATTTCTCTTTGACGTTGGGTAAGAACTGCTTTGTCCTTGGACTCGGATAGACCTGAGCTCTTCCATTTATGTGCCAGGTGACCTTGGGCTTCAGTTTCCTCTTCAGAGAAATGGGGTAATAATACCTACCCTGCGGGGGGGGGTGCAATGAAGATTCAGTGAAATAATTAGGTGTAGCAGAAGAAAACAATATATGGAACCCTATGAACCCAGAAGGACTGTCGCCAGTCAGCCTCTGAAGGACGAGAATGGGGTGGCTATATCTGTTCTAGGAAGGGTAGAAGAAATCACTTCCATTAGATAGACTGGTGTGGAAGAGAAGAGGAGGAGTCTGAAAATTTAAAGCTTCTATACAATCTTTTGTGCTGTGTGGAGGCCACACCTTGGCATATTTGACAATGGATTTCAACAGAGAGATTTTTTGTGTTTATGAATATGAAGATAGGTCCAAGACTAAATTGCTCTGCAAAATATAGAAGGGTCTGAGGGTGAAGGAACCCAAGCAAGCAGAGGATGGAGGAGATAGTCTTGCAGCTTCTTATTCAGCGGGTCTGGGGTGAGGACTGGTGAGGGCTATGAAGACATAGTACAGGAGAAGTGTGGCGGAGGGGGATCAGGGAGGAGGGTCTTATTTTAAACACTGTTTTTTAAAAATTAATTTTATTTTGTTATTATTATTTTTTTTTGCCTGCATTGGATCTTCATTGCTGTGCATAGGCTTCCTCTAGTTGTGGAGAGCAGGGGCTACTCTTCGTTGTGGTGCACGGGCTTCTCATTGCAGTGACTTCTCTTGATGCAGAGCACGGGCTCTAGGCGCCCGGGCTTCAGTAATTGTGGCACACGGGCTCAGTAGTTGTGGCTCACAGGCTTAGTTGCTCCATGACACGTGGGATCTTCCTGGACCAGGGCTCGAACCTGTGTCCCCTGCATTGGCAGGCAGATAGTTAACCAGTGTGCCACCAGCATCTTATTTTAGATCAGGTGTCATGGAGAGCTTTTTGGAGGCGGGGGCATTTTGAACTGTGACCTGGCTGGTAAGGGAGAGTGTTTGTGCACTGACCCAGGGGAAAAGCATTTCAGGGAATAACTGGCAAACGGACCTCGGGAGGAAATGAACTGAAGCCTGGAAGACAGCCTGAGGGTGGAGTGTAGCAGATGAAAGGAGACTGAAAGGAGATACTGTCAGAGAAGCAGCCACGGTGCCCTTTTGTGTAAGTCAGGGAAAGGAGTTGGGTTGTATTCCAAATATGATGGGAAGACATTGGAGGGGGTGAGACTTGATTCAGGTTTCAGCAAGATCACTCAGGATGCTGTCTGAGGAGCAGATGATAACTCAGTGCCTGGCAGTAATAGCTGCTGAATAAATAGTAGCTCCTCCAGCAGCTTAATTCCCATCCATCAGTTGTCTTAGAGAAGATTTCTGCATTAGGAGGGAAATTGGCATGACTACCCTCCAAAGTCTATTTGAAACAAACTATAATTCTATGACTTCTTATGCTAGGACACCTGGGGCCACATGACTCACTCACTAAGACGTTTTGTTTGATTGTGTTTCATTTACTGGAAAAACTGAAAAGACATAGTTTCAAGTATATAGTTTCCAGATTCTTTTATTGATTTTTTTCTCTTTTACTGACTTTTAAATATGGAAGGATGAGGTACATTTTGCAAAGTGCCAATACTTGACCCCATCAGATTGTGGTACAATATGACTTTCCTTTTCTTTGAGTATTTAGTCTCCAGGCAACTGGCCCTTCTTCGCTCTCCACTAAAATTTTGTATTTTAAGCAAATTCTGTTATGTTTTCTAGTTACAGAAGGATAACAACCTATTATAGAAAAAATTATAAAATCCAGGCAAACTCAACTATTATTAAAAATAATGACTGAGATTTATTGAGCACTTACTATGTGCCAGACACGAAGTTTGGCATATACTTGCATTATATCATTTTATTCTCACCGTAACTCCAGGAGGTGGGGACTATTATTATCTCAATTTTAGAGAAGAGAACACAGTTTGAATGGGGTCAAGTAGCTTGCTCAGCTAGGCACCTAGTAGGTGGCAAACATAAGTTGAACTCAGTTACCTGACCTCAAAACTTGAGCTCTTAACCATTCAGCCAGTGTTCCACCACTTGGATGAATCATCATAGGTGTTTGGTACATAGCCTGCCAGGATTTAGTATATAAGCAATATGCATGTGCATAAATATGATTTTGTCCAATTTTATCATCCATCACAAATATCTCATTTCCAACCAAAGGTACGGATATGTATGTATGTGTGTGTGTGTGTGTATATATATATAAATATATACACGCACACATATATATGTGTATATACACACACACACAGAATAGGATATAAACACCATGAGATGGTGGTCTCATTCCCTCACCCCTCCACCCTCACCATATCCCTAACATTTAGAACAGTGCTTAGAATGAAGCAGACACTCAGTGACTATTTGTTGAATAAACAAGCTAAATAAATATTGGCTCAATCAGCAACTTTTATCTGTAAATATGTAAACATTTAAAATACTGGCTCAATCAGCAACTTTTATCTATAAATATGTAAACATTTAATAATCCGATTCTTCCCTTGAAGCAATCTATCACAAACGTCCCTGACATCCACTACTTTAGCAACACCTCATTTTTAATGCCTCTGCGTGGTTATCATCGGACATTTTCAGTTCTTTTTCTTTTATTACCCGTTGGGAGCATCTTGAAACATTCTCTTTCATTGGCCTCCGGAATTCTGCCCTTTCCTGGTCTTCCTGTGATCTCTCTGGCTACTCCAGTATCCTTTGCCTTCGCATCTTCCACCTTCCTCTCCAAGGAATGCTGGCGTTTCCCAGGGCTTGAGTTGGGTCCTTGTCCCTGCTCTCTCTTCACACTTCCTGGGCAAGCCCATCTACATCCTTGTCTTCAGTTAGGACCTTCCAGATGCATGCTAGGCACTCCACATCCATTACTTTCTGTCCTTGATTCTTCACATGGTGCTCTGAGGCAGGCACCATCAAACTTGGAAGCGTAACGTGCCTGCATGACTTCACAAGTGTCACGCAGCTGGAACACAGAAGTGCTAGGATTTTAAGTCAGATCTGTCTGATCAAAACAGAGGAGCTCCGTCCTCTGTATTCTCTAGAGCACTTAATACAGAACATCTTATACTCCTTAATAACTGCTCGTTGAAGCAGTAAATCCTGTGTTTTAATCCCCAAGGACTACTTTTGTGAGCCATTTCTTCTGACTAAAAGGATTCTGTCTTGGATTCTCCAATTTCCACTTCTGCTTTTCCTCCCAGTTCTTCCTCTTCCTTTTGTTTCTGCTTTTGAATCCTCAAGCCTGACAATTGGAGATTTCCACCCAACTGTAATTGGACTTTCAGTGGAACTTCAAAGTCTGTCTTATAACTTAGGAGCAGTTAACATCCACTAATTGAGTTGTGGCTGCCTAGAAAGATCCTGAACTTAAGCCAGTCAAATCACTGCACTCCGCTGGATCAAATAATTAAACCAGGGATGGTGGCTTCAGAGAAGCTGTTTGTCACTGCTGATTCAGCACCTACTACATTTGGGGGCTCAGGTGGACATCGAGAGGCTTCAGCAATAGCACCGCTACGCGGCCCCCTTTCCTCTCTCTTCCCACTGTCGGCCCCCCTACGCCCACGTGGATGCAACATCCCACCCACAGAGATGGTCCGTGGTGAGGAGGATGACTGTGGAGGCAGGGGCTGGGCGTTGAGGATTCCAGGAACCACATAGAGTTTACACTGCAATGTGTGACAAAGTGAGACACGATGGTCCTCGTGGGATGCCATTAATGCCTTCCTTCAGTTCAAATGGAACTTGCTGGGTGATTCTGAACATTGGGAGAAGCACTACATCCAAGTACGTCTTGGGATTAGTGTTGGCAAGGTCTCAAACGAGAACTTAAATATCAGAAAACCCACTATGTACTGAAATAGTCTATTCTGGGCTGTCCGATAGAAACTTCTGTGATGATGGAGATGTTGTATATGTATGCTGTCTGAGCCATTTTCCACTAGCCACATGTGGCTTGAGATGTGATCAGGGCAAACAGAGAACTGAATTTTAAATTTTATTTAATTTAAATTCACCGAAATAGCCACATGTGTAGTTGCCTCAAGGAAAACAAAGGCATAAAAAAGAATACCTGGAAAGTGAGTAGAAGGTTAAAAAAAAAGTGCTAGATAGTGGGGAGGTAACAAGGAGAAGACACCCAGCCTCCTGACCTCATGAAACTCTTGGTCTAAGGGAAATGGCAGATATTAATCAAATTATCATGCAGATAATTAACTACAATCATGATAAATGCAACAAGTAAAAGTTCAGCATGCTGTGAGAGCACATAGTAGGAGTATTTCCCCTAATCTAAGAGGGCTGGTAGCTGTCCCACTGTACGGTACAGGTCTATTCTGTTGCTACATCTCTTTCTCCATCATCTGTCACTCCTATTTATCTCCTTATCCCTCTTCTTTTCTATGATGGACTGGATTTTGTACCCCTAAAATTCACGTGTCGAAGTCCTAACCCTTGATACCTCTGAATGTGACCTTAGTAGGAGATAGAGTCTTTAAAGAGATAACTAACTTAAAACGAGGTCATGAGGGTGGGCCCTAATCCAATATGACTGCTGTTCTTATAAGAGGAGGAGATTAGAACACAGACATGCACAGAGGGAAAGGAGATCATGTAAATACATAAGGAGAAGACAGCCATCCACAAGCCAAGGAGAGAGGCCTTAGAAGAAACAAACCTTGCTTATACCTTGAGCTCCGATTTCTAGTTTTCAGAATTGTGAGAAAATAAATTTCTGTTGTTTAAACCACCCAGTCTGTGGTACTTTATTATGGCATTCTGAGCAGACTAATACAGTTCTCTCTCCATCCTTCCTCCCATCCATCCAACCACCCATCTGTCCTTCCATCCATCCATGCTTCCATCCAGACATCCATTCATTCAACCACCCATCCATCCATCCACACATTCATCCATTCAACCATCCATCCATCCATCCATCTAGTAATTATGATTTCTTTTTATCACGTCATAAATTTCAAATGCTACTGGAGGATCATGTTATTTTCTTATCTTCAACACAATGTTATTACTAACTTAAAATTGACATTAATAATGATGGTTACTGTTTCTGACCTCCCAGCTTGAGCAAGGCCCTTATTTCTAGGTTAATCTTCCCAACTAGCTCAGACATGTTAAGTAAAATAGTCTAAATCAAAGCCTTGAGTCCATGCCTCTTTGCTTCTTAAAGTATTTGATGTTTTATCTCAAAGAGGCAAGGAGTTTATGTTCCTTCATACTTACTCAATTTCATTCACAAATGCCTCAAACCAGGGGCAGGAGTGATTATACATTGTCTCTTTTGCAATGGGGAAAGAAAATAAATAACCTACCACTTCACAAAACCCTGTTGGCCCCCTATATCTTAAAATACTCTCCCCCTGTAATATTCTGCCACTGTTAGGAAAAGATAGGAAGTGTGAAAAGGAGCATGGCTTT
Source organism: Leucopleurus acutus (assembly GCF_964270905.1). Lineage (NCBI taxonomy): Eukaryota > Metazoa > Chordata > Mammalia > Artiodactyla > Delphinidae > Leucopleurus > Leucopleurus acutus. The sequence goes on from NC_139158.1 coordinate 27,542,944, forward strand.
GGAGTCAAATAGAACTAGGTTCAAATTCCAGCTCTACCATTTACTTACTGCCTCGTAAGTAGCTAATGCAAGTTACTGAACCTTGTAAATTTTCTTTTTCCTTATCTATGGAATGAAGGTAATGGTATCTATCTTCAAACATACCCATCTGTTGAACAAATATTTTCCAATCGTGAGTGCTGAGTATGTGGCGGGCACTGCACTAGATGGTGGAGTTGAGCAGGGTCCCCACCCACCCAGAGATGTGGTCTAAAAGAAAAATCAGATGGTAATCAAATAATCATGCCAGTAATTAACTGCACTCATGATAAATGCAACAGAGGAAAAGTATGGTGAATTATAAGAGCACATAGGGCATTTGAAGACATGACAATTATTCTGCGATCCAGAAAATGAGGAAGAGTTGGCCAAGGGACAAGGTTCATGAAGTGCCTCCCACACAGAAGAAGCATCAGACTTGAATGTCCAGGAGGAGCTCGGTGTGGTGGCCAGTGTGGCTGCATCAGTGAAGCTGGGTGGGAGTCGGGGCAGGGAAGGGCCACCCAGAACACAGCTCCAACAGTGGGTAAGGGTGGACTGATAGAGAATCTCAGCCTGGCTTTACGGTTTTGTTTTTATTCAAATTGCAGTGGCAATGATATCAATGGCAGCAACAGTAATGGCTTTTACCAAGGCTATGTAATAGGCTTCTAAGAGCTTTACATATAAAATCTTATGTATTTATCCTCAAGACACCTAGTGAGATGGACAGTCCTATTATGCTAATTGTAGAGATGAGGAATATTTAGCTTTTGCAGATTTAGAAACTTCAAGGTCACACTACTGGTCAGTTTGGGAGCAGGCACTTGAACTCGGGTCTGTGTGGCTTCAAATCTTAAGCTTTTTACCACTACAGTCTGCCCACTGCATTCGCAGGTTTTGCGTCTGCAGATTCAACCAACGGCAGATAGAGAGGGCCGACGGTAGTCATTGTATTGAGCCATTTTATATAAGGGACTTGAGCATCTGTGGATTTTGGTAACCACAGGTGCTCCTGGAACCAATCCCCTGCAGATACCAAGGACAAATTGTATTTATACTGCTTCCCACGTAAGGAAGAGTCCCTACTATTACTACTCCTATTTCTATTACTGCTCCTTCTACTTCTCTTCTTCCTCCCCTACCCCCTCCTACCACCTCACTACTATTACTACTAGAGCTACCACTTCTACTACTAATTTTACTTTTACTCTTACTTTTACTCTATGTAATGTTAAAGAAAAAATTATTCATGACATTTGTTGAAGACAGTAAGGCAGACTGTATTTAAGAAGGGCCATTGGATTAGGTGTAGGAACACCTGTCACGGGGTCTTGCCGTGCGGGGAGAGTTTGGACTCAACACTGAATACAGCAGGGCGAGTAGAAGTTTACTACCAAGCAGCAGAGTGGAGATCAGTTGGATGGAACGTTATTCAAAGGAAATATCTAGGGTAAGGAGGATTCTGGCTAAACCAGCCTAACAGGATTCTTGCTGAAGTCAGGCCAGGATTTCAGACATTACCTGGGGGATGGTGGAGGATGAGGAATCCAATTAGATATTGAGGGTGATCAGATATGAAAGATGGAGAATTCTCCCTAAACCAACTTAGCAGGATTCTTGCTAAAATCTGACAATTCAGAGACAAACATGGAAGTCCCAAAGTCAGGCCTAACTGAAAAGGAGTTGAATGGAGCCTGAGTAGCGTTGAGTCAATGAGAGAATCTTTGTCACTGCTACGTTAACTTCTTTTGAATCTACTATTTTATTATTTCTGCTACATCTGCTACATCTACTACTATTTCTCTACTTCCACTACTTTCAATTCTACTATTTCTACCACTTCTATGTATAAGTCTATTTATCGTCATCATCATTTTCCCCCCGTGCTTCCAGCAGTTGAAATTTTAGTCACTGACGATGGATATAAACCTGACTTTTGCAGGAAAACTCTAGATGAGACATAAAGCATTCTCAAATTGATATGCGTTAGTATAAACATAAGTAAACAAAATAAAAGGCATTATCTTAACACGTAATCTTGGATTTTCAATACTGAAGTGAGAAGGATGCCTTTTTTGGTTTTGTTTTACGTGGTCTTGCCCTTAATTCTCAACACATCTTAATTAGAAGCTGTTATTGTGCAAAGCACCTTATCCCCAAGTCTAAAGCACGTGGTATTCTTGGACCTGAAGCTTCTGCCTGCCTTACACTTCATTTATCCAGGTGGTTACAAGGTTTTTAAGCCTCATTTCAAAGTCAAGGGTAAAAGCTCTCCATAATTTTTCTTTCTCCAAAAGGCTGTGCAGAGGACAGAGCCTGGGGAGAGGGAAAATGCTACCATAATGTAATTATCTTTACAGTTGGCCAGTCAGAAGGCACCACTGCCCAGATAGAATGATGTAAGAGGAACACTCTCACTTTGATTCATACATATGGTTAGGATATTAAGAAGCAGCAAAATTCCCATTTGGGGTGAGGGAGTGGGGAGCCTGTGATCTAACAGACAGACTACTACTGGTCCTAGGATGTAGGACTTAAAATACTCTGTGTATATTTTGGGGAAATGTTTTCTTTTAATTTAATTTTTATTAAAAATAGAAATATAAAACATTAAAACACAGCCATATCAATGAAATCAAAGTCTCCCTCCCACCTTGGTCTCCCATTACTCTTCCCACAGACAACCAGTGTTCATGGTTTCTTATGTATTTTTTAATATATTTTCTATGCATTACAAGCATATGTATGTCAGTATATCCTTTTTTAGGGATAAAACTAAGCACACTTCTGTATATTGCATTTTTCACTTACTATTTCCAGATAAATAATGCAGATCTCCCTTAATCTCTTTTTTTTCTCAAATAGGTGTATACTGTCATCTATAAAATGGGACAGTCTTGACCCACTTTAAAAATTTAACAGCATTCCTGGTGATGAATATTTAGGCTGTTTCCAGTCTTTCTCTTTTATGAACAATATTGCTATAAACCTCTTTGTGCATATATCTTAATGCACAAAGGGGTCCCCAAGCCAGTCGGCCGTGGACCAGTATCGGATCTCGGCCTGTTAGGAACCAGGAGAAGGTGGTGAGCAGCAGCGAGCGAGCGAAGCTTCATCGCTCCCCATCGCTCCCCGTCGCTCCCCATCGCTCACATTGCCACCTGAACCACCGCTGGCATCACCATCTGAACTGTCACCCCCCCCCACCCCGTCCGTGGAAAAATTGTCTTCCACGAAACCCGTCCCTGGTGCCAAAAAGGTTGGGGACCGCTATCTTAATGCATTTCTGCAAGGATAAATGTAGGGGAAGGTAAATTCCTGGTAGGTCATAGGATTTGTATCTGACAGTTTGTATAGTTGGGGCTAACTTGCCTTCCCAGAGGCTTCCCTGCTTTGCACACTTCGGTCAAGCTCTCCTCAATAACACCGTCTATTATTAATATCTTTATATTTTCCAGCCTGTGAGGCGAAAATTAGGGTCTCATTGTTATTTTAATCTTTTTCTTTAATTTATTTAATTCTTTTTCTTTAATTTTAATTTCTTTAATTATGAGAGAGGTTAGGGATATTTTCATATGTTAATGAACCATTCGATTTTTTTGTTTTGTTTTTCCTCCTGTGAACTGCTTGCTTGTGTCCTTTGCTGACTTTTCTACTGCGACCTAGGCCATTTTTTATTTCTTTGAAAGAGCACTGATTCGATGAAAGAAATTGATCCTTCTATCACTGGCAGTACAGAAGTATTTTTCTTTCAGCTTATTATTTTTCTTTTGACTTTATTTATTATGGCTGGGCAGAATCTATTTGTCCTGATTTATTCAAATTTCCATAATTGTTCCTAAAGGACAGCTGGTCCTTTGGATCTTTCACCTAATGTCTTCTTAGTTCTTTGATTCATTCATTCAACAAATATTTATTGAGTTCTTAGTATGTGTCAGGCATCGTTTTAGGTTCTGGAAAGACAAATAAAATCATCACAAACCTTTGTCCTCTAGGGGCTAGTTAGGAAAGTGAGATAGTCAAAAAGGAAGAAAAGTAAAATAAATTGAATATTCAATGATGATAAATGCTAAGGAGAAAATAAAGCAAGTGAAAGGAATCAAGGTCTCATGGGGTTGGGGGGATAGGTAGGGTGACAGTTACAAATTTTGAATTTTCAAAACCTTATTGTGAAGGTGACGTTTGATTAAAGATGTGAAGGGGACAAGGAAATGAACCACATGACTATCTGGGAGAAAAGCATTCGGCTAGGAAAACAGCAGGTGCAAAGGGAGCATGATAGGAACAGCAAAGTAGTCAGTAGGAATTGAGGTCAGAGATGTACTGGGGAGGAGGGCAGATCATTGGTCGTTGTCATTGTGAGGGTAGGAGGTGGGAGACCAGTGTGGAGGCCACAGTTCTAATCCAGGTAATAAGTGATGGTTGCTTGGACCAAGGTGGTAGCAGGGGAGGGTTGAGAAGAGGTGGGATTCTGGATGTATCGCGGAGGAGGAGCCAGTGGGCTCTAGTGAAGGATGTGTATGGGATATGACAGAAAGCGGGGAGCAGAGGGTGCCTTCAGTTTGGGTCTGAGAAATGGAAGAATGGTGTCAGCATTTACTGAGACCGGGAAGGGAGAGATTTAGAGGCACGTGATCAAAAGTCCAGTTTTGGACATGTTAAGTTTTAAATGCCCATTAGGACATCAAGAGCAGAGGTTGAGTAAGCAGTTGAACATATGGTTCTGAAGTTCAGGAGATAAAATTTGGGAGTCTTTAGCTTAGAGATACTGTTTAAAGTCATGAGGATGAAAGCACTAGAAAATGAACCTAGATAGAAAATAGAAAAGCGGCAAGAAAACCAGGAGTATGTGGTTTTTTTATGGCCACAGTATGGCCACAGTATGGCCAATAGGCTCTGATACTTAAGGTGAATAAGAGGCAAGCATAGGAAACTGTGTACCAGGCAGAGGGAGCAGCGTGTGCAAAGGCCAGGAGTGCGGAAAAGCATGGTCTAGATCAGGATTGTAAACTGAGGGTTGGCAGACCTCATCTGGCCCACTAATATCTTTTGTTTGGCTCATCCAGTTTTTCGTTTGTTTGTTTTAGTGGAATTAGTTGCCAACATTTGAAAATAGGGAGATTTCACATTTAAAACAAATTCAGAAACCTGTCATCTCTTGAATAATGTGTATTTCACAACACTGGCTCACATTCCCCCAGGGGCAAGGACTGGCCATTGCTAAGTGGCTGCTGCCCACTTCGAAAGCATTATGTGGTTTGCTGCAGGAGCCCCCTAGCCTGCCTCATTCATTTGAGTTCCAGGTGCAAAAAGCCATGTCCTTCAGCTTACAAACTGGAACTTCTTTCAGCCTGCACTCCTCCTCACCCCACCCCAGGACCAGGCGTGGTGGCTTCCGTTGGGAGCACCTCCAGGCTGGGGGTACATCCTGATTCTGTGACTCACTGTGCAGTCTGAGTCAGTTCTACAATTAAGGTGACTGACTGTCCAGGTTGACCCAGAACTGTGGGGTTTCCCAGGATATGGGACTTTCTGTGCTAACACCAGGAAGGACCCAGGCAAACCAGGGCAAGTTGGTCCCCCATCACTCTAAACCCACCTGGCCCTCAAAGGTGAATGGTAGACATCAAAAATCCTCATGTTTTTCCCTAAGATACTGACATGCTCTTTAAAACTCGTAGAAGGTGAAACTTGAGAGAGAACAAAAGACTAGCATTTGAAATCAAATTTTTATGACAGTGAGAAATTACAAACAAGCCTTGATGATGATGATCATTATTATGATTACTACAGTTATAATAATGATAGATGACACTACACGCCAGACCCCGGACTAAGCATTTTGCATGCATTCACTCACTTCACGATAGGAGAAGCCCCATGAGGTAAGGACTGTTAGCCCCCAGTGCAGGTAGAGAAGTGGAGTCTGTCAGTGTAAGGTCACAGGGCTAGTAAGTGACAGAGCCAGGATACAAACCCAGGTCTGTGTGTCTCTGAAGTCTGCACGATTTTGATCAGTGTCAAAAATCCAAACAGAGACTTCTTTAGGTGGCTGCCGTTGTCTGGATTGGTCGCATGCTGGACAAAGCACCTACCCCACAGTCCTCCAGGTCAGAACTCCCCAGCAAAGGCCACCCTGTGCCTCAGAAGTCAGCACCCACGAGCCTTGATGAGAAGCCACCTCCTTCCACAGCGTTCTAGTTATCTTGTTTTATGCCGAGTGGCTTAATATCCTGGCAACACAAGCCCTGGCATTTTATTTCCCCTATTTTCTGAAATTTGCAACCAAATGAGAAGCGGTTTGGGCTTCTAATTATCTAAACCACCTCATCTGCAAAGCAGAGATAGGATCAGAGTTAGCCCACATGGCAGCTGCTCTCTTTCATGGATGTGGATTTAATTAGGCTTCTGTGTCACACAGGCTTGGGAGAGCTGTCCCTTCTGTTGAGCTTATGGAAGTTTACTTCCTTCCTCTCCTCCTGGGTTCCACAGTGGGTGGGGAGAAGGAAACTTTTTCTTATTCTCTGAAGCTGAGCTGTGAGTCCCAAGGATGGGCCTCTGAGCTTTTTCTTTTGTGCAAGTCATTTGACAATTTACATAGAAGTCAAAGGCCTGTGCAAGACCAGTCAGAGATAACAGGGGCCTGAACACCCCTTTCATTCTCCTTTTGGGGATTCTGACATCACTGGAAGTCCAGGAAGTCTATCAGACCCCTCTGGTGAAAAATATCCTCCATATGGCTTCAACACTTTGATTCTACCCACCTCCTCTTTTGTACCCAAAACCTTGGGCCTCTGCAGCAGACATATCCCCCAGCCCCCAACTTTCTTTCCTTCACTTGACTAAGTTCCACTCGAGCCTCAAGAAATGCCGTGGGGAGGGGGAACGGTAAGCTGTGACAAAGTGAGAGAGAGGCATGGACATATATACACTACCAAACGTAAAATAGATAGCCAGTGGGAAGCAGCCGCATAGCACAGGGAGATCAGCTTGGTGCTTTGTGACCAGCTAGAGGGGTGGGATAGGGAGGGTGGGAGGGAGACGCAAGAGGGAAGAGATATGGGAACATATGTATGTGTATAACTGATTCACTTTGTTATAAAGCAGAAACTAACACACCATTGTAAAGCAATTATACTCCAATAAAGATGTTTAAAAAAAAAAAAAAAGAAATGCCGCTTTTCCAGGGAAACCATTCCCAATCCTTTCAACTAGGTTAAACCCTTCTGTTTCCTGGTCCCAGGGCACACACTGTAGCTACCTGCCCTTAATACCCTTCCCAGCTATAATTTGCTTAATGTCTCTCTCCTAGTCTAGAAAGCTCTATCTAAGAATAATTTTCAAAAAGTTAACAACATGACTTTCATGCAAATATCAATTGAACACATGTCAAGATTTTATTTCACTCTTTAACAAAGGAATTGGTAAAAGGTAAAAACATATTCAAAGAACATTTTGAAGAACTGGGTATTTATAGGCATTTTGGAAAAAAAAGTCAGAATAAGATTGCTAGGTTAGATGCAAAACTGAGTAATGTCCTGTAGGACAAGAAAACTGTAACCTCTAGGGCTGCCTTTTCAACGGCACGGAAATCTACAAGGTGACATGTAACGTCATAGTATTTGGTCTCTAATCAAAGGGAAAAAATAGCAAAACCAACACAGATACGTTCTCTAAGAATTAAATAAACCTTGAGTGAGCAGAGCAGTGCTCTGACATGATATTGAGCACACAGGCTATGTTTTTTGACCTTATTTCTAAATTTTAGATAGTTTTTCTTAAAAGCCCCTTTTGAGTTGTTGTATCATCTAACCCAGTACTTGGCACTGGATTTTTACTGTGATCAAGATCCAGTGGAGACTTGTGAATTGCTTTCTGAAACAAAAGAATACTATGTAGCAAATTAACTTGAAGCCTGTATTAGTCAGCTCAGGCTGCTAGACGGGAAGGTTTAAACAACAGAAATTTATTTTCTCACAGTTCTAGAGGCGAGAAGTCCAAGATCAAGGTTACTGTGATTTGGTTCTGGTGAGAGGTCTCTTCCTGGCTTGCAGAGAGCTGCCTTAGTGCTATGTCCTCATATGGACTTTCCTCTGTGTACATAACACACAGAGAGAGCTCTCCGGTGCCTCTTCCTATTGTATCAGGGCTCCACCTTTATGACCTCTTTTAATCTTTACCTCCTTATTCCGAGAACAGCCACACTGGGAGTTAGGGCTTCGACATATGTATTTTGGGAGAATACATACGTTCGGTCCATAACAAAGCCCAATTTTGAATGGAATCAGGTGTGAGTCAGGTTTATTCACTTTTATACATGACAGACCTTCAAGTCTTTTCCTTGTTCTGGATAAACTATGCAGGCTTCATCATTCAGCTGGTGCCTATCCCATGACTATTATCACTCTTTCTTCTGGATATACACAAGTTTGTAGAGATCAGTATTAAGCAGTGCAATAAAGCTTTTCTCTTCTTATGTGGGACTCAGTAATATCTACTGGTTAAGACAGTGTAGCAAATATCTGTCATTTCTGTCCACTTATCCATCCTCTCTTCCTCTGTTATCAAATGTTCCTTTATCGGCTGAGGCACCACAACTTCCCTGCTCTCAATCCATGTGATTCAGAAGGAGTTTACTCTGTTCTTACTTCCAGCAGTAGCCAAGAGATTCAGGCATAGCCAGTCAGAGTATACACCCCCCAAACCTGATTGGTTTATGGCTGGACATGTGATTTGACCTGGGACAATCCAAGTCTTAACTAGGACTTTTTCTGTAGCTACCAAGAAACAGTCTTTGTCCTTTCTTTCAGGGATGCTCAGCTTTTAATAACATAAGCCTGAAGGAGCTAGTGGCCATTTGTGCAGCCTTGTGATGATATCTGAGAATGAGGCTATTGAATGCTGGCTTCCCCCAATACCACCAACACAATTTGCTGATAAGACAAAGTTGATTTTTACCACTAGAGGAGAGAGCACTACCTTGCTAGAATCTTAGTAGCATCTCAGAGGAGCGAGGACAAAATTGAGATATTTATTGAGATTTTGAAGTCGATTTAAGGTGAATCTCTAATGTGGGGACTTTGTTAGAATTAGTAGGGATTGTGATATAATAATTTAGGATTGGTAGACACAGCAGGATGAGAAATTCGAGATAAGGGGTTCAAAGAGTCTTGGGTATAAACTATTGTTTAATGCTTTCTATTGAAGAATTGATGGGTCTTTCATGAAGTTCCTTGAATGAATAATAAAGTTCTTTGCATCTTTTATCTTGCTGGGTAAAAGTTTTATGGAACAGTAAAATTAGGTCGATGAAGACAGGAAAATAGTCAAGTCATGATAATGTAGACAGTAAGCTGTGGCTATAGGTGGTGGAAGGCGGAAGGATGAAAGAAATGATTCCTGTTGGCATTTAAATTTCTGGGGGGTCATAAATTAGAGCTTTGGGATTCACATATACATACAACTATATATAAAATAGATAACCAACAAGAACCAACTGTATAGCACAAGGAACTCTACTCAATATTTTGTAATAACCTATAAAGGGAAAAGAACCTGAAAAAAAAAAAGATATATGTATGTATAAGTGAATCACTTTGCTGTACACCTGAAATTACCACAACATGATAAATCAACGATATTTCAATAAAAACAAATAAAATAAATTTCTGAATCCAGAAATACTGAAGCCAAAATATGGGTGATTGAATCACTTTCTCTTTGCGTTAGAATTACACATGTGCATCCTTTACCATGCAACCACAACACCTCCTAATAAAAAATGTGGAGTCTCTTTCTCAGCCCCACTGGTGCTGGGCTAGTCACATGACTGGTCTTGGCCAACAGAATGTGGGCAGGAGTGATGGCTGCCAGTTCCAAGCAGAGACCCTAGAGCATTCGTATTTCTACTACCCATTTTAAGCTCCTGTGGTCAGCCATGAGATGATCCTCCCCAAGTTGCCACTGTGGTTTCTGCAGGGCCGCGGAGTGAAGACCCATGGAGTAATCAGGACCAACCAGACGTCCTGAATCCAATCTGGTTCAACCATGTCCAACCTGTATCTGCCAAAAAGCTGCCCCATGGACCTATGAGAAAGGAAAACAAAGATTTGTTGTTGAAAGCTACCGAGATATGGAAGTTGTTTGTTACACGTTAAAAAATGACTGATGGTGCTTCCCTGGTGGCGCAGTGGTTGAGAGTCCGCCTGCCGATGCAGGGGACACGGGTTCGTGCCCCGGTCCGGGAGGATCCCACGTACCGCGGAGCGGCTGGGCCCGTGAGCCATGGCCGCTGAGCCTGCACGTCCGGTGCCTGTGCTCGGCAACGGGAGAGGCCACAACAGTGAGAGAGGCCCGCGTACCCGCCCCCCCCCCCCCAAAAATGACTGACATTCAGAGTTTACCCTTGGACTTTTAGGTATATGATCCAATAGATTCTCCATATTGCTCAAATCAATTGGAGTTGAAGTTTTGTTATTTATTAACTAGAAGAGTTTTCTCCATTAGTGTCTTTTTATGACCTTGTATCACTTTTTGGCTCACAGGAGCCTCTGTGACACCCCGGGTCTTTCTCAGGGAAATCACAGCCAAGCCTGATGCTCTCCATTCTCTTCTTGAGCAATTGACTTTTTAAAAGCAATATTTATCCCTGTTAATGCTTATCTTTTGGCTTGTGCCCAATGTTTCAGTCTAGTGAGATCTTTCTCAGTTTGATTCTTTCATTCTGGGGCTTAGCTGTCTCATTCAGCATTTTGTCAAACACAAATTGGATCAGCAGGGCCACGAGAGCCTCCTCCAAGCCCTTGATTTCTCTGTAATGATCTTGCAGTGTTGCACTAAAGACCAACCTCAAGATTGACCCCAAACCACACAAATGATCATTTAGGCCGTGTATTCTAGATGAAGCCCATAGGACAGAAATGTCTTTCAGCCTTTTTTTTTTTTTGCCACCTTAATGATCTGAGAGAAGTTGAAATCAGGAGATACTATGTAGCAGCTGCCTGAAGCACTATCTTCCCAGATAATATTTTCCAAATCTACCGCAATGGAGTGACCCACTTTTCAAGCCAGTGGTTTGGAATCTGTAAATCTCCTGAAAAAAATAAAATTGCCCAGCTCTTGAGTTCTAGTCCTGCCCATGATGTAAAGCCGTTGACCTTGAGTGAGTCACTGATAGCTTTCCTGTGACTCTCTGTTACCATAACTTAGATAGCATTTGTAATTACCTCTTAAAGTTCAAAAGACCAAGGCAGATATAAACGTATCAATTTATGCAAACCTATCTTTGTCCCCCTAGACTGTTTATGTACAAGGATTTTAAAAATCTGGGGAATGTGCTTCATATCAGAGTTTCTGTAATACATCCCCGGATCCAGCAGTTCACTGTGTTGTAATTTTCCATTAGCTTGTGAATTTGTCCTGCTTATCTCTGGGCTTTCTGAGAGAAAGAATCAAGTTGATCTTGTTATCGAAATACCTGACATTGTTTCTGGCACATAGTGGGCACTCAGTAAATATTTGCATGGTTGAATAAATAGAAGTTGTTCTTTAGTTGTGTGTGTACGTGTGTGTTTCTGCACGTGTCTGTGTGTGTTCGTGTTGGAACAGCTGGATGATGTTCATCATTTGCCTGAAGCACTGGATAATGTTAAATTTAAATTAAAATGTACTCTTGGGTGAGTACCTCTTCAATTTCATGGTTGATTCCTTTGTGACTGACTTATTAATCTAAACCAGGAGTTGAAAACTAAAATACCTTGAGGGGCCAGGAAGGAAACATAATAAACCAGGATGGTTAGGTACAACTGAAACATACCCAGTATCTTCATGGGAATGGATACCCAGCATTGCTAGATATTCTCTTTTTTCAGAGTAGGATTTTAGTTGTAAAATGTGCTTTTAATAAATGTAAAAACTCCTGATTTAAAAATTGTTTAGAATTCAGAAGTGCTAAGACATAATTTCTAAAATATTATATGGGCCAAACAAATAAAATATATCTGCAGCCTAGAGCCAACTCACAAGCCATCAGTCTGAGAAAGGGAGTTAAATGTTCTACACCCGTAATGGTATCTTAGTTTGCAATGAATATTTAATTTACAGTGAACAACATTGGGTAATAACAAATACTGTGTTTATTGTTGAACAGTACAAATCCTATAAAATTGACAGAGATTCAATATAGGCTCAATTTTGAGGCCTGAGTTTAGATTTTAGTGGGCTTACATCACAAAGGGTTTCCCAGTTAACACTTTACAGAAAAGATTATGGAATTAAAGATCAATTTTTAGCAATTTGCACTAGTATTTTACTAAATAAAATAGCTACGTTGAGTCAGTTGTCTCCAGATAATTGATCTGCATTATGGTTGAAATAATGGAAGGTCTGTCACCCTTGAAAAGCTCCCTATCACACCCCCTGACCTTGCCCCACCATGTTCTCAATGGTTAAACATTAATATTCATAGAGGGAGATGGGTCTCTTAAATGCTTCTGGCTTTCAGCTCATCAATTATTGTTCTTGGTTTATCCCACTCAGTTTAGTAACTACTAGTCAAGCATGTCAGAATTCTCTTATGTATTTACCAAGATAGAAACCGGAATCTCTCCTTGGAAAAATGACCACGTAATCAAACCCTACAACTTCCAACAAGCAGAAATCCATCTGAGGGTTTCATTTTATTAACCATTAATTGAAAAACATATTTAATATTCATGCCTAATTGACCCTAGATACCAAATGGATCAAGCATCGTATAGCATTTTTTTTAAAAAGTACAACAAGATATTCAGATAACTCTGCAAGTAATGTCTAAAAGGACCACTGTATCTAGGATGTTGCCTCCCTGTGAGAATTAAGAAGGAGAGAATTATAGGTTCCTGAGAATGAGAACTCCAGTGAGGAGAGAAGTGGTTGAGGAAAGACAGGGTAGAAGTGACTGGAGTAAAAAAGGTAGGGTGCTCTCCCACAGCAGGGATCTGATCTTTATGCAATACCTGTCAATTTGTAGAGAAGGGTGGGGATGCTCTATTGAGGATGATTTCAAGACCATGTACTAATTCTGAGGGATGGAGTGCTGTAATTGATTAGTAATGTCTGCAACAGGTATAGGAAGAAGAAATGGCACTACACATGTACTGTAAAATAAATAAAACAATATTTACATAGGATTATCGTAAGTTCCAGTTTGCCTGGAGCAGTCTCAGTTTATGCTTGTCATAAATCAGTTAATCCCTGTTAGTTATGCATAGTACCCCTCTATTTTCAAGAGTGTCCTAGTCTGGATAGTAAGTTATCTATAGCCACTCAGGAAAGATTCTTGCATAATTTTTATTAGTTTATTTTGTTTACTCAAGAAATATTCCTAAATCTCTTCTGTTAGGCCCTGATCACTAGTTATTAGCCACCACCTTCTTTTTGGGGGCGAGGGTTTTCTCAATATTCTGCTCAAAATATCTCAACACAACACAGCCTTTATTTCTTTAGACACAAGCATGATTCCACACTTCCCATCTGAAGCACTCTCTGGTATATTCCGGAACACAGCCATGAGATCACACTCCTCAGCCACTCCTGTATCTCTGATAATCCTCCCTTTCTACCTTCCCAAAATAGCTACTGAAAAAAAATATCTCTCTTCTGAATGGAGCTCCTTTGTATTTCTGCCATACCAGGTATCCTATGTCAAATAATGTTGATCTCCATAAAGCCCAGATTAGCCAAAGACTAAGGAACATATATATCTCAGATTGTTTTCACAGCAGATTCCTGGGAGTTTAAAATCTTGGATTCTGTCTGGATTTTCCAGCTCGTTTCCCAAGGGCAGAGCCTGGGTCCTCTAACAAAAACACCCATCGCAACTGAGGATCTTAGCTGGATTTGCTCTCATGGACATACCAGTCAATTTACTTGCTGTAACCAGGCTTTAAGAGAAGCCAGATTACTCAGCGTCAGCAGTATTAACATTTTGGGCTGGATAATTCTTGGTCTGTGTATTTTTGGATAGTTAGCAGCATCTCTGCCTCTACGCACCAGGTGCTAGTAGCGCTCCCTCTCCCCCAGTTGTGACAACAGAAATTTCTCCAGATATTGCCAAACATCCCCTAGAGGTGAGGCAAAATTGTTACCTGTTGAGAAATACTGGGATAGGCACTCTGAATATCAAGACAAATAAACCACACTTTCTGGTCTTGAGCAAGTACGTTACGAAACTCTAAGTGCCCCGTTAAGAATTTGGCAAAAGTACTGTGGAGCCAGAGAACGAGGGGTGAGTTCCTTCTTGGACAGTCAAATGAGCTTTACAGAGGATGTGCCTTTGGGGCTTCAGGTGATCATTCAGTGTTCCCCAGGTGGGAGAGAAAGGAAGGACATTCCAAGTAGAGGAATAGCCTATGCAAAGGGGCTCAGATATGAAGGCAAGTAGCATATTTGAAACAGAGTAAGAAGTTTAGAGAGAATGGAGTGATGGATACACTGGGGAGAGAGGGATTCAGGGATAGGACGGGGACCTAGATTTAAGTCTGATTTGGAAACTTGCTAGGATATGGATCTGGAGTTCATTAACTGGGCAGCAGGGAATCACAGAAGGCTATTAAAAGGAATATGGCCAGATCTGGGCTTTAGAGCGATCACATGGGTGTTGGTTAGAGGCCCGACATCAAGGTTAACGACATTGTCTTTGGAATCAGGCTGCCCTGGGCTGGGATCTTGCTTCACCATCGAGTAGCATGCGGGACCTTGGGCAAAGCCATTTCTTTTCCCTAAACCCCTGTTTCTTCCTCTGCAAAATGAAGATGATAATCCTACCTACCCACTGGGTTGTTGTGAGGATTAAACAAATTAACCCATGTAATGTGCTTAAGTATCTCGATGTAATTGAAACTCATTAAATAATTACTTTTTAAGATTGCCAGGTGGTGTGGGAGTTTGAGACTGAAGGCAGGGAGACCAGTTTAGAGGAGGTAGTGAAACATGATGGGGACATGAGCTAGCACAATGATTGGGTGATGGAGAAGAGATTAATTAGCTCCCACCTGAACTGAGTTGACTCAAGAAATTGACATTCTCCAGGGTCCCAGCAGCAAGACATCCAGTTCTCCAAACAGATGCCCCATCCCTCGGGTTCCTACCACATCCAGCTCTGGACAGCCCTCTGCAGAAATTTTCTACCACCTACAACGTCCCTGACAGTGTAAGCCTGTCATCTGAGAAAGAGTTAATTCAATGAGGATCCATAGGCGAAGGGTACATCTTCCTCTCATTCTGCCTTGTCTGTATTTTCCTGTTCTTTTCTGCAGCCTGCCTTCTGTTCTGAGGAAGAAGGGCTACAAATGACCTGCTTCAGGACCAAATAACAGTTTAATAAAGTGGAGATTCATTAAGACAGGGCTGATCGCGACTGTAGTTTCCAGAATGGAGAAACAGCCCAGAGGATTTCGATTCTCTATCAGTTTTCTAACCTCAGTTTACAAAGCAGAATCAAGTTCTGGAAACCACAGAACAGAATGAAATAATGAAACTACTGGCTTTTAATCACTGGTGGAACCATGAGGAGTTAGTAGACCTCTAACATTATCATTTAGTACTCTCTTTTAAAGAGAAGTTTCTATATCAGTGACACATAGCCTGATGTGATTGCTGTTTCCTTTCACTTTCGAAATGTATTCATCCAAAGGTATTTTTAAAAAACAAACTATGCGCCATGACAGTGCCAGGTATTGGGAAAACAGTGATAAGACCAACCTAGCCCTTGTTCTTGTGGAGCTTACCTTCAGGGAGAGCCAGACAGCAAAGAAAGAACTACTAAGAAAAAATTCGTGGCAATTACTAAAAACGGAAACGAGCCAGCTGCTCTTCATGTAGCTAAAGGAAATGGATCCCAATTTTACACGATTCTCCGGTTTTTTTTTTTTCTTTCAGATCATAAACGTTATGAAGCAGACAGACAATTTCGTATCCACCTCTGGCAGTTGGGGGAATTGACTTAAATTGATTGAGTCATGGGTTAATAACCCAGAGTTATTACCACTTTCTTACATATCTAGGAAATCAGTGTTCAGGGGTAGAAAAGAGAAACCTTCTTTGTTTTAGTTTTTCCATAGTTAGATGAGGTTTGGTTTCTTAGGACATTTTGGAAGAACTTTAGTAATGATATTAAAATAGGGGCTAGGAGTGTGGGCCAGGAAGTCATATACTTGGGTCCAGATCTGGGCTCTACCGCTTGCTAGGTACATAACTTTGGAAGGTTCGTTCACCTTACCATGTCTCAGTTTGTAAAACTTAGAGCTTTTGGGAGAATTGAATGAGATGATACATATAAAGGCTTAGCAAAGTGTCTGACACATATGGCATATTTAAAAAAATAATATATCAAAGAAAGGAGGTGTGTTATATTGCCAGGTGGGTGGAGATTACTGAACTGGTCTCTGAGCAGCAGCAACTGGGCAGCAGGGAGAGTAGATTCAAATGCAGCTTTGCTAGCTCCTAGCAATATGAGCATGGATGAATCAGTTCCCCTTGCTCAACCTCAACTTCCTCCTCTGCAAAATAGGGATAATAATGACCCTCTTCCGAGGCTGTAGTGAGGATATCAAGAAATGTACATAAAATGTCTAATACAGAGGCTGGTACATATCACAATCCTCAATACATGCTAAGGATCACCATCATCATCATAATCACCATCATCCCCACCGTCATCATTATCATCATCATCACCATTATTAGAGCCAATTATTGTTTTTGCTGTTTAGCATGCTTTTTCCATTCCCATCTGCCTTAGGTTGTGTTGCCTAGAAGTAGAATTTGCAATAGAGTTTCTTATGCAAATGGTTTACTGAGGGATTGCTCTCAGGACAAACCTGTAATGGAGTATGAAGAAATCAGGAGAGGCTGGAAGAGGAAAGGATGCAAAGAAGTGTTTTCAAGTGATGTCTAGCCTTAGCGAGCTCCTGCAGGCAGCTCTGGTGCATTGTAGCACAGAGTTTGCCCTATCCAGAGGCCAGGGAGCTGGGCTTTATACCCCAATATCAATCAGTCATTGGTCGCTGGCCATTCCCAGAAGAAGGACCTAATTTACCAGGCATGCCTGGTGAGAAGGCTCCTATCAATAGCAAGGAAATCCTCCAGAGAAGGATGCAGGATGAGCTGTTAACATCCAGCATCACCGCAGCTGGGAGATGGAGGCACAGGCCTTGTACCGAGGTTCTGGTTGGGACCCCAATAGCATCCACTGTACTTTTCCTTTCCAATACACTTTGAATTTCTTCTGGGAGCCCTCTCTCCTACTCTCAGTCTACCCCAGCTCCAAGGAGAGGCGTGTGACCTGGGACCTGGCCAAAGACATTATGAGATTTGCCTGCCCATAGTGATTGGTTCAGGGATGATCATGTGATTTCATGAGAGCCAGTAGAACACAAGGAAACTTTTGCTAGGAATGCTGGGAGAGAGCTATTTTCTACAGATAATGCTAACAATTATAGGGTTATAAGCTAGACCAGCCAGGGACCAAACATGGGGTCTGAGAATGAAGATAGCCCAGTGGATGGTAGAGTCAAGTGACAGAAATAAGGTCCCTGGATTAAGACATGCTTGAAGTTTACTCTCCCCTTTCACTTTCAAGTTACGTGAGTCCACTTTTTCCCTTTTGCTTAGTTCTATGAGCTGGGAGTTCTGGGTACCTGCAACACAGAGTCCTGACTGATATCATTATCGTAATGGACCCAGGAGCACTATGTAAGTTAGAAGCAGTCAATCAACTTATAGGATTATTGTTGTTATGTAAATAAAGTTCTCTTTTGACTGCGTGAGCAGAGCCTTCCAAGTCAGGACAGCTTTCCAGGTTAGATTTTCATTGTCTCAGCCAGAGAAGAGGTACATTAGGCGACTCAGAGGGCACTAATGCTGCCCATACCTCTGAGAAAGAGATTTTCCTGCCAGCTTTCCCTAGCAGCCGAGGACCAGGTGCTGGCAAAGTGGCCTTCAAACAGAGTGGCCATTGCAAGGCTGACAGCCCAAACCAAGCCAGAGGAAGGCACAGAAACACTTTACAAGGAGAGGTAGGCAAAAGTAGAGGGGGGCAGGCAAATTGGTGATGTTAATGGATATTTTTGAGACAAACTGAGGCATGTTAAAAATTTTAATAGTTTGAGCAAAAATCTATTTGAATCTGCCAGTGCCAAACAGGAAGTGGTTAGTTGTACCCCACCACAGGAGCTAGGGGAAAGATATTTATAGAGAAAGCTTGGAAGTAATGCAAAGAAATGATTTGATTGGCTGAAGCTTAAAGGGTTGCTTTATTGGGAGAAACCTAGTTGGCTGTTTGTGACTGGTTGTCCTTAGGTGTCAATTTCTTAACCGTGAGAGATTTCAGGCTTAGGTTTTGGTTTGCTGAGTTTGCCTACTAAGGCATTAAAGCCACCTCAGTCTTTTGACCTCCTTGTTTAATTAATTTAAAAACATGGACAGAAGCAGTTCACTAACAACAACCAAAACCCCTTTTAATCCACACAAAGACACCTACTGATAAGGCAGAATACATTAAGCTTATTCACGGTTATTAACATTTAAAAAAAGTTTATTGTATTTTTATTTCCACTTCTTACTCTTAAAAAAAAAACTTATTCTATACTAATATAATATGCACTTGGATTGCCCACTGACCTCATATCACAAGTTCTCAACACTAGATGCAGTCAGAAAAAGAACACTTAGAAAAATTTGTGGAAAAAAAAAAGGTGTTTTAAGAGACATCAACACATTTCCATTAGACTGAGCTTGGTCTAGCTCAGTCTGGACAAAAAACATCTTTTTTTAAAAATAAATTTATTTATTTTATTTTATTATTTACTTTTGGCCGCATTGCATCTTTGTTGCTGCGCACGGACTTTCTCTAGTTGCAGCGAGCAGGGGCTACTCTTCGTTGTGGTGCACAGGCTTCTCATTGCGGTGGCTTCTCTTGTTGTGGAGCATGGGCTCTAGGCACGTGGGCTTCAGTAGTTGTGGCACACGGGCTCGATAGTTGTGGCTCGCGGGCTCTAGAGCACAGGCTCAGTAGTTGTGGCACACGGGCTTAGTTGCTCCACGGTATGTGGGATCTTCCTGGACCAGGACTCGAACCCATGTCCCCTGCATTGGCAGGTGGATTCTTAACCACTACGCCACCAGGGAAGCCCAGAACATCTTTTCTATGAATCACATTTGGAGACTTTGAAATGCCTTTTCTTTTCGTTGGAGTATTCTTCCAGCTTAAGGGTGGGGAGGGCTCTGGCAGTTTGGGGGTGTTTAAGAGAATGAGAAGTCTAAAGTCACAGGGGGAAGGCTTTTGAGGATAGCCATCCAGAACCAGTGGAGTGACACATAAGGACAATGACAAGACAAGAAGTGACAGGAAAGAAAAATGAACTTGTGGATGAGCCAGTATAGAGAGAAAGACGGCAGGGAGAAAAAAGTTGTGGAAATAAGTTTCAGTAATATGGCTCCTACCTGCCCAGCTGATTTGGGCCAACTGGCCAACTGTGCTTGGCACTTAGTACCCCTAGCTGGGTTGTTGTAGCCAAGAGATATATTTTCCTTGAGCAGTATTTTTTCAAAGTGCAGTTCAGGGACCACCTACACCAGCATGTCCTGGGAGGTGTGTTAAAAAAATGATTCTTGTATTTCACTTACTGCTACTTAACCATTTCTGGGCATGGGACTAGGTGGCTGCATTTTTTTTTTTTTTTTACAGCTTTATTGAGGTATGATTGACTTAAAATATCTTCACACATTAAAGTATACAATTTGATGAGTTTGGACATTATGATGCATCTGTGAAATCATCACCACAATCAAGATCATGAATATATGCATCACCTCCACAAGGTCCCTCATGCCCTTTTGTAATGCATTCATCTCCATACCTTCCCCCTCCTCCCATCCCCAAGTTGCCATGGATCTGCTGTCTCTGTAGATTAGTTTGTAATTTTCTGGAATTTCAGGTAAGTGGATTCATAGCTTACCTACTCTTTTTTGTTTGGTAACTTTCACTCATTTATCGATCCCTCTGATGAGAGACTGCTAAGATGCTTCTATTTTGGGGCTATTATGTGTAAAGCTGCTTTGACCATATGTCTACAAGTCTTTGTATGGACATAAGCCTCAGTTTCCCCTTGGTACATACCTAGCAGTAGAATGGTTGGATCATACATTAGTCGAAGGTTTAAACTTTTAAAAAACTGTCAGACTACATCCCAAAGTGCTTGTAACTTTTTACATTCTCAGCATCTGTGTATGGGAGTTCTAGTTCCTCCAAATCTTCACAAAAACTTGGTGAGTTTCACGTTTTACATTTAGCCATTCTAGTATGAGTGAAGTGTTATCTCAGTGTGGATTATTTTACATTTCCCTAGTGACTAATAATATGGAGCAGTTTTCTGTGTGCTTGTTTACCTTCTATATATCTTCTTTGGTGAACTGTTCAAATATTTATATTGTTGTTTGTCTTATTATTCAGTGGTAGGAGTTCTTTGTGTACTCTAGATAGAAGTCCTTTGTCATATATATATTTGCAAGTGTTTTCTCCCAATCTGAAGCTTCCTTTTCATTTTCATAGACTTGCTTTGGCATCTTTGTCAAAAATCAATTGACCATATAGGTGTGGGTCTATTTCTGGACTCTTTATTCTGTTCCATTGATCTTTGTGTCTATCCTTTGGCCAGTACCATGCCATCTTGATAACTACAGCTTTACCATAAGTACTGAAGTCTCGTTCTGCAAGTTCTCCAACTTTGTTCCTCTTTTCCAAAGTTACTTTAGCAATTCTAAATCCTTTGTATTTCCACATGAATTTCAGAAGTGGCTGTTCAATTTATACAAATAAAAGCCTGCTGGGATTTTGAATAAATTTGTATTGACTCTATAGATCAATTTGAGAATTGACACCTTACCAATATTGTCTTCCAGTTCACAAACACTGTATCTCTATTTAGATGTTCTTCAATTTCTCTCATCAATGTTTGATTTGTCAGATGTAGACCTGGCACAACTTTAGTCAAATTTATCCCTAAGAATTTAATATTTTTGGTGCTATTGTAAATAGTATTGTTTTAAAAATCTTAACTTCCATTTATTCATTACCAGTGTGCAGAAACAAAATTTATTTCCAAAACATATTGAGCTAATATCTAGAAACCATGTTAAGCTGACCTATTAATTCTAGTAGCTTTTTGGTAGATTCTATAAAATTTGTCTTGCAAATGATCATGTCTGTGAATAAAGAGTTTTGCCTTTACCTGTCCAATATGGCTTCTTTTCATTTACTTTTCCTTGTCTTATTTCACGGCTAGAACCTCTGGAGCTATGGCGGACAGAAGTAGTACAAGCAGACACACAGCTGGTTCCTGATTTTGAGCAGAAAGCATAGGCTTTTTACCATTAAGTATGGTGCTAGCTGTAGGTTTTCATGGATGCCTTTTATCAGGTTGATGAAATTCCATTCTATCCCAGTTTTCAGAGATTTTATGCTGAATGGATGTTTGTTTTTATAAACAGTTTTTCTGTGTCTATTATTGAAGTGATCATACTTTTTTTCTTATAGGTTGCTCTTACCATGAGTTTCATATATTGATTTTTATATGTTAAACCAAGTTTGTATTCCTGAGACAAACCTCACATAGTTATGATTATCTCTTTTAAAAATGTTAGCTTTGGGGCTTCCCTGGTGGCACAGTGGTTGGGAGTCTGCCTGTTGGTGCGGGGGACGTGGGTTCTGGCCCTGGTCCGGGAGGATCCCGCATGCCGCGGAGCAGCTGGGCCCACGGGCCGCGGCTGCTGAGCCTGCGCTCTGGAGCCCGTGAGCCCCAGCTGCTGAGCCCGTGTGCCATGGCTGCTGAGGCCCACGCCCCTGGAGCCTGTGCTCCGTGGCCGGGGAGGGGGCTGCTGCGGTGAGAAGCCAGTGCACCACGGCTGGGGCTCGCCGCGGCTGGAGAGGGCCTGCGTACAGCAACGAAGACCCAGTGGAGCCAAAAATAAATAAATAAATTTATTTTAAAAATAAAATAAAAATGTTAGCTTTGATTTGCTGAAATTTTGCTAGGAATTTTTGCGTCTATGTACATGAGGGATATTGGTCTGTAGTTTTCTTCTAATGTACTTTTCCGGTTTTAGAATCAGGGTAATGTTGACCTTATAGAATGAACTGGGAAGTATTTCTTTACCTTCAGTTTTTTCAGAAAGTTTTTGTAGAATTTGTATTATTTATTCCTTAAATGTTTGATGAATTCACAAATGAATTCATCCAGGCAAGGAGTTTTCATTGCGGTGAGGTTTTTAAAGTATAAATTCAATTTCTTTAATAGCTATAGGACTATTCAGATCTATTTCTTTTCAAATGAGCTTTGGTAGTTTGTGGTTTTTAAGGAATTTGCCCATTTCATCAACAAGTTGTTGATTATACTGGCATAAAGGTGTTCATAATATTCCCTTATTATCCCTTTAATGTTTGTAAGACCAGTAGTGATGTCCCCTCTCTCACTTCTGATATTGGTAATTTACATCTTCTTTTTTTATCCTGATCAATTTGACTAGAAGTTTGTTAATTTTATTGATCTTTTCAAAGAACTTGTTTTTAATTTTAATATATATATTTTCTATTTCATTGATTTCTATTTTTTTTATTACATTTCTTCTTCTGCTTTTTTGGATTTAATTTGATCTTCCCTTTATAGTTTAAGTGAAAGCTTAGGTCACTAACTTGAGTTCCTTCTTCTCTTCTAATATAGGTGTTTGGTGCTATTAATTTCACTCCAAGCTGCTTTAGCTGTATCCTACAGATTTAGATATTGTACATTTTTCTTTTATTTAGTTCAAGATATTAACTAATTTTTTTGACCAATTTGCTATTTAGAAATTTTCTATTTAGTTTCCGAATATGTAGAATTTCCCAGGTATCTTTTTGTTATTGATTCTTAATTTAATTCTGCTGTGGTCAGAGAACATACTTTACATCTAAGTTATTGAGGCTTTTTTAATGGCCAGGAGTATGGTCTATCATGATAAATATTCTATGTATATTTGAAAAGAATGTGTATTCTGCTGTTGTTGGCTGGAGTGTTATATAAATGTCAATTTGGTCATATTGTTTGAAAGTGTTATCCTAGTTAATCTATTCTATGTTCTTGCTGATTTTCTGTCTGCTTGTTCTATCAGTCATTGAGTAGGAACTTTTGAACTCTTCCACTATATTTGAGTACTTTGTTTCCTCTTTTTGTTCTATCAGTTTTCATTTCATATATTTTGAAGCTGTGTTGTCAGTTGCATACACTTTTAGTATTTTTATGAATTGACCCCTTTATCACTATGATAAAGTGATACTTTGTGATACTCTCCTTTTTCCTTGGTAATATTCTTTGGTTAATATGGAAACTCAAGCTTTTTTTTGGTTACTGTTAGCCTTGTATATCTTTTCCATCCTTTTACTGTTACACTATTTGAGTATTTTCTTTAAAGAAGTTTCATGTCGTTAGGCTTTAGTGGGATTTGCTTCTTTTTCTAATCTGATATTCTCTACCTTTTAATTGAGGTGCTTAACCCATTTATGTTAAACAGGATTATTTACATAGTTGAAGTCAAGTCTTCCATCTTGCTATTGGTTTGCTATTTACTTCCTCTTGTTTCTATTGTTCTGCCTTCTGGTTTAGCTGAGTTTTCTTTATGCTTCCATTTTGTCTCTTTGTTGGCTTGTTAGCTGTGTAAGATTTTGGGTTTTCTTTTTAATGGTTGCTTTCACTTTATAATATATATCTTTAGCTTATCACAGCTTATCTTCATGTAATATTATGCCACTTCTATGTAAGAATCTAACTATATTTTCATCTCCTTGGTACCCACTTTTGTGCTATTTTTGTCATATATTATACTTCTATATATGTTTTTACTTCCATGATATATTCTTATTATTTTTGCTTTAAACAGTCAGTTGTCTTTTAAGGAGATTTTTTTTTTTAATAAGAAAAAGTCTTACACGTTTACCTACACATTTACTATTTCTCATGCTCTTCATTCTTTTCTACAGATTCAAATCTTCTGGTATCACTTTCATTTTGCCTGAAGGAATTTCTTTAACATTTCTTGGGCTATGAATCTGGTAATGAATTCTTTCAGTTTTTGTGTGTGTGAAAAAAAATATTTATTTAAAAACATGTTTTACCTTTACTTTCAAAATTTATTTTCACTGTGTATAGAATTCAAGATTGACAGATTTTGTTTTGTTTTGTTTTGTTTTTTAATATTTAAGGATGTTCTGAACTGTCTCTGGCTTGCATGGTTTCCAGTAAGAAGTCTGCAATCATAAATATTTTAGTTTCTCTGTGCATCTTTATTCTCTGATTGCTTTACTTTTTTTCTTTCTCACTGGTTTTCAGCATTTTGATTATAATATGAATTTGTATCATTTTCTTCATGACTCTCATGTGTAAGTTTCATCATGCTTCTTGGATCTCCCTGTTTATAGTTTTCATCAAATTTAGAAATTTTTGTCATTTCTTTTAAATATATATATATATATTTACCCCTACTTCCTTCTTGGGATTGCAATTACATATATTTAAGCCATTTGAAATTGTCCCACAGCATACTTATCTTCTGGGTTTTTGTCATTCTTTTTTTTCTCTCTGTTTCTATTGCTATGTTTTCAAGTTCACTAATCTTTTCCTTTGTAGTGTCTAATCTGTATTTCATCTGATCCAGTGTATTTTTCATCTTAGAGATTTTTTTTTTCCTTTCTAGAAGTGTGATTTGGGTCTTTTAAAATATCTTCTCTACTTAACATATTCAAGCTTTTCTCTCTTCTTGATCATATGGAATACAGTAATAATAGCTGTTTCATTTTCCTTGTCTACTTATTCTCTAATCTGTATCATTTCTGGGTCTCTTTCTACAGATTAATCATTCTCCTCATTATGGGAGAGTTTTTTTCTACTCCCTTGCGTGCCTGGAAATTTTTATTATTAGCCATTTTGAATTTTACCTTGTTGGATGCTGAGTAGTTTTGTAATCCTATAAATATTTTGGGACGTTGTTGTGGGACATATTTAAGTTTGATACTTTGTAGTCTTGCTTTTTAAGTTTTGCTAAGAAGATCCTTTAATCCAGGTGGACATTTCCAAAATAATAAGATGACACATTTTTTAGTACTTTACCTCATATTCCATGAATTATGAGGATTTTCTCTCCGGCTAGTAGAAGCACAAACTGTTCCTGGACTTTGTCATCTTTGGGGATTGTTCTGGCATTACATTTTTGGCAAGCCTCCAGGGTACTTTTAGGTACACGTAAGTTGTGAATTTTGTCCTATGCAATTTGATGATGCTGATAGAAACCAGTAGTGACTGGGCTCACGAGATGAGTCAGGAAAGAGGCATCTACAAACTCATGGCTCTTTTCTGACCTGAGGAACCTCAAGTCTGCAGAAGTTTTTAAGAATTTTTTTTATTCTTTAATCAGAGAGGTGAGAAGGGACGGGGATTATGTGCCATGTTGTTTCAAACAGGCTTCTGTTTTAAGCTGGGGTATTATATAGGCTTCATGAGTAAGCACATAAGGTGGCCTAGATAAGGCTGGAGTAAGTATTCTTGCTGGTCAAGCCACCAGTCCTTCCTGTTAAGCTCTTAAGACTCTGTGTTTAGATACTCTGGGAGTCTGGGTTTACTGGCCACTCAGAAGCCAGAGGGAAGATTGTAGACTCAGAAATGCCATTATTAATGCATAAGATATCCAGCTGACACACAGAAAGACTCCTGATTGTCTGGTAGACAGTGAGGGCAACCTCTAGAGGAATGGCTTTAGCCTGCTTAACTGGAAATTGAACCACATGTCAGCCAGGCCAGGGGATCACTTCCAGTCCCCCATTTAGCCATCAAATTCTGAGATCATTCCAAAAGACATTCTGTTCTCATCACCCCACTGTTTCCACAGGTCTTAATCTACACAAAAACAACAGCTGATTAGGCATTATGTCGTGTCAACTTTGAGTATTAGCATTCAAAAATTGATTGGAATTTTATTTGCAATTTATTAAAATTTGATTCCACTAGAATGTAAGCTCCACAAAGGTAGGAATTCTGTATGTTTTTCCTACTGCTATATCCTCAGAAACTAGGGTAATGCCTGGCATGTAGTAGATGCTTAATTAATATTATTGAATGGTTGAATTTTAAAAGTTACACAATAGTTCATGCTTGTCATTGCAAGTCAAATTATGCAAAGTAACATAAAAGGAAATTCAGTGATTAAGCTCCCTCTACTCCAAACTTCTCTCCCTGAAAATTAGATTACCAATATTTACTTTTGGTATTTTATATATATATATATATTTTTCATTTTGCACAAGCCTCAGACAGAGACATGGAAAATTATACACATTTATATTGTTTATTGTCTTATTTTTCTTCTTGTTGTTTTTCTTCATTTCCCCGCTCCCCTTCTTGCTTTTTTACTTAATATATGATGATATAATGGTGTCCATTTAAGCTGTTGGGTCTCAATTCTAACTGCACATTAAATCACTATGGGAGTTCTCAAACAATTCCAAAGACTGGGCTCATCCAAAACCAATTGAATCACTTTGGATAGTGGCATTTTTAAAGGCTCTCTCGGTGATTCTAATGTGCAGCCAGGGTTGAGAGCCCCTGATCTATCTCAATACATACAAATGTAACTTATCCATTTTAATAGCTGCATAACATTTCATAGTAAGGGTGCATCAAAACCTATTCATCTGCTTCTCCATTCATGCTCATTAGGTTGTTCCTGATTTCTTTCCCATATGCTCTGTTGTTCGGTGCTGAAAGTTTAATTACTATACTATTTTCTCCAAGAGTTATACCTTTTATCATTTGATAATCTATCATTTGGGCAAATTTATGCTTTTGGTCTTGAATTGTATTCTATCTGATACTAGTACCACTCATACTTTCAATGGTGGTTTTTGCATTTGCCTACTGTACCTTTACCTGTAGGTATATTCACAAACTTTTATTGTCACTTGTTTTAGGCATAAACAGCATATAGCTGGAATTAAACCAAAAATTCTTATCTGACAGGCTTTGCCTTTTTATAAGGATATTAGCATTTTAAATAAGAATCCAAAAAGACTATAAAGTCTTCAAGCCTCAAATTAATGGACATCGTAGTGGAGTTTCAGGCACCACGCCAGCCTGATAGATGAGCACGATGACTGAGCCGTCTTCACCTTCCCAGCCCTCTCGATTCCTGTGTATGCACCTGTCACACAAGGCACTTCTTACTGCAAATGCAAATTCCAAATGCAAACTCTTTCTTTCTTAATTTTATCACTCTTCCCTCCTAATTTTCAAGAGGCTTAATTTATTAGCACTTGTCTAAACAATGCAGCTTCGCCTGATATCTCTGAGGACGTGTTGTTGATGACTTCCAAATGATGCCACTCCTGAAAGCACAACTTCAAACACCCATTCCATCATGGGCATTGTTCAGAAAGCGCCTGAATAATTCAGTGACCCACAGCCTCGATGCATTTATAAAAGTACAAATTGAAAAGTAAATCAGAAACTTCATTCCCACGTCTGGAACTCTAAAAACTCTGTATATTCCCTGTGTACCAACACATCTCATCAACGGGGGCGGGGAGCGGCAGAAATAGTCTCCTGTGGGAGCCGAAAGATCAAATTCCCTCCAGGAGCTCTCCTTCTCATATTCTCAGCAGCATATTGGGCCTTTGGGGGGAATTATGACTCCCTGCCTCACCTTGCAGGAGCATTCCACAGTAACATTTATTCTGAACAGATTATTTTAGTTAATTATCACCACCACTCTCTGAGGTAAGCACTGCTAGTTTCCAATTCTTCGGATGAGAAAACTGAGGCTCAGAGAAGTGATGTCACTTGCTCAAGTCACCCAGCAAGTTAGACGAGGAGTATGGATTTGATCCCCGGTCTGCGTGGTGCCAGAGCCGTGCCAGTACCCCTTATGATAACCTGATTCAATGTAGCATGAAGGGCCCGTCATGATCAGGTCCCTGCCAACTTCTCTGGCCTAATGTGTCTAATCTAGCCCCCTAGCCCCCTCACAGCCCATGCTCCAGCCATACCTAATGTCCCCCTAATGTGCTTTGCTGTCTTACCCCTTCACGCCTTTGCTCAACACTGTTCCCACTGAGTGGGAGTGACCACTGGACTCCATGCAGAATTCTATCACACCTCTCCTACACTTCACAGCATCCTGGGCATTCACATCTCCACACCCGCACCCCTGTATAGTGTGAGCTTTCTGAGGGCAGGGACTGTGTCTCACTCACCTCTGTATCTGATCACTTAGCACAGTGCCTGGCACGCGGCAGATACTCAATAATAAATTGGATGTCCCCCCTCAGAACTTTTTTTTCTCCCCACTATGAAAAAAAATCAAGCCTTTTTGATCTGTCATTTCATTCCTCTTCAGACAAGTAGGAGACATATTTGTTTCTATCACTTTATTGGTTTCCGTTTATTGGTTGTTGGCCTTGAACACTGGATTGTCTATAGCACCCACGAGCCCTTGGACACATTTAGGGTTCCTCTCCAGAAATGAGAGAGACCAGCAGGGTATATGTTTCCTGGAGCTGATTCTGAATGCTCTGCTTCCATGAGATTTAATCATATGCAAATGTCAAGGTGAATGAGTCTAGTGATCTAATGGACAGTATGATAACTAGTTAATAATACTGTATTGATTACTGGAAATTTGCTAAAAGAGTAGATTTCAGGTGCTCTCATCACACACACACACACACACAAAGGTAATTATGTGAGGAGATGAAATGTTAATTATCTTAGCTAGAGTAACCATTTCACTATGTATATGTATATGAAAGCATCATGTTATACACCTTAAGTATAAACAATTTTTATTTTTAAAAAATGAATGGATGGCTTTCATCAGCACCATCTTGGGTCAGGTGTCTTTTCCTCATCTCACTTTTTATGCGGTAGAAAGAAGAGCAACCCCGCATAGATCCCGTGCTAGGCGCCAGGTACTGGGGATACAGCCGTGATAAGTACGAATAGGAGGATGCCCTCACAAAGTCTGCAGCAGGGCTCACAAACTTAAATGCCAGCAGGGGCCAAGAAGGAAACTTTAGTGAGAGAGGCGGTCCAGGTGGAGACTGGGGCAAACTGGAGAAAGCAGCTGTGTTTCAAGGGGCCGCGTCTTCTCACTCCAGCCAGCTGTTGCCATGTGGGAATTCTAGTTTACTGCTATGAGAAATTTCAACTTTTCCAGACTACTTAGAAATCTGGATGTTTACATAAAATCTGAATTTTAGTGGCGGGCAGTCATTCTAAAGTGTTTTAAAAACTTCATGGTCCAATAACCGAACTCATCTTCTGGCATAATTTTACTCGATTTTGCCAGCTTTCCACTTCTGGCTTGGGATTTTCAGACAGGGCTAAGCAGTCGAACTGATCTGGGCTTGAACGTCCATTCTGTCACATGTTTCCCGGGTGACCTTGGGAATATCTCAGGGTGCTGGTTTCTTCATCTCTAAGGTGGGAACTCTCCACAAGCCTTCTGAATCCAACCAAGCCCATGGAGGTTCAACAAGAGAAGCATTTAGTTTACTGAGCTGTCCTGAGTACCTAGAACAGTGCCTGGCACATAGTAGGGGCCAATGATATTACTGGAAAGAGTGGATGTTATGCTATGCTGTCTTCAATACGAGCCACGTGACAAGTAGGACACCACTTGGTATCATGACATGATTTGAACGAAACAGTCAATATCAGTTAGGACTCATTTGCTTGCAAGTAATCAAAACCCAACTCCAGTGGTTTAGACAAAATAGGAAATCCATTGGCTCACGTCTCCACAAGGCTCAAGTCTTCAGGTATGACGAGATCTAGGGACACAAAATTGTCTCTTTCCACTTTTGGCTCGACTTCCCTCTGTGTTGGCTTTAGTGGGACCACATCTCCCTACATGGTAAGATGGCTGCTGGCTGGTTTTAGATCTTCCCAGGTGTAAACATTCTTGCCTTTCTCTGCAAGAGTCCCAGCTAATGCTCATTGACCCTGATTGGATCCTGTGTGCATTCCTGATCCATTCCCTGTGGCTGGGAGAATGAGTTGCTCTGATTGGCTGGACCTGAACACACCCCATCCTTGGTCTGGTCAGTCGTCTCCAAACCATGTAAAGTAAGAACTGGGGAGAGAGTGGTTCCCTAGAGGAAGAAGAGAGAATAAATGCTGATGGGCAGAATGGTATCTGCTCCAGAGGCTCCATCTGGATGATGTGGGTCTACAAATGCCCCTCCTAACCTTGCCTTTAGAGAGCCCCTGTATCTCTCCATTCCCAAAGATGGAGAAGGCTACGGAGTGGTAGGCACCAGCTGCATACCTCCCACCATGTGATAAACCCAGGGTTGCTTTGGCCCAAGGCTAATGAAGCATGGAGTATTTGCAAAGCCCTCTCCAGAGAGGTTGCAAAACACAGAAGAAATTTAATAGCATCATCAAGTAATCACACCGCACACTAGACTTTAAAATGCACTCCTTCTTCCCTTTGATCTTGTTCTAATGGATAATGCCCATGGCATTTGCTGTGACCTAAATCCCTCACAAGATTGTTGGAAAGGAAAACTGAACCAGAAGAGAACAGTGGCCTGGAATATCGAGTATAAGGGGCCAATTATCCCTGCTCCTTGAGACCCCATCTATCTGGCTTGCATATTCATGGGACTCACATACAGATGACACAGCAGCTGCTGATTAAAATGGCTCACTTTGTTGTGGGGGAATTTGGGGACTCTGGGGAGGTCTTTTGAAGCTGATCATTGGTGAAATGTCCTCTTCAGGGGTTGTTCTGTTCCCACTCAATGTGATCCTTTGGAATAATAAAAAATCTGGATCTTTCAGCTTCAGGAAGCAAATGCTTGCCTTCCAGCTGGATTGTGTTGGGAGGTTAAAAGTCTGGATATAAATTGGGAGAGACAGATCCTCAGTTTACCTGCTGCAGAACTGTCCTATATGATGTCCCCCCCCACTTTTTTAAAGGATGGGTATGGGGGTAGAGTAGAGATAGGAGTCTGTGGAAATTGGACGGAGTTCTGGGGACTCACTGGTCCCTGTCTGGGATGGTCTAGGGCCGTGCTTCTCAAACTTTGTTAATAGACACAAACCACCTGAGACTTCCGTTAGTATTGCAGATTCTGTGTTGGTAGGTTTGGGGTGGAGACTGAGATTCTGCATTTCCTGCAGGCTCCCAGATGGTACCAGTGCCGCTGCTCCATAGGTCACTCTTAAGAGTGTAAAGCGATGGTTGCCAAACTTAGTTGCATATTAGAATTGCTTGGAGAGCTTTTAAAAATCAGGATGCCAGACCACACCCCAGACCAGTTAGGTCAGAATCTCAGGGTGGCATCCAGGAATTAATATTTTTGTTAAGCCTCCCAGGTAATTCCTACGTGCAGTCTGAGCATCAGTGGTGTAGTGGTTCACAGCCCTGGCTACTGCACATTACAATTGCCTGGGGAGTCTAAAGAGTATCA
Organism: Leucopleurus acutus; assembly: GCF_964270905.1. Lineage (NCBI taxonomy): Eukaryota > Metazoa > Chordata > Mammalia > Artiodactyla > Delphinidae > Leucopleurus > Leucopleurus acutus. Next base: position 27,574,499 of record NC_139158.1, read on the forward strand.
GTGCCCAGCCGCATCCCAGGCTGAATCTCTTGTGAGGTGTGTATGGTGGGGATGGACCTGAGCATTCTTGTGTTTAAAAAGCTTCAGAGCTGATTATCTGCAGCCAAGGTTGGTAATCAGAGATGTAGAAGGAATCAACCTCTGTGGTTTTCTCCAGTCCTGAGATCTTGTGAATTACTTTTGCTATTATTATCATTAGGGATGTTATTATCACTTTTGGACTCAGATTTATATCTCTTAAGGCAACAGTAGGTAAACTGTTGTACAACAGACCTCTTAGAGTTTTCTCATCTTGTTTAACTGAAACTTTATGCCCAATGATTTGTAACTCCCCACCTCCCCCCTCCCTCCAACTCCTAGCAACCATTATTCTACCTTTTGATTCTATGAATTTGACAATTTTAGATACCTCAAATAAGTGGAATCATGCATTATTTGTCCTTTTGTGACTGGCTTATTTTACTTAGCAAATGTCCTCAAGGTTCATCCATCTTGTAGGATATTGCAGAATCTCCTTTTTAGGGCTGCATAGTATTCCACTGTGTGTATACACCACATTTTCTCTAGTCATCCATCTGTTGATGGACATTTAGTTTGTTTCCACATCTTGGCTGCTGTGAATAGTGCTGCAATAATCGTGGGAGTGTTAAGGTCTCTTAGAGATCCTGATTTCAGTTCTTTTGGATAAATACCCAATAGTGGGATGGCTAGATCATAGGGTAGTTCTAATTTTTGACTTATGCTCTTCTAGTCTTTTTTTTTCATTTTACAAGTTTAGAGTTGTTTCACAACCACATTTTCCCTCTTTTTGAAATCACTTCCCCATATCATATCTTTTTCTGTAAGACATTTCTTAATGACTACAGATTATCATGATTCATTTAACCATTCTTCTACTCTTGATAAATATTTAGATTGCTCCTACCTTAAATATAATTTCTTTAAGAAAACATCTTAGATATGGAATTTTGGGCTCAAAGACAGGAACATTTCTTTAGAAGAATGGATTCATACTGTCAAATTAGGGCTTCAAAAGTGTAATTCAGTTTCTAATGTCCAGTGCCTTGCATACAGTAATCATCTAATTGGTGAATGAATGAGTGAATGAATAAAGTGAGGCACTGCATCTCCAGCATTTAACAGCACCTGGCCCAAAGGAGTCATTCAACAAGTGTTCCTAGAATGAATGAATGAGTAAACTCTGTACAAAACTGTAAAACATTACAAAAATTACCTACAAATACTTCCCAAAGTGAGGGCTAACATCATACTATGCTCTTGGTAAGGTATTAAGAAATTAATTTTTCCATTTCTCAAAGACCTTTACTGTGCAATAAAAAAAAAATCCCTCCACTGTAGCAAGTATCTATAATTACTAATGAAAACAGGTCTCTTCAATGCCTTTTCAAATTGAGACATGAATGGTTCATTATCGTGGCAGGCAACTACCAATATCTGATTTTCAATGGGATGTTGAAAGCAAACATAATGTGGAGGATCATGGGGGGGACACAAGGGAATGGGCACTTCCTGGCTGCTGCTCATTAGAAGAAATTTGGTGGAGGAGGCAGAGGTTGACAAGCATTAAAATAGGAAGCAGAGAGTTTCTTGGGGATGTAGAGCGCTGTGTGGCTGAGAGAGGTATAAAATAGCAACAGTGTAGGGGGATAAAAATCTCTTCTTCCAAAAGCCTTTTTTATGGAGTGAAATTAGCTCAATCAAGCTATTGTCTCCAAGCTTACTTTCTGCATCTGTTGAGTGGCCACAAGAAAACCTCAACTTATTTGGCCACGGAACCCCTTTTACAGATAAAATTTAGGGCTGTTATGGGGAACTAACTGAGAAAATGGGTAAAAAGGGAATAGCATAGTGTCTGGCATGGGCCTGGAGATCAAGAAGTGATTCCATTCTCCTATTTCTCCTTTAAAGATCTCTTTAATTCTTAATTTTTGTGAACTTGTGATAGGAAAGGTGGACCTGGCATAATAGGGCGTCGAAGCATTGCAGAAATTAGAACTCTGCACTCCTGTCCCCACATTTTCTGTTGCATTGCACGCTGGGAGTTATCACTCATGAGCAGATGCATACAGCAGGGAGTCGACAGGAGAGAAGCTGAGGAGTATCAAAACTTGGCCTGGCTGGCTCAGGAAACAGTCTCCATGCATTTGAAGGATGGGCAGATTTATTTGGGGGGATTTTCCGTCCCTGCATCCTAGTTTTAGCTGGAAATAGTGGAGTGGGATCAATAGTTTCTCTAATTTTGTTCTTTGGGGATACTCCGTTGTAATCCAGAGAACCAGAGCTTGTGGTATGTATCCCATTGACAATACAGCTAGCCAAATGCCCCCCGGGACTTTGTGATTTCCATAAAATGCAGCTCCAGAAGCTGTTCTGCTCTAAAAGGTTTCCACAGCCTAATGTGTTTGAGGAAAATTGTATACTACCTTTCCCTCCTGGGAACTTTGCAACAGAGATTGACATATTTCTGCAGTGAGAGTCCTAGAGCAGAGAAACATGATTAACTGGCTTTACCCAGTCTTTTCTAAAGCTATTTGGCCACAGAACTGCTTTTATACGTAAGAACTATTAACATCCCACTGATCTAGTGTTCTGTGGAGCATGTTTTAAGAAACGTTGGTTTATAGTCTTTTCTCTTTGGTTTTCCTATCAAGTTTTGAATTCTTACGTATCTCTACAAGTCTGTTAACGAGAAACTGAGCTGCAGAGGGCAATTTTGGTTTTGTCCGTCCAATAGTCTGTGGATCGCTTCTTTGTCTCCTCTAGCTGGTGACTGGGGAGTTTCCAGTCACAGAATCTTCATCCTGCCTCTGGCAAACACAGAGCTGCCAGATAAAATATAAGACACCCAGTTGAGTCTGAATTTCAGATAAGCAATGAATAACTTTTTAGGCTATGCTTACACTGTGTTTTTTGTTTGCTGAATCAGGCAAACCCTACCATTAGGGTGTCTGTGCACCCCAAGGCTGGCCAAGCTTGGACCTCCTTTTTAACGGTTCATAATGCATGTTTCAGGGGGTGTTATCCCACCCAAGCAGGTTAATCAGAGAACATGCCCTGCAATTCTTGATTTGGTGCTGGAGGAAAAGGACTTCATGATTCATGTCATAAAGCTAAAAGGAAGGCAGTCAGTGACTGGGTCAACCATCTCCCCCTCTACATGGAGAAAAGCTGTCTGTGGAAGGTGAGGATGCAGTCACCACCTACAGAGAAGCAAACCAAGAGATGGAGAGAGACTGAACTCTTGCAGCTGCAGTGATGTGCCTGGATCCACTCCTGACTGGAACTAGTCCCATCTTCAGCTTCCCAGGTACACAAGCCAATACAGCTCTTTTGCTTTGTTGTTGTTATTGTTATCTTTTCTTAAGCTAGTTTGAATTGCGACCAATACAGAGTATACCTGGCACTTCTTTTCTGCTGTCACAGCCCTATAGATTATTTAACATTTATTTAGCATCTGCTATAAGCCAGGGCTTGCGCTAGGTGATTCCCTTTGCTCATCGCCTGGCATTTAGGGCCACTCAGGTCACTGCCTTGACCTTGACAATCAGACTCACCAGGCCAGCCCTTTCTCCCAATCCCAGCTTCCTACATCTGGCCACTGCTGTGTTGTTAAAATCTGAATTTGAATGGAGTCCTGGAGAATCAGCGTGCTTCAACCCAAAACCCAAGCAAAAGTGTCAGATACAATTTTGCTGCAAGCCTCCTCCCTCCTGAGATCTGTCAGTGGAACAAGGAGAGGTTCCTGTCCACAGTTTGCTTCTCACTTAGACTCCTTAGCAGCAGAGCAGCTGTTCGACATCAGCTTGAGAGTGAAGTCTTGGGACTAGAGATTCCCAATAGAGCTGGTGTGTTGTAAGGAATGTGAGGCTGAATCCTGCTCCTTCAAGCCCACGAGTTATGTAAGAAATGCAGTGACTGGTGGGAGGAGGCTGCTGGTTCTCTCAAAGACATTCGTTTGGATGACTCATGCTCTTCTAATATTCTGGGACTAAAAGGTGCCAGAGACTTCACTTGACATAGCAGATTTCTGACCCTAGTGTTTATATCTTATTCAAAAAGATGTTTAAAAAATAAATAACATGGAAAGAGTTTGTTGTTGCTGTTCAAGGACTGAGATGGCCCTGAAATTTCTCTAGCTTCCTCTGTCCTTTGTGTGTAGAGCTTGTGATCCAGCTGTCGCGAAACACCAGAAATTCTTTGGGCAGTTCGGGTCCTCTCAGCCCTGTGTCTTTGCACGCGTTGTTCTCTCTTATTGGGATAGTTTTTCATCCTGATTCTTACTGTGAAATCCAGCCCTCTTTGGACACCTAGCTCAGTCATTATCTTTTCCTTTGAGTTCTTTTTAGCCCTCATGTGATTCCACAGTATTCTGAATTTACCTCTGTCATTGAAGAAATCACACTGTATTGTCATTATTGGTACATTTCTTCACTTCATCTCTAGATTGTGAACTTCTTTGGGGAGGGAGATTGGGAGTCTTTCATCTCCATATACCCAGAACCTAGCATGGGACCCAGAACAATAATATTTGTGGATCAGTAACTAGTTTTTAAAAAAAAGAGCAATTTCTGAAATTATTCTCACTTTGGGGATTTCCTTGAGGGTGTTTGGCCTCATGTGTGTGTCAGAGTGTAGTAGAAAACTGTTCCCCTCTTTCTACCAGCCGTGAATTTTGGTAGATTCTTCAGGTACTGGGAGAGCTGACACAAACCTCTGGATCATGTGACCCAGCCCAGCAAATCAGCAGTGCCCATCTTCCTGGCTCTGGTGGTTGGTTCAGGGGTAGCCATGTGACCTAAACCAATCCAATCAGAGTGAATCTCAGATCCTTGGCTGGAAACTCTGGACCACAGAAGCTCTTTTCTTCCAAGTTCTGTTTTGGGTAGATGCTAAGTCTTGGACTCCTGAAGACATTTTGCTGCTGTGAAGGGAGCAGTCCTGAGGACGCAGCTAAGAGAACTGCAGAGAAACTGAGCTGCGAAACTGCAGAGATATGTTAAGATACTTTTAATCTCTGGAGCAACCCATATTGGAAATCTACCCTAACTCTGGACTTCTCTGTTATACAAGTCAATAAATTCTCTGTCTTGTGCATTTTAAAGCCGATATGAGTTCAGTTTTTCATTATTTGAAGCACAAATTCTTAACTGGTACTCAGAGGCACTCTTGCTTCCCTGCGAACTTTTTCCAGCAAGAGCTGTTGCTTGAAATTAAGTCAGTCATTCCAATTGGTGTGATTGACTTTAGCTGAAGGTAGAGGCTGCATTTGGATCTTCTGGGAATACCCTCCACCCTGTCAGTGTTTATTGAATACCCTCCACCTTTTCTGTAATCCACCCTGTCAGTGTTTATTGAACACTGCTCTGTTCCAAGCACTGGACCAGATGCTCTGTGACATCCCAATAGTAGTGAAGATCCCATTTGCAAGGTGCTGGCAGTCTAGTAAAACTGAAGGAGCCCTGAAACATGGCTTCAGAAATACATGCTTGCTTTTGCCCCAATTTGCTTTGTGATCTTGTGCTGATCACCATCCTTCCCTGGGCCTGAGCTTCTCATCTGTGAGGTGAGGGCATTGGTTGATAATTCTCTAAAATCCTTTCCAGCATTAACATGCTACTCTGTAAATACACTTGGTGTTGTGTCTGGTTAGAATACAGCTTCGGGCTTACTTACCCAGCCAATATTTTTTAAAAGTCTGTTATGTTCTAGGTGCTGGAGACACAGCAGTGAACACAACAGACAAAATCACCTGCTCTCTTGGAGTTTACATTCTGGTGGGAGAAATAGATAATTGAGAAATATCTAAGTGAGATATACAGGAGCTCCTCATTATTCGTGGAGTATTTTTGAATTTGCTTACTTGCTAAAATTTCTTTGTAGCCCCCAAATCAATACTTAAGGCACTTTCACAGTCACTGGCTGACATGTGAGGGAAGTGGTAAAAAATCTGAGTCACTTAATACACGCAATTCCCAACTGAGGTCAAACAAGGTGATGCCTTCTCCTTGCAGCTCTCATGTTGTAAACAAACGTCCTTTTAGCACACAACTTTCAGTGTGAAGTTTTTCACATTTTTCTGATTTTTGTGGGCAATTTAAAAATAGCCCTCAAGTGTAGTTCTGAAGTGCTGTGTAGTCTTCCTAAGTGCAAGAAGGCTATGATGTGCCTTACGGAGAAAATATTGGATTGGCCAAAAAGTTCATTCGGGACTTTCCCTAAGATGTTATGAAAACCCCGAATGAAGTTTTTGGCCAGCCCAATACACGTGTTAAGTAAGCTTCATTCAGACATGAATTGCAGTGCTTGTTGGTCATGAGTTCAATATTAATGAAACCATGTATATTAAATAAGGTGTCTTTAAACAAAAAACAAAAACAAAGTTACGGATTGATTGGTTGACAAACATGTGGTGACCAGAGGCTTGCAGAAACCAAATTTTGCGTTACCTTTAGGAGCAAATGGCTCTGTGTTTGCTAATTCAGAGTTCACTGCAACTTCACGGACCATCACTACTGCCAATAACAAGAAGCGACTGGATACTATGTCAGACTGGGATAAGAGCTATGGAGGAAAGCAGGAGATGGAGTCCATATCTTAAAAGCGTGCCAGAAAAGTGTGTTTCAGGCAGAAAAAGTGGCAAAAATGATAACTGTGCAGCAGAAGTGGTCTTTGCATGTTGGAGGGGCAGCCTAGTGGCTGGTACGGCTGGAGAAGACTGAGGCTGGGGACAGCAGGTGGAGATGAAGTTGAGAAAATAGCGGAGACCACGCCATGTAGGGCTTTGGGGGTACGACAAGGACTCTGACTGCATGCTGAGCCATATGGGAAAGTGTTGGAGGGTTTTGACAGAGGAGGGATATGATCTGAGTTCCTTTTAAAGGGGTCCCTCTGGCTGGGGTGTTGAGAACAGACTGAAGCAGGACAAGGAAGAGGACAGCAGACCAGCTAGGAGGCTGTTACAGTGACTTGGATGAGAGCAGACGACAGTGAATCTTGAACAGCACACCTGCAGCATCACCATTAGCCTCCTAACCAAGCAGAGGTTGCCAGGAGTCTGAGAGGTTTGCTGTTATTGCAGAAGTCCTTGAACTTGAGCAGTAAATTATCCTCAAAGTTTCATTAGCTCACCTTGGCATGGTTCTCTCCTCGGACGCCCTGTGCCATGTTCCTCTTGAGAAGCGGCTATAAATAACCTGCGATTCTGCTCTCATCAGGGAAACAGGACCTGGAGTCGTTTTCCAGACACGTTAATAATCACCCTCTCCTCACCCCCCAATTAATCTTATTATGAGGCAGCCTTGCCCTGGGTATCTCCTAATCATCATTTAACCCCAGGACTCAGCCGTCCTGTAATGCACCAGGCTGTGCTTCTCCTTAGTGGCCTCAGAGGAGCACTAGGTTCAGTTGAAGTTCCAGCCAGATATCTTTTCCAGACAAATCCATTGCATTGCAATAGAGTGTGGTTTTGATCTGATTAACTGAATTCATCTTTACGCTGCTCTATGATTACCTGTACTTTGGGGCAAATTTGAGGCAAAATTCAAGATTCAAGGAGAAGACAAGAGGTTTGAATGCAACTTTCATTAACTCTTTAAGGACAGCAGGTGGGAGGAAGGAAGAGGGAACTGACATTGGTTGAAATGTACTCTGTTCATTCCTTCATTCCTTCATTCAGTATTTACTGAACACCTACTATGTTCTAGGCATTATTCTAGGTGCCAGGGACAGAGCAGAGAGCCAGTGGTGTGAGAAGCAGAAGAGAACGATGCACTGATTCAGAGCATGAACTCTGGAGCCAGACTGTGCTCACACCCCAACCCTAATTGTGTGACCTTGGGCAAGTACTTCATCTCCCCTGTGCCTCAGTTGCATCATCTGTAGCACAGGAGATAATAAAAATACCTGGATCACAGCTGATTAAATCAAGCGAGTTCATGTTCAGTGTATTTAAATAGTATCAGTCTGGTTGAGCCTGCTTGGTAAGTGATGTGAGAGAACACGTGTCCTAAAGGCGGAATTTAGGAAAATCCTAGAGTGGAAGGGGGGCCGGCCTCGTCTCCTTAGGCACTCTGTTCAGAGCTTTGCTCAGCTCGTCTGCATCTCCACACAGTCTCAAGAGGTCAGCCATCCTTCCTCTTTCTCACAAACAAGGAAACTGAGAACCGGGACTGGGCAGCTGTTTGCCGCTGAGCACACAGAGCGGGATTTGTGAGGCGGAGTGAGGAATCCAGCTTGGGTACGTTTGATTCCAAAGCCTCACTTCCCCAGGCTTCACTGTACTTCACTGTGGGGCTGAGAGGTAGAAGGTTATTTTACCCCTAAATACAGAATACCCTGCCCCTTCCCTCCACCTAAGTGGCATCAGGGACCAGGGTCTCTAGGAAAAGCACATGGATTATTAGTCCAACGCCCCCTTTGTACTACGTCGCAACAAATGGCCACAACGTGTTCTCTTGAATTTCTCTGGCAGAGCTGGGGGGAGCTCAGTCCCTCCCCAGGTACCTCGGTCACAGACCTGGTTTGCCTGAGATGCCTGTTGTACAAGTTAATAAATTCTCTCTCGTGCTCCTTTTTTAAGCAGTTGGACTTCTTATACGTTCTAAAATGCTGTATTCTCACGCAGCTCACATGTACCCTTTCCCTGCACGTCATTTGAAGGAGCTACCAAACCTTCTTGGGTTTAGGTGAAAAAAAGCTCATTTTCTTCCCCCCAGCAATTTTTAGAAGGGTTCTGAGGGTGGTGACACCATCTTTATTCACCATAAAAAAAGGCCTCTATTTGAGTGACAGGACTAATGTTTTCTAAGCCCAGATTAAGCTCTAGGGTTGATGACACAAGTTTTGTACAGGTAGAATATTCTACAGATAATAATAGCTAACTTGTATTAAGTGCTTATTATGACCAAGTGTTATGCTAACACCATATACAGATTGTTTGCTCATTAAATCCTCACAACACCCTATGAGATTTTTATTAGCCTGTTCAGTAGATGTGGAAACCGAGGCTCAGAGAACTCAGTCACTTGTCTGATAACATGTAATAAATGGTGGAGTCACTTTCTGAATGCATGTCACCTGACCCCAGAGCCCACTTTCTTAACCACAGATCACAGCCTCCCTGGTTCATGAAAGTACTAATGATGTCATATAAAATACCATGTATACTTGAAATTATACTCGAAATTATTACATGGCTGCAAGGCTAACAGTTTGTCTCCATGCCAAGTGACATTTTTGGAATACAGTAAGTACTCAGTAACACTGAATGAATGAATGAGTGAATTAATGAATGAATGACTTCACGTGTAGGATTGGTACAGTCTCCACATGACCTTTTAAACATGCTTTAACAAAATCCATTTTCCTTCATTGACTTTCTTTTTTTTTAAAATATAAATTTATTTATTTATTTAGGCTGTGTTGGGTCTTCGTTGCTGCATGCGAGCTTTCTCTAGTTGCGGTGCGTGGGCTTCTCATTGCAGTGGCTCCTCTTGTTGCGGAGCACGGGCTCTAGGTGCGCAGGCTTCAGTAGTTGTGGCACACGGGCTCAGTAGTCGTGGCTCGCAGGCTCAGTAGTTGTGGCTCACGGGCTTAGTTGCTCCCTGGCATGTGGGATCTTCCTGGACCAGGGCTCGAACCCGTGTCCCCTGCATTAACAGGCAGATTCTTAACCACTGTGCCACCAGGGAAGTCCCTCCTTCACTGACTTTCAAAGTTAGTATTGAATACTAAAAGTCTCATTTCTTGGAAGTGGATTTTGGAAGCATCCTGGTAACAGTAACCTTGGCTTTGGGGAATTGGAAGCAATTTTTGCACCCCAGAAACTTGCAGTCTCTCCTTCCCTGCCCAGGGTGGCTTAACCTTGGTAATTCTCAGCTCTTCTTTTAGGTCAACCCCGGGGTATTAAGAAAACAGACTTGAAAGCTTCACTGTCAAAGAGATTTTATGAATGTATTATGCATAGGATGCTTGAAGGAACCAAGAGCTCTGGATCATGTGCCTACTCATGTAGCCCATTTATTTATTCATCGCTCTAGCTGTGGAATGAAATGAAGGGGATGGCGTTAATTTTGCTAGAAGCAACTGGAGAGTACCTGCCACTTTGTGCTCCAGACTAATGTGTCTCTAGGAGCTGGTGATTCAGAGGTGGGAGGTCTGGGGGAAGGTGCAGCTGGAATTTGGAAGGATCTCTCATAGTTAGCAATGTCCCCAGGTATCGCATCATGGAGCCATGTTAAAGTCAAGAGCACGAGCTCTTTAATGGCTGTATTCACAAGTTATCAATCCCATTTAAAGAGTTTGTTTGACGAACATATGGTTACCCGGGTCTGGGTGGGAGGGTTGGGGGGAGAGATAGTTAGGGAGTTTGGGACTGACATGCACACACTGCTATATTTAAAATGGATAACCAACAAGGACCTACTGTATAGCACAGGGAACTCTGCTCAAAATTATGTAACAACTAAATGGGAAAAGAATTTGAAAAAGAATAGATACATGTATATGTATAACTGAATCACTTTGCTGTACACCTGAAACTAACACAGCATTGTTAATCAGCTATACTCCACTATAAAATAAAAAGTTAAAAAAAAGAGTTTGTTTGAAATAGTTGTACTGTGAGCTAAAGAAGTCCCCCAAAGCAGGTTTCCAGAAGCAGGAGGGACACAGTGTTTTGAAGTGAGGGGTCTTAAAATCCCAGCTCCACTACTTCTTAGTTGTACAAACTCCTTGTCGGTGAGGAGGTCAGTCTGTGTGGAATCTTGGTGAGGCAAGGTGGTTTAATAAAAATAATTACCTTTTTAAAGAATTGATCAAACTGGAGTTCAAATCCTAGTTCCACCACTAACCAGCTGTGTGTCCTTAGGCCAGCCTCTTGACCTTCACAGCCTCAGTTTCCTCATCTGTAAAACAGCAATGAGCATATTTAACCATTCAGGATTGTTTGAGGACTAACACAATAATGGGTGTAAATTTTCTGACATGGACATGATTACCAATGTCAAGTGTCATTCTTTTCTATGTTCCTCCTATATGCTCCCAGTACGTAAGGATAAGCCCTATTTTTAGCTAATACTAATTGTATATCAGAAATCTGATGCTTGAAGTTACTGGAAAATCCAACTTAAGTTGCCTTGAACAGCAAAAGGCAACTTATTGACTGGAGTAAATGAACATCCCAAAGGAAGATCTGGCTTCAGACAGGATGCGACGCATCTTACACAGATATTCTTCATCTCTCTTCTCCAAATTTCTCTTTTCTGCTTCAGTATAAGAATGACTCCCCTTATGATGCAAAATGGCTGCCGGGAGCTTGCAGAAGCCCTATTCTTCCTCCTCCCAGGCAGCAGGGGCCAAGTATGACTTTCCCCAGAGCCATCTCAGATAGAGGAGAAATATTGTTTTCTCTTCTAACAAATAGAGCTCTTATCTCATTGGCTCAAAGTGTATCAGATGCACTGAACCGATCAGAGTGGCTTCCTGGAGAGTGTGGACTGTTTTAAGCCAAACAGAGCACGTCCCTGGAGGTGAGGGTGGGGCTGTGTGTGTAAGAAGGGGGTGATACCCAGCTAAAAACTGAAGTTTTATTACCAAGAGGAAAGGGGAGTGGATGTGATTTGCTTTTTTACTTTTTACTGTCCTTCACAATAGAATAAGAGAGTTCCCCTAGAAACCTCTAAATTATGGTCTTATACCATTTTAGAGGACTTCACGGGATGCTAGATTTTAATAGGATGTTATTTTTAACCTTTCACAGTCCTGACCCATATATTTTGTGTCACAAAGACACAGGGACCATCATCTGGGTTGGACTCGAAGGTCTCTGGACCATCCCAGAAGATTTCACACAGCCCCTGTAATAGTGGAAAATGTGCTCTGTTGTAAGGTAGTTAATTGGTACTAACTGAAGCCCAGTACAACGATTTGGTGGTGATTCAGAGGAGAATGATGCTTAAGGCTTATCCATGATCGCACAAGAGTTTTGCTTTATAATTCAGTTGCGCAATTTAGTTTTTTGTAAATAGTGACTCTGATACTCCAGAATCACTATGCGAGCTCACAAGGCAGGAAATGTTCAAATAAAAGCCCGTGTTCTGGTCTGTAATCTTTCCTGTCTGCTAGGGCAGTGGTATTTTAGACCTGGTGAGCACCAAGACTGCAAGTCACATGGCACAAGATGGAATCCCTTCTCCACATTTTGCTAGCTGGACCTCTGTTTTCTCACCTGTAAAATGGAGATGTTTGTGGTGTCTACTGCAAAGAGTTGTGGTGAAACTTAATAAAGTAAAGCCCAATGCCTGGCACAGTGAGTGCTTAATAGCAGTTGCTATTATTGGAAGTAGTAATAGAAACCCATAGAGGGATAACAGTAACCTGAGTCAGTTATAATATATGCATTTTGTGCTTCACTTTCCCCACCTATAGAATGGGGGTATTGATACCTTATAGGGTTGTTGGGAAGATAAGTGAATTCAAGTACATCATTCAGTGCCTTGGACACAGTAGGTGTTCAGGAAGGATGTAGCCCAGTGGTTCTCAACCAGGGAAGATTTTGTCCCACTAGGGGCCAGTTGGTAATGCCTGGAGGCATGTTTGGTTGTCACAGCTGATGACGGGGAGCTCCTGGAATCCAGTATGTAGAGGCCAGGGATGCAGCTAAACGTCCCACAATGCACAGGACAGACTCCCCACAGCAAAAATTATCTGGCTCAAAATATCAATAGCGGCAGAGGTTCAGAAACTGCTATAGTCAAAAGCCTGAACAAGGTCATCTTTTGTTCCTTTGTGGCTTTTGTGGCTTCCCTTGGAAAGTTGTTCCCATGGGACAGAGGCCAACTGTCAGAAAAGAGCCAGATTGGCCTTGTGAAGTGGGTTTTGGTTATGCTCCTTTAAAAAGTCTGTTTAAAAATAAAGCTTTTAAAAAAAAAAAAAAACACCTCATTGTTGTAAAACACCCCATGCTCAACCGCCTCCTGTGTCTGTCTTTCCAAATCCAACCTGCGTTCAAAGAGCAGCCCCATCAGTTGTGACCTTGCGCAAGTTATTACCTCTCTTAGCCTCACTTTACTCAACTGCAAAATGGCAATAATAATACACTGGCCCCTTAGGATTCCATGAGTTAAGGTAGCAGAAGCACTTAGCACAAAGTCAGGCACCGTGTGAATATGTGAGATCGCTATCAGGGTCTTGGCGGTTGTTAACTCTTACATGGCGTCATGACATCTGCCTTTCCCACCTTTTGTTGAAGCCTAAAAATAAAAAGAGAACAGAGATGTGAAATCGTTTCCCCCCCACAAAGTTAAAAGGAGTCATAAGCGTAAGGCTGTTGTTAATATCACTTTGAAGGAAGGTGAGGAATATCCTGGGAGACTCCCTCTGGTGAGGGTTTCATGAATTTCAGGAGCAGAGACCTGACTCCCTGCAGAGCCGAACCTCCTCTTCCTCTTTATCTTGGCGGGGAGATGAATACCAGACCCCTGGTTCCCTAGGAGTCTGCATCTTATTTTCTGACTGCTTCCTTTATTTCACTCCAATTGATTTTCCATTTCATAGCAGGGGGAAAAAACACAAAGCAGAAGCAAAAATTGCATCCTCAATCCTTTACCAATTGTATTTCTTTTGACCTGATCATTTAGGAAAACAAGCTGAAGCCCCCAAGCGTGTGTGTGTGTGGAGTGTGTGCGTGTGTGTGCACACAGCAGTTGTGTGTCTGCATGCTAGGGTCAGGGAAGTGATCACATGTGTGTCATTTGCGTGCTTCTAAGTACTTGTGTACATGAGTGCATGCCTGTGCGTGCACCCACAGTTGCATATGTATCAGCATGTGTGGCTTGTGTGCCTATGTCATTATATTTGTGTGTGAGAATCTCAGAATTCATATCTAAGGCTGTACGTGTCCCTGCATGTTTGTGCTGTGTGTGCACGTGTGAGTTCTCTATTGCAGACACTCGTCAGTTTTGTGTTTGTAAGTGCATAAGTAGGTGGATGTGTTTGCTTGTGTGACTGTTATGATGTGTGTCGGGTGCATGCGAATATTCCTACATGTAGGGACACAAGCAGGTGAACATTTGTGCACACACTGGAGGCTGTGAATATAAGTCGGTGTTTGTGCTTGTGTGTATTTTAGTCAGTATTATCGGCGACTGTGCATCTGATACATTGGTGTGTGTTTGCAGGTGTGTGTATATGTGTGTGTGTGGGTGTGAAAGAGAGGAAGAGGAGCAAAGACCTTCAGTGGATTTTTATCTTTTTGTCCATCACTACTTGGACCAAATATCCTCCCCAGTTAGTCATCTCAGGGAAGAAACAGCAACAGCGACCATGTAAATGCAGGGGGAGAAGTGATTCGTCAATTAGTTCCTCCTTCCCCTTTCACAGTGACTACTTACAGATATTTTTTTAAATGAGAGTGTATTAAAATGTAGGGAGGAAGCTAGTTTTAAAAGCTTCATTGTGTATCTGATATTCCCAGAAAGGCCTGGAGTCCGAAGGGCCAGCCTCGCATCCAGGAATCTTGCTTCGTTTACGTTCTGACGAATTGCACATCTGAGAGGACGTGATGGAAACCACCGGCTTAGCTGTGTGTTTGCTGATCCGTGTTTAAGAGTTGCCGTTTCGACAGTTTTAAAAATGATGACGACGATATTTTGCTGGTGCTGAAAGGCGAAGCCAGTGGATTTCAGCTCTACGATCTCAGAAAGTTCAAATTCTATGTAGGTTTTAGCTGGCGAGGCACTTACACATTACCTAGTTTAATTTTCTTGTTGCAGGGATGAGGAAACTGAGAGTTTGTTTCTAGGGGATGGAGAGACAGCAGTGAACAAGATAAGTTAGGTCTCTGTGGAGATTAAAACCTAGTGAGGGAAAGAAGGACACCCCAGCCCTGCTCACTCAGCTTCAGACCTGTTGCTTTCTTTCTGTTCCCTCTAAGCTTGTCCCTTCCCCAGGGCCTTTGCACTTGCTAGTCCCTTTTTTTAGAATGTTCTAGACTTCACATGGTTCACTCCTTCTTGTCATTCAGCTCTCTGCTCCATGTATTCTGTCTAAAATACTCCCCAACCAGTTCTGTCTTCATAGCCCTTCTCACTAAATAAAATGAGTCCGTGTGTGTGTGTCCATGTGATTATTTTTTGTTTCCCCCAACTAGAATGTGAGCTCTAAAAGGACCAGAATCATTTCTGACTTATCCACTGGCCTATACCAATTGCCTTGCATGTAGTAGACACTCCGTAAGTGTTTGCTAAATGAGTAAATGGTTTAAGTGAAGGAATAAATGTAGAATTTCCCAAGTCATAAGTATTATGAAGAAAATAAAACAGTGTGTTGGTCTGTCAGAGGCATTTGAGTGAGGTAAGAGCCCTGTGATGAAGAGTCAGGCCTGTGACGAGAGAAAGGAAGGACATTGGCCTGGGGTGGGAAGGCGCTCTGTGGAGGCCTGGGTGTCTGTGGCAGAGCAGGAAGGCTGGAAGTTGCAGGGGCGAGCCAGAGACAAGAGTCAGGTGATGTGAGGCAGGGACCAGCAAACTCTTCCCAGGAAAGGGCCACATGGCAAATAGCTCAGGGTTTGCAGACTATATGGTTTCTGTTGTAATTGCTGAATTCTTCCATTTACAGAAAGATCAGCCATAAACGATACAAAAATGAATGGGTTGTGTTCCCCAAAAAACTGTCTCGACAAAAACCAATGTTAGGCTGGCTTTGTTTGACCCAAGGACCCCAGTTTGCAGACCTCTGATGCTGGGCACCCTAGGCTGTGGGAAAGCATTTGTGTTTCATTCTCAAAGCATCAGGAAATCCTATGGTTAGTGTCTTTGAAAACCATCATTCTAAGGAGAACAGAACGGATGGAGCAGGAAGAAGCACAAGCACACTTCGTCTCGGTTTGGGCTCAGAGGCAGTGGAAAGACTGCCTGAGATCAAATATCTGCTTTGCCAGCTAGGAGCTGTGTGATCTTTGGTGAGTTACTTGCCCTCTCTGAGAGTTTCCTCACCTGTACAATAGGGATGTTATCTATCTTGTAGGTGCTTGGTGATGATTAAATGGCAGGATGGTTGTGAAAGTTCATCCCTTGTTCCTGTGCAATCACCTCATATAAGAGTTTCCCAGGTCTGCTATCACAAGTTACCACAAACTTCATGGATTAAAACAACAGAATCTGTTCTCTTGTGGTTCTGGAAGCCCAAAGTCTGAAATCAAAATGTTGGCAAGACGATATTCCCTCTGAAGTCTCTAGAGGTGAATCCTTCCTTGACTCTTCCAGCTTCTGGGGGCCCCAGGCATTCCTTGGTCTGTGGATGCATCATTCCAACCTCTACCTCTGACTTTATATGACTTTCCTCACTGTGTTCTCTGAGTCCTTTTTTTTTATCTCTTATAGGGACACTCGTATTTAGAATTGACCCCAATCCAGTATGATCTCATCCCAGTCTTCACCTTAATTACATTTGCAAAGATTCTATTTCCAAGTAAAGCCCTATTCTGAGGTTCCAAGTGGACATGAATTTGGTGGGGGGACATTATTCAATCCACTATTCTGCATAACCTGAAAATCCTACATTTCACGTTGGACGCTTTCTTGTCCTTCATTCTGTGAGTCCGCCATCTTTTCTGAGTGACGCGCTCACCAATATGAGTTCCCAAGAATCATCCTCACTCTCTTGACCAGTCCCCGCTTCCAGTCAATGGAGTTGAATTAGGTGGTGGTTCAGTTCTTAACAACCTTGTGAAGGAGATGCTGTTTG
This sequence comes from Leucopleurus acutus, assembly GCF_964270905.1. Classification (NCBI taxonomy): domain Eukaryota; kingdom Metazoa; phylum Chordata; class Mammalia; order Artiodactyla; family Delphinidae; genus Leucopleurus; species Leucopleurus acutus. The sequence goes on from NC_139158.1 coordinate 27,591,263, forward strand.
TTCCTGAAGACCCAAACTGGAAACTACCCAAATGTCCATCAACAGAGAATGCATAAACTGTGACACGTCCATACCATGGAATACTCCTCAGCAATAAAAGGATCAAACAATTATTATCTGCAACAACATAGATGAATCACAAAAGCATTATGCTGACAGAAAGAAGACAGACACAAAAGAGGACATAGTATATGATTTCATTCACATGAAAATTTAGATAAAGCAAAGCTAAACTATAGTGACAGAAAACAAAAAGTGACTGCTTCTGGGGTTGGGTGGGAGAAGTATTGACTTGAAAGAGTTATGAAGGAAACTTCTGGGGTGATGGATATATTCTATAGGTTGAATATAATGATGGCGACTCTGATATATGTATCCAAACTCATCAAACTTAATTTAAATGATTGCATATTACTGCCTATAAGTTACAACTTCAATAAAGTTGATTAGAAATAACTTTAAAAAGAGTGAAGGCAATCCCACTCCTGGACATATAGCTGGAGAAAACCATAATTAAAAAAGATACATGTACCCCAGGGACTTCCCTGGTGGTGCAGTGATTAAGAGTCTGCCTGCCATTGCAGGGGACATGGGTTCGATCCCTGGTCCAGGAAGATCCCACATGCCATGGAGCAGCTAAGCCCATGCCCCACAACTACTGAGCCTGAGCCCTAGAGCCCACGAGCCACAACTACTGAAGCACATGCGCCCTAGAGCCCATGCTCTGCAACAAGAGAAGCCACTGCAATAAGAAGCCCACATACCTCAATGAAGACCCAATGCAGCCAAAAAATAAAGGGGGGTACATGATACATGTACCCCAATGTTAATTGCAGGACTATTTACAATAGCCAGGACATGGAAGCAACCTAAATGTCCATCAACAGAGGAATGGATAAAGAAGATGTGGTACATATATACAATGGAATATTACTCAGCCATAAAAAAGAATGAAATAATGCCATTTGCAGTGACATGGATGGACCTGAAGATTGTCATACTGAGTGAAGTAAGTCAGACAGAGAAAGACAAATATCATATGATATTGCTTATATGTGGAATCTAAAAAAAACTGGTACAAATGATTTATAAAACAAAAATAGAGTCACAGATGTAGAAAACAAACTTATAGTTACCAAGGGGGAAAGGGTGGAAGGAGGGATAAATTGGGAGATTGGGATTGACATATACATACTACTATATATAAAATAAATAACTAATAAGAACCTACTGTATAGCACAGGGAACTCTACTCAATACTCTGTAATGACTTATATGGGAAAAGAATCCAAAAAAGAGTGAATGTATGTATATGTATAACTGATTTACTTTGCTGTACAGCAGAAACTAACACAACATTGTAAATCAACTCCACTCCAATGAAAATTAATTTAAAAAATAAAAAGAGTGAAGGAACAATGAGGGGACATTGAGTGTCTTCTATAAAGGGTTTAACGTACATTGAGTGTCTTCTATAAGGGATTTAACTTGTGTGTATACACGTATGTTTGTCTGTATGTAAATGGGCATTGAGCTCAGGAGAGGACGTAAGCATTGGGCTGCAAGTTAGGCTCAGAACTCTTAAAGATCCAGCCAGCTCTCATAGTATATGACACTCCAGCATCGACAGGATATGTTGGTTGCTGGGCATTATCCTCCATGGGTCATCTCTCTTGACCCCCGAGATAATGTCAAAGACCCTCAGAGAGCATTAGAACTCACATTCAGAGCAGGCTCCTTGAGTGATCAACTTCCAACTGTCAAAGTTCTGGCTTGCAGTTAACTCATTGAAGCCATTTTCTTTCTCAATATGAATCAACAGCCTTTTCTTATCATCCCTTACACATTTTACATCCAAAGGCATTTTTTTAATCCAAAAAAGATTGTGTTATTAAAGTTTTGTGTGAAGCCGTGATTGCCATCCTTGGAACTGAAGATGCAATCAGGGGACAGAATTGATGCCTTATAATTCAATGAATGGATTGCTTCTGTGGTAATTTCTTCAGTAATTACTTGTGTAAACTGTGTGTTTCTGTAATTGAAACTCGACAGTGTGGGGTAATTTATCAAAATCTATAATTTATTATAGCTTTTCCATTTTGTCTCTTGGTTTCTCTACTTGTCCTCATTAGAATGTTGTCCCCTCACCACCACTTCAGTCCATCATAACAGTTTAGATGAGAAGGCAAAAACGTACATTGCATTTGGGAAAAATGTTCTGACGGACCTAGATGGAAGTTTAAAATCCATTTTCCAAAGGACACAGTTGTTATTGTTGTTTGCAATATGTATTTTCTGACAGATTCCAAGATGTGATTTATGAAATGGTTTGGAAGAGATTGTCTACTTCAAGAGTCTAGATAATAACAGAATTTTTCTCTTATGGTCACCAAGCATTCTTAGTGTATCTCACGTTTGTTCACAAAAGCCTGGAGAGGGAGGCAGGGGCTGGGATGTGGGTTTTGCTAGCAGAGGACATTGAATCACAGAGCCTTCTGAGAGAAAAGCTGTGTCTCCTGACCTGAGGAATTGCCATGGGGCGATGGGAGGGAGCAGCTGTTAGAGTCCCATTCCAAGCCCATGCTAACTAAGCTAGCAAATGCCCAGGAGCTGTCCATGGTGCTTATCTCTGTTTCCTCTCCAGTAGATACCAAGCAAAGTAGTGTGTGCTGCCGGAAGGACCCTAAAGTCAAAGACAATTGAGAGAAACTTCCATAATCTAACATATGTTTAAAGCAAACTTTAGTTGTTTCAACACCAGAATGAAGCACAGGAAAGAAGAAAAGTAGTAGGAAACAACACTTGCTCTCCCACCACCAAAGTCTACTGTTAGTATTTTGACATGGTTTCTTCCAGTGTTTTTTTCTCTGCATAGTTTCTGTGTTACTTGATATTGTTTCACATTGCATATGTAATTTCTCCATGGCATTCAAAATAATATAGTTTTAAACCTTTCTTCGGGGTTTTTGAGGTATAGTTTTCACATAGTAAAGTTTACCCATTTTAGTGCATAGGTCTCTGAATTTTGACACACGTGTACCACCACCATAATCAAGACGTAGAACAGCCCCATTGTCACCAAAAATTTCCTCATAAACCTTTTAAATCATCCTTTATCCCCACTCCTAGACCCTGGTAACCACTGATCTCTTTTTCTGTCCTTAGACAAATATTATTTTGATAACTCATAATACAATAAGTAGGTATACTATATTTTCTTAATTTTGTCTCTGTAAAATATTTAGTTTATTCTGTTTTTTCCTATCATAAATAATACTGCAATGAACATTTTTGTGCATAGAGCTTTTCCAGAATGTTAAGTAATTACCTTATTATGGAATTCCAGGAATGAGATTGATGCATGAGAGATTAGGAAAATTTTGAAGCTTGACTCTAGAACCAGACACCAAATTAAAACTCTTGGTACTGAAAATCTGGAGGAACTGTTTATAAAAACTTCATAAGGACGTCCCTGGTGGCGCAGTGGTTAAGAATCCGCCTGCTGATGCAGGGGACATGGGTTCGAGCCCTGGTCCAGGAATATTCCACATGCTGCAGAGGAACTATGCCCATGTGCCACAACTACTGAGCCTGTGTGCCACAACTACTAAAGCCCGCATGACTAAAGCCCATGCTCTGCAACAAGAGAAGCCACTGCACTGAGAAACCCGTGCACCGCAAGGAAGAGCAGCCCCCCTCGGCACAACTAGAGAAAGCCCGCGTGCAGCAACAAAGACCCAGTGCAGCCAAAAATTAATTAATTAATTAATTAATTAAAAACAAAATAAAAAAACTTCATAATACAGGGGAGAGAATTTGGAATGTGCAGTAGCACAACACTAGTGTTAGAAACCAGCATTTCCAGTCATGCCACAATTCAACTTAGTCTTCAACTTCTCAGACATGTTGAAACATCCTAGCTTGACATTCAAAGTTTTTTATCATCTGCCCTAGATCTATTTTGCCCCACCCCCCTCCATCGTGATCTCTCTCTCTCTATATCTATGGCACAGTATACTCTATATGCACCTCTACTTGTGCTTCTAAGTGTGCCACCTTCTCTTATAGTTCCTGTCTTTGGACATATTTGTCCCCTTTCTGAAAAACCTCCTTCAGCCTCCACTGTCCCCTTCTTTTGCAGCTTTCTTAACCGTCCCTTAGTGTAGGCACCTTTGCTTTGTGCTCCCACAGTCCGTTCTGCTTATCTCTGTGTTAGGACTCTTTCATTTATACCCTCAACGATTATATATTGAGAGTCTACAATATGCAGGGCACAGAGGACATGATAGTGAATGAGAGAGACAAAATCCCTGTCAAATGGAAAATGACATTCTTACAGCAGAGGAGATGGTACTGGAGCAGAGACCTGAGTAATGAAAAGAAAGAGCCATAGGAATAGATGGGTGAAAAGTGCTTTAGGCAGATGGCAAAACAAGCGCAAAGACCCTGAAAACTGAAATGCTTGGCTTATTTGAGGAACAGTAAAAAGGATGTATGACTGGAGTTTGGTGAGCAAGAAAAAAAGTTGCAGGAAATAAAGTTAGAGAGGAAAGTAGGTCCTGATCATTTAAGGCCTTGTAGGTCATGACACAGTATGGCTTTTATTGCAAAATATGATTGAATAATTAGAGTTTTTAATTAGGAGAGTGACAAGATATGATTTGTATTTAAGAACATCATTCTGACTTCTGGGTGAAAAAGAGGGAAAATAATAGAAGAAAGACTACCACGTAGGCGACCACGGCAGTCACGTGGGTATGAAACAATGATGACTTAGGCCAGCAGTCAGCAAACTTTTTCTGTAATGGGCCAATTGTAAAAATTTTAGACTTTGTGGACCAAATGGTTTCTGTAACAAGCACTCAGTTCTGCCATTGTAGCATGAAGGCAGCCACAGACAATATATAAATGAATGAGGTGGCTGTTTTCCAATAAAATGTTTTTCCAATAAAATGTTATTTACAAAAACAGATGGTGGGTTGGATTTGGCCCAAGGGCTTTTTGAGCTCTGTCTTATACTAAGAGTTATGATGAAGGTAGTGATGAATGATTAGATTAAACATACATTTTTGGATACAGAGTAGGTTTTCTCTGAGAAGTCAAAAGTTCTGTTTTGATCTAAGGTATTGAAGATGCTCATTCAATGTCTACATGAAGGTTTTGAATGGGCAGTTGGAGGGTTGAGTGAAGAGTAGAGTACTGTGGAAAGATTGGCTAGCAGTATTAACTCTGGGATTATCAACATGCAGGTGCTAAATAAGAAAGGATGTAACCATTTAGGGAAAGAGTTTAGATAGAGAAGAGCAGAGGAGAGGAGAGGGGAGGCGAGGAAAGATGAGGCCTAAGTTATTGAGCCTTGGATCATTTCAGCATCGAGAAGGTGGTATATGAGGACGATCCAGAAAAAGAGACTGAATGAAGAGGAGCTTTCAGTGAAGAGGGTGATATCCCCAAATTCAGGTGCAGACAGTGTTTTTTTTTTTAATTGAAGTATAGTTGATTTATAATGTTATATTAGTTTCAGGTGTACAACACTGATTTGATATTTTTATAGATTATACTCCATTTGAAGTTATTATAAAATATTGGTTATATTGCCTGTGCTGTGCATTAAATCCTTGTATCTTATTTATTTCATTCCTTGTAGTTTATATCTCTTAATCCCCTTCCCCTATCTTGCCCCTCCCGGCAACTCTTGTCCCACTGGTAAGCACTAGTTTGTTCTCTGTATCTGTTTCTGTTTTGTTATATTCATTCATTTGTTTTATATTTTTAAGAAGAAAGAGTGCCAGATGTATCAAAGATTGCTGAGAATTCTTGTAAAAAGAGCGCTGAGGGTTGACTATTAATTTTGGCAACATAGAGGTTATTGGCGTAAATGAAATGGTGTAAATAAGACTCATATGGATACAGTCAGAATAAGCCTGGAATGTGGGGTAGTCTGCAATAAGTTGAAAAGAAAAATGGGATGCTGGATGGAAGAAAATGTAGTATCAAGGGAAGTGTTCTTTAAAAAATGAGAGTTGCCATAGCTTGTCTGTGTGCTTATGGGAACGATCCACAAAGAGGGGAGAACTGATGCAGGAGAAAGAAGAGACAGTTGAAGCAGTAAAGCCTTTGAAGAGGAAAGAGTCACAGGGGAGGGGTTGACAGTCCATCCAGCACAACAGGGAAGTCAGAATCAGTCTGTACAGATGCTTGTAAATTTGGTGGTGCCGGTGGGATGATGAAGGAATCCTTTTGAATGCTTCTTGTTTTTAGTGAAATAAGAAAAATGTCATCAGTTTTCCAAGGATGGGAGAAGAGGCATTGGAGGTTGGGGAAGAAGACTTTAAATAGTCATCCTGGAAAAACAGACAGGGAAACTTTCCAGGGAGACACTGTAAGATTTTCTTGTAGGGCTATGGTCATAAGGGGAAAGTGAGGTCAGTCAGCTGGGTGTTTTTCTCCAACCATGTTGAGCTGTTGGGCTGCAGGCACAGAAGCGGTGAAGCACTGGGTTTAACCTGGGCTTGACTTGGATGGGGAAACAAAATAGAGTGAAGGGGAAGTAAAAGAGTTAGTGGTGTCCCCAAGTGGTATGGGTTAGTGTTTGACCATGAGCGTAAACTTTATGAAGAAAAAAGTAAGAGTGGACAAGAGATGATCATTAGTGAGGTGGTGATTGGGAACCATGGGTTAGAGACCTTAACGGTGGAGAAGAGTAATTGGATTAGAGACTGCTGCAAGGTATGAGGTGGAAAGATAAGAGGGTGGAATACTTAAGTTTGAGGTCTTAGACCTGGTGCTATCAAAGTTCTAGGGTGTAATCATGCAAATGTGTGGCTGAGATGAGACGAAAGAACATATCTGCAGAGGTAGGGTGGTCGAGGACCCGAGAAGCTGGGTCCTTGGATGGATAATTGGACAATTCACATGGACGTTGGAGTCACAAGGAAGGATGACAGGAATAATGGTGGACAGGAAGACAGTGGTCCAGGTGCTAGAATCTTCCGTGAATGAGAGTGTGTGGCTGTGAAATAGGCCCAAGACTGTGAAAAGAAGGGGCTGTGGATGGTGAAGGCTTGGTGTGAACTTCAAATGAGCTGAAATTTTGGAAGCAAGAAGGGAAAGAAATGGCTGGGAAGTAGCCACGTTGAAGTAAGAAGGATGCTTTCCTACCTTTTCGCACGTAAGAAAAAATTATTGCTCTCGGGATAGTCATGACTTGGTTAGCGTCTCTATATAGGCATTCCTCATTTTCTTGTGCTTCACTTTACTGTGCTTCACAGATATTGTGCTTTTTACAAATAAGTAGAACGGAAACAGAATCACAGATAAAAAGAACAAACTGTGGTTATCAGTGGGAAGAGGGGTGGGGGAGGGGCAAGATAGGAATAGGGGATTAAGAGGTACAAACTGCTATGTATAAAATAAACAAGACACAGGAAATATTGTACTGCACAGAGAATATAGCCAATATTTTATAATAGCTTTAAATGGAATATAATCTATAAAATATAGAATCACTGTGTTGTACACCTGAAACTAATATAATATTGTAAGGCAGCTGTACCAAGTAAGTCTATCAGTGCCATTTTTCCAACAGTATTTGCCCACTTTGTGTTTCTGTGTCACATTTTGGTAATTCTTTCAATATTTCAAACTTTTTCATTATTATAATCATTACGGTGATCTGTAGTCAGCGATCTTTGATATTCTACTATGACTCACTGAAGGTTCAAGATGATTGTTGGTGTTTTATAGCAACAATGTATTTTTAAATTAAGGTATGTACACTGTTTTTTAAAGACATAATGTATTGCACCCTTAATAGACTACAGCACAATGTATACATAACTTTTATATGCACTAGGAAACCAGATAATTTGCATGTCTCACTTTATTGCCATATTCCCTTTATTGTGGCGGCCTGGAGCAAAACACCCACAATATCTCTGAGCCATGCCTGTATATATAGTATTACTCCTTTGCCCAGGCAAGAAAACTGAGGCTCAGCAAGATTAGGGAACCTGCCCAAGGTCACAGGGCAGCTGAGGTTCAAGCCCATGTCTTCCTGATTCTGGAACCTGTGTTCTGGTGTGATATGATTCACAAATCTGAACCCCATGCTATAATCAGTTCTGCCATGCGTGAGCTCTTCTGCCCTGACCCTGTAGCTTCCTCCTTCAGAGATCTCCCCCTGAGGTCATTCAGAAGGTTACTGGCATTTGTAGCCTTGTCTGAGGGCTGGCCTTGGCCGAGAATCCTTGGATGTTGTTCTCAGAGTTAATGACCCCTACAGGGAATTCACCCTTGACTTCTCCTCCCTCCCAGATTCTACTCCGAGCAGGGACAAGTTGGTACTAGACGGCTGGTTTTCATTCTCTTGATGTTGACAGGGAGATAATGAGTCAGATAGGCCTTGGTTATGAAATGAAGCCCTGGGAGGAAATTACCATCAGACTTCTTAGTGAGGAGAGCAAAAAAAGGGATTTAAATTAAAGTGGTAACTGATGTTTTGGTTGGCATTCAGACCGTCTCCTTAAGTCTTTTTTCCTCTTCATGTCATCATTAAATGAAACAGAGCAGGCAACTGGCAAATGGGAGAAGGGTAGGCAAATACTCTGATGCCGTGAGAGCTGATCTTTAATGGCTCTCATTTAGGCTTTGAGCCCCACAACGAATGGGAAGCATTCTCCCTAGTCCCCCAGCAATCCCATAAGGTGGACAACCCTCCCCTGCCCCTTTAACAAGTAGGCAATGGAGTCACATTGTTATCTTACTTGAGGCCACACATAAATCCCTGCCTCCCAAATCAGTCCCCTTTCCACTTCAAGGTGGTCCCTCCCAAGGGATCCTATTCATCTGCCTTGACTTTGCTTAGAAGCTGGAAGGAAGAAGGGAGAGGCCAAATCAGGAGATCGAATCAGAGTTCCTCGTGGTCTTCCTCTCCTCTGTATCATAAATTCTAGTGCTTGGCTGCCTGGGTATTAAGTATTGCCTCTGTCACCTACCAGCTGTGTGACCTTAGGGAAATTACTTAATCTCTCTGAACCTCATTTTCTCCATCTGTAAAACTCTTGTAATTATGCATCTCTCTCACAGGGTTGTTGTGCAGATTAAATAATTTAAGTATGTTAAACACTTAAAACGGTGCCTGGCACATAAGCAGTGTTTGCTGTTATTTTTATAGTTTCCGCTGTTGTTTTTATTATTGTCAGCTAGTAATAGTGATAATGATTATGATGACATCAATGATAAGAGCTAACTGTTTGTTGTGCCTCTACTGGGGTTCCAGGGTTGACTGTGACTAGTGATTTGCATGTGGTATCTCAGTGAGCACTCATCGGTCAGGATACTTTCGGATGCAAGTAACAGAAATTGTGCATCAAGCTGGTTTCAATGATAGGTCACTTATTACTGCCTGTTAACAGGAAACTCAGAGGTAAGACAGGTTTCAAAGTAGGCTGATTCGGAGGATCAACAGAGATGCACGAATCCAGGCTCTTTTTACCCTTCTCTGTTTTCCTCAGTGTTAGTTTCACCCATAGGCTTATCTCAAGATGGTTAAAGAAGCTCCAGGCATCACCTCTGGACCAGACAACATCTAGAAATGAAAGAGACTCTTGGAAAGATGGAACTTTTCTGAAAAGTCCCCAGTAATCTCCTGCTCTTGTCTCATTACCAGAACTGTGTCATATGCTTTTTCCAAATCAATTGAGAGAATATTTCCTCCAGACCAATCAGGTCGCCCTGGGAGCTGAGGGTGAGATCAGCCTTCCAGAAGTATATGGACACCTGGAAAAATCATGGTACCTGAAAAAAAATCATACTCCGTGAGGAAGAAAAGGAAATAGATCTGGGTGGTCAAAATCAGGGTTCACTGTAGGTAGGTGGTGGTGTTCCTTTTTTTTTTTTTTAATTAATTTATTTATTTTTGGCTGCGTTGGGTCTTCGTTGCTGCACATGGGCTTTCTCTAGTTGCAGCGAGCGGGGGCTACTCTTTGTTGCCGTGTGTGGGCTTCTCATTGTGGTGGCTTCTCTTCCTGTGGAGCACAGGCTCTAGGTGCATGGCTTCTGTAGTTGTGGCATGTGGGCTCAGTAGTTGTGGCTCGCAGGCTCTAGAGCACAGGCTCTAGAGTGCAGGCTCAGTAGTTGTGGCACACAGGCTTACTTGCTCTGTGGCATGTGGGATCTTCCTGGACCAGCTCTCAAACCCATGTCCCCTGCATTGGCAGGTGGATTCTTAACCACTGCGCCACCAGGGAAGCCCTGTTATTCCTTTTTAATAGAGAAGGAAACTGAGGCTCTGAAAGGTTTAGTAATTTTACACGGTCATCAATTTACAAGTGGAACTCAAACCCAACTGTGTCTGATCCTAAAATTCATGTTCTTTAGGGCCACAGTAAAGCTTTATGGGATTTGCTATGTTCACAGCAGCACTATTTACACTAGCCAAGACATGGAAGCAACCCAAATGTCCATCAGCAGATGAATGGATAAAGAAGATGTGGTACATATATACAATGGAATATTACTCAGCCATAAAAAGAATGAGATAATGCCATTTGCAGCAACATGGATGGACCTAGAGATTATCATACTAAGAGAAGTAAGTCAGACAGAGAAAGACAAATACCACATGATATCATTTATATGTGGAATCTACAATACAAGTCAAAGTATCTATGAAACAAAAACAGACTCACAGATAGAGAGAACAGACTTGTGGTTGCCATGGGGGAGAGAGGAGAGGGGAGGGAAGGAATGGGAATGGAATGGAATTAGCAGAGGCAAACTATTATATGTAGGATGGATAAACAACAAGGTCATACTGTATAGCACAGGGAACTATATTCAATATTCTGTGGCAAACCATCACAGAAAAGAACATGGAAAAGAATATATATTTTATACATATTATATATATTTATACATATATATTTATATATATATACACACAAACACACACACACATACATACTGAGTCACTTTGCTGTACAGAAGAAATTAACACAACATTTTAAATCAGCTATACTTCAATAAATTTTTTTTTAAACTTTATGGGCTTTAGAGATGTGACAATTTTTATTGATTGAGCGCATACCATGTGCTGGACACTGTGGAGACACTATACAAGAATCTTATTTAATTCCTTTAATCAACCCAATAAATTAGGCATTTTAGTTCCATTTAATGGGATGAGGATGGTAAACTGAGGTTGAAACAGGGTATGTGGCTTGTTGCAGGCTATAGATCTAAGCCAAAAAATCAAAATTTGAACCCAGGTCTCTCTGGCTCAAAAGTCTAAACTTTTCCTATGACTCCGAAATAATCAAATGTCATTCTCATATTCCTCTATTACTTGGGATTCATATGGGGAAAAGTCAAACTTTTAATGAGGATCCTGACAACTTTCAATTCAAAGACCCAGGTTTTTTTCCTAATTTTTATTTTAGAATAAGACTTCAAAGCACACATAGCCGTGAGCTTTTTCTCTTCTTTTGCGCTCCAAGTTCTGTGACCTCCTCTTTCCACCTGCTTTCACTGAGAACTTTTAGGATAAAACATCGTAACTGGCTGCTCTGATGCCCTCTGGGCTACATGGGATCAGGAGTGTGGAAACAGCTTCCTTGGGTTCCATACTGGCTTACCTCCTCTTCTCCCTCAGCCAGGAGCAAGGGGAGAGCTAAGGGCACTATGATTCCATGAAACCCAGGTCGTGCTCATATCTCAGCAGTTTCTCCCCTTTGTTCCCTAAAATCCCTTCTAGTTCTAAGACAGGGAAAGGAATTCTGGTTAGTTGAGGCCCCAGCAAAGTACAAGGCAGTATACCACTATTTAATTTTCACAACATCCACGTCAAACATTGGTATCCTGTATGAGGGTGAAGAAACTGTGGTTCACAGAGGTGATACCCAAGGTATCACAGCTGGTGAGTGAGGGTTTGGAGCTGGGCTGTGTCTGACTCCAGATCTTCGATTTTTCTGTTGTGTTTCCCACGTTGTAAATTCCTGTAGGGAATCTGCCAAAGTCTTATACTTCCTTGCACCCCTCCTCTGTGTCTTAGGCATAGTCATATTAATTTATTTTGCTTGCAACTAACAGAAACCTACTCAGATTAGCTTAAGCAAATAGAGGGATTTATTATAAGAATACTGGTACCTCACAGAGCCCCAAAACAGGTCTGAGTCCCAGGAGCAAATGGAAATAATCAAGGCCTTGAATGCCATGTAGACTTTCCCTCCATTATGTGAGCTTCTTCTGCGTGTTTGCTTCATTTTTGTTCACTTACGCTAGCTTCCTTTACTTCCCACAAATTAAAAAAAAAAAAAAAAAAGACTGCAGGCACCTCTAGTTTACATGTGACTAGATTATTCATGCAGAAGACCTTTGTTTTTCCTTGTTTTTTTTTCCTATTTCTCAATCTATTTCAATCTCCTCCACATTCTGTGCTCTCAGGGAAGGGATTAATTGGCCTGGCTAGGCTAAGGCTTGTATCCAACACTAGCCCGATCATCTGTGTCTAAAGGCTGGGAGTAACGTTGGGCCAAAATGGCAGCTTCCCTTGGAACTTCGTGGATGGAGGGAAGAGGAAGTGGTCTCAGAAAAACGTAAGGGGGAGATCCCAGAAGTTGTGTTTTATTAGATAGACAATCTGATAGGTATCCTTCATAATAAATATTGCAACTGTACTATCTCATTAAGACAATCTAGTGATTTATGTATAAAGCATGTAGAACAGTGTCAGTTGATATAAATGCTCAATAATGCAGAAAATTTTTTTGTTTGTTTTTAAAAATATATATATATTCTTTTCCAGATTCTTTTCCTTTATATGTTATTACAAGATGTTGAATATAGTTCCTTCTGCTTGACAGTAGGTCCTTGTTTGTTTATTTATTTATTTATTTATTTATTTATTTATTTATTTATTGGCGGTACGCGGGCCTCTGTTGTGGCCTCTCCCATTGCGGAGCACAGGCTCTGGACGCGCAGGCTCAGCGGCCATGGCTCACAGGCCTAGCCACTCCGCAGCATGTGGGATCTTCCCGGACTGGGGCACGAACCCGTGTCCCCTGCATTGGCAGGCGGACTCTCAACCACTGCGCCACCAGGGAAGCCCTATTTATTTTATATATAGTAGTGTGTATATGTTAATCCCAAATTCCTAATTTACCCCTCCTCCCTTTCGCCTTTGGTAACCATAAGTTGTTTTCTATGTCTGTGAGTCTGTTTCTGTTTTGTAAATAACTTCATTTGTGTTATATTTTTTAGATTCCACATATATGTGATATCATAAGATATTTGTCTTTCTCTGTCTGGCTTACTTCACCTAGTATGATAATCTCTAGGTCCATCCATGTTGCTGCAAATGACATTATTTCATTCTTTTTTATGGCTGAAGTAGTATTCCACTGTATATATATATATGTCACATCTTATTTATCCATTCATCTGTCAATGGACACTTGGGTTGCTTCCATGTCTTGGCTATTGTGAATAGTGCTGCTGTGAACACTGGGGGTACATGTATCTTTTCAAATTAGAGTTTTCATCTTTTCCAGATATATGCCTAGGAGTGGGATTGCTGCATCATATGGTAGTTCTATTTTTAGTTTTTTAAGGAACCTCCATACTGTTCTCCATAGTAGCTGCACCAAAAGTGCAGAAGGTTTTTATTCCCTCCTTTGAGTCTTGAGGTGGAAAACAGAATAAATTGCCATTTGGAGAGGAGGAAACGTCAGTGCGTAAGCTCAGGGGGGCGTGGCTAAAAGACCATGGCATTCTTCTTAGAATCGAAATTGGGGCATGCTTATCTCTTAAGGCAGAAGTCCTTTGGTTACAGGTAGACTCAAAATGTGTAAAGATTTTTCTCCTTCACTTAAAACCATGCTCTTGACCATAGATGCACATACGGATTTTTAAAACAAACGTGTTTTAAAAATTCTGATGCTGAGTCCCACCTCCAGGGATTCTGATTCAAATGGTCTGCGATGGGGCACATGCATTAATTTTCCAAAGAGCTTCTGAGGTGAGTCTCATACACACAGAAGGGAGAGCTACTGGTTTATAGCGAGAAGCAATTACCTGATGACCTGAGCCTATTCCAAGAAGATGTTAAAACCAAAAGCGACATGATCCCAGGCAGGCAGGGAAGGTGTCTTTTGCTCCAGGCAGACATGGGCCAGGCTCTGAAGTGATGTCCTCTCCAGAAGGTGCTGTGCTGAAGCCATTGATGGGTCTCTTCCGGAGTGAGACCTGTTTTTGGTAATCACAAGAGAAATACTGAAGCTCAGGTGGATCTTGTTAGTGTCAAGTTCATTCCTACTGGCTCCAGTTTGCTCTGCCCTTTGAATTCATCATCTCCGATTTGAAACGGCATTAGGGCATATTAGAAAGAGACTGAAGGGGATGGGAGAACAGGTTCAAGTGGCCTTTCCTGATATACAGCCAAATTTTAAAAGCAGAAGGAGAATGCACACTAGCTGCATTAGCTCACATCAGGGAAGGGCTCCTGGTCTCAACCTTTGCTCCCTTTTCCAGACAGTTACAACAACTGCCCTGCCTAGACAAAATTGATAATAGCACCTTGAATCTGACAACACTTGCAACCTATAAAGCTCCCTCACAAATACCTTACTGTTCCCAAAGTGTGAAAACATGAACCACAGGAGGTGTAAAAGATGATTTTAAGTGGTACACAGAGATTTTTAATAGTTATCTTAAAGCCTATTTGGGAAAACATAATTATCAAGGGAAAACTGATTTCACAGATATTATTTCTTATGATAAAGTAGATGATTAAGTAGTGAGTTCATTTAAAGAGAAGTGTTCATTTCAGGTTGTGGTAGATATGGTAAGACATTGTGATGTATTTTGAGGACGATCAAAGTTTGGGGTACACTGGGTTATTTCATTGTCACCAGTAATCCAGAGTAAGTTGGTTGTCACTTTTTTTGGCTTTATTTTTATGGATTAGGAAATTGGGGCTTTGAGAGTTTAAATAACTCATCCAGGTTTTTTTTAATGCCCTCAAATTCATGTCTTCTGAATCTAATTCCAGGCTTCTCTCCATGACCTTGCTCTTCTACTGAGAGTTAATGTCTAAGCCAAAACCTTTGTTGTTCTAGCAGGTGAGGAAGGTCTTCGCAGAGCCATCCACACTCAGGATTAATGACACGCATGGCTCTGGACACATAATGGAATGGACCAATTCAGTGGTTCTCTAAGGGTGGTTTCTGGGCCAATAGCAGAAGCATCTGCCTGGAATGTGTGCAAATTCTTAGACCCACTCGAAGACCGTTGGGTCAGAAGCTCTGAGGATGGGGCCCAGAAATCTCTGTTTTATCAAACCCATAGGGTGATTCTGAGGCACACTAAAGTTTAGGAACTATCCTGTGGTTCTCAACTGGGGGTAATTTTATCCCCCTAGGAGATATTTAGCCATATCTGGAGACATTTTTGGTTATCCCACCTGGAGCAGAGGGTGCTGTAAACATCTGGTGAGTAGAGGCCTGGGATGCTGCTAAACATCCTACACAGGACAGCCTCCGACAGCAAAGATTTTCCCATTCTAAGATGGCAGCAGTGCTGAGGCTGAGAAACCCTGCACCAGACTGACTCACCTTGGCTTGTTGAGCTTGGTGGTTAGTCCAATGGTGTATACTTAAGAGACCGAAAGTCATCTAAAAATTGCAGGTTACTTTGGCCTCTGGTTGACTGAGTAGCATGATTTCCATTTGCCAGTGCTCACAGATTAATGGCCAGTGGGCAAGGAAATCCTCCAAGCTGCCCGTAGCCATATTCATGATATCTGAAATGGATATCAACTTGTGGTCAGAGTTGGTGGTGGAATCTAGTCCAAGAAATCAGGGCAGCCCAAGGAAAATGCATGGGGCTTGTGTCTGGTGAACCCTACCTGGCCTTCCCAGCACCTAGGACTTCAAACCGTCCCCTGGATGCTAAGATTCCACACCCTCCAGTAAAGAGTGCATATCCAATTCCCTGATCACGAGGCAGTATATCAGAAGAGTCAACAGCACTTTTTGGAGAATCAAATTATTTGGAATGACATCCCTGCTTTACTGTTTCTTGGCTGTGTGACTTTGGCAAATTTCATCACTTTCCTGAGCCTCTGTTTCCCCATCTGTAAAATAAGGGTGATAATAATCATAGTACTGATGAGGACTGTAGGGCACAATGCATGTAAAACTCTTAGAACAATTCCAGACCCATAGAAAGTGCTTGCCACATGCTAAGTATAATCATTATTAATTCTTTGTATTGTCTGTTTAGGTCTTGCATCTTTAAAATGGCACGTCTGTCCCCTTTGTGCTCAATAGGACGCCCGATGCCCACATGCTAGCGTTCATTCCCAGTCTCCTCGCTCTGCCTCATATCTGAGAGTGTATCCTCTTTGTCTAGAACCAACCTTTTCTCTCTCTACTTCATCTGGCAAAGTTGTCCATCAGAAATAAAAGAGAGTTCGATTTTATGATATGCCAGGTAACGAATTGCATCATATGCCTCCAGCTTCTTGGACTCTACATTGGTCCTTGAAGGTTGGTGTGATTTTTTACAGTGGGGATGAGACAGGTGTCTGTCACTACACTAGCTGCTCTCAGTTTCAAAGGATGCATTTTGAATGATGGGTTTTCAGCATCACACGAGGGATGACTTCGCCCCACATGGGCAGGCTCTCACTGAAGCTTTCATAAGGTCAGCCTTGCCTGGGTTAATATGGCTTTCAAAATAATAAAGGGGAAGAATCAAAATCTGTCTGCTTTCATTAAGTCTAACCCTGGCCTGCCTATTAGAATATGTGTAACTCAGCACCATGTAGAAGGATGGCCGGCCTCCAGGTTAAGCTAGGTACAAAGGAGAGGAATGGGGCTCCTCATTTATGGTCCAGGAAGCAAATGGGGTCAACATCATTAATATCAGAGCATCCCCAAATTGTCTTCAGATGATCAAACCACTGAGGGAAGGGCCAGTGAGGGAAGCTCTGAACATGTCATTACGATGAGAACTGTTCAAGCTTCTTTTCCTTACATGTAACCTCAGAAATATGTGGCTCCCAGCTCACACCATCGTCTACCTACTGCAAAAGCCTCTTTCTGTCTTTGCATCTGAGCGCCACAACGGGAACTCTCCTCCAAGTCAAAACAGAAAAAAATGGGAAAATCTTGCACAGATGGCTATGCAGCCCTCTTGATAACAGTGCCCTCATCTAATATGGAATTACTGGAAAGCAGTTTGTACAGGCTTTGGATTCCAAGGCTGCGGGAGGAGAGAAGTCGGCAGATTCAAACATTCTGGGGGCTTCTGTCAGATTTGTTGTTGTTATTCCGGAGTTCTGTTTCTGGGCCACAGAGCATCTCCCAGGGTAGGTGTGGGCTTCGTGCAAAAAAGATGAAGTCAACAGGCAGCCACCGTCCTTGAGAGGGAGTTATTTCTTGAGTGTTTTTTTCTGAGCCTGCCTAGGAGGAGAGCACTGATAGATGGAGACTTCTGTTTCAAAGGTCTGTTTAGTTTTTCAGGGAGGAGTGATATTTTGGTGACTCATCTTAACAACAGTTGTAGGGGAAAATCTGCTAAAGGTTAAGAGCATTAAACATAAGGAACATGAAACAGTTAAATGACAGAGTATAGTATACCAAGCCCTGTCCTAGGTACAAGGGCAGCGGCTCTCAACCTTGGCTCTGCATTAGAGTTCTCCTTGGCACTCAAAAACAATTTAATAAAAAGAAATACAATCTAATGCCAGACCCCAGACTAATTAAACCGGAACCTCTGGGGATTCTCCCAGGCATCTGCATTTTTCAAAGCTCCTCAGGTGATTTCAATGTGAAATCAGGGCGGAGCATCCCTCACTAAATTGACAGAGTTGAATAGACATAATTTGCTCCCTTGAGAAAGTAAGCAATCATGTAAATAAATATATGTGATATAAGACATTGTATGGCACTCATGGTAATGCACACAAGGGATCGTGTTTTGGGAGAGAACAAATAGACTAATTTTCCTTGGGAGGATCAGGGGATACTTCATGGGGGAGACGATGTCAGAATAATTTTGAAGATGACAAAGGATTTTGCCAAGTTGGCAAGCAGGAAAGAAGATTGGAGGGGGGAAGGGAGCTCACAGGCTGTGCATGCAGGTAGAGAAAAGTTAAGAAGATGCTGGAGATTTCCGACCCATAACATAACTATCAGATATGGAACAATTTGTGCAGTGCTCTCAACACCCAACCCGGAAGCTGCTCCTGACTGCTGAGAAATCAGTGGCTGGGAAAATTCCCCTTTCTCTTCAGTGGAACCTGTAGTGTGAGAGCCTAGAGCTGGAAGGCAGTGCTTGTGCAGAGATATCCTTCCACAGACTAAGGGGTGACATTGAATGACATCCAACTTTTTGTGCTGTTAAATTTTTAAAGCAATTTTTAGCATTTAATGAAAACCATGTGGCTTCAAGCCACCAGGATATCAGACCCCTCTTCCTGCCCTTAATCTTCTCCCTGGCTCATCTGCTGAAGAATTTGACCTTCATGATGACAGGCAGCTTTAGGAGCTTCTCTTCTCCAGAACGTTTTAGTAGCATGATCGTATCACATCCGTGATGGGGGTGTCTCCAGTCTTGGTTTTGGAAGCGTTTACCCATGTCTGCTCACTGACCAAGGTCCATAATTTAGTGAGGTTGACAGTGGGGCAGAAGTTCTGGTTCCTCTTTAAGTGGTTATGCCTCATACGAACCTTGTCAAAGTAACCTAGGTAGTGTTTGCCTAAGTTGATCGTATGGTGATGCCTGCCCCTAGCATGACCCCCGCTTCCCCAGTGCTTCTGGTTCTTGCTCATGTGGCCATCACCATGGCTCCCATGGTCCTGAATTTTATGGTTCTTCCTTAGTTTGGATGGTAGGTCAGTGACCCAGACAAATGAGATGTTAATATTTTTGAAGTTGCAACATTTTCATGAGTGGATGCTGTAGCTAATAGAAACAAAAACTGGTTACAGAGATAAAATTTATGAAGTCTTGGTACTTGGTGCAAATTTTGAAGACGTGGTATGAATTTTGGCAGTGACATTCACGTTTGGAAATACTGCTTGAGGTCAACACCAATCAAGCCACATACCCATTGCCAGCTGAGTTGTGACCAGGCTTATCCATCATGTGACGTCTTGTCAATTACCACGTCATTGCCCCTAACAATGCTACAACTAAAGCTACAACCACAACAATTTAAAAAACATTTTGAGGGCTTACTATGCCCTAAATGTGTTAACTATTTTAAGAAATCTTTGATTATGTTTTGCCACCTATACTCCATTTACTTTATTCTTAATATTCATCAGATGTTTTACTTGCATATCTGTTTACTCATAACAAGGGTAATATTTTGAAAAATTTAAGGAGATACTTTTCTCCTTTTTGTGGTAAATCATGTTCTTCCAATACAGTTTTAATTTTTTAAATTTATTTTATTAAAGTATATTTGATTTACAATGTTGTGGTAATTTCTGCTCTACAGCAAAGTGATTCAGTTATACATGTATATATATACATTCTTTTTCTTTTTCTTTTCCTTTATGGTTTATCACAGGATGTTGAATATAACTTCCTGTGCTATACAGTAGGATCTTGTTGTTTATCCATTCTGTATGTAATAGTTTGCAACTGCTAATCTCAATCCTTCCCTCCCCCATCTCCCCTCCCCCTTGGCAACCACAAGTCTGTTCTCTATGTCTGTGAGTCTGTTTCCTTCCAACACAGCTTTAGAATAAGAAGGAAGAAAGATGCCACCTCGGGGAACAGAAGAGTGCAGAATAGGGAACATCGTTGTGAAAGATGAAGAAATAGCTGAAGGCCCATTCCTGCTGCTTCAGATGGCGTGGGAAGAAACAAGTTAGCAGCTCAATGAAGCAGGCGGTGAAATACGTGTATCTTTATCAACCTCTTTGGGCTGCAGTACAGGCAGGGGAAAGCAGCTAGATAGATTGAGGGGGAGATGAAGGCAGAAGAGGATTTTTTTCTTTTTCTGCTTCCTATTTGGGATCTGAGAGGAGAAGGATTTATAAGGTGTCCCCCACGTTAACACGGGCTGGCTACTTCAGAGCCAACTCAGATGCACGCTGTAGTTAGGGGAAGAGTTAGCCTGAGACAGCATCCTAAGCCTCCCTTGGCTCTTGTAGGGACTGGAAAAAGCCAGAATTGTTTCTGAATTACTGAAGGACCCGGATGTTAGCTGAGAATGACTAGAAAACTTGCCTTAGGGGTTGCTGCTCCAGAAGCAAAGTGATTTATGGTAGGATGCTGCAGGGGGGGCCGCCTGGCCTGGGGAACGAAAGGGAGTGGTCAACCACACAGGGATGTGCAGAGGCAGGGAGAGACCCATCACAGGCCCTGACTGGGTTGGGAGAGCAGAGATCTTAAGTCTACCTATCATGGGCTTCCACATGGTCCACTGCCAAGCAGGGTACCCAGAAACTGGACAGCAAAGGACAACACCATGGAGACCAGAGGAGCCTGGATTCAGTGGATGGGCCTGGGTGGGTGGATGTGAGGCCCCTTCTGTTCCTGCCACCATAGTGCCGTGTTCTCCTGCCTCCTTGATCCCCATCCAGTGCTCAATGGAGAATAAGTGTAAGGAGGAGGGGAGGAAATTGGAAACACTGGGGAGAACCTAACTTACCTTAAGAGATTGTTTGAAGTATTGCATCAGACTGTGTTAACTTGATTAAACTAACTTCAGGTTTTCCCCACGACCACTCGAGGTAAGAATTTGTGAGGATTATCAGGTTAATTCAGGAAATATAAATGGTGCATTTTCTTTGAAATCTGAGTATAATGTACAAATTTGTGATGCAACTATCCTAGTTTCCAGGACTGCCGCAACAAATCGCCACCAACTGGGTGGCTTGAAATAACAGAAATGTATACTCTCATAGTTCAGGAGGCAAGAAATCTGAAATCAAGGTCTCAGCAGTGTTGGTTCCTCTTGGAGCCTCTGAAGGAGCTTCTCGTGGTTGCCGACAGTCCTGGGTATTTCTTGGCATGTAGACTCATCACGAGAACTCTGTCTCCGTCTTCACATGGCTTCTCCTCTGTGTGTCTCTGTGTCTCTTCTTCTTTTCTTACTAAAGATACCAGTTATTGGATTTAGGACCCACCCTAATCCAGTATGACCTCATCTTAACTAACTACATTTGCAAAGACTCTCTTTCCAAACATTCTGAGGTTCTGGGTGGGTGTGAATACTTGGGGACACCATTCAACCCAGTACACCAACAATACTTATTTATTTCTCCCTCACTACCCTGTAAGCTCTAGGAGGGCAGTAACCAGACTGGTTTTATGGATCATATTGGCACCTCACACAGAGTGTGTTCCCATCATGTTTTTATGGATTAAATATGAAAGAATGGATGCACTCCATCAGTTACGATGTTTTCTCCTTTCCTCTAATCCTTCCACCCATCCCAGTGGTACATCTTTAGTCCATCTGGGGTCAGACTAGTCTTCTGTTCCCATTACCCAGGACCTCCATCCCCACCTTTTTCTAGCCCTTGCAGGAGGTTTCTCCAACAATATGGCTTTGATCTATGAGCAAATCCTCAAAACTTGTTCCCCTCGGCTTTTAAGTAGAGGGTGATTCCTGAATCTTATCCTTTCTGCCTCTTCTGGCATTTGTTGAGCAAGAGAGGTGTCCTGCCTCTGTGCAAATACAGAGGATATTTATTTCTCGCCTTGCAAGTCTGGGAGAGGCCAAAGCCCTGTCTCCCCCGTCCACCCCTCCTGACGCTCCATTAGCTCTGCTGTTTATCTGAGTTGAGGATTAGCCTGGGCGAGACACCTCCTCTGCAGGAGGGAGGGTCCCCATGCAGAATTTTGGAAGGCTTTTGATCAGCCCGCCACGTAATTAGGAGATAAAATAAGCAACTGATGAAAAATGGGAAAAAATTTAGGTTATTCAGGCAATTACAGGCATTGTGCCTCATCTGTGGTAAAACAATGATTACTTCTCTGGCTTATTTAGCTGTATGCTTGCAACAAAAGGGATTACCTGGGCAGGCTTGGTCAAATATTTAGGAGCTGTAGACTAAATTCAGTGTAATGACCAGGTGACAAAACTGCTCTCAAAGCCCTGGGAACCTGCATTTTCCCGGTTACAACTGCATTCCAAACCGAGATCTAAGTGTGGTCAAAATCGAATCCCTCTCCCATCCTCCACTCTGCCAGCCTACCCTAATGCACCTCTCTGTAAAATGCTCTTACCTTTGCTTACTGGCAGTGAAACTGGAGGTTCAAACCCAGGCTGTGGAGTCAAACGGACCCAACTCTACTCTTAGTTGTGTTTTTAACTAGTGTTCTCAGCCCTGGTTGCATGTTAGAATTACCTGGGGAGCTTAAAAATCCTGATACACAAGCCCCACCCTACACCAATGAAATCACAATCTTTGGGGGTGGGACCCAGGCATCAATATTTCTTAAGACTCCCCAGGCAATGACAAAGCGCATTTACATTTCAGAACCAGGGACCTCAGGCAAATCATTTGTCTTTCTAAGTCTGAGTTTGCTCTTCCGTAAATAGAGGTAACATATTCTCATAGAGTTTTTTCGAGGATTAAATGACAGTGTGTGAAACATGCTTAGTACAGTGCTTGGCACTAAATAACCTCTCAATACAAGATAGCTGTTTTTATTATGTTTAGTCTTGTATTTTTATCAAATGGTTTCTTATGTCTTATTTCCGAAATAAGATGGGAAGTTCTTCTCTAGACTATTATATTTTGTTTTTAATTAACTAATTAACAAGTATTTATTATGGTACATCTCTGTATTGAGTACTGTAGGGAAGAGGATTTAAAAATAGTAAAGACAAGCCTTCTTATCTCCAAGAGCTCAACATGTAATGGAGAAAGGTGACGTCATGTACCTGGCTCTAATTCAAAGTACACTCCATGATAAGCATGTTAATATAAGTACCCAGGATGTGCAATGCAGGAGAGTGTAGTTTATTCTGGTTGGGGTACTTGGAAGACTCCTTAGAGAAAGTAGAGCCTGAACTAACTGGACTTTGTAGAATGAGTAAGTCTGAAATGGACATCTCAGTGCTGGGCAAAGAGCCTGCATAGAGAATAGCTTTTACAAAGACAAAAAGGATGAAGAACATTGAATTTTTTCCCAGAAAAGCAGGTGGTTCATGTCTCAAGAGTGCATTTGGGAAGGAAACACAATGGGAGAAAAGAACATAAAGGCAGGTAGAAGCAATTGATGGAGGGCTTGGAAATCCAAGTGAAGGAGTTTGGACTTCTTTGTCTGTTTTAATAGTTGGGAGCACAGGTTGTTGTTATGACCTTCTTGCTAGTTGGGGTTGAGTTGTGAAAATAAAGAACAATCCCATTTATTGCATCACATGAGACCTAATCACATCAGGCCCATTAGCATCAAGCCTGGTACAAAAGAGTATATATTTCCCAAAATGTGTGTAGGACAGACACTGGTCAAAATGTGGTCCATTGCCCAGCAACATCAGCATCACCTGGGGGCTTGTTAGAAGAACAGTCTTGGATCCTATCCCAGACCTGTTAAGGCTAAATCTGAATTTTAACAAGATCCCCAGTGATTGATGTGCACATTAACATTTGAGAAGCAATGGACTAGCCTCTTCTCTTTGCAACATCTTTCCCAATCTCCATCCAGTTGAACACTTCTCTCATCACCATAACGACTTGTATCCCATAATAGTCAATAAGGATGTTAGCAGAAAGGAGCAAGTTGGCAAATATAACCTTTACCCCCAATTTAGAAATGCTTTGTTTCTAGGAGTTTCTTGTAGTAATACCAATTTCTTCTTTTAACATACAATATTTACTTATTAATGCCAGAAAAGTCACCAGTAGATCTGGGTATTCTTGCCACCAGTGATCCCATTCAGATGCACACATGCATTTTCCAAAGTCTAGCAAAAATACTAAGAGTACATAAATCTTAAGAATTGTGTCCTCTGATTGCCTGATATCTTGATTGCCAACAGAGAGTATTTAAGTTATTCTCTATTACTAAGAGTTGCATAAATAAGTTTCCTGGGGTAAAATTACTATGGGAAATACCATATCTTTTCTTTCCTCTCTTTGATATTTATAACGTATGCTAACATATTTAAGATTCTACAGTATCCTATAGGAAATGTTTGCTTAATTTACTGTTCCCTCTGTGTTTCACCACAGAACACACTTAATGAATGCATTAATCTCTCACAGAGCACAGTTAGAGAAATTCTGCTCTAGGAAAGAAAGGGATGAATAATGTCAGGAGGCATAAAATTAACCATTAGAAGTGCACTATTCACAGAGGAAAAAGGTGGAGAGGAAACTGTGCAAAGATAAACTTGAAATCCATTGGCCTCAGACTTCTGCCCTGTAAGAAGGTACTCAGTTAGTCCAGATCAATTCTAATGGACTGAATACTGTTTTAAGCCTCTCCATATTTCAGAATACATTCTCAGTAAATGGAAAAAATATTAGCCAATTTCACAGTTAAAACCATATAAAACTTCTGGGAAGGGGCAAGGGCTTTGGTATCAGACATATCTGTGACCCTGGGAGAGTTCTTCACTTGTATGAGTCTTAGTTTTCTCATCTCTAAAATGGGAACACTCATTTCCACATAACAGATCTTTGTATTATTATATTTGCTTTAAACAGTCAATTTAGTCTTAAATAAATTTAAAATATAAGAAAAAATCATACATGTACTCATGTAGTTACCATTTCTATTTTTCTTCATTTTTTCATGTAGCTCCAGATTTCCATCTGGAATCATTTTTCTTCTGCCTGAAGGAATTCATTTAACATTTCTTCTAGTGCCAATTTGCCACTACTGAATTGTTTACATTTTGTATGTCTCAGAAATTCTTTATTTCACCTTCATTTTTGAAAGATATTCTCATCGGGTATAGAATCCTAGGTTGACAGCTTTTTTCCCAGTACTTTAAAGATACTGCTGCACTGTTGTCTTGCTTGCATTGTTGCTAATGAGAAGGTTACTATCATTCACATCTTTGTTCCTGTGTATGTAGCTACTTTTATGATTTTTCTCTTTATCACTGGTTTTAAGCAATTACATTATGATGTGTCTTGGTACCTTTTCTTCATGTTTCTTGTGATTAGATTTGTTGAGCTTTTTAGCTCACTGGGTTTATAGTTTTCCTTTTGTTTATAAAATTTTGGTAATTATTTCTTCAAGTATATTTTTCTGCTCCCCACTCTTTGGGGTCTCTAACTACACATATATTAAGCCAATGGAAGTTGATTACTGCTCACGGATGCTCTGTTTATTTTTTTTTAATTTTTTTAAATTTTGGTTTTTGTTTGTTTTAATTAATTTTACTTATTTATTTATTTTGGTTGTGTTCAGTCTTCGTTGTTGCGCACAGCTTTCTCTAGTTGCAGTGAGCGGGGGCTACTTTTCATTACGGTGCACGGACTTTTCATTGCGGTGGTTTCTTTTGTTGCAGAGCAATGGGCACTAGGTACACAGGCTTCAGTAGTTGTGGCATGTGGGCTCAGTAGTTCTGGCGCACAGGCTTAGTTGCTCCACAGCATGTGGGATCTTCCCAGACCAGGGCTTGAACCCATGTCCCCTGCGTTGGCAGGCAGATTCTTAACCACTGCACCAGCAGGGAAGTCCTGATGCTCTGTTTTATTTTATTTTTTTGCTTGTCACTTTGGAAGATTTCTATTGCTGTGTCTTCAAATTCACAAATCTTCTTTTGCAATGTCTAATTTTCTGTTGACCTCCTCCAGTGTAATTTTCATCTCTGGAAGTTTAATTTAGGTCTTTTATGTGTCTTCCATGTCTTTACTTAAGGTGCTCAATTTTTCTTCTGCATTCTTGAACATATGGGATACAGTTATAAGAACTGTTTTAATACCCTTGTCTAATTGATTCTATCATATATGTCATATCTGGGTACGTTTTGATTATTCTTTTATTCTACTAGTTGTGGATCATATTTTCTGGCATCCTTGAATGCCTGGTAAGTTTTGTTTAGATACTAGACATTGTGATTTTAGCTTGTTGGGTGTTAGATAAGTTTGTGTTTCCATAAATATTCTTGAGCTTTGTCTTGGGATGCAATTAAGTTACTTGGGAACATTTTGATCCTTTTGAGGTTACCTTTCAGCTTTGTTAGGGGAGACCAGAGCAGCCTTTAGTCTATGGCTAATTTTGCCCCACTACCAAGGCAATATCTTTCTGAGTACTTGACCCAACACCCTGTAAAAACTGTGAGTTTTTCCACTTTGGTTGACAGAAATAGGAACTTGCCCTGGCTTTTTGTGAGCCCTGGGGATTATTACTTCTGCTGCTTTCAGGTGATTCTTTCCCTAGACTTTGGTAGTTTTCTCACCTAATGTGCTGACCAGTAGTGAGCCTAGGACTTGAGAGGGATCTTCTTCAGACCTCTCTCTCTCTTTCTCTCTCTCTGTCTCTCCCCTCCACTACTCTTCTCTGTGAACTCCCTAATCACTTTGGTCTCTGTGAATTTCCATCTCCTTCTCAGCTCAGAGACATCACTGGACTTTGCCTGAGTTTCCCCTCCTTACACTGTGGCCTGAAAATTCTCTCCAGTAGTAAGTTTGGACAATCCGTGGGACTTATATGATTTGGTTCCTTTATTTCAGGGATCACTGCATTGCACTGCCTGATGTCCAGCATCAGAAAACAGATGTTTGATTTATTGCACCCAGTTTTTTAGGTCCAGTATCTGAAAACAGATGTTTGACTTATTGCACCCAGTTTTTTAGGTGTTTTAAGTAGGAAGATAAATCTGTTCCCTGTCACTTCACCTTGCTTGCAAGCCAAAGATTCCATATATAAAAAATTCTGAATGCAGGCAGACAATAGATAAATAATATCCATTTACTTCTCATTATGTTGTAATTTGTGATGGTAAACTGAGGTTTCTTTCATTTATTCTAGACATTTCTGCTTCTTTGTTCAAAATAATATTTTGACTATCACAACTTTGTGTGAATTCCACATGTTAGCCATAGGGTCTCATATCAGTGGCTAATTTCCCCAAAAGATTTACAGCGAACTACAAGGGTCAGATTTCAGCTAATAAATGACTTGTTATTTTGCCATTACTACAATCTGGGCTATCATTAATTGATTTATTAGTAGATAGTCTCAATTTATGAACATTAGCCAAAGTTTTGTCTTTAGCCAAGACATGTTACTGATGTAGTTATGTACCCCCAAAAGGAACCATGTGCTAAATTTTGCAGATATCCATGCCTGGTGAAAATCTAATTGACCTAATCAGGCAGAGACAAATGTCACCTAGTGGCTGCTTCACAAATTGCAGGCATAGATCTAATATGTATTAATGGGACCTACTACAATACCTAGTTCCCAGGCTAAAGCACAAGGGTCCTTGACTGGAGAGATGGTAACAGCTACACTATTGTTTCATTACAAAACCTCAGCTGAGAATCTGCATTTGTCAACAGTCAATCTATACAGAGTAACTATAGGGTCATTTATCATTGTTGTTTTTTGGGGCTGAAATGATAAAATGTAAAAATAATGACTACTATTTGATAAACAAATATTATATTCAAGTCATCACTTCTAGGCCTCAAAACAACCATGCAAAAAAAGCAGAAGTGAGAAAACTTCACTGTTCTGAATACAATGTGCCTGTCACATTGTTCTTGTCTGCTTGTCATGAACTGGTAAGAAAGTCTATTTAGTACTTACAGTTTTGTTTGACTGATAAGATTATGGGAATGAATAAATTATTACCACATCAGTACAGTTTGTCAACATGATATAGTAAAATGGTTATGGTCTTTGGAATCAGACAGAAATGGATTCATATCTCAGCTCACTAATTAGTTTTGTGATCCTGGGAAATTTATGTAACTTATATGAATGAGTCTCAGATTCTTTAGTATTAGTAAAGTAAATAATTAGTAAATAATAACGAGATTCAGCATGATTTGAGCACTTAATATGTGCCAGCCGTCACAGTAAGGTGAAGTCAGGATGATTATTATCCTCATTTTACAGGTGAGGAAAATGAAGCTTAGAGAGGTCGCTTTCCCTAAATCACATGGATAATAAATGAAGAGCTAGGATTTGAACCCTGACTCACAACAGTATGATGCAAAAATAAGGCAAAACAACACCTATGTTAAAAAGTCATTGGTGAGGATTAAATGTCATGACGTGTGTTCCTAAAACATGGTGATTCTTCAAGAAGTGGTACTTTCCTTTTCTTCACTGTAATTTCTTAAACAAGGATTCCATAGGGGAAGATCTAATAATTTTAAAAAGTAGTTCTTGGTGGTGAGAATACTTGAGATCAATGGGCAAATTCAAATGCAGACGATGAAGGAAACTTTTAGGATATCTTAGGAATAACATTAATTTACTTTATGTGGGCCCCATGCCTGAGGATATGCTCAGATCATGTTCACAGCAGTAAATGAGGCAGGCACAACCTTCATTATTTCTATCGAGACTTGTGGAGGTTATGTCTACTTTATTCAAGTTCATCCAGTAAGGACTGGGGAACAGAGGCAGTTTGAGTCCAGACAGTCCAAATCCAGAGTTCCAGTTCTAACCACTAAACCATACTGCCTCTTCATAGCTCTTACACGTTGTTTTCAACCAGCGTTTTTGCGTTTCTGATTGGTACCAGCTATCGGCTTGCTCCAGGATCATCACAGTCATCCAAGAAGATTCTATCCCACTCGTGGATTCAACATGCCATTTAAAGTTAACATGGCAAGTTCAGAACAGGTTATGCACATATTTCTACTTCACTTTCCATTGTGTAATTACCCTCTTGCCATGGCCTGATTTCAAATTCCTGTTCATGAAAGCCAGTTTGGAGCCAAGCAGGGTTGAATGCATGAAATCCTGGAAATCATGTGAGAAATCCCTTTTCTTCCCAGGTTTACTGCAATTAAATCCTTGATAATGAATTGCTCATCAGTTCTGCCAGCATTGGAAGTGATTGCCTCTGCAGGTAGCAATCATTTTGTGCAATTGCCACAATTATCAATCCCCTTCAGGATGATTGAAATTGAGCAATAGGGACCAGAAGAGTGGAAGATTATTCAAGATAGGGACTAATATTAGAAACTTGCCAATGAGAAATGATGTCTTTCCATTGATGAAGGTCTCTTAGAAAGTGAGCAGTGGTTAGAAAATGATCAGCATTTCTGAGGCTCTTCCCTTACAGACTTGAATGCACTGTATACACCCAGAAGACTCGATAATTTTAAAGATTTATCATAGATTTTATCTTTCCTCTTCACAACTCCCACCAATTATTATGCTGACGCACATTCATTTCTGACATAAGTGTTAAATTCTAGGTAATTTTTAATACTGGTGATGGTATTGGGAGTCTACACCTCTCCCCCGCCACTGGAAAAATAATTGGGCAGCGTACATGAAAAGCCTTAAAATGTTTATACTCTTTGTCCTTGTCATACCTTTTCTGGAAGTCTATCCTAAGAAAAGTAGAGAGGTTGGAAAAGATTGAAACACTCAGTGTTATTTCTAATAGAAGAATATTGGAAAACACTTCAATGCTCATAAGAGAATAGTTAAGTAAATTATAGTTCATTAAGTGATGGGGTATTTTGCAGCCATTAAAAGTCATGTTTTTGAAGAGTGGTTAATGAGACATGGAAAATATTCATTATAGAATGTCAAGTGGAAAAAATAAACACAATCAAGGTTAAATAACAGTAGGTGTAATATAATTTATTAAGCATTCATTATATAACCCTGAAGGGTAGGTATTTTTATCCCCATATAACAGGAAAGGAAACAAAGGTTCAGAGAGGTTAGGGGAAAGAGAGAGAGAGAGAGAGAGAGGAAAAATGTGACATGAAAAGATACAAAATTTATTGCTGGCTCTCCTGGAGGGATGGGAACAAAAAGCAATTGTTTTTTCAATACGCATGGTGGTAATTTCCACTGTAAGTATGCGTTATATTTGCAATCAGAAAATAATAAATATCATTAAAATATTCTGGGCACCTAAGAAACAACTTTGGAAAAGAACTTTTTCTTGGAGCAGGCTAAATGAAGCAGGAAACGAACTTGAGTTCTAGACTTGAAACACTCAGACCTGACCACAGTCTTGCTCGCTCCTCTGGCCCCTGGTTTGGGGTCATTCAGACACAGGAATTGGCCCAGCCTGGTACAGGGCTAGCAGTCTCCCTACAGCTGATCCTCTCATTATGTATGAGTCTCTGTCCCAGAAGGAAACATCTGATAAACTCACCCACACTGGGGTGTTTGGCACTAAGAGTGCTGTTTCTCAAAACACCTGGTTCGGGTCCTGGAACCCCTGACCTAGGAATCACCTGGGCTACTTATTGAAAACAGATTCCTGGGTCTCTTAGACTTCCTGAATCAGGATGAGGCTGGGCATTCTGCATCTGCAACAAGAGCTCCGGGTGATTCTAATGTGCACTATTGTTAGAGAGAGCCATTGCCCCAGAGGAACCTACTGCTAACAGGAAGGGAATGAAGAGGGAAATGAACCCAGTGAGAGCTTCTACAGGGAAGATATCTGGGGGCAGAAAATCCCTTTAATGTCTATTCAGCAACTTCCTACTAGGATCCTGGCTCTGTTCCTTCCCACGAGGGTGACCTTGACCTTGGGAAAGTTACTTCTCCTCTCTGAGAGTCTCATCTTTCATCTGTGAAATGGAAATGACCTGAGGATGATGGTAATGATGATGATGATGGTGGTGATGATGGAGATGATGAAGATGATGGTGGTGGTGGTGGTGATGATGAAGATGATGTTGATGATGGTGATGATGATGGTGGTGGTGATGGAGATGATTTGATGATGATTTGATGATGATGGTGGTGGTGGTGGTGGTGGTGGTGATGATGATGATGACTGGGCCCACGTTCTAGAACAGCAGCCAGAGTAATCCTTGCCTGAAAAGTAAGTGTGGAATACATTCCTCAAGCCAGATCTTTAAAATGGCCTACAAGGTCCTATCTGATCCACTGTCTACCCCCATAACCTCTCTGATCGTACTGTATTCTCTGTTTCTGTTTAATCAAGCCTCCCATTGTAAGGCTCTCCCATCTGCTAACCAGACTGGCCATCCACATGTCTAATTCTGTGGAGTCTTTTGCTCAAAGATACCTTTTCTATGAGACCATCCTATTTAAAATTTCAATCCATTCCTCCTCACAACAGTCCCAACCGCCCCTCACTTTCTTTCCTTTTTGTTTTGCCCTGCACTTGTCACCTTGGAACATGCTGTATAATTGGTTTTTCTTATTCTTGTTTTTTCACACCCTCTCCCAACCACATATCTGTTGGAATGTAAACCATCCCAAAACCAGGGATCTTTGTCTTTTTATCGTTGTTAATTGATGTCCCCAAGCACCTTGAACAGTGCCTGGAAGACAGAAGGTGCTCAGTAGATAGTTGTTGAGTGAATGCATGGGTGAATGAATGAATGAATAAAAAAATTATGAATCTCCATTCTCTTCTTTATCAGCGCGATTGATACTTATCTAAAGCAGAATGGCTTTAATGTTCTAGTATTTACTCATTTGCCACTTTTTTTTTTTTTTTTTTTTTGCTGTACGCGGACCTCTCACTGTCGCAGCGTCTCCCATTGCGGAGCAGAGGCTCCAGACGCGCAGGCTCAGCGGCCATGGCTCATGGGCCCAGCCGCTCCGCGGCATGTGGGATCTTCCCGGACCGGGGCACAAACCCGTGTCCCCTGCATCGGCAGGCGGACTCTCAACCACTGCGCCACCAGGGAAGCCCTGCCACTTGTTTTATCTGAGTTTTAGCTAAGTCTTTGGAAGTCCCTGCTAATCTACCATATCTTTCTTGCCAAAGCTTTTTGTCTCTGAGAGGGACCTAGATCTATGTACAGATAACTTGGACTGTTCAACATTTGATGAGTGGGCCAGGGTCTGGAGAGCTATTTGCCTTGGACATCATTTTTAAAAAGTCTCTGAAAAAGATGTGTTAAATGCCTTCCTGCCACAGACATGGGGACAAAGATTTCTGCAACAGACACAGATCCATACCATAGTGTGTCTGGTGGAACTAGAACACCATAGATTAGATTGCACTATTATATTAATAATGCACTATTACATTAATAGACAAGGTTGCACTATTACATTAATCTCACCAGAAGAGCCTTTTGACATGAATCTAATAGAATTTCCCAGGTTACTAAAACCAGTTCTGACTCTCTGCCTTCTCTGAGTTCCTCTCGAGACCCTTAGAAAAACAGGACTACTGGCTCAGAAATCAAAATGTGTTTAGTGGAGAGATACTGCAGATTGTAAAACACACCACATTTGAGTGATGAGTATTATTATTATTGTCATTGTTAGTATTTGTTTGCCCTCTGCCATATACAAGGAAGACTTAGTAACCATTCCTGCTTCCCTGATCTTAAAAGCCTTCATGGATAAAGAAGATGTGGCACATATATACAATGGAATATTACTCAGCCATAAAAAGAAATGAAATTGAGTTATTTGTAGTGAGGTGGATGGACCTAGAGTCTGCCATACAGAGTGAAGTAAGTCAGAAAGAGAAAAACAAATACCATGTGCTAAAACATATATATGAAATCCAAAAAAAAAAAAAAAGTGGTTCTGAAGAACCTAGTGGCAGGGCAGGAATAAAGACGCAGACATAGAGAATGGACTTGAGGACACGGGGAGGGGGAAGGGTAAGTTGGGAAGAAGTGAGAGAGTGGCATGGACATATATACACTACCAAATGTAAAGTAGAGAGCTAGTGGGAAGCAGCTGCATAGCACAGGGAGATCAGCTCGGTGCTTTGTGATCACCTAGAGGGGTGGGATAGGGAGGATAGGAGGGAAACGCAAGAGGGAGGAGATACGGGGATATATGTATATGTGTATACCTATAGCTGATTCACTTTGTTATAAAGCAGACACTAACACACCATTGTAAAGCAATTATACCCCAATAAAGATGTTAAAAAAAAAAAGCCTTCACATTTGCCCCAAATTGGCCTGAGTGATATAATTAGCCCAGAATAGCCACTCATTGTTATCCTGATAAAAGCAAGTTTTCTCCAGGTCAGCTTGCTTTCTCTATTACCCTGGGCCTCCACAGAGGGGATCAATAAGGATATATAAAGCACCCAGAAGGGCACCGTTCTGGGGAGAGGGGACCAGGGGACAGAACCAAAAAGAGCTTCTCAGGGCTGCTCGGACTCCCTTAGGCCAGGCCCCTGGACTTTAATGATTGTTTTTGTCATTCTGCACAGCAAGATGCTATTTATCTTGCCTGGGATTTCAGAACAGGATGTTCTCTTATGCTTGGGTCTATTTTGCATAATCGCACTGGAGTTCTTTAGCCATCACTTGCAGTGGCACAAACCAGAAAGCAGAAAGAGAAAAAAAATGGGCAACTCGTGGAACCTTCAAACTCCATCCAGCAGCCTTTGTATAATTCCTAGCACATGGAGCACAAATGAATACGAAGCCTGGGGAATCGGATTGACCTTGTCTGCTTATCTAAACTGACAGGATGGTGGGAGAGTCATGGGATAGGTCTCAGTTCAGGAAGACCTTAATTCTAATCTGGATTCTGCTACTTTCCATCAACATGAATTCGGATAATTTATTGAGACTTTCTGTGACTCAGTTTCTTCATCTGTAAGATGGGAACAATAAAATCTCTTGTAGAGGGACTTCCCTGATGGTCCAGTGGGTGAGACTCCACGCTCCCAATGCAGGGGGCCCGGGGTTTGATCCCTGGTCCGGAAACTGGATCTCACATGCCACAACTGAGAGTTTGCATGCCACAACTAAGAGTCTGCATGCTGCAACTAAAGATCCCGCATGCTGCAACGAAGACCTGGCACAGCCTAAGTAAAATACATTTCAAAAAATCTCTTGTAGAGTTGTGAGAACCAGAGGAAATGACTTAAAGATCTTGGCACATAGTAGGTACAGAATACGTCATTATTATGTGAAGAAATGCCTCCAAGGGCTGGTGGTCCATATGTTGTAAACAGTGGGTTTCATCATTCCACAACTAAAGTTCCTCTATTTCCCAGTCCTTTTGTAATACTGGTTATTTTTCCCCCTCAGGCAAAGATCTCCGGTGATGGATTTCCATAATCCATGGATTTCCATAATTGATTTCCATAATCTTGTCACCTTAATTGCTGCTGTCACTATAGGTATTGAAGTTGATTTTGATTTCTTTTTGTTTCTGCTTAGCGCTTTGGAATGTGACTAATGGATTATTTCCGGGTTTAGCGTAGAGCAGTGTTCCTGGCAGCTTGAAGAGCAAACCTGAGCTTTCTGTGTGGGGCCGCTTTCTGCCCAGGGACTGCAAGGGTGTTGGCAGACTCAGGCATTTCAGACAAATGGCACATAAATGGTGTCTGCTTTCTGATTGTCAGTTCCCTTTAAAATATATATATATATATATATTTACTTATTTATTTAGGGTGCGCCAGGTCTTAGTTGCGGCACGCAGGATTTTTTCTTAGTTGCAGCATGTGGACTCTTAGTTGTGGCATGCGAACTCGTAGTTGCGGCATGCATATGGGATCTAGTTCCCCAGCCAGGAATCTAACCCCTGCATTGGGAGTGGATTCTTACCCACTGGACCACCAGGGAAGTCCCGTCAGTTCCCTTTTGTACACCCCAATGAAACCTTATGTGTTGGTCTTCCCCACAATTTGGGTACTGTAAGGAAGGAAAGAAAAGAAAGTTTATTGAGTGCCTAGGCATTATATTGCTTTATATGAACTATGTGACTCGTCATTAAAAACTCCAGGAGCAAAATCTAAAATATGACACAAACGAACTTATTTACAAAATGGAAACAGACTCACAGACATAGAAAACAAACATGGGTTGCCACAGGGGAAAGGGGTGGGGGAGGGATAAATTAGGATTTGGGGATTAGCAGGTACAAACTACTATATATAAAATAGATAAACAACGAAGTCCTACTATATAGCACAGGGAACTATATTAAATACCCTGTAATAAACCATAATGGAAAAGAATCTGAAAAAGAATATATATATAACTGAATCACTTTGCTGTACACCAGAAACTAACACAATGTTGTAAGTCAACTATACTTCACTTAAAAAATGAACTCCAGGAGCGAGGGTTGGGTGCCTATGTCACTTATGCTAGACCCTTTAAATGCTTTCTCCCTGGAATCGAGTCTTGAGTGAAACAGTAGATTCACCACAGTTGATCCTGTTGCAGCTTCCAGAGGAGACCAGTCTAGCTTTCTAAAGATTCTTCGAGTTATCCCACTCCAGTTTTTTAAGCTTCTTGGTGATTCTTGGAGCCACGCTGCATTTTCCCAGTCAGCTCCCCTTCTCCCTTCCTTGGTTAGTTAGAGTCAGCTTCTGTGATCTAGGACCAAAGAACCCTAACTCCTCCTACGCACTTTACAATTTTTAGGATACCAGTGGTGACATAACCTACCTCTCTCTCTCTCTCTCTCCCATTGCTGAGCCTGGCATACCGTGCCCTTCCAGCCCATCTACTACTGCTTCTTCATCCTTCAAGACCCAGATCAAATGTTTCCTTCTGTGAATATCACAGAGATGTTGATGCCTTTTCCTTCGTTTCCCCTGCAGTGTGCGTGCCTCCAGTGTAGTGTCTGTTATATCACGCTGCTGTTTTTGTTTGCATGTCTGCCTTTCTGTCATGGAGCATTCCTTTGGGGTGAGAATCAGACTTCTGAAGGTTATACGCAGGATGCTGAGCACAGCGGCACACACAGGGTCCCTGCTCAGCCGTCGTTCCTGGCATGTGTCGGTGGATGGATGGATGCTCTGACCCCACACAGGGACAGAAGGTCTGAGTTGTCATATGTCCTGACTGAGAGCAATTGCACTGAATTGTCTCAGAATAAACTTCTGTGGGTTTGTACTCATGTGTTCAAAGCGCCCTGGGCCAAAATCAAAGAGTTTACTCCTCCTGATGAGCAGAGGACAAATAGTGCAAAGTCACTCTGACCTCTGAGGTTCTGCTTTCTTCAAAAGTAACATGGATTCTTTTCCTGATTATAAAAGCAGTACAGACATAGCGTAGAGAATTTATTTAATACCAGAAAGAAAGAAAGGAGAAAAAAAGAATCCCCATAGCCCCAGCACCCAAAGATAAATGCTGGCATTTTAAAGTACTTTCTTCTGGTCTTTTTTACCTCAGCTATTACAATTTGTATGTGTATTTAGCTATGCACTATTTTTGTTATGTGCTTTCTCCCATTTTATCTTAGATGCCCATTTTCTTTTATGTACCACTTTTATTTACCACTTTTATTTTTTTTATTTTATTTTTTATTGAAGTATAGTTGATTTACAATGTTGTGTTAGTTTCAGGTACAGAGCAAAGTGATTCAGATATATATATATATGTATATATGTATATTCTTTTTCAAATTCTTTTCCCTTATATGTTATTATAAAATATTTAGTACAGTTCCCTGTGCTATACAGTAGGTCCTTGTTGGTTATCTATTTTACATATAGTAATGTGTATATGTTAATTCCAAACTCCTAAGTTATCCCTCCCCATTTCCATTTTGGTAACCATAAGTTTGTTTTCTATGTCTGTGGGTCTATTTCTGTTTTGTATACAAGTTCATTTGAATCTTTTTTTTTTTTAGATTCCACATATAAGCGATATCATATGATGTTTGTCTTTCTCTCTGTGGCTTACTTCACTTAGTATGATAATCTCTAGGTCCATCCATGTTGCTGCAAATGGTATTATTTCATTATTTTTTATGGATGAGTAATATTTCATTGTGTACATAGTATGTACCACTTTTAGAGTCTGTATGATATTCCATCCTATAGAGAAACTAACATTGAGTTCATTAATCCCCTCACTTGCTTTATGTATGTCGTCCTGTTTTGGGTGTGTGGTTGTAAATAACAATTGGGGTTTGGGAGGGGGGTTAATAAACAGTACCCTCTTGTCCCCACCCACCCTCAGAGCAGGTTGAAGGTTAGACACACACAAGTTAGGACGCGTAGGGACCAAACTGGCAACTTAGTTACTGATTGGTTACTAATTTGGAGGATGTGAAGCAACAAAGAACTCCCTGATCCCACACCCCAGAATATTTTTTCCAGCTTTGTTGAGATACAATTGACCTATGACATCACATATGTTTAAGATGTACAAGTGATGGTTTTATCCATGTATATATTGAGAACTGGTTCCCACAATAATGTTACTTAACACCACCATCACCTCACACACTTCCTATGATTTTTGTGTGTATGGTGAGAACTTTTTTTTTTACTTTTTGCTGTGTTGGGTCTTCGTTTCTGTGCGAGGGCTTTCTTTAGTTGTGGCAAGCGGGGTCCACTCTTCATCACAGTGCGCGGGCCTCTCACTATCGCGGCCTCTCTTGTTGCGGCGCACAAGCTCCAGACGCGCAGGCTCAGTAGTTGTGGCTCACGGGCCTAGTTGCTCCGCGGCATGTGGGATCCTCCCAGACCAGGGCTCGAACCCGTGTCCCCTGCATTAGCAGGCAGATTCTCAACCACTGCACCACCAGGGAAGCCCTGGTGAGAACTTTTAAGACCTACCTTCTTAGCAGCTTTCAGGTGTCAAATACAGTATAGTTAACTGCAGTCACCACGCTGTACATGAGATTCCCAGCACTGATTCATCTCATAACGGGAAGTCTGGACCCTTGGACTAACACCTTCCCATTTCCCCCACCCCCCAGCCTCTGGCAACCACCAATCTGTTGTCTGTTTCTATGAGTTGTTTTTTTTTTCTTTTAATACTTCACATGTGAGTTCATACAGTATTTGTCTTCCTTTGTCTATTTCACTTAGCATAATGCCCGCAAGTTTCATTCATGTTGTCACAGATGGCAAGATTTCCTTCATTTCTGTGGCTGAGTTATATATATATATATGGGGGAGAGAGCGGAAGAGAGCAGAAGACACCTTCCTGTGTAGAGAGGCAGATTCCACCTGAAGGGAGAGGGGTAGAGAAGGCAGGACCACTCAGACCCGGTATCTTCTCCCAAATTCACCAACCAGATGGGTCTCTCCCCTGTCCCCTTGGTGAGCAAGAAGTAATCGTCTAGTGGATATTTTCCGTCTGACTGCCTGTGTTGGATATTCTGGAGCACAACTCTGAGTTTTTTCTTAAGGAAGATTTCTGGAAGAGTTACTGGGAGATTGAATATTTTTAAGACTTTTGAAACAGATTTCCAACTTTCTTACTGCAAAGTTTGTTACAATTTACCTTACCACCAGCAGTGTATACGGCTGACCATGTCACTGAACCTACATCAGCACTGAGCCGTGTCCCTTTCAAGCTTTTCTTCTCTTTATTTGATAGGGGGGGAAAAGCCGCTTATTTTTTCATTTGTGTTTATCTGCATGGTAAGAAAACTGATCATTTTTTTCAGTTTGTCAGTTTTTCATTTTGAGCTTTTGCTCTAAATAATCCTTTCATGCCCTTTGGCCATTTTTCTATTGAATTTTAATTTCTAAAATAGAGTTATATACTAAGCATAACACATTTATCTGGCATTTTTAAAAATTTGTTTTACTTTTATTTTGTTCATAGCTTAAATAAATTATGTATTGCTGAATTTGTTAAGTGTTTGCTTTGTGATTCTTCCATTGCTTACAAATTCTTCCTTTTTTTGAATTTTATTTTATTTATTTTTTTATACAGCAGGTTCCTTTTAGTTATCCATTCTATACATATTAGTGTATATATGTCAATCCCAATCTCCCAGTTCATCCCACCACCCCCCCCGCCACTTTCCCCCCTTGGTGTCCATACATTTGTTCTCTACATCTGTGTCTCTATTTCTGCCCTGCAAACCAGTTCATCTGTACCATTTTTCTAGGTTCCACATATATGAGTTAATAGACAATATTTGTTTTTCTCTTTCTGACTTCACTCTGTATTATAGTCTCTAGATCCATCAGTGTCTCTACAAATGACCCAATTTGTTCCTTTTTATGGCTGAGTAATATTCTATTGTATATATGTGCCACATCTTCTTTATCCATTCGTCTGTTGATGGGCATTTAGGTTGCTTCCATGACCTGGCTATTGTAAACAGTGCTGCAATGAACATTGGGGTGCATGGGTCTTTTTGAATTATGTTTTTTTCTGGGTATGTGCCTAGTAGTGGGATTGCTGGGTCATATGGTAATTCTATTTTTAGTTTTTTAAGGAACCTTCATACTGTTCTCCATAGTGGCTGTAACAATTTACATTCCCACCAACAG
The DNA here is from genome assembly GCF_964270905.1 of Leucopleurus acutus. Lineage (NCBI taxonomy): Eukaryota > Metazoa > Chordata > Mammalia > Artiodactyla > Delphinidae > Leucopleurus > Leucopleurus acutus. The sequence continues at coordinate 27,630,570 of NC_139158.1, forward strand.
TGCAGGAGGGTTCCCTTTTCTCCACACCCTCTCCAGCATTTGTTGTTTGTAGATTTTCTGATGATGCCCATTCTAACTGGTGTGAGGTGATACCTCATTGTCGTTTTGATTTGCATTGAGCAGCTTTTCAGGTGCTTCTTGGCCATCTGTATGTCTTCTTTGGAGAAATGTCTATTTAGGTCTTCTGCCTATTTTTGGATTGGGTTGTTTGTTTTTTTAATATTGAGCTGCATGAGCTCTATATATTTTGGGAATTAATCCTTTGTTGATTCCTTTGCAAATATTTTCTCCCATTCTGAGGGTTGTCTTTTAGTCTTGTTTGTAGTTTCCTTTGCTTTGCAAAAGCTTTTAAGTTTCATTCGGTCCCATTTGTTTATTTTTGTTTTTATTTCCATTACTCTGGGAGGTGGATCAAAAAAGATCTTGCTGTGATTTATGTCAAAGAGTGTTCTTCCTATGTTTTCCTCTAACAGTTTTATAGTGTCCGGTCTTACATGTAGGTGTCTAATCCATTTTGAGGTTATTTTTGTGTATGGTGTTAGGAAGTGTTCTAATTTCATTCTTTTACATGCAGCTGTCCAGTTTTCCCAGCACCATTTACTGAAGAGACTGTCTGTTCTCCATTGTATATCCTTGCCTCCTTTGTCATAGATTAGTTGACCATAGTTGCGTGGCTTAACCTCTGGGCTTTCTATCCTGTTCCATTGATCTATATTTCTGTTTTTGTGCCAGTACCATATTGTCTTAATTACTGTAGCTTTGTAGTATAGTCTGAAGTCTGGGAGCCTGATTCCTCCAGCTCCGGTTTTTTCCCTCAAGACTGCTTTGGCTATTCAGGGTCTTTTGTGTTTCTATACAAATTTTAAGATTTTTTTGTTCTAGTTCTGTAAAAAATGCCATTCGTAATTTGATAGGGATTACGTTGAATCTGTAGATTGCTTTGGGTAGTATAGTCATTTTCACAATGTTGATTCTTCCAATCCAAGAACATGGTATATCTCTTCATCTGTTTGTATCATCTTTCATTTCTTTCATCAGTGTCTTATAGTTTCCTGCATACAGGCCTGTTGTCTCCCTACATCAGTTTATTCCTAGGTATTTTATTATTTTTGTTGCAATGGTGAATGGGAGTATTTCCTTAATTTCTCTTTCAGATTTTTAATCATTAGTGTATAGGAATGCAAGAGATTTCTGTGCATTAATTTTGTGCCCTGCAATTTTAACAAATTCATTGATTAGCTCTAGTAGTTTTCTGGTGGCATCTTTAGGATTCTTTATGTATAGTATTATGTCATCTGCAAACAGTGACAGTTTACTTCTTCTTTTCCATTTTGCATTCATTTTATTTCTTTTTCTTCTCTGATTGGCGTGGCTAGGACTTCCAAAACTATGTTGAATAATAGTGGCGAGAGTGGACATCCTTGTCTTGTTCCTGGTCTTAGAGGAAATGCTTTTCAGTTTTTCACCATTGAGAATGATGTTGGCTGTGGGTTTGTCATATATGGCCTTTACTATGTTGAGGTAGGTTCCCTCTGTGCCCACTTTCTGGAGAGTTTTTATCAGAAATAGGTGTTGGATTTTGTCAAAAGCTTTTTCTGCATCTATTGAGATGATCATATGGTTTTTCCTCTTCAATTTGTTAATATGGTGTATCACATTGATTGATTTCTGTATATTGAAGAATCCTTCCATCCCTGGGATAAATCCCACTTGATCATGGTGTATGATCCTTTTAATGTGTTGTTGGATTCTGTTTGCTAGTATTTTGGTGAGGATATTTGCATCTATATTCATCAGTGATATTGGTCTGTAATTTTCTTTATTTGTAGTATCTTTGTCTGGTTTTGGTATCAGGGTCTCATAGAATGAGTTTGGGAGTGTTCCTTCCTCTGCAATGTTTTGGAAGAGTTTGAGAAGGATGGGTGTTAGCTTTTCTCTAAATGTTTGTTATCATTCACCTGTGAAGCCATCTGATCCGGGACTTTTGTTTGTTGGAAGATTTTTAATCACAGTTTCAATTTCATTACTTGTGATTGGTCTGTTCATATTTTCTGTTTCTTCCTGGTTCAGTCTTGGAAGGTTATACCTTTCTAAGAATTTGTCCATTTCTTCCAGGTTGTCCATTTTATTGGCATAGAGTTGCTTGTAGTAGTCTCTTAGGTTGCGTTGTATTTCTTCGGTGTCTGTTGTAACTTCTCCTTTTTCATTTCTAATTTTATTGATTTGAGTCCTCTCCCACTTTTTCTTGATGAGTCTGGCTAATGGTTTATCAATTTTGTTCGTCTTCTCAAAGAACCAGCGTTTAGTTTTATTGATCTTTGCTATTGTTTTGTTTGTTTCTATTTCATTTATTTCTGCTCTGATCTTTATGATTTCTTTCCTTCTACCAACCTTGGGTTTTGTTTGTTCTTCTTTCTCTAGTTCCTTTAGCTGTAAGGTTAGATTATTATTTGAAATTTTTCTTGTTTCTTGAGGTAGGCTTGTATTGCTATAAACTTCCCTCTTAGAACTGTTTTTGCTGCATCCCATAGGTTTTGGATCGTTGTGTTTTCGTTGTAAATTGTCTGTAGGTATTTTTTGATTTTCTCTTTGATTTCTTCAGTGATATCTTGGTTATTAATAATGTATTGTTTAGTCTCCATGTGTTTGTGTTTTTTACGTTTTTTTCCCTGTAATTGATTTCAAATCTCATAGCATTTTGGTCAGAAAAGATGCTTGATATGGTTTCAGTTTTCTTAAATTTACTGAGGCTTGATTTGTGATCCAAGATGTGATCTATCCTGGAGAATGTTCCATGTGCACTTGAGAAGAAAGTGTAATCTGCTGTTTTTGGATGGAATGTCCTATAAATATCAATTAAATCTATCTGGTCTATTGTGTCATTTAAAGTTTGTGTTTTCTTATTAATTTTCTGTTTGGATGATCTGTCCATTGGTGTAAGTGAGGTGTTAAAGTCCCCCACTATTATTGTGTTATTGTCGATTTCATCTTTTATAGCTGTTAGCAGTTGCCTTATTTATTGAGGTGCTCCTATGTTGGGTGCATATATATTTATAATTGCTATATCTTCTTGGATTGATCCCTTGATCATTATGTAGTGTCCTTCCTTGTCTCTTGTAACATTCTTTAATTTAAAGTCTATTTTATCTGATATGAGTACTGCTACTCCAGCTTTCTTTTGATTTCCATTTGCATGGAATATCTTTTTCCATCCCCTCACTTTCAGTCTGTACATGTCCCTGGGTCTGAAGTGGGTCTCTTGTAGACAGCATATATATGGGCCTTGTTTTTGCATCCATTCAGTGAGCCTGTGTCTTTTCGTTGGAGCATTTAATCCATTCATGTTTAAGGTGGTTATTGATGTGTATGTTCCTATTACCATTTTCTTAATTGTTTTGGGTTTGTTTTTGTAGGTCCTTTTCTTCTCTTGTGTTTCCCACTTAGAGAAGTTCCTTTAGCATTTGGTGTAGAGCTGGTTTGGTGGTGCTGAATTCTCTTAGCTTTTGCTTGTCTGTAAAGCTTTTGATTTCTCCGTCGAATCTGAATGAGATCCTTGCTGGGTAGAGTAATCTTGGTTGTAGGTTCTTCCCTTTCATCACTTTAAATATATCATGCCACTCCCTTCTGGCTTGTAGAGTTTCTGCTGAAAAATCAGCTGTTAACCTTATAGGAGTTCCCTTGTTGCTTTCAATAATTTTTCTTTGTCTTTAATTTTTGTCAGTTTGATTACTCTGTGTCTCAGTGTGTTTCTCCTTGTGTTTATCCTGCCTTGGACTCTCTGCGCTTCCTGGACTTGGGTGGCTGTTTCCTTTCCCACGTTAGGGATTTTCGACCATGTTATTTTCGACTATAATCTCTTCAAATGTTTTCTCAGGTCCTTTCTCTCTCTCTTCTGGGACCCCTATAATGCGAATGTTGTTGAGTTTAATGTTGTCCCAGAGGTCTCTTAGGCTGTCTTCATTTCTTTCCATTCTTTATTCTGTTCCGTGGCTGTGAATTCCACCATTCTGTCTTCCAGGTCAGTTATCCGTTCTTCTGCCTCAGTTTTTCTGCTATTGATTCCTTCTAGTATATTTTTCATTTCAGTTATTGTATTGTTCATCTCTGTTTGTTTGTTCTTTAATTCTTCTAGGTGTTTGTTCTTTAATTCTTCCAGGTCTTTGTTAAACATTTCTTGCATCTTCTCAATCTTTGCCTCCATTCTTTTTCCAAGGTCCTGGATCATCTTCACTATCATTATTCTGAATTCTTTTTCTGAAAGGTTGCCTATCTCCACTTCATTTAGTTGTTTTTCTGGGGTTTTATCTTGTTCCTTCATCTGGTACATAGCCCTCTGCCTTTTCATCTTGTCTATCTTTCTGTGAATGTGGGTTTTGTTCCATAGGCAGCAGGATTATAGTTCTTCTTGCTTCTGCTGTCTGCCCTCTGGTGGATGGGGCTATCTAAGAGTTTTGTTCCACAAATTCTTCCTTTTGAGATTTAAAATTACTATTTGTCTACACATTTTAATGATTTTATTCATATATTTATTCACCTAACATTTTATTCTGGTTAGAGTTGATTTTTATGTCTGTTGTCAGGCCAAGTTTTCTTTTCTTCCATAACAAATAGGTAATTCATTGTCCTAGAACCATTTAGCTTTTATTGCTATTTTATGTAGTATCTTACTAGAAATTTAATATCTGCAAGACAAGAGGCTAGATATTTTACACCTCTCATATCCCCCCAAATCTTTTGGTCAGTCTCACCTCATATTTTCAAATGAGCTTTAGAATAATTTTATTATGTTCTAAAACAGTCCCTTTTAGAATTCTGATTTGCACTGAATTAAATGCATTAATTAATTTTAGAAGAAGTGATATTTTGATAATACTAAGTTTTCCTATTCAGGAAAAATGGCATATTGAGCTCTTCAAATCTTTATGTATATCCCCCAGCCAAGATTGCTTTTTTTTTTTTTTTAACCTTCTGTGGATATTTCTTCTACTCAAGTAAAAAGCTATGAAGTTCCTTGTTTTGATATCAGTGATATAACACTTTGCAATATAAAATACAATTTACAGAAATATCTATCAAGTAAACCTAAAGAAACACAACTTAATTTTTACATTGGTGATATTTAAAGTAGCAAAATTTCTTTTACATGTCAAAAAACCATCACATCACATCAGATGTTTTCTCTCTGTGTGTGTGTGTGTGTGTGTGTGTGTGTGTGAGTGTGTGTGTGTGTTTTGCCCATGAATTCTGGGTGTCTTTGTTTTATTTTGTTATTATTGCTACTGTAAATCAACTGTTTTATATTTTCTAATTCCTTTATTTCAAACATATAGGAAAAATGTAGATATATTAATTTTGCAACTCATCACCTTCAAAACATTCTTATTATTTCCATTTTTCCAGTTCATATTTTTCTCACGTAGGCAATCATATCTTATGGAAGGAGTAGTGAATTTCCCTACTCCTTTATTTCTCATGACCTGTTGGATAGATTAGAATATCCAGCGCATTAATAAATAATAGTGGGCTTCCTTGTCTTATTGTTAATGTTAATGGAAATATCTCCTTATATGATGTTAACCATTGACTTAAGACAATTAAAAAATTGTGTTGAGGTACTTTTCATCTTATTCTAGTGGCACTAACCTTTGTTAGTAATGCAGTGAGTGTCAGCTTTCTCAAATGTCTCTTGTTCCTTGGTTAGGATGATTTATCATTGCTTCAGGAGATTTGGTGGTAATTCTTGTGTCATAGTCTTTCCTCCTCAAATCTTGATGCTATGGAAGAAAAGTTTAAGACCAGTTTCATGTTTTCATCTTCCTAGATGGGCCATTTTTTAAGTTATTTGTTTTGTTTACTGCCTGGCTGCATGTAGGATTTTTAAAATTTCTCCTTGAAATTCTAAAACTTTATCAGGTCGATTCTAGATGGTGTCATTCAATGTATCTATCAGAATTACAAATTCAGGTCATCCATAAATCTGGAAGGTGTTTTACTATTTCATCTCTCTTATTATTGCTTTTGTTTTATTTTTTATGATTGCGTTTTTATAAACATCAGTGGTATGCTGAATCTCCATGTTTGGTCCTATGATTTGATATATCTCTTACCATTTCATATCTTTATTCTTTTATACTGCATTCTGGACGAGGTTTGTTTGTGCTACACATGTCAGTGGTTAGTTTCTATAGTATTCTGCACTGCTTTCAATGTATGATTTAATTTCACTGCTACATTTTGTATTTCTTGCAATGTTTCTATACCTTATCAGGACATTTTCTTCTCTGCTCTTCTTTCTCCCAATTCCCTTTAATAACATTATCATATGTAGCTTACCTTGAATATTATTCATTAATCAGATATTTTATTTCAATCACTAAACTTTGAATTGATAAGTTCTCTTCAGAATCTAAAAGTAACATATATTTACTGCAAAAAGTTTAAGAAATACAGAGAAGTGTATAGAAGAATATAAAATGACCATTATGCCGTTACCAGAAACAAAAAATCACTGCCAATATAATGGAGGACTTTCTTTTAGTCAAAGTTTGTATTTCCTTAGTTTACATTTTTTTCTTATCTTTTATTCTGAAATAATTATAGACCCACAGGAAGTTGCAAAAATAGCACACAGAGTCCCATGAACCCTCCACTCTGCTTCCCCCAGTGGTCCCATCTCATAGAACTTTGGCATCATATCAAACCAGGAAGCTGACATTGGTAAAATACTGTTTTCTAGACACAGATTTTACGAAGTTTTCACTATTTTTTACATGCATTTATTTGCATGTGTGTATGTGTATACTTCTATGTAATTTTATCCCATGGAGAGATTTATGGAACCACTACTACGATCAAAATACAGAACTGTTCCATCACTACAAAGGAACTCCCTCCTACAACCTCCTTATATTCACACCTCCATCCTTGTACCTTGGCAACCACTGATCTGTTTCCATCTCTGTAGTTTTGTCATGTCAAAAATGTTATATAAATGGAATCATGCAGTATACAACCTTTTGGGATTGACTTATTTTACAATGCAGAATGCCCTTGAGATGTATCCAGGATGTTGTATGTATCAATGCATGGGTGGACCAGAGTTTATATAAACATTCACCCACTGAAGTACATTTGAGTTGCTTCCAGGTTTTTTTTTCTATTATGAATAAAGCTGCAATGAACATTCAGGCACAGATTGGGATTCTTTGGCATTCGTTGTTTTAAAGTTCCACTTTTAAAATATAACATTCTATTGTAAGCATTTCTCCATATCATTAGTCTTTGAAGACATGGTTTTTAATGGTTGCATAATATTCTACCATATGGCTCTACCTCCATTTATTTAACCATTTTCCTGTAAGTTCATGTTTCCTTGAATTTTATCAAGAGCTTACCAGATGCTCTTTAAAATTTTCTTCTTTTTCCCAGTAAGTCTTTTTAAAATGTGTGCACTTTCTGTGGATTTTGAGTGCAGTGTTCCATGGTTTTTATGATAGGAAGTGTTTCATAGGTCCCAGGTTGTTGGTTTTTTAAAATTCTTCTTCCATACTTTTTTCTTTGGCTGCACCACGTGGCATACGGGATCATAACTCCCTAACCAGGGATCGAACCTGTGCCCCATGCAGTGGAAGTGAGGAGTCTTAACCACTGGACCGCCAGGGATTCCCTAAATTCTTCTTTCGTCTTCTCAAAAATGAAGAGAAGCTTGGTATTTGCTGATAGGCTGGATGGATTTTCCTCTGTCTCCCTAATTGTCCGCCTGGGTGCAGTTAGACGTACCTCCTTCAGACCTATTGAAAGATGGCTGATTAATGTACCTTGCTGCCAGTCATATTTCTGAACCTTGTGACTACATACTGAGTGTGGGCGGAAGAGAGAGATTTGCTCCACTGATGCTGCAGTGGGAATTTGTTCATGGATTATTTAACAGTGTGTGTGGTCCTTCCCTTATCTGGAGCAGCTTAGAGCACACTGTCCCTACGGCTCCCTATCTCTCCCTGACTCCTCCCACTTAGGTTGTCACATCTCGCAGCCCAGGTGACAATAAGCAACCACTGTTCCCTCTTTCTCTTTGCATCCTCCACCATGTCACAATTCCAGCTATCTCGGTCTCCAAGTGACTATAATAAGAAAGGCACAGTATTGGAGGGATGGGGATCAATGCAGGAATCGTGACCTCATCAGAATATATCTCCTGCATAGCAGACTCCCACGTGTCTCAGACACCAGGGGTCAGGGAAAATCTATTACCTTTTCCCTTCCTGATCTTGCTTTTCTGTCTCAGGTGGCCAAGAGTGAATTCTTCAGGGAAATTTCTGCTGGAGTCTGGCTAGTGCTATTGCAGCCCTGCATCTTGATGTGGTTTGAAATTATTTTAACAGAAAAGAGGTGCTGTGAAAATCAGGGGCCTCTAGATTTCCACCCCCATTACCCAGAAGTCTGTAATAACTTTGTGATCTAAGAGAATGGAATTGGGGGCAGGGTCTTATTCTCCTCCAAATGATGATGACTGTCAATTCTGAAACACTTCATTTTTAAAAAGCACTTTATGTGCATTATCTCAGCTCATTCATCTAGCTTCCAAGCACCTGCTATATGCCAAGCATTGGGGACACCAAGTGAATGACACGTCTTTTTTTTTCTTTTTGCTTAAAATCCTTCAATGGTGTCACATAACACTTAGAATAAAATTTCAATTCCATACCGTCGCTACAGGAGCTGGCCCTTTCTGTCCCTCCAACCTTATCTACTCTCTATCCATTTTCCATTTCTCTTGAGCCACAGAGGCCTCTGGCTCTTTCTCAGATGTGCTCCTTCCCACCCCCAAAACCTGTTATTTCTTTTGCCTGAAATTCTCTTTCTTTATTAACTTGCTGCTGCTTGTCATTTAAATCTCAGTTTAAATGTCACCTAGAGAGGTCAAAACATTCTGCTTCAAATTATCAGATATTGGAAACAAAAGCATTCTGCCACAACCAAATCATTGCTTGTGTTATCTGCAGTCAATCGACTAATTGATCAATAATTAGCAAGTGTCCTGTGTATAGAGTGGGGGAGAGTTTAACTTGGCCCCTGACTTTTTGGAGTCTACATTTTTGGGGGATCTGACAGTCTTCAGACAGACTAGACCTTGGCAGAGGATGGGCAGGAGAGGGGAGATGAGATGATGTCAGCCTAAGAAGAAAGCTGGAATGCTTTAAAACCCCTTGCCAGGAACCCTCATTTTTTTCTCCCCTTTGATTTCTAATCTGCTCCTTTATGAGCTCAGATTCTGAAGGAAAAAGGATTAATTTTCAAAGTGACCCAAAAGCTCTCCAAGACCACCATTAACCTTACCTGTTTAGGAACCTGACCCACTTCCCCGCCAGGTCCAGGAGTGATTCACCCTATTTGAGTGAGGACACAGAGGCCGAGTGCACTGGCCATGGTGTTTGCCCACAGAATGTTCCCATGGAAGCTCTGTTTGACTTTTGCTTTTCCCCTCCTTGGGAAGAAATTGACTAGGAGTCGTTGTCATGGTGACGCAGGATGCTGAGAACCTCCCTCTGAGAGAACATTTTCTTTGTTCTTCTTTCTTAGGGAGGAGAGGTGAGATGGGTGGGGCTGAGAGCAGAGTCTGGAATCTGAAACAGGCAAATACCTCAATTTCAGAAGCCACTAGCTCTGGTTTACAATCCCAATCCTGTCACGAATGAGCTATTTGATCCCAGCAGGTGGCTTAACCCTTGGTAGCCTCAATTTCCACATCAGAAAATCGGGGGTAATAAAAAGCTTTGTTTTAGGAGGTTTCTGAAAAATAAATGAAGTTATTCCTTTAAGTGCTTAGGTTAGTACCTGGCATGTAGCAAGGCAATTATTACTTTCACAAATATTACATGTGCAGTGATTACTTTTATGACTGCCATCATCATCACTGCCATCATCATCTCCACCCTCAGCATCCTCACCAATAGATTCCCAGTAGCATCTTTGTAGAGGAGAGAGCCATGGCAGAGAAAAAAGAGACCCAAGTTCAAATTCCGTCTCCACCGTTTATGAGCAAGTCAATTAATGTGACTGTCTTATAAAATGGAGATGATAAAATCTGCCTTTTCAGAGTTATTTTAAAGATTCAGTGAACTTAGTGAAGTGAAAATATCCAGCACATAATAAGTGCTTAACACAAGTTAGTTGAGCCTGAATTTGAATAAAGCTCTTGCAGCAAAATAGCCTTTGGTTTTAGGATGTCTTTCTTTCACTGCTAAAACCTGAAAGAGGCTTAATAATTAAAAACTAGGGACTTCCCTGGAAGTCCAGTGGTTAAGACTCCGTGCTTCCACCGCAGGAGGTGCGGGTCCGATCCCTGGTCTGGGAACTAAGATCCCACATGCCGCATGGTGCGGCCAAAAAAAACCCCAAAACTGAAAACAAAACCCCCAACATTCCCCTCCCCCAGTTAGTGAAAACCAGAGATATCTCGCAACCTGTTTGAAATAACAGTTAACCCTGTGTTGAATTCTCTGACAACCTGATGTTATCATCACCACAAAATAGTGCTGAGCAGTCAATTGGCTGATGAACAGACATCTGTTGAGCATCTTCTGTGTGTTCGGTGTTGTTCCTGGCACTCTACAGAAGGCCCCAAAGAGCTTGAGTAGGTCAATACATAAATTGCACCAGAGAGATAATTGAGCAAGGAATTAGAGACCCTGTAGTTCCCAGATCAATGGCTCAGACTCAGTTTACCCCAAGGACCTTCAGGTTCTGGCCTCTATGTGTCTTCCTATAGCCTTATTTCCTACCATTCTTCACAAACACTCAAAGCCCCAGTTAGTATGATTGTGTAATGCTCTTTCATGCCCCAGTAACTTTGCTTCTGCTATGGCTTCTGCCTAGATCACTCTGTCCAAAACTTTTTAAGCCACTTCATCTTTGCAAACTCAGTGAAGCCCAGCATCCCCCAAGCGTGCCCTCTTTGACTTATCATCTTGTGTGTCTACTGTATTTCTATCTATTTTCTGTTCATTGAGCCATATGAAATTGCCATTTTGTACATTAAAAGTGGTTGAATATTGTCGATTTCATTTGGTTAGAACAAATCCCCTAGTATCCTACGTATGACTCTGCACTACTTCCAACCTTCCCCTACCGCTTATCTGCACCGTGACCTTGGGAAAGTTACTTAACTGCTCTGTGCCTGTTTCCCTATTTGTAAAGTGGAAATAACATAACCTGTCTCATAATATTCATGGGGAGGTTAACTATATATAAAATTTAACAGAATCCCAGGCATATAATTAATGATAAGTAACGATAAGTGTTAACTTGTAATCGCTGATGTATTTTACTGAACTCCTCTTTTATACTATAAGCTCATTGAGGGCATGTACTGAATATTATTTGACCTTATTTTCCTATTGCCAAGAAAAGCAACAATGATAAGTGACTAGTAGATGTTTACTGAATAAATAAAGACCTAGGTATGAGTTCCAGCTCAGACATAAAACAGCTGTGTGATCTTGGGCAAACCACTCGGCCTCTCTGAACCTATTTTTTTTAATCTGTAAAATGAGAATAATAATTTGACTATTCTGTATAGTCAAATTATTTTGACTATACAAAATATAGTCTATCTTTTCTATCTCCTAACATTTCTGTAGCTAATGAACGGCATTCATTAATTCTGCAAATATTTGTATCGCCTGTTATATACATGCCTGGGAGTATGCATACTGCCAAAATATTTTGGAGGTGAAGATGCCTTGTCATCTGTGAAACTCTAATCATATGTAAGGGGTTACATAGAGAAAGAATCATTGGGCATTGGGCGTGAGAAAAAAAGGTGTCTTAATATGAAAGCTTCCCAGATGATAGAGAAAAATGAAGCATTTACACTGATTCTGAGCCCTGAGGTCTAACAGTAGGTCAATAACAGTCCATAATTAGATTTTTAAAAATTGTCCTCAGATACATATTCCACACTCTGACATAAAATTAGAAATAATTCCTTCTTCTACACTTTGAGGAAGTTGAATATCCTTAGGCTGTGTATATTTAATGCAGGGGGAAGAAGGGTAGGGTGATAAAGCCATGAGGGGCCTTAGATGGGAAGGGAGGGAGAGATGGCTTAGGGGTCAAGTTCACTGGCTAACAAGCTTCCCTGGTGGCCCATCATCTTTCTAAAACATCAGAGGGAATGATTGGAATTGACACTATGGTTTGTTACTTGGATGTCAGTGAAGTTCAAGTCCTTGCCTTTTTAGAAGGTCCCTTTGGCCTCACTGAGTTTGACCATTTGCTTTAAAAGGGATTCCCCAGCCCAATTCCAGACTACCCGTACCATCCTACACTCCCAAGAATATCTCCATTGTCCCAACCCTAATTGTCCCAGCCCAAATGCATATACAAGCAATGGGGAAGGAGGTGGGAGTCATTCATTCAGAAAAGGGACCAGGAAGTTGGGCAAGCAACCCTTCAGCTTGGTGCAGAACCAAGAAGCAAACATCCTTAAGAGAAAGGGGGTGTGGAGAGAATCATTGTGAGTCCCCACTGAGTGCCTACTATGTGCACAACACTGGAGTAGATGATTTCCACTCATCCTGCTAAAAAATATGATTGCTCCAGAAAAACATTCTTCTCATTTATAAATGGCAAAGTCAAATAAATAAATGGGCAAAGTCAAAGCAGAAATGATGTGGAGTAAAAATGAGTTGGCACTAAGTCTAAAATACTTTCAAAATAAAAATTTAAAAAAAACAGACCAAGTTGATAGATGTTAATCTGTTACCTGAGTGTTGACTCTTGGTTGCAAGTGATAGAAATCCAGTGATACTCAGAAAAGCAGAATATTGGGGTGACCCGTGGAAGCCATGAGAACAGTGTGACTGGGCCTCAGGTCTAATGGGAACCAAGGGCTTGGATACTCCCAAGATAATCTCTTCTCTCACCCCACCTCCTCTCTGAGTGGTTATTCCGTTTACCTGCTTTCTCCCAGACTGGCTTTCTCCAGTTCCGATCGACACTTCTCAAGCTTTACATCTTTACAGTCCTGAAGATAGATAGGGTTTCATTCCCAGTTCCAGATCCCCCATTCTCAGTGAAGGAATCTGATTTTATTAGATGCCCATCCATGGACCATCTGGAATCAACTCTGCCCAGGTGTGGGGTAACACTTTTCTAACAAGGCAGCTTCTAGAATAACCCTCTGGATTGAGTGGAGAGGGGAGACCAAGGATGTCTGGGCAGATACTCAGCATGGGGGTGAAGAAGATATAATGGTGTAAGGAAAAGGGCTTAAATGTTCTTCCTGCAGCATAGAAATATCTGCCATTCAGGAGCTTACTATACAACCAAAGAGGTAACATTTACCAGTTAACAGTTGCCAGTGTCTGAGGCCTGGCTGTAGGTGTGCTGAGCACTCATGGCTGTGGACTGGAACAGTATGAGAGGGAGAAGAAGGGTGATCAACAGTTATGCATGTATTATCTATGCCGTGTTCTGGTGCTTTGGTACATCCATCTCATTCAGCTCTTACCCCCATCTTGTTGGCATGGAAACCGAGACTCCGGGAGGTGAGATGATTTCCTCAAAGTCACAATTGTAACGAGCGGTAAAAACAAATTCTAAAAGCCGTGCAATTTCCAAAACCTTTATCACTCTGAAATCAAGCTCATCTGGGACCGTTTTTCTCTCTTCCCTGGTATCTTTTCAAACTTAGATTTCTAAGTTCGAACGTTAAAGAAGAAATTTAAGCAGCAAATATCTGGTTTCCTTCCGATTTCTGTAAAGCCTTTGGTTCCACTTTGGCCTCAGGGAGCTGCTTGCCAACATCTCTGAATCAGTTGAACCATCCCTTTAAAAAATGAAAAAGTGCAACCAACCCAGCCCCAGATGATTCATGGTACACAACAGACATATTTATAGGCTATGTGCAGGGGTGAAATCCACTCAAGCCTCTCTTGTTCACACCTCCATGCATCTGCACGCCTGCAGCAGGCACTTGGAAGAACCAAAGACCCTGCCACTTATTCACCCACACGCGTCTGCAGTGGGGTTTGAACTCTCCATGAACCACCACCAAGTCGCAGAGCCAAACTCTAAGAGCCCATCTGTGGAAGTGGAGTTCCGAAACGAGAATTCTGCTCTAGGTGCCTGTGAAATGTTCTTCTAGATGGTTTTTCTGTGAGTTCCGTCTCTCTTCCCTTGGCGTTTGGGGGGTGTTGGCATTAGGGTTGGACTGATCTAGGCTTGAGAATCTGCTCCTACTGACTCTGACCTTGGACGTATCTCTTAATCCTCTTGAGATTTAATGTCCCCTCTTTAAAAAAGAGCTATTCGGTGCTTTATGACCACCTAGAGGGGTGGGATAGGGAAGGTGGGTGGGAGACGCAAGGGGGAGGGGATATGGGGATATATGTATACATACAGCTGATTTACTTTGTTATAAAGCAGAAACTAACACACTATTGTAAAGCAATTATACTCCAATAAAGATGTTAAAAAAAGGAGCTATTAATCACTGTGGGACTGCACTTACAAGCAAAGTGGGAGACAGGATTTTAGCAAACCCACAAAGCATAGAGAATACCCCCTGGGTAGTAATAGAAGGCAGCTGATACCACCCCAAAGCCTGAAAGGGTAAGAGGAGGAGGTGGTTACTGGTACCCAGAGAAGGCAGCTGTATGGAAAGGGCTACAAGACAGGAACTGTAGTCTATAGCAGGGTGATGCAGCCAGCCCATCCATGGTGACCTGGAAGTGAGGGAGCCAGGGGACTAAATACCTTGACCATATTCTGCTCCTTCCCTCTGACATCTGCTGGTCCCTCCCTTTGGTTGAATCCATCTAGAATCTGGAGGAATAGAGGACCCATGTGGTCTATACAGGTTAGCATCCCAGCACTCAGAGCAGGATGGAGAGGGGTGGAGGGTGAACCTGGAGGGCCCATGGAAGACATCCAACTCAAGTACCAAACAGAGGGAGAGATGCACATAGAGTGCTTCATCACAGTGCTTGGCATGGGCTATGTGTTTAATAAACAGTGGACCTGATTACTTAATCAAATTAGAGCTCTACCATTTGGGGATTCTTTTCTACTTCAATTTTGACTTTCAAGTTTATAGAAAAATTAGGGAAAAATAGTTCCCATTCTCCATGTTATTTGCTTTGCAGATTTGCAGATCCTCTTCATCCCAGAAATGACCTCTAGCACTTTCTGCATTTCTTCTTAGGGAAGGAATTCATGCATTCATGGATTACTCAACAATGATTGACTCAGCACCTTCTGTGTGGCAGGCACAGTACAGGGCACTGAGCCTACAGTGATGGACACACACCTGGTCTCCATGTTTGCAGGCTGGTGGAGGACAGGGACACATAAGCTACTAGTTATGAAACAGCACGTGAGATGTGAGATGGGGAAGGGCAGACAGGTGTGGTGGAAGCATGAAGGAGGCACCTCCACAGCCCGATTGGGGCTCCCGCCTGATGCTGGTACTGCTAAACCTTTGAAAATGAACACCTGAGGATTAGCAAAGAGGAGAAGCTCTTCACAAAGAGGAATGTCTTTAAATGCAAAGGTTTGAGGATTAGCAAAAGTCGTCGCCAGCCCCAACTTTGGTGTCTTTCCAACTCTTTGGTGTCTTTCCAACTTTGTGGTGTGGTGTGTGTTTAAATGAAGAAGCATAGGGTCTTTTCTAATTGCTTATAGAAAAAAAGACTCTTGTTTATGTGCTGAGCACATTCGTTTCCAACTAATTAGCTTGTCTGACAAAGCTGAACAAAGAGTCATTTCTGACCCTCCCTAGGCAACTAAACATAAGTGTTCTCTACTGTCTACAACGCTTCCACCGCCTTCTGGGTTGCTGCTGCCAATGAGGGGTGTGCAAGGGATGCCCACACATAGAGCTCCCTTTCTAACAAAGGGATCACAGTGACATCAGGAGCTCTGGTTGCGATGACTGCCTTCCTCCATTCTCAGCCTATTATCTCTGTATCTCTGCCTGTCTACAACAGAAAACAGCTGCAATGAGAGTCTGACTTGGTTTGCTCCAGAAGATGCCCAGCATATTGTAGGAGAAAGAGCATAGCCCTCCGAATGGCCAGACCCTAGAATGCCCCCTCCCCTGTTATCTGGGAGCAGCAGAGGATAAATGGAAGTGGCCAGTTGTCCTGGAAATAGATGCGCTGACATTCCCAAGGTTCTGAGTGATTCACGTGGTCCAGAGAGAGCAGGGGGATGCTGACAGGGTGGGGAGTGCCTTGGGCATCTCCCTGCTTCCCATGCCCTGAAAAAGAGCAACCAAATGTTTCCCATGCTCAATAGAGGCTGAGAGTGACTGAAGCGTGGAGTGGCCATGGCTTTGACCAGGAAGGATGGAGCAATTCTCAAGGGGTGCTAACAGAATGATAGAAAACTAGGACAGTTCCTCTGTTAGCATCATGTCACTCTAGAAGCCCCAGAATTAACCAACAACATGTTGAGAAAGGAGAAGAGAGGAACCCAGAATGGTCCAAGATTTAGTTTTCTCTGCTTGGTGGAATTGAGACGCAAAACTAAAATTCAGATGTATTATAAAAGAAGAAAGAAAGTTTCCTATCTTGCCATTGTCCCTCCTCCGCCACACACACACACCAAGCAAAGCACAGGTCCAGGTGTCAGAATCTCTGGGCGTTGGGCTCTGGTGCTAACTGCCTGCTAATAGCTGTGGAAACCCATTCTGCGGATGAGGAAACTGAGGGATGGAAAGGTTAAGTAACATGTGGCTGGTAACTGACTGAGGCAGGATGCTAATTCATGTCAGTCTGGCCCCTAAACCATCGTGTTTAATGTCACGACTCTGTCCTCTTAGAAGAATATATTTGCATCGTGAAATGGAAGGTTCTAGGTGACATGATGCAGGCAATTGCCAATTACCTAGTGGGATATGGGTCATTATTAGCAAGTGTTTCAGTGGCATCTCCTAGAGTCAGTTCATTGGCTTTTACAAGAGAACACTTGCAGCAGCAAATTCTGAGACGCTTCTATCAGCCCCAGCAAAACCAAGGGAACATGTGATTAGGTGAATAATGGCCCCGAAAGTTGTCCAAGTCCTAATGCCCAGAACTTGCAAATGTGTTACCGTATGTGGCCAAAGGTACTTTACAGATGTGATTCAATTAAAGATCTTGAGATGGGAAGATTTATCCCAGATTATCCAAATAGGTCCAATATAATCACAAGAGTCCTTTAACGAGGGAGGAAGGAGGATCAGAATCCAAGTCCGAGGAGATGTGACAAAGGAAACAGTAGGAGTGATGCAGGGACACGAGCCAGGGAATTGGAGCAGCTCCTAGATGCTAGAAAAAGCAGGGACTGAACTCTTCCAGAAGGAGGCCCTGCCGACACCTTGACTTTAGCCCAGTGACACTAATTTAATACTTCTAATCCTCCGGAACTGTAAAATAACAAATTTCTGTTGTTTGAAGCCACTTAGTTTATGGTAGTTTGTCATAGCAGCAATAAGAAACCAATTCAGGGCATTACCTATGGAAACATTAGATGCCCCGATGGTCATCGGAATCACCTCAGCAGCTGGTTAAAAGCATATCCCCACTACTCTGTATAAAATAGATAACTAATAAGGACCTACTGTATGGCACGGGGAACTCTTCTCAATACTCTCCAATGACGTATATGGGAAAAGAATCCTAAAAAGAGTGGATATATTTATATGTATAACTGATACACTTTGCTGTACAGGAGAAGCTAATGCAACATTGTAAATTAACTATACTCCAATAAAAAGTTTTTAAAAAGCATATCCCCAAGCATCACCCCAGACATTTTTAACAACCTCCCCACCCCAGATCCTCAGGTGGTCTGATTCAGGGAGATCGAAAAATAATCAAGTAAGGAAACAGAGACTAAGAGGACCTAGAAGGTTGTTTCTCAGAAAATGGGTGATGATTTTTGTAATATGTTTGGCAGAATCACTAAACTCTAAGTAAGTTATTCATAAAATCCTAGATGTTGAAAATGGAATGGACCTTGGAAGGATGATCTAGGTCAATGCATACATTTTTAAGACCTAAGAATGGAGGCAACAGGAGGGCCAGGGTTTCTGGGGAGTCAACTGTGGCGTCTGGGTCTGGATCAGAATTCAGTGCTGCAGGATAATTCAATTAGACCAAAGCAAGAGGGAAACGTGTTCTTTCTAGGGTGTCATCTTTTGTTTTGGGAAGACAATATCGATTTGAAAGTGTGTTTTTTCTTAGGTCTACAGACAGCTCAAACCAAATATAAAAAAAAAACCAGTTTTCATGCTCATATGCAATTTTCTGGATTGCATATTTACATATTATGGTTTCCTTCTATCTTTCTATTCCTTATCTCTCTATCATTTATCTCTCTCCCTGGATTTTAAAAAAGTTTTTCTATTGGAATTTTATGAATCTTTATAGGTCATCTTGGGTTGCTAGTGAAATAAAAAGAATGATGTATTTTTAAAAATTATCTGAGCAGTTTCTCCAAAAAAAAAAATGGAGATAAACGACATTAAAATAAACTGTGAACATAAGGTAATGGTAGGGAGTTTTCCCTGAACTGCTCTGCCACAGGATCAGGAGCAGACAAAATTCTCCAAGTTACAGCTCAAAGCCTGGTAGACCAGAACCCTGAAATGGGGCACTGTTCCTAGAGAGCCCTGCAGGAGTTTATATTTCTGTGTCTGCATTCGAGTATGCATGTATGTGCACATGTGTGTGTTGTACATGTGTGCTTGTGTGTGTGTCTTGGCAAGCTAAAAAGGTAATAAGAGATTATCGTACTAAGTGAAGTAAGTCAGACAGAGAAAGACAAATATCATATGATATTGCTTATATGTGGAATCTAAAAAAGTGATTAGAACTTATTCTAATGCTAACAAATGAACTTATTTACAAAACAGAAATAGACTCACAGACATAGAAAACAAACTTATGGTTACCAAAGGGGAAAGAGGGGGTCAGGGATAAATTAGGAGTTTGGGATTAGCATATACACGCTACTATATATAAAGTAGATAACCAACAAGGACCTACAGTTCCCTGTAGCACAGGGAACCATTCAATATCTTGGAATAACCTGTAATGGAAAAGAATCTGAAAAAGAATATATATATATATATATATAAAAATATATATAACTGAATCAATTTGCTGTACAGCTGAAACTAACAAAACCTTGTAAATCAACTGTGCTTCAATAACAATTAAAAAAAGAAAAGATAATGAGAGCGTTCAGGAGAAGAATTAAATATATTTGTCCCTACAAGGTAAAAACTTTCAAGGTTCTGACCCAGGAGAGTCCCCTAAACATTACTCTCTAACTCCACAAAGAAGCCCCCAAACTCTCAACATTGTGAGGTGAACTTTGGTGATAGCCCCTGGAACGGAAATACAAGGGAACAGGGGAATGTTTCTAAGTGACTCGGGATCCCTTTTAAGTGTTTAAAAAAAATACACACAGTAGATTCTGTCAAGATCCTGACATGTTTCCCCCCGGCAGTCTCCCTTTCTAGTTAAAGAAATGCCCAGATGAAAGAGAGAAAGAATTCCAGATGAAAAGATGGAGATGTCCCCCCAAACAAAAGGGGATCCACGATCAGAATACAGCAGGTCCCCAGAAAATAAGAAGGGGAGAAACCTGACAAAGTCTAGTCTTTTATATGCAGATGCCAGTTTGTGTTGGGAAGTCTTTCCTCCCTTTTTTGTTTTTTGGGTTTTTTTTGAAGAAGGAAAGGAGGAAGGGAGAAAGAAGGGGAGGAAGACGCGTGGGGAAAAGGCTTTGTAATGAATTCACGTGGGGACAGGTTGGCACCCCTTTCTCCAAGCGCATCTCTCCGCAGCCTCTCTTTGCTTTATGGTCTGAGCACATCACAGCCCCCGAACTTGTGTGTTATTTCAGACCTCTGTGATTTTACTTGGACTGCCCTGTCTGCCTTAGAATTCTTTCTCTCTCCCTTTTGTATGGCAAAATCCTTCTCCATCAGGTCCTCTAAGACAGCCTTTCTAATTACTTGTTCCCTGTCTATGAAAGGTGCCCTCCCCTGTGATACAGTGGGGTCCCATGCTAATCTCTACCATGACACTAATTACACTGGATTAAAATAATCATTTCTGATTCTGTTTTCCAATTAGACTGTGGGCTCCTTGAGGACAGAAAGATCTCTTACTCATTTCTGATTCTCTAGTGACCAGCCCAGTGCCTGACACACAGTGGGAATTCAGTAAATATTTGTGGATACTCCTGAGATAATCACTAGTGGAGCATGTGAGGAAAAGGAGTGAAAGAAAAAATCCTGCTAGTGGCTGAGAGACACAAACCTAAGCCAAGAACGAGGTGGGGGTGGGATAAGTGGTATGGCAGGAAGGGTTTATACAGTCCAGATGCCTGGATTTCCCCCCTCAAACCTTGGAAAACTTAATCAACACGACAAGAGATATAACATGAGCTTTGGGTTATAAAGACTGAGTTTGAATTTCAGATTCTTTTAAGCGCTTTAATAATGAGGTGAAATATTCTCTGTGCATATGGGTATGTGTGTGTAATTATTTATATGCTCTTTTCTCCTCTACAACTGTGAATTCCATGAGGGACCATGACTGTCTTGACATATTTCTGCTGTACCTCACACATATTTGTTGAATAAATAAATAAAGACGTTACAAATGAATGTCATGGGCTAGCTGTGTGACCTTTGACAAGTTACATAATCTCTCATATATAATCTCTCTGTAGATAGATAGATAGCATATAGTTTGACAGATAGTAGATAGAGAGAGAGAGAGATAGACAGATAGATATACTCATGTATAAAATGGGGGTGATGATTTCTTAGCCAAAATCCTAAGAGCAATTCCTGATTCTCCTCTCATAGCCAACTCATGAGTAAGCTCTGAAAACTCTACCCCCAAAACATATTCCAATTTCATCTCTACCCCTCCATCTTGACTATCACCCTATCCAAACTGACAGCTGCAAAGCTTCCTAATTCATTGCCTACTTCCATTCTAGCCTCTCATAATCAAGAGCAGCCAGATTGATTTGTAAAATACAAATCAAATCGCAGCACTACCCTGCTTAAAATCCTCCGATGGTCTCCCATTGTGCTTGGAATGGCTTAAACACTCTTGACCTCGGTTTACTACATTCTTCATGACGGTCATGTCCTATCTCTTCTTACTCTCCACTCTTCAGCCACACTGGCTTTTTTTTTTTTTTTTCTATTCTTTGAATCCACCATGCTTGTTCTCAACTGAAGACCTTTGTACTAGCTGTAACCTGTGCCTGGAAATGGATGGATTTTCACATAGTTGTCTCACTCTTGTCATTCAGATTTCACCTTCAGTGGCACCTCAGAGATTCCTTCCACAATGACCTGATCTAAAGGAACACATGTTCTATATTTATCCTGTGTTTTATTGATCTTCAGAGATCTCCTCAGTGTCTTGTATTTTATTTATTTGATATTGTCTGTCTCCCTTACCAGAATGTAACTCCATGGATGGAAAGTACCTTGTATAATTCATGGCGACGTCTAGAATAGTACTAATAATTCGAAGTATTTATTAAATAAATATATAAATCCCTACATCTTAGTGTAGTTTTGAAGGTTAAATGAGATAATTTATGTAAAGCATTTAGCCCAGTGTTTGACACATAAATAACATGCAGTAAATGTAGTGATTCTAATCATTTATTACCTCGCTTTAACCAAAAAATTCCCACGTCTAAGTTTCCATTTCCACATCAATTCTATCCAATCCATTGGGAATTGGGGTGGGGGAGGTCCTTCAGTCAGAATTGACTTGTTTCTCTTTACTGTGTTTGGGTAATGGTACAGACCAGAACAGCTACCTATGGAGGAAAGGAACAGAGGGGTATAAATCAAGATTATGCTCGGCCACAAGTAACAGAAAATAATAAAAACACTGATTTAAGCAGATAAAGGGTTTTCTCCCCTCACATAGTAATATCTGAAGAGAGTACTTGAATATTTGGCTGAATACTGATTAACACAGGTGTGTGAGGAAACTCCCTGATGTGAGGGAAAGAACCACCCGATAAGATTAGAGGAAGCCATGCTTAGTGCTCACACAGGGTTGGGAATAGCTAAAGTAGGAAACCTATGAGGCACTGGGATGGGGACACAGAAGGATCTTGTCTCATAATGGGGAATAATTAGCCTAAGACTGAGCACTTCGCTGGTCCTGCCTAACAATTATTAAAAGCAAGATCTGAAAGAGTGAAACTTTTCCAAGGAATTTAACTGTGTCCCATCACGAAGCTCAAGAATATTTATAATACAGAGATATTCAGCACCCAACAAGGCATAATTCACAATGTCTGGCATCCAATCAAAAATTAACAGGTGGGAAAATACAACCCATAATAAGAATAATTAATTAATCAAAATTGACCAAGAACTGACACAGATATTAGAATTAGCATACAAGGACATTAAATAGTTATAATTCCAAATATTCAAAATTTAAGTAGATATAAGGAAGATTTAAAAAAAACCTCATATTGACATTGTTGAGATGAAAACTACAATGTGTGAGATTAAAGATACTAGATGGGATTAACAAGAGATTAGATGCAGCTGAAGAAAATAATAGTGGACTTGAAGACATAGCAATAGAAACTATCCAAAGTTAAATAAAGAGAGAAAAGATAATTTTTAAATATTAACAGAGCATGAGGTGTCAGATGAATTCAAACAGTCAAATATATGTGTGTAATTGGATTCCCCAAAGGAGAGGAGCAGAAAAATACTTGAATAGGGGTTACAGAGCCAAGATTTCAGAGCTAGTTTAAACAGGAAAATATAGGGAAAGCAAACTGGAATAAGCAAGAATAGGATACATTGATTCAATCATTTATATCTATAGGCCAGCAAGTGCATGTTTTATAGGTCAGTGACCCCTTTTAAAGAGTCAAGAGCAGGGCATAGAAGCACAGCACTCAGATCACTTTCACTTTTCAGGAAGAGTTTGATCCATATCTGCTCCCTTCAAATTGAACACCTGCTTCTTGAGCATCTCGTTCTGCAGAAATAGGACATGTCCATGCAGTGCTTAGGCCACTCCCCTGATCCTTTCTTTACTCATCTTTATGATGTTTCTCTGCTAGTAACACTAAAAAGCACGAACAACAGTTCAGTCTCTTTATCCCCTTCTTGTTTTTTGTTTTTTGCTACAACACCAGCTGGCCCATATCAGATACCTTGTGTAAGGAATAATCTAGAAATTACAATGACCTCTTGCTTCTCTGTGGCTGTATTTTCTAAGGCTGTGGCATTATTCAGGGTAGGCTAGGTTTTGCTGTGATAAAAATGAAGTCGTAAATTCCATGGATTGATACATAAAAAAATGATTTATTGTTCACTCAAATTCCACTGCAGGTGAATCAACTCAGTCCCTTCCAAGGTCAATCAGGGATCCAGAATGCTTCCTTTTTGTGGCCATCTCACTAGGTGCATTCAGAGTTGCCACTGCAGGGAAAGAGAAAGATGGAGAGTTGGACAGAAACTGCTACTACCTCAGCTTGGAAGTGACATGCACTACTCTACTATTAGTCTACGGACCAGGATCTGTCACTGCAAGGGGGATGGAGAACCAGATGTAGATGAGCATTGATCATTTCAAATAGAGCAGTGTTTCCTGAATTATATACATAGAGTACAAGTGTGTTGGATATTAATAACCTAAAATTCTGAAATTTTTAATATTATGTGGTATAACAAGTGCTTGTGATGACCAAGCCACACACCTTTAGCCCCCTTGATTTCAGCACTGCTGTGGTGGACAGTTCCATGACCCATTGTCAGTGTCCCATATTAAGAGCCCTGGAGTCTCTCCATTCTGCTTTTCCCAAAGCTGGAAAAGGATTATCAACTGATCAACTCAAAAGTACAGGAAGGTTAAAGTCCTTTAGGGTAACTCCCAAACAATGAGGGATATGAATCTGTGAATAAATGTCTAAGCTTCCCTATCCTCTGGCAGGACAATTCTGTCATGAATTCTCTGTGAATATTTAGGGGGTTCCTCTGCAAGACTATATCCCAACTGTCTACAGCTGTAGTGAGTTTATTATTACACTCTTGATTGGCTTTCTTTCCTACACTGCCTCATTTTCCCCATCCCTTCGCTTCTGTTTTCTGAAATCTCTCAATAAATTAACTGTACACAAGTCTTAATCTTAGGGTCATCTTTGGGGGAAAAACAAAACGAAAATATAAGGTAAAATAAATTTAGAAAATACTGAGTTAACTGTAGTTAAACATGTTTTCTTTTATAGAAGCTCTGGAGCTTTAATATGCTGATGTTCATTCTGACTCTTCATGAGGGAAATACAGAAATTCGAGCTTCCCAAACTTGGATTGTAAGGTTTTATCCTCAAAGCAACTTGGAGAATTAGCACTCCTTGAAACACATGTTAGGGATGCTCGATCTAAAGTTTTTACAGCTTTTCTTATTTTTGAATAAAGAAAATATTAAAAAGTTAAAAGGTACAGAAGAGTAGAGACAGGAAGAAAAGGGATTTTAAAATGTATCAAAATATGAGTACCTCATTTCTACCACCAGCAAGAACAAACATGATTACCATACTGGTACCAGCCCCAAGAGTAAGTCCAGTGGCAGGTCCCAAGGGTGGCCATTAAGTAGCCAGATATTCTTTGGAAAACTTCGTACAACTTCCATTGGAGAATGGAACCGTGTGTTCTTTCGTGGAAAAGAGCAAACTCTTCCTCTCCACCGCCCCCTCCCCCACTTTAATTACTGTGCAGGATGGTGAAATTAAACCCAGCAGGTAGGCAGCTCCAATACAGACCTCTGGAGCTATCTCATGCTCTGGTTAATTGTGTCAGCTGTGGAGGCTGATTAGCACAATTAATCTTACCTATGATTACCCTGAGGAGGGGGAAGTTCTGAATGCACAGGTGGGATCTGGTGACTGAGTGGCTGTGCCTATCCCCAAGGGACAGAGAAGCGTGGGCTGGAGAAGGTTTGAGGACCAGAGCCAGAGTCGTTTGGGTGAACACGGCACAGGGTTTCATGGGATACGGGAAAAGAGGAGAGGAGAGGCGGTTTGTACAGGTCAAGGCCCATGGACTGGGATGTGCCCACCTGTCTTTATATAGTTGCAGAATTCCAGGCCTCTTTGCTCTGTCAAAAGCTCCCTGAGGACAAGGTCTTTGTCTTCTACAGTTTCTAGAGTTCTTTCATCACTTGGTACAGGGATGGGCCTCCTATTAGCTTTTGGGTAGAGTAAGATAATTGGAATAATATGGAGAAAACAAAAAAACAGATGGAATTAGGGGAAGAAATGAAAGAACTGTATTAGAAAAGATAGAGGAAGAGAGATGGTTGGGTAGATGGATAAGTAAGTAGATGGAAAGATAGACCCTTGTGTAGCACTGACCACGTGCCAGGCTCTGTGCAATAAAGCAGCTCCCAAACCGCTCTCTATAGAGCATCTTGTTTAATCATCACAGCAGCCCACTACACACTGGTTCTCAACTTAAAGGTGCATAAGATTCACCAATAATGCTGGTTAAAATGCATATTAATGAGTTACACCTAAAGAGATTTTAGTTCTATAATCTTCAGATAGGATCTAGGAACCTGCATCATTTAGTGGTCCGGGTGGTTCTCATGTGGTTGGTCTGAGGACCTCACTTGAGAAATGCTCTTACTGAATGAATGAATGAATGTGTCCTTTGGGGCAGTTATTCTAGTAATCATTTCAGAAAGGTAGAGATGGAGGAGCAGAGCAAGTGAGTAGCTTGTTCAAGCTCCCACAGGTAGTAACTGAGGGTATATATATCTCATATTTGCCCTCCCTACTGCAGGAGACATTTAGCAAAGATTATGAAGGAGATCCTTGGTTGTCTTCAGCCCATTTCCTTAAAGCAGCAAAAGAGGCAGAAGCTCAAGGAAGGATGTATCCAATCTGAATAATTTCTTCCTTCATTCATTCAACCAATATCTTAAGCACATACTCTGTGCCAGATATTGAGATTGTAATAAAGAACAAAAAGACATGATGCCAGCCTTTTTGGAGTTCACAGTCTAAATAGGTATAAATGAGAATAATCTCATAAATACTACTTTATAAATTGCTCCAAATATATATATATATATATATATATATATATATATATATATTTTTTTTTTTTTTTTTTTACAAATACAGTGTTTATGGTGTTAAGAGAAGATTTAACAGCGGCCCTGACCTGGCCTTGAGGGCCAGGGAAGGACTTCTGTTTGAGTTGGTGTCTTGAGTATGAGTTAACCAAATGAACAGGACAGGAAGAAGAGTGCTCCAGGCAGTGGAAAAACATGTGCAAAACTCTGGGGGGTCCAGGGAGCAGAGGGCTTGAAAGATAGAGAGAATGTGAATTAGGCTGAATTCTTAGAGCTGCACTTCTTGGGAACCAAAGTATGGTCTGGGCAATTGGATAAGATGCGTCTTCAGCTAAGAAGGATGGAGCCTCAATCATTGGTTTGGGAATGGGGAAAAGCAAAAGTTTCTGAAGGCAGTTTTATATGTTGGAGAAATTAAATCAGAAGGAGAATCTGGGTGGTCAGAAGCTAGTCCGGAATACAAAGAGGGTCCAGAAGAAGAGGTACTAGAATAAGTTTGTGAACAAAGTGAGGGCACTGGAGATCTGCTTTATTTGATGCCACCTGCAAAATCCAGGAGCCCAGTGGGATTAAGCAAACCTTTTAAAAGGCACATGGTAAAGGAGGGAGGAAAGACAAATTCCCGCCAATCCCATTGTCCATTATAATGAAAGCATCTGCTTTTCTCCTCCACCCCAGAGCCTGAAGGCCATATTAGCTAGTTAGTATATGAATACTGAGCGTGTGTGTCAGGCAGTATGCTAGGTACTGGTTATATGGCAGTTAACAGAACTGCTAGCTCAGTTCCCACCTTCATGAAGTTTACAGAGAGATGGAAGAGACCCTCATTAAGTCCATAACTACAATTCTGATCAGTGTGATGAATAAGTAATACAAGAAAATTTCATCGGGAACCTCACCTGGTCTGAGAAGTCAGTGCTTGTGGTGGAGAGGGGTGCTTTGAGGACATGACATTTAAACTGAGACCTAAAGAACAAGGTTAGATGGGCAGAAAAGTGGCTGGTGGGATGGGGAATGCATAGATGCATAAACCCTGTGATGGTAGGAACTACAAAGAGTCCAAGCAACAGAGGGTGCGTGTGACTGCAGAGAAGTTCATTGAAAGAATAAACCAAAAAGTTTGTAAAGGCTTAGACCATGTGGGGGCTTGCAGTCGTGGTCCAGTGAGTGACTTTCTTCTAAGGGAAATGGGTGAATATTGAGAGATTTACCCCAGAGAATGGCAAGAGCTGGTGCATTTTCATTCTCTAGGGTGCTACATCTCAGCAGAGCACAGGACAGGAATTCTTATTCCCACCAGGCTCTGTGCCTCCACTCAAGGGAATGGAAAGTATCCAACAGTGATAGGACGGAAGAAAGTGCATGGGTGACCTGACTCTGAGCAAGCCATGTCCCCCTTCTGAACCTCATCTCCTCCTTTAGCCACTAAGAATTTGGGCTCAGCACTCAGTAAGTATTCATTGAATCACTGGAGATAAATATACTTGCATTCCAGCCATGAGCTTTCTCTACAGCAGAGCTATTTTTCCCCCCTTTAAAAAGCCTCTTGAAATACAAGACATCATTTAAAAATGAGATCTTGCTGTAGATTGATATGCTCCAATATGAGATGAGAAAGGGAATAAAATCACATCCATTTAAAATCTGACAGAGGAACAGGAGAATAAAACCCTCTCAGTCTAATGGCAGGACTGAGCTGGGTTTTGTTGTGATTTTTAGTTGCCATTAAGTTTCTCAGCTCTTCCGAAGGGAGATAAAACACCCTCAAGAATATATGTGTTGAACTGGTGAATTTCAGAAGGGTTGGCACATGCAATGTGTGCTGCAAGTCTTTCCTGCCTGACTTGTTTCCACTTTTCAGTCAAGGTATCTTTCTAGTGGAGACAAATGAACCCGGTGTTAGATGAATAGAGAAGAAAGCAAGAAACATGGCTGGTGGCCCAAGATTCCATGTGGGAGAGGAAGAAGGGGGTCAGTGACCAAACCCAACATCTGACTGTCCCGTTGGCCCCATCCCTGCAGGGCGCCCGCTGGAAAATATCAGTAGAGAACCATTCTCTGAATAAGAACGTGGTAAAATTTCTCAGTAAGGGATCCGATTATAAATCACTTGGGCTTTTCAGGTCATGCAGCCTCTGTTACTACTAGTCAGCTCCATGGTTGTAGCAGGAAAGCAGCTGTAGATACTATGTATGTGAATGGGGATGTCTGTGTTTCAAGACAACTACTTCTGAAACGAGGCAGTGAGCCACACCTGACCCATGGGCTGCAGTCCACTGACTCCTACTTCTAAATCATCTCGGTGGCTTCTTTTTTCCAAAGAGGCAAAGAGAAAGGGCTGTGGAGTCCGGATGTAGGCTTGAAATTGACTCTGCCTTTACAGGCTCATGACCTTGAGATAAATGACTCTCCGTTTCTGAGGCTCTGTGGTGGACATTTGTTGTATTTGCTGCCTAGCATCCTCTACTCCTTCTCGAGATAACAAGAAAACAGATTTTGTGGGGTTTTTATTTTGGTGGGGGGTGTCTTACCTCCTCACCACTCTCAACCCAGATGGTTCTTGCGAAGAGGACTCCGTTCCTGGATCCGGAGATGAATCACGTGACCTGGGCCATACCAATCAGTCTGCACTGTCCTCCTGGCTTCAGCGATTGGTTCAAGATAAACACGTGACAAAATCAAGCCAATCAGAGTCAAGGGGACCTATTCTAAGACCTATGCTTGAGTTTGGAGGGAAACACGCTGAAATGATCAAGCCACAATACCATGGGAGCAGCTACTTGGGATCTGCAAATAAAGCCAACACATAGGACCACAGAGCCAATAGCGAGCAGACTGAGTTCTGATGTCACCATTTGAGCCCTGGCTCCAAATGGACTCGAAACCAAAAACTCGAAACCAAAGAGATAATAAATTAATTTCTTTTGTGTAAGCTAGTTTGAATTGGATTTTTAGTCACTTAGGTCCAAAGATATCCTAATCCATAATATCCTAATCTACCTCAACTTCGTCATCTGTAAAATGGGAAGAATGATGCCTACATGATACAGTGTGTTCTGATAAGGAACTACATGAGAAGCTGTACATTCTCTTTGATAAAAGGTTATGTTTTAGAATGGGGCCGCCATAATCCTTTATAACAAAATCTTCGATTAACCTAGATCCCTAAATATCAATGTTAGGAGACTATGTGAGCATTTGTGAAAGCCTTTATCTAGATGTAGAACTTAATGAATCTCTTGGGTTCTTATTTTTCTCAACTTTAAAATGGGGATGAGGGTAGAACCCAACTCAGGAATTTTATGAGGACTAAAGGATATTATACACTTGAATCTCTGAGCAGAGTACCCTGTACATAGTAGGCACTCAATCTTAGCAACCACTATTATTTTATTATTCTTTGCTGTGAAAATTTTCCAGTTTCTCTACTCAGGGGAAATAGATCAGTGATTTGGGGAATAAAGGAGGCAATTTCAGCATTAACCAAAACAAATATAAATAAAAGTCCCAAGGAGGCTTTAGCTGGAGACCAGGAAGTCTGGTTCAGACTTCAGTTACAAAGTTGAACTATATATAGCCAAAACACTGGCGCACTTAGGCCAAGATGGAAAGACCAGAGTGGGGGAAATACAACCTGCTTTGGTTTTGTGGGGTTGTGAATTTTGAACTAATCTTGGGTGAGGCTTAGCAGTCATCCATGAGAAAGCTGTAATGAGTTGGACAATGCAGGAATGATGAAATTGACAAAGTGCAATTCTAAAACTTTGGAGTTCTCTCATAGATCAGGAAGGCTTTGGTAACATCTCCCAGCAAATGGGGTGATTATTATTTATAGCTACCCTTTACTGAACCCTCACTAAGTGCCATGCAGTACACTCAGCTGGAAAGCTTCCTCTCTTCCTCACAATTACTCTATAAAGGAAGGAGTAGAGGTAATAGAATTATGCCCATTTTAAAGATGAAGTAACTGAGGCATGGAAAGTTTAAGTGATGAAACTGCTACGTAATTCTCACAACACACAAGTAGTGGGGTAAGGAGAAAGGAGTATGTACTTTGAGCCTGGGAGAGCCTGGACCTTTCTATTAATTAGCATTCCTTTAGGGCATAAAGTAACCAGGAAAATAAAAGGAAAAAAGAACAACCCTGTCAACCAACTAGTGAAGCAATTAGATGAAAGTCAATATTAACAAGTTTCTGCAATTCCAGTGACCCAAAGGCAAGGATTCAGAGGCCTCTGCCACTTAGCAATTTTGTAGACTTGTGGCCTAAAGGGAAGGGATGTGACACAGGAATCGATTCTTTGCCAGCTGATTAGTAGCTGGATATTTCCCAAGCAGCCGGTAGACCCGTCCCAGCCAGAACCCTGAAGATGCTGCCGACAGTGATCAGTTAAATACAGAATTTATTAAGGAAGCTCTTTCTTTTAGGAAACAGAGCCTCCGGCCCTACACAGATACATAATTTGCTAAGGATGTTTTTTCTGCTTCTCGACCTTGGCTACCTAAAGCACCAAGCCAAGAACAGCATCTTTGTTAACATCATTGAGATTGGATTCCCTCATTTCTGCAACTGGAGAAGGTAATGAAGCTCAAGGGCACTTCTTCAGAGAGTAGGTCAAGCCCTCCAGCCAGAACAGGCCCAGGAATCTTCCTAGACTCTTCTCTCTGTTCCATGACCTTTAGCAGTCTGTCTCCAAGTACTGATGGCTCTACTTCTGTGTTCCCTCCCCTCCCCACCCGGTCCTCTCCCTCCCCTTGCCCACAGTGTTAATTCCCATCCACGACTTCCTAGAACTACTGCAACCGCTTTCTAACTGGTCACCCAACCTCATGCACATTCTTCCCAATCTATCCTTTACATGAAATCCACAGTGAACTTTCTACACTGCAGGTTTGATTGTGCCATCACCCTGTTTGGATGGTCCCACCACAATAGGATAAAACTAAGCTCACAGCATGAGATAATATCCTCTAAAATTTAGCCCCATCTCTCACTCCCACTTCCTCCAGTTCCCCATCATATTGAATGATATTCAGTTCCCCAAACTTTACTTTTATAGATGCTATTTCTTCTGTCTGAATTACCTTTTCCATCCTTCCTCATATTTCATTGGATTGAACAAGTGGTTTAATTCTATTCACTTTTTAAAGACTGAAATTAAGGGTTAAAAATCCCCTGAATTGAGTCAGGCACTTGTCTCTGCATTTCTGTGGCCTCCTCTTCTTTCCTCTTATGGTGGCTTAGAGCTACGTTCACACATTCTTTGACATGCCTCTTTTCGAAATGTGGAGCCTAATTCCCTACTCCTTGAATGCAGACCGAATATGGTGACTTGCTTCCAACAAATACCATGCAGCAGAACTGATGGAGTATGACTTATGAGGCCAGATAATGAACGACATTGCTGCCCCCCTCCCCCTTGCTCCTTCTTGGATCACCCACTCTGGGGGAGGCCAGCTGCCATCTTGTGAGGACACTCAAGCTGCCTGTGAAGAGTAATCTAGGGGCTTCCCTGGTGGCGCAGTGGTTGAGAGTCCGCCTGCCGATGCAGGGGACACGGGTTTGTGCCCCGGTCCAGGAAGATCCCACATGCCGTGGAGTGGCTGGGCCCGTGAGCCATGGCCGCTGAGCCTGTGCGACCGGAGCCTGTGCTCCGCAACGGGAGAGGCCACAACAGTGAGAGGCCCGCATACCGCCAAAAAAAGAGTAATCGAGGACTCTAGTCAACAACAGCAAGATGCAAGTGTGCAAGTGTCTTAGAAATGGATATTCCAGGGCTAGTCAAGCTTTCGGACAATTGCAGCCTCAACCAATATCTTGACTACACCCTCATCAGAGACCCTGAGCTAAGCCACCCTGAATCTCTGGCTCACAGAAATTGTAAGCATAATACTTTGTAGTTTTAAGTCACTAAACTTTGGGGTCATTCATCAGGCCTCAGCAGATAACTAATACACCTCTGGGGCCCAACTGTCTGGATTCAATCCTGCGCTGTCCCTAAATAGATATGTGACTTTCAGCTAGTTACTTCATTTCTGTGTGCCTCAGTTTCCTCAACTGTTAAAGAGGGAAATAATAGTAATTATTTCCTAGGGTTATTATGAGGATTAAGTGAGATAATGCATGTAAACTGCTTAGTTTAGTTCCATGCATTAAGTGCTTTGTAAACACTTACAATAATGATAGACCATCACACTATTGTAACTGTGGTTGAAACATCTCTTCCAATGGCCTGTGGGCTCAATGAGGGCAAGTCTAAATCCCATTCTTTTTTGTCACCTTCTACCTAACCCAAGCCTGGTACACTGTACCTGCTTACTACATGAAGGGCAATAACTGAATACATGTCTTTCACATTTCTTCTGGAATCAGGAACTTGTACAGCACTGCAGCTAAGAATCTGGAATCTAAATTCAGACCTGGGTTCCAGTCAGGGCTATACTTATAGGGTTACCACTTAGAGCTGTGTGGTCTTAGGTAAACTATTCCACTTTGCTAAGGTTCTTGCTGCTCATCTGGAAAATAAGGATTAAATTAACCTTCATCTCAGCATTTTTTCTGGTTATCAACTGCTGCATGACAAACTGCTAATACAGAGGTGTGTTTTTCAGGGTTCTCCAGAGAAACAGAACCAATAGTATATATATACATATATATATATTTAATGTATATATATATACACACATACACATTATATATACATAATGTATATATATACATATATATATATGTATATATATGATATATGGAGAGAGAGAGAGAGAGATTATGAAGAATTGGCTCATGCAGTTACAGAAGCTGAGAAGTCCTACAATCTATTGTCTGGAAGATGGAGCCCCAGGAAAGCCAGTGTTGTAATTCAGTCTGAGTTCGTAGGCCTGAGAACCAGGAACAACAAGGTCCGAGGGCTGGATGTCCCAGCTCAAGCAGAAAGAACAAATTCACCTTTTCTCTACCTTTTCGTTCTATTTGGGCCCTCAGTGGACTAGATGATACCCACTTTCATTGGTGAGAGCAATCATCTTTGTTCAGTCTGCCAATTCAATGTTAATCTTTTCCAGAAACACAGACATGCCCAGACATAATGTTTTACCAGCTCTCTGGAAGTTCCTTAGCCCAGTCAAGCTGACACATAGAATTAAGCAATCACAGGAGGCTTAAAGCAAAACACGTCTTGCTTGTGCATCTGTGATCAGGGCAGAGCTCAGCAGGGAGGTCTCTTCTTCACTCCACTTGGCATCAGTGGTGGCTCCTCTCCCCGGGAGCTGAGAATCTGCTTCCAAGATGGGTCACCTCATGGTTTCCAAGTCAGTGCTGACTGCTGGCTGGGAGTTCAACTGAGAAGGAGGCATCTTCATGTGTCCTGGGTTTCTTCACAGCGTGATGGCTGGCTTCAGGAGTGACTCTCTCAATAGAGAGAGCCAGGCAGAGCTGTATCTCCCATTGTGCAGCCTTAGAAGTCACATAGCATTACATGCACCAGCCTCTATTATTCTAGACGGTCACAAAAACCACCCGGGTGCAAGGCGAGGGGAAATAGACTTCATTTCTTAATAGGGGTGGCAAGGTTCTGCAGTACATGTGGAACAGGAAAATCCATTCTGCCATGACTTTATCGTGATAATTAAATAAGACGAAAAATAAAAAGTGCTTAGCTTGGTATCTGGCATAGAATATGTATTTTATCAATACTTGTTAGATGAATGATAAATTTACCAACTGTGTGACACTGGGGAACTCACATAACTTTTAAACTTGCGTTTTCTCATCCGTACTGTGGGACTAGTATGATAGAACTTGGGGGCTTGTTGTGAAGTTCATAACACACAGTAAGCCATCAAAAAATTCCAAGTCTTTGTATTATTATTATTATTGTTATTATCGTGACCCTAGCGATACCATTCCTCTCCTTGAGGCACTCATAGAGCTGACTCATTTTGAGGTTGTTTACGTGTATCACGTTTATGTACCAATAGACTCCATCTCCAAGAGGACTGGGACCATCTCTCTCCTTTGGCATCTTCTGTGAATCCAGTGTTGCTAAGTATGCAGTGGACACTCAATTACTGCCCACTGACTATGCAAATGTGTATTTTAGGGATCATATTAATAAATGTCTGAAGCTTGATAGTGACTATAAGAATATCTAAGGATTTATGCAAACTTTTTTCTTTCTCCATACCCATTATTTTAAGGTAGAGTAGCTTCTAATGGTCAGATATCAGCACAATGCCTTTATTTTGCCCTTTGTTCCTAAGTTAATTATGTTGTGACATCTTCATTAAGGTCTCCAGACATGATATGTGGGGTCAATAACAGCCTAATATTAGCAAATGCCAGGCTGGAAAAGCTGAAGAGGAATGCACATTCCATTCTCCTCTGAAATGTAAACTTTCTTCATCTGTTGAACTCCAGTGATTTCAAATTTTGATGTATGATCTGGGGCACCAAATAATCCAGTTATGGCTTATTTGGAAAAACAAAGAAGATAAGGACCCCTGAAAAAAATAGAATAAAAAAACAATAGGCTAGAACATCTCCAGGCAAAGGTGAAGGTTATACACTAATTTATCTTGTTTCTCTAGATAATGCTCCCTTTATATCCTACTCCCCTTGTCATCTGTGTGATGACATGGGAGAAGGGTAGCGGAATTGATGGAGGGAGATAAAGGTTTGCTTTATAAAATCTGTAAGATCATTTCTCCCTGAGGCAAGCTGAGACCAGGACTGTGCTTGACTCATAAGGTGTGGGCACATGCTAAATCTAAGATCCTTCCAGTCAAAGAGTCTCCATCATTTTTATGATATTGCATGATACCCAAAGAGCCACAGCTGGTGGAAGGAGAAGATGAATCATAATAAAATAAGTATCCACATGAGATTATTCTTATTATTCCCTGTGTTTCCTTCATATTCCCCTGGTTCAATGGGTTGACTGGTGGAATGAGTACATCAAAGTTGGAACACATCTGTATTATCCATCACTGTATCTCCAGTCCCTAGCACAGCGTACAAAATACAGGATGTGCTCAGTATAGGTTAGCTCATCCATGCATTGAACAAATATTGCAAATATTTATTGAGCGTCTAGTGACATGCCAGACATTGTCCTTGACATAAACGAAGGAAAGAAGGAAGGAAGAAAAGTGACACGTGTGGAATACTCCCTGAGATCTTGCCTAGAGAGGCCCTAGTCATGTTTCTTATTTCTTATATGAAACCATTACCCCATTCAGTTTTCTTTTTGTTTCTCAGGTAGATTGGACCTTCAGTTCCTGTTTGGGGACTGTCTTAAGCATAAAGGGTGGTAATAGGAAATTTGGGGGACTGTGTTTATTGGTGGCTGAGTCGTCAATACAAAGAAACTTGTTCAAGAGGATTTAATATCATAGATGGCAAAATGGTTCCGGGTCAAATAAAAAGGACAAGGGTGAACAAAAGGGAGGTGGAATGATGAAAGGCCATGCAGAGCTCGTCCTTGTATAGAGAACCAGCCAAAGGGAGGCATTCAGAACTTAGGCTGTGAACTGTTAAGTAAGTGCAGGACCTTTCTTTTTATGTGGTGACACGGGGCAGGCACGTGGCTATGAGAGTTAAACAACTATATAGTAGAGGGAACAAAATCCTCCCAAAGACACCCTCACTTCTGACACCAATTGTAGGTTCATAGGGTCCCCAAAACCACTTTTAGCTTTTTGGTAGTTAGCTGGAAGGATTCACGGAACTCACAGAAAGCACTTATGCTCACAGTTACAGTTTACTGCCAGGAAAGGATACAGAGTAAAATCAGTGAAGGGAGGAAGCTCATGGGCAGAGTCCAGGAGAGGTTTCCAATTTGGAGTTTCAGCCATTCTTTCTCCACGGAGTTATGTGTGGATAGTGTGACTTTCTCAGCATCAATGGGTGACCATATGCACAGAGTATTGCCAACCAGGTAAACTCACCTGAGATTCTAGGGTTTTTATTGGGGCTTGATCATATACTGCTTGTGCAGCAGCCCATCTGGTGTTAGAACTGATAACGTTTGGCCAACCATTTGTCTTAAGCTCTTTCAAAGGTAGAACTGATACTGTATGACCGAAAGCCTGCCTTGTAAACCACATTGTTAGACTGCCTGGTGGCCAAGGCCCCAGGCAAACAAGGACACTCCTATCAGGTATGACATTCCAAGGGTCAAGGGATTGCATCCCAGTAGCCAAAAGCAAAAGTCAGACCTCTGTTTGGGTAAGGTTAATTCTTCACTGCACAGTGCCCTAGCGAGGAAATGCAGATGGCCAACAGGCACCTGAAAAGATGCTCAGCATCGCTAATCATCAGAGAAATGCAAATCAAACCACAGTGAGATATCACCTCACACCTGTCAGAACGGCCATCGTCAAAAAGAACACAAATAATAAATGTTGGTGAGGATGTGGAGAAAACGGGACCATCGTACACTGATGACGGGGACGTACGTTTGTGCAGCCGCTGTGGAAAACAGTATGGAGGTTTCTCAAAAAACGAAAAATAGAAACCATATGACCCAGCATTTCCACTCCAATGGAAAAAACCCAAAACACTAATTGGAAAAGCTACATGTACCCCAGTGTTCATAGCAGTGTTATTTACAGTTGCCAAGATATGGAAGCAACCTAAGTATCCCTCAACAGATGAATGGCTAAGGAAGATGTGGCACATATACATACATACATATATATATGATGGAATACTATTCAGCCATTAAAAAGAATGAAAATTTGCCATTTGTAGCAACTTGGATGGGCCTGGAGGGTATTATGCTAAGTGATGTAAGTCAGGCAGAGAAAGACAAATACTGTATGGTATCACTTATATGTGGAATCTTAAAAAACAACAAACTAGTGAATATAACAAAAAAGAAGCAGACTCACAGACATAGAGAACAAATTTGTCATTACTAGTGGGGAGAGGGAATCAGGGAGGGGCAATATAGGGGTAGGGGAGTAAGAGGTACAAACTATCATGTATAAAATAAGCTACAAAGATATATTGCACAACATGAGGAATAGAACCAATATTTTATAATAACTATAAATAGAGAATAACCTTTAAAAATTATGAGTCACTATATTGTACACCTGTAACTTATATAATATTGTAGATCAACTATACTTCAATCCCAAAAAAGAATAGACATTGATATCCCAGCACTGCCCCAGTGAATCATTCATTTATTCATTTCTCTGTGCAAATAATGTGTTCAGCACTGTAGGGGAAACGGTGGTTTAGAAGATATGATTCTGGAGCTGACTCAGATGTGAGCAATAATTGGAGACATAGAGCAGGTGGAGGATGGAAAAGTGATCTAGTGATCTAGAGGGGTTAGCACTGGAGATGAAAACAGGAAAGTTCAAGTGTACACTCTAAGGGGGCATGGGACTCCCAGGTCTTATTCCAGAAGAGTGAGAAGGAGAAAGTCCACCCATGTGGCCGGTGCATGGTGATAAGTCGTTCAGATTCATGGAAAACAGACAAACAGGAGTCACCAGCCAGATCTTTACCCCATTTTCTTTTCTTTCTAGAACTTACTATGTCTGACATTACCTGGTTTTCCTATTCCTTTCTTTAGTGTTTATCTCTCCCAGTAGGATAAGGGAGGATGCTTGCCTTTCTCACCTATTTCCAGGTCCCAGAAGAGTGCCTAGCACAAGGCAGACACTCATTATTCATTCGTTAAATGAATTTTATTCCAACCCCATGCCATAAGAAGGATCTCTGAACTTTCTACCTACAGGGCTTAGATTTCTCCAGCTAAAACCAAAGAGAAACTCACAGCCACCAACAGTGTCTAGCTCTAAGTCAACTCATGTTCATTTCTTTCCAGCAGGATAGAGATGCATTGTATCAGGGGGAACAGGAGGCTGTGGTTCATTTGTCCATTTAGATCCACTTAAAAGCTGAGGGGTAATTGTAGATGCAAAACTGCTGCCTTTAACTGTAAAAACTCCACACTGAGTTAATAAAGAATTGGGCACTTAGCTTTATGTTTTCGCATCTTAACACATGAAGGCATTTTTCGAAGGGTTGAATGAACATAATTATCAATTTCCACATGTATATTACTATTCAGCTAGGATAGGGCAAATACTTCCGAATCACAGGCTGTTTAGGAATGGCAATGAGCACTGCTACTCACTGCTCTCATCCACCAGGTGCAAGTTTGTGTCACTTTCTTTTGACTCCATTTTATCCATTTCCACATAAATCTCTGGTGAATGCAAAACACTGAAGCTGCTCTTGAAATCAATCCAATGGGGGACAAGATGGACTTTGACTTCACTTTCTGTGGAGGAAATTAGAGATACATCCTGATTGGGGGAGTATATATATTGGCAGGGAATAACGTGGGGGCACTGGCAGATAAGAAATTTACTGGCAGATAAGAAATTCAGACAAAGACGGGGCGGAGGATGATGCAAAATATTGAATAAAAGGGGAATCTTGGGCTTCCCTGGTGGCGCAGTGGTTGAGAGTCCGCCTGCCGATGCAGGGGACACGGGTTCGTGCCCTGGTCCGGGAAGATCCCACATGCCGCGGAGCGGCTAGGCCCGTGAGCCATGGCCGCTGAGCCTGCACGTCCGGAGCCTGTGCTCCACAACGGGAGAGGACACAGCAGTCAGAGGCCTGCATACCGCAAAAAAAAAAAAAAAAAAAAGCGGGGGGGGCGGGAATCTTTTGTTTTGGAAAAGGAACGTGTACTAAATTATGTATACAAAATGAATTTGGATAAATGGTTTATAAAGGTATAATTATGTGGTTATATGCATTTGGAGATATTCTGGTGTAGAAATTGAATGGGCTAAAATAGTAGAGTTAGAATACAAATTGGGCAGTCAGTTAAAAGAGAGGTGGTTGGTTATGTTTCTGTGATAGTAATAGTGAGGCGAGCCAGGAACACAGGTGAAATTCAACCACGTTGAGAAGAGTGTCCTAATAAGGGTGAAAAAAAAATAGGCAAAATTCTGAATTGCCTGGCTCTGAGATCCCCTTCCCTCAGGCTAATGCTTTTCTAATGAAGAGAGCCACATGCCTGGAAGTATAGAGCAACCAGGGGCAGATCAACGTGGGTCTAATACAGATGGCCAACAGGCACATGAAAAGATGCTCATCATCACTAATTATTAGAGAAATGCAAATCAAAACTACAATGAGGTATCACCTCACACCAGTTGGAATGGCCATCATTAAAAAATCTACAAATAACAAATGCTGGAGAGGGTGTGGAGAAAAAGGAACTCTCCTACACTGTCGGTGGGAATGTAAATTGATACAGCCACTAGGGAGAACAGTATGGAGGTTCCTTAAAAAACTAAAAATAGAGTTGCCATATGATCCTGCAAACCCACTCCTGGGCATTATCCAGACAAAACTGTAATTCCAAAAGATACATGCACCCCAGTGTTCATAGCAGCACTATCTACAACAGCCAAGACATGGAAACAACCTGAATGTCCATGGACGGATGACTGGATAAAGAGGATGTGGTACATGTATACAGTGGAATACTACTCAGCCATAAAAAAGAATGAAATAATCCCATTTGCAGCAACATGGATGGACCTAGAGATTATCATACTAAGTGAAGTAAGTCAGAAAGAGAAAGACAAATACCATGTGATATCATTTATATGTGGAATCCAAAATACGACACAAATGAACATATATACGAAACGGAAACAGACTCACAGACATAGAGAACAGACGTGTGGTTGCCAAGGGGCGTGGTGGGGGAGGGAAGGACTGGGAGTATGGGATTAGCAGATGCAAACTATTATGTATAGAATGGATAAACAACAAGGTCCTGCTGTATAGCACAGGGAACTATATTCAATATCCTGTGATAAGCCATAATGGAAAAGAGTATGAAAAAGAATGTATATAGATATGTAGAACTGAATCACTTTGCTGTACAGCAGCAACTATAATTCAATAAAATAAGATCTTTTTAAAAAAACAAGGGTCTAGCAGCTCCAATATGGAAGAAGGTCCAAAGTGTGGTATAGAAGAAGCAATAGTCCTTCATTCTGATCTACCCTACTGATCCACATCCAAGGTCTAATGCTACATCATGGGCTACAAGGCACAATGTGGCTTCTTTCCTCAAGACTATGCATACACAGGCATCAGAGCAAGTCTGCCTGGATTTGAATCCTAATTCCATCCCTTACTACCTATGTGACTTGGGGTAAATCTAACTCTTTTCTTCCTCATCTGTAAAACAAGGATGACAGCCCACATCTAGAATTGTGAGAGTTAAATGAGTTGTCTTTTTTTAAGAAGATGTTGGGGGTAGGAGTTTATTAATTTGCTTATTTATTTTTGCTGTGTTGGGTCTTCGTTTCTTTGCGAGGGCCTTCTCTAGTTGTGGCAAGCGGGGGCCACTCTTCATCGCGGTGCGCGGGCCTCTCTTGTTGCGGAGTACAGGCTCCAGACACGCAGGCTCAGTAGTTGTGGCGCACGGGCCTAGTTGCTCCGCGGCATGTGGGATCCTCCCAGACCAGGGCTCGAACCCGTGTCCCCTGCATTAGCAGGCAGATTCTCAACCACTGCGCCACCAGGGAAGCCCCAGTTAAATGAGTTTTTTCGATGCTTGGCATGTAGTGATCAATCATCAAATATTTTCTATGATGATATTTAATACTTTAAATAGAGGATGCATGAGTGTGAGTCTGGGTGGAAAGTAGAATGGTGTCAGTGAAGGCAAAATCCCTTCCTGAAGTGCCTCTCATACTCTGCCAGCCTCTCCTAGTCCTTTTTCCTTCTGTCTGAATCTCTCCCCTCCATTCTCTCCTTAGTGGTTTAATTGGCATAGTTTCTCTTATAGGGAAAGAGGGTGTACAATGGTTCTGGAAACTTCAACTTTTTACAACTGTGCATGGTTGGTCAAATGTGTCCTATAGGGGGAGCCATTCCCTTTCCCTCTCTGCTTCTTACAACCAGTCCGTAGAAGACAAAGTTCTGTCCTCTCAAAAGGATCAAGTGATATGGTTGCCATCTCATTACCTCTCACTAACCCTTGAAGGGGAGAGAGTTCTTTATTTGACTTATGAGATGAGGGGATTATAACATAAATTGGATCAGCCTTCTCTATTGGAAAGAATTAATGTGCTAACCACAGTGGACCCCTCTTTTTCTCACCTCTTTTCTCTTGATGAGAGTGAGGTAAGCTATGGTTTTTCACACAGCTGGACAATGGTCAACTAGACCTAAATCTTCACCTTTGTGGGCCCTTCTATTATTTAGCAATTGGCATAAAACACAGTACCTCAAAATGTAGTGGCTTAAACCAACCATTTATTATTGTTTACAAACCTGTGGGCAATCTGGGTAGTTCTGCCAGTTTGGGAAGGGGGGGATCTTTCATGCATCTTCAGGCAGCTGGAGGGTTGGCCAGGAGCTGGCTGGTCTAGGATGGCCTTGCTGTGCTCCATGTGTCTCTCATTCTCCAACAGGCTAGCCGGGGCTTGTTCTTGCGATGGTGGTAGGAATCTGAGAGTAACTAAACCTAGTTGTATACGAGGACAAGAAGAGACCCACACATGCTTTCAAGCCTCTGATTGCATGAACTTTGCTATAATCTTATCTTTCAAAACAAGTCACACATCAGGGCCAGGGAACTACAGAATGACAGGCAAAGGGTGTGGATACTGGCAGGTCATTTACTGGGGCCATCATTGAAATCCATCTACCCCAGTCCCGAAGTTTGCTATACAGGGGTTTGGGTGTACACAGGTTGCAAGGGTGAGAACAAATAGTCTTACCTGAGGAGGCTAGGACAGCTTTGTGGTGGAGGAGATTCCCAAGCCAAGCTTTTTTTTTATGGGACTACAAAAATGAATCTGATAATTTATTGAAATGTTTCAAGCTTTTTTATCATGCATCGGCTATCTTCTTGCCCAATACAATCAGAAATTATTCTACGAATACATATATTAATCTTGGATCAATTAAAAATGTCTATTATGCATTTTTTAAAATTTTTATTGAAGCATGTATTCTACAAGAAAGCTCAGAGGCCTGATACAGCATGGTGCTTTGGAGGAACTGGCAGTAGCCAACAGACTAAGTAAAAGATGCATAGTGAACGCTGGGGTTGAAAGGTTGAGCTAAAGAGCTTAGGGTTTTTATTGGACCCACCTACTGGAAGCCACTGAAGGTCTTTATATTGTTGAATGATGTGATGTGCCTTCCTTTGGAAAGATAACCTTGTCCCCTGGTTAGGAAGAGGAAGAAGAGCTTTACAGCAGCCTGATCTGTAAGGCAAGAGA
Source organism: Leucopleurus acutus (assembly GCF_964270905.1). NCBI lineage: Eukaryota > Metazoa > Chordata > Mammalia > Artiodactyla > Delphinidae > Leucopleurus > Leucopleurus acutus. The sequence goes on from NC_139158.1 coordinate 27,673,007, forward strand.
CTTTTGTTGTCAAATAATGCTCCTTTCTCCACGCACCTGCTTTGTTTAGCCCTTTTGTTCCTCTCAGGAACGTAGCTAAGTGCGTCTACTTCAAAAACCAGGAAGCCAGCTCTTTTTAATAACATACCGGATTCTGGACACACGCACGCACGCACGCACGCACGCACCAGAAATAACGGCTGGGATAAGAAGTAAAGCCCCAGTTTGAGGCTCTTTCTCGTCTTCTCCTCCTGAAGCATCTATAATTAGACGGGGGAGAAATGCTTTCATTTCACGCTATTTCAAGTAAGATCGTTAGCAGGATTCGGCCGGATCTTTATTATTCCTGTGCACGCTACCTCTATAAAGTTGAGAGCAACAATGGGGCTCTACTTATCTTCAGGAAACCAGCCCATTCTTTTGATGAAGGAAAAATGGCCCCAGCCCGAGGTTGCCATAGACACTGGAGAAGGCTGTCACAGAGCTGCAGTATACCTATTTCCTGGTGACATGCAGAATTAGAGGTTTTGGGGAATCAAAGGGAAAACTAGCCTGATGAAACAAAGGGTCCCTTCAGCTTCTGCTGACATACTTCTTTGCAGAAGCAACCTCCTCCAGCCCCTTCTCCTTCTCCCCTCCTCCCTGAAGCCAGGTGAATGAATTTGAATCCCAAGGATGGAGACAGTAACCTCCAGGTTTAGGTCAAATTCAAAGACCTTCCTTAAACCACATCAATGGCCTCCCATGGTTCCAAACTTCTTGACGTGCCTACAAGCGCTGAAAGGTCTGTCACCTGCCAGCATCTCCACTTTCCTCAGTCACTCTGCTACTGCCATACTGTCCTCCTTAGGGTTCATAAATATGCAACACATTTTCCCACCTAGGAGACCTTCACCCCTGGTGTGTCCCCCCTTCCTAAATTCTCTCACTCTCGCCCCTTGTGTGGCTGGCTCTCTTGTTGTCCAGGCGTCATTTGAAGGTTGCTTTCCCCGGAGACCCTGTCTGACCGCGATTATATCTACAAGAGTTCCTCCACCCCAGTTATTCTCCATCACATCATCTTGGTTCTTGCCTGGTAATTTTCACCGTCTATAAATATCTTTTATTTACTGTTTGCTTATTTATGGCTGGTCCCCCCACTAGGGTGCAAGCTGTGTAAAGGCAGGCGCCTCATAGATGTCTCTGTTCATTTTTGCCTGGTTTCCTCCCACAGCTGACGCTGAGGCAAGGATTCAAGTGCAAATGGTTTATTTGGGAGGTGAAGGGAGTGCAGTCAGCGGATGGGAGTGAGACAAGGAAAAGAAGACAGCCAATAACGGTCCATGAAAACAGGGTACAATTCTGTGTGGCTTATACACATCAGAAGTGTATTTCTCACAGTTTTGAACAGTTCTGGAGGCTGGAAGTCTGAGATCAGGATGCCAGCAGGGTCAGGTTCAGGTGCAGGTTGCAGATGGCCAGCTTCTCCTTGTGTCCTTTCATGGTGGAAGGGGAAGGGAGCTCTCTGGGGTCTCTTGTATAAGGGCACTCATCGCATTGATAAACGTCCCACCATCACTTCCCAAAGTCCCCAAATACCATCACATTGGATGTTAAGTTTTAACATATGAGTTTGGGGGAACAAAAACATTCAGTCTATAGTAGGTGTGTCATCAAGTGACTTACCATTGGGGCAACTGGAGTATGAAACTCCTTGGGACTCTAGGAGCCAGTGTAGACACAGATTCAGAGTTGTCCCACCTGAGGAGTGAGTGATAGGGCTGGGATGGTTACACATTAGCTCCCATCAGGCACTGAAGGCTGTTCTCAGGGAGAGGGAAGTCTCCAGCTCTGTCATCCTGCCATCCTGTCCATCAGCAGAGCAGGCTCTAGTGGCCAGAGGAAATCTTCAAGGAAAGACTTGTGGATGCCAGCACTGAGAGTTGGGTTGTGTGTACTATACTGATAAGGCCTAAGCGGAAATGGAGGGGATCCTGATAGCATATGTCACAGTGCTTCACAGACATTTGTTGACTGAAGGCATGAAGGAATGAATGAATGAATGAATTCTTTGCCTTTTGCTGCAGCTAATATCTGACCCTCAAGAAATGTTCAACAACTAGCACACATTAAGGAAGAAAAAGCACAGATTTTCAACTCAGGCAGAGCTGGGTTCAGATCCAGCTGGGTGACCTTAAACAAATTACATGGCCTCTCTGAGTCTCAGTTTCACCACCTGTAAAATGGAGAATAATAACTCCTGCCTTGGGGGATTATTTTAAAATGATTGGAGATAGTGTAAACCAAGTTCATAATTGCATCTGGCACACAGCAGGTGACCAATAGATCTCATCTCTCTTTGCCATGAAAGAGCAGCAAGTTCTACATGGCAGTGTGTGGTTAAGGGCTAAATTGAACAACAAAAATTAGGAGACCCACGAAAGCTGGAGTGGTCATGAATAGCTTCTAGAGGGGTAGATACGTTTTGAAGAATGTGTAGGGTTAGGGTGGATCTGGGCGAGATTTGAGACTAAGAATAATAATTACTTCTACTTATTAGAGGCTCACCACGTCTTAGACCCTGTGGGAAGCACTTCGTATATGTATTTCCTAATCTGCACAATATTACCCTATGAGGTAGATATTACTACCCCCACTGCCCTCAACCCTGAATATGAAAAAACTAAAGGATAAGTTACTTACCTGAGGCCACTCAGCAAGTTAGTAGAGGAGTAGAGACTCTAAGTAAGAATTGTCTTGGAGAGCTTGGTAGGGAAGAGATAATGTAGTTCTTCCCAGAAGGTACCTACAACATAAAGGTGGGGGCAGGACATGTGGGTGGGAGCAACTCAGCAGGAGTGATGGGAACCACATGAAAATGAAGGCTGGCCAAAAATACGGGATTATGTGAGGGCTACATACAATTAAAGGGATGCAAGGGTCAAGATGCAGTGTTTTTAAATTGAGGTGAAAGTTACATAGAACGAGTACACACATATTGATGGTACAACCCAACGAATTTGTTCCTCTGTATACACCCATATAAGCACCAGCCAGATCAAGATGTAGAATGTTTCCATCGCTCTAGAAAGTTCCCTCATGTCCCTTTTCAATCAGCAACTCCCTCCCCACCACCCCAGGGACTGACTCACTCTTCCACCTTTTACCCCCAAAGATCCAATTTTTAAAGTAACATCTTTTTAATGCATAAAAGAATTACATGCTTGTAGAAAACTCACACAATGACAACAAGATTGAAAGGAATAAGTGAAATCATCCATCATCCTATAGCTCAGAAGTAACCACCTTGAACATTTTGGTTTCTTCCTTGCTGTCTTTACATTTTTAAAATTTTAACTTGGAACCATACTATATATTCAATTTTATATTCCGTTTTTTAAATTAATCATTAGGACAGAAGCATCTTCCCAGGTGAATTACAAATTCTTTGTAAACTTCATTTTACATGACTTCAAATATTCCATTGAGGAATTCAGCAAAAAGCGCTTACCAATTCTACATGTTGGCTGTTTGAGTTTGTTTCCAGTGTTTCATAGTAATGAACACCTTTTTCCATAAACTTGTCTGGATTTCAGACTGTTTGATTAGAATGGGAGTGGAAGTGATTAAAATAATACTTTTTTTTTTGCGGGGGTGGGGGTGGGGGGCGGTGCACTGCACGGCTTGTGGGATCTGAGTTATCCAACCAGGGATCAAACCCGGACCCTTGGCAGTGAAAGTGTGGAGTCCTTCCTAATCACTGGACCCAGGGAACTGCCCAAAATATTACGTATTCTTCAAACCCTTGATACATATGAGTCAACCAGCTTTCCAGAACAGACCTACTTACATTCCTGTCATCTGGGTCCACAAAAGGTACCACTGAAGTTCAACCTCATCAGCCTTAAGCACCATGGTGTTTTTGTTAAACTTGAAGGACTGTCTGGGAAAGCTCCGAAAAGCTCTCCTACCAAAAGCTCCACTCGGTATCCACACTGAAGAATGGATGCTGGCTTATTTTTCCTCTCCTATTCTTTAATGCTGAGACATTCTGAATAGGTGACCTCGTAAATGACTCTGGCTCAACGTCTGGAGCCATCAAGGACTCATGAGTAGGGAAGACAGACAAGGGACATTTGTGGGCTGCCTTGGAGCAGGGTCACAGATGGCTTCTGTTATATAACCTCCTTCTGAAGAGTACATTCTGCCCACCTCTCATTTTATCACGGGCGTGAAGGAAAACGTTGACAGACCCAGTCTGTGACTTGGGCATCTTCAAAGGGGGACTTTGTGAGGACAGGAGCCACGTGAGAGCTGATAATTACAGTGGAGCGTGCAGCCGAGAGGCATAATGATCAGGGTGTACCTAACATTTAGGTCAGACTCCATACATGGCCTCCCATCTCCAGGAAATCTGGCCTTTTGCACTGGAATCAAGGACCCAAGTATATGTGCAAATCTCTCAATAGGACACTTCCAAACTTGCTTCCAGGAAAACCAGTCCAACGAAAATTCTCCACCATGGACAGGAAAACTCCCTTCTCACAGACTTTCAAAAAGCCCCAAAGAGTAAGTGCAATGATGGCTGTGTCTGAGAGCCAGAGGCTCCTGTGAACAGGTGGTCTCCTTCCAAACCCACCTTGGAAGTACTGCTTCCTCGTCTAAGGTTGGATACCCTTGAGCCTGTGCTTATGAACATGGCTACCTTCTCCGGGTTCTTCTCTCTGTGACTTTGGCTAACACAATGGCCACTATCACTCAATTACTTTCCTATCTCTATTCTCAAGTCCATCGTGCATTATGGTGATGGGCACATGATGATTTTTGTTGTGAATGTGTGTGTGTGTGTGTGTGTGTGTGTGTGTGAATTTTCTAGGATCCATTATTAGGTGCTGTCATGTTCACCCATAACAGTAGTTATGACATTTCTCTGACAATTATTTACTACCTGGGGAAAAAAGACAAAAGGAAAGTTGTGTGTGTGTAAACAGTGCTCAGCTGGTGAATTTGTAGTCTCTGAAACCCCTGAACCCTGAGGTCCTTTGTTCCTTTGTGTATATTCTGTGATTTGCAGTTTATAATGCACGGCCACCCACTCCCCCACCAAAATGAGTCTTCCATGCGGCCATGTCATGAGGCCAGGGACTGTGCAACAAAGGACCAACCTTTCCGTACATTCCTGTCATTCCTCCCAGAGTCCCTGCCACCTCCTCGGGACACTGTAAACGTGTAGGATGCAAGTCCCCAATACATTTGGAACGCAAATCACCACTTCTAAAATTAGGAACACCCCTGTTGCTCCTGCAGCTTCTGATTCAATGAACTCAAAACACCCCTCCGCCATCTCCCCAATTCACATACTCTCTTAATGGATTTTGAGGAATAAAAATCGGAAAGGGATATGAGGATGTCTTCAGCCTTGACCAAATACACTCAAGACAAATGTACACAAGTGCCAGCCTTTCTTATTCTCTTCCTCCTTCTCCTTTTTTTTTTCATGGTTAATGCAATATTTATTATACCCAAGCAATGATAAACAGTAAAAGGAGAAACAGCTAACACTGCTTTCTGTACTGTACCCAGGACCAGATGCCAACACCATTATAAGCTCCTCCTGACAGCTCCCTCCCTCCATATTGTCCAGGCTTTTCTGTCTCTGTGGAATTCTCTTGTTTAATTAGCCATGTCCTAAATGTAAGGCCAGACACTATAAAACTCTTAGAGGAAAACATAGGCAGCACACTCTATGACATAAATCACAGCAAGATCCTTTTTGACCCACCTCCTAGAGAAATGGATATAAAAACAAAAAGAAACAAATGGGACTTAATGAAACTTAAAAGCTTTTGCACAGCAAAGGAAAACATCAACAAGACTAAAAGACAACCCTCAGAATGGGAGAAAATATTTGCTAACAAAGCAACTGACAAAGGATTAATCTCAAAATTTTATAAGCAGCTCAGTATCAAAAAAACCAACAACCCAGTGCAAAAATGGGCAGAAGACATAAATAGACATTTCTCCAAAGAAGATATACAGACGGCCAACAAACACATGAAAGGATGCTCAACATCACTAATCATTAGAGAAATGCAAATCAAAACTACAATGAGGTATCACCTCACACCAGTCAGAATGGCCATCATCAAAAAAATCTACAAACAGTAAATGCTGGAGAGGGTGTGGAGAAAAGGGAACCCTCTTGCACTGTTGGTGGGAATGTAAATTGATACAGCCACTATGGAGAACAGTATGGAGGTTCCTTAAAAAACTACAAATAGAAATACCATATGACCCAGCAATCCCACTACTGGGCATATACTCTGAGAAAACCATAATTCAAAAAGAGTCATGTACCAAAATGTTCCTTGCAGCTCTATTTACAATAGCCAGGACATGGAAGCAACCTAAGTGTCCATCGACAGATGAATGGATAAAGAAGATGTGGCACATATATACAATGGAATATTACTCAACCGTAAAAAGAAATGAAACTGAGTTATTTGTAGTGAGGTGGATGGACCTAGAGTCTGTCATACAGAGTGAAGTAAGTCAGAAAGAGAAAAACAAGTACCATATGCTAACACATATACATGGAATCTAAAAAAAAAAAAAAATTGGTTCTGAAGAACCTAGGGGCAGGACAGGAATAAAGACACAGACGTAGAGAATGGACTTGAGGACACGGGGAGGGGGAAGGGTAAGCTGGGACGAAGTGAGAGAGTGGCATGGACATATATACACTACCAAATGTAAAACAGAGAGCTAGTGGGAAGCAGCCGCATAGCACAGGGAGATCAGCTCGGTGCTTTGTGACCACCTAGAGGGGTGGGATAGGGAGGGAGACAAAATAAGGAGGAGATATGGGGATACATGTATTTCTATAGCTGATTCACTTTGTTATAAAGCAGAAACTTAACACCATTGTAAAGCAATTATACTCCAATAAAGATGTTAAAACAAAATATTAGCCATGTCTTTTCCCCCAGTTTTATTAAGAAATAATTGACATACATCACTGTGTAAGTTCAAGGTATAGCGCATGATGGTTTGATTTACGTAGATTGTGACACCACAATAGGTTCAGCTAACGTCTATCTTCTCATATAGATACAATAATAAGAAAGTTAAAAGAAAAAAAATTTTCTTGCAATGAGAACTCCTAGGGTTTACTCTCTCTTAACAACTTATATGTTGTTAAGAGAGAGTAAACCCTAGGAGTTTACTGTGTGCAGTAGTTTACTGTGTGCAGCAGTGTTAACTGTAGTCACTGTGCTGTACATTACATCCATAGTACTTATTTATCTTATAACTGGAAGTTTGTACCTTTTGTTTTTGTTTTTTGTTTTAGATTCCACATAAGTGAGATCATACAGTATTGGTCTTTTTCTGTCTGACTTATTTCACTTAGTATAATGCCTTCAAGTTCCATCTCTGTTGTTGCAAATTGTAGGATTTCCTCATTTTTTAGGGCTGAATACTATTCCATTGTATACATATACCACAACTTCTTTATCCATTCATCTGTCAATGGACATTTAGGTTGCTTCCATGTCTTGGTAACTGTACATAAATCCTGCTGTGAACATGGGGGTGCAGATATCTTTTTGAGTTAGTGTTTTCATTTCCTTTGGATACATTCCCAGAAGTGAAATTGCTGGATCATATGGTTGTTTTATTTTTAATTATTTGAGAAGCCCCCATAACATTTTCTATAGTGGCTGTGCCAATTTACAGTCCCACCAACAGTGCACGAGGGTTCCCTGTTCTCCACATTCATGCCAGCATTTATCAGTTGTCTTTTCGATGATGGCTTTTCTTTCAGGCAGAAGGTACTATTTCATTGTGGTTTTATTTGCCTCACTGAACTCGTAACACCAAATTAGATTTTTGGTTTTTATAGGTTATGAGTGACTTGCAGGCAAAGACCAACTTGGTTCCCTTACGTTTGCCTTCCTAGGGTTTAACTCAGTGTCAAGCACGTAGTAGGCGCTCAGCAAATATTTTTAATATATGAATAAACCTGCCCTCTAGTTTATATAAATAAGAATAATACTTACAATGAGTACTTGCTATGTGCTAGGCAACATTCTAAGTGTCTCTTTTGCACACACTAAACCCTTACTGGTGCAGGAGATAATATTATTATCCTTCATTTTACAGATGAGGAAATGGAGGCCCAGAGAGTTTCAGCAACTTGCCCAAAGTCACACCTTTTCTGGTAGGTGGTGGAGTCAGGATTTGAATCCGAGTCACCCAACTTCAAGTAGAATCGGTAAGTTTAGCCTACCATTATTTTATATTATCCCCTGAATGATAATGAAGACCGAAGGGTTCAGTCATAGGAAAAGAGTAGTGAATAAAATGATTTCAGATTGACCTAAGAATACATTTCCTTTCCACCATCACTAATACTTATGCCAATGTGTGTTCATTCATTTGTTCCTTCCTTTGCTCCTTCTACAAATATTTACTGACTGACTACCATGTTCTAGGAACTGTTCCATGGACTGGCTTTCAGTAATGAACAGAAAAGGACATCAATCTTTATCTCCACAGAGCTTAGAATCTAAATTCATTTCAAGTTGTCTCTCTTTCAACAAACATCTCCTGAGGACCTCCTTTGTGCCAAGATCATACTAGGTTCTAGAGATACAAAAATGAATCTGGAAGAGTCCAAGCTCCTTTAAGAATTCATAATTGGTAGGGGAGACAGACAGAATAGCAATAATTAAGATGGAAAGAAAGACAAATAAAAAAATGATATAACCTTCCTGAAAGCAATTTTCAAAAGTGAAAATAGATAAATAAATAAATAGAGGTGAAAAAGAACAGAAATTTGTGTGAGGGGGATGAATCCAACTCTAGGACTCTATGGAAGGCTTCCTGGAGAGGATATGGCTGTCCCTGAATCTTGAGGCATCTCCAGATGTCAACCAGGTGAAGAAAGTTGGGACAGCTCCAGCAAAAGCATAGAGATAAAGAAATACTCCTCTGTGTGTCTACCTATAAGCATTCTGGTATTTCTAGAGAAAGTGAGAAGCAAGGACAGGAGATAAAGTTGGAGAACATAGGAACATGGGCCATAGGACATGCTGGAGAAATAAAGAAAATGTTTTCACTCAATTTCGTTTCTTTTTATGGCTGAGTAATATTCCATTGTATATATGTGCCACATCTTCTTTGTCCATTCATCTGTTGATGGACACTTACATTGCTTCCATGTCCTGGCTATTGTAAATAGAGCTGCAATGAACATTGTGGTACATGACTCTTTTTGAATGATGGTTTTCTCAGGGTATATGCCCAGTAGTGGGATTGCTGGGTCGTATGGTAGTTCTATTTGTAGGTTTTTAAGGAACCTCCATACTGTTCTCCATAGTGGCTGTATCAATTTACATTCCCACCAACAGTGCAAGAGGGTTCCCTTTTCTCCACACCCTCTCCAGCATTTATAGTTTGTAGATTTTTTGATGATGGACATTCTGACTGGTGTGAGATGGTATCTCATTGTAGTTTTGATTTGCATTTCTCTAGTGATTAATGATGTTGAGCATTCTTTCATGTGTTTGTTGGCAGTCTGTATATCTTCTTTGGAGAAATGTCTATTTAGGTCTTCTGCCCATGTTTGGATTGGGTTGTTTGTTTCTTTGATATTGAGATGCATGAGCTGCTTGTAAATTTTGGAGATTAATCCTTTGTCAGTTGCTTCATTTGCAAATATTTTCTCCCATTCTGAGGGTTGTCTTTTTGTCTTGTTTTCCTTTGCTGTACAAAAGCTTTTAAGTTTCATTAGGTCCCATTTGTTTCTTTTTGTTTTTATATCCACTTCTCTAGGAGGTGGGTCAAAAAGGATCTTGCTTTGATTTATGTCATAGAGTGTTCTGAGGTGGATGGACCTAGAGTCTGTCATACAGAGTGAAGTAAGTCAGAAAGAGAAAAACAAATACCATATGCTAACACATATATATGGAATCTAAGAAAAAAAAATGTCATGAAGAACCTAGGGTTAAGACAGGGAATAAGGACACAGACCTACTAGAGCATGGACTTGAGGATATGGGGAGGGGGAAGGGTAAGCTGTGACAAAGTGAGAGAGTGGCATGGACATATATACACTACCAAACGTAAAATAGATAGCTAGTGGGAAGCAGCCGCATAGCACAGGGATATCAGCTCGGTGGTTTGTGACCAGCTGGAGGGGTGGGATAGGGAGGGTGGGAGGGAGGGAGACACAAGAGGGAAGGGATATGGGAACATAATGTATGTGTATAACTGATTCACTTTGTTATAAAGCAGACACTAACACACCATTGTAAAGCAATTATACTCCAATAAAGATGTTAAAAAAAATTCCACACACACAAAAGACCTATGAGAACTTCCATTTTCTACATCATATTGGACAGAAATAAAAAGTAAACAAACTGGTCTTCACGGAGCAGAGAGGAGGTGATCTTCCTTCTAAGATGAGTTGTATAAAACTTAGATCTTGGGAGACAGCTATGATATGAATGATTATTCCTTCTCCAAGAAATACTTCAGATAAGTAACTGGACTTCCACGCTGGACTCCTACTTTGTATGAGAAGGAAACTGCCCTTAAACAAGATTGATGTTCAGGTTCAGTTTATTCCACAAGCGACAGAAAATAATGTCAAGGGGGGAGAAACATGAATAAAGACAGGCCTGAGAAGAATAATAAAGGGGCATTAGTGTGTGGTTTATGATGCAGCATTTTATTAATGTTAAACTTTCCCAGGTGTGTTATATAAGTCACAGAACAAGGCAATGGGCGGAAGTTTTATTTTCTTGTGTGAACAATGAGTGCCTGAGAACTAAATAAAAATAAAGGGGCTTGGGAACATGGGGAACTGATTACCAGGGCATAACATTGATCATAAGAACTACATCCCACCATGTACCAACTAAACAACCAACACCGTTTATGTTTGTTTGCTACTTTAAAGATTATCAAATGCTTTCACAATGCATTATTCATGTGATTTTATCTCAGCCCTGGGAAGTAGAAATTATAACATCCCCATTTTATAGATAATGGAGAATAAGACAGATGAGTCTTCCTCAAGATCTTTCAGCCAGTAAGGAGCCAGACGGGAATTCAAACTCAGGTGCATTGACTCTAAAATGAATTCATTTTTGTCTGTGTAACACCTCCTCCAAAAGCCCCGTCCTAGCAAACATTTTTTTTTTTAATTGGGGTATAGTTGCTTTACAATGTTATGTTAATTTCTGCTGTACATAAAAGTGAATCAGCTATATGTGTACATCTATCCCCTTCCTGTTGGACCTCCGTCTCACCTCTACCACATCCCCCCACCCCGTTAGCGAGAATTCCTCCATTCCCCCAGTCTCAAAGTCACATTTGACAATCAGCCGTGATAAAAACCTCTTCAACAGAGATGGAGTTCATATATTTGGAGTAGTTGGAATCCCAGTAACTATGTTTTCTACTTTTCTCCAGTGAACTTCCTCCAAAGAAATGGCTTGCTGTCTCAAAAGAAAAGAAGTGTGGTCAGAAGTCCTCTTACGGGCAGCCTAGTACTGTTTTCTTCAGTTATAACTCTGGAGAAGCAAAGCAGCCTCTCAAAACTGGAGGAGAGTAGGGTAAATTCAGTAACCCAGCCTAGTCTTACTTTATTTGCAGAGTGTGTTGTTTTGAGCCATTTTTTCTTTCATTTTAACCTTTTATTTTGAAATCATTATAGATTCACTGCAAAGTTGCAGTGAGTCTTCCCTTCCCCCAGCTTTCCCCAGTGGTAAACATCTAACAAATCTATAGTATAATATGACTGCAGAGCATTTTAAATTTTTTTTCTGAATTAGTTACCAAAACTAAAAACAAACAAGCAAATATTGGCAACAAAACTAGGAGATCTAACATAAAAGTTAGAGTTCTGGTCTTTCTTGGAAACTTGGAAGATCTGGCAATATGGTCCTGCATGGGCACTATAGGTGGCTAGCAATGGCTACCCCTTGCCCACAGGCAAGCACCCTCCAGGCCTGTGAGGCTTCCTTCACTGTTGTTCCCTGCCTGGCCTCTGAAGGCAGCTGAGTTTTAACTGCATTCTTCAGAAAGGGGAGTTATTTTTATTATTATTAAGTTGTAATTAACATACAATATTGTATTTGTTTCAGTGATACGATTTTTTATACATTATGAAATAATCACTACATTAAGTCCTGTTACCATCTGTCACCATACAAAGTTGTTACAATATCATTGACTATATTCCCTACTGTTCAAAATAGCCAAGATACGGAAGCAACGTAAGTGTCCATCAGCAGATGAATGGGTAAAGAAGACGTGAGATACGTATATGTACACACATACACAACGGAATATTACTCAGCCAAAATAAGAAAGAAGTCTTGCCATTTGCAACAGCATAGATGGACCTTGACAGTATTATGCTAAGTGAAATAAGTCAGACAGAGAAAGACAAATACCGTAGGATTTCGCTATTATGTAGAATATAAAAAACAAAACAAGTGAACAAACAAAACAGAAGGGGAAGTTCTGAATGATCTTTGGGTACCTTTCTAGCACTTCCCTTAAGGCATTGGCTTCAGACCCACACATAAGAGCTTCAGGTCAGAGCACCTCTGAAACCAGGGTTCTTAAACTGGGGTCCACAGATCCCTACTGTTGGGATTTGGTTATTCAAGGAACCTCTGGAAAGTGTGGGACATTTTTGTGTCTTACGATCTTAGAAGGTTTAGGCATTTCCAGTTTATAAAGATACATTATTGTCATCTACGTTTGCTGCTCTATGACTCAGCTCACAGCTCCCCTATAGACAGAAATGGAGCCTCAAGCACACCTCACATATGTTTCTTCAGCCGCTTTTATCTTTCCTTGGGTCACTGTGAAAGAAAATCTACTCCTTCTCTGCCATCTACCGTTCCTCTCCACTCCCTTCCCAGCCCCCATCACTTTATCTAATTATTGCTGTTGTGAGTTGGATTAATCCCAGGCCTTAGAACATGCCCATATCCCTTCTTTAAGCAAAACATATGCAGGTTTTAGGCTAATGGAAAAGACATTTGGAAATGAAATTTGAAGCAGAAAAAAGGAGACTGTTAACAGAATAACTAAGAGATATGCTAAGAGATAGCCAGTGTTGACATTTCCAAATCTGGATGTCTTGTATTTACTCTGTTTTAAAGCCAGACAATGGCAAAGTCCTCCTTTCTTTTTCTCCTCCATTAAAGGGACTTTATCCCTGGTTCCCAAAACAGCAGGGAACTGGACAGATTGAATCCAATGACTGACAACTCTCCCCTAAAGCCAAAGAGAGGAGGAGAAGATCACTGCTGGGTAAAGTGAAGGCATTAAAGGGATAGGGTGCCATGAATTGGGAATGGGAAGTAGAGGAGATATAAAGGGGAGAAGTTTCCTTTTAAGGAAAGGGAGCCCCAAGTATCTGAAATGAACCCACATACATACACACACTCACTATTAAAAAGCCATCTGCAAATCTGTAGATTCTATGGGGGCATTTGAGAGCGTAATATTAAGACTGAGAATGTACCAGGTCTCTCCTCCTCCAGTAAGTGTAGAAAGACCATGACCCTCCCAGAACACACATCCTCCTCCTTTGTGCCTAAGTTTTAACTCAGCCCCGTAATAACATTTCATCTAATCATAGCCCCAGCTGCCCATGCTGGTAAATCATTGAGATCACTGCCGCTCTAATGGAAAGTTTGGAAGGTCAAAAGAAGCAGAGTTGGCTCCCAGCTGGGCTTTTGAGAGCTGACCTTTTATTTCCTCCATGGCTCTTCAGCAGAAGCAATTTCCCAAGAAGGTCCCTGTAATTGCGTTTAACACAATGGCAGCAGCAAAGACACTTAAGAAGATGGAGACTCAGACTCAAATTCAAGGAATTAAAAATTTGAGAGCTCAAGGGGCCACCAAAAGACGTTTGCTCCAGTCGCTTGCCTTCAGTTTCAACCATTCTTTTATTAAGATGTAACAAGTCCACCCCCTTGGCCCCCATATTCCAGGTACGTCACACCTGAAAGATAGGCTCTCCTAGATAGGCAGTTCTAGAATCACTTCAGGTAACCTTTTAAGTGTACTTTATCAAATAAAAATGTCCCAAGGGACTTCCCTGGCAATCCAGTGATTAGGGCCCCATGCTACCACTGCAGGGGGCACGGGTTTGATCACTGGTTGGGGAACTAAGATCCCACATGCCCCCAGTGCGGCCACAAAAAATAAATGTCCCAAGCACTGTGCCTACATATCCCTGGCTTTCTTTTTAAGTCAGCTTCTTGAGTTTTCTCATTAGCGGAGATGGAGGTGATCACCTCGTTTTGCAAAGGGATGAAGACAATAATTAAGTAGCTGTGTCATCTTTTCCTTTCTGGGCAAACTAATCCCAATTATTTTTAACCTTTTCACATGGGCCCTTTTTTCTGACCTTCTAATGAATTTTCACTGCTTACCTCTGGTCCTTCTCTAGAGATTACATATTCTTCACAGTTTGCCAAAGCTTTTCCATAGTAATAATGAAGTGATTACTATTTTCTCCCTCGTTGTAATAGCAGACTCCCATTTTTGAGAAATATCTAACAACAATTATAGGCCTAATTTTCAGCTACGTTTCTGCAATGACATTCCTACCAAATACGTCAGCTACGCTTTTTTTTTTCAGCTGTTTTACCTACAAAAAAATGATTATTGAAGATATTTTCAGTTAGTTACTGAGGCCCTACTGGGTATGTAAGAGTGTGCTACGTACTATAACAGGTACAAAATAGGTAGATATTGTTTGGACCTTGTAATATAAGTACTGCAATGATGAGCACGGGGAATGGATGTGCCTTTTTTTTTTTTTTTTTTTTTTTGTGGTACGCGGGCCTCTTACTGTTGTGGCCTCTCCTGTTGCGGAGCACAGGCTCTGGACGCGCAGGCTCAGCGGCCATGGTTCACGGGCCCAGCCGCTCCGCGGCATGTGGGATCTTCCTGGACCGGGGCACGAACCCGTGTCCCCTGCATCGGCAGGCGGGCTCTCAACCACTGCGCCACCAGAGAAGCCCTGGATGTGCCTTTTATTACCTACTATGTGCCCTATACATACTTAATCTCTAATCCTCCTAGAATCCCTGTGAAATGGATGATGTCATTGCTACTTTCCAGATGAGCAAACTAAGGTTCAGAGAATTTGAATGGCTTGCACAAGTTCTCATAGTTAATTAAGTGGTAGAAAAGTGCTATAAACCCAGACTTGTCTTGCCCTAAAACCAATCAGTGGAATTTTCAGGGTTTGGTGGTTTTTGCTATATTCACATTTATGACCTGGGAGCTCTTCCCTTACAAGTCAAGCATCACCTTGAAAATACAAAGCTGATATTAGTAACTGTTACATATGATAAATGTTATCCCCAGGAAACCAAGGGGGAGTTTACAGGAGAGAGGATTAAAACCCATCAAGATCTTCCCAGTGGAGTCAGATGGTCCTGTTCTTCATGGTTCCAGAGGCAGTACAGAATGGAGAACAAATGCATGGTCCCTGGGACCAAGCTGGTTTCATCCCAGCTTCTCCACTTAATGGCTGTGAGGCCTTGGCAAAAAATTCTTCCCCTCTCTCTGCTTCCATTTTCTCATCTGTACAATCAAAATATTGGTAGCGGGCTTCCCTGGTGGCGCAGTGGTTGAGAGTCCGCCTGCCGATGCAGAGGACGTGGGTTCGTGCACCGGTCCGGGAGGATCCCACATGCCGCGGAGCGGCTGGGCCCGTGAGCCATGGCCGCTGAGCCTGTGCTCTGTAACGGGAGAGGCCACAGCAGTGAGAGGTCCGCGTACCAACAACAACAAGAACAACAACAACAAAAAATATTGGTAGCATTGACCTCATTGTGCTGTTGGGTATATTCATGTGTTTAAAGTGCATAGAATTGAGCCTGAAATAGATGAAGTGCTGAGTAATTAATGACCATCACTATCCTAGAAATCTCTTCTCCCCAGCGTGTAGCAGCTTTTAATGTCCATCTTTTCTGGAGTCATACTGCCTTTATGGTAACCATGGCAAACATCCCCTTTAGATGTTTCCATGACATTTTTTTTTCCTTAAGCAAAAACTTGAAAATTTCTTTTGAAAACCAAAGCTATCTAATTCTTCCAGGCCAAAAGGAATTTAAATTTCCATCAGAGCTGTAAAATGCTTTAAGCAAGGATATGGGGGATTAGACAGGATGTCCTAAAGCAATCAGCTACTCAAATGGCTGAGACAAAAATCAAATCTATCTGAAATACAAGGTCATTATGTTTTAAGGTAAAGGGAAAGTTCAGCAGGGATAGAAAATGGAAAGAATTCTAAAGTGTCCTTGCCTACCTGAGCAGTTTATTCCTTTCTGTTTTCTTAAACATAAAATTTATATTGAAGTATAACATATTTATGGACAAGGATACAAATCTTAACTTTTACAAAGTGAGCACACACAGGTGTAACTGGCATTCAGATCAGGGGACAGAACATTGCCAGAACCTTTCCTACCTTATTTCACTACTTTTAATTCCTACACACAGCCCTAATGAGGAATGACAATATTCAAACGTTTAAAAACGTTTAAAAACAAACCATTTTGCTTAAAACTATCAGAAGCTATAGGATGAACTAATTTTTTTCTCAGATTTTGGCCAAGGTTGAGTCCAACAGAAATAATTTTTTAAAAGGTCTGGATAGTTTGTATATTAGCTGCTCGTTGAAAACTACCTTTTCCCAGTTATATGCAAATGAACATAAAATTGTTTTTAAAAAAATTCCCATTGGAATACACGTCATTCTTCACCGATCCGGGCTCAATCATGTAGTTTACCGCCCTTTCTCGAGACATAGTTTACCATCATTTGCCCAGTGTTTTGTTATTTAACTGGTGTGTGTGTTTATCTTCTCTTTTCAACCACATTTCAGATTCCTGTATGGGGAGTTCGCGCTGAACTTCTTTTAAGTCTTTACACTTCTGAGCATTCATGATACAGAGTTATGAAGAACGCTTCAAAGAATGGGTGTATCTATCCTCTCTGGCAATATGTATTGTTAAAGTAATAGGAGTTTTACTACACAAAACAAAAACCAAACCTTGGTAAATTCTTGAAAGCTGGCGTTTTCATTAATTAGCATAATGGGTCAAGTAAACAGGGAAGAAGAAATTATGTTTGAAAAAGAACAGATTACCTACAGGGCTGAAATCTTGTCATACAATACATTTTCAGTGTTAGTGTATTTTTCATCTTAAAGAGGGATTATTAATTAAGCCTAAAGGCATTCTCTCTTCATGGTATATTCTGAAAAGTACCAATCTCTTTCCAATCAAAGGAGAATCCAACTACTTTGTAATAGGAAGAGTGGCTAATAGGCTATTGAATGTTACTGAGTTACTTAGCTATAGTTCTGCTAAAAACCTAGAACATCAATCCCCATTAATTAATTAATTCATTCATTCTTCTTTCCAACGAGAATCATTGAGTAGCTGCTGTGTACCAGGTCCAGCTTGTGTAACACAGAAATGTCACCAAGCTAAAAAAATCCGGCAATAAATGATCTAGAACCAGAGCACACAGTCTGTCTCTCCTGAGGATGTGAGGGTAGGTCAGGTGGGCAAATCCTCCAAGCTGTGCTCATACGTTACCTCTCCCATGAATGCCCCTGCATTCCCCAAGTCTTTTTCAATACTCCCTTTCCACTTACTTCCTTTTGTGTTATATTACTGTGACCTTAGATGCAGTGAAACATGGTGGTCAGAACATGAATTTGAGAGTCAGATTGAGATTTGCATCCTAGCTTCAACCTTTACTTGTTCTGTGTCCTCGAGCATAGGAATTAACTCCTCTGGAATCGCAGTTTCTTCACCTGTGAAATAGGGATAATAAAAAGTTGCCACCAGGTATCATAAATGTAGCATGTCTCATGCACTTAGAGATGATAGTAATTATAACTAACATGTAGAGCACTAACTGAATTTTTTGAGTACTTTAGGCATATTAACTCATTTAATTCTCACAATAACCCCATGGAGTGGGCACTTTAGCTATTTCAGATGATAAACTGAGATGCAGAGAGGTTAAGGAACTCTCGCAGTGTGACACAGTGAGTTAAGTGGTGGATCGGAGTTTTGAATTGAGATGTATTGCCTCTAGTCTTCATGATTTTATCACTCTGCTCGGCTGACTTTTCTAGAAGAACATGGTAGGCATTAATAAGTGGTAGCTATTATTATCCTTATAATAAACACAATTTTAATCATCTTTTCCCACCACTATGTTAATAACATCTTGAAACAAAAAACCATGTCATACTCATTCATCTGTCTTCCTACTTTCGTGCTTTGCATGTAGTAGGTCCACAATATTTCTTTGTCAAGTTGAAATGCCTTTCTTACAAAAGAAACAGAGCAAAAGAAGACAAACAAAAATCTAAGGGATATACTATGTTAAATTATAATTCTATCAATGTTTTGGATCAGTGTTTTTTCTATGACCCTAGAGACTAGTGCAAAAATGCACATTTGTAACATTTTTGAATGTCACCCTCCATCTCAATCATTTCACAGCTCATCAGCTTCCAGTTTTTTTCTTCCTCTCTCAATCCCTCACAGTAAGCCACTCTTAGAAAATAATTCTCACCTTCCAGTCCAGATTTGCAGCTTCTGGTTTTTTTGCAGCCTTGCAGATAGTCACCTGCCCACTGGCCCAAGGGAACAGCATCTACGCTAAGAGGTTTAAAGGGAATACAGATGTCCTACATATTCTGAACTTGGCAGTACAGAAAAGAGAAATGAGGGTGGGTTGACAAGCTTTTGCAATTGGTTGTACAGCTTTTCATCTTTCAGAGACTGTGGGAAAGACCTTTGTAACACGAGACTTTATGAGCCTGGGTACAACCTAAAGACAAGTTATTTTAACTTTGTTATTGAAACAAAATTTCAATATTTTGAAATTTTGAATTGAGTACGTATTTCCTTACAAGTCTGAATTCCTCAACAGGTATTTGACAATGAAATCACTATTGGAACACAGGAAGCTGAGTCAGTCCAAAATCAGTTGTTTAAGCCAACTGACTCTCAGATTGACCAATCAGTGGGAAAAATCATGCCTACCATAAAATGCACCATTGGGCATGGAGTTAGAAAACAAAATAAACAGCAACAATGAAACTGAACCATATATATATATATATTTTTGTTTGTTTATCCTTTCTTGCTTTGAGCTGTTGTTTTGTTGCTGGATATTCAGCCTGATAAGACATTGGCAAAAACAAGTTGGATATTAGAAGATATAACCAAGAAGTCATTACATATTTGAGTTGGATGGAAATTTACAGGCAATAAATGTTAACCTCCTCCCCTAAATCAGAAATCTCTTCTGGCCATCCAGTTCTTTTTCCCCTTGACATCTTCTGAGTATCTGCTCAGTTCCAGGCATTATGATGGGAAATATGTCCAAAGAGGTGAAAAAATGTGTTCTTGTCCCAAAGAAATTCACCACGTAGATTTGGAAAGAGGCAGGATAACAGGTAATGACTGTAAAATCTGGGGAGGTCACTTTCAGGACACTGAATTCAGGCTGGACCATGAAGGTGACTGCAGGCTTTCTCAGGTAGGAACAATTGAGATGGGTCTTGATGGTTGTGTAGGAGTTTTCCCTTATCCAGTGGAAGAGGTTTCCCAAACAGCCTCTCCTCAAGCATTTCTCATGAGGAGAGCCTCCCTCCTTCTCTAGTAGTTAGCCATGTGGGTACAGTTTTTGGAAAATTTCTTGAACCTAAATGCATCTTCCTGTAACACATCTCATCTCTCGTTCGGTCTTTTGTGAAAACTGTTTTCTTTTTATAGTAGGGTCCCATCAGACTCTTGAAGACAGCCCTTATGCCCCCTGTAACTCCCTCTTACCAAAATAAACATCTCATAATCACTCCTCAGATAACATAATTTCAAGTTCCTTCATCTTTCTGATTGCCCTTTGCTAATGGAAATGAAATTAAATATTTACTGAGTCCTTCTCAGGGCCTGTACTAAGCACTTTTTGTTTATTATCTCCACCCTTACAACACATCCTTTTACCCATTTATAAATGAAAAACTGAAGACTCAGAAAAGTTACCTGCCCGAAGTAACCCACCAGAACCCTAGCTTTCAGCAATTGATAATAGTGCCTCCTACATTCCCACTGGTTTCACTAAAATGATGGGACAACGGCTTGAGATACCGTTTTCTCCCTTTTAGCTGAGGAAGAGCATTATATCCAAGAAGTAGGATGCACTGGAACCAATTAGGAAAATGAAGTGAAACCCCTATCTATAATTGTACTTGGCTTGGCACTCCACGTTCTGAGTAGGAAGGACATGTTTTTGTTAGAAGCAATGTGGTGTCACTCTCACAAGTACATGGACTCCTCTAAATTGTGAAGGGTAAGTCAGAAGTGGTACTTGTGCCTGATAAATACAGCACATCATATGCCAAATCTCCCACCACACCCATACACCCAAGACTCTGAAACTGTGGGATACTGCAAGACCCATACCTACATCCCGCTCCTCCTACCTTTTTGTGTTTTTATATATTTCTTCACCTTCTGCCCTTCATTCTAGAAAATCAAAATGACCTTTTACATATTTTATGAGAAAACATACCATGGGCAGTTTCTGCCCGAGGGGACATTTGGCAATGTCTAGGGACTTTCTGGTTGTCACAACTGAGGGTATGGGCTGGCAGTGGATGCTACTGGCATCTAGTGGGTGGAGCGATGCTGTTAAACATCCTACAGTGTACAGGACAGCCCTGGACAGCAGAGGATGATCCAGCCTCCAGTGTCAGTCATGTGGAGGCTGAGAAACCCTACATTCACTCATTCGTCTCTCATTCTTCATTTCCTCTTCTTCTTCCCTCAACTTCCCTTTATCCCTTCTTCCATTTTATTTTTTCTTTCCCACTCTTTTTCTCCCTTTTTTCTCTAATCCTCATCTGTTCAACTTCCTTCCCCTGTTGATGACAGATAAAGTAAAACTCTGCTTTTGCTCACTGAACAAAGTTTACGTCTAAAAACCCAAATGGTAATGGTTACCAGGGGCAAGCAACATGGTGGCATTAGGATGCCAGGACTTGTTAAAGTGGGTGCCCGATAAACGCTTCTTCCTCTAACCTTCAGACCTGCTGAAGTTCGCAAACCATATGATTACCAAAAGGCAGCACTAATCTTTACCTTGGCAGGTTAAGAATCCAGTTACCTGGAAAGCTTCAACTCAACGTTTCCCACTTCCTGTACTGGTCAGGCACCTTAAAGGATCATCATTATTAAGGACTGTATTTATCTGCTAGGGCTGCCATAACAAAGTACCACAAACTGGGTGGCTTACACGGCAGAAATTATTTTCTCCCTGTTCTAGATGCTGGAAGTCTGAGATCAAAGTGTCTGCAGGGTTCTTTCTTTTGAGACCTCTCTCCTTCACTTATAGATGGCTGTCTTCTCCCAGTATCCTCACATCGTCTTTCTTCTATGCTTTTCTCCTCTTCTTTCTTTAATTTCTTATTTTTTTTCCAGCTTTATGGAGGTATACTTGACAAATAAAAATTGTATGTATTTAAGGCATACAGTGTGATGTTTTGATACATGTGTACGTTGTGAAATGATTACCACAGTCAAGCCAATTAACATATCCATCACCTCCTCTTTTAAGGATGCCAGTCATTGGATTAGGGCCCACCCTAATGACCTCATTTAACCTTCATTATCTCTTTAAAGGCCCTATCTCCAAATATAGTTGCTTTCTGAGATACTGGGCTTAAACATATGAATTTGCGGGGGCGGGGGGTGTGTGGATAATTCAGTCCCAAACAAGATCATTGCAGCTCATGTTTACCCCTTGTTAAATTACAAATTATATGTTAATATCTTCTTCATCTGCAAACTATCTTAATTCATAAATAATAAAAGCGCACTCAGTTAGTCACCAAGTCAATTATAACTCCCAAAACTCCAAAATACCTTTGAAATGGGTCCTGTCGTAGGTTAAGTTGTGTCTCCTCACCCCAAAAAATTCATATGTTGAAGTCCTAACCTCAGTACTTCAGGATGTGACCTTATTTGGAAATAGGCAGTTCGCAGATGTAATTAGTTAAGATAAGATGATACAGGAGTAGGATGTGCCCCAATTATGACTGGTGTCCTTAGAAAAAGGTGAAATTTGGTCACGGAGACAGATACAAACACAGGGAAACAGCATGTGAAGATAAAAGGACAGATTTGGATGTTGCAGCAAAAGCCAAGAAATGCCAAAGACTACCAGCAAACCACCAAGAGCTAGGAGAGAGGCACAGAACAGATTCTCCCTCATAGCCCTTGGAAAGGACTCACTCCTGACACCTTGGTCTTGAACTTCTAGCCTCCAGAACTCTAACACAATACATTTCTGTTGTTTATGCAACCCAGTTTTTTGTACTGTGTTGCAGCAGTCTAGCAAACTAATACAGGTCTCCTCCTCTAATGCCCTGTAAAAAATTAATAAACAGAAACCTCAATTAAGTAGAGTTGGGAGACCAGAAGGGGGCGGTCTCACACTCTGCCATGATAGCACAGCCCATCAGGAAGAAGAAAGACTCCTCTTCTTTCCTGATGAGGACTTAGCCAATGAAAAGCCACAGACTCTTTTTTTTTACTACAGCCCTCCCAACTTCCTGTTCCCCTCTTATAAAAGCATTCTCCTTCCCAGCCGTGTAGGGATTTGCACATGACTCGCCATGGTTGTAGACCCAGAATTGCAATTCTCTGCTGATTCCCGAATAAACCCATCTTTGCTGAAGAAATATCAGCAGTCTATTTGTTTCAGGTCAACAGTCCATAACCCATAACTACAGCTGAAATTGAGGTCTTTATCATTTCTCACCTAGTCTATCTCAATCAGCTTTAGGTACTGTTTCCACCGCAACACTAACACTCTCTCCTTCCATTCATTCTCCACCCACCTGATTGGTGACCTTTTCACAATTCAAGTGTCACCTCGTACAGAATCCTCACCATTATCCTCAGGACGTGTGCCAAGATTATCAGCTCAACATACAGGAACAAAGCCCTCCATTAATAAAATTACTTCTCTTCCTGGAGCATTAGCTATCCAATTTTTAGATCTCATAGGCTTCTTTTTAGGGGTCAGAATTCACTTGGGTATGAAATGGAAAGGAGGACCCACTCTCAGGAAATTGACTTACCTTCGGGAAGCTATCACCAGAAATGGATATAACTATCTTTAGGATTAGAGATCACCAGGTCTCCCAAGCAGACGTCTCTCTCCACTCAAGAGTGTGTGTATTTTGAGATAAGACACTCCTAATTGTTGTGAGCTCTTGGTCAGTGTACTTGACAATCCATCCTTTGTCATCTCCTTGCTGGTACATCCAGGAGGATCCCCACTGACGGAATCCAGCCAAGGGCATAGCTCAGTGATAAAAGTGTTCTCTGACTGCATTTCTCTCTCTTTTCCCCCCTTGCTGGTGATTCTAAGCATCAATAATCGGCTTTATTATGCTGGGTTAGGAGGATGCTCTTCCACAGAAAATTACCCACAGCAAATAAAAACAATTCCATATGGCAGCCCCATTCACTGCAAGACTAGTTAAACCTTGACCACACAGTTTATGTTAGCATTTCATCTCTCCTGTTGCCTTGGCTGTTTGCCAGCATGTGGTATTCTGTGTCCTCAGTGAAAAATTCAACCGAGAAAATTCCTCGCAGGGTTCTCTTTATCCCTAGATTTCTAGTAGTTCTTTCTGTTTTGTCCTCAGGGCAGACTCTAAACCTCAAATACACTCCTCCTCCTGGAAATCATTCAATGTCCAATAAATATTTATTAAACACCTACAATGTGATGTGCCAAACACTCTATAAAACTCCAGAAATGCTATACTTCTAAAAAAGAGGAGGCTTTGGGTTTATAACTGCAATGTTTTTTTCTAGTTGTGAGTATGAGTTGTTCTAGAATAATATCCTGTTCCTGTATCCTTACAGCTAGGAGAAGAAAACCTATAGTCTGTCACCAGTCTGCCGTTTACTTCATCTCCTAGTGCCTCTCTGTTTGTCTCCTCTCAAGTTTCCCCCTACACACTCTGTCCACACCACATTAAACATCCTGACTTATCCTGTGCTCTCCCATCTCTATGCATTTACTTCCCTCTACCCTGTACCTGGAATGCTACTTTCCATCTTTTAAGATTCAACTCAAGCCACTTCTCATCTACAAGGCTTTGTCTATTCTTTTTTTTGATATAAATTTATTTATTTTTGGCTGCATTGAGTCTTCATTGCTGCACGCGGGCTTTCTCTAGTTGCAGTGAACAGGGGCTACTCTTGGTTGCGGTGCACGGGCTCATCATTGCGGTGGCTTCTCTTTGTTGCGGAGCTTGGGCTCTAGGCGCACGAGCTTCAGTAGTTGTGTCTTGCAGGCTCTAGAGTGCAGGCTCAGTAGTTGTGGCGCATGGGCTTAGTTGCTCCGCGGCATGTGGGATCTTCCCGGACCAGGGCTCGAACCTGTGTCCCCTGCATTGGCAGGCAGATTCTTAACCACTGCGCCACCAGGGAAGTCCTGTCTCTCTTTTTTCGTCCTTCTACCTCCCAATTAGAATGATTCATCCCTTACAATTCTTTTGAGTTTGATTTTTTATTTAAACAGCGATTGCCTCAATCTGTTTTGTATGACAGTAATCTGTTTACAATTCTTTTTTTTTAAATTGAAGTGTAGTTGACGTACAATATTATATAAATTACAAATGTACTTTATAGTGATTCACAAGTTTAAAGGTTATGCTCCATTTATAGTTATTGTAAAATATTGGCTATATTCCCCATGTTGTACAATGTATCCTTTTAGCTTGTTTTATACATAATAGTTTGTAACTCTTAGTCCCCTACCCCTATATTGCCCCTCCCCCTTTTCCTCTCCCCGCTGGTAACCACTAGTTTGTTCTCTATATCTGTGAGTCTGCTTCTTTTTTGTTACATTTCTTTATCAGAGAGGGAAGAGTGACTTTATCTAGCTATATAACCCTGGGTAGGCTCCTTAACTTCTCTTTCCTCCTTTGTAAAAGGAAAGATAATAATAGCACTCACCTTAGAGCCAATAATTCATTTCCTTCCCTTTGTCGTGTGGCTCTGGCTGATAAGTTTGTACCAAAGGGACATGTGACATTTCTAGGCTTGAGCATTGAATTGGCAAAGTGAGATGCTCCAGAACTCTCTTTCCCTCAGCAAGGCTAACCAGCGATGTTCCAGAGTGCCTGCTCTGCTACCTGATCTCAGAGTAGCAGTTCTCCGGATGACTGTTATAGATGTACAGCAGGAGTAAGATATAAACCTCCTTTTATAGCCTCTGAGATTTGGGGGTTGCCTGTTACTGCACCATAGCCTAGACTATCCTGACTGATGCAGACGGTAATTAAGAGAATTAAATACGATAAGGTAAGGAGAATGCTTGGTGAAACTTGGCAGACAGGAAGTGCTCAATCATGGTGAACGTTGTCCATAAAGCACACAGTGAAGCAGAGATGATGTCAATTCTAAGTGATCTATGCACAGCTGTCCCCTTTCAGTGTTACATTTTGATGTGTTCTGAAAGATCCCACAAGTAAAGGAGCTTTATTGAGTTAGCTCTGTGGCACTTGCTTCCTCCTAATATATTGTCCTGTCTGAAATTAAGCCCTTCAGCCTGACTTAAACTAACAGAGCATCAGTAGAAGTCCTTTATTAAGTGGCCTTGATCTTAAGAGAATGTCAAGAATCTCTGTGGTGCCCTGTATAAGAGGGCTGTTTCCTTCTATCACCTTGGGGGCAGAGGGGCTGTACACAGATAATCTGTCCCCAGGGACTCTGTCTCCTAGAAGCAGGGGCTCCTTGGTGTAGTGGCTACGGGAAATGGTTTTAGAGTCAGAGAGACCTTTGTTCAAAATTGACCCTACCATTTTCTGGCTGTGTGAACCTAGGGGAACTGATTAACCTCTTGACACTACAGTTTCCCTTGAATAAAATGGAAAGAGCAATAGTGCATATCTCATAGAATTGTTGTGAGAATTAAATGAAGTAACACATATAAAACACTTGGCAAAGTGACTGGTGTGGAGTAAGCTCCCAATAAATGGTAGCTATTATTACATCAAGTTGCAGCTCAAACTATGTTTTCTGCCAAATACTCTACAGAACCCAATGAACTGCTAAGTTCCTATTATTACAGGAAGGAAAAAGAAAGAAAGAAAACAGGGGCCTTTGATGTTGGTGTCAGAAACGGTCGATAAGTCTTTTGTTGTCTGCTTCCCACCCATTAGCTTCCCCTTACAGAGTGGCTGTAGGGAGGAAAGCACAGGTAACTTGACCTTGAACCGTGCCTGGGAACTCCATCTATATCTATAGGATCACCAAAACAACAATAATTTCTAGTTTCCTGGTCTTTGGGTTGCTTAAGAATTCTTCTCTGGTAGGAAACAGATGAGTAAATAAACAACGAGTCTCAAACTGGTTTTTCCAAGATAACGTTAACCCAGAATGGAAATCAGGACGACGGAAAGCTAAAAATTGTTTTTCATATTAACGTAAATGAATGGTTCTCTTCGAAAGGCGAGTTTCTATGGATGTTGTGAAGTTTTACTTTCCTCTGGTGGCCTGGGACAGGAGTTTCCTTCACCCTCGAGAGATAAAGGAGAGACCCATCATATCTTGGTCAATGGATTTCCTGTAGTTACACAGAATGGGGGTGTGTGGTAGGCACGATTCTAAGATGGCCCCAAGATTCCTGCCTCCCCCATACATGCTTTATATGATCCTCTCCCCTTGAGAGTGGGTGAGAGCAGTGAATATGACTGGATACAACTCCCTTGATTACGTTACTAATCATTTGACTTCAAGTTTATAAAAAGGGAGACCATCTGGGTGGGCCTGACTTAATCAGATGAATCCTGAAAAAGGACAGGGCTCTTCCTGTAGAGAGAGTCAAATCATGAGAAGGACTCAAAGTGCCCTTGCTGGCTTAACAATGGGGAATGTGAAAGGAAAATCAAAATGGAGTCGGTATTGCTACTGGACCTCGCTAAAGTGGAGCCAGGAGGCCATCGAGGAAGTGTGACTTATGCACGTCTCAGTCCAGGTGGAATCTGACCTTTTGATCACTTATTGTCTCAACGCAGGCATCCAGAACCTCTGCACAATGTTCCAGAAACTCAAGATACCTATTGGGCCCTTACCCTAAATAACTTGTGACCACCTATCCCTTAAGACAAATATTTCCTTTCTTGCGTTGGAATCAATCATAATTCTTGCCAGACAATTTTAACAACCCTGTGGCTTTTGCCTTTATAAGCCCTTGACTCTTCCTCTTCCTGGAACACTCTTTCAGTTCTACCCGAATCTGTGTCTCCTGAATTGCAATTCCTAAGACCCCAAATAAAGCTCTTTGTTCTTTGCAGAACAGTCTCTATACTGATTCTTGTTTAACAGGAGACAGACGTGGGGAGGGATGCAGGCAGCCTCTTGGAGCTGAGAGCAGTCCTTGGTTGAAAGGCAACAAGGAAGCAGCGGCCTCAGCCCTACAGTTGCAAAGACCTGAATTCAGCCAACAACCTGAATGACCTCGGAAGTGACCTCATTCCCAGAGCCTCCAAAACGGCACATGGCCCAGAGAACACCTTGATTTCAGCCTCGTAAGACCCTGAGCAGGGTTCTCAGCCATATCATGCCTGGTCTTTGTTATCAGCTCCTAAATTTGTGGTAATTTGTTATGCAGAACCAACACAGGGGAAGTGAGTTATTTTATTTGTATATTAAATGAAAGACTGGTCCCAGAAAGCCAAAGAACTTAGGGATGATTCGGGTAAATGATGACTCTCACTTGGAGATATTGAAAACAGGGCCGGAGGATATAAAACAAAATTTAACTGTGAGTATCTTTAAGGGATGAGGTAGATTACAGGTGCTATTTCTTCTTTTTTTGCTTTTCTCTTCCTTAGAGCATGTCTCACTTTTACAACAAGACAAAAATAAAGGAAACGATTTCCAGGGAGACACAAGGCAGATGTCAGATGGCCAGAGACTGCAACATGAGTAGACAATCCTCTCTGCCCTGCCTGGCAGCTCAAAGCCTTCCCTCCTTTCAGGCAACCATTTGGATACCTGACCCCTATGAGGTCGTGGATGCCCAGAGCAAGCCCTTTGCATCACTGAGTAATAAAACCTGGAGGTGATCAAGCCTATCCCTCTCTCCTTGTAGGTAAGGGAACTGATTCTCAAAGAGACCAACTTATCCAAAGCCACGCAACTGATTGGCGGTAGAATTGGGATAGGAATCCAAGCTCTCTCCCTTCCCACCCTGCCCTCTTCCCTCTTCACTCCAAAGTTGCCATGGGAACATTCCATTTTAGAGCTGGAAGGAATCTTCACCCTCATCTGGAGTAAGATCCTCATTAGGGAGACAAGGAAATAGAGACACAGAATTGATGAAATGTTCTCACTAAGATCACTCACCAGACAATTGGAAACAACAGAGTTAGAATTCTGATTTCACTATTTTCCCGGGTCTTCTATCAACCATTTCGAATGTAGTTCTCTCCAGTCTATTTGAAGGTTTTGCTGGCATTGAGAAACTTTTTTTTTTTTTTTTTTTTTTTACCTGATACTTGTGGCAGAGAAAGAAACATATTTGCCACTTGCTTTCTGCTTTAGCCTGGGAGCAGACTTACACCCCAAACACATTCAGCATCTCCCTGCACCTCTGCGCTGGCTCTAGAGGAACATTTGCAGAATGCATCTGGGTGTGACACCAGGGCCGCATTTTACTAGGGGGTAGGGCTGCGTCCTTGGAGTCCTGTCTCCTGTGGCCACAGAGGGAAGGGACACTGAACACCCCAGCTCAGCTGGCTTTGCAAACTCAGCCCTACATTAGAGGACACAGGGAGTGAAAAGCCCCACGTAGGGTTTAAGGTTTGGCCTCGGCATTCCCTGTGCTTGTCACCAGGCATTTAGCTTTTCCTCTGCATCTTGTTTCTCAAACCTTTCTTTCAGTGTTGTTACCGAACCAAACTTGGGTCCATTCACCCACATGCAGTAGAGCCAATCTACTGACACTGGGTCGTGGTGAAGGAAAGTGTGGCGTTTACTGCAGGGGTCAAGCAAGGAGTCCAGGCAGCTAGTGCTCGAAAAACCCAAACTCCCTGATGTGTTTCAGCAAACCATTTTTAAAGGCCAGGTGAGGGGTGGGAGTGTCACAGGGTATGTGATCAGTTGTGCACAGATCTCTGATGGGGAGGTAACAGGGTGGTGTCACAGGTGTTAACCTTATCAATCCTCGGGCTCTAGTAGGTCTGCGGGCTACATGCTCATGGTCATCAAGTAGTTGATTTTATCCATTTGGTGGGGGTTTTAGCCTCTGTAAAACAACTCAGGAAATGTGCATCAGATACTATTATCTGGGTACTTCAGAGAAGAGCTACAGCAGAGGATATGGGGAAGGCGTCTGTCCCGGGAGGACCCCATAGGGTCCTGCTCAGTTATCGTGTTACTGGAAAGGATTTGCTCCAACATGGGATTTAGATACACCCAAGGCATCTAATGAAGTGGGAAATGTGGCTGATGAGAGGTTTCATGAGATTTCAGGCAAGAACTATACAAGGTAGAATGGCCTGAAAGAAAGGGAAGAGAAGAAGTATTTGCTGATACTCCCTGCACGTCATGTATTGTGCTAGGTCCTTTAACATACAACAAAATTATATAAATTAAAATTTACTGAGTGTTTTCTGAGTTCCACTGAATGAATTTAATTAGAGCCCAAGGATGATATATGAGAATTACACGGAATACAGAAAATGCCTGTTGTCGGTAATGACAGGGATTAGAAATGGCATTGCCTCCAGGAGCTCCAAATGCAGTGGACCCTCTCTTACCTGGCACGGGCAAGGGATGGAGAGTTCCAGCCAACTGCATATTCTTGTTGAAGGGAAAGGCTCACTTCCAAGTGCTCTCTAGGTTTGCATTCATTGGTGCCAGTTTAATCAGTGTTGAAAACATGGGGAAATCAACTCTCTCCTTGCCTGGTGTGTGGGAAGAGCAGCTGGATCACTGCTTTCCCCTGAAGCAAATTTGAGCTGATTGGCTTGGAGTAGCCATAATACCATCTTCTCATGAGTGGAAGCATGTCTGGGTGAGAGGATTTCACGGTGTTTGTCATTTGCGGAATCTCAGTTGTTTCCAAACAAGGCTGATTATAATACACCCTGAGGCTGGAGAGGCTATGAGTTCATGCTGGGGGGTGGTCAGGGACACATCACCACCTGTGTATGTTTTGGGGTGACTCCAATTTCTCAACACCTCCAATTCCATCTTTCCCCCTTCCCTCCCTCTCTCTCTCTGTTGCAGCCAGCCTGAACTTTTATTAGCTTCTCTAATGAAACACACTCTCACCTAGATGCGTTTGAAACAGCTGTTTCTTCTAGATGGAACACTTCTACCCTCCTTAACATCCCTCCTTCCACAAACCATCTGTGCTAAGAACGAGATTCTTCCAGTCTCAGACTAAACGTCACTCCCTCAGGGAAGTCATTTCTGGCTCCTCCATCCCCTAAGATTAGGTTAGATCCTATTACATCTTTCCTCCCCACCTCCAGGCATCTCTCTTAGATTGGAAGCTCTTGGAGGGGAGGGTCACATCCATCTTTTCAGCTTTTTATCCCCCTTGACCAGCATGGTACTAAGTACAGAACCTAGAGTAAATATCTGCTGAGTAGACAACTTTTTCTCCTTTTTTATTTTTTTAAATTTTTATTGAAATATTTACAACGTTGTGTTAAGTTTCAGGTGTACAACCAAGTGAGTCAGATATATATATATATATATATATATATATATATATATATATTTTAGATTCTCTTCCATGATAGGTTACTACAAGATATTGAGTATAGTTCCTTGTGCTATACAGTAGGACCTTGTTAGTTACCTATTTTATATATGGTAGTGTGTAGTTTTAATCCCAAACTTCTAATTTATCTCTCCCCCACCTTTCTCCTTTGGTAACCATAAATTTGTTTTCTATGTCTGTGAGTCTGTTTCTGTTTTGTAAATAAGTTCATTTGTATCACTTTTTTAGATTCCACATATAAGCAATATCATATGATATTTGTCTTTGTCCGGGTTACTTCACTTAGTATGATAACCTCTAGATCCATCCATGTTGTCTGAAAATGGCATTATTTCATTCTTTTTAACGGCTGAGTAATATTCCATTGTGTGTATATATATATATATATATATATATATATATATATATATATACCGCATCGTCTTTACCCACTCATCATGTCTTGGCTATTGTACATAGAGCTGCTGTGAACATAGCAGTGCATGTATATATCTTTCGAATTATAGTTTTGCCTGGATTTATGCCCAGGAGTGGGATCACTGGATCCTATGGTAGCTCTAGTTTCAGTTTTTTAAGGCACCTCCATACTGTTCTCCATAGCTTTCATAGCGCATTCTTATCAACCATGGCAAGCTTAGGGTAGGTCTCAGGAAGCATTCACAAAGTGAAATAGACTGTCTAGAGCAGGGTTTATCGAGTTCTGGCTCATGTGCCAACTTCAGCCTGCCACTTGGATTTACTGAAACTGGTTTCATTGGTTTTACTGAAACACAGTCACGTCCACCTGGTTATGGATCATCTATAGTTGATCGTGCGTCACAACAGCAAAGCTGAGTAATTGCAATAAAGACTGCACAGCCCACAAAGCCAAAAGTATTTACTATCTGGCCAACTCTGGTCTGGATTCTTTCCTTTCAAGTCCAAGAACAGTTATAAGTAAATAACCACTTTGAAATACCTCCTCTCCTTTTGATTTTCGGTCTCCTCTTATAACCACATTGAGTCTTCCCATTAATCTTGAAACCCCAGAGTTCCCATGCATTATACACTAAAAATGTCTAAGGTTTAAAAATTTTAAATGTTTAGGAGAAAATAATAATTAATTGTGTCTTGGGCCAAAAGTCATTGAAAACCATTTCTAGTTTCAAAATTTCTTCCATTCTCTGCTTCTTCTCGGCCTAATTAAATCTTACCAACAGCCAGAGCACAGATCAAATTTCCCTCTTTCATGAGGTCCTGCTGTTCCTTCTCTGAGGTTATTCCTATAAAACTTAATGCCTGAGCCATTTCTTTGGGGCTCCCTGGTGACAGCTCTTACATTGTCTTATGCCATTATTTAATGTATATTAATTTTATTTTCCCAATTAGATGCTAAACCCCTGAGGGTGAGGTCATTATGTACAAAGTTTGAACTAAAAATGTTATCAAGTTTAATCCGCATCTTCACAATCCAGTTTGTGCAAATGGGCTTATATAAGATTGAATATCCACATTTCACTAGTTTTGCTTCAACTACTCACAAAGAACCAGCAAGTCTCTGTAGAGTGTCCCTAGTTTATGTCTGGGACTCTCCCAAGTGTTGTCTCATTTGTGCTCATTAACCAGGCTGTTAACTTGGCCACTGTGTGACATGCAAAATGTTCTTTCTCTCCTGCTCTGCCCTCGGCTGTTTATTCTGCACCTTGGGTGGGCTAATGGTACCTCAGCGTGACCATGCCTAGCACACAGTCCCCTTTGCTCCCAAGGCTAGACTATGACTTGCAGGGCTTAAGATGCTCAAGCCATATTGTACGGCTATGGAGTCACGCAGAAGGTGAATAGGATCACCCCACACATGTGCGGCTTTGCCCTCTGGGCCACAGAGCATCTCTGCTCGATCCCACATCATTAGAGCTCCTGCAGCTTCTGCTGTCTCTGTGGACCCAGGCACTAGTCTCTGGGTCTGGTTGGAGGATCCAGACTCCTTGTTATACACTTTATAGCCTCTGCGATAATGAATCTCTGAAGATGTCCCATCCCCAAGAACCCCACTTTCTGGTATCTATGCCCTTAAGTTGTCTCGTCCCGCAGTGAAACTGGGCTAGCCCTGTGTAACTCATAGAATGGACCAGAGTGATTCTGTGTGACTTCCAAAGCTGGGTTCTAAGAGGCTTTGCAGTGTCCATCTTGGTCTCTCTGGACACTTGCTCTGGGGGAAGTCAGCTACCATGTAACTAGGTTGAGTATCCTGAGACCATCATACTGTGAGGAAGCCCAACCTGGTCATGTGGAGAGAAAGCGGTGCTGGCCCACCCTCAAACGTTTTGGCCATCTCAGCCCAGACACCAGGCATGTGAGTGAAATTAGTCATCTTGGACATTCTAGTTGCAGCAGATGCCACATGGGAAAGAATTGCCCCCATGGCCCCAGATACACATCCCAGTTGAGCCATTCCACCTATCTCCAGCCATTCAAATTACATCAGCCATTGTGGAACGTGGACAGGCCTGGAAGGACAACCCAAATTCCTGACCCACAGAATCATGAGCGTATTAAAATGGTCATTCTTTTATGCCACTAAGCTTGGGGCTGTTTTAGTATGCAGCGATATAACTGGAACACCTCTTTCTACTTCTTTCTTGAAATTTCATGCTAATAAACACGTGTAGGTCAACCACTCTAACAGCAAATCAGACATGCCTAGGCAAGCCATATTCTCAGAGATGAATATAACCGAATCTCAGGGGAGGGACTCCCCTCTAAAACATGTCAGGTATCTGTTGGATGGATGAAGGAGGAAAGGAAGAAAAAAAGGAGGATTCAAAGAAGGAAGGGAGGGAGGAAGAAAATAAGAGGTTCATGGTTTCAGCAAAAAAGATACAGGATGGGGCTTTTGTAGGGTATAATTTGGCATGAACCATTCAAAGTGATTTTCGAAGTTCTACTAGCTTCACCACACCAGTGCTTCAGGCATCCTCTGTTTGACTCCAGTGTTAGGTAGATTAAGTCATAATGACCATGTCGATAGGGCAACCTTACCCACTTGCCTTGCTCTGCTCATAGGAGTTCATCTGCCCATTGTCCCCACTCAGGGAAGCTGTGATGGGCTATTTCGAGAGCAGGGGTGGCCACAGATCTTCCTACCACCCATGCACAGGTTGTCTTTGTAGGTGGTACCTACACAGACAGAAGCCTCTGATGGTGATATCTATACAATGTGTGTGATGCCCACAACTGTGCCATTCAGTCAAGCTGCTTCTGGTTTGGGAACGAGGAACACAGTGGTGGTTAGCAGGTCAAAAGGGACCAACAGCGTAGACTTGTCGAAAGAAGCGAAGACACCATACAGGAAGCCAATCGCTAGTGAGAGAGAAAGTGGATTAACTGAACAAGTAGCTATATGCCCAGGCTTGCTGCTGCTTCTACTTCTTGGTTCCAGTCCAGTTCTTAGGAGTAACTCCCTGGTCCTTTCGTGGGCAGTGAGTCTCTGATTTTCTTTTTTCCAACTTAAAAATCTTCCAAATAACACAAGGGACAAGAAGAGAAAGTTGGCTTCCATTTTCACTTTATAAGTGCCTCCACCTATGAATTCCCCCAAGTGACAAAGCATGAAACATACACCATTCTCTCCTTCGGGTGCCAACCACCCTTCAACACGTCGCCACGAGTCCTGCACTGATGTCAGCAGTCCTCTAACATCCTGAAGATGACTGCATCCATCCACGTCTTCTGCAGTTGCTCCAGAGTGATAGAAGCAGTGATTTATTCAAAAAGAACCCTCGGCAGGAAGAAAGTTATAGCCCTCGTGGTTCTCTCTGCGGCTGCCCTAAATCCTTGATAAACAGGCTCTCTCCATCTCAGTTAACATTGGATTTTGGTTGCAACATTTTCCTTTCTTCCAGGGGTAACTTAAGGGAATTTATCCCAATTTCTTAGGTTTCTGAGTGGTTTTCACAGGAATTAACGTGTGAATCAAAGTGCCCCTGGGTGACCCAGCCTCCCAGAGGCTATGGCACATGATGGTTAAGATGTGGACCCTGGAGGTGGGCTGCTTTGGTTTGAATATCTGCTCTACCGCTTACTGCTGTATGGTCTAGGGTAAGGTTCTTAAGCTTTTGAGTCTTGTTTTACTTTCTAAGAACGGAGTAACAATTTATTCACTTTGTGATGTTGAAAGAATTAAACGAATACATACAAATTCAAGGCTCTAAGTAGGCCTATGATAAAGTGTCAGTTACTGTTCTTATTATTTATAAATATTTCTGATAGCCACAATCTAGCTTTCTTAACTGTGTGAATTTGCTTTTTTTTTTCACTTTTTGAGATTTTATTCATGTATAATAAAAGGGTGCCAAGGTCATAGGAGTACAGCTCAATGAATTTTCACAAACTGATCACAGTCATGTAAGCAGCCCCAGATCAAGAAACAGAGAACATCACTAAGACCCAAGAAGCAAGCGTGCCCCTCACGTCTCCTTCCCGAGGAGAACTGCTGTTCTGACTTCTAATGCCATAGATCAGCTGTGCCTGTTTTCGAATTTTAGATAAATATCATCTTCCAGTACGCACTCTTTTGGGTCTGGCTTATTTTGCTCAATATTATACTTGTGTGGTTCACTCATGTTGTTGCGTGTTTAATACCATATATATATATATATATATATATATGTTGCACGTATACTATACATATACATATATATATATATATATATATATATATATATACACACACATATAAAATATCCCACCATGCGAATATGCTAAGGTTTATTTATCTGTTCTCCTGCTGATGGGAATTTGTGTAGCTTCCAGTCTGGGGATGTTATGAATAGCGTTACAAACATTCTTGAACGTTTCTTTGGGCGGACATATGCACACATGACTGTTGTCAGTGGAATGAGTGGTCATGGAGAATGGATAAGTGTGGTTTTAATAGACGTTGCTAAACAGTTTTTCAAAGCCACTGTGCCGCTTTACACGCCCACCCCTTGTATGTGAGAGTTCCTGGTTCTCCTCATCCCTGCCACTAGTATTTTCTGTCTTTTCCATTTTAGCCATTTTGGTAGGTGTGTTGGTTTTGCTTTTGAAAATCAGTTTGGCAAAGAACAATGAAAAGAACACTAGAGTCAAAAAAAATTTTTTTTTAAATTTGAACCCCTAACTCTAATTTACCAATTCCACTTCCTAGATGTGTGACGTGGTGAGTCATTTTACTTCTCTGAGCCTATTTCCTTGTGTTTAAAATGAGGCTAATAATGTCCCCAGGGAATTCAAAGCCCTTGTTTCAAGGAATGCTATGTGGGCATTTGTGAACACCTACTCCATCCTGTTTTCAAGTCCACTTTCTCTCTGGATGCTAGAACTTACTCATCTGCTGGGGCTGTACACCAATAACAAATTGTAATCATGAGGTCGAGGTAGTAATTTCTGTGGTTGGAAAGTCAGGGCTTCATGGGTCATGCTGCTCTCTCAACAGGACTTTTTTTTTTTAAACATCTTTATTGGAGTATAATTGCTTTATAATGGTGTGTTAGTTTCTGCTTTATAACAAAGTGAATCAGTTATACATATACATATGTCCCCATATCTCTTCCCTCTTCCATCTCCCTCCCTCCCACCCTCCCTATCCCACCCCTCTAGGTGGTCACAAAGCACCGAGCTGTGACAAAGTGAGAGAGTGGCATGGACATATATACACTACCAAACGTAAAATAGATAGCTAGTGGGAAGCAGCCGCATAGCACAGGGAGATCAACTCAACAGGACTTTTGAATACAAGATTACAACACAGAGAGGTGGTGGAGGATTTGTTTTCCTCCTATTTACTAAATTAAGAAGTGAAAACAGAACCTGGTGATAGTTTAAAACTGTACACATATTTTAGGACACCTAACTCTATCTCATTTGTTGGCCAAGGGGGATATCTCAGCCAAGAAAGCAAGAAAGCAAAATTTAACTCATGGTGGGGAAAGCCACAAAAAAGACTTACCAAGATGATCCTTAAACGGTGGGACTCAGAGAGAACAGATTAATCTGGTCACAGAAATCCCCTAATGGCTCTGCAGTTGCCTTCACTTCTAGTTGTTGCTACTTTTGCAGGATGACTTCAGACAATGTGATAAGATGACCCAGGTTCAGTTTAGGGACATCTTGCTTCCTCTTCTCCTTAATATCCCATTAAGGATATACTCATAGATACCTAGAGTATCAACTAGCTGACTCAGACATCTGGTAGACCAGTTTGTCCCCACACGTATACTTGTAGACTCCCCAAAGCAGCAATGCACATTTAACTAGAATCTCAGCATCAAAGATTCTTCCATTCACTCTTTAAGGCAAGGGTCTTTCATATTTTCGAGAGAGAAATTCCTTGTCTTTAGAGCTATAAAGAGCCTCAGAAATAGTTCCATCTGCTTCTGTTACAAACGATAAAATTGACGACAAGAAGGGATAAATGACTTACACGAGGTTAAATTTAGTGACAGGCTGTGTTTGTCCAAATTTCCTGATTTTTGAGCATGGGATCTTCTTCCAATTCCACAAGGAGATTTGGAGGTGGGCGTGCAGCCAAGGATAAAGACCTTAATTGTGATTGCATGGGGGTCTCTTTCTGCTGAAAAATATTACAAACTTCTCATCCTTCAGAGTCAGATTAAATGTCTCCTTTTGAAAACTCCCCTGAGCGTTCACTTGATCCAGATGAAATTAATCCCTCCTTTTTCTGTGTGCCTGGGGGAATTTTGCATATTTCTCTACTATACCATTTCATTCATTCATTCAATCATTATTTATTTATTCATGTGCATATGTATGACTGCATTCCCCAAGCATATCACATTTTATTAGAGTTTGTTATCTAATTGTCCCTCATCTTCTTGAATCTGAGAACTGCCTGAAGTCAGGGACCACAAGAGGTTCATCTTTGCATCTTGCATAATGGCTATCACGGTGAGAGAAATACAAAGAGAGACAGACAGAGATGAAGAGAGAGACACAGAGGGAGAGAAAGAGAAGGGAGGAGGGAGAAAGAGAATGTAGGGTAGGGGAAGGAAGAAAAAGAAAAGAGAGGAGAGAATTTAAGAAATGTTATGGACATCTGCTGATTTCTGCCTACTGAGCATCCGTATTCCCTTCTTCCATCTTTAGCATCAATATTTTCATCTGGGAGACCAGCCCTCTCTACTCTCACACAGCCCATGGATCTCATGTGGGGCTGACCTCATAGTCCCCCACTCCAGGGATGAGCACACAAGGCAGGCTGTCCAATCAGCATGTTCCATTCTTTGACCCTAATCATGGGCATGTGTGACCAAGTCAGAATTGTGTAACTCAATTCTGGGAATTTTATGAGTACTACAAAAGAGAAACTCTCTTTCCACGGGTTTCAAGGGAGTGAGTCTGGGGTGCCAGCAGCAATTTTGTCACCATGAGGGGAAGAATCTGCCAGTGAACAAAACTTATTCAGATAGAAGCACAGATGAAACTGTGATTTGAGCCCCTGTATCCAGCTGTGCCTGAAGCTGGATTATTTATGAATCTAGTCATATGAGCCAATGTAGTTCCTTTTTCCTGCTGAAACCAGTTTGAGTTATGTTTCTTTCATCTGTAATCAACAGAGCTCCAATTAATACAAGAGTTATAGGAGAAAAAAGAAAGAAAAAAGAAGAGGAGAGGCTTTGGGTACCTTTGAGTTCTACTGGTAGGTCCTGTCCACTGATTGAGTATTCATGGTCTAACACATCAACAGAGCTTGTGAATGGACTTTCTTGTTAGATGGGAGGGAAAGGCCATGCCAGGACAGACCCATGGTGGAGGTGTGTTTGGAGAATGGCCTCCTTCTCAGTCTTCTGAAATTTATTCTACCTACCTCTCCACTTAGGAATGGCATAACCATGGTCACATCTCTCCCTTTCTTATATACAGCAAGTCTAACCATAAAATGATGGTCTGACCTATATTTTTCAAAGCCCCTTCTATCTCTGACAACCCGGGTGCCTCAACTGGTTCTCCTGAAGCTCCAACGCAGTTTTATCCCCAAAGGTCTCTCGGAATCCCACGATAGGGCATCTTGGGTGAATCACCATCTCAGTTTTCCCAGGACTGAGTGGGGGTATCATGGAACACAGGACTTTTAGTTCTGAAATGCAGAACATCCCAGGAAATTGGGACAAGTTTGTCTCCCCAGACTGACATCTTCCCCTTAGCTGCTGCAGCCCAAGGGTAAGGCTCCCTCTGACAGATCAGACATTAAAGAGCCTGAAATGACTGTGACCGGTCTCCAAGCATTTCAGAACTTTGCAACAGTCAGTGCCTTGGAAACAAACATTGTTTAATTTTTAAGGCTCATAATGATAAAAGTCAAACATGTTATTTATAGAAAAGTAGATAGAAATAATAGGTAGGCAGGTAGG
This sequence comes from Leucopleurus acutus, assembly GCF_964270905.1. Lineage (NCBI taxonomy): Eukaryota > Metazoa > Chordata > Mammalia > Artiodactyla > Delphinidae > Leucopleurus > Leucopleurus acutus. The sequence goes on from NC_139158.1 coordinate 27,712,261, forward strand.
TAGACAGATAGATAGATTGGGGGGGGGTGCCCTTATTCCCCTTACCTTGCCTTCCTCCATCTTGCTGCTTGGAATTCAGATTGCTGTCAAGCCATCTTTGCTGATGCAAATGAGAACAGCCTAGGGATAGCAGAGCAACAAGGAAGGAGGATCCTGGATCCAGGAAGGACCTCATGGAACAGAGAGTCTAGCCTGGACTGCTTGCCTTGGATCTCATCTTCTTTATATTTAAGTTATTACCATTTTGGGCTGTTGATACACCCAGGTGAACTAACTAATTCATGTACATTATCTCATCTGACCATCGCTAGAGCTGTTTCTGAAGAGAAGGTAAGGACTCTGCCCTTGACCGCATAGTGGCTGAGCTTCCAGCGGAGGCTGGTCCTGACTCACATACGCTTTGGGCTCCTAATCACCGTGCTGTACTGCCATTGCCACCTTTCCTTTTATGCAGTGCCTTCCGGTTTTCAGAGTGTTCCGTGATTATTACTAACTAAGGAGGCAGGGATGATTATTGTCCTATTAGCCAGATCACTTAGGTAATTTGACTGAGATCATCCAGTGAATTAGACATGCATCTAGGATAAAAGTTCCAGTCTTTGAAACTTCAGAACTTTGCCTTTTTCGCTTGACTCCACCAATCAGGCTCTCTTGGAAGGACCAGACTCCACCAGCCTCTCCTAATTTTTTTTAAATACTTCAAGCAATTCATTCAGTTTCTAAATTCAAGAATACTAATAACAGCTATTTTCTTTGAATTAAGGTGTATTTGACAGAAAAAAATTCGCTTGTTAGTCAAACATAAATGAAATTATGGTCAATTTCAGTCTCCCCTCCCACAGATAGTAGTATCTTTTTCACTAGCTTTATTCATAATTTTTTATCAGTGAAAGGGAGTTTACTTTAAACACCCTCTCTTTGAGCAAACAAATGTTCTATTTCAGCCACAACCTGTCAGGCTTTGTTTATTGAGTTTTAACAACGGTACCTAATTCTTATCATCAATCTAGCATCCTTGAAACAGTCAGCTTAGCTTTCCAGTGCTAAAGTTTCCGACACTCTATTTTTCTTGCATCTTTTCTGAACTGTAGGTTCTAATTCTGTGTTCCAGTTAATTAGCGCTGTCTGTAATTTTAGACAACCCATATCTGTTAAGGCAACCAAAATTCCATCTTTGTTTCCAAAGGTAGCTGTTTGTTGTGCCAGAAGGTACTTAGCTGCTGAAATAAATAGATGACGTATCACTTATAAAAAGTGCTGTTGCCTCATTGGGCAGATGTCTCTTGGTGATGGTGACTAAATATAGCATGCCGATTTTAGGGCAAAGATGTAATTTTAAAAAGTAATCATAAAACTATTGATTGTAAAGAAGTCACTTTGATTTCCTGTTCACTCTGATTATAGAGACCTTCACCCTCACCAGGCTTAGAAATTTTTAACCCTTGAAAACTAAAGCCCTATCAGGAACAGATTTCATATTGGAAAACTAAAAGTGTATCTACCCAGAGGTGTGGGTCAAACACTGTTTCCGTCCTTTGGTCCCAGCAAGGAAAACACATTCAGGAGGGAAAAAAGGAGGTACTGTGGGAGGTACCATCTTAAATAATACTAATACTACTAAAATATAATAGTTCCTACCATATTTCAAACTTCATTATGTGCCAGACGTTGTAGTAAGCACCTTATTTATATTGTGGGTTCATTCAATTCTCACGGCATGACTGTAATAAGAGGAAGATGTATTTCACGTGAAGCAAACCAAGCTTACATTTTACGGCCCCCTCACTTGCACGGGTCCTTTCTAAGGCCCTAGCAATGTGTTTCCATCATCACATGTTGTTTTGAAATTTTGTAAAAGTGAAATGTTTGAACAGCAATGGTTTAAGCCTGGGAATTCTTTCTCCTGGGGGTCCTTTTTTGTTACACATCCCCTCATGTTGGTTAGTGCTAGAGAGGCTGAGAGCATCTGGGGATTTGGGATTGAGCTGCAGTAATACATCAGGATGGGGTTTAGTGGGATATGTTTATGTGGTTCTCATTCATTTCCATGAATTGTTAAGTGACTCTAAGCTAGCTACCCGTGAATGACTTACCCCTGTGGCTTCCAGGAATACTCCTGCCACACTGTGCTGACTCATCTAGTATTTTGATCCAGAATAGCAGGGCCAGAGGTGGTATTGCAATGGGGACAGAAGAAAAGCAGGTAACAGAGGAGAAATTAAGTTTGAAGTATATGGAGTCAGAAGCTAGTCTATGGGAAATTCTTTTAAAGCATACAACTCATATATGAAACAAACTCATTAGAGCTTTCCCCAAATTTAGTGATAATCCTAAAAATTTACATGTCATTACTAATAATGAGTTGTGGAACTGAAAGTAAATTTTCTAAACCATCAAGAGCCGTATTAATTTTTCATCAACCATGCTAGAAAAAAAGTTAGAATTATTTATTTTCTCTATAGAAAGTATTTTTATCAAGTTATTGTCATATGAAGACAGAGTATGCAGCCTGAGCATATAGGATAAAAATATTACAGAGGTGTTCGCTTCGGCAGCACATATACTAAAACTGGAAGGATACAGAGAGGATTAGCATGGCCGCTGCGCAAGGATGACACGCAAATTCGTGACGCATTCCATATTTTTTAGTGGGAAGCAGCCGCATAGCACAGGGAGATCAGCTCGGTGCTTTATGACCACCTAGAGGGGTGGGATAGGGAGGGCGGGAGGGAGATGCAAGAGGGAGGGGATATGGGGATATATGTATATGTATAGCTGATTCACTTTGTTATAAAGCAGAAACTAACACACCATTGTAAAGCAATTCTACTCCAATAAAGATGTTAAAAATATATATATTACAGAGATTTATTAATCGTTAATTAAAAACTATTATTTTTTTAAATTTTGTGATGTGCACATTTGTCAGCTTTTAAAATTTGGAATCTGCTGCGGCTTCTTTTTATTCTAAATAAATATTTATTTTCACGCCTGATTTTCATATTTTAAATTTTGTATTCTTTGACTTAAAGAGTGTATATAACATAATGTAACTTTCAGATCCCACAAAATGTTAAAACGTCTAAGCAGTAGAGATATTTATTTCTCATTTAATAAAACATCTAGAGATAGAGGTTTCAGAGAAAGTAGATTCAGCACCTAAACACTGTCAGGGCTCTATATGGCTTTTCTGTGATTTTCTTGGTTTTCCCCTCATTACTGTAAGAGGCTGCTATGGCGCCAACGATCATAGGATCAGTAACATCTAAAATTATGAAGAAAGGAAGATGGGCTCACTCTTTTCTCAAGTCTCTCTCTTGTTGTTAGGGAGGGAAATCTTTCCCCAGTATTCTCCAGTAGATTTCCCTTTGTATCCCATGATCCAGAAATGGTCATATGGCCTAATCTAAAGCAGTCATTGACAAATGGGAATAGGATTATTATGATAGAAGTCAAAATTCATCCCCTGGGACAAGACACCTTGCCCTGAATGCCTGAATGAAACAGTACCCTACTGTCAACAAAGACGGAATGACTGTTGGTTAGGCAACCAACAATGTTCACAGTAGCATCATTGTCCCCTTTTTGTCCCCTTACATAAACAAGTTAAGGCTTAGTGATATAAAGTGGTGTGTCCAGAGTCACACACCTAGAAAGTGGTGAGGACCTTCACCTCTATATAAAACCTATATGTGTTTGACTCTGGGACTCAGCTCATGTTCTATGCTATGTCATATAGCCTTCCCAACCCACGAGGCCACTGGTGTACACTACAAAGTTGTAGAACTTTAGGGAGCACGGTTAGGTGCTGAGGAAGGAGTATAGGGCAGCAGAATGCTTGCCAGAAAATCTCACAGGGTCAGAGAGGAAGAGGGGGCTCTGGGTCTTTGTACAGAGAGCAAATTTCAATACAAGAGGGACCATTACAGGTACCCAAGATGCATTTCATTGTTTTTGAGTGAATAAGGGAATTTCAGGTAGAGGGGAATGACATAAATAAAATAATAGTAGAAAGTTAATGGATTGAGGGTAAAGAAAGACTGGGCTTGAATCAAATATCTACCATTTACAAGATGTGCTTCTCTGTTGAGTTTCTTCTTCTTATAATACCTTGTGTTTTCAGAGGGGGATATCTAGCTCCAGCTTGATGGGGTAAAAGAAAAGTCAGAGGAACCACCAGCTTTACGCCCCTTCCTCTACAGGGGAGGAAACTGAGACCCAGAGAGGTAAAGTGACTTGCCCCCAAATCCCAGCCAATTGGTACCAAAGCCCTCATCTACAAATCCGGGTTACTTATTGCTCAATCTGTCTTTTAGACCCTGAACTGGGGAGGCATCATTCTATGCTCAATTCCTTATACAATCTACTCAGATGATTTAATTTTAATAATATGCTTCTTTCCTTGTGGAAGCATGTGTATGATGACACTTAGCTGCACCATCTAATACTATGATTAAGTGCTACTTTTGAATTACTGTCTCCATTTCCAACAAGGTGTTTGAGAAGTCTCAAACCCAATAGAGATCAGGGATAATATTCCACATAGGATTAGTATGATTACTAGCAGGGGTGCATTCCACAGGATACCTTTCATTTCTGGTCCTGCAGAGTCACTTATGCATCCATTCATTCATTCCACAAGATATACCACACACAAAATATGCTGCTGCAAACTCAATGTATAAATGTAATCAGAAAGAAAAAATTATTTAAAAAAAATAGGTCCTGACAGATGGCTTCACAGGCGAATTCTATCAAACATTTAGAGAAGAACTGACACCTATCCTTCTCAAACTCTTCCAAAATATAACAGAGGGAGGAACATTCCCAAACTCATTCTACAAGGCCACCATCACCCTGATACCAAAACCAGACAAAGATGTCACAAAGAAAGAAGACTACAGGCCAATATCACTGATGAACATAGATGCAAAAATCCTCAACAAAATACTAGCAAACAGAATCCAACAGCACATTAAAGGGATCATACACCATGATCAAGAAGGGTTTATCCCAGGAATGCAAGGATTCTTCAATATACGCAAATCAATGTGATACACCATATTAAAAAATTGAAGGAGAAAAACCATATGATCATCTCAATAGATGCAGAAAAAGCTTTTGACAAAATTCAACACCCATTTATGATAAAAACCCTCCAGAAAGTAGCCATAGAGGGAACTTACCTCAACATAATAAAGGCCATAGATGACAAACCCACAGCCAACATCATTCTCAATGGTGAAAAACTGAAAGCATTTCCTCTAAGACCAGGAACAAGAGAAGGATGTCCACTCTCGCCACTATTATTCAACATACTTTTGGAAGTTTTAGCCACAGCAGTCAGAGAAAAAAAAGAAATAAAAGGAATCCAAATCGGAAAAGAAGAAGTAAAACTGTCACTGTTTGCAGATGACATGATACCATACATAGAGAATCCTAAAGATGCTATCAGAAAACGACTAAAGCTAATCAATGAATTTGGTAAAGTAGCAGGATACAAAATTAATGCACAGAAATCTCTTGCATTCCTATGCACTAATGATGAAAAATCTGAAAGAGAAATTAAGGAAACACTCCCATTTACTACTGCAACAAAAAGAATGAAATACCTAGAATAAACCTACCTAAGGAGACAAAAGACCTGTATACAGAACACTATAAGATACTGATGAAAGAAATTAAAGATGATACAAACAGATGGAGAGATATACCATGTTCTTGGATTGGAAGAATCAACACTGTGAAAATGACTATGCTACCCAAAGCAGCTGACAGATTCAATGCAATCCCTATCAAACTACCAATGGCATTCTTCACAGAACGAGAACAAAAAATCTCACAGTTTGTATGGAAACACAAAAGACCCCGAATAGCCAAAGCAATCTTGAGAAAGAAAAACAGAGCTGGAGGAAACAGGCTCCCTGACTTCAGACTATACTACAAAGCTACAGTAATCAAGGCAGTATGGTACAGGCACAAAAACAGAAATATAGATCAATGGAACAGGATAGAAAGCCCAGAGATAAACCCATGCACCTAAGGTCAACTAATCTATGACAAAGGAGGCAAGGATATACAATGGAGAAAAGACACCCTCTTCAATAAGTGGTGCTGTGAAAACTAGACAACTACATGTAAAAGAATTAAATTAGAACACTCCCTAACACCATACACAAAAATAAATTCAAAATGGATTAAAGACCTAAATGTAAGGCCAGACACTATAAAACTCTTAGAGGAAAACATAGGCAGAACACTCTATGACATAAATCACAGCAATATCCTTTTTGACCCATCTCCTAGAGAAATGGAAATTAAAACAAAAATAAACAAATGGGACCGAATGAAACTTAAAAGCTTTTACACAGCAAAGGAAAACATAAACAAGACAAAAAGACAACCCTCAGAATGGGAGAAAATATTTGCAAATGAAGCAACTGTCAAAGGATTAATCTCCAAAATTTACAAGCAGCTCATGCAGCTCAATATCAAAAAAAGAAACAACCCAATCCAAAAATGGGCAGAAGACCTAAATAGCCATCTCTCCAAAGAAGATATACAGACTGCCAACAAACACATGAAAGGATGCTCATTTAGAGAAATGCAAATCAAAACTACAATGAGATATCATCTCACACCGGTCGGAATGGCCATCATCAAAAAATCTAGAAGCAATAAATGCTGGAGAGGATGTGGAGAAAAGGGAACACTCTTGCACTGTTGGTGAGAATGTAAATTGATACAACCACTATTGAGAACAGTATGGAGGTTCCTTAAAAAAGTACAAATAGAACTACCATATGACCCAGCAATCCCACTACTGGGCATATACCCTGAGAAAACCATCATTCAAAAAGAGTCATGTACCAAAATGTTCATTGCAGCTCTATTTACAATAGCCAGGACACGGGAGCAACCTAAGTGTCCATCAACAGATGAATGGATAAAGAAGATGTGGTACATATATACAATGGGATATTACTCAGCCATAAAAAGAAACGAAATTGAGTTATTTGTAGTGAGGTGGATGGACCTAGAGACTGTCATACAGAGTGAAGTCAGAAAGAGAAAAACAAATACTGTATGCTAACACATATATATGGAATCTAAGAGAAGAAAAAAAAGGTCATGAAGCACCTAGGGGTAAGACAGGAATAAAGACACAGACCTACTAGAGAATGGACTTGAGGATATGGGGAGGGGGAAGGGGAAGCTGTGACAAAGTGAGAGAGTGGCAGGGACATCTATACACTACCAAACGTAAAATAGATAGCTAGTGGGAAGTAGCCGCATAGCACAGGGAGATCAGCTCGGTGCTTTGTGACCACCTAGAGGGGTGGGATAGCGAAGGTGGGAGGGAGGGAGACGCAAGAGGGAAGAGATATGGGAACATATGTATATGTATAACTGATTCACTTTGTTATAAAGCAGAAACTAACCATTGTAAAGCAATTATACTCCAATAAAGATGTTAAATAATAAAAAAAATAAATAAAATACACACAAAATGTCACCTATTTTATAAGGATTAAAAAAAAAAGAATCAATGGAGTGGTACATGATTTATAAGAAATAGAACCCATACCCTGTATTGCTGCTTGTTGAATGGCCACCCTGTTTAGGCAACGGAAACCCTGAAAGGAGAGTCAAGTCAAGTCTGTCTGAGACAAACGAGGTTCTGCCGTGAGCCCTTGGGGTTGGTTTGGTTTGTGCTCCTAATAAAAGGAGAGTCATCCATTTGGAAAATCCAGGCACCGCAGAGTTTGAGTTTCTATGAGATGTTAGCATCTCAGGGCTCAACATAAAGTCCCATGTTCTAAAGGCTTCTGCTTTGTTACACTTTCCCCTGCTCTTGATCATGGAAGACAAAGTATGAGTCATGCGATCTAGGATGTGTCAGGGTCACATTTCAGGGCCATGTTCCAAATAGAAAGGAATATTTTTTTCTGAATATAATAAAAAAGTTCTAGCACTGCTGTTACTATCTATGTGACCCTGAACCTGTCACCTCAACTTCCCACACCTGGTTTCTTCCTCCCGAAAGCAGTCTTCCTGAGGCCCATGGTGTTTATGAGAATGGGTCCAGTTTCGTGCCGTAAGTAAGCATTTCTGAGCACCTAACAGTCAGTAACTCATTTGACATATGTGTTGATTCCTTCTCTGTATGTTCCAAGCACTGTGTCAAGCTCCAGAGATTTAACAATAGAACAAAACAGAATCATCCCAACTTCTAAGAGTTCATGGTCTACCAGGAAAGACAGGCTTAAAGTATAACAGATGTGAATTTAAAACCAAAAGGTGAGTATTGGGCTTCCCTGGTGGCGCAGTGGTTGAGAGTCCACCTGCCGATTCAGGGGACACGGGTTCGTGCCCCGGTCCGGGAAGATCCCACATGCCGTGGAGCGGCTGGGCCCGTGAGCCATGGCCGCTGAGCCTGCGCGTCCGGAGCCTGTGCTCCGCAACGGGAGAGGCCACAACGGTGAGAGGCCCGCGTACCGCAAAAAAAAAAAAAAGGGAACCTTCATAACATCATTGGAAAACAGAAAGAGAGGGACATTACTGGACCAGAAACAATGAGAAATCCCTATGAAGAAGTAGATAGGATCTGATCAAAGGAAGGAAAATTAATGGGAGGCTTGGGAACAGGACTGGCTGCAGAATTTGCAGGGCCCAGTGCAAAGTGAAAATGCTGGGCCCAGGAAAATGCTTCAGAATTTCAAGATGGCGACACCAGAGAATTAAAACACACCCGGAGGCCTTCTAAGTGCACAGCCCATCAAGAAGAAGAAAGATTCCTTTCTCTTTCCTGGCAAGGACTCAGCCAATGAAAAGCCATGGACACTGCACAGGTCACATGCCTATGAAGTCGGACTGCTGGGGGCAGTGGATACCATGAGCACGAGGGGGTTGGGAGCAACAATTATGGGGATTGGTTTGGAATCAGGGTTAGAACGAGGGCAGTTGATTAGTTTAGGGCCTGTCCTCTCCCAGGCCTGAAACCCTCTACTTGTTCCCGTCAATGGGCAGAATTGGTTCTTCCAGGCTGGGGTGCTGTCTTCATTGGCCAGGACTGCTGTGACAATGAACCACAAACTGGGTAGCTTAGACAACAGAAATGTATTGTCTCCCAGCTCTGGAAGGCAGAAGTCAGAAATCATGGTGTCAGCAGGGTTGGTTCCTTCTGAAGGCTGTGAGGGAAGCCTGTCGCATGCCTCTTCTCTAGCTTCTAGAGGTTTGGTGGCAATCTTTGGTGTTCCTTGGCTTGTGTACATGCATCACTCCAATCTCTGCTTTCAGCTTCATGTGATGTACTGCCCGTGTGCATGCCTCTGTGTCCAAATTTCCACTTTTTGTAACACACCACTCACACTGGATTAGGGAACCGTCCTACTCCAGTATGACCTTATCTTAACTAATTATATCTGCAATGACCCTATTTCTAAATAAGGTCACATTCTACTCAGTATTTTGTAATACCTATAAACGAATCTGAAAGAGAATATATATTCTTTGCTGTACACATGAAACTAACACAACACTGTAGATCAACTATACTTCATTAAAAAAAAAGGGGGGGGGCACATTCTAAAGCACTGGGGGTTAGGAATCCAACATATGAATTTGACCAGGGACACAATTCAACCCATAACAGGTAAATAATGAGCGCTTGAGCCACAGGGGCAGGGTCATGCCCTGGTACAGACTCCTTCACTCCTAGGAGACTAATAGGCAGGAAAATCACAACACTACACACCTCACCTGGCTGCACGACGCTCCTCTCCACCGCAATCACAGGCAGCAGATGGCCGTGAACAGACAGCAGCAAACAAGGGTCTTCAAACACTGGGGGCAAACCAAATGTCAGGGAATTAGGATAGCTGCTCGTAAAGAATATCATTTGATTAGTCTGCATCCCCTATCCAAAACAGATGGACTTTTCATAATCTCCTGACATGTTACCTTAATTACCCAACAGGTGCCATCATCTCTTATGCTACCTTACCCGCTGCAGTCAGGTTACAGAGTTTGGAAACGTTATGACTTGGCTTTTTGGGTTATCTAAGATCAGAGGTTGTCAGCTTTGGCTACACACTAGAGTCACCTGGGGGGCTTTGAAAATACTGATGCCTGGGTCCCACGATTTAACCGGTCTAGGGAGTACAACCTGGGCACTGAGATTTTTTTCTTTTGAAAGCTCTCAGGTGATTACATTGCGCAGGGAAGGTTGAGAAGCACTGGCTTGGAACTCTCCCAGAACCCAGCCATCTCATTAAATGTAATGATGCATATCGATTGCAGATGGCATGGCATGGGTTTGTTGGGGGTTGTTTTTTGTTTGTTGCTTCCAAATGCAATGCATCAGTATCTCTATTCTTTAACTCTGCAATGCCATGTACTTTATTTTCTTTTCTTCAGCCTAACTTCTTTCAGTTGCTAAGAAGCCAAATCTTTGCTGTATGGAGTTTGACTTTTGCTTACAAAAGTGGCACCTCAGCTGGAAAGTGAGGCTGCGGCAGTACAGTGAATTGTACTAAAATGAAATTGAACAGATAATAGGTTTGCATTTAGTGCAATGTATGATTATGAGCAATAATATGGGCCACAGCGTCTTTTCTTCCAAGCATGCAGGTTGGTCTCGCTTACTCTGTTTAGCAGAAAACATTGGTCTATGGCCTCAGTGAATCTCCCTCCCTCTCCCTCTCATATTCTCTTCCTTCTACTCTCTCTCTCCCTCACTAACTCTCTATTCTCATCCTCTTTCTCCTCTCTTACGTTCCTTTGCATGTTTTCTCTCTCTTCCCCTTTCTCTCCTCAAAATTCTTGCTTTCACAGATTTCACAGTTTAGGGTAGAGGAAGTGTAGATTCAATAGCCAAAATGCTATGAGAATCATGACATTCTCTGTGCAAACCCTACAGTCTTCTGGGACATCTCCTATTGCTTCTTGTAAAATATGTGAGGAGAAACTGCACAGCCAAGAGAACTAAGCTAGGTCTCTAGCTTCTGTTTCCCTCAACCCATGAAGTCTTTCTCTCCCAAAGTCTTCTCTCTCCAATCTGCTATGTCACCATGTTTGCTGGTCCCAGAAACTACCTGGGGAAGTTGGCTATACAAATGTGGGAAATAATAATAATGATTGACTATAACATGCTTATTACATGCCAGGTACCCTTCTAAGCATGTTTGACAGATAAAGAGACAGATGCCCAAAGACAGAAGGTGATTTCAAGCCCAGGTTGTCTGCTCCAGGGTCCTTATATTACGAGCATTTCAGAAGGAGGCAGTGGGAGAGGAAGAAAGATCACAGACAGAGAAGGACAGAAAGAAAGAAAAAAGCAGAAAGACAAAAAGACAGAGAGACACAGAGGGATGAAGAGAGACAGCCACCAAGATGCAAAGAAGCAGAGACAGAATGGGGCCATAAAGACCACAATAACAACCACAGAGCCGAGAGAGAGACCTGTTTCCTATTGGCTCTAAATTGGGTAAAACAACTCCATGTCTGGGGCCAATTTAGCTGAGAGACTCCAGCTGTATGAAGTGTAAGTTTGGCTCAGGTATGGTTTGAAGAAAGTTCTGATGCCACGGTTCACTGGCTTTAGAAAATGCGTGTTTGGTTCTGGCTCACCTGGTCTCTTTTGGAAAGGGAGAGAAAAAAATCCCCTTTAGTTCTAGGTTCAGTCCAGAAAAAAACAAATAAAAAGTAAAACAGAGTATTTAAGTTCTGTTTAATTCAGCCTTCAGGAAACCAAGGCAAAAAATTCTGATTTTTTTTTCAAGTCTCATCATTTGCATTTGCCAGTTGAGGTCTTCAAACACCTGGTTAAATCAAGTGCCTCACCCAGTACTGTCCTTAGAAGTTAAGTGGGGATAACAACAAGGCAGGGTGGAGCCGTATTTCCTGCATTTGAACTTCCAAGAGCACCCATCCTAGGGAAGTGGGTCAGCCCTTTGGAGGTGGATGGAACTCAGCAGCGATTATAGTTGGTGGAGATACTGCATGGCGATTTTCGGGCCAATCCCATCATCCCCACCTAATCAATTTTGTTTCTTTATTTTCTCAATGTGGTGGTGTGATCTCGGAGAGGGAGCAGTAAGCGGTGGCACGAAGTGAGATCTTAGTTCCCTGCCCAGGAATTGAACCTGCGTAGCCTGGATGAAAACCAGGAATCCTAGCCACCAGGCCAGGAGGGGCTAGAGGCCAGAAGCTATTCTTCCCTGGATCCTGCCCCCAGTGAAAAATCCATTTCTCATGGAGGCAAAAACTGTAAAAACAGGTACAAAGTTTATTATTAGAGACATAGCACAACAACTAGTGGGAGAGCACACAGAGAAACTGTTTAGTTAAGATAGAAGCAAGGCAGAGATGCACACCCAGAGAGAAAGGGCGTGGGCATCCTCCCTAATGCGCGGGAGCGCAGTAAAGAGGCGGTCCATTCATTTATGTAGGGCAGTTCTTCCAGGTCTCTGTTTACCTTTGGCCAATTATCTGGTTTCTTTTTCCACACCTGACCTGCCCTAGGACCTTCCCCAACATGCATGTGCAACTTTTCTCCAAGATGGATTCCAGGCCAGAGGCCTATGGGGCGGCCTTAGCATCACATATTATGGGGTGGTGCCCCCTCCTTTTTGACCCCCAAGGAGCCTTTCTGCACATGTGCAATGTCTCCCCTGCCCCAAGGATGGGAAATGCATGACTCTTGATCCTTTACTCAAACAGGGCTTTGTCCCTCTCTGTTCCTGCCATGACTGTTATCTTAGGGCATCCTCAAGAGACAATGCCTGGCTATTTACCCTGTTTCTGTGGTTACTTACATCTCGGAGGGCAAACAGGAAGCTGATTGTAAATGCCTAACCCGGAGCCCATCTATTTCCTGTCTCAGGAAATGCAAACAGGAGGCAAGTTGTATACGTCTGGCCTGAAGCCCATCTTTTTCTCACCCCAAGAAATGTAAACAGGAGGCCAGTTATAAATGCCTAGTCTGGAGCCCATCTATCTCCTGCCTTAGGTGTTAGGATGCTAGAGACCTCAGACTTGTCTTTTGTGGTACTTTGGTGGAACTCTAGATCAGTGGGAGGAGTCTTGGGATGCTGTCATCTGCTCATTCCGTGCTGTGGTCATTCAACTGTAAGATGGAGACCTAATTTTATTCAGTAAAAAGTATGTGTTCTTCAGTAGGTGAATGGATAAGTGAACTGTGGTACAGCCAGGCAATGGAATATTATTCAGTGTTTTAAAAAAATGAGCTATCAAGCCATGAAAAGACATGAAGGAAACTTAAGTGCATATGACTAAGTGAAAGAAGCCAATCTGAAAACCCTATATACTATATGACATTCTTTAAATTTTGATGTGAACCTAAAACTGCTTTAAAAAATTGATTTAAAAAATTTTAAAAGGTCTATGTATGAAAGACTTGATAATCTCATTTCTCAGGATGCTGTTAGACACGGAAATTCCCTTTCCTCCTCGTCTTTTCCATCTCTTGTGGTATTGGGTCCTATTTTTTTTGTGTGTGTGTGGTACGCGGGCCTCTCACTGTCGTGGCCTCTCCCGTTGCGGAGCACAGGCTCCGGACGCGGAGGCTCAGTGGCCATGGCTCACGGGCCCAACAGCTCCACAGCATGTGGGATCTTCCCGGACCGGGGCACGAACCCGTGTCCCCTGCATCGGCAGGCGGACTCTCAACCACTGCGCCACCAGGGAAGCCCGGGTCCTATTTTTTATTCATATGAGGTTTCACTTCAATCTAAATTCATCCATGATAAAACACCTACTATGTGCAAAGTTTCTCTATTTTACAAAAGAGACTTTAGTCTCAGAAAGGCTATCAGTATTTCTGAAGGACAAAGAATTAGTACATGATAGAGCCAGGATTTTCCAAATTCTGAGCTCTCCCACTGCCTCTCCATCCTGAAAGTCTACTAGAGGTTTGGCAATCATTCCCATGCAGGTTTCTGTAGGTTCCTATTTAACTCCGGGATTGAAAATTCCTCAGTCTCCCGTTCCATATTGTAGTTAACAAAGACTATCCTGGAACTGGTAAGTGGGAGCCACCAGGACAGGAATTGCTTCCCAGGGCATAGAGCTCCCCAGGGTAGAATGGGTTGCCTCAGGTAGCACTGGCCTCCCCCTCACCACAGATATTCAAGCATACAACAGAAAGACCAAGGATCCTGAAACTGGGATTCACACATGGGGCATCTAAAATTGTCAGATTTTGAGTGTAGAGATATGTATACCTTTCTTCTTGGAGGAGATTTTCACCAGGTTTTCAAAATTTAGTTTTTGACCCAATTGTTGACAACTGTTGAGACCAAAGGTGGAGGAGAGGGTGGAATGAAGTTACATCCCAAACTTGACCATCTGAGAGTCTCCTACTGAGTCATTTTCATGAGTGAATATGGCTCCTCAAGGATAATACCCATCCAGGCATCAGCTGAAAAGTTTGGGTCTCCTCCTCTACTCCATAATAGAACTCAGGGCTTTCCTAGGGTCAGGGTGAACATGAACTGTAAATATGCATAAGGGATCTTATTAAGGTGATGGAAATGTTCGAAATGTGTATGTGTGTATTCGACTCTACTAAGAAAAACTATATTAAAAAGCACTAAAAACTAATGTGTAGACATAGAGGACAGACTTGTGGTTGCCAAGGGGGAGGGAGGGTCAGGGGAAGGATGGATTGGGAGTTTGGGATTAGCAGATGCAAACTATTATATATAGAATGGATAAACAACAGGGTCCTATTGTATAGCACAGGGAACTATATTCAATATCCTGTGATAAAACATAATGGAAAAGAATATTAAAAAGTATGTATATGTGTAACTGAATCACTTTGTTGTACAGCAGAAATTAACACACTGTAAATCAACTATACTTCAAAACAACAACAATAAAAAAATAATGTGTATTAGTTTCCTAGAGCTTCTGTAACCAAGTACCACAAAGTGGGTGGTTTAAAACAACAGAAAGTCATACTAAACTAATTATACCTATAACAATCCTATTTTCAAATAAGGTCACATTTTGAGGTACTGGGGTCAGGACTTCAGCATATCTTGTTTGGTGGACACAATTCAATACACAACAAAGTGAATAACAGTGCTGCTTGCAAATGTGTGTACATTTACAACGTAGATACATTTTATAATATGTAAGTTATGGCTTGTAAAAAAATGAACAGAAACCTCAATTAAACAGAGTTGGGAGACCAGAAGGGGGAGCTCTCACGCCTCGTGATGATAGCACAGCCCATTGGGAAGAAGACTCCTCTTCTTTCCTGGAGAGGACTCAGCCAATGAAAAGCCACAGACTCTTAGTTTACTATTAGCAGCCACCCCCCCACCCCCCAACTTCCTTTCCCTCTCTCCTCCTCTTGTCATTTGGGGACTTGCAGTGACTCACCATGGTTGCAGACCCTGAATTACAATTCTCTGCTGAGCCCAAATAAACCCATCTTTCATGGAGAAATATCAGCAGTCTGTTTGTTTCAGGTTAACATTTTCAATCAAGTAATTTTTAACGAGTGGCAAGGAGATTTTTCAAACCATTGCTGGGACCCTGAAGTTTATGTAGACTGCACTGAATCTTAACACATCATCTGAACGTTTCAAAGCCATATTTAGTGAACCAGCTATTCCATTTCTCATGTATAGTTCAGAGACATACTCACATGAATTTAGCTGGCACTAAGTTAGGAACGATCCAAATCTCCATCAGTAGGTAAATGGTAAATAAATTTAAGTATAGCCAACCATGAAATACTATGCAACAAGTACAAAGAATGAGATAATTTGATATTAGTGACATGGAAAGAAATGAGATATATTGTCATGGCCAGAAAAAAAAAAAGAAGTAAATAGTAGACTGACACAGAGAGCATGATACCATTTATATAAAACACAAAAATCAACATCAAAGAAAATTATGCTCCATGTTTTCTGAGGATACATGCATATTAAAATTAATATTGAGCATTTACTAGATACCAGGCACTGTTCTAACAGACTGACACTTATTAACTTCTCAGAACAATTTAACTACTATTATTGTAGCCCATTTAATGAAGAAGAGGTTAAGACACAAAGAGGTTAAGTTACTTCTCCAAAGCTACTGAGTGGTGGGATTTGAATTTGAATCCAGGCTTGTCTGAATTCACCGGGCTCTTTCTGCTCCTGCTGTTACATGTATTCTAGAAGAATATAAGTAAAAGTAATTAATGGTCACCTCCAGCAGTGAAGTAGAGGGGAATCCACGACTCCAGTCAGTAGTCAGTGGGATTTTAATTTTTTTACAGTTGTAGGAAATAATATACAGAGATCTGTGTGTCACTTACTGTTTCCCTTAATGATAATATCTTGCAAAACTGTAGTAAAAAATCACAATCAGGATACTGACGTTGGTATAATCCATTGAGCTTGTTCATATTTACCTATTTTTACTCATTTGTGTGTGAGTATTTGGCTCTATGCACTTTTAAGACTATTTTTTTTGTGCAATCTTAGGTTCACAGCAAAATTGAGAGAAAGGTGCAGATTTTCCCATATTGCCTCTGCCCCCACACATGCACAGCCTCCCCCATTATCAGCTTCCTCCACCAGATGGTTCATTTGTTACAACTGATGAATCTATGTCAACACATTGTTATCACCCAAGGTCCCTAGTTTACATTAGGGTTCATCTTGGTGTTGTACATTCTATGGGTTTGGACAAATATGTAATGACTCATATCCACTATTTGAGTATCATACAAAGTATTTTCACTTTCCTAAAAATTCTGTGCTCTGCATATTCATCTCCCCTGTCCCCACCATATATACCTGGTAACCATTGGTCTTTATATTATTCTCATAGTTTTGCCTTTTGCAGAATTCCATATAATAGTTTTCTTCTAGTAGTTTTAGATATATGTTTTAAATCTTTAATCTATTTTGAGTTGATTTTTACTGATGGTCTGAGATAAGGGTCCAATTTCATTCTTCTGCCTGTGGATATCCAGTTTTCCCAACACCATTTATTGAAGAAACTATACTTTCCCCATTGTGTGTTCTTGGAAACTTTGTCAAAGATCAATTGACTGTAAATGTGTGGATTATTTCTGGGCTGTATATTCTATTTCATTGGTCTATGTGTCTGTTTTTAAGCCAGTACCATATCATTTTGATTACTATAGCTTTGTTGTACATTTTGAAATAATGTCATGTGATGCCTCAGCTTTGTTCTTCTTTCTCAAGATTGCTTTGGATATTCAGGGTCTTAAGTGGTTCCGTACGAATTTTAGAATCGTTTTTATTATCTGTGGAAAATGCCATTGGAAATTTGCTAATATTTGCATTGAAACTGTAGATAGCATGGGGTGATAGCTTGGACATTTAAAAATATTTTTCAAATCTACAAACATAGGATATCTTTCCCTTTATTTATGTCTTCTTCAGTTTCTGTCATCAAGGTTTTATGTTTTCCAGTATCAGGTCTTTCACCTCCTTGGTTAAATGTATTCCAGTTCTTTTTGATGCCATTGTAAATGGGATTATTTTCTTAATTTCTTTTTCATATAGTTTACTGTTAGCATATAGAAATATAACTGATTTTCTGTATGTTGAATTTGTATCCTGCAAATTTACTGAATTCTTTTATTAGCTCTAACAGGTTTTTTGGTGGCACCTTTAGGATTTTCTATATATAAAATCATGTCATCTGCAAACAGAGGATTTCACTTCTTCCTTTCCTACTTGGGTGCCATTTATTTCTTTCTCTTGCCTAATTACTCTGGCTAGGACTTCCAATACTATGTTAAATAGAAGTGTTGGGCTTCCCTGGTGGCGCAGTGGTTGGGAGTCCGCCTGCCAATGCAGGGGACACGGGTTCATGCCCTGGTCCGGGAAGATCCCACATGCCGCGGAGCGGCTGGGCCCATGAGCCATGGCCGCTAAGCCTGCGTGCCTGGAGCCTGTGCTCCGCAGCGGGAGAGGCCACAACAGTGAGAGGCCCGCATATCACACACACAAAAAATAATAAATAAATAACTAAATAAATAGAAGTGTTGAGAGTGGTTTCTTTGCCTTGTTTCTGATCTTAGAGGAAAAGACTTCAGCTTTCGCCATTAAAGTATGATGTTAGCTGTGGGTCTGTCATATATGGCCTTTATTATGTTGATGTACATTCCTTCTATACCTAATCTGTTGAGATTTTTTATCATGAACAGATGTTGAATTTTGTCAAATACTTGTTCAGCTTCTATTGAGACAATCATATGATTTTTATCCTTCATTCTCTCAACGTGGTGTATCACATTCATTGACTTGCATATGTTGAACCATTCTTACATCCTGGGGATAAATACCACTTGATTGTAGTGTATGATCCTTTTAATGTGCTGTTGAATTTTGTTTGCTAGTATTTTGTTGAGGATTTTTGCATCTATATTTATCAGGGATATTGGCCTGTAATTTTCTTTTCTTGTAGATCTTTACCTAGCTTCGATATCAGGGCACGGTTGGCCTCATAAAGTGAGTTTAGGAGCATTCCCTTCTTCAGGTTTTTGTAAGAGTTTCAGAAGGATTGACATTAATTATTCCTTAAATGTTTGGTAGAATCTACACATGAAGCCATCTGGTCCTGGGCTTTTCTTTGTTGGGAGGTTTTTGATTACTGATTTAATTTCCTATCAGTAATTGATCTGTTCAGATTCCCTATTTCTTCATAATTAAGTCTTTGTAGTCTGCATATTTCTAGGAATGTATCATTTTGTATAGGTTGTCCAATTTGTTGGTGTATAACTGTTCACAGTAGTCTCTTATGATCCTTTGTATTTCTATGGTATCAGTTGTAATATATCCTCTTTCATTTTTATTTATTTAAATCTCTCTTTTGTCTTAGTCTTGTGAAAGGTTTGTCAATTTTGTTTATCTTTACAAAACCTCAGCTCAGTATCATTGATCTTTTCTATTGTTTTTCTAGTTTCTATTTCATTTATTTCTGCTCTGATATCTATTATTTTCTTCTTTATGCTTCTGTTACCTAATTTATTCTTTTTTTCTACTTCTTTGAGGTATAAAGTTAGGATGTTTATTTGAGATCTTTCTTTATTCTTTTTTTTTTTTTTTTTGCTGTACACAGGCCTCTCACTGTTGTGGCCTCTCCCGTTGCGGAGCACAGGCTCCGGACGCGCAAGCTCAGTGGCCATGAGTCACGGGCCCAGCCGCTCCGTGCCATGTGGCATCTTCCCGGACTGGGGCACGAACCCGTGTCCCCTGCATCAGCAGGTGGACTCTCAACCACTGTGCCACCAGAGAAGCCCTCTTTATTCTTAATGTTACAAATTTCTTGCTGTAAGTTTCCCTCTTAGAACTATTTTGGCTGTCTCCCATAAGTTTTGGTATTTGTGTTTCCTTTTTCATTTTTCTCAAGATCTTTAAAAAATTTCCTTTTGATTTTTTATTTGATCCACTGATTGTTCAGGAGTGTGCTGTTTAATCCCACATATTTGTGAATTTTCCAGTTTTCCTCCTGTTATTGATTTCTAGTAAGAAACTGTTGTCATTGGAAAATACAATTGGCAAGATTTCAATCTTCTTAAATTTGCTAAGACTAATTTTGTGACCTAACATATGATCTATCCTAGAGAATGCTCCATATGCTTGAGAAGAATGTGTGTTCTGCTACTGTTGGATGGAATGTTATATGTATTTCTGTGGTTTTGTTTACTCTGAAGTAAAATTCAAGTCCAATTTTTTTTATTGATTATCTGTCTCAATGATCTATCCATTGTTGAAAGTGGAGTATTGAAATCCACTATTATTGCATTGCTATTACTACCTTCAGAAATTTGCTTAATGTATTTAGTATTTGCTTAATATATTTAGATGTTCTGATGTTGGGTACATATATATTGATAATTGTTATATCCTCTTGATGAATTATCCCTCTATCATTATATAATGACCTTCTTTGTCTCTTGTGACAGTTTTTGACAGTCTATTTTGTCTGATAGAAGTATGGCTGCCCCTGCACTCTTTTGGTTACCACTTGCATGGAATATATTTTCTCTGTCCCTTAATTTTCAGCTTACATGTGTCCTTAAATCTAAGGTGAGTGTCTTTTACACAAGACATAATTGGGTCTTGTTTTTTTATCCATTCAGCCACTTTATGTCTTTTTATTGGAATATTTAATCCATGTACATTTAAAGCAATTATCGATAGATAAGGACTTACGATTTTCATCTTGTTTATTATCTTCTGATTGTTTTGTAGTTCATTTCCTAAACCTTCCAATAAAATCATATCTCAAATATAATTAAACATTCAGTATTTGCAATATAACTATGTGTTCATGGATAGGTCGTGGCCTAGTTAGTACATGTAAGTTTACTGCTGAGTCAAACAGTATACATTGATTATCTTTTCTCAGTTATGTAACTTTATATTTTCCTGGAGTTGATAATTGCCTCAATTTTTCATTTGCTTAGTTTTCTGTTTCACACAGAACTCTAGAAATCCTTTTAACACTATTTTTCTCATGGTCAAATGAAACAGTTATGCTATTGGTTCCACTGTTTTCCTGGAGATGCTCTATTCATATCTTTCAAGTTCCTCTGTTTTCCTGCTCTTATCTGTTTTAGTTGCTCTCTGGGCCTACTTCCCACTGTGATCTAGAGAATTCCTTTCAAAACCATTCTTAAAATTACCTTTGCTTCTGTTTTCTGCTGGTTCCTTCCTTAGGAATCTTGTTTTTCTGCCTTTTGGGTTACTTCTTTTTGGAGAACACACTGTCCAAGAGCTTTCTGAGAACTTACAAATGTGAAGGAAAAAAGCTCTCCCTTGATCTCTAGCTTGAATGCTATAGAATTTTTATGTGGAAACCATTATTAGTCAGAATATTTAAATCATTGCTCTATTGTTGCCTAATTTCCAATGTCGTTGCTAAATAAACTAATACCATACTGATTTCCAATTATTTCTTTTTCTTCTGATTTGAAGCATTTTAATTATTTTCTCTATTCACCTTGTTTTACAACTTAATGATGATATATCTTAGTTTGTTAACTTATTGTTGTTACTTTTTATTCTGGTCACTGTGTTAGAAAGAGAGTGTTTTTCAAACCTTGAAATTTTTCTTGTATTTTTTCTTTGATAATTTTCCTTCCAATGTAATTCCTTTTCTATTTTTTGAAAACTCTTTTTAGTGAAATACTGAACCTCTTGGATTGAAGCTCAAATTAAAAATATGTATGTATGTGTCTGTTTGTCTTTATCTTTTGGTCCTACTTCCTCTTGATTTTTCTTCCAACTCTTATGCTTATTTTGTTCTTTAAAAAATTGGTTATGATATTTTAATGTAAAAGATCTTTTCCATACAATCTGATAGTTTATTTATGGTATCCTGCTTCATGGGTGTTTCATGAATTCTAATATAAAGTAGAACTAGCTATAATGATAGCTAATATTAATTGAGCCAGGGAGTATTTTAGGAACTTTATGAAATTAGCTCCTTTGATCCCCAGAACCATGGATTGAGGTAAGGGAGTGGTTCTCCAAAACAAAAGAAAGGAATTGATAATAGAAGAAAAGGAAATGAATGTGGAATGCCAAAAGTGACAGATAACCATGAAAGACTGATTCAAAGTATTATATGCCTGCCAGGACCCAGGCACTATAGTAGGCACAGGGGCTGGGAACATGGAGAGGGGAATAAGGCACCATCCCTGCTTGTTCACATCCTTTAATGTAGTTGAAAGCTAATGGCATTTGCCACTTGTCAGCCCCTGATGAATTCCTCCCCCAGTGCCTTGAAGCAGCAAGAAGCTCTGCAGGAAAGGCAGCCTAGAGCAGGAGGAGGGAAGGGAAGGGACCTAGGAGTTGCTCCTTCTTTGTGAAAAACTCTGATGGGAAAATTGTCAGCTGTACTCCCACTCTCTCTGAAAGTCAGTATGATGCTGCATCCATCTTAATCACCATCAGAGAGAGCAGGCATTTTAATAAGCAGCATTATTCATGAAAACTTTGTTCTCCTTTCCCACTTCCTTCCAAAATAAGATAGACGTGAACTTCAAATGAACTCCTCATTTGTCTCCTTCTTCTTGCCTCTTCTTTATATTCAAACCCACTACCTTCTCCCCATGGCCCCCATCCTCTGGACATCTTCTGGGGAATAGATGAGGAGTAGCTGTCCACCGTGGGGGAGGAAGAGTGTGGCTGGAGATACCTGGGTCCCTAGAGGGTAGGGATTATTGGACCTGTCACTACAAATTGAGAGACAAAAGAGATGGGATCCCTGCTGTAGTGGAACTTAGAAATCATTCACTCAACCAATCGCTTACTTAACAAGTATTAATTGGTCACTTAATGTGTATTTCACTGAGAATACAGTGAATCAGACATGATTTCTATCCCCAGAGAAATTATCAATCCATTCAACAAATACTTTTGAGCTGCAGGACAGATTCCAGACAAGATCATTAAAAGGCATATGGTCCCTGTAATTCATTGCATTATAGGGATACTTATTGATCACCTATATGTTTTAGGTATTGTACTAGACCCTGAGCTCATTGAGACGTAGAGCCTTTGTTCTACTCAGGGTCTAGAAGAGAAGAAAGTTAGTAAAAGAAAGGAAAAGAAAAGAAAACTATAAAACACATTATCTATTATGGGAAATGACATGGATAACAGCTCACAACTTCTCCCCTCTCGTGACTTCTCCATATGGTTCAGAGGCACTAACCCCACTCTGTGCTCAGAGATGGGCACCATGAACAAGGGCTGACCAAGCAGAGCACTGCATCTTCCTGGACATAGTGATTGTTTCAGAGATGGGAGCAGGACTCAGAGAGGATTAATAATACAACAGTGTATGCGGACTTTGCTGGGACCATTTGGTAGTTGGCACTGTGTTTATACTAAGCTTTCCCAGTGTGTACAGTTATCTTGCTACCACATGGAGAGAGCCTGCCTGAGAATAAAACCAATGCTGAGCAAAACAGACCAATGAGGTGGAAAGAGACCAAGCCCCTTTGACAGAGTGCCTGGAACCAGTCATGCCTGAAGTAGCCGTGTAAGAATAATCCCTAAACTGTTCCAGTACAGGCAGACCTCGTTTTACTGTGCTTCACTTTATCGTGCTTTGTAGATACTGTGTTTTTTACAAATTGAAGATTTATGCAAACCCTACATGGAGCAAGTCTACCGACATCATTTTTCTGACGGCATTTGTTCATTTTGTGTTTCTGTGTCACATTTTGGTAATTCTCACAATATTTCTAAAGTTTTCATTATTATTTTATTTGTTATCATGATCTGTTATCAGTGATCTTGGATGTTACTATTTTGACCCACTGAAGGCTCAGATAATAGCATTTTTTTTTTTAGCAATACAGTATTTTTAACTTAAGGTATATACGTTGTCTTTTTAGACATAATGCTATTGCATATGTAATAGACTATGGTATAGTGTAAATAAAACTTTTATGTGCACTGGGAAACCAAAAAATTTGTGTGACTCACTTTATTTTGATATTTGCTTTATTGCAGTGGTCTAGAACTGAGCCTGCATTATCTCCAGGGGATGCCTGGACGTGGATCATTGAATCTCCTTTTTGACCTAAACCAGTTTGAGTTCTGTCCCTAAGTAATATAGGATCTGAGACATATTTCCAACCCTTCAGCCTTTGTAGAATCAAAGTGGGCCATGTGTCAGGTGCCTCCAATTTCTGTGATGGGAATTTTTTTTAATATAGAAAAAAAATGAGAAAAATGAGGTCCAGAGAAGTTAATTGATTTTCCTAAGGTCACAAGGCAACCTTGTGGCAGAGTTGAGATTTGGATGTAGGTTAGTCTGATTCCAAACAAAAAGCTCTTAATTATCATGATGCGGGCCCCGTGTAACTGGCATTCAGAAAGGGTACTCTTAACTGGCAGTCACCAGAGTTTTATGTAGAAATTGTGCATATGTGTGTGTATTATTTAATAATCACAAAATTTCTATGAACTGGATACGTTTTTGCTCACTTTACAAATGAGGAAACTGAGGCTCAGAGAGTTAATTTGGGCAAGGACACATGCCATTAAGAGGCAAATCTTGGATTAAAACCTAAATCGTTCTAGTTCCAAAGGTCCGTTCATGCTCTTTCCAGAAAATCATTTTCCCAAACTTATTCAGTGGTGGCTACAGGGGCTCTGTTTATATCTCCAAGAACGCGTTCATCGTGGTGCACAGTGGCAGCCCATCTTGCTGCTGTTCTATAACCCTTCACCCTGAGCACATTCCAAACTGCAAGGGAAAGAAAGGTACCAAGCTCTTTGGGTCAAAATGGCATTTTAAAAAATGCTCTTTCTACCTCTAACTTCAGCAGTCATGGAGATATCATTGTGTAGTTTACTTTTAATCTGAGTTTTTAAATAGCACACATGCTAAAACTCAAACAATACAAAAGTATTTACAATGAAACCTGGGTCTTTCTCCCACCTACCATCCTAGCCCCAGCTGTACAGAGGCAGCCAGTCATTCATATGGTTATTCTAAACATGATCTGTGCACACACAAACACCCATAGCTCTTAACTTACACGCATCTAGAGCCGCGGTTCCTAACCAGGGATGCTTTTGCAGCCCTCTCCCCCGGGGACATCTGGCCATGTCTAGAGACATATTTTATCATCATGGCTTGAGAGTGGTAGGGATTGCCGCTGGCATCTGCTCAGTAGATGCTGCAAAACATCCTACAATGCACAGCAAAGTCCCCACTACAAAGACTTATCTGACCCAAGTCGTCAATAGTGCTGAAGTTGAAGATCCCTCATTTAAAACAATCATCTTCTAACTTGCTTTTAACACTTAGCAAGATGTGTTGACTCTCTTTCCATGCCAGCATACACCGATATTTTTCAGTGCTTTAAACAGCCTCATGGTATTCTGTTTTATAGATAGGCCTTAATTCATTTAATTAGTCTGCTACTGATAAACATTTAGGTTAGTTACAGTATAAGGCAGGTACAGTACAATACCATGCAGCAAGGGGAAAGCTGGTCTAAACATGTCTTTGCACACAGATTCATGTATCTGTAAAATCTGTTCACAGAGGATCAATCACTGAGCCAAAGGGAAAGCATTTTTTTCTTTGACAGGTGTTTCCAAACTGCTCTTCAAAGCAGCTGCACTGGACAACACACCCACATCAAATGAATGAGAATGCCTATTTCCTCACACTCACTGGGTTTTACCAAACATTTTAACTTTTGTCAATTTGATAGATAAATAACTGGATCTCACTGCTATTCAAAAATAGATTTCATTACTCATGAGCATGATTGAACATCTTGCATGTATCTAAATTCTGAAGTTCCTAGAAATGGTCCCTTGTTGCTACAGGACCAGGAAATGTGCCCTTTCAGAAGGAGATTTTACTTTAACACCTCTTTGCCCTGTTCCTAGATCCTGACTGATTCCCTGGCAGAGGCCTCAGAAAGTGTGAAGATGATGTCAACACACCCATGACTACATGCTTCTCAGAAGCCTGCATAATTAGAACCAGATGGGAAATCCCAAGTCGCTTCCTAATGTATCTGAAGCCATTCCAGTCCTTATCTTTATGACCAGAGGTGGTTTTTCTCTTTTTTTCTAGAGATTCCAAGAGAGATGAAAGTTGCAGAAAATCAGGAGCAGGACTGTGCCTGTGAATAAGCAGATTCATTCATTTAGGCTGATTAAAAACTAAATGTCTGTTTCCCAGAGTAGAGCTGAGAGAACATTCCTTATTCTGTAAATGATGAAATCTTTATATCAAGAAGGCAGATATCCAAAGGGAAAATAAAACAGAAGAAACTTAAATGCCACCTCCATCCTTTCAGGAGGCAGGAGAGAGGGAAGGGTTACAGCATCTCACCACCCAGCGAGGGCACAACGCTCACCAGTGATGGAGAACAGGGTGAGCCCCCATGAGCCGGATCGTGCCTTGAATGGTTAAGGAATAAAGAGCTCTTCTACCAGTATGGATGGCGATAGCCAAGGGCAGCATATATGTACTACTGCTCAGGCTGCCCAGGGACAGAAAGCTATGGGCTGACCTTTTTCTGGGGCAATCTGAGTATTGAAAGCAGCCAGGTACTCAAGAAATATGCTGCCCGGATGCTGGTAATCCGTCAATTTTGTTTTGTATTGTTGCCAAATAGCAGTCATTCATTTATATTCCAAACATCACATTTATCCTTAATTGTAATGCCTTATAAACTTGCAGGGAGGAGAGAGCAAAGAGAATGGTCCCAGTATACCCTTCTGTTATGACTAGACCCCGTATTAGTATGCCATCAGTCTATCTGAAAAATTGCCTGTGGTATTTAATGTAACTGCTCAAAATATTCCCTCCCCCTCCTTAAGAGAGGAATATACATTTTTCCCACTGATATCAGGCTTGGCCGTATGACTTATTTGGCAAATGGAGTGTGAACCAGAGTGACATGAACCAATCATGAGCAGAGTCGTCGTGTAGTAGTCCTCTTCTCTCTTTTATCTGCGACACTAGCAGCGATGTCCCAGATAGACTTCTTCTATCCGCCTAGATACTTGTGTTGGTTGCTGTCACTTTTGAAATGAGGAAATGTGAGTCCTTCAAACTTGCTCTTTTTCAAGATTGTTTCGGCAATTTAGGATCCCTTGCATTTCTATACGACTTTTAGGATCAACTTGTCAACTGCTGCAAAAATGGGAGAAGAATTTTAATAGGCATCGTGTTGAATTTGTAAATAGATCAATTTGGGGAGTGTTGCCATCCTAACAATCTGAAGTCTTCTGATCCCTGAATACATTCTATCTTTCCATTATTTTAGGTCTTCTTGAGTGTCTGCAAGGATGTTTCACAGTTTGTAGTGCACAAGTCTTATACTTCTTGTATTAAATTTCCTGAGTATTTTATTATTTTTAATGCTACTGTTAGTGGAATTGTTTTCTTCGTTTTCTTTTTGGATTGTTCATTGCTGGTGTATAAAAATACAAATGATTTTTGCATGTTGATATTGTATCCTATATCTTGCTAAAATAATTTGTTCGCTTTAGCAGTCTTTCTTCCTTTGGATATTCTGTATACAAGATCTTGTCATCTGCAAAAACATGCCAAGATGCAAGTTTTACTTCTTTCTTTCCAATATGAATGCCTTTATTTATTTTTCTTGTCTAATTGCCCTAGTTAGAAACTAGGACAATTAATAAAAGTGGCAAAATTGGACATCCTTGTCTTGTTCCTGATCTTAAGGGGAAAACTTTCATTCCTTCACCATTAAGTATGATGTTAGCTATGAATTTTTCATAGATGTACTTTATCAAGTTGAGGAAGTTCCTTTCTAGTCCTAGTTTATTGAGTATTTTTATCAGGAAAGAGGATTAGATTTTCTCAAATGCCTTTTCTGCATTTATTAAAATTATCATGTAGGGGCTTCCCTGGTGGCGCAGTGGTTGAGAATCTGCCTGCTAATTCAGGGGACACGGGTTCGAGCCCTGGTCTGGGAAGGTCCCACATGCCGCGGAGCAACTAGGTCCGTGAGCCACAACTACTGAGCCTGTGCATCTGGGGCTTGTGCTCCGCAACAAGAGAGGCCGCAATAATGAGAGGCCCGCGCACTGCGATGAAGAGTGGCCCCCACTTGCCACAACTAGAGAAAGCCCTCGCACAGAAACGAAGACCCAACACAGCCAAAAATAAATAAATAAAAAGTACCCTTAATTAAAAATAAAATTATCATGTAGTTTTGTCCTTAATTCTATTAGTGTGACATATTACATTGATTGATTTTTTTTAATATATTCAACCAGAATTATATTCCTGGAATAAATCCCACTCGGTTGTGGTGTGTAATTTTTTAAATATTTTACTGGATATATTTTTTACATTGTGTTGAAGATTTTTGTGACTATATATACAAAATATATTGGCTTATAGTTTTCTTGTTATGCCTTTGTCTGGTTTCAGTATCAGAGTAAAATTAGCTAATAAAATGAGTTGGAAAGTATTTCCTCCTTTTCTATTTTTAAGAAGATTTTTTGAAAGATTGTTGTTATATCTTCTTTAAACATTTGGTAGAATTTGCCAGTGAAGCCATCTGGGTCTGGAATTTGTTTTGTGTACGTTTTTTTCTTCACTTGATATTCAGATCTTTTTGAGTCAGTGTTGGTAATCTTTGTTTTTCTAAGAACTTGTCCATTTCTTCTAGATTTTCTATTTGTTGGCATACAGTTGTTCATAATATTCTCTTACAGTTTTTTTTATTTCTATCAGATTGGTAGTCATGACCCTATTTTCATTCTCGATTTTATTAATTTGAGTCTTTTCTCTTTTTTTCTTCATCTGTCTAGATAAAGGTTTGTTAATTTTGTTTATATTTTCCAAGAACCAAAATTTCATTTTATTAATAATTTTCTCTATTATTTTTCTTTTCTCTACCATTAATTTCTCTCTAAGCTTTATTGTTGCCTTCCATCTAGTTGCTTTGGGTTTAGTTTGCTCTTCCTTTTCTAGTTTGTTAATGTAGAAGGCTAAGTTATTAACCTGAGATCTTTCTGATTCTCTCACCATGTGTTGTTTTCACTGTTGCTTCTGCTGTTTGTTTAGTGACTTTCCTGTACTAATTATTTAAAATTTGGAACTTCCCTGGTGGTCCAGTGGCTAAGATTCTGCACTCCCGATGCAGGGGGCCCAGGTTCAATCCCTGGTCAGGGAACTAAATCCCGCATGCTGCAACTAAGAGTCTGAATGCCGCAACAAAGATCCCGCAAGCAGCAGTGCAGATCCCACATGCCACAACTAAGACCCGACGCAGCCAAATAAATAAATAAATACAAATAAAAATAAATTAAATTTGTATTCCTTGTTATGTGTGGGCATCGAAGTTTCTGTTTGCTTAGCTTAATGGTCAGTTAATAATTGGACAGAAATTTCCTTAAATTCTTGGAACAAGTCACCCAGCTTTTGCCCAGGGTCTCTATATGGTAGGGCCACCACTTCAATGCCCTGGAAGGCAGTTTACAACTCTTCCTCAGCCTTCACCTCCTGCTTGTGCAAAGCCTCAAGGTCAGCAGTGAGAACTTAGGGCCCTCTCAATTCTTTCCCAAGCACGTGCAGCCTTGTGCATGTGTGTACTCTTCTAGATTCTCAGGAACATGTCAGAAATTTTCAAAGCCCTCAATGGACATCTCATTTTTCACCTTTTTCTTTTTTAAGTTTTTTGGTCAGCTTTTTGTTTGCTCAAATGTTTACTGCTGCCTCAGGCAGCTGCTATGTTAAACAACTGCCACTGATTGGTTCTGACAAATGCCTAAAGGGAAAAGGACCTTCGCAAAGAGTAGGCTCTGAGTCAGGTCAGGTAAATAGAAGCCTTGTTAGTGGGTGTTTCCAGGCAACTGTCAGACAGGTCAGTAATGATAATTATCTGAGAATAGCGCTTCTGGAGAGCTCCATACTCGTTCTTTCCCTTCAGTGGCCACCAGGCTGCTGGTTTTCACTGTGGTTGCAGGCTTTTGGTTTTCAGGGCTATCATGGAGCTGAGGAGAGGGGCTTGAATGGATCAAGTTAAAATGCCACAAAGCTCTCCGTTCTTATTGATATTTATCTGTTTTCCTTGATTAAATGTTTTTTAGATTGTTGCAAGCCTTTGGTTAATCTCCAGAGTTCTGAAAAAGTTAGTTTTTAACAATTTTTACTAGTGTTGCTTATATGGAAGTACAGATTTTTTAGAGTTCGTTACAATGCCATTCCCACTGACATTCCTCTGATGGATGTTAAACCTGAGTCTAAATACTTTACTTTTATAATCATTACAAAAATGTCTCTCTCATTAAAGTTCCACAAGGGCAGTAATTCTGTTTTCCTTGTTGACCATCATATTCCTCTATGTAGTACAACACAGTGTAGCAAGCACTTACTACATATTTGATGAGTCAAGGAATGAATGAATGAATGTCCTCCATAGCCAACAAAGAGTTAAATACAATGAAAATCTAAAACTAATAAATTATCTATTTACATTCCCACCAAGAGTGAACTAGCAATTCCACTCCTGGGTATATACCCAAAGAAAATGAAAACACTAATTTGAAAAGATACACACACCCCAATGTTCATGTGAGCATTATTTACAACGGCCAAGACATGGAAGCAACCTAAGTGTCCATCAGTAGATGAATGGATAAGGAAGATGTGGTACATATATACAATGGAATATTACTCAGCCATAAAAAAGAAGAAAAAATTTCCATTTGCAACAACATGGATGGAACTGGAGGGTATTATGCTAAGTGAAGTAAGTCAGACAGAGGTAGACAAATACTGTATGTTTTCCCTTACATGTGGAATAAAAAAAATAAAACAAACAAATATGATAAAACAGAAACCGACTCACAGATATAGAAAGGAAACTAGTGGTTATGAGAAATGGAATACTGCCTGCTATATCAGTAAACAAAGGATGTCACAGTCATCAGCAATTGTAGCCACCCTCAGCTGGTGAGCTGGTGAGCCCTGAGGGACATCAGGGAGGAAAGAATACCTGCCATCTAGCAGCCATCAGACTGCAACAACTCCCCAGATGAGCCCTGAGGAAACTCAGGATGTGAAAACATAGGATATTGGCCCCAGATAGCTGAGATGAATATCAAAGGAATGGTTCCAGTGAGCCCAGATTCTTGCATCTTCCCATACATAGAAAAGCACTAGATTCCTTAACTTGAGATTTCTAGTTTTCTTTAATTAACAGTAATCTTTTGTTCCTACTACCTGCCCTTTGTTGCAAAACTACTATATATCCTAGCCACCCCCCAACCCCAACCTCCTTGGAGCAGTTTTCTCAGGGTTACTTGAGATGCTGCCTCCCAGGCTTGAAGTCCTAAAAATTTCTGTCGAATAAAACATACCTCTCAACTTTTAGGTAGGGGAGAGGGGAGGGGAGACGGGTGGAAAGAAGGGCAAAATAGGGGTGGCAGAGTAAGAGGTACAAACTACTATGTATAAAATAAATAAGCTACAAGGATATAATGTATAGCACAGGGAATAGAGCCAATATTTTACAATAACTTCAAATGGAGTATAATCTGTAAAAATATTGAATCACTATGTTGTACACCTAAAACTAATATAACATTGTAAATCAACTCTACTTCAGTTTTTAAAAATAAACCAGTAAATAGATAACTAAATAAATAAAAGTAAAAATCAATTATCTTACTCAGATTAGGTTGACTAAACTTCATGATTCTCAACCCTGGCTGCACATTAGAATCACCTGGGAGGGGGAAATTTCCTGGTGGTCCAGTGGTTAGGACTCGGCACTTTCACTGCCAAGAGGGCCCGGATTCAATCCCTGGTACTTACGGTACTTATGGGAACTAAGATCCCATAAGCCACAGGGCGTGGCCAAAAAAAAAAAAGAAAAAAAAGAAAAAGATTTGCCTGGGGAGGTTGTAACTCACTGGGTGCAGGGTAGAGCCCACCGAGTGATTTCACTGTGGGAGCCAAG
Source organism: Leucopleurus acutus (assembly GCF_964270905.1). Classification (NCBI taxonomy): domain Eukaryota; kingdom Metazoa; phylum Chordata; class Mammalia; order Artiodactyla; family Delphinidae; genus Leucopleurus; species Leucopleurus acutus. The sequence continues at coordinate 27,743,765 of NC_139158.1, forward strand.
GTTGAGAATCACTGCTCCCAGCTCTAACTTGATTCGATGGTATAGTTTGTAGGGGTCTCAAACTTCAGATTCATCAGCCTCAGCTGGAGAGCTTGCTTTAAAAAATCCAGATTCAAAGAATCCACCCCTAAGCACCCCTTGTTTCAGAATCTGTGGAGGTGAGGAGAGTCATCCGGACTTTAGCAAATCCCCCATTGCCCAACCGAGTTGAGAACTAGTGATCTGGCTTTATCCTTTCACTGTACACAGGAGGAAGCTGCAGCGCAAAGACCGCCAAAGCCGCCCAGTGTCTTTTCCAAGTTTGTCTCTCTCGGGTGTTAGTTCCTCTCACCAGACATGGTGCTTAACCATTGTAGACAGAATAAATGCTTGCTGACTGAATCACTGTTGAATGGTTTTCACATTATTAATTAAGAGAGGCAGTGTATTGATGTGGTTAAATGAACAGGCTCTGGAGCTAGACTTCCTTGGTTCAAACCCTGACTCTGCCACATGCTAGCTTTGTCACTTTCGGTGAGTTAACCTAACACTCTGCCCCTGTTTTCTCAACTGTATCATGGGAATTATAATAGAACCTCCCTGGTAGGGTTGTAAAGAATAAATGGGGTTAATTCATTTAGTGAGTTGACAGAATCAGCAAAGAAAAATACAGGAAATTATACTAAAGAAGCAGTCACTGTTTATCTGAAATCCAAGTTTAACTGGATTTCTTGTGTTTTTATTCACTAAATCTGGCAACTATGTCACTTAGAGTGCCCAGCAAGTGCTAATAAATGTTTTCTATTATTATTATTTTATTCCTATTATTGAGCCCACTCTATTCCAAGCCGTTTCCTCAGGGTAAAGAGCCCTTCAAAAACTTATTAATTTGGCTTCTGATAATGGTAATGCATAACCATTCAAACAGAGGGTAGATTGGAGCTTTTCATGCTGAGTAAACACTCCCTCAACAATAAAATAAATTCATGCTAAAAGTAAGATCATAGTGGGAACACTTAAAATAGTTAACTGCATAAGATGTTTTCATGAACCTTCAGATGTATGAGAAGCTCTCATTTCCATACAATTAGGATAATGATAAATTATTTTGTGCTTGAAAGAATGTCCACTCAAAAACACCTTCTCAAACCACTTCAGGTTAACAATATCACCTCTGGACAATAAACCCTTATTAATAGAATTTCCTTTCATTTTATTTTCAAGATGGTGTCAGAAAATCAGTATTTGAATTCCGGATCTACTACTAATTCATTGTGTGTCTTTGGGTCAAGGTATTTTTGTGTTTCAGGACCTGTTTCTTCATTTTGAAAATGGAGACGTTATATCACATAGTCTCAGAGATTCCTTTAAGAGCCATTGACTCTACTCTCCATTTCCCTCTGAGGTCTATGTCTGAGCAGAAAAAGCAACCAGCAGGGCAGGCAAAGCAATGTGTATTTGCAAAAACAAGTTACATTGGTTGTTACCAGCCCAGAAGTAGTAAAGACAGACAGAACCCGTGGTTATGGAGCCCTGGAGCACACATTATAGCCCAAGGTTCTCAGCCTAGGCTGCACACTGAAATAAGCTGAGGAACTCTACATTAAATGCCCACGTCAGGTCTCCACTCCCAGAGATGCTGATCCAATTGGTCTGGAGAGGGGGCAGGCGCGCTTAAGCTGCCCAGGTATTGCTGATACGGAGCCGGGGCCGACTGGCTTAACTGGCCCTTATGAGCCCAGTTTTTATACTTCTCTCGTATCCCTCTCAAATTCACCCCAAATCCTCCAAGATGGGGCTCACAGGTGATCACAGGCCACATTGCTCCAGATAACTTGATTTTCATTTGCACATGGCTCTGCTAATTGTGGCGGAATTAGCATGAGGAGAAAAGCTCCACGCAGGACCGACCCGGAAGTGGCAGCAGCACAACTGAGTCTTGGCTCCACCCTCTGCTGCTCTTGTCTAAACACCCTGTTCATCTCATTTCAGCTCATCTCACTCTTGGGGTCCCCAGAAAGTAGTCTAGTATAGCCTCCCCATACTGTGCTTTATAAATCTCACTGTCCAGGATACTGTCTCCTCAACCCACCAGTTTAGCACATTTCTTTTCCTCGATGACCATGAACTCTTCTGAACATACGCAAGAGGACAGATTCATTTAATAAGCTAGCAAGCAGCCACTCCCATCTCCCAGAGGGAACCAATGTTAATGCTTTGTTCAGACTTCCTTTGTGGTCTTTTCTAATCTTGTGCCCTTAATTTTCTCCCAGGGGTTACCATCACTCTCAAATTAGTGAGCACCCCTCTTATTCATGATGCCTTTTCTATGTGCAAATGTTAATAAACAACATAGGATATTGTTTTGTATGTTTTTAAAACTATACATGAGTGGAATCACACTGAATACATTATTCTGCAGCTTACTTTTTTTCATGTGGCATTTTGAGATTTATCTAAATTCAGTTTATTCATTTTAACAGCTCTGTAATGTTCCATTATGTAAATATCTAACACTTTATTCATTCTAGTGCATTTTCTTTCTACCAACATAACATTTAGAATCTTTCTGAACACACATATTCACACATAAGCAATCTTACTAGCTAAAGAGTCTCCTCTCTACCAGGAAAATGTTGGATTATACAGCCAAATGTGTGCATATTCATTTCTACGTTATGCACTTAGCCCACTGTCAATCATATGTTAAATATCCATAAAGCTTAATTTCCCTCTTAATTTTAACTAAAAAAAACCTCTACTAGAGGTTCTAATATTTTCTTCCCATGTCCCAATGGGACTTTCTGCACACATCTTGCTTTGGAAGCCACTGCTCTCACAAATGCATTTTATAACTTAACTGAATGTTCTTCTATCCTCTGAGATAACAGAATTCATTTTTGATCAATACACCCCACCATTTCCCACCAGCTGCATATGTCTTTTAAAAGGTGGGGGGAGAGGGATAAATTAGGAGTTTGGGATTAAAATATACACACTACTGTGTATAAAATAGATAACCAACAAGTACCTACTGTATAGAACAGTGAACTATACTCAATGTCTTTTAATAACTTATAATGGAAGAGAATGTAAAAAAGAATATATATATAGAAACATATATATATGTATAACTGAATCACTTTACTGTACACCTGAAACTAACACAACGTTGTAAATTAACTATATTTCAATAAATTTTTTTCTAAAAAGTCTTCTCTCCATGTTAAAACAAGCCCACACTGAATTACACACATTCTCTCTCCTTGTCTATACCGCCTCTCCCTCTCCCATCCACCTTTAAAACCTTCAAATCCAAACAGGTTCTGAGCTCCCAGTAGTCTTTCTCCTGATAGTAATAAAGTCATGTTCCTTCCAATTAGCATGTCTCTGTATATAGAGTTGATACTGATTTAGTGTGAGTTTGGTCTGTTGCAACTCCTTGGATAGCAATTACAAGAAAGAGCCTATGGGGTGCTTCCCTGATGGCGCAGTGGTTGAGAGTCCGCCTGCCGATGCAGGGGGCACGGGTTCGTACCCCGGTCCGGGAAGATCCCACGTGCCGCGGAGCGGCTGGGCCCATGAGCCATGGCCGCTGAGCCTGCGCGTCCGGAGCCTGTGCTCCGCAACGGGCTACCAAAATTCCTTGAAGTTCCCCTCTTCCCACCTCACTGTATCAGAAACTACCTCTGGCTCCCCTGGGGCTAGAAAAGTGGTTGCAAAATCATCCTCGTGATTACACCTACTAGTGCCCACTGCTCAGATACGGCTGATTAGAGATGCCTTTGAAGTTGATTTCAGTCCAATTTTAAGGACTTGTTGATTAACTTGGTTGATTAATCACTTGAAGCACAGTAGGGAATTGCCAGTCTGTGAGTATTTTGGAGAAGGTTCTTCTGAATTATAGATGATTACAGCCATTGGCAATATGGATTTGAATTGTAACTAGGAGGTTAATGGCCTGGAAGACTGTGGGATACCCAGGGATAAGTAAGGGCTCGTTAGCAGATCTGTTTTCTCGGCCCAGATTTTAGATTTTAGGGAAGGAGACCAAAAGCAGCTCAGTTGTGTGTGTGTGTGTGTGTGTGTGTGTGTGTGTGTGTGTGCGCACGCGTGCGCGTATGTGTGTCTGTCTGTCTGTGTGTCTCTGTATGTGCCACCTATTTTGGGAGGGATCTTCGTTTTCTCAGCCCGTTCTGCTAGCTGTTCATCTGGTTTTAGGATTGGGGACAGCATTTCCGTTCTAAACAATGAAAAATGCTATAGAAGATGAATCAAGAGACTGAAGGTTCAATTCCTGGTTTCACACTCAAGAATGATGCAGATTTGAGCATGTGGCTTGACTTCTCTGCATCTTGGCCTCCTGTTTCTGAAAAATGGGGACAATGATAATACTTTCCTCTTACTGCTGTGAGGATTAAATAGGAGAATGTCTGTAAAGGGCCTGGCACAGCATAAGAGCTTAATAAATGGTACCCATGGGTGACATCTTCCCTTCTTCTGTTTTATGTATCCAGTTTGCCTGCATTCAGATCCCAGCATGACTGGGTACCACAGAGTAAACTCTACATGGTGCCTGGCAATAAGCACTCCACACACGGTAGTTGCAAAAAGTTTGATCTCTGAATGGTTGTTGGTGCTTATTGTTGGACATTTATCTAGAAGTTCACCCTGGTAGTTGGTTTAATTTTTTGAGTTTAAACTTTGTTGATTGGAACTCCTTGTTGTACTTGTTTGACAGATGATTTTTGAGGTTATTAAGACCTTTGAGAGAGGAGAGAATTGTTGACACACATTAACTCAGATTTTTACAACCTAGATCCTTGATACTCATAGTATAGTCTGGGGACCAGCAATACCAGCATCACCTGGGAGCTTGTTACAAATGCAGAATCTCAGTACCCCCAGATCTGCAGGATCAGAATCTGTATTTTAACAGGATCCGCAGGTGATTTGTATGCACAATAAAGTTTGAAATGTCTTTACCTAAATATTTATACTACATGTGAAAACACACTTCCACTCTCCTTAGATAGATGGAGCCTCTATTTGCACAGGCTGACTCTGGCTAATGACAGCACTATAGGAAAGTGAGTGGACAAGACTCAATGTTACAGTAAGCACTACCTTTTGAGTTATTGGCAAGATCTCTTCTAATAACATGAGCCAAGTAAACAAGATACTGGCTCTTTTGGCACTAAGTGAACGGATGGCAGTTTCATACAAATATTTTTCACATGGTCCTTGAATGATTCATATTTTCCTGGACCCACCGTGAGACAAAATTACCGATATTACACCATGTGATGATAACGCCAAAGTAGGGGCTCTGTGCATTTCAATTCAAGGCAATCTAGAAGACTTCAGTGGAGCTTTAATGTTCTGTGAGATAAAACTTTCCTTGGGGGAAATTTCTTGAGTTATGGAGTCATTCTACTGTTGTCCTCAATTTTTTCAAAGGTTCAGATCCATGGAGTCCCACAGAGAGATACAAAACTGGGAGTCATTCCTGACTCACCACCATCATCACCACCATCATCATCCTTTATGTGCAACATAATTACGAAGTCCCAAGGTCCTTGTATGTTATCATCCCCTCTGCCCTCTTCATTGTTCCATACCCCAAACAGCTCATTTCCTCACTCTGACTGCCCACGTGAGGATTGAATTCTCAACCCTGACATGGTCAGCAATGTGCTTAAATGAGCATGATGCTCGACCAAAGAAATTAACCAGATACATAAGCTTTTATTATAACTGTCACTTGCATTATTCAAAAAGTGATTAATGTCCATGGAAGGAACCCATTCAGAGAGGGCCATTCTTTAGACATCGGGAATCAAGTCTCTTTCAGAGATTGATCAGAGAACAAGTGCAATATAAAACAATCTTTCAGGAGCCCCTTATTAAATTGTCTGTTTAATAAAAATATTCCCTGGTGTTCATTATAATTGGGTACTGTCTATTTAATATTGTCTATATGGTATATTGTCTGTTGAATAAAAATACTGAATGGTGTTAATTATATCTGGGTGAAAAGAATCACCTTGCATATTCATTGAAAGACATAAATCACTCAAATTCTGCAAGTTGAGTGAATGCTGAATGGGGAAATATCTCTCGTTGCTTGTTCTAAATTTGTTTCTCTTTATTTTCTCTAAGTGTCTCTTGTCTTTGTGTGATTCAGTGTCTTTGGCAAAGAGACAATTGCTTTTCCCTGTTCCTTGGAGCATGTGAATACCAGAGACTAGCCTTATTCCTCCCTCCCTAGATGCAGGTCTGTTTCATACTTTTATTAAGGACCTAGTGGACACAGGTCTTTTTATGGAAAGTCTAAGCTAGTTCTAAAAGACAGAGTAAATCTGTCAGCGTGGTGCTAAGCCACTGGCAGTAAAGATAAGGGACCCATCTAAAGATGTTAGAGGTTCTCCAACGGGACAGATCATTAAAGATATGTGTGTTTTTGTTTCGTTTTGTTTTTTATTATAGATTTTTAGCACCACATCTTCGATCAGGGTTCTTCACACTGGAGCATTCATCAGAAATCATATGGAATGTTTGTTAAAATACAGAGTGTTGGGCCCCACCTCCTGAGTGTCTAATCCAAAAGGTAAGAGGTGAGGAGAGGGGGAGGGGGGCTGGGAAAGTGCATTTCTAACAAGTTCCCTGGAGATGCTGCCATGGCTGCTCTGCCCTAGAAGTCCTTGCCTCAGAATATTCTGATGAGATTGCACGTGTCTATCACACATGCTGTGGAACAGTGCACCCCAAAGTTTAAGGCCAGCAATGCAATGCACGCTTATTCTGAAGCCAGCACTGTGAGAGATTCAGCATAGAGGCTGCAGGAATGGCTGGGCCCTGCTGGCCTCTGGGTCTTTATCCTGTATTACCCCAGCCCTGTTTTATGTCCCAACAGTCCTCCAAATTCAAAGGTGTTCAGTACCTTCACATCTTTGCACATGCTTTTTTGTCTGATCAGAATACTCTTCCCCACTTCTCTGTTTCATCCTTCAAAGCTCAGTTCAGATGCCATATTCCTCAGTACCACCCTCCCTTAAGGAGACTTAGTTCTTCAAGGAAAATCTTTCCCTCAAGGAAATTACAGTCTGGAAGGAGAGTCAGGAAATGAAAAATTCTGAATTGTGAAACTGCCTCTGTATTTTGCTTTACACATATTTCAATGTTGGGCTTATTATTCAACATTGAAATAGTTGTTTTCTGTGGCTGTTTCTCCCCTTAGACTATGGCCTCTTGGAGAGCCAAATCCACACCTTTTCATCTCTCTGTACTTAGTTAATACAGAGAGTTGGTCCCATGGTTGAGTATTTTCTAAATGTTTTCTGAGTTCAACACAACACAGCTCTTCTTCCCAAAGGGATAACAATCTTATACCAACACTAGTGCAGCAGATGTGGAAACCTTAATTATATTATTAGTTGGCCTCAGAATTCTTTTTATATGTGCTTAACTGTTTTGGTTCAGAAAAATCCCTTGAGAAGCCGCTTGAAGCTTGAATAAGAGCTTGGAGCGCCTGGACTTTGGTGGGGAAGAATCAAGGCGATGCAAGAAAAGGCTACGTGGCTCTGTGTGAGAAGATGAAAGGGAGATGGCTTTGCTCCTGGAGTGGGGAAAGAAGGAGTATAGAAGAAACGGAAATGGAATAGGGAAAGCAATGAGTGCAAAAGATTGAGAAAGAGAGCCACCTGTGGCCAGTGAGATGCGCTGAGGCTAAGGCACAAGACGGGATGAAGCAGCTGATGAAAATTCTCTAGTTCCAGGGTGACCAAAGCATTTCGGTAACAGCTGAAGCTCTTTGTATTACTTTGATTGGGAAGCTCTTCTATGTGTGCCCTGTGCACACCATAATTTTCAGTAAAATCCAACTCACAAATGCCTTCTACAAGTGCTTTTTGTTAATATTTGTTTTTGGCAAATAAATGAAGAGTCTGGGTTGTGTGTCTGGGTCAGCACACTGAGGACTGGAGCCAGGATTCCTGGGACAACGGCAAGATTATCTGAGAGATGAAGTGATCCAGGCGAATTAGAACACCAGTCAAGAAATACTCACTGAGAATGACTGGGTGCTGGTCATTCTTATAGAACTGGGGATACTGCAGTGAACAAAGTGGAAAAGTCCTTGATCCCACGGAGTTTACATGCTTGCGGAAGAGACGTTTAATATAACCAGGGTGCTGAGTGCTAAGCAGGAAAATTAAGTGGGGCAAGATGATGGTGTCATGATGGTACAGAGTGATTGGGGAATGCCTCTTTGAGGAGGAGATGATGGACTAGAGACCTGAATGCAATAAGAGCCATAGTCTATCTGGGGTAAGAGACCTCTGGGCAGAGGGAACAAGTGAACAAGTCCTGACATGGAGAATGACTGGTCCAGCTGAGAACAGCAAGGATGCCAGAACATCTGGAGCAGAGTGAGTGCAAGGAGGAAAGGAGAGGAGGCCGGCCAGACAGCAGGGAGAGGATCACTCGGGGTGCTGAAAGGCAAGGAATCTGGATTTTACCTTGAGTGGAGTCGCGTGTGGAATGCAGAACCACTGAAGGGTTTAGAGCAGAGAAGTGACATGATCTGATTTGAGTTTTAAATGCTGTGTCTGGCTGCTGTGTGGAGAATATAAGTGGCAAGAGTGGGAAGAAGGAGGCCAAATGACCTTACAAATTAAAGGAAACCCTGAGGAAGGCTCTGAACTTCCCCTGGCCAGGGAATTGAGGTTCCTATCCATCTCTTGTAGATTGCATGTACTTGGGAAACCCTCTTAGCATCTGGATTTAGTGCCACTGCTACTTCTACTATTATTTACTATTACTACAGTTACTAATAGTAAATAATAGTTCCTAATAAATCGTAAATAATAATTACTAATAAATAGTAATAGTAGTAATATCACTACTATTACTGTTACTACTATTATTGCTGCTGCTTAGTACTTTATTATTAAGAAAGTATTATTACTATGCTGCTTTATTACTACAGAGTAATAAACATTACGTGGCAGAAGCATCGAAGAGTGATTTGCGTATAAAAATGATCTCATTCAGTTCTCCCAACAAACCTATGGGATAGGAGCTATTTTTAATTCATATTTTACAGATGAGGAGACTAATGCTGGGACATGTTCAGTCACATACTGGAGCTTGACCTTAGGCCTTTCTGACTCCAAAGCCTGAAATTCTTTACCTCTCTTCAGCAATGAGAAACAACAATGAACATTTCACCGTTAATGTAAACAATATGTATAGAGGGACTAGTTGGTTAAATAAAGGCCCATTCATTCCATAGATCATTTATTCCATAGATCATACAAATGAAACAGAGGAGGCATCAGCTTGGGTGAAAGTGGAAGGGAAGAAGCCCTATGAGAAGGAGAGAATGGAGATGGTGGAGTGGGGCGGTAGGGGCGTGATGCTCGGAAGATGTACAGGTGGGAAAGTAGATGGTTAAGATCATGAACTCTGCAGTTAGGAACTGGATTAACCACTCACTCAAACAACCTTGCGCAAGTTCCTGAACCTCTCTGTGCCTCAACTTTGTCATCGGTAAATGGGGAAAAAATAGTACCATCCCTACAGGGATGTCAATGAAATAAAGCATGTAAGGCTCGTAAGATGCTTAGCATATAACAAATACTCAAAAAAAGGTTAGCCATGGGCTTCCCTGGTGGCGCAGTGGTTGGGGGTCCGCCTGCCGATGCAGGGGATGCGGGTTCGCGCCCCGGTCCGGGATGATCCCACGTGCCGCGGAGCGGCTGGGCCCGTGGGCCATGGCCGCTGAGCCTGCGCGTCCAGAGCCTGTGCTCCGCAACGGGAGAGGCCACAACAGTGAGAGGCCTGCGAACCGCAAGAGCACAGAGCTTAAGTATATTCAAAATTTAAAAAAAAAAAAAAGGTTAGCCATTATTAATTGAGAGAGAAGTGGACAAAACCGAGAAATATTTAGCATTTGGTGCTTGATTCAAGGATGAGAAGAGGACACCCCCCACCCCCAAGTTTCCTGGGTTAAGCCGCTGAGGACATCGTGGTGCTATTAACTGAAATACATGGCCCTGGTGGAGAATCAGGCTTTGTCAAGACAACATATCTTGTAGTCCTATTTCCCTAAGAATGAAAGAACGAGAAAGACGGTCAAAGAGATATATAAGAAAAGAAGATGGTGGATTTTCTCAATCTTAAAGGGAGAAATTGAATCAGCTATGAGTGTGGCAAATGAAGGATGAAATGGGAGTGTTAGAAAAGAGGAAGAATATGTAACATAGCTGTGGTGTTAGTCTGAATCTCCCCAAACAGAACCTGAGACAAGGACTTGGGTGCAGGTGGTGTATTGGAGAGGTTATCTCTCTAAAAGTAGGGATAGGAGAAGGGCAAGTGAGATGAGAAAGGACAGAAAGCTGATAAGGGGTCTTTATTGAGCTGATTATTGCTATGGGCAGCCAGAGAGCTTCCTGCTGGAGACCCTCAGAGAAGCTGTGTAGAAAACACCTCAGAATGCCCCCTCTGATGGCTGGGAGTTTGGGGCATTTATCCCCTGACTCCCATCTCCCATTGGCTGAGGGTCGCCATGCTGGTGTGAACTCCCCTGTGTTTCTATGTGTGGTCTGAGTGAGCTGCCACCATTTTGAAAAAAGCCCTGAGACAGCAAAGCTGGGAGACAGAGTGGGGACTTGAAGCTGGACACTGGCAGTGACCAAATCAGAGATGGGATGAGGGAAAGTGACATGGGCACCAATAGCATCTACCAGGTGGTAAATTGGGGTTTAAAACCCCTATCAGATGGAATCCAAAACTCACACACTTGTCTCACCACCACGCTGCCAGCCTTCAGCAAAGAATTCTATTAAATTGAAAATGGCAACAGAATTAATGGGCCAATTCTTCCCAGGACTAATTATTGGAATTTTGCTGACTTATTGTTTTCCAGACCAGGACCTAAAAATACCCATTTCTTGAGAGACCAGACGCACACCAGAGACTCTAAAGAGGAAAATGAGAGCCACAGCAAATCCAAAATTGGAAATTCTTCTCCAGTTCAAGTCTAAGGGATGGAAATTGCATTTCTCAGCCCAATCAAGACATTCTTTACCTCCAAGAATATGTAGCTATTAAAGTTCTAGGCTTTTGGCCTCAGAGGAGGAATTCCAAAAATTCCATCTGCAATCTGCTTAGCTCAGCACTGTGCCCAGTGAACTGAGGTATTTTTCTGTTTTCCTCATTCTGACAGATCCTTTCAAACACTGTTTGGTCCTAAAAACACCTTGTCTCCTAGGCCTACCAACCATATCATGTTCATCTTCTCTAACCTTGGGACCTTCCACTGGATGACTGAAGCATTTAGAACTGTGCTCAGGGCCTTCCCTGGTGGTGCAGTGGTTAAGAATCCGCCTGCCAATGTAGGGGACACGGGTTCGAGCCCTGGTCTGGGAAGATCCCATGTGCTGCGGAGCAATTAAGCCTGTGCGCCACAACTACTGAGCCTGCGCTCTAGAGCCCACGAGCCACAACTACTGAGCCCACGTGCCACAACTACTGAAGCCTGCACGCCTAGAGCCCGTGCTCCGCAACAAGAGAAGCCACTGCAATAAGAAGTCCGTGCACCGAAACGAAGAGTAGCCCCTGCTCACCGCAACTAGAGAAAGCCCACGTGCAGCAGCGAAGACCCAATGCAGCCAAAAATAAAATAAAATAAATTAATTAATTTAAAAAAAAGAAAAAAACCTCATGCTCAAAGCCAAGATTTGAACTCAGGTGGTTGACTTTAAACCCAGATGGCAAATATAGCACCTCATGCTCTGACTTCTTCTCCTGTCCCTAGGTAGACATCACTAGTCAATCAGGCCTTTCAAAATCCTTCTCACCTCAGTGTCCCAAATAGTCACTACCAACTGAGTTAAGAACCAATTGCTATTTCACACTGTTAACCTAAAACAATAAAACAGCTAGTTATTTTACCAGCAAAACGGGTTTATTTAGGAACAGCAGAGAACTGCAATTCAGGAAGTGCAGCAATGGGGAACCATATGCCAGGCTGGTAAGACAAAAGAGGGGAAACCTTTTTATAGAGGAGAAGGGGAAGTTGGGAGGAGCTGTTATTAACAAAAGTCCATTGAAGAAACTGGGAGTTTGAAGTATAGTGGCTTTTCATTGGCTGAGTATGACAGTCTCTCATTGGCTAAGCTGTTACTAGGTCAGGAGAAAAAACATTTTTTTCCTTCTCTGGCCTGTGGTTGTGAAGTAGTGTCACTTCCTGCCAAAGATGCAAAGTAGTCTCTTCCTGTTAGGACCTGTACTGATGGCTCGCACGTGTTCGAGAGCACCCCCTTCTGGCCTCCAGACTCCTTCCATTTTAGTGATGTTCCCCCATTATTCATTTTCACATCATTTACGAAAGATTTGCCGTAGAAGGAAGATTCTCCTTACTCAAGGGAGGCCATGCCCATCACAGAGGCATGCCATTACTGTCCAGACCAATCTGAAAGGTCATCTCGAGACAATACAGATTCCCACCAGGATCACCCTTTTATAGTAACAAAGAGCTCTGGCCTATAACAGTCCTCCCATCCCCCAACAGCAACCACTGGATAACATATTAACGCATTTATTTTCAGTCTATTCTCACTGAATTCAGTCTATTCTCACAGAAATTTTGCTGTGGACTTGAACTTAATTGTGATCACACTGCCGCTGCATTTCAAATCCTGCCTTTTCATGTATCGTCATAACAAAAGCATTAAACAAACTCTCCTATCATAATACTCTCCATTTGTTCATTTTTATTTCTGCCCCAGATATAGGAAAACAAAGCAGTCAGACCAGGCACTGCCTCCTCCCTCTCTTCTGCACCCTGTGGGTAGAAGGCTTTTTAACATGGGACCTAAGAAGCGGGCGTCGCTACTCAGCTTGGGCAGGGCAGAGGCTCTGTGCGGTGAGGTGGGGTGTTTGTGTTAGAACTGAGAAGAAGCTTTCCTTCAGCCATCACTTCCCTGCTCCATGACCACGACTGATATTCATCTCTCCAGCCTCCTTTGGTGTCAGCAAAACCATTTTATTTGGCAGGGGCCAGAGGACCATTGCTGATTCCCCACCCATTGTCATTTTCACCCCTTCTTCCAGCAGAGAATTTAGAAAAACTCTTCAGAGGGTAGCAGTATGTTTGCTCTGGTACCGCAGTTCCCCATGTTTGATCTTATCCTTCTTGCCTGGAGGTCGTATTTCAGACTAGAGTAAATTATTTACCACTGCTAGCAACCAAGTCTCGTGTTATTCAAAATATAAACCTGAAATATCGGAGCAATCATACCTCGCCAGCTGACACTATTTATGCTTTGCAGATATAGAGACAGATCAAAGGATGAATCGTAATTATCCCAACACATCCATTTTTCCAAGTGAAAGAGGGGGAGATGCAGTCTCCTCTGGTGACCATGAACTTCAGGAAATAAACATTGATTTGGGCAAGTGTTCCCTCCCCAGACCCATGCCAGCCTGGAAAGAGGAGAGTGGGTGTGTGCAGGCGATCAGGACCTGGGGCTGACTCTAACACTGTTCTGGCTTCCTTCCTTTGCTCTCTCAACCTCCTTTGCACATCAAGAGTCCTTGGTTGGTACTTCTGCTCATCTCAGTGTGTTTTCTGTCTTCTATTCTCTGCCAGCCATCAGTCTATGAGCTTCTGAAAGGGCAGGAAACCAAGTTATACAGAAAAGTGTGTTTGTACGGTAGCAGCTGTCATTTGCTTTCCATGGTAGCTTTAACGCTGTCTGGCTAGAAGCTTTTTTTGTCCACCTGCTGGGCAGCCTCCTTTGGGATAGAGAAAAATAAGCAGCAGGCAGTGTGGTTAAGTGGTTAAGAGACAGGGCTTCAGAGTGACATAGATCTGGCTTTGAGTCCTGGCCCTGTTGCTTTTTTGCTGTGTGACATTGAGAAAGTTACTTAATCTCTCTGATTCCCAATGTCCTGATCAGTATAATGGGGGTTGTTAGGAAAATTGATTGAGACGATTCATATAAAAGAATTGACTCCTATCAAGAATTTAGCATAGTGCCTGCACATCAGGGCTTAATAAATGATAGTGATTATTACTGTTGGGAAGGCCTGCAAGCCTTTCACGGATCCATGAAGTACTGTTGATAGAAGATAGGAGGACATCACGTTCTCTGGAATAGCTGGGTTCTGTATGAGATTAAGTCTTCCCTACTCCGACTTTGCCAAAGCCTCTTTTGGAGCATAAAGAAGGATTCTGTGTAACAAGGAGCAACATCTTAAAACCAGCCACTCAATGAGCCATTCAGAGTTAATACTCCAGTGCTTGCCCTTTTCCCTCATAGCCTCTCTCTCTCCGTAAAAGGGAGCTTAGGTGAGTCTCCGAATGACTTGTGCCTCTGGGCCCCGAAAGCACATCCAGAGAGGATCCACTTGTATAAATGCACATCTGCTTTTTGGATGCAAAATCACAGACCTGAAGCTCCCAAGGATGGCTCTCAGCCCACCAAGCCCTGAGGCTTGTTCCGGGCTCCTCTCAGTAGACAGAACATGTACATTTATCAGTTTCTGAGCCTCTCAGAAAGCTCTAGTGAAAATAAGGGATGTCCTAACTCCTCTGAGGAGTCAGGTCTGTCTTTATATGTAACCTAGTCCCTCCCTTTCAGACCAGATAAAGACCAGACTCCTTAAACTGCTTACCTAAACAAAGTAACCATCCCTACATGAGGTTTATTACCACGTGTTCAAGATTTTAAGACGCCCTGATTTAATGGCACCTTTCTGGAAGAAAAACACAAAAATAAATGTTCACATCAATTGTCAGTTGTAACATCCTTTCAGAAATATTAAAATGTAGAAAGATGTGCTACTTGGAATAAAAAAAAAATCTAGTCCCATTAACTAAAGGGCACTTGTTGCAACAGAAATGCTACAACTGTCAATGGATTAGAAAGCAAACAGGGTTCCCGGGCCCCCAGCCCTTTTTCTGTCTCTACTCTATGGTCCTCAGGAACCTTGTACTTGGCCTCCAGAGAGCTGGTACTAAACCAGTGAAGTCACATACACATCTATAGTATATGTCCCCTGTGACTCCAACCTCTCTCCTTATTTAGGCAAATTTTGTATTTTCTCAGAAAATCAGACTGCCAGTATAAGAGGTCCCTTCCCCTTTAACTCACCATGTATTCATGTGGGTAATAAAGAAACACTGAATGTCCTACAACAGGAAAGTCTAAATGGATGGTTGCTTTGCAAACCTCATTGGCAACTTGGGGGTAGGAATGAGGAAGACAAAGGGGGTTAATATTTACTACATAATAGGATTTTCCCCTTTATTTTTAGCAATTGATGCTTATTTTCCTACTAGACTTTCTCCATCTAGAGACATCCAGCAATATTTTGTGGAACGTGCTTTAAATTCTCTACTTAACAGATTGTCCAGAGCGTGGGGTTCAGGAGCTGGTGACTTAGTACTCTAGTTCCAGTCACGACTAGCATTTTATTTTATGGTACAAGACAAAAGGGAAGGTGTAAATGTCTTAAGAAAGCAAAAGTATGTAAGATCTAGATCACATGTTGAGGGATTGACTTTGGAAGGGAAAATGAGAACAGCAGAACTATTGGAGGTTTGGAGATTTTGGTGATAGCAAGATTAGGGAACTCTCATCTGAAGTGTTCTAGTTTCTCAATTAACTATGAGGTAAGGTCATCAGGGAGGAGGATGGGTTAATGACCATAACAATCACAACAACAACAATAATAATATTAACAAGAGGCAACATTCATTGAGTGCTTCCCAGCTGCCAGGTAATATTTTAATCACTTTGTATATATGAACTCAATCTTCACAACAGCCTTATGCATTTGGATTGGATCCTGGAAAGCAGGAAAGTAAGCTCAGTAGAAATAAAGAATATATATTAAAAAAGAATATATATATATGTATAACTGAATTACTTTGCTGTCCAGCAGAAATTAACACAACATTGTAAATCAACTACACTTCAGTTAAAAAAAAAGAGGAAAAAAGAGAAATACACTATAGGATGTAAAATCAGTATTCTGGTCTTATTTTCTCCCTATTGCTTTTAGTCACTCAGGGGGAGCAACAGAGAAACATCTAGGGTTGGGTTTTGCCAGGCAAATACCGTGGAGAGAGAAAAGGAGTCAAGGATACCTGAGTAAGCGGGCATTTGGGAGCAGGTAATTGCAAGCGATGGGCCATGAAATCAGAATAAGAATGTGTGAAAAGAAGAGGGGCTAAGAAATGTGGAGAACAGGGTGTCAATGGCTTAGGGTCTTAGGG